>NC_090372.1:44918935-47341435 GCF_036365525.1 Heterodontus francisci
GGGGGGAGAGAGGGCGGGCGGGCGGGAGGGGGAGAGAGGGCGGGCGGGAGGGGGAGGGGGAGAGAGGGCGGGCGGGAGGGGGGAGGGGGAGGGAGGGCGGGCGGGAGGGGGAGGGGGGAGGGAGGGCGGGCGGGAGGGGGAGAGAGGGCGGCGGGAGGGGGGAGAGAGAGAGAGAGGGCGGGCGGGAGGGGGAGAGAGAGAGAGGGCGGGCGGGAGGGGAGGAGGAGAGAGAGGGCGGGCGGAGGGGGAGAGAGAGAGAGGGCGGGCGGGAGGGGAGAGAGAGAGAGGGCGGGCGGGCGGGAGGGAGAGAGAGAGAGGGCGGGCGGGCGGGCGGAGGGGGAGAGAGAGAGAGGGCGGGCGGGAGGGGGAGAGAGAGAGAGGGCGGGCGGGAGGGGAGAGAGAGAGAGGGCGGGCGGGAGGGGGAGAGAGAGAGAGGGCGGGCGGGAGGGGAGAGAGAGAGAGGGCGGGCGGGAGGGGGAGAGAGAGAGAGGGCGAGAGCGGGAGGGGGAGAGAGAGAGAGAGAGGGCGGGCGGGAGGGGGAGAGAGAGAGAGAGAGAGGGCGGGCGGGAGGGGGAGGAGAGAGAGGGCGGGCGGGAGGGGGAGGGGAGAGAGGGCGGGCGGGAGGGGGAGAGGGAGAGAGGGAGAGAGGGCGGGCGGGAGGGAGAGAGGGAGAGAGGGCGGGCGGGAGGGGGAGAGGCGGGCGGGAGGGGGAGAGAGAGAGAGGGCGGGCGGGAGGGGAGAGAGAGAGAGAGAGAGGGCGGGCGGGAGGGGGAGAGAGAGAGAGAGAGGGCGGGCGGGAGGGGGAGAGAGAGAGAGAGAGGGCGGGCGGGAGGGGGGAGAGAGAGAGAGAGAGGACGGGCGGGAGGGAGAGAGAGAGAGAGAGAGAGGGCGGGCGGGAGGGGGAGGGGGAGAGAGGGCGGGCGGGAGGGGGAGAGGGAGAGAGGGCGGGCGGGAGGGGAGAGAGAGAGAGGGCGGGCGGGAGGGGGAGAGAGAGAGAGAGAGGGCGGGCGGGAGGGGGAGAGAGAGAGAGAGAGGGCGGGCGGGAGGGGGAGAGAGAGAGAGAGAGGGCGGGCGGGAGGGGGAGGGGGAGAGAGGGCGGGCGGGAGGGGGAGGGGGAGAGAGGGCGGGCGGAGGGGGAGGGGGAGAGAGGGCAGGCGGGAGGGGGAGAGGGAGAGAGGGCGGGCGGGAGGGGGAGAGAGAGAGAGAGAGGGCGGGCGGGAGGGGGAGAGAGAGAGAGAGAGGGCGGGCGGGAGGGGGAGGGGAGAGAGGGCGGGCGGGAGGGGGAGAGGGAGAGAGGGCGGGCGGGAGGGGGAGAGGGAGAGAGGGCGGGCGGGAGGGGGAGAGAGAGAGAGGGCGGGCGGGAGGGGGAGAGAGAGAGAGGGCGGGCGGGAGGGGGAGAGAGAGAGAGGGCGGGCGGGAGGGGGAGAGAGAGAGAGAGAGAGAGGGCGGGCGGGAGGGGAAGGGGAGAGAGGGCGGGCGGGAGGGGGAGGGGGAGAGAGGGCGGGCGGGAGGGGGAGAGGGAGAGAGGACGGGCGGGAGGGGGAGAGAGAGAGAGGGCGGGCGGGAGGGGGAGAGAGAGAGAGAGAGGGCGGGCGGGAGGGGGAGAGAGAGAGAGAGAGGGCGGGCGGGAGGGGGAGGGGAGAGAGGGCGGGCGGGAGGGGAGGGGGAGAGAGGGCAGGCGGGAGGGGGAGAGGGAGAGAGGGCGGGCGGGAGGAGAGAGGGCGGGCGGGAGGGGGAGAGAGAGAGAGAGAGGGCGGGCGGGAGGGGGAGAGAGAGAGAGAGAGGGCGGGCGGGAGGGGGAGAGAGAGGGAGAGAGGGCGGGCGGGAGGGGGAGAGAGAGAGAGAGAGAGAGGGCGGGCGGGAGGGGGAGGGGGAGAGAGGGCGGGCGGGAGGGGGAGAGGGAGAGAGGGCGGGCGGGAGGGGGAGAGGGAGAGAGGGCGGGCGGGAGGGGGAGAGAGAGAGAGGGCGGGCGGGAGGGGGAGAGAGAGAGAGGGCGGGCGGGAGGGGGAGAGAGAGAGAGGGCGGGCGGGAGGGGGAGAGAGAGAGAGGACGGGCGGGAGGGGGAGAGAGAGAGAGGGCGGGCGGGAGGGGGAGAGAGAGAGAGGGCGGGCGGGAGGGGGAGAGAGAGAGAGGGCGGGCGGGAGGGGGAGAGAGAGAGAGAGAGAGGGCGGGCGGGAGGGGGAGAGAGAGAGAGAGAGAGAGGGCGGGAGGGGGAGAGAGAGAGAGAGAGAGGGCGGGGCGGGAGGGGGGAGAGAGAGAGAGGGGCGGGCGGGAGGGGGAGAGAGAGAGAGGGCGGGCGGGAGGGGAGAGAGAGAGAGAGAGAGAGAGAGAGAGAGAGGGCGGGCGGGAGGGGGAGAGAGAGAGAGAGAGAGGGCGGGCGGGAGGGGGAGAGAGAGAGAGAGAGAGGGCGGGCGGGAGGGGGAGAGAGAGAGAGGGCGGGCGGGAGGGGAGAGAGAGAGAGGGCGGGCGGGAGGGGGAGAGAGAGAGAGGGGCGGGGCGGGAGGGGGAGAGAGAGAGAGGGCGGGCAGGAGGGGGAGAGAGAGAGAGAGGGCGGGCGGGAGGGGGAGAGAGAGAGGTCGGGCGGGAGGGGGGGAGAGAGAGAGGGCGGGCGGGAGGGGGAGAGAGAGAGAGAGGGCGGGAGGGGGACACGGGGGGGGTGGGGCACAGAGAGAGAGAGGGAAAGGGGGACAGAGAGAGGGAAAGGGGGACAGAGACATGGGAAGGGACAGAGAGGGAAAGGGGGCAGGAAGAGAGGGAAAATGGCGGGGGGGGGCAGAGGGAGATGGGGGGGGAAGAGGGAGAGGAAGAGGGAGCGGGGGGGGGAACAGGGTGCGGGGGGGGGGAACAGGGAGCGGGGGGGGAGCGGGGACAGGGAGCGGGGGGGGAGCGGGGGGGGGGAACAGGGCGCGACGGGGGCGTTAGAGGGAGAGGGGGGCGTTAGAGGGAGAGGGGGGGGAAACAGGGAGAGGGGGGGGAAACAGGGAGAGGGGGGGGAAACAGGAGAGAGGGGGGGGAAACAGGGAGAGGGGGGGGAAACAGGGAGGGGGGGGCGGAACAGGGGGGGGGGCGGAACAGGGGGGGGGGCGGAACAGGGGGGGGGGCGGAACAGGGGGGGGGGCGGAACAGGGGGGGGGGGCGGAACAGGGGGGGGGCGGAACAGGGAGGGGGGGGCGGAACAGGGAGGGGGGGGCGGAACAGGGAGGGGGGGGCGGAACAGGGAGGGGGGGGCGGAACAGGGAGGGGGGGGCGGAACAGGGAGGGGGGGCGGAACAGGGAGGGGGGGGCGGAACAGGGAGGGGGGGGCGGAACAGGGAGTGGGGGGGCGGAACAGGGAGGGGGGGGCGGAACAGGGAGTGGGGGGGCGGAACAGGGAGTGGGGGGGCGGAACAGGGAGGGGGGGGCGGAACAGGGAGGGGGGGGCGGAACAGGGAGGGGGGGGCGGAACAGGGAGGGGGGGCGGAACAGGGAGGGGGGGGCGGAACAGGGAGGGGGGGGCGGAACAGGGAGGGGGGGGCGGAACAGGGAGGGGGGGCGGAACAGGGAGGGGGGGGCGGAACAGGGAGGGGGGGGCGGAACAGGGAGGGGGGGCGGAACAGGGAGGGGGGGGGGCGGAACAGGGAGGGGGGGGCGGAACAGGGAGGGGGGGGCGGAACAGGGAGGGGGGGGCGGAACAGGGAGGGGGGGGCGGAACAGGGAGGGGGGGGGCGGAACAGGGAGGGGGGGGCGGAACAGGGAGGGGGGGGCGGAACAGGGAGGGGGGGCGGAACAGGGAGGGGGGGGCGGAACAGGGAGGGGGGGGCGGAACAGGGAGGGGGGGCGGAACAGGGAGGGGGGGGCGGAACAGGGAGGGTGGGGGCGGAACAGGGAGGGTGGGGGCGGAACAGGGAGGGTGGGGGCGGAACAGGGAGGGTGGGGGCGGAACAGGGAGGGGGGGGCGGAACAGGGAGGGGGGGGCGGAACAGGGAGGGGGGGGGCGGAACAGGGAGGGGGGGGCGGAACAGGGAGGGGGGGGCGGAACAGGGAGGGGGGGGCGGAACAGGGAGGGGGGGGCGGAACAGGGAGGGGGGGGCGAACAGGGAGGGGGGGGCGGAACAGGGAGGGGGGGGCGGAACAGGGAGGGGGGGCGGAACAGGGAGGGGGGGGCGGAGAACAGGGAGGGGGGGGAGGAGAACAGGGAGGGGGGGAGGAGAACAGGGAGGGGGGGAGAACAGGGAGAGGGGGGGGGAGAACAGGGAGAGGGGGGGGGAGGAGAACAGGGAGGGGGGGGGAGGAGAACAGGGAGAGGGGGGAGGAGAACAGGGAGGGGGGGAGGAGAACAGGGAGGGGGGGAGGAGAACAGGGAGGGGGGGGAGAACAGGGAGGGGGGGGAGAACAGGGAGGGGGGGGGAGAACAGGGAGGGGGGGGAGAACAGGGAGGGGGGGGAGAACAGGGAGGGGGGGGGGGAGAACAGGGAGAGGGGGGGAGAACAGGGAGATGGGGGGGGGGGGGAGAACAGGGAGAGGGGGGGAGAACAGGGAGATGGGGGGGGGGGGAGAACAGGGAGATGGGGGGGGGGGAGAACAGGGAGATGGGGGGGGAGAACAGGGAGATGGGAGGGGAGAACAGGGAGAGAGGGGGGAGAACAGGGAGAGAGGGGGGAGAACAGGGGGAGGGGGGGAAAACAGGGGGAGGGGGGGAAAACAGGGAGGGGGGGAAAACAGGGAGAGGGGGGGAAAACAGGGAGAGGGGGGGAAAACAGGGAGAGGGGGGGAAAACAGGGAGAGGGGGGGAAAACAGGGAGAGGGGGGGGAAACAGGGAGAGGGGGGGAAAACAGGGAGAGGCGGGGGGAACAAAGAGAGAGAGAGGGAGGGAGGGTTTTTACAAATTCATTCATGCAATGTGGGCGTCGCTGGCCAGGCCCATCCCTAATTGCCCTTGAGAAGGTGGTGGTGAGCTGCCTTCTTGAACCACTGCTGTCCATTTGGGGTAGGTATACCCACAGTGCTGTTAGGAAGGGAGTTCCAGGATTTTGACCCAGCGACAGTGAAGGCGATATAGTTCCAAGTCAGGATGATGTGAGACTTGGAGGGGAACTTGCAGGTGGTGGTGTTCCCTTGCATTTGCTGCTCTTGTCCTTCTAGTTGGTAGAGGTCGCGGGTTTGGAAGGTGCGGTTTAAGGAGCCTTGGTGCATTGCTGCAGTGCACCTTGTAGATGGTACACACTGCTGCCACTGTGCGTCGGTGGCAGAGGGAGTGAATGTTTGTAGATGGGGTGCCAATCAAGCAGGCTGCTTTGTCCTGCATGGTGTCAAACTTCTTGAGTGTTGTTGGAGCTGCACCCATCCAGGCAAGTGGAGAGTATTCCATCACACTCCTGACTTGTGCCTTGTAGATGGTGGACAGGCTTTGGGGAGTCAGGAGTTGAGTTCCTCGCCTCAGGCCTGCTCTTGTAGCCACGGTATTTATATGGCTACTCCAGTTCAGTTTCTGGTCAATGGTAGCCCCTGGGATATGGATAGTGGGGGATTCAGCGATGGTAATGCCATTGAATGTCAAGGGGAGATGGTTAAATTGTCTCTTGTTGGAGATGGTCACTGCCTGGCACTTGTGTGGCGCGAATGTTACTTGCCACTCATCAGCCCAAGCCTGGATATTGTCCAGGTCTTGCTGCATTTCTACACGGACTGCTTCAGTATGTGAGGAGTCACGAATGGTCAACATTGTGCAATCATCAGTGAACATCCCCACTTCTGACCTTATGATTGAAGGAAGGTCATTGATGAAGCAGCTGAAGATGGTTTGGCCTAGGACACGACCCTGAGGAACTCCTGCAGTGATGTCCTGGAGCTCAGATGATTGACCTCCAACAATCACAACCATCTTCCTTTGCGCTAGGTATGACTCCAGCCAGCGGAGCGTTTTCCCCGATTCCCACTGACCTCAGTTTTGCTAGGGCGCCTTGATGCCATACTCGGTCAAATGCTGCCTTGATGTCAAGGGCAGTCACTCTCACCTCACCTCGAGTTCAGCTCTTTTGTCCATGTTTGAACCAAGGCTGTAATGAGGTCAGGAGCTGAGTGGCCCTGGCGGAATTCAAACTGAGCGTCACTGAGCAGGTTATTGCTAAGCAAGTGCCACTTGATGGCACTGTTGATGACACCTTCCATCACTTTACTGATGATTGCAAGTAGGCTAATGGGGTGGTAATTGGCCGGTTTGGATGTCCTGCTTTTTGTGTGCAAGATATACCTGGATGATTTTCCACATTGCAGGGTAGAGGCCAGTGTTGTAGCTGTATTGGAACAGCTTGGCTGGGGGCGCAGCAAGTTCTGGAGCACAGGTCTTCAGTACTATTGCCGGAATATTGTCAGGGCCTATAGCTTTTGCAGTATCCAGTGCCTTCAGTCGTTTCTTGATATCACGTGAAGTGAATCGAATTGGCTGAAGTCTGGCATCTGTGATGCTGGGGACTTCAGGAGGAGGCTGAGATGGATCATCAACTCGGCACTTCTGGCTGAAGATTGTTGCAAGTGCTTCAGCCTTATCTTTCACACTGATGTGCTGGGCTCCCCCATCATTGAGGATGGGGATATTTGTGGAGCCACCTCCTCCAGTTAGTTGTTTAATTGTCCACCACCATTCAGGGCTGGATGTGACAGGACTGCAGAGCTTAGATCTGATCCGTTGGTTATGGGATCGCTTCGCTCTGTGTATCGCATGCTGCTTATGCAGTCTGGCACGCAGTTAGTCCTGTGTTGTAGCTTCACCAGGTTGACACCTCATTTTGAGGTATGCCTGGTGCTGCTGCTGGCATGCCCTCCTGCACTCTTCATTGAACCAGCGTTAGTTTCCTGACTTGATGGTAATGGTAGAGTGGGGGATATGCCGGGCCATAAGGTTACAGATTGTGGTTGAGTACAATTCTGCTGCTGCTGATGGCCCACAGTGCCTCATGGATGCCCAGTTTTGCATTGCTCGATCTGTTCGAAATCTATCCCATTTAGCACGGTGGTAGTGCCACACAACACGATGGAGGATATCCTCAATGTGAAGGCGGGACTTCGTCTCCACAAGGACTGTGTGGTGGTCACTCCTGACAATACTGTCTTGGACAGATGCATCTGCAGCAGGCAGATTGGTGAGGACGAGGTCAAGTATGTTTTCCCCTCTTGTTGGTTCCCTCACCACCTGCCGCATACCCAGTCTAGCAGTCCTTTAGGACTCGGGCATCTCGGTCAGTAGTGGTGCTACGCAGCCACTCTTGGTGATGGACATTGAAGTCCCCCAACCGGAGTACATTTTGTGCCCTTGCCACCCTCAGTGCTTCCTCCAAGTGCTGTTCAACATGGAGGAGTCCTGACTCATCAGCTGAGGGAGGGCGGTTGGTGGTAATCAGCAGGAGGTTTCCTTGTCCATGTTTGACCCGATGCCATGAGACTTCATGGGGTCTAGAGTCGACTGTGCCACCACCTCTGGTGGGTCTGTCCTGCCGGTGGGACAGGACATACCCAGGGATAGTGATGGCAGTGTCTGGGACATTGTCTGTAAGGTATGATTCCGAGAGTATGACTATGTCAGGCTGTTGCTTGACTAGTCTGTGGGACAGCTCTCCCAAATTTGGCACAAGCCCCCAGATGTTAGTAAGGAGGACTTTGCAGGGTCAACAGGGCTGGGTTTGCCGTTGTTGTTTCCGGTGCCCAGGTCGATGCCGAGTGGTCCAACCGGTTTCATTCCTTTTTATTGACTTTGTAGCGGTTTGATACAACTGAGTGGCTTGCTAGGCCATTTCAGAGGGCATGTAAGAGTTAACCACATTGCTGTCACACATAGGCAGCAGTAAAGGACATTAGATGGGCTTTTGCAACAATCGACAATGGTTTCATGGCCATCATTAGACTAGCTAGATTTATTAATTGAATTCAAATTCCACCTTCTGCTGTGGTGGGATTTGAACCCATGACCCCATACCCTGGGTCTCTGGGTTACTAGTCCAGTGACAATACCACTACGCCACCGCCTCCCTGGGTAACAGAGAGATGCAGAGAGAGTAATCAAGATCACTCCTGACAGAATTACATCTATTCAGAATACTCCACATCGCTACAAGACGTATGCGGGCAAACACTGACTACTTGTGCATGCAAAGAAATGCCAGGTATCTCACTAAATCAGTGTCCAATATAGTGACCAGAAAATGTCAATAAATTGGTCTTCTTATTTAATGTTTCTTCACAAAAATGCACCTTTATTGTTGTTTTGATTAATAGCAAGATACATTTTAATGCCTTTATCTTTCTGAAATTGTCTCACCAGCCCCAAGTAAGATAAAAATTGTAATGTGGCCCCCCCCCACCACGCGAAAAGGTTGGACAGCCCTGTTGCAGATGACGCACTTTGCTGCCACTATGTGCCAGTGACGGAGGGAGTGATTGTTTAAGGTGATGCCAATCAAGTGGGCTGCTTTATCCTGAATTGTGCCGAGCTTCTTGAGGGTTGTTAGAACTGCATTCATCCAGGCACGTGGGGATTATTCTATCACGCGCCTGACTTGTGCCTTGTAGATGGTGGACTTTTGGGAGTCAGGAGCTGAGTTACTCACCGCAGAATTCAATTATGTGCGGAGATTAGAGAAACTGGATTTGTCCCCCTTAGACAGGGAAGGACAACAGCAGATTTGATAGCGACATTTAACATCATGAATGGTTTTGATAGTTTCTCCTAACTTGCTCTGGTTCCAGTGATAGAAGGTAGCCGGAAGACACAGGTACAAAGTAAATGGCAAAAGAACCAGAAGTGACATAAGGGGAAATAAATGCATGTAGCAAGTTGTTATGATCTGGAATGCACTGCCTGAATGGGCAGTGGAAGCAGATTTATTTAACATCCAAAATAAAATTGGATGAATACTTGAAGGGAAAAAAATTACAGAGCTGTAGGGAAAGAACAAGGGAATGGGATTAATTAAATAGCACTACCATAGAGCCAGCAGAGACACGATGGGCCAAATAGCCTCCTTCTGTGCTCTATCATTCTATGATAACATTTCTAAATTCACCCAAAATTGCAGTGGTTACATTTCAATAAACCTATGTTCTGCTGTTGATATACACTACTGTTGTACTTTGCTGCACAAAAACAGGCCATTCAGCCCAAATGGTTAATGCCTGGCCTACCGCCCTTCTTCATTCAACCCAGTCAGCATAACTTTCTATTCCTTTCTCCCTCATGTTTATATAGCTTCCCCTTAAATGCATCTATGCAGAATGCCTTGAGCATAAGTGCCTTAAAAGCAAGTCCGAACCCTTTTTATCTTTATGTATTTTTACTGTGGCAGATTGATCATATATCCTATTTTTATATTTTGCAATCCATCATTCCGTATTAATGCAAAAGTAATAAAATACAATATGCAGTTTGAATACCACTAACCCTAGAATGGCTCATTTTAGTTTGAATAACGAGAGCCTGCTGTTGCATTCCATTGTTTATATAATCTTTGTTTCTGGGGTATAGCCTGGTACTGAAGACTTGTTTCATGGATTAAGTTGGCTCCCACTGTGAAGATGGTCTGTTCTACAGCAATGCTGGAATCATATGTCTACATTTAGCTGATTCTCACTTGAACAATTAATAAATAATGGCTCTGCCTTGTTTACGGAGAGTTTTGCAGATGCTGGGAATGCTAATTGAACCAATGCTGCTTTTCTATAATGTCACATCACTACGTAATTATAATACAATGCCTCTGAATTCAGTTGGATAAAGGCAGTCTGAAGTGAATTGACCACTGTTCCTCAGAACAGGATCGCTACAGAATGATAATACCATACTACCATCCATACATATAAAGCACACTCCAAATCTGAGCCCTCTTCTCAAAAATAATCACATGCAATCACATGAAAGTCACATCAATTTACAGATTTTTTTTGATCTCAAGTGCAGCATATTTGGAAGTTAATACAGTAATGTTAGAGATTATGCATGCACAGATGTGAAAATGTAGAAATATCTGGTTTAGATTAATGTTTGTCTAACAATGTGTGCTTGCATATTAGTGTAGGCCAAAATGAGCCCTGTGTATTACAACAACAATAATTTGGTATAAATGACAATATGCAACTCTAAGGATCGACTGCTTATCCCCATTTTGGGTTTTATAGAAAAGATTTCGATCTCACTTAGTTCAACATAGTATTCTCAAATTATACTAATACAATGATTTCAGAATGGTGGATATTAAACTCAGTTTAAATTTTCTAGGGTATAACAAATATACTTTATTTGAAGAGGTCTGACAAATAGAAACCAGTACAACACAAACAAAGAAAGTTTCTAATGCTTCAATTACTCTACTCAAGAACTTTTTTTAAGCAAAAACAATTAAAAACAAACAATTTTTTAAAGATAAAATCCTAGCTGGAAAAATCCTGTGGGCTTTGTCCTCTGATTCCTCTTTTAGCATTGGTGGATTCAAATGTCTACCTTGAGCAAAGAATTAAAAGTGAGCTTGTTATCTGATCAATCAAACTCAGTAACTGACTTGACACAAGCTACCCCTTTTGCCGTTCTAAGGCAAAGTTAATGACATTATATTCAATCTACAATTAAAAACATATATACCCAATTTCAGAACATGCACACATCAGCTGGGTATTTTGTTGCAATGACGTTAATGGTGACAAGCGCCATAAGTAAAACCATTATTCGCCCATCCTTACAGCACTGATCCAAAGCCAAAATTTGCTGGAAAACTCCATTATACACCAGTGATGATTGTGTTGATCCAACAGATTGATCAGAAGCAAATGGCGCAGATAATTTTAGCATGGCATAAAAACTAGATTAAATCTTTTATGATATAATTGTTTGGAACTTCTGCCCCAGAGTAATTGCATACGCCATTACGATGTGCCAAGTTGTCAGGAAATTCCAGGCCATTAAGTCTGCAGTTTGAGGAACAAATATGATGAAAAATTTAAGTGAAGTAATTGGTGATCATACAAGGATTTGCAATGGTTCACTGACAACTAACATTTTCAAAATATAAGTAACTTCTTCTGAAAGAGATTGAATTGGAAAACTATTTCAACTATGTGAATATACAAAAAGACTAAGTTAAAATAAATTGTGAACTACTATGTTTCTCAATATGTGAAAAGTTTCGACCTTGTCACTTCAATTAAATACAGCAAGCTGCTTGAAAAAGGAGAAAGAACTTGCGCTTGTGCAGTGCCTTCTATATCCTCATGGCCATCCAGGCAAATTTCAATCCATGAGTTACTTCTAAAGTGTAGTCACTTTTTTTTTAGGCAAATACACCTGCCAATTTACACACAACAAATTTGATAAATGGCCAGTTAGTCTGTTTTGGTAGCACTGGTTGAGGGATGACAGTTGACCAAGACACCGGGAGAACTCCCTGCTGTTTTTCAGGAAAAAAAAAAGCCAGATGTTTAATGTCATCTGTCTGGGCAGATGGGCCTAACTTTAGCATCGCATTTGAAAGATGGCATCTCTGACAACGTAGCACTCCCTCAAAAGGAACTGAAGGCCAGTCTCCATCATGCAATGCTGAAAGGGAGGGTGCTATTCCTGAGCCAAGCTTATACTCAGTGGTCTATTATCATTTATTTAATTTATTTCTATTCCGCTCAGTACTGAGTACAACTTTAATTAATGCTCTAGCAATAGGATACATTTAATTTGTCTGAATTCTTGGCTATACTTCCCTCCAACAAAATAAGAAATTTAGAAACAAACTGAAATGGTGAAAGCTCTTCTAAGTTAACACAAAGAACATATGCCAGCTCTGATAAAATATTACTCTATGTAGAATGCTAAAAATCTAGAAAACAAAAAATTTAAATTGTAACAAATTTTCAGAATGTTCCTGCTGTTAGTCAATACCTGTACATATAAGTAAAAGTGCCTCATTGGAGATATTTAAAGCATATTCTTGTTAACCAGCTCATTTAACCAACTGTATTTTAATATAGTGATGAAATTAAATGTTGCTGAGTTATATTCTTCTCACACCAAGTTGGTATAAATACAATATGAGAGCAAGCTATTATCTGAACTTATGACATTTGAGGTGTTTGATCCCATTTACTAATTGGATATATTTTATATCAGCTGCTTAGCACCAAGCATGCTTTGCACCACATTGGAGTTTTAAGTATAGTTTTATCTATACTTAAAAACTTCTCCCTTCCTAATATTTTAATGCATGGCCAGTTTCTCACTAAGGTTAATCGCTTCAACCTTGAGCACAACATTCAGCTTGGAGTTGTTGCAGATGAAACTCACCAGAATCTGGGCCTGATAGGCAAATATTTCACAATTTCTACAATGAACAAGGTATTCCATCCTTGTGCAACTTTAAACTTGATATACTCAACAATTTTAAATCAGTAACACCCTCTACTATCATTTAATGGTAAGTATTTTCAGCTCTCATCGTCCCTCTGTGCATCTCCCTCCAGAACGTTCATTCAAAGTCCTTGCCATCCATGAACTTATTCTGGATGACTACATCAACATCATGGCGTTAACATCACAGGAAACCTGGCACAGGGGTGATGACATCTGTCGCCTCAATGAAGCATTCATGCCTGGATAGATCTTCCACCACTTGCCCTGTTAAGACCTCTGCAGTGGAGGTGTGGCGCTTACCACCAGATCACACCATTCCCTGACCCTCTACTCATTTGGCACTTTTTAAAAAATTAATTCATGGAATGTGGGCGTCACTGGCTAGGCCAGCATTTACTGCCCATCCCGAATTACCCTCGAGAAGTTGGTGGTGAACTGCCTTCTTGAACTGCTGCAGTCTATGTGAGGTAGGTACACCCACAGTGCTGTTAGGAAGAGAGTTCCAGGATTTTGACCCAGCAACAGTGAAGGAACGGCAAAATAGTTCCAAGTCAGGATGGTGTGTGACTTGGAGGGGAACTTGCAGATGGTGGTGTTCCCATGCATTTGCTGCCCTTGTCCTTCTAGTTGGTAGAGGTCATGGGTTTGGAAGGTGCTTTCTAAGCAGCCTTGGTGCGTTGCTGCAGTGCATCTTGTAGATGGTACACACTGCTGCCACTGTTCGTCATTGGTGGAGGGAGTGAATGTCTGTGCATGGGGTGACAATCAAGCGGGCTGCTTTGTCCTGGATGGTGTCGAGCTTCTTGAGTGTTGTTGGAGTTGCACTCATCCAGGCAAGTGGAAAGTATTCCAACACACTCCTGACTTGTGCCTTGTAGACAGTGGACAGGCTTTGGGGAGTCAGGAGATGAGTTACTCGGCGCAGGATTCCTAGCCTCTGACCTGCTCTTGTAGCCACGGTATTTATATGGCTACTCCAGTTCAGTTTCTGGTCAATGGTAGCCCCTAGGATGTTGACAGTGGGGGATTCAGCGATTGTAATGCCATTGAATGTCAAGGGAAGATGGTTAGATTCTCTCTTGTTGGAAATGGTCATTGCCTGGCACTTGTGTGGCGCAAATGTTACTTGCCACTTATCAACCCAGGCCTGGATATTGTCCAGGTCTTGCTGCATTTCTACACGGACTGCTTCAGTATCTGAGGAGTCGCGAATGGTGCTGAACATTGTGCAATTATCAGTGAACATCCCCACTTCTGACCTTATGATTGAAGGAAGGTCATTGATGAAGCAGCTGAAGATGGTTGGGCCTAGGACACTACCCTGAGGAACTCCTGCAGTGATGTCCTGGAGTTGAGATGATTGACCTCCAACAACCACGACCATCTTCCTTTGTGCTAGGTATGACTCCAACCAGCGGAGAGCTTTCTCCCATTGACTTCAGTTTTGCTAGGTCTCCTTGATGCCATACTTGGTCAAATGCTGCCTTGATGTCAACGGCAGTCACTCTCACCTCACCTCTTGAATTCAGCTCTTTTGAGCATATCACCTTGCTCCACCCTTGTCATCTTTCATTCAAAATCTTTGTCTCTACCACCCTCCCAGGTACAATAAAAATACTCTCACTAAGATATCTTCACTGTGTTCCTCCCTCAGTCTCTGCACCAAGCGACTTCCCATCCTCTGATTTCAACCTCCATCTCAGCTCATCATGCTCTTTTGAGTTCACTGCTTTAACTCTCTTCACTCCACAACCCATATTCACAGTCACCGCCTTGACCTTGCTATCTCACGTGGTCTTGCTAGTCCCATTATATCAATCACAAATAAGGCCATCTCTGATCACTTCCTTGTGTCACTCTCCACCCACGTCCCACTTCCACACCCTGACCCTACCTCCTTCTGTATTCACCACTGGAAAAAAACTACCCCCAATTCACTTACAACTGCACTTTTAAAATCCTAACTGTCAAGCTTTTGGTCCTCTGTTTGCCACATTTCTGCAGCTACTGACATGCTCAGCTGTACCCTCACCTCCACCTTTGATGCCCTAGTCCCCAGTAAAACCATTACTCTCTTTAACCCTGGCTGTTCTCCCTGGTATAGCCCTCATCTTCGCTCCCTTAAGTCAAAGGGACAAGACTTGAAAGGATATGGTGGACAACTAGCTTACCCGTTCATCACCAGATCTAGCTGGACCACATAAAGCACTATTAGGCCCTGCTGTCATCTGCTAAAACTGCTCACTATTCCAGGATCATCCTGAAATGCAAAGATAACCTCCACCTTCTTTTCTCTACTGCAAATAACCTTCTTAAACCCCTCTCCCTGATCTCCTCCACCCTCAAGACCAACAAAAAGTGCTGAGCTCATGGACTTCTTTGTCACTAAGATAGAGACCATTTGATCAGCTGCCTCTGCTACTTCCCTCCCTTCCACTATCTCACCAAGCCAAACCTCCTCTAAAGTTTCCCCGCCATAGCCCTGAGCTCGCATCTTTCTCCAGTTTCTCTCCTATCTCCCCTCATGCCCTCTCTGAGCTCATCTTGTCCATGACTCACCTCCTGCTCCCTTGACCTTATTCTCACTAAATTGCTGATCACCCAACTTCCCCTCCTGATTCCCATCTTAGCTGATATTGTTAATGTTTCTCTCTCTTCAAGTGTTAGCCCTCTCTCCTTTAAATCTGCCATCATCACCCCCTCTTCAAAAAAAACAACACTTGAACCCACTATCCTTGAAAACTACTGCTCCAGCTCCAACCTCCCTTTCCTCTCCAAAGTCTTTGAACGTGTTGTCACCTCCAAATCTGTGCCCATCTTTCGCAGTATTCCATATTTGAATCCCTCCAATCGGGTTTCCGCCCCGCCACAGTACCAAAACAGCTCTTATCAAAGTCACAAAAGACATCCTATGTGACTGTAAGAAAGGTAAATTGTCCCTCCTCATCCTTTTCGACCAGTTTGCTACCTTTGACATGGTTGACCAAACCATCCTCCTCCAACACCTCTCCACTGTTGTGCAGCTGGGTGGGATTGATTTCACCTAGTTCCATTTTTATCCAGCTAATCGTAGCCACAGTATCACTTGCAATGATTTCTCTCTCTGCTCTCTCATTGTTACCTTTGATGTCCCACATGGATCTGTCCTTGGCACCCCCCTCTTATTTCTCATCTACATGATGCCCTTGTGACATATCATCTGAAAGCACAGCGCTAGTTTTCACATGTCAGCTGACAACACCCAGCTCTATCTCACCGCTATATCTCTCCTCCTCCACTGTTGCGAAATTATCGGACTGCTTATCCGACATCCAGTACTGGATGAGCAGAAATTTCCTGCAATTAAATATTGAGAAGACTGAAGTCATTGTTTTCACACCTTGCTCCAAACTTCATTTCCCAGCTACTGACGCCATCCCCCTCCCTAGCAACTATCTGAGACTAAACCAGACCGTTCACAACCTTTAGTGTCATATTGGATGCTGAGATGAGTTCCGACCGCATATTCATGCCATCACTAAGACCGCTTATTTCCACCTCCGTAATGTCACCTGACTTCGCGCCTGCTTCAGCTCATTTTCTGTTGAAACCATCATTCGTGCCTTTAATACCTCTATACCTGACTAATCCAATGGACTCATGGCTAGTCCCCCACATTCTACCCTCCATGAACGCGAGGTCACCCAAAACTCTGCAGCCCATGTCATATCCCACACCGTCCCATCACCCCTATGCCTGTTCACTATTTCGGCTCCCAGTTAAGAAATATCTTGATTTTAAAATTCTCATCCTTGCTTTTAAATCCCTCCATGGCCTCAGCCCTCCCTATCTCTGTAATTTCCTCTAGCCCCACAACCTGAGATATCTGCGCTAATCTAATTCTGTCCTCTTCAGCATCATGATTTTAATCGCTCCACCATTGGTGGCCGTGCTTTCAGTTGTCTAGGCTCTAAGCTCTAGACTTCCCTCCCTACACCTCTCCACCTTGATTTCCTCCTTTAAGATACTCCTTAAAACCTACCTCTTTAGCCAAGCCTTTGGTTATCTGACCTAATATCTCATGTGAACTGGTGTCATATTTTGTTTTATAATGCTTCTGTGAAGCACCTTGGGACATTTTATTACTTTAAAGGCTCTATATACATATAAGTTGTTCTTGTTTTCAAGATATCACCAATGCTAAACCTCAAAACAAGCTTCTTGCACAAAATAAATAATATAACTTTTGAACAAAGTAGTTGTAAAACCAGAAGCAGTGCCTGAAACTGATGAATTCCATAGATTTCTTGGGTGATACAATAGCTTTCACTGTTGCAGTACTTCCAACAGCTGCAGGTAAGTGTGAATGGGTTACAAGTGAAATGTAAATAGTTTATCAGCATCCCAGCATTGTTTTACTTGTACACAGACACACAAAACCTAGGCCGGACATTAACGTGGCAGAGACCCTGCCCACTGACTTAAAAGTCGGGGGCAAGCCCGCCTCTGCTGGGCCTGGAAACGACGCAGCTATTTTGATAGCCCAGGCCCTTAATTGGCCTCGGGTAGGACTTCTGCCCCTCTGAGGCAGAAAGTCCCGCGTCTAAGAGCTGCTGGCCAAATCAGCAGGCCAGCAGCTCCTTAGTCCCAGCAGCACTATTGGGAACAATGGCCACTGCTGGGACTGCAACCAAGCAGAAGATGACCATGGACGTTGGCCTCCATAAAGGTGAGAGAGGTTTCGGACCTCACCAGAAGGCTGCCTAGAATTACTGGGCACCTTCCTAAGGTGAAGTTCCTGGCTGCTGCTGGTAAAATCAATGGGAGGAGGCCCTCAAGTGGCAAATAGTTGGCTATTTAAGGGCCTCAACTGGCCTGAGGCAAGGACGCAGTTTTCAACCTTCCCCTGCCTCCCATTCGATTTTATGCCCCCCCCCCCCCTCATCCTCCACTGCCTCCAGCCCGCTCCCAGCGTGGTGGTGGTGGTGGTGGGGGGGAGGGGGGTGCAGAAATTCCAGCCTCAGTATCCCTTCAGAGCTGCTTCTACTTTATATCAACAGTGCATTTAAAATTCAGAATGGAATATTTGACTGCACTACCAACATTTTCAAAGCACTGCAGCAGGCATCCTCTTAGCTTATCCAAGACTGCTAATCTAATGCACAGAGTACTCTTTTACAGGTAGTTTGGCACCATGAACTCATGTTCACTAGGAATTGGGAGTTAGAACGACACACTTTATTAAGGATGCCTAAAACTCAGACAGTTTCATCTCATTAGCCTGAACCAGATTTGAACCCATCTGTAAAGGTTTTATTTGAAATAAATAGCTCTGATTGCATCATTAGGATTCCTTTAGGGAGTGAGAAATTCTTGAGCCCCTTGAAGTACTGAAATACAAAGCACCAGCACTACTCTGTTGTCTGTTAATCCAAAGTCATAGATGCACATGTAAATATAAGTTTCCCTTTATTTTGCAGAAACTAAAATAAAACTTCTACACAATACATTCTCAGCATCAATGAAAAATGCAACCTATATATAAGCTCCTCCACACCTCCATACACCATTAGACAACATTTCCATTGATTATAATGGAGAACAGAAAATGCATCATTCACAAAGAAAGGCCTACTGAAAATTTATCTGTGAGAATGCATTTCATTTGCCATCGAAAAGTGATTTTGTGAGGGGTACCTAATTTACAGAGATGAAGGCAGTTTGTGCATAATTCTCACCGACCGCACTGCTGACACACATTTGAAATGTAAAATGTGACCTTCACCACAGCAACTTGGTTTACAACACTATTGTGTTGAACAGTGCTTCATTATACACTGGGAACAAAGTACTGATTGTAAAAAGTCAGTTTGCACATTCAATAAGGAACTGAGGGATAAATCAGAGTGAAATATAAATAGAGTCATACAGCACAGAAACAGGCCCTTCGGCCCATCGTGTCTATGCTGGCCATCACAAGCACCTACCTTTTCTAATCCCATTTTCCAGCCCTTGGCCCATAGCCTTGTATGCTATGGCGTTTCAAGAACTCATCCAAATACTTCTTAAATGTTGTGATGGTTCCTGCCTTTACCGTCTCTTCAGGCAGTGCGTTCCAGATTCCAACCACCCTCTGGGTGAAATTCTTTTTCCTCAAAACCCCTCTAAACCTCCTGCCCCTTACTTCAAATCTATGCCCCCTGGTTATTGACCCCTCTGCTAAGGGAAAAAGTTTCTTCCTATCTAATCTATCAATGCCCCTCATAATTTTGTATACTTCAATCATGTCCCCCCTCAGCCTTCTCTGCTCCAGGGAAAACAACCCTAGCCTGTTCAGTCTCTCTTCATAGCTGAAATGGTCCAGCCCAGGTAACATCCTGGTGAATCTCCTCTGCATCCTCTCCAGTGTAATCACATCCTTCCTATAGTGTGGTGCCCAGAACGGTACACAGTACTCCAGCTGTGGCCTAATTAGCGTTTTATATAGCTCCAAAAAACCTCCCTGCTCTTATATCCTATGCCTCAGCTAATAAAAGCAAGTATCCCATATGCCTTCCGAACCACCTTATCCACCTGTGCTGCTTGCCTTCAGTGATCTATGGACAAGTACACCAAGGTCCCTCTGACGCTCTGTACCTAGGGTCCTACCATCCATTGTATATTTTTTGCCTTGTTAGTCCTCCCAAAATGCATCACCTCACACTTCAAAGGATTAAATTCCATTTGCCACTGCTCCGGCCATCGTCCCAGCCCAACTATATCGTCCTGTAATCTAAGGCTTTCCTCCTCACTATTTATGACACCACCAATTTTCGTGTCATCTGCGAACTTACTGATCATACCTCATATATTCACATCTAAATCATTAACGTACACTACAAACAGCAAGGGTCCCAGCACCAATCCCTGCGGTATACCACTGGTCACAGGCTTCCATTCGCAGAAACAACCCTCGACCATCACCCTCTGCCTCCTGTCACTAAGCCAATTTTGGATCCAATTTGCCCGGGATCCCATGGGCTCTGACCTTCTTAACCAATCTCCTGTGCGGGACCTTATCAAAAGCCTTACTGAAGTCCATGTAGACTAAATCAACAGCTTTACCCTCATCTACACATCTAGTCACCGCCTCAAAAAATTCAATCAAGTTAGTTAGACACGATCTCCCCCTGACAAAGCCATGCTGACTATCCCTGATTAATCCCTGCCTCTCCAAGTGGAGATTAATCCAGTCCATCAGAATGTTTTCCAGTAGTTTCCCAACCACTGATGTCAGACTCACCGGCCTGTAATTACCTGGTCTGGCCCTGCTACCCTTCTTGAACAATGGTACCACATTCGCTGTCCTCCAGTCCTCTGGTACCTCTCCTGTGGCCAGAGAGGATTTGAAAATTTGTGACAGAGTGCCTGCTATCTCCTTCCTTTGCCTCACATAACAGCCTGGGATACATCTCATCTGGGCCTGGGAATTTATCCACTTTTAAGCCCGTTAAAACAGCTAATACTTCATCCCTTTCAATACTAATATGCTCAAGTATATCTCAATCCCCCTCCCTGATCTCTACACCTACATTGTCCTTCTCCATAGTGAAAACAGATGAAAAGTAATCATTTAAAACCTCACCTATATCCTCCGGCTCCACACAGAGATTGCCTCTTTGGTCCCTAATGGGCCCTACTCTTTCCCTGCTTATCCTCTTGTCCTTAGCATACTTATAAAATGCCGTAGGATTTTCCTTTATCTTGCCCGTCAGTGTTTTTTCATGTCCCCTCTTCGTTTTCCTAATTACTTTTTTTTTTAAAGTACCCCCCCTACACTTTCTATACTCCTCTAGGGTGTCTGCTGTTTTCAGCGCTCTGAATAATTAGAAGTTATCCATTCTCTTATGTTTAAAATGACTCTTATATTTCAGATTCTGGGATTTGGAACACAATTAGGTCAATACTGTTTTCCTTACAAAAGCAAAATGTGGAGGCTGGAAATCGGAAATAAAAATAGAAAATGCTGGAAATACTCAGCAGGTCTAGAGCATCTGTGGAGAGAGAAACAGAGTAAATGTTTCAGGTCAATGATTTCAACTTTTTTTATTCGCAGACCTCCAGCATCTGTAGTATTTTGCTTTTGTAATACTGTTTTCCATAATTGTTTCTGCTTACTGTATTTATGCTATTTACTGTTCTGTTTATAAAGGGGAGTGGGACTAGATGAGTTGCTCTTGCAGAGAGTCAGCATGGACACAACAGGCTGAATGGCCGAGTTCTGCACTGTAACCACTCTATGGTTCCATAGTCCGACATAATTTATTCTGACTGCCGACATACTGACCCACACTAGCAAAATAAGTATTGTTTCAGTAATATGTTAGCTGTTACATTCACAACACAGGGGTAAGCTACTGACTCAGCAAGTAAACAGACTGCAAATTGTGGCCACAATGATTTTTAGCATATGATTATGGATTACCTCGCTTAGATAATGCAGTTTAGTTAACTGGTCAGATTAAAAGTACCAGTTCTGCATACAACACAACAGGGTACACAGCCTTAAATCTGTATCTGTCAACAGTCCAATACAGCAATACCACAGATACAGTTATCAGTCCCTTTTAATCTGTGACTTAATATATTTGCAACCACACCCACAGCCAAAGACTTGCAGGTTGATAGGTAAATTGGCCCGAGTGTAGGTAAGCGGTAGGAGAATTGTGAGGATGTGGTAGGGAATGTGGGATTAATGTAGGATTAGTATAAATGGGTGGTTGTTGGTCGGCACAGACTCGGTGGGCTGAAGGGCCTGTTTCAGTGCTGTATGACTCTATATTGCATAGATAGTTTCTTATTGCGACTTTGGAACTTCCAAAGAAGGGTCACTGACCCGAAACGTTAACTCTGCTTCTCTCCCCACAGATGCTGCCAGACCTGCTAGGTATTTCCAGCACTTCTTGTTTTTATATAAAATAAATCAGTTTGTCATGTTCTGGTAGGAAATTCTTCAGTTGGGTGAGGTGCCCCAGAGTCAAATAGTTGGATGCCACTTGAAGTCTCTCCAGGCAAGGTTGAACAGTCTGTGATGGGTAGGCGTTCAAGGCAATTCGGCTACAGCAGGGGTCACATAGGTCTTTAGATAAGGGTGGAGCAACAGGTCTGCTTAGGACTCGCAGCAGCAGCATAGCAGTAGAAGCTTTTTTCAGGTTCCAGGATTTCCTAAAACACAGGAGCAAAGAGGAACCACACTGGATGCAGGAATTCTTCGGAGACAGGAGGCAATACATGGTTTCTTTTCAAGAGATGCAAGTTTCCTTTACAGAGAGAGGTCTTTTCTGGGTCTTCCACTTTGATCTCCAGGCAGGTCAGAAACCAAATTTCAAATGGCTGCTCTTTGTCCAACTCACTGGTTTTTAAAAAGGTTCAAATCCTTTCTGAGCCGATCATGACCAGACACAGTGTCTCCCTTGTCATTCAAAGTGTTGCGCTGAGGAGGTCAACAATCCCTGGCTGGCTTCCTTGAAACTGCATACTTTTCCTATTCTTGTATGCAAAGTCAACATCCAAAAATTTCAGCTATTTGCAGGTGTCCAACTCCACTGAAAAATCCTTTTTCAGTTTTTTTTTAAAAACACACAGAATTCTAAGATTTTAGTATAAAATTAAAACCGTTACAACACAACTTAGTGAAATTTCATATATTGTTCATACTGCACACATGCGAGCTAAAGAATAAGACCTGAAGAGATAAGGGGTTGATTTCCTGCAGGGGCTAACAATCCTCCAAGGTGGCCAGGATAGGGGCTTGAGTTCAAACACCATCTTGGTAAAGGAATTAAAGCCTCGAAGGAACTCTCTGAACAGCCGATTGCCACTTAAAATACCTGCTAGCGCTCACTAAGGAGGCTGTATGACATTTTGATGAGTAGCGCTTCAACTAAAACCCCCCAACAATAACCAATTGGTTGGGAGTAAACACAATGATGATTTCAAGTGCTTTTGTTTGTCAGGTGACAGCATCACTGGCAAGGTCAGCATTTGTTGCTCATCCCTAATTGTCCTCGAGAAGGTTGTGGTGAGCTGCCTTCTTGAAACGCTGCAGTCCATATGGTGTAGGTATGCCCACAGTGCTGTTAGAAAGTGAGTTCCAGATTTTTGATCCAGCATCATTGAAGGAACAGTGATATAGTTCCAAGTCAGCTTGGTGTGTGGCTTGTAGGGAAACTTGCAGGTGCTGGTGTTCCTATACGTCTCCCTGCCCTTGTTCTTCTAGGTGATAGAGGTCGTGGGTTTGAAGGTGCTGTCTTAAAGGATATTCACCTTTTCATGTTCATTGCAACTGGAGTTATGAAATGGACCCTAAATACATTGGGAGATTTTCTGGGACACGATCAAGACTTCAACAACACTCCAGCAACATTTATTCTGGAAATTCTCTGAGGACTTCACCTTAGAAGAGTTAAGTGCTGCGCTACTCCATCTTTCAGGAGTTAACAGGAGAAATGCTTGGTCATGAGCATCTTGTTAGGGGTCCCCTTGATCTGAATGAGGAATGGGAGAAGGACTTGAGGCCAGGCAGAACATCAGCAGCTGCTGTAGGAAAGGGTTAAGGTCATCTCTCTTCTTCTGGACCTCCCCCAGTGTCTCAGTGAACCTGTGCACCCTCTCCCTCGGTCCGAGCCATTCTGCAATATACTGCTGTGTGCCAGCCAGAGCATTCCATACCTTTAGTGTAAATGGGTGCGAGGAGACTACATATACCACACGAAAATTGTGTCTAATCAGCACTTGAATACTAAACCTGCAAGTTTCTGGTGGAGCAGCTCCAGACAAGTTCAAATTATGGTAATCAGCAATTAGGACCAAAATTGTGTGCTAAATACAGATTTTCAAATAGGCTAGTCTTATTCGGGCCTCATCTATTTAGCAGTTATTTTTACCCTTTGGCCAAAATAACACCCTATCGATTTTATGATGAACATTTATTTCTGTAATATTTGGGGAGGTGGAGGAAGACAGTAATGCATGCATTTATCATCCCAGAGTCTCTACTTTATTATCCTGATTTCCACAAACAATGAACTGGAGACCTGATTTCAGAGCTGTATTTCACCTCAGCAATCAGCTCCATAGTTTTCCATGCTACTCGACAGCCTTTTTGATTCTTGATCACAATCAAGAGGTAACAGAGATTCGGAAATTTTGCGTGCAATTACTGAGTAATATTCTATTTTCACTTGCTGCGTAATGCATAGAATGTTTTAGAGTCTACTGCAGCTGGGACCCCATAAATGAGGTAAATATCAATAGAGGTAAATCTCAGCATTAGTGAAGGTGGCTCATGGCACAGGCTTTGAGACCTGGAATACTTGATATGAAAATGAACTTTAAACAACTAGTTAAATAAAAGCAAAATACTGCGGATGCTGGAAATCGGAAATACTCAGCAGGTCTGGCAGCATCTGTGGAGAGAGAAGCAGAGTTAACGTTTCAGGTCAGTTCTGAAGAAGAGTCACTGACCTGAAATGTTAACTCTGCTTCTCTCTCCACAGATGTTGCCAGACCTGCTGAGTATTTCCAGCATTTCTTGTTTTTATTTTAAACAACTAGTTTATGGGCATGAATGTGGTCAACCTACTTAAGAAAAGTAGTTCAACATATTCAATATACTTTATCCAATGCTGTTGAATTTTTGCAAGTATTTTCACTTTAAAGTATGCCCAATCGTCCCCAGCGAGGCAACCAAAACTTACCTGCCACTCTGCCATCCATCCAGCTGAATTTGTACAACTCCAGTTCAGTATGAAATCAGAAGCAGTACTCAGGTGGCTTGTTAGATCTTCCGATCACTTATAAACTTGAGATTTTTTAATATTATGAGGCAAAAAAACAGACATGGCATCTTTTCCTTAATGCTAAAACATTAGTCACTGGGGGACACAGCTTTGTAAACACGAGTAAGCACACCTGCATAGAGCTCTCTTGGCAGGCAGAGTTCTAGCTACAACCAGCCACAGCTCACAATGTAGCTTAGATTATCCCAGTTGCACTTTGTACTCTAGATCTGTCAGTGTCAGACCTGTGTTGTGAAACTGCAGTCTAAAGTCTGCTCTTGCTATCACTGACATGAGATTAAATAGGCAATTATTCATCATCTCTCACACAATTTGATTTTGAAAAGGATTAGGACAGAACATGGTTTGAATTATACTGATACATTACATAATTTATCCAACAAGTGAGAACCCCTGTTAAACACTACATGAGCATTTAATGGAACGTGTCATTTAAATACATATTTAAAAGCAGAATTAAGTTTTAGCTTTTGTTCATTCACTTGTGAAACATAATTAAAAGTAGGAAATGTCAAACAAGGTTCCACAGATGCTGAATTAGCAAGAGATGGAATCAAAGGTATTGTTTAAAAATGGATGTGTTTAAATTAGTTTGCAAACTACTTTTAATTTGTTCATCAGATCACAATTGTTTAAAAAAATTATAAAACTGAATTTGTCAGGTGTGGAAACAAAACATGAAAAATGTAATTATAATGACAGCAATAACTTCCAATATGAACAACAGATGGAAGGAAAAACAGTGAACCAAATTTGAAAGTGCTTTTTGCACAGAATTTGTCAAATACCATGGCCCACCCCACCACCCCTGCAATAGCTTTTCTTTTCCCAAGATTTTTGTCCTCACCTTCAAATCCCCATACGTCATCTTCAAATTTCTTCTAGCCCTGTGCGTACCCTCTCTCCTCCAATACCAGCCTACTACTTATTTCCTGCTCCACTATCGGTGGCTACTCCTTCAAACAACTTGCCACCAACGGGTGGAACTTGCTCTCTCAGCACCTCAATTGCTTTGAAAATCTCCTCTGCAACTATCCGTGCTGCCTCCTAACCTCCTTTTTCTTGTTCTCGTTCACTTTGCGACTGCCTTCCAAAATCTGCATAGATGTGTGTGAAGTCCGTGAAACTGGACAACATTCATGAGAGCTCCAAAGGTCTTATTATTTTACTGTGGTTAATGTAGTCAAGAACAACATCGCTGACTGCTGGCAAACCATCTGGTTTGTCAATGGTAACTGGTATGAACTAGAAACCAAGGAGAAATTTTCCATCATATCACTTTTTGCCCTCTAGATTTAGCAATTTCCACTGTTTTTCCTTGAAGCCACATACAACATAGTGCTCAGGGTTTTCTTTGATGCTGGGCCTGAGGCTTTCACTTTCAGAAGTAGTTTCCAAAGCATTCTGTTCAGGTTTTACCACAAGCACAACTGGGCTTGCTAAGCCACCATGGTCAATTTTCTGTTATGCCCTCTCACTCTGTACGATCTAATTCCACTGAAAGCCTTTCACCTAAAGCATAGGGTACTGGTCTAGGCTTAAGATTTTTTGGCTTCAGCCCCACCCTCTCTTCACATTAAGGTTCACCTAGACATCCTTTGCAGTATTAAGTTTCAAACTGACTGGAACTTGTCCACTCTTCCACAAATCCTTCAAAGGTTTTTTGAGTGATGATAATACTGGTCCAGTTTAACTTCAGGTTACAAAGCCAATTACTGCCCATCAATGAGGGACCTTTATCCTTAACTACAATTACAGACAATACTTTTGTCTGATCTTCGTATTTTACTTGGACGTTTGTTTTCCTAAGGACCTAAAATAGGGAGGAAATTGTGAAAAGGACACAAAGAGTTTGCAAAGGGATATAGATAGGTTAAGTGAGTGTGCAAAAATTTGGCAGATGGCGTATAATGTGGGAAAATGTGAAGTTGTTCACTTTGGTGGGAAGAATAGAAAAGCAGAACATTATTTAAATGGGGGGAGACTACAGAATGCTGCGGTACAGAGGGATCTGGATATCCTCGTACATGAATCACAAAAAGTTGCCTTGCAGGTACAGCAAGTAATTAGGAAGGAAATGGAATGTTGACCTTCATTGCAAGGGGGATGCACTATTAAAGTAGGGAGGTCT
Organism: Heterodontus francisci; assembly: GCF_036365525.1. Taxonomy (NCBI): domain Eukaryota; kingdom Metazoa; phylum Chordata; class Chondrichthyes; order Heterodontiformes; family Heterodontidae; genus Heterodontus; species Heterodontus francisci. The sequence goes on from NC_090372.1 coordinate 44,945,245, forward strand.
TGCTATAACTGTATAGGACATTGGTGAGACCGCACCTAGAGAACTGTGTGGAGTTTTGGTCTCTTTACTTAAGGACTTGTACTGGAAGCAGATCAGAGAAGGTTCACTCGGCTGATTCCTGGGGTGAAGGGGTTGTCTTATAAGGAAAGGTTGAGCAGGTTGGGCCCATATTCATTGGAGTTTAGAAAAATGAGAGGTGATTTTATTTAAACATACAAGATTCTGAGGGGTCTTTTCAGGGTAGACGTTGGGGGATGTTTAGAACTAGGGGGCACAGTTTCAAAATAAGAGGTCTCTCATACAAGACAGTTATGAGGAGGAATTTTTTCTCTGAGTGGGTCGTTAATCTTTGGAATTCTCTTCCCCAGAGAGCAGTGGAGGCTGGGTCATTGAATATATTCAAGGCTGAAGTAGACAGATTTTTGATCTACAAGGGAGTCAGGGGTTATGGGGAGGGGGAGCAAGAAAGTGGAATTAAGGTCACAATCAGATCAGCCATGATCTTATTGTATAGTGAGGCAGGCTTGAGGGGCCGAATGGCCTACCCCGCTCCGATTTCTTATGATCTTATGACTAGTAGTCATCATCTAGAATAACTTTTCAGTAAATTGTCGGTATTTTTGAAGGCCAGTTTTCTGAAATTTTTTGGTGACAATAGTTACTGCAATGTCTAATTCAAAATCACATTTAATACTTTCTATCCAGAAGGGGATCACAATTTCAATTGCCCCTTTCCGGTTATGGATTATAAAGGAAAGTGTGTTTCTTTTTTCCGTCTCAACTTGTGGCATAGTTTTTTCCTCAGGTTCCTCATTGGAATCAACCTAATAGACACTGGATTTATGTCTCTTTCTGTTGATTCTTCACAGTGCTATATGACTTAGGACCTTTTTGTCTCCCCACCTCCAATCTAGCAGCACCTACTTGGCTTCTGATAACACAGCCAAATGGGCTGAAAGCGTGCAATTAGGGTAGTTAACCATCCTACAAAAACATTGGTTGTGTTGATGATTATTGTTCCCCCAGACCTCCAACATGGTGAGTAACTCTGTTTACTCTGAAGTTGTTGGACCCTATGGCATGTAACTTGCTAGTGTGCCTGACAATAGTATCTATCTCATGCAGACAAAAATCTGTCTTCCATAAACGGTTTCATCTGTATTAACAGTTCCTTTAAACGGCAGATAAAATGGCCTCTTATTGCATCATTGACAAACCCACCAAAGTCACACGCTTCAGATAGTTTCATTGGTTCTGTCATAAACTGCGAAACATTTTCATCATCCCTTTGTTTCTTCTGGTTAAACTTGAACTGCTCGCCAACAAGTATCAGCTTTAGGTTCAGATGTTCTTTGACCACTTGGACCTACTCTTCCTACATACTAATGCAAAAGCAAAATCCAGTACAGTCTTTAGGCCAGGCCTGAACAATCAGGTTCTTAATCAGTGCAAATGTTGTAGGTGCACAGATAATAAGCAAAACTGTCCCCTTTTTGGCATCTGTTAAAAGTTTGATCCTACCCAGCTTTACCAACTAAAACTGACTTGAAAAATTCAGTGAAGAGGTAGATGACTACCTAACAAAGATGTACGATATTCAGTCTTTTTAAACAAAGTGCTGTCAATTGCCCTCATTGCAACTCTTATGTTTCAATAAATACACAAATTAGCATAGTAATAACTAGCTGCTTTATTTCCAGACCCTCTACAACAAGGAACAACAAAAGCAATACAAGAGAAATCCTACAGTGTAATTGCTATAATGTGCTTACTCCCATTAGGGGCTAGCTAGTGCCCAATTAACAATATCAAAGTGACTCCTGACAACACAGTGGCCTGCCGACGTCATCAGAGCACTCTAGGCGGCACACATGTGCAGCCTACATGTTGCCAGGACTATGGTTGACGTCATCACGTAGTGCTAACGTCATCACGTATCTGCACCTGGTCAGTCTTCGGCATGCGCGATAAAGCATCATTGGGTATCCAGCCGCTTTGGGCTGGTGCTTGATCCCCGCTACTCGACGCTTTCTCCCCCTCCTGGCCACCGACCGCTTCCCCCCCTCAGCTGCTCACTCCAGACCTTGCTGCTCACCACTCCCACCCCCCCCCCCCGCCCCACCCCCCCCACTCCCCTGGCCGATTGTTCCCCGGTCCCCACTCCACGCACCCCACTCTCCGGCCGCTCGCTTCCCGCCTACACCCCCCACTCCCCCCGAGTCGTAGGCAGCGCCGCTTCGCTCCTCTCGGCCACTCACTCCTACGTCGCCCAGTCACCCCCCGTGGCCTGCCTTGCTTCTTTGGGCGGTGCGTGGAGAATGATCAAATGTGGGAGCAAGTGGCTAAGAGGAGGGATGCAGCGCAGCTCTAGCTAGGGGGGTGGTGGGAGTAAGCGGGAAGCGAGAGGCCGGAGAGAGGGGTGTTGCGAAGCGAGGAGCGGGGAGCAATCGGCCAGGGGAGTCGGGGTGAGGGGGGGGGGGGGGGGGCGGAGGTGAGCAGCGAGGTCTGGAGTGAGCGGTTGAGTTGGGGTAAAATCAGTCCTGGTCAGTCATATAAAATGTGGATAACGAGTTGGCAGCACGTTTTATACTCTGCCCAATTTTCTAGCATATTACTGGGCTTCCATCCAACTTAATGTAAGGTTAGTTTGCCAGAACTAACTAGCCATAAGCATTTCCTGTAATAAATGGAGCAGCACCAACTCTAATCCTGCCAGCTGCCTGAACGTCACAGATGTGACGTTTCAATGGAAGAGGCTGCATTTGCGCATGTGCTAGTACTGCACCACCTAGTGGTTGCATCGTCAGCAAATGCAGCCCAACAATACATATGTGCCATGCAAATCAGCTGTCAACAGGAAGAGGGGTAAAATGAAAGAGAAAAAGTCAGCCCAAAGACTCGACTATACTTCACAGCAGTCAATAATGCAACAGCATTTAGAGGTGATCACTGGTTTGGAATAAGTGCTGTTTCTTTTTAAAAAAAGAGTATAAGAAATAACCAAAGGGAACATAAATAGGGCAGTATCATCCAGTCTAAAAATATTTACAAATATCTATTACATGTACATACTTCTACTTTGGTATTTTGATACATCATCTCTTGCCTAGTTTGCAGGTTTAATTACTGTAGTTATTTGTAGTTGTAGTTAATATGATAAAGTTTAGTCTGGTTCAAATCCTATGGGAGATTTAAATTAATATGCTTTATACTTTTTAAAACTCTCTCATCCTTATGTGTACACTTTTGACGTCAATTATACAAACACATGCAAAATTTATCTTTGAGGATAAGTTTAGAAATTCTTCCAGGCCTCAGCATGACATTTCACTAAAACATTATGTTAGCACTGCAGCCTCACAGCTGCAGCGACCCAGGTTCAATTCTGGGTACTGCCTGTGCGGAGTTTGCAAGTTCTCCCTGTGTCTGCGTGGGTTTTCGCCGGGTGCTCCGGTTTCCTCCCACAGCCAAAAAAACCTGCAGGTTGATAGGTAAATTGGCCATTATAAATTACCCCTAGTGGGGATGTGGTAGGAATATGGGATTAGTGTAGGATTAGTATAAATGGCTGGTTGATGGTCGGCACAGACTCGGTGGGCCGAAGGGCCTGTTTCAGTGCTGTATCTCTAAATAAATAAAACAAATTAGTTGCAGTTATCTGCAGTACTACTGAAATATTAAGCATGAGCTTTTTTAAAATTCATTTCATGGGGTGTAAGCATCGCTGGCTAGGCCAGCATTTATTGCCCATCCCTAATTAGAGTCATAGAGTTATACAGCACAGAAACAGGCCCTTCGGCCCATCGTGTCTGTGCTGGCCATCCAGCACCCAACTACGCTAATCCCATATTCCTGCACTTGGCCCATAGCCTTGTATGCTATGGCGGTTCAAGTGCTCATCTAAATACTTTTTAAATGTTGTGAGGGTTCCTGGCTCCACCACCTCTTCAGGCAGTGCGTTCCAGATTCCAACCACCCTCTGGGTGAAAAACATTTTCTTCAAATCCCCCCAAACCTCCTGCCCCTTACCCTAAATCTATGCCCCGTGGTTCCTGACCCCTCTGCTAAGGGAAAAAGTTTCATTCTATCTAACCTATCAATGCTCCTCATAATCTTGTACACTTCAATCATGTCCCCCCCTCAGCCTTCTCTGCTCCTAGGAAAACAACCCTAGCCTTTTCAGTCTCTCTTCATAGCTGAAATGCTCCAGCCCAGGCAACATCCTGGTGAATCTCCTCTGCACCCTCTCCAGTGCAATCACATCCTTCCTATAGGGTGGTGACCAGAACTGTACACAGTACTCCAGCTGTGGCCTAACTAGCGTTTTATATAGCTCCATCATAACCTCCCTGCTCTTTTATTCCATGCCTCGGCTAATAAAGGTAAGTATCCCATATGCCTTCCTCCCATCCATTGTATATTCCCTTGCCTTGTTAGTCCTCCCAAAATGCATTACCTCACACTTTTCAGGATTAAATTCCATTTGCCACTGCTCCGCCCATCTTGCCAGCCCATGTATCTCTCCCTGTAACCTAAGGCTTTCCTCCTCACGATCAACATCACCAATTTTTGTGTCCAATTTTCTGTCTAATTGCCCTTGAAAAGGTGGTGGCGAGCTGCCTTCTTGAACTGCTGCAGTCCATCTGGTGCACGTCCACTCTCAGTGCTGTTAGGCAGTTCCAGAATTTTCATCCAGTGACAGTGAAGGAACGGTGATATATTTCCAAGGATGGTGTGTGGCTTGGAGGGGAACTTGCAGATGATGGTGTTCCCATGCATCTGCTGCCCTTGTCCTTCTAGGTGGTAGAAGGTTGCAGGTTTGAAAGGTGCTGCTGAAGGAGGCATGGTGAGTTGCTGCAGTGCATCTTGTATATGATGCATACTGTTGCCATTGTGCGTCGGTGGTGAAGGGACTGAATGTTGAAGGTGGTGGATGGGGTGCCAATCAAGTGGGCTGCTTTGTCCCAGATGGTGTCGAGCTTCCTGAGTGTTGTTAGAGGCACACTCATCCAGGCAAGTGGAGAGTATTCCATCACACTCCTGACTTATGCCTTGTAGATGGTAGACAGACTTTGGGGAGTCAGGAGGTGGGTTACTTGTCACAGAGCTCCCAGCCTCTGACCTGCTCTTGTAGCCACAGTTAAGTTTATTCCAATGAGTACTGACATTGCAATTTTTTGACCTGAATGCAAACACAAGTTAAATTTTAAACTAGCCAGATCCTTCCCCAGTTTTAATGTCACTGGTATCTTCCATTAGTGTATCTCGCATCCCTTATTATCCAGAGTTTGCCATTACTGCTCAATATCTAGTTCTAACATAACATGACCTCGTGGTCCTAACATTGCAACACCTTGTTGCAGGAACTGATAACAGTAATCACACACCTACTGCTAAGTGTGCTTATCCAATCTTCTGAATGGCAAACTGACTAATACTTTAATGAGATAAGGACAAATACAAATGATCTAGTTTATTTTACAATCCCTAAATAAATGTGCAATGCAACTATTATAAGAATTACCACTTATGTCACAACACTCCAATTAATATAGAAAACAGCAAAACATGTCACACTCTCCCTTTCAGCATTCTAATGATAACCTTTCTGACTATTATTTCCTTTGATCCCAGTCGTTATCACCTTAAGAGAACACTCTCAGTCCCTATGTCAGTTTTTGCAACTGACCCAGACCATGCATTCCCTTGTTGTTTTTGCTCCCAGGCAGGACAGGAAGCAAGTGCTTGGCCTATGGAGTTGACACTTAAAAAGCTTGCCTTTAATGCAGTGAAAGCATCCAAGGTGTTTCTCACAGGAGCAATCAAACCAAATTCAACATTAAGCCACATAAGGAGATAAGAGGACAGGTGGTCAAAAGCTTGATCAAAGAGGTAGGATTTAAGGAGTATTCTAAAGACGAGAGAGGTATAGAAACAGAGGGATTTAGAGAGGGAATTCCTAGGCAGCTGAAGGCATGGTCGCCAATGATGAAGTGCTGCAAATTAGGGATGTACAAGAGGCCAGAAATGGAGAAGTGCAGAGATCTGAGGGTTGTAGGATGTTACAGAGACGGGGAGGGGTGAGGCCATGGAAATATTTGAAAACAAGGACGAGGGATTTTTAAGTCAAGGCATTGCTCAACCAGGAGCCAATGCAGGAGAGCAAGCACAGGGGTGACAGGTGAAATGTGTTAAGATACAGGAAGCTGCAAGAGCTCTGCATGAGCTTTAACAAAGGGTGCAAAGTGGAAGGTCGGCCTTGAGAGCTTTGGAATTTAAACCAGTTACCGGGGTGAACTTTCCCTGCAACTATTTTCTCCTCGATGGATTGAATAGAGCTATCCCAACATGATAGATATAGATGTTCACAGTGGTCTTTAAACTATTTCTACTGCTCAAGCTGAAGTGGAATGTGGAAGCCATCACTTCCCCAGCCAGTTGGTTCAGATGCAAACTGAAAGATTCCCTGCTCCCCTCCACCAAGCATGCGACAGTCCTGTGGAAATTACATAAAAACATAAGAAACAGGAGAAGGAGTAGGCCATTTGGCCCCTCGAGCCTGCTCCGCCATACATTAAGATCATGACTGATCAGATCGTGGCTTCAACTCCACTTTCCTGCCTGACACCCATATTCCGCGACTGGCTTGTAGATCAAAAATCTGTCTAACTCAGTCTTGAATATATTCAATGACCCAGTCTCCACTGCTCTGGGGTAGAGAATTCCAAAGATTAATGACCTTCAGAGAAGTAATTCTCATCTCTGTCTCCTTATTTAGAAACTGTGCCCCTTAGTTCTAAACACACCCACAGGGGGAAACATCCCATCATCTACCCTGTCAAGTCCCCTCAGAATCTTCTTTGTTTCTATAAAATCACCTCTCATTCTTTCAAATTCCAATGAGTATAGGCCCAACTTGTTAGACCTTTCCTCATAAGATGACCTCTTCATCCCAGGAATCAACCTAGTGAACCTTCTCTGAATTACCTTTAATGCAAGTATATCCCTCCTTAAATAAGGAGAAAAAACTATATGCAGTATACTAGGTGTGGTGTCACCAACGCCCGTTACAGTTGTAGCAAGATTTCCTTTCTTCCGCATTGCAACAAAGGCCACCATTCCATTTGCTTTCCTAATTAGTTGCTGAACCTGCATCCAACTTTTTGAGATTCATGAATGCGGGAGGGACATCCAGATCCCTTTGTACCACAGCATTCTGTAGGCTCTCCCTATTTAAATAATGCTCTGCCTTTCTCTTCTTCCTGCCAAAGCAGACAACCTCACACTTTCCCACATTATACTTCATCTGCCAAATTTTTGCCCACTCATTTAACCTATCTATAATCCCTTTGCAGACTCATTGCGTCCGCCTACAAGGAATTTAGTCCGTGAGCCAAATTTAACTCTCGATCTTAATATAAATCATAAAATCCTTCTGTGGCCATATAGTCAAAACAAATCTCAAAACATGAAATTAGCTATACTGGTGATAGAAGGCTGAGAAGAACTGGACAGCAAGTCAACCCACTCAGTTTGTGTACTCTTTATGCTACATTTATCTGGCAGTTACTGATCTCAGACTAGTGTCATGACCAGGTGAGAAGGGGTCTAGAGATTCCCTCTCAGCCTTTGCCTGGTTTAACTGTAACAGGGTTTAATTGTAGAAACACTGAGTTTTTAGCTCCCCCTCAGTGAATCCTTGTCATTGCTCCAACTGTAAGGCAAAGAAATCACACAGGTTTCCCTACATTTAAACAAGAAAGATGGAAGTTTATTAATCTTAAACTCTAATCTGGTTAACGGCTATGAACATGCGATGCGACCATGGTAGCGACAATTTGTGACAAATGCACATGCAGATAGAGTCAGAAAAAGTAGACTAGAATAAAGGGGAAAAGTTTGAGGCAATATTGGGATTTTAATTACATGCCTTTAAGTTCAATGTGGAGTCTTTGGTTGCCGTTAAGTCCTGCAAATCATTGGGGCCCAGTGTATGCTTCAATTTGTTTCGATGTCAGAGTCTTTTCTCTCGAGGTTTTCGTGTCTTCTGTGGGTCCGGTGGCTTGGGAGAAAGCAAGAGAGTGACAGCAAAGAGAGAGGCTTCCTTGCTCCAGCTGCAAACTGCCGTCTGTTCCTTTTTGTGTGGCACAATTCAACTCCAAGTTGGCCAGCAGGTTAGTCATGTGACTAACTGGCTTAACCACTCCTGCGTTTGTGGATTGTATCACCTTAGCAGTCCCTGGAATGCGCTTCCTTACACCTTCAATGTCTGGTGATCAAAATCCATTTAAGTCAATTGGATCAGGGAGTAGTGCTTTGTCTCCAGAAGCACCGTCTCTTAGCATGCAAATGACCTCCAGTCAAAGGTCTGGTGATCTTTTTAACTAGTCATTTCTTCCTCCAGCAACAGTTTAAAATCAATGTTCACATGACAGAATTAAATGCCTCATTCTTGGCAGGTGGGGGTCTGCATGACACTAGGTTGCTGTTTGGCTCCAGGTAGGAAAATACTACATTTACACTGCCTGACTGGGGTTGCTATTCTCATTGTTATATGCACATACAGAGCTTCTCCCAGTTGTTAAAATTCAAATTTCTGAGTATGTAGGCTGGAGAATTCACACAATCCAAACATTTAAATTAGGTACAGGTGGGCTTAAGAGATCTATTTAGGAAAAGCCGAGGACATTTTAAACTCAGTTGCGCCCCATGCAATATCAAACCCAAACAGTATGAGACTACCTCTACTAGAATATCACATATCGCTTCTCTCCCGAAACAGGTTGGGTCCCAACTTTGGATTTATGCTACAATTTCAGCAACACTGCATTATAACCTCCGGTCTCAAGAGATTGGCTGTAAAGCGTATGAAGATAGGGGTTGGATTCTGTTCTCCCCCAGGTGTCTGATTTCGTGGCGGGGGTGGGGGGGGCCTGAAGATGGCTCTGGATGAGGCCCGCCATGGACCTCGATGCCGGGACGGCCCAGCCCGATCCTCCTGGCTGTGGCGGCACCACCCCGCCGCTGGGGACGCAATTTAAATATTCAAATGAATATAATTAGTAAATTTAAATAGACTTACCTGTGATGTTGAGGGCCCGCCGCAATCTTCGGCGCGGCAGCCGACACCCCCATGCCTTCAGATGCCCGTCCAGGGAAACGTGGCACCACACTGGTGGGGAGGAGGCAGGAGGTAAGTTTATCAGTGCGGTAGGGGGTCAAATACATGTAATGGGTGTAGGGGATGGTGGGAAGGGATGAACCTTAACCTTTGTGCAGTTTGTGGGGCAGTCCAATGTGAAAGTGTTTGGGGGAGGGGGAGGGGGTTAGGACAAATAGTTATTGTCATTGTTATTGTGGGGGGGGGGGGTGGTAAAGGGTTGTTAGAAATTCATTTCATTTTGGGATGTAGGATTTTAAAAATTTAAATTTACCGGTAGGGCTGATAGCCCTTTAAAAATGGCACCAGTGCCCGTGCACAGACAGCCTACCCCCCTACCCCCTCCATGAGGTTGTGGTTGGGGGGAAACTGGGCCGCCCAGGCTATTTAAGTGAGCTGCCACATAAGATTGCAGTGGTTCCTTAACAAATGGGCCGCCATTTTTTCAGCTTGCCGCTGATCTCGGTGGCGGGTTCTTAAAATCCAGCCCTAGGTATGGGCATCCTGCTTACCCTTCAAACAGGGCAAGGTACATCAAATATAAAAAGACAGAGCAAAATAGCTTACAAAATAAGGAAGGGGTTTAACTTATTGACTTCTTTTCAATTTTTTTGAAGAATGAACTACATTCATTATTTATTGCTCTATAATACATCAAGTGAACTTATTTCTAGAATTGTTCAGGTCTGTGAAATAGACTGAAAAGCAGTGGGGAATTAGGTCAAGCAGAACATAAGTTCTTATCCCAGAGGTACCTTGTTAAAATCTGAAAATACACTCCAGAAAGTGAAGCAGGTCATCCAATTAGTCTATGGCTATTATTAAAATTGAAGTCTGAAAAAGCAGCAGCAGCATTTAGTAGAAAGCTGAATCTGGCTGTCCTTCATACAGAATACAACCTAATAACTTCATTACAATGTTTGGAACAGCATAGAATCAAACATTTGTTTTCAACTCAACTCCAATCGATTGCTCTTGCAAACATTCTATTGCTTTCATAATACTTAGAAGTAATAGTTAATGCTCTGCGGCATCACACATAGGAGCCGGTATTTTGGTGACAGGGCTCCTGACCACCGGCAAAAGTGCCGGCAAGAACTGCGCGTCACCTCTTCTGGGGAAGACCCGCCAAATCCAGTGCCAATTAGTCACTTAAGTGGACAGTGGTGGGCAATCCCCAGGATCAAGGACCCCAGCAACAGAAGTCCCGCCCACTGAGAGCAGCTCTTTAACCGAGCAGCGCCACCGCAAGGCAGTGGCTGCTGTCAGTAGAGCACTCATCCAAGGCCCTGGGACGAGGCCACAGGTATATCACAGCGGGAGGGGTTTCGTGGGGTGGAGTCATGGGGTAGGAGGGGGTGTAGAAAGGACAGCAAGGGCAGGGGGGTGACTTTCAGCAGGTCACCGCTTCCTGACGTTGGATCCCTCATCCAGGCACAATGCCTTTTAACGAGGGACCCACCACCTCCCCCACCCCCGGAGCCGGCAAGCAACCCACAAGGGTTTGCTTGGCGTGCTCCCCATGTGGCGACATGCCTACCCGTCGCTGGGCTAATTCCGACAGTGGCAGGACGAGGCCTTATTTGAGCATTCATTTCCCACTTAAAAGCCTCAATTGGCTGTGGGGTGGGAAGGCTGTTCACAGGTGGCAGGGTCCCCCCCACGCCATCATCCCGCCCAACTATATGCCCTGCTTCCTAACCCAACGCGGGGGAGGGGCAAGGGGGGGGGGCGGTTGGAGAGAAGAGCATATAATTCCTCTCGGAGTGCAGACCTGGTGTAGCCTTCAGGTGAAGTAAGGTTAGAAGGTGGGGATATTCCAACTAGAGTTGCAAATAAACTATAGTCACCATTTTAAAGTTTATATCCTGCCCTTATTTTTATATTATGCTTTGAGTTTATATTACCTAAAATTAAATAGCAAAACATACAGCAATTTGGCAGCGAGAGGAACAGAATTGGTTGGAGCACAGGAGCTTCTCTGCAATACAGGCTGAGGAGCTGGGAAACAAAAAAGAGAGAGGCTTAATTGATCATTATTAGCTGAGGCAGTAATACTGTGTGGGAAGTTCACTGACTGAAGCAAGCAGAAACAGATTTTGGGAATAAACAAGATCACTATAGGCATCAGGCTGAGTATTTGTGTATAGCTCTCCATTGGGATTAACTTTCCTGACTGCAGGGGAGATATCAGAATCTTGGGTATTATGAGGTAGTTTGGAGGCAGAAAAACTTTCTGAACAGCTTGGAATATTGTTCCAAGAATAACAGGTTGTTCATGGATTGTGGCCAAGACTTTAATTCATTACAGTACCCAGCTCTTGAACTGTATTGAATATCGGCTGCACAGCAATGTAAGAAAATTGTAAGGAAGTAACTCTGAAGAACCAGAGAAATACTAAGACAAATCTTAAGGAATTGCATCCTGAGGTGTATAGTGACGAAAGGAGACGGCCGTTGGCAAAAACCTTGGATGCTGATGAGGGGAGCACTGACAGTACACTGTACCTTCAAAGGGCAAACCAGAGTAAGACTCTATGGAAGGATGCATCTTTTAAATCACTGTTTGCCAGACAGTTTCCAGGACTTATTTCCTGAATAATCTGAGGCAGTGTGACCATCTTGAATCTTTCCTGCTTGAGGAGTACTGTGTACAGTATCGGTCTACTTATTTAAGGAAGGATGTAAATGCGTTGGAGGCAGTACAGAGAGGATTTACTAGACCGATACCTGGAATGGGCGGGCTGTCTTACGAGGAAAGATTGGATAGGCTAGGCTTGTATCCACTGGAATTCAGAAGAGTAAAAGGCGACTTGATTGAAATATCTAAGATCCTAAGGGGTCTTGACAGGGTGGATGTGGAAATGATGTTTCCCCTTGTGGGAGAAACTAGTACTAGGGGGTCATTGTTTAAAAATAAGTGGTCGCCCATTTCATTCAGAGATGAGGGGAAATATTTTCTCAGAGGGTCATGAGTCTTCGGAATTCTCTTCCTCAAAAGGCGGTGGAAGCAGAGTCTTTGAATATTTTTAAGGCATAGGTAGATAGATTCTTGATAAGCAAGGGAGTGAAAGGTTATCAGGGGTAGGTGGAAATGTGGAGTAATCAGTTCAGTCATGAACTTACTGAATGGCAGAGCAGGCTCGAGGGGCCTACTCCTGCTCTTAATTCGTATGTTTGTATGAGGAGCTTGTTTGTCTTTTGGGCCTCCTTATCTCGAGAGACAATGGATACGTGCCTGGAGGTGGTCAGTGGTTTGTGAAGCAGCGCCCGGAGTGGCTATAAAGGCCAATTCTAGAGTGACAGGCTTGTTTAAAACCTTGAATATCTAACATTGGACAGACCTCCCCTATCTATTTGAGGACTATAAAATGTGAAGTAGGCACCAGTACTTTTCTGCTTAAAAATGAACCCTTACAACTGTGCCTGAAATTAGCAATTTGTTGATCTTGAGTCATGACCTTCATATCATAATAGATAAATAATCCAATCAACTACCCAGAGAAGACTCAGGGCTGCACCTGTGAAGTGGAGACTATAAGATTCAGTGGTCTTCCCTAAAAGCAATGCATCTGCAGTGACTTCTCCACTTCACCATGGACTTCTGTAGGTAATATTTATCCTAGGCTTCAGGTGGGTAGGGTGACCCTTTAATTGTTCACATGAGGCTAGGGATGGCCCAGGCCACGAAGAGAGGAAATTGAAGTATTAAGCTAAGGTTGGCCAGCTGTTCTCAGGTAGGGGGTTCAAAACACAAAAGGGCTGTTGCTGAACAAGCAGTGTGATGGGCCTGTTGGTTGAGCAAGAATCGTGTATAAAGGGTCTAATTTTTCATAGCTATTCCTGCCATCAGCTGTTGATTCTTAGAAGCTAGCAATTCCTCGACTTTTCTTGCAAGATGATCCTGTCTGACCAGTGTTTCTAATTTACTTGGAATCAGAAAATCAATGCAAAGTAGTAAAATTTGCAGATAATACCAAACTAGACAATGGGATGGGATGAGACAACTCAGCATTTACAAAATAGATGAAAGATAGACAAGTGGGTAGAACAAAGCCAATAGGGGGCTGAATTACAATGCGAAACAGTAGAATATGTGTCAGATGACAGGTAGTCAGCTTCCAGGTAAAAGGGGTACAGGTATATTTACATTCACTGCCTTCTTCTTCTTACCATAGCATATTAAAATGTGGAATGTGATCCAGAGTTCAGAGTTGACCTGGAAAATCTTCAATTTGCAGCATGTCTTTAGGGTTTTCTGATTGCACATAGAATTTTTTGTTGTCAGTTTTGAATCCCATACATTCCTTCAGTCAGCATACAGTATCTTAATGTGAAATACATACAGTAATGTATGCCTACCCACAATGAAAACTCAATTTATCTTACACAGGGTGACTCATCAAAAGCCGTGGATCACATTCCACTTTTTTCTGCCTTGTGGCAGGGAGGAGGAGGAGGGAGATGTAAATATGCCTGTACACCTGTTAAACTTATACTAGGAAATGTTTAAATGACTGACTCAGAGTTCAGCTGGGACAGCAAATTCTGTCAGATTTAATTACAAGAAAAAAAGCAAAATGGCCCAAGTTTAAGTTTACCATTTCAGTTTATTACATACATGTTTGTGCATCTGTACAGTACAAATACAGAAAACAGGCAGATAGAATGTCAGGCAAAAATTAACAAAGATGCTATGTAGGTTTACTACCTCACAATAATGTCAAAAATTAACTCTTGCTGATGATCTAGAGATAGCATCAGTTCTATTATTCCTCTATTGTTGCAAATGCCATTAGGACTTTGTTGAGAATGACGGTAGTTATTCATTATCTGTTACATGGATCAAACTGCTTTGGAAGGCTTATTTATGCCCATGCTAATGGCGTGCAGGTTCAAATAACATTGGATTTAGAATAAATTAGTAGTAAAACATTAGCAGAGCTGGTACCAGCTCAGGAATTCGTGCCAGGTGGGAAACCACTTTGAGAAGGTATTTACAAACTGCTTCAGTTTTGTTGCAGGCTAAGTATAAATGCAACCTGTGGAAAATCAACTGTTGAAAGTTTAAAAAGGGATGCTATGCTAAAGAATTGGCAGAACAGTCCTCTTTTCTGAAACTAAACATTTCACGAGATACTAACCAGAGTTTGACAACAGTGTTTCAAGCATGTATATGTAAAGCTCTGATTTCCTTTGACTAGGAATACAAGTAGACATATAACTGTGCTACCTTCTTGCACTGCTTTAAAACAGGTGTCAGTACCTACAGCATTAACAGTATATAAAACAGAGTATTGCATGACTCAGTAATTTCTTCCTGGCCAGCCAGGAGCTTCACATAATGAGCAAAATAAAGAACAGCACACAAGATAGAGGATTAAGAAGGGTAAACGATATAAGAACAGAAGAGGGAATATAATCTATGTTGGTAAAGTAAAACAACAAAAGTACCTTGTTGGGGAGGTGATTTGGTCCTTGATAAGTTACAGCAGGAAGGAAGTCATATTTCCACTAATAACTGAGTCAAGGGGAGAGAGCAATATACTATCATGTGGCACAAATAGGATTACTATTCTTATCTGAATAACAACTGAATGTCCAAATACATGATAATAGCAGATAAAACTATTTGTGACTATATGAATCGACAATACACGTTGAGTGTTATTGCATGCCTTGGTGCTGTTGGGACTGTACACTGAATTGAGCTGCAGTCATCACCATATCTAATTAAGGTTACCACAGACACAAACCTCATTAGTTTGTCTTTAGACATGAGTAGCATATGTGTTTATCCTCAGGGAAGTAAATCAATCATGACTAGGATTGCCATTCCCTTCCATTACTATAGTCAAAACATGTCATAATTTCCAAATAGATTTAGCCACATATAGTATGTATTTAAAGTAACTAGAAAATGTTTGTGTAAATATAGGTAGATCAGCTGTATTTGCAAATCATTTTAGTGTCAAGAATAAATAGAATTACAGTTCTGTATTGGTATCTGCAATCTGTTTCAATGTTATATTGTAAATGAGATTGTTGTTCCACAGTTATTACATAACAAAACTATCCTTCTCTTTAGGCTGTATCATGTGTTAATGACTAATAAATTATCAGCCTTTCATTAAAATTGCCAGAAATGCAGTACCCTGTGGGTCCTGGCATAGAAGAAATAAGTTAGAACCCCTGATAAATCATCTAGTTTTATTATGTGGGAATAATATATACTTCAAAAACGGTCAGATACTGTAATACACTAATCCGAGTTCTTGTATGAAGGACTAACAACAAAAATAGAAAAATAAAGTATTATTGGCATCCAATTGGGAAGAAAAGATCCCGTCAAAGCCCATTTTAAAACATTCTACATTCCCCACAATATGCAGACCAGCTCCTCAGCAGTCAAAAATTTAGCACACAATTGTTATTACTCAGTAGAGAAACAATACTTCCTGCACTGTTAAAATCATGCCTTTGTAAACTGTGTGTGGGGCTTCTGTTTAATAATGATAATCATTCAGGTTAATCTGGGTACTCAGAAATTAAAGCCCTAATCTTAAAATGTTTAAACAATTCCAAATGGCATGTTTTAATCCTGCTATCATAAACAAAAATCACATAAAATTGCCGATGTTGTGCATCAGACGGACAAGACTACTTCCCCATCAACAAGAGCAGGGACAAATACAATGTCTCCTCTCTTGTACAGCATTAGCAACCAAGTAAAATGAAAACAGCTTTGTTCCACTAATTCAGGTCACATGGCAGCAGCTACCACAATACTCCTCGACAACGGGGGAAAAAAATAACTGGCACCAACACATAGATGGACAAAAGATATTCAGCAAAATAATTTAAAATGCAGTAAATTCTATCCATTGTATGCAAAGCAGTAATAAATGCAAAACACAGATGGAAAGACATCAGAATTAAACTTTGTTATTAAAAAAAGAGCACTCCTGGAGAACTACAGAATGGTCAGTTGCAGACAATGTCAGATTCCCGAAATAGTAAGTAGGCTCCAAGTCCCACCATGCTGTAACACCAAAAGACGACTTTCCTACAGGGAGCAATGGGAGTCAGTTTGGCACTGGTCCTTAGTTTAACAGTTAGCTATACAGTAGCATTGCTAACCATAGATCTCAGGTAAAGGCTGTGAAAAATGTGAATATTTGGCCACTGAAATCACTGAAAAGTACAGAAATAAAAGTATGGCAACCATTCAGGTTTAAAGCAAATTAGGCTATTTGTGAAGGGATGTGGGTTTTGCTTTGTTGGTTTTTAAAAATGGTAATTAAAAATCCACAATCCAAAAATAACTTGGCATTGCTTTGATGTCACAACAGTAGCTGGCAGACATCTGAAGTAGTTTTTTTTAAGCAATGGTCATCAAATCATATATCACCTGATATTGTTCAAAATGCAAGTTTCTAACACTTTTACTGAAAGTTCTCCTTTGGGTTGAACCAATAATAAATATCATGTGTGCACATATTGGAATGGAAGGGGTTGGGGGGAGAATGGGGGAAAGATAAGGAATACAAACTGATTTATGTCTGTGCTGTCTGTGATGTAACAAAACTTTTCAGTACACAGTGAAAGGTAGCATTTGTTCTTCATAATTCTTATGACATTGAAATTAATCAAAGTAAAAACTGCATTATATAGTGCAACGAAGGACTTAATGCAGTATTCAAACCCACATCTTTGGTACAGATTGACACCTCTAAAGAAATTTGCTTTCTTTTACCAAACACGGGTTTCTAACCTCATAGAAGGCACAGTTAAAAGAATGAATGAACAAACTTGTATTTATATAGCACTTTTACAGCCTCAGGACATCCAAAATCACTTTAAAACTAATCAAGTACTTTTGAGTGTAGTCACTGCTTTAGTTTAGGAAACACGGCAGTTAATTTGTGTACAGCAAGGTCCAGCAAATGGCAAGGTAATAATGACCAGATAATCTGTCTTGGTGACGGTGGTTGAGGAATAAACATTACCCAGAACAGGGGGAGAACTCCCTGCTCATCTTCAAAGTAGTGCCATGAGATCTTTAACGTCCATCTGAGGGGGCAGACAGGGCCTTAGTTTAACGTCTGATAGTATACTAAGTGTTAATAAATGCACAAGACATATGGAAAGGCATTGGAGTTGAAATGTAAGTTATGAAAAATATGGGCACTTCTGCAGGACTACAGAATGGTTACTTGCAGCTAATTTCATACATTCCCCACACAGTAGGCTCCAAGTCCCACCATACTGAAACAGTGGTTTCAGGGCAGCAATTCCAACAGTGCAACATTTCTTTAGTACTGCACACGAGTGAGATCCGATTATGTGCTCATGTCTCTGGAGTGGAATTCTGGAGTTAATGGACCTACAACCTTCTGACTCAGAAGCAAGTGTTACCAACTGAGCCACAGCTGACACCATTGCCCCTCATCCCCAACTAAATTACTTCACAATCCAACAGCCTCCCAAAACCAGGACTGCAAAGAGCAGCTTCATTCCTTGCTGTAGCAGTCAAGCTTATATAATACACTGAAGTGCAGACAGTCCATTCTGTCAGTGAATATAAAAATCAATTTTCAGCACTTGTCACTTTCCAATACTAATAAGTAACTCTATAGTCCTTACACTGATGAACGCTTCTAAACATTCCTCTAAATAAGAGAAGTCTTCAGCAAATTGAATGCTGTCATGTCATATTTTCCTGCTGAATTAATAATGCTCATTGATTAAATTAGAATAGCGATTAGAAAATATCTACAAGGCCGTTGTATCAACACTATTACCAAGGTTCCATGACAGAGCGGAATAGAAAACAGCTAAATTGTATAATGTAACCTCATACGCCTGTATGTAGGTATTTGTTTTTTATATCAGTACCAAAGGAATATACAAGAGAATGCATATGAATGCAGTTGTGACATTTTGATTTACTATATTTGTTCTGTGCATTCTGTTGTTCTAAGCATTCCCTTAAACAGCACAAACAACAAGGCGCTAAAATTAACACTCTTCCCCCTGTTCAAGTTAAGCTAATACAGTACAGCAGTTCTGTAAACAGACCAAGGTTTAACACCCACAGTAAAAATTGGCATTAACAAGTAGTTTAACCTACGGCAGTTCCTCTTACTGCTCTCTGTAGATCCTGGAGCTGACATTACTGCAGGAAGAAATGTAAACAGAAGCACAGTATTGGCCGATTCACAACCCCAGTTACCAAGCTGCTCTGGCAAACTGCATCTTCTAAAGACAAAAGAAAAGAAAAAGACCAAACAGGAGCAAAACTATGGCTGTCAGGTGTAGCACAAAACACCAAATGCCAGTTCTCCACAGCTCGCGCAGATAGCCCATACAAAATCTAAATGTGATCTGTCAAGAGATTTGCAAAATATGCAGTAGTAGCAGGCATACACTTTGGAACATACCACAAATTGCTTTAAAGGGTAGGGGATTAGGGAAAAGGCACCAAACAATCTTTCATCATGTTAAAGAAAAGAAACTCACTTACAACTTACATGACCACAAAATCAAGATTTCAATTCATTTAATACATTAAAATAAAATGTCCTGGAATTAAAGGATGTATATTTTTGTTTGCAATTTGATCTAATAGAATCTCTACACCTCACCTATACATTTTTCCCATGCTCCAATCCAAATGTTTATAGGTTGGTTTGATTGCAAAACAAAAAATCTTGGCTACTACACTGTAATTTACACTAGTGCATAAAATTCAAACAAAAGTTAATATAAAATGGTTGGCTAATTTTGATCCTTTTCTATTAATTTGGTAATATACTATGAGGGGAAAAAAGAGAGACGGTGAGCAATTGAGACTGTAAAGCATTTTGGTTTACTCAAGTGTTAGTGGATTTAGAAGCTAAAAATTAACTGTTTTATCAGGCTGTTTACTTGATGTTCCACCTCTTCATTTTTTTACATTACAGAATTTGAGCTTATTTCCATTTCTTGGGCAATTCTCTAAACATGGCAAACATTTATGCTAGAATTATGAATTATAGTGTCTATATAATGTGGGTGATCATCTGTGGGAATGCATATGAGAATGCATTTAGTTCATCAACTTAAAATAGTTAAGTCGGCCGTTGTGGCTCCCTTACAAGTTCCCACTTAAGTAGCACCCTGTTTTAGCTGTGCAATTTTGCGCCTTGTTAAAATGTGCTTGATATAGTTGCTTATTTAATTTACAGAACAATTTTAAGCCTTAATCTACAATGTTTGAATTACAAGTGCATACAAAATAAAATCACATTAACCATGCTAGTGCATTAAGATGCGCCAAAAAACTATTGAGTTTACTTCATTCACTTTACAGATAGATATTGAGTACGACAATTCCACAACTTATTCATACAAATTAAAACGAAGGATATAGACACAATGCTGTTGCAGGATTAAGAATTTAGTTTTTTTAAGCATGCTTTTTAAACAGGATGTAGGTGAAATATGCAGCACATAAACTATTGCACAGCTTAATGTGGCAGAACAGTAAACTGTGTGTCAAAGAACTGAATTATGCAATGGTTAATTCCAAATCAGAACTTAAAGATCTCAGTCACTATCAGCAACTTAAGGTACATACTAATTAATGGGAACATGGATTCAGACTTTATATAAATATCTTTGCAGCCCACAATGATGGAACCTTGGACTAAGTCTTCATCTCAAAAGATGCCTCAAATCACAAATCTGAAAAACAATTATGAGCTTTAGACAAACTCAAAAATGAAAGATATATGTTTAAAAAGAAAATTCCTCTAACAAAAGGCAGAACTTAAAGTTTTCATTTAGATTTTGCAGCATTATATAAGTGGTTAGCACCGCAGCCTCACAGCTCCAGCGACTCGGGTTCAATTCTGAGTACTGCCTGTGTGGAGTTTGCAAGTTCTCCCTGTGTCTGCGTGGATTTTCTCCGGGTGCTCTGGTTCCCTTCCACAAGCCAAAAGACTTGCAGGTTGGTAGGTAAATTGGCCATTATAAATTGCCACTAGTATAGGTAGGTGGTAGGGAAATATAGGGACAGGTGGGGATGTGGTAGGAATATGGGATTAGTGTAGGATTAGTATAAATGGGTGGTTGATGGTCGGCACAGACTCGGTGGGCCGAAGGGCCTGTTTCAGTGCTGTATCTCTAAACTAAAAAAAAACTAATATAAATTCTGTAACAAATCCACTAGCCATATCATTTTTGTCATTATCGAGCCTAGAAACAATGCAATAACAATCTTCCAGCACAATTATTCAACAATATTTGGCAAAGATCTTTTGCAAAAAGATTAATTTATTCTGTACTGATCAATTGTTAGTTTTCGTGTAGCAGTCTATTTTTTCCTTTGATGAAGAAAGTGCAAAAGATATCCCTACATTTGTAGTGGTGGAGGAGGGGGGGGAGGGAGGTTGTAAAAATAGCTCAAGCTATTCTCCAACTGCAACACTGGTGTGGAAAGTGGGGTGTGGCCTACAGAGTTCACAGGAGTCCCTCAATAGCGCAAGACAATCCTCGAGCTCTTTTGAGAGTGTCATATTGTTTAAATGAACTCTGGATTAGAATGATCACAATTTCAAGTAGCAAAATGTTTGAATAAACCAGAATGTTTACCTTTGATTCTCATTTAGAAGATTTAATCACATTTTGTTGATATATCATGTATTTATCTTTGCATTGCCAAAAATTAGTTAAATAATAACACAATTGGAGTGGCAAGGTGCGCAGTAGCATTCTAGAATCCCAGACAGTTGCCTATCCCATTCTGAAATAAAAAGAAGAAATGCTGGAATCACTCAGCAGGTCTGGCAGCATCTGTGGAGAGAGAAGCAGAGTTAACGTTTCTGGTCAGTTACCTTTCATCAGAACTGGCAAAGGTTAGAAATGTAATAGGTTTTAAGCAAATAAAGTGGGGGTGGGGCAAAAGATAACAAAAGGGAAGGTGTTGATCGGACAGAGGGTCACAGAGAAGAACTGACAAGGTGATCATGGAGCAAAGGCAAAGGGTGTATTAATGGTCTGGTGAAAGACAAAGCATTAGTGCAGAGGGTGTTAATGACAGAATGTTGAACAACCCTGGCCAAAAGCACCAACATGAAAAAAAAGTGGGCAGGCACATGATAAAAGAAATAAATATTAAAAAAAACTAAAAATAAAAAACAGGAGCCAGTTATGCTCTGCTAATCCCATTCTTTTTGATGGAGGCGACTGCAGAAGGTAAAAAAGAAAATAGGGAAAGTACAAATTATTTTATGGATGCTGAGGGGATAAACTGCATTTTTTGTCTTAGTTCATTACTGAATCTGTTGCGGCATATTTTTGTGCTAGAATTTTGGACAGGTACAAAAATTAATTTAAAAGGCTAATAGAGTGTTAGACTTTATCTTAAGGGGTCTCAGACACAAACAACAACAACTTGTGTTTATACAGTGCCTTTAACGTAATAAAATGTCCCAAGGCACTTTATAGGAACACTATTAAACAAAGAATGACACTGAGCCACAAAAGGAGATATTAGGTCTGATCACCAAAAGCTTGGTCAATGAGGTAGGTTTTAAGGTGTGTCTTAAAGGAGGAAAGCGAGGTGGAAAGGTGTAGGAAGGGTTAGAAGTTATGTTAAAGTTATACAAAACTCTGATTCGACCCATTTAAAGTACTGTTTTCACCTCTGCATCAGAACATGACAAAGGAAACAGGAGCAGGAATAGGCCATTTGATCCTTTGAGCTTGATCCGCCATTCATCAAGATCATGGCAGATTTCTACCTCAGCTCTATCTTCCTGCACTATCTCTATATTCTTTAAATCCCTTACTACCCAAAAATCTATTGACTTCTGTCTTGAATATACTCAATGACTCAGAATCCACAGTTCTTTATGGTAGAGAATTCCAAAGATTCACATCCCTTTGAGTAAAGATGAATTTCTCATTTCAGTCCTAAATGGCTGGCCCCTTATTCTGAGACTGTGACCCCATGTTTTAGATTCACCAGCCAGGGGAAATGTTTTCTCAGCATCTACCCTGTCAAGCCCCCTAAGAATTTTATATGTTTCAATTGAATCACCTCTCGTTCTTCTAGACTCCAGGAAATATAGGTCTACTCTACTCAATTTCTCCTCAAAGGATAATCCCTTTATCCCAGAAACTAGTCTAGTGAACCGTCATTGCACTCCCTCTAGAGCAGGTATGTCCTTCCATAGGTAAGGAGACTAAAACTGCACACAGTACTTAATATAATTGTAGTAAGACTTCTTTACTTATAACTCCAAACCTTTTGCAATGAAGGCTAATGTACTGTTTGCCTTCCTAATTATGTGCTGTATCCGTATGTTAACTTTGAGATTCATGTACAAGGACACCCAGGTCCCTCTGAATGCAAATATTTCCCAGTCTATCACCATACATAAAAATATTGTTTTTCCTATCAAAGTGGATAACTTCACACTTTGCCACATTGTATCCCATCTGCTATGTCTTGCCCACAGACCAACCTGTCTATATCACTTGCACCTGCCGTAAATATCATAATGTTTAAATATTATTTGAGTAACCAGTAACATATAATATTAGTGAACAGTGAGGAGGTTGCAAAACACCATGGGGCTCAGTTAACTTGACCACATTCCACAGGAGCTGAGTAATCCAAACTCAAAAAGGCTAATTAAAATGAAAAGCAGACGCTGACAAAGGTGCTAGCCTGTAACAAGGTGAAAACATCATGAGTAGTCCCCTATCTATGTATGGGCCGGTAACGAGGTGAAGATAATGAGGTGAAAACATCATGAGTAATCCCCTATCTGTGTATGGGCCGGTAACGAGGTGAAGATAAGGGGGTATGGAAAACATCATGAGTAATTCCCTATCTGTGTATGGGCCAGTCATGCAGCCCCTCTATGCCTAGTAACCGCTTCTATTGGCTCTAATAATCAATGTATATAATCGATAATCATTGTGATTGGGCCATGTCCGGCCGGGATGGGCTGAGTAACTGTTTGAAAATGTATAAGTATGGATGATTTTCCTTTGTTCAGTGGAGAGGCATCTGGACAGCCCAGTGACCTGCTCCCCGCTGGCATAACTCAATAAACTGTTTGACATTGCAGCAGACCTGAGTGTCGAGTGATTCTTCTAGATTCATTCCCGCTAACACAGCGTCTTTTGAGTCCTCCTCACGGCTTACTTTCCCACTTAACTCTATCGTCAGCAAACTTGGATACGTTACATTCAATCCCCTTATTTAAGTCAATGCTATATATTGCAAATAGATGAGACCCAAGTACTGATCCTTGCTGTACCCCATGAGTTACAGCCTGCCAACCCCAAATGTTCCGTTTATTCTTATTCTGTTTTTGGTCCATTACCAATCCATGCTAATATATTACTTCCAATCCCATGAGTACTAATTTTGTGCAATAACCTCTTGTGTGGCACCTTATCAAAAGTTTTTTGAAAATCCAAATACACTACATCTAATGGCTCCCCTTATTTATCCTACTAATTACATCTTCAAAGAACTTGAACAGATTTGTTAAACATGGTTTCCTTTTTATAAATCCGTATTGACTCTGCTTATTTGTATGATTTTTTAAGTGCCCTGCTACCATGTCCCTAATCACAGATTCTAGCACTTGCCAACTACTGATGTTAGGCTAACAAGCCTATAGTTCCCTGTCTTTTTACTCCTCCTTTCTTAAATAATGGGATTATGTTTTCTACCTTCCAATCCTTGGGTACTGTTCTAGTATCTAAGGAATTCTGCAAGACCAAAATTAATGTATCCACTATCTCTGCAGCTACCTCTTTTAAAATCCAAGGATGCAGGTCGTGCAGTCCAGGAGATTTGTCACCACTTAGTCCAATTAATTTCTCCAGTTTTAAAAAAAACTTGTATTGATTTCAAAGTTCCTCATTCTCGCTATACCCGTGGTTTCCAATTTTTTTTGTGTCTTCTACTGTGAAGACAGATCCAAAGTATTTGTTTAATGTCTCTGCCAGCTCCTTATTCCCCATTATAATTTCACCTGTCTCTTCCCATCATGAGCTCACATTTACTTTCACTAATCTCTTCCTATTTATATACATATAGAAACGTTTACAATCTGTTATGTCTCTTGCTAGTCGACTCTCAATCTCATTCCTCATCAACTTCTTGCTCCTCCTTTGGTGAATTCTAAAATCCTCCCAATCCTCAGGTTTACTACTCTTTTAGGCAACACTATAAGCCTGTTCTGTTGATCTACTATCTTTAACTCCCTTTGTTAGCTATGGTTGGACCACTTTTTTCAGTGGGGTTTTGTGCCTTCAAGGAATCTATATTTGTTGCAAACTAGGTACTAATTATTTAAATACTAGCCATTGCTTGTCTACTGTCATATCTTTTAATGTCGTTTTCCAATCTACCTTAGGCACTTACCCCTCATACCTATGTAGTTTGCTTTGTTTAGATTTAAGACCCGAGTTTCAGACTTCACTAAATCACTTGCAAACTGAATTATAAAATTCTATCATATTATGGTCACTCTTCCCTAGAGGCCTCTTTACTATAAAGGATATTAATTAACCCTTTCTCATAGATCCAAAATAACTTGTTCTAGTTAGTTCCTCAACATACTGATCTAGAAAACTATCCTGTATACATTTCAGGCGCTCATCCTCCACACTATTACTGCAAATTTAGTTTGCCCAGTGTATAAGTTGATTAAAGTTCCCCATGATTACTATATTACCATTATTACACGAGCCTCTAATTTCCTGATTTATACTCTGCCCTACACTACAATTACTGTTAGGGGGCCTATAAATATCTCACATCAACGTTTGCTGTCCCTTGCTGTTTCTTGGTTCCACCCAAACTTATTCCACTACTTGATTATCTGAGCTAAGATCCTTTCTCTCTACTGTTTTTATCCCATTCTTTATCAGGGATATCTCTCTTCCTTTTCCATTTTACCTATCCCTTCTGAAAGTAAAGTATATTGGAATATTTAGTTCCCAACCTTGGTCACTTTGCAACCACGTCTCCATAATGGCTATTAGATTAAACCTATCAATTTCTATTTGCGCTATTAATTCATCTAATTTGTTGTGAATACTTTGCGCATTCAGACATAGTGCCTTTAGCTTTGACTTATTCTAATTTTTCCTTACACACCTTACTTACAAATGCCCTCTTACCTTTATTACTCTCACTGTCCCTTCCTGACCAACACTGCTTTTTTTTTTTTAGCCAAAATGCTGCTCTGCTCTGCAGCCATGACATTTCCCTTGCTGCTTTTGAATTTACACTTTCCTGAATCCTCCCACTGCCCAACCCCTCTTAAAGCCCTGTTTACTGCCTTGGTTATTCAATTCGCCAGGACACTGGTCCCAGCCCAGTTTCAGTAGAGCCTGTCCCATCAGAACAGTGTCCTCTTTCCCCAGTACTGATGCCATTGGCCCATAAAATGAAACACTTTCCTCCTACAACACATTTTCAGCCACACATTTAACCTTCTAATCTGTTTATCCCTATCCCAACTGGTGTGTGGTAACAATCCAGGGATTATTACTTTTGCGGTTTTGCATTTCAATTTGGATCTTAACTCCTAAAACTCTCAAGAGAACATCATTCCTACTTCTACCTATGTCGTTGGTTCCTGCGTGGACCACGACAACTGGATCCTTCCTCCTCCCCCCACTCCAAGTTCTTCTCCAGCAACAAGAAATATGTTAAACCCTGGCATTGGGCAGGCAAAACAAACTTTGGAACTCTTGGCCACAGTTGCAGAGTACAGCATCTATTCCCTCAAATATCCTGTACCTTATCGCCACCACATCCCTTTTCACTCCCCCAACTTGAATGGGTTCCTGCACGATGGTGCTACGGTCAATTTCTCCATCCACCTTGCAGTCCTTCTTTTCATCCACACAGGTAGCAAGTATCTCGTACCTGTTGGTCAAATCAAGGGCCGAGGCTCCTCCATCACTACATCCTGGATCCACATCCCTGCCTGACTCGCAGACACACTCTCCTTACGCTGACCAACTCTAAAGATGCACTTTAAGGGGTGTGACTGCTTCCTGGAATAAAGTGTCCAGGTAATTCTCCCCCTCCCCAATGCCCCACAACATCTGCAGCTCAGAATCCAGCTTAACAACTCTGAGCTGAAGTTCTTCAAGCTGCAGACACTTATGATTGATATGGTTGTCTGGGATTGCAATGCTCTTCACAAATGCCCACATGCTGTAGTTACGACACACCACCTGCTCTGCTATGTCTATGTTTATTCATTTAATTAGTTTTTGCTAAATTTAATTGATTTTATTAATTAATTGGTTTATCTGGTTTAAGTTACTAATTTAGGTAAATAATAGCAGGTTACTAGGCACCACACCTCAAAGGATATCTTGGCCTTAGAGGGAGTGCAGAGCAGATTTCCCAGAATGATACCCAGTCTAAAAAGGTTGAATTACAAAGGGCAGGTTGTGTAGACTAGGCTTGTAGTCCCATAAACAGAGATTAGGGGGTGATTTGACTGAGGTGTTAAATAATGATTGAAGGATTTTATAGCATAGACAGCCAGAACTATTTCTTCTGATGGGAAATGTCAGAAAAAGGCAGCGTAACTTTTAAATTAGAGCTAGGCCATTCAGCAGATGCTTCACACAAAGGGCAGTGGAAACTTGAAATTCTCTCCCCACAAAAAGCTACTGAGGCTAGGTCAATTGAAAATTTCAAAACTGAGATTGGTAAGATTTTTGTTAGCTAAGGGTATCCAGAGTTACAGAAGCAAGGCAGGCAAATGGAATTAAGAGACAACCCAGCCACAGTCCAATTAAGTGGTGGAACAGGTCCAAGGGGATAAATGTCCTACTCCTGCTCCTACGTTCCTAACTGAGCACAATCCCTTCTCCAGCTGTCTCCAGCAAAAGAAAATGGTTGCCTATACAGTTTTTCCCAAATGCACATTATGTGCCGGAATATGATGCCCTCCTCCGCACTTACCTTGGAATGTAAGAGGAGGAAAGAGAGCATTGTTGGACCAGATAGGCGTGCAAAACAGAACTGAGGCAGAGGAAAGTCATGGAAAGAAAAATCTACCAAGTCCGACAGATGAGTTTTCTACAAACATTTATGCAACATATTACTAGTATAAATGATCTGTTGCAGATGGTCAAAAATCATTGCTTTTTCCAAGTCTGTACTGATCACAAATCCAGAGTGTCTATGAAAGTCTTTTATAAACCCTAAGGAAACAATGTGAAGTTTTAAAACTGCAAAATTACTTTTGCTGTAAAACAAATGGGTTATTGAAAATAAAATGTTTAGAAACTACATGAGCAAATATATCAGTTCTAGTCTAAAGAAATCAATAGTTCATCTTCTACTAATTTATATAACATTTGCTCATGGTGGAATCTGAAAAAGCCATTCCATAATTCTATTCTTTAAAGAACCCATAGTTTCATTATTACCTTGATCAAAAAGCACAATACCCAATTCAAGTAAAACTCTGAGTTCTGCTCTAACAAATCTAGGGGAAAATAATACCTAGAACTTAAACTTCCAAAGCAGCATAAATATATTGTTTGAAATTACTGTATGTCTGGCAAAAGTTTACTAGTTTCGTAGAAATTTTTTTACCTATATGTGAATTCTTACATCAGCTACAGTAGACAGCAAACAAATTCTTAGAGCTGTAGTTCATAAAGCCAAACTATAAAATTGGATTAGAGTGTTCTGTCTTTTCTAGAGTGAGCATATTTTAAGAAACCTTACACGCAAGTGGAGAAATAGGACACAAGCTAACACCCACAAATCCACATGAGATTCTCAACCAGGCCATTATAACAGAAACAGCAGCTGTTCAGGTCAAAACATAGCCCAGAAAATAAAAACTACATCTGTTAACATGGATCAAAAATAAACACCTATAACTCCATTATTTTACTATTTAGATGATATTATTAGAAAAATAAGTAACATAATTATTTTCCCTATTGGTGCAAAAGGACCTGCAAATCATAGTCATAGAGTCATAGATACAGCACTGAAACAGGCCGTTCAGCCCACCGAGTCTGTGCTGACCAACAAACACCCATTTATACTAATCCTACATTAGGGGAGGCAATATTGGATTTGGTACTAGGTAATGAACCAGGGCAAGTGATAGAGCTGTTGGTGGGCGAGCACTTTGGAGATAGTGATCACAATTCTGTAGCATTCACTGTGGTAATGGAGAGGGATAGGTATGTGCAACAGGGCAAGGTTTACAATTGGGGGAAGGGTAGATATGATGCTGTCAGGCAGGAACTGAGAAGCATAAGTTGGGAGCATATGCTGGCAGGGAAGGGCACGGTCGAAATGTGGAACTTTTTCAAGGAGCAGATAGTAGGGGCCATTGATAAGCATGTCCCTGTCAGACAGGGAAGGGATGGTCATGTGAGGGAACCGTGGTTGACAAGAGAGGTTGAGAGTCTTGTTAGGAAGAAGAAGGATGCGTATATAAGGTTGAGGAAAAAGGGCACAGGCATAGCTCTGGAGGGATACAAGATGGCCAGGAAGGATCTGAAGAAAGGGATTAGGAGAGCTAAGAGAGGGCATGAAAAATGCTTGGCGGGTAGGATAAAAGAAAACCCCAAGGCCTTTTACGCGTATGTCAGAAATATGAGGATGACTAGGGGGACCGTAGGTCCGGTCAAGGACAATAGCGGGAGACTGTGTGTTGAGCCGGAAGAGATAAGTGAGGTTTTGAATGAGTACTTCTCTTCGGTATTTACGAATGAGAAGGGGTGTATTACTGAAGAGGACGGTGTGAAACAGACTGGTAAGCTCGAGGAAGTGCTCGTTAGGAGGGAAGATGTGTTGGGGTTTTTGAATAACTTGAAGATAGACAAGTCTCCCGGGCCTGACGGGGTATATCCAAGGATGTTATGGGAAGCAAGGGATGAAATTGCAGAGCCGCTGGCAATGATCTTTTCATCTTCTCTGTTGACGGGGGTGGTACCAGGTGATTGGAGGGTGGCAAATGTTGTGCCCCTGTTCAAGAAAGGAAATAGGAACAACCCTGGGAATTACAGGCCAGTTAGTCTTACTTCGGTGGTAGGCAAGTTGATGGAAAAGGTGCTGAGGGATAGGATTTCTGAGCATCTGGAAAGACACTGCTTGATTCGGGACAGTCAGCACGGTTTTGTGAGGGGTAGGTCTTGCCTCACAAGCCTGATTGAATTCTTTGAGCAGGTGACCAAGCAAGTGGATGAGGGTAAACCAGTGGATGTGGTGTACATGGAT
Source organism: Heterodontus francisci (assembly GCF_036365525.1). Classification (NCBI taxonomy): domain Eukaryota; kingdom Metazoa; phylum Chordata; class Chondrichthyes; order Heterodontiformes; family Heterodontidae; genus Heterodontus; species Heterodontus francisci. The sequence goes on from NC_090372.1 coordinate 44,974,698, forward strand.
TTTAGTAAGGCATTTGATAAGGTCCCCCATGGTAGACTTATGGAGAAAGTCAGGAGGCATGGGATAGTGGGGAATGTGGCCAGTTGGATTAAGAATTGGCTAACTGATAGAAGGCAGAGAGTGGTCTTAGATGGTAAATACTCAGCCTGGAGCCCAGTTACCAGTGGCGTGCCACAGGGATCAGTTCTGGGTCCTCTCCTGTTTGTGATTTTTATTAACGACTTGGATGAGGAAGTCGAAGGGTGGGTCAGTAAATTTGCAGATGATACAAAGGTTGGTGGAGTTGTGGATACCGAGGAGGGCTATTGTCGTCTGCAAAGGGACTTGGATAGGTTGCAGTGTTGGGCTGAAAAGTGGCAGATGGAGTTTAACCCTGAAAAGTGTGAGGTCGTCCATTTTGGAAGGACAAACACGAATGCAAAATACTGGGTTAACGGTAGGGTTCTTGGGCATGTGGAGGAGCAGAGAGACCTTGGGGTCTATGTGCATAGATCGTTGAAAGTTGCAACTCAAGTGGATAGGGCTGTGAAGAAGGCATATGGGGTGTTAGCGTTCATTAGCAGAGGGATTGAATTTAAGAGCCGTGAGGTGATGATGCAGCTGTACAGGACCTTGGTAAGGCCTCATTTGGAGTACTGTGTGCAGTTCTGGTCGCCTCATTTTAGGAAGGATGTGGAAGCCTTGGAGAGGGTGCAGAGGAGATTTACCAGGATGTTGCCTGGAATGGAGAATAAGTCTTACGAGGAAAGGCTGAACATTCTAGGCCTCTTCTCATTAGAACGGAGAAGGATGAGGGGTGACATGATAGAGGTTTATAAGATGATCAGGGGAATAGATAGGGTAGACAGTCAGAAACTTTTTCCCCGGGTGGAGCAAAGCGTTACAAGGGGTCATAAATTTAAGGTGAAGGGTGGGAGATATAAGGGGGATGTCAGGGGAAGGTTCTTTACCCAGAGAGTGGTCGGGGCATGGAATGCCTTGCCTGGGGAAGTTGTTGAGTCAGAAACTTTAGGGACTTTCAAACGGCTTTTAGATAGGTATATGGATAAAGGAGAATGATGGGGTATAGATTAAATTGTCCTTGACAGAGGACAAAGGATCGGCACAACATCGTGGGCCGAAGGGCCTGTTCTGTGCTGTATTTTTCTATGTTCTATGTTCTATGTTCTAATCCCATATCCCCTACCACATCCCCACCATTCTCCTACCACCTACCTACACTAGGGACAATTTACAATTGCCAATTTACCCATCAACCTGCAAGTCTTTGGCTGTGGGAGGAAACTGGAGCACCTGGCGGAAACCCACGCGGTCACAGGGAGAACTTGCAAACTCCGCACAGGCAGTAAGTAGCCGGAACCAAACCCAGGTCGCAGGAGCTGTGAGGCTGCGCTGCTAACCACTGCGCCGCCCCAACTTTTCAAAATGTGTGCGTATATTTTATACAATCAATATTTTTAAGCACATCTTTATTTTTCTGTGCTAATTAAACATGCGATTACAACTACAAAATGCACATTAAATTAACTATTGGCCAATTAATAGCATCATTTGTCAATAGCTGTGCACCATCTGCCAAAATTACTACAAAATAACAAAAGTGAAACAACAGAAACACTGGTAGAACAGGACTTGCAAATGTATTTTAAAAATTGCATAGAATAGAAAAAGCAGAATAAAACTGATGCTAAAAATTTTCATTAGTATGATCATAAGGTTAATTCCAATGAGTTAAATATGTTTCATGATATATTGAACTGAAAGGGTGTTTCAAAACACAATTCAGCAAATATATGGTTCTAAAGACATCTGAAGTGTTGTAAACAAAGCAGAAAATAGTCCAAACACACAAAACATTTAGCGTAAAGTATCTTCTCCAGTATTCTTCTGAAGAAAGATTTGATACCAGTGTGATAATACTCAATACCTTCACATTAGGACAATTTTTACCACTTTTTGTTACATGCCACATGTCTCAGCAGTCAGCTGCAAAATAGCCCCTTATATGATGGAGTAAAATCCAGCAATGATCTTGTTGGAAAGGTGTCTAGAGGTCCCTTTCAGCCTTCACCTGGTCTTACTGTAACAGGATTTAATTTTAAACACACTGTGTTTTGAGCTCCCCCTTGGTGAATCCTTGTTCACCACTTTCCAATTATAAGGCAAAGAAATTAGCACAAACAGGCTTTCTTAGGTTTAAAGAAGAAAAGTGAAGTTTATTAAAACTTAAAACTCTAATTCGGTTAAGACTTACGGATACACGACGCACCCACACTAGCATGCATATGTGATACACCCGTGCAGATAGGGTGAGAAAAGAGAAGAAAAAAATAAGTAGAGAGGTTTGAGGCAATATCTGAAGAGTTTGTTATGGTTCTTTGAGCTCACTGTAGAGTCCTTTTGTAGGTTAATCATGCTTTTCGTTGGGGCCCAGTATTATTCTTAAACTTTGTTCGCTGTAGGAGATTTTTCTCTCTTGGGGTTCATGTGTCTTCAGTGGGTTTCAGTTCCATGAGAAAGAGATGGGAGCAGACAGGAGAGAGGTGTTCTCAATCCAGGAGCCTGGAGCTTTCTGTCTTCAAAACACTTTCTCCAATTTAAAAGTCTCAGTTCAAAACTCTGCCACAGCCAGTTAGTCATGTGACTAAACTGGTCTGACCACGTCCGTTCTGTGTTTTGGGAGCAGGGACTGGTTCTTTTGTTCCAACACTTTCTGCTAGTCTGCAAAAATGTCTTTCCAGCTAGGGGCCTGGCAATTCCTTGTAATAGGCCCTCTTTTCCCAGCAACAACTTGAAGTTTAATGTCCATGTGGAAAATTTAATGTGCCTCATTCTTGGCAGGTGGGGGACTGCATGACAATCCGAAGACAGTAATTAAAATTTCTAGGTTCTCCTGGCATCTACAAAGGTCACTGAATTTTTGTTCTTGTAATTTGACATCAATAGATCTGATGAATTCAAACTCTCCCACGTAACCATGATCAGCTTATTTGATATACATTTGTCAATAAAAATATTTTACATACTTTTATAAATACAAACTACTTTAGTCCTAGTGATTGGGCAGAAATTTAGTGAACTGCAACTGTTATAATTTATTGGAGCTATAAGAACCAATAAGATTTGTCAGTTCACACTGAAACTTCATTTTCCAATGAAGGATAAAATTCAGTTACAATATACAACACTCATAATGGAACCAAATGTCAATTTTGAGGAAAGATTTTGGTGGAGTGGGGCATCTGGCAGCATACGTAGTTAGGTCCAAGGAAAAGTCTTTCAGCACAAAATTGTGTTGCACCTTAACTTGCTGGAAGTTTGAGTTGATAATAGGATGGTAGGGGCAACAGAGCATCTGGGACTTTACTGAATGGCGAGACCAACAATGTATCTCCTTACCTAATGAAATTTAAGAATCAAGAAAGAAACAGAGATGACTGAGGAGGAGGCTATATCACAAATTAGGTAGAAAAATAAATAAAGAGGGAAAGAAAGATTGGATTGAGGGAGACAAAAGAGACAGACCAGAAAACAACAAACGTAAAAACTTAAAAGTTGACATGTTTTAATTTTTTTTTTAAAACAATTTACTACATACAGGAATGAAATTGAATAATTTAAATTGATCCCCTTCTGGGACAGAAAGTTGATTAGCATTGCATGAATTATCATGTTGTTAAAAAGGTACTTAGGCTGTTATGTTCTAGCCCAAACTTTCTGCGGTGAATATAATCGACACTGCGAGAGGGAAATAAGATTTCTATGGCAGTCAGCAAGGCTGACGAGACAAGTCATGAGTGGGTTTTGGTTAATATGCTGAGAGTGTGAAAATACGTGCCATCCCACTGCACACTATGACGCTCTAATTCTACCAATCACTGTGAAGTGTGTGTGAAGATTTCTTGGTCCCAGTTGCCTGATTGCACATCTTGTATAAAATTAACTCTAATTTACATCTGAGCACTGTTGCACTCAACATGTGGAACAGATTTCTGGTAAAGGCAGTGGAGGCAGGATCCTTGGAATCATATGAGATGAACCGTAAAATCATTTGTTCTCCTAACCTGCACAGGTGTCATGGAGCTTCGGGGGCTACACGTAACATTTAAATCCACTGTCATTAATTTGTACACATTCTTGAGTTAACACCAACAGAACAGGCTGGAGCTCTTTACTCTAGTAAAAATGTTGATCGGTGACCACATGGAGGTCCTTAAAATTATGAAGGGGTTGGATAGGATAGAAAATGTTTATGTTTCTGAGGATTTCAAAACTGGGTTGGGGGCAGTGGGGGGCAGGGTGAAGCATTAACAGAAGCTAGTCACAAATAAATCCAATAAGAAATTCAAGAGAAACATCTTTACCCAGAGTGTGGATAGAATGTGGAACTTGTTACCAAATGGAGTAGTTGAAGCAGACAGCATAGTTAAATTCCCCCTGAAAGCATCCAAGTACATGTGAGAGAAAGGAATAAAAGTTAATGCTGATAGGATTAGATGATGTAGGGAGGAAGCAGGCTCATGTGGACCATAAGAACCAGCCTGCATCAGTGCTTTTCTATGTAAGGGGATGCTCAGGGTAAGAGGTGAGATGTGTAAAGCAAACACCATAAATGGACCAGCAAGTTCTGGAAACTGCAACTCACTGCAAATCTTTTAATCCCCTGAACTTGCTGGAGGATTTTCAATTTAATAACGACATGTGTCATTAACATGCCATTATTTTCCTGGCAAGGTTAGGTCTATTGAGTTAACAAAAGACAATCTAAGTTTCACTTTGGTTCAGCTTTTTCACTCTTTGAGTCAGAAGGTTGTAGGTTCAAATCCACTATGAACTTGAGTGCATAATCACACTTTAATGAATTACTGAGGGAGTCTACACAGTTTGCATTTCAGAAGGATGTAAAATATCCCATGATACAATCTGGGATTAGGGAATTTTCCAGGCGTTTAGGCAACATTCCTCCTTCAGCCAACACTACCATCAACAGATAACCAGTCATTTATCTCAATTGCTGTTCGTGGGATCTTGCAAAGTAACTAAGGTCCAACAAACTTTGATGACTAGTAATAAATTAGATAGTTTTCGGCAATATTTACTGCCAAGGATGAACAAGTTTCTTTTAAGCAAAGGCAGACTTAACAGATAAAAATAAAAATTTTTGCCCCAATGAAATTTGATACAAAGTTTCATATACAAAGTACATCCCCAACCATTCACAAGAAATGTGGTGCCCACACTTTAAAGAGCTTACAGCTCACTCATCCTTCAGAGCCTGTTCAGCTGTACCTCTTATCTGAAGCCACATGCTACATACTGCCACCACTTCCACTGTGCTCCCAGCTTCCATTTCTTCCCTGTTGCCAGGCCTGTCCACTCCAGACCAGGGCCAATATTTGAAACTTGGACGTACAGTTGAAGCTCAACTGTGCATTCCAGACTTCTTCCAGCCCCCATCTTCCCCAATCCAGGCTTCTCCATTTCACCTATCCAGAGTAGTTTCACACCCTGGATAGCATGGGTTAAAGTTAGCACAATGTGCCACTGACACCTTAACCACTACACATTTTGAAATGTGATGAGCATGTTTAAATTTTAGCTTGGTGGATTGTTGGCATTCTAAGTATTTAATGACATAAAATCTTCTCTATACCATTCTGTAGACTTACAACTAGTCATTGGTGCCAAAGGCACAATCCCCACTTCATTTATGCCAATGCTTGAAGCAAACAGAAAGCTGCGCTAACATTCTAACAAATCGAACTTAGGTGAAAATCCAACTGATTATGCAATAAAAATGTGCATGTAGCAAATGTAGGGTTGAACACACACAACCTTGGACTGCAGCTTTGGGGTCTGAATGGAATAAGAAATTAATTTCAGTCTTACACCTGAGTCAGACAGACGATGTTCATTAAAAAGTTTGATTTATCAACAAGTAGTATATATCAATTTTTTCATTTATCAGCTAGAAACAAGCTGCTGACCTCTGCTGTCTACTATAGCAGATTGCAACTGAAACTGACTGGAGATGGTATAGACTGTTAAGTACAAATTACTAACAGCCAGGGACTAGATGAGCCTTTCTGCAATAGATTACATGAACTTGGAATCTAGTGTATTTGCTGAATATTAGAGAGAATTTTATTCCATTTATTTCCCCTTTTGCTGGCTGTTGTCAGCAATTTACTTTCAATTCTGGGGAAAGGTTTGGATGGGGGTTAATTTTCGCTCTTTTGTTTATCCTGGACTGTCTTTTTTTGGTAAGCGTTTTCAATTGCGATTTAGAAGTGAACAGTAGTTCTTGATTCCCTTTCCACTGTGGAGCACTCACATGGTATAATACCATGGCTAAGTTAGAAGTCCCCCTCACTTCTGATGCTAGCCATTCAATATTCTGGAGAAATGGGGAGGTTGCAGCACTAATGTGTACTTCGCCTGTGCTTGGTGCAATAGATAACTTGCACTTATTAGTTCCTTTCAATGTAGCAAAATGCATTCTGCAAAGATATGAAAATGAGCAGGTGTTAGCATTATGGGAAGTAAACAAAGGCATGATTGAACAGAGAGGTTCTAAGGAGGCTTTTGAAGATAGGGAGAGATGTACGTATGGTGGAAGGGATCAGGAAGAAACCTGAGTGTAGGGAGTGCTACCTGAAGGCTCTAGCACTGATGTGGTGCAACTGTAGGAGAGGAAAAAATGCACAGTAAGCTAGCTGAAAGAGTGAAGGGTAACAGCTTAGGCATAAGGATGGGGGAATCAGAGATGGAAATTGGGGCAAAACCATGTAGGAATTTTCAAGTGACATCAATTTTAAAGCAATATACAAGGGAATGGGCAGATAGCAAATGTCAGCGGTCATAGATAATGAGTCCCAATACAGGATAGGGTGTGAGGAGGAGAGTTTTGGACAACTTGGAGGTTAAATCTTAGGAAACTCATGATCACATTTGAGAAATTAAGCTTGCAGTGCTAAGATATAAATGAGAGTTTCAGCTACAGTGGAATGGGAGCAGGTGATGTTCCCCCAAATATATAGAAAGATATGGTGGAGAAAAATCTGTTGGCAAATTGCAGAGAAATGTAAAAATAATAGTGCAGCAATAGTAGGGGATTTCAATCACCCTAATAAAGACTGGAGCAAAACAGCATAAAGGGCAAGGAGGGTGACAAATTCCTTAAGTGTCTACAAGAAAATGTTCTTAATCAGTACGTTTCGAGCCCAATGAGGAAGGAAACAATGCTGGATCCAGCTCTGCGGAATGAAGTGGGGTGTTTTGCAGTAGGAGAAAATCTGGATAGAGTCACAGAGTCATAGACAGATACAGCACTGAAAACAGGCCCTTTGGCCCACCAAGTCTGTGCCGGCCAACAACCACCCATTTATACTAATCCTACATTAATCCCATATTCCCTACCACATCCCCACCACCTACCTACATTAGGGGCAATTTATAATGGCCAGTTTACCTATCAACCTGCAAGTCTTTGGCTGTGGGAGGTAACCGGAGCACCCGGCGGAAACCCACGCGGTCACAGGGAGAACTTGCAAACTCCAGGCAGTACCCAGAACTGAACCCGGGTCGCTGGAGCTGTGAGTCTGCAGTGCTAACCACTGCGCCGCCCGATAATAGCAATCATAATGTAATTAGTTTTAAAGGAGTTGCGGAAAGGGACAAGACAAGAAAGATCAAAAGTAAAAATACCCAACTGGGAGAGAGCCCTATTTCCATACTTTGAGATGGGATCTAGTACAGGTGGACTAGAAACAAAGACTGGAAAACAATCAATGAGCAATGGCAGGCCTTCAAGGCAGAAATAATTCAGGTACAAATCAAGCATATCCCCTTAAGGAGGAAATGTAGGGCATCAAAAGCTAGAGCTCCCTGGATGATACAGGCAAGAGGTTAAAGTAAGAGAGAAAAAAGGTTCCAACAAATGCCAGGTACAGAATACAGTAGAAAATGAAGCATAGAGAGACTGCTGCGGAAAATTAAAAAAGGATACAAGAAAAGCAAAGTAAAAGTATGGATTGGCAGGTTGCATTAGAGGAAAATTAAAAGTATTTTATAAACATAAAAAGTAAACTGATAGTTAAAGGAATGGTGGGTGGGCTTATTAGGGACAAGAAATTATCTTGTGGAAGCAGAGGTTATGACTGAGGTACTAAAAGAGTACTTTACATCTGTTTTCACTAAAGAGGAGGATGAAGTTAATGTTACAGTAGAGGAGGGAGTAGAGATATTGGATGGGATAAAATAGATAGACGAGGTGCTGAATAGGTTGTCATCACTCCAAGTTAACAAGCCATTGGATCCAGATGAGATGCTTCTGAGGTTATTGAGGGAAATAAGGTTGGAGATAGCAGAAGCTCTGACCATAATTTTTCAATCATCCTTGGATATAGGAGTGGTGACAGAGCACTGGAGGATTGAAAATGTTACTTCCCTGTTCAAAAAGGGAGGTATAAACCTGGTAAGTACAAGCCAGTGGTAGCAGAACTACTACAGACTATTGTCAAGGACATTTCGAGAAGTATGGGTTAATAAGGGACAGCCAGAACAGATCTGTTAAAGACAAATTGTGACTGACTAACCTGACTGAATCTTTTGATGAAGTAACATAGTTAATGATGGTAGTGCAGTACGTGTTCTATATATGGAATTTCAAAAAGGTATCAGATAAAGTCACATATTAGAGTTACTCAGAAAATAGAAGCAGATGGGGTTAAAGGGGGCAGTGGTAACTTCTCCTTACAGCAGAGAAGGCTAAGAGATTTAATAGAGATGTTTAAAATCATGAAAGGATTAGATAAACTAAAGAGAAACCGTTTCCAATGGCTGAAGGGTTAATGACCAGAGGGCACAGATTTAAAGAGATTGGCAAAAGAACCAGAGGTCAAATTAGTAAACTTTTCATGTTTTGAATGGTTAGGATTTGGAACGCACGCCTGATAAGGTGGAGGATTCAGATTCAATAATAGCCTTCAAAAGGGAATTGAATAAATACTCAACAGAGAAAAAAATTGCAGAGATGTGGACAAAGGGCAGGGGAGTGGGACTAACTGGATTGCTCTTGGAGAAAGCCAGCACAACTCGATGGCTGGGATTTTACCTGTGGGATTAAGTCCTGACATCCAGACCAAATTTGGGTTCCTGAATCCGCGTGGGTAGGCAGTAGCAATCCTCCCAGCAGCGGCTTCTTAATTGGCTGCTGCTGGACGCTGGGCCCGCCATCCAATTAAGGATGGTGGGCTGGCTCAGAGTCCTGTCAGTTCTGCAGCCCCAAGAGAGCTGGTGCTGCAGAACTTGCATGGAGAATGAGATGACACCTCCATTTTGAGGCGCCCTTGCAGGAAAGTTGGAAATTTCTTCTCTCTTCCAGGGCTAGGCAGGCAAGTTGTGGCAATCGTAGGGGTAACCCCTCCAGCAGCAGCTTTTGGGCTGCGGGGGAACCCTCCTTGGGTCATGGAGCTTCCGAATGCAATGGCCCCCTGGGACGCTGCTGGGAAGGAATCTCCGTGCAGCCAGCAGCTTCTCCACATGATGGGGGTGGGAAAACACTCAGTGCTGGGAAACTGGCCCTTAATGGGGCCTTTAATTGCCTAAATTGGCTGCCAGCTGACCAGAGCCGGCTGAGCTGCTGCCTTCCGACATGGTTCCCCGGCACTCTACCGGCTGCCCCACCGGCCTCCTTAGCCCGCCACCCGAGGGCCAGTAAAATCTCGCCCGATGGGCTTCCTCTTAAGTTGTACATTCCATTTTATATATTTATTCATGTTGTGTGGGCATCGTGGCAAGGTCAGCATTAACTGCTCATCCTTCTTGAACTGCTGCAGTCTGTGTGGTGAAGGTACTCCAACTGTGCCATAAGGTTGAGACTTCCAGGATTTTGACCCAGCTACAATGAAGGAAGAGTGATATATGTCCAAGTTAGGATGGGATGTGACTTGGAGGGGAACTTGCAGGTGATGGTGATTCCATGCACCTGCTGCCCTTAATGTTCTAGACTAGAGTCTGGAGGGGTACTGGGCTTGGGAGGTGCTGCTGAGGAAGGCTTTGCTGCAGTGCATCTTCTGGATGGTATATGCTGCAGACACAGTCTGTCAGTGGTGGAGTGAATGTTTAAGGTGATGGATGAAGTGCCAATCAAGCAGGCTGCTTGGTCCTGGATGGTGTCAAGCTTCCTGAGTGTTTTTGGAGCTGCACCCATCCAGGCAAGGGGACAGTATTCCATCACACTTCTGACATGCCTTGCAGATGATGGGGAGTCAGGAGGGGAATCATCTACTACAAAATACGCAGCCTCTGACCTGTTCTTGTAGCCACAATATATGTGGCTGGTCCAGTTAAGCTTCAATGTTGACTCCCAGGACATTGATGGGGTGGATTTGGTAATGGTAAAGTTGTTGAATGTCAAGGGGAGGTGGTCATTTCCCAACACTTGTGTGGCACGAATGTTACTTGCCACTTATTAGCCCAAGCCTGAATATTGTCCAGACCTTTCTGCATACAGGCAGGGACTGCATCATTATCTCAAGAGATGCGAATGGAACGGAACACTGTGCAATCACCAACAAGCATCCCACTTCTGATGAAGCAGCTGAAGATGTCCTGGGGCTGAGAGGATTGGCATCCAACAACTGCGACCATCTTCCTTGGCGCTAGGTAAGACTCCAATCAGTGGACAGTTTTCCTCTTGATTCCCACTGACCAATTTTATTGGGGCGCCTTGATGCCACACTCGATCAGATGCTGCCTTGATGTCAGGGACAGTCACTTTCACCTCACCTCTGGAATTAAGCCCTTTTTCCATGTTTGGACCGTGGCTGTAAAGAGGTCTATGATTCTATGGATGTGAAAAAGGCAGTTTTGGTGACAGATAAGATATGGGGATTGAAGCTCAGCTCAGTGTCAAACAGGACAGTGAAGTTGCTAAACAGAGGAATATTCCTCAGATAATAAGAGGATTTATGTTACAAAACACAGCAAGAAGGAAATCAAAGGATGATGATGGAACATAATGTAGGGCCAATAAACAGTCCAAGGTAGATAATGACTAAATTACTGAGATCAAATATTTTGAAATCTCCAGTATCCGTTTTACAAATGTATTACGTATGTCAAATACAATCTCCATTATTTTATGACAATGCCTAAAAAAAAATTAACTCAGGAGTTTCCAATTGATTTATGGCTCCAGTGAGGACTGAGGCAGTTGCGTAAAATTTTAAGAAAGTAGGAGTTGTCAAGTTTATCACTCCAAAAATATTTCTGTCACATTATGAATTATGCCAGCACATAAAACAATTGGTATGTATAGGTACATGAAATAATTACAGTATGTCCTGGGACTTAATCAAAAAGATTATGTAATTCCCATCCTACCATAAAATTAAAGAGAGGAAATAGTTTATTCAAAACAATGACTGCATTAATTTGACTTTGACTTGTGATTACTGAAATGATTATATAAATACAAATTATAATTAGCTCAGAAACATCTGGTAATATCTATGTAGAGAACTATCATGACTTATCCTAGCTCCCTACAGAGGTGCTGGATATGCTCAATGTCCATTTTCGTCTTTTTAAAGCTGCTTTGAACTTGAATATAAGGTATATAATCTGAAAAAATGCTGGTGACACAGAAGTAGGAGATTTGTCAGAGAGTGAGGAGGACTGTGAAAAAAAGTTAGTAGAATGTGAAGACAGATGGAACAAGGATTTTAATGCAAATGTGAAATACATTTTTGGAGGAAAAGTAAGGAAAGGAGTTAACACTCAATAGAATGATGCTGAAAGGCAGATAAAAAGAGAATTAGGGGTTCAAATATGTAATTCCCTGAAAGTGATAATACAGACAAAGACAAAAAAAGCCAGTATCATTTTTAGTTTTATAAATCAGAGTGACTATTGACTCCACAACTACCCCGCATTGCGCTAACGTTACCGCAGCTCGGGTTAGGGTCAGAGAAGCTTAGGGGGAGGTCCAGGAATTAAGAGCTTTGGCGTTACAGGGATTAATAGTACTGTGCATTGATTGAGCGAGGTCTGAGTTGACATCTGCACACTCTGTGTGTTGCCTGCAGAAACTGCTACTGACAATTGCTAGAGGGGCTGGAGACAATAGGACTATTGCCACTTGAGCTGAAAAGGCTAAGACGAGATTTAATAGAAGCTTTTAAATTTATGAAGGGATTTGATAGACTGAATGGGGAACAACTGGGTCCTTTCGTTTGGTTGGGAGAGAAAGTCAATTTAAAATGGTCACTAAAAGATCAAATGAAGTTAGGAAAAAATTCTTTACATTGGATTTTAGAGCATAGAACGATTTGTCACAGAGTGGTTGAGGCAGAGACTACTGTATCTTTGAAGAGGACGATGCAGGGCTATGGGGGAGAGCGTGTGGCAGTAAGATTGGCTTTGGGCTACTCTGGTCAAAGTAGGCCCAATAGCCTCCTATTTTGTATAAACATCTGTAGTTCTATGCTCCTATTTGTTGGAAATTTGGATTTCTTAGAGATTCTGAATACAAGGTTGTATTATGTATGAAAGCCCTCAGGATTAATAAAGCAAGGCTGAACTGTATTTGTAAATCAAAATCAATCTTTTTTATGCCTTGTTCAAATAATATATAATGGTAAGCGACAGGGATTTTCCTTCGTGTTAGAGAACTGTTCAGGTGATGATTCTACATACTCCACTAAGTACATAAGACATAAAGCAAAGTTTCACAACGTAGCTACACTCAAGTAAAAATCCAATGTAAGAATTAAGAATGCAACATTTAGTTGCATAGCTCATGCAGCAACTACATTTTGCAAAGACTATGTTGGCTACATTGTTCGTGTTTATGATATCGTGTAAATCTCGTTCTAAAGCATTGAACCGTATGAAAACCACATTCATATCACAGCTTTGGAATACCATTAAGTCTTAACTGCAAAACTGTTTTTTGATAAATGACAACTCTCAATTCCAATTGTATTCCAAGAAGCTCCTTTTGTACCCAGTTAATCCCTGTCGTGAGTTCATAGAGCACAAGCAGGTACATTTAAACTCACCTTACTCATTTACCTTTTGCTAAATTAACTCTGCAATCTAACAAAGTTTACAAAATGTTATACCTTACGACATCACCAGTACAATTATATATATATCCAACATACGTATATTGAGATATCCAACATACACATATATAGGCATATTATACATAAAAATATAGATACACATACACACACATATAAAACAGACATACATCTCTGTATACTTAGAATAAAAATTACTTCAGGGCAGAAAAACATCCATTTAATTTTTCAAAGTTGTCTTCCTTATTTAACACTGCACGCGTTGCATTACGTGTAAAAAAAAATGCACTTGAAATAAACCAAAAAAAAGTTTTAGCAAAAAACTAAACCTAACCTGTAACTGATTGAGTAGTTACTCTCCATGGAAGTCAAGTTTTATGTTAGTCCAGACTCCAGTTAAGATATGTTGCTAGTTTTGGATGAGGTATGCAGCGCGCATGCATTTTTCAAAAACAAAGTGAAACCATTGTCGTGTCTTGCGGAGAGACCAAGACAGAAGGTTGCTCTACTGTATCCCTCAATGAAAGTGGAAAAAAAAACTAGTCCTCCATGCTTCTCAATAGCCAATTCCAGCAGAGAAAGTACTTGCAAAGGAACTTTCCCATTTATAGCAGCTCAGACTCTATCCAAGGTGAAAAGACGGTCGGTGACAGCCATTCTTCCAGAGCCCAATTGAAAAACATACCATTTCCCCAACATGATTGCTCAATGTTCTCTTCAAAAACATACAAGAAAACAACTTACTAAGTTGTAATTTAGGTTTAACAGCTGCCCTCCAACAGTAAAATTATATTTATTTCAATGTTTTAAGCAATCTGTGGAAATGGGTTTCCAGGCCATCGTAACAGGGTACAAAAGCAAGATCGTCAAATATAAAGAAAGCCTACCTTTCAAAGCTTCAATTTTTTTCCTATCAAGAAAATAAAATATAGATATTAATCTGTGCATGAGTCATTTAGAATTACTGCAACGTTCAAGTCAATTATCGAAAAAGTCAAAAAGTAAACATTTGTCATATTACTACCTTACTAACCACAAAGTATTTCTATTCTCCATAGGTTATTAAAAGCTTGACTATAAACTAAAAATACAGCTTGTTAAATTTATGAAGGTGCAGAAATTATATTCCCTACCTTGAATACAAATAAATTGAATGCAACAAAGTCAGTGTTTCAGATAAACAAAGTTTCTCTTCTCATTTAGGAAGGAAATATATAAAAAGTAGCAGATAACCATGTCAAGATAGTATCATTTTGACAACCTATGAAACCTCATGTGATCTCAACCTGTTCCAACAAGCGAAGAGCTGCTAGTCATATCCTAATTTCTCAGTTTAATGTGTTCTTGTATTCTATAAGATCCATCTTTAGTGCCACTGGGTTCCCCAAATGTGGGTCTCAGTCAGCTGCAAGCCAAATGAAAAATTGGCAGGACTCGTTAACACTGGCTGTCAGGAAGGTGCAGCAGTGGTGCAAAACAAGTCTAAAGAGCCATAACTGAAAACAAAAAAAAGTGTTTCACATGAGTAGGTAATTCAGTTAAAAGTTAATGTTAATTTTCAAATTAGTAGCTCCAACAATAATCTTTTGGGGAGATGGGGAAAGAGATAAACAGCTTCATGATAAGCAGCACTGCTGTGTAAAAAAAAACGAATAATTGTCCCATATACTAATATTCATCAAGAACAATTCTGTTGGAAGTTACAGATCTCTTTTTGGAAAAGGAACTTAGAACATGTATCGTCACAATTTAAGGTCCATTTTCAAATTTCTGAAGTTTTATGTCCTCACCAAAGACCATAATGAGACCATTTCTAAGTTATACCTTCATTTTCTGAACACTCAGCCCCATCACCAACTCTCATAGCGAATGTGTTTGGTTCAGAAATGGTACCCTCCAAGACTGATGAGGTCTGGCAGCTGTCAATTTAAGGAGGTTTACTATCAATGTAACATCTTCAGAAATGGTGAAAATGTTTATATCCCTCTTTCCTTGCCTGCAGCCCCAACATCATTTATCACACCTCTCCCCACACCCAAATCACTGTATCCATCCTATGTACATGGTGCTGTGGAATTTAATCCACAATTTGTACAGCACCACTAACTTGCATTTATACAGCACCTTTAACATTGAAAAACATCCCAATGTGCTTCACAGGAACATCATCATACAAAGTCTGACACTGAGCCACAGTGATATGAGGACAGGTAGTCAAAGAAGTAGGTTTTAAGGAGTGTCTTAAAGGAAGAGAGAGGTGGTGGTTGGGGGGGGGGGGGGGGGGGGGGTGGGGTAGAGAGGCGCAAGAGGTTAAACATTCCAATTTTCCACCAAACTTCCCTTCCTCGTATCCATGCTATCTGACATTGTAAATGGTTTGCTCTCCTCAGATACAGTCCCCCTTCATTTCAAAACTGTCACCATTACCCCCTCCTCAAAAAACCCACCCGCAATACATCTCTCCTTGTAAAATACCCCACAATCTCCAATTTCACTTTCCTCTCCAAAGTCCTTGAACATGCTGTTACCTACCAAATCTATGCCCACCATGCCTTGCTTGAATCTTGCCAATCAGGTTTCTGACCATCAGCGCACCAAAATGACATCCTCAGACTGTAACCATGGTGAATTATCCCCTCTTGGCCTCTATGTAGTCTTTGACACGATTGACCACACCACCACTTGCTTCCAATGTCTTCTTTGTTGTCCAGCTAGGTGAGACTGTCCTTACTTGGTTTCACTCTTACCTATTGTAGCTACAGCATCTTGAGCAATGGCTCTTCCCACACCCCACCCCCCCAGCAACCCCGCCCCTGTACAGTTACCTCCGGAGTTTCTGAGGATCTATGCTTGGCCCTCTTCACCTACATGCCACCCCCTTGGTGACATCATCTGCAGACATGGGGCCAACACTCATCTGTACCCTTGCACCAATTGCCTCAACACCTCCATTGTTTGCCTTGCTTGTCTAACATCCAGTCTTGAATGAACTGCAGTTTCCTTCAGCTAAACATTGTTAAGACTGAAGCCAAAACCTTTGGCCCCCACCACAAACTCCATATCCTTACCACCATTTCCATCTCTTCCCCAGCCACAGTCTCAGGTTGATCCTGACAGCTCGCAACTTCAACTCATTCAAAATTATACCAAGTCTCACTCATCCCTCACCCCTGTCCTCAATGACCTATACTAACTTCTGGGACATAGGCACCTGATGCCTGGATCATTTCCAGGTCCCGACCATGCGCTGCATCAGCATCACTGAAGAAATAGATCTGGAGGGTGATTCTGAAAGGCAGATGGCATCCATGATTGGGCTTGCTGTTGCCTAGCGGAATGGAGCAGGCGGAAGGACAGAGACCATCAGCCTTATGCTTCAAACAAGTGCCCAAACCTTCACTTATCAGGTAATTAATCCTCTCTTCTCAAGCGATGGCAACTTTGTGCATCTCAGTTTGACTTTGCCTTTTGTATTAAGACTTTATATCAGCAGCCACAATAAATAATGACTCCGCGCTGTGCTCCTGACAGCTGTGCACTAATGTGCCCCAGGCCATTCACTCTTCCCGTTCTTATCTATGAAAATTTCATTCTGTCCCCCTCCAGCTCTTCAACGAGCTTAACAGCTAGTTAATTGAGGTATGCAGGCTGCCGGATACCCCCACCCTCCCTTTGAAAACTGCAGAGCGTCACAGAGGCTTTGGAAGACAGATAAGCCATCCGAGAGCGGCATTTTCAAAGGATGCCTGCACCCGACATTGCCATCATGGGGAATAGAAAATCCAGCCCCTGGTCTCCTAAAGTCTCAAATTTAAAATGCTCATACTTGTGTTTAAATCGATTCAAGATCTTGCTCCTTATATACAAAACACCCTCCAGCTACCCTTCCACAAGTCTCTGACCCCCCCAAACCCCTCATTTCCTCACCCCACTATTTGTAGCCTTGCCTTCAGCTGCCTAAGCCCCACGTTATTGAATTCCCTTCCAAGACCCTTCTACCGCTCCACCTTTTAATCCTTTACGACCTTTCTTAAAACCAAAGCTCCAGGTCACCCACACCGCCCTCCCGCACAAATTATTTATTTTTTCCCCTTTTGCATCTGTGAAGTTGCTATGTAAATGCATGTTGTTGCTCTCAAGCTTCATCATCTGCTAATTCTAACCTTCCACTAGGATGGCATGAATGCCCTACTGATCTCAACAACTGCCTTAACCCTGGCTTAGTGTCCTTGCCCCATCAGAACCTGGACAGTGCCACATTCCCATGGCTCCTCTCACACTACAGCCATCATCATTCCCCTTGCACTGGCAAATTCTCTTAGTGCTCTTGAGATTAAAGACAGACTGACTTGCGTTTATATAGCGTTTTTCATGACCGCCGGATGTCTCAAAGCACTTTACAGCCAATAAATTACTTTTGAAGAGTAGTCACTGTTGTAAGGTAGGAAACATGGCAGCAAAATTGCACATAGAAAACTCCCACAAACAATAACGTGATAATTTTTTGTGTGTCAAATCTTGGCCAGAACACTGAGGATAACTCCCCAGGTCTGCTTCAAAATAGTGCCAAGGGATCTTTTATGTCCACCCGAGAAGGCACATCGGGCCTCGGTTTAACATCTCATCTGGAAGATGGCATCGACAGTGTAGTACTCCCTCAGTACTGCACTGGAGAGTCAGCCTTGATCTTTGTGCTCAAACCCTGGATTGGGACTTGGACCAGAAACCTCGTGAGTGCTACCCACTGAGCCACAGCTGACACCAATCATCCTGCACTGCAGGATGAACTCCTCCTTTTCACAACAAATTGTTTTGTCCTGGTCACAGAATTGTTACAGCACAGGAGGTGGCCATTTGGCCCGTCGTGTCTGCGCTGGCTCTCCAAAAGAGTAATTTACCTAGTGCCACTCCCCTGCCTTCTTCCCGTAGCCCTGCACATTCTTCCTTTTCAGATAACAATCCAATTTCCTCTTGAATGCCTCGATTGAACCTGCTCCACCAGACACTCAGGTAGTGCATTCCAGATCCTAATCACTCGTGCATGAAAATGCTTTTATGACGCCATTGCTTCTTTTGCCAATTACCTTAAATCTGTGCCCTATTGTTCTCAATCCTTCCACCAATGGAAACAATATCTACTCTGTCCAGATATCTCATGATTTTGAACACCTCTATCAAATCTCCTCTCAACCTTGTCTTCTCCAAGGAAAACGGTCCCAACGTCTCCAATCTATCCAGTAACTGAAGTTCCTCATCTCTGGATTCACATTCTCGTGAATCTTTTCTGCACTCTCTCTAATGCCTTCATATCTTTCCTAAAGTGTGTCACCCAGAACTGGATGCAATACTCCAGTTGATACCTACATCCTCAATTCAGACACCAACTGAGACAAATTAATGCACTTTTTCACATTTGAAATTGAGGGCATCTGCTCTACTACTTCATCGCCTTCTCCAACCATTATGCCTTGCTAACTGCCCTCTCAAGACCCCAGCCCTTTACTCCAGATCACCTTCATCTCTCTTCACCACCACTGCCACCCCCACTATAAATGAACATATCTCCTTCATAAAGTCTACCACTTGCTCCCATTCCAGGTCTTGACCCAGTGTTTTCCCACCACCCACCACCCCCACCCGCCCAATCAATCCCATAATCATTGACATTATCAATCTCTTCCTATCCTTTGAACCGAGATCACACTGACAACCTTTCACCCCCTTCAAGAATCCATCCTCATCCACCATGACTCAATGCTTGTCTGGTCCCCGTTCACTGTACGTTGCCTTGTGAAGTGTACATAATGAGTGCTATAGAGATGCAATTTTCTATTGCTAAAATTAGACAAGGCAGACTGATAGCAAAGGCACATGGCTAAATTACAAGCTCGGGTATTATAGAACCCAAAGTATTAAGTCAAGGACAAGAAGGGAAATTGGTGGAACAACTTACCAGAGAAGGCCAAGAAAACATTTTCTTTGTTTCAGGATTAAATTTCAGAAAATGACTATTTTGAGACAAACCCAATGTATGTGAAAGCAACCACACTGAAGTAACTGCAACAAAGTTTGTTAGAGTGTTGAATGCATTAGAGCAGAAAACAGAAAAGAATTGGGGAAACAAAGAAAATCATATGATAGCCAGAATATTTATTCTGTGAAACCTTAAAATGATCATCTTCCTGCAATCTTTTTTTGCCAGAGTTGGTTAAAATACTGGTAATGTAGAGAGTAACTGAATAATAGTAAATTTAAGTTACCTCTTTTGCTTCTTGTAGTTTTCCAACTGAAGGATCTGTAACTGCTTATAACGCTCAAGTTCACACTGTTCACAGATATCCTCCAAGTGAAGTAAGTGACCCTCTAACTCTTCAAAATCTGCTTCCAATTGAGCTGTAAGAAATGGAAAGTATTCAAATATATAAAACATATTGCTATTGCTTTGCAAATAATTGAAAAGTATATATTAGAACAATTGACTGTGAAATGTTCTACAATTAAAATGACGCTTATACCTACCTATATGGAGTATAGTAAGCATGTACAGTTTCACATGTCTACATAAAATGAATCATTTATTTTACTTACACACAGATAATTCACTCACTATAAATTCATGGAGTATGATTACTTTCATAGTCAAAAAGAAATTTGTTAGCATAGCAATCAGCTACCTTCTTTCTTGTTATCTGATCCTTTTAATTAAAAGGAAATTCATTCATCAGAATTATCACATAAAGATGCTTATAAAGCGACAGGCACGTATTGGTAATAAAAACAAGAAATGCTGGAACCACTCAGCAGGTCTGGCAGCATCTGTGAAAAGAGAAGCAGAGTTAACGTTTCGGGTCAGTGACCCTTCTTCGGAACTTCTCTTTTCACAGACGCTGCCAGACCTGCTGAGTGGTTCCAGCATTTCTTGTTTTTATTTCAGATTTCCAGCATCCGCAGTATTTTGCTTTTATTATAGGCATGTATTGGTGTTTTGGTGTTCTTTCCACATCTTAGGCTGAAAAAGTGTTTACAAGACATACCTATTCTTTCATACAATGTTTTTGGATTGTATCATTAACCTGTAGTGCTCAACAACGAAAACAAAAACTTCATTATAAGGACATTATGTTCTAAACAGAGGTCCAAACAATAGATATATCAGTAATTAAATGAAACAATCAGCAGTAAATAAATTTGGTTATCAGAAGAAAGTCAAGATTGAAAACAGTTATGAAACCAAGTTAAATAGAAAGGTGTTCTGGTAACATACGAGAATTATCGACAAAAATCCTGATATTTTAAGTCCATTTTATCACAGTAAAAGGTGGATAATAAAGTACGGTTGAGTTTATTTGCCACAGAAAAGCTTTAAAAACATTCCATTAGAGTTACCGGAACCTAAATTATTCACCAAATGCAAACCAGGGAGAACATTTATTCCTTATTTAAGGAAGGATGTAAATGCGTTGGAAGCAGTTCAGAGAAGGTTTACTAGACTAATATCTGGAATGGGCAGGTTGACTTATGAGGAAAGGTTGGACAGGCTAGGCTTGTATCAGCTGGAGTTTAGAACAGCAAGAGGTGACTTGATTGAAACATACAAAATCCTGAGGGATCTGGACAGGGTGGATGTGGAAAGGATGCTTCCCCCTGTGAGAAAATCTAGAACTAGGGGTCACTAGTCAAAATAAGGGGCTGCCCTTGAATGGCAGAGCAGGCTCCAGGGGCCGAGTGGCATACTTCTGCTCCTAATTCGTATGTGCGTATATATGTTCGTTTTGAACCCAACTAGTTCACCCTTCCTAGGAAATCTATTGTTTCTCCCCCACCATTACAGGATCTGTTTCTTAAATGACCCCAGTTTGTGCCTCTGTTGCCAAAACCAGACTATTCAAGGTAACTGTGTATAAAATGCTTCAGACATCAGTCCTGAACTTCCATTTTACCACCTGTTCCTATCTTTCTTTGCCCTGCAATCAGGGTTTAACTTGAAATTGTGCTCTGCACTTTTTTTTCTGTTTTAGTCAGCATTTTATATATCTCTACAAGATTTTCCCTCAATCTACTTTCAAAACTTTCAAGTTTTTATAATCTTATATCTTCTTCTGATGCTGAAGAACAACCTCTGCCCATATGTAAATTTTGCTTAGTTTTTCTAGAGTTGGTTGGTTGCTTCACCAGACTTTTATTTAGCATCATCTATGAATTTGCATTGTATTTCTGAATCTGTACTGTTTGCGCAGATTGGAAACATTAGGGGTTCCAGCACTGATCCCTTGGACACTCTACTTAGTATATTCTCCAACCCAAGATCACTCCCCTAATTAGCTGCTGCTTCCCCTCTTTCAACTAGTTCTTTATCCACCTCTTAGTGTTAACTATGATAGCCACTGCTTTGTATAGCAACCTTTTATTTGATTTTCTCCAAAAACTGCAATACATCATAGAGCTTTCAAACATTCACTGTGAATGTTAGTCCCTCATAAAAGTTAAGGAGGTTAGTCAGACATGACCTGTCACTTTTGAAACCGTACTGCTTTCCATTAATTAAGCAATTTTCATATAGGGAATCCTTAAGTTTGTTGCTAGTAATTGATTCATCTGCACTGTCGCTGGGTCAAAATCCTGGAATTCCCTTCCCAACAGCACTGTGGGTGTACCTACATCACATGGATTGCAGTGGTTCAAGGTGGCAGCTCACCATCACCTTCTCCAGGACAATTAGGGATGGGCAACAAATGCTGGCAATGCCAGTGACGCTCACATCTATGAAAGAATATTTAAAAAAAACAAAGCAACAGAGAACAGAAATGCTTCTGTTTAATCTTAGGTCTGTGTTGATTTAGCCAAGGTCGCGATACAGGCACAAATATTGACCTCAGCACTCTGGATTAGGAGGAAAACGTGCCTGGTCTTGATTGTTACGCACTGATCCGCCACCCACCCACTGGAAGTATGCATGTGTGAGGCTACGATTGAGTTCAGCTGTAATGTCCCCATAGATAATATTCACTTATTAAGATCACACATGAATGGCCATTTGAGCAAGGCAGTGGATTTGTATCGCAGCAAGTTGTCAGTCCCTTCAGGAGAATACAGTCCGTATTGTATGTCAGGTAATAAGAAATCCACACCTCTAACAGCATTGCCAATACTCCATCCATTGCCATGTCATTTTTTGCTGCTGTCAGATCCTCCTAATTTTAATAGGCATGAGACACGGTTCTGGAGGCGACAAAATAATTCAAATTCACTCTACATTAACCATGTCCTGATGTCAAAAATAGTTTTTTCATACTGCAAATGTCATTTTATAGATCATGGAGGAAACTGGCTCATTATTCAAATTACCATATTTCATATGTTGCAAAAGAAAATTTCTATTAGCAGGCTAAATTCATTAGAAAGAAAATCATGTCTGTATCCTCACAAAATTGCATTCAGATTTTTCAGTCCTGTAAAAGATCCTATTTGGTATTCCAAGTCTCAAATGAGTGAAATTCTATATATGTACTTTTTATATTTTGCACTCATCAAAGTGGGAGATGTTAGTACTGGGAATGCAGAATTCCACTGCGGGCACTCAGTATCAGAATTGATTAACTATGCCAAGGTCAGGCATTGTAAGGGTAGACAAAGTAAAGCTTTCTCACCCTCTGCTTGAAACTTCCTTCCCTCATCACTAATCTCAGAATTTTTCTTCTTGCACGAGGATGATTTTTCTATTTCCCATATCGGCTAACCATCTCTTGGCATCAAGTATCCTCCCAGATTTCCAATTTAGTTGAAAATTTGGGGTGTTTGAAGCAGTAGCATCATGTCCATTGGAAAGAGACTGTCTAAACTCATTTCATGTATGCAAATTTTTGATTGACATAACATTACCATTTGATGCAATTGCCTTTTTTCTTACCCTTTACCTCTGTACAATGGCTATCGATATTTCTGCTGCTAATTACCCGATATGTCACAGAAACCAAAGCAATCTCAGAATACGTAAGTACGCCTCATCATTGCATATTCCATTATTATAGGCATATATAATTTCATGCAACAATTCCAGAGTTCTTACATTTAAAAGGTCATCTTGCCCATTCAATATTGCTCACTAATTAAGGACATAACAATTTGTATGACCTACAGGATTTAACTGTACAAGCAAAAACTCAAGGTTACTTTGACAGCACTGCCCTCCCCTGCAACTTAGGCCACCAAGGACAAGAGCAACAATGTTGTGGGAACAACTTCACCTCAAAGTTCTCCTCCAACTCACATACCATCCTGACTTGGGACATAAACTAGCATTTCTTCATTGTGGTTGGGCCAACATCCTGGAATTCCCTACCTAACACAATAATGAAAGCCAATCAAGGTCTGTGCAATGGTTCAAGCAGAAGGCCGACCACTACCTTCTCAGGACGGCTGGGATGGACAATAAATGCTGCCTTGTCAGTATTGTCTACATACCTAGAACTAATTTTAAAAGAAACTTCACACAGGATCTTCAGGATAAATGCAGATAAATAAGTGATAGAAAGTTATTCGACTCATTGCTCCTACTCTCTGTAAAATGAGAGGGCTTGTGCCTAAATATGTACTGTAAACAGTATTTGATACATTCAACATATTGTTGCTAATAACTCATCAATGCCAATAATAACGAGCCATGGTTCCCATGCCCAGTTCTAACTACTCCTACAAAAGTAAGATTGGGTAGAGGGTGGACAATGATAGGATTAGGCTCAGCTGTGATGATTTCCATGTTGAAGAGTCTGCATTTATAGTGCCTTTAACATAATAAAGCATCCCAAGGCTCTTCACAGGAGCGTTATAAAACAAATATGATACCGAGCCACATAAAAGAGATATTAGGTCAGATGACCAAAAATTTGGTCAAAGAGGTAGGGTTTAAGGAGTGTTTTAAAGGTGGAGGCAGGGAGGTGCACTGGTTGGGGAGGGGGGGGTGGGGGAGGGGGAAAGAGTTCCAGAGCATCTTTCCATCTAAGGAAGATGATGGGCATGCAGCAAAAAATCCATTTAGGTGGGGTGTCTTCTCTTGGTGCACCTTTGCTGATGGCTGTGAAAGCCAATCCATGAGAGGCAGGTGCTGCCACAAGTGCTGCACGTGAAGCTGCCGTGATGCTGTGAGTTGTTGTTTTGGACGTTGGCACCTGTCGTCGTGGTAGTGTACACCAGTCCACAGGATATGTCGCCATTTCCCTCGTTTGCCAACTCGTGACTCCCAGGTGTGATAGCTGACACTCAGGCCTTCAATTCACGCTTGCAAGCATACTTGAAGCGAAACTTTGGGCGCCCCACTAGCCGTCTGGCCCCGGCTACTGAAGTGATTTGTGACTTTAGGAGTACATCCCTATGAATCTCCTTTAATTAATTTCAAACCAGACAAACTCTTATAGACACTTATTTGGGTCCAAAGAATTGAACCAGTTTTCCTTCAAAGAAAGAAAGCTAACAGAATATTACCATTTTTCAGATAGCCTATGTTTTAATAATTATGGCTAAGTCATAAATATCCCAACTATTATAAGGGTCTGGGAAACTCTCAATATGTATCTCTCCACTTAGAGACACAGAGAGGGGGTTCTTGTAGTTGTATACAGAATGCTACGTGAGATGGTTTATTAACTTTCATATATTTATTAAAGAATTTAACATGCATACACTTTTAAGTGGATAAGTATACAACAATATCCAAGATTACGAAGAGATGTAAAGCATAATATTTCTAAAATAAAATCCAGAAGTTCAACCTTGATAATGTTACAGCAAAATATATTAGAATATCCATCAAAATTCAAAGTAAACGGTTACCTTAAATTCCCCGAGTAAGCCTCCTGCCCAACAAGACAAAACACTCTCAGTCAAGAGCAGAATTCTCTTGACATGCAGTCAGCCGTTCTTACCATAGGTCGAGAAGTATTGATGAGGAATTTCAATACCACTGACTTTCTGATTCAAAACTCTCAAGTTATACGATTTCTAATTTATTAACTCATCTTTTGGAATGTCGGTGCTACTTTTCTGTGCTGTTTTTCCCACTTTTGTTATCCATATATGGTTATATCATTGCTTATTCCCAATTATGATAACTTCTCATGAAGTTGTGAGCTTTTATCTGGGTCAAACTGTTGGTAGTGTTTTATATATCACCAAGACAACTTGATAAATGTGTTTTATACTTAAAAGATTTTTAATTAAATTTGTGCAATAACTGTGTTTTTCCTTTTTGGGTTAAATTGGGTTTACGTGGCATCTGTGTTTTGTAGGTAACATTCCATTTTGTGAATGATCATCTGTGATGGTACTTTGTACCACCTCTAAGTCAGTCTGTCTTATATCATTAACATTATCAACTAATTAGAATTATAGTTATCAGTAGGGAACATGTATAGCGCCTCTCATTTAACTTAAAAGGCGTTTCTGCTACACATTCCATTGTAACAGGGGTGTTCATGGATTTTTAACTTTGCCCTTAAAGGGAATTTCAGTGAGTCTTGAAAACTGACCATTTATTCAACCTTTAATTCTAAAAGATATAATGTATTAATTATATCTAAACTCTACCTAATTAAGACTATTATATCTAGATTTCATCACACTACCTCACCACACAGAAAGTCCTTGGGTATGCAACTGCCTTCCATCCTGCAGATTTGTCTGATCCACCAAGGCTACCTCTGTTTGATTAGTGCCAACACACTAGGGAGCTCTGCCTTTGAGAGGACTGTCACATTTGTGATTTTGTCCTGCCAGCATATACCCATAAAGTACCTCAGACAACGAAGATGGAAATTATTGAGCTTGTTTTCCTGGTAGCTGTAAGTCGCCCATGTTTCACAGCCATACAGCAAGGTGCTGAGAACACAGGCCTTGTAAACCATCAGCTTGGTCCCCAGGGTCAGTTTGGTGTTATCCCATGTGCATTTCGCAAGTTGGCCAAAGGTGGTAGCTGCTTTCCCTACGCGTGTATCGAGCTCTGCATCAAGGGCCAGATTGTCTGTCACCGTGGATCCATGGTAACAGAATTTGCTAATCACTTCCAGTGGTGTGTTATTTAGTGTGATCAGGTGCAACACCTTGTACCATGATAACAGTGTTGTTGACCAGCAAGCCTCAATATAATAACAGAAAATGCTGGAAATACTGAGCAGGTCAGGCAACATCTGTGGAGAGAGAAAAGCAGAGGTACCATTTGAGGTCGATGACCTTTCATCGGATGCTGCCTGACCTGTTGAATATTGCCAGCATTTTCTGTTTTTATTTCAGATATCCAGCATCTGCAGTACTTTGCTTTTGAACAAGCACCAATACCTTGGTCAGAAGCAATTACAATTTCTGTAGAAAAGGACTGTCTCAAAACTCAGCGAAAAGAGGAAATATGAAAGGTGTAAACACGGTCTGGCAGGATTGAGACCAACAGTTGTAATGATTCAGCAACTGAGAAATTTGCTGGTACTTTCGACAAGTTGCCTAGTGCCCCCATCTATGCCATTGCACCCCATATTCCTTTGACTAACAGAGAAGACAAGAAATTGTGCAGGAGGTCAAACATTAGCTCTTTCACAGCAAACAAGATGTAAAAGTTCCTTTGTTTGATATATGAAGAGCAAGGACGGATTTAGGATGGGAAAGAAATTAAATTTTCCCACAACAAACAGAGATTGAAATTGTTGAGAGAAAAAGGATTGCTGTAAAATGCTAACCGACGTTTTCTTGTGTTTCACGTACTATCCTTTACAAGGGCGGCGCAGTGGTTAGCACCGCAGCCTCACAGCTCCAGCTACCCCAGTTCGGTTCTGGGTACTGCCTGTGCGGAGTTTGCAAGTTCTCCCTGTGACCGCGTGGGTTTCTCCGGGTGCTCCGGTGTCCTCCCACAGCCAAAGACTTGCAGGTTGATAGGTAAATTGGCCATTGTAAATTGCCCCTAGTGTAGGTAGGTGGTAGGAGAATTGAGGGAAGGTGGGGATGTGGTAGGGAATATGAGATTAATGTAGGATGGTAAATGGGTGGTTGATGGTCGGGTACAGACTCGGTGGGCCGAAGGGCCTGTTTCAGTGCTGTTTCTCTCTAAAAGTGTGTCCTGCTTTCTGCTGTTTCATGCTGGAGTTATCTCACAGAACTAAATGCAGTTTAACCCTCTGGTCCCTGTTATTAGGCTTTTCTTGCTTTTTCTACTAGCATATGCAATACATTTGCTAACTATTCTCTTTATATAAGTATACAACAAATGTTTTATTTTTGGGATATTGAATCCTACTTTTGGATCTGAAACCTGAGTTTACAGCGTCGGATTAAATTATCCATACTGCTCGTCTATTGGTGGGCACGTTGGAAAACCACTTCCAGTGGGGTGGTAATTAGTTTGATAAGGGGTGGTGATGCAACACCTTGTCCCATGACCATAGTTTTCTTGATGCTTATAGAGAAGGAAAAAAGTTACAGGTATTGGAGAGACAGTCCATAAGTCTTTGTAGCTGAGATTCCATGTGAGCAACTAGTGCAGCATCATCAACGTAGAGAAGTTCTCTGATCAGGATGCAATGTGTTTTCAGCTTTGCTTTCAGCCTGCGCCCTTGTGTGCAAGTAGACTCCTTCCATATCTGTAAGGAAGGCAAGGGTCAGGAGCATGGAGAAGAAGATGCCAAACAGAATGGCGGGCTAGGACACAACCCTGTTTCACTCCATTCTTCACTCCGAAACTATCGGAATGGCCAGAATTAGATAAGTGCAAGTATCTCAGAGGGTTGTGGGCCTGAATGAGATTTCAGAGAGATGGAGGTGTGAGGCCATGGAGGGATTTGAAAACAAGGGATAAGAATTTTAAAATCAAAACATTGATTTACTGGGAGCCAACGTAGGTCAGGGAGCACTGAGATAGCTGAACGGAGCTTAGTGAGAGTAGGGACATGAGCAGCAGAATTTTGGATGACCTCAAGTTTACAGTGGGTAGGATCTAGGTGACGAACCATAAATGTTGGAATAGTCAAGTCTCGAGGGAACGAAGGCATGAATTAGGGTTTCAGCAGCAGATAAGCTGAGACAGGGGCAAAGTAATGGAGGTGAAAATAGGTGGTCTTAGTGATGGCACAGATATGTCGTCGGAAGCTTATCACAGGGTCAAATGACACCAAGGTTGCAAACAGACTGGTTTAGTCTTAGACTGTTGCCAGGGAGAGGGATGG
Source organism: Heterodontus francisci (assembly GCF_036365525.1). Classification (NCBI taxonomy): domain Eukaryota; kingdom Metazoa; phylum Chordata; class Chondrichthyes; order Heterodontiformes; family Heterodontidae; genus Heterodontus; species Heterodontus francisci. The sequence goes on from NC_090372.1 coordinate 45,002,986, forward strand.
AGTCACTAGCTAGGGAGCCAAGATTGTTGCGGGGGCCAAAAGCAATGATTTAATTTTTCCCAATATTTAATTGGAGAAAATTTCTGTTCATCCAGTACTGGATGTCAAATAAGCAGTCTGATAATTCAGCAACAGTGGAGTAGAGAGAGGTGGGAATGTCATCAGCGTACATGTGAAAACTAACGCTGTGCTTTCAGACAATGTCACCAAGGGACTGAATGTAAATGAGAAATAGGAGGGGACAAAGGGCAGATCCTTCGGGAACACCAGAGATAACGGTACGAGAGCAGGAAGAGAAGTCATTGCAAGCGATACTCTAGTTATGAATAGGTAGACAAGAATGGATCCAGGTGACAGCAGTCCCACCCAGCTGGACGACAGTAGAAAGGATGGTGTGGTCAACTGTATCAAGGCTGGAGACAGGTCGAGAAGGACGAGGAGGAATAGTTTGCCTTTGTACCAGTCACACAGGATGTCATTTGTGACTTTGACGAGAGCCATTTCGGTATTGTGGCAGGGGTGGAAACCTGATACATAAGTAAAATGGCAACTGGAGGCGGTAAGTGAGTGCTTCTTGCACTAATTGAAATGCACCTCAGTTTGAATTATCACCTTTACACAAGAGGCAAAGAAATTATGATTTTTGTTTCAACCCAACTCAAGGGTAATGCCACTATAGGGCTATAAACTGAAATATTCCCTTAGAGGTGTAGTTGAGGAGGGGGTCAGCATGGGCAGTTGCAGAAGCAACAGCTTCTAGTCATCCTCCCTTCTAAAAACTGCTGTTCAAAGATAATTTGATTTTTAGAACTCAGTACACAACAGCTTTGGCATCAAATACCTTGCAAAGTATCTTTGCAGGTGCAGCATATAATGAAGAGCTTAGTGATGATAATAAAACCACCTTTAAAAAGGTGTTGCAATTAAGCTGTTCATTTTAAAAATTGCTTTTTGAAGTCAAACACTGGCACCTTGCTGAACTGCCATCCATATAACTTCCAGTGATTAAAAAAACTTGGAATGCTCATTCAGTTTTTTTTTACCACAAACAAGTGAAGGATAAAAGTCAGCATTCTTGCAGTTATATAGCACCTTGTGCATCCTCAGAAGATCCTAAAGCAGTTTGCAGCGAATGAGTTATTGTTGAAATGCAGTCACTTTTGTTTTGCGGCAGTCAACTAGCCTAGAGCAAGGTCCCAAAAGCAAGGAAATATCTGTTTTAGTTAAATGTTGGCCAGGTGAACTCTCCCAAAATGTCATGGATCTTTTACATTCACTTTTACAGGAATATGGAGGCTCAATTTAGAACCTCTTCCAAAAGACAGTACCTGTAACAACTTCCGCAGTACTGCACGGAAGTGGTAGCCTAGATTTTGTACTGAGTTTCAGCAGTGGGGCTTGATTCCATAACCTTCTGGCATGGAGAGAAGCGCTATCTCTGAGCTAAGCTGATACCCCTTTTTAAATTAAGATCTCATATGGAGTAAGTTTAGAGCTCTATTCTCCTCCACTCAATAGCAAGGAGTTTTTGCAGTATAACAATGGCGCTTCTCCTGCATCACCATCAAATCTGTATTCAGTGCTCGTGACTTGGTGCAGAATAGCAGCATAATATAATTTCACCTCGATTTACTGATGTTTCCAAGCTGAGAAAGGCAAAATTCAGATTAGTGTTTTTCCAGATCCCGAGCCCATAACATTAGTTTTCAATGATACAGGCTAACTTTCACTTAACTTGGGGGAACAACTATTTCTGGAAACAAATACAATCATGAAACTTTTTCAGAATTTAAACTGCAGGGCTGGGTAAACAGCCATGCATCTTTGCACAGACCATATAAATTCTTCCTCTACATACTGTAGAAGTTACAGGTCACATTGATTTGCAAGTTCCATCCTGAAGCTTGCAAGCCATAAATACCTGTCTGCAAAAGCAATTTATGAACTGAATTATGTGGTTAAGTTAAACTGGCAAGACCAGGACACTACTACATCATTAAGATGTGAGAACAGTGCAACAGTTCAGCTACTTGCTGTCCATCTAGGTGCTGATTTCAGTATCAACTGTGCATGCCATTTCAGTCAACCGGCCGCAAAACGATGTGTTTGGCCAATGCTGAATATATATTGTAGAAAGTCTCATTGTTGAAAAGAAGAAAAAGCCAAGAATGGACCACAGAAAAAAAGCAATTACAGCTGTCATACAGCAGCCTGTCACTGCTTTAACCACGTACACAGCTGAGGAGACGAAAAGAAAAATTGAAAAAAAGACATGGGTGATAATATTCCTTTAAATTTGAGTATATATTAGAGATATATTCCTTCAAATCTTTATACACCAATTTTGTTTTATGGGTAACTAAGATGCACTTATCCAGAAGGATTTTTCCTGAATTCTTAATAATTCCAACAGGCTTCCTAGCACAGCCAAATCTCTTGCAACACTACAAGGCTGATGTGGTATTTAAGACACTGTTGAAAGTAAACGTGCTGAGAATACTGTAGCCACTTGTCGCTTTAGATTTTCAAATTCCCATTTTTTTGTTTGCTAGCAATCAGAAATACAAGTAGATAAAATGCTGACAGGATTATATAACCTTAACATTGTTTGTGACTACACTTAGCCAGCAAGCAACGAGAGAACTAATGCAATGCAATAATCGCTGTTATCGTGTATTCTTAGCTTAATCTTGCTCCAGCTAATTTGGAACAGTCAGATAATTCTTTTCACTAAAGCAATCTGCTGAAATTACATCAGTAACTCATAGCCAGATACCCAAAGGTACAGCTTTAAACTGTTTTGCTTTGCTCTGAGCTACTTTTAAAATTAAAATTCAACATGATGATATTATAAATCTCAAAACCTTGGTAGAGGCAGGAACCCTCACAACATTTAAAACGTATTTAGATGAGCACTTGAAACGCCATAGTATACAAGGCTACGAGCCAAGTGCTGGAAACTGGGGATTAGAATAGATAGGTCCTTGATAGCCACAGACACAATGGGCTGAAGGGCCTGTTTCTGTGCTGTGTAACTCTAAGACATTTATAGGGAGGCAAATGAAACATTGCAAATCATATGTACATGCTCACACAACCACCTCCTCTTCGATTTAACTAACAGTAATTTAGAATTTTGCATCACACCTGTGCAAACTTTCAAAGGGCTAACCATTTAATTCCATTCTCTTATCATTTCCCTATACCCTTTAAAATTTGCTTAATAATTGTGTAATAGGGTGACCGAGTAGCAATTGAAGTAAAGCAATCACAGGATTGGAGATGAAATCCTAGCTTGATGCATATTCAAGCTCTGTTAGTGGATGAGGGAGAACCAGCCACTGAAATTCACTCCATGCTGACAGATCATAGAACATTCTCAAACAATCTAAAATTGCTAACTGTAGCACCACAAACTGTCAAATACAGTTAACTTGAACATTAACCATACAGACTGAATCCTGATTAAACTATAACAATTTACTTGTACTTTTTTTCAATTTAATATTCTGTATTCGCTGCTCATGGTGCAGCTTCCTCTACAATGGGGAGGCCAAATGCATATTGGGTGACTGCTTTGCTGAACACCTCCGTTCAGTCCACAAACATGACCCGGAGCTTCTGGTCACCTGCTATTTTAATTCTGAATTCCACACTGAGCGCTCTGCCCCCAAGCCTCCTACAGTGTTGCAATGAACGTCAACAGAAACTCGAGGAATAGCACCTCTTCTTTGATTAGGCACTTAACAACCTTCCAGACACAACACTGAGTTCAACAATTTCAGATTATAACCACTGCTCCCATTTTTTCCAGACAGCATGTTATTCTGATGTCATTTATGCATCTCTAGACCCAACTTTTGTTTCTTTGCTTGTCCCATTACCACCCCCTTTTACCTTGTACCATTGTTCCTTTAGTCATTTAATCTCTCCCTCTTTCCACCTCATCACAGACCTTCCCCCTTTTGTTCTATTCTTGCCTCCGCCCCCCACGCTGACCTTTCCCTGCCCATGTACTTACTTAAAACGTGTACCATCTGTAACATTTTTCAGTTTTAACGAAAGGTCATCGACCCGAAACATTAAAGGTTTCTCTCTCCACAGATGCTGCCTGACCTGAATATTTCCACCATTTTCTGTAAAGGTAGTTATTTGTGAGCAGGTTCAAGAAGGCAGTAGGTAGATCTGAAAGGAAAGGAACCTGAAGGTGGCTAGGAGTTCCAGCAAGTGATAGACATCTGAGAGGCTAATTTCAGACTTCAAGACAAAAAGAACCCTTGTAAACCCAGTGACGACACATAGTGACACATGCAGCAAAAACACATGCAGCAAAAACACATGCAGCAAAAACACATGCAAACTTAGTTGAAACAAAGGAGCTAGTCACACAACAATGAACAGTGTGTTAAAGCATAAGGGGGCTGGGTAGAAAGGGGCCACAGCACACAGATGGCCGAGGAATTGTAGACAGTATAGAAAAGAAATATTGAGGATCCCAGACACTGTCCTTGAACGTACCAGATAAAGGTGTCGCTATGGACACCAGATATGATTAGACTCATAGTAGACAATGGGAAACTGTAAAATGTTGAACAGGTTCTCACTGAGCCAAGTAAGGAATTATCATTATGTCATTATACCAGACCCCTATGAGTAAGTAAGAGGGGAGGGTCTTGGAAACAAGATTTAACCCTTGACTGAAACTGCAGAAGGCACGAGAACCCTGGGGAAGAACACTCGAGAAGATACCCGAGCCAAGGGCTCAGAGAAGAGAAGCCGCAAGTCCAAGACTGATCACCTCGTGCCCTGACGGGTAGTATACTGTGCAGGTAGTGAGAGCTTGTACTTTGATGATTCTTGATATTGTGCAAGTTCGTGAGAGCTTGTACTCGATGATTCAGTGTGTGACGAAAACATTGATATACCTTTCACCAATCGGATTCCATGGATTCTTTAAGAGCAAGTGCATATTAGGCACAACACCCTCAAGTTCCTCACACTTTAAATTGCAAGTTACAGTGAAGGGAACGGGGAAAGGGGATTAGAGCAGTCACGGAGAAGAGTTTAAGATCATTCTCGTCCGTCAGAATACTCTTGGAAAAGCGTTATCTTAGTACAGACTGGAAAGTAACAGTGTTGAGTGCAGGGAGGGAGGATTCCTGAAATATAAATGAGAACACTTTCTTGATCAGTATGTTTTCAGTCCAATTAGGAAGGAAGCAGTACTGCATTGGGTTCTGGGGAATGAAGTGAACCATATCATTAGGTTTAGAATAGTAATAGAAAAAGAGAAGGAACAAACAAACATGAAAACGCTCAACTGTAAGAAGGCTAATTTCAGCAAATGGAAAGGGGATCTGGCCCAGGTGAATTCAATGAAAGTCAATGAGTAATGAGAGGCCTTCAAAGAGTAGATAGTTTGAGTACAGAGTAGACACATTTCCACGATGGGAAACAGAAGGACGTCCAAACCTAGAGCTTCATGGAAAACTAAAGTTATAGGGGATAATTATCCCTAGATACTTTAAGCATTAAATACCCTAAGATGGTGGCTAAGATGGAGTCTTAGATTAGCCTCGTTTCACACAAGACGCCATCTTAGTAAAGGAGCTGAAGTGTTCGATAGGAACAGCCACTCTGAGGATACTTAAACTGCTGACTGCCTATTAAATTGCCTGCCAGCACGCATTAAAGGGGCTGCACGGTATCTTAGTAGATAGGACTTCAACTGATGCCCTCCCCTAAGAGACCAGCTGAATAGGAATAAACAAGTCATTATTGAGGATTTCAAGTACTAGTAAAAACCATGCTCAGCTTTCACTATTCACTTGATGCTGGAGGTTTGAAGAGGACTTTTGAGAAATATTGGGAGAACTTTATCAAGACTTCACTGATGCTCTATCAACCTTTATTCTAGAAATTCTCTGAGGACTTCACCTAAAATGAGCATTGTTATTTTATTAACTTATTTGAACACCTTAAAGAAGTCACCAAGAGAATGCTTGGCCATGGGCACCCTGCCAAGGGGCCTCCTTGGTCTGGAAGAGGAATGGGAGAAGGACATGAGGCCAGGCAGAGCAGCACCAACTGCTACAAAAACAACAACTTGTATTTATATGATGTCTTTAAAGTAGTAAAACATCTTGAAGTGCTTCACTAGAGTATAATCAAACAAAATGTGACAAGTCATAGAAGGAGTTATTAGGGATGATGACCAAAAGCTTGGTCAAAGAGACAGATTTAGGGAGGTAATTCCAGAACCTAGGATTGTGGCAGCTGAAGGCATGGCAGTCAATGGTGGAGCGATTAAAATCAGGGATACTTAAAAGGCCAGAATTGGAGAAGTGCAGAGATCTTGAGGGTTGTAGGGCTGGAGGAGGCTACAGAGATAGGCAGGGCGAGACATAGAAGGACTTGAAACCGAGCATGAGAATTTGAGGTGGTGCTTAACCAGAGCCAACGTAGGCCAGTCAGCACAGGATTTATAGGTAAACAGGACTTGGTGTGAATTAGACACTGGCAGCCGAGATGACCTCAAGTTTAAGAAGGGTAAAATGTGGGAGGCTGGCCAGGAATGCATTGGAATAGTCAAGTCTAGAGTTAACAAAGGCATGGAAGAGGGTTTCAGCAGATGAGTTGAGGTAGGAGTGGAGTCGGACAACGTTACGGAGGTGGAAATAGGTCGTCTTAGTAATGACGTGGTTGGAAGATCACCTTAGGGACAAATATGACACCAAGGTTGTGAATGCTTTGACTCACCTTCAGACATTTGTCAGGGGGAGTGACAACGTCAGTGATTAGGGAATAGAGTTTGTGGTGGGGCTGAAGGCAGTGGCTATGGTCTTCCCAATTTTGGTCTTCCCAATTTTTCGCTGTAGGAAAGGTCTGCTCATCCAATGCTTAGATACAGTGGGGTGCTGCAGGAGAGAGGGACAGGAGGGTGAGGTGGGATCCTTCCTCTCTGCGGGTACAGGACTTCCCTGCTCCATCACCTAGTGCTGCATCTGAGAACCTTTGTGCACTCGCCCTCCGTCCCTGAGTTATCCTGAAACCATGTGCCAGCCAGCACACTCCATACCTTCCACGGAAGTAAGTGCATGGAGGCCGCATATGCTATCCCAGGAAAATTGCTTCGAATCAACACTTGAGTGTGTTGTGATAGTGTTTGTTAGTATGTTAAATATAATTAAATATATGTTTATGCTGACATACATGTCATCACAGGAAGAGATGCAATATCATATGATTCAGTTCTCCTGCACAATCAGCACATGTAAGCAGAAACAACAGCAAATCTTCATTAAAGCTCTGCCTTTAAACCTTTATGCCTGCCTTTCAACTTAGTTTGTATTAGCTGCCTTCTTCTTCTTCTTTGGTCTCCTTGTCTCGAGAGACAATGAGTAAGCACCTGGAGGTGGCCAGTGGTTTGTGAAGCAGCGCCTGGAGTGGCCATAAAGGCCAATTCTAGAGTGGAAGACTCTTCCACAGGTGCTGCAGATAAAATTGGTTGTCGGGGCTGTTACACAGTTGGCTCTCCCCTTGCGCTTGTCTTCTTTCCTGCCAACAGCTAAGTCTCTTCGACTTGCCACTCTTTAGCCCCGCCTTTATGGCTGCCTGCCAGCTCTGGCAATCACTGGCAAGTGACTCCCATGACTTGTGATCAATGTCACAGGACTTTATGTCACGTTTGCAGACATCTTTAAAGTGGACACATGGATGGCCGGTGGGTCTGATACCAGTTACGAGCTCGCTGTACAATGTGTCCTTGGGGATCCTGCCATCTTCCATGTGGCTCACATGGCCAAGCCATCTCAAGCGCCGCTGGCTCAGTAGGGTGTATATGCTGGGGATGTTGGCTGCCTCGAGGACTTCTGCGTTGGAGATACAGCCCTGCCACCTGATGCCAAGGATTCTCCTGAGGCAGCGAAGATGGAATGAATTGAGACGTTGCTCTTGGCTGACATTCGTTGTCCAGTCCTCGCTGCCGTAGAGCAAGGTACTGAGAACACAGGCTTGATACACTTAGACATTTGTGTTCCGTGTCAGTGCGCCATTTTCCCACACTCTCTTGGCCAGTCTGGACATAGCAGCGGACGCCTTTCCCATGCGCTTGATTTCTGCATCGAGAGACAGGTTACTGGTGATAGTTGAGCCTAGGTAGGTGAACTCTTGAACCACTTCCAGAGCGTGGTCGCCGATATTGACGGATGGAGCATTTCTGATGTCCTGTCTGATGATGTTCGTTTTCTTGAGGCTGATGGTTAGGCCAAATTAGCCTAGAAAGAGGTTATACAATATGATGCAGCAGTGGTGTTTCGACAGCATTGATCAGCAGCTGAAAATGACAATTCAAATCAGAAGCCCAGCTGAAGGGCCGTGACCAGATCACAGCTCTCACACTGGGAGAGCAACGGTGTGAGCAGACGTTGAAGGCGATTTGGGTACAATCCCAGTTTTGCTCCGAGTCAGCAAGAAAATGATCAGTGGTATCAGCTGCAGAGATGAGTGCAGCATCAAATTTGGTGCAGATTCCTTCCTGCCGTCACCGCACTCACGCGCCATTAGTCAACCCCGACGCCAGGGCCCCTCCCGCCTGCAAGCTCACGAGCCTGTGCTGCAGCAGCACAGCTCAGGGAGTGGCTCCTGCTCAGCATGGCAGACATCACAGCTTGCTGCAACTTTTAAAGCACAGTTTGCTCCTCAGGGGAAGAAGAGTAGAAGACTTAAGAAATTGCAGCCAGATTTTCAGAGATGGACTGGAAAGCACCGGATGTCCCAGGCAAATTCAAACTGCTTATGCAGAGGACTGAACTATGCTTCCTAGACCACAAAGTTGTGGATGAAGAGAAGCAGGCGATTAAAAATTAGGATCGCCATAGGAAATGAAAGTGTGCGTGGGATCTATACCTCTGGTTTATCTGATGTTGATCAGAAGGATCTGTCAACGTTATGGACAACATTAGAAAATCAGTTTAGGATAAAGTTAATTTCAGAGTACATTGCTGGGAACTCATACAGTATAGACAGAAAGCCAACGAGAGCTTGGCTGATTTTGTTAACTGATGCAGAGAAAAAGCAAAAGAATGCAACCTCTCCGACACTGAACTCTGGGTACGAATTATGGAGTTGGTGATTGCATCCACTCCTATCGAGGCATTCCAGAAGGACCTCCCGAAAAACCAAAGGGACACTGCATGGACAGTATGCTACAGACCGACGCAGATGCGAGGCAATTATCGCAGGGAGACAGCATTTGCAAGCCTTAGGGTCCGAAACGCCTGTCAGTGTAATATCCAAGGCACCCAGGCAGAACAAGGTGTGCAGTAACTGTGGGCTCTCCCACCACTCGCATTTATGCAGGTATATGCAGACATATGCAGATACATGCAAGTCATGTGGGCTTACAGTGCACTGGGCCAAACTTTGCAGAATGCCCGGCAACAGGAACATGGGGTAAAGCCAGAGCAGTCAGTGCTCAAGCTGCAGAAGTAAATCATCCAGAGGCGAAGGAAGGCGAGACACTCACAGGCATTCCCAAAAGCATAGACCCATCCATGAAATGGGGGAAGTGCCTGACCAAAATGGATGAAGTGGATCAAGGTGAGGACAATACAGGTGAACAGCTATTTCACACAATCACTTTAGTAGAACAGGTCCATTCCATTTTACAAAACAGAAGCTTTCACAACACTCCAGATTGTCTTCCCCAATAAGAATGGGCTACATTGACAGAACGAAGATTGGCACTGGTGCAAGTGCCAACACTCTACCTTTTCGCATCCTCAAGGACATGTACCACGAGGCATGGAAGTCTGCGGTCCAATCCACAAGCGTGAAGCTTATGGCATACAATGGCTCGACAATAAAGTGCCTAGCTTCCCTAGACCTGGAATGAAGGTACAAAGTGTCAACATATTCTACTCGGGTATTCTAGATAGCGGATGTGTCAGCATCAGCAGTAGCAGGGTTGCCAGCTTGCAATGAACTTAACATGGTCACCATCCATGAGTTGACCCAGTTAGAAGACCACAGCAGTCAAAACAGATGCACACCCATTGGATTGGTACAAGACCTCCAGAGGATGTACTTGGACCGGTTTGACACAGTTGGGAATTTCCACGGGGACGCAGGCCTACACCTTAAAAGTGGTGCAACGCTGTCAATAGACCCGCTGTGGAAATGCAGCGTGCATATGTGAGAAAAGTTGAGATGGAACTGGATGGAATGGACAAAAGAGGTATCATTCGATGAGTGGAACATCGTATGGACTGGTCCAGTTCCATCACTACTGCAATCAAAGGTGGTTCAATTCGACTATGTTGAGACCCAAGGAGACCAAACAAAGTCTTAGAGAGATGTTCTCATAAGATACCAATGCTAGAAGAGTTAAACATACAAGCATACGAATTAGGAGAAGTAGGTCATTCGGCCCCTTGAGCCTGCTGCGCCATTCAATAAGATCATGGCTGATCCGTTTGTGTTTCCAATTCCACACTCCCATCTACCCCCGATAACCTTTGATTCCCTTGCCTATATGAACATATGAAAACTCAATGTTTGCTGGAGTGAAACACTTTTCCAAATTCGATGCAAAAAACAGATATTGGTCCGTACACTTGTCAAAAGGGTTGCCAGAGCTAACCACGTTCAGAATTCCCTTTGGCAGGTACTGTTTCCTCCGTTTACCATTTGGGCTGTTGGGCAGCCAGGATATATTTCAACATATGGACCGGATAACATAACGTGTCCCAGTCTGTGTGTGCAAAGCAGATGACATTGCTGTAGTAGGCCATTATGGAAGAACAGCATTTCAGAAACCTGCACTTATTAATGGAGACTGCCAGAAGCGAAGATTTGGTTTTCAACAGCAAAAAATGCTCCCATTCAGGCTGATCACAAATTTCTCCGGTGCCATTTACTCATGTTCAGGTATCCGTTCAGATCCTGGGAAGATCAAAGACATCTAGTCAATGCTGACAATGCAAGACAAGTACAACCTCCAAAGGTGTCTAGGTCTATTCAACTTCCTTGCTACATACATACCGAGCTTCTTGGAGAATGCATTTCCACTAAGAGAATTGTTGAAGAAAGACACGTTATTCCTACAGCAGGACAATCCCTAACAAGCATTCAGTTGAAACAAGCACTGGTCAGCCAAGTCATGTCTTCAGTACTCTGACCCTCAGAAAGCAACAATGTTAAAAGTGGAGCATCACAGAAAAGTCTCGGTGCATGCCTTCCTCAACACGGCAAGCCTGTTGCAATTAGTTCAAAAAGTCTGTCGCCAACACAAACAAACTACTCCAATACTGAACGAGAAACTCTCGTTCTGGTCTTCGGGATCACCAGGTCCCACATACTTTTTCGGAAAAAGGTTCACGGTCAAGACAGATCATAAGCCATTGGAGATGATCTGGAGAAAACTGCCCACAAGTGCACTGCCTCGACTCCAGAGGTTACTCATCAAGATTCAGATACAAATCTGGTAGTCAGATGATCCTATCAGACACCCCAAGTAGACTGCCCAACCCTGGGCAAATGCGGGAAATGCCATTTGACTTCCAGGTGGACAAAGTCTTGTGCAAGCTTGGAGGATGTCTACAACATAGATCTTGTGTGCTTTGGTCAAAACAAGTGGGAGAAACTCCACAGGGAGAATTCAAGACCCCAAACTCTGAGCTCTATGGCAAATTGCTATAGAGGGCTGGCCTGAGACCATTCAGGAGATCCCTACGGATCTAAAAACATATTGATCATACAGAGACAAAAATTGGTATATCCAACAGAGTACTATTCAAAGGACACCAAGTACTCATAACAGTGACACTTCACTCTGAAATATTGGACAGCTCTACCAAGGACACATGGGAATAGAAAGAACGAGACAACTTGCTTGCAAGTCAGTATTCTGGCCTGGCATCAGCAAGGACATTGAACAGTTGGGATCTTGTGTGTGGCAGGAACACCAGGCTAGTCAATAAAAAGAGCTTTTCCAACCACATGACATACCATCATCACCATGGATAAACATAGTAACACATCTGTGCTCTGTGGGCAGAGAAAACTATCTGCTAGTGACTATTACTCCAAATTTCCTATTGTGCAGAAGCTTCAAGACACATTGAGTATAGAAGTGGCCAACACTGTTCGTGCCGTCTTTAGTCTTTTAGGTGCCCTGGTAGAAGTAGTGTCTGACAACAGCCCACAACAGACCGGAAAACCATACTAGGATGTGTGTGAACGATGGCCCATCAACCATGTCATATCATCACCCAAATATCCTCATTCGAATGGGATGGCTGAATATATGGTCAGGACAGTCAAATCACTGATTAAAATGCGTTCAGAAACTAGCCGAGATATCCAAGTTGTGTTACTGCATCTTTGTGCAATGCCATTCGACTCTGAATTGCCATCACCTGCTGAGATTATGCTTGGCCGACCAGTGAGAACCACACTATCAAGTTATCATCTCACCAAGTCATCCTCAACCACAGACAGGTTACGTCAGAAACAAGAGATGAAAGAAGCACATAATATGCACGCGGGTGCAGAATTACTGCCACTATACACTGATCAGAAGGTGAGGGCCCTTCACCTGCAAGAACAGACATGGATCCCATCAGGGGTGTCCAGGGTGTGCAAAGAGCCACGCTTGTATGAGGTGACACCACCAAATGGTGCAGTTCTGCGAAGGAATTATTCTCATCTCAAGGATCTGTTAGCCATGCACAAGGCTAGCAACAAGCATCGCCTACATGTACCCGCGTATGTTTCAAAGCTGAAGAGAAAACAAGCAACACATTGACAACTGACGACAATCCTCACAAACACAATCATCAGGAGAGAGGACGGACAGTTTGAGAACACACCCACACCACTGTCACAAGGATTGGTCGAGCCAGCCAACCAACAGTACGGTTCCAACGTAGCCAACAACTTGAAGGGGAGTGTTCCAAATGTTTTTGTTACAGTTGAATATTTTATGTAAATAGTGTTATAGTTGTCAATTTTCTTATCTCATAAGGGTTGCTTATTCATGTACATATTAATCTTACACTATATGGGGCTGTCATTAAAGGGAAGGGGGATGTTGTGACAGCATATTTGCTAGTAAGTTAATCATTTAAATATGTTTAAGCTAATATGTATGTCATCACTGGAAGTGATACAGTATCACATGATTCTGTTCTCCTGCACAGTGAGTTAGCACGTGTAAACTGAAGCAACAGCATGGCTCCATTAAAGTCCTGCGTTCAAACCTCTATGCCTGCCCCTCAGCTTAGTTTGTATTAGTCTAGAAAGAGATAATACAACACAGTGCTTAAAACCTGCAAATGGCTGGTTTCATACATTCAGGCAAGTTCAAATGATGTAATTAGCAATTGATGGAAGGGGTCGTTGATAGTGCTATCAAGTGGCACTTCTCAGCAATAACCTGCTCACTGGCGCTCAGTTTGGGATCCACCAGGGCCATTCAGCTCCGGACTTCATTACAGCCTTGGTCCAAACATGGACAAAAGAGCTGAACTCCAGAGGTGAGGTGAGAGTGACTGCCCTTGACATCAAGGCAGCATTTGACCGAGTATGGCATAAAGGAACCCGAGAAAAATTGGAGTCAATGGGAATCGGGGGACAACTCTCCACTGGTCGGAGACATACTAAGCACAAAGGAAGACCGTTATGGTTGTTGGAGGTCAATCATCTCAGTCCTAGGCCACCATTGTGGGAGTTCCTCAGGGTAGTGTCCTAGGCCCCATCATCTTCAGCTGCTTCATCAATGACCTTCCTTCAACCATAAGGTCAGAAGTGGGGTTGTTCGCTGACGATTGCACAATGTTCAGCACCATTTGCGACTCCTCAGATACTGAAGCAGCCCATGCCCATATGCAGCAAGACCTGGACAACATCCAGGCTGATAAGTGGCAAGTAACATTCGTGCCACACAAGTGCCAGGTAATGACCATCTCAAACAAGAGAGAATCTAAGGGGGCGGGGGTTACCATTGACCAGAAACTGAACTGGAACAGCCACATAAATGCTGTGGGTACAAGAGTAGGCCAGAGGCTGGGAATTTTGAGGTGAGTAACTCACCTCCTGTCTCCCATCTACAAGGCACAAATAAGGAGTGTCATAGAAAACACTCCACTTGCCTGGATGGGTGCAGCTCCAACAACACTCAAGAAGCTTGACACCATCCAGGACAAAGCAACCCGCTTGATTGGCACCCTATCCGCCACATTCAACATTCACTCCCTCCACCACCGACGGACAACAGCAGCAGTGTATACTACATACAAGATGCACTGCAGCAACTCACCAAGGCTCTTTAGACAGCACCTTCCAAACCCGCAACCCCTACCACCTAGAAGGACAAGGGCAGCAGATGCATGGGAACACCACCATCTGCAAGCTCCTCTCCAAGCCACACACCATCCTGACTTGGAACTATATCGCCATTCCTTCACTGTCACTGGGACAACATCCTGGAACTCCCTTCCTAACAGCACTATTGGTATACCTGCACCTCAAGGACTGCAGCGGTTCAAGAAGGCAGTTCACCAGCACCTTCTCAAGGGCAATTCGGGATGGGCAATAAATGCTGGCCTAGCCAGCAATGCCCAGATCCTATATCTAAATTTAAAAAAAATTGGATCCAATATTGCAGGTTCAAACCAGACTTTCAAACTGGTGTGCTTATTAGCACAGTACCCACTTATTGCCTATTTTCACCCTTCCCGCAAAATAATCCAGAGATCAAAATGAAATAGCTAAAGGGTCACAGCAAAGGAGGCTTATGATAAATGTCAGGCTCCCAACAGCAGACAGCCAAGCTAAATTATAAAACAATTTCAAACTGTATTTCAAACAGTCTCTCAACGTGTATCTGAAGAAAAATACATTAGGTTTTTCACACTGCTGTTTTCACATTTCCACCATCCGATCATACCAAACCTCAGCTCAAGCTTTCTCTGCCCCAGTCCTGAACCCAAGTCTTTTTATAGTTTCTGATTTTGCATAATTCCCTCTCCAAGCTCATCTTATCAATGAGATCTAGCTCATTTGCTTCATCTCCTTCCCACTAAACTGCTGACCACCCAACTTCTCTTCCTGTTTTCCTTGCTAACTGACATTGTAAATGCCACCTCCTTTTCAGAAATCACGTTTGCAAACCCATTCTTCAAAATAGCGCCTCTATCCTTGCAAAGTAACAGTCAATCTTCAACCTACTTATCCTGTTGAAATTCCTTGAATGTGTTATTGCCTCCCAAATCCACATCCAACTTTTCCGCAACTCCACTTTTTGAATTTGTCCAGTAATCATGTTTCCTTTCCTGCAGCATCACCTGAAATAGCTCTAACCAAAGTCAAAGTTGCATCCAAAGTGACTGTGACCAGAGTGCATATCCTTCCTCATCTACCTTGATCTCTCTGCAGCCTTGGACATGATCATCCATACCACTGTCCTCCAATGCCTTCCCTCAGCTGTCCAATAACAACTTGCATTCAGATAATACTTTTAACATAACGAAAAGTCCCAAGACACTTTACAAAAGCATTAATGGAACAAAATTTGACACCAAGCTACATAAGGAAATATTAGGCCAGACAACCAAAAACTTGGTCAGACAGATAAGTTTTAAGGAACGTCTTAAAGAAGGAAAGAAATGGAGAGAGATGAAGAGAGGTTGGGGGGGAACGGCAGAGCTTAGGGCCTTGGCAGCTGAAGACATGGCTGCCAATAGTGGAGTGATTACTATCGAGAATGCTCAATAGGTTAAAATTTGCAGAGTGTAAGAATCTTTGCTGGGGGTGGGGGGGTGGTGGGTTGATTATGATCAACTGAAGATGATTACAGAGAAAGGGAGGGGCATATAGAGATAGGGAGGGGTGAGGCCAAGGAGCAATTTCAAAAAAGGATGTGAATTTTAAAATCAAGTTGTTGTTTGACCAGGATTCAATGTAGATCAGCAAGCACAAGGGAGATGGGTGAGCAGGACCTGGTGCAAGTTCGGACACACACAGCAGAATTTTGAATTACCTCAAGTTTGCAGAAGAAAGAATGTGGAAGACTGACCAGGAGTGCATTGGAATAATCATGTTTTGAGGTAATAAAGGCAAGGGTTTCAGCAGCAGATAAGCTGAGGCAAGGTCGAGGTTAGGCAATGTTATACATGGTTTTAGTGATGGTGCGGATGTGCAGTAGCAAGCTCATCTTGGGATCAAGTATGCCACCAGAGTGATGAACAGTCTGGTTCCGCCTCAGACAGTTTCCAGAAGAGGGATGGAATCAATGCCGAGGGAACAGAGTTTGTGACAGGGATCGAAGACTATGGCTTCTGTCTTCCCAATATTTAACTGGAAGAAATTTCTGCTCATCCAATATTGTATGTTGGACAAGCAGTCTGACAATTCCAGCATAGAGGAGGTATCAAGAGGTGAAGTAATGTCGAGCTGGGTATTGTATGTGTACATATGGAAACTGGCGTCATAATTTCGGATGTTGCCACCAAGGGGCAGCAATGTAGATGAGAAAAAGGGGCCAAAGCTAGATCCTTGTGGGAGACCAGAGGTAAAGGTGTGTGAGTAAGTCGAGAAGCCACTGCAGATGATTCTCTGGCTACGACAGAATAGATACGAATGAAACCAAGCAAGTGCAGTCCCCACATAGCCGGACCACGGTGGAGAGGCGCTGGAGTAAAACTTTGTGGTCAAACGTGTCAAAGGCTACAGAAAGGCCAAGGAGGACTAGATTATCTTTGTTACAGTCAACCAGGATGTCATTTGTGACTTTGGTAAGAGCCGTCTCGGCACTATGAATGGGGCCGAATCTTGAGTGGAGGGATTCACATTGGAGTTGAAAAAGATGTGCAGATTTGGGAGGTGACAACGTTCAAGGACTTTTGAGAGGAAAGGGAGGTTCTACAAGGGCTGGCAGTTTCCAAGGTCCGTGGGAGGGGTCAAGGGTTGTTTTGTTTTGAGAGGGGTGACGCTGGCAGATGTGAAGGAGAAATGGGCAGTACCCAAGAAGTGAACATTTTTAATAATGTCAGCTAACATAGCAGCCAGGAAGCTAAGTTGAGTGACTAGCAGCTGTTAGGAATAGGGTCCAGAGAGCAAGAGGTGGGTCTCACTGACAAGATGAGCTCAGATAAGACATGAGGAGAGGTAGGGGAAAAACTAGAGAAAGATGCGAATTCAGGGTTCAGGCAGAGGGAAACCTTAAAGGACCTGGGCTAAGGAAAGGGAGGGAAGCTGATCAGATGGTTTCCATCCCCCCAACAAAGAAGTCCACAAGTTCATCACATTTACTGTTGGAGATAGGGGGGGGAAGGAGGCAGGGGAGTGCAGTTTAAGAAGAGGTGAAGAGAAGCCAGGTGTTATCTTTGCCTTCCTGGATGATCTTTGTATAGTGGACAATTTTATTGCTGGAGAGCATAACCTGATAATGCTTTACAAGATTAACACCAGATCTGGTGTTGAAGAGGTAAACCAGTTGTTTGCCAAAGACATTTAAGGAAGCAGAGTTGAGGGGTATATCAGGGTTAACGATTAGAGTGGGAAAGAGTAATAGACAAGGGCATCAAAGGTAGAGGAGAGAGTATGATTTAGTAAATCAATAGTTGCCAAGATATCATGATGAATGAAAAGGCCAAAGGATAGATAATTGAGTATTTGAGAGTGTAGCAATAAATGACTTGGGAGAAATTTTTTTCCCAGGGTTGGACACAAAGAATTGGACTTGGGAAAAAGGAGGGGAATGTGGGTAGAAAGCGATACAAGGAAATGCTTAGAGATTGCCTTATCAGTGATAGTTACGATAGGAGTAGCGAAGTCATGTGAGAGATGATATCAAGGGAGTGGCTGTGTATGTGGTTAGAAGAGTTTATGGGAGGAAAGGAGTGAAGTAAACTCAGAAGAGAGAGAAAAAGAGTTGAGATGGAAGTTGAAATTACTGAGCAAGAGAAGTTGCTCAATGCAAGTTCAGAGAGAAGAAAGCACAGAAGATATCTCAAATGAGAAATTAATTTGGGTGGGTGGTACAGAATAATGACTTTAAATGAGAGGTGTGAACAGTGGAACAAGGTAAGATGCTCAAAGGAGGAGAAGTTGCCAGAGGAGTAGGGGACAGATCAAGATGTGATTTACAGATAAGGGCTACATCACTACTGCAGCGGTTTGAGTGGGGCAGGTGATGGAAGGTGCAGCCAAGCGGGAAAGATGTTATCACCCCTCAGCCATATCTGCCAATGTCATCGTCTACAATAAGCTCATGGACGACAAGGGCTTTATTATCATGTGAATGTACATTTGATGGAGACATGGAGGGTGGCAATGATAACTGGCCAATGGGCAGAGTTTACAGGGTCAGAGCTGGGAGTGATGAGAGGGGTGAGAAGGAATTTGGCTGGATTAGCCCCCCGCAGGCACGTATGTTGGGAAGGCAGGGAAATAATAGCATGGGGCAATTGGAGCTGCTGCTCATTAGGAGGCAGTGACAAGTGCCTTGACGGGCCTTTATGAGGATGGCAAGAGAAGCACAGCAGGAAGCTGCAGGATAGTTTAAGAGGGAGTCAAACTTAGGATGGTGCCGTTGCTCGTTTGGTTTCACTCTGGCTTTAACTGATCAAACAAGGTCTCTCCTGCAACAGCTTCCCGGCCTGCTTCATGTACTGTTATCTCTACAATCCTCCAAAGATCTATCCTTTGCCTGCTCCAATTCCTCATTTACATGCTCTGCCTTGACAACATCATTTGAAAAAAAGGGGTCAGCTGCCACATGTACGCTGACTGACCAGCTGAACCTCTGCATCCCCTCCCGTGATTTTGGTTGCTTTAGGCCTGAGTATGTACGGTACATGCTGCTGTCATTCCAAATAAATCATGGAAAATGGGTCCTGGATTGGAAGAAATAGGCCCAACACTTGTTTCTGGCATGTGACCTGGACAACTCTGGGGCATTCTTCCCAATTTAGCATGTGGAACCAACGTTCGCTGTATGGGAAGCGCGCGCGTGGCATAGCAGAGCAGAGATTTTAAAAGCGCACCAAAAGTTCGGAGGTCAGAGAGAGAGAGAGAGTGAGAGCACAAGCAGCGGAACAGAGCAGAGATTTAAAAAGCACATCAAAAGGTCAGAGCAAGCGAGAGAGAGAGAGTGAGTGAGAGAGAGTGTGAGTGTGTGAGAGAAAGAGAGCAAAAGCACGCGCGGCAGGAGCAGAACTGGGGGGGGGGGGGGAAGAAAATCAAAAAGTGACAGAATGACATCACAATCAACAGAGAGAACAGGAAAACAAAGCTGGCCGGGGTGAGTCAGAGTCATAGAGAGATACAGCACCGAAACAGGCCCTTCGGCACAACGAGTCCGCGCTGACCATCAACCACCCATTTATATTAATCCTACCATTAATCCCATTTTTTCCCTTTCACATCCCCACCTTCCCTCAATTCTCCTACCACCTACCTACACTAGGGGCAATTTTTACAATGGCCAATTTACCTATCAAACCACAAGTCTTTGGAACATGGGAGGAAACCCACGCGATCACAGGGAGAACTTGCAAACTCCACACAGGCAGTACCCAGAACCGAACCCAGGTCGCTGGAGCTGTGAGACTGCGGTGCTAGCCACTGTGCCGCCCCTAAACCGGTATACCGGTAAGCTTTTAATTTGACCTTTATCGATCAAATATTTTAAAAAGGCTTGATCGATTCATTAGTATATAAACTAAAAACTAAGGTGGATTTTATAATTTATAATCGAGTGAGAGAGAGAGACCAGCAGTCAGTGTATTAGTTCAAATTAGGACAACTTAGTACATAAGCTGCATTAAGTATTATTAGGGTTTATCAGTATTCTTAAGATTTACTGATAGTAGTAAAGTTTATTAGCATTGGTAAAGTTTATTACCAGTAAGAAGATTTGCATATGTGTAATCAAGAAAAGTATAACTTTAGCTGTAAGGTGGTATTAGCATATAATAAACACAGTAAATTCTACTATACACAGGAATTATTCTAAGTTAATTAAGAAAGTAATTAAAGTAAATTAACTTATAGCATAAGTAACCAATGGCAGGACAGGTGTTATACTGCAGCTGTGGTATGTGGGAGCTTTTGGATGCCAAGGCGCTCCAGGACAAACACCTCTGCAAAGCGTGTAAGCAGCTGGAGGAATTCCAGATCAGGATTATTGATCTGGAAGCCGAACTGCAAACACTGCACAACATAAGGGAGGGGGGAGAAATACCTGGACACTTTGTTCCGCAAGATGGTCAAACCTCTTAGAACAGGGTCATCCGTTTTGGTCAGCAGTGAGGGACAGGAGGATGGGACCATGAGTGAAGCAGGTAAAGGAACTGAGCAGACAGCAGTGGAGAAGCCTCAACTTTGCAATTGTCAAACAGGTTTGAGGTGCTCTCAACCTGTGTGGACAAAAGCGAGGTCTACAATGTGGATAAGCAGACTGGCCATGGCACTGTGGTACAGGAAGCCATTCAAGTGGGGGGAGCAAATAGGAATGTAGTAGTCGTAGGGGATATCATAGTGAGGGGGATTGACACTGTTCTGTGCAGCCGAGACCATGAATCCAGGAGGCTGGGTGACCTACCCAGTGCCAGGGTTTGGGACATCTGCTCAGGGCTGGACAGGAACTTGGAGTGGGAGAGGGAGGATCCAGTTGTCATGGTCCATGTAAGTACCAACGGCACAGGTAGGACTAGGAAAGAGGTTCTGCTTAGCTAGTATTAGGAGCTAAGCAACAAATTGAAGAGCAGAACCTCAAGGGTAATAATCTCTGGATTATTACCTGAGCGACGTGCCAATTGGCAGAGGACACATAAGATAAGTGAAATGAATACGTGGCTCAAAGTCTGGCGGAAGTGGGTTTCTGTTTGTCGGGCACAGGCACCAGTACTGGGGAAAGTGGGGGCTGTACCGTTGGGTTGGCCTGCACCTGAACCGTGCTGTGACCAGCGTTCTAGCAAACTGTATAACTAATGAAATAGAGAGGGCTTTAAATTAAACAAGGGGGGGGGATCAAGTTTGAGTAGATGTAGCAAATCAAGGGGTACAGTCAAGGCAGGAGAGAATAGTAATATGGGAAATGAAGGTCAGAGAATGGAAGGAAGGGACAGAGAGAAAAAATTTAATAACACACCAACAGTCAAGACTGGATGTTACAAAGATAACAAGACAAAACTAAAGGCTCTGTATCTGAATGCACATAGATTCATAACAAAGTAGACAAACTGATAGCGCACACTGAAGTAAATAAATATGATCTGATAGCCATTACAGAGATGTGGCTGCAGGATGACAAGGACTGGGTCCTGGATATTGAGGACTATATGACGGTCAAGAAGAACAGGGAGCTAGGTAAAGGTGGAGGGGTAGCACTCTTAATCAAGGATGGCATTGGTGCAATAGTTAGAGATGACCTTGGTTCAGGAGATCAGGTGGAGATGAAGAATAGTAGGGGAAAGAAGTCACTAGTGGAAGTGGCCTACAGGCCCCATAACTGTAACCATAACGTAAGACGAAGTGTACAAGAAGAAATATTGGTAGCTTGTGATAAAGGGACGGCACTGGAAAAATCAGATTGGCAATAGTAGCCTGGATGATGAGCTCATAGAATGCTTTAGAGCAGCATGTTCTGGAAACAACCAGAGAGCAAGTTATATTAGACTTGGTATTGTGTAATGTGACAGGATTAATTAATGACCCCAGAGCAAAGGCACCTCTAGGTAGCGGCAACCACAATATGATTGAATTTTACATCCAGTTTGAAAGAGAGCAGAGTGGGTCTAAGACTAGTATTTTAAACTTAAATAAGGACAATTATATGAGCTAGCTGAAGTGAACTGGGTTACTAGGCTAAGTGATAGATCATTAGAGAAGCAGTGGCAGACATTCAAGGGGATATTTCAGAATATTCAGAATAAGTATACTCCTACTATAAAGAAAAATTCAAAGGGGAGGACCCACCATCCGTGGTTAACTATAGTTAAGGAAAGCATCAAACTTAAGAAAAAAGCATATAATTGCGCAAAGATGAGTGGCAGGTCAGATGATTGGTCAGAATATAAAGAACAGCAGAGAATGACTAAAAGGTTAATCAGGAGAAATAAATTAAGAGTATGAGAGGAAGCTAGCTAGAAATGTAAAAACAGATAGCAAGAGTATCTGCAGGTATTTAAAAAGGGAAAGAGTGGGTGTTGGTTCTCTAGAGAGTGAGAATGGGGAGTTAATAGTAGATAATAAGGAAATGGTGGATGATTTGATTTGATTCGATTTAGAGATACAGCACTGAAACAGGCCCTTCGGCCCACCGAGTCTGTGCCGACCATTAACCACCCATTTATACTAATCCTACACTTATCCCATATTCCTACCACATCCTCACCTGTCCCAATATTCCCCTACCACCTACCTATACTAGGGGCAATTTATAATGGCCAATTTACCTATCAACCTGCAAGTCTTTTGGCTGTGGGAGGAAACCGGAGGAAACCCACGCAGACACAGGGAGAACTTGCAACCTCCACACAGGCAGTACCCAGAATCGAACCCGGGTCGCTGGAGCTGTGAGGCTGCGGTGCTAACCACAGCGCCACTGTGCCGCCCTGATGAACAAATATTTTGCTTCTATCTTCACTATGGAAGATGCAAAATACATTCCGGTAATAGCTGTAAATCAGGAGGTGGAAAGAAGAGAGGAGATGGTGAAATTACAATCACCAGGGATGCAGTACTGAGCAAACTGATGGAGCTGTGGCTTACAAGTGCCCGGATCTTGATGGGCTTCACCCTAGGGTCTTAAAAGAGGTGGCCAATGAGATAGCAGATGCGTTGGTGTTAATCTTTCAAAATTCGCTGGATTCTGGAAAGGTTCCATCAGACTGGACAGTAGCAAATATAACCCTCTATTCAAGAAGGGGGAGAGGCAGAAAACAGGTAACTATAGGCCAGTTAGCTTGACCTCTGTTGTGAGGAAGGTGCTAGAATTGATCGTTAAGGAGGCTATACCTGGGCACTTAGAAAAACTCAAGGTAATCGGGAATAGTCAGCATGGTTTTGTGAAAGTGAAATCATGTCTAACCAATTTATTGGAGCTCTCTGAAGGAGTAACATGCGCTGTGGATAAAGGGAAGCCCGTTGACATACCGTACTTAGATTTTCAGAAGGCATTTGACATGGTGCCACATAAAAGGTTATTGTACAAAGCAGGAGCTCATGGTGTTGGGGATAACATATTAGCAATGGATAGAAGATTGGCTATCTGGCAGAAAACAGAGAATATGCATAAATGCGTCCTTTTCTGATTGGCAAGATGTGAGAAGTGCAGTCCCGCAGGGGTCTGTGCTGGGGCCTCAACTTTTTACAATTTATGTCAATGAGTTAGGTGAGGGGAGCGATGGCTTGGTAGCTAAATTTGCAGAGGACACACAGATAGGTAGGAAAGTATGTTAAGAGGACATAAGGAGGTTGCAGACTGATATAGATAGGTTGAGTGAGTTAGAGGCCTGCTACCCGACCCGAACCCGACAGGACACGACGACATGTGTCGGGTTCGGGTCGGGCCCGACACACGCGGCAAGTGCTCTGCTGGTAAGTATTGAAATTAAAAAACTTACCTGAGCTGGGAGTCCGGCACGAAACGGAGTCTGCGCAGTGAGAGAGTGACGTCACTATGACATCATCGCGCATGCGCTGCAGCTTCGTGGAGCTTCCCAGTCGGAAAGTAAGTAAAGGGATGGTCAGGTCGGACTTGGGTCAGGTCGAGTTGGGGCGGGTTCGGGTCGGGTCAGGCTCGGGGCAAAATTGGAGGGACTCGGGCCGAGTCGGGCTCAGGTCCGCTGTGGTTCAGTCGGGTTCGGGTCGGGTTCTTTTTTCCCCCGACCTGAGCAGGCCTCTAGAGTGAGTGAGCAAAAATCTGGCAGATGGAGTATAATATGGGAAAATGTGAAGTTGCTCCCCTTGGCAGGAAGAATAAAAAAGCAGAGTATTACTTAAACAGAGAACGACTGCAAAAGTCCAAGATGCAGAGGGATCTAGGTGTTCTAGTGCATGAGTCATAAAAAGTTGGTGTGCAGGTACAGCAGGTCATAAAGAAGGCTAATGGAATGCTCTCCTTTATTACCAGAAGAATTGAAAATAAAAGTACGGGTGTTATGCTTCAATTATACAGGGCATTGGTGAGACCACATCTCGAATACTGTGTGCAGTTTTGGTTTCCTTATTTAAGGAAGGATGTAAATGCATCGGGGGCGATTCAGAGGAAGTCATAGAAGTCATAGAGAGATACAGCACCGAAACAGGCCCTTCGGCCCAACGAATCTGTGCCGACCATCAACCACCCATTTATACTAATCCTACATTAATCCCGTTTCCCTCTCACATCCACACCTTCTCTCAATTCTGATACCACCCACCTACACTAGGGGCAATTTGCAATGGCCAATTTACCTATCAATCTGCAAGTCTTTGGCATGTAGGAGGAAACCCACGCAGGTTACAGGGAGAACTTGCAAACTCCGCACAGGCAGTACCCAGAACTGGAGCTGTGAGGCTGCGGTGCTAACCACTGCGCCGCCCTAGGTTTACTAGATTGATACCTGGAATGATACCTTATGAGGAAAGGTTGGACAGACTGGGCTTATTTTCATTGGAGTTTAAAAGAGTGAGGGGAGACTTGATTGAAGTATATAAGATCCTGAACGGTCTTGACAAGGTGGATGTGGAGAGGATATTTCTCTTGCGGGTGAGTCCCGAACTAGGGAGCACAGTTTTAAAATGAGTCCTCAGAAGGTGGTGGAGGCAGGGTCATTGTATATTTTTAAGGCGGAGGTAGATAGATTCTTGTTAGGCAAGGGAATCAAAGGTTATCGAGGGTAGATGAGAGGGTGAAATTCGAGACACAAACAGATCAGCCATAATCTTATTGAATGGTGGGGCTGGGTCGAGGGGTTGAATGGCCTACTTCTGCTTCGAATTCGTATGTTACTATGTATGTTCGTAAGCTGCGTGCGGAAGGTACTGGACAGGCCGCCATCAAGATAACACGCATACACAGCTGAGCAAGAAAAATTAAAGGTACCATGAGGTGAAAAGGTCACACACAATGGAAATAATTTAGTCAGAATATCGCGTGGCACTCTCCTGCCATGGAACACACACCGCATGCTAAATTGGATCGAACTTTAACCCAAAAAAAAACAGGCACTGCACGATCCAATTTCTAGGCCCATATGTCTGCACAACATTACAGCTAACATAACCATTGCAAAGTTTCCATAACCATGAATCTCTAAAACTCCAAGTTCATTTTCAAAGTGGGCAAATTGCAGGAACCCAAGCATCGACTACTTTTGAAGTGACGGTTGTAGTTTTCCATTTCTGTTCACTAGTCCACAATTTTTTGCCCAGTTATTTTAATGGATGTAAAGTCACAGGCTGGTGAGAACAGAAGTGGCAAATCCTGGCCCATTATGTTAGCAGCAGGAACTGCTTAATAAACGAAGTACTACAGTTAGGGAAGTGTCAATACAGGGCAAAATTAGGATTGTCCAGTTTCATCCCACTGATGCCTACCCAGATCCAGGTAGCTAGGGGATGACTCAGGGTTCGTTAGTGGACCATTTAGGCTTTTACAGAGCATATAAATGTATGCTGAGTATACTCACTGCTGTACATCTTTGACATGGTATCCATATACTAATCAAATATGCAGTCACAAAGTTCTCATCTCGTATTTTCAACAACGAGATCAGAACCACGCTCTGGTTCAATCCAGCTTATAGCTCATCATATTTGACCCCGAAATGAGCTTTCAAGCACATATCCACTCCATCACCAAGATGCCTACTTTCACCTTCCTAGCCTAGTCAAACTTCACCCTGAACTCATCACATCTTCTGCTGAAACCCTCATCCAGGGCTTTGTTACCTCTAGACTGACTATTCCAAAGCTCTTCCAGTCTCCACCCTACATAAACAAGCTCATCCAAAACTCTGTTGCCCATATCCTAACTTGCACCAAGTACATTAACCCATCACCCCTGTGCTCACTGACCTACATTGGCTCCTGATCCGGCAACGCCTTGATTTTAAAACTCGCGTCACTATTTTCAAATCTTTCCATGGACTTGCCCCTTCCCATCTCCTCAGCCCTCTCCAGTCCTAGAAACCTCTGAGATCTGTGCTCCTCCAATTTTGTCCTGCTTGCGGTTCCTCGATTTTAAAGCATAGAATCATAGAATGGTTACAGCACAGAAAAAGCCATTCGGCCCATCGTGTCCATGCTGACTCTCTGCAAGAACAATTCAGTTAGTCGCACTCCCTTGCCCTTTCCCCATAGCCCCGCTAATTCTATGTCTTTAGGTGTTTATCCAATTCCCTTTCGAAAGCCACAATTGAATCTTCCTCCATCAAACTCTCAGGCAGTGCATTCCAGATCCTAACCACTCGCTGCATCAAGAAGTTTTTTCTCATGTCGCCATTGGTTCTTTTGCCATTCACATTAGAGTGGTGTCCTCCGATTCCTGACCCTTCTGCCAATGGGAACAATTTCTCTCTATATACTCTGTCTAGAACCCTCCACTCCATCATGCCACTACTGGCAGGCCATTCATTCAGCTGCCTAGATCCTTATCTCTGGAATTCCCTCACTAAATCGCTCCACCTCCCTCTCCTCCTTTATGACATTCCTTGAAACCTACCTCTTTGAGGTGAGGTGAGAGTGACTGCCCTTGACATCAAGGCAGCATTTGACTGAGTATGGCATCAAGGCGCCCTAGCAATACTGGAGGCAATGGGAATCAGGGGGAAAACTCTCCACTGGTTGGAGTCATACCCAACGCAAAGGACGATGGTTGTTGTTGTTGGAGATCATCTCAGCTCCAGGACATCACTGCAGGAGTTCCTCAAGGTAGTGTCCTAGGTCCAACCATCTTAAGCTGCTTCATCGATGACCTTCCTCAAATCTTAAGGTCAGAAGTGGGGATGTTCACTGATGATTGCACAATGTTCAACACCATTCATGACCCCTCAGATACTGAAGCAGTCAGTGTAGAAACGCAGCAAGACCTGGATAATATCCAGGCTTGGGCTGATAAGTGGCAAGTAACATTCGTGCCACACAAGTGTCAGGCAATGCCCACCTCAAACAAGAGAGAATCTAAGCTCCTCCCCTTGACATTCAATGACATTACAATCGCTGAATCCCCCACTATCAACATCCTGGGGGATTACCATTGACCAGAAACTGAACTGGAGTAGCCAGATAAATACCATGGCTACAAGAGTAGGCCAGAGGCTAGGAATCCTGCGGTGAGTAACTCACCTCCTACATCCCAAAGCCTGTCCACCATCTACAAGGCACAAGTTAGGAGTGTGACGGAATACTCTCCACTTGCCCAGATGGGTGCAGCTCCAACAACACTCAAGAAGCTCGATATCATCCAGGACAAAGCAGCCCGCTTGATTGGCACCCATCCACACCCTCCACCCCGACACACAGTGGCAGCAGTGTGTACCATCTACAACACACACTGTAGCAACGCACCAAGGCTCCTTCGACAGCACCTTCCAAACCCGCGACCTCTACCACCTAGAAGGACAAGGGCAACAGATGCATGGGAACGCCACCACCTACAAGTTCCCCTCCTAGCCACACACCATCCTGACTTGGATCTATATCGCAATTCCTTCACTGTCTCTGGGTCAACATCCTGGAACTCCCTTCCTAACAGCACTGTGGGTGTACCTACCCCACATGACTGTAGCGGTTCAAGAAAGCAGTTCACCACCACCTTCTCAAGGGCAATGAATGCTGGCCTAGCCAGCAACGCCCAAATACCATGAACGAATTTAAGAAAAGCTTTTGGTTATCTGTCCCAATATCGCACGTGGCTCGTTAACAAATTGTGTTTCATCACCCTCCACTTAAGTGCCTTAGGATAGTAAATGCCTATATAAATTCAAGTTGTCATTGTAAATCAAATCGTTATGCATCAAATCGTTATGCATTTATTCCAACATAAATTCATACATGGTGCTGAGAAAGTTAAAAACCTTCTTTGCAGCTCTTCAGATCTTGAGCCCTGATCTAACTGAATGGCAAAGCAGGTTCGCGGAGTTGAATGGCCTATGTTTATTCCTATGAAGCTCTAATTACCTAGTGTTTGGTTCGCAATAAAGTTGTTCCCAGGAGTGTCCAACTTTTTGACTTGGTAGTTTGCTTAGGTGTATACTATGGCACCACAGGGTTGCCTATGAATTCAATGATGGCATCATTTACATGTATCTCAATTTGTTGCTACTAGCAGATTTTGACACAGATTTTCATTGATATTACCGCCCAATTTTAGGCAGCACAGCAGCAGTAGTAGAAAAATAAGGTAGGGAGGTTTCTGCCAAAAACATGTTCTAACAAATATCTTAATAGTTCCCTCCACTCCCTTAAGGCACTTTGGCGACACACCTACGTACATAACCCACGCTCTGAGTGGCTTTATGCTACCAGGTATTTTTCTGTTTTCGCCCTGGCAAACAATGCCGATTCAAAGGTTAGATTCTAGCAAGGTACAGTCTTGTGAGTCATTGTTGAAGGGTCTACATTTATGAATTTTAATGCTACTGCTTTAACTCTCAGTCACATTAGTCAATTAGCAGTGCATCACTGCATTGAACACATCACAGATGACCTCTGTTTTGGTCAGCATCAATAATTAGATACTTCCCCATGGGCCTCACCTTCTACTGAATAGCAGGATTCTCCAAGTTCCAAGGTATGTCACCCTGGGAGACTTCCTCTGACTAGTTAATAAAAGTCTACTCAGCCAATGTATCTGGGCTGACAATGCAAGTAAGTTGCTGCAACAGTATGAGCAAAGCTGGTGCAATAGTTCTCAAGCTGGAGGTGCCAATGTTCATCATCTGCTATGAATACAGTACTTTGTAATGCTTCCAAAGTAAATATTTTTAGGAGGATCAACTCCCAAATGACACATGGACAAAATATAGTACGCAGTTTTTAGACTAAAAATGTTCACATATACTTAGATACTAACCTTCAATTGTTGCTTTATCACTCCCAGAGAATAAAGCTGGTCTAGAGTGGAATGTCTTGGGTAAAACTTGCTTATGCTTTGAACAACACTTAGTTGAATAATAAACATAGTCATAGAGTCATAGTCATTTATGGCACAGAGGGAAGCTATTTGCAGCCGAGCCAGTAGTAGCTCAGCTAATTTCTTACATTAGACAGAAAGTTAATTCCATAAGTTTACACTTTTCTCAAGGGATGATACAATAATGGCCTCTGTTATATATGTTACACATTGTATATACTATCTGTAAAGTGTTAGAAACTAATTAGCTAGGAACTAGTTGTTATGTGTAAGTGTTCCAGTGGGGGGGCCACATTGACAGCTGCACCGGTCAGGTTATGTGTAACACAAGAACCAGGGGAATCAGGTTCTTCGGTACAAAGCATGGTGCTGAATTGAAAAAGACTGACTCCAGCCTTTTCCAAGTTTAAAGTGTGATTCTTTCCAACATCTGGGAACTAGAAACAACACAAAGACAAAATATGGTGGCAGCGAGTTTCTGTCAGTAAACCTACAACATTTTTAAAAGCATCAGATTGAGAAAAGTGACCCAAATTAGTGTCAGAGAGAGAGAGAGACAGTGACTCGTGCAAAAACTCAAAAAAAAATCATTGAAATGTCAGGCGGGACAGGAACGAATGCACTGCTACAGTCTATCATGAATTAGGGAGCTAACGATGTCATAGAGGTATTTGAGAAGTTTAAACAAAAGTGCAATTTTGCATTCAATAGTTTCCTAAAAGGCACTAGTGAAGAGGAGAGGGCCAGCTGTATCCTTCTGTGGGCTGGAGATAAAGGATTACATTTATTTAATAGCTGGGACCTAAGCGAAGAGGACAGCAGAAACCCAGCCAAAATTTTTGAAAGATTCAGCACCGATCTCCAGCCAAAATCAAATCATCCAATATGTATTTCCAAGGCCTCGGACAGGAACTAGGTGAGCCTGTTGACAATTTTGTAGCATGACTGAAAAATGCAGCCAGAAAATGCAAATTTAAGGACACTGATGAATGGCTGATAGATCAACATCCTGAAGTACAGAAAGCTCTAATCGGACAGGACAAGCTCACAATATCGCAGGCTGTAGACACTGCCAGAGCACATGAAGCACGAGCAGACAGATGAAGACTCTGACCTCCCAAATGGCTAGCCATCAGTTAAGCCAAGAGACAGGCAGCAAGGTCGATGCAGTGGAACAACTACTAAAGAATGTACACCAAACAGAGAGAACAACGTGCAGGAGCTATGGACGACCACATAAATTGACAGATAGAAGGAAATGTCCTGCATATGGATCAATCTGCAGAGCTTGTGGAAAGAACAATAACAGGGAAAAGATGTGCAGAACAAAGCAAGGTAGTGGTAGACGAGTCATCAGAGCCAAAGTAACAGGGCAGGGGAATAGTGAAAGAAACTAAAACATCCATACCCTGGAAGATGGCGATGGGTTTGAGAACATGATAGACATAGGAACCATAAAATTGCACGAAATGTCTGGATGTGACAGTTCCCACAGAAAAGAAATTCACACAACCATTCAGATCAGGAAGAGGCTGAGAAATAAGCCCACAACGATAAATCTGAAGGTGAAGATTGATAGTGGAGTGCAGAGCATCATCCTGCTCAGACTATACCAGCAGATCTTTCCTGAAAATTTGGCGTAAAATGGTTATCCAAGGGAAGGTGCTCTGAAACCAAACAACATCCTGCTAACAGCATATGGGGGAACTGAGATTCGACAGTTAGGTACAACCCAAATCAGAGGGACGCACAATGGAAAAGATGTTAACTGTATGTTCTACGTCACAGAAACAAATGGTCCAGCTATCCTGGGGTTGAGCAATTGTGAAGAGCTGCAGATTATCTCAGTAAACCATGAGGTGAAGGAGGCGACACTGAGGGTTGAAGATAGTACACCCGTTGTAAAGCGCCCTCCAATAAGAAGCAAAGATGATCTGGTACAAATGTACCCAGAGTATTTTGATGAAACAGTTGGATGCTTCGAAGATTTTGAGTATCACATCACTATTGACCCAGCAATGAAACCAGTGATTCATCCCCCATGTAAAGTACCAGTAGAACTAAAAGGAAAGCTTGAAGGAGAGCTCCGTGAAATGGAAGAAAAGAAGGTGATCGCCAGAGTCACAGAGCCTACTGATTGGGTAAATTCTATCGTGGTGAGAGAGAAGCCAAATGGACAGCTAAGAATTTGCATAGATCCCAAAGATCTTAACCAAGCAATAGAGAGGGATCACTACCCTATTCCAACATTGGAAGAAATCACACCAGTACTGGCAGGGGCAAAAGTTTTCAGCAAGCTTGATTTCAGAAATAGTTACTGGAATGTGAAGCTAGATGCAGAATCTTCACTGTTGACAACATTCAACACACCCTTTGGACGATACAAATTCCTGCGTCTACCCTTTGGCCTCAAAGTGAGCCAGGATGTATTTCAACAGAAAGTAGATGAGACATACAGGGATGCAAAGGAGCAGTCGGCATAGCTGATGATATCCAGATATATGGTGTAGATAGAAAAGATCATGACAATCATCTACATGAATCCATGGAGAGAACCAGGAAAGCTGAGATTAAGCTAAACGCAGACAAATGCATTGTGAAAGTGACAAAATACCAGTTCTTCGGAATGGTGTACACACCTGACGGAGTTAAGCCGAGCCCTGAAAGAATCTCAGTCATCTCGGGGATGGAAGCCCCAAGAGATAAGAGAGAGTGGAGAAGTTTCCTTGGTTTGATACAATACATGAGCTCTTTTATTCCGCACATGTCGGAACACACAGCAAACCTGCAGGAGCTGATGAAAGATGATGTAGAGTACCAGCAGTCAGTCACATGACAGGAGTTTCAACAAACTCAAAAAGGTAATATGCAAGGAGACAAGTCTGTCGTACTACGACAGAAAGAAACCTGTCACTCTACAGGTAGATGCTTCCACAAAAGGACTGGGAGCCACTCTGGTACAAGAGGGAAAGCCAATAGCATTTGCGCCCAAAGCTCTGACATCAGCTGAGATAGGATATGCCAACACAGAGAGTGAGCTTTTGGCAGTCATGTATGGATGCGAGAAGTTCCACACATATCTCTATAGGAGGAAGTTCATAGTGGAGTGATCAACGTCCACTGGAGCAGATCTACAAGAAAAATCGACCTAAAGTACCAACAAGACTGCAGAGGTTACTCTTGAAGCTTCAGAGTTATGATTTCACTCTGAATATAAGCCAGGAAGAGAAATGGTACTGGCAGACACCCTATTTCGGTTGTCACCACAGGAGAAACATGAGTTAGAAGATCTAGGCATAAAGATTCATCACCTCGTGAATGTAACACCACCAAAACTGAGTCAAATTAGAGATGAGACCAGCAAAGCCGAGGAGTTACAGATGATCTCTCAGCAAGTGATCCAGGGATGGCCCGATAGGATACAGCACACACATCTAGCAATATGGCAGTACTGGTCTATCAGAGATGATATCTCTCTAGAAGATGGTGTTCTGCTGGCCTTATCCAGAATAATCATCCCCAAAATAATGCAGGAAGAATTTCTCCAAAAGATACACGAAGGCCATATAGGAATGGAGAAGTTTAAGCTCAGAGCCAAATCAGCTGTGTACTGGATAGGCATATACAAAGATATTGAAAATATGGTGTCTACATGCAACGTATGCCAGAAGTACAGAAACTCACAACAGAAAGAGATGATAGCTACTGAAGTACCACCCAGACCATGGCATATTGTAGGAGTTGATTTATGCACACATAATCAAGAATGGTATCTCATAGTTGCAGACTACTACTCAAAATTCCCTTTTATCTGGAAGATGATAGACTTGAGAGCCACAACAATAATATCAGCAGTACGAGTTCTGTTCACTGAGCAAGGGATTCCTGAAAGGTTAATGTGTGACAATAGCACCCAATTTACATCCAGAGAATTTAAGGAATTTGCTGACCAGTATGGGTTTAACACCATCACCTCATCAGCACACTACCCATGGGGACATGAATTTATAGAAAGACACGTCCAGACAGTCAAAAGAACACGTGAAATGTCAAGAGACTAAGGAAGACCCAAATCTGGCCTTATTGTCACTCCAATCCACACCTCTCAAGGCTGACATGAAATCACCTGCACAGCTGTTGAATGGAAAAAACTATAAGACAACTCTGCCAAGCAAAATACATCCTTCAAGTGACCAGGAGGAAGTGAGACAACAACTCACTGAAGCACAGGTAAGAGGAGAGCAACACTTCAACAAATATGCTAAATCCCTACCCGAGCTGTTGAAAGGACAAACTGTACGCGTACAGGATCCAATCATGAAAACCTGAAGTCCAGCAAAAGTTGTTAGCGAAGCTGAGACTCCAAGGTCATATATCATTGAGACCAAAACTAGTAACCAAATGAGAAGGAACAGAATCCATATTCGACCTACGCCTGAGCTGGAACAACAGAAAAGACCAACAGCAGCACCGGAAACATTATCCAGCGATACAACACTATCACTAACAAGTGACACATCATCACCTATATAGCGTGCCAACTCAACACTAAGAGCAACAAATGCCAAATCTACAAGATAGAGGCACAACATCTTACCACCCAAGCGATACTGTGAATAATATTTTAAAAATACACGCTATAAAAGACTCTAGAAAGGGTTTCAGATTATTTCCTCAAGACGGATGATGATCTTTATTTATATTGACAGTTCTATTGACATGGGGCATTATATTTTAAAGAAAGAGGGATGTTATATATGTTATATAATGTATATACTATCTGTAAAGTGTTAGGAACTAATTAGCTGGGAACTAGTTGTTATGTGTAAGTGTTCCAGTGGGGGGGAGGCACATTCACAGCTGCACCGGGGAGTCATGTTATGAGTATCACAAGAACCAGGGGAATCAGGTTCTACAGTACAAAGCATGGTGCTGAATTAAACAAGACTGACTCCAGCCTTCTCCAGTTTAAAGCGTGATTCTTTCCTACATCTGTGAACCAGAAACAACATAAAGACGAAACAGCCTCCCTCTCTCAGACTGTCAAATAGAAAGCTCATGGTTGTACTTGCACTGGACATTCAATGATGGTGTGAAGCAATTTCTACCTTACACCAACAGCAAACCTGAAAGTGCAAATCTGGAGTCGTGGGCCAACCTGATTCCATTGCGATGCAAAGTGAGACTCCTAGAAGGCAGTGGACTCGTGCTGCCTCCATTTGATACTGTATAATGTTTTAATCTAGTGCTCTGTCGAGTACAAAATGCTCAGAGGATCTGTTGAACCCTTAGCCATTTTTAAATCTACCTCATCTCAATGTAAATCTTGAGAGTGCCTCCTCCCTGCTATCCAAACATTTAAACTTCTGGGAGAAAGCTCAAAGGTCAACGCAAGCATTTAATCAGACCGATGAAGCGTTCTCTCCTAAACAGGAGAGCTAAAGTTCCAGCCATGCAGTATAAACAGGTCGCTACAGGTCTGGAACCAGACCTGTATCTCCCATGATGGC
The DNA here is from genome assembly GCF_036365525.1 of Heterodontus francisci. Lineage (NCBI taxonomy): Eukaryota > Metazoa > Chordata > Chondrichthyes > Heterodontiformes > Heterodontidae > Heterodontus > Heterodontus francisci. Next base: position 45,037,624 of record NC_090372.1, read on the forward strand.
TCACAGAATTAAAGCTTTTCTAGTAACCTTGATCAACTTTACCATAGTTCTGTGACTACCGTTGACTTTTCAGGACATATTTCATTTCTGTCAGAGAGCTAGTCACTCATCCAGATTCAGAAGTTCCTAGAGGCATTATTGTTTTCATGTGCAGCCAGACTCTTCAACCATTCTTCCTTTCCTATAATGATATTGTCATACTTGTACTAAAGGATATTTGCATCTTGAAGAGCTGGGTGGTGGAATTCATGAAACTGGTCTAAACCAGTTACTGCATCATGTTCTTGGGAATAGATTTCCAAGTTTTTATCCTTGTTCTAATATGCCAGCTTGCTTGCTTCAATTCATGTAACTACTCCCTGTCCCTTCTATAATCTGTGTGGTGATTACAGCTTTCCATCATATATCTTGTAGTGACTGTACCTCTTGGGATTTGTTTCTCAAATACAAATTGTAGCTCTCCCTCAGTTATTCATGTTATTGGTCTATTCAACCGAATTATAGTCCAGCAGTTTAAATACACTTTGTACAATACGCATTCCAAACAAGAGTAGCTGCCATCCAAGAGCATGCAAATAAATGTTCATATTTAGCAGATTCTATTTTAAGCACACATAAGCACATACAATTTGATTTAATCATAAAATGTAATTCCAGTTTTAAAAAAGGTGTTAGACAAGAGAATATTTCATTCAAATCTTAAAATATTGATCTGAATCAAAGGTAGATTAAACTGCTATTAATAACATCCCGCAACTAAACATTTTTCACTTGACATGGCTTGCAATTTGTAAATCAGAAGAGACTGTTCTATGCTGTATTGCCTTAAGGCTGGTACAATGGGCACACAGAAACGTAGCACGCTAATTATTCACTCTGGAAAGGCTGCAATGCCGGAGGAAAACAAATCCTGTAGTGTCTGAAACGTACCCATGCAGATACTCTCAGGAACTATGTGCCTATTGAAAATACTGTAATGCACAAGAATAGGAACAGAAACTGCCAACTGATTTCCGAGATTTGGTTAAATGCAGCGAATGACTTTCAAAAAGACCTCAACTATTCATGACATACAAAATATATACAGCTACAACCCAAGCTTTTCACAATACTGTATATATAGTACTCCTTTGCGCTCTCAAAACCCATCTTTCCCATAAAACTGTCTTTTTTTTTTAGTTAATAAAATCACCTAAAGAAAAATTCACTTTCAGAGTGACCGTAAAGACCTTGTAGAACCCTTTCCCAATAAATAAATCATGAGCACCAACAATGTACATGAGAAGGGTTACGCCACATGAGTCTGTGAGCTGTAAATAAATTTCACAGCCTTTAATTTGGTTACAGAAGTGCAAGTTTCAATGATTGCTTTGGGGTCCAAGCTTTTCTCTTGTGGGGATAAAGGAAAGAGAATCTCCCATTCATACCGAAAATATCCAAAATTATGTGCTTTCGAATCTCTGAAAGTGCTATTTTGTTTGCAGCATCTTCACACTCTTGTCCGAGTCAGAAGGCCATGGGTTCAAGCCCTACTTTATAATTTAAGCACATAATCTAGTCTGACATTTCAGTGAGGTTTTAAGGGAATGTTGCACTGAGATTCCTTTGGATGAAATGTTAAGTCAAAGCCCTGTCTGTCTCTTTAGGTGAAATTAAAAGATTTAACTGCACTATTCAAACAGCAGGGAGTTCTGCTAGTTTCCTGGCCAACATTGCTTCCTCAGTCAACACCATTAAAAGATTAACTGGTCATTCGTCTCATTTGTTGTTTGTGGAAACTTGCTGTTCACAAATTGGTTTCTGCACTTGTTTATAGAATAGTGACTGAACATCAGGTCATTCATTCACTAGAAATGAACCTCAGAATGTAAAGGCACTACATAAATGAATTTTATTTTACATATTACATCCAAATAACTATAGATTCTTTCCTGACTTCACAAATTGTGATAGATAATAATCGTGAAAGATTAGCCAATATGCAAAAACTAGACACTTGTTTTGAAGTTCAGTTTCTTGAACATTTAATAGCAGAGTTGATGTCACAAGATGTTTAAAAGAGACCTCAAACAGTTCAGTGTGATAGAGCTATGTGCTGTTCGTACCACCGCACAGTATGAAATAATTTCATATCTGCATTTTTGCCACATGATGGGTTCAAGACATCAAAAGGATATGCTGAATGAATGTCAGAAGCTTCACCATTGAAACCAACACAAATCTGCAGACAAATCGCCTCAGTTCCCGCTTACTCAAGAAATTAGAATTTTTTTTAAACTAGAGTTGAGAAGACTCAGGGATGACTTGACAACAAACAACATTATTAAAGGCATGCTAGAGAAAATACTGTGATTAGCTGTTTCTAATAGAAGGTAAGACAAAAGCCATTGAACACAAATTTATGGTAACAAAAATAATTGGGAGGTCAGAAAAAATGTCTTTACACCAAAGATGGTTAGATCAAATTCTCTGCCACAAATCCGATGCTGAAGCATTGTCATAAAATTTTGTGACAGTATTAGATAGCTGCTTGAAAAATATTAAAGTGCATAGAACTGAGCAAAAAAATGGGATTAGTCTCGGGGGCTCAAGTGGAGAAAAGCAATAGACATATTTGGGCAGGATAGCCCATTTCTATTTTGTACCATATGGTCACATTTCCAGATTCCTGATAATGACACTATGGGGGACTGGGGTGTGGCAGATTTGAACCTTGGTATAATAGTTAAAATAATACTGAGCTAAATGGAGGTTTCAAGAGGCTAAATTTGAAAGAGAACAGGGCTATGAGATGCAGATCGGATTAACATATGGTTTCTTAACTGGCATAGTTCAGACAATATGTCAGAACAAACTTGTATTAGTATAGACCTTTCTTTATTCATTCTTGGGATCTGAGCGTCGCTGGCAAGGCCAACATTTGTTGGCCATCTCTAATTGCCCTTGAGAAGATGGTGGTGAGCCACTTTCTTGAACTGCTGCAGTCCATGTGATGTAAGCACATCCACATTGCTATGAAGGAGGGAATTCCAGGATTTTGACCCAGCAACAGTGAAGGAACAGTGATATAGTTCCAAGTCAAGATGGTAAGAGACTTGGAGAACTCACAGGTGGTGGTGTTCCTATGTGTCTGCTGCCCTTGTCCTTCTAGATTGTAGAGGTCATGGATTTGGAAAATGCTATAGAAGGAGCCTTGGTGAGTTGCTGCAGTGCATCTTCTAGATGGTACACACTACTGCCAGTGTGCGCCAGTGGGGAGGGAATGAATGTTGAAGGGGATGGATGGAGTGCTAATCAAGCCGGCTGCTTTGTCCTGAATGGTGTCAAGCTTTTTCCGTATTCAAGCTGTACTCATCCAGGCAAGTGGAATGTATTCCATGACACTCCTGACTTGTGCCTTGTAGATGGTGCAGAGGCTCTGGGGAGTCAGGAGTTGAGTTACCCGCCACAGAAATCGCAGCCTGTGACCTTCTCTTGTAGCCATAGCATTTATATGGCTGGTCCAGTTAAGCTTTTGGTCAATGGTAACCCTCAGGATGTCAATGGTGGGGGATTCAGCGATGGTAATGCAACTGAATGTCAAGGGGAGATGGTTAGATTCTCTCTTGATGGAGATGATCATTACCTGGTACTTGTTCACGCAAATGTTTCTTACCACTTATTAAGTATGGACTGCTTCAGGATCTGAGGAGTTGCGAATGGTACTGAACATCGTACAGTGAACATCCCCACTTCTGACCTTATTTCGGAGAGAAGGTCATTGATGAAGCAGCTGAAGATGGTTGGGCCTAGGATACTAACCTGAGGAGCTTTTGTATGATGTCCTGGAGCTGAGATGATTGGCCTCCAACAACCACAACTATCTTCCTTTGTGTTAGGTAGGACTCCAAACAGTGACAAGTTTTCCCCTGATTCCCATTGACTTCAATTTTGCTAAGGCTCCTTGATGCCACACTCAATGAAATTCTGTCCTGATGTTAAGGGCAGTCAATCTCACTGTAGGAACAGATTAAAAGTAAGCTAATCAACTAACTAATCAGCTAACAGACTAACTGTGAAGCTGTGGCGCCAATTTATAAAAAATAACAAGCAGCAGCTAACAGGACAGCTGCAGATAGCTTAATAGTAGCCTATTGTTTAATAATCAGCCTAACAGTTCAAGGAGGGGGGATGTGAAACTACTGAAATAAAATGCAAGTATAAAATGATGAGACGAATGAACCAATCATGCACTGATAACAGAAGTCTGTAAACCACTCAGAAACAAAGGGTGGGGGGGCGTTTCTAGTTTTGTTTGATTAACTATTAGAAAGGCTTGCTGTAGTGAGCACATGTTCTTTCTTTTGTTTTGTTCTTTTGCATGTTCTTTTGTTTTGCTTTTTGTTCCTTTTGTATCCTTGCAATGTAACAACCATATACTGCAATAAAGTTTCTAAAAGTTACGGTCGGACTTCGTCTCTCTTTGTAATTGATGGGATCCAACAACTTGGTGTAGTCGGCAGGATCGCTGGAGGATTAAAACCGAAGCCCTAGACATCAGACCTATATCGGCGCCCCGGAGGTAAGGACTCCTCTTTACGTTAAAAAGTCCTCAGCCGTTGTCTGATTTCGGTTCACCACCACCCGATCCCAAACTTTTCTTAGGCTCCAGGCCCCTTTCATAGACGCCTGACTCGGCAATGTTTGACTGTGCTCACACTGGTTCGGCTGAAAAGCCTCACGGCTAGAGACCCCCTTCACTCCCTGAACGAATTGATACAATGACCGACGAAGGCAACCAACAGTTACTAACTACCATCAAAGGCGGGCGGGCCCCGTCGGACGTTTCCGAAGAAGAAATTCTTCGGCAGTTAAAAGGATATATAGAACAACAGTTTAATTTGGCTAAAACCTGTACTGAAATTGAACAGAAATACAGTGCCTCCAAGGGACAGTGGTCCCTGCAAGATATAAAGTGGGCTTGGGGAAAAACGACCCATTTAAAGGATAAAGAACGAACCCAATGGTCCTTAGCCGTAATGGGACAGATCCGACAGCGTAATGAAATTATCCAACAAACTCAATGCGACCGCGATCTGACCAATGCGAAGGACCAATTGAAGGCAGTTTGCGAACAGCTGAGGAAGGAGAAACTTAAATTGGAAAAGTTAGAAACATGTTAAGGTCAAGCAGGAAAAGAAGACTACAGACAGTAATGAGGTGATCACGTCTGAGCACCAGACACACTGAGTACACATCCCGGCGGACCCTGAGAAAATTGACAAATGGTCTGAAAAATTGCCTGACCTGAAAAAGGGGGGCCAGAAAACATGGGAAAAGTTGGAACATCTGAAAGGAATTTACCACCTCCACTCATAGGACGGGGTACAGATTTTGACCGTCATGGTGCCCGGGCGAGCGGGGCGAAAGCTGAACAGAGAGGTCCAAACTGCTTTGGGCGAGGACGAGCAACAACTAGATGCTGGATGGGCTGCGATTAGACAGTGGCTGCGAGCGTACTGTCCCGCAAAGACGCATTGGAATAAAATTATAGCCTGTCACCAACACGGTACCGAAGAGGTGTGGGAGTATGAAGAGAGGTTTAGATCTGTTTGGTCGGAATACTCGGGGATAACGGACATTGCCCCAGAGGAGCTAGACGACTCCCGCTTTCCACCTCTGAAGTTGGCGTTTGTCGCGGGATTAAAACCAGAACTATCAAAGATGTTGAAAGTAACCCTACCGAATTGGGACGGCACAGATATATCCTTGGCAACAGTGGTTGACCGATGTAGTCAGCTGGACAGGGACATGGGAGCAAAGCTCCGAGCCCTGCAGGCAGGTTGGACGCCCAAAGGCCCTGATAAGCGACCCGGGGCATGCCACTACTGCGGAAAGGAAGGCCATTGGGCTAAGACGTGTAGAGTAAAGGGAAGGGGCAGAGGACGGCAAGGGCGGCACAGTGGCGCAATGGTTAGCACCGCAGCCTCACAGCTCCAGGGACCCGGGTTCGATTCTGGGTACTGCCTGTGCGCAGTTTGCAAGTTCTCCGTGACCGCGTGGGTTTTCGCCGGGCGCTCCGGTTTCCTCCCACAGCCAAAGACCTGCAAGTTGATAGGTAAATTGGCCGTTGTAAATTGCCCCTAGTGTAGGTAGGTGGTAGGAAATATGGGATTACTGTAGGGTTAGTATAAATGGGTGGTTGTTGGTCGGCCGAAGGGCCTGTTTCAGTGCTGTATCTCTAAATAAAATAAAATTAAAATAAAAAGATACAATCCGACACCAAGACCAGGTCCATCTCCTGATGGTAATGACCTCCTAGAGAAGTTCAAACAGCTGATGCCCCAACAACAGAAGGAGTTACTTGATGTGACAAAAAACTAGGGGAGCCCCCACCTCGCCCTTTCGGCGCCCCTTCTGGCGCTAATAGAACAACGAAGAGATGGATTGTATATAACTGCGACGGTGGGCGACCAAGACATAAGACTGCCTATTGGATAGCGGAGCCGAATTGACGTGCCTACCTCAACGATACGGGAACTCCATACCGATGGACGGTAAAGTTAAGACTGCCCACGGAGTTGGTGGTCATGGGTTGGTAATCAGGAAAACACAGCCCATACTCATTGGTCTTGGCCCACACGAATTGATATCAGTCTGGATAGTTCCGGTGGACCAGACCCTTTGGGTATGGGCGTTCTTACCCAGCTGAACTCCTCGTTGCATTTTGAAGGCAGCCAGGTAACATGGTCTATCAGAAGTCTGAAGGAGGAGGAGCTGAAGGAGCACCCAATATGGGCCCGGATAAGAACGATTGTGGGCTACTTCAAATGGAACCTGCAACGTTTACGGGATCCGCTCTGCCCTGTACTAAACAATATCCCATTAGTCCAACATCTATTGCAGGAATCTTACCTGTAATTAGACAGCTAGAGGAGTGAAGTGTGCTGGTTAAGACACACAGTACCTCCAACAGCCCTGTGTGGCCAGTACGGAATCAAATGGGACCTGGCGGCTTACTGTTGACTATAGAAGGGCTAAGCAGTGTATTGATCAAAAGGCTCCTCTGGTAGCTGACCCCTCCATGGTATTCAATGCCCTGAGGCCGGAACATGAATGGTTCTCTGTTATCGACATGGCCAATGGATTTTGGTCGGTGCCACTGGCACCCGAGGTCCAACCGTGGTTCGCCTTTACCGTTCAACAACAACAGTACACCTGGACCCAGCTGCCACAGGGTTTCCACAACAGCCCTACGATATTTCATATGGCCCTACAAACCATTTGAGGGAGTTACCTTCCATGTACTCCACGGTCATACAGTACGTGGACGACATCCTGTTAGCCTCTGAAATGGAAGGACAACACGGACAAGATCTGCGTACCTTGCTGGACCACCTTCATCAGAGAGGACACAAGGCCAGTATCGACAAAGCGCAAATAGCCCAAGGAGAGGTCGTGTACTTGGGACAAAAGATTTCGAAAGGAAAGAAGGAACTCACCCAGGACAGGACCACAGCCATTCGGACTGCCAAACAGCCCACCACTATCCAGGAGCTTAGGTCCTTTTTGGGTTTGTGTAACTTCAACAGAAATTGGATCGACTCCTACACACAGCTGGCCCAACCATTAACTGATCTCTTGAAGGGAAAGCGGGCCTCTAAAGAATCAGTTACTCTAACCAAAGAACAACAAGAGGCCTTTGAAAACTTAAAGAGGGCCTTGTGCTCGGCGCCAGCCCTGGGAATCCCCAACGGGAAATCGTTTACCCTGTTTGTACATGAAAAAGAGGGATATATGACTGCCATATTGACACAGGTGCATGGGGACCAACAGAGACCTGATACCATTCGAGAAAACTGGACACTGTAGCCCTAGGATGGGGCAGTTGCCTAAGAGCCATGGAAGCCACATGCCAAGCTGTGATGGCTACTGCAGGTCTGGTATTGGACCAAAAGCTAACAGTCAAGTGTCCGCACACTGTCCACACATTTCTGTCCATGAATAGAGTATCCCAAGTGACAGCAGCCAGATGGACCCGATGGACAACGGTCCTAGAGGCCCCCAACCTCCATATAGTCCGAGCCAGCCCAGTAAGCCCAGTAACTATGCTCCTGTTGCCTGGGGAGCAAGAGGAGGAAGAGCATGATTGTGTGGAGGCTATGAGAGAGACAGAGGAAGTAACCTTAGCGGCGGAGGAAGCATTGCACAATCCAGATTTAATCCTTTTTACAGACGGCTCCTCCTTTGTTGACAACGGTACCCGGAAAGCAGAATGGGCGGCGACAACCCTATGCAGTATTAGGGCTACTCCGAACAGAACTACGGGCCTGAGTCCATTTGAAATAATAACAGGGAGGCCCATGTCTCTGCCGGGAACAATTGATTTGCGAAAAGCTGATTGTCACCTGATGAGCGATGCTCTACTAGAATATTGTCAGAACCTAACAAATGCTCTCAGTTCTGCTTCTTCGCAGGTATCGGCAGCTTGGGGTGTCCCACCAGAAGGAGGGCACGACAACGTCCCGGGGGTCTGGGTCTACGTGAAGAAAATACATAAAGAACCATTGGGCGCCAAGTGGGAAGGACCTTTCCAGGTGCTACTGACCACCCAGGCAGCAGTTAAAGTCGAAGGGAAGAAAGCCTGGATACACGCCTCTCACATCAAGCGAGCGATCCGTGACTAAACACCGACCTATCAGGACAATTACCATTTGCCAATATGTTCAGAATTTTTATTATCCTCTTTGCATGCATTTTAAGTATCTGCTTACTTTTGGCTAACCAAACCGTTCCACTTTGGGGAACTAATCGAGCATCCAGGGAAATGCACGTTGATAGAGAAACTCAAACAATACCCAACTCCCACCTTATGGACTTGGGCGACCGGGCAGTTGGGCTCAATAGGGACCTCAATGGTACAGGGTTTGATCTTTTTTGTTATAATCCTAACTTTGTATTTTACGTTTTTGCTTATTAAGTGCTGTTGTAAACAAGTAACCGAAGCCCCTGCCAAGCTTCTGCCTGTACAGTGCTCCCACCGCCCCCTCTTGTGGCACAAGCGGGCGACGTATTAAGCACAACCCCTCCGGGTGTTGAAGGCTGTTTCTAGACCAGTAGAGACCATTAAAGGCACCAAGGCAGGATTGATGGAATGATTCTTAAAGGAGTTTGAAGAATCAAAGGGGGGGACTGTGGGAACAGATTAAAAGTAAGCTAATCAACTAACTAATCAGCTAACAAGCAGCAGCTAACCGGACAGCTGCAGATAGCTTAATAGTAGCCTATTGTTTAATAATCAGCCTAACAGTTCAAGGAGGGGGGATGTGAAACTACTGAAATAAAATGTAAGTATAAAATGCTGAGACGAATGAACCAATCACGCACTGATAACAGAAGTCTGTAAACCACTCAGAAACAAGAAGGGGCGTCACTAGTTTTGTTTGAATAACTATAAGAAAGGCTTTCTGTAGTGAGCACATGTTCTTTCTTTTGTTTTGCTTTTTGTTCCTTTTGTATCCTTGCAATGTAACAACCATATACTGCAATCAAGTTTCTAAAAGTTACGGTCGGACTTTGAAATTGATGGGATCCAACAACTCACCTCACCTCTAGAATTTAGCCCTTTTGTCCTTGTATGGACCAAGACTGTAATGAGGTCCTGGAAACAAACTCTATAAGATACCTTCCAACCACTCAAAAGCCCCCTACCTCCAACTCTTCCTTACTGTTTATTTCAAGTACCCAATTTTAAAATCCAGTTTTCTATTCTCTGCTCCCTCATGCTCCGTCCTCTACTCTTATTTTCTCATATTCTATTTTTTTCCCATGTTTATTATAGTGCTCATAGGCAGGCCCTCTTCACTTTCAATGGATTTATTACCCAAAGAATCGTGAAACATATTAGTTTCCTTCTTTTATAATGGAATATACTTAGTTCTGTTACTTTGCTATCTCTTTAAAAATCCCACTGTTGCTCTATATATAGTCCTGTGCCAATTTCAGTTCCACCAATCAAAAAGATTAAAGCACATGCAAAAGCCACAAAAGCTACTTTATCCAAGAAGTACATTGTTTCATCCCTTGGGCAAAGTTATTGTATGAGACGGTATTGGGCAGTGAGAATCAACACTGGCACATAAAAGGTGTGGGATTCACTTGTGGATCTAACTGATGCCATTGAACCTGGCAAAGTATTAGATCCAAAGATCTGTAAAGCATACCAAGATTCAAATATTGTCCTCACGAAACACATCTAGCCTTTTCTTTTCTTGGGGTTAAAGGGTTATCTTATGTGGAAAGGTTGGGTCTGTATTCACTGGAGTTTAGAAGGATAAGAGGTGATATTGAAACATACAAGATCCTGAGGGGACTTGACAGGGTAGATGTTGAAAGGATGTTTCCCCCTGTGGGAGAGACTAAAACTAAGCTTCACAGTTTAAAAATAAGGGGTCTCCCATTTAAGACAGAGATGAGGAGAAACTTTTTTCTCTGACAGTCGTGAGTCTGTGGAACTCTCTTCCCCAGAGAGCGCTGGAGGCAAGGTCATTGAATATTTTTTAAGGCAGAAGTAGACAGATTCTTGAAAAATAAGGGAGTCAATGGGTATTGTGGATAGGGAAGAAAGTAGAGTTGTGTCCACAAACAGATCAGCCATGGTCTTATAGAATGGTGGAGCAGGCTCAATGGGCTAAATAGCCTACTCCTGTTCCTAGTTTGTATGTAAGTACCTTATTCCAGGTACTCTTTACATTATCAACTACCCTTGCCAATTATACAATTAAAAAAAAATAAACACTATTACTGGAAATCTATAATAAAGAGATGGAATATACTTGATAGATTAGGGTTTCAGGTATAAAGACCTGTCCTGAGAAAGGGTCTTATGCCCAAAACATCAACCTGGCTTCTAATTTACAGTTGCTGTGTGACCTGTTGTATATTTCCAGCATCTTTTTATATTTTCATCTCTGCCCCCGAGTTAGTGGCACTACTATAATGTTGAAAATATATACTCTTGAAAATTTACTGCACATCTTACCACAAATTCTAAGCACTTGGTCCATCATTGGACATGAGCAAAGCTAGCTGCTTTATTTCTTGTTAGAACTATTTGCCAGCATTTGCAGTTTTTATCTGTAGATCAATTCTCAAACTTAAACAACAGCTGCAGATCAAGTTAAATTTGCACCTCATACAGTGAAAACAGGTAAGATCCCAGTTCATACACAGTAGAAAAAAAGAGGGCTTTTCAATTACCACACACAAATGCATAAACTGAATCTTTGGAGTCCAAATCAACTGTGCCACTTTCCCACATTTAGTTTTATATTGTGTAGCCAGTCTTCATATAAACCTTCTGCAGATTGGATCCCAGGATATAGTGTACATGCAGACTAGTTGTGATGTTTTGGTGCATGTGCATTTGGAAAGTACTATGGTTGTGTCGCCAGTCAGCTACAGACATTTATGTGCTGACATCATGACATAACTTAGAGAATCATAGGGCAGTTGGATAGAGATATAGGTATAGATAGGCTAGCAGAATTGGTAGACGAGTGGCAGATGGAATTTAATACAGACCAGTGTGAGGTGATGTATTTTGGCAGAAATGATAGGATCAGGCAATATAGAATGAACGGCACAGTTCTAAAGAGTGTGCAGGAACAGAGGGACCTGGGGGTTCATATGCATAGATCTTTTAATGTGGTAGCACATATTGAGAGAGTGGTTAGAAAAGCATATGGAATCTTGGGCTCCATAAATAGAGGTATTGAGAACAAAAGCAGGGAAGTTATGCTAAACTTTTATAGGTTTAGCTCTGGTTAGGCCTCAACCAGAGTAAAGCATCCAGTTCTGGTCACTACACTTTCGGAAGGATGTGAGGGTTCTTGACAGGGTGCAGAGGAGATTTACCAGAATGGGTTCAAGTGATGAGGGATTTTAGTTACAAGGTTAGTTTGGGTAAGCTGGGGTTGTTCTCCCTGGAGCAGAGGAGATTGAGGGGAAATTTGGTAGAGGTGTACAAGATTATGACAGGTTTGAATAGGGTAGGCAAGCAAAATCTGTTCCCATTAACTGATGGTGCAAGGACTAGGGGACACAGATTGAAGGTTTTGAGAAGAGATGCAGGAGGAATGTGAGGAAGAACCTTTTTTTTTTACACAGTAAGTGGAACTCAGTGCCCATGAGGGTGGTGGATGCAGAGACAATGATTTCAAAAGGAAATTGGATGCACACAAAGGAAATAAACTTGTGGGGCTACAGGGATCGAGCGGGGGAGTGGGACTGATGGATTGCTCCATGAAGAGCTAGCATGGATTCAATGGGCCAAATGGCCTTGTTCTATGCCATAATTAATTATGACTCAGGCCAGTTAAACTGGTGCCAGTCATGCAGACACAAAAAAAACACACGTCACCAATCTTGACAAATCCAGTAAGCAGGTTAAGCCAGCTTGTGAGACCCATGTATCAGGAGGCAGAGACAGAGACATAAGAGCAATATGAAAGTGCTGCAGGATACCAGAACTTAAAATTTATACTTCTACTATACGTTGAGTTCCATAAATAAAATAAATTTAAATCTACAAGCAGTCTTATACAAATATAGGAATATTCAAATAATATTTCCTAATTTACTACAATCCTTTAAGCCTTTCAATCCCAAGGGGTAATTGATATTGAGCCTCCATCTTTAATGTATCCCAAATAGTTAACTGATCCTAATAGTATAGTGAAATAGTCTTGCCCCTCCCTATCTCTGTAACCGTCTCCAGACCCATAACCCTACAAGATCTCTGCACTTCTTCAATTCTTCTGGCTCTTGCTCACCCTGATTTCCATTTCCCAACTATTGGTGGCCATGTCTTAACTGCCCAGGCCCCAAGTCTTAGAATTCCCTCTTAAACCTCTCTACCTCTGTACTACCCTTTCCTCCTTTACGATGTGCCTCAAAGCCTACCTCTTTGACCAAGACCCATCCCAATATCTCGTGGCTTGGTGGTAAAATTTTGTTTTGATAACTCTAGGAAGGATGTTTTATAATGCTAATGGTGCTATATAAATGCAAGTTGTTGTAACTACTTTATCAGACTACATTGCCACTTAAATCACGAGAGTATACAGTGTTAACTATCTATGGTAATTTCCCAACTCCATTTGCAAGGCACACTTATGCTGGGGTAACTAATTCCTGCAGTTATTTAGCACCTTTCCCATAGAACAACCTCAATGAGTTTCCTACAATTAATTTTTTTTAGATAGTAACTGTTATGCAGCTATTCTGCAATTGCAACATCTTATATTTGCAAGAATGGCCACTTAACTTTTTAAAAAGTGTGTTTGGTTGAAGGAGTGCTGGCCAGGGCACCGGGAGAACTGTTCTTCCTCAAATAGTGCAGTGGGATCTTTCAAGCCCACGTGAACCGAAAGAGGGGCATTGGTTTAATGTGTCATTTGAAGGACGTGACCTCTGATGTCAATGTAAGCAAATTGTCAAAAAAACAATGTGCCAAATGAAGAATTTTAATTCATCGGTTGGAAACTTGCATTAAATGTTCAATGGAAAAAATTACCTAGAGTTTACTTTTAAAAAACTGGCAGCCAAGATGGCCACTGTAATTTGCATCTGAAACACCTTTCACATTCCAAGGCCTCCAACAGGAGACACATGTCTGATAAGCCTGGACCCAAAACAATGGCTTGCTCTAGTGATTGAATTACCCAAGATTGCTTCATTAGCATGGCATTCAAGGCCATCCTGAAGCACTGACTTTAAAGGAGCAAACCTCTCCAATGTAATTGGCATCCTGAGGCCGGGGGAGATGGAAATTCCTGACTTTGAATCTCATTAGAAGGTTTCAGAGAATACACTGAGGCAGACATGTGATCGTCTGTCCACCTCTGTGAAAGCTGGGAGTTTCCCTTGGACAAAGACCGACAAGCTAGTGGCTCAAACTGTGCAGAAGCAGAAGGGCTGTCTCTCTCTCTCTCTCCAGATAACACCACAAGTTTGAAATACGTCTGCGACTATGGACCCTCTAAGCCTACAGACAGAGACACCGGGGAAGAAATCCGCCTACAACTCTGCCTCCAAGAAAACCCTGAGCCAAGTGGGCCAGCCACAAAGTGCACTTCAACCAAAGATATCAAGAAAACAACTTCATCCGGAAGACATCGGAATCATCCAACCTCACAGACGGTGTATTAATTTTTTTAAATATTTATTCTGGACTCTAATCCAGCCACAAATCTACTTCTCACTCTAATCTATTTGGTGTGCGTGATTCTCATGTGAGTGTGTGCGTGAATGTGTAGCGTATTTTTTATTATTTTATGTAGATGGGTTTAGATTGTTAAGTATAATAAACCCACCTCTTTCTTTTTTAAACTCAAGTAAAACATGCACGGAGGTGGTAAGCACATCCACTGTTTAAAAAATAATAAATTCTGTTGCAGTCAAATAAGAGGAAGGACAAGAGAGGAACTTGTGACTCCTCTTCACCTGGCCATACCAAAATAAAGACTTTTGGCTTGCAGTTATTTGATGCACCACATGGAACATGGTGTCAGAAGTGAGGCATCAGACTTGGAGAGGATTTTGATAGCCTTTGGATTGAGGCATGTCAGCTATAAGACAGCCAGATGTGCAAAACATAAGATAATTATGCACCGTGGAGTTTTAGCAGGGAAAGTTTTAGTACAATTTTGAGCAGAAGTACAAAGTCACAGAAGTCTTCCCTGGCCCCTATGTGCATCATAAAACTTCTGTCTGCAACTTTGCCCACAACATCGACATCTGGGTCCATTATGGCTTAAAACTTTCCTGTACTTGCTCCAATGGACATGAATGGAGATTTGAGGGGGAATTAGCAATTTTCTAGTTTCAATGGTAAAAGCTTGAGATTGCCACAGAGTTGGACAAGAAACCTGAACAGATAAGAGTAGCAACTCTGTTATCATTGATGGGAAAGAGTGTTACAAGTTGTATTGCACCCTAGATCTCACAAAGGAGAAGAAAAGTAACACTTGAGATGTTGGAGGCCTTGAAGACCCACTTTGAACCCTCTATTTATGAACAATGTGTTTAACACTAGAGCTCAGGAAGAGAGGGAGACTACTGATCAGTATGTGACTGTACTGAGACGTCTAGCTGAGTCTTGAGTGTTTGGGTAACTGAAAGATGATTTCAGAGATAGGATTATCTTAGGAACAAGAGATCCTACTGTGAGAGCACATCTGCTGAAAGAGAAGCTTATTCTCAAGAAAGCTTCTAAGGTGGCTAATCAACAGCTGAAGAGTATTGATGGGAGAACCGATTAGGCTGTGCACTATGCACAGGCAGTCCAAGTCTTCCAAGCACAAAGTCAATGATGAAAAGGAAGGACAATTTTCAGAAGGACCAGCAGAAAGATCAATGCCAGAGTACTGGATGTAAATACTGTGGAGGACACCACAAGAAGGAAAAGGAAGTATGTCCATTGTGGGGAAAACAGTGCTCTAACTGCAAGAGCTGAACCACTTTTCACACGTGTTTTCCTAGAAAGAAGAAAAGCGAGCCTGTAAAGATGATGATGGAGAAATGTTGGATGATGATTCTGAAGAATCACTCTACACCCTAGAACATTTTGACGTTGTCATGTCTCAAAATAGAAAGTGGTTTGTGACTGTTGGACTGAGGACTGCAGAAAGAGAATGTGAGGTGTCAGATAGACACTGGTTCTATGTGCAACATCATGAGCTTTGCACACTTGTGTGAAATTGGTCAAGATGGTGATCCGAATATGTAGCTGTTGAAGGTAAAGTTGAGGCTCTATGATGGAACAATGCTCACTCCAAGAGGACAAACTAAGCTGACAGTCCAATGCAACAAGAAGGAGGAAGAACTTCAGTTCCAGATAGTAGACACTAAGCAAACTCCCTTCATCTCAGCTGAAACAGGGGTGGCAGTGGCGTAGAGGTAATATCACTGCACTAGTAATCCAGAAGCCCAGGCTAACGCTCTGTGGACAGGATTTCAAATCCCACCATGGCAGCTGGTAGAATTTAAATTCAATTGACAAGATCTGGAATTTTAAAAAGCTAGTCTCAGTAATGGTGACTACGAAACCACTGTCGATTGTTGTAAAAACCCATCCAATGTCCTTTAGGGAAGGAAATCTGCCGTCCTTACTTGGTCTGGTCTACATGTGACTCCAGACCCACAGCAATGTGGTTGACTCCTAAATGCCCTCTGAAATGGCCCAGCAAGCCATTCAGTTATACCAAACCGCTACAGAAAAGTCTAAACCCGACAGACCACCCGGCATCCACCTAGGCACTGGAAACGACAACAGCACACCTAGCCCTGTCAACCCTGGAAAGTCCTCCTTAACAATACCTGTGGGGCTTGTGCCAAAATTGGGGGAAGCTGTCCCACAGACTAGTCAAGCAACAGCCTGTCATAGTCTTACTCATGGAATCATACCTTACAACGTCCCAGACACCATCACCATCATCCCTGGGTATGTTCTATCCCACTGACAGGACAGACCCACCAGAGGTGGCAGCACAGTCGGGAGGGAGTTGCCCTAGGAGTCCTCAACATGGACTCCGAACCCCATGAAATCTCATGGCATAAGGACAAACATGGGCACGGAAACCTCCTGCTGATTACCACCTACTGTTTCCCACCCCACCCCAGCTGATGAACCAGTACTCCTCCATGTTGAACACCACTTGGAAGAAGCACTGAGGGTGGCAAGTGTAGTATAAGGGTCTGAACGGGTTAATATTTGGGACAGTGAGAGTAACGCCTCCTACTGTGATGATGTAAGAGATCACATGTGTAATGGGCTTGGGGAGAAGCAAGAGGCATCATGCAGAATAAGAGCTAGACAGGCTTATAGAAAGTATATATAGGCCATGTAAATATAATAAATAAGTTCATGTTTAGATTTACGACGACTCCAAGATCTCTACAAACCAAGCTCAACCTAGCATCTGAAATGCTAGCCGCAACATGGTGGCAACAGTGAACACATCTAGAAGATTTTAAGAAGCCTAACCTGGTACAGTAGCGTCAAAAGACTACAGATCTCATGGAGAGGCTGTGAAGAGCTCCAGAGCTGCTCCATAGATGACGAAAAGACACAGAGTCGGTGAGTCAGCCATACAGACTGCACCACAGAAGCGTGATGGTCTGCGAGTAAAATCCAAGTCCAGCAATAGCAGGCATCGAGTTACAGAATTGAGCGAAGGTCAGGGATTGGGGGAGCAGCCTTCAGAAAAGGGTTGAAACATTGTCTAAGGGCGCACTGGGCAAGCTAAATGGGGAAAAGCCAAATCCTCACAAAGGGTGGGTCTAAAGTCTGCAGCCATTACTCGAGCAGACCACGAGGGAAAAGCACAGGAAACCTCCGAAATGAGCGTGGGAACACTTCCATAGCAAGAACAAAAATTTATCAAAAAGAAAATGACCTACAGAGTTTAGGAAGGATATGGATCCAAAATATATGATGCCTGAAAGGTTTGAGAATTTGGATGGACCTAACCAGATTGAGAATTGGTCTCTGTGGAGAAGAGTATTAAGATACAGGATAGCTTCCCAGCTGCATAGCAAGTCTGAAACTGAACACTTTGCTGCGCGCGATAGGTATAATTGCCAATAATGTGATCGCAAGGCAGGACATCAATAAGGCTTCCGACAAGTTTGATGTTTTACAAGTCTTCAATAAATATTTTAATTTAAGAAGTAATAAGATCTTAGAAAGGGCCAAGTTTACTAGAAGGGTCCTGAAACTGGGTGAATCGGTAGATTTGTACAGACTGGATGAAGGATGTGAGCGTGGAGAACTGAAGACAGAATTAATACGAGAGCACATAGTTGTGGGCATTGTGGATGAGCATCTATTGGATTTATTAGTCAAAAGAAGACCTCACCCTGAAGAAGGCGATACAGATTGCCAGACAAGCATAGGTCCATAGGCAGAACGGAGCGATCCTGAGAGGGGAAGAGAAACCTTGGGTCAGAAAAACCCTCATGACTGTACAGTTCCTGAAGGCCAGGAATGAAAAACAGTCTCCAGACAAGGTGGTACACAAGAAGGCTGGTGGATGCTGCAAAGGCGCCATGAGACCCAGCCAGTGCTGTGGCACCAAAAAGGCCCACAGATACGAACAGTGCACAGCAAATAAAGTGGAATACTTTAACTGTAAGAAGGTGGGCCATTGTGGAAAGATATGTCAAAGCAAGACCTCTACTTTTAAAGATTCCAAACAAAAAGTCTTCATGCAAAGAGCGGTCAATGAAGTGGAACAAGCTCCACTGAAGGATAAATCAGAAATTTTCCTTGAGGACATCAATGACTCTAAACAGGCTTTCTGGACAGCAGATATTTGTCAATGGACAGATTACCAATTTTAAATTAGGCACTGCAGGAAGCGTCACAGTTTTGTCAGAGAATGCACTGTAGCTATCAACATATCGCTTGCAACCAACAGACACTCAGTTACTCGGTCCGGGGGGATTGAACTGAAAGTCAAGGGAAAGCTACAGGCAACATTCCAGTACAAGGGAAAGCAGATATTGGAAACACTATGTTTTACAGAATCAAGAATTTTCTCTTTTGAGCAGAAGAGCATGTTTTGGTCTTCATCTTATAGAAAAAGTGGATGAAATCAAGCAACGAGAATCTAACAGCCACTTTCAAGTAGACTTTCCAAAAGTATTTTTGGGTCTAGGAAGACTGCAGGCCGAATAGAAATTATGTTGAGTGAAGATGCTAAATCAATATGTACCTTTAAGCTTAGGAAGATACCACACCCATTGCTGAAGCAAATCCAAATACAGCTAGAAGAGATGACTAGGATGGGAGTCATTTCTCCCATCACAAAACCAACAGAGTGGTGTTTGGGAATGGTTCCAGTTCCTAAACCAACGGTACTCTTCGCATTTGTGTAGACCTAGCTCAGCTTAATCCAATGTCCTCACTAGATGAAAGCTTGGTAAAATTATCCAAAAGTGTTATGTTCACGAAACACAATGCGAATAGTGGCTTTGGGCAAGTTCCATTAGACAAGAAGTCAAGATTACTGACAACCTTCATCACTCCGTTTGAAAGATTTTGTTTCAATCTTTTACCATTCGGTATAACACCTGCACCCGAAATATTCCAAAGGACTAAGTCAAACATTTTACAGGGCCTTAAAGTGACGACATCTTAGCTCATGGTGAATCCGAAGAACATGACCTGAGGTGTCGAGAAGTTTTGAATCTTCATAGGTACAAGGCTTATGGAAAGTGTACATAGTCCATGTGATTATAATAAATGAGTTACTGTTTAGACTTACAATGACCCCGAAATCTCTGTAAACCAAGCTCAACCTAGCATCTGAAATGCTAACAATATACTAGAGCAAGGGGACAGATGTATTCTGGGTGGGGGACATCAATGTCCATCATCAAGAGTGGCTCAGTAGTACCACTACTGACTGATCCCTAAAGGACATAGTTGCTAGACTGTGTCTGCGGCAGGTGGTGAGTGAGTCAACAAAAGGGAAAAGTCTACTAGACCTCATCCTCACCAACCTACCTATTGCAGATGCATTTGTCCATAACTGTAGGAGTGACCAACGCACAGTCCGTGTGGGGGTGAAATCCCATCTTCACACTGAGGATACCCTCCATCATGTTGTGTGGCACTGCCACTGTGCTAAATGGAATAGATTTCCAACAGATCTAGCAACTCAAAACTGGACATCCATGAGGCGCTGTGGGCCATCAGCAGCAGAATAATTGTATTCAACCACAATCTAACCTCATGGCCCAACATAGCCCCCACTCTACCATTACCATCAAGACGGGGGAAACCATCCCTGGTTCAATGAAGAGTGCAGGGGCAAGCCAGAAGCAGCACCAAGCATACCTAAAAATGAGGTGTCAATCCGGTGAAGCTACAGCACATGACTACATGCATTCCACAGTGGAAGCAGCATGTGATAGACAGGGCTAAGCGATCCCACAACCAACAGATCAGATCTAAGCTCTGCAGTCCTGCCACAGACAGTTGTGAATGTTAGTGGACAATTAAACAACTAACAGGAGGAGGGGGATCCACAAATATCCCCATCCTCAATGATGGGGGAGCCCAGCACATCAGTGCAAAAGTCAAGTGTGAAGCATTTGCAACCATCTTCAGCCGGAAGTGCCAAGTGGAAGATCTATCTCGGCCTCCTCCCAAGGACCCCAGCATCACAGATGGAAGTCTTCAGCCAATTGGATTCACTCTGCGTGATATCAAGAAATGGCTGAAGGCATTGGATACTGCAAAGGCTATGGACCCTGACATCATTCTGGCACTAGTACTGAAGATTTGTGCTCTGGAACAGGCCGCGCCCCAAGCCAAGCTGTTCCATTACAGCTACAACACTGGCATCTACCCAACAATGTGGAAAATTGCCCATGTACATCCTGTACACAAAAAGCAGGAGAAATTCAATCAAGCCAATGACTGCCTCAATCAAAGTGATAGAAGGTGTCATCGACAGTGCTATCAAGTGGCACTTACTCAGCAATGACCTGCTCACTGACGCTCAATTTGGGTTCCACCAGGGCCACTCAGCTCCTGACCTCATTACAGCCTTGGTCCAAACATGGACACAAGAGCTGAATTCCAGAGGTGAGGTGAGAGTGACTGTGCTTGACATCAAGACACGATTTGACTGAGTGTGGCATCAAGGAGCCATAGCAAAACTGGAGACAAATCAGTGGGAAACTCTCCACTGTTTGGAGTCATACCTAGCACAAGGGATGATGGTTGTGGTTGTTGGAGGTCAATCATCTCAGTCCCATGACATCACTGCATGAGTTCCTCAGGATAGTATCCTAGGCCCAACCATCTTCAGCTGTTTCATCAATGACCTTCCCTCCATCATAACATCAGAGGTGGGGATGTTCACTGATGATTGCACAATGTTCAGCACCATTTGCGACTCCTCAGATACTGAAGCAGTCCATGTCCATATGCAGCAAGATGTGGACAACATTCAGGCTTGGACTAATAAGTGGCAAGTAACATGCGTGTCATAAACTGCCAGGCAATGACCATCTCCAACAAGAGAGAATCCAACCAACTCCCCTTGATATTCAATAACATTACCATCGTTGAAACACCCAGGTTGTTGTGGCTAAAAGAGATAAGAGGCTGGGATTTCTGATGAGAGTAACTCACCTCCCGACTCCTCAAAGCCTGTCCACCATTTACAAGGCACAAGTCAGGAGTGTGATGGAATACTCTCCAATTGCCTGGATGGGCGCAGCTCCAACAATACTCAAGAAGCTCGACATCATTCAGGACAAAGCAACCCACTTGACTGACACCCCAACAATCACCTTCAACATTCATTCCTTCCACCACCAGCGCACAGTGGCAGCAGTGTGTACCGTCTACAAGATGCACTGCAGCAACTCACCAAGGCTCCTTTGACAGCACCTTCCCCAAACCCATGACCTCTACCACCTGGAAGGACAAGAACAGCAGATGTATGAGAACACCACCACCTGCAGGTTCCCTCCAAGCCACACACCATCCTGGCTGGAACTATATTGCCATTCCTTCACTGTCACTGGGTCAAAATCCTGGAACTCCCTTCCAAACTGCACTGTAGTGTACCTACACCACATGGAGTGCAGCAGTTCAAAAATGTGGCTCACCACCACCTTCCCGAGGGCAGTTAATGATGGGCAATAAATGCTGGCCTGGCCAGCGATGCCCACATCCTGTGAAAAGAATAGAAAAAACAAGTCAAAGCTTGGACTGGTAACCCTCCATGTACCAGAAGAGATTTGAAGTGTTTCGCATGACACCAAGCCATTGCTTGCTGAACAGATCCTGACAGATTACATAGATGTTTTCACAGGTCTTGGATGCCTTCCGAGTGAATATCATCTTGAAGTAGATGAGTGTGAGGCCAACTCAACATCTTCCAAGGAGTGTTCCAGCTGCCCTCAAGTCCACCCTGAAAGACAAGATATAGGAGCTTGAAAAGATGGGAGAAATCAAAATTAAGAGGATAACTAAGGAAAGAGCAAGGCGCATAAAAGACCAAAAAGGTAACCGATGCGTGGACGCAAAAGACATGGCAATGGTGCTTAATGAATACTTTGCCTCTGTTTTCACAAAAGAGGGCGACGATGTAGAAACTGTAGTTACAGAAGAGGAGCATGAAGTCTCGGATGTGATAAACATAGGGAGAGAGGAAGTATTAACAGGATTAGCATCCTTTAAAGTGGATAAATCACCAGGGCCAGATGAAATGTACCCCAGGCTGTTAAAAGAAGCCAGGGAGGAAAAAGCAGAAGGTGTGACCATCTTTTTCCATCGTCACTGGATATGGGTGTGGTGCTGGAGAATTGGAGGTCTGCTAATATTGTACCATTGTTTAAAAAGAGAGCTAGAGATAGACCAAATAAATGCAGGCCAGTCAGTCTAATCTCGGTAGTGGGCAAATTATTGCAATCAATTCTGAGAGACAGGACAAACTGTCACTTAGAAAGGCACAGATTAATCAAGGATAGTCAGCTTGAATTTGTTATAGGAAGACTGCGTCTGACTAACTTGATCGAACTTTTTGAGGAAGTAACAAGGAGGATGGATGAGGGTAGTGCAGTTGATGAGGTCTACATGGATTTTAGCAAGGCTTTTGACAAGGTCCCACATGGCAGACTGGTTTAAAAAAAGCCTATGGGATCCAGGGGAATGTAGCAAGCTGGATACAAAATTGGTTAAGTGACAGGAAACAAAGGGTAATTGTTGAAGTGTGTTTTGCGACTGGAAGGATGTTTCCAGTGGGGTTTCACAGGGCTCAGTACTAGGTTCCCTGCATTTTGTGGTATATATTAACGATTCGGATGTAAACATAGGGGGGAATGATCAAGAAGTTTGCAGAGGACACAAAAATTGGCCGCATGGTCGATAGCGAGGACGAAGATATCAATGGCCTGATCAGGTTGGCAGAAAAGTGGCAAATAGAATTTAACCCAGAGAAGCGTCAGGTGATGCATTTGGGGAGGGCAAAACAAGGCAAAGGAATACACAATAAATGGGAGGATACTGAGAGGTGTAGAGGATGTGAGGGACCTTGGAGTGAATGTCCATAGATCCCTCAAGGTAGCAGGACAGGTCGATAGGGTGGTTAAGAAGGCATATGGAATCTTTTCCTTTATTAGCCAAGGCATAGAATATAAGAGTAGGGAGGTTATGCTGGAACTGTATAAATCATTAATTAGGCCACATCTTGAGTACTGTGTGCAGTTCTGCTCACCTCATTACAGAAAGCATGTAATTGCACTAGAGAGAGTACAGAGGAGATTTATGAGGATGTTGCCAGGACTGGAAAATTACAGCTATGAGGAAAGATTGGACAGGCTGGGGTTGTTCTCCTTGGAACAGAGGAGGCTGAGGGGAGATTTGATTAAGATGTACAAAATTATAAGGGACCTGGATAGAGTTGATGGGAAGGGCCTATTTACCTTAGCAGAGAGGTCAGCGACCAGGGGGCATATATTTAAAGTGATTGGTAGAAGGATTAGAGGGGAGATGAGGAAAAATATTTTCACCCAGAGGGTGGTGAGGGTCTGGAACTCACTGCCTGAAAGGGTGGTAGGGGCAGAAAACCTCATCTCATTTAAAAAGTGCCTGGATATGCACCTGAAGTGCTGAAACCTGCAGGGCTATGGACCTAATGCTGGAAAGTGGGATTAGGCTAGGTGGCTTTTTTTTCCAGCCAGCACAGACATGATGGACCAAGTGGCCTCTTTCTGTGTCGTAAACTTTCTATGATTCAAGAAAGTGACAACTCCTACGGACTGGATTAGCAGCATGGTAGTAATGAAAAAACCTGGAAAGCCAAAGTGTCTTTAGATCCAAAGAACCTCAATAAAGCTTTGAAGAGACTCCACCTCAACTTGCCAAGGCAAAGATCTTTACTACCCTAGATGTAAAGGATGGATACAGGCAAGTGAAGCTGAATGAAAGCAGCAGCTTTCTAACTACTTTCTGGATGCCATTTGGGAGGTACAGATGGTTGCACATGCCAGTTGGCATTTCTACTGCTTCGGAAGAGTACCAACACGCATGAGATAGTCAATGGTCTGCCAGGAATGGAAGCAATTGCGGATGATCTTCTAGTCTATTGATGTGGAGTTACAATGGAAGACACCATCACAGACCATGATTGATAGTGACACTCCTAGAGAGAGCTCACCAGATGAACCTGAAGCCGAACAAGAAAACGTTGCAGCTGAAGATGACTAAAATAAAATAATCCGCCCTGATCCTGGTCGTTGTAAGATGCAGCAACCAACAAATGTGAAGGCAGTTCAACGATTTGTTAGCTATCCAGCCAAGTTCTTGCCCAATCTGTCTCAGTGCGTAAACCTCTATACAAGCTCACTGGAAAGGACGGTCAGTGCTGTTGGGACACAAACAAGCAGCAGCCTTCACTCACATCAAACAACTAGTGATGACAACGCCAGTACTGAGGTACTATGATGTCAACGATAAAGATACCCTGCAGTGTGATACCAGCAAAAAAAAAGACTTGGAACAACCCTCATGCAGCAAGGACAATCAGTTACACTAGCATCCAAAGCGTTAATGTAAACTGAATGACACGATGCAAAGATCGAGAAAGAGTGCCCATCTTTGCTTATGAGCATTTCAACCAGTACCTGTTTGGGAGAGAGAAAGTGATGATCGTGTCTGACTACAAGCCACTTCAAAGTAGCTTTCTCAAACCGCGTCCATCTGTTCAAAGTGTTTGCAAAGGATGCTACTTTGTTCGCAGAAATATCACTTGGAAGTGAAGAACAAGCAAGGGAAGTGGATGTACATTGGCAACATGCTGTCAAGAGCTGAAGGAAGTTGATGATGCTCGTGCAGAGTGTGAAATCTTCCAGATTCAACAAGCAACAGCACAACATGCTCTGGAAGTCATCAACCCAGTAGAGACAGTGAATCTGATAGATAAGCATCTTACTCAGATCAAGCGAACTACATGACAAGATGCAACTCTTCGAGTGCTACAGGAAGTTGTGATGAAAGGATGGCCTGAAACCATTAAGGACATACCTGTTGCTGTAAGAAAGTATTAGGCATAAAGAGATGAAGTGACTGCCCAAGATGGCATCTTATTCAAAGGGACTAGAGTCATTATCCCTGACGGGTTAAGAAAAGGAGATGCTGAAGTGCATCCACGCAAGCCATCAAGGAATCAAGTCTAGCCTGAGGAAGACAAGAGAAGTGCTCTGCTGACCAAACATGAGCAATAGGATTAAGGACATCAGCCAGTGCAGTGCTTGCAATGAACAAGCTGAGCAAGTTAGAGAGCCCCTCATGACATCCCAGAAAGTCTATGGATGAAGCTTGGAGCAGACCTCTTCGTTCTTACTGGAACTGATGACCTCATCACAGTCGACTACAGACTACTACAAGTTAGTCCAGCTGTTGTCAATGACTATCAGTGAGATCATAGAATGCTTGAAAGCACACTTCAGTTATCATGGCATTGCTGACATAGTGATGAGCGACAATGGCCCTCCGTTCATGAGTGAAGTATTCAGACACTTCAAGAATGACTGAAAAATTCAGCACCACAAATCATCTCCAAACTATCTTGAGTCAAATGGAACAGCTTAGACAGCGGTGAAAATTGTCAAAAGGATCAAAAAATCTACTAGACCCAACAGAGATTTGTACAAGGCAATCCAATCTTAGAGTGGAGAAACACACCTACTGAAGGCATGGAAAGTAGTTCAATCCACAACTAATGTCACACCGCACCCAGACTACTCTTCCAACAGTTAAAAATAACTACCAAAGCCAGAAAGGGCAGCACAGTGGTTAGCACCGCAGCCTCACAGCTCCAGCGACCCGGGTTCGATTCTGGGTACTGCCTGTGCGGAGTTTGCAAGTTCTCCCTGTGACCGCGTAGGTTTTCGCCGGGTGCTCCGGTTTCCTCCCACAGCCAAAGACTTGCAGGTTGATAGGTAAATTGGCCATTATAAATTGCCCCTAGTATAGGTAGGTGGTAGGGGAATTGAGGGAAGGTGGGGATGTAGTAGGAATATGGGATTAATGTAGGATTAGTATAAATGGGTGGTTGATGGTCGGCACAGACTTGGTGGGCTGAAGGGCCTGTTTCAGTGCTGTATCTCTAAATAAAAATAAAATAACAGGAGTGAGTGACAAGATCAAACTGAAATGACAAAGCCAAATTTCACTTTAATGAAACTGCCAAATTGTTGCCAGAGCTGAGAGTTGGAGGGCTGGTCAGAACGCACTCTAGAAAAATCAGCTCACTTGGCAAGTTGGGACTTGCATGGAGCAGTTGTCACCTCGACTGTACAAGGTGAAGGTGAATGTCCAGAGCTAACATTGCAACTGCAAACATCTACGCTCAACCGGAAAAGCTGCTCCTTCACAGCAAACAGTTGGCAAGACAGATCTGATTTTGCCAAATGAACAACAAACCAAACAACCATCAGTCCCTGACCAGTGCAACAGGTCAGCAGCAACAATCGCCACAGCAACATTCTCCAGAGAAGTAACACCAGCAACATCATCTAAGATACAGCAGACACCAGACAAACAACCTATGATAACTTACACCCATACCATAAAGATGCTTTAAGGATTGTGTGTGAAACACTGGACTGTTTTATTGCTAGCAAATCATAATCGCTGATTTTTTGGGGAAACAGAAAATTCGAAAATTTGACTTTCAATCAAAGTAACTCATGTATGTGGATTAATTTGCGAACAATTTTGCATGCAAATTTTTTTATGAAAAGGATGATGTTTGGTTATCTTTGTACACTTTGGCTTGCCATACATGCGACCTCTGATCTCAACGTATGCAAATAAAGGCTTTTTGGCTTGCAGCCATTTTGACACACCACATGGAACAGGAGGCACATCTGACAATGCAATATTTCTTCAGTACTGCTCTGGAGTTTCAGCCTTCATGATGCAGTCAAGTCCTGGTGTGGGCATAAACCCATATTTATTTATATTATAAAATGAGTGCACTACAATCTGAGCAAAGTAGGTGCATTTCAAAGAGAATTTAGAACCCTGCAGAACATTGTCCAAGTGGTCATTTTTCATGCATGAACCTATAAAGTCAGAACCAGCAGACTAATTTTCCATGCAGGGACATCATAGCCAAGTCTGATACTGTCCTCACCCAACATCTACATGTATAGACTTTCTAACAGGGATTGCTGAATTTTGATCAGGAACTGAAACCCTGGTTTATTTCTCTCCTCTCTAATCCAGGAACACGAAGGCAATTGTAGAGCGTCATGCTGAGATCCAACTCAGGTTAGACTTGTGATTGAAATTGGGACATTAGTCTAAATGGCTGAGCTGCACACAAGCAGCATGATTACCTACTGAGCCCTCATGGTCGAGAAATTGCAGTTACAAAATAGAATGCCAAATCTGAAGGCTTTGCATATAATGCAAAAAAAGTGGGTAGCTACTCCATGCAGGTCAGTTGTATAATTTACTCAAAACTCGGTGCTCAAAAGAAACTAATTGTAACATTTACTGAAAGCTGGGTTGCCTGGTGGTGGGAAGCATTCGTGTCATAAATTAACAGATCAGGGCTCAATAACAAGTTGAGCTGACAAATAATTTATTTCCTACCGTGGGGTGTCAAATTTCAATCAGGTCATTAGATGTTGGGAGGGAAAAAATCACCCACTTCAAAAGCACTGCAGAACACACCTGGTAGTTAATTAACAGCAATTTAGGAGAAGGCCTGTGGAGATGCCTAGAGGTGTTGATTTTGCTTGGCCATAACCACTGCATTAAAGAAGCAATTACAAGAAAGTGAGAGGAAATCTGGCCATAATGAGGGGTTATCAGGTTAAAAAAATTGTTTTCCTATGAATGCAGGGTTTAATTTTTTTTTTAAAGGTTTAACTTCCTAAACAGTTAAAAAAAAGTTCATCTCGAGAATGCTTCTGAAAATCTAAATACTCCACATCCACTGGTTCCCCTTATCCATTCTGCTGGTTACATCCTGAAAAGGCTCTAACAGGTTTGCCAAACATTATTTCCCTTTCATAAATCCACGTTGACTGCCCAATCCTACCATTATTTTCTAAGTGTCCAGTTATCACATCCTTTATTATAGATTTTAGCATCTTCCCTACAACTAATGTCAGGCTTTTCTCAGCTGGTTCCTTTCCTTGAGGGAGAGTTAGATTAGTCCTTCAGAACCATTCAAGTGTCTTTGGGATCTGTCTTTCTCGACCTTAAGTTGAGAGTGATCATCTGAGAAGTATATCTGATCGAGATAGCCCCAAAAAGGGGCTAGGATTATAATCCTGCACTGAGTACTGCTGGAGTGCAGGGAGTGTGAAAAAGGGAGGTTGGTGAGTGATGGGATTGTAAGGGTTAATCTCTTGAAAAAGTCTAGTTTTTGTTTACATTTAATAATTCACTAAAATTACTGTTTAAGAGGCAAATTAAGTTCCTTCCAGTTTAAAACAGGGATATACAAGCTTGGAGAGTAGCACTAACTAGTTATTTAAGTAGCGAGTTTAAACTGGTTTCTGAGCTCTAGCAGAACTCTTGCAAAGCTGACTCATTGTTTTTCAGAGAGTATAAATTCAGGATCTCTGAGTGCTGCTTAAGTGAACAGTGTGAAGCAAGAAGTCTGGTGAGTGAGGGAGTTCGGTGAAGAGAGCAACCATGAATTAGGAAATTAAATTTAATTTAATTAACACAACAAAGGCAGGACAGGTGACGTGTTGCGGCTGCAGTATGTGGGAGCTCCTGGATGTCACGGCAATCCAAAGCATCCACATCTGTAAGTGTCTGCGGCTTGAGGAGCTTCGGCTCAGAGTAGATGAGCTGGAGGCCAAGCTGCAGATATTGCAATGCATCAGGGAGGGGGAAAGTTACCTGGACACTTTGTTCCAGAAGGCAGTAACATCCCTTAGCAGAGTATTGTCTGATTTGTCAGTGGTCAGGAACAGGAGGATGTGACTGGACGTCAGCCAGGAAAGGGGATCGCGAAGGTGGGAGTGGAGCAGCCTCAGCTCTTGCAATTGAGCAAAAAGTTTGACATCCTTGCAGCTTATATAGACAAGAGCGAGGGCTATAATGTTGATGAGCAGACTGACCATAGCACCATGGTACAGGAAGTCACTTAAGTGGGGGGAATTAAAAGGAATGTAGTGGTAGTAGGGAACAGTATAGTCATGGGGAAAGACACTGTTCTCTGCAGCTGCGAGCAGGAGTCCAGAAGGCTGTGTTGCCGGCCCGGTGCCAGGGTTCGGGATATCTGCTCGGGGCTGGAGTGGAACTTTCAGTGGAAGGGGGAGGACCCAGTGTTTGTGGTTCATGTACGTACCAATGCCATAGACCAGACTAGGAAAGAGGTTCTGCAGAGGACGTAGGAGAAGCTAGGCACTAAATTAAAAAGCAGAACGTCAAAGGTAATAATCTTTGGATTACCTGAGCCATGTGCAAATTGGCATATGGTAAATAAGATTACAGAGTTGAATGTGTAGTTGAAAGACTGGTGTGGGAGAAGTGGGTTCCGATTCATGGGGCACTGGCACCAGTACTGGGAAAAGTGGGGGCTGTACCATTCGGACAGACTTCACCTGAACTATGCTGGGACCAGTGTTCTAGCAAGTCATATAACTAGGGAGGCAGAGAGGGCTTTAAGCTAAATAGAGGGGGGAAAGGGATCATGTAGGGGATGAATGAGTAAATTAAAGGGAAATGCAAGGCAATTGATCAAGGTAGTAATGAACATACTGATGATCAGCGTATGGCAGGAAGGGACAGTGATTGCAAACTTAAGAATGTGCCAGCAGATAGGGCCAGAGTTTAAAAAGAAACAGTAAAAAAGCTGAATTTCTGCAGCATTTGCAATAAAACAGATGAATTGGCAGCTCAAAGAGAAATTCATATGTATGACCCGATAGCCAGTAGAGACATGACTACAAGGAAACGAAAGCTGGGACCTGAATATCCAAGGGTTCGTGACATTCAGGAAGGACAGGAAGCTGGGGAAAGGTGGTGGGGTAGCTCTGTTAATTAAAGAGGGCATTAGTACTGTAGTGGAAGATGACCTTACCTCTAAAGGTCAAGATATAGAGTCAGTTTGGGTGGAACTAAGAAACAGCAAGGGGCAGAAAACATTGGTCGGAGTTGTTTATAGGCCACCAAACAGCAGTGGTAATGTAAATCACAGTATAAATCAGGAAATTAGAGATGCATGTAAGAAGGGTAATACAGTAATCATGGGGTTTTCAATCTACATAGAGACTGGGTAAACTTTATTAGTACTAATGTTGTGGAGGATGAATTCTTGGAATGTATGCAAGATGGTTTTCTAGAACAGTACATTGAGGAACCAACTGGGGTACGGGCTATTTTAGATCTAGTATTGTGCAAATGAAAAATGGCTAATTAATAATCTTGTTGTAAAGGAGTCTTTAGGAAAGATTGACTATAACATGAGAGAATTTTACATTAAGTTTGAAAATTATGTGGTTCAAGCAGAAACTAGGGTCTTAATTCTAAGCAAAGGAAACCATGAAGGTATGAGGGGCAGACTGGCTATGGTGGATTGGGAAACTACACTAAAAGATATGACGGTAGACAGGCAATGGCTAACAATTAAAGAATAATACATAGTTTACAAAAATACATTCCTTTAATGCACAAAAACCCAGCAAGGAAGTGTTTCAACCATGGCTAACAAATCAAGGATTGTACTAGAGCAAAGGAAGAGGCGTATAACGTTGCCAAAAAAAAGCTAAGCCTGAAGATTGGGAGCATTTCAGAATTCTGCAAAGGAGGACCAAAGAAAAGATTAAGAAAGGAAAATAGAATATGAGGGTAAACTAGCAAGAAACATAAAAATGGGCTGTAAAAGCTTCTATAGGCACGTAAAAAGGAAAAGATTAGCAAAAACAAATGTGGGTCCATTACAAGCTGAGTCAGGAGAATTTATAGTGGAGAATAAGGAAATGGTAGAGAAACAAAACTAATATTTCATGACTGTCTTCATGGAGGAAAATACTAAAAACCTCCCAGAAATAATGAAGAATCAAGGGACTATTGTAAAAGAGGAACTGCAAGGTATTATTAGTAGAATAAAATAGCACCAGAGAAGTTAATGAGACTTAATAGACCTGATGATCTACATCCCAGAGTGTTGAAAGAGGTGGCTGTGGAGATAGTAGATACATTGGTGGTCATCTTTCAAAATTCTCTAGACTCCAGAATGGAGAGATTGGAAGGTAGAAAATGTAACCCCACTATTTAAGAAAAGAGGGAGAGGGAAAACAGGGAACTACAGACCTGTTAGCCTATCAGTCATAGGGGAAATGCTAGAATTTATAATAAAGGATGTGACAACACAGGACATTTAGAAAACAATGGTAGGATTGGGCAGAGTCAACATGGATTCATGAAAGGGAAATCATGTTTAGCAAACCTGTTGGGAGTTTTTTGAGGATGTAACTAGCAGAATAAATGAGGAACAGGTGGATGTGGTATATTTAGATTTTCAGAAAGCTTTTGATAATGTCCCACACAAGAGGTTGGTAAACAAAATTAGAGCACATGGGATTGGGGGGAATTTACTAGCATGCTTGAGAACTGGTTAACAGCCAAAAGAGAGTAAGAATAAATGGGTCATTGTCGGATGGTAGGCTGTAACTGGTGGGGTACCGCAAGGATCAGTGCTTGAGCCCTAGCTAATTCACAATCTCTCTCAATGATTTGGATATGGGGATTAAATGTAATATTTACAAGTTTGCAGATGACACAAAACTAGGTGGAAGTGAGAGTTGTGAGGAGGATGCAAAGACGCTTCAAGGGGACTTGGAGAGGCTAAGCAAGTGGGCAAAAATTTGGCAGATGGAATACAATGTGGAGAAATGTGAGGTTATCCACTTTGGTAGGAAAACACAGAAATACAGAGTATTTCTGCAATGGCGAGAGGCTGAGAAGTGTTGAATTTCAAAAGGACTTGGGTGCCCTTGTTCATGAGTCACTGAAAGCTAACATGCAGGTACAGCAAACAATTAAGAAGGTAAATTGTATGTTGGCCTTCGTTACATAAGGATTTGAGTATAGGTGTAAAGATGCTTTACTGCAATTATATAGAGCCTTGGTGAGACCGCAACTGGAATAATGCATGCAGTTTTTGTCTCCTTGCCTAACAAATGATATATTTGCCATAGAGAGAGTGCAACGATGGTTCACCAAACTAATTCCTAGAATGGAGGGATTGTCCTGTTTGGAAAGATTAAACAGACTGGGCCTTTATTCTCTGGAGTTTAGAAGAATGAGGTGCGATCTCATTCAAACATACAAAATTCTTCCAGGGCTCAACAGGGTTGATGCAGGAAGGATGTTTCCCCTGGCTGGGGAGTCCAGAACCAGCGACAATCTCAGAATAAGGGCTAGGCCATTTAGGTTAAGATGAGGAGGAATTTCTTCACTCAGAGGACAGTGGCGGCTCGGTCGTTGAGCATGTTCAAGACTGAGATCGATAGATTTCTACATATTAAAAAGATCAAGAGTTATGGGGATAATGCAGGAAAATGGTATTGAAGTAGATGATCAGCCATGATCTCACTGAATCGCACAGCAGGCTCGAAGGGCTGAATGGCCTACTCCTGCTCCTATTTGTTACGTTCTTATTTTCTACATTTGCAGGATTTAACCAATAAAGATGCAACTGATTCAACATATGCTGGAGTATTTTCCAATATCTTCTCTTGGCATTTCTTCGCAGATGAAGATTTTGGGAAGGTTGTACTCATTGGTTTCAGGCCTGCTGGTCGTTAGTCAGGCCTATCTGTGACCAGCAGATTCTCCCACAGTGGGTACAAGTGAAGGTGTAGTCGCTGCTGGGGGCAATTGGATCTATCCTTCTCCTTCTTTTCTCTTTCATGCTGGTTCTTCGCTCAGTCTCAAAGGTGTCTGCAGCTCCAGGCATCACAATCTATGGCCTGCGCTTCCCACTGGCGATGGTCGATGTGGCACACAGAGAGGGACTTCTTCACAGAATCCTTGAAACGTTTGCATGTTCCTTTTACTAGTGATCAGCTCTCCACTGAACACAACCATGGGCAGGCGACTGACGTCCATCTGGGCAATGTGATCCGCCCAACATAGTTGGCTTTGCAGGAGAATGGCCTCGATGCTGGTGATGTTGGCTGTTTCCAGGACTTAAATGTTTGTGATGCGGTCCTTCCAGTGGATTTTGAGGATGCTGCAGAGGCAGCGCTGATGGAAGCGCTCTAGAAGGCATACATGACAGCGGTGACTCTGCGCCATACGGAAGGGTGGTGAGGACTACAACTTTGTACACTTTGCGTTTCGTTTATTCTCTGAAGCTATTGGTTGCTCCACACTTGTTTGTAGAGTCTGCCGAATGTACTGTTTCCTTTTGAAAGCCTATTGTCCACTTCCTTGTCATGGTGGCATCAAACGAGAGGACGCTCCCCAAATAAGTAAATTGCTCGATGGCATTCAGCTCGGGTCCCTCAATGACAGCTTGGTGGTCTATATTCTTCTTGGGGAGCAGGCTGATGCAGGACTTCAGTTTTCTTTAAACTGATTTTTAGTCCGAATAAAGGATGTGACCTCGGAAAAATGCGTTGTTACACGTTGCAGGTCTGATTGACTGTGGGACAGGAGAGCACAGTCATCGGCGAAAAGAAGTTCATGTATGAGTTTTTCTTGTGTCTTTGTGTGAGCCTGAAGACACCTGAGGTTGAAAAGGCCTCCATCCGTCCAGAAGCATACGTAAACTCCCTCTTTAAGTTCTTCTGTTGCCTGCTGCAACATCATGCTGAAAAAGATGGTGAATAAAGTGGGGGCCAGCACACGTCCCTGCTTCACACCGTTGGAGATTTGGAAGGGACTCAAGAGGTCACTGTTTTGCTTGAATTGTCCGTACTGATTTTCATGAAACTGCTTCACCATGGCTAGGAACCTGGGTGGGCATCCAAGTTTGACAAGGATTTTCCAAAGTCCATCTCTGCTCACAGTTTCGAATGCCTTGGTGAGGTCTACGGAAGTGGCACACAGATCTTTGTTTTGTTCATGACACATTTCTTGCAATTGTCTGATTGCCAATACCATATCTGTGGTGCCTCTGTTTGCTCTGAAACCACACTGGCTCTCCAGGAGGTTTTCTGCCACAATGGTAGGCACAAGCCTGTTCAGAAGTATTCTAGCCAGGATCTTCCCAGCAATAGAAAGGAGAGTGATCCAACGGTAGGTGGAGCAGTCTGATTTTTCTCCTTTGTTTTTGTACAAGGTGATGATAACGGCATCACGAAGATCCTGTGGAATCCCGCCCTGTTCCCAGCAAGCCGTCAAAAACTCATGGAGTTTGGTGTATGGGGAGGGCCACAATGCTTCAAGGCTTCGGGTGGAACTCCATCGACTCCGGGGGTTTTGTTGCTCTTCACCTGGTTGATGGCAGTCACAGTTTCCTCCAGAGTTGGGCTCTCAGCCAGTCCTTCTTTGACGGGCTGTTGTTGGATGCGATTGATGGCAGTATCATGCACTGTGCATGAGAGTTTCAAAGTGCTCTGACCAGCGATCCAGGACTGGCTCCTTGTCGGTGTGTAGGGTCTTGCCATCGGTGCTCCTCAAGGGGTTTTGGGTTTGATGTGCTGGTTCATAGACAGATTTTAGTGCTTCATAGAAACCTATGTTGCCAGTATCAGTGTACAGTTGAGTTTTTCCTGCAAGTGCAATCCACTAGTCATTTTGGATGTTCCTCAGTTTGCATTGACGTGTTTACATTTACATGTTCTATCGAGTCGCTCTGACCAGGCTCCAGAAGCTGGCCGAGCGCGTCTACCCTGAGGCACAGTGTGGCTTTCGTGCAGAGAGATCGACTATTGACATGCTGTTCTCCCTTCGTCAGATACAGGAGAAATGCCGTGAACAACAGATGCCCCTCTACATTGCTTTCATTGATCTCACCAAAGCCTTTGACCTCGTCAGCAGACGTGGTCTCTTCAGACTACTAGAAAAGATCGGATGTCCACCAAAGCTACTAAGTATCATCACCTCATTCCATGACAATATGAAAGGCACAATTCAACATGGTGGCTCCTCATCAGAGCCCTTTCCTATCCTGAGTGGTGTGAAACAGGGCTGTGTTCTCGCACCCACACTTTTTGGGATTTTCTTCTCCCTGCTGCTTTCACATGCGTTCAAATCCTCTGAAGAAGGAATTTTCCTCCACACAAGATCAGGGGGCAGGTTGTTCAACCTTGCCCGTCTAAGAGCGAAGTCCAAAGTACGGAAAGTCCTCATCAGAGAACTCCTCTTTGCTGACGATGCTGCTTTAACATCTCACACTGAAGAATGCCTGCAGAGTCTCATCGACAGGTTTGCGTCTGCCTGCAATGAATTTGGCCTAACCATCAGCCTCAAGAAAACGAACATCATGGGGCAGGATGTCAGAAATGCTCCATCCATCAATATTGGCGACCACGCTCTGGAAGTGGTTCAAGAGTTCACCTACCTAGGCTCAACTATCACCAGTAACCTGTCTCTAGATGCAGAAATCAACAAGCGCATGGGTAAGGCTTCCACTGCTATGTCCAGACTGGCCAAGAGAGTGTGGGAAAATGGCGCACTGACACGGAACACAAAAGTCCGAGTGTACCAGGCCTGTGTCCTCAGTACCTTGCTCTACGGCAGCGAGGCCTGGACAACGTATGCCAGCCAAGAGCGACGTCTCAATTCATTCCATCTTCGCTGCCTTCGGAAAATACTTGGCATCAGGTGGCAGGACTATATCTCCAACACAGAAGTCCTTGAAGCGGCCAACACCCCCAGCTTATACACACTACTGAGTCAGCGGCGCTTGAGATGGCTTGGCCATGTGAGCCGCATGGAAGATGGCAGGATCCCCAAAGACACATTGTACAGCGAGCTCGCCACTGGTATCAGACCCACCGGCCGTCCATGTCTCCGTTATAAAGACGTCTGCAAACGCGACATGAAATCGTGTGACATTGATCACAAGTCGTGGGAGTCAGTTGCCAGCATTCGCCAGAGCTGGCGGGCAGCCATAAAGACAGGGCTAAATTGTGGCGAGTCGAAGAGACTTAGTAGTTGGCAGGAAAAAAGACAGAGGCGCAAGGGGAGAGCCAACTGTGCAACAGCCCCAACAAACAAATTTCTCTGCAGCACCTGTGGAAGAGCCTGTCACTCCAGAATTGGCCTTTATAGCCACTCCAGGCGCTGCTTCACAAACCACTGACCACCTCCAGGCGCGTATCCATTGTCTCTCGAGATAAGGAGGCCCAAAAGAAGAAAAGAAAGAAAGAATATTTACAGGATTTAACCAATAAAGATGCAACTGATTCAACATATCCTGGAGTATTTTCCAATATCTACAATTTAGTCAACTAATTTTGCTTAATATACAAGTTGGCAAGCAGAATAAAAGATATGTGGTGGGTTTGACCATGCATCACTGAGATTATACAAGAGAAATATGTGAAAAGTACACCACTGATGAAGCTGGATTAAATAATCTATTAAGGGTCTAACCATAACTACAGAGCCACATAAACTATTTGTACACCCCAATGTTCTCGATTTGTGTGTTCGACTTAAAACTAGTTTCTAAGGGAATATGCTTAGTTTCTTTCTCACAATGCATGCAGACTGCAAGTACAAATTGTTGGCATGCGACTTAAACCCACAATCTGCTGATGCAGAATGAGTCAAGCTGTCAGATACACGAGAGGGATAAGCAACCCTGCCTTTCACAGAATGCTAGCTAGCGATTTGGTTCAACTAATTGGAGCAGACTGCAGGGAAGTAAAAGATCAAATTGTTGCCAGGAGCTGATAAACACAGCTAGAACTGAAACATTTTTTTTTAACAAGTACAGCATAAACGTTCATGTGATCAAGTTGCCCTGTATATGAAACAGCACTGTCAGAAACCCAAAATCCAATAACTGTTTCAGATTTAGTTAGTATATCTGATTGCTGAGATAACTTAGAGTGTACAACCTTTTCCACAAACAGTTGTTACTTATGTCTTTGTTTAAACTCTACATTTAACAGCAGCTACTTTATAATTTTGATTCAATTTATACTATAAATACAATTCTTTACTTCATTAATGAAAAATAAGTTCGATTGCTCAATGTCATCAAAACATTACATAAATGGCTCACTACTTCTCAATTCTCTAAGCGCAAGTATTTTACATCAGTTTATTCTGATTGGTTTGTTTGCTCTCCAGCAATATCCTGAAGAGCAAAGATAACCGCTGGCATCTTTTCTCCACTAACCATGGCCAAGAATTTCTGCTATAGGCGCAATCCCTAAATGTGCTCAAAATTGGGCTAGTTTTCAGGAATGGCTTTTTTGCTGATACTGCCACCCAATCTCATTTGCATATCACTTTATACACTGGCTCATGGAAGATACAATCGGGCAGTGTTTTAGAATTTCATTTCATAAAGTTGTATTAAACCATTCCTAGTATATTTAAGAATAGTAGCCTGGTGCAGTTTTATTAATACAGCTGAAAATGGGTTTATCACAAAAAATAAACATTTTTAATCAGCATGTCTAGTCCACTACCTGTGAGTAACCTGATTTTAAATAATTGAAAATGGCTTTAAAAAACTATACACAGGGTAAACTGCCACTTCGAAGGGCACAGATTAATTAAGGATAGTCAGCATGGATTTGTCAAAGAATATCTTGTCTGACCAACTTGATTGAATTTTTTGAAGAAGTAACAAGGAATATAGATGAGGATAGTGCAGTTGATCTGTCTCCATGGATTTTACCAAGGCTTTTGACAAGGTCCCAAATGGTAGACGGGTTTAAAAAAAAAAATAAAAGCCCATGGGATCCATGTAAATGTAGCAAGGTGGATACAAAATTGGCTCAGTGGCAGGAAACAAAGGGTAATTGTTGACGGGTGTTTTTGTAACTGGAGTGCTGTTTCCAGTGGCATTCCGCAGGACTGGGTCCCCTGCTTTTTGTGGTATATATTAACGATTTGGATGTAAATGAACGGGCATGATCAAGAAGTTTGCAGACGACACAAAAATTGGCCATGTGGTTGATAGTGAGGGGGATAGCTGTAGGCTGCAGGAAGATATCGATGGACTGGTCAGATGGGCAGAAAAGTGACAAATGGAATTCAACCCAGAGAAATGTAAGGTGATGCATTTGGGGAGGTCAAACAAGACAAAGGAATGCATGATCAATGGGAGAATATGGAGAGAATTTGGGCGGCACAGTGGTTAGCACCGCAGCCTCACAGTTCCAGTGATCCGGGTTCGATTCTGGGTACTGCCTGTACGGAGTTTGCAAGTTCTCCCCGTGACCGCATGGATTTCTGCCGGGTGCTCTGGTTTCCTCCCACAGCCAAAGACTTGCAGGTTGATAGGTAAATTGGCCAGTCAATTGCCCCTAGTGTAGGTAGGTGGTAGGAGAATGGGGGGGACGTGGTCGGGAATATGGGATTAATGTAGGATTAGTATAAATGGGTGTATGTTGGTCGGCACAGACTCGGTGGGCTGAAGGGCCTGTTTCAGTGCTGTATCTCTATGACTATGAGAACCAGATACTAGTTACATTGGTATAGAGTAGTTAGTTTCTTAATAAATTGAAACAAAGTATTTAAAAAGATGTTCTTGCGCCTAAAAAAAATCAGCTTAATTTTAAGAGCCTCCTTGAAGGCCCACAAAAGGATGCAATTAGCGGAAACTCGCAATGATGATTAATTCAATCTGGGGCATGGCCAGTTTTTTGGGCGGGGCCAACTTCTAGTTTAAAAAGAATTGCACTAGTGCAAAAGATCGCAGAATCTCCATTTACTTCGGATGTTAATTTGCACTCAAAATTCTTCAATCTTTTGAACTAGTTTGCCCGATTTTATGTGAATTGCGCTGGAAAACATAACCTAGGAATCTCGAGGATTATCTTTTTAAACTTATCCCCCCTGTTCCTTCCACCTTCATCTTCAACGTCAAGTGCAATGAGCTTATGGACTTTGTCACGAAGATGGAAACCATTGGTTAAGCTGCCTTTGCTGTATTTCACCTTGCAGTTGTTCTCCAAACTAAATCTCCCCCAAGATTCCACTGCCTCTGTGTTGTCAGATGCTTGTCTGACTTCTAATCTTGGATGAGCCATGATTTATTCCAATTAAGACAATGAGAAGATGGAAGACAGAAGCCATTGTTTTCATTTTTTGTGGAAGTAACAAGGAGGATTGATGAGGGTAGTCCAGCGGATGTGGTCTACATGGATTTTAGTAAGGCATTTGACACGGTCCCACATGGCAGACTGGTCAGAAAAATGAAAGCCCGTGGGATACAGGGGAATGTGGCAGGATGGATCCAAAATTGGCTCAGCAAGAAGAAACAAAGGGTAGTAGTCGACGGATGTTTTTGTGAATGGAAAATGGTTTCCAGTGGCGTTCCACAGGGCTCAGTGCTGGTTCCCTTGCTGTTTGTGGTATATATTAATGATTTGGATTGAATGTGGGAGGCATGATTGGGAAATTTGCAGATGACACAAAAATTGGCCATGTAGTTGAGAGTGAAGAGGATAGCTGTAGATTCCAGAATGATATCAATGGTTTGGTTGAGTGGGCGGAAAAGTGGCAAATGGAATTCAATCTAGAGAAATGTGAGGTATTGCATTTGGGGAGAGCAAACAAAGCGAGGGCGCACACAATAAATGGGAGGAAATTGAGAGGGGTACAAGTTTGAGACCTTGGAGTGCATGTCCACAGGTCCCTGAAGGTGGCAGGACAGGTGGATAGAGTGGTGAAGGCAGCATATGGAATGCTTTCCTTTAATGGCCGAAGGATAGAATACAAAAGTAGGGATGCAATGCTGGAACTGTATAAAACGCTGGTTAGGCTACGGCTGGAGTACTGTGTACAGTTCTGGTCACCACATTACAGGA
This sequence comes from Heterodontus francisci, assembly GCF_036365525.1. NCBI lineage: Eukaryota > Metazoa > Chordata > Chondrichthyes > Heterodontiformes > Heterodontidae > Heterodontus > Heterodontus francisci. The sequence goes on from NC_090372.1 coordinate 45,077,614, forward strand.
ACAACATAATTGCTTTGGAGAGAGTACAGAGGAGCTTTCCAAGAATGTTGCCAAGGCTTAAAAGTTGCAGCTATTAGGAAAGATTGGATCTGCTTGGGTTGTTTTTTCAGAACAGAGGAGGCTGTGGGGTGACTTAGTTGAGGTGTACAAAATTATGAGGGGCCTAGATAGAGTAGACAGGAAGGACCTATTTCCCCAAGCGGAGAGGTCGATTACCAGGGGGCACAGATTTAAGGTGATTGGTCGAAGGATTAGAGAGGACATGAGGAAATCCTTTTTCACCCAGAGGGTGGTGGGTGTCTGGAATTCACTGCCAGGAACAGTGGTGGAGGCAGAAGCCCTCAACTCATTTAATAGGTACCTGGACATGCACCTGAAGTACTCTAACTGCAAGGCTACAGACCAGGTGCTGGAAGGTGGGATTAGATTGGGAGGTTAGTTTTTTTGGGCCAGCGCAGACACGATGGACTGAATGGCCTCCTTCTGTGCCATACATTTTCTATGGTTCTAACCCCTACAATAAATTCTGTACCCTCATGACTGATTTTATCCCCCTCTTTGACCACGGTTTTAGGTTGAAGCAGTCTGCTTGCAACCTCAGAATCCTATTTAACCCTGTGCTGAGCTTCTGACCCATATCTTCTGTATCACAAGGGCCACCAACTTCTTGCTCTGAAACCATCATCCTTGTCTTTGTCACCTCCAAACTTGACTATTCCAATTCTCTTTTAGCTAGCCTTCCAACATCCAGAATACATGACATTCTGCTCATCCAAAACTCTGCTGTCCCTATCCTATCCCACACCAAACCCTGCTCATTCATCAGTCCTGTGCTCATTGGCTCCTGGTCCCCCAAAGCCTCAAATTTAAAATTCTAATCTTAGAGTCCCTTGAATCTCCCTTTCATGGCCTCACTCCTTCCTATTGGTGCTAAATTGGCCCTAAAGCTGTGGCCTCTTGTACATCCCCACTCCCTACACCCTACCACTGACAGCTATGCCTTCAGCTATCTAGGCCTGATGTTCTGACATTCCCTCCCTAAACCTCCCTGCCCACCTTCCTCCCTCTCCCACTTTAAGAGCCTCCTTAAAACCTTTGACCAGGTTTTTAGTCACCCTCCTAATATTACCTTCTTTTGGCACAGCTTCAATTTGTCTCGTAACACAACTGTGATGTGCATAGTCTACATTAAATAGACTTGCTATATAAATGCTACTGTTGCACACATGAAGTTATCCAATTGAAAAAAAATCAAAAATACAACTTGTGACTTATAATATTGAATCTATTGCCCAAAACTATAATCAATATGGAAAGCAAAACCTTCCATGGCCTTAATATTCCACATGACTAACAGATTTGTTCCTAAAAGAATGAGGCCATGAGTTGCTTCTGCATTGCTCCAGTCAGCATTCTCTATGATATAAGCAGTTCAAACCAGACGCCAAATATGGCTTTGTTACAACAAATCCATTTATTGTGTTCAACCAGGTGCAGACAGTAGAGGTACAGAGCAGTAAGCATAGAGAGAAACAAATATTACTGTGTTCTCTCGTTGTGGATTCTTTTTGATTCTGATTGTCTACAATTTAAGATAGACTGACTCTTATGAACACTGTCATTGCTGATTAGTTCATAATACTTGTTATGCCATAACTAGACTCCAGTAAGGAAATTTTCTTTAATAACAATAGATGCCAACTTGTTTTCCATCCTGTTCTACTGTCTCACTTCCTATTTCAAGACTGCCTTGGCTAGCTTGTTTCACAATGTGGTCACAAAAATAAGTCAAGAAAGACAAATCACACATCCTGCAGTTTCAGCAAAAACCAAAGTGTTAGTTAAATTATACCCTGACACATTAAACACTAAAGCATCCAGGGAAGGAACAACTTTAACCATTTTCATTATTTCTAACTACAGTACCAATCTATAAACTATTAGTAAAAAGAAACTAAAAACTTGAATAAATGAGATAGATTCCTGGGATGAGAGGGTTGTTGTACGAGGAGATATTAAGTATAATGGGCCGATATGCTCTGGAGTTAAGAAGAATGAGAAGTGACCTCATAAAATGTATAAAATTCAGAGGGCTTGACAGGGTAGATGCTGACAAGCTGTTTCTCCTGGCTGGAGTCTAGTACTAGGGGCTATAGTCTTAGGATAAGGGGTCAATAATTTAGGACTGAGGAGAAATTTCATCACTCAGAGGGTTGTGAATCTTTGGAATTTTCTACCCCAGATGACTGTGGATGCTTAGTTGTTCAGTACATTCAAGACTGAGATTAATAGATTGTTCAGTACTAAGGGAATCAATGGATATGGGGATACAGCAGGAAAGTGGAGTTGAGATAGAAGGTCAGCCAGAGCCATATGGCCTACTCCTGCTCCTATTTTTTCCAGCTCTTTTATACACACTCAAGGGTATCTTACAAGGAGTAATTGAGAAAAGAAATGTTCTACAATATAGGACTGCTCCTGGTAGTGCTTCCACCACCCCTCCTCCCCTTCAACCCTTACATGGAATGTTATGTGCCCAGTCATGCAGCTACAGGATGAGCTGCGAAACTTAAAAGACTATAACTGGGATGTGAATTCAAAAGTCTCTAGTTGAGATCCATGCTTAAATCACTGGAGCCCTACTAGGCTGTACCCCACAGCTACATCGCAAGATTTTGCTTAACACACTTATTTTTCTCAAGATTGTCAACATCTGAAATTGGACTACAAGGCTGAAAGCTGTAAATGTATTATGCACAAGACCAAAATGAAATTCTCATCTTCTTAAAGAAAAATAATAGGTATATATTATGAGATCATTTGAGAACTTAATGCAATAAGTACCAAGCTTTGGTGATGTACTTTAATCAGTATTGCTAGTGAGTCTTTCAATCAGCTTGGCTCAGAGATAGCTTTTGCTTCAGTGGAAGACCATAGGTTCAAGCTCCAGGAGTCAACCATAGCTTAGTTGGTAGCACTCTTGCCGAATCAGAAGGCTGTAGGTTCAAGTCACACTCCAGGCATTTAAGCAGATAATCCAGGCTAACACTTCAGTGCAGTACTGAAGGGAGAACTACATGTCAGAGGTGCTATCTTTCAGATTAGACATTAAACTAATTCAGGTGCCTCAGTTTGTCGATTCAGATGCACATAAAAGATGCTAATGCACTACTCAAAGACTAGGCTCATTACCATGTGTCCTGGCTAAAATTTGTTGCTCAAATATCAAAAGCAGATCTGATTGCTGTCTGAGGTATTTGAAGTACATAAGTTAGCTGGCAAGAGGTCATGATGAGCCTGTATGAAACCCTGAGACTTCAGTTACAGTAGGAACATAGGAGAAGAGTAGGCCCTTTGAGCCTGCTCTGCCATTCTAGATCATGGCTGATCATCTACCTCAACGCCATACAATCCCCATATCCCTTAGTGTCATTAGCAACTCGAAATCTATCGATCTCTGTCTTGAACTTACTCAGTGACTGAGCTTCCACCACCCTCTGGGGCAGAGAATTCCAAAGATTCACCACCCTCTGAGTGAAGTTGTTCTTCCTCATCAGAGTCCTAAATGGCTTGTCCTTTATTCTGAATTTGTGTCCCCTGGTTCTAGACCCCACAGCCAGGGGAAAACATCCTTTCTGCATCTACCCTGTCAATCTCTTTAAGAATGTTGTAAGTTTCTATGAGATTGCCTCTCATTCTTCTAAACTCCAGAGACTACAGGCCCAGTCTCCTCAATCTCTCCTCATAGGACAATCCCACCACCCCAGGAATCAGTCTGATGAATCTTCACTGCACTCCCTCTATGGCAAGTATATTCCTCCTCAGGTAAGGGGACAAGAATTGCACACAATATTCCAGGTGCGACCTTACCAATGCTCTATACAATTGAAGTCTTCTTTGCTCATGTATCAAATCCCCTTGCAATAAAGGCCAACATGCCATTTGCCTTCCTAACTGCTTACTGCACCTGCATGCTAGCTTTCAGTGACTTAGGAACAAGGACATCTAGGTCCCTTTGGACATCAACACTTTCCAAACTCTCACCATTTAAGAAATACTCTGCACTTCTATTCCTCCTACCAAAGTGGATAGCCTCACACTTATCCGCATTATATTCCATCTGCCATGTTCTTGCCCACTCACTCAGCCTGTCCAAATCCCCTTGAAGCCTCTTTGCATCCTCTGCACAACTCACATTCCCAAATTTTATGTCATCCGCAAATTTGGAAATTTTACAATTGGTCCCCACATCCAAAATCATTGATATAGATTCTGAACAGCTAGGGCCCAAGCACTGATCCTTGCAGTACCCCACTGGTCACAGTCTGCCAACCTGAGAATGACCCGTTTATTCCTACTCTGTTTTTTGCCTGTTACCCAATCCAGGCAAATTTATTACCTCCAAACCCATGCATTTTAATTTTGCTTAGTAACCAATGTGGGACTTTATCAAACGCCTTCTGAAAGTCCAAATACATCACATCCACTGGTTCCCCCTTATCCATTCTACTAGTATCAACTTCAAAAAACTCTAACAAGTTTGTCAAACATGATTTCCCTTTCATAAATGCATGTTGACTCTGCTCAATCAGACCATTATTTTCTAAGTGTCCAACAATCACATCCTTTATAATAGATTCTAATATTTCCCTACTATCGATGTCAGGCTAACAGGTCTGTGGTTCCCGGTTTTCTCTCTCCCTCCTTTCTTAAACAGTGGGGGTACATTTGCAACCTTCCAAGCTGCAGACACCATTGCAGAATTTATAGAATTTTGAAAGATGATCACCAATACATCCACTATCTTTGTAGCCATCTCTTTCAAAGCTCTAGGATGAAGATCATCGGGTCCTAGGGTTTTGTCAACTTTAATCCCATTAATTTCTCCAACACTACCTTTTTACCAATCCTAACTTTTTTCAGTTCCTCATTCTCACTAGACTCTTGGATCTCAAGTATTTCAGGGAGACTTCTTGTATCTTCCTCTGTGAAGTCATACACAAAGTAATTATTTAAATCAATTAATTAATTTCTCATTTTTACATACCTATAGAAGCTTTTACAATCTGTATTTATATTTCTACATGCAATATTGGACTCCACACTATAGGAGTGTATTGGACTTTAAGAAAGGGCACAACACAGATTCACTAACTAGGATGCTACCTGGTATGGGGAAATACAAATAAATGGCAGACTTGAAAAATTTGGCCTTTTTTGTTAGAAAATTGGAGATTATGAGGAAATATGATAGAAGTATTTAAAATTATAAAAGGATGGGGCAAGGTAGGTGGAAGCAGATTAGAGGGGCTATAGAAAGATTAAATGTAAGGAAATTAGGCCAGAGGGTAGGATAAACTTATTTTCAGAAAGTTGTGTGGCTCTGGAATTCACTTCCAGGATTAGTGGTTAAGGCAAAAAAAATCTCCTCAGCAATCAGGAGTAGATTGGCTAGGTGGATGAAGGAAAAAGAGTTGAAGGAATATGGGAACAAGAGTGAGTAAATGTTATTATGACTATAAATGAGAGTTGTTTTTACTGAGCACTGTTCTCATTCCTTGTCCATCAAGAAATACAAATTATCAACTCTGCATTAATGTTTCATGTAAATGGTTGTCACTTTTTCTGTGATTATTGCTATATGCACAAAACAGTATTAAACTATCTGCAATTCCATATGCTACTTGTGTCACTAGTTTTATTGTAAGCAATGAAATTCTTACTTAAATACCACATACTGGATAATAAATTTGGTAGCCAAGTGAGGGAGACCAAGTTCCAAGTGAAACATCAGCTGTTAAGGTCTTCCCTGGAAGAAGTTCTGTATTTATTCATACATTTGTGAACTGGTGGTACAATGATTTTTAGGCAGTGGTTTAGCAAAGTACATAGAATGGTTTAATGTCCTGTCATGAGAAAACTATCTTGGCCAACTCTCATGCACCTCTTACGACAACTCAGTAATTTCAGCCATGGGGATTAACAGTCCTAATCAGGACAAGATTAAACTAAAGTAGAGATGAACAGCTTTAAATATAAAAAAAGCTTCAAGAGTCTACAAAAAAAGTAACCTTTGAACTTTACAGCATGCGGTAACTGCCCAACTTTTAACACTAACCAATGCTCCAACCTCAACGAATCTGATTAATTCTTTGCCAATAGCTGACAGTGAAACCTCGTCATTGAGCAAGTACAGCGGTTTCTACCCAAAATAAATGGAGCACTTAAGACGCTATAACCAGCAACTTTAAAATGGACGTCAATACAAATGACTAATGGTTATCTATTTTTGGTCAATATAAGCAATTGTCCATTTGAAACATGAACATGTTAAGTGGTAGGGACAACAGAAAAGGATGGTTCCACAGTTCCTTATGGAATTACATTTGTTAACTGTTTAGTATTTGAAAAATTACATTTAAAATTTGCTTTATATTTCATAAATGTGGTTTGAAACCAGCTCAGATGAATAAGGGCGGCGCAGTGGTTAGCACCGCAGCCTCACAGCTCCAGGGACCTGGGTTCGATTCCGGGTACTGCCTGTGTGGAGTTTGCAAGTTCTCCCTGTGTCTGCGTGGGTTTTCTCCGGGTGCTCCGGTTTCCTCCCACAAGCCAAAAGACTTGCAGGTTGATAGGTAAATTGGCCATTATAAATTGTCACTAGTATAGGTAGGTGGTAGGGAAATATAGGGACAGGTGGGGATGTTTGGTAGGAATATGGGATTAGTATAAATGGGTGGTTGATGTTCGGCACAGACTCGGTGGGCCGAAGGGCCTGTTTCAGTGCTGTATCTCTAATCTAATCATAATCTAATCTAATAAAACAAAAGCCTCCTCTCTATTGACTGTAGGAGTCCTTTATGAAATAAGTTTAAGCAGTCTGAATCCAAGTGGGATGGCCCCACCTCATAAAACTGTCCCCTATAAGCAGCAAAGAACTAACTCGCAATCCCAGGTGGAAAGTAAAAATCTCACAGATGCTGGAGTATGGGGGTACTCTTACAGAAGGAGGCAGCAAAGACTGCATAATGTCACAGCTGGCTGTGCTACAGGTGATCTGAGAGGGTTTGCTGTTAATACTGTAATGCCAGATATGAGGATGCAACCCTTCACTGCCTTGAGCACAAAATGAAAATTAAAGGAAAATAATGAAATGTGAATAAACTGGAAAATTTTCTGTCACTTTTATCTCTTCTATTGCCTCGAATCTGCTTTCTCCCCTTCCTGCCTCTGTGAAGTGTCTTGGGTTGTTTTTCTACATTAAAGGCACTATTAAAGGCGCAGTGGTTAGCACTGCAGCCTCACAGCTCCAGGGACCCGGGTTCGATTCTGGGTACTGCCTGTGCGGAGTTTGCAAGTTCTCCCTGTGACCGCGTGGGTTTTCACCGGGTGCTCCGGTTTCCTCCCACAGCCAAAGACTTGCAGGTGATAGGTAAATTGGCCGTTGTAAATTGCCCCTAGTGTAGGTAGGTGTTAGGGAATATGGGATTACTGTAGGGTTAGCATAAATGGGTGGATGTTGGTCGGCACAGACTCGGTGGGCCGAAGGGCCTGTTTCAGTGCTGTATCTCTAAAATAAAATAAAAATAAATGCAAGTTGCTATTTCAGTCTCTCAAAATACCTGCAAAATAATTTTAAATTCTGGTTGGAAAATTGCCAGGTTATATATTTATGAGTAGATCTCCTGTGACATTGCTCACATTAAATTAAATCAATCTGAGTGTCAAAATTTTCAATTGACCAATCGCCAACAGCCTTTTGGGGACAAGGGAGTTCCAGATTCCTTTTGTGAAAAAGTCCTTCCCTGCTTTCATTCCTCAATAGCCAAGCCCTAATTTTATTAGGCCCACTAGTTCTGAACTTCACTACTACAGAAAATAGTTTCTCTGTATTTACCTTATCAAATCCCTTTATCATTTTAAAGACCTGGATCAGATCACCTTCTACCTTCTAAATTCAAGGGAATACAAATCTGTTCTTATATTTAACCCTTTAAATCCTAGTATCATTCTGATGAATGTGTACTGTACACTCAGAGGCCTTTATACCTTTCCTAAGATACAGTGCTCAAAATTAAACACCATACCCCAGGTGGAGTCTGACAAAGACACTAAGAATAATTCTGTATTCCAATCTCCTTGAGGTAAAGAACAACATTCCATTAGCCTTTTTAATTACTTTTATACCTGTGCACTAGCTTTTAGTGATCTGTGTACACAGATACCCAACACACACTACTCCTTGGCTCTCACCGTTACGAAAATATTCTCAAGTCTCAAAGTGGAAGCCCTCATACTTCCCAAAAATGAAGGCCATCTGACAGTTTTTCCCACTCACTTAGTCTGTCTATGCGCCTTTATAATTTCCAGTTCCCACCTACAAAAATTGAAGCATGCTGGGAGATTCTCCACACTGCACATGCTATAACTGGCACAAATTTCAAGAGAAGTAAAATTTATCTTGCCACATCCTCTAATTTAATTAAAAGGGGGCAATAAAAGTAGCCAAGCCAAGAACAAATAGGATGGAGATTATAAGGTGTGTTTGTTGTGCAATGTTCACAAATGAGAAAATTACATTTAATAGATGATCATTAAGTTTAAGCAAAGGGTTACAGCTTTAGAAAGGATGGTACAGGAACTTAAATGTGCACACAAGAGTGAGAATATTGGGAACAAGCTGATAGTGGTAATTAAGTCAAAAGCCAGCATTAGACCTTAAAGTAAAGGAAGGAGGGTCAGAGCTGGAGATTAGTAAAACCAGTATCAGAATTGGCATAAGCTAGACAGAAATATGGATGGAAACCTGGGAAATAGGGATTCTGGATTGAGTAAAGTTTCTGCAGGTCACAAGAGAGTTATGAACTCCTATAAAGTTACCCAATAGATTACAATACCGAACACAGATCAAGCACAGGTAGCTTAAAAAATTGTTTGGATGAAGGTTTAACCTGCAAGTCAGAGAAAGATTGTAGTTATGAGAACTTGGCTCAGGAAAGTGGACAAACAAGTGTCTCATAAGGGCAATTGTTCTGGATGGTGTGTTTTCTACCTTGAACTGGAACAACACCTATTGATGAAAGGTTAGAAGGGATACCGAAGGAGTTCCAGTGCTGGTAGCCCATGAAGGGGGTAACGACAGAAAGACAGAATACAAGTTGTTGAATATAGGGGTTTTAAAATGAGGATTGCCATATAATTCAGATAAGGGGTGCAAAGTATGTTTCTCTGGTAGACTTCGAGTAATGACGAAAGTAGAATTCACCTAGAAAACTGAGGATAACCAAATGAGTACTTGAACTCAAAAGACAATTTTATTGGCAAATTTAATCATAATTGTTTAATTTAATGCACTGTGTCCAATTTGTCACACTGACATTCAATACTGAATGTGTAGAAATTTCCTCCAATTAAATTTTGTGAAGACCAAAGCCATTGTCTTTGGTCTCTGCCACACACTCCATTCCCTAGCCACCGAAGACATTTCCCTCCCTGGCCATTGTCTGAGATTGAATCAGACTGTTCACAACCTTGGCCTCCTACTTGACCCAGAGCTGATCTTCCAACTCCCTATCTTCTCCATCACCAAGACTAATTATTTCCATCTCTGCTCCTGCCTCAGCCAATCTGCTGCTGAAACCCTCATCCATAGCTTTGTTACCTCTAGCCTCAATTATTCCAATGCTCTCCTGGGAGGCCTCCCAACTACCACTCTCTGTAAACTTGAGCACATCCAAAGCTTGTCTGCTTGTATCCTAATTTGCATTAAGTCGCGTTAATCCAACACCACTGTGTTTGCTGACCTACAATGGCTCTCAGGCCAGCAATGGCTCAACTTTAAAACTCTCATCCTTGTACTTAAATAACTCGATAGCCTCTCCTCATCCTATGTCTACAACTCTCCAAGGTCTCTGCGCTTTTCCCATTTTGGGTCTTGCATATCCCAGACTTCCTTCACTCCACCATTGATGGCCTTGCCTTCAACTGCCTAGGCCCCGAGCTCGGCAATTCCCACCTTAAACCTCTCCATATCTCTACCACACTCTCCTTTAACTTATTCCTTAAAACCTAATTCTTTGGCCAAGGTTTTGGTCACCTTGCCCAATTTCTCTTTATGTGGATCAGTGTCAAATTAATGTTTAATAAAAGCAAAATACTGTGGGTGCTGGAAATCTGAAATAAAAACAGTAAGTGCTGGAAATACTCAGCAGGTCTGGCAGCATCCGTGGAGAGCGAAACAGAGTTAATGGGCTGAATTTTACCCTCGGCGGACGGGAGCCATCCTCCGCCTGGCCTGGACATCCACTCCAGATTTTACGGTCCCCAGGCCTTTAATTGGTCTGAGGTGGGACTTCCACCTCATTGAGGCAGGAAGTCCCTCCAAACGGAGCTGCCGGCCATTCAGCGGGCTGGCAGCTCACTGTCCCAGCAGCACCACTGGAAGCGGTGGTCACTGCTGGGACTGCAACCCAGCCGTCAGAAGGAAGATGAAGGACAGCTCTGGGAAAAGGTAAGTTTTTGGGGCCTCGCCGGGGGTGATCAGTCGGGCCCCGCAAGGCAAGGCTGGTCAACTGGGGGGACGGGGGCGTGTAGGATGTTGGGGGTGCTTGGGGATTCGGGACGGCCCTCCGTCAGGCACAGGGTGCCTGATCTTGAGGGCCCACCCCCACAGGCCATCAGAAAGCCACCTGTTTTTGTCAGGCGTCTTTTCTCAGCCCTCGGCCACCTGCCCAAGGGTAAAATTCCCGTGGCAGCAGACGGAGCCCTTAACTGGCCACTTAAGGGCCTTGATCGGCCTGGGCGGACGGACGGATCGTTTTTCCCCAACACTGCCCTGTGTAAAGTGGCAGCGGAGGCAGGAGCGGGTCGTGAAGGGGCCCCGAGCCTCCCGCTCCATTTTACACCCCCACCCCGTTCTTTGGGCGGCGTAAAATTCACAGTGGCGCAGTGGTTAGCACTGCAGCCTCACAGCTCCAGCGACCCGGGTTCAATTCTGGGTACTGCCTGTGTGGAGTTTGCAAGTTTTCCCTGTGTTTGCGTGGGTTTTCTCCGGGTGCTCCGGTTTCCTCCCACATGCCAAAGACTTGCAGGTTGATAGGTAAATTGGCCATTATAAATTGCCCCTAGTATAGGTAGGTGGTAGGTAAATATAGGGACAGGTGGGGATATGGTAGGAATATGGGATAGGTGTAGGATTAGTATAAAGGGGTGGTTGATGGTCGGCACAGACTTGGTGGGCCGAAGGGCCTGTTTCAGTGCTGTATCTCTAAAGTAAAGTAAACTAAAGTAAAAGTAATGTTTCAGGTCTGTGACCTTTCATCAGACCTCAAATTAAATGTTTGTCTGATAACATTTCTGTGAAGCGTCTAGGGATTTTTATTATGTTAAAGGAGCTACACAAATACAAGTTGTCATTATTATTGTGAAATCAAGATACCCTTGAAAATTTAATTATCACATTGTGAAATCATTAATGTATGAATTATTTACTATATCATATATGAAATTATTTTCAAGATTTGTCCTCGTGTATTGGCAGATGGAAGAAAAGAAACGGCCATCAAGAAGTTTGAAAAATATTTTGAGCCTTTTAATTTATTGATAAAATGTCCTCACAGGAATGTAAAATATGAGCCACAGTGAAAGTAAGAGAAAAATCTGCATGCATACACTCACGACACTTGAAATGCAAGGAATTATACAAATTGTATGAATATTACAAGAGGAAAGCAAGTGTTTTTTGATTGTAAATGGAATATAAAGTGTTTTCCTTACCTATCACAGCGAGATACCACAACTGCAAAAACATCTTTTACATTTTGCATAAAATGAAAAAAGCCAAGTTCTGTAATCATTCATTCCTGAAGTTCAAAATAGACACTGAAAAATTCTTTAGAATGTGTTTTCATATCAAACCTTAGCTTGAAAAAAAAGTTAATGCACCATGCCAATCACAAGTAGTAAGCAGGGATGGGTAAACAATGAAGATTAAAGAAACCACAATTCAACAATGCAAAGTCAGCAACAGCTACCAATAAAAGAGGAAGCTGAAACAAATCAAACTGCTCAAAAAGTTAATGAAGTTGGTTTAAGTTGAATGTTAGCCCCAGCTGGAAAATTACAGGAAAAGTAACATTTACAACGTAAGAAACCAAGAAAAACAAAGTTTATACAGAATTGGTTAAATTTGGAAAGTATTTTCTCAGTAAGGCAGAGTCTTGTGAACTACCCATGACCGAGAGTGACAACCAGACAAAAGGTTAACCTGGAAAACAGCAGCAGGAAAACAACTTTTAACAATGTTTTGTAGTAAACACTCTGTCTAATTTTTTTAGAAAGTGTTTTTTGGGTCACTGAAACAGGCTTGTGTTTTGCTAGAGCTTTGAAGTTGCACTCTGACCAGACAGTCAGGTCCATGTCATGGCAAATAGTCCATCTGTTCAAGATCTGGTTATTAGAGGCTCTGTGATCGCAAAAATGCTTGCAGTAAAAACTAGGGTCTTAGACTTTCCCAGAATTTATTTCCCATAAAGCAGTTCACTTGAAAGACAATAATGAGGGAAATCTATATTTAAAAACATTGTTTTTTTACGAATCTTTCCTTACTACCCATTCCTATGCTCTTAGCCACGCATCTTCGTTGTTTGCGGCACATAATGTGTATATCCTGGCAGGACAAAAGTCATAAATGCAGCAGTCCTCTCAAAGGCAGAGCTCCCAAGTGTGTTGGCACTAATCAAACAGAGGTGGCTTCGGTGGATCAGACTTGTCCACAGGATGGAAGACGGTCGCATATGCAAGGACCTTCTGTATGGTGAGGTAGCCAGAACCAGATAACCAGTGTGGTGCCCAAAGCTATGCTTCAAGGATGCTTGCAAGCGTGACATGAAGGCCTTAAATGTCCACTATCACACCTGGAAGTTGCTAGCTGGTGAAAGAGGGAAATGGAGATACATCCTGTGGACTGGTGTGCACTACCACGATGACCAATTGCTACAGCAGCTTGGTAACAGGCACCAACACCAAAAACAACAACTCACAGCGTCACTTGGCAGTTTTACGTGCAGCACTTGTGGCAGAACCTGCCTCTCAAGTATTGGCCTTGACGGCCATCAAAGGTGCACCAAGACACCCCACTTAAATGGATTGTTTGCCGGAGGTCCATCATCTTTTGTAGATGGAAGGATGTCAACCAACCAACCAGCTCACGCAAAAATTGATTTTGCACTATTCCAGAATGTTGCTTTGAAATCAACCCGAGCTACTTGATAGATTAACACACAGTATGTAATTGCAGCACCCTCTAGTGGCAACTACAATTTAAACAAGCCAAAAAAATGTACCATTTTAGAAAGGATCTAACATATATTCAACATACAAAGCCGTTTCTGGACAGAAATCTGGAGAGAAAATCAACTGACAGACTCTGGAATCAGACAGATTGTCCAAAATATATTTTCTAGTCCTGTACATCCATTCCTGTGCTCCAAAGTGGAATCCAAGAGATAGAAATTCATAGCTAAAATTTCAGATTTATACATTTCAGTTCTGAAAATGATAATAGTATTGACGAGATGTGGCTCATTTAATTAGAAAAATAGCTAGCATTTTATCCTCATGGTGGAGAAAATAATTCTGCAAAATAAACAATTTTGCAGGCTGCAAGTTACTTTCTTCATTAAAAGTCATTGACTTGAAAGACCATAAAATATTCATTAGAACGTCTCGCCAGATCACAGTTTTGGTCACAGGATTGTGGCTCATTCCAATCTTTCTAATGCATAAACCTGTGTGCTACTGTTATTAATTTCTCCGAGATAATTTAAAGCTGTTATTTTTGTGCTGTCTATGACTGCACGTTAGCTGTTGACATTTGGAATTGGCTGTCACTTATTTCAGCTATATTGATATCGGTGGCTAGTACAAGAAATACACAAACTCAATTGCAAATAAATAATTGGTGCAGCCAGCATTCCAGTTCCCTATTTCAAATTGTATGTTTTACATGTGATGATCTTGCATATCGCTAGAACTCAAATGTCTGACAACAGCTCAAAAGGTCCACTCGTCATTCAGTGCATTATTTGGTAACCGCACAACAAACAGCAGGTTACAAAAGCTAGACATACACAACCTACTATAACAAATACAATTCAAGTATAAATATTGATTATTCGTATGTGACATTAGTGAAAATGTACATTTGGATGAAAGATATATATCAGAAGCCCAATTTATTGCCTCCTATACAATAGGGAGCACTGTAGTGGATAGTTAAAACTCAGTGATTGAATCAAAATCTTTCCATATTATTTTCATTTTTTTAAAAACAGATTGCCCAAGATCTACTCATACTCATTCTTAAAATAAATTTACCCTTCACTTCAATATCTTGCAGAAAGATGAGTTTTTAAATGTAATTAGGCAGATCAAAAGTCAAACTAAATTTTATACCAAGTTTAATACCAAAAGTTGTGTTCAATGGGAGAAAAAAATGATAAAAATACAAAATAAATAGAATTAGTACTAAGAAGCTTTGAAGTAAGGAACAGATAGTAGACTTGCAACTTTCAATGTAGAGACAATGTGGAGAAGCAATTAAAAAAACAAATGAGCATTAGGATACAAAGCCACAACAGTGGAGTGTAAGTTGAGGGACTTTGCCGAGGCTAACTTGCGGTTAGACCATATTTGGGATACATGCACAACTTTTAATCACATTTCAAGAGATAAACATATATTGGAGGCAGTTCAGAGAAAAGAAATACTTATCCTAACTGTAAACATGATACGATTTAAGGAAAGATTAGAGAGCAGTGATTATGGAAAGACTTCATCAAGGCACATAGAATTGTTGTTGTTCTAACCGTAGTTCCAAAGGACCATAGCATCTCTTCCCATTAGAGAAAGAGAGTTGGTAATGTATAGCTTGAGGGTCACCACTCTGCAAATGTGGGGCAGGAGGCAGGCCTCCATGAACTACCACAGCTGGTATGGTGGGGGGGGGGGGGGGGAGGGAATTGAACCTCCATTGTTGGCATCTTTCTGCATCACACTCTAGCTGTCTAGCCAACTGAGCTAACCAACCTCCAGAGTATTAATGGCATAAAGTGCACCCAAAATTTGCTTCAAAGTCAGTTAAGGCAAGATGCAGCATTTAAAATAGTAAAAAGTAAATCTAAAACTCAATGAAAAATTCTTGTTCAAGGGATGATAAACATTTGAAATAATCTACAGATATTTTAATGGCAAATAAATTAGCAATGTCACAATCCAGCTTAGCATTCAACTGCATGAGTTGGAGTGTAAATGGGAGCAGCTGTCATTACATTTTCTGCTCAGACGTTTTCCTGAACAATCATTTAAACATTAGACGTGAAACTCTCCCTATAAACTCAGCTGTTCATTGCCTTACAAGCTAAGCCATTGGAGTCCAGAGATTGATGTTTAAATGGCTTTACAGGGAAAAGGCACATGAACACATGGGCCGAAGGGCCTGTACTGCACTGTAATGTTCTAATTCTAACATGACGGTTCCAGGTTCAATCTACTGGATTAACTGGGATATTAAGGGCACTGGAATAAGCTTCAGTGTCATTGGGTCAGTGATAGTAAGACACAAAAAAAGTTCCCACTTCTGATCATTCTTGCTGAAAGTGCATAGGTGTGAACATTAGGCGAGGGCTGGCTCAGTGTCATCTGTAGTACCCCACCCCACACCTCAAATTGCTTTCTAATAGTTATGCACATATGAACAGTTGCTATTTGCACGCTACAGCAGGTTCACCAAGCCCTGCATAATTGTTCTTTAAAACAATCAGTACCTTTGGGACAGTATTTAATAGGCATCAGAGTGAAGTTCTACACTTTGGGGAAGAAAAAACAAGGAATCAGAATATACACTTAATGGAAAGACAATGAAGGGTGTAGCTGAACAAAGAGACCTCGGATTTCAAATATCTAATTAACTGAAAGTGCAAGTGCAGAAAGAGTAAAAGAGAGAGACACTAATTCTGTTGCTCTCCACAGATACTGCCTGACCTGATGAATATTTCCAGCATTTTCTGTTTTATTTTAGATTTGTAGTATTTTGATTTTGTACCAGGGATACTGGGACTGTTTCCACTGAAGAGAAAATTTAATAGAGGTTTTTAAAATTATGAAGAGCTTTAACAGAGCAAATAGGTGAAGATTATTTCCTCTGGTTGGTTGGTTAATTTCTGACAAGGGCTCATTAATTTAAAATTAATCAATAAGGAAGTAAGGAGCAGGTAAGGAGAAAAATCTTTGTGCATTGTGTTGTTCAAGTATGGTCTGGTTTGCCAGAGGGAGTGATCAAGGCAGAGACCATTTCATCTTTTAAGGGGAAATTCATAAAGAACCAGAGGAAGATATATGGCTTTGAAGAAAGCCAAGTAGCAGGATTGGTTTAGGCTTATCCTAGAAAACAGCTGGCACAGATACAAAGGTCCAAATGGCCTCCTTCTGTGCTCTAAGTTTTCTACTTGTACCATAAAAGTTGACAAGGAAAAAAAAAATCAGACCTCCAGTATCTACTGAACACATCTACAATGAACGGATATGCAATGATAGCACAGAAACTGTAAGTGGCAGTAACAACCTGAAGACGAATACTAACAGAAACAAATATCAAACTGCAATAGCACTACAGATTTTATCCCCTTGTTTCATCCTGAATGCTAATGAAAGCAATGGAGGTACAATTCTTTATTAGAAAGGATAAGGCAAATGATTTCCTGGTGGAATCGCTGTCCACCCCTTCAAAACAAAAGGCTGACAAATGCTGCAGCGTAAGTGGAATTTTGAGAGCAGCCACATTTCTAGGTACGTGGTTATAACAGTGCAGCTGCCAATACTGATCTTATAAAGGAAATAACAGTTACACAGAATTACATGGAATTTACAGCACAGAAACAAGCCATCCAGTCCAACTAGTCCATGTCATTGTTAATGTTCCACATGATCCGTTTCCCACTCTACTGCATCCAACCCTAGCAGCATAACTTCTATTCCATTCTCTAGCTTTAATTCCTTTACTAGCTTCCCCTTAAATGCATCGTAATTAATGTGCCTCAAAGTATTTAACCCCTTGCAACCACAGGTATTTTTCAGTGAATACTGAACTCCTTGAGCTGGCCTGTTTTATGTTGCTGATTTCAGCTCACACGGAGTGAAAAATCAACTAATAAGTTAATTTTTGAGATGCAGGACTAACTGTGTTATAATATTGCAACACTATTGAAACATATCCTGAAAATTCTAAAACCTTACTTAAACCGGGCGGCACAGTGGCGCAGTGGTTAGCACCGCAGCCTCACAGCTCCGGCGACCCGGGTTCAATTCTGGGTACTGCCTGTGTGGAGTTTGCAAGTTCTCCCTGTGTCTGCGTGGGTTTCCTCCGGGTGCTCCGGTTTCCTCCCACAGCCAAAAGACTTGCAGGTTGATAGGTAAATTGGCCATTATAAATTGCCCCTAGTATAGGTAGGTGGTAGGAGAATATAGGGACAGGTGAGGATGTGGTAAGAATATGGGATTAGTGTAGGATGAGTATAAATGGGTGGTTAATGGTTGGCACAGACTCGGTGGGCCAAAGGGCCTGTTTCAGTGCTGTATCTCTAAAAAAAAAACCTCAGTTAAAGCACTGTGTCCAGTATTAAACTCCACACAATAGGAAGGATAGAGACTTTAGGCAGAATACAACACAAATTCACCAGGATGCTGCCTGGTAAGAGGAAATATAAATACAGGAGTGAGTGGCCAAAGACCAAAAGGTCTGAAAATTAGTGGCTGAAGACAAAAAAGTCTGAAAATTAGTACCATGTAATTATAGCACAGTTAATGATCTATAATGAATGCAAATGCTTCCAGACCACATCAAATGTGCAGTTTTCCCTTTGTTTAACCTTCAATTACAGTCAACATGGTGCATTTGTTTAAATCACCAAAGTGACCTCAGCATTCCAACATTTCAGCATTTAATACAGTTAGTCAGTGCAATTTTACCTGGTTAAACTCCAGCAGTACCAGAACAATCCTAAAACTTAGTCAAGAGGGTTATTGCTCCACAGACAGCTCCTTAGGCAGAAATCATTAGTTACATGCAGATTATGCATTAGTTTAAATGGGAGACCCAAACATGGCGATAGATTGCCATGTGTTCCAACACAGCTGATTCCATCCAAAAAAAAGTCTCAAAAGCAGTAAACCTACCTCAAGTACACAGACAACAATCATCCGCTAAGCTTCAATTGCACAAAAAAATGTCTCAATAGAAATCAAAGGGAGACACTGGAATGTTTTAGGTCAAGTTGTTTCAAGTTAAGGAAAGCTCTCAATTGAGTAAAATTCCAGATTTTAAAGCTTCTCCGCAAAACTGAGAATGCTACTCTAACAATTCACAAGGCGAGCACTAACTAGGAACTGTTGCATCCAACCTTTGAAGCAGCTTCATGGTTTTCCGGCAGGCTTTCAAAAAAAAAATCAGAAGTTCCGAATTTTTTTTCTAAAAGCCCACTGGAAAACCACAAAGCTGTCCCGAAGGTCGGAAGCAGCAGTTCATACTTGTAGCGGCTGTCAGCTGTGAAACTGACACTGATTATTTTTAGAGCCAGTCTGGGCGGATAGGATTTCTGAAACTCCAATGTTGGAAATCCACTATTTGGTGCAGGGTTCTCATCCCTGTAAATATTAATGTGAAAAATTACATGTTTTTAAATTAAAATGATAGATTACAGGCAGTATCATAGAAGTGTTTAAAATTATGGAAGGATGGGAAAGGGTAGATAGAAGCAAGTTGCTGTGCTACTGGATTGGCAACAAGATGGAGATGGAGAGGAGGCTGTGGAGAGGGAAAGTACTGCGCAAAGCCCTGTGCCAAGTTGGAGCCGGACTCCCTCATGTTCCTTCAGTGACAGAACGCTGCTTGGCAGGCCAGACAACAGACCAAGAATCTTGATGTGCATCACACCAGTGTTCTCCATTGCCCCATCAAAGTCCTCATCCAAATCCCCTGTGAATTCGTCTGTGATCTCACTCTCCAGGGAGCTGGCACACAAACTATCCTTTCCCCTGTCTTGGCTGCAGCCTTTTCGCCGGGCAGGGGTGGGGTGGGGGGGGTGGGGGAGGGTTGGTGACAGAGAGAGACAGAGAGTGTATCGGGATATCCCGAGTGTCAGGGACTGCTGCTGGGTGATGCTAGGGATGTGATGCATAGAGCAGTGCGAGAAGTTGGTGGAGCAGGAAATGTCATGTGAAGATGCATTCACTGACCTTCAGCACGTGCAACGACGACATTAAACTTCTTGTGGCACTGCTGCCATGTCCTCAGGGCCAGACTCCTTGCATTGACCTCCCTGACAATCTGCTCCCATTCCTTGCAGAAGGTGGTCCTCAAAGGCCTCCTGCAGGAAGACGGCCTCTCTTCTTCTGTCCACTTTCACCATTAAGGCCTCCAGTGCCGCATGTGAACCTAGGAGCCCTCCCACTTCCCTGGTGTTCCATTTGTGCAGCTCCTACATGCAGCCAGTATCAGTAAAGGCAGCCAAGCAGCAGCTCCCTTCCACTGAGTGCAGCTCCTCTTTATAGGGGCAGAATGCCTTTACAATGAGCACGCTGGCTACACCATGTGCTATCAAACGCATGCTGCTCTGTTTCCCTCCCCACTGAACGTTCAGACAGTCAGCAGCATGGGCCCCACTCCGACCAACCCTACAATCAGGTAAATGAGGAGGCAGCAGCAGATTTGGGTGCTGCCTGCCACAACAGCAACGGGCCCGGGCAAGTCACAAATCCCATGTTCAAAACCAGAAAATAATGAATTTTTAGCCCTAGGTGTCCTCGAATTAAAATCTATCCATGAATGTAATGCTTAGTTAAGTTGGATGGGCTTGGAACTAATCAAGTTGTATACTGAGTTAATGCAAATGAGTCAAGTGACTTGCCATTTGCTGTGGTTAACAGTCTCGTTTCCATGTTGTTGCTTCTACCTACTTCAAGTCATCCAGCTCACATGGTCAAATCATACATGCAGAACATTCATTTATATATAGGTAGATGATAGATTCTATTAACAAACAGAATTCTGAGGGACAGTATAAATTGCCATTTAGAAAGGCAATGATTAATCAAGGACAGCCAGCATGGATTTGTAAAGGGAAGGTCACGTCTGACGAATGATTGAATTTTTTGAGGAGGTGATCAAGGAGGGCCGATGAGGGTGGGGCATTTGATGTAGTCGACATGGATTTTAGCACAGCTTTTGACAAGGTCCTACACTGAAGGCTGGTCAGAAATATATATGATCCCATGGGGGTCCAAGGGCAAGTTGCATCCAAAAGTGGCTCAGTGGCAGGAAGCAAAGTTTAATGGTCAATGGGTGTTTTTGTGACTGGAAGGCTGTTTCCAGTGGGGTTCCACAGGGCTCAGTACTAAGTCCCTTGCTTTTCATGGTATATCTCAATGATTTAGAGTTAAATGTAAGGGTCACGATTAAGAAGTTTGCAGATGATACAAAAATTGGCCACGTGGTTGACAGTAAGGAAGAAAGCCATAGACTGCAGGAAGATATCAAAGGACTGGTCAGAAGAGAAGAAAACTGGAAAATGGAATTCAATTCAGAGAAGTGTGAGGAAATGCATCTGGGGAGGGTGAACGAGCCAAAGAATGTACAATAAATGGTATGATACCGAGAAATGTAGAGGAACAGAGGGACCTTGGAGTACATATCCAAAGATCCCTAAAGGTAGTAGGATAGGTAGATAAGGTGGTTGAGAAGCCATATGGGATAATTTCCTTTATTAGCTGAGGCACAGGATACAAGAGTCGGAAGGTTATGCTAGAACTGTATAAAACACTTAGGCCACAGCTACAGTACTGCATACAGCTGTCAACACATTACAGGAAGGATCTGATTGCACTAGAGAGAGTGCAGAGGAGATTTACAAGGATGTTGCCAGGAATGGAGAATTATAGCTATGAGGAAAGATTGGATCGGCTGGGTTTTTTTTTTGGAATGGAGGAGGCTAAGGGGAGATTTAATTGAGGTGTAAAAAATTATGCGGGGCGTAGAAAGAGTGGATAAGGAGAACCTATTTTCCTTAGCAGAGAGGTCAATAACCAGGGGGCACAGATCTAAAGTAATTGGTAGAAGGATTAGAAGGGGGTTGAGGAGAAATTTTCTCACCTGGAGGTTGGTGGGCACCTGGAACTCACTGCTTGAAAGGGTGGTAGAGGCAGATACCCTTATTGCATTTAAAAAATACTTGGATATGCACTGAAGTGTCACAACCTACAGGGCTATGGACCAAGAGCTGGAAAGTGGGATTAGGCTGAATAGCTCTTTTTTGGCCAGCACACACATGATGGGCCAAATGATCTGTGTGTGTGACATAAATTTTCTAGGTTTCTAATTCCAGTTTCTTGTTTGCTGTTTTAGCTGAAGGCACAATGGCAGGTATCAACAGCCACCATATTGTCTTCACAGAAGGAGTAAACAGAGCCGTTCTCAACCATTTTAATTTGGAAGTCCCTTTTGCAAAAATCAGAATGCTTTCTAGCACTATCTTTCCCTGTAACTATATGCACCTATGACTAACCACTGAAAAATCCCTCCATTCTGCTACCATTCCATTATTCCGCTCCGTGATGTGTTCTGCCTTGCTAATCCAGGGCACAGGAGCAAACTCTCTCCGATCCAGCAAAACTGATCATTGCATTAGCGAGTGGAGCATTTTGGGGATAACTGGAGGAGGATTCGCCAGATCACCAATGGGGAGAATTACACATGCATCATCTTTTTAATGTTTTATATAACCCATTATATCATCTACCCTTCACAATGTATAACATTTTCTTTCTTTTATGGTTTTGTTTGACTTCTCCAAATTGTGGAAGACTGTCTCTACAGACATTACATTTTTATTTCTACTCCCTTGATCATTTTCCTACATTCCTCCACTGGTTAAGCAACATCAGTCAATTTCCTTGCTACAGCTTCATACAAGCACAATTTTTCTTGCAAAATACTGCAAATCCTTAATCTCAAGTGTGTTACTACCTAAGATTCCCTTTTTATTCTTTGGCCTCCTTGTCTCGGGAGACAATGGGTCAGCGCTTGGAGGTGGTCAGTGGTTTGTGGAGCAGCGCCTGGAGTGGCTATAAAGGCCAATACTAGAGTGACAGACTTTTCCACAGGTGTTGCAGATAAAATTGGTTGTTGGGGCTGTTTCGCAGTTGGCTCTCCCCTTGCGCCTGTCTTTTTTCCTGTCAACTGCTAAGTCTCTTCGACTCGCCACTCTTTAGCCCCGCCTTTATGGCTGCCTGCCAGCTCTGGCGATCGCTGGCAACTGACTCCCACGACTTGTGATCAATGTCACAGGACTTCATGTCGCGTTTGCAGACGTCTTTAAAGCGGAGACATGGACAGCCAGTGGGTCTGATACCAGTGACGAGCTCGCTGTACAATGTGTCCTTGGGGATCCTGCCATCTTCCATGCGGCTCACATGGCCAAGCCATCTCAAGCGTCGCTGACTCAGTAGGGTGTATAAGCTGGGGATGTTGGCCGCCTCGAGGACTTCTGTGTTGGAGATATGGTCCTGCCACCTGATGCCAAGGATTCTCCGGAGACAGCGAAGATGGAATGAATTGAGACATCACTCTTGGCTGACATACGTTGTCCTGGCCTCGCTGCCGGAGAGCAAGGTACTGAGAACACAGGCTTGATACACGCGGACTTTTGTGTTCCGTGTCAGTGCTCCATTTTCCCACACTCTCTTGGCCAGTCTGGACATAGCAGTGGAAGCCTTTTCCATGCGCTTGTTGATTTCTGCATCGAGAGACAGGTTACTGGTGATAGCTGAGCCTAGGTAGGTGAACGCTTGAACCACTTCCAGAGCGTGGTCGCCGATATTGATGGATGGAGCATTCCTGACGTTCTGTCCCATGATGTTCGTTTTCTTGAGGCTGATGGTTAGGTCAAATTCGTTGCAACCTGTCGATGATATTCTGCAGACACTCTTCTGTGTGAGATGTTAATGCAGCATCATCAGCAAAGAGAAGTTCCCTGATGAGGACTTTCTGTACTTTGGTCTTCGCTCTTAGACGGGCAAAGTTGAACAACCTGCCACCTGATCTTGCGTGGAGGAAAATTCCTTCTTCTGAAGACTTGAACGCATGTGAGAGCAGCAGGGAGAAGAAAATCCAAAACAGTGTAGGTGCGAGAACACAGCCCTGTTTCACGCCACTCAGGATAGGAAAGGGGTCTGATGAGGCGCCACTATGCTGAACTGTGCCTTTCATATTGTCATGGAATGAGGTGGTGATACTTAGTAGCTTTGGTGGACATCCGATCTTTTCTAGTAGTCTGAAGAGACCACGTCTGCTGACGAGGGAGCAGTACCACAGGACATGCGCGATGCCAATATCATCACCCTCTATAAAAACAAAGGTGACCGCGGTGACTGCAACAATTACCGTGGAATCTCCCTGCTCAGCATAGTGGGGAAAGTCTTTGCTTGAGTCGCTTTAAACAGGCTCCAGAAGCTGGCCGAGCGTGTCTACCCTGAGGCACAGTGTGGCTTTCGAGCAAAGAGATC
Organism: Heterodontus francisci; assembly: GCF_036365525.1. NCBI lineage: Eukaryota > Metazoa > Chordata > Chondrichthyes > Heterodontiformes > Heterodontidae > Heterodontus > Heterodontus francisci. Next base: position 45,101,227 of record NC_090372.1, read on the forward strand.
GACCATTGACATGCTGTTCTCCCTTCGTCAGCTGCAGGAGAAACGCCGCCAACAACAGATGCCCCTCTACGTTGCTAAGATTCCCTTCACAATAAAAATAAAGCAATGATTTTCAAACCTGTGGTGAATCCCTACATATACTGATAACATTCTTTCAGAAGTTGAGCATGTAAGATCCCTACAGAAAATTAATGCAATCACTGCAGATCATTTTTACTAGTACACAACAGAAATAACATGCTAGGTAAAATTTTGCTGAGCCTGCAGACCCTTTAAGGTCTAGGACCCTAGTTTTAATACCTATGAAATATACTGCAGATCTTTTGCATCATGATTTAGATTTTCATCAGCTCTGGCACTTGTGACACCTGAGGGAAACATTTCCGATTAATGAGCCAGATTGCCTCTTTCAGTGTGGAGCTACTTTAGTTTGTTTGGTGGCACAAAATTCATATTTCAAGGATGCTAACCTGCCTAATAGAAGCTAAACACGATGTATTAAAAGAAGCCAAATTCATGCATTTAATGAGTCAGGATCAGTTTACGAGGATGACTTGTTTGTGCTAGCATCTGTATAGCTATTGAAAAGAAACAAAGTGAAAGAATACGAGGCAAAGAAAAGCAAGAATAAAACATTTACAAAAAGATTGCTCAAAAGAATAAGTAAGAGAAACCTTAAAAATCAAGACAGACACAGAAACAATTCAACTGGACAGGAAGACAAAAATACAAAATAAAGATGAAAATTAAAATAACCAAAAATGTAAATGAAATGTAAATGAAAAAACAAAAAAGACTACGAATACAATTTTTGAATTCATATATCAACAATGTTTTTCTGCAAACCATACAAATGGAATTTTTGTTTAACTGAAGATGTTTTACAGTGTATTACTGTAATATTTCACCTACATGGCATGTATAGAATTTTGTTTCAATTATGACTTTCCTATAATGTTACATTCAAGAGGCTAAGTCCCAATAGAATACAGCATTTTTGACATCAGTAGACATGAAGCTATGGGTGGTGGCCTTCATGCTGTGAACTGGTAACTAGCTATCCAAAAAGATATGGGTTAGTTACAGGAACTATATATGTGAATTTCTGTAGCTTTAGTTACCTGCCCCATTGTTTTGTGTGCATAACATTGAGATGTACCTTGGGTCATCCTTCTTTTTCAATTAATGCTGGTTAATCAACACTGGGTTAATCAAAAAAGGCATATTGACTCAATGCAGATCTGATAAAAGAATGAGCACAAGAGCTCAGGTATCCTGTAGCAGAAAATACAGTACCACCTAACTTGACATCAGGTAGCTCAAAAGTGGGCTTTTGCCCAGAAACGTCAGTAGAGTTTCTGTTTTCATCATTTTGCATCGAATGAGCAGTGATAGGAATTGGCAGGTCTCACTGTGAAAACTGTGTTCTACCCATTCATTTATTTTCTGCAAAATACACCTGTTTGTTGGTTTACAATCGTACCTCAACTCGCTAGAATGTTCTTCAATTTGTCTTCCATAAAAACGAGAATGAGTTTGTAGCACCTGCAAAATTACAGTATGTTATGATTCCAGAAATCCTTTTGCTAGATACTGGGCAGTAAAGGTGCACTCTGGATTGTCTCTACTTATAGGAGTGCCTGGCAATACCAAACCAAAGAGAATATCTAGCACAAAAACCTAAACCTTTAAACTACCTAACACCATAATTGTCAATGAATAATAAATAAAATATTAGAAAACTATGCATGCTGTCAACCCTCTAACATGTAATACTTTTTGTTTCGCACTAGGGAAAGTGCCACTTTGATGGATGGTTTCTGTTGAATAAAGTGCTACCCTTAGATTATCAAAAGGTCCTGATAAAAGTCCCTGCATTGGCTGGTTTAGAAATTTTCAGCTTTTACACGTTGAAATATTAAAAAAATGAACTATTGCAGAAAAAGAATTTTCTGAACACCAACAAAAAATGGGTAAAGTATGTAACATTAAATTGAAAGCCAGATGTTATTTACTTGAACTTAGATTATGGTACCTTAAATTCACACCTTACAGAACTAGGGGTCATAACCTTAATTAGAGCTAGGCCATTCAAGGGCAATGTTAAGAAACACTTCCTCACACGATGGGTAGCATAAATCTGGAACACTCTCCCCCAAAAAGCTGTTGAAGCGAGGTCAAATGCAAATTTCAACCTGAGATTGATAGATTTTTGTTAGGTATGGCTATTATGGGTTATGGAAGTAAGGTGGGTAAATGGAGTTAAGAAACAGATTGGCTGTGATCTAATTAAATGACGGAACATGCTCAAGGGGCTGATGGCCTACTCCTGTTCCTATGTTCCATTTCATTTACAGTTTTCAAACTTACAACACATTTTTCCAAGCTTCCAAAAACTGAATTCCACATAATAAAGCATTTGTAAAAAATGTGGTCACAAAAGCTATGTCGAATGATAATTTTTTAATCCACCATCTGGAAACCTGAATTAAACTTAAAAGAAAAAGAAACAGATAAAAGGTGACTTTATGAACAACTAAGTTGGCCACAGCAATTTGCATCACTATACCCCACATTCCAATGCATCGAGGTGGAAGCGAGTTGTCTGCCCTGTCCCAGCAAGAACAATGACCTGGAGAATCTGAGTGAACTACCACTCCTGCTCCCATTAGCAGGACATTAAGGCCATCACTTGGACATTAAACTGGTGGAGACAAACCACTCAAACATAATCATTTGAATAGGAGCCTGGTTGAGAGAAAGGAATTCCTAGACATGAACTGATTAAGTTGCAAGAGGGAATACATTGGTAACCATCATGTTGAATCACTGGGTGATGGTCGTGTGACAGGCCTCAGTATCTGTGTGCTTAAGCTGGTGCTTTCTCTGCAGCAGGCAGACAAACAGATAGAGACTGACAAGAGAAGACCCAGTGGGGTCCCTCCTCTCTCCCCTACACACTCTATCCAGTCCACTTTGCAAGCTTTGAACCTTGCCTGCTGGCCGTAACCACCTAGGCCTATCACTGCTGCAGACAGAGACTCTGTGAAGGAAATCATCCGCATCACTGTTTCTAGGAGAACCACCAAATCAGCTGTCCACATCTGCAAATTTGATGCCTCAGAACCACCGAATTCAGCCTGAGGCCAGCCAAGTCACCAACTTCCAAAGACTGTATACCCCTTTTTATTTACTCCAGTGTCTAATACGACCAATCTATCCTTCCCCGCTCTGTAACCTACGTGTGTGTGTGTGTGTGTGTGTGTGTGAGTGAGAGAAAGTGTAGATTATTTTATTTAGATTGGTTTAAGTACAATAAAGCTAACCTCCTTCTTTCTTAAATTCAAGGAAACCTGTTCTATTGGTTCTTTTTATGATCATAGCACGAAAATAGTTAAACACTCACGGAATAGGCAAGTATATCCACTTTAAAAAAGTAATTAACCTGTTGTGGTAAAACAAGGACAGGAAAAAGAAGAGAACCTTTTGACCCCTCCTCATCTGATCATAATGTCTTAAACCACACGGAATTCCTGAATTGAGTATTCTAGCTTTTCTGTTGCAAGAAATCTTACTTTACCCAAGAATCCAACATTTAAATCAGCAATGTATATTTTTATGAAAATAAAGCAATATCAGTATTTTTTCATCTACAAGCGCAGTTCTTCATTCATTTAGACAATGAACAGGGAACCAAATTTTTAAAAAACTCTGCCCCATAACAAATTTACGGCATCATTTCTACCAAAATTCAGCATAGTGTGCTTTTATGAAATCAATTTCACAATATTGTATGAATGTACTTTAATAGAGACAAGAGCAACAATTTAATGCTGATCTACAAAAGCTGCGACCCCAGCAAGGTACATCTTTTAAATGGAAAGTATTTATTTTGCAGCAAATAAGGCCAAAAAGGGCTTATGCCAATTTATATCCACTTTAGCATGTTATCATAGAAGTACAAGTTATAATAGGGCTCTAGCTGAGAAATACATCATAAGGAAATGTTGGGGATAAGTGTTCAGATAGACTCAAAGCCCGAAGGGCATAAAATTCAAATAATCTAAATTCAGCATTTCAATATTTAAGCTGATTCTGTACAATGCCAAAAATTCAAATCACAAAAGCTAAAAGTAGACACAAACTTCTCATGAAACAGCTAGGAAGCAGATGTGATTAAATTACAAGAGCAAAGTACTGCAGATGCTGGAGATCTGAAATAAAAACAGAAAACGCTGGAAATACTCAGCAGGTCTGGCAGCATTTGCGAAGAGAGAAACATAGTTAACATTCCAGGTCAGTGGCCTTAACCAGAACTGGGAGTGCTAAGAGATGCAACAGTTTTAAGCCAGACAGGGAAAGAGGGTTGGGGAGTAAAGAACAAATGGGAAGGTCTGTGATAGGGTGGAAGGCAGGTGATTCAATGACCAAAGGGATAATAGTGAAGGAAAAAATAAATGTGTACCACGGTGGAAGTCAATTTGAAGCCGTACTGTTTAGTACAACAATGTAGATTGTTCCATGGAAGCCTCTTGCATATATGGTCTGAAGTAACTCTGAGGTAACTATAACTTGAATAGGAGAACTTTTAACTTTTACTGGCAGTTCACAACTCAGTTTGCAGTGTAACTGCATAGATTCCTAAATCTATTAGTGACATCTTATATATCATTACCAAATGAAAGAGTTGAATAAAAATAAAATCTGGTCTTGTTAATATAGAATACTAAAGTTCTAAAAAAAAGACACACATGAGCAATGAAATATGCATTCAGCCTCAAGACCACAGATATTCATTTAAACAGCATGTTTGTCTGTTGGAAGTTTTGAATGTATCTGCAGTGAATCTGAACGCCTCAGACGAGGAGTCCCCAAAGTATGTCCCGCAGGCCAAATGCGGCCAATTAACTTTTCTGACCGGCCCCCACAAATGCTTAAACAAAAAAAAAAATCGACCACACAGATCAATTTAATAAAAGTTAAGGTACGGCCTATGGAAATGGGTATAAATTTGACCATGCACAACAGAGAAAACGCAAGCCCATGACGCATTGATGTCTCTCTACTCTCATTGGTTCAATTGTAAAGTGCACAATGATTGAGGCCAGCCAAAGGCAAGTAGCGAATAGGCCTATTAAACAGAATGCACTGCAACGGTTCCCACTACATCAGACTTCAATATTTTTGTTGTCATCCTTTTCAAGTACCACATCATTAAGCATCATGTCAAAGAAATGAAAGATTGATGCAGAATGTCGCAAATTTAATGAAAAGTGGTCAAACCAATATTTGTGTCCCTCATATTGATAAAATTATTTGCTTGATATGCCAAGAAACCATTGCAGTTTACAAGGAATATAACATTAGAAGGCATTACGAGACAAAACACCAGGGCAGGTTCTCTGGATATACAGGTGAACGCAGGAAGGAAAATCCCTCGCAGACCAGCAAAACCTCTTCAAAAGGAAATTTGAGGAAAACGTTGCCTCTGTTAGAGCCAGCTACCGAGTGTCTCAGCTAATAGCAGAGGGTCTTTTTACAAAGGGAGAGATTATCAAACAGTGCATGCTACAAGTAGTCAAGGAAATATGCCCAGAAAAGCGAGACCTCTTCGAAGCGCTGAGTCTGTCAGCTAGCAGAGTTACTAGAAGAGTAGAGGACTTAGGTGATGACCTGTTGACAATTACAAGGTTATGCCCAAAATGTTGATTTTTTTCTATTGCTTTGGATGACAGTAATGACATGGTTGACACAGCTCAGTTACTTGTATTCATTCGTGGCACTGACAAATCGTTCCACATTGCTGAGGAACTGGCAGGGCTGCAAAGTATGAAAGACATCACTAAAGGGGCAGACATTTTTGCGAACGTCTGCAAAACACTCAAGCATCTGGATTTAAAGTGGGAAAATCTGAAGTGTGTTACCACTGACGGGGCAAGGAACAGGACAGGGAAAAATGCTGGGTTGATGGGTAGAATTAACAGCCACGTAGAATCAATGGGCATAGCAAAACCAATCGGATTACACTGCATTATGCATAGATATATAGCCGCGGGTCAGAAATACACTAAAGACCCATTTATAACTGCTCGAACTATCGGATAAACATAAACTAAAGTTACTTGTAAAATAGAAAATTTCAAACCCAATAATTTGGCAAATGGCAAAGTGGTCAAACTGTTCACATATCTAGACAACCCAAATTCCAAAAATACTGATATTGAATATGAATAGAAACTCCAATAGACATAAAAGCAACTTTTTGTTCAATTTTTGCAGATTTATAAAATCCAAGGGCATCAATAAATGAGAAAAACATTCCCATTCTGTATCTAAGAATTCTTCCCAATACAAGAAATGTCTATTATACTTGTGTGCACAGCTACTAAAGGTATCATGAGCTGCCTTGCTCTTCTTTTGATTTAGTGTTTAATGAAGCCCCAATAATTGATTTTTTTTTTATCTTAGCCATTGGCCGTAATCACCATCCTCAACTAAATCCACATTTGGACTGCAATGTATACTGCATTCTACAGAGAAGACCTTTTTAAAAATAAATGATGATTTTGGATTTAGGGACCATTTGTCTAAGTAATACAGACATTATATGCCTGTTAATACCACTGGCCAGGACCTCTCCATTCTGTTCAATCTAGAGTATAGCATGATCCAAAGTGCGTGCATAGGCCCCAAAGCCATAAGCCGCAATTAGACTGGCAAAACAGTAGGGTCTAGGGTATTCATGGTGGCTTCAAGCCTCATGGCATAGTTATTCAACAAGATCCACAGCCAAGGGAGTAATAGCAGGCAGCTCACCTTCTCCTTCAAAGAAGCCACATTACAACATGTTTCCCTAGTAATGAAGCTTTCAAGAAACAGGAATATACAGGAATGCTTATATTTTTAACGAACAGCTAAGGACTACTTTAAGTGATTTGAAGTTGTAACCTTGAAAAATAAGCCTGTAATATTTGTAGTTTTAAACTCCAAATTATGTTTGCAAGATAATTTGACTTGTATTCTTGTAATAAATTTCACAACTAAACATCACAGAATACATTACCAAAGCAAGAAAAGAAAAAATTACTGGGCACTGCAAGCATCTTCCTGATTTAACTGAGAGAAAAAAAACACTCACCAAGTCTGGATGTCAGGGTGTCCAGGCCTATTAACAATGCTGGAATTTGTTGGAGCTGCTCCTGCAGCTCAATTAAGTGGTTCCTTTTTTTCTCCCAGTCTGCTGACAGTACCACCACTTTGCCATCTACTGCCTGCAACATCGTGAACCAGTTAGTAAATCCAGATGAAAATACATTTAAAAACAAGTAACAATTTAACTACGATCTAGTTGAAAGTCAAATTACCTGATAGTTTAAATTTTTATTAGCATTAAATTCCCAATTTTACTGTGGCATTAAAACTGCTTAATTCAAATTGTTCAATAATTCTAATCTTTTTCAGCACACAAAACCGATCAGGAGACTGTATTAAGTAGCAGTGGCCTACTGACGCTTTACGTAAATAGTCTGAACTGGCTATTCCCCAGGTTTTACAATACCTATTGGTGAAACTGTTACATGGTGCACCCATCACAACTAGCTGCCAAGTCCATAAATTTTGCTGATGTTGCATTTAAATTGCCTTCCAAAGCATCTACAAGTGATACAGATCAGAATACAGACAATACATAAATGTTTAGGATAAAAAATGAATAAATAAGTGATCTAATGTTGCAACACCCTGTGTGTACTCGCACACTATAGTACACAGCAGTAGAATGCTGATGCATGCGCGTCATCCCCGAATGGCAACGCCATTAAGCTAAAATACCAAGTATAGACTAGGTCCTCCATCATAGATGAAAAGAGGGACAAGTCATCATGGCTGTGTTCACACTTTCAAAAAAAAAGACTTGCATTTATATAGTCTCTTTCATGACCACAGAATGACCCAAATGCTTTACAACCAATAAAGTACTTTTTTGAACTGTAGTTTCTGTTGTAATGTAGGAAATGCGGCAACTAATTTGTGCACAGCGAGCTCCCACATACGGCAGTGTGATAATGATCAGATAACTTTTTCTGATGATGTTGATTGAAGGTTAAATATTGACTAGGACACTGGAGATAACTCCCCTGCTCTTCCTTAAAATAGTGCCATGGGATCTTTTACATCCACCTGATAGGGTACACAGGGCCTCGGTTTAACGTTTCATCCGAAAGAGGTCAACTCTGACACAGCAACACTCCCTCAGTGCACTGGAATGTCAGTCTTGATTTTTGCGTTGAAGTCCTGGAGTGGGCCTTGAACCCACAAACTTCTACTCAGAGGCAAGAGTGCTACCAACTGAACCACAGTTTATAATGGTCACAGCAATACCAATAATATGACAGTGTCATGGATGCAGCAGTGGGCTGTACTTCTCTCACAATACGACTACAACATTGGATATCATAGTTCAAAGGAGAATCCAATAGCTGAGAATCCTAAAGGTTTGCCGCATGAAGACTCAAAAGTAGGCTGTGAGGGTGCAATCTTCACAATAGGAGTTGTGGATGAGGACTTTCCAATCTCTGCAACTGAAATTGTAGCTGGAACTCAAAGACCTAGTTTTAAAAAGAGTCTACGAACAGACTTTGAACAGTTGGACAGAGTTTGACCAGTGTTCTGATGTGGAACTGAAACTGTTCCACAATCGACGTAACAAGTTGTCATGTGAACAGGGATGCATTAAGTGGGGTCACAGAATGGTAGTACCTAGTTCTTTATGAGACAAGATTCTGGCAGACCTTCATACTGAACACATGGTATAACTAGTATGAAATCCATAGCCAGAAGTTTTGTTTATTGACCTGGTCTAGATGGTGATCTAGAATCATTGATTAGAAAATTTACTATTTGTCAAAATTGCAGGAATAAACTGCCAAAAATTCATCTAAAACCATGGTCGTGGGCGACTTGGCCATTTGAAAGACTGCACGTAGACTTTTGCAAAAAGGCAAGTGAAAATTTCTTATTAATTATTGACAGTCACTACGCGGATCCAAGTAAAGCATACGGCCAAAACAACAAAGCTGAAAGGACAATAGAGGAGTTAAAATCCATTTCTGCTTGCCATGGTTTACCAGCGCAGTTTGTCTCAGATAACAGCTCTCAATTTCATTTTGCTCTGTTTCAGAACTTCATAAAGCAAAATGGTATCAAACATACCCTCACTCCTTCATATCATTTGACATCAAATGCAGCAGCAGAAAAAATCTGCGAGAATAGTCAAGGAATCACTCAAGAAGCAAGTGTTGCATGAATGTTCAAGTTGCAGTATGAAACAGAGATTAGCTAATTTTCTGAAGTACAGAACAACTCCACACTCAACTAACGAAGCAAAGATTAAAAACACGTTTGAGTTTAGTTCAACCAAATCTGACTGCTAAAGTTGAATGAAAACAGTTCAGTCAGAAATGCAGTATGACACAAACAAAAAGAGAACATAGTTTCATGAGAAATGAATATGTTTATGTTCTGAGCCCCCCTCACAAGTCACACAAGTGTAATGTAGAAAATGTCGCACAAGTTTCTGGTACTAAGAGATACATAGTTGAAACTGGTGGAAAAGTGAGAAGTGTTCACATAGATTACATAATCCCAGCGAGCAATGATCCAAAACTTGAGCATGACTTACTTGATAGCAAGCTTTTTCCAGAATGTGAACCAGTTCAGACTTGGGTGCCTGAAGTACCAGTTCCGGAAAAAGAAACAAGTCCTGAACTGAAACCAGACAATCCAAAACTTGACCCTACACCAAAACCTGAGAGATCAGAAAGACTATGTAAACAAGTTGTTAGACTTGATTTATAGATATAATTTAAAGAAAAAGTCAGCAGTCATTTTGCCAAATGTGCATATTCTCAAAGATGTGTTTGCTTTTGAAGCTGTATAGTTAGTGTACCTGGAAACTGTTTATTAAAAGTTTTTTTTTAAAAGGGGAAGCAGTGTACTGCATTCCTATGTTATGAGCATGCCCAGTGCGTGATGACATCATTAAAAATCTGATCTGGCCATCTTGGTGTCTGCCTTTGTCAACATGTTCCTTCCAATATATAACAGAATAAAAAGATTGGAAACCAAATTAATATCCATAAGATATTCAACAAAGTTGTGGAATTCTATTTGAGCATTAGTTGTGGATGAACTGAACTGAACCGAATATTTGTAATTGACTTTGATATCATACCTCTCCGACCTTAGCACATTCCACGGCTCGTTTGTGCAGGGCTGCCCATGTATTCTCATATCTTTAAAAAAAAAAGATACAAAAGTGAGATTTCCCTTTTTTTAAATTGATCAAGTAATCATCTGAAGATAAAAGAACAGTTATGAACAACCTGCTATTTTAAACCTGATCTTTTGATAGAAAATGGACTCCATTTTCTGTCAAATGGCAATTTTTAAAAAAGCCATTGCTGTCCCTTTTAATATTGGTAGTGGAAGCAGGGAGCCAAAAGAAAAAAAGTTTTGAGAAAAATTTTAAAGTTAGATTTGAATAAAAGTTAATTTTTAGATAATGAAAATAAAGGACACAGAGGACACATCAAGAATAGGGCAGAAGAGGCTGAGGAAAAAAGGGAAAACATGGTCAGTATAGTGAGAATGTTTAGAACTTTTCTGAGGAAAATTTTTTGGTGTTTAGTATTTAACAATGAAGCAGCATTCGAGTAGTTTTATATTATAATTGGCATTTGTTTCAGCATCATGTTGCATAAGCAGAAGAAAATGCAAACTGGTCACTGTTTCCCCGAACCTGTCAGCAGTGCAAAGGTGATCTGACCTTGCCACTAGTCAACATCTAGTTTTACCATGGCAAGTTTCCACTAATTATGCCCATTCACAGGCCTTCAGAGGCGGTGGCTGAGAAAAACTAGCTGCCTGTTCTAATCCCACCTTCCAGCACTTGACCCGCAGCCTTGCAGGTTACAGCACTTCAGGTGCAGGCCCTGGTACATTTCAAAGGAGTTGAGGGTTTCTGCCTCCACCACCAATCAGGGCAGCGAATTCCAGACACTCACCACCCTCTGGGTGAAAAAGTTTTCCTCATGTCCCCTCTAATCCTTCTACCAATCACCTTAAATCTGTGCCCCCTGGTAATTGACTTCTTCGCGAGGGGAAACAGGTCCCTCCTGCCTATTCTATCTAGGCCCCTCCTAATTTTATACACCTCAATTAAGTCACCCCTCAGTCTCCTCTGCTCTAAGGAAAACAACCCTACTCTATCCAATCTTTCTTCATAGCTGCAATTTTCAAGCCCGGGCAACATTCTTGTAAATCTCCTCTGTACTCTCTCCAGAGCAATTATGTCCTTCCTGTAATGTGGTGACCAGAACTGTACACAATACTCCAACTGTTGCCTAACCAGCATTTTATACAGTTCCAGCATTTCATCCCTGCTTTTGTATTCTATACCTTGGCCAATAAAGGAAAGCATCCCATATGCCTTCTTCACCACTTTACTACCTGTCCTGCCACCTTCAGGGACCTGTGAACATGCGCTCCAAGGTCTCTCATTTCCTCTACCCCTCTCAATATCCTCCTGTTTACTGTGTATTCCCTTTCTTTGTTTGCCCTCCACAAACGTATTACCTCACACTTCTCCAGGCTGAATTCCATTTGCCACTTTTACACCCACTCAACCAAACCATTGATATCATTCTCGATTTGACAGCTATCTTCTTCACTATCAACCACACGGCCAATTTTTGTGTTATCTGCAAATTTCCCAATCATGCCTCACACATTTAAGTCCAAATCATTAATATATACCTCAAACAGCAAGGGACCGAACACTGAGCCCTGTGGAATGCCACTGGAAACCGCTTTCCATTCGCAAAAACATCAGTCAACTACTACCCTTTGTTTCCCGTCACTGAGCCAATTTTGGATCCAACTCACCAAATTCCCCTGTATCCCATGGGCTTTTACTCTTCTGACCAGTCTGCCATGTGGAACCTTGTCAAATGCCTTACTAAAATCCATGTAGGCCACATCCACGGCACTACCCTCATCAATCCTCCTTGTTCCTCAAAAAATTCAATTAAATTACTAAGATATGACCTTCCCTTAACAAATCCATGCTGACTATCTCTGATTAATCTGTGCCTTTCCATTTGACAGTTTATCCTATCTCTCAGAATTGATTTGAATAATTTGCCCACCGAGGTCAGAGTGACCGGCTTATAATTATTTGGCCTATCCCTCGCACCCTTTTTAAACAATGATACAACGTTCGCAGACCTCCAATCCTCTGGTACCTTGCCTGTATCTAGTGAGGATTTGAAAATGATCCTCAGAGCAACCACTATTTCCTCCCCGACTTCAACAGCCTGGGATACAATCCATCTGGCCCTGGTTATTTATCCACTTTCAAGGATGTCAGACCCTCTCATACTTCCTCTCTCATTATGCTCATATCTAATATTTCACACTCCTCCTCATTAACTACAATGTCTGCATCAGCCCTCTCCTTTGTGAAGACAGAGACAAAGTACTCATTCTGAACCCTGCTCACATCTTCTGCATCCATGCACAAGTTACCTTGTACATCTCTGATTGGCCCTTCCCTTAGTTATCCTCTTGCTCTTAATGTACGGTCAAAATAAGGGGTCTCCCATTTAAGACAGAGATGAACAGGAATTTTTATTCTTTCAGAAGGTTGTGAAATCTTCCCCAGAGAGCAGTGAAGGCTGTGTCATTGAATATATTCAAGACCGAGTTAGACAGATTGTTGATCGGCAAAGAGAGTCTCGGGTTATTTGTGGGGGGGTGAGGTTGCGGGGAGGGTAGGCAGGAAAGTGGAGTTAAGGCCACAATCAGATCAACCGTGATCTTATTGAATGACGGAGTAGGCTTAAAGGGCCGAATGACTTACTCCTATTTCTTATGGTCAAAGATTGCGTCTTATCTATTGACAATTGAAATAAACAGAAGAACCACTCATTTAGCATTAGCTGCATTTTAACATAGTAATTACCACAAAAGTTGCTACACCAAGATGGTTCCAAGATAATTCTGCTGCAATATGATCCTCAATTCACCAAATATATCAAACCCTCAATGGCAACTAAATGAGTTTCATCTAGTGATGATCCAAATAATTCTATAGTCAAATAGGCAGAAATAATTTTTACTTAAGTGCAGAATTTGTCATCTTGAATATTTTAAAACATTGCTAGGTGAAATATTTTTGTTTTCACCTCTGCAATTCTTTGTGAAGTGTCATTGCATTCAGGAACAATCATCACCTATTTGCCAATTTCAGAACTAGATCTCAAATTCACCTTTCAGTACTGAAATAGTATCTACTGAATATATTGTATATCAATTCCATTTAATTCAATAAATGTTAGCCAGTAACAATTACTTTTTAAAATTACCTGTCAATAACTAGATGTGCTGTTTGTCATATTCAAAAGTAGTTTTGCATGCAATTTTTAATAGTAAAGGCCTATATAAACTCGGCATACGGAAACTGAAGTTAGCACATTAGATGGACACAAACAAAATTGGACCCCACTGAAAAACCGCACACAGATGGGAGTGCGAATGTGCCAGAGCGAGAGATGAGATATGCAGAGACAGAGAAGCATGAAGCTCTCCCAATGTCCTGGTAACATACTTAACTCAAACCTGTTGTATACAGAATGTCTACAGAGTTTTGCAAAATAATAATGATTGTACTTCGGAAGATAATCCACTGGTTATGAAGAGCTTTGGGATGTTCTGAGAACTTGGTGAGACACAATGCAAGTGAAAATCCTGTCTCTTGAGTTCCCATTTTTCAAACATTCAGACTTGCTCTAAACTGAAATATGGAATGAAGTCTCAAGTTACCATAAAATATTTCTGTACCATATTTCAGTCATGCAAATTTATATAGAGTTTAAAATGAAGCTCTACCTAAATGGTCAGCTGTTTTTGTTAAGATCCCTGTGGAGACCAACAAAGCAAAACCAATTGAAGAAACAAAAACCAAACAGACAAGATTTCACTTTTATAAATTTTACTTTAGCATTCAAACCAAAACCAACACAAATCAAGCCAAAACCAACATAAATTAAACATGAACTGACAGTTAAATCACATTCGATATAAAGGTTATATGTTAACTATCAGATGTACCAAGGATATATCTCAAGTCCTTTGGCAGTCCGGTCAGCAGGATGATGCTGAACCGTCACAAAGTCCTTCAGGTCTTTGAACTTTTCAAGTAGATCTCCAGATCCTGTCTCCCAAGATGCAAACGCTGGTTTCCACTCAATGGCAGCTTCTCTGCAATCTGAAACCCACCGATAAAGTCTCCAAAACTGAGTACCCTTCTCGGACTTGCGTGGTTTTGCTCACAACAGTGCTGGACATGTAACTTCACTTGTCTTGCCTTGCTAACTCTTTAATGCACCTAAAACAACGACAACAACTTGTATTTTCCAAGGGTCAGCTCTGAAAAAACAACTTCCAATTTAAAGAGCTCGTCTTTTTCTTAAAAAAAAAATCTGGGAAACTTTTAAAAACAATCACTAGCTTTTCAGCTGGCTTCCACCCTCCAGAGTCACCTAGTGAAAACTGAAATTCAAGCTCCAACCACATGTCTCTGGTGAAAAAAAACTGTTTTGTTAACCTGGTTCTGGCCTCCCAGATTTTCAAATCAGGCTCTGTCTTAAAAAAAAACAGGCTTTGAATCCAAAGTCATAGCACCCAACATGTTAGCTGCACAGAACATAGTCTGCACAAGAGGACTCCATCACACATCTCAAACATCTCTCCAGATAGTCACTGTGCTGTTGTCCACATACCCATCTACTCAAATGGTACAAAGTCTAATTACCAGCTTGCTGAGAAAGAACCCGGGGTGGTGGGTGGGTGGGTGAAGGTGGATTCTTATCCAAAGAAGCTGTCCTTCAACAAAAGTAAATGTATACAAGGGCAGCAGCCTCAGGATACTTAGTTTGCTTAAATTCAACCATATTCCAACTGACAACTACAAGGTAGCATTCTGTGAATGCAGAGCAGTGCACTACATAAAGGATTGAAGGATTCTATGTTTTAGTTTCAGCGAAGCAACAAATTCTTTGCAATGCTAACATTGTTCTGCTACATCAGTTACGCTTCTGCATAAATTTTGTCTTCATTATAAAACCAACCAGATTAGTCAGAACTACATGGTCTGTTAGTGTAGTGCTTTTCCTATTAAAGACAGTAGACTGCATTGGACAACTATGAAATAATAATGGTTAATCCTACAGCATGTTTACCTATTCACTCCACACAAAGTTACAAAGGCAAGGGGCTGTCTATGGAAGCTGCTTTCTACTGTGAGGATGAATAAAGAGCACTAGCAGATAACCTGAAATCGTAACAGTTCCATTACTCCATTACCTATAGCAAAAAACATTGGATAAAGATTAATGAACTTTTGCTGCATGGCTGAGTGCGTCAAATGTTTTTATGTAATATACTGTACATTCAGGTTGAAAAGAGGAATATGCAAGACACTGACTGGAAATGATACTGGTCCACATTGTAATTAGCACTGTGGGTACACATCTGCTTTAAAGCAACTTGAATTTCCTCTGAAAGACACAGTTTCACCAAATCTCTATTGAACACCTCCATGTTTGACTCCATAAAAGACTGTAGATCAGTGTGATTTCACAGTTCATTACCATACCACCCCCCTTTCATTTCCTATCATATCGCATTCAACATGTTCCACTTCAGTTGTTTTCTGATTATGACTCATTTTCCTCCGTCTCCTTGCACATTGCAAGTGATTTGTTTTTGACTCAAAATAGACATTTTACTGCCATATAACTTGTTGTTTAACTAATGGATTGTTAATAATCCATTTTCCTACTGCAACATTTACCACTTTATGTTGTTGCAATGTTAGCCCACAAAATCATTAATCACTCATCAACAGATACCCTCCAATGAAACCTTTCGAACACTAAACCTGAATAGTATTAGCCATAATAAGGATAATAAAAATCACACAGTAGAGCACAAACAATAAACTAAAACAGGAGTAATTACTGGCAAAGGTTCACCTATCTCTGGAAATCGCCTTGAACATATGAACATACAAATTAGGAGGAGAAGGCCCCTCGGCCTCGCTTCACCATTCAGCAAGATCATAGCTGATCTGACTGTAACCTCAACTCCACATTCTTGCCAACCCTCAATAACCTTTCACCCCCTTATCAAGAATCTAACTCTGCCTCAAAAATATTCAAAGACTCTGCTTCCACTGCCTTTTGAGGAAGAGTTTCAAAGACGCACGACCCTCAGAGAAAAAATTTCTCCTCATCTCTGTCTTAAATGGGCGACCCCTTATTTTTAAACAGTGACCCCTAGTTCTAGATTCTCCCACAAGAGGAAACATCCTTTCCACATCCACCCTGTCAAGACCTCTCAGGATCTTAGATGTTTCAATCAAGTCACCTCTCACTCTTCCAAACTCTAGCAAATACAAGCCTAGCCTGTCCAACCTTTCCCCATTAGACAACCCGCTCATTCCAGGTATTTGTCTGAGCTGCTTCCAACGCATTTACATCCTTCCCTAAATAAGGAGACCGATACTGTACACAGTACTCCAGATATGGTCTCACCAATGCCCTGTATAACTGAATCATTACCTCCCTACTTATGTATTTAATTCCCCTTGCAATAAACGATAACATTCTATTCGCTTTCCTATTACTTGCTGTACCTGCATACTAACCTTTTGCCATTCATGCACTAGGACACCCAGATCCTTCAGCATCTCATAGTTCAGTATTATCTCACCATTTAGATAATATGCTTCTTTTTTATTCTGTTCCCCCTCCCACTCTCTCCCTCGCACTGTCCCCCGCCCACACTCTCTCTCTCGCACTGTCCCCCCCCCACTCTCTCTCTCGCGCACTGTCCTCCCCACTCTCTCTCTCGCACTGTCCTCCCCACTCTCTCTCTCGCACTGTCCCCCCCCACTCTCTCTCTCGCACTGTCCCCCCCCACTCTCTCTCTCGCACTGTCCCCCCCCACTCTCACTCTCGCACTGTCCCCCCCACTCTCACTCTCGCACTGTCCCCCCCACTCTCTCTCTCGCACTGTCCCCCCCACTCTCTCTCTCGCACTGTCCCCCCCACTCTCTCTCTCGCACTGTCCCCCCCACTCTCACTCTCGCACTGTCCCCCCCACTCTCACTCTCGCACTGTCCCCCCCACTCTCACTCTCGCACTGTCCCCCCCACTCTCTCTCTCGCACTGTCCCCCCCACTCTCTCTCTCGCACTGTCCCCCCCACTCTCTCTCTCGCACTGTCCCCCCCACTCTCTCTCTCGCACTGTCCCCCCCACTCTCACTCTCGCACTGTCCCCCCCACTCTCACTCTCGCACTGTCCCCCCCACTCTCACTCTCGCACTGTCCCCCCCACTCTCTCTCTCGCACTGTCCCCCCCACTCTCACTCTCGCACTGTCCCCCCCACTCTCTCTCTCGCACTGTCCCCCCCACTCTCTCTCTCGCACTGTCCCCCCCACTCTCTCTCTCGCACTGTCCCCCCCACTCTCTCTCTCGCACTGTCCCCCCCACTCTCTCTCTCGCACTGTCCCCCCCCACTCTCTCTCTCGCACTGTCCCCCCCACTCTCTCTCTCGCACTGTCCCCCCCACTCTCTCTCTCGCACTGTCCCCCCCACTCTCTCTCTCGCACTGTCCCCCCCACTCTCTCTCTCGCACTGTCCCCCCCACTCTCACTCTCGCACTGTCCCCCCCACTCTCACTCTCGCACTGTCCCCCCCACTCTCACTCTCGCACTGTCCCCCCCACTCTCTCTCTCGCACTGTCCCCCCCACTCTCTCTCTCGCACTGTCCCCCCCACTCTCACTCTCGCACTGTCCCCCCCACTCTCACTCTCGCACTGTCCCCCCCACTCTCACTCTCGCACTGTCCCCCCCACTCTCACTCTCGCACTGTCCCCCCCACTCTCTCTCTCGCACTGTCCCCCCCACTCTCTCTCTCGCACTGTCCCCCCCACTCTCTCTCTCGCACTGTCCTCCCACACTCTCTCTCTCGCACTGTCCTCCCACACTCTCTCTCTCGCACTGTCCTCCCACACTCTCTCTCTCGCACTGTCCTCCCACACTCTCTCTCTCGCACTGTCCTCCCACACTCTCTCTCTCGCACTGTCCTCCCCCACTCTCTCTCTCGCACTGTCCCCCCCACTCTCTCTCTCGCACTGTCCTCCCACACACACTCTCTCGCACTGTCCCCCCCACACACTCTCTCGCACTGTCCTCCCACACTCTCTCTCTCGCACTGTCCTCCCACACTCTCTCTCTCGCACTGTCCTCCCACACTCTCTCTCTCGCACTGTCCTCCCACACTCTCTCTCTCGCACTGTCCTCCCCCACTCTCTCTCTCGCACTGTCCTCCCCCACTCTCTCTCTCGCACTGTCCCCCCCACTCTCTCTCTCGCACTGTCCTCCCACACTCTCTCTCTCGCACTGTCCTCCCACACACACTCTCTCGCACTGTCCCCCCCCCCCACTCTCTCTCTCGCACTGTCCTCCCCCCCCACTCTCTCTCTCGCACTGTCCTCCCCCACTCTCTCTCTCGCACTGTCCCCCCCACTCTCTCTCTCGCACTGTCCCCCCCACTCTCTCTCTCGCACTGTCCCCCCCACTCTCTCTCTCGCACTGTCCCCCCCACTCTCTCTCTCGCACTGTCCCCCCCACTCTCTCTCTCGCACTGTCCCCCCCACTCTCTCTCTCGCACTGTCCCCCCCACTCTCTCTCTCGCACTGTCCTCCCACACTCTCTCTCTCGCACTGTCCTCCCACACTCTCTCTCTCGCACTGTCCTCCCACACTCTCTCTCTCGCACTGTCCTCCCACACTCTCTCTCTCGCACTGTCCTCCCACACTCTCTCTCTCGCACTGTCCTCCCACACTCTCTCTCTCGCACTGTCCTCCCCCACTCTCTCTCTCGCACTGTCCCCCCCACTCTCTCTCTCGCACTGTCCTCCCACACACACTCTCTCGCACTGTCCCCCCCACACACTCTCTCGCACTGTCCTCCCACACTCTCTCTCTCGCACTGTCCTCCCACACTCTCTCTCTCGCACTGTCCTCCCCCACTCTCTCTCTCGCACTGTCCTCCCCCACTCTCTCTCTCGCACTGTCCCCCCCACTCTCTCTCTCGCACTGTCCTCCCACACTCTCTCTCTCGCACTGTCCTCCCACACACACTCTCTCGCACTGTCCCCCCCACTCTCTCTCTCGCACTGTCCCCCCCCCCCACTCTCTCTCTCGCACTGTCCTCCCCCCCCACTCTCTCTCTCGCACTGTCCCCCCCACTCTCTCTCTCGCACTGTCCTCCCACACTCTCTCTCTCGCACTGTCCTCCCACACTCTCTCTCTCGCACTGTCCTCCCACACTCTCTCTCTCGCACTGTCCTCCCACACTCTCTCTCTCGCACTGTCCTCCCACACTCTCTCTCTCGCACTGTCCTCCCACACACACTCTCTCGCACTGTCCCCCCCACACACTCTCTCGCACTGTCCCCCCCCCCCACTCTCTCTCTCGCACTGTCCTCCCCCCCCACTCTCTCTCTCGCACTGTCCTCCCCCACTCTCTCTCTCGCAATGTCCCCCCCACTCTCTCTCTCGCACTGTCCTCCCCCACTCTCTCTCTCGCACTGTCCCCCCCACTCTCTCTCTCGCACTGTCCCCCCCACTCTCTCTCTCGCACTGTCCCCCCCACTCTCTCTCTCGCACTGTTCCCCCCCACTCTCTCTCGCACTGTCCCCCCCACTCTCTCTCTCGCACTGTCCCCCCCACTCTCTCTCTCGCACTGTCCCCCCCACTCTCTCTCTCTCTCGCACAGTACCCCCCCCCCACACTCTCTCTCGCACTGTCCCCCCCCACTCTCTCTCTCGCACTGTCCTCCCCCACTCTCTCTCTCGCACTGTCCCCCCCACTCTCTCTCTCGCACTGTCCCCCCCACTCTCTCTCTCGCACTGTCCCCCCCACTCTCTCTCTCGCACTGTTCCCCCCCCCCTCTCTCTCGCACTGTCCCCCCCCACTCTCTCTCTCGCACTGTCCCCCCCACTCTCTCTCTCGCACTGTCCCCCCCACTCTCTCTCTCTCTCGCACTGTCCCCCCCCCACACACTCTCTCGCACAGTACCCCCCCCACACTCTCCCTCGCACTGTCACCCCCCCACACTCTCCCTCGCACTGTCCCCCCCACACTCTCCCTCGCACTGTCCCCCCCCCACACTCTCTCTCGCACTGTCCCCCCCCACACTCTCCCTCGCACTGTCCCCCCCACACTCTCCCTCGCACTGTCACCCCCCCACACTCTCCCTCGCACTGTCCCCCCCACACTCTCCCTCGCACTGTCCCCCCCCCCACACTCTCTCTCGCACTGTCCCCCCCCCACACTCTCTCTCGCACTGTACCCCCCCCACACTCTCTCTCGCACTGTCCCCCCCCCCACACTCTCTCTCGCACTGTCCCCCCCCCCACTCTCTCTCGCACTGTCCCCCCCCCCCACTCTCTCTCGCACTGTCCCCCCCCCCCACTCTCTCTCGCACTGTCCCCCCCCCACACTCTCTCTCGCACTGTCCCCCCCCCCACTCTCTCTCGCACTGTCCCCCCCCCCACACTCTCTCGCACTGTCCCCCCCCCCACACTCTCTCTCGCACTGTCCCCCCCCCCACACTCTCTCTCGCACTGTTCCCCCCCCCACACTCTCTCTCGCACTGTCCCCCCCCCCACACTCTCTCTCGCACTGTCCCCCCCCCACACTCTCTCTCGCACTGTCCCCCCCCCACACTCTCTCTCGCACTGTCCCCCCCACTCTCTCTCTCGCACTGTCCCCCCCACTCTCACTCTCGCACTGTCCCCCCCACTCTCTCTCTCGCACTGTCCCCCCCACTCTCTCTCGCACTGTCCCCCCCACTCTCTCTCTCGCACTGTCCCCCCCACTCTCTCTCTCGCACTGTCCCCCCCACTCTCTCTCTCGCACTGTCCCCCCCACTCTCTCTCTCGCACTGTCCCCCCCACTCTCTCTCTCGCACTGTCCCCCCCACTCTCTCTCTCGCACTGT
Organism: Heterodontus francisci; assembly: GCF_036365525.1. Classification (NCBI taxonomy): domain Eukaryota; kingdom Metazoa; phylum Chordata; class Chondrichthyes; order Heterodontiformes; family Heterodontidae; genus Heterodontus; species Heterodontus francisci. The sequence goes on from NC_090372.1 coordinate 45,122,361, forward strand.
CCCCCCCACACTCTCTCTCGCACTGTCCCCCCCACTCTCTCTCTCGCACTGTCCCCCCCACTCTCACTCTCGCACTGTCCCCCCCACTCTCTCTCTCGCACTGTCCCCCCCACTCTCTCTCGCACTGTCCCCCCCACTCTCTCTCTCGCACTGTCCCCCCCACTCTCTCTCTCGCACTGTCCCCCCCACTCTCTCTCTCGCACTGTCCCCCCCACACTCTCTCTCGCACTGTTCCCCCCCCCCTCTCTCGCACTGTCCTCCCACACACACACTCTCGCACTGTCCCCCCCACTCTCTCTCGCACTGTCCCCCCCCCCCACTCTCTCTCGCACTGTCCCCCCCCCCCACACTCTCTCGCACTGTCCCCCCCCCCACACTCTCTCGCACTGTCCCCCCCCCCACTCTCTCTCTCGCACTGTCCTCCCCCACTCTCTCTCTCGCACTGTCCCCCCCCCACTCTCTCTCTCGCACTGTCCCCCCCACTCTCTCTCTCGCACTGTCCTCCCCCACTCTCTCTCTCGCACTGTCCTCCCCCACTCTCTCTCTCGCACTGTCCCCCCCACTCTCTCTCTCGCACTGTCCCCCCCCCCCCTCTCTCTCGCACTGTCCCCCCCCCCTCTCTCTCTCGCACTGTCCTCCCACACTCTCTCTCTCGCACTGTCCCCCCCACTCTCTCTCTCGCACTGTCCCCCCCACTCTCTCTCTCGCACTGTCCTCCCCCACTCTCTCTCTCGCACTGTCCCCCCCACTCTCTCTCTCGCACTGTCCTCCCACACTCTCTCTCTCGCACTGTCCCCCCCACTCTCTCTCTCGCACTGTCCCCCCCACTCTCTCTCTCGCACTGTCCCCCCCACTCTCTCTCTCGCACTGTCCTCCCACACTCTCTCTCTCGCACTGTCCTCCCACACTCTCTCTCTCGCACTGTCCTCCCACACTCTCTCTCTCGCACTGTCCTCCCACACTCTCTCTCTCGCACTGTCCTCCCACACTCTCTCTCTCGCACTGTCCTCCCACACTCTCTCTCTCGCACTGTCCTCCCCCACTCTCTCTCTCGCACTGTCCCCCCCACTCTCTCTCTCGCACTGTCCTCCCACACACACTCTCTCGCACTGTCCCCCCCACACACTCTCTCGCACTGTCCTCCCACACTCTCTCTCTCGCACTGTCCTCCCACACTCTCTCTCTCGCACTGTCCTCCCACACTCTCTCTCTCGCACTGTCCCCCCCACTCTCTCTCTCGCACTGTCCTCCCACACTCTCTCTCTCGCACTGTCCTCCCACACTCTCTCTCTCGCACTGTCCCCCCCACTCTCTCTCTCGCACTGTCCCCCCCACTCTCTCTCTCGCACTGTCCCCCCCACTCTCTCTCTCGCACTGTCCTCCCACACACACTCTCTCGCACTGTCCCCCCCACACACTCTCTCGCACTGTCCTCCCACACTCTCTCTCTCGCACTGTCCCCCCCACTCTCTCTCTCGCACTGTCCCCCCCACTCTCTCTCTCGCACTGTCCTCCCACACACACTCTCTCGCACTGTCCCCCCCACACACTCTCTCGCACTGTCCTCCCACACTCTCTCTCTCGCACTGTCCTCCCACACTCTCTCTCTCGCACTGTCCTCCCACACTCTCACTCTCGCACTGTCCCCCCCACTCTCTCTCTCGCACTGTCCTCCCACACACACTCTCTCGCACTGTCCCCCCCACACACTCTCTCGCACTGTCCTCCCACACTCTCTCTCTCGCACTGTCCTCCCACACTCTCTCTCTCGCACTGTCCTCCCACACTCTCTCTCTCGCACTGTCCTCCCACACTCTCTCTCTCGCACTGTCCTCCCCCACTCTCTCTCTCGCACTGTCCTCCCCCACTCTCTCTCTCGCACTGTCCCCCCCACTCTCTCTCTCGCACTGTCCTCCCACACACACTCTCTCGCACTGTCCCCCCCACACACTCTCTCGCACTGTCCCCCCCCCCCACTCTCTCTCTCGCACTGTCCTCCCCCCCCACTCTCTCTCTCGCACTGTCCTCCCCCACTCTCTCTCTCGCACTGTCCTCCCCCACTCTCTCTCTCGCACTGTCCTCCCCCACTCTCTCTCTCGCACTGTCCCCCCCACTCTCTCTCTCGCACTGTCCCCCCCACTCTCTCTCTCGCACTGTCCCCCCCACTCTCTCTCTCGCACTGTTCCCCCCCCCTCTCTCTCGCACTGTCCCCCCCACTCTCTCTCTCGCACTGTCCCCCCCCACTCTCTCTCTCGCACTGTCCCCCCCACTCTCTCTCTCTCTCGCACAGTACCCCCCCCCCCACACTCTCTCTCGCACTGTCCCCCCCACTCTCTCTCTCGCACTGTCCTCCCCCACTCTCTCTCTCGCACTGTCCCCCCCACTCTCTCTCTCGCACTGTCCCCCCCACTCTCTCTCTCGCACTGTCCCCCCCACTCTCTCTCTCGCACTGTTCCCCCCCCCTCTCTCTCGCACTGTCCCCCCCACTCTCTCTCTCGCACTGTCCCCCCCACTCTCTCTCTCGCACTGTCCCCCCCACTCTCTCTCTCTCTCGCACTGTCCCCCCCCCACACACTCTCTCGCACAGTACCCCCCCCACACTCTCCCTCGCACTGTCACCCCCCCACACTCTCCCTCGCACTGTCCCCCCCACACTCTCCCTCGCACTGTCCCCCCCCCACACTCTCTCTCGCACTGTCCCCCCCCACACTCTCTCTCGCACTGTACCCCCCCCACACTCTCTCTCGCACTGTCCCCCCCCCACACTCTCTCTCGCACTGTCCCCCCCCCCACTCTCTCTCGCACTGTCCCCCCCCCCACTCTCTCTCGCACTGTCCCCCCCCCCACTCTCTCTCGCACTGTCCCCCCCCCACACTCTCTCTCGCACTGTCCCCCCCCCACTCTCTCTCGCACTGTCCCCCCCCCCACACTCTCTCGCACTGTCCCCCCCCCCACACTCTCTCTCGCACTGTCCCCCCCCCCACACTCTCTCTCGCACTGTCCCCCCCCCCACACTCTCTCTCGCACTGTTCCCCCCCCCCCACACTCTCTCTCGCACTGTCCCCCCCCCCACACTCTCTCTCGCACTGTCCCCCCCCCACACTCTCTCTCGCACTGTCCCCCCCCACACTCTCTCTCGCACTGTCCCCCCCAACACTCTCTCTCGCACTGTCCCCCCCCAACACTCTCTCTCGCACTGTCCCCCCCCCACACTCTCTCTCGCACTGTCCCCCCCCCCACACTCTCTCTCGCACTGTCCCCCCCCACACTCTCTCTCGCACTGTCCCCCCCCACTCGCTCTCTCTCTCACACTGTCCCCACTCCACCCTCTCTCCCTCACACACTGTCCCCCCTCCTCTCCCCGTCAACCCCCCGCCCCATCCCTCCTTTCCCTCTCTCCCTCTGTCTATAGCTTAAATGGTCTAAACACGCATGATAATAAGCTGCCTAACATCATGTTTTACTTCCAGCTCCAAGAGGGTCAATGTTCCATTTAGCACAGTTCAAGCATAAGGACATATTGAAAGGGATCCTAAGGAAATGGAGATTAATGTAGATCTTGGGTACATACGAATAAACAAATTCAGAGAAGTAGGCCATTTGGCCCCTCTAGCCTGCTCTGCCATTCAATAAGATCATGGCTGATCTGTTTGTGTCTCGAATTTCACACTCCCATCTAGCCCCGATAACCTTTGATTCCCCTGCCTAACAAGAATCTATCTAACTCCGCCTTAAAAATATTCAATGACCCTGCCTCCACCACCTTCTAAGGCAGAGAGTTCCAAAGTCGCACAACCCTCAGAAAAAATTTCTCCTCATCTCTGTCCTAAAAGGGCGACCCTTAAATTTTAAAACATTGCCCCCCTAGTTCTGGACTCACCTACAAGAGGAAACATCCTCTCCACATCCAACTTGTCAAAACCATTCAAGATCTTATATACTTCAATCAAGTCTCCCCTCACTCTTCTAAACTCCAGTGAAAATAAGCCCAGTCTGTCCAACCTTTCCTCATGAGGCAACCAGCTCATTCCAGGTATCAATTTAGTAAACCTCCTCTGAACCACCTCCAACGCATTTACACCCGTCCTTAAATAAGGAGACCAAAATTGCACACAGTATTCGAAATGTGGTCTCACCAATGCCCTGTATAACTGAAGCATCACATCCTTACTTTTATTTTCAATTCCTCTCGTAATAAAGGATAGCATTCCATTAGCCATCTTTATGACTTGCTGTACCTACATACTAACTTTTTGTGACTCATGCACTAGAACACCCAGATCCCTCTGCACCTCGGAATTCTGCAGTCGTTTTCCGTTTAAGTAATATTCTGCTTTTTTATTCTTCCTGCCAAAGTGAACAACTTCACCTTTTCCCACATTATACTCCATCTGCCAGACTTTTGCCCACTCACTCAACAGCACCTGTTACTCCTTCAAACAAGTCCAATAAATTGGTTAAACACGATTTCCCTTTCACAAAACCATGCTGACTATTCCCGATTACCTTGAGTTTTTCTAAGTGCCCAGCTATAGCCTCCTTAATGATCAATTCTAACACCATAATAAGCAAATATATGATAGAGGTATATAAAATTATAAGAGGCATAGATAGGGTAGATATCCAGAGTCTGTTTCCCATGGTAGGGGTGACTAAAACTAGAGGGTATAGATTTAAGGTGAGAGGGAGGAGGTTTAAAGGGGATCAAAGGGGTAAACTTTTCACACAAAGAATAGTGGGTATCTGGAATGAGCTGCCTGAGGAGGTGGTGGAGGCAGTAACAGTAGCGACATTTAAGAGGCATCTGGACAAGTATTTGAATAAGCAAGGCACAGAGGGATATGGAATTAATGCAGGCAGGCGGGATTAGTATAAATAGGCATTATGATTGGCATGGACGCGGTGGGCCGAACGGCCTGTTTCTACGCTGTACGACTCTATGACCTGCCCTACGACAGATGTCAAGCTAACTGGCCTATCGTTACCTGTTTTCTGTCTCCCCCACTCCCCCCACCTCTTTCTTGAATAGAGGGGCTATATTCCAGTTGATGGAACCTTTCCAGAATCCAGTGAATTTTGAAAAATGAACACCAACGCAGCTACTACCTCATTAGCCACGTCTTTTAAGACCCTAGGACGAAGCCCATCAGGACCCAGGGACTTGTCAGTCCACAGCTCCATCAGTTTGCTCAGTACTGTTTCCCTGGTGATTGTAATTTCACCAAGTTCCTCTCTTCCTTCCACCTCCTGATTTAGTTATTACTAGAATGTTTTTTTGTAGGGAAGTCAGAAGCAAAATATTTGTTAATTTCATCCACCATTTCCTTGTTATCTATTAACTCCACATTCTCACTCTCTAGAGGACCAACACTCACTTTACTTATTCTTCTCCTTTTTAAATACCCGTAGAAACTCTTGCTATCTGTTTTTACATTTCTAGCTAGCTTCCTCTCATACTCTTAATTTATTTCTCCTGATTAACCTTTGTCATTCTCTGCTGTTCTTTATATTCTGACCAATCATCTGACCTGCCACTCATCTTTGCACAATTTCATGCTTGTTCCTTAAGCTTGATGCTTTCCTTTACTTCTTTAGTTAACCATGGATGTTGGGTCCTCCCCTTTGAATTTTTCTTTACAGTAGGAATATAATTATTCTGAAATATCCCCTTAAATGTCTGCCACTGCTTCCCTATTGATCTATCTCCTAGCCTAGTAACCCAGTTCACATCTGCGAGCTCAGCTTTCATGCCCACATAGTTGCCCTTATTTAAGTTTAAAATACTAGCCTTAGACCCACTCTTCTCTCTTTCAAACTGGATGTGCAATTCATATTGTCGTTGCTGCTACCCAAGGTGCCTTTACTTTGAGGTCATTAATTAATCCAGTCACATTACACAGTATTCTATCTTTTGGTAGTGAATTGCTATGCATTAACGTGCACTGAGACACAAATGTACTGGAGCTATACAGGCGAAAAAGAAAAATAGAACGAACTGGCAACCACTCTCAAACCTCAACTTAAAATATCTTGAAACCACGTGCAGCTTTTCCCAGGACATTTACCTGTAAATCAAGGCTAATATTTATTATGTGTGTCGATTTGCACATGCATACAGACTGTCATTTTGGATCCAAGCTCCTAATTCTTTTTGGCCATATCTGGGCCTTACACTGCTCACTCTTCATCTCCTATTCCCCCACCTCATCCAGTCATTACCACAAATTCACATCTCGCTGTTCCCACCACAATTTCAGCAATCACTCCAACTCATCCATTAGATCCTTCAGGTAACAGAGGGGGTCGATGAGGCCAGTACACTTAACGTGTATATGGACTTGCAAAATGTGTTTGATAAAGTGCCACATATTAGGCTTGTTAGCAAAATTTAAGCCCTTAGGATAAAAGACTCAGTAAACAGCATGGATGGAAAATTGGCTATAGTATGGAAAATAGAGTTATGGTTAATGGCTGTTTTTCAGACTGGAGGGAGGTATACAGTGGAATTCTCCAGGGGCAATACTAGGACCATTGCTGCTTTTGAAGTACATTATTGACATGGACTTAGGGTACAGGGCACAATTTCAAAATTTGCAGATGACACAAAACTTGGAAGTTTTTTTTAAAGAGATACAGCACTGAAACAGGCCCTTCGGCCCACCGAGTCAGCGCCAACCAACAACCACCCATTTATACTAATCCTACGTTAATCCCATATTCCCTGCCACATCCCCACCAATCTCCTACCACCTACCTACATTAGGGGCAATTTATAATGGTCAATTTACCTATCAACCTGCAAGTCTTTGGCTGAGGGAGGAAACCGGAGCACCCGGCGGAAACCCACGTGGTCACAGGGAGAACTTGCAAACTCCACACAGGCAGTACCCAGAACTGAACCCGGGTCGCTGGAGCTGTGAGGCTGCGGTGCTAACCACTGTGCCGCCCCCAAGTGTAGCAAACAGTGAGGAAGGTAATAATGGACGTCAAGAGGACATAAACGATTCAACGCAGAAAAGTGAGAGGTGAAACATTTTGGAAAGAAGGATGAGGAAACACAATAAATGGTACATTTTAGGAGCAAATAAAGACAGACTTAGGGGTGGTTATGCACAAATCTTTGAAGGCAGCAGGACAGGTGAACAAAGCAGTTAATAAAGCATATGGATTCCTGGGGTTTATAAACAGAGTACAAAAACCAGGAAATTATGGTAAACCGATATAAAACATTAGTCCAGCCTCAGCTGGAGCCTTGTGTCCAATGTGTCCAATTCTAGGCACTACACTTTAGGAAGAACATGAAGTCATTGGAGAGGGCACAGAAGAAATTTATTAGAATGGGTTCAGAAATCAGGATTACAGTTATGTAGATAGACTGAAGAAGCTGAGGTTGTTCTCCTTCGAGGGGGATGGCTGAGATTTTGACAGAGGTGCTTAAATCAAGAGGAGTTTAGATATCGTAAATAAAGAGAAACTGTTTCCAATGAATGAAGAGTCAATAACCAGAGAGCAACGTGAGGAAGAATTTGTTTTTTTCAAAAAACACAAGTGATTATGCTTGCAGATACAGATTCAATAGTAGCCTTCAAAAAGAAAACTGGATAAATAATTGAAGGAGAAAAAATTGTAGGGATACGGGGAAGCAGCGGAGTAATGAGACTAACAGGATTACTTTTCGAAAGAGCTCGCACAGACTCAATGGATCAATTGGTATCCCTCGATACCGGACTATTCTATGATTCTGCAATTCTCCTCGATGGCATTACCTTCTTGTACTTCTATTTTACTGATTCCAATATAGCCAGCTTATTCCCTACAATTATTTACTGATAGAACACTTTTTAGGGTTTACTGCAATCCAACTAGGTTATCACTTCTTCAAAGGAAATCAAGGAAAGTGGTCTGCCAGGATTTTCCCCTTTTAAAACATGCTGACTGCTGTCTGTTAGGTTATTCTTGGATCTTGGCCAACTGCTCCAACGAAAACAAACGCATTGAACACAAAATGCTACTTCATAATTCTCCATGCATACACATCTTAAAAACAAATATAATCATATCTATCTCTATCTATATAAAAAAAAGTACAAAAATGCCCAGCCTTGGCTATAGGTTTAGAGCATTTCCATGGCTTATTTTTATGAATAGATTTGTAATAGTCTTTCTGCATGAAACTCTTGTCAGGGCCTCACTGCAAAGCATGATGGTCAGCTTCGCTGAAATCTGCCAATTTGTCAATGTTGAGGTGTGTGTGTGTGTGTGTGTATGTGTGTTTTCGCGTGCACACACGGAGCTGCATGTAGCCCACAATGGAAAGGGGAAGTTGTACAGATGGAAGTGGGCCCACATTGCAGGTGCAAGGGCTGTAAGCTATGACATATTTTATGCTCAAGACAGAGTAGCTAAACCTATAGAACTAATTATATGCTATGTACGCTAATATATTGAACTCTGCTTGAGCTAATGCTTGCTTTATTATGAAATACTTTTAAGGCTATATTCTGTTTAAACTGTTGTGCAAGAACAATGAGAGAGATGGGTTGAAGACCTTAGCACTCCTTGCGTTGGGGGGGGTGGGTGAAGAGGGGGTTGGGTGGGTGGGTGGTGGGCAGGGAAGGCAAGATGAGATAAATGTGAATTGCAGAAATTGGTTGGTATCAGCAAGAATGTGACCTTTCGGATTCTTGCTAAAATAGAAAGAAACAGGAAACATCTGTAAAGTGTGCATGTTGAGTTATTAACTAATTAGGTTCTAACAATAAAACAATAATGTCAACCTGGAAACCTGGAACAATTCATAACCTAATATGGTAAGATCCTAGCATCCCAAGAAGGATAAAAGAGAGGGTGTTACAGGACATCGTTGGCACACTAAGATAGACCACAGTCATCAGACACAGCAAGAGAGGAAGGAGGAAAGATGACTGCGCCCCACCGGACTGAGAAGCAAGAACCATCTGTGCTGAGTTGTAGCTGTATAACTATTGCCATGGTTAAGTATTAACTTTGTAAATCTTTGTTCAACTTAATAAACTCTCCGACTTGATTAAGGAACACATGTCCGTACCTTGTAGGACTATCTTGGTCAAGAATCCCAAGGCGAGATGGGTTGGGTATCCTCTGACTCACCTCTATTCAGGTAACATCCACCTGAAACTTACACAGCTGTGCATCTTTTCAGAGGTAAGAATAGTATGTAAAGATTAAATGGCAAAAATACAAACCCTAACACTACATAACACAACACATTGGAGATTGAATGCACTGTACCACCCATAAATATAAATATTTATATCATGGGCATGGGCTGTGTGTTCCCCTATGGTTTTTATTTACTCCAAAAAGCTCCCAAGGATGTTTTCTACTTTAGTGCATTATTTGGGACATGATAAAAACTAAGTCTACATGCAGGTGCCCAAGATAAAAATGGAGATGGAAAAGGAAAAACATTCTATTTTCAATTTGCCTGTTCCTCAGCACCATCTACAAAGGATGATTCCCTAATTTAACACTCTCAGTAGTGCTCATAGGGAGTGCACCATGGTAAATCTCAGGTGCACAGACTTTCTGTCAAGTGAAAGCTGAACTGTACTGTCATTCTTTGCCTGCCATCTATGTGCCAATTAGTACTAAATGATGGGAAGATTTGCACTGAGAACATGTGTAAACAGCCATTTTTCTTTCACTTCTTTATCTCATCTCTTATGTATGTGATCCCTGATCAAGACAGCATGCATAGAATCAAAGACAATTCACAGGACTGAAAAGGGGCAAGGCCTACCAGCAACTTTTGTTCAGTTGAGAATGGCTGTTATTCAGTCCAAGCAAATTTTACTGCACTTGAACTGAACATTGCAGTTCACTGATTCGAAATGGCCAATCAACAGTTTGAACAATTTGCAATTTCTAATTTTTGATTAGGGTAAAGACTGCTATTTGCAATGAGACGTCAGTGGTATGTTTCAGTTTTTCATAACATTATGTAGGTACATGTTGACATTATTCATGCAGAATATATAGGAATTTATAAAGCAGTAAATTCAGACAGAAATATGATACTCATTGAATACAGTCCATAATTGCTTTTTATAAAATTTAGTGACAGATATGAAATTCAGATGCTTTTAATTACTAAAAGCTGAGTATGTTAATTAGGTGCAACTAGAAACATAGCCCATAAGGCTAAAACTATCAGGAAAAATTGAACAGGTTGAAGCTCTTTTTCCGAAAAAAAAAAGAGATGACTGAGTGAGGGGTGACCTGATAGAGGTGTTTAAGATTGTGAAAGGGTTTGATAGGCTAGATGGATGATGATGCTTCTGCTTATCGGCAAGACCAAAACGAGAGGCTATAACTATAAGATAATCACTAATAAATCCAACAGGGAATTCAGGAGAAATTGCTTTACCCAGAGAGTGGTTCAGAAGCGGAACTTGCTACCGCAAGTAGTTGAGGTAACAAGCATAGATATATTTAAGGGGAAGCTAGGTAACTCTTGAGGAAGAAAAGAACAGAAAGATATGTTGATGGGGTTAGATGAAGGAAGTAGTTGGTGTGGAGCATAAGCACTGGCATTGACTTGTTTCTGTGCTGTAAATACTATGTAATACTATATAATTAAATGTTAAATATTAGTAAATCAATTTTAAGTTCAATGAGAAGGATAATTAAATGTAATGAGCAATACAAATAATTAGAAAATAAAATTAAGTTATGATTTCAGAATATTTAATTGTTTGTTTACCATGTTAAATTTTATTTTTAAAAAGATGGGGAAAATGCATAAGGCAGTCACTCATTAGTTCCCTTCAATGAATGAAATCTTTTTAAGGAAGACCAGAAAAATACAAATAGTGAAAGTAGTGATCCTGTCACTATTTTGTCAATTGTTTTTCAGTAAATGGAACATCTTTGCTAATCAGCATACTTCACAGTGTATAGGCACTTTTCATACTTTGCCACATCCTACAGTCATGTGTCATATGGAGAAACCTTTCAATATATAGATTGATATATCCACTCTGGGTAGTTTAATAGCTTCAAACAGGAGTCAAATGATTATCTGGTTGACAGCAGGGATGGCAGCTAGAGGAATACAGGCAAAGATATCAAATACTGCACAGAACTTAATCTTCAACCCAAATTTAACCTGGAGAGAAAGGAAAGCAGGAGACACAGGGGGCCCTCCTCCAGCCAAAAAGGCGCTGTGAGCAAGAATGAGACCCGGAGACCTGTGTGCTTCCACTGTAATAAGGCAAGGCATTTAAAAGCTGACTGCTGGAAACTAAAGGGAAAGCCGGTAGGGTTAATCAGGACACACCCACTCAGTGAAGACAGGACCCTGATGGAAAACACAGAACAAGCTGTGGCTTTAACTGCAGTACGAGTGAGACCCAGGAAGCTTACGGCTGCAAGTGCAGGAAAATTTAACAGGATTCCTGAAGGTTATCAAGGTTTTGTGTCTGAAGGGAAAGTAATCCCATACCCCTTGAATGGGGCAAGCAAGCCCATAGTAACTCTCAGGGACACAGGAGCCACCAGATCCCTTTTACTGGGAAAAGGCTTGACCTTTCCCCCAGAGAGTGCAGTGAACACCAGAATGGTGGTGAATGGTATTGGAGGACAGTGTGTGCCTGTACACCGGGTGCACCTGGAGTGCAATCTAGTTTAAGGACCAGTGACTGCAGGCATTGTCCCTAGTTTACCTGTGGACGGGGTTGACCTGCTCCTAGGTAATGATCTGGCAGGGGTGATAGTGGCAGCTCCCCTCAAGTAGTGAAAGAATAACCACAGGAGGTCAGAGAGACAGAGCAGTGGCAGGATATGGTTCCCTGCAGAGTCCCTGAATGTGTAGTGGATCAGGCCATGATCAAATCAGCTCCCCCAGAGGAGACTGCATTGGCAGTCTTCTTTGGAAAGTTAGGAGACCCAGGGAATGAATTAAATAAATTTTCCCTAGCTGAGGCTCAGCGAGCCGACCCAACCCAGTATTGAGAGAGGTAGCACGGGCTGCCCAGTCTGACAGTGAAGCAGAGGGAGTCCCCGATTGCTACTATTTAAAGAATGAGGTACTGATGAAGAAATGGAGTTCTCCTCACAGACCTGAGGGCAAGGAGTGGACAGTAGTTCACCAGTTAGTGGTGGCGCAGAGGTACTGGGGAGAAATCTTAAGAATGGCCCACAAGACTACAGTGGCTGTACATGCCAGTATATGAAAGACTAAAGCCTGCATAAGACAGCAGCTGGACTGGCCAAAACTCCACAAAGATGTGGTGGAGTACTGCAGGAGTTGCCACATGTGCCAGGTTGAGGGGAAAGCCCAACGTACAGTGAAACTGCATCCTTAAGTCCTGTACCAGTGTTCGGAGGACCCTCCAGCTGAGGGCTGGTGAACTGTGAGGGACCCCCGCCGAGAACAAAAGGGGACACAGGCGGCTGGCAAAATTTTAGAAAGAGAAGGGGCAAAAGTGACCGAAACAGAAGGTTAAAGGAAGTCTGGGAGGAATCAATGTTAAAATCATTGGGAACCACCTTGAAGTCAAAAGTCTTTGCATGACTCAGAATTCAGGATAGAGCCGCCCACTACTGACTTTCCCAAGGAAAAAAATGGGAATTTAAAGCAGCTCTGGCACCCCAGAAAAGACCATTCTAATAGCCTTTAAGATGAAAACCCCTACTGTCTGGTCAACCAACCCTGAAAAATTTGAAAAGTTAGACCCCGCATCCTATGTAAATACAGACTCCAGAAGCACCTCACCAGAGTTGCTAACAGCATTTATATGACCCTGCAGAGACAAATAGAGACCTCTAGGGGGCACAGAAACCATGAGGTACAGGCCTGCTCGGGTCTGCAAAAAAAAAACCCGACCCGAGCCTGATAGAATCACATCCGACCCGAGCCCCACCCGGCCCAAGTCGTTCCAATTTTTCCCGCGCCCGGCCATCAGTTAACATACCTTCCGTTTTTCACTTTGTTGCTGATCTGCACAAGCTTAAAATAACAAAACCACCTTTCTAGTCCAAAAATTAGATTAACATTGGAGCCACTTACCTGTGATACAGCGTGTCCGACCTGGCCCAACCCAAGCCAGAATGCCAGAAGCGCAACACAACCCGAACCAGACACATCGTCGAATCCTGTCGGGTTCGGGTATCCGGCCTTTACCGTGAGGGTGATGCCTCACCTAGTTCAAGTGTCACAGGAGAGTGCAGTCAAGTCTGCACAAATACCTGCCGATAGGAGTGCCCCAGAGAACAAAGGGGAGATTAACAAAGAATCCTCTCCCACAGTCAGAGGAAAAGGGAACCACCTTGGTCAAAAGGATAGAGCCGCCCACTACTGACTCTCCCAAGGAAAAAAGGGGAATTTAAAGCAGCTCTGGCACCCCAGAAAAGACCATTCTAATAGCCTTTAAGATTGATGAATATATGGAAATGAATGAGAGAAATGCATGGTTTTTCTTTCTGTATCTTATATTTCTCTCAAACCCTGTAATGAAATGTGCCTTTTTTTGCAAATCGCATTTCAGTCCCCTGGGTGTGGAGGTATCAGGCAAGGCCCCCACCTGCCAAGAATGAGGAAAATTAATTTCACCACATGAACATTTATTTTAAACTGTTGATGAAGAAAGAACTTGCTTTCAAAAACAATTGGAGACTTTGGCTGGAGAGAGACATTAGCATATCAACAGGCAGTACTTCAAAGGACAAAGGAGCTATTCCCTGCTCCAATTTAATCTACAATGGACTGTTGATTACCAGACGTTGAAGGTGGAAAGGCTAGCATTCCAGGTTAACTGCTAAAATGGCTGAATACACAAACAGATGTGGTTGGACCAGTTTGGTCACATGACTGGCTGACTGTTGGAGTTTTTTGAATTTGAACTTCCAACAAGGAATTTGAAATCAAAGCTGTTTTCTCCTGGACTGAGAACACCTCTCTCCCGTCTGCTCTCATCTCGCTCTCACCAGCTTTGGAAACCATTGAAGACATATAAACCCCAAGAGAGAAATGTCTCCTACGTGAACAAGGTTTAATAATACTGGGCCCCAACAAAAAGTAAGAGCTGTCTACAATCAAAGACACTACGGCGAGCTGGAAACAAAGAAACAGTAACAAGAAACCCCCTTCACAGACTGCCTCAAACCTCTCCATTTTATTTTTCTTCTCTTTTCTGTCCCTATGTGCATGCATGTATCGCGTGTGCATGCTAGCGTGGGCGCAACATATAGCCATAGGCGTTAACTGAATTAGAGTATAAGGTTTAATAAATTTCACTTTTCTTCTTTAAACCTAAGAAAGCCTGAGAGGTCCCCCCTCAGCCTTCACCTGGTCTTACTGTAACAGGATTTAATTTTAAACACACCGTGTTTTTAGCTCCCTCTTGGTGAATCCTTGTTCACCACTTTCCAATTATAAGGCAAAGAAACCAGCACAAACAGACTTTCTTAGGTTTTAAGAAGAAAAGTTGAAATTTATTGAACTTAAACTCTAATTCGGTTGACGCCTACAGTTAAATGACACATCCACGATAGAATGTATACGCGATACACACGTACAAATTGAGGCAGAAAAGAGAAGAAATAAAGTGGAAAAGTTTGAGGCAATATCTGAAGAGTCTGTGTTACGGGTCTTCGAGCTCACTGTAGAATTCTTGATTGTAGGTAAATCTTGCTTTTCGTTGGGGCCCAGTATTCTTCTTAAACCTTGTTCGCTGTAGGAGACTTGGGGTTCATGTGCCTTCAGTAGATTCAGAGGCTTGTGAGAAAGAGATGGAAGCAGACAGGAGAGATCTTCTCAGTCCAGGAACAAACAGTCTTTCTCTCAATTCAAACTGTTTGTACAATTCAGAAAAACCCAGGTTGCCAAGCAGGTTAGTCATAAGACTAACTGGTCTGACCACATCTTGGATTACAGCAGTCTCTGGAATGCTCCTCTTACACACAATACCTGGTGTTCAAGGTCCATTGTCGATTGTGTGTGTCAGGGAATGGTCCTTTGTCCTTCCATATCACCATTAATATGCAAATATCTTTTCCAGCCATAGCTGATCTGTTTACAAAGTCCTTCCTTCACTCCAGTACCAGTTTAAAATCAATGTTCATGACAAATTTCATGTGTCTCATTCTTGGCAGGAGGGAGCCTAGCATGACAGTTAAGAACTCCTTTCCCCTTTTGTTGATTAAGGCAAGTTACTTTAGATGAATCATTCACATTTCCATATACAATCTCACCATTCTAAAATGAAACTTTAGATTTGTGGCACTGCAAACAGACTCGGATTTCTGAATATTGACAGTGCATTCATTCTACTGTAAAAATATAATTTAACTAGACCTGAGCTGCACTGCACAGCTAACAATGATAGCATGCAGCAGTTGAAGAAAATTAAAACCTACTAGTGTTTTTGGAGTTTTAAAACTTAGCAGCTATTGAAAGGATACAGAAGAGAGCAATTAGAATAATTTAGGGGATAGAGGGACTGGATTATGAGGAGCCATTATGTTAATTTGTCATGCCTTACTGGAAGAGAGAAATGAAAACAGCACTTAAGGGGTGATTTGACTGCTGTGTTTAGGATTCAAAAGCGACCAGATAATGCAGACCACGACGAGCTGTTTTAGGCTTGTGTAGCACAGTAGAACCAAAGTACACGGGCCTGTTGGGAGGTAGATATGAAACTAAGCTGCGGCAACATTTCAGGGAGTGAGTGGTCAATCTATGGAACAGGTTCCAAACAAGTTGGCAGAAACAGATAGTATTGATACAGTATGAGTAATTTGAGACATGACGTATGGCAATTATAGCATGGTTTGGAGGAATAGGTGACCTTGAGTTCATAGTTCCCAAAGCTTTGCACCACTTGAGTTTTGCTCACCTCATGTCTGTATCTGTCGTAGACTAATTGATGGAGATTGATTGCCATGATTGGTCAACAACTCCATTATCATTGCGTCGTGATTCCTGAGATGGTAGATGATGAACTAGATGGACCTTTATCTCGTTTTTTTAAATCTAACAATTCCTATATTCCCCATAAATTAAATTTCTCACAAAATATAAATACAAGGTTTTCATTAAATATCTCAGCTTTTGGCCGTTAGAGAAGGCTGAAACTCACTTGCAGCTGAACTGGGACTGGGGGCAGAAGCAAAAATGCATAGGGAAACAAACCTCGACTAGAAACCGCAGCAAACTTCATGAGAATCAGTAATGTATATGGGGCATTATTACAGATAACTTCTCCCACAGTTTAAAAACCTAGAGACCTGAATTTGATCAGATTGAGGCAGCTTGTGCAGTTGCACCAAAATGGATACATTAATTCAGTTATTAAAAATTGCAGGAATTGCAATTTAAAGAATGTACAGTCCTAACCTCACTTCAAAAATGTTTACTTCATCTTGTGCAGTATATTTGCAACTGAGAAACTGTCCAGTTGAATACATTTTAGATTTGTCCAGTTGTTTAGTTTGTGTGTCAAAGCCCTCTAAGAAGCAGAAGCCTAGCAAACAAATGATCCAAAGGCAAAAGGATTACAGGCTGCTGGTAGACTATTATAATAATTAAGAAGCAGTAAAACTAGGAGTTGGCCTGCAGATACTGGGTAGGTAGGCATCGGGCATTTAGAAGGTGACAAATGACTGTGCTTGGAATGACAAATTTAAAATATGACAACAGTATCTGACTTTTAAAACTTTTAAAAGAATTTGAGACAGATGGTTGAGCACTCAGTCTAGCTAGTCTTAATCCACTTCTGGACTTTAACACAATCAACCAGGGCTCTTGCTCATGACTTCGATGCAGTGACCCAAAACAAATGACAAGTATGGGCATGAAATGAGAACAGGATCAGCTTCAGCTGTGATGTCTTATCTTAGACATACAGTCTGCCAATACTTGTCTAAACTGGAATTGAAATGTAATCTAGACAAGGCAATCCAGGACTGCTAACACCCTTGTAATTCTAGCCCACCTAACTCATTGCTTTGAACAGAGTGGACAAAAGGTAGGGAGTGGAGAAGAATCATTCTGTACAATATAAGTGCAGTGATTCCTGCATTCAATGTTGGTCCTAGTATAAAGTAAACCCAGCACCAGACAAGATTGCATTTCAGTATCAAGGTGGAGACAACAGCGGAAACGGACAGCACTGAGAACAGATGTTGCTTTCAATCTCCAGTTTATCTTTCCCAGTTTCAGCATCACTCCCAACACCAAACAACAACTAATGAGACAAAACTAAAAGACTAAAATCACAGAATTTCTCAACTTTTTATTCTGTTACACTCGCCTTGTGGTTTGCGCAATGCACTGATAAGACTCCTGCTCAGACACACTCTGCAGAATTTAAGAATTACAGAAGGTCACCTGAATTGTATTTTTAAACTCAATACTTTGACTATGGTTTTGATAATACATACATATAGCAGCATCTTCAACTTGCAGATAAGAGTTGTCAACATCTCTGCATACATACCCATATACACAATATGTCATTTGATTCACAGATTACAGAAAAGTTTAGTGACAGGATTTGCAAAAATGTGCACTCATGTTTTTCGGTCTTAGCTCTATTGAGGATGATCTCAGCATTTTAATTGGAGGATTCCATTAATACAGCATTACTGCAGTAAGGTTCCTGAATAAGAGAGTTATGGGCACCAGAGATTCTAGTGAAAACATTCCTACACAGAATTTTTTTTTTCATTTTTTCATGGTAGATGGGAGTCGCCAGCACTTATTGCCCACCCTAATTTTGCTCAAGGAGGTGATGGTGAGCTGCCTTCTTGAACTGCAGCAGTCCATGTGATGAAGGTGCACACATACAGTTAGTTGTTAGATAGCGAGTTCCAAGATTTTGACCCAGCTATGACAAAGGAACAGCAATATATTTTCAAGTCAGGATGGTGTGCGACTTGGACGGGAACTTGCAGGTGGTGGTGTTCCCACCCCACCCCCGCTTCCTTTGTCCTTATAGGTAATAGAGGTCGCAGGTTTGAGAGGTAGTGTCAAAGAAGCCTTGGGAAATTGCTGCAATACATCTTGTAGATGGTACACACTGCAACCAGGATGAGTCGGTGGCTGCTTTGACCTGGATGGTGTCAAGCTTCTTGAGTGTTGTTGGAGCTGTACGCATCCAGGGAAGTGGGAAGCATTCCATCACATTCCTGACTTGTGCCTTGTAGATGATGGACAGGCTTCGCGGAGTCAGGAGGTGAGTCACTCGTCACAGACTACCCAGCATCTGACCTCCTCTTATAGACAAAGTATTTAAGTAGTCAATTCAGTTAAGTTTCTGGGTCAATGGTGACCCCAAGGATTTAAATTTGATGTCATTGAATGTCAAGGGGAGGTGATTAGTCTGTCTCTTGTTCAATATGGTTATTGTCTGGCACTTGGTGCGAATATTACTTGCCACTCATCCAAGCTTGGATGTTGTCCAGGCTTTGCCTCATGCAGACACGGACTGCTTCATTATCTGAAGGGTTGCAAACAGAACCGAACCCTGCGCAATCAGAAAACCACCCCACATCTGACCTTATGATGGAGGAAAAGTCGTTGATAAAGTAGCTAAAGACGGTTGGACCGAGGACACTGCCCTGAGGAATTCCTGCACATCGCCTGGGCTGGGATGATTGGCCTCCAAGAACCACAACCATCTTCCTTTGTGCTGGGCATGATTCTAACCGGTGAAGAGTTCGTCCCCTGATTCCTATTAACATCAGTTTTACTACGCTTCCTTGATGCCACGCTTGGTCAAATACTGCCTTGAAGTCAAGGGCTGTCCTTCTCAACTCACCTCTGAAACTCAGCTCTTTTGACCAGGTCTGGACCAAGGCTGCAATGAGATCTAGGAGGCAAATGGTTGCAGCAGAAACAAAACTGAGCATCGGTGAGCAGGTTGTTGGTGAGCAGGTGCTGACGATACCTTCCATCACTTTGCTGATACTTGAAAGCAGACTGATGGGGCAATAATTGGCCAGATTGGATTTGTCCTGCTTTTTTTGCAGAGGTAGATGTCAGTGTTGGAACAGCTTGGCTAGAGGCATGGCCAGTCTGGAACACAAGTCTTCAGCACTACAGCCGGGATGTTGTCGGGACCCATAGCCTTTGCTGCATCCTATGTGCTCAGCCGTTTCTTAGAGTGAATGGAATTGGCTGAAGACTGGCTTCCATGATGGTGGGGACCTCAGGAGGAGACAAAGATGGAACATCCACTCAGCACTTCAGGCTGAAGATGGTTGCCAATGCTTCAGCCTTGTCTTTTGCACTGACGTTCTGGGCTCCCTCATCATTGAGGATGGAAATGCTCATGGATTCAACTCCTCCCATTAGTTGTTTATTTGTCCAGCACTATTCACAGCTGGATATGGCAAGACCAGAGGTTTGCTCTGATCCACTGGTTGTGGGATCGCTTATCTCTGTCTGTACCATGCTGCTTAGCATGTATGTAGTTCTATGTTGTCGCTTCACCAAGGTGGCTCCTCATTTTTAAGTACGCATGCTGCTGCTCCTAGCAGATTCTTCTACATGCCTCATTGAATCAGGGATGATCCCCTTGGTAGACAGTAATGGTAGAGAGAGGTTTATGCCAGCCATGAAGTTACAGATTGTGGTGGAATACCATTCTACTGCTGCCAATGGTCCAAGTGCCTCATGGATGCCCAGTGTTGCGCTGCTGAAGTTGAGTATGTCTCAGTATATTTTGGTGTCCTCAGTGTGAAGGTGGGACTTCTTCTCCACAAAGACTGTGTGGTGGTCACTCCTGTCATGGATAGATGCATCTGCAACTGGTAGATTAGCGAGGACGAGGTCAAGTAGGTTTTCCCCTCATGCCTGTTCTCTCATCACCTGTCTCAGGCCTAGTCTGGCAGGAATTTCTTAAGGACTGGGCCAGCTCAATCTGTGGTGGCTCTATCCAGCCACTCTGGTGATGGACACTGAAGTGCCTCGCCCAGAGTACATTCTATGTTACACTCAGTGCTTCTTCCAAGTGGTGTTCAATATGGAAGCATACTGATTCATCACCTGAGGGAGGATGGTAGGTAGTAATCAGCAGGAGGTTTCCTTGCCTATGTTTGTCCTGATGCCAATGTTGAGGACTCCCAGACATGCATTCCCTCCCAACTGCATGGCACAATGCTATCACATCTGGTGGGTTTGTCCCATCAGTGTGACAGGACATACCCAGGAATGGAGATGGAGGAGTCAGTCATAGAGTCATGATGGCACAGAGGAGGCCATTTGGTCCATGCCAGCTCTCTGTACAGCAATCTATTTATCCCCATTCCCCTACCTGATTACCTTAGCCCTGCAAGCTTATTTCCTTCAAGTTCCCACCCAACTTCCTTCTGAAATCATCAACTGTCTCCAATTCCACCAGGTAGCGAGTTCCAGGTCATCACCACTCAGTGCATAAAGAAATTCCTCACATCCCCCCCTGCATCTCTTGCCCAAAACATTACATCAGTGTTCCTGGGTCCTTGTACCATCAGCTAACGGTAACAGCTTTTCTTCGTCTACCTTATCTAAACTTGTCATAATCTTGTCGTCATGCAGAAAAGGAGCCGTGATGTAATAAACAATGAAATGGAAGAATTATGAATAAAAAAGTCAACTGTTAAACAAAACCACAGGCACATGGAATAAAAACAGGAAGTGCTGGAAATACTCAGTAGGTCAGGCAGCATCTGTGGAGAGAGATGCAGAGTTAACGTTTCAGGTCTGTGATCTTTCATCAGAACAGGAACATGGACACTGGTATCACAGTCAAAAATGGAGCGGTGGTCACGTGACCCCATCCTGTACTGGAAATCAGTAAATCTGTCTGCAGAGCTGCACCTCATTAATATAGTCCATAACTGCTTTGGGTAAAACCCATTGAAATTGAAAGGAGCACCATTACATATTAATGACTCCTATCTACATGAATTAACTAACAAAAGGTGTCTGGAGACAGACCAAACCAAACCACAGCCCAAACCAAAATGAATGGGTGTGACGCAGCACCGTGTTACCAGATGTAATACTCTAGCTCTGGACTAACCAGAGCTTTATAGAAGTTCAGCATAACCTCCCTACTTTTGCATTCAATACTTCTATTTATGAAGCCCAAGATCCCATATGTTTTGCTAACTACTCTTAATATACCCTGCTACATTCAAGGATCTGTGCACATGGACCCCAAGGTTCCTCTGTCCCTGCACACTCTTAGAACTGTTCCATTAAGTCTATTATTGCCTCTTCCTTCTGCCAAAATGCATCACCTCACATTTCCTTGTATTAAATTCCATCTGCTAATTGTCTGTCTACTCTGCTAACCTATGTCCCGCTGCAGTCAATTTTCATCATCCTCATTGTTTGCCACACCAAGTTTTAAAATTTTACTCTGTGTACAAAATATTTATATAGATCAAAAAAGCAGTGGTCTTAGCATTGTCCCAGAGTCAGGGGCATTGGCTGAAAGATATCATTGAGAGTATGGCAATTTCAGGCTGTTGCTTAATTAGATTGCGGCTCTCCCAATTTTGGGACAAACACCCAAATATTAATGAGAACTTTTCAGGGTCGTGTCTAGTGCTCAGGTCTTTGCCAGGTGCCAGTTCAGTTTTATCCTTGTTTTTTTGTTATGACCAGGTGAGAAAGCGGTCTAGGGTTCCCTTTCAGCCTTCACATGGTCTTACCGTAACATGGTTTTATTTTTTAACACTCTGTGTTTTTAGCTCCCCCTTGGTGAATCCTGCTCACCCCTTTCCAATTATAAGGCAAAGAAACCAGCACAAACAGGCTTTCTTAAGTTTAAGGAAGAAAAATTAAAATTTATTAAACTTAAACTCTAATTCGGTTGATGCCTACGGATACACAACGCGCCCAAGCTAGCATGCATACGTAATACACACATGCAAAGAGAGACAGAAAAAAGCAGAAGAAAAATAAAGTGAAAAGATTGAGGCAATATCTGAAGAGATTTTGTTACGGTTCTTCGAACTCACTGTAGAGTCTTCGATTGGAGATTGATCTTGCTTTTCTTTGGGGCCCAGTATTCTTCTTAAACCTTGTTCACTGTAGGAGACTTTTCTCTCGAGGCCATATAAATACCGTGGCTACAACAGCACGTCAGAGGCTAGGAATCCTGAGGCGAGTAACTCACCTCCTGACTCCCCAAAGCCTGTCTACCAACTACAAGGCACAGATCAGGAGTGTGATTGAATACTCTCCACTTGCCTGGATGGGTGCAGATCCAACAACACTCAAGAAGCTCAACACCATTCAGGACAAAGCAGCCCACTTGATTGGCACCCCATCCACAAACATTCACTCCCTCCACCACCAACGCACAGAGGCAGCAGTGTGTACTATCTACAAGTTGCAGTGCAGCAACGCACCAAGGCTCCTTAGACAGCACCTTCCAAATCCGTGACCTCTACCAACTAGAAGGACAAGGGCAGCAAATGCATGGGAATACCACCACCTGAAAGTTCCCCTCGAAGTCACATACCATCCTGACTTGGAACTATATCGCCATTCCTTCACTGTCTCTGGGTCAAAATCCTAGAACTCCCTGCCTAACAGGGACTGCAGCGGTTCAAGAAGGCAGTTCACCACCACCACCTCAAGGGCAATTAGGGATGAGCAATAAATGCTGGTCTAGCCAGCGACGCCCACATCCCATAAATGAATTTTTTTTAAAAGTTAGTCATGTGACTAACTGGTCTGACCACGTCTTGGATTGTATCACCTGAGCAGTCTTTGGAATGCTCCTCTGAGACACAAGACTTGGGGATCAAGGTCCATTGTGGATTGAATGTGTTTTCCAGCCACGGATGATCTGTTTAACAAGTCCTTTCTTCACCCCAGTAACAGTTCAAAATCAATGTTCGCAACAAAATTAATGTGCTTCATTCTTGGCATGTGGGGGCCTAGCATGACATTTTTTTTGTTGCAGTTTGTTACAACTGAGTGACTTGCTAGGCCATTTCAGAGGGCAGTTAAGAGTCAACCACATTGCTGTGGATCTGGAGTCACATACAGGCCAGACCAGGTAAGGACAGCAGATTTCCTTTCCTAAAGTACATTAGTGAACGAGATGCATTTTACGACAATCTTTTAGCATCATGGTCACCATTACTGAGACTAGCTTTTCAATGGAGATTTTATTAAATTAACCGAATTTGAATTCCCCAGTTGCTGTGGTAGGATTTGAACTTTTATCTCAGGATCATTTGTCCAGGCCTCTGGGTTACTAGTGCAGTTAATAATCACTATTCTACTGTAGCTCGTGTCATCACATTGAAAAATGTTAACATTTTACATACAAAATAAACACACTATTAACTGGCTTAGAAAACTGCCACAAAAGCAAATTACTGCAAATGCTGGAAATCTGAAATAAGAACAGAAAATGCTGGAAATATTCAGCAAGTCTGGCAGATCTGTGGAGAGAAACAGAGTTAATGTTTCAGGTTGATAACTTTTCATCAGAACTGCTAATGAAAAGAGATGCTGCTGTGAAAGTGAATTTTGCTAAATATCTGATCAAACATAAGAAGGGAAATAGCAAGCAATGAGGTGAAAAAGGTGAAAGAGAAAATCCCGTTAGACAGAAGAACTTGTTCAAAGTGAAATACTGCAGATGCTGGAAATCTGAAATAAAAACAGAAAATGCTGGAAATACTCAGCAGGTCTGGCAGCATCTGTGGAGAGAGAAATAGAGTTAACATTTCCAGTCGATGACCTTTCATCAGAACTGTTAGAAAATTGCCACTACATCAAGTACAAACTGCACTTAGAGGAAAATAGCATTTAATCCAGAGTATGTCACAAAATTTAAGGTGATTATTTTTGCATCATATACATTACCATTTTCTAGCAGTGGATCTACATCTATTTACATAAAAGGCATCCATGTGAAACCAAGAGATTTCAAGATAAAATCTCTAATCTTGGTCAGCAAAATAATATACCACCTTGTAGCATGCGATGAAGTCAAACTTCCTCAATCTTTTCAGATACAGTTGTAAAAAACAAAAACAAGTGGGTACAATGTAGAATTGAACACAAGCTCTGTGGAGTTTTTAAACAGGAATTTATGTTAAGCAATGCATTCCACATACCTGCTTTAGTGGTTGACAACAGCATTATACAAAACAGTTTCCAATGCCAACAAGTGCTGCTTTTCTTTTCTAAGCCACAATCAGGGACTCTATTTACAGTGACAGAATAATTTAAACTTCATATCTATTCTGAGATTTAGGGAGTTCCTAAGATTCATATTGGTGTTTTCGGGGCTGTGTCCTGCAATTCCTTGTATTCGTAATTAGGCCCACTAGTTTACGATGACTGAATAGGCTTTATTTTCTTTAATCTTTTAAAACACATCAGATTACATGATTTGCCCTGGTATTGCAAGACAGTTATTACCCAATGCATTTTTTGTTGACAGACAGATTTTTGGTTTCTCAAGCAATCAAGTGATTTTGGGGAGTGGGCAGGAAAGTAGAACTGAGGCAGATGATCAGTCATAATTGAACTGGCTGGCGAAGCAGACCTGAAGGGCAGTATTGTCTACACCTACTCCTATTTCTTATGTTTCTTAAGCCCTTGACAATATCCATGTAGAATTATAGAATGTTTACGCCACAGGAAGAGGCCATTTGACTCATCGTGTCTGTGCCAGCCAAAAATAGAGCTACCCAGCCTTAACCTACTTTCCATCTCTTTGCTTGTAACCCTATAGGTTATAGCACTTCAAGTGCATATTCAATTTTTTTAAAATGGGATTTCTGGCTCTACTGCCCTTTCAGGTATTGAGTTCCAGAGCCCCAAGACCCTCCAGGTAAAAACATTTCTCGTCAACTCCGCCTCTAATCCTAGAACAATGGGTGGCCCAAGAGTACAGTGGAGATAAAAGGAGCGGCAGAAAAAAAGCAAGTGCATTGCAAGAACAGCAGGACTCTCGAGAGCACAGCGGAGATAAAAGGAGCGGAGGAGAGAGAGAGTACAAATCAATTAAAAATAAACAAGGAGTGACATCACACAATAGCAAATAGGCGATTGGTTGTTCAGACCTGAAGAATTTTGAGTGCAGCGCTGCAGAACACAGTGAGCACAAGCATCAGGGAGCAAAGTAAAAAAATTGTTTGTCAGCACAAGGGAAGGTGCTAACAGGTGAGTAGCTAAGTTTTAAAAAAAAATTATGTCTTTAATAAGTCTTTAGTTTATTTCTGTTACACTTAGTTAGTCTAATAAATAGAGACATGGCAGGGAACCTTAGGCCCATAGAGTGCACATCCCTTTCCACATGGGAACTTAGGACACTTCGCGTGTTCTGAACAACCACATATGCAGGAAGGGTCATCAGCTGGAGGATCTCAAGCTTTGGGTTTTGGAGCTTGAGCAGCAGCTGGCATCACTGCAATGCTGAGCACTACAAGGATAGCACATTTCTGGATGTGGTCACCCTGCAGCTTAAGGATGTGTAGGCAGAGAGGAAATGGGTGGCCATCAGGCAGTACAGGAGCCCCGAGTGCATCATGTTCTCCAACCAGTATTCGGTCCTGAATACTTGTGACAGTGATGGTTGATCTGGGGAGCACAGCTAGAGTCAAGTTCACAGCACCATGGGTAGTTCAGCTGTATGGGGGCGGGTGGTGGGCAGGAGGAAGATTGGGAAAGCAATAGTACAGGGGATTCTATAGTTAGGGGAACATAGAAGTGTTTCTTTGAGGCCACAGACGACAGTCCAGGATGGTATGTTGCATTTCTGGTGCTAGGGTCAAGGATGTCACTGAGCAGCTGAGAACTCTGAAGGAAGGAGGGTGAACAGCCAGTGGTCGTGGTCCGTACTGGTACCAATGACATAGGAAGAAAGAGGATGAGGCTCAGTAGGCAGACTTTAGGGAACTATGAAGCAGGCTAGCAAGCAGGACCTCAAAAGTAGTAATCTTCAGATTACTCCCAGTGCAACATGGTAGTGAGCATTGAAATAGGAGGATAGGGCTTTAGATTTCTGGCACACTGGGATCATTTGCACCTCAACAGAGCCAGGACCGACATCCTCGGCATGCAGTTTACTATTACTGTTGCGTAGGGTTTACACTAACTTGGCTGGGGGATAGGAACCAGGATGGAGCAACAGTAAGGAGAAACAAGGTGTACAAAGGATTGGGACAGACAGATAGTACTAGAGTAAGAAATAGTAAGGTGGGGTCAAAGAAAGATGAAACACACTATTCTTTAAATTAGATTTAACTGTGCATGTATGCAAACGCACAACGCATGATAAATAAGGTGGTGAGTTGCAGGCGCAGTTAACTGATGTGAGTATGATGTTGTGGTGATTACGGAGACCTGGCTCAAAAAGGGCACGACTGGGTACTAAACATTCCTGACACAAGGTGTTCAGGAAAAATAGGAAAGGAGGAGGGGTGGCAGTACTGATTAAGGAGATTTTAGATGTTGCCTGATCTGTTGAGTATTTCCAGCATTCTTTGCTTTTGTTGAAGAACAGAATCTACTTGGTTAGAGTTCAAAAACAATAGAGGTACCATTACACCATTGGGTGTATTCTATAGACCACCAGCTAGTGTGAAAGATATAGGGGAGAAAATTACAGAGAGGTGCAAAACCTATAGAGTGGTGATAATGGGGACTTTAATTATCCTAATATAGAGTGGAAAAGAACAAGGAACAATATAGAGTAAAAACTAATAATTGGAGGAGGGCCAATTTCAATGGCATGAAAACTGAACAGGTAAATTGGAAACAAAGAGTGGAAGGCAAAATTCTAATGGAGCAATGGGCTGCCTTTAAAGATGCCATGGTTCCAGTAGAATCGAGGTACATTCCCATTGGAAGGGGGTGGTGGGGGGGTGGGGGAGGTAGGGCAAACAAATCCAGAGCTCTCTGAATGACAAAAGAGAGAGATGAAGCTTAAAAAAAGTGCATATGACAGATGTCATATCAAAAATACAGGTGAGATCCAGGCTGAATATATAAAGTTCAGAGAGGAAGCTGACAAAGAAAATGAGAGGCAAAGGGAGAGTATGAGTAGAGACTAGCAGCTAACATAAAAGGGAATCCAAAAGTCTTCTATAGGCATATAAATAGTAAAACAGGTAGTAAGAGGTGAGGTGGGGCCAATTTGGGACCAAAAGGGGATCTACACTGTTGAGGTACTAAATGAGTATTTTGCATCTGTCTTTACAAGATGCTGCCGCAGTAACGTGAAGCAAGAGGTAGTTGAGACATCGGACAGGCTACAAATTGATAAGGAGCAGGTACTAAAAAGACTGGTTGTACTTGAAGTTGATAAGTCACCATGACCAGATGGGATGCATCTAAGGATACAGAGGGAAGTAAGGGAAGAAATTGCAGAGGCACTGGCCATTATCTTCCAATCCTCCTTAGATACAGGGGGTAGTGCCAGAGGACTGGAAAACTGCAAACGTCGCATCCTTGTTCAAAAAAGGGTGTTAGGATAAACCCAGCAAACACAGGCCAGTCATTTTAACTTTGCTGGTGGAAAAACGGTTAGAAATGATAATCAGGGACTAAATTAATAGTCACACGGATAGGTGTGGATTAATTAAGGAAAAGCCAGCACAGATTTGACAAAGGCAAAGTGCGTTTAACTAACTTGATTGAGTTTCTGGATCAGGTAACAGAGAGGGTTGGTGACGGTAATATGGCTGATGTGGTGTACATGGATTTCCAAAAGGCATTTGATAAAGTGCCACATAATAGGCTTGCCAGCAAAGTTGAAGCCCATGGAATAAAAGGGATAGTGGCAGCATAGATACAAAGTTGACTGAGTGACAGGAAACAGAGTAGCAGCGAACAGTTGTTTTTCAGGTTGGAGGAAGGTATACATTACGGTTCCCCAGGGATTAGTACTAGGACATTGTTTTTCTTAATCTATATGAATGATCTAGACTTGGCTGTATAGGGCACAATTTCAAAATTTGCAGATGACACAAAATTTGGAAGTATTGTAAACTGTGAGGAGGATAGTGATAGACTTCACGAGGACACAAACAGGCTGGAAGAATGGGTGGACACGTGAGAGATGAAATGTAATGCAAAGACGTGTGAAGTGATACACTTTGGTAGGATGAATGAGAAGAGGCAATATAAAATAAAAGGTACAATTCTAAAGGGCTGGCAGGAACAGAAAGACCTGTGGGTATATGTGCAGAAATCATTGAAGACAGTTAAGGCGGCATACGGGATCCTGGGTTTTATAAATAGAGGCATAGAGCACAAAAGCAACAAAGTGAGGATCAACCTTTATAAAACACTGGTTTGGAGACTGAGCGGGACTGGCAGAGTTTAAAAGAGGGGCAGGAAGGAACGAGACCGGCAGAGTTTAAAAGAGCAACAGCGGCGGGAAGGAATGAGACTGGCAAAGTTTAGAAGAGCCTGCCATTCTAGGCCATCAGAATGGACCAACCGCGTTCTGAGACAAATCAAAATGTGACATCACAGGAAAACGGGTAGTTGAGTTTTTTCTCATTTATCTTTCAAAACTCAGATAATTTTAGTAATTGTAAGGTTTATTTATTAATAATAAAGCTCAATACATTGGCTGGTGAATATTTCCAATTAAGTAAACAACTAAGCAGTTATTTAAAACACTATCAGGATGGCAGGACAGGTGATATGTTGCAACTGCAGTATGTGGGAGCTGGTGGTCACCAGTGTAATCCATGGCAAACACTTCTGCAGTAAGTTCCTGTGGCTTGAGGAGCTTCGACTCAGAGTCGGTGAGCTGGAAGCCAAGCTACAAGCATTAGGGACGGGGAAAGTTATCTGGACACTTTGTTCCAGAAGGCAGTCACACACCATAGGCTAGCGTCTTCTGATTTGGTACATGGTCAGAGACAGGAGGATGTGACTGCAAGTGAGGCAGGTAAGGGGATCGAGAAGGCAGAAGTGGAGGAGCCTCAGCCCTTGACACTGAGCAACATTTTTGAGGTTCTTTCAGCTTGTATGGATGAGAGCAAGGGCTGCAGGGTGGATGAGAGCAAGGGCTGCAGGGTGGATGAGAGCAAGGGCTGCAGGGTGGATGAGCAAACTGACCATGGCACCATGGTACAGAAAGCCATTCAAGCAGGGGGAGTAAATAGAAATGTAGTGGCAGTAGGGGACAGTGTGGTTAGGGGGATAGACACAGTTGTCTGCAGCCAAGAGCGAGAGTCCAGAAGGCTGTGTTGCCTGCCTGGTGCCAGGGTTCGGGACATCTATTCGGGGCTGGAGAGGAGCTTGCAGCGGGAGGGGGAGGATCCAATTGTCGTAGTCCACGTGGGTACCAACGACACAGACAGAATAAGGAAAGAAGCTCTGCATAAGGAGTATGAGGAGTAGGGGCTAAATTAAAAAGCAGATCAAAAGTAATAATCTCTGAGCCACAAGCAAATTGCTGTGGGGTAAATAAGATTAGACAGTTAAATACATGGCTCAAAGATTAATGTGGGAGAAATGGGATTCGATTCATGGGGCACTGGCACCAGTACAGGGGAAAATGGGAGCTGCACCACTGAGATGATCTACACTTGAACAGTGCAGGGACCAGTGTCTTGGCGAGTCATATAACTAGGGCGGTAGGGAAGGCTCTAAACTAAATATTGGGGGCAAGGGATCAAGTGAGGACTTAAAAGGGAGAGGAGAAGGCAAGACAGCAAGATAGCAATAATGATAATCAGAGCGTGGCAGGAAGGGACAGTGCATACAAACTCAAGAATGTGCCAGCAGTTCAGACTAGAGGTTGTGAGCTAACAGAGTGGGGGAGGGTTTGGGAGAGGGGAGATTTAGAAGTCCTAAGAAAAAAGTCAAGGCGTCGGAACAGTATAGCATTGTAGGTAAAGACAAGCAGAATGGGACAGGAAGATACAGAGTTTAACAAAAATTGTATATCAGCAAATAAGGTAATTGAAGGGAATAGAAAAAATAAAATGAAGGTTCTTTTTCTGAATGCACGAAACATCTGCAATAAGATAGATGAATTAGTGGCACAAATAAAGGTACATGATTTAGATTTAATCGCCATTACACAGACATTGTTACATGGTGATCAAGGTTGGGAAATAAATATTCTAGAGAACACAATATTTCGGAAAGACAGACAGAATAGCAAAGAACCAAGTATAGCACTGATGGTAAAGAACAAAATAAGGACATTAGTGAGAAAGGATCTGGCCTCAGAAGATCATGAAGTAGAATCAGTATGGGTAGAATTAAGGAATAGCAGGAATCAGAAAACACTGGTGGGAGTAGTTTATTGGCCCCCCAACAGTAGTTATACTGTTGGACAGAGCATTGAACAAGAAATTATTGGAGCTTGTAACAAAGGCAATGTAATAATTGTGGGGGAGTTTAATCTTCATATAGTCTGGGACAATGAAATTGGCAAGAGTGGTCTAGAAGATGAGTCTGTAGAACGTTTTCAGCACAGTTTCTTGGAGCAATACGTCGTGGAGCCAACTATGGATAAAGCTATCTTAGATCTAGTATTGTGTAATGAAGCAGGGATAATTAGCAATGTTATAGTAAAAGATCCACTGGGAAATAGTGATCTTAATACCATGTTAAGTTTGAAAGTGACATACTCCAATCACAAACAAGAATCTTAAACTTAAACAAAGCCAATTATATGGGCATGAGAAGAACTGGCTAAGGTAAATTTGGTAAACAGACTAAAGGTATGGTGGTAAATGAACAGTGGGAAACCTTTAAAGAAACAATTCAAAATGTTCAACAAAAATACATCGCCTAGAAAAACAAAAATTCAGCAAGAAAGACCCATCCGTTGCTCACTCAGGAAGTTAAGGATAGTATGAGATTAAAAGAGGCTTACAATGTTGCAAAAAAAGAATAGCAAGTCTGAGGACTGAGTGTTTTAGAAACCAGCAAAGGGCCACCAAAAAGTTGATTAAAAAAAGGAAAAAACATGAGTATAAACTAGCCAGTAATATAAAAACAGACTGTAAGAGCTTTTATTGATATATCAAAAGGAAGGCAGTAGCTAAAGTAAACGTTGGTCCCTTAGAAGCAGAGGCAGGAGAAATTATCATGGGGAATGAGGAAATGGCAGAGGTACTGAACAAATGCTGCGTCTTTCTTCACAGTCAAAGACACAAGTTCCATACCAGAAACAGACAGTAACCTAGGGGCTAAAAAGATTGAGGAAATTAAGGAAATTCATATCAGCAGAGAAAAACTATTGGATAAACTTAAGGGACTAAAATTTTACAATTCTCCGGGACCTGATGGCCTACACCCTAGGGTTCGAAAAGAGATACCTGCAGAAATACCGGATGCACTAGCTATGATTTTCTAAAATTCCTTAGATTCGGGAACAGTCCCATCAGATTGGAGTTGGAAAATGTTACACTGCTTTTCAAGAAAGGAAGGAGAAAGAAAAAATAGGGAACTACAAGCCAGTTAGCCTATCAGTCATTGGGAAAACACTGGAATCTATTAAGGAAGTCTTAATGCATTTAGAAAAGCACAGTATGATTAGAAACAGTCAACATGGCTTTGCTAAAGGGAAATCCTGTTTGACCAGTTTATTAGAGTTTTTCGAGGATGTATCAAGTAGGGTAGATAAAGGGGAACCAGATGATGTAGTATACCTGGATTTCAAAAAGGCATTTGATAAGGTGCCACACAAAAAGTTAATAGGCAAGATAAGGGCTCATGGAGTTGCGGGTAATATATTAGCATTGATAGAGGATTGGTTAACGGACAGGAAGCAAAGAGTGGGCATAAACAGGGCATTTTCAAGTTGTCGAGCAGTGAATAGCGGAGTACCGAAAGGGGGATTCAGCTATTTATAGTCTATATTAATTACTTAGATGAAGAGACAAAGAGTAGTGTATCTAAGTTTGCTGATGATACAAAGGTAGGTGGAAAGGTAAGCTGTGGGGAAGACACAGAGAGGCAGCAATGAGATATAGACAGGTTAAATGAGTGGGCAACAAGATGGCAGATGGAGTAGAATCACAGAAGTTTGTTAAACATGAGTTTCCCTCAAGAAATCCATGCTGGCTTTCTTTAATTAACCTGCATTTGTCCATGTGACTATTAATTTTGTCCCGAATTATTCTTTCTAGAAGTTACCCAACCACCAAAGTTAAACTCACTGACCTGAACTTTACACTCTTTTTTGAACAAGAGTGTAACATTTGCAATTCTCCAATCCTCTGGCACCTCCGAGTCTAAGTAAGGCTGGACAATTATAGCCAGTGCCTCCGCAATTTCCACTCTTACTTCCCTCAGTATCCTTGGATGCATCTCATCCAGTCCAGCTTTATCCACTTTAAGTACAGACAGCATATCTAATACGTCCTCATCAATTTAAAACCCTTCTAGTGTCCGAATTACCTCCTCTTTCACCATTGCCTGGGTTGCATCTTCTTCCTTGGTAAAGACAGATGCAAAGTATGCATTTAATACCTCAGCTATGCTCTCTGCCTCCATGCATAAATCCCCTTTATAGTCCCTAATCGGCCCAACTCCTCCTTTTACCACCCTTTTAGTATTTATATGTCTACAGAAAACTGGCCTGTGTTAATCAGTCTAACCCTTTCTCCCTTTTTCAGCAATGGTACAATGCTAGCAGTCCTCCAGCACACACTCTGTAATGAGAGGGGATTGGAAAATGATGGTCAAACCCTCCACTATTGTAGCCCTTACTTCTCTTAGCCTGGGATACATTTCACCTTGCCCTGATGATTTATCCACTTTCAAAGATGCTAAACCACTTAATATTTTCCCTCTCACTATGTTTCTCCTGTCCAACATTTCATAGAAACATATAAAATAGGATCATTCATTACGATCATGGCTGGTCATCCAACTCAGTAACCTGTTCCCGCTTTCGCCCCATATCCTTTGATCCCTTTAAACCGAAGAGCTATATGTAACTCCTTCTTGAAAACATACAATGTTTTGGCCTCAACTGCTTTCTGTGGTAGTGAATTCCACAGGTTCACCACTCTCTGGGTGAAGAAATTTCTCCTCATCTCAGTCCTGCCTGAATGGTTTATTCCGTATCCTTAGACTATGACCGCTGGTTCTGGACTGCCCCACCATCAGTAACATCCTTCCTGCATCTATCCTGTCAAGTCCTGTTAGAATTTTATAGGTTTCGATGAGATCCCCCTCATCACCCTTCTGAACTCCAGCGAATATAATCCTAACCAACTCAATCTCTCCTCATACGGCAGTCCCGCCATCCTAGGAATCAGTCTGGTAAACCTTCGCTGCGCTCCCTCTACAGTGAGAACATCCTTCCTCAGATAAGGAGACCAAAACTGCACACAATATTCCAGGTGTGGCCTCACCAAGGTCCTGTATAATTGCAGCAAGACATCCCTGCTTCTGTACTCGAATCCTCTCGCTATGAAGGCCAACATACCATTTGCCTTTTTTATCGCATGTTGCACCTGCATGCTTGCCTTCAGCGACTGGTGTACGAGAACACCCAGGTCTCATTGCATGTTCCCCCCTCTCAGTTTATACTCGTTCAGATAATAATCTGCTTTCCTGTTTTTGCCAGCAAAGTGGATAACCTCACATTTATCCACATTATACTGCACCTGCCATGCATTTGCCCACTCACTCAACTTGTCCAAATCACCCTGAAGCCTCTCTGTATCCTCCTCACAACTCACTCTCCCACCCAGTTTTGTGTCATTGACAATCTGGAGATATTACATTTAGTTCCCTCATCTAAATCATCAATATATATTGTGAATAGCTGCAGTCCTCGCACCAATCCCTGCGGTACTCCACTAGTCACTGCCTGCCATTCGGAAAAAGACCCACTTATTCCTACTCTGTTTCCTGTCTGCCAACCAATTTTCTATCCATCGCAATACACTAACCCCAATCCCATGCGCTTTAATTTTACACGTAATCTCTTATGTGGGACTTTGTCGAAAGCCTTCTGAAAGTCCAAATAAACCACATCCACTGGCTCCCCCTCATCAACTCTACTAGTTATATCCTCGAAGAATTCTAGATTTGTCAAGCATGATTTCCCTTTCGTAAATCCATGCTGACTCTGTCCGATTTTACCACTGTTCTCCAAGTGCTCTGCTAAAAAATCTTTGATAATGGACTCTAGAATTTTCCCCACTACCGACGTCAGGCTGACTGGTCTATAATTCCCTGCTTTCTCTCTACTTCCCTTTGTAAATAGTGGGGTTGTATTAGCTGCCCTCCAATCTATAGGAACTGTTCCAGAGTCTATGGAATCTTGGAAGATGACCACCAATGCATCCATTATTTCTAGGGCCACTTCCTTAAGTACTCTGGTATGCAGACCATCAGGCCCTGGGGATTTAGCAGCCTTCAATCCCATCAGTTTCCCC
Source organism: Heterodontus francisci (assembly GCF_036365525.1). NCBI lineage: Eukaryota > Metazoa > Chordata > Chondrichthyes > Heterodontiformes > Heterodontidae > Heterodontus > Heterodontus francisci. The sequence goes on from NC_090372.1 coordinate 45,156,741, forward strand.
AACACCATTTCTCAACTCATACTGATTTCCTTCAGTTCCTCTCTCTCACTAAACCCTGTGTTCCCCAACATTTCTGCTATGACATTTGTGTCCTCCTTTGTGAAGACAGAACCAAAGTATGCATTTAGTTGGTCAGCCATTTCTTTGTTCCCCATCATAAATTCCTCTGTTTTTGACTGTAAAGGACTTACATTTGTCTTCACCAATCTTTTTCTCTTCACATACCTATAGAAACTTTTACAGTCAGTTTTTATGTTCCCCGCAAGCTTGCTCTCGTAATCTATTTTCCCCTTCTTAATCAATCCCTTGATCCTCCTTTGCTGAATTCTAAACTGCTCCCAATCCTCAGGTCTGTTGTTTTTTCTGGTGAATTTATATGCCTCTTCCTTGGATCTAATGCTATCTCTAATTTCCCTTGTAAGCCATGGTTTAGCTACCTTTCCCGTTTTACTTTTGCGCCAGACAGGAATAAACTATTGTTGCAGTTCCTCCATGCGCTCTTTGAATGTTTGCCATGGCCTTTCCACCGTCATCCCTTTAAGTAACATTTCCCAATCCATCATAGCCAACTCGCGCCTCATACCTTCATAGCTTCCTTTACTAAGATTCAGGACCCTAGTCTCAGAATCAACTATGTCACTCTCCATCTTGATGAAGAATTCTATCATATTATGGTCACTCATCCCCAAGGGGTCTCGCACAACTAGACTGTCAATTATTCCTCTCTCATCACACAATACCCAGTCTAGGATGGCCTGTTCTCTAGTTGGTTCCTCAACGTATTGGTCCAGAAAACCACCCCGTTATACCCTCCAAGAATTCCTCCTCTACGGTATTGTGACTAATTTGACTTGCCCAATCTATATGCAGATTAAAGTAACCCATAATTACAGATGTTCCTTTATCGCATGCGTCTCTAACTTCACACTCAACTACAATGCCTGCATCTTTCTCTTCTTTTGTAAAGACAGGCGCAAAGAATGCATGAAGAACCATGCCCACATCTTCTGCCTCCACACACAAATTACCTTTTTGGTCTTTAATTGGGCCTACTCTTTCCTTAGTTAGCCTCTTGCTCTTTATGTATTTATAAAATATCTTTGGTTTTTCCTTGCTTTTACTTGCCAATATTTCTTCGTGCCCTCTCTTTGCTTTCCGAATTTCCTTTTTAATTTCACCCCTGCACTTTCTATAATCCTCTAAGCTTTCTGCAGTATTGAGCTCCTACTATTTGACATGAGCTTCCTTTTTTTTACCTTATCCTAACATGTCTGCTCCTTGACCTCCAGAGGGCTCTAGATTTGGGAGTTCCAACCTTTATCTTTGTTGTATTTAACATTATTAAATTGGTGCATGGTCCCTTCCACTTATGACACTAGAAGTGAGTAACAAATCCCTTGCTAATAAACTTGCATGGTGATGTAAACTTATGCTCTGTATTTTACAACATCACAATCTATCAAACAAGCGTAACTATCCTTACCTGCTTAGTAACTCAGCTCCTGCAGCAAACTTTGGCAAACCATCTGTGCTCCTGTGAAAACAAATCAAAAATGTTTGGCCAATGTGTAACATATCAAATCCAGATAATTTATTACTTCAAAAAAAACACAACTGTACTTCAGTTCAAAGTATCCCATTTGGGTGGCTTTTAATCAAGTATTTTAGGATTAAACTATGTTACAAGATTCCATGTTCCAAACATTTCAAAGAAATAAAGTCAGTTGCAACAATAAATTGCAATACTAGAGCATCTTCATAAGGTTATAAACAAGAGTTCAAACAGGTTCCTAAAAGTATGATCCCCAATCTAATTGTAAAGAACTAGAAATCTCAAAGGCAAAGGCATTATATTAATGTTACCATCACCACATGTGGCTGGACCACATCAATACTGCTGGGCAGCATTCTCCTCTGATAAAACTACACAATACCCCAGTATCATCCTGGTAAGCAAAGTTAACCCATGGCTTCTCCACAACCAAAAGTTTTCTTAAGCCCCTCTTCTCTGATACCTCCACCTCCAACAAGGTGCAAGGAGAGCGTGGAATTATTTATCACTAAGACTGAGACCAGCAGTTCAACGGTCTTTACTGCTACCCTATTTTCCGTTGCCACAAAGCCAAACGTCCTAAGTTCCCCTTTGCCTTAGCTTTAAACCCACATAATCACCAATTTCTCCGATCAACCCTCATGACCTCTCCAAGTTCATCTAATTCATGAAACTCGCGTCACGCTCCTTTGACCATATTCTCACTGAGCTGATCACCCAACCTCCCTTTCTGGCTCCCATGTGAGCCAACTTTGTAAATAGTTTCCTCCTCTTAGGTACTGTCCCTTTTGCTTTCGAAACTATCATATTCCCAAAAAAGAGACTCGGCCCCAATAATATTAGCTAAAACTGGGGTCAGGAAGGGCAATTGGTGGTCAGTAGCTTGACGAGAATAGGGTCAAGGAGATCTCATGAAAAAGTGATCTCAGAAAGGTTACGAGGGAAGATAGGAGAGAAACCAGGGTAAGATGTGAGTTCAGGGCTAGGGCAGAAGGGAACCCCCAGAGGAAGTAGCTTGGTGTGCTAGGGGAAGGGAGAAAAGCAGCAGAGGAGATTCTAGGTTTAAAAAAAAGATAATAGCTGAACATTCAAAGTAAATAGCGTAGCAGCAATCCACTTATAACCAGATATAAGTTCGAGAATTTTTTATCAATCCATAAAAATTTTCAGAATGCTTAACAAATTTCTAAACATTCCAAGACAGAATCCTTCTATATTTATTTCAACTACACTGTACAAATTCAACAAGTCAAACAACTACCGCCCTTCCCTAGCTAGAAAATGACAGCTTGCTTCTGACTGAATTGAGTTGGAACCATTGTTATGTGGAACACAGAGGCCTGCTATGACAAACACATAACAGGCATTCCAATATTTACAATACATTAACGCTATTAGAAATTTGTTTATATTTTGTTTTACAAATTGCGGAATAATGAACAAAATGTCTGTTAATTTTTTTTATCTTTAGAAACCTTCCATAACTTGCAGAAATTTGTGAAAGGGTTGTAAATGCAGCTGTCTAAATACCTTCTGTTCAACGTTAAAATAATTTATCATCAGTTGACTGAGTATTCAAAGTACTGGAATTTCCTCGCATGGATAAAATGATTAATTACACCATCAGCCAAATATTGGTGCAACTGACGACTTTCAAATTTAATCAAGCTAGTTACTCTGATCAAACAGTGCTTGGAAGTAAATAATGATTACCTTGGCTTCTTAAGTTTTACGTCTTTAGATTTGTCACTCAGTGTCTTGAAACTGAAAATAAAAAAAGGAAATATTGAATACATAACAGATGTACATGCACACAGTACAGCATGAAATCAAACACACTTGTATATTTACATGTGTGATTTCATGCTTCAGGTTTGCAGACAATTTATTTCCTCACCTATCATAAATGGAGTTGTGTTTGGAAGGGGTGCAGCGAAGGGACGGAGCAACCCGGGGTGGAAAAAGAGGGAAGCAGGGGGGGGGTGGGGAGGGGGGAAGAGGAAGCGGGGGGGGGGGGGAAGAGGAAGCGGGGGGGGGGGAAGAGGAAGCGTGGGGGGGGAGAGGAAGCGTTGGGGGGGGAGAGGAAGCGTTGGGGGGGGAGAGGAAGCGTTGGGGGGGGAGAGGAAGCGTTGGGGGGGGAGAGGAAGCGTTGGGGGGGGGAGGAAGCGTTGGGGGGGGGGAGGAAGCGTTGGGGGGGGGAGGAAGCGTTGGGGGGGGGGGAAGCGTTGGGGGGGGAGGAAGCGTTGGGGGGGGGAGGAAGCGTTGGGGGGGGGAGGAAGCGTTGGGGGGGGAGGAAGCGTTGGGGGGGGAGGAAGCGTTGGGGGGGGAGGAAGCGTTGGGGGGGGAGGAAGCGTTGGGGGGGGAGGAAGCGTTGGGGGGGGAGGAAGCGTTGGGGGGGGAGGAAGCGTTGGGGGGGGAGGAAGCGTTGGGGGGGGAGGAAGCGTTGGGGGGGGAGGAAGCGTTGGGGGGGGAGAAAGCGTTGGGGGGGGAGAAAGCGTTGGGGGGGGAGGAAGCGTTGGGGGGGGAGGAAGCGTTGGGGGGGGAGGAAGCGTTGGGGGGGGAGGAAGCGTTGGGGGGGGAGGAAGCGTTGGGGGGGGAGGAAGCGTTGGGGGGGGAGGAAGCGTTGGGGGGGGAGGAAGCGTTGGGGGGGGAGGAAGCGTTGGGGGGGGAGGAAGCGTTGGGGGGGGAGGAAGCGTTGGGGGGGGAGGAAGCGTTGGGGGGGGAGGAAGCGTTGGGGGGGGAGGAAGCGTTGGGGGGGGAGGAAGCGTTGGGGGGGGAGGAAGCGTTGGGGGGGGAGGAAGCGTTGGGGGGGGAGGAAGCGTTGGGGGGGGAGGAAGCGTTGGGGGGGGAGGAAGCGTTGGGGGGGGAGGAAGCGTTGGGGGGGGAGGAAGCGTTGGGGGGGGAGGAAGCGTTGGGGGGGGAGGAAGCGTTGGGGGGGGAGGAAGCGTTGGGGGGGGAGGAAGCGTTGGGGGGGGAGGAAGCGTTGGGGGGGGAGGAAGCGTTGGGGGGGGAGGAAGCGTTGGGGGGGGAGGAAGCGTTGGGGGGGGGGAGGAAGCGTTGGGGGGGGGGAGGAAGCGTTGGGGGGGGGGAGGAAGCGTTGGGGGGGGGGAGGAAGCGTTGGGGGGGGGGAGGAAGCGTTGGGGGGGGGGAGGAAGCGTTGGGGGGGGGGAGGAAGCGTTGGGGGGGGAGGAGGAAGCGTTGGGGGGGGAGGAGGAAGCGTTGGGGGGGGGAGGAGGAAGCGTTGGGGGGGGAGGAGGAAGCGTTGGGGGGGGAGGAGGAAGCGTTGGGGGGGGAGGAGGAAGCGTTGGGGGGGGAAGAGGAAGCGTTGGGGGGGGAGGAGGAAGCGTTGGGGGGGGAGGAGGAAGCGTTGGGGGGGGAGGAGGAAGCGTTGGGGGGGGAGGAGGAAGCGTTGGGGGGGGAGGAGGAAGCGTTGGGGGGGGAGGAGGAAGCGTTGGGGGGGGAGGAGGAAGCGTTGGGGGGGGAGGAGGAAGCGTTGGGGGGGGAGGAGGAAGCGTTGGGGGGGGAGGAGGAAGCGTTGGGGGGGGAGGAGGAAGCGTTGGGGGGGGAGGAGGAAGCGTTGGGGGGGGAGGAGGAAGCGTTGGGGGGGGAGGAGGAAGCGTTGGGGGGGGAGGAGGAAGCGTTGGGGGGGGAGGAGGAAGCGTTGGGGGGGGAGGAGGAAGCGTTGGGGGGGGAGGAGGAAGCGTTGGGGGGGGAGGAGGAAGCGTTGGGGGGGGAGGAGGAAGCGTTGGGGGGGGAGGAGGAAGCGTTGGGGGGGGAGGAGGAAGCGTTGGGGGGGGAGGAGGAAGCGTTGGGGGGGGAGGAGGAAGCGTTGGGGGGGGAGGAGGAAGCGTTGGGGGGGGAGGAGGAAGCGTTGGGGGGGGAGGAGGAAGCGTTGGGGGGGGAGGAGGAAGCGTTGGGGGGGGGGGGAAGAAGCCTGGAGGGGGGGGGGAAGCCTGGAAGTGGGGGGGGGGAGAGAGGGGGTCGGCCTGGGGGGGTTGGTGAGCAGGAGTGGGGGCAGGAAGAGATGTATTTACATAGTGCTTTTCACAACCATGGGACGTCTCAAAGTACATTTGAAGTACAGTCACTGTTGTAATGTTGGAAAAAGCTGAAGGGGAGCTGGCGAAGAGTTTGGCATTCCAAATGGTATTTAAATACTACTTGGAGGTCATGCGAATGTACTAATATTGCAACATCTTCTTTTAGGTTTTGGAGCAACCTGCCCATGGGAGTGTCAATTTTCTACAGATCAGCCACAGAACAAAATTTTATCCTAAACTTGTAGTTAGTAATACTGAGAAACTGATATGCTGTCTTCCATAGTTATTTATAGGATATTTTAAGTTTTCTGCACACAAATTTCCATCTTCCCCTCAATTACTAAATTCAGCCAATGTGACTATTCACTTTTGGAGGCACTCCCTTCACAAGGGGAGAGGTTTTCTTTAAGTTGTTGTGGTAGGACTGGATGTCTTCGTCCAATACCGCTATTTAGTCGCCTGTTCAAAATAATAGTTTTCTGTAATGGTGAAAAGATGGAGACGTGAAGTATCTCTATCCACGCAAATTGCCAACTTTAGCTCAGCCATTACAGGGAAGTTTCTAACCATCAGGAAGTAAATGCAGCTCATCTGCTTTTAGACAAGAATAATAATCTGGGCAAAAGTCACAAGTTCATCATTTTTTGAGGACATCTTCACTTAGCTACTGAGCAGTTGTCCAAACGAAAAGTTCAATTGCTCCACTCTCACATGACTGTCACGCTGTTTTCAACTCAAGATTTGAAATCACACAGGAAGTGTAGCTCGGAAACTCAGGTTGTAAAGATTTAGGTATTTTACGTGCAAAGAACGCTTCCCAAACTAATGTTTGTGACTGTGCTCAAAACCAAGCAAGTTTTTATAATGAAACTGAAACTTGTTACAAACTTACAAAAAGTGGGTGGATTTCGCAACTGACAAACACATGTCTTTATCTAATGCGAAAGGGTCATGACAACAGGTTGTCACCGACAAACAATCATTTTATTTCAATTATACGTAAAAAAGCCACCAGCAATCTGACTGAACCCGGTTTTAGGTGACTCATTCCAGCACACGGAAGGAGACAGTCCCCGGCCCTGATTCTAACCCGGGGCCCGATTCTCCCGCACACGGCCCGCCCTATCGCCCGCTCCTCTCCTACCCGGTGCTGAGATCCTGCTGCGCGCTCAGCAGCCGCTCTTTCAAATTCTCAAACATCTTTTCCGGCTCCTAACGCTACCCAACTGCCGGACTGGGCCGCTGTAAACAAACCATCCGTGAGTAACAGCTGACTGACCGTCCCTGTCCCGCCTCTCCCTCACACACAGGAACTGAGGGGGCGGGGCCAGGGCCAGGGTCCCTCCGCACACGCACTTCCGGTACTCACAAGACTCGTCTCCGACCGACAAGCGGCCGCTTGACTCGAGTAAGGCGCACTGAATGTGGCTGTAGCCTGGTCTCTGAAGTCAGAACCGGTCCGCAGGTGTCATCTTTTTGTTAGGCCAACCCTCAACGGCGATCAGTTTTGAGGTTCGCTTTTCTGTTGAATGGTAAAAATTCGTTGATTGCATTTGAAATGTAGTTTGCCTACAGCAACGACATGTCCACATCCGAGGGCACTACCTTCCTAAGCCATAGTAGACATAGACATAGAGAGATACAACACTGAAACAGGCCCTTCGGCCCACCGAGTCTGTGCCGACCAACAACCACCCATTTACAGTAATCCTACATTAATCCCATATTCCTTACCACATCCCCACCATTCTCCTACCACCTACCTACACTAGGGGCAATTTACAATGGCCAATTTACCTATCAACCTGCAAGTCTTTGGCTGTGGGAGGAAACCGGAGCACCTGGCGGAAACCCACATGGTCACAGGGAGTACTTGCAAACTCCACACAGGCAGTACCCAGAACCAAACCTGGGTCGCTGGAGCTGTGAGGCTGCGGTGCTAACCGCTGCGCCACTGTGCTGCCCCATAGTGAAGTAACTTGGGGGACAGGTTAAACGCCGTACCTGTTGAAGAGAGGCGGAATGTAGCTGGGCCATTCAAAAGTTAAGAAATCTAAAATCCTAAGACTTGTGGCCAACCATTTTTCACTCGAACCTCAAGGGTCAGAAACAGGGTAATGTTAGCAAAAATACAATTAGACCAGAGGAGACTCGAATTTGAATTCTAGAGAGCAAAAGAGCAGAGAGAATATCGAGAAAGGGAAAAAGAAAGTGTAAGGGTGAGGGTTAGCCCCGGTACCCAAAAACGCCTCAAGAGTCGGATGTCTTGTTCGGACGACCAATCTTTATTATGAGCATGCAAGGAGAAGTCCTACTCTCACCAATGAGCATAGGGGTTCTACTCGTATAATGTTTGAGCAGTCAACTTATACAGTTAAAAGAGGTTTACATGACAAGCTGTTTCTTTAACTACATCATCTTCCATGATCTCATCTACCTCTTGATTAGATTATTCATATGATTCTCTGTGTCTTCCCCCTGACCTCGTCTACCTCTTGATTAGATTATTCATGTGGTTCTCTGTGTCTGCCCCCTGACCTCGTCTACCTCTTGATTAGATTCTTCATGTAATTTTCTGTGTCTCACAGATGAGCTTTTCTCAAGATCCAGGGGCCTAAGTTTTACGGCAAGTATCCCATGATCCCCATACGCCAGTCTCCCCTTATGGATTTCCCCCCCCCCCCCCCCCCCTTTTGGCCCTTGACCAGCGCCTGGCCCAAGGTAGCCATTACCCTAGAATCCTCTGCCCGTCGAATAATCCAGGGATTGTACCGGTTTTGATGAGCTTTGGATCTTTCCCTAGCATCCTCTTACGACCTCACTTGTGTCCTAGTGACCAGGCCTAGTCTGGGATTGGTACTTTGTATTATGCTACATAAATTACAGCAATTTTAGTGAAGCCTGCAGTACTTCCGGGGTACACCAGTTCAGTCCCCGATTTGGCCTTTCGCTATTAGCAAGATAGTCAACTAAAGCTAAGTGCTCCTTGCTCCATCACTTTTGGCTAGACAGGTGGTTAGATTTGCACAGTTACATTTTCTAAATTATGTCTAACATCTCAATTTACAGCTCAGGGTACAACATTCAACCATAAGTCCGATAGCAATTAGCAACGACATACCACCAGTACATGGGAAGCAATTCTAATCCAGGGGTGAACGTCCACCCTAATACCCCAGTCCTAAACTGTCTCCCACCACAATGCGTCCTCCAATTTGGCTTCCACATCCTGTCCCAGTTGTTTGACTTCCTAGTCAATTTTGTGATACTGCGTCATTGCTGTCCGGGTCGCTTCCCTCACCTTCAGTAAATATTCCAGCTATTTAGGGATTTGCTTCCCTTCGGGAAGCAGGTTTCTCAACAAGTCCTCTGATAGATCATTGGTTATGTTCATCCACTCCCTACGGGGAGGCCGGATGTGAGTTATCACTGAATGTCTGATTGTCGTTGGGGCCCGGGGGTGGAAGCAGAATCTTGAGTTGATCACTGGGCAGTGGATGTTACTGTACTGGTATTGAGGCTCACTAGTGGTCACGCAGTATTGCCTTTCTCCATGGTCTGCCACCTGCGTTGGTTCATGGCAGACGCTGGAAATTTCAAGGGTACAGTTTAGGGTGGTATTTATTCCCTACACCGAGCCAACGAGATCCTATAAGGAGGGAATCTCTCTGGTCGCGTATTTGAGTGTGAGGTAGTATTTTGGCCAATTGCTATCTCCCATGATCCCTGTACTCTCTACCACGAGAAGGGTTTGGATGCCCCTGGTTCTTTAATGTTATGCTAGCATGTTGGTTAAATTCAAATCTAACTTAAAATTCCATTTAAATATTGCTTTGCTCAACATGATTTAGAAGTCAGCAAGCTCATTAAAGCTAACAGCTGTCATTCATTAATAAATACTGACTGGCTCTACACAATTATTCTAGCAATTCAATTTTTTTTTAAAATTAAGATTTACAATTGAGTCAGTGAATCTGGCTATGCAGTTCAGCCAAGAAGCTAGCCAGTGTACTCATGTACACTTAATGGAGTCCAACAACCACTCTCATTCAGGATACAAATAATGAACCGATTACCCAAAATGGGAGCCTGCAGTCAACATTCACATTGGTTAGACAATTTAATAAGAACTAATTTGAGTAGAACTTAATCCAACAAGTAACTACATACAGATATAATAGGGGTTATAAAGTTAGAACTACAGTGGATGATACACTAGATTTATGCATGACTGCTTTGAGTATAAAGGGAACCTTCATTGCCACACTTTGCAACTTCAGGCACTGCTGTTCCCCATTCCCAACTGTCCTGAGCTACTCCTTAGCCATACTAGTTTGTTAAGTGTGACATTTAACATTTCACATGCCTGATCGCAATTGGCATCGCTCGAGTTCTTATAGAACAGGCCTTGTTGGGTCCCCCAGTCAACCAACTTGGTTCCTCCTGCGATCGTGGCGTCAGGCATATCAGCAGTACTGCGGTTTTCATGGTCCTATAAAGAGAGAACATAGCAGACGTCGGTCGTCACCTGTTAGTCCTTACTATTCTTTGCGTTTCCATACTCCTTGATCTGTGTCCAGTATTTCCACCGGCCTTTCCCTTCCACACTTCCACACGTACAAGAATTGCCAGTCATCAGGACCTCGTAAGGTCCTTGTCAGCGAGATGCTAAGCCTGGTTTTGCAAGTAGGACCCTAACCATCACTTGATCCCCAACTCCTGGCAACTTTTCCCTGTCCTTTATAATAACTTCCAAGTTCTGATGAAAAGTCACTGATCTGAAACGTTAACTTTGCTTCTCTCTCCACAGATGCTGCCAGACCTGCTGAGTATTTTGCAGCACTTTTTGTTTTTATTTCAGTTTTCCAGCATCTGCAGTATTTTGCGTTAATTCCAATATCTCATGCTCCCTACTTAACCACATTTCAATTGCGTCTTCTTTAACTTGCTGCAAAAGTTTGAAAGGTTAAAACTGGGTTTCTGCCAGACTTCTACAAGGCTTCGGACTTATCTTTATATTTGGAAAACAAACTGGAGTTTCATTCCCCAGTAGCCAGTAGTTTGTGCCAGTATGTCTTAGTTTTAAAATCATACTGAAAATGACAAATTCAAGCACACAAACATTATGCGCCCAAATAAAATCAGTAAATCTACACACACACACACACACAGAAAAGAGTAGCACGTGCATATAAAGGAAGGGAAACAGAAATAAATCAATTACGTCAACGATCCCAATTCTCCTTTCTTCAAATGTATTGCAACAACTATAATTAGAAACTAAAGGAAAAAGATAAACTCTCAAAGCAGACAAACTCCAAGGGCTGAATTTTACCAGCCCCTCGACGCCGTGGGTTGTGGCGGGACGTCCGTAAAATGCTGGCCGGAGGGGCCCACCAAGAAGGCCCCGCCGGATATTAGAGGTGGCAGCGAGGCGTCGGTGCAGCCCCCTGCTGCTTGGCGGTGGGACCGTCATTAAAGTGTGTAAATGACGGTAATAAACATGCAAATGAATTTACCTGCCCCCGCCAGCCGTCCCACCTCAATTTTAGAGCCATCTGCCTCAACTCGCGCACCTTCGCAACTCCATATGGCGATCCGAGGCGAGACACTGGTGGGGAGGGGGATGAATAAAATTATCAGGGCGGGGGGGAGTGGGAAAACTATTCCTATTGGTTGTGGGGATGGTGGGAAGGGGTTGAGGGTCAAAGATGCTGAAGTTCGGGGGGGGGATGTTCGGAATTTCAATAAGTTTTTTGGGGGGATAGGTCAATTTAGTGGGAGAGGAAATTCAAAGTTAAATTAAACTTTTATTAACATTTTTATCAAACAGGCACCTTTAAATATTTAAATCTCTCCTGAAGGGCTTGAAGCCCTTTAAAAATGGCACCGGGGTCTGTGCCGTGGCTCTGGACGCCATTACTGGGGACACAGCGGCTGCCCCCTCTACATCATCGGGGCGGCCGCTCCGCCCCCTCCATTTAAATGAGCCTCCGCGTGTAATATCACAGGGGCTCTGCGGCGGCATTTCTGTGTTGGAAGGCCGCTGACTTCACAGCGCGCCGCCGTGGAGCTTGGCGTGCTGATAAAATTCAGCCCCAAAAGGTTGTGCAGTTGCCTTTCACAGTCATTCTTTGACAAGTATTCTGAACTAGCTGATATGTGTCCCCTTTTCTGAGGCCCATAGCCCTAGTTACCCAAGTCTTCATTTCGTCCCAAGTGCCTCGAGCCATTCTTTCTTCCTCTGGTAGGGCTGAGTAAATCCCTGAGCTTAGGGTGAACAGCAACAACTGATTCTATTCTGTCTCATCTAACCCGTGGAGTCCCGCCTTTTGATCAATCGAGAAAGTGACCATATGGCTCTTGCCCTTGTGTCAGTTTCCATATCCTTGAGGCTAGCTTCTCCAGTTCCTCGGAAGTGAATGGGACTACAAATTCCTTTTCTAACGCTCCCAAACCTGGCTGATCTCTGTACCTCTTCTGGTGTATTGGGGTCGTTGTACCCGGTCTACTTGTTGGATACCCTGTCATTTGGCCATCCTCATCCGGCCCTATCCACCTTAAATCTTTGCCTTTACTATCGTCATCTGTCTCCCTGTCGTCTATCCTAGGTTCAGAGCCCTCTCCACCCAGTTGGTCTCAGAGCACAAATGCTCCCTCTCTTTTGCTGTAACTTACCTTTTAAACTACAGATTATTCTGTTACATAATGCCTGGTCTATCCTGATCTGACTTCAAAACCCAGTCAGCGACCTTAACATCATCTCACTCCTGCTCAGCTTCTCAACAATCTCTCGTCCACCTCTCTCTTTTCCCTTTCCCTTGATATATCCGCACAATATACCTTCAGGAACTCCACTTTTCCAGCCAACTGACCTGTCTCTTCTATATGTCTGGGTCGTTCCTCCCCTCAGTTATCCCTTTCTTTCTGTAATTGACTCTTTGTCCTGTCAACTACGGCACACCTATCTTCCTTCTCTTTCCTTAATTTACTCAATTCTAACTCCGACTGTCTACGCTTTTCCTCCTGCTGCTTACACTTAGCCTAATAAGCCAATAGCCAGACTGCTTTCATTTGTCTGTCTTTACATATGGACCACTGCATCTACTATTCTGCCTCACCAACAGGGTCGTCCGAAATCTGTACAACCTGGACCCACCCTATAAATTCTATATTCTTCTAGCTTCTTCTTTTAACTTACACCAATTTAATACAACTTCACTCAGAGACACTTCACACACATTCACATTTATCATTCAATAACTTCCGAACACACAAAGAGACCAAACACCAACATAGACTTACATATGCACACAAGTTTTCCTTCTTTTGTCCTTTCAACAGCTTTCTAGACTACTGTGGTAATTCCAATGTAATTTCTACCAATCGTTTTCTGAAACTTATTTCTATCTCTGGACTTGTTTCTGGGCTAACTATTAATTTGGTTCTGCTTTTGGAAATTTTTGTGGACTCGCCGGCAGAGTCCCATATAAGAATTGATTACGATCATAATTGCCTTATCCTTCCAATCTTTCTTTTGGCCTTTCCACCATACACTTTGTGCTTTGTGGGTGGTCATTAGATTTCCACCCACCTTTTTTCATTTTACTGATCAAATTCTCATATTTATCTGCTCTAAACCTGGTAAGGGACGCCTCCAGTCCCCAATCTAGGCCTTCTGCACTACTGGTCATTCTGTCAGAGTGTGGTCTGCCTGGGTGGTATTGACCTACAGGATACCCTTTAAATCCCCTGGGTGGTATTGACCTGCAGGGATGTCCTTTAAATCCCCTGCACAGTATATGGACCTATGGGATACCCTTTAAGTCCCGTCTTGTGAAAGTTTGTTTTGAAATCGCTCTCAGCGCAGTCTCCTGCGCAGTAACGGCCTTCGGAATACCTCTAAATTCCCTGCACGGCTTCACCTACTACGTGGTTCTGCATTGCGGCTTCCTCAGTGCGGCTTTGTGCCCGGTTCTCTCAACTCGCGACCTTCTATCCTGGCGCGCGCTTTGATCACTCGGCATTTGAGTCTCCAGGCATTGGTTCTTTGATACCCACTTAAATTACCAGTTCCGCAACTGTGAGGTAGACCTTTCCTAACTACAAGTGTTAAAATAAAAGGTACTCACTCTTTGATCGGTCTCCTCACTGTCGCGGTCCCAATGTGGAGTATCCTGCCGACTACGCCATGTGTAAGGGTGAGGGCTAGCCCCAGTACCCAAAAGTCGAGAGTCGGATGTCTTGTTCAAACGAGCGATCTTTATTATGAGCATGCAAGGAGAAGTCCTACTCTCCCCAATGATCATAGGGGTTCTACTAGTACCAAGTTTGAGCAGTCAATTTATACAGTTACAAGAGGTTTACTTGACAAGCTGTTTCTTTAATTACATCATCTTCCCACCTTACACTCTTCTCTGATCTCATCTACTTCTTGATTAGATTATTCATTTGATTTTCTGTGTCTTCCCCCTGCTACCTCTTGATCAGATTCTTCATGTAATTTTCTGTGTCTCTCAGACAACCTTTTCTCAAGTTTCAGGGGCCCAAGTTTTATGCCAAGTATCCCATGATGCCCATACCCCAGTCTCCCTTTACAAAAGGGAAGAAAGGGAAAAAGAAAGAGCTTTCCATAGGGAGTTAAGGCAACTAGAACTAACTAGGGGGTGACCGAATACCCCCAGTGAAAGTATGGCTAGTGAGGGAACTACCCCTAGCTGAGAGCCATGTGCTGAGCTCTTAAAGTTCTCCCGGTTGATTCCAAAGTTCAATAAGGGGGATGTGGAAGCATTTTTCGTCACTTTTGAGAAGCTTGCAAGACAGCTAAAATGGTCGCCCAAGAGCTTGACCCTGTTGTTACAAAGCAAGCGAACAGGAAAAGTCCATGAGGATTATTCACTGTTGCCAGATGAAAGTTCATCAGATTATGAGATGACTGAAAATGCTATCCTAGGGGCATATGAGCTAGTACCGGAAGCATACCGCCAGAAATTCCGAACCCTCCGGAAGCAACCTGACCAAACTTACCTCGAGTTTGAAAGAATTAAGCAGCTTGCTTTTGACCAGTGAATAAGGGCATTTAAGATACAGCTCACACATGAAAACCTCAGAGAGGTGATCCTTCTCAAGGAATTTAAAAACTCACTTCCCCTTTCTGTTAAAACCCATGTAGAGGAACAAAAGGTTCAAAGATAAAATAAAAGCAAAATACTGCAAATGCTGGAAATCTGAAATAAAAACAAAATGCTGGAAATACTCAACGGGTCAGGCAGCATCTGTGCAGACTGAAGCAGAGATAATGTTTCAGGTCTGTGACCTTTCATCAGAACTGGCAAATGTTAGAAAAGAATTAGGTTTTAAGCAAGTGAAAGGGGGGGGGGGCGGTGGGAAGATAACAAAAAAAAAGAAAATGACACGTTATGGTTAGGGTAAGTGTTGGTGGGGAAGATAACAAAAGGTGTGTGATAGGGCAGCTGGCAGTAGAGATTAAATAACACAGTTGTCATGGGACAAAGGTAAAGAGTATGCTAATGCTTGTGGTGAAAGACAAAGCATTAGTTCAGAGAGAGTGTTAATGGCAGAGTAATGAGCAACGCTGTCTACAATAAAAACAGGCACGTAGTTAATAATATAAAATAATAAAAAAAGAAAAATTTTAAAATGACCAGTCATGCTCTGAAATTGTTGAACTCGAGGTTGAGTCTGCGAAGCTGTCGAGTGCCGAATTGAAAGATCAGGTGCTGTTCCTCGAGCTTGTGTTGATGTTCACTGAAACACTGCAGCAGGCCAAGAACAGAAATGTGGGCATGAGAGCAGGGGTGTGTTGAAATGGCAAGCAACTGGAAGCTCGGGGTCATGCTTTCAGACTGAGTGGAGGTATTCCGCAAAGCAGTCACCCAATCTGCGTTTGGTCTCCCCAGTGTAGAGGCGACCGCATTATGAGCAGTGAATACAGTATACTAAATTGAAGTAAGTACAAGTAAATTGCTGCTTCACCTGGAAGGAGTGTTTGGGGCCTTGGATGGTGAGGATAGAGGAGATAAAAGGGCAGGTATTACACCTCCTGCGATTGCATGGAAAGGGGACGAGGTGTTGGGGGTGATGGAGGAGTGGACCAGGGTGTCGCAGAGGGAAAGATCCCTTCGGAATGCTGACAAGGGAGGGGAAGGGAAGGTGTGTTTGGTGGTGGCATCATGCTGGAGCTGACGGAAATGGTGGAGAATGATTCTTTGGATGTGGAGGCAGGTGAAGTGGAAAGTGAGGACAAGGGGAACCCTGTTGCATTTCTGGGAGGGAGGGGGAAGGGGTGAGGGCAAAAATGTGGGAAATGGGTCGGACACGGTTGTGGGCCCTGTCAACCACAGTGGGGGGGAATCCTTGGTTGAGGAAAAAAGAAGATATGTCAAAAGCACTGTTGTGGAAGGTTGCATCATCAGAACAGATGCGTCGGAGGTGGAGAAATTGAGAGAATGGTTTGGAGTCCTTACAGGAAACGGTGTGAGGAAGTGTAGTGAAGGTAGCCGTGGGAGTCGGTGGGCTTATAATGAATATTAATAGACAGCCTCTCCTCAGAGATGGAGACAGAGATGTCGAGGCAAGGAAGGAAAGTGTCAGAGATAGACCATGTAAAGGTGTGAGATGGATGGAAAGTGGAAGCAAAGTGAATGAAGTTTTCCTGTTCAGGACAAAAGCATGAAACGGCACCAATACAGTCATCAAAATACCAGCAAAAGAGGTGAGGGAGAGGGCCTGACTGGAACAAGGAACGTTCAACATATCCCACAAAAAGACAGGCATAACTAGGACCCATGCGAGTACCCATAGCAACACCTTTTATTTGAAGTAAGTGAGTGGAGTTGAAGGAGAAGTTGTTCAATGTAAGAATGACTTCAGCCAGGCGGAGGAGGGTGGTGGTGGATGGGGACTGGTTGGGCCTCAGTGCAGGGAAGAAGCGGAGAGCCCTTAGACCGTCCTGGTAGGGGATGAAGGTGTAGAGAAATTGGATGTCCATAGTGAAGAGGAGGTGGTTAGGGACAGGAAACTGGAAATTGTCGAAATGATGTAGGACGTCAGAAAAGTCATGGATGTAGGTAGGAAGAGACTGGACCGAGGAGAAAAGGTAGAGTCAAGATGGGAAGAAATAAGTTCAAATGGTTCAGCGTCAGAGATGGGAAGGTCAGAGGGTATTGTGAATACATGACAAGGGGTCAGATTAGTAGAAGGGATGGGGTCAGCGGGTAGTGAAGGGGAAGAAGGATCTGGAGGGGTGTGGGTACCTATGAGCTGCTGGAGCTTGCCTTCCTTAACACCCGAAAGGAAGAGAAAAAGTTTTTTGTTAATGCATCAGATAAGATGAAGGATAAAATGAAACTGCAGAGCAGAACAGCTTTGAGGTAAGGTGAGGTGGTGCTTCTTATTATAAATGTTCAAAGAACCAGACAAGCCGCAATTCTGGCTGATGAATTTACCCTTGTATACAACTCCTTATCCCAAGGGAAACCCTACCCTAGTCACCCCCGCAAACCCGAAAATGGTAAAAGGTGGGAGGGTGATAGGAGCCCAAACAGCCCTGGGTGAGAAAGAAAAGCTGAACGTACAGGGAGCCCTCCTCAAGCCAAAAAGGACAGTGCTGAGTGTAGGAGTGAGACCTGTATGTTTCCACTGTAACAAGGCAGGTCACCTCCTCCTGACTGATGGAAATTACAGAGAAAACCTGTAGGATTAATCAGGGCACACCAGACCAGTGCAGGAGAAGGGGCCCTGATGGAAAGCACAGCAGACCAGGCTGTGGCTTTAACTGCAGCAGTAAGACCCAGTAAACATACTCCTGTGGGTGCGGGCAAAGTTAACAAAATCCCTGAAGGTTATCAGGATTTTGTATCCCAAGGAAAAGTGCCCCATACCCCTAGAGTGAGGCAAGCAAGCCCGTAGTCATACTCAGGGATACAGTGGACACCAAATCCGTTCTGCTGGGAGAAGGCATGACCTTTCCCCCATAGAGTGTAGGGAATGCTAGGGTGTTAGTGAATGGTATCGGAGGGTGGTGTATATCCATACCTTTATATTGGGAGCGCTTGGAGTGCTTCCCTTTTTAAAAATTCATTCATGGGTTGTAGGTGTTGCTGGCTAGGCCAGCATTTATTGCCCATCCCTAATTGCCCTTGAGAAGGTGGTGGTGAGATGCTTTCTTGAACTGCTGTGGTCCATGTGAGGTAGGGACACCCACTGTGCTGTTAGGAAGGGAGTTCCAGGCTTTTGACCCAGCAATGGTGAAGAACAGCAATATAGTTCCAAGTCAGGATGGTGCGTGACATGGAGGGAAACTTGCAAGTGGTGGTGTTCTCTTGCATTTGCTCCCCTTGTCCTTCTAGTTGGTAGAGTTCACGAGTTTGGAAGATGCTATCTAAGGAGCCTTGGTGCATTGCTGTAGTGCATCTTGTAGATGGTACACACTGCTGCCGCTGTGTGTCAGTGGTGGAGTGAGTGAATGTTTGTAGATGGGGTGCCAATCAAGCGGACTGCTTTGTCCTGGATGGTGTCGAGCTTCATGAGTGTTGTTGGAGCTGCACGCATCCAGGCAAGTGGAGAGTATTCCATCACACTCCTGACTTGTGCCTTGTAGGTGGTAGACAAGCTTTGGGGAGTCAGGAGATGAGTTACTCGCCGCAGGATTCCTAGTCTCTGACCTGCCCTTGTAGCCACGGTATTTATATAGCAACTCCAGTTCAGTTTCTGGTCAATGATAACCCCTAGGATGTTGATAGTGGGTGGGTTCAGCGATTGTAATGCCATTGAATGGCAAGGGGAGATGGTTAGATGCTCTCTTGTTGGAGCTGGTCGTTGCCTGGCACTTGTGTGGCACGAGTGTTACATGCCACTTATCAGCCCAAGCCTGGATATTGTCCAGGTCTTGCCACATTTCTACATGGCCTGCTTCAATATCTGAGGAGTCGCAAATAGTGCTGAACATTGTGCAATCATCAGCGAACATCTCCACTTCTGACCTTATGATTGAAGGAAGGTCATTGATGAAGCAGCTGAAGATGGTTGGGCCTAGGACACTACCCTGAGGAACTCCTGCAGTGATGTCCTGGGACTGAGATGATTGACCTCCAACAACCACAACCATCTTCCTTTCTGCTAGGGATGACTCCAACCAGCGGAGAGTTTTTCCCCTGATTCCCATTGACTTCAGTTTTGCTAGGACTCCTTGATGACATACTCAGTCAAATGCTGCCTTGATGTCAAGGGCAGTAACTCTCACCTCACCTCTTGAGTTCAGCTCTTTTGTCCATGTTTGAACCAAGGCTGTAATGAGGTGAGGAGCTGAGTGGTCCTGGTGGAACCCAAACTGAGTGTCACTGAGCAGGTTATTGCTAAGCAAGTGCCACTTGATAGCACTGTTGATGACACCTTCCATCACTTTACTGATGTTTGAGAGTAGACTGATGGGGCAGTTATTGGGCAGGTTGGACTTGTCCTACTTTTTGTGTACAGGACATACCTGGGCAATTTTTCACATTGCCAGGTAGATGCCAGTGTTGAAGCTGTACTTGAACAGCTTGGCTAGGGGCGTGGCAAGTTCTGCAGCACAGGTCTTAAGTACTATTGCCGGATATTGTCAGGGCCCATAGCCTTTGCAGTATCCAGTGCCTTCAGTCGTTTCTTGATATCATGCGGAGTGAATCAAATTGGCTGAACTCTGGCATCTGTGATGCTGGGGACTTCGGGAAGAGGCCAAGATGGATCATCAACTTGGCACTTCTGGCTGAAGATTGTTGCAAATGCTTCAGCCTTTTGCACTGATGTGCTGGGCTCCCCCATCATTGAGGATGGGGATATTTGTGGAGCCACCTCCTCCAGTTAGTTGTTTAGTTATCCACCACCATTCACGGCTGTATGTGGCAGGACTGCAGAGCTTAGATGTGGTCTGTTGGTTATGGGATCGCTTAGCTCTGTCTATTGCATGCTGCTTACGCAGTTTGGCACGCAGATAGTCCTGTGTTGCAGCTTCACCAGGTTGATACCTCATTTTGAGGTATGCCTGGTGCTGCTCCTGGCATGCCCTCCTGCACTCTTCATTGAACCAGGGTTGGTCCCCCGGCTTGATGGTAATGGTAGAGTGGGGGATATGCTGGGCCATGAGGTTACAGATTGTGGTTGAGTACAATTCTGCTAATGCTGATGGCCCACAGTGCCTCATGGATGCCCAGTTTTGCATCACTAGATCTGTTCGAAATATATCCCATTTAGCATGGTGGTAGTGCCACACAACACAATGGAGGATATCCTCAATGTGAAGGCGAGACTTCATCTCCACAAGGACTGTGCGGTGGTCACTCCTACCAGTACTGTCTTGGACAGATGCATTTGCGGCAGGCAGATTGGTGAGGACGAGGTCAAATATGTTTTTCCCTCTTGTTGGTTCCCTCATCACCTGCCGCAGACCCAGTCTAGCAGCTATGTCCTTTAGGACTCGGCCAGCTCAGTCAGTAGTGGTGCTACCGAGCCACTCTTGGTAGTGGACATCGAAGTCCCCCATCCAGAGTACTTTCTGTGCCCTTGCCACCCTCAGTGCTTTCTCCAAATGGTGATCAACATGGAGGAGTACTGATTCATTAGCTGAGGGAGGGCAGTAGGTGGTAATCAGCAGGAGGTTTCCTTGTCCATGTTTGACCTGATGTCATGAGACTTCATGGGGTCTGGAGCTGATGTTGAGGACTTCCAGGGCAATTCCCTCCCGACTGTAAACCTCTGTGCCACCACCTCTGCTGGCTCTGTCTTGTCGGTGGGACAGGATATACCAGGGGATGGTGATGGCAGTGTCTCGGACATTGTCTGTAAGGTATGATTCCGTGAGTATGACTATGTCAGGCTGTTGCTTGACTAGTCTGTGGGACAGCTCTCCCAACTTTGGCACAAGCCCCCAGATGTTAGTAAGGAGGACTTTGCATGGTTGACAGGGCTGGTTTTGCCATTGTCGTTTCTGGTACCTAGGTCGATGCCGGGTGGTCCGTGCGGTTTCATTCTGTTTTATTGACTTCGTAGCGGTTAGATACAACTGAGTGGCTTGCTAGGCCATTTCAGTGGGCATTTAAGAGTCAACCACATTGCTGTGGGTCTGGAGTAACATGTAGGCCGGACCAGGTAAGGACAACAGATTTCCTTCCCTGAAGGACATTAGTGAACCAGTTGGGTTTTTACAACAATCAACAATGGTTTCATGGCCGTCACATCAGGCTAGCTTTTAATTCCAGATTTTATTAATTGAATTCAAATTCCACCTTCTGCTGCAATGGGATTCAAACCATGTCCGCAGCGAAATACCCTGGGTCTCTGGGTTACTAGTCCAGTGACGATACCACTACGGCACTGCCTCCCCCACCCTCCCCCCCCCCCCCCCCCCCCCCCACTCATCTCTTTCTCCAGAAAACATCAAGTTTGAAAATCTTCTGCGACTGTGAACCTCCAAGCCTACAGACTGCTACAGCCAGAGACCAGAGGAAGAGAGCTGCCTACCTGTCTGCCTTCAAGAAAACCCTGAGCCAAGCAGGCCAACCACAAAGTGCATTTTGACCAGCCGAGGACTTCAAGAGTACAACTCCAGCCAGACAATCACCGAATCATCCACCCTCAAACTGTGTATTTAACTTTTATTTATTCTGGACTTTCATCCAATTGCCATGCTAAGCCCCCATCTGCCAAGAATGAGGCACATTAATTTTGTCATGAACATTGATTTTAAACTGTTACTGGAGTGAGGGGAGGACTTGTTGAACAGATCAACTGTGGCTGGAAAAGATATTTGCATATTAACAGATGGTGTTTGGAAGGACAAAGCAGCCATTCCCTGACATTCAACCCACAATGGACTTTTGATCACCAGACATTGAAGGTGGGGGAACTCGCATTCCAGGTTGACTGCTAAGATGGCCGAATCCATAAACGGGCATGGTGAAACCAGCTAGTCACATGACTAACCTGCTGGGCAACCTGAGTTTTTTGAATTTGTACGAACAGTTTGGGCAGAAAGCTGTTTGCTCCTGGGCTGAGAAGATCTCTCCTGGCTGGCTCGCCACAGCCTCTCCTGTCTGTCTGCTCCCATCTCTTTCTCACAAGCCTCTGAATCCACTGAAGACGCATGAACCCCAAGAGAGAAAAGTCTCCTACAATGAACAAGATTTAAGAAGAATACTGGGCCCCAACAAAAAGCAAGATCTACCTACAATCGAGGACTCTACAGTGAACTCGAAGAACCGTAACAACAACTCTTCAGATATTGCCTCCAACCTTTCCACTTGATTTTTCTTCTGCTCTTTTCTGTCTCTATTTGCATGTGTGTATCGTGTATGCATGCTCGCATGGGGCGTAGTGTGTATCCGTTGGCATTAATCGAATTAGAGTTAAGTTTAATAAATTTCAACTTTTCTTCTTTAAACCTAAGAAAACCTGTTTGTGCTGGTTTCTTTGCCTTATAATTGGAAAGTGGTGAACAAGGATTCACCAAGGGGGAGCTAAAAACATGGTGTGTTTAAGATTAGATTAGATTAGAGATACAGCACTGAAACAGGCCCTTCGGCCCACCGAGTCTGTACCGAACATCAACCACCCATTTATACTAATCCCACATTCCTACCAAACATCCCCACCTGTTCCTATATTTCCCTACCACCTACCTATACTAGTGACAATTTATAATGGCCAATTTACCTATCAACCTGCAAGTCTTTTGGGAGGAAACCGGAGCACCCGAAGAAAACCCACACAGACACAGGGAGAACTTGCAAACTCCACACAGGCAGTACCCGGAATCGAACCCGGGTCCCTGGAGCTGTGAGGCTGCGATGCTAACCACTGCGCCACTGTGCTGCCCTGTTACAGCAAGACCAGGTGAAGGCTAAAAGGGAACCCTAGACTTCTTTCTCACCTGGCTGTAATACCAATCAAAAACCTACTTTCCACTTTGTAATCTATTTGTGTGTGTGTTATTCTTGTGTGAATGTGTGCGTGAATTTTTAAATCGGGGTTAGAGTGTTAAGTATAATAAACTTACTTCTTTCTTGTTTGAACTCAAGAAAACCTGTCTGATTGGTTCTTTCATGATCACAGTTAAGGTAAAATGTAAAACACTCACAGCGGTGGTAAACACAACCACTGCTTGAGAGGAATAAACTCTGTTGCAGTCAAATAAGAGGAAAGGCAAGAGGGATGTCACTTGGCCGTAACAGTAGGGATAAATGGGTCATTTTCAGGTTGGCAGGATGTGACTATTGCTGGGGGTCAACTATTTACAATCTACAATGACTTAGGTGAACGGACCGAATGTATGATAGCTAAATTTGCAGATGACACAAAGATAGGTAGGACAGTAAGTTGTCAAGAGGAAATAAACCATTTACAACAGGATATGGAGAGGTTAAGTGCATGGGCAAAAATATGGCAGATGGGGTATAATGTGGAAAAATGTGAACTTGTCCACTTTGGCAGGAAAAATAGAAAAGCAGAATATTATTTAAATGGAGAGAGACTACAGAGCTCTGCGGTACAGAGGGATCTGGGTGTCCTGGTGCATGAATCACAAAAAGTTATTATGCAGGTACAGCAAATGATTAGGAAGGCAAGTGGCATGTTGCCATTTTTTGCAAGGGGAATCGAATATAAAAATAGGGAAGTTTTGCTATAGGTGTACAGGGCCCTTAGACCACACCTGGAGTACATGGGATGAAGGGTTATCTTATGAGTAAAGGTTGAACATTGGAGTTTAGAAGAATGAGAGGTGATCTTATTGAAACATATAAGATCCTGAGGGAACTTGACGGGGTGTATGCTGGAAGCATGTTTCTATTTATGGGCAAGACTAGAACTAGGGACGCAGTTTAAACATAAGGGGTCTCCCATTTAAGATTGCGATGAGGAGAAATTTTTTCTCTGAGGGTCGTTCGGAATTCTCTTCCCCAGAGAGCACTGGAGGCTAGGTCATTGAATATATTCAAGGTTGAGTTAGATGGATTCTTGATATACAAAGAAGTTAAGTGTTAAGGGGGCAGGCAGGAAAATGGAGTTGAGGCCACATTCAGATCAGCCATGACCTTATCAGTTGGCAGAGCAGGCTCGAGGGCTCAAGAGGCAGAATGGCCCATTCGTGCTCCTAGGTCGTCTGTTCATACATATGTTCATATCCTCCTCTTTTCTCCTTGCTGATCTTTCTTGAATACTTCATCGCCAGAAATTGGCTGAGAAAAATTTGTTCGCGTTGATATCACTGAGGAACGTCATGCAACTTGCGCAGGTAGTGGCCTGCGGTGCTGCCTGCTGCCAGGAAATTGATGTAGCCTATGTAGTGCCACTGGCAAACAAATTTTTCACTCATTAAGTTCCCAGCCTCATCAGAGGGCCGTTGTTCTGAAGCCTCAACAGTGCCACTGGGAGAGTTGCTCACTGCTAGGACAGGCCTGAGACCTTGAGCCTCCAACAGGTAAGTTTGAAATAAAAAAGAAAAATTCACAGGGCCATGTTGGAGGGGAAACCCCTTTGGGGAGATCAGTGGGGCTGCCTTCCCTGTCCACAGCCCCCACTTGTGCCAGGCTGCTGTACGGATGCTGCCTCCATCAACTGGCTGCCTCCCCACGCTCTGCCATCAGCAAATTGCTGACAGTCCTGTAAAATGGCCATTCATAGGCCTTTAATTATGCTAATCAGCTGCCTGCCTCCTTGGAGCGGAAAGCAGCTCCACATCCAGTCCTGCTGCTGGGAAAATCGCCGGTGGCATGACAGCATCGGGGGGCTGGCCCTACGCGGCTCCTCGCGATTTTACTGGTTCCTCTGCCTCCCAGCTCTCCACATGGAGGGCCGGTAAAATTCTGGCCTAAAAGGCTGCATCAAGCATGTAATACAGGTGATTTGAGTTACAAAATTAACTTTAAGTCAAATAAGATGATCCACTAAAGAAATGTGTTCATTATTTTTATATTATCATGCAAGTTTTATTGATGAAGCTAAATCAATTTGATCATAATTTTTATTTTGCATGTACTCCTGATGGGTAATAAAACAACTAATAATTTGTATCAAGTTTCATCACGCCAAGTGTTTGCTTGGTCTGCCTTTGAAGAGATTCAGGAAATAATATGTGAAAGATATGAGTATCCATCCAATTCATATCCTTAGGTTATCTCATCATACGTGAAGATTTAGTTAACGGCCATAAAATAAGATATTCTGATGGCTTCAGGGAGCAACTGACCCCACTGAACCAGAGAATGTAGCAACATTGCACCTGAATTTGTTGTACCCATGTAATAGTAGAATAATTTAAAGAAAGTCAAAGTAGTTGTACCTAGCAGACAGAAAATGGATAAAACCAGACGCTGTAGAATGTAGAGATGAATGCACTCTTAATTAGATTTTGCATGAGTTCTAAGATGATGTTCTTACTCGTCTGTGTACTTACCCACTATATCAGACGAATATTCTGTATTCTAAAGAATAAAATTATCTTTGGCTGCATGAATACCCACATTTTATGCAACACCAAAACCTCCAAAAACATGTTTTTTTTATTAGTAGCGGACAAAATCTGTGTAACAAAGTTTCACACAACTTGTACCACATCTATAAACTAATACATGGTGGATTTTTTTATTGCTTACTTTTAATCCAGAAATAATACTGATATCAAGGAACTTGAGATCCTATCCACCACCCATATTTATAACAACTTATTAATTTTCTTGTACCATGCAAACAAGATATAATAAAATGGTGTGACAGAAACCACACCTGCCAAAATGAAACATATTAATTTCATTGCTTGGAACATTATTTTTGAACTGTTACTGGACTTGAAATAACTTGTTTAAAAAGACCACAAAAGTGGCTGAAAACATGGCTGCACATTTGCATTCTAAAAGACAGTTGCAGGAAGAAGACAATGGGAGTGACTCCCTGATTCAGTTAGCCAGTTGGATTTTGATCAAGAGACATTGACTATGTAAGAGCCAGCATTCCACCCCCCCTCCCAACCCCCTCCCCACTGAGAGTGTCTGGTAAGCTTGGGGGAAATCCACAAACCTCGCAGGAGAGGCTGTTCCAAATAAGGAGCTAGTCACATGACTAACCTGCTGGCCAACTTGGAGTTAATTGAATTGTGCCCACAGAACAATTTTGGGAAGAGACTGCAATTTGAAGACAAAAGAGAAGGAAGGTCTCTCTCTGTCTCTCTCTCTTACGCTAAGTTCCAGGGACCCACGAAAGTAACTTAAACCTCAAGACAGAAGACCAGTGAAACAAGTTTGAAAGTGTGCACTGGGCCCCAACGAGAACTGCAAGACTTAACTGCAATCAAAGACTTTACATCCCATCCAAAACCAGTAACTGAACTCCAGCTATTACTTCAAACCTTTCCCCTTCTTTCTCCTCCTCTGTCTCTATTTGCGTGTGTGTTTATCGCGTATGCATGCTAGTGTTGTCGTGTGGCATATTCTTAGTTTTAACTGAGTTAGAGTTTTAAGGTGAATAAACTTACACCTTTCTTGTTTAAATCTGAGAAAACCTGTCTGGTTGATTTCTTTGCCATTACAATTAGAGAGAAGTGAGCAAGGACTCACTGAGAGGGAAGCTAAAACACGGTGTTTTAAAAGTTAAACCCTGTTACGGCCAAACCAGGAAAAGGCTGATAGGGGAGCCCTAGACGCCTGCCTAACCTGGCCATAACAATGGTCAAACCTAGGAATTACGGCAACATGGAAAGTAATGCAATTCTTTACATCAGAAAATGCAAAACATAAATCAATCATTGGAGTCATTGACCTTCCTAATGTAACTTGGCATATTTTCCACAACCAAATTCTACCTAATAATAATTCTGTACATTATCCCTGAGCCTAAAAATAATAAATGACAAAGAATCCAAGGAAAGCTCCAATTTAATTACCAAGAGCTTATAGCTATCCTCAAACTTTTCTGTTTGAAAATTAATTGCTGTCTGAGGGAATCACGATCATGTTATTAAATGATTCCCACATTTCTGCATCGCATGCATTTCATTTTTTTTTATTATCCTACTGATGACAGCGAGGATATGATACACAGCTGTTTCAGCTTTTCACCTATGTAATATAATGATCTTTCTATTGGCAGCAAACCAATTATATTTTCTGAGAGAACTTGCAGGTAAATAAAGTATGCAGTTTTGTTCAAATTCTTGATGAATACTAGGCATACTTGGAAAGTCATGCTGTTCATTGGATTTAATTGGTAGATTCTGTATTTTTTTTTCTTTAGGCTATCTGCACTGTTATTGTATGTACATGTTTGTGCTACCTTGACGCAATTCTACAAAATCATTATTTTATCCCAGTAGCTATTCATGCAAATGTTTTAAATGCTGAATATTCTGCTCAAAGTGAGGGAGGTGAAACTTGTTTTATCCTTGCTTCTATTGTCAACATTAATAATCCCTAACAAAAACAAGAAATGCTGGATTCACTCAGCAGGTCTGGCAGCATCTGTGGAAAGAGAAGCAGAGTTAACGTTTCGGGTCAGTGATAATCCCTAATCAGCTAAGATAAAACTAGCTCTTGAAAATTGTGCGTTATCCTTTTGATGTCAATGTGACATTTCTTTTATCCAAATGAGCCACCTTGTGTTTTTTTTCAATGAAAATTTTGATTCATTGGTAACTAATATGGAATTATGAATAAATGTATGCTGTGTATTCATGACCACTAGAAACGAGGATGGAACTGCCCCAAACTCTTTTCACACAGATGTTTCACAACTTAGAGAGGAGAATATTCCATCACATCAATCAAGCTTAGATTCAAACTCAGCACCCAAACTGAATGAAAGACAAGAGCAAAATACTGCAGATACTGAAAATCTAAAATATAAACAGAAAATGCTGGAAATACTCACCAGGTCTGGCAGCATCTGTGAAGAGAAAAATAGAGTTAATGTTTCAGGTCATTCAGGGTTTTGAATCTTTGGAATTGCTAACCTTGAGGGTTGTAGCTATTCCATCATTGAGTATATTTAAGACTGAGATCAATAGATTTTTGATTTCTGAATAAGTGAAATCTTAAAGTAACAGACCCACAAGCAGTGAAGGGGTGGGGTACGGTGGAGGGAGGTGGGTGGTAGCGGATCGGGAGCCTGTTTGTATTTGAAGCAGGCTTTGCCGTGGCACATTTACTCAGCAACGGCATGAGCATCCCACTTCCGGGTTTCCTGACCTATCAGAGAGGGTGGGCAGGATGACGCACTGCATCTGTCAAAGGACGGATTTCTAGTTAAAGGGATCCTGGTGGGGGTCAGAATGGCTGAACTGTATGTACATTGGTTCCTGTGATTTCGGCAACAACCGCAGGAATGGAAAGGAGACCTGGGAAGGCTACCCCCGGGTCTCTGACTCTTACTAGGGAATTTTGGAAGATTACAACTAATGCATCCACTAGCTCTGCAGAAACTTCTTTTAAGTCCCTAGGATGCATTCAGTGAGGTTCAGGGGACTTGTCAGCCTTTAGTCCCATTAGTTTTCCTAGTACATTTTCTCTAGTGATAGTGAATGTTTTAAGTTCCTCCCGTCCTTTTTGCTGCTTGATTTTCTATTCTTGGGATGCCTATTGTGTCTTCTTCCATAAAGACAGATACAAAATACTGGTTCAAAGTCTCTGCCATTTCCTTGTTTTCCATTATTAATTCCGCAGTCTCATCCTCTAACGGACCAACATTTACTTTAGCTACTTGCTTCCTTTTTATATACTTCTAGAAGCTCTTATTGTCTGTTTCTTTATTTCTTGCTAGTTTGCCCTCATATTCTAATTTCTCTCTCTTTTTTACTCATCCTTTGTTGTTTTTAAAAAATTTCCCAATCTTCTGACCTACCACTAATCTTTGCAGCATTGTATGTCTTTCCTTTCAATTTGATACCATCCTTAACTTCCTTATTTAGCCACGGATGGTGCATCCTTCTCATAGATTCATTTTTTCTCAATGGTATATATCTTTGCTGAGAGTTATGAAATATCTTCTTAAATGTCTGCCACTGCTTATCTACCATGTTACTTTTTAATCTATATTCTAAATCCACTGCAGCCAAATCATCCTTCATACCTTTGTAATTGCCTTTATTTTACTAAGACACTAGTTTCAAACCCAAGTTTCTCATCCTCAAACTGAATGTGAAATTCATAATATTATGATCACTCATGCCTAGAGGAGCCTTTACTATGGGAACATTCATTAATCCTGTCTCATTACAGATTACCTGGTCTAAAATACCCTAGTTGGTTCCAGAATGTATTCTAAGAAACTGTCCCAAATGCACTCTTATGAACTCAACATCAAGATTACCTTTGCCAATTTGATTTGTCCAATCGAAATGAGATTAAAATCACCCACGACTATTGCAGTACCTTTCTTACAAGCCCCAATTACTTCTTGATTTACACTCTGCCCTACAGTTTGTCTACTATTAGGTGTGCTATAAACTACACCCACCAGTGACTTCTTTCCCTTTTTTTTATCTCTAGCCAAACTGATTCTACATCTATATTAATATAAAAGCAAAATACTGCGGATGCTGGAAATCTGAAACAAAAACAAGAAATGCTGGATTCACTCAGCAGGTCTGGCAGCATCTGTGGAAAGAGAAGCAGAGTTAACGTTTCGGGTCAGTGACCCTTCTTCGGTTCCGAAGAAGGGTCACTGACCCGAAACGTTAACTCTGCTTCTCTTTCCACAGATGCTGCCAGACCTGCTGAGTGAATCCAGCATTTCTTGATTCTACATCTTGATCTTCTAAGCCAAGATCATTTCTCACTACAGTATTGATCTCATCCTTTATTAATAGAGCTACCCCACCTCCTTTTCCTTTCTTCCTATCCTTCCGAAATGTCAAATACCTTTGAATATTAATTTCCCAGCCTTGATCCTTCTGCAGCCACGTCTCTGTGATGGTCATCATATCATACCTATTTATTTCTGTTTATGCTATCAATTCATCCATTTTGTAATGAATGCTGTGTGCATTCAGATGAAGAGCCTTTCTTTCTTTTTGCCATTTTTTCCTATTCTGACCCTATATGCTGGTGCACTCTTATGTTTGTGCTGTCTGTCCTTCCTGTCACACTCTGGTTAACATTACCTGTATCGCTACCCTGCACAATTGCCTTGACCTTTCTCATTAACTTTCTAAATCTCCCCTCACATGAATCCTCTGGTACACATTGCTGCCACTGTGCATCGATGATGAAGGGAGTGAATGTTGAAGGTGGTAAATGGGGTGCCAATCAAGTGGGCTGCTTTGTCCTGGATAGTGTCGAGCTTCTTGAGTGTTGTTGGAGCTGCACCCATCCAGGCAATTGGAGAGTATTCCATCACACTCCTGACTTGTGCCTTGCAGCTGGTGGACAGGCATTGGGGAGACAGGAGGTGAGTTACTCGTTGCAGAATTCCCAGCCTCTGACCTGCTCTTGTAACCACAGTATTTATGTGGCCGGTCCAGTTCAGTTTCTGGTCTATGGTAACCCCCAGGATGTTGATAGTGGGGGATTCATCGATGGTAACGCCATTGAACATCAAGGGGCGATGCTTAGATTCTCTCTTTTTTGAGATGGTCATTGCCTGGCACTTGTGTGGCGCGAGTGTTACTTGTCACTTATCAGCCCAAGTCTGGATGTTGTCCAGGTCTTGCTGTATCTGGACCCGGGCTGCTTCAGTATCTAATGACTCGCGGATGGTACTGAACATTGTGCAATCATCAGAGAACATCTCAACTTCTGACCTTATGATGGTCATTGATAATGCAGCTGAAGATGGTTGGGCCTAGGATACTACCCTGAGGAACTCCTGCTGTGATGTCCTAGGAATGAGATGATTGACCGCCAACAACCACAACCATCTTCCTTTGTGCTAGGTATGACTCCAACCAGCGGAGAGTTTCCCCCCGATTCCCATTGACTCCAGTTTTGCCCAGGCTCCTTGATGCCATACACTGGTCAAATGCTGCCTTGATGTCAAGGGCAGTTACTCTCACCTCACCTCTTGAGTTCAGCTCTTTTGTCCATGTTTGGACCAATGCTGTAATGAGGTCAGGAGCTGAGTGGCCCTGGCAGAACCCAAACTGAGCATCAATGAGCATGTTATTGCTAAGCAAGAGCCACGTGATAGCACTGTCGATGACCCCTTCCATCACTTTGCTGATGATTGATAGTAGACTGATAGGGCGGTAATTGGCCGGGTTGGATTTGTCCTGTTTTTTGTGTACAGGACATATTTGAGCAATTTTCCACATTGCCGGGTAGATGCCAGTGTTGTAGCTGTACTAGAATAGCTTGACGAGGGGCACGGCCAATTCTGAAGCACAAATCTTCAGTACTATTGCCGGAATATTGTCAGAGCCCATAGTCTTTGCAGTATCCAGTGTCTTCAGCCTTTTCTTGATATCACGTGAAGTGAATTGGATTGGCTGGGGACCTCAGGAGGAGGCCAAGATCATCCACTTGGCACTTCTGGCTCAAGATGGATGCTAATGCTTCAGCCTTGTCTTTTGCACTGATGCTGCTGGGCTCTCCCATCATTGAAAATGGGGATATTTGTGGAGCCACCTCTTCCTGTTACTTGTTTAATTGTCCACCACCATTCACGGCTGGATGTGGCAGGACTGCAGAGCTTAGATCTGATCCATTGGTTGTGGGAACGTGTAGCCCTGCCTATGGCATGCTGCTTTCACTGTTTGGCATGCAAGTGGTCCTGTGTTGTAGCCTCACCAGGCTGACACTTCATTTTTAGGTATGCCTGGTGCTGCTCGTGGCATGCCCTCCTGCACTCTTCATTGAACCAGGGTTGGTCGTCCGGCTTGATGGTAATGGTAAAGTGGGGGATATGCTGGGCCATGAGGTTACAGGTTGTGGTTGAATACAATTCTGCTGTTGGTGATCATCTACAGTGCCTCATGGATGCCCAGTTTTGAGTTGCTGAGGACTTTTTGGCTGTTAGTCCTTGTCACGCACACTGGAAGTGCGATGATACAACAATCATGGACTAACTCTGAAGAGTTATGAAAAACGGACTTTGTCTTTAAGAAATTAACCTTTATTTTGAAAAGTAAACAATGGTCCAAAATGGCTGCTGAAGACAAAAGGGATTGGCCTTTTGTGTATTCAAACTGTATGGCAAAGACAAAGAAGATATATTCAAAGCTAAAAGGCATCAATTGAACCCATCTTATGCTTATCCTAAAACATTCCAGAATTAAATGTCTTCTTCTGAAACAAAGGTAGTGTGAAGTATCCATGTCCTGGGCCATTGTGCGATTACCATGGGGAAGAGACCAGAGACCAGAGTGTCTCCTAACAGGGAGTGAGAAATAATAGTTTTGCCTCAAAAAAAAAGTCAGCCAAAGAGAGAGAGAAAGCAAAATCCTCACAGCTTGTGTTTTAGTAAAGCCAGAAAGCATGGTAGCTCTGCTGCAGAATCCTACATCTACATAATACAGCAGTGAAAGCTAGAAGTAACCCACCGTCTTCAATGGAACCTTCAATCAAGAGCTAAATCTATAAACATCTCAGGCCTGCATCCATCGAGAACTTGATTTCCAAGAGTATTCAACAGGTTTATCGTAACCTTACCCCCCCCCCCCCCCCACCCCCCGCCACACCACTAAAAGTCACCTTCCTTCATCCCTTCTCTATCTGTTTCTTCGTGTGTATGTGTGCATGTGTGAGCCAATGCGTGATTGGATGTGGTTGCGACAATTTGGGATATGGCATATTGAGCAATAAACAATTGATTTTCTGTTTTTTAAAATACAAGAAAACTTTTCACTCTCTGTTTATTTCGAAAGTAAAACACCAAGGGGCTAAACTCTAATATAAATACACTTGCTGCAGTCAGGTGGAGAGACAGTGGGAACCACCCATGTTGCACCATGTGGTCATAATATCCCTTAAGTTTCTCTAATACTTTTTCTCTGCTGATATTAATTAGCTTAAGTTCCTCACTCTAATTAGCCCCTTGGTTACCTTCTATTTCTGGTATGTAATTTGTGTCTTTTACTGTGAACACAGACACAAAATATTTGTTCAATGTCTCTTTCATTTCCTGAATCCCATGATAATTTGTCCTATCTCTGCCTCTAAGGGAACAATGTTTACTTTAGCTACTCTCCTTTTTATATACTTGTAAAAGCTCTTGCAGTCTGTTTTTATATTCCTGGCTAGTTTAGTTTCATTCTGTTTTTAGCTTTATATCAACTTTTGGTTGTCCTTTGTTGGTTTCTAAAACACTTCCAAACTTCAGGCTTACTACAATTCTGTGCAACATAAGCCAGAGATGAATATTTCTTGCTGAGTTTTTATTTTTAATGGAATGCATTTTTGAACATTTTGAATTGTTTCTTTAAATGTTTCCCACTGTATATTTACCGACATACCTTTTAGCCGAATTACCCAATCAACTTTAACCAGCTCTCTTCTCATACCTATGTAATTGGATTTATTTAAAAGTGCAGCCTCGCCGAATTATTCCCAGAAACAACACTCCTTGATTTTTTTCTCAGGAAGGCAGGGGAAAGAACTTGGTATTCCTTAAGTAGGAGATCAATTTATGCAAGTGATGGCCAGAGGAAATCCATGATAGATGATTATCAACAAACTCTGGATGGAATAGGCTTGGTCAGCTGAATGGTCTTTACTTACTCCAGCCTTTCTTGTTATTATAAATGGATTGTCAATTTAATCATTTACTAATTTAATGGAAACAAATTTTATTATGTGGCTTGCAGCAACTTGAAGTCAATTTACACCTTTGCCTCAGCTCCCAGAGTCTCAATTGTTCCCCTCTCTATCATAAAGTTAAAAATACTGCAATAATTACAGCATGATTCCCACTGTATGAGGAAGGCTATGAACTACAATTAAATGTGTATTGTTATTTTAGTTATCACAAGTAACTGTAAGTTAAGAACTGTAATGCCATCGACACTTTAATATGTAATCAACTGAATATGTAGTCCCAGCTAGTGCCCAACCCGGCACTAAAACCTAACAGGATTGGTCCCTCAGAGCTCCTATCATGGTAGACTCCTCATTGTTTATGTCCAAGCTATAAATGGTTTCATCAGTTTCTGTAGGTGCTCTCATGACTGAGGAGTCTGATGCAGGTATGGCATGAATGACCACAGAACTGGAAGTTAGAATCATAGAAAGTTTAAAGCACAGAAAGAGGCTACTTTGCCCATCATGTCTATGCCGGCCGAAAAACAATCCACCTATTCTAATCCCACCTTCCAGCATTTGGTCCGTAGCCCTGCAGATTACGAAACCTGAGGTGCATATCCAGACTCCTTTTGAATGAGTTGAGGGTCTCTGCCTCAACTACCCTTTCAGGCAATGAGTTCCCGACCACCACCACCCTCTGGGTGAAAACATTTTTCCTCATCACCCCTCTAATTTTTCTACCACTTTAAATCTATGCCCCCTCATCACTGACCTCTCTGCCAAGGTGAATAGACTCTTCAACACTCTGTCCAGGACCCTCAAACTTTTGTACATATCAATCAGATCTCCCCTCAGCCTTCTCTGTTCCAAGGAGAGCAACACCAGCCTATCCAATCTTTCCTCTTAGCTGCATTTTCCCAGTCCTGGCAACATCCTCGTAAATTTCCTCTGTACCCCCTCTAGTGCAATTACATCCTTTCTGTATTGAGGTGACCAGAACTGCACATAGTACTCAAGTTGTGGCCTCACCAATGAGTTATACAGTTACAGCATAACCCCCTGCTCTTATATTCTGTACCTCGGCCAATAAAGGAAAGGATTCCATATGCCTTCTTACCCATAAAGGAAAGGATTCCATATGCCTTCTTAACCAGTTCATCTTGTCGTTGTTGGTGCTTGAGGAACTTCTGCAGCTGCACCACCTCTGGCCTTCCTTTGGGCACGTCGATAGATTGTAACTAGATGAGGTCCCAGCACTGATCGCTGTGGCACTCCACTAGTTAGAGCTTGCCAACCTGAAAATTACCCATTTATGCATACTCTCTGTTTCTTGTTAGCTAACTAACCCTCTACCCATGCCGTTATGTTGCCGCCTATGTCATGGGCTTTTATTTTGTTTAGTAACCTTTGATGTGGTACCTTGTCAAATGCCTTCTGGAAATCCAAGTACACCACATCCACAGGTTCCCCCTTATGCACGTTACTTCCTCAAAGAACTCTAATACATTAGTCACACACGATTTCCCTTTCACAAAACCATGTTGACTCTGCCTGATTGAATTGAGATTTTCTAAATGACCTGCTATAACCACCTTAATAATAGATTCCAGCAATTTCCCTATGACAGACATTAAGCTAACTGGCCTATAGATTCCTGCTTTCTGTCTTCCTCCTTTCTTAATAGGGGAGTTATATTCGCTATTTTCCAATCTGATGACACCTTTCCAGAATATCGCGAATTTGGAAAATTAAAACCAATGTTTCCACTATCTCAGCAGCCACTTCTTTTAAGACCCTAGGATGAAGTCCATCAGGACCCAGGGACTTGACAGTTTTTAGTTCTAATAATGTTCTCAGTACCCTTTCCCTGGTGATGGTAATTGTTTTAAGTTCCTCCCTCTCTTTCAACTCTTGATTCACAATTATTTCTGGGATGTTATTGTATCCTGTACAGTGAAGACAGATGCAAAACATCTGTTCAACTCATTCGCCATTTCCTTATTTTCCATTATTAACTCCCAGACTCACTCTCTAGAGGAGCAACATTCACTTTACTTACTCTTTTCCTTTTTAAATACCTGTAGAAACTCTTAATTTTTATTTTTCTAGCTAGCTTTCTCTCATGCTCTAATTTCTCTCTCATTATTCTTTTAGTCATTCTTTGCTGTTTTTTATATTCTGTCCATTCTTCACACCTGTCACTACTCTGTGCTGAATTGTATGCTTTTTCTGATTAACTGGTTATTTATGTTATTTGCTGAAACTACCTACCATGCTTGGCTACATAACAACAAGGATTGCCTTTAAAAAGCAATTAATTGGTTGTGAAATGTTTGAGATGACCTGAGCTATATAATTATCTTTAGTTCTTGGCGTGTGGGCAATGCTCTCAAGGCTATATTTAGTACCTATCTCAAGGTGGGCCTTCTGCTTGATTTTCAGAGCATAACTGAATGCCTTACTAGGCTACTTTGAACAGTATTAAGAGTTAACCAGATAGTGTGGACTGGAGTCATTTGTAGGTGTGGTGAGTTCCCTTCCCTGAAGAAAATTACTGAACCAGTTCGGTTTTAATAATAGTCAAGCAGTTTTCAATGTCATTCACATTTCAAAGTGGATAGTCTGTACTTTGAGAAAAAACAACTGTCCAACTTATCTCCACTCTGGAATGATATTCTCTCAAGATATGGATGTCATAGTCACTGATTGGTAATCATGCATTGGTGTGCATATTGATTTAACAGTGATCAGAGTCCACTGTGTTTCTGTGTTTATTCAGTGTTATGCTTTTCTATTGATGAACATCATTGGATATTGAATTGGTGTTTGCAAAAAAATGTGTGCAATTGGTGGCACCCTATACCCAAGGACAGTTACAACTTTTGAAATAGCCCATCTGCCTTTCTTACTGCTGTTGAATAGCAGTGGAAATTTAATATATTCACCAGCATGTTAAGTCAAAACACCTGTGACTTGGATAATATAGCATTGAACTGCAAATTTTTTCCAAGCCTCCAGGAATTCCTGGAAGGAGCCCTTGACAAAAAATTGAATGCTGTTATCACTTTCATCAATACTGATAAAATACAGTTCCAATGTCACTCTGTGGTTGCAGGCCTGATTCTTGAGCTGTCAAAATTTACCTATGGTTTCCTTGACGAACACAACCTCTACACACATTGCTCCTCAGAGAGGTTAGGTTGGTTCTTTCACCAACAGAGGCTTGTAGTGGGATTGTAGTGGAGCGTGGTGGACTTCCTCTTATGGCTTTGTAACTGTACTCCTTTACGACTGTTCTTCCTGCTCCTCCTGCATGTTAATGAGAATGAGATTATGAGAGCACTCATGCTGCTTTGTGGACTGAAATAGCTGATCTGTTGTCTCCTATATCTCCAGCTCCAATCATTGCTGGATTTCTATCAACACTCTGATACTACCTTAACAGCAGTCTTACTGTTAATGTGATGTAGGCTGGAATTCAAGCATAAGCATGTTTGTACGTTTGTCAATAATTGGTGGCTAACAAGACCTTAACAAGGCAAAAAAAACATTACTACTAAATCTAAGCCTTAACATATTTTAATTAAGTCCGGTACATGAATGTTGGATGAAAATGCAAAAATATGGTAATGCATTAATTAACTAACAGAATTATTTTGTCACTTATGTGTCATTAGTAAGGATTTTTCAGAATATATAAGATAGGTATGAAGTGATCTATGTAATACTGGAGACTATTAAGGTGAATCATGTTTGACAGTATAGATTTATTTTTGGAACACTTTGCTCATGATCATGTCAAAAGAATTTGATATGTTTCAACGTAATTGTAATTATTTAGTCACAAGTGCATTATTGCTACTACTTGGCTGTATGCAGTTAATTAATATTTTGTTAT
This sequence comes from Heterodontus francisci, assembly GCF_036365525.1. Classification (NCBI taxonomy): domain Eukaryota; kingdom Metazoa; phylum Chordata; class Chondrichthyes; order Heterodontiformes; family Heterodontidae; genus Heterodontus; species Heterodontus francisci. Next base: position 45,193,950 of record NC_090372.1, read on the forward strand.
GTCTGTACTTAACCTTTTGAAAATCTCTTTACAATTCCTCAGAGTCTGTCTTAGCATGAATCAGAAACCTGCAAAAATCTTTCCTTTTCTCTCTCCCTCTCTGTCTGTCGCTCATTGTCCTTGCTCAATACTATATACTATTTTATATCAATACAGCCTTTATAATTTTAGCTCTTACTACTTAGGGTAATAAACCCAGTGTTGTCAAGCTAGTGATATAACCTTGGCCTCCTCCTATTTCTTATTTACATGCTGCCCCTTGGCATCATCATCTGAAAACACAGTCAGGTTCAACATGTACTCTGACGACACCCCGCTCTACATCACCACTGCCTGTCTTAATCCCTTCACTGCCTCTGATTTGTCACATTACTTGTCCAGCATCCAATGCTGGATGAGCAGAAATTTCCTCCAACTAAATATTGGGTAGACCAAAGCCATTGTTTTCCCTAACCCTAATGCAGCCATTGTCTTTGGTCTCCACCACAAACTCTATTCCCTAGTCATTGACTCCATCCCTGCCCCATAGCAACTGTCTGTTGCTGAAGCAGACTTCGCAACCTTGGTGTTGTATTTGACACCGAGATGAACTTCTAGCCACACATCCGCTCTATCACCAAGACTGCCTACTTCCACCTCTATGCCGTCGCTCAACTCTGCCCCTACCTCAGCTCATCTGCTGCTGAAATCATCAGCTATGCCTTTGTTATGTCTAGACTTGCCTATTCAAATGCACTCCTGGTCAGTCTGCCATCTTCCACCCTCCATGAACTTCAGCTCATCCAAAACTCTGCCGTCCATATCCTAATTTACATCAAGTCCCATTTACCCATCAATGCTGTGCTCGCCGAATTACATTGGCTCACAGTCTGTCAACATCTCGATTTTAAAATTCTCATTCTTGTTTTCAAATCACTCCACTGCCAGTCCCCTCCTTATCTTTGTAACCTCCACAACACCTACAACCCTCTGAGATCTCTATTCTCCTCCAAGTCTGGTCTCTTGCCCATCCCCAATTTTAATTATTCTACCATTGGTGGCCGTGTCTTCAGCTGCTTAGGCCCTAAGCTCTGGAATTACCTCCCTAAACCTCTCTCTTTCTCCTTTAAACCACTCCTTAAAACCTACCTCTTTGGCCAAACCTTTGGTCATTTGTCCTATATGTGGCTCATGTCACATTTTGTTTGATAATGCTCTGAGGAAGCACCTCAGTTGTTTTACTATTTTAAAGATGCTATATAAATTCAGATTGTTGTTGTTATGGGAATATTGCATTGCAGGACATCCCATGACTTGTAGTACATGACCATTCCTATGCGAACTATCAGACTTCCATCTAATTAAATATCTATTGCAAGTTTCTACCCGCTCAGTTAAACTGCTTTTGGGAGCTTACACATACAAAGCAGGAGGCTTAGGGAGCAGCTTTCTGAGTTTAGCCAATGGGAAACTATTGTTGTGGAGTCTTCATGTGTAAACTGAGTTCTGTACAGCTTGTGCTTGTGTTTCGTGACAGTCCCTGATTTGAAGCTGGGGGGTTCCAAGTTGAACCCAAATTAGACAAACAAACAGTCTTGTGACTGAGGGAAAAAAAACATTTTTTTAACCAGATACATGTGATTGGAGTTTTTAGTTTCAGTTTGTTAAAAAGTCTCTACAGAGTATTAAGCCAGCAAAGCAAAAAGCTGTGTGAGTTTGTCAAGAAAACGCCAGTGTGTGTTGAGCCTGGAAAAAGACTGCATGGTTTTTACAAGAAGCCAGCTGCAGAGCTGGGTGTTGTTGGATTTAAAAGAGCCTCCCAGTGCTGCTAAACTGGTAAAAGCTGGGAGCTGTTGGTTAAAAGGGCAAGCTCTTGCAATTGGAGCCTGTTTTCTGGTAACTGACCCTTGGAAGATACAAGTTGCTACCATTGTTTTCAGTGACTGAAATGTTATCAGTGGAGTCACGCTGTCAGGAGAGCAGTGGGCAAGGCAGAGGTGGTGTGAGAGATGACAAGACTGAACCGTTAAAGAGAAGATTGCATCGCTCGCAATCGACAGGACATCATTCCTTCCATTTCTGAAGGATCGGACTTGAAAAACTACCCGAGGAAGATCCTGATTTTGGTTGTGCTGTGAGGCTGTAAAGACTGTCCTTGATGCATCTGTTAATTAACGTGTAACCTTTAAGATATACACATCGTTTGTGATTTAACTGTTATCTCATGTTTAATAATGTTGGTTTTGGTTTGAGTGTTAAAGTAAAATTTATACAAGTGAAATCTTGTCCGTTTGGTTTTTGAATTCCTAAATTGGGGTCAGACGGTGGATTCGATTCTTTTCATTTGTTAGTGGTCTCCACAGGGATCATAACACTATGCCTTCTTGCAGTGCACTTTGGGAAATAATAGGGAAACTGCGTCTAATTTTCTATCCATTTTCATTAATGGAACATCATGGACACAAGGCGAAATTTTTCAATATGTGCTGCCATGGGCATGGTTCACTGTCAGGAGCACAAACTCAGAAAATTTCCCCTTCAAAGCATTGCTGCAGTTGTTTAAATAGCAGCAGCAGTGAAGCAAACACTCTGCTGTTGAAATTCCATCGCGCTTTCATTGGCTTTCAGGAATGACTGGAATCCCCACAGAATCCCCAGCTCCAGGGACCTGGGTTCAATTCTGGGTACTGCCTGTGTGGAGTTTGCAAGTTCTCCCTGTGACCGCGTGGGTTTTCGCCGGGTGCTCCGGTTTCCTCCCACCGCCAAAGACTTGCAGGTGATAGGTAAATTGCCCATTGTAAATTGCCCCTAGTGGAGGTAGCTGGTAGGGAATATGGGATTACTGTAGGGTTAGTGTAAATGGGTGGTTGTTGGTCGGCACAGACTTGGTGGGCCGAAGGGCCTGTTTCAGTGCTGTATCTCTAAATAAATTTCAGCCTCTCTGTTTATTGCTGACAGATTGCACTTACATTTAATCTTTGGAGACTTAAAAAACGTAGAAATTCAAAGCAATAGATACTCTGAATTAAACTTCTTTCTCATATAAAATGAAGGGAATAGATCAAAGATTACACCATTTCTCACCATTCCTGAAAGTGCATAGACCATTTACAAATGGTGACCATGAGATGCTGATGCATACAGTGGGGTAGATGAGGCTTGCTGTGATGGGCACTGTCACCAATGAAAAGTCCTTTGAAATTCCTGACAGGTGACAACTGAATTGGTAATTGCTGTCTGCAACCCACAGAGAACCTGGCTGCAAATGTGGCATGTAGATGGCAGATTTGAGGAAAAGTTATGCTACACAGGATACCCAAAGTTAGAATCGGTCCCAAGACCACATTTCAGCCTGTTAGTATTGTACTGCTCTCCCTCCATGCAGCCATAAAGCCTTTTCAGTGCTTACCATGCAAGGCCAGACAGAAACTTGGCACATTTACAGGATACAATTTGTATTGTCACACTGAAATCTTAAAGGTATTTCACACAGTAAAACTTTCAACCTCACCCAAACTTTATGTATTCAATTACTAACACACAGGATGAGCTACAGGTTGGGAATAATACCTTAAGACTACTGATCTACTTGCAGAATGAGATAAAAGAGAATATTAAAGGGAACAGGCCCGAATTGGCTGAAGGCCAAAATTTACAATGCTTGACTTCCTTTGAGGAGCCTTCTTTTGTTTCTTTACTTGTCCCATTGCTATCCCCTTTTGCTTGCACCATCGTCCCTTTTGTCATTTAAACACTCCTGTCTTTCACTCTATCATAGACCTTCCCTTTGTTCTTTCCTTCCCTTGCCCCTTTCCCTGCCTCTGTACTTGTTTAAAACCTATTATCTCAAATTTTTTTCCGGTTCTGATGAAAGGTTATTGACCTGAAACATTGAGCTGAATTTTCCTGGCCCTATGGAAATGGGGTTGGAGGTTGGGGAGCCGGGATAATAGGGGGAGCTGCATTGGGACCTGCTCCCCAACACATTCCTGCCTCTGGGAGTTTTCCTGGGGCGGATTGAGAACTCAGTCAGCTGCCCGCTCCATAAAGGTGGACAGCCAATTAGAGCAATTGAGGCCCCTCTTAAGGGCCATTTTGCAACAGTGCCAGTATTTTCCCACTATTGGAGCAGCCTCCCACCAAGTAAAGAGGCCACCAGCTCAGTCAAGGCAGCCCCCAGTGGCAGGACAGATGGCCATTGGAGCCAAAAATGGGGCTATGGGGATGAAAGGCTGTAACAGTGCCTGTCACTGCTCCTGTGGAGGGTTTACCCTACCGGCTTCTGGGCACTTTTTTGAATGACTTCAATGCAGGCAACTGAGGGCACCTCTGTGATGAGGCACCCTCACACTCGTCTGCTTGTCTCAGCAGCACCCACCTCTCCTGGTGGCACTGCCAGCCTGTCATCGCAGAGGGCCCTCTGCTTGGGCCTCCAACCTTGGGAACCCACCTGCCATCCTTAATAGGATGGCAAACACAGAGATGAGCAATTGGGAGTCCGCTTCCAGGAAGGTTGCGCCTGCAGGCACGCTGACAACATAAGCGAGCCGGGATACCCACATGGGCCAATGTCAGGGTCCCAATGCCTCTGGAAAATTCAGCCCATTACCTCTGTTCCTCTCTTGACAGAGGCTGCCTGACCTGCAGAGTATTTTCAGGATCCTCTTTTTTTTCAGATTTCCAGCATTTCCAGTATTTTGCTTCTGCCCTAAATATCCTTGCTTATTTAAGCATTGATGGGTTACAATCATAAAATTTGATAGAATGGAAAGAAAGACTGTGCAAATTCTCAATCAGTTATCTACTTAGCTCTATTTCCTTGCCATTTCCTCTATTAGGGAAGGGTGAAGCCATAGGCCTTCCCGAAGCTCAGAGATATGACCATCCTGCTGTATGGCTTGTCCTTCAATTCACAAGCATACACAACCATACAAACTACACACAGTACCTTGCAATGTAAGCTGTGTTTGAAGGTGTCACTTAGAGCAAGCATTCCAATGTGAAATCTACCATGGCCTGGATTCCATCAGTGCCCTCCTATACTTTAGGAAATTCAGCATTGTAGTGAAAATTCACAGCTTAAACATGCTCCTGTTGCTATTCAGTGGAAAACAATATGAAAGGATTGATTCTGCTCAACAATGTTTGTTACATCTATGGTTTGCAAATTAACTGATATAACAGATAATTCCTAAGCTGGGCTAAAAGGAGGTGAAGGTGACCTTGACTCCTACGTTAGATCTTTTGGGAGCAGGTTTGTTTGCAACTCACTGTTTTCTAGCCCAATGAGTCTGGTTCCTGCTGGCTTCATTGACTTAAATTCTTAACATTAATTATACATATTAGGTTCCATAATTCTACCTGTTACTCACTTGGAATTTTGATGTGTATTCTCCCAATTCTCCAGCGTAACTTTGGTGGAAGATCAGAGAAACATGGCAAGTTGAATTTATGCCGTGAGGTCGTGGAAATTCCACAGAAGTTCTGTCCCCTTTCTTTATTAAATATATTTTAATGACTGCATTCTGGGATGGAGGAATGGAATGACTGGTTCAATCTCTTTTGTAACAACTTGAACAAAACATCTTAACTATACAATGATATGGTATAGTGAGAGAATGTTAGAAAGGTAATATAAAATATTATGGGAAAAGAAGTCAGTATTGTGAGAAATGGAGCATTCAAAATTGAGGGATATTGTAAACCATTAATCTCTGGAAATTGATGCTTATTACCATCTAAGTCACTAAGTTAGGTGGCATAGTAAGTAGTATAGATGGGAACAGAAAGTTAGAAAGGGACATTGATATATTAAGTGAGAGGGCAAATTGCGACAGATGAAGTTCAATGTGGGGAAGTGTGAGACCATCTACTTTGGACCAACGAAAGATCAGATTGAAATGGTGAGAAGCTCAGAACTGTGGAGCAGCAGAGATACTTCGGGTCCAAGTACAGAAATAACTAAAATAATTCAAAAGGCGAATGGAATTTTGGCCTTTATTTCATGGGGGCTGCAATACTTAGGGATGGATATTGTGCTGGTGGGAATAGTTCATAGGCCCCCCTAACAGTATGTAATACCATTGGACAGAGCATTAAGACAGGAATAATTGGAGCTTGGAGCAAAGACAATTGAATAATAGTGGGGCACTTAATCTTCATATAGACTGGACAAATCAATTTGGCAAAGGTAGTCTGGAAGATCAGTTTGTAGAATGCTTTCACAACAGTTTCATAGAGCAATATGTTGTGGAACCAAACGAGGGATAAAGCTATTTTAAATTTGGTATTGTGCAATGAGGCAAGTTTAATTAATAATCTCATAGTAAAAGATCCTTTGGGAACAAAGTGATCATAATACAGTTGAATTCCATATTAAGATTGAAACGGCATATTCCAGTCCCAAGCAAAAATCTTAAACTTAAAACAATTACAGTTACATAAGTATGAGGGGAAAGCTGGCTAAGGTTGATTGGGTAAATAGATTAAAAGATATGGCAGTAAATTCTTCTTCTTCTTCTTTGGCCTCCTTGTCTCGAGAGACTGGGTAAACGCCTGGAGGTGGTCAGTGGTTTGTGAAGCAGCGCCTGGAGTGGCTATAAAGGCCAATTCGAGAGTGACAGACTCTTCCACAGGTGCTGCAGATAAAATTGGTTATCGGGGCTGTTACACAGTTGGCTCTCTCCTTGCGCTTCTGTCTTTTTTCCTGCCAACTGCTAAGTCTCTTCAACTTGCCACGCTTTAGCCCCACTTTTATGGTTGCCCGCCAGCTCTGGCGATCGCTGGCAACTGACTCCCACGACTTGTGATCAATGTCACAGGACTTCATGTCGCATTTGCAGATGTCTTCAAAGCGGAGACAAGGACGGTCGGTGGGTCTGATACCAGTGACGAGCTCGCTGTACAATGTGTCCTTGGGGATCCTGCCATCTTCCATGCGGCTCACATGGCCAAGCTATCTCAGGCGCCGCTGGCTTAGCAGGGTGTATATTCTGGGGATGTTGGCCGCCTCGAGGACTTCTGTGTTGGAGATACGGTCCTGCCACCTGATGCCAAGGATTCTCCGGAGGCAGCGAAGATGGAATGAATTGAGACGTCGCTCTTGGCTGACGTACGTTGTCCAGGCCTCGCTGCCGTAGAGCAAGGTACTGAGGACACAGGCTTGATACACTCGGATTTTTGTGTTCTGTGTCAGTGCGCCATGATCCCACACTCTCTTGGCCAGTCTGGACATAGCAGAGGAAGCCTTCCCCATGCGCTTGTTGAATTCTGCATCGAGAGACAGGTTACTAGTGATAGTTGAGCCTAGGTAGGTGAACTCTTGAACCACTTCCAGAGTGTGGTCGCCGATATTTATGGATGGGGCATTTCTGACGTCCTGTCCCATCATGTTCATTTTCTTGAAGCTGATGCTTAGGCCAAATTCGGTGCAGGCAGCCGCAATCCTGTCGATGAGTCTCTGCTGACACTCTTCAGTGTGAGATGTTAATGCAGCATCGTCAGCAAAGAGGAGTTCCCTGATGAGGACTTTCCGAACTTTGGTCTTCGCTCTTAGGCGGGTAAGGTTGAACAACCTGCCACCTGATCTTGTGTGGAGGAAAATTCCTTCTTCTGAAGACTTGAACGCATGTCAGAGCAGCAGGGAGAAGAAGATCCCAAACAGTGTAGGTGCGAGAACACAGTCCTGTTTCACACCACTCAGGAAAGGAAAGGGGTCTGATGAGGCGCCGCTATGCTTAATTGTGCCTTTCATATTGTCATGGAATGAGGTGATGATACTTAGTAGCTTTGGTGGGCATCCAATCTTTTCTAGTAGTTTGCAGAGACCACGTCTGCTGACGAGGTCAAAGGCTTTGGTGAGATCAATGAAAGCAACGTAGAGGGGCATCTGTTGTTCATGGCATTTCTCCTGTAGCTGGCGAAGGGAGAACAGCATGTCAATGGTGGATCTCTCTGCTCGAAAGCCACACTGTGCCTCAGGGTAGACACGCTCAGCCAGCTTCTGGAGCCTGTTTAAAGTGACTCGAGCAAAGACTTTCCCCACTATGCTGAGCAGTGAGATTCCATGGTAGTTGTTGCAGTCACCGCGGTCACCCTTGTTTTTATAGAGGGTGATGATATTGGCATCGCGCATGTCCTGTGGTACTGCTCCCTCGTCCCAGCACAGGCAAAGCAGTTCGTACGGGGCTGAAAGTATAGTAGGCTTGGCACTCTTGATGATTTCAGGGGTACTGCCGTCCTTCCCAGGGGCTTTTCCGCTGGCTAGAGAATCAATGGCATCACTGAGTTCCGATTTGGTTGGCTGTACGTCCAGCTCATCCATGACTGGCAGAGACTGGGCTGCATTGAGGGCGGTCTCAGTGACAACATTTTCCCTGGAGTACAGTTCTCGGTAGTGTTCCACCCAGCGGTCCATTTGCTTGCGTTGGTCAGTGATTGTGTCCCCTGATTTAGATTTGAGGGGGGCAATCTTCTTGATGGTTGGCCCAAAAGCTCTCTTAATGCCATCATACATTCCTCTGATATTTCCGGTGTCAGAGGCCAGCTGAATATGACTACATAGGTGTTGCCAGTAGTCATTTGCGCAGCGCCTGGCGGTTCTTTGATCAGCGCTTCTGGCTGCTTTAAGAGCTACGGATGTTAACTCGCTGGGGGCTTTCTTGTAGTTCAGCAGTGCAATGCGCTTAGCAGTAAATAAACAGTGGGAAACATCTAAAGATACGATTCAAAATGTTCAACAAAGATACACGCCATTAAAAAACAAAATCTCAGCATGAAACATCCATATGTGGCTTACTAGGGAAGTAGAGGATAGTATTAGATTAAAAGAAGAGTTATAATTTTTTTTTATTTGTTTCATAGAATGTGAGCGACGCTGGCCAGGCCTACATTTATTGCCCATCCTTAATTGCCCGTGAGAAGATGGTGGTGAGCTGCTTTCTTGAATCGCTGCAGTCCATGTGGGGTAGGTACACCCACAGTGCTATTTGGAAGGGAGTTCAAGGAATTTGACCCAGCCACAGTGAAGGAACGGCGATATAGTTCTAAGTCAGGGTGGTGTGTGGCTTAGAGAGGAATTTGCAGGTGGTAACATTCCCATGCATCTGCTGCCCTTATCCTTCTAGGTGGTAGAGGTCACGGGTTTGGAAGGTTCTGCCTGAGTAGCCTTGGTGCGTTGCTGCAGTGCATCTTGTAGATGGTACACACTGCTGCCACTGTGCATTTGTGGTAGAGGGAGAGAATGTTTGTGGATGGGGTGTCAATCAAGCGGGTTACAGTGTCCTGGATGGTGTCGAGCTTCTTAAGTGTTGTTGCAGCGGCACCCATACAAGCAAGTGGAGAGTATTCCATCACACTCCTGACTTGTGCCTTGTAGATGGTGGACAGTATTTGGGGAGTCAGGAGATGAGTTACTCGCCACAGGATTCCTAGCCTCTGACGTGCTCTTGTAGCCACGGTATTTATATGGCTACTCCAGTTCAGTTTCTGGTCAATGGTAACCCCCCAGGATGTTGATAGTGGGGATTCAGCAATGGTAATGCTGTTGAATGTCAAGGGGGGATGGTTAGATTCTCTCTTGTTGGAGATTGTCATTGCCTGGCACTTGTGTGGCTCGGATGTTACTTGCCACTTATCAGCCCAAGCCTGGATATTGTCCAGGTCTTGCTGCATTTCTACACAGGCTGCTTCAGTATCTGAGGAGTTGCAGATGATGCTGAACATTGTGCAATCATCAGCGAACATCCCCACTTCTGACCTTATGATTGAGGGAAGGTAATTGATGAAGCATTGAAAAAAAAGTCGGAATCCGCCGGAAAATTCTGAATCTGCCCAAAGTTGGGAAACCACTATTCCCACTCCCAGCATCTGTCAGCTGTGAAACTGACTTGCGATTTTTTTTAAAAGCCTGTCTGGAAGAAGAAGACAATGGAAAATTTCCCATCTCTGAAATACATCCGCGGGCCAGATGGAAACCTATGGCGGGCTGAATCCTGGCCCGCAGGCCGTATATTGGACAGCCCTGATTTAGAATGACATGCCTTAATCAAAGACAGTCAGCATGGATTTTTTAAGGAAGGTCGCACCTGACTAACATGATTGAATTTTATGAGGAAGTAACAAGGGGGATGATGAAGGTAATGCATTTGATGTGGTCTATATGGATTTCAGCAAGGCTTTTGATAAGGATCACACATGGCAGACTTGGCATGAGAGTAAAAGCTCATGGGATCTGAGGCAAAGTGGCAAATTGGATCCAAAATTAGTTCAGAGGCAGGATGCAAAGGGTAATTGTCAATGTGTGTTTTTGTGACTGGAAGGCTGTTTCCAATGGGGTTCCATAGGGCTCAGTACTAAGTCCCTTGATTTTTGTGTTATCTATCAATGATTTGGACTTGAATGTAGGGGGTATGATTAAGAAGTTTGCAGATGATACAAAAATTGGCTGTGTGGTTGATAATGAAGAAGAAAACTGTAGACTGCAGGAAAATATCAATGGACTAGTCAAGTGGGTGGAACAGTGGCAAATGGAGTTCAATCTAGAGAAGTGTGAGGTAATGCATTTGGGGAAGGCTAACAAGACAAGGAAATACACAATAAATGGTAGGATACTGAGAGGTGTAGAGGAACATAAGGAACTTGGAGTGCGTGTCCACAGAACCCTGAAAGTGGCTGGACAGGTAGATAAGGTGGTCAAGAAGGTATATGGAATACTTGACTTAATTAGCCGAGGCATAGAATATAAGAGCTGGGAGGTTATGCTGGAACTGTATAAAACACAGTAGAGAACTGCGTGCAGTTCTGGTCACCCACTATAGGAAAGATGTAATTACACTAGAGACGGTGCAGAGAAGGTTTACTGGGATGTTGTTGGGACTGGAGAATTTTAGTTAAGAAGAAAGATTGGATAGGCTAGGGTTGTTTTCTTTGGAACAGAGGAGACTAAGGGAGACCTAAGTGAAGTGTATAAAATTATGAGGGGTCTAGATAGAGTGGATAGGAAGGCCCTGTTCTCTTGTTTGAGGGGTCCATTACCAATGGGCATAGATTTAGGACAAGAGGTAGGAAAGTTAGAGGGGATTTGAGAGGAAAATGCTTTTCACTCAGAGGTTGGTGAAATTTAGAGGCAGAAACCCCGATAACATTTAAAAGCTACTTGGATATGCACTTGAAGAGCCGTACGCTACAAGGCTACGGACCAAGAGCTGGAAAGTGGGATTAGGCTGGAAAGTTCCTTGTTGGCCGGCTTGACACAATGGGCTGATTGGCCTCTTTCTGTGCTGTAAATGTGTATGATTCTATGATTTCTATGATTCTATCTTTCCTGTAGACCTAATAACCTGGTATATTTAGTTTCCAATCCTGACTGTCTTGCAGCCATGTTTCAGTAATGACTACCATACCAAACTCTCCAAGTTGAATTGGCACCTGCAATTTATTCAATTTGTTCCTTATACTCTGTGTGTTTGATTAAAGAATGCTTACCTGAGTTACACCTCCTAACCTGTCCTCCTCTCTAATGTTTTACTAACACATTGGGCTGGATTTTCGGGTCCCGCCAAATCTATGATGAAGGACAATTAAGACGGTTAAGGAGCTTGTTAATGAGGGGATGTTGTGATTTTCACAGGGTGCATGGGCTGCACGTGCTGTCTGGGGCAGACTGGTGAAGGGAGGCGGGTACAGTGTGGGGAACCAGTCATGGCCACCCCAGGGAATAAGTTGGGCCCCATAAAAGGGTGAATGCGCAGAGGGGACTCGGCCAGTGGGAAACTGATGCCATCGGCACAGCGCAGGTGGTGGGGAGAGTGGACAGTAAATATGGGGGTGGGGGACATCACCCTCCTGGCGTCGTGGGGAGCAAAAGAGCAGGGAGCAAGACTGCCAAGGATAATTGAGCAGCCACCTAAGCACAAGGAAGGCTACAGCAGTAAATGGCTCTCAGATTTTGGACCCAGTGGTAATGAGGAGCAACACCCTCTGAAGGAAGAGCAGAGCCGTGGGCATTAGGAGGGTAGGGGAGGGGAACAATGGGCAGGAAGGACATGGACGCCATACCTTCAGCACAGAATCCACCACCAAAGATGGAGCTATATGGAGAACCAGTACCACGGGAGACTGCGACTCTGCACTCAGATGGTCACAGATATTTGTGACCTCATTGCAGAAGACCTCACTCCTTGCAGCACTGTTCACCATGCCCTGACAGTGGCTGTCAAAGTCACTGTGGCCTTGAACTTCACTTCTGGCTCCTTCTAAGGATCAGCTGCGGATCTTGGTGGCATCTCACAAATGGCAGCACACCATTGCATCTCTCTGAACAGTACATTCATTTTATGACAGATGGGGCCTCACAGGGACAGAGGGTAGTGGGTTTTGCCACCATCTCTGGATTCTCCCAGGTGCAGGGCATCATCGATTGCAACCATGTGGCCATCAAGGCACCCAATGACCAGCCATTGAGATTCATCAACAGGAAGAGCTTCCACTCCCTCGATGTTCAGCTGGTCTGTGACCACAACAAGAGCTTCCTCCATTTGTGTGCTCACTTTCCTGGCAGCTGCCATGACTCCTACATCCTCTGCTAGTCCAGGCTGCCTCAGATCTTCATTCCAACCCCAAAAGTCCGTGTTTGCGTTCTAGGGGACAAGGGATATCCTTTGAAGAGATGGCTACTCACCCCTCTACAAGAGCCCCAGACAGAAGCACCGAGGCGAAACAACCAAAGCTATCTGCTCACTAGGACAACCATTGAGCAGGCTATTGGATTTCTAAAGATGCGCTTCTGGTGCCTGGACCAGTTGGAGGCCAAATTCCAATACCCTTCTGCAAGGGTTTTGTTCATTGTGGTGGTTTGGTGCACTCTCCATAACACAGCCCTCCAGAGAGGTGTGGACTTTGAGGACAATGAGGTGCTGGAAGAGACAACTCATGGGAGGAAGAGGAGGATCAAGACTTGGAAGAGGAGGCGGAGGGGTAGGGTGCAGAACACCATGGTGCTCCAGTTGTACAGGGAGGCAGATGGGCATGGCACAGGGCTTGAAGATCTCATCAGGGTGCCATGAATATCAGGGATCATCTGATTCAGGAAAGTTTCAGCTGAGCCCCTCTGACTCAGGGTGCCTGTGCTAACACTTCCATTGAAGACGCAGCCTGGCACATACAAACTCTTACCGTCAATGAAGAATAAAGCCTGCTCATGTCTTGGCTTGTGGCATGAGAGGCTAAAATATATTCCAGAGAGGAAGAAAGATCGTAAGAGGGGGAAAAAACATCCATGGCTAAGCAATGAAGTTAAGGATAACATAAAGACAAAAACTAAGACATACCATATTGCAAAGGCCAGTGGCAGGCTGGAAGATTGGGAAACTTTTAAAGATCAACAAAGGGTTACTAAAAAGGTAATAAAAAGAGCAAAGGTAAATTATGAAAGAAAACTAGCACAAAATATATAAATGGATAGCAAAAGCTTCTATAAGTATATAAAAGGGAAGAGAGTAGCTAAAGTGAATGTTGGTCCCTTGGAGGATGTAACTGGGGAGTTAATAGTGGGGAACACAGAAATGGCAGAGACACTAAATCAGTATTTTGCCTCAGTTTTCACGGTGGAGGACACTAGTACCATCCCAATAGTAACAGGTAATGCAGAGGTTATAGAAAGGGAGGAACTTAGAACAATCATCATCACTAGGGAAAAAGTACTGAGCAAACTATTGGGATTGAAGGCAGACAAGACCCCAGGGACTGATGGCCTACATCCAAGGGTCTTAAAGAAAGTGGCAGTGGAGATATTGGATCCATTGGTGAAATGATTCCAAAATTCCCTGGACGCAGGGAAGGTTCCAGTGGATTGGAAAAATGCTAATATAACGTCCTTATTCAAAAAGGGAGGGAGGCAGAAAGTAGGAAACTATAGACCAGTTAGTTTAACATCTGCCGTTGGGAAATTGTTAGAATCCATTATTAAGGAAGTAAACACAGGACATTGGAAAGTCAAAATGCAATCCATCAGAGTCAGCATGGTTTTATGAAGGGTAAATCGTGTTTGACTAATTTGCTAGAGTTCTTCAAAGATGTAACAAGTGGATAATGGGGATCCTGTAGATGTAGTATATCTGGACTTACAGAAGGCATTTGATAAGGTGCCGCACAAAAAATTAATACACAAGGTAAGATCACATGGGGTAGGGACAATTTATTAGCTTGGATAGATTATTGGCTAACCAACAGAAAACAGAGACTCGGGATAAATGGGTCCTTTTCTGGTTGGCAAGATGTAACCAGTGGGGTGCCACAGGGTTCGGTCCTCAGGCTCCAACTATTTACAATCTATGTGAATGACTTGGATGCAAGGAAAATAGGCACTATAGCCAAATTTGCAGATGACACTAAAATAGGTCGGATAGTAAGTTGCAATAAAGAAATAAGAAATTTACAAATGGATATGGATAGGTTAGGTGAATGGGCCAAAATGTGGCAGATGGAGTTTAACGTGGATAAGTGTGACGTTATCCATTGTGGTCAGCAGAATGGAAAGGCAAATTATTATCTAAATGGAGAGAAACTTCAGAGTGCTTCGGTGCAGAGGAATCTGGGTGTCCTTGTGGATGAATCGCAGAAAACTAGTATGCAGGTACAGCAGGTAATAAGGAAGGCAAATGGAATTTTGGCATTTATTGCTCAAGGAATAGAGTATAAGAGTAGGGAAGTGTTGCTGCAACTGTACAAAGCATTAGTAAGACCGCACCTGGAGTATTGCGTACAGTTTTGGTCCCCTTACTTGAAGAGGGATGTAGTTGCATTGGAGGCAGTTCAGAGGAGGTCCACTAGATTGATTCCAGAGATGAGGGGTTTGTCTTATGAAGAGAGGTTGAGCAGTTCAGGTCTTTACTCTCTAGAGTTTAGAAGAATGAGAGGAGATCTAATTGAGGTATGTAAGATGATCAAGGGGATTGACAAAGTAGACGTAGAGAGGATGTCTCCTCTGGTGGAGCAATCTAGAATGAGAGGTCATAGTTTTAGGATAAGGGGTAGCAGCTTTAAAACAGAGATGAGGAGAAATTACTTCTCTCAAAGGGTCGTGAGTCTGTGGAATTCACTACCCCAGAGTGTGATAGATGCCGGGACATTGAGTAAATTTAAGGAGGAGATAGACAGATTTTTAATTAGTAATGGGTTGAAGGGTTATGGAGAATGGGCAGGAAAGTGGAGTTGAGGCCGGGATGAGATCAGCCATGATCGTATTGAATGGTGGAGCAGGCTCGAGGGGCTGAATTGCCTACTCCTGCTCCTAGTTCTTATGTGGCTGTTCGTCTTTGTCATGGAGGTGCCCATGGGGGCAACTCCAGAGGCTGCTGCACCTGCGTTATTGCAGAGGCAGCCTCAGTCACTTGGCCCTCCACCTCCTCCGAGGCCACAAGTGCAGCACAGCGTAGAATTGGCTGAGCACAGAGGCCTCCACATCACAGAGCACTGAGTGGGTCAATGGGGTGTCTTCTTTCTGTAACTGCTGTAACTGTATACTGTTTCCTTTCTAAACATAATGTAAAAAATGATACTCAAAGGCACATGTTTGAGACTCCTTTTATTGATGGCAGGACAAGAAAAGAGGTATGAGGTGGTGAAGGATATGGAGGGTTCCTCAACGGTGATGGCAAACCCTCTGGGCAGATGTTCATTCTTCATTGCTGCACAGATGCTCCCACTGTCAGAGGGGCCAAGGAGGCCAAAGGTGATGAAGATGGCCCGTAAGGGGTGGCACCCACCTCCTCTTCCGCAACATCCTCAACCCTTGGCTGGCGCTCTGGATGGCTGGAGCAGAGCAACAGCTGGGCACAACTGGCATCCCCTCCATCTCTGCGCCACCAGTGCCACTGACTGGTTCAGGCTACACAGCATGGCATGCATCCCATGTACATCAGCACACAGTTCCTGCATGCACTCCAAGTGCTGCCGCATGTGGCTCTCCATGAGGTTGGCCACTCTTTCAATGGAGGAGCTCGTGCACTCAAAGCCCTGAGCCATGGTACCACACATGAGCTGGATGGACTCCTCCATTCTCAGCCCAAGACCCCCCGCTGCCTCAGGGAACTCTGATATGTGAGAGCACATCTGCTGCTACTGGTCTAGGTAGAGCCTCCTTTCCAGTGATTCCTGAGGCCCTGCATTTGTGGCCAGCTGACCAGGGCTGTGTCTGTCCTCCCTCCTCTGTTGGGAACTGCCCACAGCTGCCTCTGCCTCCTGCACTTTCTCCTGCACATTTGTGTCATGCTGCTCACCCAGTGACACCCTTTCTAAACGTATGTGAGGATCCACTGAGGTGAATTCACTGAGGTGAATGTATCTGCTCTGGTGGACAGTGTACTTGGAAGGTGTGATGTTGCTTATTCAGAGCTTTGCAGGTCATCTTGGCCTGGTGATGGTGCAGGAGAAGGTCTCCTTGGGTTGACGTCTGCACCTAGAGTCATAGAGTCGTACAGCATAGAAACAGGCCCTTGGGCCCACCGTGTCCATGCCGACCATAATGCCTATCTATACTAATCCCACCTGCCTGCATCAATTCCATATCCCTCTATGCCTTGCTCATTCAAGTACCTGTCCAGATGCCTCTTAAATGTTGCTACTGTTCCTGCCTCCATCAACTCCTCTGCCAGCTCATTCCAGATACCCAATATTCTTTGTGTGAAAAATGTACCCCTTTGATCCCCTTTAAAACTCCTCCCTCTCACCTTAAATCTATGCCCTCTAGTTTTAGTCACCCCTACCATGGGAAACAGACTCTGGCTATCTACCCTACCTGTGCCTCTCATAATTTTGTATACCTCTATCATGTCCCCTCTCAGCCTCCTTCACTCCAGGAAAAGCAGACCCAGCCTATCCAATCTCTCTTTATAACTCAAGCCCTCCAAACCAGGCAACATCCTTGTGAATCTTTTCTGCACCCTCTCTAGCTTAATCACATCTTTCCTGTAGTGCAGCCACCAGAACTGCACACAGTACTCCAAATGCGGCCTAACCAACGTTATGTACAACTGTAACATGACGTCCCAACTCTTGTACTCAATGCCTCGGCCGATGAAGGCAAGCGTGCCATATACCTTCTTCACCACCCTGTCTACCTGTGTTGCCACTTTCAGGGAACTATGTACTTGCACTCCAAGGTCTCTCCGCTCAACAACACTCCCCAGGGCCCTGCCATTTACTGTATATATCCTGCCCTGGTTTAACTTCCCAAAATGCATCACTTCGCACTTGTCTGCGTTAAATTCCATTTGCCAATCCCTTGCCCACTTTCCCAGTTGATCTATGTCCTGTTGTAACCTTAGACAACCTTCTTCACTGTCCACTATACCACTAATTTTGGTGTCATCTGCAAGCTTACTAATCATGCCCCCTACATTCACATCCAAGTCATTAATATATATGACAAACAACAGAGGGCCCAGCACCGATCCCTGCGGCACACCACTGAGCACCGGCCTCCAATCTGAAGAACAACCCTCCACTACCACCCTTTGCCTCCTATCACCAAGCCAATTTTGTATCCAATTGGCTAGCTCACCCTGGATCCCATGTGTTCGAACCTTCCGGACCAGCCTACCATGCAGGACCTTGTCAAAGGCCTTGCTAAAGTCCATGTCGACAACGTCCACCGCCCTGCCCTCGTCAATCCTCTTGGTCACCTCCTCAAAAAACTCAATCAAATTCGTGAGACATGATTTCCCATGCACAAAGCCATGCTGACTATCCCTAATCAGACCTTGCCTTTCCAAATGCATATAAATCCTGTCTCTCAGAATCCCTTCCAATAACTTTCCCACCACTGATGTAAGGCTCACCGGCCTGTAGTTCCCTGGCTAATCCCTGCTGCCCTTCTTAAATAAAGGCAGAACATTAGCTATCCTCTAGTCTTCTGGTACCTCACCCATGGCTAACGATGATACAAAAGTCTCTGCCAGGGCCCCAGCAATCTCCTTCCTTGCTTCCCATAGCATCCGAGGATACACCTGGTCAGGCCCTGGGGATTTATCCACCTTAATGTGCTTCAAAACGTCCAACACCTCCTCCTTTGTAATGTTGATTTGCTCCAGGATATCGCTGTTCCCTCCCTTGAACTCACCAGCTTCTGTGACCTTCTCCACGGTAAATACAGATGAGAAGTATTCATTTAAGACCTCGCCCATTTCCTGTGGCTCCACACATAGATTACCACACTGATCCTTAAGGGGACCTACTCTCTCCCTAGCTACCTTTTTACTCGTAATATACTTATAGAATCTTTTAGGATTCTCCTTTATCTTATCTGCCAGGGAAATCTCGTGGCCCCTTTTCGCCCTCCTAATTTCCTTCTTAAGTGTACTCCTACATCCCCTATGCTCCTTGAGGGACTCACGATCCCAGCTGCCTATACCTGACATATGCCTCCTTCTTTGTCCTGACCAGACCCTCAATATCCCTCATCAACCAAGGTTCCCTAAACTTGCCAGCCTTGCCCTTCAACCTAACAGGAACCTACCGGCCCTGAACTCTTCCTATCTTATTTATAAAAGCCTCCCACTTGCCAGACGTCTGTTTACCTGTAAACAGCCTCTCCCAGTCAACTTTTGAAAGTTCCTGTCTGGTGCCATCAAAATTAGCCTTCCCCCAATTTAGGACTTCAATTGAGGACCAGTCCAGTCCTTTTCTATAAATATCTTGAAGCTAATAGAGTTATGGTCACTGGTCCCAAAGTGCTCCCCCACTGACACATCAACCACCTGCCCAGCCTCATTTCCTAAGAGGAGGTCGAGTGTAGCCCCTTCTCTAGAGGGCCATCGACATACTGCTTCAGAAAACTATCCTGGACACACTTAACAAATTCTTCCCCATCTGATCCCTTAGTACTAAGGCAGTCCCAGTCAATATTAGGGAAGTTAAAATCACCTACTATTACAACCCTATAATTCCTACACCTATCTGTGATTTCCCTACATATATGCTCCTCCAATTCCCTATGACTATTGGGGGGTCTATAGTATAATCCCATCAACGTGATCACCCCTTTCTTATTTCTAAGTTCTACCCATATGGCCTAGCTGGATATTCCCCCCAGGATATCCTCTCTAAGTACTGCCGTGATGTCCTCCTTAATCAATAGTGCGACTCCCCCTCCTCTCTTACCTCCACCTCTGTCACGCCGGAAGCATCGGTACCCCGGAACATTGAGCTGCCAGTCCTGCCCATCCCTCAACCACATTTCCGTAATAGCTATAATATCACAATCCCATGTACCGATCCATGCTCTGAGCTCATCTGCCTTACCTGTAAGGCTTCTTGCATTAAAGTAAATGCAGTTTAGCCTACCCGACCTTCCACGCTCCCTGTCCTGCCCCTGCCCGGCCTGCCTACTGGACTTGCTTGCTTTAACCTCTACATTTGCCTCAACTAACTCATCGGAGAGATTACTACTTTGGGTCCCACCCCCCTGCCAGACTAGTTTAAACCCTCTCGAGTAGTACTAGAAAACCTCCCCGCAAGGATATTGGTCCCCTTCCAATTCAGATGTCACCCGTCCCTCTTGTACATGTCACCTCTGCACCAGAAGAGACCGCAATGATCCAAGTAGCTGAAGCCCTCCCGCCTACACCAGCTCTTCAGCCACACATTCATTTGCCTTATCCTCCTATTCCTACCCTCACTAGCATGTGGCACAGGGAGTAATCCTGAGATTACAACCCTAGAGGTCCTGCTTTTTAATCTTCTGCCTAACTCCCTATATTCACTTTGCAGGACCTCATCTCTCTTCCTGCCTATGTCGTTAGTACCAATATGGACCACGACCTCAGACTGCTCACCCTCCCCTTTCAGAATGTCCTGCAGCCACTCCGAGACATCCTTGACCTTAGCACCAGGGAGGCAACATACCATCCTGGAGCCTCGTTTGCGGCCACAGAAATGCCTATCTGCACGCCTTAAGATAGAATCTTCTGTCACTATAGCTCTTCCACCCCTTTTCCTCCCCTGCTGTGCAGCAGAGCCCTCCATGGTGCCACAAACTTGGCTGTCGCTGCTTTCCCCTGGGAGGTCATCCCCCCACTACAGTATCCCAAGCGGTATATCTGTTTGAGAGGGGGATGGCCACAGGGGACTCCTGCACTACCTGCCTGCGCCTACTACTCCGTCCCTTTTCTGCCTGTGCAGCCATTACCTGCGGCGTGACCACCTCACTAAACGTGCTATCCACAATGTGGGTGATACAGAAATAGATCATGAGAGCTCATCTTGGACAGCAGAAGTCTCTGTCCATGCTGAGGCTTCCCAATGCAACGCAGTGTTTATCATCCTGTTTGACAGGGTGGAGTGCAATACATCCCCCTTATTGAGCACATTACCCTCTGTAATCACCGTCTCCACCATTAGTGCCCATCTCACCATGCCAACTTCCTCTTGGTCTGCCATCCTGGCTATTTGCATCACTCCCCCCTCCCTTAGTGTGACGATCTGAAGGTAGGGTACCCCTCTACCTGTTTGGGCCCTCTCTTGGGCACTGTGTGTCGATTTCTCCTGCAAGGACAAGAGAAAGATGATAAGGCCTGCACTTGAGTTGGCCCGTCTCCGTTCTCTGGCACTGGGCAGGTAACACAACCTTTGGAACTTCTGTTGCAGCTGCAAGGAACAGTATCTGTTGCATGCCCACTTAATCTAGGGCGGCACAGTGGCGCAGTGGTTAGCACCGCAGCCTCACAGCTCCAGGGACCCGGGTTCGATTCCGGGTACTGCCTGTGTGGAGTTTGCAAGTTCTCCCTGTGTTTGCGTCGGTTTCCTCCCACAAGCCAAAAGACTTGCAGGTTGATAGGTAAATTGGCCATTATAAATTGTCACTAGTATAGGTAGGTGGTAGGGAAATATAGGGACAGGTGGGGATGTTTGGTAGGAATATGGGATTAGTGTAGGATTAGTATAAATGGGTGGTTGACGGTCGGCACAGACTCGGTGGGCCGAAGGGCCTGTTTCAGTGCTGTATCTCTAATCTAATCTCATGTTAGCTGCTACTTTACACAAAGCACTGACCACTAAAGATGGGATCAGTAACGCAATAAAGTGTATTCTTTATTTAAGGATGGTTCTGCATGTACACACAAATCTTCACTGTACAGGTACTTACTTAAAACTGCACCCCCCACCACCCAGAAGTCATATGGTGTATTACATCACAACTCTTACGCTGCTGGCATGATAACATAACCGCACCTCTTAAAGGTGTACACACAATATCCCCCTTTTCTCAAACAGAAACATATCTTTATTAAGTAAACTTTATACATTTCAGCCACAGTAATAGAAGATAAACATACGTGGTACAAAACAGTAACAGAAACATATGAGTACATCAGTCATAGTAACATAAAGGTAGTTTGATCAAATGGCCTGATTTAGAAACAGGATCACAGTTCTTGGATAAAAACAGAAGTGCTGGAAATACTCAGCAGGTCTGGCAGCATCTGTGGAGAGAGAAGCAGAGTTAACGTTTCAGATTTGTGACCTTTCATCAGAACTGGCAAAGGTTAGAAATGTAATAGGTTTTAAGCAAGTAAAGCAGGGGTGGGGGAGGGTGAAGAGAGCAAAAGGGAAGGTGTGTGATGGGACAGAGGGTTGGAGAGACTAACTGACAAGGAGGTCATGGGGCAAAGGCAAAGAGACTGTGCTAATGGTGTGGTGAAAGGCAAAGCATTGGTGTAGATGGATTGTTAATGACAGAACAATGAACAGCCCTAGTCAAAAGCACAAACATGAAAAACCCAGTTTAAAGCAGCCACATGGTTAAAAAAAAGGATAAAACAAAATAAAATAAAATAATAATAAAAAAGGTGCCAGTCAGGCTCTGAAATTATTGAACTCAATGTTCAGTCTGAAAGGCTGCAGAGTGCCTAATCGGAAAATGAGGTGCTGCTCCTCGAGTTTGCATTGATGTTCACTGGAATTCTGCAACAGGCTAAAGACAGAAATGTGGGCATGAGAGCAGGGGGGTGTGTTAAAATGGCACGCAACCGGAGGCTCGGGGTAATGCTTACAGACTGAGTGGAGGTAGTCCGCAAAGTGGTCACCCAATCTGCGTTAAAGCCTGGCTACCCAACCCGACCCGACCAAACCCGACTCCGTGTTGGGTTCAAGTCAGGTTGGGTCTATCTTCTGTGTCCAGCATTGGAGCTCGGGTTGGGTCGGGTTCATGTTGGTCATGGTCGGGTTTTGTTTTGTATTGTTTTCTTTTTCATCTACGTTTTGACACAATTTTTTTTCTGTACTAATAAAATGTTTGATATTTTTGGGTCTGGTCGGGCATGAAAAAAAATTGAAGGACTCGGGGCCCGTCTCGAGTTCGGGTTGGCTGTGGTCGGGTTGGGTCCGGGTCAGGTTTTAATTTTATACCCGAGCCAGGCTTTAATCTATGTTTGGTCTATGTTTAATCTATGTTTGTAGAGATGAGCGCGTTGTGAGCAGCAAATACAGTATAATAAATTGAAAGAAGTACAAGTAAATCGCTGCTTCACCTGAAAGGAGTGTTTGGGGCCTTTGCATGATGAGGAGAGAGGAAGTAAAAGGGCAGTTATTACACCTCCTGCGATTGTATGAGAAGGTGCCGTGGGAAGGGGACGAGGTGTTGGGGATAATGGAGGAGTGGATCAGGGTGTCGTGTAGGGAATGATCCCTTTGGAATGCTGACAGCGGAGGGGAGGTGAAGATATGTTTTGTGGGGCATCATGCTGGAGGTGGCAGAAATGGTGGAGGATGATCCTTTGGATGTGGAGGCTGGTGGGGTGGAAAGTGAGGACAAGCGGTACCCTGTTGCATTTCTGGGCGGGAGGGGAAGGGGTGAGGGTCAAAGTGTGGGAAATAGGTTAGACATGGTTGAGGGCCCTGTCAACCACAGTGGGGGGGGAATACTCGGTTGAGGACAAAGGAAGACATATCAGAAGCACTGTTGTGGAAGGTTGCATCATCATAACAGATAGAACCATAGAACCATAGAAAAACTACAGCACAGAAGGAGGCCATTCAGCCCATTGTGTCCATGCTGGCTGAAAAAACTAGCTGCCTAATCTAATTCCACCTTCCAGCACCTGGTCCATAGCCTTGCAGGTTACAGCACTTCAGGTGCATGTCCAGGTACCTTTTAAAAGAATTGAGGGTTTCGGCCTCCCCCACCATTCCTGGCAATGAATTCCAGACACCCACCACCCTCTGGGTGAAAAGGTTTTTCCTCATGTCCCCCTTAATCCTTCTACCATTCACCTTAAATCTGTGCCCCCTGGTAATTGACCTCTCTGCTAGGGGAAACAGGTCCCTCCTGTCTACTCTATCTAGGCCCCTCATAATTTTGTACACGTCAATTAAGTCACCCCTCAGGCTCCTCTGTTCTAAGGAAAACAACCCTCGCCTATCCAAACATAGCTGCAACTTTCAAGCCCTGGCAACATTCTTGTAAACCTCCTGTGTACTCTCTCCATAGCAATTATGTCCTTCCTGTAATGTGGTGACCAGAACTGTACGCAATACTCCAGCTGTGACCTAACCAGCGTTTTATACAGTTCCAGCATTACATCCCTGCTTTTGTATTCTATACCTCGGCCAATAAAGGAAAACATTCCATATGCCTTCTTCTCCACTCTACCTACCTCTCCTGCCACCTTTAGGGACCTGTGGACATGCACTCCAGGTCTCACACTTCTTCTACCCCTCTCAATATCCTCCCGTTTATTGTATATTCCCTCGCTTTATTTGCCCTCCCCAAGTGCAGTACCTCACACTTCTCTGGATTGAATTCCACTTGCCACTTTTCTGCCCACTCAACCAAACCATTGATATCATTCTGGAGCCTACAACTATTCTCTTCACTATCAACTACATTATAAATCAACTAGATGTGTCAGAGACGGAGAAATTTGGAGAATGGAATGGAGTCCGTACAGGAAGCAGGGTGTGAGGAAGTGTATTTGAGGTAATAGTTCTTGGAATCTGGAGCGTCGTCTTCGATCTCGTCCGATTTGAGATAGAATCTTCTGTGGATCTGGGATCATGGGCTGTTCTGAGCTCTATTCCTGCACAATGTAGCATCAGTAGAAGTAGTAACCTCTTATAAACGTGATTCTGGTTGAACTCTGGAGACTTGGACAGTACTCTGTGTATCAGTTACAGGATTCCGTGTCATAACTTGTTGTCCTATTGCTAATTTTGAAAGCTCACTTCCAGCATGACTATCGTGTACCATTTTCATCTTTCCCCGTTGGTCCAAAAGAGCATCCCTGACTTCAAGGTAGCTGGAACAATGGAAACTATAAGGATCAGTACAGATCTAGCGCTCAAACATAAGCTGGGCGAGGGATGGAATCATAGAACTCAACAGAGTTGCACGTAGATGGAGCATGGTAATGTGCAAATCCTGACCTGTCTGCTGGCATTTGATAATCAGTGATTTGACAGCGCGAATCACATATTCCACTAGACCACTGGAAAGCAGATAATGATGTGATGATGTGGTATGCAAAGCATCCCATTTCAGGTACATGTCACGAAACTATTTCCCAGTGTACTGAGGCCCGATATCGGAAATCACCTTCTTAGTTGTCCAAATAGACTGAATATAGCACTGAGAGCGCTTGCTGCTGCAGAGCTCGAATTGTCATTTATCTGGTAGTTGATTGAATATTCGGATAAATAATCTGTGACAATGAAGTAGTCGGCGCTGTTAACGTGGAACAAATCCATGGCAATCTTAGTTCATGGGACTGCAGGATTCTCCTGAGGGATGAGAAGTCTTTACGTTGACTTGGCTGGTGAGCCTGACATGCCTGGCATGTCTGAACAATGGATGCAATATTATCATGAATACCCAGTCAGTAGATAGTTTCCCTGGACAACCACCTGGTACGGTCAATGCCCATGTGCAATTGGTGAAGCTTTTGTTTCATAACGATGCAGGGATCAGCACTTGTCACGCCATGCGTGATTCCCAGCTCATCTCTGAAGGTCAAGAACGACCTAGGATGCTATGGGAAGCACGGGAGGAGATTGTTGGGGCCCTGGCAGAGATTTTTGTATCATCGTTAGCCACGGGTGAGGTACCGGAAGACTGGAGGATAGCTAATGTTCTGCCTTTATTTAAGAAGGGCAGCAGGGATTAGCCAGGGAACTACAGGCCGGTGAGCCTTACATCAGTGGTGGGAAAGTTATTGGAAGGGATTCTGAGAGACAGGATTTATATGCATTTGGAAAGGCAAGGTCTGATTAGGGATAGTCAGCATGGCTTTGTGCATGGGAAATCATGTCTCACGAATTTGATTGAGTTTTTTGAGGAGGTGACCAAGAGGATTGACGAGGGCAGGGCGGTGGACGTTGTCGACATGGACTTTAGCAAGGCCTTTGACAAGGTCCTGTATGGTAGGCTGGTCCGGAAGGTTCGAACACATGGGATCCAGGGTGAGCTAGCCAATTGGATACAAAATTGGCTTGGTGATAGGAGGCAAAGGGTGGTAGTGGAGGGTTGTTCTTCAGATTGGAGGCCGGTGCCCAGTGGTGTGCCGCAGGGATCGGTGCTGGGCCCTCTGTTGTTTGTCATATATATTAATGACTTGGATGTGAATGTAGGGGGCATGATTAGTAAGCTTGCAGATGACACCAAAATTGGTGGTATAGTGGACAGTGAAGAAGGTTGTCTAAGGTTACAACAGGACATAGACCAACTGGGAAAGTGGGCAAGGGATTGGCAAATGGAATTTAACGCAGACAAGTGCGAAGTGATGCATTTTGGGAAGTTAAACCAGGGCAGGATATATACAGTGAATGGCAGGGCCCAGGGGAGTGTTGTTGAGCAGAGAGACCTTGGGGTGCAAGTACATAGTTCCCTGAAAGTGGCAACACAGGTAGACAGGGTGGTGAAGAAGGCATATGGCATGCTTGCCTTCATCGGCCGAGGCATTGAGTACAAGAGTTGGGATGTCATGTTACAGTTGTACATAACGTTGGTTAAGCCGCATTTGGAGTACTGTGTGCAGTTCTGGTGGCTGCACTACAGGAAAGATGTGATTAAGCTAGAGAGGGTGCAGAAAAGATTCACAAGGATGTTGCCTGGTTTGGAGGGCTTGAGTTATAAAGAGAGATTGGATAGGCTGGGTCTGTTTTCCCTGGAGCGAAGGAGGCTGAGAGGGGACATGGTAGAGGTATATAAAATTATGAGAGGCATAGATAGGGTAGATAGCCAGAGTCTGTTTCCCATGGTAGTGGTGACTAAAACTAGAGGGCATAGATTTAAGGTGAGAGGGAGGAGTTTTAAAGGGGATCAAAGGAGTACATTTTTCACACATAGAATAGTGGGTATCTGGAATGAGCTGGCAGAGGAGGTGATGGAGGCAGGAACAGTAGCGACATTTAAGAGGCATCTGGACAGGTACTTGATTGAGCAAGGCATAGAGGGATATGGAATTAATGCAGGCAGGTGAGATTAGTATAGATAGGCATTATGGTCAACATGGACGCGGTGGGCCGAAGGGCCTGTTTCTATGCTGTATGACTCCATGACTCTACGACCTTATGGATTCAGCCACATTCTGAAAGAGGTCGGCCAGCCGTTCACTATGGTTGTCCAGAGCTCCTGGAATGTGCGGTCCGCTCCTGTCTCTGCTTGTACCTGATCACACTTTCACTGTCCTCTAGTTCCATGTTGACGAGTGGTCAACAAGCCATTCAAGTGAAACATCTTCGACCTTTGCTGGGTTAGGCAACTGGCTCAGCATGTCAGAAGTGGTCATCAAGTTGCCCGGTTTATACTTCACCTCACAATCATACCCTTGTATCTTCACCAGCAGTCGCTGAAGGCATGGTGGTACACTCATCATTGGCTTCTGCCAAATTATCTCCAGAGGCTTGTGGTCAGTTTCCATCACGAAGCATTTACCGAAGAGGTATATTTGGAAATGTGTAATGACGAAAATGAGAGCCAGGGTTTCCCTTTTGATGTTTGAGTAGTTAATTTGGGCTGATGATAAAGCCTTGGACACAAAAGCAACTGGCCTCCACTTGTGTAGTAAATAGGCACCCAAACCCTTCTGCGAGGCATCCACCTCAAGCATTGTAACCTCCGGAGGGTAATAGAAATGGAAATTCGAAGTGTTCTCTGTCAGTGAGGTCTTCAACTGGTTGAAAACATGCTGGTGGTCTTCATGCCAGAAGAAATGGATGTCCTTTTTCAGCAGAGCTCTCAATGGCGCTGCTTTCTGAGCAAAACTCGGAATGAATGGGGACAGGAAATTGAAGTGCCCCAGGCATCGCTGGAGGTCTTCCTTGTCCTGTGGGACAGGCACACCGCTGCCACCATATTGCGTGTTCTCTTAACCTCCCTCTGTGTTGGGGGAGACGGGATCAGTAACGTGGATCCTTTATTTAAGGATGGTTCTGCACGTACACACAAATCTTCACTGTACGAGTGCTTACTTAAGACTCTCCCACAGCACTAGCAAACCGCCCTGCAAGGACATTGGTACTGGCCCTGTTAAGTTGCAACCCGTTCTTGTTGATTTTTTTCCTTTACTCTTTCTTTTGTTCTTTAAATCTCTACTTTGCCTTGCTCCCTTCTGTATGTCTCACCAGGTTTCTGTAGTCCTCATACATGCTCCTTTTGCCATGTGTATCTTCAAATGCCATTGT
The DNA here is from genome assembly GCF_036365525.1 of Heterodontus francisci. Classification (NCBI taxonomy): domain Eukaryota; kingdom Metazoa; phylum Chordata; class Chondrichthyes; order Heterodontiformes; family Heterodontidae; genus Heterodontus; species Heterodontus francisci. Next base: position 45,221,604 of record NC_090372.1, read on the forward strand.
CCCACAAACTGTATCATACCCTCGTCACTCCTAACAACAATCTCTATCAATGACGACTCATACCTATCATACATAGCTTCATCTCACCCACACACACTTAGCACTTTTGCAAGCCCCACACCCAAATCTTACAGCTTGCACACACTGACAGCTATTCAAACATGACAGCCACATCACCAAAACACATTGCACCACACTTACTGACACACTTCCCTGTCCCTTGCAGGACAAGGTGATGCATAACTAGAGGCAGCAGCAAGTAATCAGTGGGGACAGGCGTGGCTGCAGATTGTAACCATCATGGAGGAGACAGTGATCTCTATTATTGGAGCGGCCATTGCTAAGGCTGTGGCAAGTGGGGTACTGAAACCATAAAAGATGATGATATCCTCATACGTAATTCTCCTTCTCACATCCCACTTTCCCTCATCCCACACTATCTTCAGTTTAAAGGTTGCTGATGGTGTTAGCATGCATCGCTTACACCATCACTCAATTTCATACTCTCAGCTACCAGCTCAGCTACTGACACTGCAAAATTAGAGGACAGCATAGAGGCAGGAACTGCATATGGTGAGACACTGAGTGTGAGTGGCCTTCAACCAGGGCAGGGAGAAAGATAATGCAGGTGCCAGCTTGCTGAAGGGCAAAGTCACACATGACCTCTTCTGCAGAGGACTCAGATGAGGACTTTGATGAGGCAGGCTACAGAAAAGGACTTATGGGTATGCACAATGAAATGCTTGGTGTATTGGCAGGTCTGCCAGAAAGCCAGCCGAGAAAAGTCACGATGCATGGAGGAGTCCAGCACCAACTTGGTACAGGACTTTGCACAGAGCTTGGATCCCATCCTTTTCAACATGGAACTGGTGGCCAATTTTATTAGCACACTTGCAGACCCAACCATGATGCAGCATGTGGTGGCAGGCGTCTAAGCTCCCAGTGCAGCACAAGTAGAAGCCACCTAATGTCTGGGTGCTGCAATGGAAGCTCAGACTGCTACCATCATGGCTGTGGATAAGTGTTCAAAGGGGCTTGGAGGGTGTCATGGCAGTCTAGCAATTTTCCTCCGACACATCACTAGGATTGCTGAGGCAATGCCTCAGGGAAGCGGTAGTTGCTCAGTGGAGCATGAACATGCTGCTCTCTCTCAGGATGACAGCACTTCTCCTCCCACCACTGCCACTCTTCCAGTGCCCTTGCTGTTGCCTGTCAGCTAGCCAGCCTAGACTGCTGCTGCCCATGCTGAGATGGTACATACCAGAGCCATGCTGTCTAGGCCCAAAGCGGCTCGAAGTCGTCCTGCAAGACCATCTGCAGTCTCCCCCATTGAAAGTCAGCAGCCTTTCACCAGCTATGCTGCAGCCACTGGAGTAGTACTGCGTAGCAGCACTCGGTCAGGCAAAGGCACACTTAGTACAGGCACTAAGGAATTGCTCAAGAGTGATTACTTGACATTTGAAGACATTGTTTGATTTATAAATTTGGTTTGGCATGTTTGTTTGATGTTGGCTTTTACTTTTGCATTGTGGCCAAGAGAACATTGTGATAGTCAGTGGCAGAGGGAAGGTAATGTGTGGGACTGTTGGTGAATGGAGAATTGGGGTTAAATTTTCTGGTATAGGAGGCAGATGAATCGTTCACGGACAGCCTGGCCAGAAAGGGGGCGGCACAGTGGCGCAGTGGTTAGCTCCGTAGCCTTACAGCTCCAGCGACCCGGGTTCAATTCTGGGTACTGCCTGTGTGGAGCAAGTTCTCCCTGTGACCGCGTGGGTTTTCTCCAGGTGCTCCGGTTTCCTCCCACAGCCAAAGACTTGCAGGTTGATAGGTAAATTGGCCATTATAAATTGCCCCTAGTATAGGTAGGTGGTAGGGGAATATAGGGAAGGTGGGGATGTGGTAGGAATATGGGATTAGTGTAGGATTAGTATAAATGGGTGGTTGATGGTCGGCACAGACTCGGTGGGCCGAAGGGCCTGCTTCAGTGCTGTATCTCTAAAATTTAAAAAAAAGGGCTGTATTGTTTGCCTACTCCTTTCCTCTTGCTCATTCTCTTCCTCCTGCTCTTCCTCCTCCCCCTGCTCCTCAGCTGGTCACTGTATAGCTTGTAGAAAGGGCCCTCATGATGGCCAGGTTTGTAGCATGCAGCAGACCACCATGAATCTTGATACCCGCTCTGCCAAGTACTGCAGGGCTCCTCGAGAGCTGTTCAGGCAGCAGAAGCGTTGTTTCAGCATGCCAGTGGTCTGCTTTAACACATTTTGTGTAGCAGCATGGTTTTTATTAGATGCATGTTGCCCACGGGTGCTTGGGTTGCACACCAGAGTCATGATCCATGTCCTCAGTGTATATCGCTTGTTGCCCAGGAATCACCTTTTGGTTTCCCATGGTTGTTTTGGTTGTTCAAATGTAGATGGAACAGTGGACTGCCATAGAATGAAGGCATCATGACTGCTGCAAACACATCAGGCATTGAACTGCATGATTCTTTGAGGGAGTGGAATCCATTTTGCTTGCGGTACATCTCAGAATTCACATGCCCTGCCCACAAAGTGGTGTGCGTGTGGTCAATGGCACCCTGCACCATAGGGTAGCCTGCAATCCTCACAAAGCCATGTGCTTGCTCCACCTGTTTCTGTCTGGCAAGAAAGAATAACATGCATTCAGCTCTCTTGGAATACAGAGCCTCAGTGATGTCCCTTATGTAACAGTAGGTGACAAACTCAGAGATGTTCCAAATGATGCCTGCTACAGCCTGGAAGGAGACCGATGCATAAAAGTTCATGGCCACAGTCATCTTCACAGCCATTGCCAATGTGGTCCTCTCCCTTCTCTGAGGTTGCAGTTGTGGCTACAGCAGGTAGCAGATTTCAGTGAGGACCTCCTTAATGAAGCACAGACATCTGATGCACTGTTGCTCGACAAAGTTCAAGTAGGAGATGATATAACCTTCTGCTGAGAGCCTTTTTCCTTCTCCTCCTCCCTCTTACAGCAGCTTGGCCTGCTCTGTGTCACCTCTGCTTATTCTTCCTGTTGTGCTGTAGTCCAAGGGGCATGCATACTACTGCACCCATGTCTGGGAGAAAGTGTTATGTGCAGAATTCTTGAAGTCAGGGCAAAGTTGTTTAGCACATACCACACTATTCCCTGTAGCAACTTAGAAACTTTAAAGAACTCTAGAAACCAGCAAACACTTCTACAAGCACAGCAATAGGCAATAGAAAACTCATGTTAAGTAGTTGATGATCCCTTTGAATAGCACTGGTGGGGGTGTCCTTCCTGCTTCTGAACATGTGTTCAGCTGTGCATGTTTAAGAGACGGCATTAGCTGGAGTGTCGAGCTCAAAAATGGCAGTGCTAGCATCAAATCACGCTGATTGACATCATGGTCTGTCCACTCTGCACATTTCTGGTGGACATGCGCAAGCTTATGCCCTCACCAAATTGGCGACTGGCATAGCTTATACCAGATTCCATTTTGAAGCCATAGCAACAGTCATAGTGCTGAAAAACAGGGCGCTAAGGATTTGGCTTTTGTGGTCGCTCTCTCTTCCCTCCCAACTCAGAGATGTTCCAAATGATGCCTGAAAGGAGCCGAAAGCATAAAAGTTCATGGCCACAGTCACCTTCACAGCCATTGCCAATGCTGTCCTCACCCTTCTCTGTTACAAGAGAACACTATGATAGTCAGTGGCAGAGGGAAGGTAATGTGTGGGACTGTTGGTGAATGAGGAATTGGGGTTCTAATTTTTACTAATAATCTCCTAATAATTAACCTTATTAAATGCTTCTGCAAATCCATATAAATAGCATGCAACTCATCCGCCATGCCAATGACCTCAAAAAATTTAACCAATTTAGTCAGGCATGTCCTACCTTTCACAAATTCATGTTGTTATGACCAGGTCAGAAAGGGGTCTAGAGTTCCCTCTCAGCCTTCACCTGATCTTATTGTAACAGGGATTAATTTTAAACACACTGTGTTTTTGCTCCCCATTGGTGAATCACTGCTTTCCAGTTATAGAGTCATAGAGAGATATAGCACTGAAACAGGCCCTTCAGCCCACTGAGTCTGTGCCAACCAACAATCTATATTAATCCTACATTAATCCCATATTCTCTACGACATCTCCACCATTCTCCTACCACCTACCTACACTAGGGGCAATTTACAATGGCCAATTTACCTATCAACCTGCAAGTCTTTGGCTGTGGGAGGAAACTGGAGCACCCGGCGGAAACCCACGCAGTCACAGGGAGAACTTGCAAACTCCGCACAGGCAGTACCCAGAACTGAACCCAGGTCGCTGGAGCTGTGAGGCTGCAGCGCTAACCACTGCGCCACTGTGCCGCCCAAATTTAAGGCTGTAAGGCTTATAAGGCAAAGAAACCAGCCAAACAGGTTTTCTTAGGTTTAAAGAAGAAAGGTTGAAATTTATTAAACTTAAAATCTAATTTGGTTGATGCCTATGGGTACACGACGCACCCAAACGAGCATGCATATGCGATAAACACACATGCAGATAGAGACAGAAAAGAGCAGAAGAAATAAAGTGGAAAAATTTGAGGCAATATCTGAAGGTGGTTTTGGTTACTGTTCTTTGAGCTCGTTGTAGAGTCCTTGATTGTAGGTAGATCTTGCTTTTCATTGGGGCCCAGTATTCTTCTTAAACCTTGTTCGATGTAGGAGACTTTTCTCTCTTGAGGTTCATGCCTTCAGTGGATTTGGAGTTCTGTGAGAAAGAGTTGGGAGCAGACAGGAGAGGTCGTCTCAGTCCAGGAGCAAACAGTCTTTCTGAGTTCAAACTCTCTGTGGCTAGTTCAAAAAACCCTGGACCAGCCAGTTAGTCATGTGACCAGCTGGTTTAACCAGTCCTGGCTTTTATGGATTGTATCACCTTAGGAGTCTCTGGAATGCTCATCCTTACACCTTCAATGTCTGGTGATCAAAATCCACTGTGGGTTAGGTGGACCAGGGAATAGTCCTTTGTCTCCACAAGCACTGTCTGTTAGTATGCAAATGTCCTTCCAGTCAAGGGTCTGGTGATTTTTAACAAGCCCTTTCTTCACTCCATCAACAGTTTAAAATCAATGTTCATATGACAAAATTAATATACATCATTCTTGGCAGGTGGGGGCCTGCATGACAATGTTGACAATGTTTATCAATTGAAAGCTGTCCCAGGGTGCAGTTACTCTGGGGGAATTTCAACCTGGAGGAGCACATGGGTTTGGGTGTTGGTGGGCGGTTAAAGCCAACAAAAATGTGAGCGTGTTGGGAAGCTGCATTTAACTCAAGTACGTGAGGCTCCTTGTGCAAACCGGCCCCCACCCTGCCACTATGCCAATTGCTCAATTGGAGCGATATTTCGACTCACTTTTAAATTTAACAGTGCATCCACAGGTTTCCCGGGCTTCTTGAAAAAGAAAGGCGAGAACAAAACGGCAGTTGAGGGAGCTGAATCAAACTCATGGAAATACTGCAATAAATACTCAGTACTAACAGCTGCTTTCTTACCTGCTATTGGAAAAGGCTTATTCACAGTACTTTTACTGAAATTTAACTTTTACACTCGGGATGCTTTCTAAATCACAGCAGGAAGTGCAGTGCTTTCGCTGCCCTAGATTGGACCACGGATGAGGAGCAATATGACCAGCAGCAACAGCCTGCTCTTGAGAGACAAGTAGCTGCAGCAGCACAGAGGGAAGCAGTGGCAAGGCCAATAGCAGAGAGGACAGCAACAAAGAGAGGAGCAGCAGAAAGCGGAGCAGCAGAAAGGTGCATCTCACAGGAGGTACTACAAATGACACAGGGTGTACAGGCAGGAGCTGGGTTTCTTTGACATGTCCACTAGACATGTGGAGACAGGGTGAGGTGGAGGTAGGGGTGGCAGGCATGTCTATTCTTACCTTGTCTATAATTCAAATGTGGTGGAAACTTGGTAGAACCAGGTTCTGTCCCAAATTTCTCTCCCTGGTGGACAGTCCACTCTCTACACCATCTGTGGATGACTGGAATTTCAGCCCCAGTATATGGTATGCTTCTATTTACCTTGATCACCCTGATGTAATGTACTTATTGAAGTTTTTGCATTTTTGCATTTGAATGCTCTGTGCAATTCCATTTAGCAAAATCTTTGGGGCGGTTTTGCTCTCAGTGACGAATGAGTGGTGGCAGCCATTCAACATACGTACACTGACCCACAGATGTTCTATAGGTGCTTTTGCACTGAATTTTGGTGTGATTTGAAATCAAAAAACAGCATGGTGCCCTCTAAAGGGGATCTGGGACCTGTATGACTGATCAGATTGAAGAATCATTCATGAGCAGTGCAGAATCAGAACCATGAAGCATAAGTTAGAACAGCTAAGTCAATGCCAAATCATGTTGAGAAAGCAAAATCAATAGAGAAGGAAAGATAGGATTAAGAGAGATAGATAAAAGCAACAGAAAGAAAAAGTTTTTAAAATGTATTTAATTTTTATATTTTCTTAATATAGCCAACAATAATTAAAATCTGAGGGAATGAGACTGCACATTTGTAAAAGATAGTTTTCAGTGCCAGAGAGGTTATTTGACAATAATTAAGACTTATCACACCATTAAAAATTTGTTGACACTTGAATAGACAAGCTCTAACTTTTTATGACATGTTTATTGGATACCTATCACTTAAGTAACCCAACTTCATGCCATTGAATGTATCTCATTACTGAATCTCTTGGTGAGATACTGTTATAGCGAAGTTTCTGGAGGTACAGGGCAACTTCCTGATTTCTGTGTTTAACTGACTATGTGGATGGTGGAAATTTCTGTCCAATTTAATCCTAAATAATGATGGGCGCAAATTGCCTGACCATTATTTCTACTGCAAAATATGAGCCATTATTTCTGAAATTAAGCTCTTAAGTTTCCACTGCGAAAATTTTTTTTTTACTCATTTCATGGGATGTGGGCATCACTGGTAAGGCCAGCATTTGTTGCCCATCCCTAATTGCACTTGAGAAGGTGGTGATGAGCTACCTTCTTGAACTGCTGCAGTCTATTTGGTACAGGTAATCCCACAGTGCTTTCAGGGAGGGAGTTCCAGGATTTCCATCAAGTGATGGCAATTTAGTTCCAAGTCAGGATAGTGTGTGGCTTGGAGAGGAACTTGCAGGCATACATCTGCTGCCCTTGACCTTCTCAGTGGAAGAGATCGCGGGTTTGGAAGGTGCTGTCACAGGACGCGTGGTGAGTTGCTGCAGTGCATTTTGTCGATGGTACATACTGCTGCCGCTGTGCGTCGGTGGTGGAAGGAGTGAATGTTTAAGGTTGTGGATGGGGTGCCAATCAAGCGGGCTGCTTTGTCCTGGATTTTGTCGAGCTTCCTGAGTGCTGTTGGAGCCACACTCATCCAGGCAAGTGGAGAGTATTCCATCACACTTGACTTGTGCCTTGTAGATGGCGGACAGGCTTTGTGGAGTCAGGAGGTGGTTACTCACTGCAGAACTCCCAACCTCTGACCTGCTCTTGTAGCCACGGTATTTATGTGCCTGCTGCAGTTCAGTTTCTAGTCATTGATAACTCCCAGGATGTTGATTCCGGGGGATTCATCGATGGTAATGCTGTTGAATGTCAAGGGAAGATGGTTAGATTTTTCTCTTGTTGGAGATTGTCATTGCCAGGCACTTGCATGGTGCAAATGTTATGTGTCATTTATCAGCTCAAGCTTGAATGTTGTCCAGGGCTTGATGCATATGGACATGGACTGCTTCAGTATCTGAGGAGTTGCGAATGGTACTGAACATCGTACGATCATCAGCGAATATCCCCACTTCTGTCTTTATGAATGAGGGAAGGTCATTGATGAAGCAACTGAAGATAGTTGGGTCTAGGGCACTACCCTGAGGAACTCCTGCAGCAATGTCCTGGAGCTGAGATGATTGACCTCCAACAACCACAACCATCTTCCTTTGAGCTAGGTATGACTCCAATCAGTGGAGAGTTTTCCACCTGATTCCCATTGACTTCTGTTTGGCTAGGACTCCTTGATGCCACACTCAGTTAAATGCTGCCTTGATATCAAGAATAATCACTCTCACTTCACCTCTTGAGTTCAGCTCTTTTGTCCATGTTTGGATCAAGGCTGTAATGAGGTCAGGAGCTGAGTGGCCCTGGCGGAACACAAACTGAACATCTGTGAGCAGGTTATTGCTGTTTAAGTGGCGCTTGATAGCACTGTCGACGTCAACTTCCATCACTTTGCTGATGATCGAGAGTGGACTGATGGGGCAGTAATTGACCGGATTGGATTTGTCCTGTTGTTTGTGGACAGGACATACCTGGACAATTTTCTGCATCGTCGCATAGATGCCAATATTGTAGCTGTACTGGAACAGCTTGGCGAGGAGTGCAGCTAGTTTTATCTCTACCTAAATTCAGTGTTGCTTTTAGAGGTTCAGAGTTGGCTATATATTTTATTAAAGGCTTCCAAAATGTTTCGTCTTTGCTGCATAATGAGAGGTATGATGTCTCATCAGCTTGAGAATCTTTTCTTTTATTCATTCTTGGGATATGAGCGTCGCTGGCAGGCCGCCCACTTCTAATTGTCCTGAACTGAATGGTTTGCGAGGCCATTTCAGAGGGATTTCAGATTCAACCACATAGTTGTAAAACTTATTAGCGAGAGGCAGCATGGTTTTGTGAAGGGGAGGTCGTGTCTCACTAATTTGATTGAGTTTTTTGAGGAGGTGACAAAGATGATTGATGAAGGAAGGGCAGTGGATGTTATCTATATGGACTTCAGTAAAGCCTTTGACAAGGTCCCTCATGGCAGACTGGTACAAAAGGTGAAGTCACACAGGATCAGAGGTGAGCTGGCAAGATGGATACAGAACTGGCTCTGTCATAGAAGACAGAGGGTATCAGTGGATGGGTGCTTTTCTGAATGGAGGGATGTGACTAGTGGTGTTCCGCAGGGATCAGTGCTGGGACCTTTGCTCTTTGTGGTACATAAATGATTTGGAGGAAAAAGTAGCTGGTCTGATTAGTAAGTTTGCGGATGACACAAAGGTTGGTGGAGTTGCGGATAGTGATGAGGATTGTCAGAGGATACAGCAGGATATATATTGGTTGGAGACTTGGGCGGAGAAATGGCAGATGGAGTTTAATCCGGACAAATGTGAGGTAATGCATTTTGGAAGGTCAAATGCAGGTGAGAGGTATACAGTAAATGGCAGAACCCTCAGGAGTATTGACAGGCAGAGAGATCTGGGCGAACAGGTCCACAGATTTTAGATTTAGATTTAGAGATACAGCACTGAAACAGGCCCTTCGGCCTACCGGGTCTGTGCCGACCATTAACCACCCATTTATACTAATCCTACACTAATCCCATATTCCTACCACATCATCACCCGTCCCTATATTCCCCTACCACCTACCTATACTAAAGGCAATTTATAATGGCCAATTTACCTATCAACCTGCAAGTCTTTTGGCTGTGGGAGGAAACCGGAGCACCCGGAGGAAACCCACGCAGACACAGGGAGAACTTGCAAACTCCACACAGGCAGTACCCAGAATTGAACCTGCGTCGCTGGAGCTGTGAGGCTGCGGTGCTAACCACTGCGCCACTGTGCCGCCCCACTGAAAGTGGCAACGCAAGTGGATAAGGTAGTCAAGAAGGCATACTGCTTGCCTTCATCGGTCGGGGCATAGAGTATAAAAATTGGCAAGTCATGCTGCAGCTGTACAGAACTTTAGTTCGGCCACACTTAGAATATTGCGTGCAATTCTGGTCGCCACACTACCAGAAGGACATGGAGGCTTTGGAGAGGGTACAGAAGAGGTTTACCAGGATGTTGCCTGGTCTGGAGGGCATTAGCTATGAGGAGAGGTTGGATAAACTCGGATTGTTTTCACTGGAACTACGGAGGTGGAGGGGTGACATGATAGAGGTTTACAAAGTTATGAGCGGCATGGACAGAATGGATAGTCAGAATCATTTTCCCAGGGTGGAAGAGTCAGTTACTAGGGGACATAGGTTTAAGGTGAGAGGGGCAAAGTTTAGAGGGGATGTGCGAGGCAAGTTCTTTACACAGAGGGTGGTGAATGCCTGGAACTTGCTGCCGGGGGAGGTGGTGGAAGCAGGTACGATAATGATGTTCAAGAGGCATCTTGACAAATACGTGAATAGGATGGGAATAGAGGGATACGGTCCCCGGAAGTGCAGAACATTTTAGTTTAGGCAGGCATCAGGATCGGCGCAGGCATGGAGGGCCGAATGGCCTGTTCCTGTGCTGTACTGTTCTTTGTTCTTTGGAGTCACACATATGGTCAGACTGGGTAAGGACAGCAGATTTCCTCCCCTGAAAGGCATTAATGGACCAGATGCATTTTACAATAATCCAATCATTATGGTTATTATCAGTGCGAAAGATAAGGCTGAAGCATTTGCAACAATCTTCAGCCAGAAGTGCCGAGTTGATGATCCATCTTGGCCTCCTCCTGAGGTCCCCAGCATCACAGATGCCAGACTTCAGCCAATTCGATTCACTGCACGTGATATCAAGAAATGACTGAAGGCACTGGATACTGCAAAAGCTATGGGCCCTGACAATATTCCGGCAATAGTACTGAAGACCTGTGCTCCAGTACTTGCCGTGCCCCTTCAACACTGGCATCTACGCAGCAATGTGGAAAGTTGCCCAGGTATGTCCTGTACACAAGAAGCAGGACAAGTCCAACCCGGCCAATTACCGCCCCATCAGCCTCAGAATTCAAGAGGTGAGGTGAGAGTGACTGCCCTTGACATCAAGGCAGCATTTGACCGAGTATGGCATCAAGGAGCCCTAGCAAAACTGAGGTCAATGGGAATCAGGGGGAAAACCCTCCGCTGGCTGAAGTCACACCTAGCGCAAATGAAGATGGTTGTGGTTGTTGGAGGTGAATCATCTGAGCTCCAGGACATCACTGCAGGAGTTCCTCAGGGTAGTGTCCTAGGCCCAACCATCTTCAGCTGCTTCATCAATGACCTACCTTCAATCATAAGGTCAGAAGTGGGGATGTTCGCTGATGATTGCACAATGTTCAGCGCCATTCGTGACTCCTCAGATACTGAGTCCGTGAAAAAATGCAGCAAGACCTGGACAATATCCAGGCCTGGGCTGATAAGTGGCAAGTAACATTTGTGCCACACAAGTGCCAGGCAATGACCATCTCCCACAAGAGAGAAGCTAACCATCTCCCCTTGAAATTCAACGGCATTACCATCGCTGAATCCCCCACTATCAACATCCTAGGGGCCACCATTGACCAGAAATTGAACTGGAATAGCCATATAAATACTGTGGCTACAAGAGCAGGTCAGAGGCTGGGAATCCTGAGGCGAGTAACTGACTTCCTGTCTCCCCAAAGCCTGTCCACCATCTACAAGGCACAAGTCAGGAGTGTGATGGAATACTCTCGACTTGCCCGGATGGGTGCAGCTCCAACAACACTCAAGAAGCTCGACACCATCCAGGACAAAGTAGCCCACTTGATTGGCACCCCATCTACAAACATTCACTCCCTCCACCACCGACGCACAGTGGCAGCAGTATGTACCATCTACAAGATGCACTGCAGCATTGCACCAAGGCTCCTTAGACAGCACCTTCCAAACCTGCGACCTCTACCAACTAGAAGGACAAGGGCAGCAAATGCATGGGAACACCACCACCTGCAAGTTCCCCTCCAAGTCATACACCATCCTGACTTGGAACTATATCGCCGTTCCTTTACTGTCGCTGGGTCAAAATCCTGGAACTCCCTTCCTCACAGCACTGTGGGTGTACCTACCCAAAATGGACTGCAGCAGTTCAAGAAGGCAGCTCACCACCACCTTCTCAAGGGCAATTAGGGATGGGCAATAAATGCTGGCCTAGCCAGCGACGCCCACATCCCTGAATGAATTTTTAAAAAAGCCTACTCTCAATCATCAGTAAAGTGATGGAAGGTGTCAACAACAGTGCCATCAAGCGGCACTTGCTTAGCATTAACCTGCTCAGTGACGCTCAGTTTGGGTCCTGCCAGGGCCACTCAGCTCCTCACCTCATTACAGCCTTGGTTCAAACATGGATAAAAAAGCTGAACTCGACGTGAGGTGAGTGCGACTGCCCTTGACATCAAAGCAGCATTTGACTGAGTAAGGCATCAAGGAGCCCTGGCAAAACTGAGGTCAATGAGAATCAGGGGGAAAACCCTCCACTGGCTGGAGTCATACCTAGCGCAAAGGAAGATGGTTGTGGTTGTTGGAGGTCAATCATCTGAGCTCCAGGACATCACTGCAGGAGTTCCTCAGGGTAGTGTCCTAGGCCCAACCAACTTCAGCTGCTTCATCAATGACCTTCCTTCAATCATAAGGTCAGAAGTGGGGATGTTCGCTGATAATTGCACAATGTTCAGCACCATTCGTAACTCCTCAGATACTGAAGCAGTCCGTGTAGAAATGGAGCAAGCCCTGGACAATATCCAGGCTTGGGCTGATAAGTGGCAAGTAACATTCATGCCACACAAGTGCCAGATGATGACCAACAAGAGAGAATCTAACTATCTCCCCTTGACATTCAACGGCATTACCATTGCTGAATCCCCCACTATCAACATCCTAGGGGCTACCAGTGACCAGAAACTGAACTGGAGTAGCCATATAAATACCATGGCTACAAGAGCAGGTCAGAGGCTAGAAATCCTGGGGTGAGTAACTCACCTCCTGACTCCCCAAAGCCTGTCCGCCATCTACAAGGCACAAGTCAGGAGTGTGATGGAATACTCTCGACTTGCCTGGATGGGTGCAGCTCCAACAACACTCAAGAAGCTCGACACCATCCAGGACAAAGCAGCCCGCTTGATTGGCACCCCATCTACAAACATTCACTCCCTCCACCACCGACGCACAGTGGCAGCAGTGTATACTATCTACAAGATGCACTGCAGCAACACACCAAGGCTCCTTAGACAGCACCTTCCAAACCCGCGACCTCTACCAACTAGAAGGACAAGGGCAGCAAATACATGGGAACACCACCACCTGCAATTTCCCCTCCAAGTCACACACCATCCTGACTTGGAACTATATCGCCGTTCCTTCACTGTCGCTGGGTCAAAATCCTGGAACTCCCTTCCTAACAGCACTGTTGGTATACCTACCCCAAATGGACTGCAGCGGTTCAAGAAGGCAGCTCACCACCACCTTCTCAAGGGCAATTAGGGATGGGCAATAAATGCTGGCCTGGCCAGCGACGCCCACATCCCATGAATGAATTTTTAAAAAATGAGACGAGCATTTTATTCCAGATTTATTAATTGAATTTAAATTCCCCCCGTTGCTGTGATAAGATTTGAACTAATGTCTCTGGAGCATTTAACAGGGTCTCTGGATTACTTGTTCAGTAACATTATGACTATGATACCATCCCCCATCTTAGCTATCAGGTTCATTTATTTCTAAGTGAAATTTGAGGAGTCAGCAAACAAGGTCACTGTCTTACAATATTCATGGAAATACTGTAGACTGCATTCAGAGGCTCAGCAGGCCTGATTTTAGCATCCCTATTTATATATAACTGCTGTTGCATGCATTAGCTGTATCATTGTGTAGAGGCACAAAGGGGTTATTTCAGCTCAATGCATATTCCATTTCAGTTGGTGCAAAGCAGTGCCATCCATAAATTACATTAATGTTAATAGTACAAGTGACAGAAATATAAGAAACAAGTGTTGCACTTTCAAACTGTATGTGAACATTGCTATCATCACTGTAGTATCTGTATTTAACATTAATGAGCAGCAATAATATTTATCCCCAATGCCACTGCAACGAAGGAGTGAAATTGGGTGGTAGCAGAAAATTATCAATAGCACATCTGCAATCCGCCTGATCTTCTTTTCAATTGACTTCACCTGTTTTACGTGATACCAAGATGAATTTCACTCCCTACATTTTTATGTACTGGTTTAATGACAGGGACTGGTTCCTCTCTTACTTATCCAGTTATAGCCAAAGAATATCCTGCAATGGCTTCTCTTCCTGCTTCTGTACCATTATCTCTAGAGCCCTCCTCATATTTCTCATCTACATGCTGCCGCTTGGCAACATCATCCGAAAACACATCAGGTTCCACCTGCCTTAATGTTGTCAGACTGCTTGTCCAACATCCAGTCCTGGATGAGCCGCAATATCTTCCAATTAAGCATTGGAAAAATCATAGCCATTGTCTCCAGCGCTTCCACAGATATTCCCTAGCCATCGATGCGTGTTCTCCCTGGTCACTGTCTCAGGCTTCTGGCAAGATTGCCACTGGAGCAGAAATTCTCTGGTTATCAATCTCAATACAGTGAGTAGAATGGCAGATTAATAAAAGCATGAGGAACAGCAAAATGTCATTAAGCTTAGCAAATATATCCCTTTTTCATATGAGACCACCTTCCTATATTCCACAATCCCATCCAATAGTATCTTGTGCCCATTTTACCTCATCTGCTTCAATTACTTTCTCTGATAATGACTCTATTATCCTTTAAGTGAGAGTTTTGCCTGACTTCCCTTCCAATTTCCAACTATTTAGTCTTGTGTTCCCTGGTATTTGAACCTTTCAACATGGTGAATAATTAGCCAGCATTAAATGTCAATTCCATTATAATCTTGGAAATCTCAATAAATTCACCTCAGTGTCTCCTAATTTTACATAACCTTGCGTCATATTTAATCTGCTGAAATTATGTCCAGGTGGCTAGTTGCAAATCTACTCCATCATCTTAATTCTGTATCCACTCTGTCCCATCTATATAGTCAGTCATCTTCCATATATTTTGGGCACAGTGATTTCAGATGGAATATTAGAAACACTTATTGAATCTGGGTAATTAGCATATAATTGTGTATTAAAATTTGAAGTCTTTTAATCATTTGCACGTGCAAAAACTACAATTCATCCCCATGAGGTATGGAAAACCTCTATGTATAGGTACACATATCTCAATGTGTTCAATCAATAGTGTCAAGTTCTTTGAAAATCAGCTGTGGCATACTGTTGTTGCTGTCTCTGGTTGGTGTTTATATTAAGAAACTATCCTTAGCAGTGCATCATGGACCTTTTGTTTTCAAATCAGTATATAAGAAACAAATTTGCATAATTATCCTTTGGAGGCTAAAAAGAGCCCTTACTCTGTACATTGCTGGAAATGGTGCTCTTCACAGTTCTAAAATTTATGCCCTCTGGTTACCAACTCACTGACCAGTGGAAATATTCTTTTCCTAATTTACCTTATCAGATCCTTTCATAATTTGGAGCATGCCTATGTTTTTCTCAACCATTGCTGTTCTTGTTAAAAAATCCCATGCTTCTATATGTTCATACCTTCTCATAACTAAAGCCTCTCCTACTTCTTATACCTGATTTTATTTCTTGCTTTGAAAGCACTGCAGCTAATTCATGTAAGATTTTTTTTCCCATTCTAAGAAATGCCATGAGAGGACAGAGTCTTCCTTCTTATACATCACACCCAGGGTAACGTCTGCTGACTTTCTCAGAGAATCTTGCTCATTTTACCAGTATAGATGGTTTGTCAAGGTAACATGCCTCTATGCAAGTGTCTGCACTTATTTTTCTCACCTGTCAACACAGATGCTTGATTTCAGTAAGTTACAGCTGCAAGTACAATCTGTGAAGAGGGCTGCTTGTTCCAAATTCCAGTACATTAAACATAAGGATGTTCAGTCTATTGTGATCAAATTTGGTACAGTCAGGAGGAAAGTGACAGTCCAGTCATCATTAGGATGGTTATCTCATTGTGTAGAGGAAAATCTGAAAGCAATGACCAGAGTCAGGTTTTCCTTTCAACAAGGGTATTAACACTAAGGCCATGTTTCAACCATGTTGTAGGGCTGTTTTGCAGATTACAATGTATCATATTTTATCCACAAGGTTGGCTGCATGGACTCAATGTCCTCCAGCAGCTTTCTAAGGTCATTAAATCCAGAGAAGAGCAACAAAATATTTAGACCACTTTTCAAGCGGTCTGTAATATTGCTGATGCAATGTTCAGATCAGCCAGGTGCTATCTTAACAACAGATTAGTGACAGAGATTGAAAATTGGTCAATGTATTAATATGCTTATCCTCTCAGTACTGGTCTTTTATTAATAAAACAAACCTGATCTCCAAAGGTTTATTTCTGGTCTCAGCTTCTGAGTGTTGCATTATCAATGCTCATAGCTCCTTAAAATATTGTTTTTTTCGAATGCCAGGAATATGTTGGCAAAGCAACATTTAATGTTCATACATTCTTGTCTCGAGTAGATACTGATTGTTTTTATAACTGAGCAGCTTGCTTATGGCATAAAGAGTCAACCACATAGGCCTGATATTTAAAAGGGAGCTGGGGAGTGTGGTAGAGTGGAGAAAACCCAGCAAGTCCTGCCACATTTAATGGCAGCATCTCATTATGATTTTTTCTTCTATTTCCTGCCTGGCAGCCGGCCAAAGTGACAGGCTGGTCAGCTTCCCTGTGGGAAAAGCATTAGCAGGAGTCTGGAGCTGGGAATCCATTTCCTCAGAATCAAATAGACATGGGAGTTTGTTGACTCCGACCTCAATTTTGGTCAACGTGAAAATGTCAGTTACGAGAGTCAGTCGATGTTCAACAATGGTTTGAACCAAAGCATGTGCATACCTCCCAGGCAGCTTTGTCGAACAGTCTTTAAGGAAGAAGACAACCAAGTAATTTCACCAAACCAAAATCCAAGGCCTCCTTGGTCAACCTGATGATATAAATTTGAACCCTCAAGTCAGTCCTAATATCAAAGGAAAGCATTGTTTTCCACAGCAACAGAGTATGTGCACCTATTCCCAACTAAAAGATGAATCAAAGACTCAACTTGAGTCTTTCTCAAGACGTTTCACCTCCTCAGCATCGTCAGAATTCAGAACCAAATCAGAATCACTGTAATGGAGAAATGAAGACTATAGATCCAAAGCCTTCAATGAAGAAAATAAGCATTCCAGTAATTCTGAAATTGCAACTGAACGCTCAAATAGTAGTCAGAGTCATTCCCATCAGACTCAACATTCTGTAGTAAGCATTTCCTCAGACAAGAGCAGTCAATTCCCAGTCAACCGATGAGACCAATCTGTGAGACCACATGTAAAATCTGTTTGAATTAAGTTGATGATGATTGAGGTGCTGTATTTTTGTGAAGCATCCTGTCAGAAATAAATGTTCCATCATTTGTGCACCAAGAAAGAGAGGCCATTGCAGGACAGAGGGATGGAGGGAGAAAGAGATTGGGGCTTGAGGGGGAGAGAGGCCACCATGGGAGGGACAGAGGGTGTGAGAGTTTGCTGGAGGGAGGGTACGAGAAATTGCTGGAGGGAGGGAGAGACGGATTGGGCTAGTGGTAGTTGGGGAGGCCGGTGATCATGGCAGGGGTCAGAGAGAGACTATTATCAGCACAGGCGAGGCCTAAGGCTTCCTTCAGGTGCTGGGGGAAGTGTTCTTGCTCCTCCAGGTCCACAAGGAGTGTTGTAAAGGGCAATTATTTTCTTGAGCCAGCAGCACCCATCTGCCTTTTGGGAAACTCCTGTGGCAATTGCACCATGGGAACCTAGTTCTCCATGGCAGAACACCACACAGCCACTGTAAGAATTGTGCGCAGTGAGTTGGGGACACGTTCCCTGGTTAAGATTTGTCATCACCACCACCCCACCTCCTGCACCTCCTGACCTGCTCCAGGCCGTCATTCTTGGGCGGGGGAGCAGGGTGGGGGTGTGGGGGGGGGGGTGGTGGGGGGGGGGGGGTTGGTGGCAGGGTGGGTAAAAATGAGGACATAATGTGGGAATGGACTCACATGTAGCCAGAACAGAGTGTCAGGTGCCCTTCTCTAAGGGACATTTGTGAGTTAGTTAGGTTTTATACAAATTGGTAGCTTATGTGGTAATTTTTCTTCTGGTGCCATCATTGAATTACATGATTTATTGAATCTGTTTTCTCTTTAGTTCTGTGGAAAGGGAAATAAAGGGACATGGGAACAAGGTGGCACATTGGATTAGGATTACTGCTCAGGTGGGGGATAAACACCAACATGGACTTGTTGGACCAATGGTCTGTTTTCATCTTTTAATTTTTATATAATTTTATGTAATTTGCATCATGGGAATTGCTTTTTCTAATACCATAACCCCAACACTACCATACCAGAGCGAATAATATCAGGGATTTGCTTGTGCCAGGGATTTTATCATGGCAGTGATTAATTTGGCACAAGTGATATACTGATTAGTGGGTTTTTCATTTGTGGCATCATATACCACTCTTAACACTCACATTTGGGACTGAATTTTAACTTTTGAACATGCTCACAGCTGGGGAGGTAGGAAGGGGGTCAGGAACCCAAAAGATTGTGGAGTGGGTTTTGCTGTGGCTCTTTAACTCTGCTGTGGCTTAGCATCCCACTTCTGGGTTTCCCGGCCAATTGGAACAAGTGGGTGTGATGATGCCCCACACATTGCTGTTGAAACCTGAGGATTTGAAGGAACTCCCAGGAAGGGACAAAATGGATCCATTCTACATTTGTCAGGGGAGAGACAGCAACTGCACTAATAAAGTTTCAATGTGAGATGCCCTCTCCTGTTCTCAGAGGGATCTCTGGAGATCATGCTGTAGGGCCTGAAGAAATACCATTCCCTGCGGTCAGAAGGAAGAAGCGAGTATCTGAAAGCAAGCAGGTATGGCTGGAAGTTGCTGAGGAGATGAGCAGAAGGAGTGAGGTCCCTTGCCCATCTAATAGCCAACACTGACACTCACTGTTACTATATTGCCATTTCACACCCATCCCTCACAGTGACTGGCCACTAATATTGTCATTCCACCCTGTCAGCATGTTACACTTCTCACACTCAAAACTCTCTTCATTCTCTCCTTGCAACAGTAGACAGCGCAGAATACCAGGGGAGCACAGAACCAAGGTGACCTTCCAGTCATTGCCACGTTGATCACTTTGCCAGGAACTTCTGTTTTCAAACAAAGAGATGGTCACATGACATACCTGCTGGTGAAGCACTGAATTTGTGAAGTGTGCCTCAGAGTGAAAAAGAGACGGTAACTGAACTCCAAGAAGAAAGCATCTCTCTTTCTGTCTCTGTTTCTAGCAAAGTCCCAGGGAAACCACGGTGGCAGCTACTAAGCCTCAAGACTACAGAACCTTACAGACGACCACCAAGAAGACAGATAAAACCTCTCTTCTCCTTCTGGGACCAGAGAAGCAAACCTGAATTGTGCATGTGGCCCCAGTAAGGACTCCAAGACTTTAACTTCAATTAAGGACATTGCAACTAAGTATTTGAATTCCAGTTATTACTGACTTTACTTCAACCTCCCAACTTTTTCTTCCCATCTGTATCTATTTGTGTGTGTGTGTGTGCCTCTCGTATGCATATGAGTGTGGATGCATTGTATATCTTAATAATTTTAACCACTTTAGAGTGATAAGGTTAATAAACTTACATCTTTATTGTTGAAATTCAAGAAAACCTGTCTGATTGGTTCATTTGTAATTATTTTCGAGGAACAGTAAGCAAAGGCTCACTGAGGTGGTAAGCTAAAACCACTGTGTTAAAAGAATAAACCCTGTTGCTGTCAAACCAAGAAAGGGGTGAAAGGGGAGCCTGAGCCCCTTTCCTCACCTGGTCATAACAGAAATTTGGGGGCTCGTCTGGGATTGGACCCACAGACAAATGAGACATTGGAAGTGAGAAATCAAATTGATTCCAATCAAAAAAGAAGTCTTCAATACAGGTTTTCTTGTGGTTTGTGTTGCTAGAATACTAACATGTCTGTATCCAAAGCCAGTACCTCTCCAGGCCAGGGTGAAGTACCTTGGGATAAGTTAAAGACACTACCTATGGAAGAGTTGAGGAATATGGCTGGGCAGTGTGGAATCACTTTTCATGCCAAAGCATGAATCCAAACTCCTAAGACTTGTGGCAAACCATTTTTCCCTTGAACCTGAAGAGTCAGAGGCAGGGTTGGAATTAGATTCAGACAGGGTAATGTTAGCTAAAAACCATAAGAGCAGAGGAGACTTGAGTTGGAAGACAGGGAAAAGGAGAGAGAGAAGAGAAAGAAAAAGAAAGACAGGAGAAGGAAAAAGAGAGAGTAGATAAAGAAAAAGAGAGACAGGAGAGAGAAACAGAAAGAAAGGGAGCTACGGTGGCCTGAGTTAGCTGGGGAGCGACAGAGTAACCCCAGAGAAAGCATGGCCAATATGGAGGATACAATTAACTCAGGGCTGTGTGCTGAGCTTTTAAAATACTCCCAATTGATCCCAAAGTTCAATGAGGGAGATGTGGAAGCATTTTTTTGTAACTTTTGAAAAGCTTGCAAGGCAGTTAAAATGGCCAGCCGAGAGCTGGACCCTCCTTCTACAAAGTAAGCTAACAGGAAAAGCCCATCAGGTTTATTTCTTGTTGCACGATGGCATTTCATAAAATTATGAACTGACAAAAAATGCTATCCTTGGGGCTAGTACCGGAAGCCTACAGCCAGAAATTCTGAACCCTACGGAAAGAAACTCATCAAACCTACTTGGAGTTTGAGAGAAGTAAGCTGCTGGCTTTTGACCAGTGGTTGAGGGCTCTTCAAGTGCAGCCCACATATGAAAACCTCATAGAGGTGATTCTTCTCGAGGAATTTTAAAACTCTCTCCCACTCTCCTTCAAGACCCATGTGGAGGTACAAAATGTGCACAGAGCGAGGCAAGCCATAGTTCTGGCTGACGAGTTCACTTTCATATACAAGTCGGTTCCCCAGGGGAAAATCTTTCCTAGTCACCCCCATAAATCCGAAAAAGACTAAGGTTGGGAATGTGATAGGAGCCCAAACAGTCCTGGGAGAGAAAGAAAAGCGGGACACACGTAGGGCCCTCCTCAAGCCAAAAAGGATAGTGTTGAAAGCAGGGGTGAGACCTGGAGACTTCTGTATTTCCACTGTAACAAGACAGGTCACCTCAGAGCTGACTGATGGAAGCTACGGGGAAAGCCTGTAGGGTTAATCAAGGCTCACCTGCCCAGTGCAGGAGAAGGGACCCTGATGGAAAGCACAGCAGAACAGGCTGTGTCTTTAACTGCAGCATCAGTAAGAACTAGGAAACGTACTGCTGTGGGTGCAGGTAAATTTAATAAGATCCCTGAAGGTTATCAGGATTTTGCGTCCTGGGGAGATCCCATACCCTTCGAGTGGGGCAAGCAAGCCCATAGTCATACTCAGGGATACAGGGGCCACCAGATTCCTTTTTCTGGGAAAAGGCATGACCTTTCCCCCAGAGAGTGCAGTGAATACCAGAATGGTGGTGAATGGTATCGGAGGGCAGTGTACGCCTGTACCTTTACATCAGGTGCACTTGGAGTACGACCTAATGTTGGGACTGGTGACTGTAGGGATTGTCCCTAGTTAGCCTGTGGATGGCATTGACCTGCTCCTAGGTAAGGATCTGGTGGGGCGAGGGTGGTAGCTTCCCCAGCAGTGATAGAGAGACCAAAGGATGTGAAAGAGACAGAGCAGTGGCATGTGATGGTTTCTTGCAGTTCCCCTCAATCTGTAGTGACTCGGGCCATGGCCAAACCAGCTCCTCCAGAAGAGACTGAGTTGGCACTGCAGACAGATGACCATGAGGTCTGGTGGTCTGAAACTTTCTTTGGAAAGTTAGAGGACCCAGGAAATGGATTAAATGAATGTTCCCTAGTTGAGGCTCAGAAAGCCGACCCAGTATTAAGAAAGTTAGCACAGGCTGCCCAAACTAAGAGTGAAGAAGAGGAAGTCCCTGATTGCTACTATGTAAAGAATGAGGTGCTGATGAGAAAGTGGAGCTCTCCTCACAGACTGGACGACAAAGAGTGGACAGTGGTTTACCAGTTAGTGATACTGCAGAGGCACCAGAGAGAAATATTAAGAATGGCCCATGAGCTTACAATGGCTGTGCATGTCGGTATACGGAAAACCAAAGCCCGCCTGAGACAGCAGTTTGTCTGTCCAAAACTCCACAAAGGTGTGGAGTACTGTAGGAGTTGTCACATGTGCCAGGTTGAGGAGAAGCCTCAACCTACAGCGAAATCTGCACTCCTAATTCCGGTACCGGAGTCTGGAGGACCCTCCAGCAGAGGGCTGGTGAATTGTGAGGGACCCCTGTCGAGAACAAAAGGGGACAGACAGTTACAGGTCTGGCAGAGAATTAGAAAGGAAGGGCACAAAAAGGGACAAAGAAGACAGGTTAAAGGAAGTCTGGGTGGATTCCCAAATGAAAACCCCTACTGTCAGGTTAGTCAACCCTGAAATGTTGGGAATATTAGACCCCACATCCTCCTATGAAAATGCACCTACCATGGCTGCTATCAGCATTTGCAGAAACCTGCATGGACAAAGAAAGTCCCCTAGAGGTCAGAGAAACAGTGAGGGTGATCCCTCGCCTAGTTGAAGTGCCATGGGATGCAGTGGAATCTGGACAGATACCTATGGGCAGGAATGTCCTAGAAGATATCGGGGAGATTAACAAAGAATTCCTCCCCACAGTCATGAGAAAAGGTAAACAATAATGCCCTGAAGGGAGCCGCGCTTGCATGACTCACCAGAACACTGAAAGTGAGGTCAGAGTAGGTACACCCACTGCAGACTGCCATGATCAGAGCTCAAGCCTTCTTTTTTCTTTCTTTTGGGCCTCCTTATCTCGAGAGACAATGGATACGCGCCTGCAGGTGGTCAGTGGTTTGTGAAGCAGCGCCTGGAGTGGCTATAAAGGCCAATTCTGGAGTGACAGGCTCTTCCACAGGTGCTGCAGAGAAATTTGTTTGTTGGGGCTGTTGCACAGTTGGCTCTCCCCTTGCGCCTCTGTCTGCATGGACAAAGAAAGTCCCCTAGAGGTCAGAGAAACAGTGAGGGTGATCCCTCGCCTAGTTGAAGTGCCATGGGATGCAGTGGAATCTGGACAGATACCTATGGGCAGGAATGTCCTAGAAGATATCGGGGAGATTAACAAAGAATTCCTCCCCACAGTCATGAGAAAAGGTAAACAATAATGCCCTGAAGGGAGCCGCACTTGCATGACTCACCAGAACACTGAAAGTGAGGTCAGAGTAGGTACACCCACTGCAGACTGCCATGATCAGAGCTCAAGCCTAGAACTAATTAAATACAACAATCTCACTTCAGACTCCAACAAGAACAAAGACCCAGAGGAAACCTCAAACACCCCACAGGGGTTGAAAATTGATTTATT
This sequence comes from Heterodontus francisci, assembly GCF_036365525.1. Classification (NCBI taxonomy): domain Eukaryota; kingdom Metazoa; phylum Chordata; class Chondrichthyes; order Heterodontiformes; family Heterodontidae; genus Heterodontus; species Heterodontus francisci. The sequence goes on from NC_090372.1 coordinate 45,244,895, forward strand.
ACCCACTACTACCATGGGGAGAGAAACTAACAAGGTACTGAAACCTGAAGAGTTAGGGCCACATGGTGCAGAAACAACAACTAGGAGATTAAAGTTTGTTTTTGCAGTCATCAAGCTCCCCCAAAAACCACATGCTTATTGGGATGCCCATTACAAGCTGATACTAAAGAAACTTTAAACCTACTGGGCAACATCTAACCATCTCAGACACACCTCAAGGGAAAATGGCAGTTTAAGGCAACACTACTGCAGAGACAAGACAAGCTGAAACAATTTTTAAAATTTCTGACTGGATAACAGTGAATGAGAGAAATGCATGTGTGTTTTCCTTACTTTCTCTTCTTTCTAACTTGTAATGAAATGCTCCCCATTATCGCATTTCATTCGGCTTGGTGCGGAGGTGTGACAGAAATCACACATGCCAAATGGAGATATTAATTTTGTCATTTGGAACACTGCTTGAAATTTTTTACTGGACATTACAAATAACTTTTAAAAAGCAGAACTGAACAGCTAAAGATGGCCACGCACATTTACATATGAGAAGACAAAGGCTGGCTGAGAGACAGAGGTAAATTACCCAGTCTAGGTGGAACAATGGGGATGCTCCCTGATTCAATTAGTAAGATTGGTTTTGTCAATAGTGGTGATCAAAAGCTGTCGACACCCTTTGACTTTGAAAGAGCCAACCACCTCCCCCCTCCACCCCCACTACTGAGTATGTCTGAAGGACACTGAAGTTCAAACAACCCTCCAGGGACTTCTGTTTTCAAACAAAGAGGTGGTCACATGACATACCTGCTGGTGTAGCACTGAATTTGTGAAGTGTGCCTCACAGTGCAAAAGAGACAGTAAATGAACTCCAAGAAGAAAGCATCTCTCTTTCTGTCTCTCTCTCCAGCAAAGTCCCAGGGAAACCACGGTGGCAGTTACTAAGCCTCAAGACTACAGAACCTTACAGATGACCACCAAGAAGACAGATAATACCTCTCTTCGGTCTTCTGGAACCAGAGAAGCAAGCCTGAATTGTGCATGTGGCCCCAGCAAGGACTCCAAGACTTTAACATCAATTAAGGACACTGCAACTCAGTATTTGAATGCCATTTATTACAGACTTTACTTCAACCTCCAAACTCTTCCTTCCCCTCTGCATCTATTTGTGTGTGTGCCTCTCGTATGCATGTGAGAGTGGATGCATCGTGTATTTTAGTAATTTTAACCAGTTTAGAGTGATAAGGTTAATAAATTTACATCTTTCTTGTTGAAACTCAAGAAAACCTGTCTGGTTCATTTGTAATTATATTTGAGGAACAATGAGCAAGGGCTCACTGAGATGGTAAGCGAAATCACTGTATTAAAAGAATAAACCCTGTTGTGGTCAAACCAGGAAAAGGGCGAAAGGGGAACCTGAGCCCCCTTCCTAATCTGGTCGTAACAAGATAGAGAGATACCTGGTGACAGAGTTATATATCACACAAACCACAAGGAACAGGACACTCACTCATGTTGACTTGAGGTAACAGCCACCAAAATATGATCATCTGCTCAATTATGACTTAGAACCCTTTCACCTTGTCAATTCAAATTCATGTCTTACATCTCCCACTGGCCCTTCATGTGCTACTCAGGAGTTGGTGCAGGGGGAGGATGAAGACTCCTCAGAGTCGGTCATGCATTCTGAGGGAGCACTGTCAACACAACTCATATGCACCCTTCACCAGCTTAGATACACACACCTTGCTGGGGCCTCCAGGAGAGGTATTTGGGTTGTTGCATAGTGAGTCACACAAGACAAGTGAGCAGGAGTAGGTGTTGGAGGGTGCAGGACCCTGCAAATTCTGTTCAGCTGAACACAGATGCTGAGCCTCAGGGCATCGATGAAGAGAACTACATTGGGAGCAGCAGCAAAAAAATGTGTGAGGTTCTGTCTGCATTTCCAGAGGCACTGTGCACCATTTTGAGAGAGATTGGATGAGTCCGTTTCTAACATGAGTGCCATTATGTCTCAGGTCTTTGCGCTGATGTCCACCTCCATGGAAAGAATGGTCACCTGCATGGAGTATCAGGCATGGCGTACAACCAAGTGCATACTTGCCCTCATGAATAGCCTCCACACTCAGGGCAGGATTTAGTGGAGCCAGCAGGGCTCTCGGTACCAGGCTGAAAAGGCGTGGGGAACCCTGCTTTGGCCATTCAGAGACCCCCTGGCCAGGCCCATTAACATGATCCATCTTGGCCTCCTCCTGAGGTCTCCAGCATCACAGATGCCAGTCTCCAGCCAATCTGATTCACTGCACGCGATATCAAGAAACATAGAAACATAGAAAATAGGAGCAGGAGTAGACCATTCGGCCCTTTGATTATGGCTGATCATCCAACTCAGTAGCCAGTTCCTGCTTTCGCCCCATACCCTTTGATCCCTTTAGACCCAAGAGCTATATATAACTCCTTCTTGAAAACGTACAATGTTTTGGCCTCAACTGGTTTCGGTGGTAGCGAATTCCACAGGCTCACCACTCTCTGGGTGAAGAAATTTCTCCTCATCTCAGTCCTGAAAAGTTTACCCCATATCCTTAGACTATGACCCCTGGTTCTGGACTCCCCCACTATCGGGAACATCCTTCATGCATCTACCCTGTCAAGTCCTGTTAGAATTTTATAGAAATGTATAGAAATGGCTGAAGGCACTGGATACTGTAAAGGCTATGGGCCCTGACAACATTCCGGCTTGTGCTCCAGAACTTGTCACGCCCCTAGCCAAGCTGTTTCAGTACAGCTACAACACTGGCATCTATCTGGCAATGTGAAAAGTTGCCCAGGTATGTCCTATGCACAAAAAGCAGGACAAATCCAACCCAACCAATTACTGCCCTATCAGTCTACTCTCGATCATCAGCAAAGTGATGCAAGGGGTCGTTGACAGTGCCATCAAGTGGCACTTTCTCAGCAATAACCTGCTCAGTGACTCTCAGTTTAGGTTCCTCCAGGGCCACTCAACTCCTACCTCATCACAGCCTTGGTCAAAACATGGACAAAAGAGCTGAACTCCAGAGGTGAGGTGAGTGTGTTTGCCCTTGACAGCAAGGCACCATTTGACCAAGCATGGCATCAAGGAGCCCTAGCAAAAGTGGAGTCAATGGGAATCAGGGGAAAAACTCTCCGCTAGTTGGAAGATGATTGTGGTTGTTGGAAGTTAATCATCTCAGTCCCAGGACATCAGTGCAGGAGCTCTTCAGGGCAGTGTCCTAGACCCAATCATCTTCATCTGCTTCATCAATGACCTTCCCTCCATCATAAGGTCAGAAGTGGGGATGTTCACTGATGATTGCACAATGTTCAGCACCATTTGCGACTCCTCAGGTACTAAAGCAGCCCATGTCCATATGCAGCAAGACCTGGACAACATCCAGGCTTGGGCTGATAAGTGGCAAGTAACATTCACGCCACATAAGTGCCAGGAAATGACCATCTGAAACAAGAGAGAATCTAACCATCTCCCCTTGACATTCAATGGCATTAACATCACTGAATCCCCCACTATCAACATCCTGGGGGTTACCAATGACCAGAAACAACCGGACCAGCCACATAAATACTGTGGCTACAAGACCAGGCCAGAGGATGGGAATCCTGAGGCGAGTAACTCACCTCCTGACTCCCCAATGCCTGTCCGCCATCTACAAGGCACAAGTCAGGAGTGTGATGGAATACTCTCTGTTATGAGCTCACAGGACCACAGTCTTGCTTGTACTGTGTGTCTTTATTGAACTCTATTCCTTCATTCCTTCCCAAGTTAAAGAAATGGAACAATTACAGGAACACGTTCCAGGAATATTTCCTGCATGTGTAGTAACCCAAGCAATGGCTAAACAGGTTCCATTGTCGGAGGTAAAATTAGCACCACAAACAGATAGCCAAGTATCTGAAACCTTATTTGGGGATTTACATAATCCAAATGAGATGTTTAACAGATCTTCTATAATTACAGCACAGCAAACTGATCCAGAATAGCACAGTCAGCTCTGACAGAAGCTAAGGCGAAAGGAGCTCCAGAAGGCTATTATATTGAAGACAGGATTTTGAGGAGGAAATGGAGACCGCCTCATAGACCTGTGGACAAAGACTGGACAGTTGTTGAACAGATAAGTGGTACCACCTAAATATCATCAGGAATTATTAAGGTTAGCACATGACATTCTTTTTGCAGGACATAGGGGGATTTGGAAGACTAAATCATGTATAAGTCAATATTATTACTGGTCAGGCCTTACAAAGGATGTGAGACAATTTTGGAGGACATGCCATACATGCCAAATGGTGGGAAAACTGCAACCTACCATAAAACCGGCACCACTAATTCCCATATCAGTGATTGAGAAACCATTTAGCAGGGTATTGATAGACTATGTAGGACCCTTGCCAAAAACAAAAACGGGACATCAATACGTACTTACTATCATGGCTATGGCTACTCGATTTCCAGAGGCCATTCCTTTGAGAACGATTACGGCTAAAATAGTAGTAGAAAAGTTAACCCAATTCTTTACGAGATAAAGATCGGATCAAGACTCCCATTCCTAAATTGCTGACCTCAATGGCCACTCTAAAAGGTTTGCTGAAGTCTGGGGTGGCTAATACAGGCTCATTCACCAGAATGGCTTTGAATTTTGTAACAAAGTGACTCCTGACAATGCAGAGCATGTGCAGAGCGATCGCAGATGTCATCAACGCGTGGGGACATTTGCCATCCTGCCAGTATGAATGCGCGCATGCACGCACATGACATCACCATGCAATGACGTCCTCGCCCCTCAATAGCCGTCTCCATTTACCCGACCAATACCCCGCTCCTTCCCACCATCCCTGCTTCAATTGCTGCTTCTCCCTGCTCAATCCCTGCCATGTCACTGCCTTCCTTCAGCCACTTGCTCCCCTCGCCCGCTTTCCCCTCTTAGGCATTTGCTCCCACCCTCGACGCTTTCTCCCCTCCTCCTCCACACCGGCCATTTTCCCCCTCCTCAGCCGCTTGCTCCAGACCTCGCCACTGCTGCCCCCCCCCCCACACCCCTGGGACGATCATTCCCCACTCCTCGCTTCAACACCCCCCGACCCCGCTCTCCGGCCACTCACTCCCTGCTTCCACCCCCTCCTCCAGCTGCTAGCTCCAAGCTACGCCACTTCCCTCCTCCCGGCCACTCGCTCCTACGTCACCCATCACGGCCCGCCTTGCTTCTTCGGGCGGCGCAGCGGAGAAGGATCGAATGTGATAAATTGAACTGTGCCATATTTAATCCTGGCAGCTGCCTGAGATGTTGCAGACAGTGACGTTTCAGTGGAAGAGGCTGCATTTGCGCATGTGCTAGTACTGCGCCACCTAATGATGGCATTGTCAGCAAACGCAGCCATTTTGCAAAGGCCTCCTGGCACGCCTCTGTCCATCTCACCTTTACTTTTGTCTTCAGAGCTTCTGTTAGTGGGGTGGCTAGGGTGATAAAGTTTGGGACAAACTTTCTGTAAAACCCACACATCCCTAGGAATCAAAAACAAAACAAAAAGTGCTGGAAATACTCAGCAGGTCTGGCAGCGTCTGTGGAGAGAGAAGCAAAGTTAATGTTTCAGGTCTGTGACCTTTAATCACCACTTGCAAAGGTTAGAAAATAATTATGCTTTAAGCAAGTGAAGGGGAGGGGGCTGGGGGAGAGAACAAAGGGGAAGGTGTTTGATAGTGCAGAGGGAGATTAAATAAAAAGCTGTCCTGGGACAAAGGCAAAGTGTGTGCTAATGCTTGTGGTGAAAGAGAAAGCATTAGTCATGCTCTGAGGTTATTGAACTCAATGTACAGTCCACAAGGCTGGAGAGTGCCTAATTGAAAGATCAGGTGCTGCTCCTTGAGCTTGCATTGATGTTCACTGGAGTAGGCCGAAGACAGAAATGTTGGCATGAGAGCAGGGAGGAGTGTTCAAATGGCAAGCAACCGGAAGCTCGGGGTCATACTTTTGGACTGAGGTGTTCAGCAAAGCAGTCACGCAAGCTGCGTTTGGTCTCCCCAGTGTAGAGGAGACCGCATTGTGAGCAGCGAATACAGTATACTAAATTGAAAGAAGTACAAGTAAATTGCTGCTTCACCTGAAAGGAGTATTTGGGGCTTTGGATAGTGAGGAGAGAGGAGGTAAAAGGGCAGGTATTACACCTCCTGCGATTGCACGGGAAGGTGCTGTGGGAAGGGGACGAGGTGTCGGGGGTAATGCAAGAGTGGACCAGGGTGTCACGGAAGGAACGATCCCTTCGGAATGTTGACAGGGGAGGAGAAGATGCGTTTGGTGATGGCATCGTGCTGGAGGTGGCGGAAATGGCGGAGGATGATCATCTGGATGTGGAAGCTGGTGGGGTGGAAAGTGAGGACAAGGGGAACCCTGTCGTGGTTCCGGGAGGGAGGGGAAAGCGTGAGGGCAGAAGTACGGGAAATGAGCCAGACACGGTTGAAGACCCTGTCAACCACATTGGGGGGGAATTCCTCGATTGAGGAAAAAGGAAGACATATCAGAGGCACTGTTGTGGAAGGCTGAATCATCAGAGCAGATGCGTCAGAGACAGAGAAACTGGGAGAATGGAATGGAGTCCTTACAAGAGGCAGGGTGTGAAGAAGTTCAGTCAAGGTAGCTGTGGGAGTCAGTGGGCTTATAATGAATATTAGTGGACAGCCTACCCCAGAGATGGAGACAGAGAAGTCGAGGAAGAGAAGGGAAGTGTCGGAGATAGACCATGTAAAGGTGAGAGAAGGGTGGAAATTGGAAGCAAAGTTGATCAAGTTTTCCAGTTTGGGGCGGGAGCAGGAAATGGCACCAATACAGTCATCACTGTATCGGAAAAAGAGTTTGGGGAGGGGGCCTGAGTAGGACTGGAACAAGGAATGTTCGACATATCCCACAAATAAAAGGCATAACTAGGACCCATGCAGGTACCCATAACAACACCTTTTACTTGAAGGAAGTGAGTAGATTTGAAGGAGAAGTTGTTCAATGTGTGAACAAGTTCCACCAGGTGGAAGAGGGTAGCGGTGGATGGGGACTGGTTGGGCCTCTGCTCAAGGAAGAAGTGGAGAGTCCACAAACTGTCCTGGTGAGGGATGGAGGTGTAGAGAGATTGGACGTCCATAGTGAAGAGGAGGCGGTTAGGGCCAGGAAAATGGAAATTGTCAAAATGACGTAGGGCATCAGAAGAGTCACGGATGTAGGTGGGAAAAGACTGGAGCAGCGGAGAAAAGATAGAGTCAGGATAGGAAGAAATAAGTTCAGTGGGGCAGGAACAGGCTGAAATGATGGGTCTGCCAGGGCAGTCCTGTTTGTGGATTTTAGGAAGGAGATAGAAGCGGGCTGTCCAGCGTTGCGGGACTATGAGGTTGGAAGCTGTAGAGGGAAGATCTCTGGAGGAGATGAGGTCAGTGACAGTCCTGTAGACAGTAGCTTGATGTTCGGTGGTGGGGTCATTGTCCAAGGGGAGGTAGGAAGAAGTGCCTGAGAGTTGGGGCTCAGCCTCTGCAAGGTAGAGGTCGGTACGCCAGACAACAACAGCACCACCTTTATCTGCAGGTTTGATCACAATGTCAGGGTTAGACCTGAGAGAACGGAATGCAGCAAGTTCAGAGGGAGACAGGTTAGAGTGAGTGAGAGGATAAGAGAAATTGAGATGGCCAGTGTCTCGCCGACAGTTCTCAATGAAAAGATCAAGAGTGGGTAAGAGGCCAGAGGGAGGGGTCCAGGTGGAGGGAGAATGCTGGAGGTGGGTGAATGGGTCTGCTGGTCAGGGGAGGACTCTTGGTCAAAGAAGTCCGCCGTCCCTAGGAATCGCCTGATTTCCCTCTGGTTCTGAGGAGTAGGGAATTCGACTTGGGCATGTACTTTGGCTTTGCTGGGTAGCACAGTTCCCTGTCCCACTACATGACCCAGGTAAGTCACTCTGGCCTTAATGAACTCGCTTTTTTCTAAATTCAGCACAAAACTTACCCTTTTCAGATCTTGGAACACAGCCTCCGGATGGTTTAAATGCTCATCCCAGGTGTCGCTGTAAATGATCATGTCGTCCAGCTACTACCTGGTTTGTCAATCTCTGAAACATCGCTGGGGCATTTTTAAGATCAAAGGGCATAACCTTACACTGATATAGGCCATCTGGGGTGACAAAGGCCGAGATCGCTCTCACTCAGGGGGTCATGGGGACTTGCCAGTACCCTTTTCAAAGGTTGATTTTGCTGAGGTAGGCCGAGTGGCCCACCTGTCTACACAATATAGGGACAGGTGGGGATGTGGTAGGAATATGGGATTAGTGTAGAATTAGTATAAATGGGTGGTTGATGGTCGGCACAGACTCGGTGGGCCGAAGGGCCTGTTTCAGTGCTGTATCTCTAAACTAAACTAAACGAAACTAAACAATCCTCAAGGCGTGGGATTGGATAGGAATCGGCTCTGGTTACTTTTCAGTAATCAACACAGATCCGTGTGGATTCATCCTGCTTCGGGACCAGTACAATAGGCGAACTCCAACTACTTTGTCTAGGCTCAATTATATAATTATCCAGCATGTACTGGATTTCCTGCCTAACCTGAGTTAGCTCAGGTAGGGGTTTTGTTTGATTGGTGGTGTGTCTCCTGCGTCCATGTCGTGAACTGCTAAGATGTTACGCCCTGGCTGATCTTTACAGATCTCTTTGAAATTTTCAGCAGGGTGGACAGGTCCTCCCGCTGCTTTTGGGTTAGGTGTGTCAGCTGGGTGGATACGTCTTTCAAGACTTCCGTGTTTGCCAGTTTGGTAGGACTGGAGTCTCCTCCTCCTTGACTGACTCCTCTTGGCTGCCCTCTGATATTTCCACCCTCTGGCAAACACTCACCGATTGACTGGGCTCTCTGTTGTAATATTTATTAAACATGTTAATATGGCATGACCGGTGCTTCTTCCTCCTGTTGGGGGTGTTGATCAAGTAATTTACTGTGATGACCTGTTTGGCCACTTGAAACGGGCCACTGAATTTGACTCAGAAATGGTTAGTAGGTAGGGGTAGTAGCACTAGGACCTGGTATCCTGGTTGAAGGAACCGCCTGGGCATGCCTGTCTGCTTGTTGTTTCATAATTTTCTGAGAGGCCCTTAAATACTCTTTAGCCACCATGCAGGAATTGAAGAGACGTTCTGGAAGGTTGGAGACATACTCCCACATGGAAGTGTCCTTCTGGTGTTCCAGGAATTTCTCTTTCAGGAGCTTCAGGGGCCCCGCACCTCATGCCCGTAAGTTAATTCAAAGGGGCTAAAGCCCATGGACTCATCTGGGGAGTCCTTGGTGGCAAACAGTAGGAACCCTAAACCCTTGTCCCAGTCATGGGGATACTCAGAGCAATAGATCCTAATCATGGTTTTCAAGGTCTGGTGATACCTCCCTAATGCTCCCTGGGACTGAGGGGGTGATATGCCGAGGACTTCAGCTAGGTGATTCCTAAGCCATGTACAACCTCCTGAAACACTCGGGACATGAAGTTGGATCCCTGGTCTGATTGGATCCCCCTCAGCAGACCATACCAGGTGAAGAACTGGGTTAGTCCTTCGATCACGGCCTTAGCCGTGATTTTCCTGAGGGGTATGGCTTCAGGGAATCAGGTGGCCAAGTCCATTATGGTAAGGAAGTATTGATAGCCGGTCTTGGGTTTGGGTAGTGGTCCCACCCAGTCCATCAATATTTGGTTAAAGGGTTCGCCAAATGCTGGAATGGATTTGAGGAGGGCTGGTTTAATTCTGGCCTGGAGTTTACCTGCAACCTGGCAAGGATGGCAGATTTTGCAATATTCGTCCACATTGGACCGGAGGCAAGGCCAGAAAAAGTGTTTATTTACTCGGGCTAAAGCTTTCTGAGTACCCACATGTCCAGCCATCGGGATAGCATGAGCTATCTTTAAAATCTCTTGCCAGTATTTTGGGAGCACTACATCTAGTGGAGCATAGTTCACTCCTACTCCGCAGGTCTCCTGGGAGATCTCCACTTCCGCATTACTACCCCATCTCGTATGTAGCAACAGTCAGGGATCAGGGTGGCCTCTGCCTCAGAGCAAGCAGTCTGTGCTATGTGCCTTATCAGGATCTGCCTGCTGGGCGGTAATAAGGGATGCTTGACTGAGCACTCCTCCCCTTCAGACAGGTCCTGGAAGAAAGTTTCAGTTAACCAGGCCTCCGGTTCATCCAGCTGGGGCACTGATTCCCTTTCAACTAATCTGGCTTGTCTAACTTGGGACAGAGTCACTACACAATCGGGGAAGATACCTGGTACTTCTTCCTGTAGTTGTTCGGTTTCCCTGGTTTTGCTGGGCTGATCTAAGATAATAATGGTTGCGATTATCTTGCTGCCAGCTAAGTTATTCCTCAGTCGGAAGTCTATCTGATACTGGTAACTTTGGGACAATTCCTATAGTTACGGCGCCTGAGACTAGGTCGCACTGTAGGTGGACCCGATGGAGGGGAACAGACAGATAACCTCCGCCCACTCCGCAGATCAGGGCCTTGACTTTCATGGAGGTTTCGGGGAGGAAGTCTTAGGCTGTCCTCTAACATTAAGGACTGAATCGCCCCTGTATTCCTGAGCAGCACAATGGACTTACTCATCTCCGGTAACCCTCGGGGATTTTATCCGGTCCAGCTACGCATAGGGTAATACCCTCAGAAGATCTAGGCTCTACCGTGAGGGCCTCTGCCAGTCCTGCTACGATCTTAAGTGGGGTATCCTCCTTGCGCAGACCTATTAGACCTACTGGCTTTCGTTTTAGCCTCCAGCATTCGAGCCTGGAGTGACCCATTTTGTTGCAGTGGGAGCACACTGGTCTCCGGGCTTTCTCTTTGTGGGCTTGTGGTGGACTCTTCGCACCCTATTTTGTACTCTCCTTTCCAGTGTGGCTCCCTTTCTATCCCACTCCGCCTTCTTATCCTCCCAGTGTTTTTGGGGGTGGCTTTGTAAGGGTCTGCCTGAGTTGCCAGGCCTATGCATGAGGTCATAGTTATCGGCAGCAACTGCAGCCTCTCTAGCTGTGCAGACTCTCTGCTCCTCTAAGTGCATTCTCAGGTTAGGGGTAGGCAATTTTTGAATTCCTCCAGCAATATTAGCACGCGTAATTCATCATAGGTACACTGTATTTTTGCAGATCGGACCCACCGGTCAAATGCGATTTGCTTTCGCCTTTCGAACTCTAGATAACTCTTCCTTGGTTTCTTTCAAGCATTCATGAATTGCTGGCGATATGCCTTTGGGACCAACTCATATGTACTAAGGATGGCAGCTTTGGTCTGCTCGTAATTAGCGGACATTTCAGGTCAGCATAGAATAGACCTCTTGAGCCTTTCCTGTTAACTGACTCTGAATCATGAGGGTCCATATTTCTTGCGGCCATGGTAGCTGTCCCTATACCTTCTCAAAAGTGTCAAAAAAGGATTCTACCTCACCCTCTTCAATTTTTGCTATGAACTTCACATACATAAGAGCCTCAAAGCTGGATTCTGGGTTAGGGAGATTTGGGCAGTTACTGGGTGAAGAGAGATTTTCCCTAGCAGCCTCCAACTATCTCGCCTCCCTCTCTGCTTGAGCTTTCAGCTCCATTTCCAATTTTTGTAGTTGGAAAACGCTTTCTCGCTCCTTTTCTCTTTCCTGAAACTCCAGTTCCATCCTGAATCTTGTCAGTTCCATTCTGGTCATGGGAGATGAGACAGTTTCAGGAGCTAATTCCTCATCTACCTGTTCTGGAATGGGACTGTGTCCTAAGTGCTCAGTCAGCACTTTTAGGACCTCAGTTCGTTTCACCTTGCTGGGCAGTTTCACTTGTATCTCCCTAGCTATAGCTTTTAACTGGTCTGTACTCAGGTTTGCCAGCGTTTCAGCAGTTACATCTCCAAAAACATCTTTGAATTAAAATGTTCCATTTTCTAGTGATATAGTAAGTGGGTTTTTGCTGCGGTCGTTTATTTGTCTTAACAATCTTTTCGGCTACCAGGTTTTCCCCTTTTGGCTTCCAATCAGCTTATTTTAATTTCTGATTCAGCTCGTTTCTTATATTTGGTCTTTTGTGGGTTTATCATGGACTTGAGCTCCCAATTTCTTGTTACGAACAGATAGTTAATCTTTTTTTCTCTAAACAAATGTCTCTGTTTTTTTCAGCCACTTGTCCGTAAACAGATTAGTGATTGAATTTTTCCCTCCCTTAAACTCTGATAATAAATGACCGCAACAACAACATGGTTGTCAGACTTAAAACAAAGAAGTAGGGTTTATTACATACTCTTAAACTCAGGAAGGGGTATTAACTTCTCAACGCATGCTTACAAACATACAAGGAAAGGTTAAAGGCATAAAAAGGCAAGGACATTTACTAAATAGAACTATAAATTAACATGAATTTCAATTGAACCTGGAGTCCATCTTTAGTTATCAAAAAGTCCAAACAGACTGGAGATCACCGACTGGAAATGCCGAATGGGGGAGGAACTGTTGGAAAAACCTCTTCTCTTGGAAATTTCTTCTTCTTTGCACTCTCGAAGGTAAATGGAGGTAGCTTAATTTGCTGAAGTCACCTTTTTCTTAAATGGAGAGGAAAGCTGGCAGAAAACAAGTTTTCTTCTTGCTTCTTGCAGACTGTGTATTTTTAATTTTCTTGCATCTTGTAGGAAAGGTCTCAGAGAAGATTGTAGAGAGGTGTGCAGCTTCAGGCAGCTGTGCTAATCTGACCAAGGCAGCTGTGGTTTCTGAACAAGCTGCACCTTCAACTGCTACAGTTCCAAGTCCAGGCAGGCTGGATAGGGTGGCTCCGGGACAAGCTGTACCACATGATCTCTCGCCTCCATTTTAACAATTAGAACATAGATATAAGAACTTAAACATGCTGTACAAAAATGGCAGTTGACATTAATATTCAAATGCCTAATACACAAATGACAGTTGGATTCTCATCTATTCATGACACCGACTATGGCCTTCCACCCAGAGGCCAAATAAAGGCCTCTTCCCGCTGCCGCTGGGATCTGAGCAGCGGTGGGTGGGGGGGGGGGGGCGCCTCTGTCGTGTGGGGAGGATGCCTCCCTGTGGGCTTGTGGGTGGGTGCCTCCTTTGTGGGCAATTTGTGGCCCACAGAAGACCCCCACTGAGAACAAATGTAACTCCCGGGACACCCCTTCCTCAGTACCAAACGCCCACACCCTTCGCTGTGGCCTTCTGGACTGGCCCCGGCAAGTCTGCCTCACTTACCTGAGATCCGGGGTTCCAGCGCTGGGCCTGGGTCCAAGGCCTCTGCTGTACCAGCTGTGGCCACTGCTCCTGGTGGCACTGTTGATAACTGCTGAGCTGCTGGCCCTGTGATTGGCCAGCAGCTTTTGGGGGTGGGGCCCCGTCCCTATTAAGTGTTTAAAGGGACGGATTTCCTGCCTCCTTAAACTTTGACCCCAAAAGACCACAGGATTGCTCTGGGGGTCAGAAAAAATGCAGTGGTGGGGTTCCCCCTGACTATTCAGCTCAGAGCCGGGAGCCCTGCCTCCTGCATAAAATCCAGTCCAAAGTGTCTCCAAAGAGATATAGATAGGTTAAGTGAGTGGACATAATTTTGGCAGATGGAGTATAATGTGGGAAAATGTGAAGTTGTCCACTTTGGTGGGAATAGAAAAGCATATTATTTAAATGGGGAGAGAATGCAGAATGCTGCAGTTTCGAGGGATCTGGGCGTCCTCATACATGAATTACAAAAAGTTAGCACGCAAGTAATTAGGAAGACAAATGGAATGTTGGCAGTTATTGCAAGGGGGCTAGAGTATAAAAGTAGGGAGGTCTTGCTACAAATGTACAGGGCATTGGCGAGACTGCACCTAGAGTACTGCGTCGAGTTTTGGTCTCCTTACTTAGGAAGGGAATTGCTTGCATTGGAAGCAATTCAGAGAAGGTTCACTAGGCTGATTCCAGGGATGAAAGGTTTGTCTTATGAGGAAAGGTTGAGCAGGTTGGGCCTATACTCATTGGAGTTTAGAAGAATGAGAGGTGATCTTATTGAAACATATAAGATTTTCAGGGGACTTGACAGGGTCGATGGCAAGAGGATGTTTCCCCTCATGGGGGAATCTAGAACTGGCAGGCACAGTTTCAAATAAGGAGTCTCTCATGTAAGATGGTCAAGGGTTGTTTTTGCAATTGGAAGCCTGTGACCAGTGGTGTACAGCAGGGATCAGTGCTGGGACCCTTGCTGTTTGTAGTGTACATTACTGATTTAAATGTGAATATAGGAGGTAAGTTTGCAGATGACATGAAAATTGGTGGTGCCATAAATAGTGAGGAGGAAAGCCTTAGATTACAAGATGATATAGATGAGCTGTTAAGATGGGCAGAGCAGTGGCAAATGAAATTTAATCCTGAGAAGTGTGAGCTGATGCATTTTGGGAGGACTAACAAGGCAAGGGAATATACAATGGATGGTAGGACCCTTGGAAGTACAGAGGGTCAGAGAGACCTTGATGTACTTGTCCATAGATCACTGAAGGCAGCAGCACAGGTAGATAAGGTGGTTCGGAAGATGGGATACTTTTCCCTTAGTGGAGGCGTCAATAACCAGAGGGCATAGATTAGGTAAGGGGAAGGAGGTTTAGAGGGGATTTGAGGGAAAAAAAAATTTCACCCAGAGAGTGGTTGGAATCTGGAACACACTGCCTGAAGGAGTGGTAGAGACAGAAACCCTCACAATATTTCAGAAGTATTTAGATGAGCACTTGAAACGCCATAGCATACAAGGCTACGTGCCAAGTGCTGGAAAATGGGATTAGAATAGATAAGCTTGATGGCCGGTGCAGACACGGTGGGCCGAAGGGTCTGTTTCTGTGCTGGAAAACCATATGACTATCACTCTAAGATAGAGATGAGGAGGAATTTCTTTTCTCAGACAGTTGTTAATCTGTGGAATTCTACACCCCAGAGAGTGGTGGAGGCTGGGTTATTGAATATATTCAAGGCTGAGTTAGACATATTCTTGGTCTATAAGGGAGTCAAGGTGGAGTGTGGGGGTGGGGGGGGGTGTCGGTGGTGGTGGTCAGGAAAGTGGAGTTAAGACTACAATCAGATCAGCCACGATCTTATTGAATGGCGGAGCTGGCTCGAGGGGCCAAATGGCCTAATCCTGCTCCTATTTCTTATGATCCTATGATCTTCTCTGGAATCTCTCTAGTGTGATCACATTGTTTCTGTAATATGATGACCAAAACTGTCTGCAGTACTCTAGCTGTGGTCTAGCTAGTGTTTTATACAGTTCTAGCTTAACCTCCCTTATCTTATACTCTATGGCTCCACCAATACAGGAAAGTATTCCGTATGCCTTATCTACCTATCCTGCTTCCTTCAGGGATCTGTGGACATGCACTCCAAGATCCCTATGCTTCCCTACACTTCAATATCCTACCATTTATTGGATATTCCCTTGCCGTGTTTGCCCTCCCCAAATGCATTATCTCACACTTCTCTGGATTGAATTCTATTTTCCTCTTACTGCCCACCTGATCATTCCATTGAAATCTTCCTGCAGTCTACCACCTCCCTTCATCCCCTTGCAGGTTAAAATTGTCCCCCTTGGGCTGAATTTTGTGGTGCTGCGGGGCTACTGGTGCCAGGTTGAAAAGGTTGGGGGAGCCCTGCCTCAGCCATTTGGAGCTCCCCCCCCCACCCCACAACGGGATTGTACGGTGCCTGGGCAATTAACTACCTGTTAAAGTTGGGGATCCTGCCTCCAAGAGGCACAGAATAAAGATCAGTTTCTTAAAAAGTGCCACAGAGTAGCCATTTCTGGAGAAAGACTTGCATTCGGTAGTAGTGAGTGGTAGGAATCTGGAGAGGGGCGTAAGTTCGCTGGCATCAGTTGGGCAGCTGGGGTTAGCAGGGGAAAGCCTGGTGAATGAATGAACCACAACTGAGGGAGCTGGGATGGGAACATGCTACTCTGACATTGGACAGAGCAGCCAAGGTGAGCTTCAGCAGATGCAACCTCCTGGACGCAGGAGGTCAGAGGAGCACAGCGGGGGGCTGCACAGGGAAGAAGGTGCTACCCAAGACATCAGGTCTACCTCCCAAGAGTCAGCTACCTGCAAATGACAGAGCATCAGTTCTATAGGAGGTTGCGCCTATTCAGACAGATGGTCGTGGAATTTTGAGATCTGATCCACAATGGCCTGAGGCCTCGCAGCCCCTAATGCAGTCCCTTACCTGCAGCGACGAGGTCACTGTTGCCCTAAATTTCAATGCAACCAAGGATCTGCTGTTGATTCGGTGGCCTCTCACAGTTGGCAGCTCATCACGCCATCAGGCAGGTCACAGATGCCATATTTCAGAGGGTGGGGACTACTTCCACTTTGATAGAGATGGGCCAGCACAGACACAGAGGGCATTGGGATTTACCGCCATCGATGGATTTCCTCAGGTCCTGGGGGTCATTGATTGCACCTATTTAGCCACCAAGGCACTGACTGACACACCAGTCAGTCAGATTCCTGAACAGAAAGGGCTATCACTTATTGAATGTCCAGTTGGCCTGTGACCACAGGAAGTGAATCTTCTAGGTCTGTACCCGGTTCTCAGGTAGCAGTCATGACTCCTTTATCCTGCAAGAATCCCAGGCACCTGACCTCTTCAGGGCCACATCCAGACTCCATAGGTGGCTGCTAGAAGATAAGGGTCGTCCCCTAAAGAGGTGGCTCCTGACGCCCAACTGCCACCTAGGCACAGATGGAGAGAGGCACAACAACCAGAGCCACCTATTAACACAGACCTGCATTGAAAAGACCATTGGCATCTTGAAGATATGCTTCCATTGCCTTGACTGATCTGCAGTTGCCCTCCTGTACGAGTCAGACAAAGGGTCTCATATCGTGGACCTTTGCTGCGCCCTGCACAACATGGCAATACAAAGAAGCCTGGAGTTGGATGAATAGGAGGAGGACCTGGAATGTCACTCCATCTCGGAGGAGGATTGGGAGGAGGAAGAAAAGGATGGAGAGGTAGAGGTAGGGTTTGCTGAAGAGATGGATGGCGACTGGGGAGCAGAGGACATCCGGCCGTGCCGTCCCAGATCTCAGGGTGAACTGCAGGCTGGCATAGCCACAAGGGCCACACTGATTCAGCAATGTTTCAATTGATCACCTACGAGCCCTTATGGCCAAAGAAATGTTGAGCTTAGCTTCCAGCATAGAGAGCTATCACTTCTTCATCTGTGAAGTCCCATTGCCAGCCATGACCATGGAGAATGAAGTTTCCACTACCAAAACTCTCCAACATCACAAAACATGGAAATACAGCAATCCCAGGGTTCTACGGCCCCTTCCCCCACCTACCCCACAAGACTCCATTCCCGTTTGGACATAATACATCAATAGCACACGTATCCGTTTGATAAGATAAACAGGTGATATTGCAAGGAAAACAAAACAGCATACAAATGTGGAGAGCAGTAACCAGATGATCCATTAAGGGAAATCAATGTCATGGTGCCTTTCTTTTTCTGCAGGTGCTCCCTCTGTGGCAGAGGATGTGGTGGAGGCAACCTGCACCCTACTCTCTGCCTCTGGCTGAGATGCCCATGGCTTCCATCCTTGTCTTGGAGGGTGGGCGGGGGGCTCCTCCACAGGCTGCCATGCCTGCGTCACTGCAGGGGCCACCTCTGTCGCAGAGCCTTGGCACACAGATGGTTCCTAAGTTGGAGAAGGCAAGGGATTGAAGCTTGTGCCCTCTGAGGGGTGCCCTCTGAAGGGTGGCCCCTTCATCTGCCACTTCGACCATCTCAACCCTTTCCTGGTGCCCTTGACTGTTGGATGAGGCCACCAACTGGAGCACAGCTGGCATCCACTTGGAGCATCTCTGCTCCATCAGCATCATTGAGCGTTCTATACTACAGAGAGTCTCACTCTTTCTGTGGATATTAGCATGTTGCTCCCGCACCCACTCAGAGTGATGCTGGATTTGACTGTCCAAGAGCTTACCCAATGTCTCAATGGAGAAGCTCACATGATTGAATTCCTGAGTCATGACAAGACGCATGCACTGCATGGATCCTCCATTGCTTGCCCATGGCTCCTACAGGCCTCAGGCAACTCTGACAAATGGGAACCTACCTGCCTCAAAGAAAATCCTTGTGTGTGACACCCGAGGCCCAGCATTTTCGCCCAACAGAGAATTGCTGTGTCTGTCCTCTGCCCTCGGAGGGGGACTGCCCACAGCTTCACCCTTCTCTTCCTGCTCACGCATGATGGGAGGTTCACCCAGTGCTCCTCTGTCTACACTAATCTGTCGCCCAACCGGGGTGAGTATGTCTGCGCTGGTGGAAGGTAGCAAGGTATGATGTGACAGTGCTGGTTCCGGTAAGACTCCCCCCGTCATGGAGAGTGCCGCCGATTGTGCTTGTGAACTCTTGTCTCCCTGTGGCGAACACAAGAAACTGGAAATGCAAACTCATCCTACTCAATAATTACCCCACAACCATCCACTTAGATGATAGCGATTGAAGAGGCACAGCACACAGGAGTCTCCTCCAAGCCCTTCACCTCAAGATACAGCAATGAAATGACCCTGATGTTCACAGCCTCCCGTCTCGCCATCCCCCACGGACTTGACTTGTGGGAACCCTGGTGATCTCCAGCACTGCCTCCTTCATCGACATCAGAGTAGGGAGTTGGGCTACACCACCACCCGTTCTGGCCATTTCCTGAACATTATAGACTCTCTTCTCCTGCAGGATGAGGGAAGAATGATTCATGAGTGGGCTGCCCTCCCTTATCTCTTCAAGCATGACTACATGTGAACTGATGTGCCCCTCAGTGGTGTCCTCTTCTGAATAGCACCCCATATGCAAGGGTGGGTGCCGTCTCTTTGATGCCACTGGACACGTGATCTGACAATTTTGTGGGGAACTATGGACATTGTGTGAGGTCACCTCATATGTATGCTGGTGGTTGCAGAGTTGGTGACCTATCACCCGGCTGCCGCTGGCCACTCACCTTACCAGACCTTATCAGGTCATTGAATCTCTTTCTGCACTGGACCCATGTCCTTCTGGTGAGTCCCAAGCTGCTGACCACAGTGGCCACCTCCAACCATGCCCTCTTGGTCTCTCTGGAGGATTTCTCCTTCCAGATGATGCGAAAGAGCATATCTCCTATCTGCCACCGCATTTGTTAACACCTTAAGGGAAGCATCAGAAATTTGTGATGCTGTCCAGTGATGCATGCCCATGCCTGCTCTGGCTTTCTGAGCTCCATTCTGTTCCATACCTTCAGGCAACAGCAAGCCCAGTCATGGCTGCTGTTTGCCTTTAAAATTACCCTCGGTTTCTGGGTCCCGCCTCCAGGCTGCTCCTGGCATCTCTAATTGGGTGCCAAACTCGTTCCCGGGCCAATTAGACCCTTTTCATTTGAAAATAGCATCGCGTTAGCAGGGTCAAGAAATGTTCCGGGTGTAGTGTTCCTGACCCTGGAACAAGCATTCAGCCCCTCAATTTCTGACGTATGGTGAGCCTCCCTGGCAACATTGGAGACCTGTAACATAGTCCCTAAATACTGAGCTGGAATCTCAAGGCATTTTGGTCCCTGATGGGGCAATAATTGCAAAAGGTACTTCACTATAGGTGTATTACTTCAACCAGTACATAGTTTTGAATACACAGGTTTTACAGCTCTGACTTTCCTTAGTCAGCCCTCTCGTACTTTACTCAAATGGTTGTTGTTCACAATTAAATATGCACAATGATTGCTAGTAGAGATTTCAAAAATGGAGGTATCAATTGAGATCAATCCCATTCTTATCTCACTTCCAGTTGTCACCTTTCTGCATAGGGTCATCGAATAAGAACCCTGATTGAATTTCCTCCTTCCTACTTTAGGGGCCCTGGGCTCTATTGCAACAGTTTTACTGTCACCTTTGTTGAGATCAGTTAACTCAGCACAGACTTGGACTGATGCTGAGCTGTTCTTGGCCTCTGCAGACGAGTAGCATACCACATAGTGCATTTACCCACTGAGTCATTCTAGTACTTGCTGGGATGGATGATGACAGCCTACTTGCGGTCCACCCTGTTACGTGATCGTAGATCATAACTAATGTCATCTTAAAGGATGCCAAACTTGTCATTAAATTGACCTCCTGCTGAGAGTGGCAAATCAAACAAACCATGAAAACCAAATGGCCCTCTTTGGGATCAAAGAAAACTACTCTTCGGCCCAACCATCCGAATATGTCAACATAATTTCTCTTTCAAAATATCTTGAAAGTTTACTCAAGAAACACAGCATTGATGTCCTTGGTTCTTGAAAAAACACACGTCAGACACACCTCCCAGTTCGACACAGGAGGATATATTACACGTTTTGACCTGATCACTTGCAATAACCATTCAAGTTATGGCCTGGCCTGTTATATCAAATGAAGCATTGAAATTTGCATCAAACGCAAGCAGATCAGTATTGCCAGAGTTTTATTATGGCAATACCTATAGGAAGCTAACAATCTCCAAGGTTTACAAACCACCACTCATACAGTGGCCTGACCCTCTGCTCCCTTCTATTCAACATCCATCCATCCATCTCTGAGACTTTAATAGGTCCCACACAATGTGGGGCTATGAAGATGCCAATTATAATGGAGAAGCAATTGTATATTGGGCTTCACGAGAGAATAAATTCTTCCTTTTTGATGCCAAACATTGAGTTACATTCCTTTCATCAAGGAGGCAGAGAATATAACCCAGACCTGTGTTCACTCCCCAGAGATAGCAGAGGAAACCCAAACACTGCCTCCAGAACGGTTCTTGATGATATAGCATGCCAGGCCATATTTCTCGAAAAGTCAAAATAGGCCCTCAATCATCAACATTGGCATTAAAATTTCTGTCATTACATCAACACCAGAACCACAATGGAATTTCAAAAAAGCAGACAGGGAAACCTTCCAACATCAGGTGGATTTTGCCAACCAGCGATGCCTTCAACAGATTTATAGAAACTATTAATGCTTTCGCAAAATGGAGTCTACCTCGGGGTTAAGAAATACATATATTTCTTGTTGGATGGAAGAAAGCAATGCTCTCCACCAAGAGTACTCACTGAACAAAAACCCAGACACAGCCACTTGCAATGCTGGTGTCTTTCAATTTGGCAAGACGTGAAAGATGGGTGAGCCTTGTGGAGAAGTCTAACTTAATTCACTCCAGAAGGAAAGCAGGGCCCTGCTCTCTCAACTTGGCAGGGCAAATGCTGCCTATAAACCTAGATGACCATCAGAGCTGATGCCATTGCATCCCACTTGATACAAACATCAAAAGTTCCAGAGGGCAAAGAATTTGGTGATGTTGTAGCTAACGACAAACTTGATGGCGGTACGAAGATCATCAACTACGTCGACTCTGTTTACCAAGGATGAATTAAATGCAGCTCTGTGGACAACCAAATCCAGAAAAGCTGCTGGTCCAGATGATATTTACCCAGAATTCTGAAAAGCACTGGGATCCAAAGTGGTTGACCTCCTTCTTCTCTGAGGTACTGGCTGCCAGTAAAATTCCATCTAACTGTGGGGAGGCTAATTAATATTTGTCCTCCTCAGGCAGGGAAAGAATGCATGTGAGGCCTCCAGCTACCACCCAATCTCCTTATTTTGCACTTCTTACAAAGTGCTGGACAGGCTACTACCCCATAAACTAGCAACCATTGTTAAGCCAACCACCTTTAAGTAGCAGCAGGCTTCTAGAGCAGCTGTAACTGCTGCAATTGGCTGCTGCATTAACAACATACATTGAAGCAGTTTTCCAGCATAACTGAAGACCTCTGGCACTCGATCACCTGCCAGAAGTGTATGACACAGTATGGACTGCTTTTCAAGGTCTCCACCTTCGTATCTTGCAGAAAAATGATCCACCTTCTCAACTCCATGCTTAGCAGCCAATGCTTCCATGTATACTTTGGCACTCAGAACAGCAAATATAGGACACTGAACAACGGACTCCCAAAGGGTTCTGACCTGGCACCCTTATTATTCGATGTTTACACCAGTGTTCTTCCCAAAACAAAGTCCCGTGGGTTTGTCTATGCTGATGACATTGCCTAAGCCATGCAAAACAAAAATCTGTACACCACTGAGTAGACCCTGACTAGTGATTTACAGAGGATGGAGGTCTACTTCTGTCAGTGGCAACTTTGGGCAAACCCTCAAAAAACCATCACTTCGACATTCCACCTGAACGCCCAGCAAATAAACCGATCACTGAAAGTCTCCTTTGGTGATGCAGAGGTAAACCATGTCAAGAAACCTATCTATTTAGGAGTCACATTTGATTGCACCCTGTCATATACACAGCATCCCCAGAACCGTAGGAAGAAACTAAAGAGTAGGGTCATCTTAATCTAGAAACCAGTTGGATCCACATGGGAGCAGACTCTCAAACCCTCTGTATGGCTTTCACTTGCCCTTGTCTCTGCAGCAGAGTACTACTCCCCAGCATAGCTATCAAGCAATGTTTCCTCTAAGCTGCGCAGGTGTACGGCCATGCAGCAATCCGGAACTTACTGCGCAGGGAACACACAGGCTGCACACAACCGAAGTTCCCTTTAAGATGCACATATGCGCCGCCTCATACCCATCTTAAAGGGATTGCGCAGTACAACAAACAGGCCGCGCACAGCAAAGAGAAATTAGAGGGAACATTGCTATCAAGTCCGAATGTCAAACCCAAGGATGTCCAGTTGAATTCTACTACGAGAATTATCATCAACACCAAAACCCCGGCTGCCTCTGCTTGCAAGTATCACAACATCTATGCCTTGAGTAGGCAGTCTCCAGAGAATACAACCACTGCATCAGCAAAGACATGCTGACTCAGGCTGACTTGACCAACCTTTCACCAATCCATCTCAAATCTAAAAGGCTATTTTGGACTGTCGCTGAGGCCCTTCAGTAAACTCCCCTCAACTCTGATGACCGAAGGTGTAATGCTTGGAAGAACTGCAACATACCAAGTGGATTCCTTAGAGGACCCCACAGTACAACCTGAAGAATCAAACATTCCTCACAAACAGTGGACAACTATCAACTGCCTCAAAACCAGTCATTGTAGATAGACCCACCTTCTCCATAAGTGGATGGTTAAAGCATCCCCATCATGCAATTGTGGAGCTCCCAATCAGGCACTGCAGCACATCATTGAACACTGCCCTTACAGGAAATTTGTGGCAGCCTACAAGACATCCATGCAGTTACACAAGAAGCTTTGGCCGAGATATATGACTTGGATATTGATATTCAATTTGGTATTTTTGCTACCGCCATATGAAAGAAGAAGCATTTGCTAATTTTTAATAAATATTACAGATTTTAATTTGCCAGGTTCAGGCATCTGGGGCTCCAAGTGGGGAACACAGGTGGAAGGAAGGAAGAAAGGGAAAGAGTGAGGGACGAAAGGAAGGAAAGAAGTATTTAGGCCAATGAAGTACTTTTTGAAATGTAGTCACTGTCGTAATATGGGAGGTTCAGCAGCTGCATGGGATCTTTTATTACCACCTGAGAGGGCAGAGGGGGCATTGCAGTATTTCAGTCCTGCATTTCTCTTTGAATATGGCTTCTTCCTGGGACAATGGGATCAGTACATTTAACAGACTGTTCATTCAGTTTTGAAATAGTGATTGTGTTCCTTTTTCAGGTCTTGAATGTAGGGTTGTTGCGCTTTTTTAATTTTTAATTTTATTTGTTATTAATCCGAGCAGCAGGAAGATTACTGTTACTGCGATGTTTTGGCATTGAACATTTTTCAGCAGATCCAATCACTCCTAAAACAAACTGCAGCAATGTACAACTGTATTTGCTAACTGAATAACATGGTACATTGATTCAGTGTTTGGGATTTTGTCAGTGCTCTGGAGACAGGCTGGGAGGTGGGAGGGGTGGGAAAATGACATGGAATAGTGTCGGGACGGTTCCCCGATGCAGTCCTGCGTCGGGCTATTTTCCCAGCAGTGGGAAAGTCAGCAGCTCAGCTAACTCTCAACTCACTGGGGCCTACCTGGCCCCAGCACAGAAATACATTTTTCAACTTGCCTATGAGGGTGTCTCAATATGGAGGCACCCTCTTTTTCCGTTTGCAGCCCGAGCAATGGCCACCTCTATTGGCTGAGGCTGCAGAACTGCCGGCCTTCTGATTGGCCAGTAGCTTGGAAAAGCAGGCACTGTCCTTAATTGGGTGGCGGTCCTGGCAGCAGCTTCTTAATTGCCCGTCGCTGGGAAGATTGCTACTGTAGTCCCGGTACCCTCCCGCATGGGTTCGGGACCTGCACTGGATTCCGACCTCGGGACTTACCTTGTGCTGGCAAAATCCCGGCCAGTGTTTCCACACCCACAGTGTTTTTTCTTTACTTTTCTGTACAACCTCAGTGAAAATTAACTGCCTAGCAGTATATGTTCAATTATTAGCTCAATTATTTTATTTATAGAAATTCTTTGTGTAGCGCTATGTTTATTGGCAATTAAGTCAACAGCCAGCTTTCTGCACTTTATAACCTAGTTGGGAGACAAACTAGTCTTGAGTGGTATTGATAAAAACAAATAATCCGCCCCTTTTATATCCTACCAATTTTCTTTTCCATTGACTCGGTATAAAACAGGCTGCCGATTTGCTATGACATGCTTTACGTCACTGCCCAAGGCAAGTTTCACCCCCATTCACTGGATTGTGCAATGTGACGATAGTTTAATCCCTATTAATTACCAAATCAGGGAGAAAACGTTAACAAATTCTGTAAGCTGGTTTACGCTCCTTACCTTTCCTCTAACACTCACTACTATATTGTCCTCTTTCTGACAACACAAAAATACAAATCACCAGGAAATGCAAATTCAAATCTGAATATATATATTTACTTATTAAATAATGCATACAAAATGAAATTAATAACCTTTGTGCATTTCCTTAGTGCTTGCCTCCTGTATGCCTTCTCCTTTCCTAATGCTTCTATAAAGTACTTCCCCAATGGCAACAGCATGGGAGGTGGAAGGCTGCTGACCTTCAATTGAAGAGACTGCAAATGGCCTTAGAGGCCAACTTTGAGCAGCTCTGGGCCTAGAGGGCCCAATTTCAGACTGCATTATCTTAGTCTGGGCTGCAGTAGTCTGGGCTGGTGCCTGACAGGCAACAGAAAGGGCACTGGCAGGGTAGCAGTGGTGGGAGCATGAATGCTGTCATCTTGAGAGAGAACAGCAGGTTCCTGTTTCATGGAGCCACTGCCACTTTCCCGAGGCGGTGTCTCAGCAAATCTATGATCTGTTGGAGAACAAATTGCTGGGACACTGTGACATCCTAGAAGCCCCCTTGAACAGTGGTATCCACAGCCACAATGGTAGCGGTCTAAGCTTGCAAGGCAGCAGTGTAGGATTCCAATGCAATATTCAGACCTTTGATGGAAGCTACTTGTGCTACAATGAAAGTTGTGATATTGGTTATCAGACACTTCATTGTAGTGTGTGCTGATGAAGGTGACTACCTATTTTATGTTGGAAAAGATGGGCTTTAAGCTCTGCACAAAGTGTCATGTTGGAGTTGAACTCTTCCATGCTCCTTGACATTGTGCACAGGCTTTCAGGCATGCTTTCCAGTGTGCCAAGCATTTATTTATGTACACCCACCAACCTTCTTCTGTAGCTAGGCCATTGAAGTCCTCATTTGACTCCTCTACAGGAAAACTTGTGTGCGACCTCGTCGTTCAACGAATTGGCACTTGTGCTCTCCTTTCCCCTTTACTTTGTCTCCTGAACATTTCTGTCCAATGTCTTATCATGTTCAGATCCCTCCTCTATCCTAGTCCTTAAAATACTTGCAGTGTAAGCCTCTGAGCTTGTGGCTGCGAGTGTAAGATCGAGCGATGGTGTCTTTTCATCTTCACTGTCTTTATTCTCTTCTTCCTCTGACTGGGGAAGGTTCCAGTTCTTGAGCATCTGAATGGAAAGGGAACAGTGGTTGAGTTGTGGTGAGGGGAAAGACGAAAGTAAGAAGTGCTTGCTTACACCATCTGCAGTTTGAGTCAGAAGAAGTTGAAGAAGAATTGGGATGGGAGGAGGATTATGTATATATCTTGCTAGGCCCCCACCTGCCAAGAATGAGGCACATTAATTTTGTCATGAACATTGATTTTAAGCTGTTGCTGGAGCGAGAAAATGACTTGTTAAACAGACCAGCCGTGACTGGAAAAAGACATTTGCATATTAACAGACAGTGCTTGGAAAGACAAAGGACCATTTCCTGACACATTCAACCCACAATGGACCTTGATCACCAGGTATTGTGTGTAAGAGGAGCATTCTGAGACTGCTAAGGTGATACAATCCAGAACTGGTTAGACCAGCTGGTCACATGACTAACTGGCTGCTCAAGGGTCTTTTGAACTAGCCCCAGAGAGTTTGAACTCAGAAAGGCTGTTTGCTCTTGGACTGAAAAAGATCTCTCCTGTCTGCTCCTATCTCTTTCTCACAAGCCTCTGAATCCACTGAAGACACATGAACCCCAAGAGAGAAAAGTCTTCTACAGCGAACAAGGTTTACGAAGAATACTGGGCCCCAATGAAAAGCAAGATCTACCGACAATCAAAGACTCTACAGTGAGCTCGAAGAACCATAACAAAAACTCTTCAGATAGTGCCTCAAACTTTTCCACTTTATTTTTCTTCTGCTCTTTTCTGTCTCCATTTGCCTATGTGTATCGCACATGCATGCTAGCGTGGGCACATCATGCATCCATAGGCGTCAACTGACTTAGTTTAAGTTCAAGTTGAATAATTTTCTTCTTTAAACCAAAGAAAACCTGTTTGTGCTGGTTTCTTTGCCTTACAATTGGAAAGCAGTGAACAAGGATTCACCAAAGGGAAGGTAAAAGCACGGTGTGTTTAAAATTAAACCCTGTTACGGTAAGACTAGGTGAAGGCTAAGAGGGACCCCTAGACACCTTTCTCACCTGGCCGTAAAAACCTCATCATCAATTCCTCCAACACTGCCAGTGGCCATGCCCTCAGTGATGCCCCTTCCCATGATAGTCAGCAGCATCTCCTCCACAGGGGTTAAAACATACATACAGGCATGCTTGCCCTCCTCCAAAAGAGGGAGAAGAAGCAGAGGAATTTAAGCAGGGAATTCCAGAACATGGGGCCTTGGTGGCTGAAGTCACAGATGACAATGATGGATTGAGGGGAGAGAGAGGCCAGTCAGAGAACCGGAGAGTTCCGATAGGGTGTTGTGGTGTTGGAGGAGATACAGGCATAGGGAGGAGTGAGGCCATAAAAGTATTTAAACATGACTGGGAGAATTTTAAATTTGAGTTGTTGGGAGACCAAAAGCCAATGTACATCAGCGAATACAGAAGTGATGGGTTGAGCAGGACTTGTGTGAGATAGGATATAAGTAACAGAGTCTTGGATGAGCTGAAGTTTATAGAAGGTGAAAGATGGGAAATAGCCCAGAGTGCTTTGAGATAGTCAAGTTTGAAGATAACAGACATGGATGAGGTGTGCAGCCACAGATAAATTGGGGTAGGTGCGGAGATGGGTAATGTGATGGATTTATATGAAGGTGCTCTTTTTTGATGGTGGCAGGATGGGGTCGAAAGTTCAGCAAAGGGTCAAATAAGCCGCAAATGTTGCAAACTAGGGTTGTCCAATGTATGGGTCATGGGCCAGGATTTAGTCCGCCAAAGGTTTCCATCCGGCCCGCAGATGTAAATTGTACCAGTCCATTCCTCATCCTTGCCAGGGGTCTGTGACTGGTAATTTCAGAGACGAAAAATTTCCCATTGGCTTCTTCTTTCAGACCGACTTTTAAAAAGAAAAACCGCACTGTTTCACAGCAGTCAGGTGCTGAGAGAGGGAACAGCAACTTCTGAACTTCGGACAGCTTCGGGATTTTCTGGCGGGTTTTACTAATTTTTTTAAAAGCCCATCGGAAAACCTGTCAGCTGTGAAACTGACATTGTGATTTTTTTTAAAACAGACCAACCACAAAGCTGCTCTGCTGAGAGTTCCTACTCTCTGCAGCTGTCAGAGAGAGAGAGAGGGGGAGACAGAGAGAGAGATAGAAGGATGATAGAGAGAGAAGGGGGAACAGAGAGAGAGGGCATGAGGAACAGAGAGACACGGGGGGGGGGGGATCAGAGAGAAAGAGAGAGAGTAGGAAACAGACAGAGAATGAATGCCAGAGAGACAGAGAGAGAGAGGGGAACAGACAGAGAGAAGGGGGATAGAAAGAGGGGGGCACAGAGAGAGGGAGATGCGGGACTGAGAGAGGGAACAACACATGGAGGGGGGAACAATACAGGGGAGAGAGAGAAAGAGACAGACAGAGAGAGATACAGAGACAGGCAGAGAGAGAGTGATCAGGATCACTCCTGACAGATGGACATCTATCCGGAATATTCTGCATCACTAACAGAAGTGTACAGGAAAACATTGACTACTTGTGTAATGAAAAACATTGCCAGGTATCTCACTAAATCAGTGTCCAACATAGTGACGAGAAAGTAAGTCAATAAATTGGTGTTATCATTTAAAGCTACTTCACAAAAATGCACATTTGTTGTTGTTTTGATTAATAGTAATATAATTTTTTAATGCCTTTATCTTTCTGAAATTGTCTCACAGGCCCCCTATGTAAGATAAAAATTGTTATGTGGCCCTCCCACATGAAAAAGTTGGCCAGCTCTGTTGCAAACAGACTGTTTCAGCCTGAAACAAAGCCAGTGAGGGGAATGGAAATGATACAGATTTGGTGTTGGTGCTCAAAATGATGGCTTTGGTCTTCTTAAATTTAATTGGAGGAAATTGTGGCTCATCAAAGATTGGATGTTGGATGAAAAATCTGACAAAGCAAAGGTAGTGGAGGAGTTGTAAAAAGTGATGGTGAGATAGATCTGGATGCCTGATATGGTAACCATTGGCAGTGTGAATAGGTAGTGAATTGGAGATTGTACACAACCATACAGTGCTCATCCAGGTCCCAGAATGCAAATGATGCACATAAGAAATGCACCAGGCACTCAATTCCCATTGCAAGTTGACATTATTAGAGAACGGCACTGGGAGAGGAAAAATTGTTCATTATTAGGCCCTGACCTTAGGCTTTCTGCTGACCAATTTCTTCTGTTACTGTTGGGAGAACATGGGAGCAGCAACTGGTCACATCATTAACGTAAATATTTTTAAAAGTTTGATTTAAAGCAGTTGTCTTTTATACCATGTACTGCTGGAGCTCTTTCACCCTGAGGTCAGAATTCAAGGCTCTAAGAGATTCTGGAAGTGGAGATTTTCATTCAGTGGATACAAAGCCGGCTTTTATCTTACATCCTCTGAGCCAATGGCAGTACACAAAGTGCCAATTTGAGGAGTGAATCAATAGTCTATTCAAATAGCTCCTACACCAAATCTGGAAGAAGAGTTATAGGACTGAATTTTAAGGGGCTGTTTGAGACTGGAATGGAGATGGTAGGGGGGGGGATCCTAAAATAGGGACAGAAGACATCGGACAGGAGGTCCAGTGTCGCGACACCCCTCCGTATTGTACTGCCAGCACCCGACATGGAGGGTGGGCTTTGCACATTCAAACAGCAGGAAGCCAATTATGGTTCTTGACATCACAATGCACTGCAATTTTATTCACTGTTTTGGATTTTTCTGATGATGCATGGGAACACAGGGTTTCAGGACCTCGCCTGGTTAAAGAAGACAACAAGGAGGTGGGAGCTCAGTGTTGGCTTCACTGGGAAGTCATTGGGCGAGGCAGTGTCACTTGGCACGAAAGATGGAGAAGTGGGGGCATCAGGAAGCACTGCAAGGAGTGGGGCTAATGTGCCAGCACTGAGGGAGAGACATACTAGGTTGGCATCAGGGCAGTGCCATCTCATTGAAGGTCACAGGTAAGGGGGAGGTTCTGTTTGGCTTGAAGGCCTTGCACTCAGGGAGAGGCAACCTCTAATGGGCCCTATTCACCCTGGCTTCGAGACCCCCATGCAGGAGGAGGAGCATCAACAGTCAGAGGCACCAGTGCTGTCTGGGGGTACACAGGGGGGCCAGCCTTGGGCAAGGGAGCCAGAGAAGGATGCAGGGGGGCATACCAGCTGGCTCCAGCATGCAGAAGAAGCTACCCTCCAGAAAGAGTCACCGGCTGAGGCTCATCTACCTGCAGATGTCCAAGCGGCAGTGTCTCCATAGATAAGACCTCTCCAGGGAGGCTGTCAATGATCTATGTACCATGATGCAGGATAAGCTGAGGCCCATGGGACTTGGTGGGCACCTGATGCCAATGGCCCTGAAGGCCACCATGGCACTAAATTCTAGGCCACCAGATCATTCCAGGGATCATAGAAGATCATAGAATCATAGAGGGTTTAAGGCACAGAAAGAGGTCACTTGGCCCATCGTGTCTGTGCCGTCTGAAAAATGATCCACCTATTCTAATCCCACCTTCCAACATTTGGTCTGTAGCCCTGCGGCTTACGGCACTTGAGATGCATATCCAGACTCCTTTTGAATGAGTTGAGGGTCTCTGCCTCAACTATCCTTTCAGGCAGTGAGTTCCAGACCATCACCACCCTCTGGGTGAAAAAGTTTTTCCTAATTTCCCCTCTAATTTTTCTACCAATCACTTTAAATCTATGCCCCCTCGTCACTGACCTCTCTGTTAAGATGAATATACCCTTCATCTCCACTCTATCCAGGCCCCTCAAAAGTTTGTACATTTCAATCAGATCTCCCCTCAGCCTTCTCTGTTCCAAGGAGGACAACGCCAGCCTATCCAATCTTTCCTCATAGCTGCATTTTTACAGTCTTGGAAACATCCTCATCAATCTCCTTTGTACCCTGTCTAGTGCTCATCCTTTCTGTGATGAGGTGACCAGAACTGCACACAGTACTCAAGTTGTGGCCTAACCAATGAGTTGTACAGTTCCAGCATAACCTCCCTGCTCTTATATTCTATACCTCGGCTAATAAAGGGAAGGATTCCATATGCCTTCTTTAACCACCTTATCGACCTGTCCTGCTACCTTCAGGGATCTGTGGACATTCACTCCAAGGTCCCTTACTTCCTCTAAACTTCTCAGTATTTTCCCATTAATCATGTTTAACCTCCCCAAATGCATCACCTCACACTTCTCCAAGTTGAATTCCATTTGCCACTTTTCTGCCCATCTGACCAGACCATCAATACCTTCCTGCAGCCTACAGTTATCCTCCGCGCTATCTACCACACGGCCAATCTTTGTGTCATCGTCAAACTTCTTGATCATACACCCTACATTTACGTTCAAATTGTTAACATACACCACAAAAATCAGGGGACCCAGTACTGAACCCTGTGGAACGCCACTGGAAACAGCCCTCCAGTCGCTAAAACAGCCGTCGACAATTACCCTTTTTATCCCGTGACTGAGCCAATTTTGTATCCATCTTGCTGCATTTCCCTGGATCCCTGGGACCTTGTCAAAAGCCTTGCTAAAAGCCAGGTAGACCACATCAACTGCACTACCCTCATCTATCTTCCTTGTTACCTCTTCAAAAACCTCGATCAAGTTGCTTCAACAAGATCTTCCCTTAACAAATCCATGCTGACTCTCCTTTATTAACCTGTGCCCTTCTAAGTGACAGTTTATCCTGTCTCTTAGAATAGATTCCAATAATTTGCCCACTACTGAGGTTAGACTGACTGGCCTGTAATTATTCGGTCTATCCTTTTCTCCTTTTTTAAACAGAGGTACAACGTTAGCAATTCTCCAATCCTCCGGCACCACACCTGTATCCAGTAAGGACTGGAAAATGATAGTCAGACCCTCTGCTATTTCCTCTCTTGCTTTTTTTAACATACATTTTATCAACTTTCAAGGATGCTAATCCCATTAATACTTCCTCTCTCCCTATCTTTATCACATCCAATACTTCACACTCTTCCTCCTTAACTACAATATCTGCATCATTCCCCCTCTTTTGTGAAGACAGACGCAAAGTTTCATTAAGAACCATACCAATATCTTCGGCTCCTACACATAGGTTACCTTTTTGGTCTTTTATGGGCCCTACTCTCTCTTTAGTTATCCTCTTACTCTTAATGTATTGATAAAACATCTTTGGGTTCAGCTTGATTTTGCTTGCCAATATTCTTTCATGCCCTCTACTTTCCTAATTGTTTTTTTGATTTCGCGCTTCCAGTTTCTATACTCCTTTCGGCTTTCTGTAGTATTGAGTTCTCGGTGTCGAATATAAGCTTTCCTTTTCTGCCTTATCTTACCCTGTAGGCTCCTTGACATCCATGGGGCTCTAGATTTGGCCCCTCACCCTTTTTCTTTGTGGGAACATGTTTACCCTGAACCCCTTGAATCCGCCCTTTGAATGCCTCCCACTGTTATGACACTGATTTACTTTCAAGTAGCTTTTTCCAGTCTACTTTAGCAAAATCACTCCTCAGTTTAGTAAAATTGGCCTTGTCCCAATTGAGAACCCTAACTCTTGTTCTATCTCTGTCCTTTTCCATAATTATGTTAAAACTGACTAAATTATGATCACTAACACCAAAATGCTCCCCCACTGCCATTCCTTCCACCTGTCCATCTTCATTTCTTAAAACTAAGTCTAAAACTGCGCCCTCTCTTGTTGGACTTGCAACATACAGGGCAAAAAAATTCTCCTGAATGCACCTCAAGAATTTTGCTCCCTCAATTACTTTCACACTAAAACAATCCCAGTTAATATTGGGGTAGTTAAAACTCCCTACTATTACTGCCCTCTAGCTCTTGAACTTCTCAGACATTTGCCTACATATCTGTTCTTCTATCTCCCTCTGACTGTTTGGGGATCGATAGTACACTCCCAGCAGTGTGATTGCCCATTTTGTGATCCTTATGTCAATCCATATGGCCTCATTTTAGTTTAGTTTAGAGATACAGCACTGAAACAGGCCCTTCGGCCCACCGAGTCTGTGCCGACCATCAACCATCCATTTATACTAATCCTACACTAATCCCATATCCCTACCACATCCCCACCTGTCCCTATATTTCCCTACCACCTACCTATACTAGGGGCAATTTATAATGTCCAATTTACCTATCAACCTGCAAGTCTTTGGCATGTGGGAGGAAACCGGAGCACCCGGAGGAAACCCACGCAGACACAGGGAGAACTTGCAAACTCCACACAGGCAGTACCCAGAATTGAACCCGGGTTGCTGGAGTTATGAGGCTGCGGTGCTAACCACTGCGCCACTGTGCCGCCCCATTTGATGAACCATCCATTATATCATCCATCATCACAGCTGTAACAGTTCCCTTGACCCAAATTGCCATTTCCCCACCTTTCTTATCCCCCTCCCTATCGCATTTGAAAACCCTATAACCAGGAATGTTGAGCTGCCATTCTTTCCCTCCTTAAGCCATGTTTCTGTAACAGCTATGATATCATACTGCCATGTGTCTACCTGTGCCCTCAGCTCATCTGCTTTATTTGCTATACTCCTTGTGTTGAAATAGATACCCTTGAGCACTGCCACACTCTTTTTTTTCTTTCTAACCCTCGTTTCCTCTGTCTTCCAGACTCATCCATTAACTTACCGCCTTCCATTTTAATTTCTGATTTTCTCCCAGCTGAGTCTACCCTCAGGTCCCCATCCCCCTGCCAAACTAGTTTAAACCCTCCCCAACAGCAGTAGCAAAACATCCCGCAAGGAACTCAGTCCCGGCTCTGTTCAAGTGCAATCTGTCTGGCCTTTACAGGTCCCATTTCCCCCAGAGCCAGTCCCAATGTCCCAGGAATCTGAAGCCTTCCCTCCTACACCATCTTTCCAGCCATGCATGCGGCACAGTGGTGCAGTGGTTAGCACCGCAGCCTCACAGCTCCAGCGACCCGGGTTCAAGTCTGGGTACTGCCTGTGTGGAGTTTGCAAGTTCTCCCTGTGTCTGCGTGGGTTTCCTCCGGGTGCTCCGGTTTCCTCTCACAAGCCAAAGACTTGCAGGTTGATAGGTAAATTGGGCATTATAAATTGCCCCTAGTATAGGTAGGTGGTAGGGGAATATAGGAACAGGTGAGGATGTGGTAGTAATATGGGATTAGTGTAGGATTAGTATAAATGGGTGGTTAATGGCTGGCACAGACTTGGTGGGCCGAAGGGCCTGTTTCAGTGCTGTATCTCTAAATCTAAATCTATCTTATCCTTTTATTTCTACACTCACTTGCGCATGGCACTGGGAGTAATCCAGAGATTACTACTTTTGAGGTCCTGCTTGCCAATTTCTTATTTAGCTCCATAAATTCTGACTGCAAGACCACATCCCTCTTTCTACTTATGTCATTGGTTCCGATGTGGAACATGACTGCTGGCTGTTCACCCTCCCCCTTCAGGATACTGTGCCATTCAGTGACATCCTTGGCTCTGGCACCAGGGAGGCAACACACCATCCTGGATTCATGTCTGCAGCTACAGAAACACCTGTCTGTTCCCCTGACTATTGAATCACCTATCACTATGGCTCTTCCAGTCTTCCCTGTACCCCCTTGTGCAGCTGAGCCACCCGTGGTGCCATGGACTTGGCTCTGGCTGCACTCCCCAGGTGAAGCATCACTTTCCTCAGTATTCAGAACCTGTTGGAGAATGAGATGCACTCAGGGGTCTCTTGCACTACCTGCCTGATTCTTTTTGACTGTCTGGTGGTCACCCATTCCCTCTTTCCCTGCATACTCTTAAGCTGTGGGGTGACCACATCTATAAACATGCTATCCACATAGCTCTCATTCTCATGAATGCACCACAGTGTCACCAGCTGCCTTTCAAGTTCCAAAACCTGGAGCTCAAATTGCTTCAATTGGTGACAGTCCCTGCACAAATGGCTCTCCAGGATACGGGAAGCATCCTGGAGCTCCCACATAGCACAGGAGTTGCACTGTCAAGGTTGAAGCAACCCTGCCATTCCTTTATTTATTAGTTGACCCTTTGCTACTGCTAAAAAAAACCTTACCAATATTACAACAGCTTTGAATTATTAATAAACCCTTACTGGTACTGATAAATCCTACTAAGAATCAATACAGTTCACTAGTTAAAATAAGCCTTACTCAAAAAAAAAATACCAGCTACTCACTTGTTCCTTATTATTAAGCAATTAACACACACACCCTACCAGTAATGTTAATACCCAGCTATTTAGAGTTATTCCCTAACAGCAGTTACTCACCAACTCCTCTGGAGATGCATGGAAGCTCCCAGACTGTGACAC
Organism: Heterodontus francisci; assembly: GCF_036365525.1. Classification (NCBI taxonomy): domain Eukaryota; kingdom Metazoa; phylum Chordata; class Chondrichthyes; order Heterodontiformes; family Heterodontidae; genus Heterodontus; species Heterodontus francisci. The sequence goes on from NC_090372.1 coordinate 45,280,193, forward strand.
ATCTCTGCATCAAGGAGGTCACCAATGCCCTGTACAGGAGGACTGGCGACTATGTGCACTTCCACACTGATCCAAACAGGCAAGCTGAGAGGGCTATAGGATTTGGGGCTATCGCTGGATTTCCCCAGGTGCAGGGGGTCATTGACTGCATGCATGTGGCCATCAAGGCTCCCACGGGCCAGCCAGCCACCTTCATTAACCAGAAGGGCTTCCACTCCCTTAAAGTACAACTGGTCTGTGACCACCGCAAACGGATCATATAGGTGTGTGCAAGATTCCCAGGAAGCAGCCACGACGCCTACATACTAAGGCAGTCCCAGGTCCCAGAATTTTTCCGTGCCCCCCTGCGCCTTCAGGGATGGAGCATAGGAGACAGGGGCTACCCACTGAGAACACAGCTACAGGTGTCTCTGAGGAACGCACTCATGAATGCGGAGGAGAGGTACAACACTTGCCATGGGTCAACCTGAGTGACCATCGAGCAGGCCACTGGTTTTCTGAAGATGAGATTTGGGTGCCTAGCTCGATCCAGTGGAGCCCTTCAGTATGCTCCAGCGAGGGGCTCACGTATCGTGGCAGTCTGCTGTGCACTACTCAACTTGGCACTACAGAGAGGTGAGCCTTTGACCAGTGAAGATTTAATGGAGCAGGATGCCTCCTCCAATGGTGAGGATGTGGAGGAGGATGCTGCCCAGGCAGTGTCAGATGAAGGGCCGCAGGCACAGCTGGATTAGGGGCTTGAGATAAGCGCAAGGGACGCATGAGACACGATGCTTTTATACATTCATGCTTCCTTTGAGCCTTAGCACCTTGTGGAACTGCAACAATAAAGTCTTACCTTTAAGTAGCCCTGTTGCCACCTTCTTCTTTCTGTACTGTAGCACTCAGGTGCACTTCTCACAGTAGCAAGGCTGAAGCATTGAACACTCGAGGCTTGGTCCCTCGCTTCCAGCCCTTGGGAGGAAGGATTCAAATAAATTCCCAAAAGGCATCAACAACTGAAAGGAGATGTGGTGAGTTAACATAATTATTTTATTCCGCATCACACAACCAACGCATGACTACCCATTTCGACTGCACCTTCACCTGTGATCCTCTAAGTGCATCTGAGTGCTTTTTTCCGGGTGCTCCTACATGATGCTCCCCTGCACTGTCAGCTGAGATGGAGACAGGCTGCTGACCTTGTTGCCCCCTGGCTTGGGATGACCTCGGTGGTTGTCCTCTGGCTGCCTGAGACCTGGAGGGCCCTGGCACACTGAGGACCTCCTGCAAAGGTGCAGGGACAACCTCTGTCGACAGGTGTACAAAATCATGAGAGGTATAGACAGGGTGGATAGCAAGAAGCTTTTTCCCAGAGTGGGGGATTCAATTACTAGGGGTCACGAGTTCAAAGTGAGAGGGGAAAAGTTTAGGGGGGATATGCGTGGAAAGTTCTTTACGCAGAGGGTGGTGGGTGCCTGGAACGCATTGCCAGCGGAGGTGGTAGACGCGGGCACGATAGCGTCTTTTAAGATGTATCTAGACAGATACATGAATGGGTAGGAAGCAAAGAGATACAGACCCTTAGAAAATAGGCAACATGTTTAGATAGAGGATCTGGATCGGCGCAGGCTTGGAGGGCCGAAGGGCCTGTTCCTGTGCTGTAATTTTCTTTGTTCTTTGTTCTTTGTTCAGGCTGATGGAGGTGCCGGTTGTCACTGGCAGAGGCACTTTGGAGCTACTGTCCACACCAGGAGCACCCTGAGAGGAAGGCAGCCGCTCCTCCCCCCTTTATAAGGCACACTTGTACCTCCCTGCTGAGCTGAGAGGGATGTGGACCTGGTGGAGACTCCAGGTGCTGTATCTCCCTCTCACCTTGACACTGCTGCATGGAGCTCATGGATAAAACGATGGTGTGCAGGTCTGCACACATCTCCAGCAACCACTGATTGGTCTGCTGGATGTGGCTCTCCATGGGAATCGCCAATCTCTCAGTGTCGGAATCCAGGCATGCAACCGGCAGAGATAGTGCAGCACCCATGGCCTGCATGGACTCCTCCATCGTCCGTGCTTGTGTACGGATAACCTCTGGCATCTCTGCCAGATGTTGCCTGACCTCTCACTACAGCTGCAGCATTTCCAATGTTGCCACAAATATCAGAGGCACGTCATCAGAAGCCTGACCTCCCACAGTCCTCTGACTGCCAGTGGCCTGGGCTGTCACAGCTTCCATCAGTTGCCCTGGTTCTCGAATCTAAATGCATGTGACTACCCACCGACATAAGAGTATCTGCACTGGTGGTGGGTGCGGGGAAGTGATGTAACGGTGGACCCTCTGAGGCTCCCTTCTCCTCCTCAGAAGTAGCTGACTGGCTCCCAGTACCTCTCTGTTGTCATAAAAGCAAAATACTGCACTTGCTGGAAATCTGAAACAAAACAAAATGTGCTGGAAATACTTAGCAGGTCACAGACCTGAAGTGTTAACTTTGCTTCTCTCTCCACAGATGCTGCCAGACCTGCTGAGTATTTCCAGCACTTTTTGTTTTGTTCCTCTCTGTTGTCGTTCATCTTGACCTACATGAGAAATCATAGACATTGAAGGATTAGGGTCTGCCCATCATTACATTCCTATCACCCCAAATGTGCTTCTCCATTGATGTAGTGGGGATCACATGTGCAGCATGGCTCTTTGGTACCAGATACACCTTCGTGCCCCAGGAAATGTTGACTCACTCTCTTGAGTGGGCCCCCTGTCTTGCCATCAGCTATGTGTGGCAGCCTTGTTGTCCTGCCAGTTCCATAGCCTCCTCCTCCATTGGGGTGAGGACATGGTGATAAGGCACTGCACCACCGGTCTTGGTAAGCTCCTTGCTATTGTGGGAAGTCTTCCCCTGCAGACACAATGATGAACAAAGTTAGTCTCCCAGCAGGCAAAAGCCCCAGACCTCTGATGATGGGGGCACACATATGCTTCCTGCATGCAGCCACTCTTGCGGGACTATGCTGGGAAATGCATTGACAACTCTCACTGAGATGCAGCTATGTCTCAGGTCCCGTTTCTGACTCCATAACCCCATTGCCGTGGCTGGGTGGTCAGCCCCTCTCAACCTAAGGCAGTCTCTCACTCTGACACAAGCTAAGCCCAAAGGGTTGGAAGTGTATGGGACACTCACCTTGACAAACTGAATTAGGACAATGACCTTTTTCCGGCACTGGATCCAGGTCCTAGGGGTGATCCCATGGCTGCTTTGTTCCTCCAGTATCTCTGTCCCAGCTTGCTTGGTGAGGCGGGCTGGTCTCCTCCTCCCATCCCTGGGAACGACGACCTCCCGCCTTTCCCTTGCAACCTGGAGCAGAGTCTAGAGGGAGGCATTACTGAACTGTGGGGCCACCTGGGGTCTTCCTTCTCCCATTTGACCTCTAGGCTACCAATCAGAACCTTGGCAGTCCTGAATGCAGGGGCTCTGGAACAGCAGGTAGTACTGAGTGCAGGAATATCAACTCTTTAAATATGGCGCCTTGAGCTTCCATGGAGTCACCTGACACTGCCTTCGTCCTTTCACTGGACGGCGCCCACGCCCCCTGACTTTCATTGGCTGGCCGCTGCTTAATTGCATTCAACTGGCTGCGCATTGCTCCAATGGATACTGCATCTGCTTTCGCTCTTGACGTCGGGACCTGCAGCCTACAAATAAAATTCAGCCCATAGAGTCATTTACTGCACAGAAGGCGACCATTCTGCCATTTGAGTTCATGTGAGCTCTCCATATAGCAATCCAGTCAGACCTCCCCCGCTTTATCCCCGTAGCCCTGCAACTTTATTTCCTTCAAAAGTCCATCCAATTTCCTTTTGAAATCATTGTCTCTGCATCACCAACCTCGTAGCCAGCAAGTTCCAGGTCATTAACGCTTGCTGTGTAAAAAAGATCTTACCCACATCCCGTCTGCATCTCTTATCCAAAACCTTCAAAATCTGTATTCCCTAGTCCTTGTACCATCAGCTAATGGGAACGGTTTTTCTTTATCTATCTTACCCAAACCTGTTATAAGCCTGTACACCTCTATCAAAAATCTTCCCACAATCTCCTTTGCTCCATCCTCATTATTTGCCACACCTCCAAGTTTGATATCATTGGCAAATTTTGAAATGTTACTCTGTATTCCAATATCCAAGTCATTTGTAAGGAACAAAATAAAATGCAGTGGTCCTAGCACTGATTCTTGGGAAACGTTACTGTCTACCATTCTCTAGTCTGAAAAATAACCATTTACCATGACTCATTGTTTTCTGCCCCTTAAGCCAATTTTTTTATCCAAGCTGACACTGAGCCTCCTATTCCGTGAGCCTCAGTTTTTTTAACCAACCTTTTATGTGTTACTTTGTGTAATGCTTTCTTAAAATCTAAATAGACAACATCTATTGCATTCCCTTCATCAACCTTCTCTGTTATTTCAACAAAAAGTTCTAGTAGATGAGTCAAGCACGATCTGCCTTTCACAAAGCTGTGCTGGCTATCCTTAATTAGCTTGTAGATTTTGTCCCTGATTATTGTTTCTAAAACCTTACCCAGCACTGATGCTAAACTGACTGGCCTGTAGTTACTAGGACTGTCTTTACATCCTTTCTCCAATCCTCTGGCCCCTTCCCCATATCCAGGGAAGATTGGAAGATTATGGTAAGCCCTTCCACTATCTCCCCCTCCATTTCCTTTCGGAACCTGGGATGCAAGCCATTCAGACCAGGTGACTTATCCACTCTAAGCATAGTCAGCTCTCCCCTTTTTCGGGTATTATCCTTTGTTTTCTGTGGCTAGGTCAGGGAAAGGTCAGCGGAACCTAGTGGGTGTGCTTATTGATTCTAGCTAGCTTTGTTATTAACTGTATAACCCAGTTTTGAGTTGCATGCTTTTGTCTAACCAAGTGTATAAGCCTTATTCTTATATTGTACAACAACATGAAAAAAGTAAATTCATAGTTAAAGAAAGGACTGAGTTTCCTCCTCTTTGTACTCAGCCATTAACTGTAGCCGGTGGATTAGGTGGAAGGTGGCTCTCCTGTAACCCGATATCCCAAACACCCAGCCTGAGCCTGAATTAAGAGGACTTAGTCCCACGTGATGGCCAGGATCAAGTGGGTGAAGGGAATAAAGAGGTCAAGGGGGAGTTGACTCCGCGCCACGGTTTACAACCCCAATTTGTATGTTATCCCAGAGATAAGCAATTAATATGATCCCAAATGCGAGCCCTCCAAATTAGTCTGATTCTGATCCCAGATTTGATTGTGGGAGAGCCCCCAATTCATATGCTATGGTACGCTCAAGACAAAGCGCTCAATCAAAATATATGATTCTGATTGTGGTGGGAGAAATGCACTGTCAATTCAGTCCTGTCACTCCACAGGTCGCATCATACATATCTTTAAGCTTTCCTAAATCAAAGAAAGCAAAAGCCGAATTGAACAATCTAGCAACCCCCAAATAAAGTGAACCAAACCAGGTATCGTTAGAAATCAACAAATTAACTGTCTGTTAGAAAAAATAAATAAAATCTTAAACACTACTAAGATAAACCAATATCAAAAGACCATACAACTTATTGAAAAATCTAACTCCCACATTCACATACATATATCCAAACTATAGGTAGTTTGGCATTTAAGTAGCTGCCCAAAAAAATTAGAAATAATAATAAAGTCTTTGCAGATTTACATTCCTGCCGAAATGGAATCTTCAATGTAGAAGCAGTCCAAGGTTGCTTGAAGTCTTCACAGTTGTCCAATGGAAAAAACAGGTTCTTCAATGGTAGGACATTCAGTAGTCTAGTTCAGCAGTTGAAGTGTTGCTCTTCTTTCTAGTGATGAACACAGCAGATCAACAAATAGCTATTTTGTTTTTTTAAAAGAATTAATCTGGCTTGACTTTTCAGAATTCTGAGAGGGAATAATAAATAAGGTTTAAATAGACTGAGGGAGAGCTCTCCTCTTTCCTTCATGTACTAGAACAATCTGTGACCCAACTGTCTCTGAACAAACAGTTTTCAAAGTTAAACGGCCACATTATATGTCCTGTTCTCCCTCTCTTTATGGTTGTATCCAGGGCAACCAAGATGCACTTTCCAGTAACTTCCGAAGCTGGCTGCTTTCAAGAGGTACTGATCTCTTACAGTCTTAAAGGCACACCGCATATTTCCCAATGAGAGGAAAACATACAGGCTCATGACACTTTCTGAGGTTTTTCCTCTCCAAACAAAACGCTGCCTGTAGACCAAAGTAGATTTTTCTGCTGAGAGAGCGACAACTCCTTCCTTCCGTGTAGACCCTACTTCACTGGACTCCAGATCAAACGGGTTCCAGCCAGTCTTTACACACAGTTAACTGATACAATACAGCATGTAACCTCATCTCTCTTGCTGTTGCCTAGGAAACAGGCTTGCTGCTTGCATACACTGTTCCCAGAGAGAGAGAGAACACCTCTCAGTCTTAAAGGTGCACAGACACCCCCCTTAGTTTTAAACAACAGAAAAAAACCTCCCATTACACCTTTGCCCTTGGCAAACTGAAATGCTATTTTTGAATGCGTTTCATGACAATGCAAAACAGAAACTGAGAAAAAAACATTCTAATCATATTTTCACATTCATGCCCCCATTCACTCTACTGGTAATTAATAGAACCTTTCTTTGTACCATTGCCATTCATGTAACTTAAGGCTAAATTTCTGACAAAGCATTGGTGATAGCATTGTTTTTCCCTGAAATATGTACAATCTTCAAATGATAAGGCTGTAACAATAAACTCCATCTCAATATTCTAGCATTTTGGCTTTTAAATTTTTCCACAAATGTTAATGGGTTATGGTCAGTGTATATTAGTGTTTCTTCGTAGTCTTTCGGACATATACTTTGAAATGTTTGAGAGCCAGCAAAAGTCCGAATGTTTCTTTTTCCACAGTGGAATACTTTTTTTGGTGGCGATTTAGTTTTCTTGAAAAGTATCCTACTGGTTTTTCTATGCCCTATTTTCATCCTGCAATAGGATTGCACCAACCTGGGCAGCACAGTGGTGCAGTGGCTAGCACTGCAGCCTCACAGCTCCAGTGACCTGCGTTGGGTTCTGGGTACTGCCTGTGCAGAGTTTGTAAGTTCTCCCTGTGACCTCGTGGGTTTCCACCGGGTACTCCTGTTTTCTCCCACAGCCAAAGACTTGCAAGTTGATAGGTAAATTGGACATTGTAAATTGCCCCTAGTGTAGGTAGGTGGTAGGATTGAGGGAAGGTGGGGATGTGGTAGGGGACATGGGATTAATGTAGGATTAGTATAAATGGGTGGTTGATGGTCAGCACAGAGTTGGTGGGCCGAAGGGCTTGTTTCAGTGCTGTATCTCTCTATGACCCCCAGGTCACTAGCACCAATCGCTATCTTGAAGGGTTTAACAAAATTTTTAGCAGCCAACACTGGTTCATTAGTTAAGATTGCCTTTAGCTTTTCAAAAGCTGTCTGACATTTATTTGACCATACTACCTTAGTTTTTTTTTCTTTTAGCAAATCGGTTAATGGAGCAGCTACAGCACTAAAATTCTGTAGAAACTTCCTGTAAAAACCACACATCCCTAAAAACCTCATGGTTTCACATTTAGATTTAGGGATAGGGAACTCCACTAAGGCTTGCACTTTTGCCGTTTTTGGCAATACCTGTCCTTGCCTTACTATGTGTCCGAGGTAAGTTACTCTTGCTTTTCCGAATTCACTTTTTGCCACATTTACCACTAGGTTCACTGCTTGCAATTTTTTAAACAGAGTTTTTAGCTGGTTTAAGTATTCTTGCCAAGTGTTACTGTATATTAGTACATCATCCTGATACACTACACAGTTGGGAACACTGGCTACCACCTGATTCATTAATCTTTAAAAAGTGGCTGGGGCATTTTTTAGCCCGAATGGCATCTCTCGGCAGTGATAAAAACCGTCTGGTGTGACAAAAGCTGATATTTCTTTGGCTCCAGGAGTCAAAGGAACTTGCCAGTATCCCTTTAACAAGTCGATCTTGGTAAGAAGCCTAGCACTGCCCACTCTGTCAATACAGTCTTCTCAGTGAGGAATTGGGTAGGAGTCTGCCTTCGTTACCACATTGACTTTTCTGTAGTCTATGCAAAGTCGGGTTGACCTGTCAGGTTTCGGCACTAAGACTATTGGTGAACTCCAATTGCTTTGACTAGGTTCAATTAAGTTGTTTTCCAGCATGTATTGGATTTCTGCTTTTACTTGGGCCTGTTTGTCCGGAATTAAGTGGTCAGGATGTTGTTTTAAAGGAACAGTGTCCCCTATATCCACATCATGTATGGCTAAGGTGGTACATCCTGGCTTATCCTTACAGACTCTTTTAAATGTTGTGAAAAGCCTGGTTAGGTCTTCACGTTATTTTGCATGTTGTCCAATGTTCCAAGCCATTCAGTATTCGCTAACCAGATAGTTGGAGATTCAATCTGAGAACTCTCTAGGCCTCCTTCTGCTGCATCCTCACTATCTTTTTATTTCTCAACAGTCCCCATCACCTGACATACATCTACTGGCTTATCTTCCTCCCTGCGATAATATTGCTTTAACATATTGATATGACACAACCGATTCATTTTCCGGCGATCAGGGGTGTCAATCAGGTAATCTACCTTACCCACTCTTCTGATCACTTTATATGGGCTGCTGAGCCATGCTTTTAATGGTTCACCTTGTAATGGTAACAACACCAATACTTCATCCCCTGGTTGAAAATCGCAGGTTTTTGCATTCTTGCCTGCCCATTTTTTCATATTGGCTTGGGATGCTTAAGGTTTTCCTGAGCCCTACAAAACTGCTTCATGTCCTTTGTAAGGCCTGGCCAGTAATAATGTTGACTTATACATGATTTAGTCTTCTGAATCTCGCTATGTCCTGCAAAAGGAATGTCATGTGCTGAGCTTAATAATTCCTGGCAATATTTAGGTGGTACCACTATCTGTTCAACAACTGTCCAGTCTTTGTCCACAGGTCTATGAGGCAGTCTCCATTTCCTCTTCAAAACCCCATTTTCTATATAATACTCTCCCACTTTCTATCCTTCTCGGGTTTATGGGGGTGACAGACAAAAGATTTCAGCTTATTCACAAGCGCAAAATCATCAGCAATTTCTGCTGCTTGCCTAACTTTTTAAAATTTCAGGGTATCTACATGAGTTCTCACTACTGAAGGAATAGAATTTTAAAACTCTTCCCAGAGAATCAATTCTCAAAGGTTCTCATGCGTGGTTTCCATTTTAAATACCCATATCCAATGGTCAAAATTAATTTGCTTCACCCGCTTAAATTCCACATATGTCTGCCCAGCCAATCTCTGTAAATTCCGAAACTTCTGACAGTAAGTTTAAGGGACTAACTCATACGCAGTGAGATTAGCCTTTTTTGCCATCTCATAATCTGCAGAAGCCTCTTCATGAAGCACGGCATAAACTTCATGAGCTCTGCCCATCAACCTGCTTTGCAGAAGCAGTTTCCAGCTTTCCTCCGACCATTTGTTTGGCTATTTTTTCAAAGGATATGAAAAATGCCTCTACGTCCCTTTCCTCAACTTAGGAAGAGCTTGTATAAATTTAAGCAGCTTTTCGCTGGGTCCTGGGCTGAAATCAGAATTTCCTGACGAGAATTTTCCCTGGAGTCAAGACTACCCCTTTGTCTTAGTTTCATCTCTTTTAACCTAAATTCCCTCTCTTTCTCTCTTTCCTCTTTTTCCAGTTCAAGTTTTCTCATTGTCAATTCCTTCTCAGCCTCAAGGTTTTTTAGTTCTATTTCTTTTTCTTTCTCCTGGTGATTCTTAAGTTTTCCAGTTCTATTGCTCTTTCTTTTTCTGTTTCAAGTTTTTTTGTTTCTAACTGAATTCGAGCCAATTCCACCACATCATTCTCTGATGTACTATCCTCTTTTTCCTCCAATTCCAGATGTTGGGTTATTATGCCAATCATCACTGCTTTTTTAGCACCTGACTTCAATTCTAACCCCAATTGTGCCGCCAATTATTTTAATTTAACCTTAGTTAAAGTTGTCAAGTCACTGAGGGGCACATTCTCCTTTCCCAGGATCTCTGTAGCAACTGCTTCTGCCATTCTGATGATATATCCTTTACCCTATTATACAAGAAACCTGGTTCCTTTTATCTTTTCTCTTTCAAATTATTACTCCCCTTTTTATTAACATAATAAGCAATGGATTTGGATCCTGGACAATCGAACCCCCAATTTATATGTTACGACTGAGGCAGGAGTAATGCACTGTCAATTCAATCCCATTACTCCACAGGTCAGAGAATCTTCTTCTTTGGCCTCCTTGTCTCGGGAGACAATGGGTAAGCGCCTGTAGGTGGTCAGTGGTTTGTGGAGCAGCGCCTGGAGTGGCTATAAAGACAAATACTAGAGTGACAGACTCTTCCACAGGTGCTGCAGATAAAATTGGTTGTCAGGGCTGTTTCGCAGTTGGCTCTCCCCTTGCGCTTCTGTCTTTTTTCCTGCCAACTGCTAAGTCTCTTTGACTCGCCACACTTTAGCCCCGCCAACGACTGAGGTGGGAGTAATGCACTGTCAATTCAATCCCATTACTGCACAGGTCAGAGAATATTATTAAAGTTTTCCCACCTAGAGCAAATTAGCCAAATTAAACACTTTATTAATCCCCCAGAAGAAAATACACCAAACCAGGTATCTTTAAACAACAACAAATTAACTATTTATTAATAAACTAAATCTTAAACAATATTGAGATAAATCTATGTCTAAAGACCTTATAACTTCTTATTCCTCCTAACCTTCATGCACACACACATACATTGAAAAACCAACGGTTAACTGGTTTTTAAAAATGATGTTCTAAATTAGAGCTGTTTCTTAGGAATAATAAAATAACTGGGTTGTAAGTCTTTGTGGGTTATGTTCCCGGTTCAGTGAGGTGTCCCAGAGACGTATAGTCAGATGCGAATTTGACAGAACAGTCTTTAATGGATAGGCGTTCAAAGCACTTCAGCAGCAGCAGGCGTCACACAGTTCTTCCAACAAGGAGTATAGCAACAGGTCTATCAGTAGAAACTTTACTGAGAATTCCAGAAAACACAAACAGGCAACAGAGAGTTACTCCTGAGGCAGAGATTTCTTAGAGATTGGAAGTAAAAAGGAATTTGCTACCTCTAGCAATACAAAGAGTTCCTTTCCGGAGTTTTTTGCTCTCCAGGCGAAACACAGCCTGTAGACCAAAGTAGATTATTCTGCTCAGAGAACGACAACTCCTTCCTTCAGTGTAGAGCACGCTTTGCTGGATCAAACTGGTTCTAGCCAGTCTTTACACACAGTTAACTGATACAATATAGCATGTAACCTCATCCCTCTTGCTGTTGCCTAGGAAACAGGCTTGCTGCTTGCACACACTGTTCCCAGAGAGAGAGAACTCTCTCAGTCTTAAAGGTACACAGAACCCCCCCTCCCCCCCCCCCCCACTTAGTTTTAAACAACAGAAAAAAAACTTCATGACAGTAGCACTCTTGTCTCTGATTCGGAAGGTTGTGGGTTCAAGACCCACCCCAGGACTTGCATATAAAAGTCAAAGCTTATACTCCAGGAAGCCTGCTAGCAAAATATAGAACTAGATTTTATAAGGTTTTATTTACAGAGATACACATTGCAAACATGCATCTCCTAACCCAACTACCACAGTTTAGTTTGTTCCTATTTATAGGAGCACATGTGAAAGCCCAGTTAATGCCCACCACCTGCAAACAATTAATATACAATTAACACAGTGCAGTACTGAGGCAGTACTGCACTGTCGGAGGTGCCATCTTTTGGATGAGGCATTAAACCGTCTGCCCTCTCAGGTTTTTTTAATCATTCATGGGATATGGGCATCTCTGACAAGGCCAGCATTTATTGCCCATCCCTAATTGCCCTTGAGAAGGTGGTGGTGAGCTGCCTTCTTGAACCACTGCAGTCCATGTGGGGTAGGGACACCCACAGTGCTGTTAGGAAGGGAGTTCCAGGATTTTGACCCAGCGACAGTGAAAAAATGGTTCCAAGTCAGGATGGTGTGTGGCTTGGAGGGAATCTTGCAGTGGTGGTGTTCCTATGCTTCTGCTGCCCTTGTCCTTTAGGTGGTAGAGGTTGCAGGTTTGGAAGGTGCTGTCAAAGGAGCCTTGGTGCATTGCTGCAGTGCATCTTGTAGATGGCACATATTGTTGCCACTGTGCATCGGTGGTGAAGGGAGTAAATGGCACCCCATTCACAAACAATCAAGCAGGCTGCTTTGTCCTGGATGGTGTCAAGCTTCTTGAGTGTTGTTAGAGCTGCACCCATCCAGGCGAGTTTGTGCCTTGTAGATGGTGGACAAGTTTTAGGGAGTCAGGTGGTGAGTTACTCGCCACAGGATTCCTAGCCTCTGGCCTGCTCTCGTAGGTGGATGGAAAAGATCCCATCACTCTGTTTTGAAGAAGATCAGGGGAGTTACCCTTGGTGGCCTGGCCAATAATCTTTCAATCAACATCGCAAAAATAGGTTATCTGATCACTATCACATTGCTCTATGTGGGAGCTTGATGTGCGCAAATTGGTTGCTGTGTTTTCTACAGTGCAGCAGTGACTACATTTCAAAAGTACTTCATTGGCTGTAAAGTACTTTGGGATGTCCAGTAGCTTTGAAAGGTGCTTGATAAATGCAAGTCTTCTGTTTTTATACTTTATCAAAAAAATTTACTTATCACATTTTTTTTCTATTTACCCTGGTCTGTTCATTATTAAGTATAACTGCTGTTGATGAAAGAAGACTGTGGGGTACATTTTCCCTCAGAGCAGGTGCCAGTTGCTAAGTAGTCCAGGTAGGAGGCCTGGCCCATTTTGAGGGCCGGGCTTCATTAGCATCAGGATGGCAGGCTGCAGCTACAGATTGAGTACCCCAGGGAAATCTCAACGGCTCTAGACCGCAAGTAGGTAAATTCATGGGAGAGGCCCTGGTGACTACAGGAGGAGGAGAGAGTCAGAGTGCCAATCACTTAAGCTAGTCTTGTGGAGACTTGAAATCCAATTCTGTTTCTTCTGGTCTCATAAAAATAAAGGAATCCATCTTTGGTATCCTCTTTGGCTGCACCACCACCTGATAGTGGTTGGAGTGTGTATAGCATACATTCTGCCCAGTTCAATCCAACAATGGCAAACGGGGTGCTATGCGCATCGTTAAATGGGTTGATCACCTGAGTTAGGGGGCTGCTGTGGCTACCCAGTGGTAGGTCTGGGGAGCACTGCTGCCGGTCACTGCAGCAGGTCATGGCCCACCATTTTAGCCACTACTTCCATGTTTCTGCTAGTCAGGAGGCCTGAAAATCAATCCCCGAGACTGTGGCAGGCAAATGTGGGATGTTTGGAGTTCATTGGCTTTACACGAGTCAAATTATTGCATGCTGGCAGCTTTTACCATGAAGTCCTAAAGAATTTCAAGGAAATAAGCAAACTGCTTACAAAACCAGCAAACATTGATATGTGTAGTAGAGATTTAATTTAAATGTTAATCAGTACTACATGTTCTTAAATCTCTGGTACTGTGCAGTATATAATGTATTCAATTCCTGACCTTCCATTAGCTTTCATATAATATTTCTGCCTCCTGAAGCTGACAGGTTAATCCCCTCTCAGATACTCCCAGCAACAGTCTGTGAAAACTAATTTGTGTCAGTCTAATTCTTTATGCATAGCTTGTAGATTGATAAACATGTTTCCTGAGCTTCCTTTCCATTCAGCTTTTTGCACTTGTGTATCTCTTGTGCGAGATCTATAAATTATGCAGAATGCACTCATGTTATATCAGTCACACAGTTGACAATCATGCAGCACAGTTGGAAATAACCCCACCAACTGAGCCTATCAATGATATGAGTCTTTAAGGAAATTAAATTCTTTGAAAACATACATCTGCTAGAGCATTGTCTCAAAAGTAGATGCACTTAAAGACATTTATTGCCCTAAAACTGAACCATTGATCTGAAAGTTTTGGGGATGGGGTGGGGGTGATATTGGTTGTGAAGAGCTACACATGCTGCCTGGCATGCAGTGCTAAAAACAGGACCATTTGTTGGAATGAAAAATCTCCAGCCAGCTTGGAGTTACCAGCACACTGCGGGCAGTTATAGAAATGGAGAATTTTGCAAAACAGAAACTAATTAATGAAAATCTGGGACTTAGAGAGTGCAGCAAATTAATGGCTTAAACATTTTTGATTTTCCTTTAGTTTCTTGTAATGTCTCTTTTGCAAGATGATAAATTGTAATATCCTTCTTAAAATACCTCTCTACAGTGTTCAAATCAGGTTCTACAACAGGGAAACTTTTAAAGCATAAAATTCTTTTGGAAAAGTCAACGGATCAATGTTTTAACAGTTTAAAAATAAACTATTTTTATTTAGTTTTTGTTCCCCTCGACTGCAATTCCCAAATATACATAAAGCCTTGCAAACAAGTAAGAATTACATTTTACTAAAATAATTTAAATGAAGACCCATAGCTAAATCCTTTCACTCTTTGCTGAATGATTTAAACTGTTATGCTGACAATTGTTAAACCATACAGATATTGGCCTGGGCTTTTCGTAAAGCTGATGTACTGGTTCATTAATTTAGCTGATTTTGGGAAAACACCCAAAGTGGGTCAGCATCACCACTTATGGCGACTAGTACTTACAGTCAAAAGTACTTGTTTCTAACTACTAAGGTGTTTTTCCAATGTCAGTTTGGTGGACCTGGACCCACCCAATAGTACTGGGCAGTAAAGGCTAAAAACAGACATTTCCAGCATTACTTAAAGGGGCCACTCATCTGCATGTAATCAGATCATTGATATCTATCTGGAAAGTTGAAGGAGCTTTCCTAAGTATTTTCTGTTGTTGAAATCGTATTTTTTCCCATTTCTTGCCATTTCAACCATTTTGTAGTGCAGAAAAGTGCTGGATGGGAATAATATTTACTTTCACCTCTCTCCTGCACTTGTTTGCTGGAGGAAGAGGAGGAACAAAAGCAGAAGCAACAACAGAAGGGGAGCTTCAGGTAGCTGCACATCATCCTGCAAAGAAACCCCAAGAGGAAGGGCCACTTTCAGGTGGCCTCACCCTGCTCATAGGGTCTAAAGGCTTAGACTGAACTACCTGAACTTCAGTGTAGCATGCGATTGTACCTCTCACAAATGGCCATTTTAGAAATCTGCAGAATGATGCAATAGGAGCTGTTGCCCACTACCACAGCTGGTATCACATTGCCTTTGGTAGTTAAGGTGACCACATCCCTGGATTTCAATGCATTTCAGGCTGCATTTGGAGACATGCATATATGTCAGGCTGTGGTGCATTCCTGCATAAAAGAGCTCACAGATGTACTGTTTCCCAGGTTTATTGAACTCATCTCATTCCTCATGGACCCCAGAAGCCTGCAAGAAATTGCTGTGGGTTTTACAGCTGTTTCAAAGCACACTGATCTCTGGGAGAGTAGACAATGGGAGACATGGGATGTAATTGGAGCCAATGTGTTTCCTCAGCCTTTCAAGGGCAGACTGTGGAACCTATATCTTTATTGGCATGAATTTGAACTTCAGTCAAAGATGTTAGTGCTGGTCACAGACTCCTGTACAGAGGGTCCTTAGAAGTGGCTACATGCTCCATGGTAGATTGCTGGCTGCTGATGTTTTGCAGCAAAACATCACAAAATCTAGAATCAATTTCCTCCCTACAGTCAGACATGGTGTGTCAGCTCTGACACGGGCTGTCCAATGCCTCAAGCACTTACTGGTGCACATTAAATATTTGTTGGTTGAACGATGGGCCTGCATCTCAGTTCTCCTCTCCAAAGCTAGAACCCAAGGTTTCTTTCTGATCAGTCATCTAATGCTTTGTTCATTCCATTATCACCAGCTCATGCTCGCCTGCTCAGACCTCTCAATCTACCCACCAGGGTGTTGATTTCTGTGCTGGTGCTTGAAACAAATGAAGCGAGTGACAGTACACTTACCCCAGGAGTGCTGCAGGGCCCGAGTCAGGAAATTGTTCTGAAAAAAAGGGAGAAGAAAAAGTTCAGTAAGCAATGGGAAGATAAAACAGTAGCTGATGAGGACTTGTGCAATGTAGCACCAAGTTGACACTATACTTGTATGTGTGATTGATTGAGGAAAGAGAAATAGATATCCTATTGCATTTGGCCTCTAACCTCATCATCTCCAAAGCTTTGCATCCTGCCCGCTCTAATTATCTCCAAGGCTTCCTCCTCCATCTGGATGAGGATTTATATGGAGATTAGCCTTCCCGTGGTTGGATTCCTCTCCTGATTGTTGTGAGCCAACTTGTCCTACAAGAAGAGTACAAGTTAGCGCGTGGTTCTTCTAATGGACGGCACAGCTGTGTGATGCAGCTTCAGAATAGTGAGAGGGATAAGCAGCAAGTTGTGATCAAGATGATGAGGTACTAATGTGCACAAAAGTGCCTCTAATGTGAAATGTGAAAGCAGTTAGCGTAAAAATGAAATGCTTTCCAGTTGTTATCGTGTAAAAACAGAATGCTGTTTATGCCAAAATAAAAGCAAAATACTGCAGATGCTGGAAATCTGAAATAAAACCAGAAAGTGCTGGAACTACTCAGTAGGACAGAAGCAGAGTTAACGTTTCAGGTCTGTGACCTTTCATAAGAACTAGCAAAGATTAGAAATGTAAGAGACTTTAAGCAAATGAAATGGGGGTGTAATAGGGTGGGGGGGGGGGGGGGGAAGAGAACAAAAGGCCCTCTGCCCTACCGTGCACCTTCCCTTTGGGCTTCAGTGAACACCCAATGCCTGGCCCTGAAGATCACCATGGCACACAGCACTCAACTTCTAAATGTCTGGCTATTTCCAGAGATCCACTGGGGACATGTGTGGGGTCTCCCAGGTAGCAGCCCACTGCTGGATCAAGGAGGTGACCAATGCTTTGTTCAAGAAGGGTGGCGAGTATATGGGGTACTGGACCGACCCTGACAATCGGGCAGAGAGGGTCATCGACTTCGGAGCCATCATCGGATTCCCTCAGGTGTAAGGTGTCATTGACTGTACACTTGTGGCCATTAAGGCTCCATGGAGCAGCCAGCGGCCTTCATCAACAGAAAGGGCTTCCATTCGCTCAATGTACAACTGGTCTGCAACCACCGGAAGCACATCGTGTAGGTGTGTGCCCACTACCTGGGAAGTAGCCACAATGCCTACATACTTCGACAGTTGCAGGTGCAACAGTTTTTCAGACACCCTGCTCGCCTACAGGGACAAGGTCTACCCATTGAAGACATGGCTACTGATGCCTGGGAGGAACCCCTGCACTGGAGCAGAGGAGAGGTACAACACATACCATGGCTCCATCCAAGTAACCATTAAACAAGCCATTGGGCTGCTGAAGGTTTTTTTTATTCATCCATAGGATGTGGGCATCGCTGGCTAGGCAATCATTTATTTCCCATCCCTAATTGCCCTTGAGAAGGTGGTGGTGAGCTGCCTTTTTGAACCACTGCAGTTCTTGGGGTGTAGGTACACCAACAGTTCCGTTAGGAAGCGAGTTCCAGGATTTTGACCCAGCACTAGTGAAGGAACAGCAATATAGTTCCAAGTCAGGATGGTGTGTGGCTTGGAGGGGAACTTGCAGGTGGTGGCGTTCCCATGAATCTGCTGCCCTTGTCCTTCTAGGTAGAGGCCGGGGGTTTGGAAGGTGCTGTCAAAGGAGCCTTGGTGAGTTGCTGCAGTGCATCTTGTAGATGGTACATATTGCTGCCACTGTGCATCAGCAGTGAAGGATGTGAATGTTGAAGGGTGTGAATTAGAATTAGAACATTACAGCGCAGTACAGGCCCTTCGGCCCTCGATGTTGCGCCGACCTGTGAAACCATCTGACCTACACTATTCCATTTTCATCCATGTGTCTATCCAATGTCCACTTAAATGCCCTTAAAGTTGGCGAATCTACTACTGCTGCAGGCAGGGCGTTCCACGCCCTTACTACTCTCTGAGTAAAGAAACTACCTCTCACATCTGTCCTATATCTATCACCCCTCAACTTGAAGCTATGTCCCCTCGTGTTTGCCATCACCGTCCGAGGAAAAAGACGCTCACTATCCACCCTATCTAACCCTCTGATTATCTTATATGTCTCTATTAAGTCACCTCTCCTCCTCCTTCTCTCCAACTAAACAACCTCAAGTCCCTCAGCCTTTCCTCGTAAGACCTTCCCTCCATACCAGGCAACATCCTAGTAAATCTCCTCTGCACCCTTTCCATAGCTTCCACATCCTTCCTATAATGCGGTGACCAGAACTGCACGCAATACTCCAGGTGCGGTCTCACCAGAGTTTTGTACAGCTGCAGCATGACCTCGTGGCTCCGAAACTCGACCCCCCTACTAATAAAAGCTAACACACCATATGCCTTCTTAACAGCCCTATTAACCTGGTTAGCAACCTTCAGGGATTTATGCACCTGGACACCAAGATCTCTCTGTTCATCTACACTAACAAGAATCTTCCCATTAGCCCAGTACACTGCATTCCTGTTACTCCTTCCAAAGTGAATCACCTCACACTTTTCCGCATTAAACTCCATTTGCCATCTCTCAGCCCAGCTCTGCAGCCTATCTATGTCTCTCTGTACCCTACAACATCCTTCGGCACTATCCACAACTCCACCGACCTTAGTGTCATCTGCAAATTTACTAACCCACCCTTCTACACCCTCTTCCAGGTCATTTATAAAAATGACAAACAGCAGTGGCCCCAAAACAGATCCTTGCGGTACACCACTAGTAACTAAACTCCAGGATGAACATTTGCCATCAACCACCACCCTCTGTCTTCTTTCAGCTAGCCAATTTCTGATCCAAAGCTCTAAATCACCTTCAACCCCATACTTCCGTATTTTCTGCAATAGCCTACCGTGGGGAACCTTATCAAACGCCTTACTGAAATCCATATACACCACATCCACTGCTTTACCCTCATCCACCTGTTTGGTCACCTTCTCGAAAAACTCAATAAGGTTTGTGAGGCACGACCTACCCTTCACAAAACCGTGCTGACTATCTCTAATGTACTTATTCTTTTCAAGATGATTATAAATCCTGTCTCTTATAACCTTTTCCAACATTTTACCCACAACCGAAGTAAGGCTCACAGGTCTATAATTACCAGGGCTGTCTCTACTCCCCTTCTTGAACAAGGGGACAACATTTGCAATCCTCCAGTCTTCCGGCACTATTCCTGTCGACAATGACGACATAAAGATCAAGGACAAAGGCTCTGCAATCTCCTCCCTAGCTTCCCAGAGAATCCTAGGATAAATCCCATCTGGCCCAGGGGACTTATCTATTTTCACACTTTCCAAAATTGCTAACACCTCCTCCTTGTGAACCTCAATCCCATCTAGCCTCGTAGCCTGAATCTCAGTATTCTCAACAACATTTTCTTTCTCTACTGTAAATACTGACGCAAAATATTCATTTAACACTTCCCCTATCTCCTCTGATTCCACACACAACTTCCCACTACTATCCTTGATTGGCCCTAATCTAACTCTAGTCATTCTTTTATTCCTGATATACCTATAGAAAGCCTTAGGGTTTTCCCTGATCCGATCCACCAATGACTTCGTGTGTCCTCTCCTTGCTCTTCTTAGCTCTCCCTTTAGATCCTTCCTGCTTGTAGCTCTCAAGCGCCCTAACTGAGCCTTCACGTCTCATCCTAACATAAGCCTTCTTCTTCCTCTTGACAAGCGCTTCAACTTCTTTAGTAAACCACGGCTCCCTCGCACGACAACTTCCTCCCTGCCTCACAGGTACATACTTATCAAGGACACGCAGTAGCTGCTCCTTGAATAAGCTCCACATTTCGATTGTTCCCATCCCCTGCAGTTTCCTTCCCCATCCTACGCATCCTAAATCTTGCCTAATCGCATCATAATTTCCTTTCCCCCAGTTATAATTCTTGCCCTGCGGTATATACCTGACCCTGCCCATCGCTAAGGTAAACCTAACCGAATTGTGATCACTATCACCAAAGTGCTCACCTACATCTAAATCTAACACCTGGCCGGGTTCATTTCCCAGTACCAAATCCAATGTGGCATCGCCCCTGGTTGGCCTGTCTACATACTGTGTCAGAAAACCCTCCTGCACACACTGGACAAAAACTGACCCATCTAAAGTACTCGAACTATAGTATTTCCAGTCAATATTTGGAAAGTTAAAGTCCCCCATAACAACTACCCTGTTACTCTCACCCCTGTCGAGAATCATCTTCGCTATCCTTTCCTCTGCATCTCTGGAACTATTCGGAGGTCTATAAAAGACTCCCAACAGGGTAACCTCACCTCTCCTGTTTCTAACCTCAGCCCATACTACCTCAGTAGACGAGTCCTCAAACGTCCTTTCTGTCGCTGTAATACTCTCCTTGATTAACAATGCCACACCCCCCCCCTCTTTTACCATCTTCTCTGTTCTTACTGAAACATCTAAATCCCGGAATCTGCAACATCCATTCCTGCCCCTGCTCTACCCATGTCTCCGAAATGGCCACTACATCGAGATCCCAGGTACCAACCCATGCTGCAAGCTCACCCACCTTATTCCGGATGCTCCTGGCGTTGAAATAGACACACTTTAAACCAGGTTCTTGCTTGCCAGTGCCCTCTTGCATCCTTGTAACCATATCCCTGACCTCACTACTCTCAACATCCTGTACACTGGCACTACAATTTAGGTTCCCATTCCCCTGCTGAATTAGTTTAAACCCCCCCGAAGAGCACTAGCAAACCTCCCCCCCAGGATATTGGTACCCCTCTGGTTCAGGTGAAGACCATCCTGTTTGTAGAGGTCCCACCTACCCCAGAAAGAGCCCCAATTATCCAGGAAACCAAAACCCTCCCTCCTGCACCATCCCTGCAGCCACGTGTTCAACTCCTCTCTCTCCCTATTCCTCGCTTCGCTATCACGTGGCACGGGCAACAACCCAGAGATAACAACTCTGTTTGTTCTCGCTCTAAGCTTCCACCCTAGCTCCCTAAATTTCTGTCTTAAATCCCCATCTCTCTTCCTACCTATGTCGTTGGTGCCTATGTGGACCACGACTTGGGGCTGCTCCCCCTCCCCATTAAGGATCCCAAAAACACGATCCGAGACAGCACGAACCCTGGCACCTGGGAGGCAACATACCAACCGTGAGTCTCTCTCGTTCCCACAGAACCTCCTATCTGTTCCCCTAACTATGGAGTCCCCAATGACTAATGTTCTGCTCCTCTTCCCCCTTCCCTTCTGAGCAACAGGGACAGACTCTGTGCCAGATATCTGTACCCCATTGCTTACCCCTGGTAAGTCGTCCCCCGCAACAGTATCCAAAACGGTATACCTGTTGTTGAGGGAAACGGCCACAGGGGATCCCTGCACTGCCTGCTGGTTCCCTCTCCTTCCCCTGACGGTAACCCATCTACCTACTTCTTTTACCTGAGGTGTGACTACCTCCCCATAACTCCTCTCAATAACCTCCTCCGCCTCCCGAATGATCCGAAGTTCATCCAGCTCCAGTTCCCTAACGCGGTTCTCGAGGAGCTGGAGTTGGGTGCACTTCCCACAGATGCAGTCAGCAGGGACACTCTTGGCGACCCTTACCTCCCACATTCTGCAGGAGGAACATACAACTGCCTTAACCTCCATTCCCACTATTCCAAATTCCCAACAAATCTACTGAAAAACCAAAAAAAAACAAAAAGTCATGGGGTGCCAATCAAGCAGGCTACTTTATCCTAGATGGTGCCGAGCTTCTTGAGTGTTGTTGGAGCTGCACCCATCCAGGCAAGTGGAGAGTATTCCATCACACTCCTAACTTGTGCCTTGTAGAGATGGTGGACAGGCACTGGGGAGACAGGAGGTGAGTTACTTGCTGCAGAATTCCCAGCCTCTGACCTGCTCATGTAGCCACAGCAGTATGTGGCTGGTCCAGTTCAGTTTCTGGTCAATGGTGACCCCCAGCATGTTGATAGTGGGGGATTCAGCGATGGTATGCCATTGAACATCAAGGGGAGATGGTTAGATTCTCTCTTGTTTGAGATGGTCATTGCCTGGCACAAATGTTGCTTGCCAATTATCAGCCCAAGCCTGGATGTTGTCCAGATTTTGCTGCATTTCTACACAGGCTGCTTCAGTATCTGTAGAGCCACGAATGGTGCTGAACATTGTGCAATTATCAGTGAACATCCACACTTCTGACCTTATGATGGAAGGAAGGTAATTGATGAAGCAGCTGAAGATGGTTGGGCCTAGGTCACTACCCTGAGGAATGCCTGCAGTGATGTCCTGGGACTGAGATGATTGACCTCCAACAACCACAAATATCTTCCTTTCTGCTAGGACTGTTCTTTGGCCTGGGATGACTTTGGCAGGGTGTACTTTGGCTGCCTGAGGCCTGGAGGGCCCCAACTGGCTGAGGTGTTGCTGCACAGGTGCAGAAGCCTCCTCAGTCGTTGCAGCTACTGGAGCTGAGGTCACTAGTGGAGGGGCTGAGGAGCCACTGTTCACACTCAGAGCACCCTGAGGGGCACCCCCAGGCACCTCGTCCTTCTCTCACTTTGCCATTGCTGCATTGAGCTCATAGCCAAGGTGATGGTGTGCAGGTCTGTGCGCATTTTTGGGATCTGGCTCTCCATGAGGGTCGCCAATCTCTCGATGGAGGAAGCCATGCGCTCACACACCTGAGACATGACAGCACTCATGGCATGGATGGACACCGCCATCATCCGCTCATGGCTGCAAATTGCCTCTGGTACACTGCCAGATGTTGCCTTACCTTTCTCTGCAACTCCAGCATACCCTATGCTACCGACACCAGAGACTTATCATCAGCCTGGGGCTCATCAAGGGCCACCCATTTTCCTCCGACTGTCAGTGGCCTCAGCTGTCACAGCCTCCATCAACTGCTCGGGTGCTTGTGTGGTGCTTTCACCAGCTTGTGACCCTGAATCTAAGCTGGAACACCTACCCATCAATGTGCTGGTGGAGGGTGCAGGAGAATGATGTGATGGTGCATCCTCTGACTGGTCCTCCTCCTCCTCAGAGGTCGACGACAGCTCCCTGTCCCAGTGGCTGCACTTGCCTCTGAAGTGCCATGACCTGCATGAGAGAACACAAACATTTGTGGATTAGATTGTTTAGATCTCCTCATGCCAACCATGAATGATGTGGATCTCCAGAGGTGCAGTGGAGGACACAGGAACACAATGCCTCCTCACTATATTGTGAGGACACTCCAGTCTCATCATCTGTAATTTCACAGCTGACCTGTGCCCCGCTACTTCCTAGGGCCTCCTCCTCTGCTGATGTCAGAGGGTGTACATCAGGGATCACGCTGTCAATCCTCGATGTCTCCCTGGTGTTATGAGCCCGTTTCTCTTGCAAGCGGAAAAAGGGACACAGACCTTGCACGAAGAGCAACAGAACAATTATGCTAATGGAAGCTGCCTGACCCCTGATGGGTCTCCTAAATGGCTCCTGCCCACGTCTGCTCTCAGGGGATGTAATGGGGGTAAGCTCTGAAAGTAGGTAGCCTGTCACAAGATGCAGCCAGGCATCTGACAGGATGTAGTGTTGCATCACCCCTTTGCCACCATCTTTGTGGTCACTCCCTCCCTATGTAGCATTCCCTCCCGCATAACAACATGCAAGCCCCAGAGAGGTATGGATGACTCACCTTGGTACAGCGAAGGAGGTAATTGACCCTCTTGTGGCATGGGGTGGGGGAGGGATCCCTGGCTGCTAACTTCCTCTGCAATCTCCACCCAGGCTAGCTTGGTCAAGTGAGAGGTCCTCTTCTCGTCATCCCTTGGAAAAAGGACGTCCTGCCTTTCCCTTGCAGCCTGGAGGAGAATCTCCAGGGAGGCATTGCTAAACTGTAGGGTCACCCAGTGTCTTGACTTGGACATGGTCCAAGTTGGCTCCCACTCCATCCGGTTGGTTCACAGTCCTGGTGCAGGGAGTTGCAAGAGTCATAGCAGTGGTAGATTGAGGTCCAGCAGCAACAGCAGCAGCAGAATAGTGGAGGGTGGTCCAGGAGTTACAGCAGCAACAGTGGTAGAGGGGGGTCCAGGAGTTACAATGGCAGCAGTGGTGGAGGGGGGTCCAGGAGTTTCAGCGGCAGCAGTGGTGGAGGGAGGTCCAGGCGGTACAGCAACAGCAGTGGTAGAGGGGGGGTCCAGGAGTTACAGCAGTAGCAGAGGGGGGTCCAGGAGTTACAGTGGCAGCAGTAGTGGAGGGAGGTCCAGGAGGTACAGCAACAGCAGTGGTAGAGGGGGGTCCAGGAGTTACAGCAGTAGCAGAGGGGGGTTCAGGAATTACAGCAGCAGCAGTAGTAGAGGGGGATCCTGGAGTTACAGCAGCAGTAGAAGGGTCCAGCAACACACCAGATTCACTGCATCAGTGAAAGACAGCAGTATAAGCAGGGCTGCCAGCGCTTTAAAAATGGTGCCAGCAGCTGCGTTCTGGTCAGCTGATGCCACCATCAGTGCCTCGTAGCCACAGTCCTGCAATAGGATGGGCCCCTTGCCTTGGTTATGTTAATTGGGCAGCCGCCATGTGATCGTGGTCAGCTGGCTGCATCTGTGACTGCGATGACAGTACCCACTTCCAGTATTGCCGCCAGGACCTGCGACAGGCTGACAAAAAATCAGCCCTGTATCCCTCAGGTCTTTTCTGCCTTTCTTTGTTTAGATATTTTGATTTACATATTTTACATTGGTGTTATAGGTTAATCTTGTCTCCCTGTGGGCTTGAGTGTCTTGGCTCTGATATTAAGGTACATTTTGAAAGTGTATGGCCAGTTTAACGAACAGAAAACTTTTTTTTAGTTATCCTGTGGCTTCACAGTATTCTCATCTACAAAAGCAGTCGAATAACACCAGCAGCACATCTTATTTTGACAGATTAATTTATTGCACAATCAAATAAATAACAATATAATAATTATTTACATTAACTGTTAAATTATGCTCGCTCCTTGAAAAATTAAAATATTAAATAACACGTGATTTCTAATACTACATTATACTTTATACTTCATTTTTTATATGCATAGTTAGTTTTTTTTACATTTTTACCAACAATATGAGCTAATTAGTCTAACAGACTTAGAAAGGTCCATGCAGACTCTCCAATTAGAAAAGTTCAAACTATTAAATATCCCTCAAACAGTTGCAAAGTTTTCTGGATTTGCAAATAATTCAACAATTATTTTTCTGATATTGTGTTGCTCCCTCAAGCCAACAGCCATGGAAATAATTGAACAGAGGTCCTTGCAACATTTTTATTGAATTACCATGGGGATATGATTCTGAATCCAGCTGTTTTTTCTCATTATTCATTCTTGGGATATGAGTGCTGCTGGCAAGGCCAATGTTTATTTCCCATCCTTGCTTGTCCTTCAGAAGGCCTGCTTGAACCACTGTAGTCTATGTGGTGAAGGTACTCCCACAGTACGTTATGTAGGGTGTTCCAGGATTTTGACCCAGCAATAATGAAGGAATGGTGATATAATTCCAAGTCGAGATGGTGCATGACTTGGAGGGGAACTTGCAGGTGGTGATTTTCCCATATGTATGCTGCCCATCTTCTTCTAAATCGTAGAGGTCACAGGTTTGGGAGGTGCTGTTGAAGAAGCCTTGGTGAGTTGCTGCAGCACATCTTGTAGGTTGTACATGCTGCAGTTACGAGGCTGAATTTTATGGGCACCCCCCCTGAGATGGGCTAGGTGGCTAGGGGGTCTATAGGTTGTGATTGGAAGTGGGGGTGGAGGGCCTGTCCCCCAGAGGCTACTTGAGATGGCCATCAAGTCACCCAGCAACTGGCCAGTCAGATTCATCAATAGGAAGGGCTTCTACTCCCTCAAACTTCAATTGGTCTGCGACCATAGCAAGAGCTTCGCTCTGTGTGCTTGCTTTCCTTGCAGCTGCCATGACTCCTTCATCCTCTGGCAGTCCACGTTGCCTTACATCTTCATTCCAACCTCCAAAGTGCGTGGATCCTAAGGGACAAGGGATATTTCTTGAAGATAAGGCGACTGACCCCTCTACAGGAGTCCCAGTCGGAGGCACAGAGGTAATACAGCCAATGCCACATGCTCATTAGGACAACCATTGAGCAGGCCATCGAGCTTCTGACCAGTCAGGTGGCACCCTCCAAGCAAGGGTCTCGATCATTGTGGTGATCTGCTGCACTCTCCATATCATGGCCCTTGAGAGAGGTGTGGACTTTGAAGACGGTGAGGCCCTGGAAAGAGACAGCTCAATGGTGGGGGAGCAGGAGCAGGAGGTGAGAGAGGAGCAGGAAGAGGAAGTGGAAGTAGATGAGACTGAACAAAGAGGTGCCTCTGCAGCATGACGAGGTGGCCTTCGCCTGCCACGCTCCAGGACCTCCCTCCTCTCCCTCACAGCCTCCAGCTAGGTTGCCATCGATGAAGCGAGGGGAAGCCCTACTCCGGATGCCAGGTCTCCGGCTCTCCTGTGACACCTCTGGTACTGTGGAAGGCTTTGGCACAATCAGCAAATGTTTCCCTTAAGACAGCCAGCAGCTTCAGTGATGCCTACTGTGGGGAGTCTAAATCAGTGTCCCACTTTTTCTGACCCATCTCCATTCCCACCCCCATGGGCTCCAATTGGACAGGAAACCCGTCTCCATACCAATTGAGGGTTTACGCATATGAAAATCTTAACTGTAATCTGTATTCTGCCGGAGGCGGATTTCTGACCTGAAAATAAACCTGGTTCCTGTTTCCCACCACCATGGTGAACATTTAGCCCTAACTGTTTAAACTTTTTGTTGCTCAGCAGGGAACCAGTTGCAGAGATTTGTCATTTAGAACTTCATATCTGCAGGCAAATTGTAACAAAACAACAATATTTCACACAACTATGATGCCTGTGGGTCATAGCCAGCCAGCACTGTAATCTCAGCTAATATGTTGCTCGCGGTCAACCAGAGGCATCAGTTAGCATGACCTGCATTTTCCTCTCCTTTCTGGCTGAATAGCATGGCAGAGCTTTCCAGTGTTATCACACTCCTATATTTCTCAAAGGGAAGAAGGTTGATGACGGTTGCCATATGCTCAATCTGAAGTTAATTCTCAGTAACAGTAAATGACCATGGGCTGAATGTTACAGGCTCCTTGACGCCACGGGTCGCAGCGCGGGGGCCTGTAAAATTCTGCGGGGAGAGGCCCGCCTTGACCCGCAACATCGAGAAGGGCCCGACACATATTGCTGGCGGCGGGTGGACCTTGGTGCGGCCTCCCCCACACCGCCAGGTGGCAGGCCCTTCATCTCCATATTAAAATGAACCCTAATGAAATATAAATTAACTTACCTGCAGGCGGCGGCCATCCCACACCAATTCTCCGGCCTCCGAAACTCTGTATGGAGTTCCGAGCTGAGAACCTGGTAGGGGAGGGGGGAGGAATAAAATTTGCAGGGTGGGAGGGGTGGAGGAGTGGGGAAAACACTTTTGATTGGATGTGGGGATAGTGGGAAGGGGTTGAAGGGCGAAAGATTGAAAGTTGGGGGGGTATGTTCGGGTATTTGAAAAAGCCAATTCGGGCAATAAAATGTCTATTGGGGGGTTGGGGAGGAGCCTCCATCACAAAAGTTTTTATTTAAAATAAGTTAACAATGGTACAACCTTAAATATTAAAGCTTTGCTGAAGGGCTTAAAGCCCTTTAAAAATGGCGCTAGTGCCGGACGCCGTTGTTGAGGTTGTGGCAGCCTCCCCCTCTACATCATCAGGGGCGGCCACTCTGCCCCCTCTTTTTAAATGAGCCCCCTCAAGTAGCAATACTTCCACCTTGACAGCCATCAAACAAGGTTTGGGGTCTGCGCCACTCCAACATTTACCTATAGTTTCCATTTCATACCTTGACATGGTTTTTGTTCCTTACCACTTCTTTGTTCCATTGCTGCTTTTTTGGTTGTTCCATTCAGCCTTTGGAAAGGTGGACAAATATAAAGAAAAATGAAGAGGTATTAAAATATTTTTAATGAACATACTTAAGTACAGCTGGTGAAAATTCTAAACTTCCAAACCTTAGTGACAGCCAACTTATCTTTGTTTTATCATCTACAGATGTTTGCCATAATTGTTTAAGTTACTAATTGTATTTAACAACTAAATTATTCACTGCATTTAATAATTAATTAATTTTAATAATTAATTACACTACTCATTAAATTTTAAAAAATCATATATTAGCTACATTTGCCTCATTACAATTAATGACAATCTGTCTGAATAGCAAAGTTATAACATCTACTCAATATAAATCTGTACATTTCATCCATGAACAACACCATAAGATAAACATCTTGAGTCGAGCATATATTTTGTCCATCACACTTCTTGTGTCACACTTCTTGGGCTGACTTTTATGAACCTGTCGCCAGGATCCTGGTAAAGGGGGCAGTTTCCGCCTGTCACATGGGCGCCCAGCCCACCACAATTATGCGGCGGGTGCCCATTTTGCATAGGGGAGGTGCAGGTCCCCCCCAATCACATGGCAGGGGGCGGGAGGCGAGTCGTAGATTATGGCCTCGGATGACTCCAAAGCAGGTGCTGCCGCCATATTTAAAGGCCTGTTGGCCCTGCATTCACTCCTGTCTTGGATAAATTGTCAGCTTGGTGCAGCCTACAACTTTGTCTGACTGGGTCCTGGATTCCCCTCACTGACCACCACCAGCCCCCCACCCCACCGCCCCCCATCCCAAGGATGGCAGAAGTCGATGTCGGACCAAAGACACAGGGTGGCCCCATGGTTCAGTGATGCTGCCCTGCAAATTCTCCAGGTTGCAAGGGAAAGGTGGGAGATTGTCTTCCTCCGGGATGGTAAGAATCAGTCCTCCCACCTGACCTAGCAAGCCCGGGTGGAGATTGCAGAGGAGGTCAGCGGCTATGGGGGTCACCCAATGCAAATGGGTCCAGTGGAGGAAGAGGGTCAATGACCTACTGCCATCTGCCAAGGTGAGTGCTCCATACCAGTCACCTTCATGACGATTGCATGTATCTATGCGGGAGGTTGCACAACATGGGGAGTGTAGCAGCTCTACGGCATTGGCTGAGTATTTATTTTTATTTTTATTTAGAGATACAGCACTGAAACAGGACCTTCGGTCCACCGAGTCTGTGCCGACCAACAACCACCCATTTATACTAACCCTACAGTAATCCCATATTCCCTACCACCTACCTACAGTAGGGGCAATTTACAATGGCCAATTTACCTATCACCTGCAAGCCTTTGTGGCTGTGGAAGGAAACCGGAGCACCCGGCGAAAACCCACATGGTCACAGGGAGAACTTGCAAACTTCGCACAGGCAGTACCCAGAATCGAACCCGGGTCCCTGTAGCTGTGAGGCTAGGGTTCTGTCTCTTTCTGACAGATACATGGCTGTCTCTCAACCACAGGCCACCTTCCTTCATAGCTCACCCCGCTTAACTCCCCTGACAGTGTGTCGGCATGACAGACAGCGGATTCCCCAGTAGTGGGTCAGGGGCTGAAATGAGTTGAACTATCATGTTGATGTCTGTGCCATTATCTACCATATCTATTTTCCTCTTGCAAGACAAGAGGAGAGAGACAGGTGGAGGACTCCCAGATGTACGTCCACTTACCTCCACCAAAGAAGAGGCCTTGGATCTTGCGGGCTGCCGGTCAAAAGGCGACAGGGAGATTGTAGTCCCTGCGAGTGAGGATTGCCTCCCGTTAGCATGCGCATCGATGTTAGAGACCCACATAATGCTTAGTAGGCATCAGGAGAACCGCACAGCCTAACCGAGATATGTTTGTGTACTCTCATGCAGGTAGCCATTCACAGGAGTCTGCAACCACTGGTGGACAACCGTCCGCCTCTGAGGAGGAAGATGACTCAGAGGATGATTCGTCCCATGACTCTCTTGCACCCTCCACCAGCACAGATACTTTCACCTCGATGGAAATCGCTCGGCTTTAGAATCAAGATCACAAGCTGGCACCACACGCGTTTGAGTATCTGGCGGAAGCTGAGACAGTAGAGGCCACTGGCAGTAGGAGCACTATGAGTGGCCAGGCCCATGCTGAACCATAGGATGATAACAAGCCTCTGGTGTTGACACCACAGGGCATGCTGGAGTTGCAGAGCGGGATAGGGCAAAATCTGGTTGCCATTTTAGCTGCCTTGCCAGTTTCTCAAAAGACATAAAAAACTCTTCCACATCTTCCTCATTGAATTTTGGGATTAGCTGAGCTAGTTTTAACAATTTTGTATCCAGCCCTGAATTACGCTCCTCCATATTGGCCATGCTTTCACTGGGGTTACTTTGTCGCCCCCTAGTTAACTCAAGCCACTTCAGCTCTCTTTCTTCGCATTCTTTCTGGAATATTCTTTTTCTCTCACTTTCCTGCCTTTCATTTTCTTCACATTCCTTCTGGAAGGCTCTTTCTTTCTCTTCACATTCCTTCTGGAAGGCTCGCTCTTCCTGCCTCTCCTGTCTCTCTCTTTCTTTCTCTTTCCCTGTCTTCTAATTCAAGTTTCCTTTGTTCCAATTGTATCTTTGCTAGCAGTACCCTGTCTGGGTTTGCTTCCAACCCTGTTTCTGCTTCTTCAGATTCAATAGGAAATGGTTGGCCACTAGCCTTAGACTTCCTAGCCTTGTCACGTACAGTGATCGCACACTGCTCAGCCATTTTCCTCAACTCCTCCATAGATAGTGCTTTTAACTTATCTCAAGTTACTTCACCCTGGCTTGGAGAGCGAGTAGCTTCAGCAGACATGTTAGTATTCAATCACACACAACCACGAAAATATCTATATTAACCTTGCTCTTTTTTGATTGGGAACAATTTGGCTTCCCACTTCCAATTTCTCTCATTTGTGGGTAACTTCTGGACACTAGCACCCAAATTTCTGTTAGGACCAGATGAAAAAGAGGTCTAGGGTTCCCTTTCAACCTTCACCTGGTCTTACTGTAACAGGGTTTTTTTTTTAAACACACTGTGTTTTTAGTTCCCCCTTGGTGAATCCTTGTTAACTGCTTTCCAATTATAAGGCAAAGAAACCAGTACAAACAGGCTTTCTTAGGTTTAAAGAAGAAAGGTGAAATTTTCTTAAACTTAAACATAAACTCTAATTCAGTTGACGCCTACTGATACACGACATGCACACGCCAGCATGCATACACTATACACACATGCAAATAGAGACAGAAAAGAGCAGAATGAAAATAAAGTGGAAAAGTTTAAGGCAATATCTGAAGAGTTGTTGTTACGTTTTCTTGAGCTCACTGTAGAGTCCTTGATTGTAGGTAGATCTTGCTTTTTGGTGGGGTCCAGTATTCATTTTAAATCTTGTTCACTGTAGGCGACCTTTCTCTCTTGGTTCATGTGCATTCAGTGGGTTTTGGAGTTCTGTGAGAAAGAGATGGGAGCAGACAGACAGACAGGAGGTCTTCCTCAGCCCAGGAGCATTCTGCTTTTTACTGGCTCTCAGTTCAAAATTGTACAATGCAGAAAAAAAAACCAGACTACCAAGCAGGTTAGTCATGTGACTAACTGGTTTGACCACGTCTGTTTGTGGATTGTATTGGGGCAGGCGATAGCTCCTTTGTTCCCAAACACTGTCTGTTAATATGTAAAAATGTCTTTCCAGCCCGGGGCCTGGCAACCTCTTGTAACAATCCTTCTCTTCTTTCCAGCAATGATTTGAAATTTAATGTCCATGTGGCGAAATTATTATGCCTCATTCTTGACAGGTGGGTCCTGCATGACACGAGAAAAAAATTATTTGGTCAGTTCCTCATTGCAGTTTGTCAGACCATAGTGTGTGCAAATTGTCTGCCACATTTCATGTATTATAAAAGTGGCCACACTTCAGAATTATTTCATGAGCTGCAAAGTTCTTTGGGACATCCTGAAATCATGAAGGGCACTTTGCAAATGGTAGTTCTTTCTTTATCAGAGTTTGGTGTCACATTTTAGATTGCCACTTTTCTTGTACCTCCATATATTCAAATTTCTTCATCATACTTCTGCTTGATTGGCTCAAAGTTTACATTTGTACAACAAATCACAACTGAACACACAGGGAACAAATCAATCAGAAGCAAATAAAGCAGGTACATAAATGTCTATTGAAAAAGTACTCAGAATGTATGACGACTGCCAGGGTAGATTGCAGTGATCTCTTTTGGTCCAGCACACTCCTAAGTTCACATGTAATTATTAGTGAGCAAAAGATAGCTACAAAATGAGAAGTCACTGAAGTTGCTCCAAATATGTTTTTACAAACCTTTCAATCACCATGCTGAGGATTTACTACTGGAAATATGCTTTTTAACCTAATAAAAATAGAAACAAGTCACAACATTTTCAAGAAAATTACTAAATTTTTTTGCACAATAACATTTTTGTGTTTCAAAAGCCCTCAAAGGCCTCTCTGAGAAGTTTGGGCTTAAGTTCATAAGACTTTCCAGAGTTATTATAAGAACATAAGAACTAGGAGCAGGAATAGGCAATTCAGCCCCTCGAGCCTGCTCCACCATTCAATACGATCATGGCTGATCTCATCCCGGCCTCAACTCCACTTTCCTGCCCATTCTCCATAACCCTTCAACCCATTGCTAATTAAAAATCTGTCTATCTCCTCCTTAAATTTACTCATGTCCCAACATCCACTGCACTCTGGGGTAGTGAATTCCACAGACTCACGACCCCTTGAGAGAAGTAATTTCTTCTCATCTCTGTTTTAAATCTGCTACCTCTTATCCTCTAGACCTCTCATTCTAGATTGCCCCACCAAAGGAAACATCCGCTTTACATCAACTTTGTCAATCCCCTTAATCATCTTATATACCTCAATTAGATCTCCTCTCATTCTTCTAAACTCTAGTGAGTAAAGGCCTAAACTGCTCAACCTCTCTTCATAAGACAAACCCCTCATCTCTGGAATCAATCTAGTGAACGTCCTCTGAGCTGCCTCCTACTGCAACTACATCCCTCCTCACGTAAGGGGACCAAAACTGTACACAATACTCCAGGTGTGGTCTCACTAATGCCTTGTACAGTTGCAGCAACACTTCCCTACTTTTATACAATATTCCTTTAGCAATAAATGCCAAAATTCCATTTTCCTTCCTTATTACCTGCTGCACCTGCATACTAGTTTTCTGCGATTCATGCACAAGGACACCCAGATCCCTCTGCCCCGAAGCACTCTGAAATTTCTCTCCATTTAGATAATAATTTGTCTTTCTATTCTTCTGACTAAAATGAATAACCTCACATTTATCCACGTTAAACTCCGTCTGCCAAATGTTGGCCCATTCGCCTAACCTATCCATATCCATTTGTAAATTTCTTATTTCTTTATTGCAACTTACTATCCCACCTATTTTAGTGTCATCTGCAAATTTGGCTATAGTGCCTTCTATCCCCTGCGTCCAAGTCATTAAGATAGATTGTAAATAGTTGGGGCCTGTGGCACACCACTAGTTACATCTTGCCAACCAGGAAAGGACCCATTTATCCCGAGCCTCTGTTTTCTGTTGGTTAGTCAATCCTCTATCCAAGCTAATAAATTGCCCCTAACCCCATGTGATCCTTATGTATTAACCTTTTGTGTGACACCTTATCAAGTGCCTTCTGGAAGTCCAGATATACTACATCTACAGGATCCCCATTATCCACTTTACTTGTTACATCTTCGAAGAACTCTAGCAAATTAGTCAAACACGATTTACCCTTCATAAAACCATGTTGACTCTGATGGATTGCGTTTTGACATTCTAAATGTCCTGCTATTACTTCCTTAATAATGGATTCCAACAATTTCCCAATGACAGATGATAAACTAACTGGTCTATAGTTTCCTACTTTCTGCCTCCCTCCCTTTTTGAATAAGGCCTTATATTAGCATTTTTTCAATCCACTGGAACCTTCCCTGCATCCAGGGAATTTTGGAATATTATAACCAATGGATCCACTATCTCCGCTGCCACTTCCTTTAAGACCCTAGGATGTTTGCCATCAGGCCCTGGGGACTTGTCTGCTTTCAATTCCAATAGGTTTCTCAGTACTTTTTCCCTAGTGATGATGATTGTTCTAAGTTCCTCCCTTTCTATAACCTCTGCATTACCTGTTACTATTGGGATGGTACTAGTGTCCTCCACCGTGAAAACTGAGGCAAAATACTGATTTAGTGTCTCTGCCATTTCTGTGTTCCCCACTATTAACTCCCCAGTTACATCCTCCAAGGGACCAACATTCACTTTAGCTACTCTCTTCCCTTTTATATACTTATAGAAGCTTTTGCTATCCATTTTTATATTTTGCACCAGTTTTCTTTCATAATTTTTATTACTTTTTTAGTAACCCTTTGTTGATCTTTAAAAGTTTCCCAATCTTCCAGCCTGCCACTGGCCTTTGCAATATGGTATGCCTTTATGTTATCCTCAACTTCCTTGCTTAGCCATGGATGTTTTTTCACCCGCTTACAATCTTTCTTCCTCTCTGGAATAAATTTTAGTTGGGAGGAATTGAATTCGGGCGGCACAGTGGCAGCCTCACAGCTCCAGCGACCCAGGTTCAATTCTGGGTACTGCCTGTGTGGAGTTTATAAGTTCTCCCTGTGACCCGTGTGGGTTTTTGCTGGGTGCTCCGATTTCCTCCCACAGCCAAAGACTTGCAGGTTGATAGGTAAATTGGCCATTATAAATTGCCCCTAATGTAGGTAGGTGGTAGGGGAAGGTGGGGATGTGGTAGGAATATGGGATTAGTGTAGGATTAGTATAAATGGGTGGTTGATGGTCAACACAGACTCGGTGGGCCAAAGGGCCTGTTTCAGTGTTGTATCTCTAAATAAATAAAAAAAATCTCCTTAAACATCTGCCACTGCTCATCAACTGTCCTACCTTTTAGTCTTCCTGCCCAGTCCACTAGGGCCAAATCTGTCCTCATGCCTATGTAATTACCTTTGTTTAACTCCAGAATGCCAGTGTGGGACTCCAGTTTCTCTAATGATTCCTAGTAGTGTTACCTTGACAACAGTAATAAATAAACAGTTAGGAGGGCAGGCTAAAGCATAATGGAGGTAAAGCTCCATCATTTCTCCTCTATCCCTGTATGCTTTCCTTTTATGAGGCACTTTGACTCATCTCTATACTGTAGTCAAATGTAGTGAATTTTGTACTTTGAGGAAATAGACTGACTCTCTTTCTATTATGTGACCATAATATCCCCATCACAACCTGCCTGCGACATATAAAGACATTTGACTGAAAGTAGGGGACCCACTAGATCATAGTGCATGAACTCTGCATATATTTCTGGGGTCCGTCACATGAATAATATGGGTAAGCTTTAGGTCGTGAAAAATGTCTGTGATTTGCATCTTACCCATTGGTGGGCAGCAAGTCACATTTTGCTGCAAGATTTAAAGTGATTTTGTTTGGATTGTTGTGACACTGATCAATGACTAGAATGAGCACAAATGGTGGCGTCACTCAAGATTTCTCCCACATCAAACTACTCTCGCAGCAACAGAACTGGCACAGCCTACAGCAGGTGCACTTCAGGACTGAGCTGGCAGGAGGAAACAGCCATCTCAATCCTAAGAGACTGGTCCATAAACATCCCAGCTTTACAATCTGCTGCTACTGAGGTAGCACTTGAAAGAGGTTACAAGGCTATGATTTAACAGCATATTCATCACCTTTCACCAAGGAGAAGCAACATGAAAGCCATGACTTGTTTGATAATATAAATTATGTTGCAGGGTGTGCTTACAAAGGTTATGAGCATGTTTCATCAGATGGTAGGTGTTTGATATTTATGAAGTGCCTGACAGGTTTAAGTTATGCAGGCAGCACACAAAATTGATCCTTGAAACCTTAGCCAGAATGGGTTGCAGGTGTCCCCCGGTATATCCAGACTCCTGAAGTGCTGTTTTGACATTCCAATGGTGAGCTTGATATTATCCTGTGTTCAGTTGGTGTCCCTGGATACTGCAGAGCTATCATGAGCCATGGCTGCAGAAATTAGCATTGAATGTTTAGGACTTTTGAGTGCCCAGTTTGTAGGTCAATTGACTCATCTCTGTGATTGGTGCATCTGTTAATATCTTTCCCTCCCTTTCTCTCTATTATTATTTAATCTTATTAAAATACTCCAAGATGTACTGGACCCAATTTATCATGGTGTAATTTGAGCTCACAACATCCGGTTTACTGGTTTCAGATCATAACCCTGAGAAATGAACCAGCAAATGGCTGTCACTTATTTTGTTCAGATGAAACATGCGCAATGTGTTTACATGTTCTTTCTGTCTGCAAAGAACAGGGCCCATGTGTTACTATATGTAGCTTCCAGTATGTGCAAATGCACACACTGTGAGCCCTATTGACAATCTTAAATTGGTTGTCAGCGTAGTTCTTAGCACACTGCGGATTATTTAGCAAATTTTGTCCAATCGCGGAATCACATCTAATATTGGACACTGTGTTTTGAGTTTTGCAAACACAGGCTGGTTGGGTACAGCCAGTACCTTGCCTGTTGTGAACACTGGAAGGGACATGTTTGATGTGATCTGCCAGTCTTTTGGACGTATGGCCTATATACCAAGCATCACGTTGGCATTGAAATTCATATATCACATTACTCATTTGTGTGATAGGCAGGATGTCTTTGTGGCTTGACGGCTGCATCCTGTTGGCGAAAAGAGTTAAAAGAGAGATATTACCTGCAAAGTACATTGACATATATCTCAACAAGACTATGGTTAATTCACACATACATAAAAAATAAATAATTCTTTTAACATTAGATCAACTTTGATATTCAGTTAGATAGTCTATTTTATGTTATGTGAGCTAAACAGTGTCTAAATCACATATCACAGAGGAAAAAGCAAATGGAATCAACTTTAACTGATGTCTTAATGGAAATATTTATAATGGAATGTCATCTAACAGTAGCTGTCTACCATTACATTTCATATTGTTTGTAATAAGTAGTGTTGTAAGCCTTGGTTCAGTGGTAGTACTCTTGCCTAAGTCAGAGGTTGTGGGTTTAAGCCACACTCCAGAGACTTGAGGTCAAAATCTAGGCTGATATTTCAATGTAGTACTGAGGGAATTCTGACTGTTAGAGGTGCCAGATTTTGGATGAGATGTTAAACCGAGGCCCGTCTTCCCTCTCAGGAGGATGTAAAGGATCTCATGGCACCATCTTGAAGAGAAGCAGGTGAGTTCGCCCCAATATTTATCCCTCAACCATCATCACAAAAGCAGATTATCTCGGCATTTACTTCTTTGCTGTTTGTGGGAGCTTGCTGTTCACAAATTAGCTACTGTGGTTCCTTAATTACAGCAGTAACTGCACTTCAAATGTTCTTCATTGGTTGTTTAGCAGCTTAGGAAGTCCTGAACTTGTGAAAGGCTCTATATAAATGCAATTTTTTTCTGTGATGGTGATCATGGTAATAACATGAACTCAACATTTAATGGAGAATAGCAAATATAGGAATGATTGCAAGGCGGTAATCTAATTGTAAGTTTCAGACAATATTATAGTTCATAACAGATAATTATCATCTGAGGTCAGCGAGACCTGCTTGATTTTTCTATTATGAAAAATCGTGCAACGCACACTGACCTCTGCTCCCAAGTTCCTGATATGCAACCCTATTGTATAAAGATCTGTCTCAGATAGACTAATTTGTAAAATCTGTCCTGAAGCCACTCCCTGGTAACTTCAATTGTGCTGTGCTTCTTTTAGACAATAATTTTTATTCCATTTAGGTTGTGTCAATAACAGCTGTCAGTGCTACTGTCATCAGCTGCCATTGCACTCCTTGCGCTCCATTTTAGTCTGTCTATCTATCTACTGTCACTACATTCACACATTTTACCCCGTTGCCGGAACTATATAAATGCAACTTCTTGTTGTCATCTATCTAATATTATGCATGTACCTTCCAATTAGCTATCCATCTGATTACCTACCTGCTCATCCATCTTAATTTTTTTTTTCTGTGTTGACTGTTGTGAGTGTAATGTCTATCCTTATCATGTATCAGATTTCTTTTTTCTAATTGATTGCATGTGTATGCAATCTTTAGAAGCAATTTTATGAATTTATATTCCTGGTTAAAGGCCTGCTCGGGTCTACAAATGAGACCTGGCCCGAGTCCTTCGATTTTTTCCCGCGCCCCACCCAACCCAATACCTTCCGTATTTCACTTTATTCCTTATCTGCACAAGCTTAAAATAATTGTAACAAAACCACCTTTAAAGTCCAAAAAGTAAATTAACATTCGAGTCACTTACCTGAGGTGGTGATAAAGCATGTCCGATCCGGCCTGACCCAACCCGAGCCCGAATGCCGGACCCAGAAGTGCGACCCAACCTGACCCGACCCTGACACATGTCATCGGGTCCCGTCGGGTTTGGTACTCCTGGCACATAATTTTCATGGCAGACCTAATAATGTCCCCACCAAAAAAAAATTTCCTCAATCACCTGACAACACAAATTATTCTGAGATAGTCACTGTGACAGTTTCTCACCTGCCCTTCCATTGACCAGTAAAAATAAAATTTATAACATCAAGTGAAAATAGTACAGCTTTGAAGGGTGGGAAGCTGAACCTAAAAGCAAATGGTATAGCTGGGTTCAAAACATAATTCAAGATGGAAGTGATTGAAGTCATGGCAAGTAGGCATTAAAACCTATCAAAAAGGCTGTATGGTCTTTTTCTTGTTCCCAAAAAGTATTTGTCAAAATATCTAGAAAAAGCCAATGACAACAGCAGAGCCTTTTAAAAAGTTTGTTCTCAGGCTGTGGGCAATGTTAGCAAGGCCACATTTATTGTCCATCCCTGGTTGCTCTATGAAGATGTTGGTGGACTTCTCCTCAAGTAGAAATGGATTTTTTTTACAACTGAGTGGCTTGCCAAGCGACTTCAGAGGAAACTAAGGGCTGGATTTAGTGAGCCCGGTTGCATCTCAACCACAGGCCACCTTCTTTCACAAGTAACGCCCAGTAACTCCCCGAACAGTTGATGGGAGGACAAGCAGTATTGGATACACCAATAGGGGATGAGGAGCTGTCACTGGCAGAACTGTTATGATGTTCTCTCTGCGAATGGTGACTATTTCCCTCTTTCCACTTGCAGGACAAGAGGGCCCATAACAGCAGGGGAGACATCATGGACTGGCGAAAGCATCCAGACATCAGGCCTCTCTCCACGGCTGAAGAGGAGACACTTGAACTAGCGGGGACCGAGGGCGGCCGCTTAATAGCGGATGGTGAGACTGGAGTCTCTGTGAGAATGAGGATTGTCTTCCATCAACATATAGATCACTTCTGGAGACCCACATCACACATGGTTGGCATGAAAAAATCTGCACAGCCTAAGCCTATGTTTGTGTTCACTCATGCACGTTGGCGTCTGCAGGAGACTCTAGTAGAAGGGGGACCTAATTCCACCTCTGAGGAGGATCAGGAGTCATAGGATGCAAGTCTCATGGCTCTCCTGCACGTTCCACCAGTGTAGATACTCTCACCTCGATGGGTTTCTGCTCGGCAGTAGAACCAGGGTCACAAGCTGATGAGAGCACCGCACATGTACCCGAGTAGCTGGCTGAGGCTGAGACAGCTGAGGCCACTGACGGACGGAGGACTGTGGGCGGCCAGGCCCCACTTGCCTTCAGGTATCGATTCTTGGGGGCTACCCATTGAAGACACAGTTATTTGCGCCTGTGAGGAACCCTTGCACTGCAGCAGAGGAGAGTTACAACACTTGCCATGGCTCTACCCGAGCGACCATTGAGCAGGCCATTGGGTTGCTGAAAATGAGATACCATTATGAACATACAAACATACGAATTAGCAGCAGAAGTAGGCAAATTGGCCCCATGAGCCTGCTCTGCCATTCAATAACATCATGGCTGATCTGTTTGTGTCTCGAATTCCACACCCATCTACCCCCGATAACCTTTGATTCCCTTTCCTAACAAGAATCTATTTACGTCCGTCTTAAAAATATTCAATGACCTTCTGAGGCAGAGAGTTCCAAAGTCGCACAACCCTCTGAGGGATCGGGATAGGCCAGAGACCAATTCAGGCCCTTAAGTAGCCCATTAATGGCCAATTAAGGGCCTCTTCCTGCTGCCACTGGGACCTTACCAGTGGTGGGGGAGCTTCCACTGTGTGGGGAGGGTGGCTACAAGGCACCCTCCCTGCAGGCTTGGGAGGGGGGTTCCCGCCTTCATCGGCAATTTGTGGCCCATGGAGGACCACCACCGGGAACAACTAGACTCCCCGGGATCCCCCTTCCTCAGACTGCACAACCACTCCCCCAACCTCCTGTCCGGATCCAGTCTGGAAGGCCCCTGCCTCACCTACCTCTGTTCCAGGGTTCCAGCGCTGGGCCTGGGTCAGATGCCTCTGCAGGACCGACAGTGGCGCTGCTGGCCTTCTGATTGGCCAGCAGCTCTTGGAGGCTGGATCCCCGTCCCTTTAAATACTTTAAGGATTGGGGATCCCGCCTCCTGAAACTTTGATTTAAAGAGACTTGGAGGGGTGCTCTGGCGGGGGAGGGTGGGCACAAAAAGGCAGAGGCGGGATTCCCCTGCTTTATCGGCCCGCCGCTGGGAGCCCCGCCTCCAGCACAAAATACAGCCCATGATGTATTCTTGCACCTGCCTTTTTCTCTTATCAAGAGCTGCTTTGCTGTTGCAGCTCTGAGAGTGCCTTTGGAACCCCCCAAATCCCCATCCTGGCCATATTGGTTGTTGAAGCAAAATAATAGCTGTAAACAAGATAGCTGTAAGAAACAAAGTTGGAAATAAAATACATAGAAATATAAATATCGAAGTTACAACATGGAAACACCATTCAGCCCAACAAGTCCATATTGGTTCTTACCCTCCATGCAAGAAAATAGTCCAATCACATTTACCCACCTGCTCACATATTCCTTCTTTCCCTTTTCTTTCATTCACCTGTCCAATCTAATCTTAAATGTTATCATAGTTTCTACCTCAACCACTAGCCTTAGTTAGTGAAATCTACAAACTCTCAACTCTCTGTATAAAGACATTTTTCTTGCTCCCTCTTGTAAAGGTTTTGCAAAACAAAAATTAGACTGTTAGATCTTTTCTACTCTTCAAAATCTAGATCTGTCTTTCAGATGAGACGCTAAACCAAGGCTCAGCCTGCCCTTTCAGTTGGATCTGAAAAGTCCCACAGCACTATTCGAAGAAGAAATGGGGAGTTCTCCCCAGTGACATGGCCAATATTTATCCCTTAACCAACTTCATCAAAAAACAGATTATCTGTTTATTATTGCATTGCTGTTTGTTGGAGCTTGTTGTGCACAAAATAACTGCCATGTTTCCTACAACAGTTAACTGCACTTCAAAATTACTTCATTGACTGTAAAGAGCTCTGGGATGTCCTGAGGCCATGCAAGGCAACTCCTTTTTTTATTATTTTGGATCTTGTATCTTAGATCACTCTCATGGGTGAGTCCCAAATCCCCATCAAGTGTTCTTTCCTTCAGTTCTGGGTAAGTACACAGGAACATGACCAGTTTTAGTACAGAAAAATGAATGGGTTGGGAGCAGGCAAAATTGAAAATTTTAAAAATCTGTACCCCGACTCCAATCTGCCACAAACCCACGTACTTCTGGGTTTTACAGGGGCGAGATAGTGGCAACCAGCCAATCCACTCCCATGGGGGCGGGTTGGCAATTTAAGTATTTTAATGAGGCTGGCAACCTCTGATTTAACCTGTTATACAGGTTTTAAAATGGGCAGTCATGGAAACCCAGCAGCTGAAGGGAATTGAGGGCAGCGTCCAGGAGAAGGTAAGTGCCTTCCAAGCACTGCTTGTGGGCCAGGAGGAGTAGGAGTGCATCCTGACAGCCCCCTCAAGCTCCCGTCCCATTAGACATCACCTCACCCTCACATACAAAGGCCCAGGGATCTGATATTGGACCCACCAGGAGTGGGAGTGGACCTCCACCCCAGAATCAGGTGCCCTGGTTAGGAAATTGTCTGAGTGGCAGGAAAGAGAGAGTAGGGATAATGGGCAGGTACTCTAATTGGCAGGATGTGAGTATTGGTGACCCGCTAAGATCTGTGTTGCGGTCTGAACTATTCATCGTGTTTAATAATGACTTAGAAGATGGGATAGAAAGCCACATAACCAAGTTTGCCAATGTCACAAAGATAGGTGGCCTTGTAAGCAGTCTGGTTGAAATTGTAACGTAACAAAGAGATATTGATAGGTTAAGTGAATGGGCAAAACTGGCAGATGGATTTTAGTTTGGTATTTAAATTCAATTAATTAATTAATTCAAGTAATTAATGAAAATCTGAAAGCTAGTCAGTAATGGTGTAACTACCATCAATTATCGTAAAAGCCCATCTGGTCCCCTAAAGTCCTATATTAGGAAATCTGCCATTCTTACCTGGTCTGACCTACATGTGACTCTAGACCCACAGTAATGTGGTTAAATCTGAAATCTGCCCTCTGAAAAGGCCTAGCAAGCCATTCAGTTGTACAAAACTGCAAACAAAAGTTGAAAAGGAATAAAACTGGATGGACCACCCAGCATCGACCTAGGCACCAGAAACAACAATGGTAAACCCAGCCCTGCCAACCCTGCAAAGTCCCCCTTACTAACATCTAGGGGCTTGTGCCAAAATTCAAACAGCTGTCCCACAAACAGCCTTACATAGTCATACTCAGGGAAACATACCTTCCATCCAATGTCCCAGACACTGCCATCACCATTCCTGGGTATGTCTTGTCCCACTGACAGGACAGACCCACTGGAGGTGATGGCACTGTGGTATACAGTCGAGAGGGCGTTGTGCTGGGAGTCCTCAACATTGACTCCGGATCCCATAAGGTCTCATGGCATCAAGTCAAACATGGGCAAGGAAACCTCCTGTGGATTACCACCTATTGCCCTCCCTCAGTTGATGAATCAATACTCCTCCATGTTGAACGCCACTTGGAAGAAGCACTGAGGGTGGCAAGGGAACAGAATGTACTCTGGATTGG
Organism: Heterodontus francisci; assembly: GCF_036365525.1. Lineage (NCBI taxonomy): Eukaryota > Metazoa > Chordata > Chondrichthyes > Heterodontiformes > Heterodontidae > Heterodontus > Heterodontus francisci. The sequence continues at coordinate 45,323,334 of NC_090372.1, forward strand.
GACTTCAATGTCTGAGTGGGCGGAATCCTGAAGGATGTATCTGCTAAACTGAGCCTGCAGCAGGTAGTGAGGGAACCAACAAAAGAGAAAAAACTACTAGACCTTGTCCTCACCAATCTACTTGTTGCAGATGCATCTGTCCATGACAGTATTAGTAGGAGTGACCGCTGCAAAATCCTTGTGAAAATGAAGTCCCGTCTTCACACCGAGAATACCATCCATCATGTGGCACGACCACCATGCTAAATGGGATAGATTCAGAACAGATATGGCAGCTCAAAACTGGGCATCCATGAGGCGCTCTGGACCATCAGCAGCAGAATTGTATCCAAACACAATCTGTAACCTCATGGCCCGGCAGATCCCCTCTCTACCATTGCAATTGTCAAGAAAACACTATATGCCAAACAAGAAATAATAATTCATCAGTTGGAAACTTACATTAGACTTTTAATGGATAAAATCCTACAGTTAACTTTAAAAAAAAAACTGGCAGCCAAGATGGCCACCGCAATTTGCATCTGAAACACCTTTGTACATTCCATGGCTCAGCTGGAGCCAGAAGTCTGAGAAGCCCTGGACCCAGAACAATGGCTTGCTCTAAGTAATTGAATTACTTAGAATTGCTTCATTAGCACGACAGTCAAGGCAATCTTGACACATTGACTTTGAAAGAGTAAAGCCCTCCTAGTGCAAATATTGGCATCCTGGGGCCTGTGAAGCTAATTCAGAACATTGTATCTCATTAGAAGGTGCCAGAGAATACCCTGAGGCAGTTATGTGACCGTTTGTCCATCTCTGAAAAAAATGGGTATTTTGTTATACAGACAAGAGGTGAGCGGTAACTGAGACTGCAGCAGCAGAGAAGGCTATGTGCCTCCCCTTCTCTCTCTCTCTCTCTCCAGAAAGCATCAAGTTTGAAAACCGTCTGCAACTGTGGACTCTCCAAGCCTACAGATTGCTACAGCCAGAGATAAGGGAAGAGAGCCACCTACAATTCTGCCTCCAAGAAAACCCTGAGCAAAGCAGGCCAGCCACAAAGTGCACTTTGACCAGCCAAAGACTTCAAGAATACAACTCCAGCCGGAAGACCACCGAATCAACCAACCTCAGACTGTGTAGTTAACTTTTATTTATCCTGGACTTTAATCCAACCTAAAAACCTACTTTCCACTTTGTAATCTATGTGTGTGTATGATCCTCCTGTGAATGTGTCTGTGAATGTGTAGCATATTTTTAAAAAATTATTTTTAGAAAAGGTTTAGCTTGTTGAGTATAATAAACTTACCCCCTTCTTGTTTAAACTCAAGACAACCTGTCCAATTGCCTCTTTCACAATCACATTAAAGGTAAAGGATAAAACACCCACTGAGTTGGTAAGTACAACCACTGTTTAAAAAGGAATAAACCCTGTTGCGGTCAAATAAGAAGATAGGCAAGAAGGGCAACTGTGACCCCCCTCCTCACCTTGGTCGTAACACCATCAAGCCAGAGGATCAATCCTGGTTCAATGAGGAGTTTGGGAGAGCATGCCAGGAGCAGCAACAGGCATACCTAAAACTGAAATGACAACTTGGTGAAGCTACAACACAGGACTACTTGCATGCCAAACAGTGGAAGCAGCATGCAATAGACAGAGCTAAGCAATCCCACAACCAACGGATCAGATCAAAGATCTGCAGTCCTACCACATCCAGTTGTGAATGGTGGTGGACAATTAAACAACAGGAGGAGGAGGCTTTACAAATATCCCCAACTTCAATGATGGGGGAGCCCAGCAGATCAGTGCAAAAGAAAGGCTGAAGAGTTCGCAATCAACTACATCCAGAAGTGCCAAGTGGACGATCCATCTCAGCCTCCACCTGAGGTCTCCAGCAACACAGATGCCAGTCTTCAGCCAATCCGATTTACCCTACGTGATATCAAGAACTGGCTGAAGGCACTGGATACTGCAAAGACTCTGGATCGTGACAACCTTCCGGCAATAGTGCTGAAGACTCGTGCTGCAGAACTAACTGCACCCCTAACAAAGATATTCCAATACAGCTACAAAACTGGCATCTACCTGACAATGTGGAAAATTGCCCGAGTATGTCCTATCCGCAAAAAGCAGGACAAATCCCATCCGGCCAATTATCGCCCCATCAGCCTACTCTTGATCATCAGCAAAGTGATGGAAGGTGTCATCGAGGAGTTAGGTTGCAGATCAGCCATATCTCATTGAATGGAGGAACAGGCTCGATGGGGTTGCTCCTGTTCCCATTTTCTGAAGAATTATTTCTGAAACAACTTTGTTCTGAGCATTTGCATTTAATTCACAGTATTAACATTTAGTGAAGCACCTTGGGATGTTTTACTACGTTAATGGTGCTATTCAGGTAGAGCAACCTAGTGGTTATGCTTTTTTTTATTTGTTCATGGGATGTGGGCATTGCTGGCTAGGACCATTTATTGCCCATCCCTAATTGCCCTTGAGAAGGTTGAACTAAAGATCTGGAAAAGTGACTTCAAATCCCACCATGGTAGCTGGGGAACTTAAATTCAATTTATGAAATAAATTTGGAATATAAAGCTAATATCACTAATGGTAACCATGAAAATTGTTGTAAAAACCCATCTGATCCACAAATGTCCTTTAGGGAAGAAAATCTGCCATCCTTACATGGTCTGGGCACTATGTAACTCCAGACCGACAGCAATGTGGTAAACCCTTAACTACCCTCTGAAATGGTCCAGCAAGCCATTCAATTGTATCATACCTCTATAAGAAACAATAATAAAATCAGATGGACCACCTGGCATTGAACTGGGCACTGCACATCACAAAGGCACATCCTGCCCAATCAACCCTGCTAAATCTTCCTCACTAATATCTGGGCACACGTCAAAATTGGGAGAGCTGTGCCACAGACTAGTCAAACAACATCCTGACAAAATCATAATCTCAGAATTATTCCTGTCCCACTGGCAGGAGAGATCCACCAGAGGTGGTGGCACAGTGGTATACAGTCAGAAAGAGTAGCCCTGGGAGTCCTCAAAGTTGACTCAAGACACCATGAAGTCTCAGGGCATCATGACAAAGGAAACCTCCTGCTGATTACAGCCTACTATCCTCCCTCAGCTGATGAATCAACACTTTTCCATGTTGAATACCACTTGGAAGAAACACTGAGAGTAGCAAGCACACAAAATGTTCTTTAGGTGGGGGAACTTCAAAGTCCATCACCAAGAACGAATCGGTAGCACCATCACTGACCGAGCTGGTAGAAAAAACAGAAAGGCAGAGTGCTTCTTAAATGGTGAAAAGTTGGGAAGTGTTGATGACCAAAGAGACCTGGGTATCCTTGTTCATGAGTCACTAAAAGCTAGAATGCAGCTGCAACAAGCAATTAAGAAGGCAAATAGTATGTTGGCCTTCATTGCAAGGGGATTTGAGTACAGGAGTAAAGATGTATTGCTTCAGTTGTATAAAGAATTGATGAGACCGCACCCGGAGTATTGTGTACAGTTTTGGTCTCCTTATCTAAGGAAGGATATACTTACCACAGAGGGAGTGCAACGGAGGCTCACCAGACTGGAATGCCGGGATTGTATTATGAGGAAAGGTTGAGTTCCGATGAAGGGTCACTGACCCGAAACGTTAACTCTGCTTCTCTTTCCACAGATGCTGCCAGACCTGCTGAGTGATTCCAGCATTTCTTGTTTTTATTTCAGATTTCCAGCATCCGCAGTATTTTGCTTTTATTTGAGGAAACTGGGCCTGTATTCTCTAGAGTTTTGAAGAATGAGAAGTGATCTCATTGAAACTTATAAAACTCTTAGAGCCGTGAATGGTGAATTTGGATAGAATGTTTCCTCTGGCTGGTGAGTCCAGAACAAGGGAACACAGTTTCAGAAAAATGGGCAGGCCATTTAAGATGAGATGAGGAGGAATTTCTCTACTCAGAGGGTGGTGAATCTGTGGAATTCTCAGCCCCAGAAGGCTGTGGAAGCTCAATCATTGAACATGTTCAAGACAGAAATTGATAGATATCTGAACACTAATGACATCAAGGGATATGGGGATAGCATATAGATGATCATCCACAATCTGTTTGAATGGCAGAGCAGGCTTGATGGGCCAAATGGCCTACTCCTGCTCCTATTTCCTCTGATAGCACTTACAATACTGTCTCCTGAGTGTGAGAAACAGGGCCAATACATGAGTATACCAGTTACTTGATTTTGAACCTGGTACTTTAAGCACAGTTTCTCAGAGGTGGTTTACATAGTAAAGATTTTTATACATTTGCCTCAATTACACCAGGTGTATATTTGGACACTTGACTTAACAATGGACTCACACTAGCCCTGAAATGTTTTCCTGGAAATTCCTAAGAGCCAGCAGGTAGAAAATCCTACAAGTGAAGGGGCGGTACTGAACCTACCCTAGGGAATGAAGCCAGACAAGTGATAGAACTGTCAGTTGGGGAGCATTTCGAGGATATTGACCATAACTTTTAAGATTTAAGGTAGGTATGGAAAAGGACAAAGATGGACCGGAAATAAAGGTACTGAATTGGGGGAAGGCCGATTTCAATATGATAAAACAGGATCTGGCCAAATACATCTGGGAAAGTCTACATCAGACCAGTGGGAGTCATTCGAAAAGGAAATAGTGTTCAGGGCCAACCTGTTCCCGTAAAGGTGAAGGGTAGGACCAACAAGTGCAGGGACCACTGAATGTCAAGGGATATAGAGGATTGGATAAGGAAAAAAAGGTTTATTTCAGATTCAGAGCACTGGAAACAGCAGAGGCCCTGGAGGAGTATAGAAAGTGTAGGGGGGTACTTAAAAAAAGTAATTAGGAGAGTGAAGACGGGGCATGAAAAAACACTGGCGGGCAAGTGGTGCAGTGGTTAGCACTGCAGCCTCACGGCTCCAGCGACCTGGGTTCAATTCTGGGTACTGCCTGTGCGGAGTTTGCAAGTTCTCCCTGTGACCGTGTGGGTTTTTGCCGGGTGCTCCGGTTTCCTCCTACAGCCAAAGACTTGCAGGTTGCTAGGTAAATTGGCCATTATAAATTGCCCCTAGTATAGGTAGGTGGTAGGGGAATATAGGGACAGGTGGGGATGTGGTAGGAATATGGGATTAGCGTAGGATTAGTATAAATGGGTGGTTGATGGTTGGCACAGACTCGGTGGGTCGAAGGACCTGTTTCAGTGCTGTATCTCTAAATAAAAATACAATTAAATAAAAAATAAAATCCCACTCTGCCTGTGAAACCCCTGTTTGTCCTAAGGCAAAACTGGACACCTCAATCCTAAATTTTGGAGCCTGGATTATTTGCATCACGAGAGCAAAGTCTTCAAGAGGCCCAAGAGGACTGAAGAAATTTATTTTAATTCTTCAACTCCCATTGTGGCATAGTGACAAAAGAACATAATCAATTCCTTGCAGGATTGATTGCCTTGTTTTAGTAAAGAGATGAGGCTGTTAGAAGGCCTGAAGGGACTTAACGCCAGATCTTCATAGGAACATAGGAGCAGGAGTAGCCCATCGAGTCTGCTCCGCCATTCAATTAGATCATAGCTGATCATCTACCTCAACACCACTTTCCTGCGCTATCCCCATATCCCTTAATGCCATTAGTATCCAGAAATCTATCGATTTCTGTCTTGAACATGCACAATGATTGAGCTTCCACAGTCCTCTGGGATAGATAATTCCAAAGATTCACCACCCTCTGAGTAATAAATTTCCTCCTCATCTCAATCTTAAATAGCCTGCCCCTTTTTCTGAGACTATGTCCCCTGGTTCTAGACTCACCAGCCAGAGGAAACATCCTATCTATATCCACCCTGTCACGCACTGTAAGAATTTTGTAAGCTTCAATGAGATCACCTCTCATTCTTTGAAACTCTAGAGAATACAGGCCTAGTTTCCTCAATCTTTCCTCATAAGACAATCCTGCCATCCCAGGGATTAGTCTGATGAACCTCCATTGTGATCCCTCTATTGCAAGTATATCCTTCCTCAGATAAGGAGACCAAAACTGTATACAATACTCCAGCTGCGTCTCACCATGGTTCTATGCAATTGCAGCAAGAAATCTTTACTCCTGTACTCAAATCTCCTTGCAATGAAGGCCAACATATCATTTGCCTTCCTAATTGCTTTCTGCGCCTGCATGCTAGCTTTTGATGAAGGACAAGGACAGCCACATCCCTTTGGACATCAACACTTCCAACCTCTCACAATTTAAGAAATACTCTTTGCATCCTCCTCATAACTTACATTCCCACCCCTAGTTTTATGTCATTAGAAAACTTGGAAATATTACATTTGGTCCCTACATCCAAACCATTTATACAGATTGTGAACACAGCTGCGGCCCCAGCACTGATCCATACGGTACCCCACTAGTAACAGCCTGCCATCCTGAGAATGACCTGTTTATTCCTACTATCTGTTTTCTGTCTGTTAACCAATTCTCAATCCATACCAGTCTATTACCCCCAAACCCATGTGCTCTAATTTTGTTTACTAACCTCCTGTGTAGGACCTTATCAAAAGCCTTTTGAAAATCCAAATACACCACATCCACTGGTTCTCCTTTATCTTTGCTAACATCCTCAAAAAACTCCAACATGTTTGTGAAACATGATTTCCCTTTCATAAATCCATGTAGACTCTGCCCAATCATATCATTATTTTCGAAGTGTTGAGTTATCACATGCTTGATAATAGATTCTAACATTTTCCCTAATAGTGGGGTTACATTTGCTACTTTCCTATCTGCATAAACCTTTCCAGAATCTAGAATTTTGAAAGATAACCACCAATGCATCCACTATCTCTATAGTCACCTCCTTCAACACTCTGGGATGTGGCTCATCTGGTCCAGGGGGGATTTATCAACCTTCAATCCAATTAATTTTTTGAGTGCTACCTCTTTATTAATATTAATTTCTTTCAGTCCCTCATTTTCACAAATCTCTTGGTTCCCTATTATTTCTGGGAGATTTTCTGTATCTACCCCCGTGAAAACAGACATAAAGAAATTGTTCAGTTTCTCCGCGTTTTCCCTGCTCTCCATTATAAATTCTCCTGTCTCTGCCTGTAATGGACCCACATTTGTCCTGGCTAATCTTTTCCTTTTCACATCCCGAACAAAACTTTTACAGTCTGCCTTTATGTTTCTCGCCATCTTGCATTCATATTCTCTTTTACCTTTCTTTATCAGTTTCTTGGTCATCCTTTGCTGGATTCTAAATTCCTTCCACTCCTCGGGCTTACATCTTTTTCTGGCAACCTTCTGAGCTACTTCCTTTGATCTAATGCAATCTTTATAAAATCTTTCGCCATCATTGATTCATCCTTCCTGTTGGGTTTTTGTGTCTTTGAGAAATGTACATTTGTTGTAGATCATGTAATACTTCTTTAGAAACTAGCCATTGCCTGTCTACCATCAAATCTTTTAGTGTATTTTCCCAATCCACCATAGCAAACTTGCCCCTCATACCTTCATAGTTTCCTTTGTTCAGATTTAAGACCCTAGTTTCAGAATGAACTATATGACTTTCAAACTAAATGAAAAATTCTATCATATTACGGTCACTATTTCTCAAAGGCCCCTTTACAGCAAGGTTATTAATTAGCCCTTTCTCATTTCATAATACTAAATCTAAAATAGCCTGATTCCTAGTTGGTTCTTCACTGTACTGTCCAGAAATCCATCTCGTACACACTCCAGGAATTCATCCTGCACAGCATTAGTGCTAATTAGGTTTGCCCAATCTATATGTAAATTGAAGTCACCCATTATTACTGTAGTACCCATGTTACATGCACCTCTAATTTCCTGATTTATACCATGCCCAACATTACCACTACTGTTTGGTGGCCTATAAACAATTCCCACCAATGTTTGCTGCCCCTTGCTGTTTCTTAGCTCCACTCAAATTGATTCTACCCCTTGATCCTTTGACCTAAGATCCTCTCTCACTAATGTACTGATCTTGTCCTTTATTAAGAGTGCTACCCCACCTCCTTTTCCTTTTTGCCTATCCTTCCTAAATGACGAACACCCTTGAATATTTATTTCCCAGTCTTGGCCACCCTTGTAACCACGTCCCTGTAATAGCAATTAAATCATACTCATTTACCTCTACTTGTGCCTTCAAATAATCTACCGTGTTGCGAATGCTGCGTGCATTCAGATAGCGTGCCCAATGGCATGAACGTGGCATGAGTTCAGCTGAGGCTCTCAAAGGCATAAAGGGAGGAATTTTCCAGGGAAGATCCACACTCCCACCTCCCCCCCCCCACAACATACTCCCTTAACATAAAGGATGTGAATGGAAGATCGTTCCCATCATAATCTTGACTGAAATTTCCAGGTCTAGTCGAAATATGGTGAAATTTTGGCACAGCCTTGTTCTTACTCAGTTTTCACCCAATTCTAGATATAATTAGTACTTAGGTCTTCTCCAGCCTTAGGAATTTGGGCATATTATCTTGGAAGAAATATAGTTAATACTGTTGACTTACTGGTTTAAAAACAATTGCTTTTTTTGTGTGTTCCGTCCACTTCAGAAAATATGTAAGATGCAATTTTTCAGCCAAGTAGTTTTTTATATTAAATGCTCAGGGCAATCTGAAATAATTAAGGAATCCCAATATTCCGATTAGAAGTTAATTTCCAACTACATGAATTCTAATCAAAACCCAAATTATGGGTGCTGATTCCCAATAGTTCATGAACTTTGGTTTTCAAATTGAATACCTTACCATCTGACCATCTCTAGGCTAAAGTAAACATATCCAAAATATCGGCAAGTCTGGAAAAAAGAACGAATTGAATTATAAAGAATTTTCACGTTTGTTAGTACTTCATACTAGAAGTTATAACTAATCCTCCTTAAATATTGTAAATGGGTTATTACCTAGTATTCGCGTGGTCAAGGTACACAGTTAGGCTTTCCTCAATTGCTTAAGCTTTGCAAAATTCAAAGCAAAGATACTGATCAACATTGGTGCCTGAAATGACAGTTTGAAATTAAAATCAAGCTCACAAGTTCTTAATTCTATCCATTAGGTCCTTTATCTGATAATTCTGACAGTTCTTGATCTGGTTCTAGGCAGAGTACTCTGCGGAAGTGAAAACAGAAAAACTGAAACTAATTTCACCTTCCTCCCTTCCCTTTACCCCCTTCCCCTCCACTGAGGATATTGTTGCCCCTTCTAACCTTCCTCCAGTCCTGCATGAAGGAGACCATTACAGTGACTTGACAGATCTCAAAGTGGAATTAAAAAAAATAAACAAAAGAATTTGGAGTTAGGTTGTCCTGTGTTGTGGAGTTGTGGGGGTCGGGGTTCGGTTAGGAAGGAACAAATTTTAGCTGCAAAGTTAGGGGTGTGGTAGGATTCCAGTTTCAAAATCAAAATATGGCAATATTATGTTTTCACATTAATCAAAATACTGTGAATCCAAAACTGTTTGACTGCTGTAGATGTTTTCCTAATTTTACTTTATAGCTTTGATCATTAGAAAGAGGCAGAAACTAATTTGCGTAATTACTTGAACGAAGATGTTGGCATTTTGAAAGCCGGGCAGGTCTTTCAGCCCCCAATGGTTTTGATAAATCAAGTACATTGTGGAAGAAATTAAAGTATTGCAGCTATTCTAAAGTGATCTGTGTAGATACACATAATAATAAATCAGTCTCAGCAGACTGAATATTAGATCCATCACTTGTGTGTTTCACTCAGCACTTTCACCCAATTCTAAAGTGAACAATGCAGAGATACCCAATATGCATGAGAATTGTAATTATGAGTTCTGAGACTTTTTAAAAGGCACAAAGGATGCAAAGATTCTATGTTTTTTGATTTAGTCATGGGATGTGGGCATCACTGGCTAGGCCAACATTTATTGCCTATCCCTAATTGCCCTTGAAAAGGTGGTGGCGCGCTGCCTTCTTGAACCACTGCAGTCCTTGTAGGTACACCCACAGTGCTGTTAGGAAGGGAGTTCCAGGATTTTGACCCAGCGATGGTGAAGGAACGGAGAGATAATTCCAAGACATGATGGTGTGTGGCTTGGAGAGGAACTTACATGTGGTGGTGTTCCCATGCATCTGCTGCCCTTGTCCTTCTAGGTGGTAGAGGTTGCGCATTTGGAAGGTGTTGTATAAGGAGCCTTGGTGAGTTGTTACAGTGCATCTTGTGGATGGTACACACTGCTGCCACTGTGCGTCGGTGGTGGAGGGAGTGAATGTTGAAGGTGGTGGATGGGGTGCCAATCAAGCGAGCTTCTTGAGTGTTGTTGGAGCTGCACTCATCCAGGCAAGTGGGGAGTATTCCATCACACTCCTGACTTGTGCCTTGTAGATGCTGGACAGGCACTGGGGAGACAGGAGGTGAGTTACCCGCCACAGAATTCCCAGTCCCTGACCTGCTCTTATATGGCTGGTCCAGTTCAGTTTCTGGTCAACGGTGACCCCCAGGATATTGATAATGGGGGATTCAGCAATTGTAATGCCCTGGAATATCAAGGGGAGATGGTTAGATTCTCTCTTGTTTGAGATGGTAATTACCTGGCACTTGTGTGGTGCGAATGTTACTTGCCACTTATCAGCCCAAGCTTGGATGTTGTTCAGGTCTTGCTGCATCTGGACAATGGCTGTTTCAGTATCTGAGGAGTCATGAATGATGCTGAACATTGTGCAATCATCAGCGAACATCCCCACTTCTGGACTTATGATGGAGGGAAGGTCATTGATGAAGCAGCTAAAGATAGTTGGGCTTAGGACACTACCCCGAGGAACTCCTGCAATGATGTCCTGGGACTGAGATGATTGACCTCCAGCAACCACAACCATCTTCCTTTCTGTGAGGTATGACCCCAACCAGCGAAGAGTTTTCTCCCAATTCCCATTGACTCCAGTTTCGCGAGGGCTCCTTGATGCCATACTCGGTCAAATGCTGCCCTGATGTCAAGGACAGTCACCCTCACCTCGCTTCTGGAGTTCTGCTTGTTTGTACATGTTTGGACCAAGGCCATTATGAGGTCAGGAGCTGAGTGGACCTGGCGTAACCCAAACTGAGCGTCAGTGAGCATGTTATTGCTGAGCAACTGCCGCTTGATAGCACTGTCAATGACCCCTTCCAACACTTTTCTGATGATCGGGATTATAAGATTGTTTAATTCTATAAAACAATTGAAGCGTAACATGTACTGTTCCGACTTGATTTCACAAAGATGTTATAACCTCCAGGTCCTGAAATTACATGCACAAGTCTGCAGGGATTGTGTAATTGACGTTCTCTCAATTGGAACAACCACCAAATTTACATTCAATGAATTGGCCTAATGCAGCTGCGCAGAGATTAATAATCTACACTATTTTGGTTTCATAAATCGTGTGGAGTACTGTGTTTTGAGAATACTCAATATATATTAAGATGACAAATATATAAAAATCGGCTTGTATAATAGGTGCCAAATGTCTGCAGTACATTTAACCAAGTCTGTTTATATATTCCTTTCATAAAGCCAGTTAACAAATCCAATTAAAAATAAAACAATAACATAAGCCCCAATTTTAACCTAACTGCTAAATGGGAACAAGATCAAGTTAGATGTAGATATTATACACTGCTCATTTTTACACTCCTTTGACTTCAATGATGCATCAAATTGGCGAAGTTATAAAGTGGGTGGTCAACCCGAATCTACACCATTACCATTGGGTTGGTTATGTTAATATCGGGCATTTGCTACATAGATATAATGCTCATTTGTGTTTTACTATTAGTTCTGTTTTAGAACAAAGCTGTTTTACAATTTATGAAAATGCCAGGTTTTCTTCTCTTGTGCTGAAATCAGTAGCTCGCTTTACATTCCACCCTATTTTAACATTGACTTTAATGGAAAGTATAATTGGACAGGGAGTAAAAAGGGTGCCAACCCAAAACCACATGCTTCCAGTCTGGCAAATTCAGTTAAAATCAATTCTCCAATCTGTGCTCCCATTTGAGCAAGCGGAGTATCTCAATTCTGAGACTCTGGAATCCAATTTATCAAAGTCCAAAATAGTACACATTCTATACTTTGGAACTAGCCTCTACTCATTGCTAATGTAATTCAATTCAAAATCTGTCTAATTTTGCGAGCATATTGGAATAGTTTACTGTTAAATTATAATTTTTTACTCTCTGTTTACAAACAGCAGATAACAATTCCTTTGTAACATTTGCTATGATGGAAATTAATAGGAAGTTCTGCTGTGAATCAAACTGGTAGAAAATCTCAGCAACCTGACCTTGATCCCTTGAAAAGTGATTAGTTCTGTATTGCAAACTGCCAATCATATCTGGATCTGATGATGCTTTTGAAGGGCAGTGGAAGACCTGGCAGATAAATTGATTATTTAACTTGGTTCTATAATAAGGCCCATAGACAGGATGGAATTCCTGCAGTCCTTGTGCTAATGTTATTTGTAGCTTATACATAGACTATGGGCTAGATCTTGTTCTCCTCCCGGCCGCGGGTTTCATGGCGGTGGGGGGAGGGGCGGAGGGGGGTGGTGGTGCCGGAGATTTGGAATGGCAGCATCCGCCACGAAACCCGATGCCAGGATTTGTTGGTTCCAAACTTCCTGGGGGCGGAAAAGCTCCATGGCAGCACCTCCACTGCCCAGCGATGGGACCCTACTTTAAATATGGTAAGTACCTCTTTGCATCCATTTGAATGTAATTTGCCGCAATCTTACCAGCAGTTTCCAATCTTGAGCTCAATGTGCGACACCCACGTGCTTTCACTTTCCCATCCTTGAAAAGCTGGCGCCACCGAGGCAAGAGTCCTTATTGCCTGCAAAGTTTAGTCAGTAATGCTTTGCTGTCCTCCATTTTTGTGCGAACTAGGACACAGTAAAGTTAAATCACCAGATGTGAGGGGGATTGGAACTCTGCATTGGCCTATTGTGAAGTGGGGGGGAGGGGTCAACTTTGCATTGGTCTGTTGTGAAGTGGGGGGAAGAGGTCAAATCTGCATTGGTCTATCTTGAAGAAGAGGGGAAAGGGTCAAATCTGCAAGTGGATAAACTGCCTGGGGGGAGGGCACAACTGGGAAACTGTATAAGTTGCAGTTGTCGGTGGTCCAGTGCAGGTAACTCAAATGATGTAACAATGATCAGGCTAGCTCACATTTATTTAAAGTTTGTGCGGGCAATGTCATGCCATACCATACAGCTCATGCTGGAACATTGCTGAAGCAGGAATTAACACAACTCTCATCCCAGATAGGTGTAATTGACCTTTTGAAGGAACCCGAAGTTACCAGGAGCATAGAGATGGGTATGACCTATCCTGTCTTCCTGGATCCCCTTGCCGTGATGAGGCATCTCCACCGGAGGCGGGCCCAAGAGGCAGCTGCAGCCCATGCGGAAGCTCCCAGACGCAAGCAGCAGAAGCCACCAAGGTGTGGGGCGGCAGTGGCATAGTGGTATTATCACTGAACTAGCAACTCAGAGACCCAGGGTATTGCTCAGGGGACATGGGTTTGAATCCCACCATGGCAGAAGGTGGAATTTGAATTCAATTAATAAAATATGGAATTAAAAAGCTAGTCTAATGATAGTCATGAAACCATCGTTAATTGTTGTAAAAACCCATCTGGCTCCTTAGGGAAGGAAATCTGCTGTACTTACCTGGTCTGGCCTACATGTGACTCCAGACCCACAGCAATGTGGTTGACTCTGAAATGGCCGAGCAAGCCACTCAGTTGTATCTAACCGTTACAAAGTCAATAAGGAATAAAACCAGATGGACCACCCGACATCAACCTAGGCACCGGAAACAGCAACGGCAAACCCAGCCCTTTGACCCTGCAAAATCCTCCTTACTACTTGGCTTGTGCCAAAGTTGGGAGTGCTGTCCCACAGACTAGTAAAGCAACAGAGTGATATTGTTATACTCACCGAATCATTTGTTACAGACAGTGTCCCTGACACCGCCATCACCAACCCTGGGTATGTCCTGTGCCACTGGCAGGACAGACCCAGCAGAGGTGGTGGCACAGTGGTATCCAGTTGGGAGGGAGATGCCCAGGGAGCCTTCAAGAATAACTCCAGATCCCATCAAGTCTCATAGCATCAGGTCAAACATGGGCAAGGAAACCTCCTGATGATTAGCACCTACCGCCCTCCCTCAGCTGATGAATCAGTACTTCTCCATGTTGAACAGCATTTGGAGGAAGCACTGAGGGTGGCAAGGGCACAGAATGCAATCTGGGTGGGGGACTTCAATGTCCATCACCAAGAGTGGCTCGTTAGCACCACCACTGACCGAACTGGCTGAGTCCTAAAGGACTAGACTGGGTCTGCGGCAGGTGGTGAGGGAACCAACAAGAGGAAAAAATATACTTGATCTCGTTCTCACCAAACTGCCTGTGACAGATGCATCCATCCATAACAGTATTGGTAGAAGTGACCACCGTACAGTCCTTGTAGAGACGAAGTCCCGTCTTTACATTGAGGATACGGGATAGATTTCGAATAGATCTAGCAATGCAAAACTGGGCATCCACGAGGTGCTGTGGGCTATCAGCAGCAGCAGAATTGTATTCAACCACAATCTGTAACCTCATGGCCCAGCATATCCCCCACTCTACCATTACCATCAAGCCAGGGGATCAACTCTGGTTCAATGAAAAGTTCAGGATGGTATACCTCAAAATGAGGTGTCAAGCTGGTGAAGTTACATCCCAGGACTACTTGTGTGTCAAACAGCGTAAGCAACATGCAATAGACAAAGCTAAGTGATCTCATAACCAATGAATCAGATCTAAACTCTGCAGTCCGCCATATCCAGTGGTGAATGGTGGTGGACAATTAAACAACTAGCTGGAGGAGGTAGCTCCACAAATATCCCCATCCTCAATGATGGGGGAGCCCAGCACATCAGTGCGAAAGATAAGGCTGAAGCATTTGCAACAATCTTCAGCCAGAAGTGCCGAGTTGGTGATGCATCTCGGCCTCCTTCTGAAGTCACCAGCATCACATATGCCAGTCTTGAGCCAATTCAATTCACTCTGCGCGATATCAAGAAACGACTGAAGGCACTGGATACTGCAAAGACTATGGGCCCTGCCAACATTCCAGCAATAGTACTGAAGACCTGTGCTCCAGAACTTGCCACGCCCCTATCCAAGCTGCTCCAGTACAGCTACAACACTGGCATCTACGCAGCAATGTGGAAAATTGCCCATTTATGTCCTGTACACAAAAAGCAGGACAAGTCTAACCTGGCCAATTACCGCCCCATCAGTCTACTCTCAATCATCAGTAAAGTGATGGAAGATGTCATCAACAGTGCCATTAAGCGGCACTTACTGAGCAATAAGCTGCTCACTGACGCTCAGTTTGGGTTCTGCCAGGGCCACTCAGCTCCTGTCCTCACTACAGCCTTGGTTCAAACATAGACAAAAGAGCTGAACTCAAGAGGTGAGGTGAGAGTGACTGCCATTGACATCAAGGCAGCATTTGACCATGTGACAGCAAGGAGCCCTAGCAAAACTGGAGTCAATGGGAATCAAGGGGAAAACTCTCCTCTGGTTGGAGTCATACCTAGCGCAGAGGAAGATGGTTGTGGTTGTTGGAGGTCAATCATCTCAGCTCCAGGATATCACTACAGGAGTTCCTCAGGGTAGTGTCCTAGGCCCAACCATCTTCAGCTGCTTCATCAATGACTTTCCTTCAATCATAAGGTCAGACGTGGGGATGTTCGCTGATGATCGCACAATGTCCAGCAACATTCGTGACTCCTCAGATACTGAAGCAGTCATGTAGAAATGCAACAAGACCTGGACAATATCCAGGCTTGAGCTGATAAATGGCAAGTAACATTCACACCACACAAGTGCCAGGCAATGACCATTTCAAACAAGAGAGAATCTAACCATCTCCCCTTGACATTCAGTGGCATTACGATCACTGAATCCCCCACTATCAACATCCTAGGGGTTACCATTGACCAGAAACTGAACTGGAGTAACATATAAATACCGTGGCTACAAGAGCAAGTCAGAGGCTAGGAATCCTGTGGCAAGTAACTCACCGCCTGACTCCCCAAAGCCTGTCCACCATCTACAAGGCACAAGTCAGGAGTGTGATGAAATACTCTCCACTTGCCTGGATGGGTGCAGCTCCAACAACACTCAAGAAGTTCGACACCTTCCAAGCCAAAGCAGCCCGCTTGATTGGGACCCCATCCACAAACATTCACTCCCTCCACCACCGACGCACAGTGGCAGCAGTGACTACCATCTACAAGATGCACTGCAGCAACGCACCAAGGCTCCTTAGACAGCACCTTCCAAACCCGCGACCTCGGCCACCTAGAAGGGCAAGAGCAGTGAATCATGGGAACACCACCACCTGCAAGTTCCCCTCAAAGCCACACACCATCCTGACTTGGAACTATATCGCTGTTCCTTCACTGTTGCTGAGTCAAAATACTCTAATTCCCTTGCTAACAGCACTGTGGGTGTACCTATCCAAGGGAACAGCAGCGGTTCAAGAAGGCAGCTCACCACCACCTTCTCAAGGGCAATTAGGGTAGGACAACAAATGCAGGCCTAGCCAGCGACGCCCACATCCCACGAACAAACAAAACAAAAGTAACCCAGATACGCCAGCGAGTCTATAGGACTCGGATGGCATACCTCCAGATATCTGAGCACCAGTGTCAGAGACGACTGTGGATGTCCAGAGAGGCCGTCACACGTCTCTGCGCACTGCTGAATAATGGCCTGCAATCAATGGGCTTTGGTAGTCACACTCTTCTTGTGGCCCTAAAGTTACCGTGGCCTTAAACTTCTACGTCTCTGGATCATTCCAGCAATCCACTGGCAACAAGTGTAGGGTCTCTCGATCCGCAGTACACCCATGCATCAAAGAGGTTACTGATGCTTTTTACAGGAGGGCTAGCGACTATGTCCACTTCAGGACGGACCCTAAGAGTCAGGCTGAGAGGGCCGTTAGATTTGGGGCCATTGCAGAATTCCCACAGGTGTAAGGAGTCATTGACTTGTCATGCTTGCCACCTGCCAAGAATGAGGCACATCAATTTTGTCATGAACATTGATTTTTAACTGTTGTTGGAATGAGGAAATGACTTGTTAAACAGATCAGCCGTGGCTGGAAAAAAATCATTTACATACTAACAGACATCGAAGGTGAGGAAGCGTATTCCAGGGCCTGCTATGGAGGATACAATCCACAAGGGCCAGGATTGGTTAGGCCAGCTGGTCACCTGATGAACTGGCTGTTCCAGGGTTTTCTTTTGAATTGGTCACAGAGAGTTTGATGGCAGAGTGTCTGTTTGCTGCTGGACTGAGAAGATCTCTCCTCTCTGCTCCCATCTCTTTCTCACAAGCCTCTAAATCCACTGAAGACACATGAACCCCAAGTGAGAAAAGTCTCCTACAGCGAACAAGGTTTAAGAAGAATATTGGGTTCCAACGAAAAGCAAGATTTACCTACAATCAAGGACTCTAAAGTGAGCTCGAAGAACTGTAACAACAACTCTTCAGATATAGCCTCAAACTTTTCCACTTTATCTTTCTTCTGCTCTTTTCTGTCTCTTGCATGTGTGTATCGCATATGCATGCTAATGTGGGTACGTCATGTATCCGTAGGCGTTTACTGAATTAGAGTTTAAGTTTAAGTTTAATGAATTTCAACTTTCTTCTTTAAACCTAAGAAAGCCTGTTTGTGCTGGTTTCTTTGCCTTATAATTGGAAAGCGGTGAATGAGGATTCACCAAAGGGGGAGCTAAAAACAAGGTGTGTTTAAAAATAAAACCCTATTACAGTAAGACCAGTTGATGGCTGAAAGGGAACCCTAGACCTCTTTCCTCACCTGGTCGTAACAGACTACACATTTGTTGCCATCAAGGCTCCCACAGAACAACCTGCCGCATACGTAAACAGAAAGGGCTTTCATTCCATCAATGCGCAGCTAATGCATGACCACAGAAAGTGCTTCCTGCAAGTGTGTGCCTGCTTCCCAGGCAGCTGCCATGACTCATTCAACTTCAGGGGTGGATTCTTGGCGATAAGGCCTACCCCTTGATGATATGTCTCTGACGCCAGTGAACCCCAGAGCGCTACAACACCTGCCATGGCTCCACCCAAGCTACCTTTGAGCAGGCCATCAGTATGCTGAAGGTGCGCTTTCGCTGCCTTGATAAATCTGGCAGAGCTGTACATTACGCACCAGACAGAGGTGGGCACATCGTTGTAGTCTGCTGCGTTCTTCGCAACATCACAGTACAGAGGCGGGAGGCCTTGCAGGATGAAGAGGTATGGGAGCAGGACACATCCTCCGACGATGACAACCCACAGGGCAACCAATAACAACCACTCATGGGAGCACACAGAGCAGTGATGGAGGATCGACATGGCGAGCAGCGAGCAAGGGAGGCAAGGCAAAGACTGATTATTGAGCACTTCCATAATTCCTGAAGTTCAACAAATGTTTCTCAGAGCACAACCCACCATCCTGCATCTCGTCTGAAGTCTTCTGCCTCTGTAACATCCGTCTCTCCAGCATGACTGGCAGTAGCTAACTGAGCCACTGCCCATGTGTCTTCACCTGTGCAGTGTCGCAGCATGCCTATTGGCATGGAAATGATGTTATTTCTTACATTGGCAGTACTGTCAGGCTTATGATGTAAGGGAAAGACACATAATCAACCCATGGTGGCTTACATTATTCAGACAATAAAGGCTGATGATTGGCAGGACAACACATTTAATTAAAGTACACTTGACATATCTGTCTCACCTGTGAATATCCATATGTGTCAAGGTGTCTTTTTAATATATTTGCGGGTGCTCCTTCGCGGTGTAACATCTGCGCTGGCACTTGGACTGGAATCAGGCTGCTGATCAGGACGCCCCTGGGCCTGGGATGACTTCGGCAGTCGTCCTCTGGGTGCCTGAGGACTGGAGGGCCCCAGCTGCATGAGGGCCTCCTGCACCAGTGCAGGGCTGTCCTCAGCCATCGCAGCTGCTGGAGTTGGACTTGTTGGCAGAGGGGCTGAGCAGCCGGTGTCCACACTCGAATCACCCTGAGGGAAGATCCCAGATGTGAAGTGCAACCTCTCCTCCTCCCTCCCAATGCTAATTGGAACCTCCCTGTTCTTCAATGAAGGTCCAGGGGCGTGAACAATCTCCATGCTCCTGGTCCTTCTCTCGCCCAGCCACTGCTGAATTGAAGTCATGGCCAAGGCAAGGGTTTGCAGGTCATGGCGCATCTGTGGAATGTGGCTCTCCATGAGGGTCGCCAACCTCTCGAGGGATGAAGCCATGCGCTTATTGGTCTGTGACATGGCAGCAGTCATGGCATGGATGGACTTCACCACCATCTGCTCAAGGCTGCGCATGGCCTCTGGCATCTCTGCCAGATGTTGCCTTACCCCTCCCTGCAATTCCAGCATGCCCTGTGCTGCCAACAACAGAGGCTTATCATCTTCCTGGGGCTCAGCATGGGCCTGGACACCCACAGTCCTCCAACTGTCAGAGGCCTCAACTGTCTCAGCCTTAGCCAGCTGCTCGGGTGCGTGTGTTGTGCTCTCACCAATTCGTGACCCCGAATGTAATGCTGATCGGATACCCACCGAAGTGAGAGTATCTGTGCTGGTGGAAGGTGCAGGAGTGCCATGGGATGGTGCATTCTCTGATTGTATCTCTTCCTCAGAGATACTCGTCCTTTCCTCAGTCTCTGGTGGCATTGCCGAGCATCGCCCTGAAAGATACGATGTGAAGAATAAACATTTAGGTGTTGTGGTACACAGTTTGCAATGATGACAGCATAGTGTCTGCACATGAGATGTAATTTCGAATCATTCTGTATTTGGCAATAATCACTCTCTTCAACTGGCACCCCGAGTTCCATGACCGACATGGCACATGCGCCTTGGCTCCCGGCTAACTCCAGCACCTCCTCTTCAGCTTGCGACGGAGATCTCAGGTCGGGCACCCCACCTCCAGTCCGGGACACCTCCTAAATATTGTGGGCCCTCCTCTCCTGAAAGAGTAAGAATGCAGATATTGAGCATTGCCAAACATCAACATCACAGTTGTACCAACATGGACGCTACATTGACACCTGGGCATACGGACTCACCCTGTCATGGGTCTGATGTGCTCTGAGGTATTAACGAGGGAGACCTGATTCATATATGCAGCCAGTCATGTATCATCAATCCTTCCTGACCTCCCTGTCTCGGAAATGGCAGTGGCATCCTTGTGGCATACCGTGTAGAGACAACCAGATCACACCGAGCAATTTTGAAATGTGCCACTTGCCTTTGCTAAACGCAGGAGGTCATTGACCCTCTTCCGACACTGGATCCCAGTTTCGTCGGGTGACCCCACGGCTGCTAACTTCCTCTGTGATCTCCGTCCACGCTTGTTTGGTCAGGCGGGAGGACCTTTTCTTGCCATCTCTGGGAAAAAGGACCTCCCGCCTTTCCTGTGCAGCCTGGAGAAGAATAAGCATGGAGGCATCACTGAACCGTGGGGCCAGCCTTGCTCGGACCTCTGCCATGACCAGAGGGATGCCCAGTGGTGCCGCTTGCTGATTGTCAGATTTCTGAAACACTTCTGAAATGTTGCTCCAAAAAGCTTCACTGCAATCCAGGCAGAGAGGTGAATGCAGGGCTGGCAGTCTTTTAAAGATGGGGCCAGCACCTACTCCTGCATCAGATGACGCTGTTCACGGCGTCGCCAATGCCGCTCCCACCACGTGATTGTGGGGGGGGGGGGTGCGGTGGTAGCCGCTTTCAATATATTAAGTGGCCACCCACCGTTTAATCACGGTGGCGCGACTGTGTGGGCCACGTGCGGGGTGGCCGCCATGTCCCGCATGGGACTACAAAATCCAGCTATAAATGTATTTTTCTTCTGGATGTTATGTCCAAACTGACTCTGGTGGTTGGCACAATCGGTTTCTGTGGCTGTGCTTCACTTAAATAAAACTGGCCAGCTAGCGCGTTACTCAGACTGCTCATAGCTAGTTCACTATTTGGGTTGGTGGCTCTAAATCTGGCAGGGCAGAGACTGAAGCGAGCCTGCAACAGCATCTTAAAAGGGAGGGTTGAGAAGATTGGGGAATGAACACAGCAGCAGATTTAAGTGACAAAGAAATGAAAATGCACACCAGACTGTAAGGAGTTAAACTGAAGGAGGCCTTTAAAGTTTAAAGAATGAAGCAAAAGTCATTGCCAGACCTTTTTTCATCTTTAGCCTTTGTTACGAGCTCACAGGACAAAAGTCTTTCTTGTACTGTGTTTATTGAACTGAGCTTGTGATGGCTGCCTGCAGTGAGTGCCTCATGGTAGAGGTCACATGATTATGGCAAGCCAGAAGCCACATTAGTACAGTATTGCATTTCTATCCCAAACATCCCCCTTTTCATACAAAAAGACCCAAAAGAATTTGCATGCATTATCATTTACACTGTGAGTTGCCCAAGTTACCCACTATGCACACAACTGTTCTCATGCATTAGCAGTTTCTCGTCAGTCTCTGCACATGCATTGCACACATAGTCTTTAAATCATGCCGGTCTCTTAATGGTAATTGTGCGCATTGTCGTTAGCTATTAAACTGGTTGATTTTCCTTCTCCGGGGAGTGTCGTTCCAACGTCATTTGTTGCTGCGGTAACTGCTGTTATTCAGTTTCTGTTGTTGGGTGGTGTGGACCTCTGGGACTGATGGTTGGTCTGTGGTCTGTGCAGCTAGTGAGTTCACATCTTCCTGATTGGCTGCCTGCAGTGATGGAACAGCTTCTCCAGTTGTGCGTATGTGCCTGTAGTTGTGACGGTTATATCTGGTCGTTCACTTCCACCACCTACGCAGGTCCCAGGTTGCCACTTGGGCTGACTCTTGTTGTAAGCATTGGATGTTTGTACCCTGACTGGCTCTCCAATGCTCAATTCTGGCAATGGTTTGGCAGTTTTGTCGAAATGAAATTTGGCTTTCTGCTGTTTCACCTTGATTTTGTCACTCGCACCTTTTACTACTTCTGGCTTCAGTAATTTATTTGGTTTTGGAAGAGTAGTTTGGGTGCAGCATGACATTAGTCTTTGTATCGGACTACTTTCCATGCCTTCAGTAGGTGCATTTCTCTACTCGAGGATTGCTTTGTATACGTCTGTGCTGGAGTTGCTCGATTTCTTTATGATTCCTTTCACGATTTTCACTGTCACCTCAGCCTTTCTATTTGATTGGGGATAGCGTGGAGATGAAGTATGGTGTTGAATTTTCCAATCCTTTATGAAGCAGCTGAATTCTTTGCTTGTAAACTGAGGTCCGTTGTTGCTTATCATAATGTCTGGAATGCCATAACGACCGAAGCGTGCTTTCAGGCATTCTACAATCTCACCGATAGTCGTTGCGGTCAGCTGGTCTACCTCCCAGTAGTCAGAATAGTAGTCGACGGTGACAAGATAATCAGTTCCTGTGACAGTGAAGAGGTCTACTCCCAGCTTCATCCATGGTCTATCTGGGATGTCATGTGTCATCAGTGGCTCTTTAGCTTGCTTAGCTTGGTACTCGTTACACACACTGCACTGGCTGATGTGGTCCTTGATTTCATTGCTCATGTTTGGCCAGTAGAGCACTTCGCTTGCCTTCCTCAGACACAACTCAATTCCTTTGTGGCTTGCATGGATGTGCTTTAGCATCATTCCTATCAACTCCTTATGGATAATGACTCTATTTCCTTTGTACAAGATGTTATCTTGGCCTGTCAATTCATCTCTGTATACCCAATATTGTCTCGTAACCACAGGAGTGTCCTTGATGCTTTCAGGCAATCCTTTCAATGCAGCTTCTTGTTCTGTGACCCAATACCACTGCATGTCCTTGGCAGTGAGTTGGCATAATGGTTCACACTCCGACGACAAAATGGGCAAGAGTTTTGCTAAATAGTTTTCTAAACACTAATAAATCGTTGCACCGCCTTTATATCTGTTGGTTGCCACAATGCTGCTACTGCTCTCATCTTTTTGGGATCCGGGCAGAGACCTTTTGCTGTCAGTACATGACCTATGTACTTGACTTTGGGCATCTTTAATTGCAATTTTTTCTTGTTCAGCTTTGGGTTCATCTGGTGAGCTCTGTCTATCTGTCACACTAGATTTTGATTGTGGTCAGCAATGGCTTCTTCCATTGTGTCTCCGCATCCATAAACTAGCAGATCATCCACTATAACTTCCACTCCAGGAAGATCACTATCTGTCTCATGCTGTCTGCACTGATACTCCTCTGGAGCCATGGAAATGCCAAACGGCATTGCAACCATTTGTATCTCCCAAATGGTATACAGAATGTGGTTTGAAAGCTGCTGCTTTCATCCAGCTTCACTTGCCAGTAACCATCCTTCGCATCTATGTTAGTGAAGATTTTTGTCTTTACAAGTTGTGGCAAAATTCCTTCGATGGTTGGCATGGGATAGTGAGATCTCTTCAGAGCTTTATTTAGATCCTTTGGGTCGCCGCATACTCTCAGCTTTCCAGCTTCTTTCACTTCTACCATGCTGCTAATCCATTCTGTAGGGGTTGCCACTTTCTTGATTACACCCTTCCTTTCATGCTCTTCTATCTTGTCTTTCAGGTTGGCCTTGAGGGCAGCTGGACCTTTCCTCAGCAGATGCTGAATTGGTCTTACCCTCTCCTCTACTTCGAGATGATATTATCCAGGAAGACATCCTAAACCTGTAAACACATTGTTGTACTCCTCTAGGATCTGTTCCACAGTCAATAATGTGCTGCGACACATTGCAAACCTCTTTTGGCACGTTGAGAGTTGAAGCTTTGGACTTGCTTCGGCTGAGATGTGTGGCTTTTGCTTGCCTTATATGATCTGGAACTCCAAATCTTTGTTCTTGTCATTGCATTGGGCTCTCAGAGTAACTTGTCCTCTTGGCAGTAGTATGGTGCCATCAGAAAGCCTCAACCTTACTTTTGAGGGCTTCATTTTTAGATTGCCATGTTGAGCCACTTCGCACAGTTCTGTGAAGGTCATGATGTTGCATGACGCACAAGTGTCTATCTGACACTTCATGTTGACTTGATATTGTCCTTTTGTCCTTGTCCATCTTTCCAACAGTCACAAACCATCTATCACCTATCAACCTGACTGAACCAACATGTTGTATGGTGTATAGTGATTTGTCAGAATCTTTGGCTGATATCTCTCCAGTGGCCGTCGATACCTGCTTGTTGTGCTTCCTTCTAGCCAAACACTTGTGTGCAGAATGATTCGTCTTCTTGCAGTGAGAACACTGCTTTCTCCACACTGGACACACCTTTTCCTGCGCGTGATGTCCTCCACAGTATTTGCATCCTATCCTTTGTCCGTGATCCTTCTGCCCTTTTGGCCTGGGATGTTCATCAGCATAATGCAAGGCCTGGTCTGTTCATGCCATGATTATGCTCTAATTGCTGATTTACAACCTCAGTGCTTCTGCACATGTTGATTGCTTTCCTAAGAGTAAGTTTGTCCTCTCTCAGTAGATATGCACTCACTGCGGGATCTCTTATACCTAATATAATCCTGTCTTTAATTCGATCATCTTTTAGTGTGCAAATTCATAGGATTCTGCAAGCTGCGTTAATGCAGTCACATATTGATCAATGGACTCTTTTTCACCTTGGTCCTGAATATTGAACACATACCATTCATAAGTTATGTTCACAGGGTTCAAAGTATGCCTTCAAGGCTTTCAAAATTTCTGCTGTCCATTGTTCTTTGTTCTCCGGAGAGATTTAGGGTGGAATATGTTTTCTAACAGTCTCTCCCAACAGTGATAAAAGTGTAGCTACTCATAGCTGCTCTGGTTTCTTAATTAAATCTGTCGCAATTTTGTAATTGTGCCAATGCAAGTGAAAAAACTGCCAGTTCTGCTTCATATCACCTTTCATTTCGACCGGTGCCAGGAGGGGAAAATTTACAGCCATTGTGTCTTATCCAGTGCTTTCAGCTGTGGCCTGTTTCTTTGTTTCTTTTCTATGGCTTCCTGTGGCTTTCAGCAGTTTTTAGCACCTCTGAACATTCATGGTTTCTCTTTCAGAAGCTGTGCTTCTATCCAGCTCTTCAACACTCAATCTCAGCTCCACTCTGACACCATGTTACGAGCTCACAGGACAAAAGTCTTCCTTGTACTGTGTCTTTATTGAACTGAGCTTGTGATGGCTGCCTGCAGAAAGTGCCTCATGATAGAGGTCACATGACTATAGCAATCCAGGAGGCACATTAGTACAGCATTACATTTCTATCCCAAACAGCCTTCAAGTAACACTGCAAATGGCCACCTCGGGGCCTGTACTGCCCATGGTTTGTAGGTGGATGGAGAAAGCAGCAGTGGCAGTGCTGATTGACATCAAAATTGCCCTAACTGCATCATCTGTCCCTTTTTAAAATATATTAAGGTATATTTAAATATATTAATGAGGTCCCCATTTACTTCTGGCAGGAATACTGGCTGTCTAATTCACTTTCTGTCCCCAAATCAGAACTGGTGGACCTCCAGATGTAAGTTCCGAAGAAGGGTCACAGACCCGAAACGTTAACTCTGCTTCTCTTTCCACAGATGCTGCCAGACCTGCTGAGTGGTTCCAGCATTTCTTGTTTTTACTCCAGATGCAAGTTGGCAATGTTTTGATTTTTGACCCACCACAGCCCCATTTATCAAGCTCATAATTTTATACAATGGAGACCTTACTTGTGATGTTACCATCAGCAAGTAATGTTCTATTGGCATGCCATCTTCTATAATAAAACAAGAAATAGATGGAGCTATGCAGAAAGTGAGTACTAAAATTCTCCTTACATGCAGGACCTTGTTGATAACTTACCTATTTTCACCCTCCTTATTATACACAAGTATTATGTACTCTAGAGCTACATTACCAAACTTTTTGAAGGCTATGTTTGTTAAATAGGCAGTTAGTTTCTGGAGAAGAGAGAATGGAACATCATTGCAGGTGCATCACAGTTGGCTGGTTTTCTGATATTACTACTATCTGACTCAGGTTCACAAAATCATCCTAAACTCATGTTTTTATTGGCTGCTATTAAATTTGAAGAAAAACGGGAATAAATATTTTTTGTGAAAAAAGGTAATTTAATTTCAAATTTACTATTTACACATTTTTTCATCTTACGTTGACTTTTTGTTTTCATTACTCTCTGTTATGTCCGTGATAACTGATTTCCGCAAATTGACAAATCATCACTTCTCGAGTGTCAAGTCTTTGTTATAAAGGAACCTGACTGGAACAGTCGAGAGAGAAACAGAGTTAGCTTTTCAGGTTGATGACTTCTCCAGCTTCTGATTGGTTCTGACGAAAGTTCATTGACCTGAAATGGTAACTTTGGGCAGGAGCCGGGCACAGAGACAGTGGGGGGGGGGGGGGGGTTGGGGGTGGGGGTGGTATGGAGAGGGCGGGGGGGGGTGCAAACAAAGTGGCAAGGGATGTCGCTCCTGACATTGCCCGGGCCCCCTGCCATTTTGTCCGGGACAGGGAAGGCTTAGGATAGCCTTCCCGCCCAGGCCAATTGAAGCCCTTAAGTGGCCAATTAATGGCCACAAGAGGCTCTTGCTTTCTCCACTGCAATTTTGTGGAGGACGGAGGGGCCTCCACCTCGTGGAGATGCCGCCAGGTAACACCTGGTGGCCTGCTAGCGAGGTAGTTGGGGGTTCTTCCTTTGGGGGCAATCTAGGGCCCTGGAGGACCCCTCCAGTGGCGATGACTGCCCCCTCCCCTGGGAAGACCCCCACTCACCCTGTTGCCGGGGCCTGCCTGAATGGCCCCGGCGACCCTGGCTCCAATCACCTGTGTTGGTGTCTCCTGCTTCTTCGGTACTGTGGGGCCTCCTGCAGTACCAGAAGTGGCCACCGCTCCCGTTGGTGCTGCCGGAACTGCAGAGCTGCCAGCCTTCCAATTGGCCAGCAGCTCTGGAGGCGGCGCTCGACCCTTAAAGGGACAGCCTCCCCAACAGTGAGCAGTTAATTGGCTGCCTGCCATTAAATAGCAATGGGTGTACAATGGAGGACCGAGCCGGTTTCCCTCCTCCCCCGTATTCCATCCTACCATGGGACCCCTGTTGTCAGAATTAAATCTAGCTCCACAGATGCTGCCAGACCTGCTGGGTGTTTCCAGCATTTTCTGTTTTTATTTCAGATTTCCAGCATCCGCAGAATTTTGCTTTTTTTTGACTGGAACTGTCATTGTGTTGAGCACATGAGATAAAATCTTCAAACTCTATTTCATTCTTAAGCTTGACATGAAATGTTGTAAGCTCATTTCTTCTGTGCTTACAATGCTCTTCAAACTCCATTTTCAGAACTATGAGTTTGTTTTTACTTCATTTCCAAATTGAGCCACATTAAATTTGACATGGGGAGAAATGCCAAAGCTGATATCTCTTGGGTTTTTCGTATTAATCCTATAGCTGAATTGTAAACCTCAATTCTCTGGCAGGTTCCCCTCCAGATTGTACATTTGTTGGTTTCAGCTCAATTATATCTGTGGTATTCCTAACATCTGATACCATGTAATACTCACAGGGGTGTGGACTTAATTCTCTTTCAGAATAGGATGTCATTGCTTTGTGCACAATAATTTGTGTTTATTTAATATTCAGTAACATGCCTTTCTATAGAGATACATGGAATCATAGTAGTATCTTTTCATTTCCATCTGCATCCTGAGGATGCAAAACTCTGTGTCAGGAGCACTAAAGTCACAAGTTTAACTCACAGCTTTAAATCATACCAGACCATTTGGCTCGTTATGACTCTATCAGCGCTTGCTCCTTAAATGACATTTTCTATTCTAAACCCATTTTCCTACCCTTTTATATTCTTCCTTTCTCAATTCCCTTTAAAATTATATGGGATAACCTTCTTGGTGTGTGCTGCCAATGAAGAGTTGTGCACAATGGGCTCTAATATTGGGAAATGGAAAGTGTGCTGCCTGCCATTTTTCACTCAGTAATAGATCGAAAACTGAGGGCTAGGCACCTGTACTTTCCTGATATGTGCAGCCAATAAGGGAAGATACCCATTGGCAGCATGCAGAGCAGTAAGATCGTGATGTGAATCAGTGTGCAATGCTGATTTGAAGACAACGCTGCCATTTTGGAATAGCAACTTATATTTGTAGAGCGCCTTTAACATAATAAAACGTTCCAAAGCACTTCACAAGAATGTTCGAAAACAAAATTTGACACCAAACCACATAAGGAGATATTAAGTTAGATGACCGAATGCTTGGTCAAAGAGGTAGGTTTTAAAAAGTATCTTAAAGGAGGAAAGCGAGGTAGTGAGGTGGAGAAGTGTAGGGAGGGAATTCCAGAGCTTAGGGCCCAGGCGGCTAAAGGCGCAGCCGCCAATGGTTGAGCGATTAAATTCTGCTCAAGAGGACAGAATTAGATGAGCGCAGATATCTCGGAGGATTGTGGGGTTGGAGGAGATTACAGAGATAGGGAGGGGCAAAGCCATGGAGGGATCAGAAAACAAGGATGAGAATTTTTAAATCAAGACATTGCTTGACTGGGAGCCAATGTATGTCAGCATTGGCAACAGGGGTGATAGGTGACTTCGTGTGAGTTAAGACATGGGCAGCAGAGTTTTGGATGATCTCAAGTTTGCGGAAAGTAGAATGTGGGAGATCAGCCAGGAATGCCAAACTCCAGCCAACAGTTTTAACCACACACAGCGGAACAAGTCATTAAAGTGTCAGCAGTGGTTCAGTGGTAACACTCTTGCTTCTGAATCAGAAGATCGTGGGTTTAAGTCTGTTAAAAGGTGCTGTTCTCAGATGCGATGTTAAAGTCAGGCTCTTTCAGCTGGATGTAAAAGATCCCTTGGTACTATCTTGAATAAGAGCAGGGGAGTTATCCCTGGTGGCATGGCCAATATTTATCCCTCAATTGACATTGCTAAAATAGATTATCTGGTCATTATCACATTACTGTTTATGGGAGCTTGCTGTGCGCACATTGGCTGCAGCATTTCCTACATTACAGCAGAGACTACTTCACTGGCTGTAAAGCACTTTATGACATCCCTCAGTCCTGAAAGGCGGTATATAAATGCAAATCTTTCTTCTTTCATTATTTAAAGGATCTCCCCACCAGCATTATTTAAAAGGAACATGAAGTATTTACAAGTTAATTGCTAGATTATTTTTTTGGCTGGTCCTACAGTACTTTTTGTGTCATTTAAATTATTGTGCTGAAAGAAGTTGTTTCCAGATATAGGAATAAAAGGGTGCAAAGTGATTTTACAGTTTAATTTGGGGAATTGCCTTTTTTATCTCCACATGATTTAATTTTATTTTTAACTTAATGGGCTCTTTATCCTAAAGAAATTTCAGGCACAACCCAGGGCTTTATAAACAAAGCAATCATTTATTTTTAATACACTGGAAAACTTACATTTGAATTTAAACAACATCTTGAGTTTACGTATAAATTAGAATTATTTTAAAATACAATAACCTTAATACAAAAGCAAAATACTGCAGATGCTGGAAATCTGAAAAAAAAACAGAAAATACTGGACAAACTCCAGATCTGGCAGCATCTGTGGAGAGAGAAACAGAGTTAATGATTCAGATCCATGACATTTCATCAGTGACAATAGGTCACAGACCTGAAACACTGGGCTGAATTTTGCCGCTTAGCTGAAAGTCCCACCACTGGGGCTGAAAGTGGGAGGCCACCCCACTTCAGTGGGTGGCGGGACCCAGGGTGGCAGCCAATTAAGGACTGTGGTCCAAACCCAAGAGCTGCCGGCCCAATCAGAAGGCTCTGTTGCTGGTGTTCTCACTGCATCAAGTTCATGCTCTTCCTCCTACTCCTCATGTTGCTCCTCCTCCTTATTCTCCTTCTCATCTTTTGAAGAGGCAGTGTGCTCAGCACCTGGAGCTGCAGTCCTCTCTGCTGCGCTACATTGTGCAAGACGCAGCACACCACTATCATTCTCGATACTCAGGCTGGTGCATACTGAAGGGTGCCTCTAGATCTGTCCAGGCACCTAAAGTACATTTTCAGCATCCTAATTGCTTGCTTGATGATAGCTCTTGTGGTCAAGTTGCTTTGATTCTATCTTTCCTGGGCATCATTGTATGGACTCCTAAAGGGTGTTGTCAGTCAGGTCTTCAGTGGGTAGTCCTTGTCTCCAAGGAACCATCTGCTAACTCTGCTTCAAGGTGTGAAGAGGCCAGTGAGGTTTGATTGGCACAGGATGTAAGTATCATGGCAGTTCCCTGGGAATCTTGCACAAACATGATGATAGTCTTATGTTTGCTCACAAGTTGCACATTGATGAAGTAGAAGACCTTGTGGTTGATGAATACTCCAGGATGATCTGGGGACACCTTGATTGCGACATATGTGCAGTCAATAACTCCTTGGACCTGTGGGAAGTCAGCAAGAGCTGCAAAGTCCAGCACCCGCTCTTGCTGACAGGTCTCATGGGTTGCGAAGTGCACATAATACCCGGCCCTGGCAAACATAGCACCAGTCACCTGTGCGATGCATTTGTGGGCAGCAGATTGTGAGATTCTGCAAATACCTTCTGCTGATCCCTGGAAGGAACCAGAGGCGAAGATATTAAAGGTGGTGGTGGTGACTTTGACAGCCACTGGCAATGCATACCCACCTGTGTCCACTTAGCAGGAGGTCTTCCTATAGGAGACTGTTAATGTTAGCAACCACCTGAAGCAATACTCTAAGCCTCCTGAGGCACTGGGGTTCGGACATGTCCAGGTAACTGATGCTCTGCCTATAAAACCTGAATTGGGGGTATCACTTCCTGTGAGCTGTACCTCTGTGCTCATCCCTTCTCTCCTATGGAGCGACAGAAGGTTAAGGAAAAGGCTGCTGCTGCTGCTGCTGCTATTGCTGCTCACCTTAATCCTCATCTTAGGTCCCAGGTAAAGCTGCATAAGCGGCTCCCATGGTGAACTGATGTTTGACAGAGGGAAGTGTAGATCAGATGCACTAAACTCCAAGGTGGTAGAAATGGTCTCCAAATTATTGGAAATCGCACTCTTAGAAAAAGCCTCTGGAAAAAGACTTTTGCTTAGGCAAGGAAGTAAATGTGGAGTTATGGTACTTACAGGATTCTTTGCTTGTCATTTGTTCAGTCCCCTCAATTCCCACCATCCTCTTGCCTTACTTTCACTGGTGAGTTTCAGGAAGCCCGAGAAACCCGTGCACTTAGAGTTAATTTTGAAAAGCCAGGTTAAAACAGCTTTTAACATATCTAAATTGGCAACCTGCCTCTCCTGAGGGTGGTTTCTCGCACATAGCTGAACGCTCTGAAGTTAAAGGCATGATCTTATTGAATGGCAGAGCAGGCTTGAGGGGCCGTATGGCCTACTCCTGCTCTTAATTTGTATGTATGTATGTATGTATGTATGTAAACAAAGGATAATTGTTGACGGGTGTTTTTGCGACTGGAAGGCTGTTTCCAGTGGAGTTCTGCAGGGCTCAGTACTAGGCCCCCTGCTTTTTGTGGCATATATTAACAATTTGGATGTAAATGCAGGGGAAATGATCAAGAAGTTTGCAGACGACACAAAAACTGACCGCGTGGTTGATAATGAGGAGGAAAGCTGTAGTATCAATATCAGTGGACTGGTCAGGTGGGCAGAAAAGTGACAAATGGAATTTAACCCAGAGAAGTGTGAGGTAATGCATTTGGTGAGGTCAAACAAGGCAAAGGAATACACAATAAATGGGAGAATACTGAGAGGTGTAGAGAAAGTGAGGGACCTTGGAGTGAATGTCCACAGATCCCTGAAGGTAGGAGCACAGGTCAATAAGGTGGTTAAGAAAGCATATGGAATCCTTTCTTTTATTAGCCGAGGCATAGAATATAAGAGTAGGGAGGTTTTGCTGGAACTATACAGTTTTACGAGGATGTTACCAGGACTGGAAAAATGCAGCTATGAGGAAAGATTGGATAGGCTGGGATTGTTCTCTTTGGAACAGATGAGGCTGAGGGGAGATTTGACTGAGATGTACAAAATTGTGAGGGGCCTAGATAGAGTGGATGGGAAGGGCCTATTTACCTTAGCCGAGGGGTCAGTGACTAGGAGGCATGGTGATTGGTAGAAGGATTAGAGGGGAGATGAGGAATTTTTTTTCACCTAGAGGATGTTGGGGTTCTGAAACTCATAGCCTGAAAGGGTGGTAGAGGCAGAAAACTTTGCTTGTCATGGAGTGCAATGGAGGTTCACCAGACTAATCCATGGGATGGCGGGATTGTCTTTTGAGGAGAGAGTGAGGAAACTGGGCCTGTATTCTCTAGAGTTTCGAAGAATGAGAGGTGATCTCATTGAAACTTACAAAGTTCTTACAGGCTGTGCAGGGTGGATGTAGATAGGATGTTACCCCTGGCTGGTGAGACTAGAACCAGGGGACATAATCTCAGAATAAGGGGCAGGCCATTTAAGACTGAGATAAGGAAGAATTTCTTCACTCAGTGGGTGGTGAATCTTTGGAATTCTCTACCCCAGGGGGCTGTGGAAGCTCAATCATTGAGCATGTTCAAGACAGAAATCGATAGATTTCTGGAGACAAATGACATCAAGGGATATGGTAATGGCGCGGGAAAGTGGCGTGAGGTAGATGATCTGCCATGATTCCATTGAATGGTGGAGAAGGCTCGACAGGCTGAATGGCCTACTCCTGTTCCAATGTACCTTACTGCATTTAAAAGGTGCCTGGATGTGCACCTGAAGTGCCGTAACTTGCAGGGCTACGGACCAAATGCTGGAAAGTGGGATTAGGCTGGGTGGTTCTTTCTTTTCCGTGGCACAGACATGATGGGCTAAGTGGTCTCTTTCTGTGCCTTAAACTTTCTATGATTCTATATGAGGTGACGCTGCCAGGTAGTGAAAGGCGAGGTTGGAGCAGATGTGGAGTTGTGTCTCTATTTACTCTCCATTTTGCTTAGCTTTTAAATCCCCTCTTTAACCTAGAACCACACCTGTGGGGTGATGGCTTGTCAACAAGGTTCCTACAAATACAATCCACGATTGATTGCCGCTTCACTTGTTTTCTCTCAGTTTACACAACATAACGTATGCAGGTGTTCAAAATGATACCCAGCTTGCTTGGTCTCGTTCTTGTTACTATGGTGATCTATTCTCTGCTGTGTGGTCTTTTACAATGCATTCACTACATAACCAAGTGCAGTCGGCAGGTTTTCAAATTACCTTTCAAGAGTCCTTTCCCTTTAGCCATGCTGGAGCTGATTTACTAGAAGGCTTTCATTTATCATGTGAATTTTCACTATTCAGACATGGGAGGGTTCCTCTGAGAATTAACCATGAATGAGAGAATGAAGAGCGGTCATGTAGAAGAGGATATGCTGCTTAAAGAGGGAGGATGAGGAAGGGGCTCCAGGGCACTTAGCAGGAGGCCATATCCATGGAGGGTCTTCAGAGGGCAATTCTTTTCCCTCAACTTCAATAAGGACAAGTGCATGAAACGTCTTCCGTTCACAAAAGACTTTTTGACTGATATCTGTCAACAACTGCAGCCACAATTGCAGCCTCAAAGCAGGGCAAGGACCACATTGCCTGTGGATGTTAAAGTGACGTGGTGCTTAATTTTTATGCCTCTGGTTCCTTTGAGGCTGCTGCTGGAGAGATAAGCAACATTCTATATAATGAAAAACACATTCATCTCAGTCCCTCTTGCTAGAGACAAGCAGGATGAGCAAGCACAAAGTTTTGCAATGGATTACAGGCTTCCCCATGGTGCAGGGTGCCACTGATTGCAGACAAGGCATCTCAACTTGGCCATATTCATCAACTGAAAGGGATTCCACTCCTTCAATGTGCAACTGGTGCAAATGTTTGAGACAGTGAGAAAAACCTTTCCTACTGTAGTGAAGATGATATAACAGTCAAACAGGTATTAGGCTTGGAAGAAACTAGAAGCATCGTGAGAGATCCTAGCTGGACATGCTTAATGAAAGCAAAATACTGCAGATGCTGGAAATCTGAAATAAAAACAAGAAATGCTGGAAATACTCAGCAGGTCTGGCAGCATCTGTGGGGAGAGAAGCAGAGTTAACGTTTCAGGTCAGTGACCCTTCATCAGAACTGGCAAAGGTTAGAAATGTAATAGGTTTTAGTGTAAATAGTTTTAGTGTAAATAGGAGTGTAAATAGTTATGTATATAAAATAAATGAGTTACTATTTAGCTATACAAAGACTCTGACACATCTGTAAACAAGGCTCGGACTACACGAACAACAATATACAACTACACCTCCCTATTCATGGACAGTCTCACACTCCTTACCTTTCCTCCATCACTGACCATCACATCAGGGTAGGGAGGAGTTCTGGTTGGGAACACTGTGGAGTTTTAACTATGTTTTTTTAAAACAGGTTTTCCATCTGGAAGCCAGCCTGATTGACAGGTTTGGCTTCCTCATGGATGGGAAATGATCCAGAAAAGGTTTCCTGCTCCTCAGGGAGAAGGTGGCGTAGTGGTAATGTCACTGAACTAGTAATCCAGAGGCCCAGGCTAATACACTGGGGACACAGGCTCAAATTGCATCACAGGAGCTGGTGGAATTTAAATTCAATTAATTAATAAAAAATCTGGAACTGAAAGCTAGACTCAGTAATGGTGCCATGAAACCATTATCGATTGTCATAAATACCCATCTGGTTCACTAATGTACTTCAGGGAAGGAAATCTGCCGTCCTAACCTAGTCTGGCCTATATGTGACTCCAGACCCACAGTAATGTGGTTGACTCTTAAATGCCCTCTGAAATGGCCTAGCAAGCCATTCAGTCGTCAAGAGAAATTAGGGATGGCAGCAAATGCTGGCATTGCCAGCGACACCCACATCCCATGAAAGAATAAAAAAATGATTAGAGATTGGTTATGAATATATATCAAAAAGAGCAGTGGTCTCAAAACTGACCCCTGGGGGACACCACTGTATACGTCCCTCCAGTCTTTTTGTTTTTTTTTATTCATTCATGGGAAGTGGTCGTCACTGGCTATGCCAGCATTTATTGCCCATCCCTAACTGCCCTTGAGAGGGTGGTGGTGAGCTGCCTTTTTGAACCGCTGCAGTCCATGTGAGGTAGGCACACCCACAGTGCTGTTAGGAAGGGAGTTCCAGGATTTTGACCCAGCGACAGTGAAAGAACGGCGACATAGTTCCAAGTCAGGATGGTGTGTGACTTGGACGGGAATTTTCAGGTGGTAATGTTCCCATGAATCTGCTGCCCTTGTCCTTCGAGGTGGTAGAGATCGCGGGTTTGGAAGGTGCTGTCTAAGGAGCCTTGGTGCATTGCTGCAGCGCATCTTGTAGATGGTACACACTGCTGCCACTGTGCGTCGGTGGTGGAGGGAGTTAATGTTTGTGAATGGTGTGCCAATCAAGCGGGCTGCTTTGTCCTGGATGGTGTCGCGCTTCTGAGGTGTTGTTGGAGCTGCACCCATCCAGGCAAGTGGAGAGTATTCCATCACACTCCTGACTTGTGCCTTGTAGATGGTGGACAGGCTTTGGGGAGTCAGGAGGTGAGTTACTCGCCGCAGGATTCCTAGCCACTGACTTGCTCTTGTAGCCACGGTATTTATATGGCTACTCCAGTTCATTTTCTGGTCAATGGTAGCCCCTAGGATATTGATAGTGGGGGATTCAGTGATGGTAATGCCATTGAATATCAAGGGGAGATGGTTAGATCCTCTCTTGTTGGAGATGGTCATTGCCTGGCACTTGTGTGGTGCAAATGTTACTTGCCACTTATCAGCCCAAGCCTGGATTTTGTCCAGGTCTTGCTGCATTTCTACACGGACTGCTTCAGTATTTGAGGAGTCGCGAATGGTGCTGAACATTGTGCAATCATCAGCAAACATCCACACTTCTGACCTTATGATTGAAGGAAGGTCATTGATGAAGCAGCTGAACATGGTTGGGCCTAGGACACTACCCTAGGGAACTCCTGCAGTGATGTCCTGGAGCTCAGATGATTGACCTCCAACAACCACAGCCAACTTCCTTTACGCTAGGTATGACTCTAACCAGCAGAGAGTTTTCCCCCTGATTCCCATTGACTCCAGTTTTGCTAGGGCTCCTTGATGCCATACTCGGTTAAATGCTGCCTTGATGTCAAGGGCAGTCACTCTCACCTCACCTCTTGAGTTCAGCTCTTTTGTCCATGTTTGAACCAAGGCTGTATTGAGGTCAGGTGCTGAGTGGCTGTGTCGGAACCCAAACTGGGTATCACTGAGCAGGTTATTGCTAAGCAAATGCCGCTTGATGGCACTGTTGATGACACCTTCCATCACTTTGCTGATGATTGAGAGTAGACTGATGTGGCGGTAATTGGCCGGGTTGGACTTGTCCTGATTTTTGTGTACAGGGCATACCTTGGCAATTTTCCACATTGCCGGGTAAATGCCAGTGTTGTAGCTATACTGGAACAGCTTGGCTAGGGGTGCAGAAAGTTCTGCAGCACAGGTCTTCAGTACTATTGCCAGAATATTGTCAGGACCCATAGCCTTTGTAGTATCCAGTGCCTTCATTCGTTTCTTGATATCACGCAGAGTGAATTGAATTGGCTGAAGTCTGGCATCTGTAATGCTGGGGACTTCAGGAGGGGGCCGAGATGAATCATCAACTTGGCACTTCTGGCTGAAGATTGTTGCAAATGCTTCGGCCTTATCTTTCGCACTGATGTGCTGAGCTCCCCCATCATTGAGGATGGGGATATTTGTGGAGCCACCTCCTCCAGTTAGTTGTTTAATTGTCCACCACCATTCACGGCTGGATGTGGCAGGACTAAAGGGCCTAGACCTGAAGCGTTGGTTATGGGATCGCTTAACTCTGTCTATTGCATGCTGCTTATGCAGTTTGGCATGCAAGTAGTCCTGAGTTGTAGCTTCATCAGGTTGACACCTCATTTTGAGGTATGCCTGGTGCTGTTCCTGGCATGCCCTCCTGCACTCTTCATTGAACCAGGGTTGGTTTCCTGGCTTGATGGTAATGGTAGAGCGGGGCATATGCCGGGCCATGAGGTTACAGATTGTGGTTGAGTACAATTCTGCTGCTGTTGATGGCCCACAGTGCCTCATGGATGCCCAGTTTTGCATTGCTAGATCTGTTCGAAATCTATCCCATTTAGCACGGTGATAGTGCCACACAACACGATGGATGGTATCCTCAATGTGAAGGCGGGACTTCGTCTCCACAAGGACTGTGCGGTGGTCACTCCTACCAATACTGTCATGGCCAGAAGCATCTGCGGCAGGCAGATTGGTGAGAACAAGGTCATGTATGTTTTTCCCTCTAGTTGATTCTCTCACCACCTGTCGCAGACCCAGTCTGGCAGCTATGTCCTTTAGGACTCGGCCAGCTCGGTCAGTAGTGGTGCTACTGAGCCACTCTTGGTGATGGACATTGAAGTCCCCCACCCAGAATACATTTTGTGCCCTTGCCACTCTCATTGCTTCCTCCAAGTGGTGTTCAACATGGAGGAGTACTGACTCATCAGCTGAGGGAGGGCAGTAGGTGGTAATCAGCAGGAGGTTACCTTGCCCATGTTTGACCTGATGCCATGAGACTTCATGGGGTCCAGAGTCGATGTTGAGGACTCCCAGGGCAACTCCCTCCCAACTGTAGACCACTGTCCCGCCACCTCTGCTGGGTCTGTCCTGCCGGTGGGACAGGACATACCCAGGGATAGTGATTGCAGTGTCTGGGACATTGTCTGGAAGGTATGATTCCGTGAGTATGACCATGTCAGTCTGTTGC
The DNA here is from genome assembly GCF_036365525.1 of Heterodontus francisci. NCBI lineage: Eukaryota > Metazoa > Chordata > Chondrichthyes > Heterodontiformes > Heterodontidae > Heterodontus > Heterodontus francisci. Next base: position 45,361,203 of record NC_090372.1, read on the forward strand.
TTGACTAGTCTGTGGGACAGCTCTCCCAACTTGGCCTCAAGCTCCCAGAGGACTTTGCAGGGTTGACAGGGCTGGGTTAGCCGTTGTCGTTTACGGTGCCTAGGTCGATGCCGGGTGGTCCGTCCGGTTTCATTCCTTTTTATTGACTTCGTAGTGGTTAGGTACAACTGAGTGGCTTGCTCGGCCATTTCAGAGGGCATGTAAGAGTTAACCACATTGCTGTGGGTTTGGAGTCACATGTAGGCCAGACCAGGTAAGGACAGCAGATTTCCTTCCCTAAGGACATTAGGAACCAGATGGGTTTTTACAACAATCGATAATGGTTTCATGGCCATCATTAGACTAGCTTTTAATTCCAGATTTATTAATTAAATTCAAATTCCACCTTCTGCTGTGGTGGGATTCGAACCCATGTCTCCAGATCAATACCCTGCGACTCTGGGTTACTAGTCCAGTGATAATACCACTACGCCACCACCTCCCCTAAAAAACAATCACTCACCACTACTCTCTGTTTTCTGTCTGTCACCCAATTTTGTCTCCACACAGCCGCTGATCCTTTAGACACATGGCTCTGACTCCGATCAGTTCATGGCTCCAACCAGCCTCCGACCTCGCCTCCGAGGGCCATCAAATCCAGCCCCATGGTGTATGTACACAACTCTTTGAAGGTAGCAGCATAAATTAAGAAGGTTGTTAAAGAAGCATGCAGGATCCTTGGTTTTATAAATAGAGATATAATGTCCTTGCTTTTGTATGTTATGCTAAACCTCTCAAAAATACTGGTTCGTCCCCAGCTGGGGAATTGTAATTGTGCAAGATGGTGGCAGGATAAAGGAGCGGGCCTAAGAGCGAGTGCACAGCAAGAATAGCAGCAGGATAAAGGAGCGGGCCTGGGAGAGAGCATAGCGACATGCCGGCAAAATAAAGAAGCGGTCCTACAATGAGAGAACAGGGAGACAGCAGCAGGATAAAGAAGCATGCCAAGGGGTAGGTGCACAGCTTCAGAGCTGACCAACTGCATTCGAAAGTAAATCAAAGCATGGTGTCACAGGAAAGAAGGTAACTGATTGGTTGGTGAGTAGCTTTCCCTTCTTTCTCTCGAAACTAGGATATTGGTGCAAATTAGGAGCAGTGAAATTAAAATTATTCAATCAGGGTTAGTCTAACAGTAAGTGATTTAATAAAGTAGAAGCACAGAGCAGGGTTAGAGGCATTAATTAAAATTGATAGTTTTAGTTGCTAAATTGATTGTTAAAGAGGAAATAGAGTTTTTTTTAACAACATGGACAGGCATCTGACACCTGTTGCTTGCAATTCCTGCAGGAACTCCACATGTCTCGGGGGACCACGAGTTTAAGAATTGTCTCCAGCTGCTTCAGCTTGAGCTCAGGATTTCCAAGCTTAAGGAGCAGCTGGAGTCACTGCAGAGTATCAGGGAGCGGGAGAGATTCCTAGATTTTAATTATTTATTTATTTTTTATTTAGAGATACAGCACTGAAACAGGCCCTTCGGCCCACCGAGTCTGTGCCGATCAACAACCACCCATTTATACTAATCCTACATTAATCCCATATTCTCTACCACATCCCCACCATTCTCCTACCACCTACCTACACGAGGGGCAATTTTTAATGGCCAATTTACCTATCACCCTGCAAGTCTTTGGAGGTGGGAGGAAACCGGAGCACCCGGCGGAAACCCACGCAGACACAAGGAGAACTTGCAAACTTCGCACAGGCAGTACCCAGAACTGGAGCTGTGAGACTGCGGTGCTAACCACTGTGCCACTGTGCCTTTCCAGGAGATGGTTGTCCCATAAGCAGTAAGAGTTCGGGATAGTAGGTGGGTGGCCATCTGAAAGAGTAGGCATCAAGCCAGGGGATCAACCCTGGTTCACTGAAGAGTGCAGGAGGGCATGCCAGGAGCAGCACCAGGCATACCTCAAAATGAGGTGTCAACCTGGTGAAGCTACAACTCAGGACTGCTTGTGTGCTAAACAGCATAAGCAGCATGTGATCGACAGAGCTAAGCGATCCCACAACTAACGGATCAGATCTAAGCTCTGTTATGGGTCTTGACAACATTCCAGCAACAGTACTGAAGATCTGTGCTCTAGAACTTGCCGCACCCCTAGCCAAGCTGTTCCAGTACAGCTACAACACTGGCATCTACCTGGCAAAGTAGAAAATTGCCCAGGTATGTCATGTACACAAAAAGCAGGACAAATCCAACCTGACCAATTACTGCCCCATCAGTCTACTCTCGAGCATCAGTCAGGTCAAAGAAGGTGTTGTTGACAGTGCTATCAAGTGGCACTTGCTTAGCAATAACCTGCTCAGTGACACTCAGTTTGGGTTCTGCCAGGGCCACTCAGCTCCTGACCTCACTACAGCCTTGGTCAAACATGGACAAAAGAGTTGAGCTCCAGAGGTGAGGTGAGAATGACTGCCGTTGACATCAAGACAGCATTTGACCGAGAATGGCATCAAGGAGCCCTAGCAAAACTGGAGTCAATGGGAATCAGGGGTAAAACACTCCGCTGGTTGGAGTCATACCTAGCGTAAAGGAAGATGGTTGGAGGTCAATCACCTCAGCTCCGGGACATCACTGCAGGAGTTCTTCAGGGTAGTGTCCTAGGCCCAACCATGTTCAGCTGCTTCATCAATGACCTTCCTTCAATCATAAGGTCAGAAGTGGGGATGTTCGTTGATGATTGCACTCTCTTCAGCACCATTCACGACTCCTCCGATACTGAAGCAGCCCGTATAGAAATGCAGTAAGCCCTGGACAATATCCAGGCTTGGTCTGATAAGTGCCAAGTAACATTCGTGCCACACAAGTTCCAAGCAATGACTATCTCAAACAAAAGAGAATCTAACCATCTCCCCTTCACATTCAATGGCATTACGATCACTGAATCCCCCACGATCAACATCCTGGGGGTTACCATTGACCAGAAACTGAACTGGAATAGCCATATAAATACCGTGGCTACAAGAGCAGGTTAAAGGCTAGAATCCTGGGATGAGTAACTCACCTCCTTACTCCCCAAAGCCTGTCCACCATCTACAACGCATAAGTCAGGAGTGTGATGGAATACTCTCCACTTGCCTGGATGGGTGCAGCTGCAACAACACTCAAGAAGCTCAACACCATCCAGGACAAAGCAACCAGCATGATTGGCACATCATCTACAAACATCCACTCCCTCCACTCCTGATGCACAGTGGCGGCAGTGTGTACCATCTACAAGATGCACTGCAGCAATGCATCAAGGCTCCTTGGACGGCACCTTCCAAACCCACGACCTCTACCACCTGGAAGGACAAGGGCAGCAGTTGCATGGGAACACCACCACCTGCAAGTTCCCCTTCAAGTCACACACCATCCCGACTTGGAACTATATCACTGTTCCTTCACTGTCTCTGGGTCAAAATCCTGGAACTCCCTTCCTAACAGCACTGTGGGTGTACCTACCACACATGGACTGCAGCAGTTCACAAAAGTGGCTCACCACCAAGGGCCATTAGGGATGGGCAATCAATGCTGGCTTAGCCAGCAATGCCCACAGCCAATGAATGAATAAAAAAAATGCAGGAGGTGGAGGAGTCTTCAGGGTGTGTGCCACTCTCAAACAGGTACTCAGAATTGGAAACTGCTGGGAATGACGATACCTTGAAGGAGTACAGTCCAGACCATGGCACCAATGGGCAAGGGACTGTACAGGAGAGAGCAGCAAAGTGTAGAAAGGCAGTTGTTATAGGATATTCCATAGTCAGGGGGACTTATAGGCATTTCTGTAACCGTCATTGTGAGTCCCACATGGTCTGTTGCCTCCCTGGTGCCAGGGTAAGGGACATCATGGACAGGATGCAGAATATTATGCAGGGGTAACGAGTGAGCCAGAAGTTGTGGTACACGTTGGTACTAACAACATAGAGAGAGCAGGTATTGTGGTCCGATGGTCTGATTTTCAGGAGCTAGGGAGGATGTTAAAGAGTAGGACCTCGAAGGTAGTAGTCTCTGGATTAATCACTTGCCACACATTAGCGAGAGTAGAAATAGGAAGATAGGGAGGGTCAATGAAGCATGGTGCAGGAGGGAGGGCTTTGGGGTATTGGGATTAGTTTTGGGGCAGAAGGCAAATATTCAGCAGGGACAGGTTGTACCTCAACAGGACTGGGACCAATGTCCTTGTGGGGAGGTTCACTAGTGTGGTTGGGGAGGGTTTAAACGAGATTGGTAGGGGGATGGACACCACCATAAAGAAGTAGAGAAGAAGTATAAGGTGTATAATATGAGAGCATTCGACAGTACTACAGAAGCAAGTAGTTCCATATTAGATAGGAGTGGACTGAGAAGGACTACGAGGAATGCAAAGACAGGACTACAATGCATGCGTGTAAATGCACAAAGTGTGATGAATAAAGTTGGTGAACTAGAAGCACAAATAGCAGTGTGGGAATATGATGTAGTGGCAATAAAGAAAATGTGGCTTAAAAATCGGGAGGACTGGGCACTTAACATACAAGGACATAAAATGTTCAGAAAAGATAGAGAGGGAGAAAGGGGAGATGGGTAGCAGTACTCATTAGGGAAGACACTGTAGTGTTGAAAGGAGGGGATGTCCATGAGAGGGCAAAGACAGAATCCATTTGGTTAGAATTGAGAAGCGAAAAGGGTATGATCATGCTACTGAGGGTATTCCATAGGCCTCCAAATAGTGAGAGAGAGATAGAGGAACAAATCTGCAGGGAAATCACAGGTATGTGCAAGAACCATAGTGTGCCGATATTGGGGGACTTTCATAACCCTAATATTGATTGGGATAATGTTAGAGTAAAGGGTAAGGAGTGGGAAGATTTTCTGAAATCAGAAGGACCCTTGATCAGAAGAGATGCTTCAGGTACAGGCTAAGTACATTCCAACAAAGGTGAAAGGTAGCGGCTCCTTGGATGACAAGTGAGGTAGAGATTATGATGAACCAAAACAAGGTGTATGATGCATTTCAGGTGAATTCTCCAAGTGAGAAGAAGACCAAATACAATAAGTAGAGAGGGGAGTGAAGAGAAAAATAAGACTGGCAAAGAGAGAATATGGGAATAGAATGGCAGTCAACATAAAAAGGAACCCAAAAATCTTCTACCGGCATGTAAATAGTAAGTGGCTAATAAGAGGTGAAGTGGTGCCTATTCGGGACAAAGAGGGTGATATATGCATAGAGGTGCAGGGCAGGGCAGGGCTGGAATACTGAATGAGTACTTTATATCAGTATTTACTAAGGAAGAGGAATCTGGCAAAATATTGGTAGAAGTGGAGAGAGTAGAGGCAATGGATAGGGTAAAAATTGAGAGGGAGGAGATACTGGCAAGGCTGGCTATGCTTTGGGTAGGTAAGTCACCTGGTCATGATAGCTTGCATCCCAGGTTGCTAAAGGAAGTGGTGGCGGAGATAACGGAAGGACTTGTCATAATTTTCCAATTTCCCCTAGATACAGGGGAGCTGCCAGAGGATTGGAGAGTGGCAGCAAATGTGACACCCTTATTCAAGAAAGGTTCTAAAGACAGTCCTAACAGGCCAATTAGTTTAACATCAGTGGTGGGTAAGGTTTTAGAAACAATAATCAGAGAAAAAATCAAGAGGCACTTGGAGAGGTTTGAGTTCATTAAGGAAAGCCGGCAAGGAATTGTAAAAGGCAGATCATGATTGACTAATCCAGTTGGATATTTTGATGAAGTAACAGAGAAGGTTGATGAAGGGAATGCAGTGGATGTTGTCTATATGGATTTTACGAAAGCTTTTGTTAAAGTACCACATAAAAGGCTGGTTAACAAAATTGAGGCTCATGGAATAGGAATGCCATTGTTCAATTGGATAGAAAAAATTGTCTTAGGGACAGAAAACAGTGAGTCGTGGTAAATGGTTGTTTTTCAGACTGGAGGATGGTAGATAGCGGTGTTGCCCAAAGGTCAGTGCTAGGCCCACTGCTTTTTTTTGCTATACATAAATAACTTTGGATCTTGGAATACAGAATAGAATTGCAAAATTTGCAAATGATACCAAACTTGGAGGGGTGGCAAATAATGAGGATGATATGAATCACCTGCAACAGGACATGGATAGGCTAGCAGAATGAGCTATCAAGTAGCATATGGAATTTAATACAGAGAAGTGATGCATTTTTAGCAGAAGGGATAGGGTGTGGCAATATAGATTTAATGACACAGTTCTAAAGAGTGTGCAGGAACAGAGGGACGTGAGGGTGCATGTGCATTGATCTTTGAAGGTGGTAGGACATATTGAGAGAGTGGTTAGCAAAATATACGGGATCTTGGCGTCATAAAAAGAGGCATTGGGTACAAAAGCAGGGAAGTAATGCTGAACCTTTATAAAGCTCTGGTTAGGCCCCAACTAGAGGATGCGTCCAGTTCTCGTCACCACACTTTAGAAACGATGTGAGGGTGCTTGAGAGGGTGCAGAGGAGATTTAGCAGAATTGTTCCAGGGATGAATGATTTTAGTTACAAGGTTAGGTTGGAAAAGCTGGTGTTGTTCTCCTTGGAGCAAAGGAGATTGAGGCAAGATTTGACAGGCTTAGATGATAGACAAGGAAAAACTGTTCTCATTAACTAAAAACACAAGGATTAGGGGACACATATTGAAGTTTTTGGGAAAGAGATGCAGGGGGAATGTGAGGACGAACTTCCTTATGCAGCAAGTGGTAATGACCTGGAACTCACTGCACACGATGGTGGTTGGTGGAAGTGGAAACAATCAACGATTTCAAAAGGAAATTGGATGGGCACTTGAGGGAAATAAACTTGCGGGGTTACATGAATTGGGCGGGGGACTGGGATTGACTGCTCAGCAGAGAGCCGGCATGGACTCGCTGGGCCGAATGGCCTCCTTCTGTGCCATTAATGACTCTATGATTCTATCCAGTAATTTATCAAAAGCCTTTTGAAAGTCAACTTCCATAAAATCAACCACACTACCCTCATCAACACTCTCTGTTACTTCATTAAAGAACTCAGTCATGTTAGTCAAACATGATTTCCATTTAACAAATTCATGCTGGCTTTCATATCTTAATCAAAATGTCTTCAAGTACTAACTTTGTCCCAGCTAATTGTCTCTAGAAGTTTTCCACCACTGATGATAGGCTGACTGGCCTATAGTTGTCTGGTTTATCCTTCTATTTTTTGAACAGGGGTCTAACATTTGCAATACTCCAGCTCTCTGGCATCACATCCGTATCTGAGGAGGATGGAAACATAGAAACATAGAAAATAGGAGCAGGAGTAGGCCATTTGGCCCTTCGGGCCTGCTCCACCATTCAAAAACAATCTTGGCTGATCGTCTAATTCAGTACCCTGTTCCTGCTTTCGCCCCATATCCCTTGATCCCTTTGGCATTAAGAAATATATCTATCTCCTTCTTGAATATATTTAATGACTTGGCCTCCACTGCCATCTGCGGTAGAGAATTCTACAGGTTCACCACCCTCTGAGTGAAGAAATTTCTCCTCATCTCGGTTCTAACTGGCATACCCCGTATCCTGAAACTGAGACTAATGATAATTGTGAGACTGTGACCCCTGGTTCTGGATTCCCCAGCCATCGGGAACATCTAGCCTGTTAAGTCCTGTCAGAATTTTATAGGTTTCTATGAGATCCCCTCTCATTCTTCTAAACTCTAGTGAATACAGGCCTAGTTAACCCAATCTCTCCTCGTATGTCAATCCTGCCATCCCAGGAATCAGCCTAGTAAATCTTCTTTGCACTCCCTCTATGGCAAGAACACCTTTCCTCAGAAAAGTAGACCAAAACCACACACAATACTCCAGATGTGGTCTCACCAAGGCCCTGTATAACTGCAGTAAGACATCCTTGCTCCTGTACTCAAATCCTCTTGCAATGAAGGCCAACATATCATTCGTCTTCCGAACTGCTTGCTGGACCTGAATGCTTGCTTTCAGCGACTGGTGTACAAGGACACCCAAGTTTTGTTGCACCTCCCCCTTTCCCAATCTATCACACCATTCAGATAATAATCTGTCTTTCTGTTTTTACAACCAAAGTGGATAACCTCACATTTATCCACGTTATACTGCATCTGCCATGCATTTGCCCACTCACCCAACTTCTCCAAATCACATTGGAGCCTCTTTGCATCATCCTTTCAGCTCACATCTGCAAACTTGGAAATGTTACATTTAGTTCCCTCACCCAAGTCATTAATATATATTGTGAATAGCTGGGGCCCAAGCACTGATCCCTGCGGTACCTCACTAGTCACTGCCTGTCACCCGGGAAAAAAACCATTTATTTCTACTCTGTTTCCTGTCTGTCAGCAATTCTCAATCCATGATTCCAGGATGGGAAGATTGTGGCCAAAGCCTCCCCAATTTCTTCCCTTATTTCGCACAGCAACTTAGGGTGCATCTCATCTCGACTGGGTGGCTTTTCTGCTTTGAGTGCTGCCAACCTTTTAAGTATCTCCTCTTTATTTTTATCCTTTTTAATTTGTCTCTACCTATTCCTTTACTGTGACATTAGCAGCATCCTCTTCTTTCATGAAGATAGATGCAAAGTACTCTTTGCTTCCACAAGAAGACTTCCTTATTGATCCCTTATCACCTCCACTCTTCCTTTGACTACCAATTTACTATTTAGATATTCATAAAAGATTTTTCGGTTCCCTTTTATGTTATTCACTCATCTATTCTCATAAACTATTCTCCTTTTATTACCTTTTTTAGTTCACCTCTGTAGTTTTTGTATTCACCCTGGTTCTTTACTGTATTATGAAACTGGCAATTATCAAAAGCCTCCTTTTTCTGTTTCATTTTAATCTCTATATCTTTAGCCATCTTGATGTCACACTTTTCTCCCTTGTGGAAATGTATCTAGTCTGTACCCAAACTACCTCATATTTGATGGTCTCCCATTGCTCTTTTACCTGCCAATCTTTCATTCCATTCCACCTGGGCCAGATCCCTTTATTACTCACTGAAGTTAGCCCTCTTCCAGTTGAGTATTTTCCATAACTACTCTAAACCTAACGATAATTGTGATTACTGTTTCCCAAATGCTCCCCTACTGAAACATGCTCCATTTGCCCCAGTTCATTCCTCAGATCTAGATCCAGCATTACTTCCTTCCTTGAAATAAGAACAGTAAGTGCCGGAAATACTCAACAGGTCCGGCAGCATCTGCGGAGAGAGAAACAGAGTTAATGTTTCAGGTCTGTGACCTTTCATCAGAACTGGCAAAGATTAGAAAAGTAACAGTCTTTCAGCAAGTGAAAAAGGGGAGGGGGGTAGAAGAACAAAAGGGAAGGTTTCTGATAGGATAGGAGGGCAGGAGAGATTAAATGACAGAGATGCCTTGGAATAAAAGGCACATGGATTGCTAAATAGTTCTAATAAAAGACAAATCATTTGTCCAGAGAGAGTGCTAGTGGCAGAATGCTGAAAAGCTCTGTTCAAAAGCAAAAACATGAAAAATAAGTTTAAGACTAGCGCATAGTTAAAAAAAAATTTTAAAAATGGGGCTCATGGTCTGAAATTATTGAACTCAATATTGAGTCCAGAAGGCTGTATAGTGCCTATCTGGAAGATGAGGTCCTGTTCCTTGAGCTTACATTGATATTCACTTCCTTCCTTATTTGGTTGGAAATATAATTAAGAAAGTTCCCTTGCACACATTTCATGAATTCCTTTCCTCTTTGCCCTTTGCATTGTTATTATCCCAGTCTATATTAGGATAATTGAAGCCCCCATTATCACTATAAAGTTCTTGCATTCTTCTGAAATTTACCTGTGAATTTGCTCCTCTATCTCCTTTTCCCTATTTGGTGGCCTCTTGTTACACCCAGCAGCATAATAGCCTCTCTCTTTTCCTTAATTCCAGTCAAATCTGTCTTTGAGCTAATAAAAGCAAGAAATGCTGGAAATACTCAGCAGGTCTGGCAGCATCTGTGGAGAGAGAAGCAGAGTTAACGTTTCAGGTCAGTGACCCTTCTTCAGAACTGGCAAATATTAGAAATGTGAAAGGTTATAAGCAACCCTGTCTGATGCCTCCTGTTTCTGGACTACTCTATTCTAATGCTGTTTGTCTGTCCCAGTCATCTGTGACTCCTGTATAATGCTTCATCCTGTTGCCCTTTCCCCTGTCAAATTGGATTAAAGCCTCCACCACAGCAATAGTTAACCTCCCTGTGAGGACATTGTCTCCAACCCAATTGAGGTGCAATCTGTCCAGTTTATACAGGTCCTTCCTTTCCCATAATTGATCCCAGTGTCCCAGGAATCTGAAGTCCTCCCTCCTGTACCATTTCTTCAACCATATGTTAACCTCCCTTGTCTTACTGCTCCTATCCTAGCAGTTGGCACTCAGGGTGATCTGGAGAGTACAACTCTGAGACCCTGCTTATTAACTTTCTTCCTAGTTTCTGAAACTCTGTCTATAGGACCTCAACCTTTTTCCTACCTATGTCATTGGTTCCAACATGGACTGTGACATCTAGCTGTTTCCCTTTCCCCTGCAAAATGTTCTGCACCCAAACAGTAATAACGTTTACCCTGACAGCAGGGAGACAATGCACTAGAAAGACTCATGTCTTTGCAGAAAAACGGTTTCAGAAATATTTGTCTATCGCATCCCGTACAGAAACTGCATTTCTGCATTTTGCTGTGCCTCTCCCTATGTAGCCACTTGCCCCACAATATCATGGACTTGCTCTAGACTGCAATCCCCGGAGGTGTTGCCACTCACAGTGGTATTCAATACTGAAAACTGGTCCGAGAATGCAACACTCTCGGAGGGGTCCTGCACAGCCTGCCTTTTCCTACCCTGCTGGATGACCAACCACTTATTATTCTCATGAACGTTCTATGACTGTGGGGTGATCATCTCCTGGAACATGCGATCTAGGAAATTCTCAGCCTCCAGCATGCCCTGCGCCTGAGGTTGAGCAGCTGGAGGCACTTCCTGCATACATGCTTATCCAGGAGAGATGAAGTGTCCTAGAGTTCCCACATGGCACAGAAATTGCAGGCAAAGGATTATGATGTCCTCAGGACTTGAATAAGGTTTAGCTAAGTTTAGTATAAAGTATGAGTCAAAGACATAGAGACAAAGACTGTTGCAGCTGAACACAAAGGCTTCTCTTTTATTCGTCTGTCTTAGTTTTACTTTGTTAGCATGTATGTTCTACATCAGCCTCCTGAGTACACAATTCAATTGCAATTTCAAAACACTACAACACTACATCCCTCCCCTTCTTAGTAAATGTGAGATGTAGCATGTTTCAATGGTTTGTTTCTAAAGCTGTAAACAGTAAACTTAAACAAAAATAGTTCATCTTGTAACACAGCCACTTAAGTATGGTGGGTGTTTTTTTCACGAGTAGGATATCGTCTGACATCACATGTAGTCTCATTTGACTCATGTTCTTCATCTGAGGTGTTGAAATCAGATTCAATGCTCACGTGTGGTATTTTCAGTGCTTTAAAGAACGACGCACTTCTTGTGATGATTTGTGAACCATGCTTAGCAGTGATCATTGATCCTTTTGCATTGGTCACAACAAATGGTTGGATGTCATAAGGGGTTGGTTGCTTTCCAATATGACCATCACATTTCACCAGTACTTTACCTCCTTGCTTTAGCAGTGTAGCCCTAAGTTTCATGCTTTGCTCTGCATGTACTTTCATTTGATTTTTCTGTTCATGTATATGTCGATCATTAACTCTGCAGTGTAGCTCGGGTAGACATGTGTGCATGTGTAGGTTTTCCAGTAGTCAAGACAGGTGTCGCTCTATACTTACGAATTAGTGATGTAGTTCTTGCATCCATAATTTGTTCTCTACTGTAGCTGTACGTATCACTTTTTTCAAGGGTTGCATAAAGCTCTTGACTTCACCATTAGCTCTTGGCCAACAGGGTGTGATTTTCCTATGCGTGAATCCTAGGTAGTTCACGAATTTACTGAACTCATCACTTTTGAATGGGGGTCCATTGTCACTTTTTACCATTTGAGAGATTCCAAACAATGCAAAGATCTGGTCAAGCTTTGGGATGGCTGCTTTCGTTGAAGTTCACATAACTAATTCCACAATTGGGAATCTGCTGTAGTCATCAGTGACAAGTAGGTGTTCATCAGTGGGCAAATCTACGAAATCAACGCTTACTTCAATCCATGGTCCTGGTGGTAGTACGGACACCTTTAGAGGATCATGAAGATTTGACATTGTGATTGCTTGACATGACAAACACTGATTTTGTGCTCTACCATACGATCCATTCCTGGGAACCATACCTTTTCCCCCAAGGAGTTTTTTGATCTTGATAATTCCCTGGTGTCCTTCATGTGTTATTTCGACAACACATTCCCTCAATGAGTGTGGAAATACAATACAATACAAGATCAGATGTGATTGTAATGGCTAGATCATTTCACACATTGTGAAGATCTTGTAGTATGTGAGCAGTAATGAGTTCTTTATGTTGTCTGGTGCAACATAAATGAGGCGTGTGGAGTCCAATTTGTTGAAGATCTCAAACAGGTTTATTACAGCTAAACTATTATATACAGTACAGAGCAAACTATTTACAGAACCCTCCTCTAGGTGTTACAGTTGCAGAGTAACTCTGGCTTCAAGTACAAAAGACTACATCTCGGTGCTGAGCTCTGTCAGGCAAGCCCCCTCACCTACCAAGACTGAGACACACATTATTTCACCCCATGAACATTAAAACTTAAAATTGCAAGCCCCTGACTGGAAAGACATTTGCATGGTAACAGACGGTGTTGGAATAAGGGACAAAGGGCCATGCCCTGACTCATTCAACCAACAATGGACTTTTGATTACCAGATGTTGAAGGTGGGGGAAGCTAGCATTCCAGGTTGACTGCTAAGATAGCAGAATCCACAAACACAGAAGAAGTGGTCAGACTAGTTTTAGTCACATGACTAGCTGGCTGTTGAGATTTGAACATCCAACAAGGGATTCAAATTCAGAAAGCTCCTGGCTCCTGTTTTGAGAAGATCTCTCTCCTATCTGCCTGCTCATCTCTCAGGGAACTGAATCTTGTGAAAACACGTGAACCTCAAAAGTCTCCTACGTGAACAAGGTTTAAGAAGAACACTGGGCCCCAACGAACAGCAAGACTACCTACAATAAAGTGAGCTTGAAGCACAATAAACAAGAAACTCTTCTGATCTTGCCTCAAACCCCTCTCTACTATATTTTCCTCTCATCCTTTCAACCTCTCTTTGCATGTGTATATCGCGTGTGCATGTTAGTGTGGGTGAGTCATATATCCATAGGCATTAACAGTATTAGAATTTAAGTTTAAGTTTTAATAAACTTCACATTTCTCCTTTAAACCTGAGAAAAGCTGGTGTGTTGGTTTCTTTGCCTTATAATTGGAAAGCTGTGAACAAGGATTCACAAAAGGGGGAGCTTAAAACACAGTGTGTGTTTAAAATTAAACACTGTTAAAATAAGACCAGGTGAAGATAGTAATAGACCCCTAGACACCTTTCTCACCTGGTCATAACAGCTCATTAGCATACTAAAATCTTAAAGGGATATCACTCTTAAAGGCAATCATCCAAAATCCCCTTTCTTTCCAAAGATAAGTACAAGTAAAAACACATAAAATTAGATAACATTAAAACTAGTTATATGGGATATAGATTATAACATTTACAAGTATAGAAGCTTAAGAGTCCATATATTGTTTAGGTGGTTTGACAACTATTCTACAGATCTGGTTAAGGTATAACCTTCTGGGGATGTGGATTTCACCCTTGGCTGTTTTGGGTTTGCAGGCATGTTGTCAATGTGTTGGTTGTTGTCCTGTTGTTCCGTCACACCCTCATTGTCAGAGTGTGTTCTTTTGAGTCCACTGTGTGCAATTGGAGTATTGCACACTTCTCTTAGTTGGCTTCGGTTCCTTCTCAACACCACTCCACTAGATGTTGTAACCTCCTAGAACCTAGGCTCACTGCATATTTTTGGATACCTCTGCGGTAACCATGTTCCCATTGTGAGGTGAAGACCTTTTGTCCTACGTGTAGCTGAGGTAGTTCCGCCCCTCCGTGTTGGTCATGCACCATCTTCATTCTTCTTTGTTTTTCGAGCAGTGTCTCCTGCATCTCGGAGAATTTGGACAGATGGTGGCTTGGCAGAGTCGTCCACATTTGTCTGCCAAACATGATCTCTGCTGGTGACAGTAAGCCCATTTCCATCAGTGCAGCTCTGAGGTGGAGCATGACAACGTGAAAATCTTGTTTCGTTGTCCTACACCTCAGGATAAGTGATTTGACTGTGCAAGCCATTCGCTCAGCAAGACCATTAGATCTAGGGTAATGTGGTGATGATGTCACATGGTTTACACCCCATTTTGCACACATATTCTGAAAGGTTTGCCTGTATACTGTGGCCCATTATCAGAAATGATTTCTTCAGGTGAACTGAAGAGACTGAATATGGCACTCAATCTGTCTGCAACGACTGCGCTTGAAGTGGCTTTTACTTATCTGACAATTGGAAATTTGGAGAAATAGTCAGTGACTAAGATAAAGTCGTCTCAAAGAACAAAGAACAGTACAGCACAGGAACAGGCCATTTGGCCCTCCATGCCTGCGCCGATCATGATGCCTGTCTAAACTAAAACCTTCTGCACTTCCGGGATCCGTATCCCTCTATTCCCATCCTATTCATGTATTTGTCAAGATGCCTCTTAAATGTCACTGTCGTGCCTGCTTCCACCACCTCACCCGGCAGCACGTTCCAGGCACTCACCACCCTCTGTGTAAAAAAATTTGCCTCGCACATCCCCTCTAAACTTTGCCCCTCGCACCTTAAACCTATGTCCCCTAGTAACTGACTCTTCCACCCTGGGAAAAAGCTTCTGACTATCCACTCTGTCCATGCCACTCATAACTTTGTAAACCTCTATCAGGTCGCCCCTCCACCTCCGTCGTTCCAGTATCCATTAACAAAAAATAGGTCAGTGGCAATTTTGGACCAAGGGACTGATGGAATCTCATGAGGGTGTAGAGGTTCTTTGTGTTGCTGTGGTGGTGGCTCTGGCATGCCTTGCACATCGTCACTAACCTTTCGATATCATTGTTGATCCCTGGTCAATAAACAGTGTGTCATGCCAGTCATCTTATTTCCTCTAAGCCCACATGGCCTTGGTGAAGTTGTGAAAAGATGTCCTTTTGGAGAGTTTTGAGCACAATCACTTATTTTCCCTTGAAGGTGACGCTTCTCGAGATACTGAGTTCATCTCTAAAAGACCAAAAGCCTCTGAGGGTTTCTGGCACCTCTTTTACCGTGTCAGGCCAACCTTCTATGAGGACTCTTCACAGTTCCTTCAGTTGTGGGTCATTGGCTGATTCTGATTGCAGTTGGTCACATTTGTCCTGACCAAAATGCAGTAAATTGATTTTGAGCATATCTTTCACCTCGATGTCCATGCTGTCGACTTGTAGATCCAGTGGAACTTCTTCATTCTTGCTCGGGTTTGGCAATCTGCTCAGCATATCTGAGGTGACCATTTTGGTACCCGATTTGTAGCAGACCTCAAAGTCATACCCCTGTACTTTCACTTAAGAGTCGATGTAGTCGAGGTGGTGTGCTTGTCAATGGTTTGCACCAGATCATCTCCATTGGTTTGTGGTCCGTTTCCACCGTGACCTGATTACCTAACAGGTAGGTGTGGAACCTTGTGATCCCAAACACCAGATCAAGTGTTTCATGCTCTGTTTGAGTATGTTTGAGTAATTGGATTGTGCCAGGGATAAACATTGGACCTGAATGCAATTGGTTTGCCATCCTGTCAGATGCACGCTCCCAGCCCTTTCTGTAAGGAGTCGACATCTAGGATTGTCTTCTTCCTCGGGTCATAGTAATGCAGGATACAGGTTTCTGATGACAATACTTTGTTTAAGAGCTTTCTCAGTGATGATGCTTTGTCAGAAAAATTTGGAATGGTGCCACGAAGTTTAAAAATCCAAGACATCTCTGGAGGTCTTCCTTGTCTTGTGGGGTAGGCACACGCCTTACATCTTCGACTTTGCCTGGGTCACAATGGATTCCACAACTGGAATAGATGGAGCCAAAGAAATAGATTTGAGTTACATTCACCTGGCACTTCTTGCTGTTAAAAATGAGCCCTTTGCAATGAGCTACTGCCATCAGTGAATGGAAATTTCCATCATGGTTCTTTGGTTTTGCCCATTACTGCAATGTCATCGGCAATGCATATGCAGCCAGGCACGTTTTCTATAATTCTGTCCATTTGCTGCTGAAACAGATCTTGACTGACAGATAAGCCGAAGGATAGTCTCTGGAAGCAATATCTTCCAAATGATGTCCTAAAGGTGGTGACTGCTTGAGATTCCTTAGCTAGGTGTACCGACCAATATCCATGTTTAGCATCCAACTTGGAGAAGAATTTCCGGTTTCCTCCCACAGCCAAAGACTTGCAGGTTGATAGGTAAATTGGCCATTGTAAATTGCCCCTAGTATAGGTAGGTGGTAGGGGAATTGAGGGAAGGTGGGGATGGGGTAGGAATATGGGATTAATGTAGGATTAGTATAAATGGGTGGTTGATGGTCGGCACAGACTCGGTGGGCCAAAGGGCCTGTTTCAGTGCTGTATCTCTAAATAAAAAAAAATAAATAAAAATTTGGCTCCTGTGAACTTGGGATTCAGTTCCTGTAATGTCAGAATTTTGTGGAGGATCTCTTTAGGGAGAGGTTTAGACGCTTCGGATCTAGATGTACTCTGATTGCACCATCCACCTTCTGTAGGCACGTAGTTGAGCTGCACCAGTCTGTGTGATGATGCACATGACGGATGATGCCATTGCGTTCCATGTCATTAACTCGTGCTTAATTTTTCTTGTATGTGGACGCTATACCTTCTGGGAGGATCAATTGATAGATGCAGTACAGGCATCGCCTTTGAAATCTCCTATGGCATTGAACCTGTGCATGTACATTTATTGTAGGTCATGGACTGACTCAATGCGGGTACCCTTGGTCCCTTCTGCTGTAATGGATAGTCACAATGTTGAGGTCCTAACACACTGGTGGTCCTGCCACTGCTGGTCCACTTGTGTCTACCAGGTAAAATGTTTGCAGTTTCCATGCTGACTTGCCATAGCTGCATTGCATTGTTAGTGTGCCACTGTAAGGGATGGGTGACCCATTGCATGCAGATAACTTGGAAGTTGTTGGTTGTATCATGGATTTCCAACGTCCCTGGTACATATCCTTCAGGATTCGAACTAATAGGGTATTTGCACTCGATCCGGTGTCAATCTCAACCCTGAGTGTACGTTTGCTAGCTTTCTTTGGGCATATAATGTTAATGGAAGCAAAAGCTTCCAGTGTTTGACTTAATCAACATGATATGTTAGGTTCACAATGTGAAACAATTGCTCGTCTTCTGACTGAGAATAGCTTCTCTCTGAGTCTTGTCTTGGGTCTGTTTCGGTGTGGACTTTGTGTATCAGCTTGCATTTATGCAGGTCTCTGGAGCTGTCCTTGCTGCTGTTGCTCTGATGCTGCACCTATTTTCTGTTTGCATGTGTCCTACTGTGACTTCTGGTTGCATCTTTGGAGCCAGATTTCTTGCATAGGCGGGCCCAGTGTCCTTTTGCACCGTACGCCTTGCACAGGTCTTGAAATGCAGGACAACTTTGCAGTGAGTGGGGAAAACTACACTTACCACACAGCTTGCTTACTCTTTTTGACCTGATTATTGTGCCAATACTGTTGGCTGCACCTAGTGCTCGCAGATGCTGTTGTCCAGCTACTATGGCTTCGTATTGTCTGCCAACTTCCAGCTGTGCATCAATGCTGTGACCTTTCGTTTTCCCCAAGAGGTCTTTCTGTGATGCTTCCATGGGTGTTGATACAATCACCAATTCCATTATTCAGTCTGACACCTCAGTTTCTGAAAAATCACACTTGTTACCCTTACTACAGCATCTACTGATGAACTGGTCCATTGATTCCTGTAGTTGCTGGCTGTAGGACATCAATTCTAAATTCACTCGTAACTGCAGCTGATCTTCTAGCATTTTCCATAACTTTGCGGGATCTTTCTGGTCCTCTTCAGATAATCCAGAAGTTTTAATTCAGTGTAATCCCTTATTTCCAACTGCTAATAATATTTTTACTGCCTGTTTTTCTGGTTCTGCAATCACTTGGTCTGTGATGCATAACTGCATTCATTGTTTGAAAAGTTGGAACTCGGATAGGATATCCGTGACCTTCCAATTCATGCTGGGAAATTTGGTATCCATCATTCTGTTGTTCTTTTGCTTAAAAATTGCTTTAAGACTTGTTCTATGACCCTGCACTGTTTCCCCTTTCTGAAACTCTCTGTTATTTGGACTAGCTGCTTGTACTGAGAGGAGCAGGTGTTTGAAAGTGCTCTGTGTTTATCCTTCTTGCTGCAGTTAAGCTTGTCTGTTTATACAGCTGTTCAATATGCAGTTCAGTTGCTTTTTTTCTTGGGTTTGTTTATATTGTTCACGCTTGAATGGTTTAATTTTTTTTACTGTGGCTGTGTGAATGGAAGCTCTTCTTCACGCTCGAGTGATTTAATGATTTTTTAAAACTCTGGCTGCGTGAAGGGAGACTCTGCAGTGTTCGGGGTTTTCCTGTGCTTTTTGCAATCAGAAGCTTCCTGTAATGGCATGACCTCGATCAGCTTGGGAAAGGACTCAGGTCCTTCCCACTTTTTTTTAAATGGAGCCTTAAAAAAAAAGTTTTTAGGCACATGAGCTTTTTTTGGAACCTGTATCCCGTGACCGTCGGCACAATGACTCACCCAATTTACTTGTAGCCTCTCATTCTGAGCTCTATCTTCTATAGCTGGAGGTAAGCTCTTTTTTCTTTCCACTGTTTGGACCAGTATTTCTCTTGAACTTTCTATCTACTGGCTGTAGGAATGGCCATTTTCAGAGCTGTTTTACCTGTGGTCTTCAACTTAGAATTTGTTTACTGCCACTATATAATGAGTTGTCTGATGCAACATAAATGAGATGCATGCAGTCCAATTCGTTGAAGATCTCAAACAGGTTTATTACAGCTAAACTATTATCTACAGTAGAGCAAACTATTTACAGAACCTTCCTCTAGGTGGTACAATTGCAGAGTGACTCTGGCTTCGAGTCACATGACTACATCTTGGTGCTTAGCTCATTAGTATTCTCAGATCTTAAAGGGACATCACTCTTAAAGGTAATCATGTTCTTCATGTGCTATTTCAACAACACAGTCCCTCATTGAATGTGGAATTACAATACAGTTGTTGCAGAATACAGGATCAGATGTGATTGTAATGGTTAGATCATTTCACACATTGTGAAGACCTCGTATTGTGTGAGCAATTTCGTTTGTAGACACTTTCTCAATCACACCTTTCGAGTTTTGTGATTCCATAGCCTCCATACGTAGTTGCAAAACTTCATCTTGTTTTGTTGCTGCTTTGATGTTGGCTAGTTTTAGCGACTTTGGCACCGCATTTAGGCTTATTTAGTTAAGATTTTGTTCAGCAACCTTTTCCTCATGACGAGTAGGACTGACTGTTGGCAACAAATGCCATGAAAGGGCGGCACAGTGGCGCAGTGGTTAGCACCGCAGCCTCACAACTCCAGCAACCGGGGTTCAGTTCTGGGTACTGCCTGTACGGAGTTTGTAAGCTCTCCCTGTGACCGCGTGGATTTCCGCCGGGTGCTCAGGTTTCCTCCCACATGCCAAAGACTTGCGAGTTGACAGGGTAAATTGGCCATTGTAAATTGCCCCTAGTGTAGGTAGGTGGTAGGGGAATTGAGGGAAGGTGGGGATGTGAGAGGGAAATGGGATTAATGTAAGATTAGTATAAATGGGTGGCTGATGGTCGGCACAGACTTGGTGGGCTGAAGGGCCTGTTTCAGTGCTGTATCTCTCTATGAAAGGTAGTCTACTGGGTTGAGCTTGCCTGGCTGATTCTCAACATGGAGCTTGTACTCTTGTAGTTTGTGTACCCGATGTTCTATTCGAGTGAGTGGTTTGCTACTTGGATTGTTGAACAAACTCACAAGTGGTCTATGATCAGTTATTACTTTAAATTCACTTCCCTATAGGTAGAGATGAAAGTGTAAGATACCCCATGTGATTGAGAGTGCTTACCTCTCTGTTTGCAAGTAACATTGCTCTACAGGCTTTAACGATCTGCTTGCCATCGCAACGATTGATGGGTTACCTGTCTTGTTTTTCTGTATGAGAACTGCACCTAAGCCAACTGGGCTTGCATGTACGACTAGCTGAGTGGATTTCTCAGGGTCAAAATAGGCATTAGTGCAACTTGCTGACAAATGTCTTTTGATCTTGTGTACCGCCTGTTTGTGTGATTTAGTCCATTCACACTTGGTGGTCTCTTGTCAGATTGCGTCGGGGAACAGATAGCATAGCATAGGGCGGCACAGTGGCGCAGTGGTTAGCACCGCAGCCTCACAGCTCCAGCGACCCGGGTTCGATTCTGGGTACTGCCTGTGCGGAGTTTGCAAGTTCTCCCTGTGTCTGCGTGGGTTTCCTCCGGGTGCTCCGGTTTCCTCCCACATGCCAAAGACTTGCAGGTTGATAGGTTAATTGGCCATTATAAATTGTCCCTAGTATAGGTAGGTGGTAGGGAAATATATAGGGACAGGTGGGGATGTGGTAGGAATATGGGATTAGTGTAGGATTAGTATAAATGGGTGGTTGATGGTCGGCACAGACTCGGTGGGCCGAAGGGCCTGTTTCAGTGCTGTATCTCTAAACAAAAAAATAAACAAATAGCGAGGTCAGGAATGAAATGACTGCAGTATGCGACAAGTCCTAGCAGACTCCAGACTTCCTGCACGTTTGTACAATTTGCAGCTTTTGCAATGGCTTCAACTTTCCATGGATCTGGTGATACTCCTTCACCACTGAACACATGACCAAAGAATTCAATTCTGCTTTCATTAAACAAGCACTTGTCTTTGTTCAGGGTGAGGTTACATTTTCTGTGACAGTGTAGACATGCAGGTAGATGTTGAATTTGCCTTCAAATCCTTGAAGTGTAGATTGAATTAAATGCTGAAATACCTCAGCTGCTGAACTGTCTCCAAAGTTGAGCCTCTTGTATCAGAAAAGTCCAATGTGAGTCGAGAATACAATAAAATATCCCAATTCTTCTGCAAGTTCGATTTGATGGGAGCCTGCATTGAGCCTGTAAGTTTAGCAAAGTGTTTAACATCATTCACTTTCTCTATGATGTCATTTATTGTTGGTGTCAAGTGTCTTTTTCGTTGTATGACTTCGTTTGGTGATCGCTTATCAACACAGATTCTAATCTGGTTAAAGCTCTTGGGTTTCTTAACAACTTGTATGGGTGAGACCCAAGGGCTCGGCTCATCCCCAACTTTCTCAATGATGACAACGTCAAGCAGGTGTTGAAGTTCCTTCTCTGTCTGTTTCCTGACATGAAATGGTATTCATCGCTGTTGATGCGCAACTGGGGGCACATGAAGGTCTACATGTAGCTTGCATGTAACACCTCTCAGCTTGCTGATATCAATGAAACGATCAGCATACTGTTCGAGAATGTTTTTATTATACAAAGGAATCCCATATGTGACTGCAATCATGTGCAGATCTGTTGCTGTGTGGAAACTGATAAGCATGTCACATTATCCAGATATGATTGTAGAATAAGGCATTCGTTCTAGTGTTTTTAATGAGACTGGCGTTTCAAAATTCGGAGAATTTTCAGCAGTTAGTCACTGTTGTAAGAGAAAATTTTTGCATTCCCTGGTTTGCAGAGCATGGTGCAATCCTGAAGTTGGTTGAATGTTTTTGTCTCTCATGATGGTGACATGTGCTTCTGTATTTATGGGAGCATCTACGTCCAAGCAGCCAATGGTCACCGTCATACGTGGCTGTTTGCTGTGTTTTTGAATGAGACTGGCTTGCGTAGTTGTGCAGAGCAGAAAAGAAAGGAGCTGGCCTTTTCAGCCCGTGGTACAGGGCATCATCCTATCCATACAGGCATTGGAGGCGCTCTTGCAGTATGCCGATCTCCTGCTCAATGGTGGCTCATGTAGCTCAGTGGCTGGCATTGTATCTCTCCTCTGCAACAGTGGTGGAGTCTCTCACTGGTGTCGGGAGCCATGTCTGCAAAGGATAGCCCTTATCTCCAAGAAGCCACCCCTCCATCTGAGCCAGTTCAGTGAACAGCACTGGCGGCCAGGACTGATGCAAGACCCAGGTGTCATGGCAGCTGCCTGAGAAGCAGTCACACATTCGCTGTAAGCATCTGCAGTGATCACATACTCCCTTCACCTAGATTGAGAGGGCTCCTTTAATGGTGACATCTGCAGGTGGTAGCCTGGCAGTAGGCCTGATGGCCACATGAGTGCAGTCTATTAACATTACAACTTATGGATCTCCGGCAATAGTGCCAGAAACAATGACCCTCTGGGCCTGGCTGTGAGAGTCCATCCTGAAGCGAACATACTCACTGGCCCTCTGTTGCAGGGCATTGGAGACCTCCCTGATGCAGTGGTGCACTACTGACTGTGTGACCCCACAAAGGTCTCTGGTGGGCCCCTAAAAGGCTGCAAAGGCGTCAGGCTTGAGAACCGCTGCCACTATGAGGAACAAAGGCATGGGATGTCCACCGGAGCCCATGGGCTGCAGGCCATCCTTAAGCAGGGCACAGAGACGTGTCACCACCCTCTCTATATGCGTAATCTCCTCTGACACTGGTGCTCTGACATCCGATGGCATGTCATGTGGGGCCTGTAGATGCATGGCAAACATAATGGCGAGCTCCCCTTGGGGGCTGCTGCTCACGACCAAGGGCCTCTACGTAGATCGCACCTGCCTGTTGGTATTGCCTCTGGCGAATACGGATTCTCAAGTGCAGAGGATCACAGAATGTAGGATGAGCCATACCTATTTCCATGTGATAAATAAAATTGAACCCTGCATGTGTTTGAAGGTTCCTAACAGGGCATGGATTGGTGTTGATGGGTACATCAGCTGCTTTCCTGATCAACTATGTGGCGTGCCATGGCATTGCCCATCTTGGCCAATACTCAGAATGGCACAGCATGACCACATCAAGATCCTACCAACTGAATCGATTGCCTCCACCATCCATATAACTTTAATGCTCCTGCCCTTTCTGGTACCCTCCCCTCACACAGGGTGCCTAGTGTGCCATTGCCCCCTCACAAACACAGAGCATACACTGTTAATGGAGGGATGGTACACGGTACCTCCCTTTATGCCAGCACAGCTTTCCCTCCAGTAATCCCAGAGCCCCTCCCTTCCAGAATGCAGAGTGAGATCCCTGTGTATCCTCCCTCCCTCCTCCCTTTCAGAATGCAGAGTGAGACCCCTGTGTATCCTCCCTCCCTCCTCCCTTTCAGAATGCAGAGTGAGACCCCTGTGTATCCTCCCTCCCTCCTCCCTTTCAGAATGCAGAGACCCCTGTGAATCCTCCCTCCCTCCTCCCTTTCAGAATGCAGAGTGAGACCCCTGCATATCCCCCCTCCCTTTCAGAGTGCAGAGTGACCCCTGTGTATCACCCCCTCTCTCCTCCCTTTCAGAATGCAGAGTGAGACCCCTGTGTATCTTCCCTCTCCATCCTCCCTTTAGGAATGCAGAGTTAGACCCCTGAATATCCCCCCTCCCTTTCAGAATGCAGATTGAGACCCCTGTGTAACCCACCCCTCCCTCCTCCCTTCCGTAATGCAGAATGAGACCCCTGAATAACTGAACTTACCATCGCTGGGGACAACGTCTGCCTCTGAGGACCCATCGGCTTTTCAATTCATGAACGGGACGGCATATGACGGTCGCCGGTTCAGCGAAAAATCTGGAAGTGTCAGTGGAGAGGCGGCAGGCTGCATAATCAGCAAAGGTAAGTACTCTTTACCGTATGTTAATTGTGGTGTCGCCGCCATGCGGCGGGGGGGGGGGGGGGAGGGTGGGCCGCACCAAAGTCCCGCTGCCGTCGGTGATATGTGGCGGGCCCTTCTCGACATCACGGGTCGAGGTGGGCCTCTCCCCGCAGCACTTTACCGGCCCCTGCGCCGTGACCCGCAGTGTCGAGGGACCGGTAAAATTCAGCCGATTGAGTGTGCGACTGCAGCAGCTTACCACTCCCTTTTTAAGGGCAATTAAGAATGGGAAATAAATGCCGGCCCTGCAATTAGGGAGGAAATAAATGCTGGCCATGCCAGTGACGCTCACATTCCAAGAATGATACAAACGATTCCAGCCTTCAGGTCCTGCTCATTAACTTCCTCCCTAGCTACTGAAACTCTGTAGGACCTCAACCCTTTTCCTCAGCAGTAATATTTTCTCCACTCATTTCTGAACCTGGACTTAAACCATGACATTTGAGTGCTATTAGCACATTACTGACTAAAAATTCGTTGGTGTAGCGCCGCATCAAAACAGTGCTATGTAAACTACGTTGATTCCCCAGGGACAGGCAGCGCTGCTGGTCGTTTCCTGCATGAGCCACGCAGGTTTCTTCAATTATATCAATAAGTCTTTAGAAAAACACGTTAAAAAATATCCTAGATTTCCAACTTCCGGCATTGTAATGAATAAACTCACTATAAACATCAGTGTTTTATTACATTATGTATGTATTTACATTCTCCACTATAAAATGCATACTGTTCAGGGTCAGAGATCTGCAATTCATTAGTTACATAAGTAAGGTGGCATTTTGATGAATGTATCTGCACATTAAAAAGTTCTGCATCTTCAAAAGTTCCCTATTCCTAGTCTGTTTACCATTCCCAGCTGTTTTTGCAGAAGTCAAAAAAATTGTAAACCGCTGCCACCAAAGTCTGTCTTTTGAAATGAAAACATTTTAGCTAGGAATTTCCTCGGGGCTGCTCTTGTTCTGCCGCTGTAACTTCAATGACAGTGCAGTGGAGATGCATCTTAAATGCATAAACATGGTTTTTGCTGCGCTTCCAATCATGAAGCAGGAATAGCTTTGAGGAAATTTAAGGCCATAACGATAACACAAGAGGAAAAGCTGTAATAAAGATGCAAAAGTGTTGATTTTTGACTTTTGGACAACCGACCAGCAAAGTGTGCAGGCTGGCCACTCACTGTTGCTCCTCTGGAGCCCAAGAAAATAATTCAACACTAACCTTTGGTGGGTTTCTTTGGTTCTATTGCCCATAGAGCTGGTTGGAGTGTGCACGCTGCTCTAACCAGTCTGACCGAAAATGGCTATTGGGTGTACGTTTACCTCACAGGACCCCTACTTTCATACTAAAAGGGGCTCATTGCCTGAAACAGGCAGGTACTTTGGGCACCTGGGGATAGGCCCTGTTCAAAATGGAGCCAGCTGCAATGCTACCAATGCCATTTTGAGGCCATTAACTGCCCCATTAATGGCAGCTGAAGGCTATGAAAATCAACCCAAAATATACTTCCAAGAATTGCTGTTGTAGGGATGTAAGGCAGGTGGCTGCAAACAGATAATGGGCACCCAGTTACATTCCGTTGGAAATCTGCCCACTATGCCTGTCGTTGGGGATGTGGTGACTAGCAAGGTAGGAAGTACTTGACTCACTTCTGAGATCTCGAAGGCAACTAGGGATGAGCAATAAATGCTGGTTTTCCCACGCTGCCCACCCGAGAGAATGAATTTATAAAATCAAAAACAAGCAGCCCCCAAAAAGTCTTTTGCAACAGGAACCTGAGAAATTTAATTAAATCTAATAATGGCATAATGATGCTCTCAAAATTGACTCTATAACCTGGCCAATAACAGCAGCCAGAAGGCCTCAAGTGCAGAAGATCTTTTTCCTGAACCTGAAAAAGAGGTACTTCTGGTGGGCCCCAAATGGTGCCACTTAGGCCCTCCTCCAATCTGAGTGGAGGTAGGTGGCCAACTGATGAAGAGAGGGAAAATGTGTGGGAAAGTGTGTTAGTTCCCAAGACGATTGGCTGGCAGCTCTGGAGGTAGAAGCTTGTCCTTCAAAGCAATGGCATTTCCAATGGCGGGCAGTTAATTGGCTGCCTGCCGTGAAATAGCGACGGGGGTCCAATGGAAGGCCTAGGCAGGGACTTCCCCTACCTTCTGGCCCACCGCCAGGACCCTCGTCGCCAGACTAAAATCCAACTCCTTATTTACATGGGCTTTCCCTGCTTGCACTGATTCAAGAACTCCACTCCACTCAACTTGGGAAGCCTTGGATAGCCCAGGGCAATACAAAAGGGGCAAGGACGCAGTGTATTGAGTCTCCACATTCCCTGGGTGTAAAGGAGAGAAAAACCTTCCCACAAGTTACACTAATCTGTAACAAGGCAAACAACACAAGCTAGCATACACAGCACTATAAGAGGCACTTTTCTTTTTCATAAGTAAGTTCACTGTAAAAATGCTGGATGCAGAAAATGCCAGATAGGTTTAAAACAAGGCAAAAAAAGTGGAATTTCCAAAGAAATGTTATTAATCTTGTCTGCACAATAAGCATTTGTTTAAAACGGGTCCAATGTGACATTGACCTGAAATGAGTCAAGCTCTTTTTCCAGTTTCATTTTTCTGACAAGTTTTTCATTCCAGTGATGCTCTTTAAATGAAGAAATCAAAAAGCAAGTGCAGCTTAGCAAAGACTGAAACAATTTTCATTCGATTTTTTCTGAACGAATAAGTGTGAAACTCAGACACAAATTCATAACCGATGAAGGCTGGTGACATTTTGAAGGCAAAGGTTCAGGGAGAAGGAGATATTTCTGTGACATTTGGCAGCATACTATAGCACCACATTGGACTGTTCCTCTTCTCGAGAAAATGTGGATTCATGTTGGAGTACATTGTCCACATGACTGTTATTCACTTGTGAGCTTTGACATTGAATGTTGAAAGGCTGTTCGATTGTGGGGACGCATTGTAGGTTACACATGACCTTGTCTTCACCTGATGTCCTCATGCAGTGTCAGTTGTGCCTCAGTGAATATCAGTGTTGCCTCTAAGTCAGAAGGTTGTGGGTTTAAGTTGCACTCCAGAGACTTAAGCACAGAATCTAGGCTGATACTCCAGTGCAGTAGTGAGAGAGTAAATCTAACACCAGGGCAGAGAGGGGGCACTGGAGCTAAGGATGCAGTGCTGGAGATCTTTATTTATTTATTTAGAGATACAGCACTGAAACAGGCCCTTCGGCCCGAGTCTGTGCCGACCATCAACCACCCATTTATACTAATCCTACATTAATCCCATATTCCCTACCACATCCCCACCTGTCCCTATATTCCCCTACCACCTACCAATACTAGGGGCAATTTATAATGGCCAATTTACCTATCAACCTGCAAGTCTTTGGCTGTGGGAGGAAACCGGAGCACCTGGCGAAAACCCACGCGGTCACAGGGAGAACAAAGAACAAAGAAAATTACAGCACAGGAACAGGCCCTTCGGCCCTCCAAGCCTACGCAGATCCAAATCCTCTATCTAAACCTGTCGCCTATTTTCCAAGGGTCTGTATCTCTTTACTTCCTGCCCATTCATGTATCTGTCTAGATACATCTTAAAAGACGCTATCGTGCCCGCGTCTACCACCTCCACTGGCAATGCGTTCCAGGCACCCACCACCCTCTGCGTAAAGAACTTTCCACGCATATCCCCCCTAAACTTTTCCCCTTTCACTTTGAACTCGTGCCCCCTTGTAATTGAATCCCCCACTCTGGGAAAAAGCTTCTTGCTATCCACCCTGTCTATACCTCTCATGATTTTGTACACCTCAATCAGGTCCCCCCTCAACCTCTGTCTTTCTAATGAAAATAATCCTAATCTACTCAACCTCTCTTCATAGCTAGTGCCCTCCATACCAGGCAACATCCTGGTGAACCTCCTCTGCACCCTCTCCAAAGCATCCACATCCTTTTGGTAATGTGGCGACCAGAACTGCACGCAGTATTCCAAATGTGGCCGAACCAAAGTCCTATACAACTGTAACATGACCTGCCAACTCTTGTACTCAATACCCCGTCCGATGAAGGAAAGCATGCCGTATGCCTTCTTGACCACTCTATTGACCTGCGTTGCCACCTTCAGGGAACAATGGACCTGAACACCCAAATCTCTCTGTACATCAATTTTCCCCAGGACTTTTCCATTTACTGTATAGTTCACTCTTGAATTGGATCTTCCAAAATGCATCACCTTGCATTTGCCCTGATTGAACTCCATCTGCCATTTCTCTGCCCAACTCTCCAGTCTATCTATATTCTGCTGTATTCTCTGACAGTCCCCTTCACTATCTGCTACTCCACCAATCTTAGTGTTGTCTGCAAACTTGCTAATCAGACCACCTATACTTTCCTCCAAATCATTTATGTATATCACAAACAACAGTGGTCCCAGCAGGGATCCCTGTGGAACACCACTGGTCACACGTCTCCATTTTGAGAAACTCCCTTCCACTGCTACTCTCTGTCTCCTGTTGCCCAGCCAGTTCTTCATCCATTTAGCTAGTACACCTTGGACCCCATGCGCCTTCACTTTCTCCATCAGCCTACCATGGGGAACCTTATCAAACGCCTTACTGAAGTCCATGTATACGACATCTACAGCCCTTCCCTCATCAATCAACTTTGTCACTTCCTCAAAGAATTCTATTAAGTTGGTAAGACATGACCTTCCCTGCACAAAACCATGTTGCCTATCACTGATAAGCCCATTTTCTTCCAGATGGGAATAGATCCTATCCCTCAGTATCTTCTCCAGCAGCTTCCCTACCACTGACGTCAGGCTCACCGGTCTATAATTACCTGGATTATCCCTGCTACCCTTCTTAAACAAGGGGACAACATTAGCAATTCTCCAGTCCTCCGGGACCTCACCCGTGTTTAAGGATGTTGCAAAGATATCTGTTAAGTCCCCAACTATTTCCTCTTTCGCTTCCCACAGTAACCTGGGATAGATCCCATCTGGACCTGGGGACTTGTCCACCTTAATGCCTTTTAGAATACCCAACACTTCCTCCCTCCTTATGCCGACTTGACCTAGAGTAATCAAACATCTGTCCCTAACCTCAACATCCGTCATGTCCCTCTCCTCGGTGAATACCGATGCAAAGTACTCATTTAGAATCTCACCCATTTTCTCTGACTCCACGCAAAACTTTCCTCCTTTGTCCTTGAGTGGGCCAATCCTTTCTCTAGTTACTCTCTTGCTCCTTATATATGAATAAAAGGCTTTGGGATTTTCCTTAACCCTGTTTGCTAAAAATATTTCATGACCCCTTTTAGTCCTCTTAATTCCTCGTTTCAGATTGCGCCTACAATCCCGATATTCTTTCAAAGCTTCGTCTTTCTTCAGCCGCCTAGACCTTATGTATGCTTCCTTTTTCCTCTTAGCCAGTCTCACAATTTCACCTGTCATCCATGGTTCCCTAATCTTGCCATTTCTACCCCTCATTTTCACAGGAACATGTCTCTCCTGCACGCTAATCAACCTCTCTTTAAAAGCCTCCCACATATCAAATGTGGATTTACCTTCAAACAGCTGCTCCCAATCTACATTCCCCAGCTCCTGCCGAATTTTGGTATAGTTGGCCTTCCCCCAATTTAGCACTCTTCCTTTAGGACCACTCTCGTCTTTGTCCATGAGTATTTTAAAGCTTACGGAATTGTGATCACTATTCCCAAAGTAGTCCCCTACTGAAACGTCAACCACCTGGCCGGGCTCATTCCCCAACACCAGGTCCAGTATGGCCCCTTCCCGAGTTGGACTATTTACATACTGCTCTAGAAAACCCTCCTGGATGCTCCTTATAAATTCTGCTCCACCTGGACCTCTAACACTAAGTGAATCCCAGTCAATGTTGGGAAAATTAAAATCTCCTATCACCACCACCCTGTTGCTCCTACATCTTTCCATAATCTGTTTACATATTTGTACCTCTATCTCATGCTCGTTGTTGGGAGGCCTGTAGTACAGCCCCAACATTGTTACCGCACCCTTCCTATTTCTGAGTTTTGCCCATATTGCCTCACTGCTCGAGTCCTCCATAGCGCCTTCCTTCAGCACAGCTGTGATATCCTCTTTGACCAGTAATGCAACTCCTCCACCCCTTTTACCTCCCTCTCTATCCCGCCTGAAGCATCGGTATCCTGGGATATTTAGTTGCCAATCATGCCCTTCCCTTAACCAAGTCTCAGTAATAGCAATAACATCATACTCCCAGGTACTAATCCAAGCCCTAAGTTCATCTGCCTTACCTACTACACTTCTTGCATTAAAACAAATACACCTCAGACCACCAGTCCCTTTGCTTTCGTCATCTGCTCCCTGCCTACTCTTTCCCTTAGTCACGCTGACTTCATTATCTAGTTCCTTACAGGCTTTAGTTACTACATCCTTACTCTCCACTGACCTCATTTGGTTCCCATCCCCCTGCCACATTTGTTTAAACCCTCCCCAACAGCGTTAGCAAAAGCACCCCCAAGGACATTGGTTCCAGTCCGGCCCAGGTGTGGACCGTCCAATTTGTAATAGTCCCACCTCCCCCAGAACCGGTCCCAATGTCCCAAAAATCTGAACCCCTCCCTCCTGCACCATCTCTCAAGCCACGCATTCATCCTGACTATTCTTTCATTTCTACTCTGACTAGCACGTGGCACTGGTAGCAATCCTGAGATTACTACCTCTGAGGTCCTACTTTTTAACTTGGCTCCTAACTCCCTAAATTCTGCTTGTAGGACCTCATCCCGTTTTTTACCTATATCATTGGTGCCTATGTGCACAACGACAACTGGCTGTTCACCCTCCCCCTTCAGAATGTTCTGCAGCCGATCTGAGACATTCCTGACCCGTGCACCTGGGAGGCAACATACCATTCGGGAGACTCGTTTTCGACCACAGAACCGCCTATCTACTCCCCAGTACCCAGAATCGAACCCGGGTCGCTGGAGCTGAGGCTGCAGTGCTAACCACTGTGCTGCCCCGACTTAATTGAAGTGCACAAAAATCTTAGTGGTGGAAGTGGATAGGAGGAGAGACACCACAATTCCACGTCATCCAGGAAGGTCTCAAGGATAACCTTCAGAAGGAATTGGAAGCAGGTGGCCCTCGCCTCACCCAAAGACCTGGCAGCAGTGCCATAAGATGTTTAATGAGGTCAAGGTCAGTGAAAGCATCCCCTACCCATCATGCTGCCAGCCTCAATACACCGCACCCCCATCACTCACCCATCAGCAGCTCCTGGCACCCAGGACTCAGAGATAGTCCAACTCACCCTCACACACCGACCACTGCCGCCGGTCTCACACCCACCTCTCACTGCCACCACATACTATTCAGCTATGGTAGGCAACAAAATACAGCGCTACACAGTCACTGACATTCATCCCTCTCTCTTGAAGGACAAGCTGGCAAACATAGAAGGGAGTAGAGCACAGCCAGTGGGGGACAAGGATGCCTTCATCTCCTGAGTCCTACGGAGGCAATGGCTCTTTGTATCATGGCGCTGGCTGCGACAGAGCCTGTGGCATCGGTCATTGCTGAGAACATTGAGGATGACGCTATGTTCCTGCATCATGTCTCTTCTCAACTCCTAGCACAGCCTCATCCTACTATCTGGCATGATGACCAAGCTGCAGGTGGGATGACCATGGATCTCCTTCTCCCCACCCCACCACCACTATCCTCACCCCAACCTTCCCCCTCTGATTTTCTGCTTTCAGACACCCAGGAACTGCTGCCTGCCCAGCCACAGGAGCCCCAGCAGGAAGAAATAGAGCAACACCACACCACTGATGAAGAGGTCCCATCACATGATCTGGCACTTGCAACCACCAGCTCAGATGCTGGCATTGCACATACCTTGGAGGCTAGTATTGAGTCACTAGGCATGAGTGGGCTGCAGCCAGGCCATGGATAAAGGATGATTTATCTGCCAGCTCACCGAACGTTAAGGTTGCAGATGAGTCATGCCACAGGGAACTCAGATGAGGACCTCGATGAAGAGGGGCATACAGGAGAACATGGATGAGGATGTACACCGAGATGTTGGGTGCATTAGCTGGTCCGTCAGATAGCCTCCTGTCAGTGTCAAGGAGCATGGAAGAGTCCGGCTCCAATTTGGGAGAGGGCATTGAGCAAAGCTTGCTCTCTCCACAGCCTCTGCTCCATCTCCCTGTCATCCTGCAGACCCACAGGCACTGCTACTGCTGCCCTCATACCTGTTGCAGCCTTTGTGAGGACAGGTCATCTACTGTTCTGCCATCCCTGTGAGCATGAAGCAACTCTCTATACTAAACTTAGGAACTTGTCACAACACCTCCAACTGTATTTCCAGAGACTCTGCAATAGCAGAAGTTCTTAAAAATCACCTTACCTACAAGTTAGCTGCCTGGGCCTTTAAGTTATGTCAGTACCATCGATTTCTGGAGTAGTTCGTGAGATATTTCAATCTCTGCACATATAGTGCTTATCTCAGAGAGCTGAAACTTTCCCGACCATGTAGAGCACTTACAATGACGGCCAAGAAGTCTGGAGTAGTTGTTCAGATTCTTCAATCTCTGGAACTAAAGTACTCATCTCAGACAGTTGAGACTTCTTCTATCACCTACAACACTTACCATGAATGCAATCAATTTCTGGAGCAGTCCTTGAGACATATCAATCTTTGGACCTAAAGTGCTTATCTCAGAGAACTGAGACTTTTCCTATCACGTAGAACTCTGCAGCTGAATATCTGATCTTTGGTGAGTGATGTACAAATTTGTACAATGGATGTGCATGATTCAGATTTGGGCAATGGATGTCACATCGGGTAGTAGGGCAGTGTGACGTCAGGATAGCACTGGTTCAGATGCTCTTGGTGCATGCAGGGGACGCCTAGTGGTACAGCAAGCACCCTCTGGAGGGAGATCGGCTTCCATCGTGCCACTGGAGGCGGTTACGGAGATGAATGTCACGCCCCTATATTTGTAAGCAACCCACACTCTGATAATATTTTTTTTGCGTATTGCAGCATCCAACTCCAGTTCCCAGCTGTATAAAGCACTGAGGGATGAAAGCAGTTGAATGACAACCCTTAGACCAGAATGTGCACAAGAGTCCTCTGAAGTAGTCAGCAGTATCAATTTTTAAAAGGTCAGGTTTGAAAGTGAGACCATTCAAAGAAAGGACTTCTTGTAATGTATATTTTGGTAGCATAGGGATAAAAAATGTTTTCCCCTAATTGTGAACCAGATGATGTTCTGACACCCTGAGCACAAACAGTGAATTTTCCGCTGTTGCAATTTTTTTAACATTACAAGATATTGGGCCGAAAATTGGTATGATCTGTTTTTAGGTCCATCACTGACGGCAAGCAGGATACATGCACCCCACCAGGAGGGCTGGGGTCAGCCTGAAATTGGGCCCTGAGCCTCATTTCAATAATTTAGGTGAGCTGCTGGTGCCAGACACGCCTTTAGAGGCAACTTACTTATTTCATGCTGATTGCCTACCTAACAATAGCCCTTGGGTAATTCCCAGAGGAAATGGGGAAAAGGACAATGCCAGGTGCACTGGCTGTAGATCATCAGCTACCCTAGCGATTCCTGCTACTCCTGGCTCCACATCGATTTTTTTTTTGAGATTTAGAGATACAGCACTGAAACAGGCCCTTCGGCCCACCGAGTCTGTGCCGACCATTAACCATCCATTTATACTAATCCTACACTAATCCCATATTCCTACCACATCCTCACCTGTCTCACCTGTCTCTATATTCCCCTACCACCTACCTATACTAGTGACAATTTATAATGGCCAACTTACCTATCAACCTGCAAGTCTTTTGGCTGTGGGAGGAAACCGGAGCACCCAGAGGAAACCCACGCAGACACAGGGAGAACTTGCAAACTCCACACAGCCAGAATTGAACCCGGGTTGCTGGAGCTGTGAGGCTGCGGTGCTAACCACTGCACCACTGTGCCGCCCAATCGATGTTAACCATAAAAAAATTACCTATCCTTTTTAGTGACAGGACATAACCAATTTTCACACCAGCTTGCTAGACCACATCCACACCTGGAAAACCTAAGCTGAGCAGGGCCTTCACCTAATCAGCTAACAGTCCAATTTCACAGCAGGGAACGAAAACAGTCATTTGTTTCTCATTAGCATATGCAAGGAGTTTAATGCATGTTTTAGGTATTCTTCTCGGACTTATGAAAATTGTCCGAATCCAATATGGCGTTGACTGTTTTTTAGCTATCCTTGGGGCATAGCTTTGTGAAATTGATCTGTTAGGCCCTCATTTTTCATCCAGAAAACATGCATAATGATGACCAATTGCTACTCCAGTGCCATGTTTGTGAGGATTATTTTGATTAACCATAACAGCATGCAATTTTATACCATCTTTCACAGAACAAAGTGTTCCATGGTGCTTTTCAGTATCATCAGAAAGCCCAGACAAATAGAAGGAAAGAAGTTAGGGGAGGTGAGTAAATGCAAGGTCAAAGATATGAGTTTTAGGGAGGCTTTTGAAGGTGCAGGGAGCAGTAGCAGGGAAAGGGGATTAGAAAGGGAATTCCAGAGTGAAGGAGTATGATGGCCAAAGGTTTTTGCTCCTAATGCAATGGAGGGGGTTTGGAACAACAGTGGGTGCATGTTGGAGACTGTGGAGGTAAGGAAGGACATGGTGTTGGAGGCATATGGAAATATGATGTGGAATTTAAAGTTCATGAGCTGGTGGATACTGAGTGAGTGGAAGTATGTGAAGCTAGGGATGATTGAAATTAATGATTTAGTGCAGGATAGGATATGACCATCAGTGTTTGGATCAAGTTGGATTCTATAGTTGGATTCTATGTAAGGCAGAGCATTGGAACCCAGTAAGGAGAGCATTAGAGAAGTCAAGCCTAGAGGTGACAAGGGCATAGATGAATGTTTCAGTGCAGTGGGGATCAGGTAAATGGACAATGCTGCAAAGGAGGCAGGAGGTAGTCTTTAATTGGATAGAACCAGTGAAAATGGTTATTCAGTTCTTGATATCCTGGTAAGGGATTTCAACGATTGTCATGTTTTTCATTGAATGGGGCCTTCATTAACATATGAACATACAAATAATGACAGACAGGTAAAGTTCCTTAGCTCCATCCAGCCTGTCTCACTCAACTGTGCATCACAATATATACATTCTCCAGCTCACTGAAAAAAAATCATATGATCTCCTGGGAGAGGCAAAAAAGCAGATAAAAACTCAGGTCCATTTGTCGGGAAAAGAACTGGAAAATTCCACTCCGAACCATCGAGATGAATAAAAAATGAATTCCCTGAAGTACGTACCTTTTGGAAGAGCTGATGTCTGCCCCAACCAGAAGCAGGTCCAGCCTTGCCTGAAGGAATTCAGCAAATCAGCAACCATCACACAAGAAGGAAGCCTGTTCCAGGGGTCCACGATTCTCTGGGAAAAGAACCACCTCCTGATATTTAACCTAGATATGGCCATATACAACTTAAAATTATGACCCTCAGTCCTCCCTAACCTATTTGATTGTAAACAAAGAACAAAGAACAGTACAGCACAGGAACAGGCCATTCAACCCTCCAAGCCTGTGCTGATCTTGATGCCTGTCTAAACTAAAACCTTCTGCACAACCGGGGACCGTATCCCTCTATTCCCATCCTAATCATGTATTTGTCAAGATGCTTCTTAAACATTGCTATCGTACCTGCTTCCACCACCTCCCCCAGCAGCAAGTTCCAGGCACTCACCACCCTCTGTGCAAAGAACTTGCCTCGCACATCCCCTCTAAACTTTGCCCCTCGCACCTTAAACCTATGTCCCCTAGTAACTGACTCTTCCACCCTGGGAAAAAGCTTCTGACTATCCACTCTGTCCATGCCACTCATAACTTTGCAAACCTCTATCATGTCGCCCCTCCACCTCCGTCGTTCCAGTGAAAACAATCCGAGTTTATCCAACCTCTCCTCATGACTAATGCCCTCCAGACCAGGCAACATCCTGGTAAACCTCTTCTGTACCTTCTCCAAAGCCTCCACGTTCTTCTGGTAGTGTGGCGACCAGAATTGCACGCAATATTCTAAGTGTGGCCTAACTAAGGTTCTGTACAGCTGCAACATGACTTGCCAATTTTTATATTCTATGCCCTGACTGATGAAGGCAAGCATGCTGTATGCCTTCTTGACTATCTTATCCACCTGCGTTGCTACTTTCAGTGACCTGTGGACCTGTACGCCCATATCTCTCTGCCTGTCAATACTCCTAAGGGTTCTGCCATTTACTGTATACTTCCCACCTGTATTATATCTTCCAAAATGCATTACCTCACATTTGTCCAGATTAAACTCCATCTGCCATTTCTCCGCCCAAGTCTCCAACCTATATCCTGCTGTACCCTCTGACAATCCTCATCACTATCCGCAACTTCTCCAACCTTTGTGTCGTCTGCAAATTTACTAATCAGACCAGCTAAATTTTCCTCCAAATCATTTATATATAATACAAACAGCAAAGGTCCCAGCACTGATCCCTGCGGAACACCACTCCATTCAGAAAAGCACCCTTCCACTGATACCCTCTGTCTTCTATGACCGAGCCAGTTCTGTATCCATCTTGCCAGCTCACCTCTGATCCCATGTGACTTCACCTTTTGTACCAGTCTGCCATGAGGGACCTTGTCAAAGGCTTTACTGAAGTCCACATAGACAACATCCACTGCCTTTCCTTCATCAATGATCTTCGTCACTTCCTCAAAAAACTCAATCAAGTTAGTGAGACACGACCTCCCCTTCACAAAACCATGCTGCCTCTCGCTAATAAGTTTGTTTGTTTCCAAATGGGAGTAAATCCTGTCCCAAAGAATCCTCTCTAATAATTTCCCTACCACTGACGTAAGGCTCACTGGCCTATAATTTCCTGGATTATCCTTGCTACTCTTCTTAAACAAAGGGACATTGGCTATTCTCCAGTCCTCTGGGACCTCACCTGTGGCAAATGAGGTTACAAAGATTTCTGTTGAGGCCCCAGCAATTTCTTCCCTTGCCGCCCTCAGTATTCTGGGGTAGATCCCATCAGGCCCTGGGGACCTATCTACCTTAATGCTTTGCAAGACGCCCAACACCTCCTCCTTTTTGATAATGACATGACCCAGACTATCTACACTCCCTTCCCTAGACTCATCATCCACCAAGTCCTTCTTCTCTTTGGTGAATACTGATGCAAAGTACTCATTTAGTACCTCGCCCATTTCCTCTGGCTCCACACATAGATTCCCTCCTCTGTCCTTGAGTGGGCCAACCCTTTCCCTGGTTACCCTCTTGCTCTTTATATACGTATAAAAGCCTTGGGATTCTCCTTAATCCTGTTTGCCAATGACTTCTCATGACCCCTTTTAGCCCTCCTGACTCCTTGCTTAAGTTCCTTCCTACTTTCTTTATATTTCTCAAGGGCTTCGTCTGTTCCCAGCCTTCTAGCCCTCATGAATGCTTCCTTTTTCTTTTTGACTAGGCTCACAATATCCCTTGTTATCCAAGGTTCCCAAAACTTGCCAAACTTATCCTTCTTCCTCACAGGAACATGCTGGTCCTGGATTCTAATCAACTGATGTTTGAAAGACTCCCACATGTCAGATGTTGATTTAACCTCAAACAGCCGCCCCCAATCTAAATTCTTCAGTTCCTGCCTAATTTTGTTATAATTAGTCTTCCCCCAATTTAGCACCTTCACCCGAGGACTACTCTTATCCTTATCCACAAGTACCTTAAAACTTACAGAATTATGGTCACTGTTCCCGAAATGCTCCCCTACTGAGACTTCGACCACTTGGCTGGACTCATTCCCCAATACCAGGTCCAGTACGGCCCCTTCCCTCGTTGGACTATCTACATATTGTTTCAAGAAGCTCTCCTGGATGCTCCTCACAAATTCTGCCCCATCCAAGCCCCTAGCACTAAGTGAGTCCGAGTCAATATAGGGGAAGTTAAAATCACCCACCACTACAACCCTGTTACCTTTACATCTTTCCAAAATCTGTCTAAATATCTGCTCCTCTACCTCCCGCTGGCTGTTGGGAGGCCTGTAGTAAACTCCCAACATCGTGACTGCACCCTTCCTATTCCTGAGCTCCACCCATATTGCCTCGCTGCATGACCCCTCCGAGGTGTCCTCCCGCAGTACAGCTGTGATATTCTCCTTAACCAGTAATGCAACTCCGCCTCTAACCCGCCTGAAGCTTCTAAATCCCGGATATCACAGCTGTGCTGAAGGAGGGCACTATGGAGGACTCGAGCAGTGAGGCAATATGGACAGAACTCAGAAATAGGAAGGGTGCGGTAACAATGTTGGGGCTGTACTACAGGCCTCCCAACAGCGAGCGTGAGATAGAGGTACAAATATGTAAACAGATTATGGAAAGATGTAGGAGCAACAGGGTG
Organism: Heterodontus francisci; assembly: GCF_036365525.1. Lineage (NCBI taxonomy): Eukaryota > Metazoa > Chordata > Chondrichthyes > Heterodontiformes > Heterodontidae > Heterodontus > Heterodontus francisci. The sequence continues at coordinate 45,399,693 of NC_090372.1, forward strand.
GTGGTGATAGGAGATTTTAATTTTCCCAACATTGACTGGGATTCGCTTAGTGTTAGAGGTCCAGATGGAGCAGAATTTGTAAGGAGCATCCAGGAGGGTTTTCTAGAGCAGTATGTAAATAGTCCAACTCGGGAAGGGGCCATACTGGACCTGGTGTTGGGGAATGAGCCCGGCCAGGTTGTTGAAGTTTCAGTAGGGGACTACTTTGGGAATAGTGATCACAATTCCGTAAGCTTTAAAATACTCATGGACAAAGACGAGAGTGGTCCAAAAGGGAGAGTGCTAAATTGGGGGAAGGCCAACTACACCAAAATTCGGCAGGAGCTGGGAAATGTAGATTGGGAGCAGCTGTTTGAAGGTAAATCCACATTTGATATGTGGGAGGCTTTTAAAGAGAGGTTGATTAGCGTGCAGGAGAGACATGTTCCTGTGAAAATGAGGGATAGAAATGGCAAGATTAGGGAACCATGGATGACAGGTGAAATTGTGAGACTAGCTAAGAGGAAAAAGGAAGCATACATAAGGTCTAGGCGGCTGATGAAAGACGAAGCTTTGAAAGAATATCGGGAATGTAGGACCAATCTGAAACGAGGAATTAAGAGGGCTAAAAGGGGTCATGAAATATCTTTAGCAAACAGGGTTAAGGAAAATCCCAAAGCCTTTTATTCATATATAAGGAGAAAGAGGGTAACTAGAGAAAGGATTGGCCCACTAAAGGACAAAGGAGGAATGTTATGCTTGGACTCAGAGAAAATGGGTGAGATTCTAAACGAGTACTTTGCATCGGTATTCACCGAGGAGAGGGACATGACGGATGTTGAGGTTAGGAACAGATGTTTGATTACTCTAGGTCAAGTCGGCATAAGGAGGGAGGAAGTGTTGGGTATTCTAAAGGGCATTAAGGTGGACAAGTCCCCAGGTCCGGATGGGATCTATCCCAGGTTACTGAGGGAAGCGAGAGAGGAAATAGCTGGGGCCTTAACAGATATCTTTGCAGCATCCTTAAACACGGGTGAGGTCCCGGAGGACTGGAGAATTGCTAATGTTGTCCCCTTGTTTAAGAAGGGTAGCAGGGATAATCCAGGTAATTATAGACCGGTGAGCCTGACGTCAGTGGTAGGGAAGCTGCTGGAGAAGATACTGAGGGATAGGATCTATTCCCATCTGGAAGAAAATGGGCTCATCAGTGATAGGCAACATGGTTTTGTGCAGGGAAGGTCATGTCTTACCAACTTAATAGAATTCTTTGAGGAAGTGACAAAGTTGATTGATGAGGGAAGGGCTGTCGATGTCATATACATGGACTTCAGTAAGGCGTTTGATAAGGTTCCCCATGGCAGGCTGATGGAGAAAGTGAAGGCGCTTGGGGTCCAAGGTGTACTAGCTAGATGGATAAAGAACTGGCTGGGCAACAGGAGACAGAGAGTAGCAGTAGAAGGGAGTTTCTCAAAATGGAGACGTGTGACCAGTGGTGTTCCACAGGGATCCGTGCTGGGACCACTGTTGTTTGTGATATACATTAATGATTTGGAGGAAAGTATAGGTGGACTGATTAGCAAATTTGCAGACGACACTAAGATTGGTGGAGTAGCAGATAGTGAAGGGGACTGTCAGAGAATACAGCAGAATATAGATAGACTGGAGAGTTGGGCAGAGAAATGGCAGATGGAGTTCAATCAGGGCAAATGCGAGGTGATGCATTTTGGAAGATCCAATTCAAGAGTGAACTATACAGTAAATGGAAAAGTCCTGGGGAAAATTGATGTACAGAGAGATTTGGGTGTTCAGGTCCACTGTTCCCTGAAGGTGGCAACGCAGGTAAATAGAGTGGTCAAGAAGGCATACGGCATGCTTTCCTTCATCGGACGGGGCATTGAGTACAAGAGTTGGCAGGTCATGTTACAGTTGTATAGGACTTTGGTTCGGCCACATTTGGAATACTGCGTACAGTTCTGGTCGCCACATTATCAAAAGGATGTGGATGCTTTGGAGAGGGTGCAGAGGAGGTTCACCAGGATGTTGCCTGGTATGGAGGGCGCTTGCTATGAAGAGAGGTTGAGCAGATTAGGATTATTTTCATTAGAAAGACGGAGGTTGAGGGGGGACCTGATTGAGGTGTACAAAATCATGAGAGGTATAGACAGGGTGGATAGCAAGAGGCTTTTTCCCAGAGTGGGGGTTTCAATTACTAGAGGACACGAGTTCAAAGTGAAAGGGGAAAAGTTTAGGGGGGATATGCGTGGAAAGTTCTTTACGCAGAGGGTGGTGGGCACCTGGAACGCATTGCCAACGGAGGTGGTAGATGCGGGCACGATGGAGTCTTTTAAGATGTATCTAGACAGATACATGAATGGGCAGGAAGAAAAGAGATACAGAACCTTAGAAAATAGGCGACATGTTTAGGGAGAGGATCTGGATCGGCGCAGGCTTGGAGGGCCGAAGGGCCTGTTCCTGTGCTGTAATTATCTTTGTTCTTTGTTCTTTGTTCTTATTTAGCTGCCAATCCTGTCCTTCCCTCAACCAAGTCTCTGTAACATCATAGTTCCAAGTACTAATCCAAGCTCTAAGTTCATCTCCCTTACCTGTTATACTTCTCGCATTGAAACAAATGCACTTCAGACCACCAGTCCCGCTGTGCTCAGCAACATCTCCCTGCCTGCTCTTCCTCTTAGTCTTACTGGCCTTATTTACTAGTTCCCCCTCAGTTATTTCACCTGCTGTCCTACTGCTCTGGTTCTCAACCCCCTGCCACACTAGTTTAAACCCTCCTGAGTGACGCTAGTAAACCTCGCAGCCAGGATATTTGTGCCCCTCCAGTTTAGATACAACCCGTCCTTCTTGTACAGGTCCCACCTGTCCCTGAAGAGATCCCAATGATCCAGACATCTGAAACCCTCCCTCCTACACCTGCTGTTCAGCCACGTGTTTAGCTGCACTATCTTCCTATTTCTAGCCTCACTGGCATGTGGCACAGAGAGTAAACCCAAGATTACAACCCTAGAGAGCCTGTCTTTTAACTTTCTACCGAACTCCCTAAACTCCCCCTGCAGGACCTCGTCACTCTTCCTACCTATGTTGTTGGTACCGATGTGTACCACAACCTCTGGCTGTTCACCCTCCCCCTTCAGAATGCCCCCTGTCCGTTCAGAGACATCCTTGACCCTGGCACCAGGGAGGCAACATACCATCCTGGAGTCTCTTTTACATCCACAGAAGTGCCTATCTGTGCCCTTGACTATAGAGTCCCCTATAACTATTGCTCTTCTGCGCTTTGTCCCTCCCTGCTGAACAACAGTGCCAGCCGTGGGGCCACTGCTCTGGCTGCTGCTGCTGTTTTCCCCTGATAGGCCATCCCCCCAACAGTTTCCAAAACGGTATACTTGTTAGAGAGGGGGATAGCTACAGGGGATTCCTGCACTGACTGCCTGCCCCTTCTGGCGGTCACCCATCTATCTGCCTGCACCTTGGGTGTAACTACTTCTCTAAAACTCCTGTCTATGACACTTTCTGCCACCTGCATGCTCCTAAGTGCATCCAGTTGCTGCTCCAACCGATCCATGCGGTCTGTGAGGAGCTGCAACTGGGTACACTTCCTGCAGATGTAGTCGTCCAGAACGCTGGAAGCGTCACGGACCTCCCACATCTCACAAGTGAAGCACTTCACCCCTCTAACTGACATTTCTAGCACTAATTAATTAATTAATTTAAAATAAATAAATACTTATTAAATCCTTTCTAAATTATGTTACAATTAACTATATGGTCCCTAGTGCTAGATTTCTACTATAAATATTAAATGTTAAATAAATATTAAACAATTCAGACACAATCTTTTCCCTTCATCGTCTTATAAACCTCAATCAGATCACCCCTAAGTCTCCACTACTCTAAAGTGTACTGTTCCAACTCTTTTAGCCTATCCTGATAGCTAATTTACCCATTCCAAATCATCTGCCATTTCAGTGAAGTTTGCTGTTATGAAATCTGGTGCGAGTTGCAAATTCCCAGTCCCTTTAGTTCTTCCAGCCAATTGAAACTGTATAATATTGTGGTCACTGTTGCTGAGATGTCCCCCCATTGCACCGCCCCCCCCACAATGGAGGCCTGATAGGAGGTCAAGCTCATTACTAAACACCAGATCTAGCACACGATTATCTCTAGTTACTTCATTGATATGTTGAATCTGGAAACAGTCTTGTATATTTTCAAATGATTTTAAAGCTGCACTTCTCACAATATGCAGAATGGTTCCTGTCAGGTTGTAGGTGTATACATTGACACTAGACACAAAGACAAGTTTCAATTTGTCTTCCCTACATTTTGATGCACTGGAGAGGCCTCATCTATTAAATATTTAGATTTGACTTACTCCTTTGCCACATGGGGGGCTCAGAATTTGACCTGCACAAGGTATTTGGTGCTTGTGAGTTCAGGCTTAATATATCAATAAAGAGATCTTGAGTGTGGAGTACAGAGTGGTCATGACAAAGTGCTTCATTAACAGAGTGCTAAAGGTGTGAATTTGGTGCAAGGGGGGAAGGAGGTGCTGCCTTTTATTTCTTTTATCTCCAGTAGCTGGTGAGTGTTTTTCTTTTGTCTCTAAGCTAGGAAACTGTAACTTGCGATTCCTTTAATAAATTAGTAACTTAAACTAGATAAACCAATTAATTAAAAAAAATTGATTAACAATAATGAGATAATTAACTAATCAAATGAATAAATAAATAAGGTTGGACAGACATGGCAGAGCAGGGGTGTAGTAACTGCAGCAAGTGGGGTTCAATTCACCTCGTATTATTGGGCGACCTCCCCGTGTGGCAGAGGCATCCCCTGCTGCTGGTTAATTCCCAGCAGTGGAGGGGAAGAGGCCCTTCAGTGGCCATTAATAGGCCACTTAAGGGCCTCAGTTGGCCTCTGGGCGGAAAGGCCATCTTTAGCCAATCCCACCCCCGACAAAAATGCTTGGCGACGGGACCTTGCTTCCTGTAGCAATTCTATGGGCGCCTGTATCTGACCCTGTCTCAGGAGTGCCCATAAATTACAGCTCATGTTTGGAAACTAAATGTTCCAGGATACTGTAAACAATGTCGATTCTGTTATTTTTACTGGCCTTTTTCTTTTGTATTATGAATTTTATTCTTCTTCTTTGGTCTCCATGTCTTGAGAGACAATAGGTAAGCACCTAGAGGTGGTCAGTGGTTTGTGGAGCAGCGCCTGGACTGGCTATAAAGGCCAATTCTAGAGTGACAGACAATGAATTTTATGAACTTTCATATATATATGCTTTGTATAAACTTTTGATAAATGAAGAGTCAATTTTAGCTGTGCATCTTACTGGAAAAATTGCTGCCTATACAGTTTGAGTCAACTGGAATTACTTTGTGATGTGGACTAATAACCACACAAAGGGAAAGGAAAGAACAAATATCAAAAACTATATAACAAGTCGTAATCAAAATGTAACAGAAAAACAGGATGAGTCTCACTGGAAATGTATGATCTAATAACATGAACAGTTAAAGGGAAAGAAAAGAACAGATATCGAAAACTATGTAACAAGTTGTGATCAAAATGTAACAGAAAAGCAGTAGTAAAGGGGCCTCAAAGGAAGAGTGACATAATATGATAAAATTTTATATTGAGTTGGAAAGTGATTTAATTTAGTCCGAAACTAGGGTCTTAAATCTAAACAAAGCAAACTAGTAGGTATGAGGGACAAGGTAGATTGGGAAACTATATTAAAAGATATGTAGGTAGACAAGCTGTGGCTATCATTTAAAGAATTAGTACATAATTTGCAACAAATGTACATTCCTTTAAGGCACAAAAACCCCACAGAATAAATGTTCCAACTGTGGCTAACAAGAGGAGTTAAAGATAATATTTGAGCAAAGGAAGAGGCTTATAATGTTGCCTAAAAGAGTAGTGAGTCTAAGGATGGTGAGGATTTTAGAATTCAGCAAAGGCAGAGCAAGAAATTGACAAGGAAAGAGAAAAGAGAATTTGAGAGTAGACTAGCAAGAGACATAAAAACAGATTGCAAATGTTTCTATATGTATGTAAATAGGAAGAGATTAGTGAAAGTAAATGTGGGCCCATGAAAGGCAGAGACAGGTGAAATTATAATGGAGAACAAGGAAATGGCAGAGACATTAAACAAATATTTCAGATCACTGTAGAAGACACATAAAATATTCCAGAAATAATGGGGAACCAAGGGTCTAGGTTAACCAAGGCTTAACTCTGTTTCACTCTCAACAGATGCTGCAGGACCTGTTGAGTATTTTCAGCATTTTCTGTCTTTATTTCAGATTTCCATCATCCGCAGTATATTGCTTTTGTGTTGACAGAAGGCCTTGGCATGCCGTCATGACAGGTCCTGTGGGATGGTAAGAGCCTCTGATGACAGGTCAACCAGGATGCCTCTGGGTGAGGCTTCATGTTTTGGTCACCCTTTGCACTTGGCCACATGTGAAGCATCTGCTGATGAGAGAGTCACGTGTCTTTTTGGCACGCATGTCATTGCCCAATGACACGGGCCCCGCACATTAACTCCATCAGCTGGCAGCTGTCGAGGCACCTCATGCTCCTCCTCTGAGGGGGTCCCCCAGCTTCTGCACTACTCCCCTCTGAAGTGCCTGCTTCTGCAAGGCGCAGCAGATGACAATTGAGGAGCGTATTGCAGGGTTCCCCCAGATCTGTTGAGGCATCTAAACCTCAACTTCAAAAGGCCAATGGCCCACTCGATGGTGGCTCTTGTAGTAATGTGGCAGTGATTGTATATGCTCTCTGACTGTGTTAGAGTTGTGTAGAGGTGTCAGTAGCCATGTCTTCAGTAGGCTGAACAGCTGAGGCACTTGGGACTGCCTAAGGATGAAGAAATCATGGCAACTTCCCAGAAATCTCAAGTACACCTGCAATATTTGCTTACAGTGGTCGCAGATGACTTGAACATTCAAGGATTGGAACACCTTTCTGTTCACAAAGGTGCCTGGCTGCTCTGAGGGAGCCTTGATGGCCACACGCGAAGTCAGTGACCACCCCGCCCCCCCACAACCCGCACCTGAGGGAACGCAGCCATGACTCTGAAACCAACTGCTCTCTCTGCCTGACTGGTCTGATTGGTGTGAAATTGATATGTTGGCCAGCCCAATGGTACATGGCATCCATGACCTCCTTTATGCAGCGATGGGCCGCTGACTGACAGAAGACATATTTATCTCCAGCCCATCCCTGGAACAAACCACAGGAGAAAAAGTTGAGCACCACTGTCACCTGTAGTGTTTGATTGATCTGGGTTTCATTGTATTAGTCGGTCCACTGATCTGTGTTCACTGAACATTATTGCTTAAGCCTATGGATGGAGCTGAAGAGTTGAAACTGAAACTAAAAGACACAGAGCTGGAAGGCTCTATGAAACACAGACTGTTCTGAAGTTGACATTGTTCTGAGATCTTGCAATGCTGATATATTTTAAAGTGCTTTAAATAAACCAGTTGGTGATTTAATACAAGTGTGATATCCTGCATTGCTTTGAGATAAATCAGATATATATATAAAATATCTAGCAATCCAGTGTAAACATAACAAAAACATGACTATGAGGATGATTCAACAAAATTTAAGGTTATCTGCTGCAGAACCATTTCTTGCAATGGCAGGAAATCTTCCTTTGTGCTGGAAGCGATGGATTTCGGGATTCAAGACCTACTTGCTCGCTACGGAGATGGACAGCCCAGATATAGCAGCGAACCATAAGAAAGCAATACATGCACATTGTTTAGGAGCAGAAGGCCAGCGTATATTCGAGCAGCTCACAGAAGATATGTTTACGTTTGATACGGCGGTAAGTGCTCTCGAAAAATACTTCGGGCCAAAGAAAAGTGTGATGATAGAGCGCTACACATTCCACCAGAGATTCCATTGACATGGTGAGCCCATTAAACAATATGTGACAGCATTGCAGCAATTGGCATCTACATGTAAATTTGGCACACTAAACAACTATATAATTTGTGAACAAATAATTGAAAAAAACTTCAATTCCACAAATTAGGGAAAGTCTCCTTATGGAGGATGATGATTTAACCTTGGAAAAAGCCATAACCCTAGCAGTCCAGATCGAATCTGCCATGTTAGATTCTAAGAGGTTACACACACATGTACCCTTAGATTCAGGGTTACAGACACAGCTGGCCCAACCAGCTTCAGTGCAAGAGTTACAGACAAGAAGACCTCAACAACCTCATCAAACTGTGCCCCGTCATGGTCAGTTACCTTCAAAACTGTGCCCAAATTGTGGAAATGCTCATCGAGTCACAATGCCATGTCCAGCTTGAGGGAAAAAGTATAACTCATATTTAAAGTGGAACCATTTTGCAAACATGTGCAGTTTGTCTAAGAAAAAGACTTCATTGGTTCAACGTGTGGGTGAGTCTCTTCCTGAGAGTGAGGTACAACATCTATTTATCATCAGAAAAAGTAAAGCACCAGATCACTTTAAGGAGTGCTCAGCTGAGATGGCAGGCATCTCAGTGTCAATTCTTAATGATGTTGATGCAAAAGTATCTATTTTGAGTGACAAACTCTACCATTGGTATTTTTCGCAATTCTCTTTCACTCCTGCAACAGACACACTTCAAGCTTATAATGACACTATCATTCCAGTTTCAGGAACAATCACAGTTCCAGTATGCTACAAAAATGTCACCCTGGACAGGTTCACTTTCTATGTAGCTAAAGGCCAAAGTCTTATGGGGGTAAACCTTTTCGGTAGGCTTGGATTCAAACTTGCTAACCCCACCGCACAGATTAATGGGATTGATGATGCAGGTTATACACACCAGTATCCTTCCTTATTTACTGGATTTGGGGAGATCAAGGTCATGCTCCTCGCATTGACACATCAATTTGATCAGTTTCACAAAATTTGAGATGGTTGCCATTTGCAATCTGTGCTGAAATGTCACAGGAGCTGAAACACTAGAAGCAGACGGTATCATTGAGCAAATCGACTCATCACCGTGGATATCAATCTAGTCAGGAGAATTTATAATGGGGAATAGAGAAATGACAGAGAAGCTAAATGATTACTTTGTCTCTGTCTTCACTGAGGAAGATACACAAAATCTCCCAGAATTACAGATCCAAGGGATTAGGGGGAATGAGGAATTGAAGGAAATAAGTATTAGTAAACAGGTTGTATTGGAGAAATTAATGGGGCTGAAGGTTGATAGGTCCCCAGGACCTGATATTTTACATCCAAGAGTGTTGAAAGAGGTAGCTATGGAGATAGTGGATGCATTGGTGATCATCTTCCAAAATTCTATAGATTCTGGAGCAGTTCCTGCAGATTGGAAAGTCGCAAATGTTACCCCACTATTTAAGAAGGAAGGCAGACAGAAAACAAGGAATTACAGACCTGTTAGCCTTACATTAGTTGTTGGGAAAATGCTAGAATCTATTCTAAAAAATGTGTTAAATGGACACTTGGATAATAATGATCTGATTGGGCATAGTCAACATGGATTTATGAATCATGTTTGACAAACCTGTTGGAGCTTTTTGAGGATGTTACTAACAGAATTGAAAAAGGGGAGTTGGTGGATGTGGTATACTTGGATTTTCAGAAAGCTTTTGATAAAGTCCCCTACAGGAGATTGGTTAGCAAAATTAAAGCACAAGGGATAGGAGATAATGTACTGGCATGGATTAAGGATTCATCAACAGGCAGAAAGCAGAGAGTAGGAATAAACGGGTCATTCCCGCATTGGCAGGCTGTGACTAATGGGGTACCGCAGGGATCAGTGCTTGGGCCCCAGCTGTTCACAACATATATATTAATGATTTGGATGTGGGGACCAAATGTAGTATTTCCAAGTCCGCAGATGACACAAAACTAGGTGGGAATGTGTGTTGTGAGGAAGATGCAAAGCGGCTTCAAGGGGATTTGGACAGACTTAGTGAGTGGGTAAGAACGTGGCAGATGGAATATAATGTGGAAAATGTGAGGTTATACACTTTGGTAGGAGGACTAGATGTGCAGAGTATTTCTTAAATGGTAAGAGATTAGAAAGTGTAGATGTACAAAGGGACCTGGGTGTCCTTGTCAATAAGTCACTGAAAGCTAACATGCAGGTCAGATACAGGAGAAATGCCGTGAACAACAGATGCCCCTCTACATTGCTTTCATTGATCTCACCAAAGCCTTTGACCTCGTCAGCAGACGTGGTCTCTTCAGACTACTAGAAAAGATCGGATGTCCACCAAAGCTACTAAGTATCATCACCTCATTCCATGACAATATGAAAGGCACAATTCAACATGGTGGCTCCTCATCAGAGCCCTTTCCTATCCTGAGTGGTGTGAAACAGGGCTGTGTTCTCGCACCCACACTTTTTGGGATTTTCTTCTCCCTGCTGCTTTCACATGCGTTCAAATCCTCTGAAGAAGGAATTTTCCTCCACACAAGATCAGGGGGCAGGTTGTTCAACCTTGCCCGTCTAAGAGCGAAGTCCAAAGTACGGAAAGTCCTCATCAGAGAACTCCTCTTTGCTGATGATGCTGCTTTAACATCTCACACTGAAGAGTGCCTGCAGAGTCTCATCGACAGGTTTGCGGCTGCCTGCAATGAATTTGGCCTAACCATCAGCCTCAAGAAAACGAACATCATGGGGCAGGACGTCAGAAATGCTCCATCCATCAATATTGGCGACCACACTCTGGAAGTGGTTCAAGAGCTCACCTACCTAGGCTCAACTATCACCAGTAACCTGTCTCTAGATGCAGAAATCAACAAGCGCATGGGAAAGGCTTCCACTGCTATGTCCAGACTGGCCAAGAGAGTGTGGGAAAATGGCGCACTGACACGGAACACAAAAGTCCGAGTGTATCAGGCCTGTGTCCTCAGTACCTTGCTCTACGGCAGCGAGGCCTGGACAACGTATGCCAGCCAAGAGCGACGTCTCAATTCATTTCATCTTCGCTGCCTTCGGAGAATACTTGGCATCAGGTGGCAGGACTATATCTCCAACACAGAAGTCCTTGAAGCGGCCAACACCCTCAGCTTATACACACTACTGAGTCAGCGGCGCTTGAGATGGCTTGGCCATGTGAGCCGCATGGAAGATGGCAGGATCCCCAAAGACACATTGTACAGCGAGCTCGCCACTGGTATCAGACCCACCGGCCGTCCATGTCTCCGCTATAAAGACGTCTGCAAACGCGACATGAAATCCTGTGACATTGATCACAAGTCGTGGGAGTCAGTTGCCAGCATTCGCCAGAGCTGGCGGGTAGCCATAAAGACAGGGCTAAATTGTGGCGAGTCGAAGAGACTTAGTAGTTGGCAGGAAAAAAGACAGAGGCGCAAGGGGAGAGCCAACTGTGCAACAGCCCCGACAAACAAATTTCTCTGCAGCACCTGTGGAAGAGCCTGTCACTCCAGAATTGGCCTTTATAGCCACTCCAGGCGCTGCTTCACAAACCACTGACCACCTCCAGGCGCGTATCCATTGTCTCTCAAGATAAGGAGGCCCAAAAGAAAAGAAAGAAAGAAGGTGCAGCAAGCAATTAGGAAGGCTAATGGTATGTTAGCCTTTATTACAAGAGGATTTGAGTACAGGTGTAGTGAAGTCTTGCTTCAATAGAACCTTGGTTAGACTGCATCTGGAATGTGCAGTTTTGGTCCCCTTACCTTAGGAAGGATATTATTGCCATAGAGGGAGTGCAATGAAGATTCATCAGACTTGTTCCCGGGATGGCAGGACTGTCCTATGAAGAGAGATTGGGGAAACTGGGCCTGTATTCTCTAGAGTTTCGAAGAATGAGAGGTGATCTCATTGAAACCTACAAAATACGTAAAGGGATAGACAGGGTCGATGCAGCTAAGATGTTTCCCCCGGTTGGGGAGTTTAGAACCAGGGAACAGTTTCAAAATAAGGGGGAAGCCAGTTAGGACAGAGATGATAAGAAATTTCTTTACTCAGAGGATTGTGAATCTTTGGAATTCTCTATCTCAGAGGGCTGTGGAAGCTCAGTCATTGAGTATGTTTAAAGCAGAGATTGACAGATTTCTAAATACAAATGACATAAGGGGATATGGGAATAGTGTGGGAAAAAGGTAGTGAAGTGCATGATCAGCCATGATCATATTGAATGGCCTACTCCTGTTCCTACGTTCCTAGTCATTGCACGACGACAAAATGGCGAAGTTAGACTATGCATTGACTTAAAGGCAGTCAACAACACTATCATACCAGACAAGTATCCACTTACTACAATTCAAGAACTGTCAGCATCATTTCATGACTCCACAGTCTTCACAAAGCTTGATATGCAAAGGAGTTATCTTCAGATACCGCTACCAGAACACAGCTGATATCTTACAGCTTTTGTTTCCCATTAAGGTGTGTTTCAATACCACAGAATGCCCTATGAACTAAGTTCAGCACCTAGCGCATTCTAGAAGATTGTTTCTTCAGTCTTGTTGGATGTTGAGGGGATGCTCAACCTACTTGATGACGTCGTTGTCCACAGAAGGGACAAAGCTGAACATGATCAACACTTACTAGTAGTGCTCACTCGACTTGCAAAACACAATTTGACACTCAACAAGGACAAATGCACATTTGTGGTACCCAAGATTGACTTTCTAGGTTACAGAGTGACAGCAGCTGGAGTAAAGCTTACACACGACAACGTCAAAGCCCTTCATGTGCTTCCAACACCGTCTAACGTGAAAGAGTTGGCATCATTCCTTGGTACTACCAATTTTTATCATAAATCTGTTCCTAAGTAGGCAGAGATTGCACAGCCTCTTCGGAAGCTACTGCCTAAAGATGCTCAATGGAATGGGCTGTCACATGGCAATCAGCATTTGAAACATTAAAGGCGACGATCGCACCTCCACCAGTCCTTGCACATTTTAGTCCATAGGCAGAAATGTATGTCACAACAGATGTGTCGGGAACTACAATTGGAGCTGTACTCTCATAGTCCATTGATAGATGCAAACGACCAATAGCTTATGCATCACACCTGTTGCCGGAAACTGAACGTAAATATTCTACTGGAGAGCAGGAAGCACTAGCTTGTATCTATGCATGTGAACATTGGCACATCTGTCTTTTTGGCAGAAAGTTTACTCTTTGCACCAATCAACAAGCATTGACTACATTGTTAGCTACGTCAGGATCAGGTCATCAACCGCTACGCATATACAGATGGTTAGATCGTCTACATCAGTATAACTTCGAGGTCGAGTACCTTGCCGGTTTACACAACCGAGTAGCTGATATGCTAAGCCATAATACTGTCATAGATAGTGTTCGCAATAGCGAAGCAAATTGCGACGTTGAAGACGACGTGATCGCAGTGATTTTGCATGTGACCGTGAATCTGGTTACATGAGTGGAGTTGGAGACAGAGTCATCAGCAGACAACATACTGCAGCAAGTAAGTCAGTATCTCAAAACTGAGTGGCCTCATGATATAGGGAAAGAACTGATCCTGTTTTACAGAGCACACAATGAATTTGCATTGTTTGGTTAAAACTGTACTGCAAGTGGAACTCGAGCAGTTATCCCAAAGGCACTATTGCAACGTGTATTGCATCTTGCCCATGAAGGACATCCAGGTTTTGTTAAGATGAAACGACAATCCCAAGAAGCTGTCTGGTGGCCAGGAATAGATCGTTGTATAGAAGAATTCATTAGGAACTGTGTAGCTTGTACAGTCAGTGAAAAATCTGTTAAACTGTGTCCCGCACCTCTACATCCGACCGCATGGCCAACAAAACCATGGCAATGACTCCCAGTTGATATTTTTGGAGACGTGCAAGCAGCCCCTACGAATCAATGTTTCTTGCTTGTTGTTTATGATCTACATAAAAAATGGCTCGAAATTGCTACAACAAATTCCATTACAACCACTTCAGTAATTGACATTCTGAACAAGTTATTTACAAATGGTTTTGCTGGAGACTATCACTACAGGCAATGAACCGCATTTTGTTTCGAGTCCATTCATGGAGTTCCTCGTAAGTTATGGAATTCATCACCATCTGATGTCACGCTACAACCCGCAATCAAATGGTGGCGTTGAACAATTCAAGAGGGTGATAAAGGAAAGTCTGAAAGCTAGTATGTCAGAGAGGAAAACATTCAAACAATCCATTCACATCCTACTCTGCACATATCGATCCACCCCACACTCTCTGACCGGAAAGATACCGGCCGAACTTATATGTCGTACCTTTCGCATGCCACTGACCATTCTTAAGCCATTACCACCAGTTAATGAGGATGTCAGAGTGAAAGCAGATGAAATCGCAAAGCGACAAGGTAAAGCAAAAGCATACTTTGACAAATGTACAGGCGCAAGGGAACCATAATTTAAAGTTGGAGATTGAGTTCGAATCAAACAGCCAAATCGTGACCACAAACTTGCTTCATCAGTATCAGGTCCAAAGCAGATTAAATGTTTGCTAGGTACCATCTGTTGGATGACAAATGTGAGAAGTCTGATAGGGAGCAGACCAGGATATTTTGAGGATAGTGGTTCTGATGATACATTTCCTTTTCCTGTGAGTGATATTGATCATCAGCCTCATCAAGCTGATCAAACAGATCCACAACCTCAAATTCATAAATCCAATCACAGACCTAAGAGACCTTCCTATCTCAAAGACTATTTCTGTACTTGGAGATAACAGAGAAGTTGAACACTAAGAAATAACTTGATATATATATGTTTGATGTTTAGAATACTTCCATTCAAAAATAATCTCCAGGAAAAAGGGGGAAAAATGTAGTATTTGATTGATCTGGGTCTGATTGTATTAGTTTGTCCACTGATCTGTGTTCACTGTGCTTGATTGCTTCAGCCTATGGGTAGAGCTGAAGAGTTGAAACTGAAATTAAAAGACACAGCTGGAAGGTTCAATTAAACACAGACTGTTCTGAAGAAGATATTGTACTGAGCTCTTGTAGTGCTGAGATTTTTAAAGTGCTATAAATAAACGGCTGCATTTGCTGACAATGCAACCACTAGGTGGTGCAGTGCACTGAAACGTCACTGCAATGGCTCAGGCAACTGCTAGTAGTAAAGATGGCGCTGCTCAATTTATCACAAAAACAAAAACAAATGAAACACAAATGCCCACAGTGGCTGCGATTGCCACCTCCATCCCACCCCCAACAGTACCCCGCTCCCTCTTGCCATCGCACTTCTCTTCACCGCTCCCTCCTTCGCCCGTCTGCTCGCCGCTTGCTCCCTGCTTTACCCCCACCTGTTGGCCACTCGCTCCTGGCCTCACCGCTTCCTCCCCTATGCTGTGCCTCTGATCCCTGCTCCCTCCTGCTTCTGCTCCCCACTCCATCCCGCTTGCAGTCTCCCTCCCCTCCCCTGCCTATCTTGTCACTCTCTCTTTCTCCTGCTTCCCCCATGTGGGGAAGAAAGGTGGTAATCACGTTAGGAAGTGGGGAGCAGAAGCGGGACGGAGCGGGGAACAGTGGCAGAGCAGAGGAGAGGAAGCGGTGAGGCCGGGAGTGGGTGGTCCACAGGTAGGTGGGGTGAAGCGGGGAGTGAGCAGCTGAGGGTGGAGAAGTAGCGAGGCGGGGAGTGAGTGGCAGACAGGTGGGGGGAAGGTTGAAGCGGGTAGCAAGTGGCCGACAGGTGGGAGGGGGGGTTGAAGTGGGGAACGAGTGGCCGCGGCGGGAGAAGTGGCGAGGTGGGGAGCGAGTGATGAGCAGATGTTGCAGTACGCGATGACGTTTTCACGCACATGTGCGAATTAGTCCTGGCAAGCCGGATGCTGACGTAGGCTGTGCATGCGCAGCACCATATTGACAGCAAATCCATTCTGTGCATGCGCAAATCTGGAAGCGCTTTAATGACGTCGGTGCTGGGCTACGCTGTCAGGAGTCACTTTGTAAATAAACCAGTTGGTGATTTAATACAAGTGTGATATCTGCATTGCTTTGAGATAAATCAGATATATATGTATCCAGCAACCTGACATAAACATAACATCACCTTTACCGCAGGAGGCAGTGGATATCCGCCACTTCCCAGTGGACTCAACTCCTGCTGCAGCATATTGCACAGTCTGTCACCACCTGCCTGGAGAGACGCAATCTTCAGAGAAATTGGTGTTCGGACATCCCCATGAGCTGAGCCTCTGATGGTACACCTGTTCAACTGGGTCGCACTTTCTGTGACCATGAGGCTGCCCTCTTGCTCCCATGTGCCCTCCTCATCCACTTGCATCCACTTTCTCTGTTCACTGGAGCTCTCTATGAAGCTGCTGCATAGCTGCTTCATGTGGCTGCATGCCCATCTTTCTGTAAGTCTCCTGCTCACTGGAGGAATCAAACTCAGAATTCAGAGACCCCATTGGCAAATGAACCCTTCACTGCGATGAGCCCCTCAAGCACTGAGTCGTGTCACCAGCTACTGCTGTGGACCTGTGAGACACCCTTCCACTTTCACTTTGGCCCCACCCTCTGCAGTGCATCCAAACTTGACAGCATTGCTTCTTCAATACTAGCTTACAGATTGGTTCAAACAAGGCCTGCCAGTACCAGTCAGAGGAGGCGAGTCTCTGAGCCTCCGTGCATCCCACGTGCCATTCATAAAATCATAAAAAGGTAGGAAAATACCTGACAATTGGCTGTTTAACATCTTTAATTACCTGCCCGCCATCGAAGTCTCTGCTACTGACCCTTTTTCTTTTTCTTCTTTGGCCTCTTTGTCTCGGGAGACAATGGGTAAGCACCTGGAGGTGGTCAGTGGTTTGTGGAGCAGCGCCTGGAGTGGCTATAAAGGCCAATACTAGAGTGACAGACTCTTCCACAGGTGCTGCAGGTAAAATTGGTTATCGGGGCTGTTTCACAGTTGGCTCTCCCCTTGCGCTTCTGTCTTTTTTCCTGCCAACTGCTAAGTCTCTTCGACTCGCCACACTTTAGGCCCGCCTTTATGGCTGTCCGCCAGCTCTGGCGATTGCTGGTAACTGACTCCCACGACTTGTGATCAATGTCACAGGATTTCATGTCGCGTTTGCAGACGTCTTTAAAGCGGAGACATGGACGGCCAGTGGGTCTGATACCAGTGGCGAGCTCGCTGCACAATGTGTCCTTGGGGATCCTGCCATCATCCATGCGGCTCACATGGCCAAGCCATCTCAAGCACCGCTGACTCAGTAGGGTGTATAAGCTGGGGATGTTGGCCGCCTCGAGGACTTCTGTGTTGGAGATACGGTCCTGCCACCTGATGCCAAGGATTCTCCGAAGGCAGCGAATTGAGACGTCGCTCTTGGCTGTCATACGTTGTCCAGGCCTCGCTGCCGTAGAGCAAGGTACTGAGGACACAGGCTTGATACACGTGGACTTTTGTGTTCCGTGTCAGTGCGCCATTTTCCCACACTCTCTTGACCAGTCTGGACATAGCAGTGGAAGCCTTTCCCATGCGCTTGTTGATTTCTGCATTGAGAGACAGGTTACTGGTGATAGTTGAGCCTAGGTAGGTGAACTCTTGAACCACTTCCAGAGCGTGGTCGCCAATATTGATGGATGGAGCATTTCTGACATGCTGTCCCATGATGTTCGTTTTCTCGAGGCTGTAGAACTGTAGAACCTAGAACTGTACTCCAGGGAGAATGTTGTCACTGAGACCGCCCTCAATGCAGCCCAGCCTCTGCCAGTCATGGATGAGCTGGACGTACAGCCAACAAAATCGGAACTCAGTAATGCCATTGATTCTCTAGCCAGCGGAAAAGCCCCTGGGAAGGACGGCATTACCCCTGAAATAATTAAGAGTGCTAAACCTGCTATACTCTCAGCACTACATGAACTGCTTTGCCTGTGCTGGGATGAGGGAGCAGTACCACAGGACATGCGCAATGCCAATATCATCACCCTCTATAAAATCAAGGGTGACCGCGGTGACTGCAACAACTACCGTGGAATCTCCCTGTTCAGCTTAGTGGGGAAAGTCTTTGCTCGAGTCGCTTTAAATAGGCTCCAGAAGCTGGCTGAGCGTGTCTACCCTGAGGCACAGTGTGGCTTTCGAGCAGAGAGATCGACCATTGACATGCTGTTCTCCCTTCGTCAGCTACAGGAGAAATGCCGCGAACAACAGATGCCCCTCTACTTTGCTTTCATTGATCTCACCAAAGCCTTTGACCTCGTCAGCAGACGTGGTCTCTTCAGACTACTAGAAGAGATTGGATGTCCACCAAAGCTACTAAGTATCATCACCTCATTCCATGACAATATGAAAGGCACAATTCAGCATAGCGGTGCCTCATCAGCCCCCTTTCCTATCCTGAGTGGTGTGAAACAGGGCTGTGTTCTCGCACCTACACTGTTTGGGATTTTCTTCTCCCTGCTGCTCTCACATGCATTCAAGTCTTCAGAAGAAGGAATTTTCCTCCACGCAAGATCAGATGGCAGGTTGTTCAACCTTGCCCATCTAAGAGCGAAGACCAAAGTATGGAAAGTCCTTATCAGAGAACTTCTCTTTGCTGACGATGCTGCATTAACATCTCACACTGAAGAGTGTCTGCAGAATCTCATTGACAGGTTTGCGGCTGCCTGCAACGAATTTGACCTAACCATCAGCCTGACCCTTTTACTACTGGCCATTTTACTGGGCCCCCCAGCCCGCCTCCGATCCTGCCACCATGGGGCCGGTAAAATCGAGCCCAAGTGTTCAGATTGGTAACTTTTCATCAGAATGGATTTTGATGGGAGAAGCTTCAGGGCAAAAAATAAAATTTTCTTTTCATACCAGTTTACCACATCTCTTCTCCCATCAATGAAGAGTGTCCGATCTGTTAAATATTTTTAATTTGATGTCGGGATGTGGAACACACAGGCAAGACTGCATCTCTTTTCCATCCCTAGTTGCCCTGGGAAGGTGGTGGTGGACCTTCTTGAAGCAATTATTTTACAGCTGAGTGGCTTGCTGAGCCACTTCAGAGGGCGTCAAGAGGCAATCATGTATGCTATAGCAGGAGACATACATACGGTAGGCCAGATCAGGTAGGAATGGCAACTTGCATCCCCTGAAGCACTTTAATGAACCACTTGAGTTTTTACAACAATCCAGCATCTATCATCACCATTTTCTCTGATACTAGCCCATAAATGACCAGAATGATTGAATTCAATTTCACAACTTTGTATGGTGAGATTTTGACTCATTATCTGTGGGTTGTTAGTCCAGTACCATAACCACTACGCTAAGATTAACACTTTAGGGGAGATGGTGGCATTGTGGTAATGTCAGAGGCCCAGGCTAATACCCTGGGGACACGGGTTCCATTCCCACCATGGCAGCTGCTGTAATTTAAATTCAATTGATTAATAAAAAGCTGGAATTGAAAGCTCGTCTCAGTAATGCTGCCGTGAAACTATCATCGATTGTTGTCAAAACCGATCTAGTTCACTCATGCCCTTTAGGGAAGGAAATCTGCCGTCTTTACCGTGTCTGGCCTACATGTGACTCCAGACCCACAGCAGTGTGGTTGACTCTTAACTGCCCACTGAAATGGCCTAGCAAGCCACTCAGTTGGAGGCAGCTCACCACCACCAGCTCAAGGGCAATTAGGGATGGGAATAAATGCTGGCCTTGCCAGTGATGCTCACATCCTAAGAATGAACACAAAAAAGATACCCAATAAATCTGCTACAGTAATGATGCCATGGGAGAAGGAGGGGCTTACCTATTCAGAATGACAGTGCTTGTATTTTTTATAGTATTGGGGAAGAGAAGGCAGTCATATTTGTGCTTCTAATTTTCTGAAATCAACTTCCGAAATAACAGACCGTACAGAAATTCCTCACCAGGCTACATGTACAGAGAGTTAATTATCAATTTACTGTGAAATAAGCTGCCCCTGCCCCTCCAAGTGCTATTATATACTGTTGTCAGCTGTTGCCTCTGTCTTGACAATTAGAATAAATTTTCCACTGCTACTGGCACGCAACCTTCCTGAAATGCCAGTAACCTGAAAACATTTTGCTTGGCATAATAAGTTTAAACTGGACCCTTACTTAGACTGTCATTGCCATCAAGGTGTTAAGAACAAATGTGATTTAATAGCAACTGAGTTCTGATTATTGCATTTTCAAAAGGGAACAGCAACAAAACCATCCTAAGGATGGTTTTCACCCTTCCAGGGTGGAAGAGTCAGTTACTAGGGGACAGAGGTTTAAGGTGCGAGGGGCAAAGTTTAGAGGGGATGTGCGAGGCAAGTTCTTTACACAGAGGGTGGTGAGTGCCTGGAATGTGCTGCCAGGGGAGGTGGTGGAAGCAGGTACGACAGCGACGTTTAAGAGGCATCTTGACAAATACATGAATAGGATGGGAATAGAGGGATACGGTCCCCGGAAGTGCAGAAGGTTTTATTTTAGGCAGGCATCAAGATCGGCGCAGGCTTGGAGGGCCGAATGGCCTGTTCCTGTGCTGTACTGTTCTTTGTTCTTTGATAATGGGGCTGAGCTACAGGCCAGAAGTAAGTAGGTTAACTTCAGTGAGGAATAAAATTATTAAATGCAGGAAATGAAGGGAACAAAAGGTCACAAGATTAAGTGAAAACAAATCACGTTAGAGAAAAAAAATCTTTGCTCAAAGGGTGATAAATTATTTACATAATCTACCAGCTAAGATAGTGTTGATGGAGTTAATGGTGGAGTTGGATGCTGGACCGGGTGAGTGCAAATACTACACAGAGCAGTTCCGTGCGCTGAATGGCCCTTTTTTGACCTTGACTCCTTCTATGTTACAGAGGCCGATATATTTTCTGCCATATGTTACTGAAGGAATTCTATGTTTGGATGAGTACTGTAAATTGAATTTGCAACATCTGCACAAATTTCTTTTATTTTTGGAAAATGTAATAAATATCTCTTGAATAATGTAATGTGACAAGGTATTTATGAAATCCTAAAGGGGTCAAGGGATATGGGTCAATAGTGGGGGGGTTAGCGGTCTAAAGGTGCAGTGATAGAGGTCAAGGGTACACAGCTGTCCTTAAAAAGTTGCACTTTAAGATATCAGCTGCTGGCTTATTTAGGCTCTGTGTTAAAATACTCCTGACTCCCAGAATTCAAGCTATTTCCTCAAAATGTGAGCATTAGCTTGTGGGATCACCTCTATAAATCCATTTTGTTAGTCTTCTTCTTCTTTGGCCTCCTTGTCTCGAGAGACAATGGGTAAGTGCCTAGAGGTGGTCAGTGGTTCGTGAAGCAATGCCTGGAGTGGCTATAACGGCCAATTCTAGAGTGACAGACTCTTTCACAGGCGCTGCAGATAAAATTGGTTGTCGGGGCTGTTACACAGTTGGCTCTCCCCTTGCGCTTCTGTTTTTTTTCCTGCCAACTGCTAAGTCTCTTCGACTCGCCACTCTTTAGCCCCGCCTTTATGGCTGTCCGCCAGCTCTGGCGATCACTGGCATGACTCCCACGACTTGTGGTCAGTGTCACAGGATTTCATATCGCGTTTGCAGACATCTTTGAAGTGGAGACATGGACGGCTGGTAGGTCTGATACCAGTGACAAGCTTGCTGTACAATGTGTCCTTGGGGATCTTGCCAACTTCCATGAGGCTCACATGGCCAAGCCATCTCATGCGCCGCTGGCTCAGTAGGGTGTATATGCTGGCGATGTTGGAAGCCTCGAGGACTTCTGCGTTGGAGATACGGTCCTGCCACCTGATTCTCCGGAGGCAGCGAAGATGGAATGAGTTGAGACGTCGCTCTTGGCTGACATACATTGTCCAGGCCTCGCTGCCGTAGAGCAAGGTACTGAGGACACAGGCTTGAAACACTCGGACTTTTGTGTTCCGTGTCAGTGCGCCATTTTCCCACACACTCTTGGCCAGTCTGGACATAGCAACGGACGCCTTTCCCATGCCCTTGTTGATTTCTGCATCGAGAGACAGGTTACTAGTGGTAGTTGAGCCTAGGTAGGTGAACTCTTGAAGCACTTCCAGAGCGTGGTCGCCGATATTGATGGATGGAGCATTTCTGATGTCCTGTCCCATGATGTTTGTTTTCTTGAGGCTGAGGGTTAGGCTAAATTCGTTGCAGGCAGCCACAATCATAGAGTCATCGAGTTATGCAGCACAGAAACAGGCCCTTTGGCCCATCGTGTCCGTGCCAGCCATCAAACACCTATCTATTCTAATCACATGTATGGAGAGGGGACCCATCAAAGGCCAGTATAAAGCAAGCTGAACCAGTAACAAGCAGCTCCAACAGAATGTGCCATGGCAAAGAGCAAGTAGCACCAAACCGTTCTGAATGATACAGGATCAAGTCTGGCACTCTGCAGACACTTTTCTGTGTGGGATGTCAATGCAGCATTGTCAGAAAAGAGGAGTTCCCTGATGAAGAACTTTCCGTACTTTGGTCTTCGTTCTAAGACGGGCAAGGTTGCACAACCTGCCATCTGATCTTGTGTGGAGGAAAATTCCTTCTTCTGAAGACTTGAACGTATGTGAGAGCAGCAGTGAGAAGAAGATCCCAAACAGTGTAGGTGTGAGAACACAGCCCTGTTTCACGCCACTCAGGATAGGAAAGGGGTCTGATGAGGTGCCGCTATGCTGAATTGTGCCTTTCATATTGTCAAGGAATGGGGTGATGATACTTAGTAGCTTTGGTGGACATCCAATCTTTGCGAGTAGTCTGAAGAGACCACGTCTGCTGAAGAGGTCAAAGGCTTTGGTGAGATCTATGAAAGCAACGTAGAGGGGCATCTGTTGTTCCCGGCATTTCTCCTGTAGCTGGTGAAGGGAGAACAGCATGTCAATGGTGGATCTCTCTGCTCGAAAGCCACACTGTGCCTCAGGGTAGACACGCTCAGCCAGCTTCTGGAGTCTGTTTAAAATGACTCGAGTGAAGACTTTCCCCACTATGCTGAGGAGGGAGATTCCATGGTAGTTGTTGCAGGCACCGCGGTCGCCTTTGTTCTTACAGAGGGTGATGATATTGGCAACGTGCATATCCTGTGGTACTGCTCCCTCATCCCAGCACAGGCAAAGCAGTTCATGGAGTGCTGAGAGTATAGGAGGCTTGGCACTCTTGATTATTTCAGGGGTAATGCCATCCTTTCCAGGGGCTTTTCCACTGGCTAGAGAATCAATGGCAACACTGAGTTCCGATTTTGTTGGCTGTTCGTCCAGCTCATCCATGACTGGCAGAGACTGTGCTGCATTGAGGGCGGTATCAGTGACAACATTTTCCCTGGAGTACAGTTCTAGGTATTGCTTCACCCAGCGGTCCATTTGCTTGCGTTGGTCAGTGATTGTGTCCCCTGATTTAGACTTGAGGGGGCGATCTTCCTGATGGTTGGCCCAAAAGCTCTCTTCATGCCATCATACATTCCTCTGATGTTTCCGGTGTCAGGAGGCCAGCTGAATATGACTCCATAGGTGTTGCCAGTAGTCATTTGCACAGCGCCTGGCTGTTCTTTGTGCAGCACTTCTGGCTACTTTAAGTGCTACGGTTGTTAACTCGCTGGGGGCTTTATTTTTTTTATTTAGAGTTTCAGCACTGAAACAGGCCCTTCGGCCCACCGAGTATGTGCCGACCAACAACCACCCATTTATACTAACTCCGCAGTAATCCCATATTTCCTATCATCTACCTACACAAGGGGCAATTTACAATGGCCAATTTACCTATCAATCTGCAAGTCTTTGGCTGTGGGAGGAAACCGGAGCACCCGGCGAAAACCCACGCGGTCACAGGGAGAACTTGCAAACTCCGCACAGGCAGTACCCAGAATCGAATCCGGGTCCCTGGAGCTGTGAGGCTGCAGTGCTAACCTCTGCACCACTGTACCGCTTTCTTGTAGTTTAACAGTGCAGTGTGCTTAGAGGCTATGACAGGTTCCAGCTCTTCAAAGTGAAATTGAAATCAGTCTGCATTGTGCTTCTCACGTTTGCCAAAGGTGGTCATTGCTGAGTGATGGCATCTCCGATGTGGGCCCACTCGGTCTTTGCATTCCCTTCAGGAGTGTTTTGAAGGGTTTTTTCAAGTGAATTTAGAAACTTATGTAACAGTTGTGGATAAGAAATTCTGTTAGTGTTGATGCGCGGGCAACCCTTCTGCTTGGAGTGATGTAGCTTCTTTGGTTTGAGTCTAACTTTCCTGCACACCAGGGAGTGGTCGGTGTCGCAGTCCGCACTATGGAAGCTGCGTGTGATTTGGACACTGTTTATCGAGGCTCGCCTTGTGACGATGAGGTCCAGCTGGTGCCAACGATATGATCTTGGGTGTCTCCATGAAACCTGGTGACAGGGTTTAGTATGAAAGAACAAGTTGGTGATGCAGAGGTTGTGATAGGTACACAACTCCAGCAGTCTCTGTCCATTCTCATTCATCCTTCCAATGCCATAGTGCCCAAGGCAGGAGGGCCATGAGTCATGGTTTTGTTAGTACTCTTTACAAATTCTCTTAAATGCACTGACTTGAAGTTATGGAACATTCAGTTTTAATGTTCCTTACACTGTACCCATCAATAACCTGAACTTTGCAATGTATGCTATTTGCTTTGTCATTCAAAGAATGTTTTAAAGGTAAGCCTACACCTTGAGGCATCAGATAAAAGAGACAATGCAACTTTAACTCCCCTCCCCCACCCTCCCATGTGTAGAACTTGCGAAAATTTAGCAGTCACAGAGAATCCATTTTCAATTTTCTTTTTCTGTGTTAGACAGCGGATGTGGGGGGTGGGCCGCTGTGGGAGGTTAATGCACATTGCAATTCACACCATCTGCTAACATTTCAGGTCTTTTCCTAATAATAAAGAAACTAAAGATTTCCTTATTGATCCAGCAACTTCCTCACTTTAATTAAAAGCAATCTGGCTGAGTGCCAGCCCATTGTGGGGCCATTATTTCATGTAAAGTAAGCTGGTTTTATACTGGTTAAAGTGAGGCTTGTCTCAGCAGGTTCCTTTTACTTGCTCCTTAACAAGCTGGACCAGTGCCAGCATATAGAAAAGCCTGTCTTTGTGCCTCCAATTTACACTCCTGTCTCTTTCTTTTAACACGTGCCCCTCATCCTTTCTCTTCATCTACTCTGTCTCTGTGTCTTTCTGTTATTTTTCAATTATTTAATTCTCATTCTTGTTTATTTTTCACTTTTTTCATTTTCACTGCTCTTTTTATTGTTTCCTGTCTTGGATGTTCTTCTTCACCTGTTTCATTGAACTTTTCCTTTTTTTTCAAGGGCCAGGGTGGTACAGTGAATGAAGCTGCCTTGCTTCATCTATACCCAGCAGCCCCACTGACAGAGTAAATCAGTTACCTGGACTCCCGAGTGGTTCAGTGCCCTGTATGATACTATGTCAAACAGATGTTCAAACCCCCATTGGTACTGAGGTCACTCAAATGGGTGGTAAGGGCCTCCACAGCCCTGGGCTAGTGAATGTAATAAAATCAGCCAGGAACTACTTCTGCTTCTGGTTGTGATGACTCCCACTGGAAAGTAAAAATGCGGGTTTTATATTAGCTGCCCGTTTTGTGCCCAACCCGATATTCAGGACCACTGATCTCAGTGGACCTGAATATCATGCAGAGTGTATAACAAGTGTACCATGCAAAACCATCCGTTTTATGTTGCCAGCCAAGATGAATTTCTACCCCAGTGTCTGTATGTGTCTACGTGCACATATATATATGTATGCATGTGCGTGTGCGTAAATGTATGCATGTATGTTTGTACATGCACATATATATGTGTGTGTGTGTATATGCATGTACATGTGTGGGCATGATTAGACTTGGCTGTGATGCCCACCATGATTCAATAGCTTATCTAAGCTGATAAATAAGGCATAGCCACTAGAAAAGCTACTGACAAGCTGCTGGAACCTATGAGAAAAAAACTAAATGTAAATGACTACCTTCAGTAGAGAGGAAAAGGATAAGGGAGAAAACCAGAAGAGAAAATGTAGACAGGAAATGAAGTTAACAGCTTCACAGTCTGACTTGCAAGCCACAGCCTCACATCCTTTCATTTCCAAGTTCAGCTGGAAACATCTGAAGGACAGAAAAGGAAGAGATTATTAACACAGAAACAGGCTAGCAATCAAGACCACAGGCCATGCACCATGTTAGAATCAGATTCAACAAAATATATAGGCAGCAATGTTAACCTAACCACCCAGCTGGAAACTGATGGGATCGGATCGGCTGCTCTATTTATAACCTGCCCAATTTCACTTTCCATTAAAGTAAATGGAAGGTAAAACTGGAAGGGGTTGTATGATGGGCAGCTGGTCTGATCCTGTCAGTTTCGCACTGGGAGGTTTAGGTTAAAACCACCCCATAATCAGGTTGGGAAGCTCCACCAGACACTCAACAGTGTAAGGTTTAAATTAAATAAATTGCAAAACTGGGGATGAAAATACCAAAGATAAACTGGGGGAAGTGATTAATTAGATTGTAGGAAATATTAACCTCCCAAAATGCGTGGGTTTAGGTTGGATGGGATGTTAAAATGTTAAAGTCCAACCTACCTCGAATCTGCCCACTTCTGGTTTTAATGGAAGTGGGACAGGGTGGGGGGATGGGGGTGCGGATAATCAACTTGCTCCGAGAGGTGGGTGGTTCATTTAAATATTTTAATGAGGCTGCGTGCCTCACATTTGTTCCCCCTTCTAGGGTTAACCCTGGCCGGTCAGGTTTCCCAAGCTAAATGAAGGAGAGGACTGCTGGATCCAGCAGGTAAGTGCCTTTCCAGCACTGCTTGTAGACTAGGAAGAGCAGGAATGCTTCTCCCCAGCATCAGTTTTCCTGGCCTGGTCTCCCAAGCATGTAAACCACTCCCATGATTGACTGCCCTCCCCCCTGTCCCCTGCACAATCAGACCCCCCCCCACCCAGGGCCACAATCTCCCACTGACACAGTCTTTCTGATCTACCACTACCCCGCCCCTGGTCTTGCTGGTCCCTCCCTCTCTCCTCTGCATTCCCTGGCTGCGGCCTTTGATCTCCTGCTGACCCTTTGGATTTCTCCCTCTTTCTGATCTTCCACCAGCCTTTCTATCTCCCCCCCCACCCCCCCATCCAGCCTTTCTGATTTTACCCTGTTCTCCCCAGCCTCCGATCACCCACCCTCCAGCCTGCAATCTCCCTCCCACTTGGCCTCCGATCTCCCCTAATCCCAGCCTTTACCATCCCTCCCTTCCTCCCTCCTTTCTTCCTTGGCTGCAGCCTGGTGCTGAAGGCCTACCCACATGTCAGTCTCAATCTGACAAAAGATGTTAATTAAGTCCTGCCGTTAAATTCTGCAGGACCTCAGGGAAACCTGTTCTCCTATTTTTACTGAAAGCAAAACAGCTCTCCCACTCCCTCCCCACCTCCCCGAAAATATTAGGGCCTTTGTGTTTACTTCACAAGAGCCTCCTGAAAACAACTACTAAATTTAGTAGGATTGACAAGGTCTAGAGAATTGTCACTTTTATAGCCTGAAAATTCAGTATATCATCCAAATGTGTGTCACAAGAGACCTGTCTAAAGCTTTTACTTTGAGAAAAAATTGCTCCCAGGACAGACAGCATCGACACTGAGTGCTGTAATACACTCATTTGAATCACATTCTCAAATGGCATTCTCTGACAGGCTTCTCATAAAGAATAAGTAGCCATCTAAATTAGATTAATTTGCATTAATGCCGTAAATTCAGGAATTTCACGACATGCAATTTATTTCAATGGAGAGACTTATGGCAAGATTGCAGTGTTTTTGGTTTTGTCAACGCTAGTGCAGAGCAGCACAAGTGTCCCGCAATTTGTGGAGAAATGGAACTAATGCTGTATCTCCTCCTTGCCACAAATTGCTGGATATTTTGCAAACCAAACGGTGGGTACCTGCTCTTGCTCACAGGTCCGAGGTGCTTCATCAAGTCTGCACCCTCCAATATTCCAGAGTGCTCATCTCTGTGTTGATGCTTTGGAAGGATGAGATGCATGATCGTGCATCTTCAGGAAAGGTTTTCCTTCTCTGAGGGTCTTCTGCAGAGTTTGCTGCTGCTAAGGACCAAAAGGAAAGAAAAAAGGGCCATGAGTTGGCCTGGCACTGACAAACTGAACAGTAGCAAATGACAGGCACCACCATACAGCTTGAAGTTGTCAAGCTGGCTGAATGCACTATATTTTGAGATACAATTTATAGCTAGAAACTCTGCTCAGAGAAACCACCAGCCTCTCCAGCTCCAATGGACATTATTCTTGAAGGGCTTACTTCTCTGCTTTACGTTGGGCACCAGCATATCCTGTAGAAAAAGAAGGCAATAGTTAGTGAATCACTACTGAAAAGGATAGTGTACATACATGGAGCTTCTGCATGAAGTGCATATGCTGAGAGGGAGAAGCAGTAAGATAAAAGAGTGTGACGTCAGGAAGGTACCAGGAGTTCCTGCTACCATGTGAGAACAGAATGCTGTTTGTGGCTGCTGTGAAGGCAACAAACAAAAGTTGATTATGTGTTTGGAATGTGAATGAGAGGTGGTGTAGTGTGCCCTTGTGATTGTGTATGAAGAATATGATTGAGGGGAAGGAATTGCTAAGGGGTGGGGTGCGGAGTGAAGACAGTTGCTGCGTGTTGTTACGACCAGGTGAGAAAGGTGTCTAGGGGTCTCTTTCAGCCTTCACCTAGTCTTATTTTAACAGGATTTAATTTTTAAACATGCCGTGTTTTGAGCTCCCCCTCAGTGAATCCTTGTCCACCGCTTTCCAAGGCAAAGCAGTGAGCACAAACAGGCCTTCTTAGGTATAAAGAAGTAAAGTGAAATTTATTAAAACTTAAACTTAAACTCTAATTCGGTTAAAGCCTACGGATACATACTGCACCCCATGCTAGCATGCATACGTGATACGCACATGCAAATAGAGACAGGAAAGAGCAGAAGAAAAATAGTGGACAGGTTTGAGGCAATGTCTGAAGAGGGATTTTTGTTACTGTGCTTCGAGCTCGCTGTAGTCCTTGCATGTAGGTAGATCTTGCTTTTTGTTGGGGCCCAGTTTTCTTCTTAATCCTTGTTCACTGTAGGAGACTTTTCTTTCTTGGGGTTCATATGTCTTGAGTGGTTTCCAAAGCTGGTGAGAGCGAGATGAGAGCAGACATAAGAAAGATCTTTTAAGTCCAGGAGCAAACAGCTTTCTGAGTTTGAAAACTCAGTGGCAAGTTCAAATTCAAAACAAACTTCAACAGCCGGTTAGTCATGTGACGAAACTGGTCTGACCACGTCTGTTTGTGTATTTGGCCATCTTAACAGTTAACCTGGAATGCTAGCTTCTCCACCTTCGACGTCTGGTAATCAAAAGTCCATTGTGGGTTAAACTGGAGCAGGGAGTGGCCGCTTTGTCCTTTCTAAGTCCTGTCTGTTACTATGCAAATGTCTTTCCAGTCAAGAGTCTGGTGTTTTTTTTTTAAAAAACAGTTCTTTCTTTACTCCAGTAGCAGTTTAAAAATCAATTTTCATGTTGCAAAATTAATGTGTCTCATTCTTGGCAGGTGGGGACCTGCATGACAGTGTATTGAGAGATGGAGAAATGGAGAATTGTACTCATTCTTACTGAAAGCCTTCTGTGTGATGCTCCTGGAGATGACCATCTCTGCAACCTCTCTGCAGGCCAAGTAGGTCTTGCCAATCTTCTTCTCACTTGTGGGAAACAGAACATCCCTCCTTACCCCCACCTCTTCCACTAAGACCTCCAGAGAGGTTTCAGAGAACCTGGGGACAGCCTTGTGACATTGCTGAGATTCTCCACTTTCCAACTTTATCATAGATCAGTCTGGCAGCAGTGAATGCAATTTCCTTGCTCGGGAATTAAAATAACCTGGACCTCAAATTTATTTATTTATTTAGAGATACAGCACTGAAACAGGCCCTTCGGCCCACCGAGTCTGTGCCGACCATCAACCACCCATTTATACTAATCCTACACTAATCCCATATTCCTACCACATCCCCACCTTCCCTATATTCCCCTACCTATACTAGGGGCAATTTATAATGGCCAATTTACCTATCAACCTGCAAGTCTTTGGCTGTGGGAGGAAACCGGAGCACCCGGCGAAAACCCACGCGGTCACAGGGAGAACTTGCAAACTCCGCACAGGCAGTACCCAGAATTGAACCCAGGTCGCTGGAGCTGTGAGGCTAACCACTGTGCCACTGTGCCGCCCTTGGACACATTTGACTATCACCCTGCCCTCATGCCACCTGGCAACCCATTCTGAGTTAATACTGCCCACCCCCACTGAAGGTTCTATCATGATTTTAAAACACTGATTGGAATCTTTAATTCAAACATCGATTGGGCATTTTAATCTGATGCATTTAAAACATGCATATGTCCACACCATATTAAATAATTGATTTTACACATAAATGGAACAACTTTGAAGTTTTCTTGATGTACCTTTGATTTTTCCCATGTTTCTGTCGAGGTGAGAACACGCAGTCGAGTATACCTGATAAGTCTACAAATGCCACTTTCACAATAAACACTGGGAATTGCTAGTTTACTGGTGCTTGGTTATGTCTTCATAAACAATGCACTTGGATGGTAATTGAATGAGGCTGTGCTACCAATAGGGAGCCTTACCAGCTGGTAGCGCAAGTCAAAAGCTCAGGCATTGTCCAACATTTTTCTGACCATGCCTTTCAATGGTTGGAAAATCGCAGAAATCCAGAGCTGGAGCTTCTTATTTGCTGGCTAGCAAGACAGTGAGGACTCATAAATTTGACCCAACAATCTTCCAATTGTGTTTCTTATATCATGTCCATCACTTTATCCATAATTGGGCTGTTGACAGGAGATACCTGACCTGACAATGCGCCTTACACCAATACACAACTGAGCAGACTTGGGAAAATAAAGTGAGATTAGCTGATTAAGTTTTCAAGCACTTCTGATGCATCACTTACAATGCACCAAAAACACCATGGACCGGATATTCAAAATGGAGGCAGAAACAGGAGCCTGGTCTGGTTTTTGGTCTAAAACCTGCCACATCTTTGAAGCTGCTTCAGATTGTAATTATCAAGTGGGAAAGCCTTAATTGATATAGTGACAGGTTTCCTGTCCTTTTAGAGCCAGTGGGATTGAAAATGGAAGTAGGTTAGATCAAGTGTGAGGCTCATGTAGACTTCCGCAGCAGCCGTCACTGAGGATGCTGCTTTTCCTGAGGGAGAGATCTGCCTCCCCCAGCACCAGAGGGAAGCAAGATATCACAGGAGGCCTGGCACTAGGGGTAGGGCAGACCCTCGCTTCATTGATGCTCATCTGGAACTAATGCTGCAGGCTGTGAGGGAGAGGAGGGGGGTCCTCTTCCCGGAGGGTGGTAGGAGGAGGCCACATCGTCGTGCAGTAAGGGCACCTCTCTGTTCACTGTTATTCCTCCACTGTCCCCTCTTCTTCCTCCTTCTCGCTTACCTCCTGCTCCTCCCTTGATGAGCTGTCTCTTTCCAAGGCGTCACTATCCTCAAGGTCCACACCTCTCTGGAGACCCACATAATGGAGAGCACAGCAGATCATCACAATGACCTAGACCCTTGCAGGAGGATGTAGGAGGGTACCACCCAACCAATCCAGGAATCAGATTTACATCCTCAGAAATCCAATGGCCTGCTCAATGGTTGGCCTGCTGAGCACATAGTATTGGTTGTTTCGCCTCTGTGCATCTGTCTGGGGCTCCCGTAGAGGGGTCAGTAGCCATGTCTTCAAAGAATATCCCTTGTCCATTTGGAGCCAGACAAGCACTTTGGGGAATGGAGTGAAGGACCAAGGAAGCTTGGACTGGTGGAGGATGAAGGAGCCATAGCAGCTGTTCTAAACTTTTGGCAGTAGGCTTTGGGTACTAATTCATATGCCTCAAGGATGTTGTGGTTGGGGACCAATTCAATGTTGAGGGAATGGAAGCCCTTCCTATTGATGGATCTCACTGGCTGGTCGCTGGGTGTCGCAGGGTGTCGCAGGGTGTAATCGCTGATGCCCTGCACCTGAAGGAATCCATCGATGGCGTCAAACTCCAGTGCCCTTTATGCCAGAGCAGGCCATCTGTGTCAAAGCGGGTGTAGTCCCTGCCCTCCTTATAAGGGCATCAGTGACCTGCCTGATGGCTTAATGAGTTGCCCACTGCGAGATGC
This sequence comes from Heterodontus francisci, assembly GCF_036365525.1. Taxonomy (NCBI): domain Eukaryota; kingdom Metazoa; phylum Chordata; class Chondrichthyes; order Heterodontiformes; family Heterodontidae; genus Heterodontus; species Heterodontus francisci. The sequence goes on from NC_090372.1 coordinate 45,431,862, forward strand.
CACCCAAGTCCACAGCTGATCCCTGGAATGACCTGGTTGCATAGACATTCTGGGCAACAGAGACCTTGACGGCCGCAGGTAGGGGACTGTCATGGGGGCCGTGACGGATCAGAGCACGCAGGAACGAGACCATCTGCCTGGATAGGCACAGCCTCCTGTGGCACTGGCTCTTTGTCATTTGCAGATGGCTGACTCTTGGGCAGTGGACTCGATGCCTTGGGTAGTGCCTTCTTCCCCTTGCAGCCCCATGCTGTGCCCCTCTGGTCTCCTGCTGTCCAGGAGGTTGTATCTGCTGCAGCTCATCCTGGCTGCTCTGTCCAATGTCAGAGTCAGCTGTTCCCATCAGACCTCCATCTGCTGGGCCTTGAATGCTCACTAGGCCTTCCCGTGCCAACCCTAGCTGCCACTGTGGGCTCACTTCCTATCCAGTTTCATGGCACTCTCCAATGTAGAATTTAACTCTTCCGGCTTCAACAGTATCCAAACTGAGACACATCTGAGGCAGCTAAGCTTTATTTGCTGCCTCTGCTTTAATTTAATTAGCCCTTCCCATAGCCCTCATGTCCCTCCACAATGTTCACATCTTTCCAACCCTGTCATGTTCACCCCATGCCGTTTTCCCCATTCCCAGCCTTTACAAATAGTTCCCTGATTCTGACAAGCGTGTTAATGAACTCTTTAATGAGTTCAACAGGTAATTGATTGGGCATAGGTGCCCGACCCATTCCCTCCCTGCCGGCTGCAGTTTAAAAATAGCACCGTGTGCCGGAAGCGACGGGGACCCAGTGGTGACCTCCAAGAACGTGATCTTCAAATCATGCTTGCCTCTGTTCCCGTTCTCAGTGAGGTTTGAAAACCCGGTCCCAGTTCTGGATTTTAGATACCAGTAGTCGGTGAAGGGCTGCAGGCAGTGCTGAAGTTGCAGTGGAGCCCTGCTCCTCCCAGCCCATAAAGAAACCCCCCCAAAAAATTATTTACCCTGCTTGGTAAATAGCCCAGATCTTGCTTGCCATCAGATTTCATTGGCGGGACCGGCACTGTGACAACTGCCACTATTGACAGTTAAAATTGCGCTGGAGTCCTAATTATGCCATAGGACCCCCACATTTAAATATTTATGAATTAAAGTGGTGGTGGACAGGAGCACTGCAGGGAAGGAAAAGAGAAGCCACAACTACCATTTTAACCACACACCCACTTTGTTCATGTCAGGCGGGAACGGTTAAAATTAAAATCAGCCTTATGTATTTAAGCTTCACATGAGACCTCGAGGTTCCGTGGTATGCACCTATGTGGCTCATTAAGACAAATACCTTAAATATTCCTGAATTATACATCACATACAACTATTCAACCACAACTGAAATTTAAATATTAACACATTTTTAACCTTTTGACTTTATTTTTGCCCTGGTATTTTAATCGTCGATGGCATTGTTGCAAGCTAAATAAAACCTGAGAAGCTTTGTTATGTGATGGCCCACAAACTGTGATGCTGCAACACTGAACTCAGCTATGAGATTAGGTTTTGAGTGATCCATTTAGTTATGAAAAACCTATTGCTTTTCAAGTGTTACATTTTTCAAGTGTATCATTCTTAAATATGACTTGAAGCTGGCAACGAAAAGCCCAATGGAGCAGTCTATGTACTTCATTATTAACACAATTCTTCATGTGGAAACAAATGGCAGGTTTCTTCTATAAAATATTTATTATGGTTTATAGTGCTGTAGCTTAATTTGGATGCATTTTGCCATGCTGTTAAGTTGCTTAGTTGGTAATTTAATTTTTCATCCACTGTCTGGAGTTGAGTTTTATTTTGCTCAACTCAGCTAATCTCTTAAAAAAAGACAGCATTCTTTGAAAAGCCTGCATGTACTAGAAAGCTGCAGAAATCCCTCTGTAGCTTTTAAGAATTTTGCACTCTGTTGCTTACATTTATCTGTTATTTGAGGCCAGCAGAAGTAACGGTTTCTACAAAGAGCAAAGGTTTGGGGCGATAAAAATTGCCTTTAAAAGTTATCGTCATGGCTCTTATGATTAAAAACAGTTTTTTCGGTGTTTGTTAAAAAAAAACAATTTTCCGTAGCCTGGTGGCTCTATCCATGAGCCCAGTTTATGGTCACATATAGTTTGGGCCATTCGATAAAGTAACACAAAGGCCTGGAGTGGATTGCATAGGTTGGGAGGGGCACATAGAGTATAGAACATCAGTTTGAAATCTGGCAGTCCAGGTTTCCCCACATGCTGTGGATTTTTAACTCAACAACATGTATAGAAGCATAGAGAGATACAGCACTGAAACAGGCCCTTCGGCCCATCGGGTCTGTGCCAACCAACAACCACCCATTTATATTAATCCTACATTAATCCCATATTCCCTACCACATCCCCACCACTCTCCTACCACCTACCTACACTAGGGGCAATTTATAATGGCCAATTTACCTATCAACCTGCGAGTCTTTGGCTGTGGGAGGAAACCAGAGCACCCGGCAGAAACCCACGCGGTCACAGGGAGAACTTGCAAACTCTACACAGGCAATACCCAGAACCGAACCCGGGTCGCTGGAGCTGTGAGGCTACAGTGCTAACCACTGCGCCACTGTGCCGCCTTGACAGGTTCCCCCATCCAGAAGTCAGTCTGATTGACAGGCTTGGCTTACAGTCGGATAGGGACGACTCTGGAATAAGCTGCATGGTTAGGTAGGTCTGATTCCCAATCCCCGGGGTGGTCTAATCCCAAAGCAGGGGGCGGGGTTCAAACCCCGACCATGGGGGTCATTGTACAAGGGGGGAAGTCTGATGGGGGAGATCTTGAAGTGTAATGGGGATGCATTCCTTCTCCTCCTGGTCCACAAGCAATGTAGTAAAGGCCTCCCTGGAGCTGTCCCTGTTTTCCATCAGCAGCCAGATTTGCCAAAGCCTGTAAAACAGGTTAAATCACAGGCTGCTAGCCTTTATTAAAATAATTGCCAGCCTGCGTCCTAGGAGTAGGTTGGCTGTCCACCGCTTGTCCTGCCTGTTTTTCATGGAATTGGGTAGGTTGGAGGTGGATTGGGTAAGGTTTGAAATTTTTTAAATTTTAACCTCTGGCATGACCCCAAATCACCTGTTTTTGAGCACTAAAATCCAGCCCAAAGAGTTTTATATAAAGACTTGTGCATGTTGAGTACACACTATCACAGAGTGCAAGATTGGAGCAGTTTCTGAATGGATCATCTCACATACCTGACTGGAGAATGCTGCATGATTGCAAAACACTATCATTGGAAAAAAGATTGTGTCGAAATTTGGAAACAGTGCACGTAGACTTAAAACAAAACTATGTTAATGCAGAAGGCAAGAGGCAGATAAGCTGTGGTTATTGTGCATTGTTGGCTGTTACAGACTTTTTCCTCTCCTTTCTGTTGGTAAATGGGATGGCTTCACCAACAGAAACCAATGTTTCCAAATATCCAGTCCCATCCGGGATCCATGTTTGAGATAAACAAGATATTATCCAGTACTGAAGGGAGTGCTGCATTGTCAGAGATGCTGGGCTGAATTTTCATTTTTGGTCAGGATCCCGAGGTTGGGGGCACTTCCTGGTTCCAACCCTGCACCACATTGACACCTGATGCCGAATGCAATTTTCAAGAAGATGGCCAATTAGTGGCCAGATGGTGCATTTGCCATCCGATTATGGACACCGAGCGGGCTCTGAGGCTGGAGAGCCAATAGGAGACCCTCCGGCACTGAAAGATCTGTAGCCCCACCATCAGAGGTGGGAGCTGCCTATGTAGGGGGCAGAACGAGAGGGCGCCTCAAGATGGATGTGCCTTTTGACAAGTGTTCAAGGTTTACAAAAACAAAAAGGCCACAGCTGCCAGACTGTCATTGCGGAGAGGAAACCAGTCGAAACGATGACGTGCAGTTGCAGTTGTAGCCCAATTGTGGCATGCATTGGGGCGGGGTGGTGGTGGTGGTTAAATTGCATAATGGAGTGCTGCCTACCACACACACCCACCGCCCCCCACCCCCAACCGTCCCCTGATCTGCTGCTGAGAGGCCTCCTCTAACCAGCGATCAGATTTTGTCCTCTGTGGGGGAGCTGTATTCTGACTGGAAGGTTCCAGGTGACGTCAGGAGAGTATGCCTTAATAGGCCCGTTAAGTGGCCTAATTGGATACCGGCTACTTACAGGTAAGTAGCTACCAACCCTCATTAACCAATCAGCCTTTTCCAAAATGGCCCGGAGGCAGGAACATGCCACCAAACCGGTACGCCAATGCCAAAATGCCTGCACGCCAGCCTCCAATCCCACCTCTTCACCCAATTAAAATTCAGCCTGCTGTCTTTCAGATGAGGTGTTAATCCAAACCTTAAATGCTTATTCAAATGGATGTAAAAGAAGAGTCCTGGCCAATATTCCTCCCTTAACCAACACCACTAAAAACAGACTACCTATTCATTCACTTGACCTTGCTGTGTGCAATTGCCTGTCATATTTGCCAACATAACAATCATGACTACATTTCAGAAGTAATTTATTGAATGTGAAGAATTTTGGGAGATGTTGGTGTGGGAAAAAGGGGACAGTAGCATAGTGGTAATGTTATTGGACTAATAATGCAGAGGTTTGGACTAATGGTCTGGTTCTAAGAGTTCAAGTGCCACCACATCAGCTGGGGGAATTTAAAATTAATTAATAAACCTGGAATAAAATGGTAGTCTCATTACTAATGCTTGTGAAGCTATCAGGTTATTATAAAAACTCATCTGGTTCACTAATGCCCTTCAGGGGAGGAAATCTGCTGTCCTTACCTAGTCTGGCCTATATGTGGCTCTAGGCCCACAGCAATGTGGTTGATGCTCAACTGACCTCTGCAATGGCCTAGCAAGCCACTCGGTTGTAGGTGACTCACAATAACCTGCTCAAGGGCAATTATGGGTGGGCAATAAATGCTGGCCTTCTAGCAACCCACAAATGCCAAAAAAATGCAATTTCTTTCTTTATAATTTTTTTCTTGATACTCATACCCCTTTCCATTTTCCCCTCCTCTCGAAAGGGATGGCCTCAATCTTAAACCCACTCCCCCCCTTCACCCGCTGCACCATAATCCTTTCTCGTCCGTTAAAATATTGGGATCGAGCAATCTGACATCATTCCTACCTGTTGAGGTGGATTCCCAGCAACAGATCTGAGGTGGAAGATGCCAACTGGCCAAGCTAAGCTGCACAGCTGTTCTCCTTTTAGTACTCCTTGTGATCCAGGAGGTGCAGGAGTGCTCTCACAGACCTCACAAGGAAGCCTTCAGCTTCCCCAGGCCTGATGTTCTCTCCCGATGGACTGATTGTGGCCACGTTGTCCAAGTTTCCCCCTCTCTCCAATGACAGTCATTCAGAGGAGAACACTGACACTTTTGCCGTCATTACTACTGCAAATTATGGGCCATAATCTTGCACTCTATAGTAGTTCACCCAAGTTGATATCACTCCCTAACAAGCAGCTTTCTTTCCCTCAGCCAAATTCCTATACAATGCCAGATTTTGTCTTCAATTCCTATTCCTTTTAGTTTCAGATGCAACATTTAATGAGCAACTTTACTGAATGTTTTCTGAGAAACCTAAGTGTTCTTTCGAGGGGTTAGTTGAACAGCAAAAGGAATGGGAGCATTGTGATTATGTTACTGGATTAGTAATCCAGAAGCCTGGATTCATGATTTGGTGATGAGTTCAATCCTTTTACAGCAGCTGGGGGATTTAAATTCAGTTAATTAACTAAATCTGGAATAAAATGCAGCAATAAATAATGGTGACCATGAAGCTACTAGATTGTTGTAAAAACCCACCTGGTCCACTAATGTCCTTTAGGGAACGAAATCTGCTGCCCTTACCCAGTCTTGTTTATGTGTGATTCCAACCCCACAGCAATGTGGTTGACTCTTAACCGCCCTCTGAAATGTTCTAGCAAGCCATTCAGATGTTGTGAACGTGGGTCACCACCACCTTCTCAAGGGTAATTTGGAATGGACAATAAATGTTGACCATGCCATGACACCCACATCCTGGGAATGAATAAAAAACTTACTCAGTTTTGCGATTTGCCAGGTGTCTTCTGGATGAGTTCAAAGTGATTTTAAATGCTGCAAATATTAAATCTAACATTCTAGGTCCAGTTCCACAGGGATATAATGGCTGCATTAGTGTAATTCCCAGAAGTCCTGATACAGCACTGTAAATCTCTGCATAGTATGGGACTTAATAGGCTGAAAATGAGGAATCCATCAGGTATAGGAGACACTAGTGTTTCTCTGAGCTTGGCTTAGCATCTTTCATTGTAGGAAAGTGAAGAATCAATTCAGCCATATATGTTATTTTTTAACTGCTGTTTCTCCAATTACTTCTGTTTGTGCACAATTCACATCTGATTATTTTCCGTTAATTAAGGATCCTCATCAAATATCATAGGGCTGATTATACCCCACCCAACCCCCTGCCTGGCCATATTCCTGACAGATTGCTGTTTGACACCATTTTTACTTGTCTGAATTCAGGCATGGCAGCTTAGGGTGACCATATGTCCCCTTTTTCCAGGAACAGTTCCTGCAGTATAGGGGTTTGAAAGGGTTAATGTTGTGACAGTGTGAGGAATGCCTCCTACCATATGTAAGAGATGCCATGTAAGAGAGACTGGAGGAATATGCAGCATGGCTTCAGAGAAGTCATACAGGCTTATGTAAAGCTGTATATAGTTAAAATGTAATAAATAAGTTAACATTAAAATTAGTGAAGACTCCGTAATCTCTCCTAGCTAGACTAACCAAATACACAAACGGTGGCAGACAAACCAAACATACAACAGTTCCAGGCAAGCAATGGGCAGAATTTTTACCAAACTTGCAGCGGGGAGGGGCTTTTTTTAAATTTCCAAAATATACTTTATTCATAAAAATCTGTAAAAAGTACATTACCAAACAGTTTCAAACAGCACCAAGTCAAAAAATACAAACAGTGCAAAGGAGATCAGTTTCCTTCAATTCAATCATGAGTTGCCTCACAACCCTTCCATTTTATTTGTCATGCCATATACATTTTTACATTTTACAGCACACAAATTTTTCCCGATACAGTTTGAGGGATTTCCCAGGGATCCAGCCCCTCTGTTCAGCTTGGTGGGGGGACCTTACACAGTGGTCTTTCCCCATTGGGCCTTTGCTGCAGCTGCCCCAAGCTTTAGTGCATCCCTCAGCACATAGTCCTGGACCTTCGAATGTGCCAGTCTGCAACATTCGGTCATGGACAACTCTTTGCGCAGGAAGACCAGCAAGTTTCGGGCAGACCAAAGGGTATCTTTCACCGAATTGATAGTCCTCCAGCAGCAGGTGATGTTTATCTTGGTGTGCGTCCCTGGAAACAGCCTGTAGAGCACAGACTCCTGCGTTACAGAGCTGCTTGGGATGAACTTCTACAAAAACCACTGCATCTCTTTCCACACCTGCTTTGCAAAGACACATTTCAGAAGGAGGTGGACAACCATCTTGCAGCAGTTCAGGAAACTGTTTATGAGAGAAGCAGGCTTTGTTATGGCTGTTTAACTCAGCCACTGCATTAGCTTCCCACTTCCAGATTTCCCGACCAATTGCAGAGTGTGTGCGTGTGTGTGATGATGACCTGCACCTGTCAATGGAAGGATTTCTACTTAAAGGGACCCTGGCAGGCATCAGGATGAACTGCATTCTGGAGTGATACCACAGGCTTCTGAAAGCACAACAATGGAGACACAATGTGGGAAGGCTGCCCAACCCATTTCTCTGACTCTTCCATGAAAGTAATACTGCAGACTGTCAGGGCCCACAGAGATGCATTGTTTCTCATAGACAGGAGGAAGAGGTCAGCCTCTCAGACCAAAGAGATGTGCCTGGAAATGGCAGACAAAGTGAGCGGCAGAAATATGTTCCCTCGAACCTGTGTTCAGTGCTGCAAGAGGTTCAAAGGCCTCATGGGGGCAGGAAAGGTGAATGGCATCCCCACTTTCAGGTGCCAACCTCCACACTCTGACTTCCCCAGCATTCTCCTGCAGAGAATTCTTCAGACCAACACATCTTGCAGCTCTACTCATTCCTCCCTCTCCAAGCACCTTCTCACATCCCCATCTGAACAGTTAACTCTGATACTCACCCTCGTCTTATTGCCATCTCACACCCATCCCTCAAAAATATTATCATGCCATCCACATAATCCAGTTCTCACATTCAAAACTCTCTACTTTGTCTCCTTGCAAGAGAAGAGAATGCGGAAATCCAGGGGGAGAGAGAACTAGGGGTAGCCCTCCAGTGATAGCCACCCTGAATGCTGCAGAGGAGGAGACTTTGGAGATTCACAGGGTGGTGGAATACATGGCCATTGGCGATTTAGAGATTGGGTCTCCCAGATACCTGGTGACAGAATCAGAAATCACACTGCTACTTGGCACATAATCACTAATGTTGATTTTCTGTCACCACTAACTGAAATGTGAACATCTGCACATTGTTGACTTTTTATCCTTTCCCCATGTTAGTTATAATTCATGTCTGTCACATCCCACAGGTTCTTCAGGCTTGACACAGGAGCTGTAGTAGGAGAAGGCTGAGGAGTCCTCAGAGAAGATTGCATATTCTGAGGATGCGCAGTTACACAACTCATACACACCCTCCACCAGTGCAGATACATACACCTCAGTGGGTATGGCATTAGGGATAGCTAGGTTGTCAATTGGTGAGACACATCATAAGTGAGCAGGAACATGAATTGAAAACAAGGACAGCAATGGAGAGTCCCCATCAGCAGGCGCATGACACTCCAAACTCTGCTCAACTGGATGTAGTTGCTTAGCCTCAGGAGTCATCCATGAAGAGGACAATTCTGGAGCAGCAACAGAAAATGGGTGAGTCAGTATTTCCAGAGGCACTGTGCTCCCTTGGAGAGAGATTGGAGAAGTCTGTCTCAAACATGAGTGCCATGATGATCAGGCCTTTGTTCTGATGTCCACCTTCTTGAAAATAATGACCAACTGCATGAGGCATCTTATGCAGCAGGCAACTGATGTATGATTGCCCTGACCAATAGCCTACACATTCAGCTGTCACTATAAGTAGGATGGAGGAAAACCTCGCCTTCGCTGTTCAGCACCTCACTGAAGTGCAGCAAAGTGCTATCCAACTCTTGGCTAGCAGGTGGATCATGAGGGGGAAGATGGAAAAGGGGCACATAGAAGCAGGAACTCTGCTCAAGGTGCTCTCTCCTATCCCTTCCCCATCTCCCCTCAGTCAGAGCTCCACATGCTAAATCCTGTCCCAGTGACTGATTCTGCCAATATACAGGTGCAGATGGGGTCTTTGGCAGGGTCCTCTCAGGCCTCAAAAGCCAGTGGACATCTGCCACGGGCGTCTCAGCTGTTGGGAGCAGGGGAACGAGCAGTCTGCCTCGAGCTATGTTGAAGCCACAGGGGTTGTATCACATAGAAGTAATAGGAAAAGGAAAATAATTATTTTTAGTTGCACAAGCGAACTTACTTGGGTGATTATAAAAAATGTCACTGCCTTAATATATTGGAACATGTAAATGAATCATGCACGTTATTTTAAGTCTCATTGGCCAGTCATCTCTATTGTTGCCTCTCATCTTCCAATGAACAGACCAGAGTGGAAGACAAGCAAATAGTGTGAATGAGATGCAGGTATTTTTGACTGTGGGAATGACTTGTGTTTGATGCTGGGGGGCAGTGGGTTCAACAATGTTGTGCCATAAGGTTTCACACATGCAGGTTATCTGAACTGTGCCTAGATGAGTCCATCGCAGGCTTCTCTGGCAGCTAGGTGAGCATTACAGGAACCCTGGACACATCAGGCTCTTCCTCATCCTGCTTCTACTTCTCCTCCTCTTTCTCCTCCTCCTCCTGTGAGGATGCGGTGTAGTCTTCATCTTCCTCCTCCTGCAGCTCCATTCCTCTCAGCAGCGCCATATTTTGCAAGACGTAGCAGGCCACTACCATTCTGGACACCCTTGATGGTGCATACTGAAGGGTGCCCCCACATCTCTCCAGGCACCTGGATCACATCTTTAGCGACCCAATGGCTTTTGGCTGCTTTTGGTGTTGCTCCTCGTTCTGTTGGTGTCATTGGTACTACCCCTCTTGTTCCTCCTTCGAGGTCCAAGGTACAGCGCATAAGCTGCTGCCATGCTGCAGTGAAGGCTGACAGCAGCAAAGTGCCAATCCAGGTGTATAAAATCCAAGCTAAGAACATAAGAAATAGGAGCAGGAATAGGCCATTGGGCACCTCGAGCCTGCGCCGTCATTCAATAAGATCATGGCTGATCTGATTGTGGTCTTAACTCCACTTTCCTGCCTGCCCCCATAACCCTTGACTCCTTTGTAGATCAAAAATCTGTCTAACTCAGCCTTGAATATATTCAATGACCCAGCTTCTACTGCTCTGTGGGGAAGAGAATTCCAGATCACAGAAATGACTTCCAAATGAGAGAAATCACCTGTAAAGCAGTGAAAGCACACCCTCAGAACAAGTCTGTGAGCACAGGCCTTTCACAAAGGCAGGAAACAACTGTGCAGTTTCAGTCTTTAAAGGCTCAATTTCACTGAGCAATGAATCCCCATTGTGCTCTCACCTTGTTGACTGGCAATCTCCAAACATCTTGGGAAACCCCAGCACTGACTGTTAAAGCCAGAATGCTGGGTTACAGTTTGAATTAATTGCGTCTTAACAGATTTAAATGAGAAACCCGATAACACAATAGGGGTTTCCTGTGCACCTCTGAACGTGCCCCAGTAAAATCCAGAAGTGAGCAAGATCATGTCGGGTTTCTGACACACTGGCATTTTTGGGGAATTTAACAACCCCCCCCAACCCGTTCCCACTCATCAGTTAAAATTTCCCGGTTCACAAAAAGCTTCCCTGAATGAATACTTTAACTACTAATGACCATGTGGTTTCAAATCAGGACCCATGTGACCTCGAGTTTCCCTATGATTGGTCAAAGAAGTGGCAGGGGCTGTGCAGTAGGGCAAATTCCGATTGGTGGGCGGAATGTCAATCTCTTGTTTTCAAACAATGGAAAGGTGGACTCACTAAGGGACTTTAAGTTATGCAGAGATCTTGCTCTGTGGCTGCAGAATGCATGTTTCACCACCCCCTTCCCCCCGCCACCCACCCCCCCCCCCCCCCCCCCGTATGTACTGGATCATGCACAGTTTTTCTTTGAAATTTGTTTAAAGAGAAAACGACCCTGGAGCCTGAACATTGGAGTGACAGGGTCTACTGGTAACCAAGCTAATGAGTGGCAACAGGAACTGGTCCCAGGAGCAGGATCGGAGTGCATTCCATGCCTCGGATGGTGAGTGTCGGGCTTTGTGTCCCCAGATTCAGTTTAATAAATATAGTCACCTTATGCCCCAGAGGATCAGGGCCTAATTTAAAATGGCAGTCATGTACTAATGCCATCATTGGGATGTGCATGCCATTTTAACTGCTCAGCCACGAAAGCTGGTGGAAGCAAAGATCTTGGCCACAGGAAGCCCAGCTAAGTATGTTTTTTTTAATTTTTCAAAATTGTTAGAGAAGTAGGATTTCTTAGGTCTCTCCTGCCCCAGGCTTCCCACCTCCTCCAGGCTTCCCATGCTCCCATAGTGAGTTGCCAATACCCCAGTATGACACCTTGCGGGGGATTCCTGGCAATAGCCTGACCCTCTCATCAATGCAGATGTCATTCCCCAGTGGCTCCAGGAAGGACCCATTGTCAACGCATGCAAATAAAGCCTGAATGTTAAAATCTCCAGGTCCTCGTGCTACGGGGGACCAGACAATTCACTGCCCACTTCGGCCCTCGCATCCCCAATTGCCGCCCCAAGTGTGTGTGGTATAATGATAATTATCAGTTCTGATTACAAGAATACCCTCATGCACAAAGCAACATAAATGAATGGCACATATGGATGAAGGCAAAATTACACATCTTTTCACTCTCAAGCACAGCATTTAATTATGCATTGGATGGATAATTCCAAATAATCTGTTTTTAGGCATTCTTTCATCATCAGCTGCTTTAGACACATTTAGCCTAGAGCACAAAAATAACAGTGTGATTTCAGGAGGAATTAATGCATGATATTTGTTAAAAAAATGTCTGATGTATGTGTAAATTGTCACATCTTTTGCTGGGGCATTTTATCTCCAGCTGTCTGTCTGGTTCAGTTTCCTGCTGTTTTTCACATTATCTTTTCATATCATGTGTGGCTGATTCATTAAACTACATGAATACTGAACCATATATTATTGTGGATCAGAAAACTTGGTTAATGGGCTATGTTATTGATGAATAGATGCATAATTAATGTTTAAAACTTTCATAAATGAACACTCCCCCAATGAAATAAGTTAGATAAGATAGAAATACAAAGATTCAGCCAGTGACATAGACCAGAAAGTGAGCACAAGACACTGAAACAACAGTTATATGAGGGTGCTATGTTAGCACTGCTAACTAGTATAAATGAGTTTATTTAATGGATGGAAAATTGTGCATCGTCAGGCCTGAATTCCCAATAAGTAGTCCCATTGCATGAAGCTCTGTAAATTTGTAAAGTCTACCCTTACGTTTTGATTATTGTAGTACTGCAACTGATCAGACAAACTTTCAAGAAGTAGACTGAAGTGGTTGTACTATTGAACAAACCACCAGTGCAGATTATTGCTCATTGTTCAATACCCATAAGTATAGAAAACATTCAGAAACTTCTTTCATCCCATTTGGTAGGTTCTAACTAGCTGGGTCAATCAACCAACCAACGCCACCAAAAACAGATGAATTGGCCATTTGTCTCATTTACTATTTCTGGGAACTTGTGGGAACAAAAATTGCATGCCGTTTTTCCCTATATAATAACAATGATTATACGTCAAAAGTAATTAGTTGACTCTGAAGCACTTAGTAACAACCTGGGGATGTGGTAAAGCAGTATTTAATACAAGTTCTTTCTTCCTATCTGGTTTATATTTACGATATAGTATTGTTATAATCCTGAGTTTTTTGGGGGGGGAAATATGCGGTGTGTCTTTAAGACAGCAAAGGATCAGTACTGCTTTAGGAACAAGCAAGCCTCAGGAGTTACCGAGAAGGTGCATTTTGGTTGCCATTGGATACAACCATATGGAGAGGGAACTAATCAGCTTCAGAAGATGCATTGTGGTTGCCTTGGATGCAGCCATTCTGAGACTGAGGATCGATATACAATGTTGCGATTAACTTTTAAACTGGATTTTTGTTGAGACAGACTGTTCTAACAGCCACAGACAGCTGGGCCAGCATGAACTGAAAAGAGATCTCTGTTAATTTAAATTGAAGGAAGTATTTAAACTGTGACTACTGTTCATCCCTCAAAATTCTAAAGCTAGATTGCTTCTATTGAAAGTGGTTGCGAGTTGTTGATCCACTGTGGTCATCGTTGGAAGAAAGAGAAGTGTGAAGCTTCGGATATCAGACTGTTTTCCTTTCCTCATCGGACCCTGGAAGATTGCAAATGGACTTTAATCTTCAAGGACTCTAATTTTTCTTATTTTTTAAATGTTGTTTTTATCTTAGTAGTGTTTAAGAATTTAGTTTTTCTAATAAAGAGTTAATTTGTTGACCTAAAGACATCTGGTTTGGTTCGCCTCATTCGGGGGTTAGTAGATGGTTCAATTTGGCTGTGGTTTTCTTTAATTTGGAAAGTTTAAAGTGATATGTTAGGTGATCTGTGGAGTGACGGGACTGAATTGACAGTGCATTGCTCCCACCGCATATATCATATATTTTGATTGAGGGCTTTGTCTTGAGCGGTTGTGTCATAACATATGAGGGGCATAGATAGGGTAGATAGGAAGAAACTTTTTCCCTTAGCAGAGGTGTAAATAACCAGGGGACACAGATTTAAGGTAAGGGGCAAGAGGTTTAGAGGGGATTTGAGGAAAAATATTGAGGAATCTGTAACACACTGCCTGAAGGGGTGATAGAGGCAGGAACCCTCACAACATTTAAGAAGGATTTAGATGAGCACTTGAAATGCCATGGCATACAAGGCTATGGGCCAAGTGCTGGAAAATGGGATTGGAATAGATAGGTGCTTGATGGCCGGCACGGACACGATGGGGGAAGGGCCTCTTTCTGTGGTGTATAACTCTATGACTCTATAACAGTATTTAAGACTAATTCAGCTGAAAATCAGCATCACGTACCAGAAACACCTCTCTGGACCTTCTTGAAGCATGTGCGTAAGCCCCATCACCTGTTATTTTATATCTATTTTTTGCCTACACTGAATCAGACTTTTTGTACACTATTGTGATAGTGTATAAATGCATGACAAAATGTTGTAACTAAGAACTTTTACCAAGTTAGAATTATAGCCTTTCTTATATTTCTCATCTACACGCTACCCCTCGGCACCAGCAACTAAAAATACCTCAAACTCCATATGTATGCTGATGACACCCAGCTCTGTCTCACTGACACTTCTCTCAACCCCTCCACTGCCTTTGATTTGTCATGCTGCTGGTCCACCATCCAATATTGGATGACAGAAATATCCTCCTGTTGAATATTGGATAGACCAAAGTCATTGACTTTGGTCCCCGCCACAAATTTTATTCACAAGCCACTGACTCCATTCCCCTCTTAGAGTTCTGAAGCTGAACCAGACAGTTTGCAATCTTGGCATCCATTTGGACCCTGAGATGAGATTCCAACCCCATATCCTGTGCACTTCCACCTCCATAATGTCACCGTCTACGTCCCTATATCGGTTCATCTGCTGCTTCATCCCTTATCAATGCCTTTTTTACCTTTATTGCCATAAATTTTTCTATGCCTCTTTGCTCGCTGACCTACATTCATTCCCAATCCAACAATGCCCTAATTTCAAAATCTCACCATTATATTCAAATCTCTCCTTGACCTCTCCTTCCCCCAGCTTTGTAACACTGGCCTACAACCTTCTGACAGCTCTGGCCTCTTGCACATTCACTTTACATCAATCATTACCTTTTGCTTCCTGCCTCTGAGCCAATTTTGGATCCAACTTGCCACTTTGCCAAGGATCCCATGGGCTATTACTTTCATGACCAGTCTGCGATGTGCGACCTTATCAAAATAGACTCCAATAAATGCTCAAGTCTCTCCTTGCTACCTCCTTAAAAAATTTAATCATGTTAGTCAGTTACGACCTTCCCTTAACAAATCGCTTTGATTAATCCATATCTTTCTAAATGAAGATTTAACCTGTCTCTCAGAATTTCTTCCTATTTATTTTCAATAATTTTCAAGTTATGTGCATAACTCATGTCCAAAATTTTGAGATCTTTTAATCCAAACATTTGGTTTAAGGCCCAGATTATGTGTGTCTCTGGGTGCAAATACAGCCTGAAATTATCTTCTTTTCAAAGATTTAAAGAACCAGAGAGGAAAAGGTTCTGATAAGGTTAATAAGGAAAAACTATACCCGCAGGTCAGTGATCAGTAACTAGAAGCCATAAATTTAAGATGATCAGTGCAAGAAAAGGACAGTTTTAGGTTTTTTTTTGACCGTGGATTTCTGGGATATGGAATGCTATACTAGAAACAGTGGTGGAAGCAGAGTCCATCATAACTTTAAAAAGGAAATGGCTAAATATCTGAAAGGCGAAATGTATGAAAGGGTATGGGGTAAGAGAAGGGGAACATGACTAAATTGATAACTCTTTCGGAGAGCCGGCATTGGTGTGATGGACCTAGTGACCTCCCTTGGTAGAGTAAAATTCTATGAAAATGGAAAGGTTGAGCACAGATTCAGTGAAGGATTGTTTTTGAGTATATAATGCTGCCGGTAAAGTGAATACATATTAATGCCAGATCAGTGTTAGGACACACACTCTGCAAAATCTTTGCAATATTATTTTTATTCCAAGCATCTGATTATTTGTATAAAGAGAAAAATTCAAGTGTGTAAATATTTTAAATTTACTCAAAAGTCAAATGTAATTGTACGGCAAAGCTTCCTGTTGCAGTGGAATTGAAAATACCTAGCACTATTGCTCATGTGGACTCTCAGTCGTTGGTTCTTTTTTGCCTCTTAGGAACAAAGAGGAGGGATTTTTAACCTGCCAGGGTAGGAAGGTGTTGGTGCATGTGAGAAGTTAAAAGAGCAAAATTGCTTGTGTGTCAGGAAGCCAGCAGGAACCCGCCGACTTCTGCATTTAAATCAAGTGTATTTTGTAGCATCTGGGAAACCTGCGTGGGACAGGTGGGTCTGCTATTAACAAGTGCTAAAAGGCAATTGAGTACATCTTTAACCCTGGGTCCTGTCTTTAACTCCCAGCGCACAGGTATCCCAGGCTTCCTGCAACTCGCCAAGTTGAGTAAGGTGAGAGGACTGTAAGGATTGTTGAGGCTGAGTAATTGATAGGCTGGAAAGCTTTTAAATACTGAAATACGACAGCTGCTTCTTTGCCAAAGTGAAAGGCTTTTGCTTGCAGGACTTGTTCTGAGAGTGTGCTTTCACTGCTTTAGAAATGATTTCCAAGACTTTGGAGGTCATTTCTGATCCCTTGGAGTTTTGTGCCTTTGATCTGCACTTCCCAGCTGTCAGCCTTGTCCGCAGGATGGGAGTCACTTATGCAGCTCTATCTTGGACCTCTGATGAGGACAAGAAGAGCAAAACCAGCAGCAGGATCAACACCAAGAGCCCCAGCTGCCTTCTCCTCAGCCACCTGCCGCTCCATGGGACAGAGGGGATGAGCATAGAGCCCCTGTCGCAGGAGACAATACCCCCACATAGAGTATACAGGCAGAGGATTAGCTTTCTGAACATGACTGAGCACCAGAGCCTCAGGAGGTTCAGCCTTTCACGTCATGCTGTTGCTAACATTTGTAGCCTCCTGGAAGAAGATCACTTTCCAAGTGGACCAGGTGGGCATTCATTGCCAGTGGTGGTCAAGGTCACCACAACCCTGAATTTCTTATCCTCTGGATATAGATAGGTTAAGTGAGCGGGCAAAGATTTGGCAGATAGAATATAATGTGGGAAAGTGTGTACTTGTTCACTTTGGCCAGAAAAATAGAAAAGCAACATATTATTTAAATGTAAAGCGATTGCAGAACCCTGAGATGCAGAGAGATCTGGGTGTCCTAGTACATGAAACACAAAAAGTTAGTATGCAGGTACAGCAAGTGTTTAAGAAGGCAAACACAATGTTGTTGTTTATTGCAAGAGGAATGGAATATAAAAGTAGAGATATTTTGCTACAGTTGTACAGGGTTTTGATGAGACCACATCTAGAGTACTGTGTACAGTTTTGGTCTCCTTTACTTAAGAAAGGATAGAATTGCATTGGAAGCAGTTCAGAGAAGGTTCACTCGACTGATTCATAGAATTGTAGAAAAGTTACAGCACAGAAGAAGGCCATTCAGCCCATCGTGTCTGCGTGGCTGAAAATACTGGCCGCCCAATCTAAGCCCACCTTCCGGCACCTGGTCCGTAGCCTTGCAGGTTACAGCACTTCAGGTGCATGTTCAGGTACCTTTTAAAAGTGTTGAGGATTTCTGCCTCAACAATCCGGGCAGTGAATTCCAGACACTCACCACCCTCTGGGTGAAAAAGCTTTTCCTCATGCCCCCGCTAATCCTACTACCAAACACCTTAAATCTGTGCCCCTGGTAATTAGGATTTCTGGGAAGAGAGGGTTATCTTATGAGGAAAGGTTGGACAGGTTAGGTCTTTATTTATTGGAGTTTAGAAGATGAGAGTTGATCTTATTGAAACGTAAGATCCTGAAGATCATAAAGACCGGGTGGATGTGGAAAGGAGAGACTAAACTAGGGGGCACTGTTTAAAAATAAGGGGTCTCCCATTTAGGACAGAGATGAGGAGAAATTTTTTCTCTCAGAGGGTCGTGAGTCTGTGGAACTGTCTTCCCCAGAGAGCGACGAAGGCAGGGTCAATGAATGTTTTTAAGGCACAGATAGACAGATTCTTGACAAACAAGGGAGTCAAAGGGTATAGTGAATAGGCAGGAAAGTGGAGTTGTGTCCACAAACAGATCAGCCATGATCTTATGGAATGGCGGAGCAGGCTTGAGGAGCCGAATAGCCTACTCCTGCTCCTGGTTCATATGTTTATATGTTCATATGTCCTTCCAGGGATCAGCAGGTGACATCTGTAGAATCTTGCAATCTGCTGCACCGAAGTGCATCTCCCAGGTGACCGATGCCATGTTTTCCAGGGCCATCACACATTCAGTTTGATATTGATGAGGCCAGTCAGAATGAGAGGGCCCTCGGATTTGCTGCTGTGGCAGGATATCCACAGGTGCAGAGAGTCATAGATGGCACACACATGGCAATCAAGGCGCCCTCCGATCAACCAGACGTATTCAGTAATTGAAAGGGATTCGACTGCATTAATGTTCATCTGGTATGCAACCCCCAAAAGTTTAGCTTGCCTGACAGTGCAAGACACCAAGGAAGCTGCCACGATGCCTTCTTTCTGCACTAGTCAAGTCCCCCACAGATATTGGCACCTCCAAGCAGAATCAACAGATAGCTCTTGGGAGACAACAGCTGCCCTCTAAGAATGTGGCTGATGGCACCTGTGCAGAGCCTACCACTGATGCCCAGGAAAGGTACAACTGAAACTATATGGGCACAAGAACAGTCATTTTAGCAAGCAATAGGGATGTTGAAGATGTGATTTATGTGCCTGGACAGATCTGAGGTGAATTTCAGTATACACCATCAAGGTGTCTAAACATAGTGCAGCATAGAGGACTGGAGCTGCAGCTGGAGGAAGGTGATGACCACTCAGCATCTTTGGAAGATGAGGAGGAAAAGGAGGAGGAGCAGCCTGATGGGGTGAGAGTACCTGCAGCTGCTCACTTAGCTGCCAGGGATACCTGGGTCGAATTCATTCAGGCATTCTTCAGCCATCGGGAACATTAAAACTGTACCTACTGTGCCACCACCCAGCTGCCACAACAAAGCAGTCCCACAGTCAACAATCCATCCCTTTCACTTTATTGCTCTTCTTTTACTGTTATCATACCATTTTTCTGAATGCTGATGGCTATTTGGCAGGCAGCAGGTAAAAATGAGGAGGACGGAACATTGGAGCTTTGAAATAAAGTTTATTTTTGGCAAATATTGGGCTGAATCTTAAGGGGCCGTTTGAGATGGGAACAGAGGCGGGGTGGGGGGCATAAAATAAGGACAGAAGACATCGGACAGGAAGTCTGATGTCATGACGTCCCTTCCGGATTTAACTGTTGGCAGCCGACATGGAGGGCGGACCGCGCACACTCACGAGGTGGGAAGCCAATTAAGCTACTTAACCCAATACAAAGCAATTTTATTCAGAGTTTAAATTTTCCTGATGCCGCGTGGGAATTATGGAGTTTCCGGGCCTCGCCCGATGAAAGGAGGCTCAGTGTTGGCTTCGCCAGGAAGCCATTGGGAGAGGCAGTGTTGCTTGGCAGGAAGGAAGGATGAGGGGGACATCGGGAAGCACTGTAAGGAATAGGGGCAAATGTGTCAGCATTGTGGGGAGTCATACCAGGGTGGGATTGGGGCAATGCCACCTCATTGAAGGCCACAAGGAGGGGAGGGGGAGGTGAAAAGGTCTGTTTGGCCTTAAGGCCTTGCACATAGGGAGAGGCAACTTCTCATGGGCCTCATTCACCCTGGCTTTGAGGCCCCCATGGAGGGGGAGGAGCAACAAAGAGGGAGGGAGTTTCAGGCACTGGCAGGGGAACACTAGCAACTTGGGGTTTCACAGAAGGGCCATCCTACGGTAGGCTGGAGAAGGATGCAAAGCAACATGCTGACAACCTCTGGGGTGCAGAAGAAACTACACTCCAGAAAGGGTCCCCCAGCCGTGGCTCAACTACCTGCAGATATCTGAACGGCAATGTCTCGGAAGACTCTGCCTATCCAGGGAGGCCGTCACTGCTCATTAGGGTCTGCCCATTGTTACATTCCTATCACCCCAAATGTGCTTCTCCATTGATGTAGTGGGGATCACATGTGCAGCATGGCTCTTTGGTACCAGACACACCTTTGTGCCCCAGAAGATGCTGACTCACTCTCTTGGGTGGGTGTCCCTGTCTTGCCATCATCTATGTGCGGCCGCCTTGTTGACCTGCCAGTTCCATGGCCTCCTCCTCCATTGGGGTGAGGACATGGCGATAAGGCACTGCACCACCGGTCTTGGTAAGCTCCTTGCTATTGTGGGCAGTCTTCTCCGGCAGACACAATGATGAACAAAGTTAGTCTCCCAGTGGGGAAAAGCCCCCGACCTCTGATGATGACAGTCCAGCAAGCCATGATGGAGGCACAAATCTGCTTCCTGCATGTGGCCACTCTCGAGGGACTATGCTGGGGAATGCATTGATAGACGGGCACATCTCACTGAGATGCAGTCATGCTTCAGGACCATTTCTGACTCCATAACCCCATTGCCACGGCTGGGTGGTCACTCCGTCCCCACCAAACGCAGTCTCTTGCTCTGACACAAGCTAGGCCCAAAGGGTTGGAAGTGTATAGAACACTCACCTTGGCAGATCGGATCAGGACAATGACCTTTTTCCGACACTGGATCCCAGTTCCTTGGGTGACTCCACGGCTACTGACCTCTGCTATCTCCGTCCAGGCTTGCTGGGTCAGGCCTGTGTCTCCTCCTCTCATCTCTGGAGAAGAGGAACTCCTGCCTTTCCTTTGCAGCCTGGAGCAGAGTGTGGAAGGAGGCATCACTGAACCGTGGGATCACCCGGGGTCTTCATTCTGCCTGCAGGCTTCTGATCTGATCCTGAGCGCAGGGGCTGTGTTACACCAGGCAGCAGTCAAACAGGGACTGTGTTACACCAGGCAGCAGTCAAACAGGGGCTGTGTTACATCAGGCAGCAGTCAAACAGGGGCAGTGTTACACCAGGCAGCAGTCAGGCAGGAGTGGTGTTACACCAGGCAGCAGTCAGGCAGGAGTGGTGTTACACCAGGCAGCAGTCAGGCAGGGGCAGTGTTACACCAGGCAGCAGTCAGACAGGAGTTAGACAGGGGCGGTGTTACATCAGGCAGCCGTCAGACAGGAATTAGACAGGGGCTGTGTTACATCAGGCAGCAGTCAAACAGGGGCAGTGTTACACCAGGCAGCAGTCAGGCAGGAGTGGTGTTACACCAGGCAGCAGTCAGGCAGGAGTGGTGTTACACCAGGCAGCAGTCAGGCAGGGGCAGTGTTACACCAGGCAGCAGTCAGACAGGAGTCAGACAGGGGCGGTGTTACATCAGGCAGCAGTCAGGCAGGGCGATGTTACACCAGGCAGCAGTCAGGCAGGGGCGGTGTTTCACCAAACAGCAGTCAGGCAGGGGCAGTGTTACACCAGGCAGCAGTCAGGCAGGGGCTGTGTTACAACAGGCAGTACTGAGTGTAGGAGGACTGTCACCATTTAAAAATGGCACTTGGAGCTTCCATGGCATCACCTGACACTGCCACCTCTGCTGCCGCCTCCATCCTCTCACTGGACGGCCCTGGGGCCTCGTGACTCTTTATTGGCTGGCTGTTGCTTCATTGCATTCAACTGGCCTCCCATTGCCCCAACGGATACCATATCTGTTTCCTGTCCCGATGTCGGGACCTGCATGCTACAAATCAAATTCAACCCAAAGATTCTGCAAAGGTATATAGATAGGTTAAGTGAGTGGGCATAAATTTGGCAGATGGAGTATAATATAGGAAGATGTGAGGTTGTCCATTTTGGTGGGAAGAATAGCTTTATTAATAGGGGTCGAGAATACAAAAGCAAGGAAGTTAGGTTAAACATATAAAACACTGGTTTGCCCTCAGCTGGAGTATTGCACCAGTTCTGGGCACCGCACTTTAGGAAAGATGTGAAGGCATTAGAGAGTGTGCAGAAAAGATTCCTGAGAATGGTTCCAGGGATGAGGAACTTCAGTTGCTTAGATAGATTGGAGAAGTTGGGACTGTTTTCCTTGGAGAAAAGAAAGTTGGGAGGAGATTTGTTGGAGGCATTCAAAATTGTGAGGGGTCTGGACAGAGTAGATAGGGAAAAGCTGTTTGCATTGGTGGAATGATCGAGAAGAAGAGGGCACAGATTTAAAGTAATTGGCAAAAGAAGCAATGATGACAAAAAGAACAACTTTTTCACGCAGAGTTGTTAGGATCTGGAATGCCCTACCTGAGAATGTGATGGAGGCAGGTTCATTCGAGGCATTTAAGAGGAAATTGGATTGTTATCTGAAAAGGAAGAATGTGCAGGGCTACGGGGAGAAGGCAGGGGAATGGCACTAGTTAAATTGCTCCTTCGGAGAGCCGGCACAGACAATTCTGTAACAATTCTGTGATTCTGTGAATAGAAAAGCAGAATATTATTTCAATGGAGAGAGACTGCAAAATGCTGTTGCACAGAGGGATCTTTGTGTCTTTGTTCATGCATCACAACAAGTTCGCATGCAGGTACAGCAAGTAATTAGGAAGGTAAATGGAATGTTGGCCTTTATTGCAAAGGGGATGGAGTATAAAAGTAGGGAGGTCTTGCTACAACTGTACAGGATGTTGGTGAGACCGCACCTGGAGTACTGCATACAGTTTTGTTCTCCTTATTTAAGAAGGGATATACTTGCACTAGAGGCAGTTCAGAGGTTCACTAGGTTGATTCCTGGGATGAAGGGGTTGTCTTATGAGGAAAGGTTGAGCAGGTTGGGCCTATACTCATTGGGGTTTGGAAGAATGAGAGGTGATCTTATTGAAACATATAAGATTCTGAGGGGGCTGGACAGGGTAGATGCTGAGAGGACGTTTCCCCTTGTGGGGATCTAGAACTCAGGGGCAAAGTTTTAAAATAAGGGATCTCCCATTTAAGACAGAGATGAGGAGGAATTTCTTCTCTCAGAGGGTAGTTATTCTTTAGAATTCTCTACCCTTGAGAGCTGTGGAGGCTGGGTGATTGAAAATATTCGAGGCTAAGCTAGACAGATTTTTGATTTACAAGGGAGTTAAGTGTTATGGGAGGGGGCAGGCAGGAAAGTGGAGTTAAAGTCACAATCAAATCAGTCATGATCTTATTGAATGGCGGAGCAGGCTCGAGGGGCCAAATGGCCTATTTCTGCTCCTATTTCTTATGTTCTTCCGTGCCTTCCTGGACTGCTTGGAAGGAAGTCTGGTTCCAGGAGGCTGCAGATGTCTGCCATGAGCTGAAGCAAAGGCCTGTGCAACCTGAGGCACTGCTGCACAGTCATGTTGAACTCACCTTCTGTCTGTAGACTCTGTGCTGGGGGCACTGCCTCCTTCGAGCTGGAGCTCTCTGTCTATTCCCTCTGTCCTGTGGATCAGCATGTGGCTGCGGAGAAGGCAGCTGCTGTTGGTGTTGTTGCTGCTCCTGGTACTACTGGTGCTTTTGCTGTTACTGTTTTTGCTGGTGCTGTCGTCGCTGCAGCTGTTGGTGTGGCTCCTGGTGAAGCAGCTGCTGGTCTGGCTGCTCCTGCTGCTCCTTCTCAGAGGTCCAGGTTATTGCTGCATGAGTTGCTCCCATGCTGCAGTGAAGGCTGACAGCAAGGAAGTTGAGATGAAGATGAGTATGCTACAAACTACTTGAAAGTACTCCAAAAAGTTGAAATTGACACTCAAAGTAGGGTCACCAACCTCTCAATGGAGGAAGCCATGTGCTCACATGCCTGAGACATGGCAGCACTTGTGGCATGGTTGGACTCCTCCATCATCTGCTCATGGCTGCACTTGGCCTCTGGTAGCTCCACCAGATGTTGCCTTACCTCTCTCTGCAACTCCAGCATGCTCTGTGCTGTCAACACCAGAGGCTCGTCATCAGCCTGGGGCTCAGTATTGGTCTCCGACTGTCAGTGGCCTCGACTGTTTCAGCCTAAACCAGCTGCTTGGGCGTGTGTGTGGTGCTCTCACCAGCTTGTGACCCTGATTCTACAGTGGAAAACCACCGCTGTGAAAGTATCTGCACTTGTGGGAAGTGCAGGAGAGTCATGGGAGGGTGTATCCTCTGAGTGTTCCTCCTCCTCAGAGGTGGACGGCTTTCCCCCTGCAGCTGGAGTCTCCTGTGGATGCCAACTAGCATGAGAGAACACAAACATGTGTGGGTTAGTCTGTACAGATCTTGGCATGCCAACTATATGTGATGTGGGTCTCCAGAAGTGATGTGTATGTCGATGGAAGACTATCCTCACTCTCTTGCGCAGAGAGTCCAGTCTCTCTATCTGATATGTCGCAGCCGCCCTGGGTCCCTGCAAATTCTAATGTCTCTTCCTCGGCTGGGCCGATGATCCGAATGCCACCGCCTGTTCAGCTGTCTCCCTCCTGTTGTGGGCCCTCTTATCCTGCAAGAGGATAGATGGAGATAATCATACTTCACAGAGAGATCAACATGACAGTCCAGCTAGTGTCAGCCCCTCGTCCCCTACTGGGGTAACAATTATAGCTCAGGGGAGTTAATGGGGGTAAGCTGTGAAAGAAAGAAGCTTCTTACCCCCCTCTGTCATCGCCATGGTAGTGCCACCCTCTCCATGCCCCACTTCCTCCTGTGTAGCCACTTGCAATCAGTAATAAAGAGAGAGGTATGGAGCACTCACCTTGGCAGAACGAATGAGGTTGTTGACCGTCTTGTGGCAGTACAGCTACAACACTGGCATCTACCCTGCAATATGGAAAATTGCCCAGGTATGTCCTGTACACAGAAAGCAGGACAAGTCCAACCTGGCCAATTACCGTCCGATCAGCCTACTCTCAATCATCAGTAAAGTGATGGAAGGTGTCATCAACAGTGCCATCAAGCGACACTTGCTTAGCAATAACCTGCTCAGTGACGCTCAGTTTGGGTTCTGCCAGGGCCACTCAGCTCCTGACCTCATTAAGCCTTGGTTCAAACATGGACAAAAGAGCTGAACTCAAGAGGTGAGGTGAGACTGACTGCCCTTGACATCAAGGTAGCATTTGACTGAGTATGGTATCAAGGAGCCCGAGCAAAACTGAGGTCAATGGGAATCGGGGAAAACCCTCCGCTGGCTGGAGTCATATGTAGCGCAAAGGAAGATGGTTGTGATTGTTGGAGGTCAATCATCTGAGCTGCAGGACATCACTGCAGGAATTCCTCAGGGTAGTGTCCTAGGCCCAACCATCTTCAGCTGCTATATCAATGACCTTCCTTCAATCATAAGGTCAGAAGTGGGGATGTTCGCTGATGATTGCACAATGTTCAGCACCATTCGTGACTCCTCAGATATTGAAGCAGTCCGTGTAGAAATGCAGCAAGACTTGGACGATATCCAGGCTTGGGCTGATAAGTGGCAAGTAACATTCGTGCCACACAACTGCCAGGCAATGACCATCTCCAACAAGAGAGCATCTAACCATCTCCCCTTCACATTCAATGGCATTATCATCGCTGAATCCCCCACTATCAACAACCTAGGGGCTACCATTGACCAGAAACTGAACTGGAATAGCCATATAAATACTGTGGCTACAAGAGCAGGTCAGAAGCTAGGAATCCTGCGATGAGTAACTTACCTCCTGATTCCCCAAAGCCTGTCCACCATCTACAAGGCACAAGTCAGAAGTGTGATGGAATACTCTCCACTTGCCTGGATGGGTGCAGCTCCAACAACACTCAAGAAGCTCGGCACCATCCAGGACAAAGCAGCCCGCTTGATTGGCGCCCCATTTACAAACATTCACTCTCTCCACACCGATGCACAGTGGCAGCAGTGTGTACCATCTACAAGATGCACTGCATCAACGCACCAAGGCTCTTTGGACAGCACCTTCCAAACCTGCGACCTCTACCAACTAGAAGGACAAGGGCAGCAAATGCATGGGAACAGCACCACCTGCAAGTTCCCCTCCAAGTCACACACCATTCTGACTTGGAACTATATCGCCGTTCCTTCACTGTCTCTGGGCCAAAATCCTGGAACTCCCTTCCTAACAGCGCTGTGGGTGTGCCTACCCCACCTGGACTGCAGCAGTTCAAGAAGGCAGCTCACCACCACCTTCTCAAGGGCAATTAGGGATGGGCAATAAATGCTGGCCTGGTCAGCAATGTCCACATCCCATGAATGAATTAAAAAACTGTACCAGTTTCGGGGCTTGACCCCACAGCTGCTAACCTCCTCAGCTATCTCTATCCAGGCTTGCTTAATCAAGAGGGAGGACCTCATCTTGCCATCGCTGGGGAAGAGAACCTTCCGTCTTTCCCTTGCAGCTTGGAGGAGAATCCGAAGGGAAGCCTCACCCAACCCTGTGTTGTCTTGGCTTGCCCATCCTGTGGGGACCGCCTTAGAGGGTTGGGGGATCCGGGAGTCACTCCAACACCGGTCTCAGCAGTGAATGGGAAACAGCTAATGACTCTAAGACAGCAATGAAAGCAGGACTGGCACGGCTTTAAATATGGCACCAGCACCTGCTCCAGCGTCATCTGATACCATAATTGGCAACTTGCCTCCCACCCCCGTCGTGTAATTGGGGGGGCCTCATGCCTCCACTATGCACAATTGTCATCCGCCGCGTAATCGTGGTGGGGAGGCTGCCCACATGACAAATGGGAGCAGCGCTCATTTTTGAACCCACCACCCGGACTGGTGCAAGCTCACTAAATTCAGCCCTCAGCATGCCACCTTAAACAGGATTGATAAAAACCTAGCCTTGCCCATTCAGTGCCTAACTGATGTGAAGCAGAGTGCTCTCCAGCTGATTGTTAGCAAAGAATTGCGGGTGGGCCATGAGAGGAAAAATGGAGAATGGGGCCATGGAAGTAGGGAATCTGCTCAAAGCCCTTCCACTTCTCACCCATTGCCCCCTCCCCACCCCACCCTACCCCACCCCTTAGTCAGTGCCCCACATGCTGCCTTCTATGGTCGAGCTTGCCCTTGAACAGGTGCAGTTGGGTCAGCCTTGGGCGGGACTGTCATCGGCTCCAAAACCTAAAGGACGTCAGCCAAGAGCATCTGAGAAGCCAGAACAGTGTTATAAGCAGCCTGCCTCTACCTCTGCCGAAGCTACAGGGGTTGCATTATGTAGGAGTAGTAGAATACAAAGTGTAAAGATTTGTAGTTACAGAAGTGTGCACACATGGGTGTTTAACATAATGTTAGATTGTTAAGTTTTTGTTTAATTTTTCAGTACAATTAAAATTATTTGCTCAATTTTTCCATATTTTTGCCTACTGCCTGGCAAGTGACTTTCCCCCTAATGATGAATGGTAAGACAAGAATTAAAGACAAGCAGTGGGCGACTGTAATATGCAACCTTTGTTGATTGGAGTATTGCTTTGTGTTGGGGTCCAAGTGAGTTCAGAATCTAACGGCCAGATTGTTTCACTGCTTCAGTCTAACCTAAGTGTGTCAGAATTAGGGCATTCCAGGCATACTGGAGAGCTTTGTGTACTGCTGCTGATGGCCTCACCACATCTAGTCCCCTCCACTTTCTGCTCCTCCTATGAAGAGGAACTGCACTCAGTACCTTCTTCCTCCTGGAGCTCCAGTCCTAGCCGCTGTGCTATATTATGCAAGGCACCACTATCATTCACAATACCCAGGCTGGTGCATACAGGAGGACGTCTCGAGATCTGTCCAGGCACCTAAAGCACAAATTCCGATTGCTTGCTCAATGACAGCTTTGGCAATCAGGTGGTTTTGATTATATCTCTCCTGGGCAGCAATGTCTAGGCTCTTAACAGTTGTCATCAGCCAGGTTTTCAGTGATTTGCCCTTGTCTCCAAGGAGCCATCTGCTAACTTTGCTTCAAGTTGTGAAGAGCTCAGAGAAGCTTGACTTGTGCGGGACAAAAGAGTCATGGGAGCTTTCTGGGAAACTTGCACAAACATGCATGATCTTTTTGTGGTTGCACATGAGCTGTATACTGATGGAGTGGAAGTTGATGAAGACTCCATCTGGGTGATCTGGGGGCACCTTGATTGCCACGTGTGTGGAGCTGATAACTCACTGGACCTGTGCAAAGCCAAGACAACACTCATTCTGACTGGCCTCATTGGATGCAAATTGCACATGGGTTCTGGCCAACGTGTCACCAGTCAGCTGTGTGATGCATTTATGGGCATCAGATTGTGAGATTCTACAAATATCTTCTGCTGATCCCTGGAAGGAGCCTGAGGCAAAGGAGTTAAGGATGGTGGTTACTTTGACAATCACCAGCAATGCGTGCCACCAGTGTCCACTTGGCAGCAGGTATTCTTCCAGAATGTTGAAAATGTTAGTGACCATCTGACACAATACCCTGAGCCTCCAGAGACACTGGTGCTCAGAAGCATCCTGGTAGCTGATCCTCTGTCTGCAAACTCTGTTTTGGGAATATTGCCTCCTGCAAGCTCGATCTCTGGGCTCATCCCCTTCTGTGGAGCGGCAGGTAGGTGAGGAGAAGGATGCAGCTTCTTCTCCTGGTGCTGATCATGCTGCTTCTGCTACTACTGTTGCTGCTTATCTTGTTCCTCAACTGAGACCCAAGGTAAAGCTGCATAAGCAGCTCCCATGCTGAACTGATGTTTGACAGATGGAAAGTGTAGATCAGATGCACTAAACTCCAAAGTAGGAGAAATAATCTCCAAAGTATTGGACATCCCCTCCAAAATAGTGAAAGCAATCTCTCAGAACAAGTCCTGTGAGCATTAGCCTTACATTTGGGCTCGGAATCAGATGTGATGTCTCAGTGCTTAAAAGGTGTTTTATTTGTCACTTGTTCAGTCCCCTCAAATCCCACTGTTCTCTTGCCTTGATTTCATTAGTGAGTTCCACAAAGCCCGGGAAACACATGCACACACAGGTAAAATTGAAATCCACAATTAAAACAGCTCTTAATTAGAATTTTATATATTCTAATTGGCAACTTGCCTCTCCCATGGGTGGGGGAGGTTTGTTGTGTGCAGCCAAATGTACTTAAGTTAAAGATGAAAGTCGATGAGTTGCTGCCGGCTTCCTGACCCACCATCAATTTTTTAACCAGCCACCCGCTCCCAAACCCACTCACTTTTCCAGGTTAAAATTCTCCCCATTAACTCTTTTTCTATAAGCACAGATGCTACCTGCCTTGTTGAATATTGCCAGCATTTTCTTTATGTCAGATTTCCAGCATCTGCAATTTTTTGCCTCTGAAGGTCAATTTTATTCGATGACTTTGATTGGTAGACAAACTATTGACTTTGTAGGTCAACGCCATCATTTTAGTTGTTCTGAGTCATTGCACTGATGATCAGTGATGGAATGGTTGCTATTTTTGGAATTAATTCTACCATTCCGACATTAGGTAAATCATTCACTGTTAATTAACATGAATGATATTCCTTTCAGTTGATTTTCTCCTGTAATGAAAACAGCTTAAATGTGGGCCACTTTCATCATGTTTAAAGTGTACAAAGAAACACTTATTTTGTGTCCTGCAAGTTAAATGTTTAATTGTACTAATCTGTGAAGAATTACTTTGCTTTAAGTTTGCTTGAAGCACTTGTTGGTGAGCAACTATATCTTTTTTCTGCTTGCTGTGCAGCTATTTCTTAGCACACTACACAGATATGCTTTGAATTACATTGCAAGGGCACTTTTGTTTAATACATTTATCATATCTTAAAAGACCTGCGCTTATGTCATTGAAAGGGGCAAAAGATAAAGAAAAATAAAAAACACGACAACAAAATGAAAAATGGTTAGAACAAAAGAACCATTCTTTGCCCCTTCCTCAGTGCCTGGGATTCTGTTGGCTGCACCTGCATATGCACCTATGCACAGAATGCACATTTGCTTAAACAAAAAAGCAAATGTTCCCTCAATCTACAAGTTATGTACTATGCCAGGAAAACCTAAACCTGACAGAACCATAACTCATTTACTCTTGCTAATTTTGTATGAGGGGTAGGGTTAGGTTTTATGCATTGTGAATTGCTTAGTTGCTGGCGGAAGTGTAAAAGATTAACATACAGATCAGTCTCTATGCATATGCTCGTGGATATAATTAATGCTGGGTGACATTCTGAGCAGGTGACAGAAACAACGATCTAAGGACATGACTCACGAACTAAATCACTGATACAGAATACAAGAAATATTACATGGAATTACATAGAATTTTACAGTACAGAAATAGGCCATTAAGCCCAACAGGTCTATTCTGGTGTTTAAGTGCCACACAAGCATTCTCCCAACTTACTTCATTTAACTCAATCTTAGTATTGTTATATTCCTGCCTCCCTCATGAATCTATCTAGATTCATCTTAATTGCAACTATGCTAATTGTCTCAACCACTAAATGCAGTAGTGAGTTCCATATTTTCACCACTCTCTGAGTAAAGATGTTTCTCCTAAATTCCTTCTTGGATTTATTAGTAGATCATCTTCTCTATGTTTACCCTATAAAACTCCTTCATAATTTTAAAGACCTCAATCATGTCATCTCTCAGTCCTGTCTTTTCTAGAGAAAAGAGCCTCAGTCCTTCCCGACCGTTGTATCCTCTCAGTTGTGGTATCATCCTTACAAATGTTTTCTGCACTTTCGCCATTGCTCCTTATTGTAATATGGAAACCAAAACTGTGTATGGTACTCTTAAGTGTGGTTTAATCATGGTTCTATATAAATTTAACATAACTTCTCTGCTTTGAATTCTATTCCTCTAGAAATGAAGCTCAGTGCTTTGTTTGCAAGTCGGCTTTGTTAACCTGTGTTGCTACTTCTAATGATTAATGGATAAGTACTCCTAGATCTCTTTATGCCTGTACCCATTTAGATTCTTATTTCCTGAGGAGTGCATTTTATTACATTAAAGTTGTTTTATAAATATAAGTTGTTATTATTGGTGGGTGGCCTCTTTATTCCTTCGACCAAAATATGCCACCTCACGCTTATCTATATTGAAATTCATTTGCCATTTACACTCCCATTTTGAAAGTTTGTTAATGCCTTCTTGTATTTTATCACAATCTTCCTTGTTATTATCCATACTCCTCAATATGGTGTATCTGAAAAATTTGGTATTCTACTTCTGATTCCTGAGTCCAAATGATTTATGTAATTGTTGAACAACAGTGGTTCCTGTAGTATAAAGGTCTGAAAGAGTTAATGATTGAGTCAGTGTAAAAAATACCTCCCACCATGATGATGTAAGAGATCACATGTGAGAGAGACTGGAGAGAGATTGTGGCTTCAGAGGAGTCACACAGACTCTTGTGAAGTTGTACATAGAGTGTAATAATGAGTTAATGTTCATAGTATAGAAGACTCAGTAATCTCTCTAGGCTAGACTAACTAAGGATATTAAGGTGGCAGCAGACAAACCAAACATACAGCACTTCCAGCACCGATTCCTGTGGAGCATCATTTCCCACATTCCACCCGTCTAAATAAATATATTTAACTCCTACTCTGTTTTCTGTTTTGTAGCCAGTTTCCCATCACCTCTGCGACTTGTCCCCCAAGTCCACACACCCTGACCTTAGACATGAGTCTACTACCTTACTGAAGGCCTTTTCTCCAGGTATGTTACATGCATTATCCTTTCTGCACTTTCTGTTACTTCTTCAAAGAATTCAATAAAGTTGGGCAAGCATGAACTTCCCTTTTGAAATCCGTGCTGACTATTCTTTATTATATTTTCGGATAATAGGTGTAATAGAAAAACATCTTTGAGTAAAGATCCCAATATATTTCCGATAACTGACATTAAGCTAACTCACAGAATCATAGAATTGTTACAGCTCATCATGTCCCATCATGGATCTCTGGAAGAACAATTTGCCTAGTGCCACTCCCCCGCTGTCTTCCCGAAGCCCTGCACATTCTTTCTTTTCGGATAACAATCCAAATCCCTCTTGAATGCCTCAATTGAACCTGCCTCCACAACACTCTCTGGCAGTGCATTTCAGATCCGAACCACTCACTGGGCTGAAATTTTATACTCCCACCGCCGAAATCAGCGGCGGGCGAAAACAATAGTGGCCTGCCTGTGCGGGCCGCATTCCGTGCAGCCACCGCGATCCTAAGCATGGTGGCTCATATAAATAGCCGAGGCGGGCCGCCCCCACCCGCCAATCAGGAGGGGCGGGCTGGCTGCCAGTGCCCAGGTGCTGACCCCATTTTTAAAAGGTTTTGAGCCCTACCATTACATTTAAATATTTAAAGAAACAGTGAGTAAAAAAGAATAAATACATATATTTTGCCCTGCTCCCACGCCCCCCCAATAACCATAAAATTAATTACTTGCCCTCCCCCCCCCCCAAAACACCTGTTTTGTCCACCTGACCTTCCATCCCTGCCCCCGAAAGTGCATAAACTTTAACCTCAACCATTCCCACCATCCCCTACACCAAATGATGTCACTTTGACCCCATTCCCCCACACCTCCCCTGTACTGAGAAACTTACCTCGCCCCCTCCTCCCCCACCAATGTTCCGCCTCATTTCCCCAGATGGGGATCCAAAGGCGTGGGAGTGCCGGCCAGTGGCAGGAAGATTGCAGTGGGATGAAAGGTATAATTAATAATTCATTTAAATTTATTTAAATATTTAAATTGCAGTCCTGTTGCAGAGCGACGGGGTGGGGGCGGTCCGCCACGAGGCCTCACCACCGCCGGCAATATCGGGCCAAGCCCTTCCTGCGTCGGGGTGCATGGCGGCTCTATCCCAGAGGCATTTTCTGTCCCAGCCCGCCATGAACCCCGACATCAGGGGATCTGTAAAATACAGCCTACTGCGTGAAAAAGTTTTTCCTCATGGAGCCATTGCTTCTTTTGCCAATTACCTTAAATCTGTACCCTCTGGTTCTTGATACGTCCACCAATGGCAACAGTCTTTCCCTATTGACTCTGGCCAGACCCCTCATGATTTTGAGCATCTCTATCAAATCCCCTCTCAACCTTCTCTCCTCCAAAGAAAACAGTCCAAACTTCTCCAATCTATCCACATAACTGAAGTTTTTCATCCCTGGAACCATTCTCGTGAACCTTTTCTGCACTCTCTCTATTTCTTTCACATCGTTCCTAAAGTGTGCCACCCAGCACTGGAAACAATATACCAGTTGAGGCTGAACCAGTGTTCTATACAAGTTAAACATAACTTCCATGCTTTTGTACTTTATGCCCCGATTAATGAAGCCTAGGGTGCTGTATGCTCTATTAACTGCTCTCTCAATTTGTGCTGCCACCTTCAATGATTTATGCACATAAACGCCCATGTCCCTCTGCTCCTGCAAACCCCTTTAGAATTGTACTCTTTATTTGATATTGTCTCTCTGCGTTCTACCTACCGAAATGTATTACTTCACACTTGTCTACATTAAATTTCATCTGCCGCTTGTCCATCCATTCCACCAACCTGTCTATATTCTTTTGAAGTTCTACACTATCCTCCTCACAGTTCACAGTGTTTCCAAGTTTCATAGCATCCACAAATTTTGAAATTGTGCCCTGTACACCAAAGTCTAGGTCATTAATATGTATCAGTAGCAGCAAGGGTCCTAATATAGACTCTTGGGGATCTCCACTACAAACCTTACTCCAGTTTAAAAAAAATTAATTAACCACTACTCTCTGTTTCCTGTTATGCAGACAATTTCATATCCAAGTTGATACTGTCCCTTTTATTCCATGAGGTATAACTTTGTCCACACATCTGTTGTGCGGCACTTTATTAAATACTTTTTGGATGACCATGTACACCACATCAACAGCATCAACCTTCTCTGTTATCTCATCAAAAAACTCCAGCAAGTTTTTAAAACATGATTTTCCCTTCACAAATTCATGCTGGCTTTCTCTAATTAACCTGGATTTGCCCAAGTGACTATTACTTTTGTCCGGAATTATTGTTTCTATAAGTTTCTGCACCACCAAAGTTAAACGAACTGGCCTGTAGTTGCACCCTTTTTTGAACAAGGGTGTAACATTTGCAATTCTCCAGTCCTCTGGCACCACCCCAGAGTCTAAGGAAGACTGAAAAATTATGACCAGTGCCTCTGCAATTTCCACTGCATTTTGAAAAAAGTACAAGTAAATCGCTGCTTCACCTGAAAGGAGTGTGTGGGGCCTTGGATAGTGAGGAGAGAGGAGGTAAAAGGGCAGGTATTACACCTCCTGCGATTGCACGGGAAGGTGCTGTGGGAAGGGGACAAGTTGTTGGAGGTAATGGAGGAGTGGACCACAGTGTCGTGGAGAGAACGATCCCTTCGGAATGCTGACAGGGGAGGGGAGGGGAAGATGCTTTTGGTAGTGGCATCACGCAGGATATGGCGGAGGATGATCCTTTGGATGTGGAGGCTGGTGGGGTGGAAACTGAGGACAAAGGGAACCCTGTCGTGGTTCTGGGAGGGAGGGGAAGGGGTGAGGGTAGAGGGGCGGGAAATGGGCCAGACATGGTTGAGGGCCCTGTTAACCACAGTGGGGGGAATCCTCGGTTGAGAAAAAAGGAAGACATATGAGAAGCGCTGTTGTAGAAGGTTGCATCATCAGAGCAGATGCGTCGGAGACGGAGAAACTGGGAGAATGGAATGGAGTCCTTACAGGAGGCAGGGTGTGAAGAAGTGTAGTTGAGGTAGCTGTGGGAGTCGGTGGGCTTATAATGAATACTAGTAGACAGCTTATCCCCAGAGGTGGAGACAGAGAAGATGAGGAAGGGAAGGGAAGTGTCGGAGATGGACCATGTAAAGGTGAGAGAAGGGTAGAAATTGGAAGCAAAGTTGATCAAGTTTTCCAGTTCGGGGCAGGAGCAGGAAACGGCACCAATACAGTCATCAATGTACCGGAAAAAGAGTTAGGGGAGGGGGCCTGAGTAGGACTGGAACAAAGAATGTTCGACATATCCCACAAAAAGACAGGCATAACTCGGACCCATGCCGGTAGCAACACCTTTTACTTGAAGGAAGTGAGTGGAATTGAAGGAGAAGTTGTTCAATGTGAGAACATGTTCAGCCAAGCGGAGGAGAGTGGTGGTGGATGGGAACTGGTTGGGCCTCTGTTCAATGAAGAAGCAGAGAGCCCTCAAACCATCCTGGTGGGGGTTGGAGGTGTAGAGAGATGGACGTCCATAGTGAAGAGGAGGCTTTCAATTTACACCCTTCTGCACTTTTACATGGTCCATCTCCGATACTTCCCTTCCCTTCCACGACTTCTCTGTCTCCATCCCTGGGGATAGGCTGTCTATTAATATTCATTATAAGCCCACCGACTCCCACAGCTACCTCGACTACACTTCTTCACATCCTGCCTCCTGTAAGGACCCCATTCCATTCTCCCAGTTTCTCCGTCTCCGACGAATCTGCTCTGATGATGCAACCTTCCATGACAGCGCTTCTGATATGTCTTCCCTTTTCCTCAATGGAGGATTACCGCCCCCACTGTGGTTGACAGGGCCCTCAACCGTGTCGGGCCATTTCCCACACCTCTACCCTCACCCCTTCCCCTCCCTCCCAGAACCACAACAGGGTTCCCCTTGTCCTCACTTTCCACCCCACGGCCTCCACATCTAAAGAATCATTTTCTGCCATTTCAGCCACATCCAACGTGATGCCACTACGAAACGCATCTTCCCCTCCCCTCCCCTGTCAGCATTCCGAAGTGATCGTTCTCTCCGCGACACCATGGTCCACTCCTCCATTACCTCCAACACCTTGTCCCCATCCCACAGCACCTTCCCATGCAATCGCAGGAGGTGTAATACCTGCCCATTTACCTCCTCTCTCCTCACTATCCAAGGCCCCAAACACTCCGTTTAGGTGAAGCATTGATTTACATGTACAATTTAGTGTACTGTATTCGCTGGTCACAATGTAGTCTTCTGTACATTGGGAAGACCAAATGCAGATCAGGTGACCGCTTTGTGGAACACCTTCGCTCAGTCTCAAAGCATGTCCCCGAGCTTCCAGTTGCTTGCCATTTCAACACCACCCCCGCACCCTCCATGCTCTCATGTTCACATATCTGACCTTAGGGCGGCACAGTGGCGCAGTGGTTAGCACCGCAGCCTCACAGCTCCAGTGACCCGGGTTCAATTCTGGGTACTGCCTGTGTGGAGTTTGCAAGTTCTCCCTGTGTCTGCATGGGTTTCCTCCGGGTGCTCCGGTTTCCTCCCGCATGCCAAAGACTTGCAGGTTGATAGGTAAATTGGCCATTGTACATTGCCCCTAGTAGAGGTAGGTGGTAGGGAAATATAGGGACAGGTGGGGATGTGGTATGAATATGGAATTAGTGTAGGATTAGTATAAATGGGTGGTTGATGGTCGGCACAGACTCGGTGGGCTGAAGGGCCTGTTTCAGTGCTGTATCTCTAAACTAAACTAAAGGCTTGCTGCAGTGAACATCAACACAAGCTTGAGGAACAGCATCTCATTTACTGATTAGGCATGCAACAGCCCAACAGTCCTGTTAGAATTTTATAGATTTCTATGAGATCCCCCCTCACTCTTCTGAACTCCAGCGAATATAATCCTAACCGACTCAATCTCTCCTCATACGTCAGTCCCGCCATCCCAGGAATCAGTCTGGTGGACCTTTGCTGCACTCCCTCTATAGCAAGAACATCCTTCCTCAGATAAGGAGACTAAAACTGCACACAATATTCCAGGTGTGGCCTCACGAAGGCCCTGTATAATTGCAGCAAGACATCCCTGCTCCTGTACTCAAATCCTCTCGCTATGAAGACATACTCTCGACATATCATTTGCCTTTTTAACGCCTGTTGCACCTGCAGGCTTACATTAAGCGACTTGTGTACGAAAACACCCAGGTCTCGCTGCATATTCCCCTCTCTCAGTTTATAGCCGTTCAGATAATAATCTGCCTTCCTGTTTTTGCGGCCAAAGTGGATAACCTCACATTTATCCACATTAAAGTGCATCTGCCATGCATTAGCCCACTCACTCAACTTGTCCAAATCACCCTGAAGCCTCTCTGCATCCTCCTCACAACTCACCCTCCAACCCAGTTTTGTGTCATCTGCAAATTTGGAGATATTATATTTAGTTCCCTCATCTAAATCATTAATATATATTATGAATAGCTGGGGTCCCAGCACCAATCCCTGTGTTACCCCACTAGTCACTGCCTGCCATTCGGAAAAAGACCCTTTTATCCCAACAGCATCCAAACTGGAAGGGCACTAATATCCTGGCTGCAAGGTTTGCTAGTGTCACTTGGGAGGGTTTAAACTAGTGTGGCAGGGGGGTGGGAACCAGAGCAGTAGGACAGCTAGTGAAGTAAATGAGGAGGACATAGTAAATAAGGCCAGTAGGACTAAGAGGAAGAGCAGGCAGGGAGATGTTGCTGAGCACAGCGGGACTGGTGGTCTGAAGTGCATTTGTTTCAATGCGAGAAGTATAACAGGTAAGGCATATGAACTTAGAGCTTGGATTCGTACTTGGAAATATGATGTTGTTGCTATTACAGAGACTTGGTTGAGGGAAGGGCAGGATTGGCAACTAAATGTTCCAGGCTTTAGAAGCTTCAGGCGGGATAGAGGGGGATGTAAAAGGGGTGGGGGAGTTGCATTACTGGTTAAGGAGAATATCACAGCTGTACTGCGGGAGGACACCTCAGAGAGGTCATGCAGCGAGGCAATATGGGTGGAGCTCAGGAATAGGAAGGGTGCAGTCACGATGTTGGGGGTTTACTACAGGCCTCCCAACAGCCAGCGGGAGGTAGAGGAGCAGATATGTAGACAGATTTTGGAAAGATGTAAAGGTAACAGGGTTGTGGTGGTGGGTGATTTTAACTTCCTCAATATTGACTGGGACTCACTTAGTGCAAGGGGCTTGGATGGGGCAAAATTTGTGACGAGCATCCAGGAGGGCTTCTTGAAAAAGTATGTAGATAGTCCAACTAGGGATGGGGCCATTCTGGACCTGGTATTGGGGAATGAGCCTGGCCAGGTGGTCGAAGCTTCAGTGGGGGAGCATTTCGGGAGCAGTGACCATAATTCCATAAGTTTTAAGGTACTTGTGGATAAAGATAAGAGTAGTCCTCGGGTGAAGGTGCTAAATTGGGGGAAGGCTAATTATAACAAAATTAGGCAGGAACTGAAGAATTTAGATTGGGGGCGGCTGTTTGAGGGTAAATCAACATCTGACATGTGGGAGTCTTTCAAACGTCAGCTGATTAGAATCCAGGACCAGCATGTTCCTGTGAGGAAGAAAGACAAGTTTGGCAAATTTCGGGAAGCTTGGATAACACGGGATATTGTGAGCCTAGTCAAAAAGAAAAAGGAAGCACTTGTAAGGGCTGGAAGGCTAGGAACAGATGAAGCACTTGAGGAATATAAAGACAGTAGGAAGGAACTTAAGCAAGGAGTTAGGAGGGCTAAAAGGGGTCTTGAAAAGTCATTGGCAAACAGGATTAAGGAAAATCCCAAGGCTTTTTATACATATATAAAGAGCAAGAGGGAAACCAGGGAAAGGGTTGACCCACTCAAGGACAGAGATGGGAATCTATGTGTGGAGCCAGAGGAAATGGGCGAGGTGCTAAATGAGTACTTTGCATCAGTATTCACCAAAGAGAAGGACTTGGTGGATGATGAGTCTAGGGAAGGGAGTGCAGATAGTCTCAGTCATCTCATTCTCAAAAAGGAGGAGGTGTTGGGTGTCTTGCAAAGCATTAAGGTAGATAAGTCCCCATGGGCCTGATGGGATCTACCCCAGAATACTGAGGGAGGCAAGGGAAGAAATTGCTGGGGCCTTGACAGAAATCTTTGCATCCTCATTGGCTACAGGTGAGGTCCCAGAGGACTGGAGAATAGCCAATGTAGTTCCTTTGTTTAAGAAGGGTGGCAAGGATAATCCAGCAAATTATAGGCCGGTGAGCCTTACATCAGTGGTAGGGAAACTATTAGAGAGGATTCTTCGGGACAGGATTTACTCCCATTTGGAAACAAACGATCTTATTAGCGAGAGACAGCATGGTTTTGTGAAGGGGAGGTCGTGTCTTACTAATTTGATTGAGTTTTTTCAGGAAGTGACGAAGATGATTGATGAGGAAAGGGCAGTGGATGTTATCTATATGGACTTTAGTAACGCCTTTGACAAGGTCCCGCATGGCAGACTGGTGCAAAAGGTGAAGTCACACGGGATCAGAGGTGAGCTGGCAAGATGGATACAGAACTGGCTCGGTCATAGAAGACAGAGGGTAACAGTGGATGGGTGTTTTTCTGAATGGAGGGATGTGACTAATGGTGTTCCGCAGGGATCAGTGCTGGGACCTTTGCTGTTTGTAGTATATATAAATGATTTGGAGGAAAATGTAGCTGGTCTGATTAGTAAGTTTGTGGACGACACAAAGGTTGGTGGAGTTGCGGATAATGACGAGGATTGTCAGAGGATACAGCAGGATGTAGATCGGTTGGAGACTTGGGCGGAGAAATGGCAGATGGAGTTTAATCCGGACAAATGTGAGGTAATGCATTTTGGAAGGTCTAATGCAGGTGGGGGGTATACAGTAAATGGCAGAACCCTAAGGAGTATTGACAGGCAGAGAGGTCTGGGCGTACAGGTCCACAGATCACTGAAAGTGGCAACGCAGGTGGATAAGGTAGTCAAGAAGGCAGACGGCATGCTTGCCATCATTGGTCGGGGCATAGAGTATAAAAATTGGCAAGTCATGTTGCAACTGTACAGAACCTTAGTTAGGCCACACTTAGAATATTGCGTGCAATTCTGGTCGCCACACTACCAGAAGGACGTGGATGCTTTGTAGAGGGGACAGAGGAGGTTTACCAGGATGTTGCCTGGTCTGGAGGGCATTAGCTATGAGGAGAGGTTGGAAAAACTCGGATTGTTTTCACTGGAACGACGGAGGTGGAGGGGCAACATGATAGAAGTTGACAAAGTTATGAGCGGCATGGACAGAGTGGATAGTCAGAAGCTTTTTCCCAGGGTGGAAGAGTCAGTTACTAGGGGACATAGGTTTAAGGTGCGAGGGGCAAAGTTTAGAGGGGATGTGCGAGGCAAGTTCTTTACACAGAGGGTGGTGAGTGCCTGGAATTTGCTGCCAGGGGAGGTGGTGGAAGCAGATACGATAGCGACGTTTAAGAGACATCTTGACAAGTATATGAATAGGAAGGGAATAGAGGGATATGGGCCCCGGAAGTGCAGAACGTGTTAGTTTAGGCAGGCATCAAGATCTGCTCAGGCTTGGAGGGCCGAATTGCCTGTTCCTGTGCTGTACTGTTCTTTGCTCTTTGTTCTTTGTTACTTGTCCGCCAACCAATTTTCTATCCATCGCAATACACTACCTCCAATCCCAAGCGTTTTAAATTTACATGCTAATCTCTTCTGTGGGACTTTGTCGAAAGCCTTCTGAAAGTCCAAATAAACCACATCCACTGGCTCCCCCTCATCAACTCTACTAGTTACATCCTCAAAGAATTCTAGTAGATTTGTCAAGCATGATTTCCCTTTTGTAAATCCATGCTGACTCTGCCCGATTCTACCAGTGTTCTCTAAGTGCTCTGCTATACAATCTTTGATAATGGACTCTAGAATTTTCCCCACTACCGACATCAGGCTGACTGGTCTATAATTCCCTGCTTTCTCTCTACCTCCCTTTTTAAATAGTGGGGTTACATTAGCTACCCTCCAATCTGTAGGAACTGTTCCAGAGTCTATGGAATCTTGGAAGATGACCACCAATGCATCCACTATTTCTCGGGCCACTTCCTTAAGTACTCTGGGATGCATACCATCAGGCCCTGGGGATTTATCGGCCTTCAATCCCATCAGTTTCCCCAACACCATTTCTCTACTAATACTGATTTCCTTCAGTTCCTCTCTCTCACTAAGCCCTGTGTTGCCCAACATTTCTGGTGTGATATTTTTGTCCTCCTTCGTGAAGACAGAACCAAAGTATGCATTTAGTTGGTCTGCCATTTCTTTGTTCCCCATAATAAATTCCCCTGTTTCTGACTGTAAGGGACCTACATTTGTCTTCACCAATCTTTTTCTCTTCACATACCTACAGAAACTTTTACAGTCAGTTTCTTTGTTCCCCACAAGCTTGCACTCGCACTCTATTTTCCCCTTCTTAATCAATCCCTTGATCCTCCTTTGCTGAATTCTAAACTGCTCCCAATCCTCAGGTCTGTTGTTTCTCCTGGCAAATTTTTATGTCTCTTCCTTGGATCTAATGCTATCTCTATAATTTCCCTTGTAAGCCATGGTTTGGCAACCTTTCCTGTTTTACTTTTGTGCCAGACAGGAATAAACAATTGTTGCAGTTCATCCATGCGCTCTTTAAATGTTTGCCATTGCCTATCCACTGTCATCCCTTTAAGTAACGTTTCCCAATCCGTCATGGCCAACTCGCGCCTCTTACCATCATAGTTTCCTTTACTAAGATTCAGGACCCGAGTCTCAGAATCAGCTACGTCACTCTCCATCTTGATGAAGAATGCTATCATATTATGATTGCTCGTTCTCAAGGGGTCTCACACCACTAGATTGTCAATTATTCCTCTCTCATTACACAATACCCAGTCTAGGATGGCCTGTTCTTCAGTTGGTTCCTGAATGTATTGGTCCAGAAAACCCATCCCATATACACTCCATGAATTCCTCCTCTACGGTATTGTGACCAATTTGATTTGCCCAATCTATATGCAGATTAATGTCACCTATAATTACAGAAGCTTTTTTATCGCATGCATCTCTAATTTCATGTTTAATGCCATTCCCAACATCACCACTACAGTTTGGGGGTCTATATACAACTCCCACTAACGTTTTTTGCCCCTTAGTGTTTCTCAGCTCTACCCATACAGATTCCACCTCGTCAGAGCGAATATCTTTCCTCACAGTTGCGTTAATTTCCTCTTTAACCAGCAATGCAATTCCACTGCCTTTTGCTTTTTGTCTGTCCTTCCTAAATACTGAATATCTCTGGATGTTCATTTCCCATCCCTGGTCACCTTGCAGCCATGTCTCCGTAATCCCAACTATATCATACCCGTTTACATCTATTTGCGCGATTAATTCATCCATTGTATTGCGAATGCTCCGCGCGTTAAGGCACAAAGCCTTAAGGCTTGTCTCTTTAACATTACTTGTCCCCTTCCCACTATTTTTCACTGTGGCCCTGTTTGATTCTGGCCCTTTATTTCTCTGACAGATGGACATCTAACCAGAATACTCTGCATCACTACAAATGTGTCGGCAAACACTGACTACCTGTGCAAGCAAAAGAAATGCCAGGTGTCTCATTAAATCAGTGTCCAACATCGTGATAAGAAAGTAAGTTAATAAATTAATCTTCTCATTTAAAGCTTCTTTACAAAAATGTACATTCGTAAGACAAAAATTGTAATGTGGCCCCCCCAATGTGAAAAGCACCCACAGTGCTGTTAAATAGGGAGCTCCAGGATTTTGACTCAGAGACAGTGAAGGAACGGCGATATAGTTGCAAGTCAGGATGGTGTGTGGCTTGGAGTGGAACTAGCAGGTGGTGCTGTTTCCATGCATCTGCTGTCCTTGTCCTTCTAGGTGGTGGAGGTCACGGGTTTGGAAGGTGCTGTCTAAGGAGCCTTGGTGCGTTGCAGCAGTGCATCTTGTGAATGGTACACACTGCTGCCAGTGTGCGTCAGTGGTAGAAGGAG
This sequence comes from Heterodontus francisci, assembly GCF_036365525.1. NCBI lineage: Eukaryota > Metazoa > Chordata > Chondrichthyes > Heterodontiformes > Heterodontidae > Heterodontus > Heterodontus francisci. Next base: position 45,474,502 of record NC_090372.1, read on the forward strand.
TGAATGTTTGTGGATGGGCCCCAATTGTCCTGGTGTCGATCTTCTTGAGTGTTGTTGGAGCTGCACTTATCCAGGCAAGTGGAGAGTCGTCCATCACTCCTGACTTGTGCCTTGTAGATGGTGGACAGGCATTGGGAAGCCAGGAAATGAGTTCCTCGCCACAGGATTCCTAGCCCTTGACCTGTTCTTGTAGCCACAGCATTTATATGGCTACTCCTGTTCAGTTTCTGGTCAATGGTGACCCCCAGGATGTTGCTAGTGGGAGATTCAGTGATCGTATTGCCATTGAATGTTATGGGGAGATGGTTAGACTCTCTTATTGGAGATGGTCATTGTGTGGCGCAAATGTTACTTGCCACTTATCAGCCCAAGCCTGGATATTGTCCAGGTCTTGCTGCACTTCTACACGACTGCTTCAGTATCTGAGGAGTCACAAATGATGCTGAACATTGTGCAATCATCAGCGAACATCCCCACTTCTGACCTTATGATTGAAGAAAGGTCATTGATGAAGCAGCTGAAGATGGTTGGCCCGAGGACACTATGCTGAGGAACTCTTGCAATGACGTCCTAGAGCTGAGATGATTGACCTCCAACAACCACAACCATTTTCCTTTGCGCTAAGTATGACTCCAACCAGCAGAGAGTTTCCCCCCTGATTCCAATTGACTCCAGTTTTGCTTGGGCTCCTTGATGCCATACTCGGTCAAATGCTGCCTTGATATCAAGGGCAGTCACTGTCACCTCACCTCTTCAGTTCAGCTCTTTTGTCCATGTTTGAACCAAGGCTGTAATGAGGTCAGGAGCTGAATGACCCTGGCGGAACCCAAACTGAGCAGCATTGAGCAGGTTATTGTGAAGTAAGTGCCGCTTGATGGCACTGTTGACGACACCTTCCATTACTTTACTGATGATCGAGAGTAGACTGATGGGGCGGCAATTGGTTGGGTTGGATTTGTCCTGCTCTTTCTGTACAGGGCATACCTGGACAATTTTCCACATTGCTGGGTCGATGCCAGTGTTGTAGCTGTACTGGAACAGCTTGGCCAGGGGCGCGGCAAGTTCTGGAAATCCAGGGGGAGAGAGAACTAGGGGTAGCCCTCCAGTGATAGCCACCCTGAATGCTGCAGAGGAGGAGACTTTGGAGATTCACAGGGTGGTGGAATACATGGCCATTGGCGATTTAGAGATTGGGTCTCCCAGATACCTGGTGACAGAATCAGAAATCACACTGCTACTTGGCACATAATCACTAATGTTGATTTTCTGTCACCACTAACTGAAATGTGAACATCTGCACATTGTTGACTTTTTATCCTTTCCCCATGTTAGTTATAATTCATGTCTGTCACATCCCACAGGTTCTTCAGGCTTGACACAGGAGCTGTAGTAGGAGAAGGCTGAGGAGTCCTCAGAGAAGATTGCATATTCTGAGGATGCGCAGTTACACAACTCATACACACCCTCCACCAGTGCAGATACATACACCTCAGTGGGTATGGCATTAGGGATAGCTAGGTTGTCAATTGGTGAGACACATCATAAGTGAGCAGGAACATGAATTGAAAACAAGGACAGCAATGGAGAGTCCCCATCAGCAGGCGCATGACACTCCAAACTCTGCTCAACTGGATGTAGTTGCTTAGCCTCAGGAGTCATCCATGAAGAGGACAATTCTGGAGCAGCAACAGAAAATGGGTGAGTCAGTATTTCCAGAGGCACTGTGCTCCCTTGGAGAGAGATTGGAGAAGTCTGTCTCAAACATGAGTGCCATGATGATCAGGCCTTTGTTCTGATGTCCACCTTCTTGAAAATAATGACCAACTGCATGAGGCATCTTATGCAGCAGGCAACTGATGTATGATTGCCCTGACCAATAGCCTACACATTCAGCTGTCACTATAAGTAGGATGGAGGAAAACCTCGCCTTCGCTGTTCAGCACCTCACTGAAGTGCAGCAAAGTGCTATCCAACTCTTGGCTAGCAGGTGGATCATGAGGGGGAAGATGGAAAAGGGGCACATAGAAGCAGGAACTCTGCTCAAGGTGCTCTCTCCTATCCCTTCCCCATCTCCCCTCAGTCAGAGCTCCACATGCTAAATCCTGTCCCAGTGACTGATTCTGCCAATATACAGGTGCAGATGGGGTCTTTGGCAGGGTCCTCTCAGGCCTCAAAAGCCAGTGGACATCTGCCACGGGCGTCTCAGCTGTTGGGAGCAGGGGAACGAGCAGTCTGCCTCGAGCTATGTTGAAGCCACAGGGGTTGTATCACATAGAAGTAATAGGAAAAGGAAAATAATTATTTTTAGTTGCACAAGCGAACTTACTTGGGTGATTATAAAAAATGTCACTGCCTTAATATATTGGAACATGTAAATGAATCATGCACGTTATTTTAAGTCTCATTGGCCAGTCATCTCTATTGTTGCCTCTCATCTTCCAATGAACAGACCAGAGTGGAAGACAAGCAAATAGTGTGAATGAGATGCAGGTATTTTTGACTGTGGGAATGACTTGTGTTTGATGCTGGGGGGCAGTGGGTTCAACAATGTTGTGCCATAAGGTTTCACACATGCAGGTTATCTGAACTGTGCCTAGATGAGTCCATCGCAGGCTTCTCTGGCAGCTAGGTGAGCATTACAGGAACCCTGGACACATCAGGCTCTTCCTCATCCTGCTTCTACTTCTCCTCCTCTTTCTCCTCCTCCTCCTGTGAGGATGCGGTGTAGTCTTCATCTTCCTCCTCCTGCAGCTCCATTCCTCTCAGCAGCGCCATATTTTGCAAGACGTAGCAGGCCACTACCATTCTGGACACCCTTGATGGTGCATACTGAAGGGTGCCCCCACATCTCTCCAGGCACCTGGATCACATCTTTAGCGACCCAATGGCTTTTGGCTGCTTTTGGTGTTGCTCCTCGTTCTGTTGGTGTCATTGGTACTACCCCTCTTGTTCCTCCTTCGAGGTCCAAGGTACAGCGCATAAGCTGCTGCCATGCTGCAGTGAAGGCTGACAGCAGCAAAGTGCCAATCCAGGTGTATAAAATCCAAGCTAAGAACATAAGAAATAGGAGCAGGAATAGGCCATTGGGCACCTCGAGCCTGCGCCGTCATTCAATAAGATCATGGCTGATCTGATTGTGGTCTTAACTCCACTTTCCTGCCTGCCCCCATAACCCTTGACTCCTTTGTAGATCAAAAATCTGTCTAACTCAGCCTTGAATATATTCAATGACCCAGCTTCTACTGCTCTGTGGGGAAGAGAATTCCAGATCACAGAAATGACTTCCAAATGAGAGAAATCACCTGTAAAGCAGTGAAAGCACACCCTCAGAACAAGTCTGTGAGCACAGGCCTTTCACAAAGGCAGGAAACAACTGTGCAGTTTCAGTCTTTAAAGGCTCAATTTCACTGAGCAATGAATCCCCATTGTGCTCTCACCTTGTTGACTGGCAATCTCCAAACATCTTGGGAAACCCCAGCACTGACTGTTAAAGCCAGAATGCTGGGTTACAGTTTGAATTAATTGCGTCTTAACAGATTTAAATGAGAAACCCGATAACACAATAGGGGTTTCCTGTGCACCTCTGAACGTGCCCCAGTAAAATCCAGAAGTGAGCAAGATCATGTCGGGTTTCTGACACACTGGCATTTTTGGGGAATTTAACAACCCCCCCCAACCCGTTCCCACTCATCAGTTAAAATTTCCCGGTTCACAAAAAGCTTCCCTGAATGAATACTTTAACTACTAATGACCATGTGGTTTCAAATCAGGACCCATGTGACCTCGAGTTTCCCTATGATTGGTCAAAGAAGTGGCAGGGGCTGTGCAGTAGGGCAAATTCCGATTGGTGGGCGGAATGTCAATCTCTTGTTTTCAAACAATGGAAAGGTGGACTCACTAAGGGACTTTAAGTTATGCAGAGATCTTGCTCTGTGGCTGCAGAATGCATGTTTCACCACCCCCTTCCCCCCGCCACCCACCCCCCCCCCCCCCCCCCCGTATGTACTGGATCATGCACAGTTTTTCTTTGAAATTTGTTTAAAGAGAAAACGACCCTGGAGCCTGAACATTGGAGTGACAGGGTCTACTGGTAACCAAGCTAATGAGTGGCAACAGGAACTGGTCCCAGGAGCAGGATCGGAGTGCATTCCATGCCTCGGATGGTGAGTGTCGGGCTTTGTGTCCCCAGATTCAGTTTAATAAATATAGTCACCTTATGCCCCAGAGGATCAGGGCCTAATTTAAAATGGCAGTCATGTACTAATGCCATCATTGGGATGTGCATGCCATTTTAACTGCTCAGCCACGAAAGCTGGTGGAAGCAAAGATCTTGGCCACAGGAAGCCCAGCTAAGTATGTTTTTTTTAATTTTTCAAAATTGTTAGAGAAGTAGGATTTCTTAGGTCTCTCCTGCCCCAGGCTTCCCACCTCCTCCAGGCTTCCCATGCTCCCATAGTGAGTTGCCAATACCCCAGTATGACACCTTGCGGGGGATTCCTGGCAATAGCCTGACCCTCTCATCAATGCAGATGTCATTCCCCAGTGGCTCCAGGAAGGACCCATTGTCAACGCATGCAAATAAAGCCTGAATGTTAAAATCTCCAGGTCCTCGTGCTACGGGGGACCAGACAATTCACTGCCCACTTCGGCCCTCGCATCCCCAATTGCCGCCCCAAGTGTGTGTGGTATAATGATAATTATCAGTTCTGATTACAAGAATACCCTCATGCACAAAGCAACATAAATGAATGGCACATATGGATGAAGGCAAAATTACACATCTTTTCACTCTCAAGCACAGCATTTAATTATGCATTGGATGGATAATTCCAAATAATCTGTTTTTAGGCATTCTTTCATCATCAGCTGCTTTAGACACATTTAGCCTAGAGCACAAAAATAACAGTGTGATTTCAGGAGGAATTAATGCATGATATTTGTTAAAAAAATGTCTGATGTATGTGTAAATTGTCACATCTTTTGCTGGGGCATTTTATCTCCAGCTGTCTGTCTGGTTCAGTTTCCTGCTGTTTTTCACATTATCTTTTCATATCATGTGTGGCTGATTCATTAAACTACATGAATACTGAACCATATATTATTGTGGATCAGAAAACTTGGTTAATGGGCTATGTTATTGATGAATAGATGCATAATTAATGTTTAAAACTTTCATAAATGAACACTCCCCCAATGAAATAAGTTAGATAAGATAGAAATACAAAGATTCAGCCAGTGACATAGACCAGAAAGTGAGCACAAGACACTGAAACAACAGTTATATGAGGGTGCTATGTTAGCACTGCTAACTAGTATAAATGAGTTTATTTAATGGATGGAAAATTGTGCATCGTCAGGCCTGAATTCCCAATAAGTAGTCCCATTGCATGAAGCTCTGTAAATTTGTAAAGTCTACCCTTACGTTTTGATTATTGTAGTACTGCAACTGATCAGACAAACTTTCAAGAAGTAGACTGAAGTGGTTGTACTATTGAACAAACCACCAGTGCAGATTATTGCTCATTGTTCAATACCCATAAGTATAGAAAACATTCAGAAACTTCTTTCATCCCATTTGGTAGGTTCTAACTAGCTGGGTCAATCAACCAACCAACGCCACCAAAAACAGATGAATTGGCCATTTGTCTCATTTACTATTTCTGGGAACTTGTGGGAACAAAAATTGCATGCCGTTTTTCCCTATATAATAACAATGATTATACGTCAAAAGTAATTAGTTGACTCTGAAGCACTTAGTAACAACCTGGGGATGTGGTAAAGCAGTATTTAATACAAGTTCTTTCTTCCTATCTGGTTTATATTTACGATATAGTATTGTTATAATCCTGAGTTTTTTGGGGGGGGAAATATGCGGTGTGTCTTTAAGACAGCAAAGGATCAGTACTGCTTTAGGAACAAGCAAGCCTCAGGAGTTACCGAGAAGGTGCATTTTGGTTGCCATTGGATACAACCATATGGAGAGGGAACTAATCAGCTTCAGAAGATGCATTGTGGTTGCCTTGGATGCAGCCATTCTGAGACTGAGGATCGATATACAATGTTGCGATTAACTTTTAAACTGGATTTTTGTTGAGACAGACTGTTCTAACAGCCACAGACAGCTGGGCCAGCATGAACTGAAAAGAGATCTCTGTTAATTTAAATTGAAGGAAGTATTTAAACTGTGACTACTGTTCATCCCTCAAAATTCTAAAGCTAGATTGCTTCTATTGAAAGTGGTTGCGAGTTGTTGATCCACTGTGGTCATCGTTGGAAGAAAGAGAAGTGTGAAGCTTCGGATATCAGACTGTTTTCCTTTCCTCATCGGACCCTGGAAGATTGCAAATGGACTTTAATCTTCAAGGACTCTAATTTTTCTTATTTTTTAAATGTTGTTTTTATCTTAGTAGTGTTTAAGAATTTAGTTTTTCTAATAAAGAGTTAATTTGTTGACCTAAAGACATCTGGTTTGGTTCGCCTCATTCGGGGGTTAGTAGATGGTTCAATTTGGCTGTGGTTTTCTTTAATTTGGAAAGTTTAAAGTGATATGTTAGGTGATCTGTGGAGTGACGGGACTGAATTGACAGTGCATTGCTCCCACCGCATATATCATATATTTTGATTGAGGGCTTTGTCTTGAGCGGTTGTGTCATAACATATGAGGGGCATAGATAGGGTAGATAGGAAGAAACTTTTTCCCTTAGCAGAGGTGTAAATAACCAGGGGACACAGATTTAAGGTAAGGGGCAAGAGGTTTAGAGGGGATTTGAGGAAAAATATTGAGGAATCTGTAACACACTGCCTGAAGGGGTGATAGAGGCAGGAACCCTCACAACATTTAAGAAGGATTTAGATGAGCACTTGAAATGCCATGGCATACAAGGCTATGGGCCAAGTGCTGGAAAATGGGATTGGAATAGATAGGTGCTTGATGGCCGGCACGGACACGATGGGGGAAGGGCCTCTTTCTGTGGTGTATAACTCTATGACTCTATAACAGTATTTAAGACTAATTCAGCTGAAAATCAGCATCACGTACCAGAAACACCTCTCTGGACCTTCTTGAAGCATGTGCGTAAGCCCCATCACCTGTTATTTTATATCTATTTTTTGCCTACACTGAATCAGACTTTTTGTACACTATTGTGATAGTGTATAAATGCATGACAAAATGTTGTAACTAAGAACTTTTACCAAGTTAGAATTATAGCCTTTCTTATATTTCTCATCTACACGCTACCCCTCGGCACCAGCAACTAAAAATACCTCAAACTCCATATGTATGCTGATGACACCCAGCTCTGTCTCACTGACACTTCTCTCAACCCCTCCACTGCCTTTGATTTGTCATGCTGCTGGTCCACCATCCAATATTGGATGACAGAAATATCCTCCTGTTGAATATTGGATAGACCAAAGTCATTGACTTTGGTCCCCGCCACAAATTTTATTCACAAGCCACTGACTCCATTCCCCTCTTAGAGTTCTGAAGCTGAACCAGACAGTTTGCAATCTTGGCATCCATTTGGACCCTGAGATGAGATTCCAACCCCATATCCTGTGCACTTCCACCTCCATAATGTCACCGTCTACGTCCCTATATCGGTTCATCTGCTGCTTCATCCCTTATCAATGCCTTTTTTACCTTTATTGCCATAAATTTTTCTATGCCTCTTTGCTCGCTGACCTACATTCATTCCCAATCCAACAATGCCCTAATTTCAAAATCTCACCATTATATTCAAATCTCTCCTTGACCTCTCCTTCCCCCAGCTTTGTAACACTGGCCTACAACCTTCTGACAGCTCTGGCCTCTTGCACATTCACTTTACATCAATCATTACCTTTTGCTTCCTGCCTCTGAGCCAATTTTGGATCCAACTTGCCACTTTGCCAAGGATCCCATGGGCTATTACTTTCATGACCAGTCTGCGATGTGCGACCTTATCAAAATAGACTCCAATAAATGCTCAAGTCTCTCCTTGCTACCTCCTTAAAAAATTTAATCATGTTAGTCAGTTACGACCTTCCCTTAACAAATCGCTTTGATTAATCCATATCTTTCTAAATGAAGATTTAACCTGTCTCTCAGAATTTCTTCCTATTTATTTTCAATAATTTTCAAGTTATGTGCATAACTCATGTCCAAAATTTTGAGATCTTTTAATCCAAACATTTGGTTTAAGGCCCAGATTATGTGTGTCTCTGGGTGCAAATACAGCCTGAAATTATCTTCTTTTCAAAGATTTAAAGAACCAGAGAGGAAAAGGTTCTGATAAGGTTAATAAGGAAAAACTATACCCGCAGGTCAGTGATCAGTAACTAGAAGCCATAAATTTAAGATGATCAGTGCAAGAAAAGGACAGTTTTAGGTTTTTTTTTGACCGTGGATTTCTGGGATATGGAATGCTATACTAGAAACAGTGGTGGAAGCAGAGTCCATCATAACTTTAAAAAGGAAATGGCTAAATATCTGAAAGGCGAAATGTATGAAAGGGTATGGGGTAAGAGAAGGGGAACATGACTAAATTGATAACTCTTTCGGAGAGCCGGCATTGGTGTGATGGACCTAGTGACCTCCCTTGGTAGAGTAAAATTCTATGAAAATGGAAAGGTTGAGCACAGATTCAGTGAAGGATTGTTTTTGAGTATATAATGCTGCCGGTAAAGTGAATACATATTAATGCCAGATCAGTGTTAGGACACACACTCTGCAAAATCTTTGCAATATTATTTTTATTCCAAGCATCTGATTATTTGTATAAAGAGAAAAATTCAAGTGTGTAAATATTTTAAATTTACTCAAAAGTCAAATGTAATTGTACGGCAAAGCTTCCTGTTGCAGTGGAATTGAAAATACCTAGCACTATTGCTCATGTGGACTCTCAGTCGTTGGTTCTTTTTTGCCTCTTAGGAACAAAGAGGAGGGATTTTTAACCTGCCAGGGTAGGAAGGTGTTGGTGCATGTGAGAAGTTAAAAGAGCAAAATTGCTTGTGTGTCAGGAAGCCAGCAGGAACCCGCCGACTTCTGCATTTAAATCAAGTGTATTTTGTAGCATCTGGGAAACCTGCGTGGGACAGGTGGGTCTGCTATTAACAAGTGCTAAAAGGCAATTGAGTACATCTTTAACCCTGGGTCCTGTCTTTAACTCCCAGCGCACAGGTATCCCAGGCTTCCTGCAACTCGCCAAGTTGAGTAAGGTGAGAGGACTGTAAGGATTGTTGAGGCTGAGTAATTGATAGGCTGGAAAGCTTTTAAATACTGAAATACGACAGCTGCTTCTTTGCCAAAGTGAAAGGCTTTTGCTTGCAGGACTTGTTCTGAGAGTGTGCTTTCACTGCTTTAGAAATGATTTCCAAGACTTTGGAGGTCATTTCTGATCCCTTGGAGTTTTGTGCCTTTGATCTGCACTTCCCAGCTGTCAGCCTTGTCCGCAGGATGGGAGTCACTTATGCAGCTCTATCTTGGACCTCTGATGAGGACAAGAAGAGCAAAACCAGCAGCAGGATCAACACCAAGAGCCCCAGCTGCCTTCTCCTCAGCCACCTGCCGCTCCATGGGACAGAGGGGATGAGCATAGAGCCCCTGTCGCAGGAGACAATACCCCCACATAGAGTATACAGGCAGAGGATTAGCTTTCTGAACATGACTGAGCACCAGAGCCTCAGGAGGTTCAGCCTTTCACGTCATGCTGTTGCTAACATTTGTAGCCTCCTGGAAGAAGATCACTTTCCAAGTGGACCAGGTGGGCATTCATTGCCAGTGGTGGTCAAGGTCACCACAACCCTGAATTTCTTATCCTCTGGATATAGATAGGTTAAGTGAGCGGGCAAAGATTTGGCAGATAGAATATAATGTGGGAAAGTGTGTACTTGTTCACTTTGGCCAGAAAAATAGAAAAGCAACATATTATTTAAATGTAAAGCGATTGCAGAACCCTGAGATGCAGAGAGATCTGGGTGTCCTAGTACATGAAACACAAAAAGTTAGTATGCAGGTACAGCAAGTGTTTAAGAAGGCAAACACAATGTTGTTGTTTATTGCAAGAGGAATGGAATATAAAAGTAGAGATATTTTGCTACAGTTGTACAGGGTTTTGATGAGACCACATCTAGAGTACTGTGTACAGTTTTGGTCTCCTTTACTTAAGAAAGGATAGAATTGCATTGGAAGCAGTTCAGAGAAGGTTCACTCGACTGATTCATAGAATTGTAGAAAAGTTACAGCACAGAAGAAGGCCATTCAGCCCATCGTGTCTGCGTGGCTGAAAATACTGGCCGCCCAATCTAAGCCCACCTTCCGGCACCTGGTCCGTAGCCTTGCAGGTTACAGCACTTCAGGTGCATGTTCAGGTACCTTTTAAAAGTGTTGAGGATTTCTGCCTCAACAATCCGGGCAGTGAATTCCAGACACTCACCACCCTCTGGGTGAAAAAGCTTTTCCTCATGCCCCCGCTAATCCTACTACCAAACACCTTAAATCTGTGCCCCTGGTAATTAGGATTTCTGGGAAGAGAGGGTTATCTTATGAGGAAAGGTTGGACAGGTTAGGTCTTTATTTATTGGAGTTTAGAAGATGAGAGTTGATCTTATTGAAACGTAAGATCCTGAAGATCATAAAGACCGGGTGGATGTGGAAAGGAGAGACTAAACTAGGGGGCACTGTTTAAAAATAAGGGGTCTCCCATTTAGGACAGAGATGAGGAGAAATTTTTTCTCTCAGAGGGTCGTGAGTCTGTGGAACTGTCTTCCCCAGAGAGCGACGAAGGCAGGGTCAATGAATGTTTTTAAGGCACAGATAGACAGATTCTTGACAAACAAGGGAGTCAAAGGGTATAGTGAATAGGCAGGAAAGTGGAGTTGTGTCCACAAACAGATCAGCCATGATCTTATGGAATGGCGGAGCAGGCTTGAGGAGCCGAATAGCCTACTCCTGCTCCTGGTTCATATGTTTATATGTTCATATGTCCTTCCAGGGATCAGCAGGTGACATCTGTAGAATCTTGCAATCTGCTGCACCGAAGTGCATCTCCCAGGTGACCGATGCCATGTTTTCCAGGGCCATCACACATTCAGTTTGATATTGATGAGGCCAGTCAGAATGAGAGGGCCCTCGGATTTGCTGCTGTGGCAGGATATCCACAGGTGCAGAGAGTCATAGATGGCACACACATGGCAATCAAGGCGCCCTCCGATCAACCAGACGTATTCAGTAATTGAAAGGGATTCGACTGCATTAATGTTCATCTGGTATGCAACCCCCAAAAGTTTAGCTTGCCTGACAGTGCAAGACACCAAGGAAGCTGCCACGATGCCTTCTTTCTGCACTAGTCAAGTCCCCCACAGATATTGGCACCTCCAAGCAGAATCAACAGATAGCTCTTGGGAGACAACAGCTGCCCTCTAAGAATGTGGCTGATGGCACCTGTGCAGAGCCTACCACTGATGCCCAGGAAAGGTACAACTGAAACTATATGGGCACAAGAACAGTCATTTTAGCAAGCAATAGGGATGTTGAAGATGTGATTTATGTGCCTGGACAGATCTGAGGTGAATTTCAGTATACACCATCAAGGTGTCTAAACATAGTGCAGCATAGAGGACTGGAGCTGCAGCTGGAGGAAGGTGATGACCACTCAGCATCTTTGGAAGATGAGGAGGAAAAGGAGGAGGAGCAGCCTGATGGGGTGAGAGTACCTGCAGCTGCTCACTTAGCTGCCAGGGATACCTGGGTCGAATTCATTCAGGCATTCTTCAGCCATCGGGAACATTAAAACTGTACCTACTGTGCCACCACCCAGCTGCCACAACAAAGCAGTCCCACAGTCAACAATCCATCCCTTTCACTTTATTGCTCTTCTTTTACTGTTATCATACCATTTTTCTGAATGCTGATGGCTATTTGGCAGGCAGCAGGTAAAAATGAGGAGGACGGAACATTGGAGCTTTGAAATAAAGTTTATTTTTGGCAAATATTGGGCTGAATCTTAAGGGGCCGTTTGAGATGGGAACAGAGGCGGGGTGGGGGGCATAAAATAAGGACAGAAGACATCGGACAGGAAGTCTGATGTCATGACGTCCCTTCCGGATTTAACTGTTGGCAGCCGACATGGAGGGCGGACCGCGCACACTCACGAGGTGGGAAGCCAATTAAGCTACTTAACCCAATACAAAGCAATTTTATTCAGAGTTTAAATTTTCCTGATGCCGCGTGGGAATTATGGAGTTTCCGGGCCTCGCCCGATGAAAGGAGGCTCAGTGTTGGCTTCGCCAGGAAGCCATTGGGAGAGGCAGTGTTGCTTGGCAGGAAGGAAGGATGAGGGGGACATCGGGAAGCACTGTAAGGAATAGGGGCAAATGTGTCAGCATTGTGGGGAGTCATACCAGGGTGGGATTGGGGCAATGCCACCTCATTGAAGGCCACAAGGAGGGGAGGGGGAGGTGAAAAGGTCTGTTTGGCCTTAAGGCCTTGCACATAGGGAGAGGCAACTTCTCATGGGCCTCATTCACCCTGGCTTTGAGGCCCCCATGGAGGGGGAGGAGCAACAAAGAGGGAGGGAGTTTCAGGCACTGGCAGGGGAACACTAGCAACTTGGGGTTTCACAGAAGGGCCATCCTACGGTAGGCTGGAGAAGGATGCAAAGCAACATGCTGACAACCTCTGGGGTGCAGAAGAAACTACACTCCAGAAAGGGTCCCCCAGCCGTGGCTCAACTACCTGCAGATATCTGAACGGCAATGTCTCGGAAGACTCTGCCTATCCAGGGAGGCCGTCACTGCTCATTAGGGTCTGCCCATTGTTACATTCCTATCACCCCAAATGTGCTTCTCCATTGATGTAGTGGGGATCACATGTGCAGCATGGCTCTTTGGTACCAGACACACCTTTGTGCCCCAGAAGATGCTGACTCACTCTCTTGGGTGGGTGTCCCTGTCTTGCCATCATCTATGTGCGGCCGCCTTGTTGACCTGCCAGTTCCATGGCCTCCTCCTCCATTGGGGTGAGGACATGGCGATAAGGCACTGCACCACCGGTCTTGGTAAGCTCCTTGCTATTGTGGGCAGTCTTCTCCGGCAGACACAATGATGAACAAAGTTAGTCTCCCAGTGGGGAAAAGCCCCCGACCTCTGATGATGACAGTCCAGCAAGCCATGATGGAGGCACAAATCTGCTTCCTGCATGTGGCCACTCTCGAGGGACTATGCTGGGGAATGCATTGATAGACGGGCACATCTCACTGAGATGCAGTCATGCTTCAGGACCATTTCTGACTCCATAACCCCATTGCCACGGCTGGGTGGTCACTCCGTCCCCACCAAACGCAGTCTCTTGCTCTGACACAAGCTAGGCCCAAAGGGTTGGAAGTGTATAGAACACTCACCTTGGCAGATCGGATCAGGACAATGACCTTTTTCCGACACTGGATCCCAGTTCCTTGGGTGACTCCACGGCTACTGACCTCTGCTATCTCCGTCCAGGCTTGCTGGGTCAGGCCTGTGTCTCCTCCTCTCATCTCTGGAGAAGAGGAACTCCTGCCTTTCCTTTGCAGCCTGGAGCAGAGTGTGGAAGGAGGCATCACTGAACCGTGGGATCACCCGGGGTCTTCATTCTGCCTGCAGGCTTCTGATCTGATCCTGAGCGCAGGGGCTGTGTTACACCAGGCAGCAGTCAAACAGGGACTGTGTTACACCAGGCAGCAGTCAAACAGGGGCTGTGTTACATCAGGCAGCAGTCAAACAGGGGCAGTGTTACACCAGGCAGCAGTCAGGCAGGAGTGGTGTTACACCAGGCAGCAGTCAGGCAGGAGTGGTGTTACACCAGGCAGCAGTCAGGCAGGGGCAGTGTTACACCAGGCAGCAGTCAGACAGGAGTTAGACAGGGGCGGTGTTACATCAGGCAGCCGTCAGACAGGAATTAGACAGGGGCTGTGTTACATCAGGCAGCAGTCAAACAGGGGCAGTGTTACACCAGGCAGCAGTCAGGCAGGAGTGGTGTTACACCAGGCAGCAGTCAGGCAGGAGTGGTGTTACACCAGGCAGCAGTCAGGCAGGGGCAGTGTTACACCAGGCAGCAGTCAGACAGGAGTCAGACAGGGGCGGTGTTACATCAGGCAGCAGTCAGGCAGGGCGATGTTACACCAGGCAGCAGTCAGGCAGGGGCGGTGTTTCACCAAACAGCAGTCAGGCAGGGGCAGTGTTACACCAGGCAGCAGTCAGGCAGGGGCTGTGTTACAACAGGCAGTACTGAGTGTAGGAGGACTGTCACCATTTAAAAATGGCACTTGGAGCTTCCATGGCATCACCTGACACTGCCACCTCTGCTGCCGCCTCCATCCTCTCACTGGACGGCCCTGGGGCCTCGTGACTCTTTATTGGCTGGCTGTTGCTTCATTGCATTCAACTGGCCTCCCATTGCCCCAACGGATACCATATCTGTTTCCTGTCCCGATGTCGGGACCTGCATGCTACAAATCAAATTCAACCCAAAGATTCTGCAAAGGTATATAGATAGGTTAAGTGAGTGGGCATAAATTTGGCAGATGGAGTATAATATAGGAAGATGTGAGGTTGTCCATTTTGGTGGGAAGAATAGCTTTATTAATAGGGGTCGAGAATACAAAAGCAAGGAAGTTAGGTTAAACATATAAAACACTGGTTTGCCCTCAGCTGGAGTATTGCACCAGTTCTGGGCACCGCACTTTAGGAAAGATGTGAAGGCATTAGAGAGTGTGCAGAAAAGATTCCTGAGAATGGTTCCAGGGATGAGGAACTTCAGTTGCTTAGATAGATTGGAGAAGTTGGGACTGTTTTCCTTGGAGAAAAGAAAGTTGGGAGGAGATTTGTTGGAGGCATTCAAAATTGTGAGGGGTCTGGACAGAGTAGATAGGGAAAAGCTGTTTGCATTGGTGGAATGATCGAGAAGAAGAGGGCACAGATTTAAAGTAATTGGCAAAAGAAGCAATGATGACAAAAAGAACAACTTTTTCACGCAGAGTTGTTAGGATCTGGAATGCCCTACCTGAGAATGTGATGGAGGCAGGTTCATTCGAGGCATTTAAGAGGAAATTGGATTGTTATCTGAAAAGGAAGAATGTGCAGGGCTACGGGGAGAAGGCAGGGGAATGGCACTAGTTAAATTGCTCCTTCGGAGAGCCGGCACAGACAATTCTGTAACAATTCTGTGATTCTGTGAATAGAAAAGCAGAATATTATTTCAATGGAGAGAGACTGCAAAATGCTGTTGCACAGAGGGATCTTTGTGTCTTTGTTCATGCATCACAACAAGTTCGCATGCAGGTACAGCAAGTAATTAGGAAGGTAAATGGAATGTTGGCCTTTATTGCAAAGGGGATGGAGTATAAAAGTAGGGAGGTCTTGCTACAACTGTACAGGATGTTGGTGAGACCGCACCTGGAGTACTGCATACAGTTTTGTTCTCCTTATTTAAGAAGGGATATACTTGCACTAGAGGCAGTTCAGAGGTTCACTAGGTTGATTCCTGGGATGAAGGGGTTGTCTTATGAGGAAAGGTTGAGCAGGTTGGGCCTATACTCATTGGGGTTTGGAAGAATGAGAGGTGATCTTATTGAAACATATAAGATTCTGAGGGGGCTGGACAGGGTAGATGCTGAGAGGACGTTTCCCCTTGTGGGGATCTAGAACTCAGGGGCAAAGTTTTAAAATAAGGGATCTCCCATTTAAGACAGAGATGAGGAGGAATTTCTTCTCTCAGAGGGTAGTTATTCTTTAGAATTCTCTACCCTTGAGAGCTGTGGAGGCTGGGTGATTGAAAATATTCGAGGCTAAGCTAGACAGATTTTTGATTTACAAGGGAGTTAAGTGTTATGGGAGGGGGCAGGCAGGAAAGTGGAGTTAAAGTCACAATCAAATCAGTCATGATCTTATTGAATGGCGGAGCAGGCTCGAGGGGCCAAATGGCCTATTTCTGCTCCTATTTCTTATGTTCTTCCGTGCCTTCCTGGACTGCTTGGAAGGAAGTCTGGTTCCAGGAGGCTGCAGATGTCTGCCATGAGCTGAAGCAAAGGCCTGTGCAACCTGAGGCACTGCTGCACAGTCATGTTGAACTCACCTTCTGTCTGTAGACTCTGTGCTGGGGGCACTGCCTCCTTCGAGCTGGAGCTCTCTGTCTATTCCCTCTGTCCTGTGGATCAGCATGTGGCTGCGGAGAAGGCAGCTGCTGTTGGTGTTGTTGCTGCTCCTGGTACTACTGGTGCTTTTGCTGTTACTGTTTTTGCTGGTGCTGTCGTCGCTGCAGCTGTTGGTGTGGCTCCTGGTGAAGCAGCTGCTGGTCTGGCTGCTCCTGCTGCTCCTTCTCAGAGGTCCAGGTTATTGCTGCATGAGTTGCTCCCATGCTGCAGTGAAGGCTGACAGCAAGGAAGTTGAGATGAAGATGAGTATGCTACAAACTACTTGAAAGTACTCCAAAAAGTTGAAATTGACACTCAAAGTAGGGTCACCAACCTCTCAATGGAGGAAGCCATGTGCTCACATGCCTGAGACATGGCAGCACTTGTGGCATGGTTGGACTCCTCCATCATCTGCTCATGGCTGCACTTGGCCTCTGGTAGCTCCACCAGATGTTGCCTTACCTCTCTCTGCAACTCCAGCATGCTCTGTGCTGTCAACACCAGAGGCTCGTCATCAGCCTGGGGCTCAGTATTGGTCTCCGACTGTCAGTGGCCTCGACTGTTTCAGCCTAAACCAGCTGCTTGGGCGTGTGTGTGGTGCTCTCACCAGCTTGTGACCCTGATTCTACAGTGGAAAACCACCGCTGTGAAAGTATCTGCACTTGTGGGAAGTGCAGGAGAGTCATGGGAGGGTGTATCCTCTGAGTGTTCCTCCTCCTCAGAGGTGGACGGCTTTCCCCCTGCAGCTGGAGTCTCCTGTGGATGCCAACTAGCATGAGAGAACACAAACATGTGTGGGTTAGTCTGTACAGATCTTGGCATGCCAACTATATGTGATGTGGGTCTCCAGAAGTGATGTGTATGTCGATGGAAGACTATCCTCACTCTCTTGCGCAGAGAGTCCAGTCTCTCTATCTGATATGTCGCAGCCGCCCTGGGTCCCTGCAAATTCTAATGTCTCTTCCTCGGCTGGGCCGATGATCCGAATGCCACCGCCTGTTCAGCTGTCTCCCTCCTGTTGTGGGCCCTCTTATCCTGCAAGAGGATAGATGGAGATAATCATACTTCACAGAGAGATCAACATGACAGTCCAGCTAGTGTCAGCCCCTCGTCCCCTACTGGGGTAACAATTATAGCTCAGGGGAGTTAATGGGGGTAAGCTGTGAAAGAAAGAAGCTTCTTACCCCCCTCTGTCATCGCCATGGTAGTGCCACCCTCTCCATGCCCCACTTCCTCCTGTGTAGCCACTTGCAATCAGTAATAAAGAGAGAGGTATGGAGCACTCACCTTGGCAGAACGAATGAGGTTGTTGACCGTCTTGTGGCAGTACAGCTACAACACTGGCATCTACCCTGCAATATGGAAAATTGCCCAGGTATGTCCTGTACACAGAAAGCAGGACAAGTCCAACCTGGCCAATTACCGTCCGATCAGCCTACTCTCAATCATCAGTAAAGTGATGGAAGGTGTCATCAACAGTGCCATCAAGCGACACTTGCTTAGCAATAACCTGCTCAGTGACGCTCAGTTTGGGTTCTGCCAGGGCCACTCAGCTCCTGACCTCATTAAGCCTTGGTTCAAACATGGACAAAAGAGCTGAACTCAAGAGGTGAGGTGAGACTGACTGCCCTTGACATCAAGGTAGCATTTGACTGAGTATGGTATCAAGGAGCCCGAGCAAAACTGAGGTCAATGGGAATCGGGGAAAACCCTCCGCTGGCTGGAGTCATATGTAGCGCAAAGGAAGATGGTTGTGATTGTTGGAGGTCAATCATCTGAGCTGCAGGACATCACTGCAGGAATTCCTCAGGGTAGTGTCCTAGGCCCAACCATCTTCAGCTGCTATATCAATGACCTTCCTTCAATCATAAGGTCAGAAGTGGGGATGTTCGCTGATGATTGCACAATGTTCAGCACCATTCGTGACTCCTCAGATATTGAAGCAGTCCGTGTAGAAATGCAGCAAGACTTGGACGATATCCAGGCTTGGGCTGATAAGTGGCAAGTAACATTCGTGCCACACAACTGCCAGGCAATGACCATCTCCAACAAGAGAGCATCTAACCATCTCCCCTTCACATTCAATGGCATTATCATCGCTGAATCCCCCACTATCAACAACCTAGGGGCTACCATTGACCAGAAACTGAACTGGAATAGCCATATAAATACTGTGGCTACAAGAGCAGGTCAGAAGCTAGGAATCCTGCGATGAGTAACTTACCTCCTGATTCCCCAAAGCCTGTCCACCATCTACAAGGCACAAGTCAGAAGTGTGATGGAATACTCTCCACTTGCCTGGATGGGTGCAGCTCCAACAACACTCAAGAAGCTCGGCACCATCCAGGACAAAGCAGCCCGCTTGATTGGCGCCCCATTTACAAACATTCACTCTCTCCACACCGATGCACAGTGGCAGCAGTGTGTACCATCTACAAGATGCACTGCATCAACGCACCAAGGCTCTTTGGACAGCACCTTCCAAACCTGCGACCTCTACCAACTAGAAGGACAAGGGCAGCAAATGCATGGGAACAGCACCACCTGCAAGTTCCCCTCCAAGTCACACACCATTCTGACTTGGAACTATATCGCCGTTCCTTCACTGTCTCTGGGCCAAAATCCTGGAACTCCCTTCCTAACAGCGCTGTGGGTGTGCCTACCCCACCTGGACTGCAGCAGTTCAAGAAGGCAGCTCACCACCACCTTCTCAAGGGCAATTAGGGATGGGCAATAAATGCTGGCCTGGTCAGCAATGTCCACATCCCATGAATGAATTAAAAAACTGTACCAGTTTCGGGGCTTGACCCCACAGCTGCTAACCTCCTCAGCTATCTCTATCCAGGCTTGCTTAATCAAGAGGGAGGACCTCATCTTGCCATCGCTGGGGAAGAGAACCTTCCGTCTTTCCCTTGCAGCTTGGAGGAGAATCCGAAGGGAAGCCTCACCCAACCCTGTGTTGTCTTGGCTTGCCCATCCTGTGGGGACCGCCTTAGAGGGTTGGGGGATCCGGGAGTCACTCCAACACCGGTCTCAGCAGTGAATGGGAAACAGCTAATGACTCTAAGACAGCAATGAAAGCAGGACTGGCACGGCTTTAAATATGGCACCAGCACCTGCTCCAGCGTCATCTGATACCATAATTGGCAACTTGCCTCCCACCCCCGTCGTGTAATTGGGGGGGCCTCATGCCTCCACTATGCACAATTGTCATCCGCCGCGTAATCGTGGTGGGGAGGCTGCCCACATGACAAATGGGAGCAGCGCTCATTTTTGAACCCACCACCCGGACTGGTGCAAGCTCACTAAATTCAGCCCTCAGCATGCCACCTTAAACAGGATTGATAAAAACCTAGCCTTGCCCATTCAGTGCCTAACTGATGTGAAGCAGAGTGCTCTCCAGCTGATTGTTAGCAAAGAATTGCGGGTGGGCCATGAGAGGAAAAATGGAGAATGGGGCCATGGAAGTAGGGAATCTGCTCAAAGCCCTTCCACTTCTCACCCATTGCCCCCTCCCCACCCCACCCTACCCCACCCCTTAGTCAGTGCCCCACATGCTGCCTTCTATGGTCGAGCTTGCCCTTGAACAGGTGCAGTTGGGTCAGCCTTGGGCGGGACTGTCATCGGCTCCAAAACCTAAAGGACGTCAGCCAAGAGCATCTGAGAAGCCAGAACAGTGTTATAAGCAGCCTGCCTCTACCTCTGCCGAAGCTACAGGGGTTGCATTATGTAGGAGTAGTAGAATACAAAGTGTAAAGATTTGTAGTTACAGAAGTGTGCACACATGGGTGTTTAACATAATGTTAGATTGTTAAGTTTTTGTTTAATTTTTCAGTACAATTAAAATTATTTGCTCAATTTTTCCATATTTTTGCCTACTGCCTGGCAAGTGACTTTCCCCCTAATGATGAATGGTAAGACAAGAATTAAAGACAAGCAGTGGGCGACTGTAATATGCAACCTTTGTTGATTGGAGTATTGCTTTGTGTTGGGGTCCAAGTGAGTTCAGAATCTAACGGCCAGATTGTTTCACTGCTTCAGTCTAACCTAAGTGTGTCAGAATTAGGGCATTCCAGGCATACTGGAGAGCTTTGTGTACTGCTGCTGATGGCCTCACCACATCTAGTCCCCTCCACTTTCTGCTCCTCCTATGAAGAGGAACTGCACTCAGTACCTTCTTCCTCCTGGAGCTCCAGTCCTAGCCGCTGTGCTATATTATGCAAGGCACCACTATCATTCACAATACCCAGGCTGGTGCATACAGGAGGACGTCTCGAGATCTGTCCAGGCACCTAAAGCACAAATTCCGATTGCTTGCTCAATGACAGCTTTGGCAATCAGGTGGTTTTGATTATATCTCTCCTGGGCAGCAATGTCTAGGCTCTTAACAGTTGTCATCAGCCAGGTTTTCAGTGATTTGCCCTTGTCTCCAAGGAGCCATCTGCTAACTTTGCTTCAAGTTGTGAAGAGCTCAGAGAAGCTTGACTTGTGCGGGACAAAAGAGTCATGGGAGCTTTCTGGGAAACTTGCACAAACATGCATGATCTTTTTGTGGTTGCACATGAGCTGTATACTGATGGAGTGGAAGTTGATGAAGACTCCATCTGGGTGATCTGGGGGCACCTTGATTGCCACGTGTGTGGAGCTGATAACTCACTGGACCTGTGCAAAGCCAAGACAACACTCATTCTGACTGGCCTCATTGGATGCAAATTGCACATGGGTTCTGGCCAACGTGTCACCAGTCAGCTGTGTGATGCATTTATGGGCATCAGATTGTGAGATTCTACAAATATCTTCTGCTGATCCCTGGAAGGAGCCTGAGGCAAAGGAGTTAAGGATGGTGGTTACTTTGACAATCACCAGCAATGCGTGCCACCAGTGTCCACTTGGCAGCAGGTATTCTTCCAGAATGTTGAAAATGTTAGTGACCATCTGACACAATACCCTGAGCCTCCAGAGACACTGGTGCTCAGAAGCATCCTGGTAGCTGATCCTCTGTCTGCAAACTCTGTTTTGGGAATATTGCCTCCTGCAAGCTCGATCTCTGGGCTCATCCCCTTCTGTGGAGCGGCAGGTAGGTGAGGAGAAGGATGCAGCTTCTTCTCCTGGTGCTGATCATGCTGCTTCTGCTACTACTGTTGCTGCTTATCTTGTTCCTCAACTGAGACCCAAGGTAAAGCTGCATAAGCAGCTCCCATGCTGAACTGATGTTTGACAGATGGAAAGTGTAGATCAGATGCACTAAACTCCAAAGTAGGAGAAATAATCTCCAAAGTATTGGACATCCCCTCCAAAATAGTGAAAGCAATCTCTCAGAACAAGTCCTGTGAGCATTAGCCTTACATTTGGGCTCGGAATCAGATGTGATGTCTCAGTGCTTAAAAGGTGTTTTATTTGTCACTTGTTCAGTCCCCTCAAATCCCACTGTTCTCTTGCCTTGATTTCATTAGTGAGTTCCACAAAGCCCGGGAAACACATGCACACACAGGTAAAATTGAAATCCACAATTAAAACAGCTCTTAATTAGAATTTTATATATTCTAATTGGCAACTTGCCTCTCCCATGGGTGGGGGAGGTTTGTTGTGTGCAGCCAAATGTACTTAAGTTAAAGATGAAAGTCGATGAGTTGCTGCCGGCTTCCTGACCCACCATCAATTTTTTAACCAGCCACCCGCTCCCAAACCCACTCACTTTTCCAGGTTAAAATTCTCCCCATTAACTCTTTTTCTATAAGCACAGATGCTACCTGCCTTGTTGAATATTGCCAGCATTTTCTTTATGTCAGATTTCCAGCATCTGCAATTTTTTGCCTCTGAAGGTCAATTTTATTCGATGACTTTGATTGGTAGACAAACTATTGACTTTGTAGGTCAACGCCATCATTTTAGTTGTTCTGAGTCATTGCACTGATGATCAGTGATGGAATGGTTGCTATTTTTGGAATTAATTCTACCATTCCGACATTAGGTAAATCATTCACTGTTAATTAACATGAATGATATTCCTTTCAGTTGATTTTCTCCTGTAATGAAAACAGCTTAAATGTGGGCCACTTTCATCATGTTTAAAGTGTACAAAGAAACACTTATTTTGTGTCCTGCAAGTTAAATGTTTAATTGTACTAATCTGTGAAGAATTACTTTGCTTTAAGTTTGCTTGAAGCACTTGTTGGTGAGCAACTATATCTTTTTTCTGCTTGCTGTGCAGCTATTTCTTAGCACACTACACAGATATGCTTTGAATTACATTGCAAGGGCACTTTTGTTTAATACATTTATCATATCTTAAAAGACCTGCGCTTATGTCATTGAAAGGGGCAAAAGATAAAGAAAAATAAAAAACACGACAACAAAATGAAAAATGGTTAGAACAAAAGAACCATTCTTTGCCCCTTCCTCAGTGCCTGGGATTCTGTTGGCTGCACCTGCATATGCACCTATGCACAGAATGCACATTTGCTTAAACAAAAAAGCAAATGTTCCCTCAATCTACAAGTTATGTACTATGCCAGGAAAACCTAAACCTGACAGAACCATAACTCATTTACTCTTGCTAATTTTGTATGAGGGGTAGGGTTAGGTTTTATGCATTGTGAATTGCTTAGTTGCTGGCGGAAGTGTAAAAGATTAACATACAGATCAGTCTCTATGCATATGCTCGTGGATATAATTAATGCTGGGTGACATTCTGAGCAGGTGACAGAAACAACGATCTAAGGACATGACTCACGAACTAAATCACTGATACAGAATACAAGAAATATTACATGGAATTACATAGAATTTTACAGTACAGAAATAGGCCATTAAGCCCAACAGGTCTATTCTGGTGTTTAAGTGCCACACAAGCATTCTCCCAACTTACTTCATTTAACTCAATCTTAGTATTGTTATATTCCTGCCTCCCTCATGAATCTATCTAGATTCATCTTAATTGCAACTATGCTAATTGTCTCAACCACTAAATGCAGTAGTGAGTTCCATATTTTCACCACTCTCTGAGTAAAGATGTTTCTCCTAAATTCCTTCTTGGATTTATTAGTAGATCATCTTCTCTATGTTTACCCTATAAAACTCCTTCATAATTTTAAAGACCTCAATCATGTCATCTCTCAGTCCTGTCTTTTCTAGAGAAAAGAGCCTCAGTCCTTCCCGACCGTTGTATCCTCTCAGTTGTGGTATCATCCTTACAAATGTTTTCTGCACTTTCGCCATTGCTCCTTATTGTAATATGGAAACCAAAACTGTGTATGGTACTCTTAAGTGTGGTTTAATCATGGTTCTATATAAATTTAACATAACTTCTCTGCTTTGAATTCTATTCCTCTAGAAATGAAGCTCAGTGCTTTGTTTGCAAGTCGGCTTTGTTAACCTGTGTTGCTACTTCTAATGATTAATGGATAAGTACTCCTAGATCTCTTTATGCCTGTACCCATTTAGATTCTTATTTCCTGAGGAGTGCATTTTATTACATTAAAGTTGTTTTATAAATATAAGTTGTTATTATTGGTGGGTGGCCTCTTTATTCCTTCGACCAAAATATGCCACCTCACGCTTATCTATATTGAAATTCATTTGCCATTTACACTCCCATTTTGAAAGTTTGTTAATGCCTTCTTGTATTTTATCACAATCTTCCTTGTTATTATCCATACTCCTCAATATGGTGTATCTGAAAAATTTGGTATTCTACTTCTGATTCCTGAGTCCAAATGATTTATGTAATTGTTGAACAACAGTGGTTCCTGTAGTATAAAGGTCTGAAAGAGTTAATGATTGAGTCAGTGTAAAAAATACCTCCCACCATGATGATGTAAGAGATCACATGTGAGAGAGACTGGAGAGAGATTGTGGCTTCAGAGGAGTCACACAGACTCTTGTGAAGTTGTACATAGAGTGTAATAATGAGTTAATGTTCATAGTATAGAAGACTCAGTAATCTCTCTAGGCTAGACTAACTAAGGATATTAAGGTGGCAGCAGACAAACCAAACATACAGCACTTCCAGCACCGATTCCTGTGGAGCATCATTTCCCACATTCCACCCGTCTAAATAAATATATTTAACTCCTACTCTGTTTTCTGTTTTGTAGCCAGTTTCCCATCACCTCTGCGACTTGTCCCCCAAGTCCACACACCCTGACCTTAGACATGAGTCTACTACCTTACTGAAGGCCTTTTCTCCAGGTATGTTACATGCATTATCCTTTCTGCACTTTCTGTTACTTCTTCAAAGAATTCAATAAAGTTGGGCAAGCATGAACTTCCCTTTTGAAATCCGTGCTGACTATTCTTTATTATATTTTCGGATAATAGGTGTAATAGAAAAACATCTTTGAGTAAAGATCCCAATATATTTCCGATAACTGACATTAAGCTAACTCACAGAATCATAGAATTGTTACAGCTCATCATGTCCCATCATGGATCTCTGGAAGAACAATTTGCCTAGTGCCACTCCCCCGCTGTCTTCCCGAAGCCCTGCACATTCTTTCTTTTCGGATAACAATCCAAATCCCTCTTGAATGCCTCAATTGAACCTGCCTCCACAACACTCTCTGGCAGTGCATTTCAGATCCGAACCACTCACTGGGCTGAAATTTTATACTCCCACCGCCGAAATCAGCGGCGGGCGAAAACAATAGTGGCCTGCCTGTGCGGGCCGCATTCCGTGCAGCCACCGCGATCCTAAGCATGGTGGCTCATATAAATAGCCGAGGCGGGCCGCCCCCACCCGCCAATCAGGAGGGGCGGGCTGGCTGCCAGTGCCCAGGTGCTGACCCCATTTTTAAAAGGTTTTGAGCCCTACCATTACATTTAAATATTTAAAGAAACAGTGAGTAAAAAAGAATAAATACATATATTTTGCCCTGCTCCCACGCCCCCCCAATAACCATAAAATTAATTACTTGCCCTCCCCCCCCCCCAAAACACCTGTTTTGTCCACCTGACCTTCCATCCCTGCCCCCGAAAGTGCATAAACTTTAACCTCAACCATTCCCACCATCCCCTACACCAAATGATGTCACTTTGACCCCATTCCCCCACACCTCCCCTGTACTGAGAAACTTACCTCGCCCCCTCCTCCCCCACCAATGTTCCGCCTCATTTCCCCAGATGGGGATCCAAAGGCGTGGGAGTGCCGGCCAGTGGCAGGAAGATTGCAGTGGGATGAAAGGTATAATTAATAATTCATTTAAATTTATTTAAATATTTAAATTGCAGTCCTGTTGCAGAGCGACGGGGTGGGGGCGGTCCGCCACGAGGCCTCACCACCGCCGGCAATATCGGGCCAAGCCCTTCCTGCGTCGGGGTGCATGGCGGCTCTATCCCAGAGGCATTTTCTGTCCCAGCCCGCCATGAACCCCGACATCAGGGGATCTGTAAAATACAGCCTACTGCGTGAAAAAGTTTTTCCTCATGGAGCCATTGCTTCTTTTGCCAATTACCTTAAATCTGTACCCTCTGGTTCTTGATACGTCCACCAATGGCAACAGTCTTTCCCTATTGACTCTGGCCAGACCCCTCATGATTTTGAGCATCTCTATCAAATCCCCTCTCAACCTTCTCTCCTCCAAAGAAAACAGTCCAAACTTCTCCAATCTATCCACATAACTGAAGTTTTTCATCCCTGGAACCATTCTCGTGAACCTTTTCTGCACTCTCTCTATTTCTTTCACATCGTTCCTAAAGTGTGCCACCCAGCACTGGAAACAATATACCAGTTGAGGCTGAACCAGTGTTCTATACAAGTTAAACATAACTTCCATGCTTTTGTACTTTATGCCCCGATTAATGAAGCCTAGGGTGCTGTATGCTCTATTAACTGCTCTCTCAATTTGTGCTGCCACCTTCAATGATTTATGCACATAAACGCCCATGTCCCTCTGCTCCTGCAAACCCCTTTAGAATTGTACTCTTTATTTGATATTGTCTCTCTGCGTTCTACCTACCGAAATGTATTACTTCACACTTGTCTACATTAAATTTCATCTGCCGCTTGTCCATCCATTCCACCAACCTGTCTATATTCTTTTGAAGTTCTACACTATCCTCCTCACAGTTCACAGTGTTTCCAAGTTTCATAGCATCCACAAATTTTGAAATTGTGCCCTGTACACCAAAGTCTAGGTCATTAATATGTATCAGTAGCAGCAAGGGTCCTAATATAGACTCTTGGGGATCTCCACTACAAACCTTACTCCAGTTTAAAAAAAATTAATTAACCACTACTCTCTGTTTCCTGTTATGCAGACAATTTCATATCCAAGTTGATACTGTCCCTTTTATTCCATGAGGTATAACTTTGTCCACACATCTGTTGTGCGGCACTTTATTAAATACTTTTTGGATGACCATGTACACCACATCAACAGCATCAACCTTCTCTGTTATCTCATCAAAAAACTCCAGCAAGTTTTTAAAACATGATTTTCCCTTCACAAATTCATGCTGGCTTTCTCTAATTAACCTGGATTTGCCCAAGTGACTATTACTTTTGTCCGGAATTATTGTTTCTATAAGTTTCTGCACCACCAAAGTTAAACGAACTGGCCTGTAGTTGCACCCTTTTTTGAACAAGGGTGTAACATTTGCAATTCTCCAGTCCTCTGGCACCACCCCAGAGTCTAAGGAAGACTGAAAAATTATGACCAGTGCCTCTGCAATTTCCACTGCATTTTGAAAAAAGTACAAGTAAATCGCTGCTTCACCTGAAAGGAGTGTGTGGGGCCTTGGATAGTGAGGAGAGAGGAGGTAAAAGGGCAGGTATTACACCTCCTGCGATTGCACGGGAAGGTGCTGTGGGAAGGGGACAAGTTGTTGGAGGTAATGGAGGAGTGGACCACAGTGTCGTGGAGAGAACGATCCCTTCGGAATGCTGACAGGGGAGGGGAGGGGAAGATGCTTTTGGTAGTGGCATCACGCAGGATATGGCGGAGGATGATCCTTTGGATGTGGAGGCTGGTGGGGTGGAAACTGAGGACAAAGGGAACCCTGTCGTGGTTCTGGGAGGGAGGGGAAGGGGTGAGGGTAGAGGGGCGGGAAATGGGCCAGACATGGTTGAGGGCCCTGTTAACCACAGTGGGGGGAATCCTCGGTTGAGAAAAAAGGAAGACATATGAGAAGCGCTGTTGTAGAAGGTTGCATCATCAGAGCAGATGCGTCGGAGACGGAGAAACTGGGAGAATGGAATGGAGTCCTTACAGGAGGCAGGGTGTGAAGAAGTGTAGTTGAGGTAGCTGTGGGAGTCGGTGGGCTTATAATGAATACTAGTAGACAGCTTATCCCCAGAGGTGGAGACAGAGAAGATGAGGAAGGGAAGGGAAGTGTCGGAGATGGACCATGTAAAGGTGAGAGAAGGGTAGAAATTGGAAGCAAAGTTGATCAAGTTTTCCAGTTCGGGGCAGGAGCAGGAAACGGCACCAATACAGTCATCAATGTACCGGAAAAAGAGTTAGGGGAGGGGGCCTGAGTAGGACTGGAACAAAGAATGTTCGACATATCCCACAAAAAGACAGGCATAACTCGGACCCATGCCGGTAGCAACACCTTTTACTTGAAGGAAGTGAGTGGAATTGAAGGAGAAGTTGTTCAATGTGAGAACATGTTCAGCCAAGCGGAGGAGAGTGGTGGTGGATGGGAACTGGTTGGGCCTCTGTTCAATGAAGAAGCAGAGAGCCCTCAAACCATCCTGGTGGGGGTTGGAGGTGTAGAGAGATGGACGTCCATAGTGAAGAGGAGGCTTTCAATTTACACCCTTCTGCACTTTTACATGGTCCATCTCCGATACTTCCCTTCCCTTCCACGACTTCTCTGTCTCCATCCCTGGGGATAGGCTGTCTATTAATATTCATTATAAGCCCACCGACTCCCACAGCTACCTCGACTACACTTCTTCACATCCTGCCTCCTGTAAGGACCCCATTCCATTCTCCCAGTTTCTCCGTCTCCGACGAATCTGCTCTGATGATGCAACCTTCCATGACAGCGCTTCTGATATGTCTTCCCTTTTCCTCAATGGAGGATTACCGCCCCCACTGTGGTTGACAGGGCCCTCAACCGTGTCGGGCCATTTCCCACACCTCTACCCTCACCCCTTCCCCTCCCTCCCAGAACCACAACAGGGTTCCCCTTGTCCTCACTTTCCACCCCACGGCCTCCACATCTAAAGAATCATTTTCTGCCATTTCAGCCACATCCAACGTGATGCCACTACGAAACGCATCTTCCCCTCCCCTCCCCTGTCAGCATTCCGAAGTGATCGTTCTCTCCGCGACACCATGGTCCACTCCTCCATTACCTCCAACACCTTGTCCCCATCCCACAGCACCTTCCCATGCAATCGCAGGAGGTGTAATACCTGCCCATTTACCTCCTCTCTCCTCACTATCCAAGGCCCCAAACACTCCGTTTAGGTGAAGCATTGATTTACATGTACAATTTAGTGTACTGTATTCGCTGGTCACAATGTAGTCTTCTGTACATTGGGAAGACCAAATGCAGATCAGGTGACCGCTTTGTGGAACACCTTCGCTCAGTCTCAAAGCATGTCCCCGAGCTTCCAGTTGCTTGCCATTTCAACACCACCCCCGCACCCTCCATGCTCTCATGTTCACATATCTGACCTTAGGGCGGCACAGTGGCGCAGTGGTTAGCACCGCAGCCTCACAGCTCCAGTGACCCGGGTTCAATTCTGGGTACTGCCTGTGTGGAGTTTGCAAGTTCTCCCTGTGTCTGCATGGGTTTCCTCCGGGTGCTCCGGTTTCCTCCCGCATGCCAAAGACTTGCAGGTTGATAGGTAAATTGGCCATTGTACATTGCCCCTAGTAGAGGTAGGTGGTAGGGAAATATAGGGACAGGTGGGGATGTGGTATGAATATGGAATTAGTGTAGGATTAGTATAAATGGGTGGTTGATGGTCGGCACAGACTCGGTGGGCTGAAGGGCCTGTTTCAGTGCTGTATCTCTAAACTAAACTAAAGGCTTGCTGCAGTGAACATCAACACAAGCTTGAGGAACAGCATCTCATTTACTGATTAGGCATGCAACAGCCCAACAGTCCTGTTAGAATTTTATAGATTTCTATGAGATCCCCCCTCACTCTTCTGAACTCCAGCGAATATAATCCTAACCGACTCAATCTCTCCTCATACGTCAGTCCCGCCATCCCAGGAATCAGTCTGGTGGACCTTTGCTGCACTCCCTCTATAGCAAGAACATCCTTCCTCAGATAAGGAGACTAAAACTGCACACAATATTCCAGGTGTGGCCTCACGAAGGCCCTGTATAATTGCAGCAAGACATCCCTGCTCCTGTACTCAAATCCTCTCGCTATGAAGACATACTCTCGACATATCATTTGCCTTTTTAACGCCTGTTGCACCTGCAGGCTTACATTAAGCGACTTGTGTACGAAAACACCCAGGTCTCGCTGCATATTCCCCTCTCTCAGTTTATAGCCGTTCAGATAATAATCTGCCTTCCTGTTTTTGCGGCCAAAGTGGATAACCTCACATTTATCCACATTAAAGTGCATCTGCCATGCATTAGCCCACTCACTCAACTTGTCCAAATCACCCTGAAGCCTCTCTGCATCCTCCTCACAACTCACCCTCCAACCCAGTTTTGTGTCATCTGCAAATTTGGAGATATTATATTTAGTTCCCTCATCTAAATCATTAATATATATTATGAATAGCTGGGGTCCCAGCACCGATCCCTGTGTTACCCCACTAGTCACTGCCTGCCATTCGGAAAAAGACCCTTTTATCCCAACAGCATCCAAACTGGAAGGGCACTAATATCCTGGCTGCAAGGTTTGCTAGTGTCACTTGGGAGGGTTTAAACTAGTGTGGCAGGGGGGTGGGAACCAGAGCAGTAGGACAGCTAGTGAAGTAAATGAGGAGGACATAGTAAATAAGGCCAGTAGGACTAAGAGGAAGAGCAGGCAGGGAGATGTTGCTGAGCACAGCGGGACTGGTGGTCTGAAGTGCATTTGTTTCAATGCGAGAAGTATAACAGGTAAGGCATATGAACTTAGAGCTTGGATTCGTACTTGGAAATATGATGTTGTTGCTATTACAGAGACTTGGTTGAGGGAAGGGCAGGATTGGCAACTAAATGTTCCAGGCTTTAGAAGCTTCAGGCGGGATAGAGGGGGATGTAAAAGGGGTGGGGGAGTTGCATTACTGGTTAAGGAGAATATCACAGCTGTACTGCGGGAGGACACCTCAGAGAGGTCATGCAGCGAGGCAATATGGGTGGAGCTCAGGAATAGGAAGGGTGCAGTCACGATGTTGGGGGTTTACTACAGGCCTCCCAACAGCCAGCGGGAGGTAGAGGAGCAGATATGTAGACAGATTTTGGAAAGATGTAAAGGTAACAGGGTTGTGGTGGTGGGTGATTTTAACTTCCTCAATATTGACTGGGACTCACTTAGTGCAAGGGGCTTGGATGGGGCAAAATTTGTGACGAGCATCCAGGAGGGCTTCTTGAAAAAGTATGTAGATAGTCCAACTAGGGATGGGGCCATTCTGGACCTGGTATTGGGGAATGAGCCTGGCCAGGTGGTCGAAGCTTCAGTGGGGGAGCATTTCGGGAGCAGTGACCATAATTCCATAAGTTTTAAGGTACTTGTGGATAAAGATAAGAGTAGTCCTCGGGTGAAGGTGCTAAATTGGGGGAAGGCTAATTATAACAAAATTAGGCAGGAACTGAAGAATTTAGATTGGGGGCGGCTGTTTGAGGGTAAATCAACATCTGACATGTGGGAGTCTTTCAAACGTCAGCTGATTAGAATCCAGGACCAGCATGTTCCTGTGAGGAAGAAAGACAAGTTTGGCAAATTTCGGGAAGCTTGGATAACACGGGATATTGTGAGCCTAGTCAAAAAGAAAAAGGAAGCACTTGTAAGGGCTGGAAGGCTAGGAACAGATGAAGCACTTGAGGAATATAAAGACAGTAGGAAGGAACTTAAGCAAGGAGTTAGGAGGGCTAAAAGGGGTCTTGAAAAGTCATTGGCAAACAGGATTAAGGAAAATCCCAAGGCTTTTTATACATATATAAAGAGCAAGAGGGAAACCAGGGAAAGGGTTGACCCACTCAAGGACAGAGATGGGAATCTATGTGTGGAGCCAGAGGAAATGGGCGAGGTGCTAAATGAGTACTTTGCATCAGTATTCACCAAAGAGAAGGACTTGGTGGATGATGAGTCTAGGGAAGGGAGTGCAGATAGTCTCAGTCATCTCATTCTCAAAAAGGAGGAGGTGTTGGGTGTCTTGCAAAGCATTAAGGTAGATAAGTCCCCATGGGCCTGATGGGATCTACCCCAGAATACTGAGGGAGGCAAGGGAAGAAATTGCTGGGGCCTTGACAGAAATCTTTGCATCCTCATTGGCTACAGGTGAGGTCCCAGAGGACTGGAGAATAGCCAATGTAGTTCCTTTGTTTAAGAAGGGTGGCAAGGATAATCCAGCAAATTATAGGCCGGTGAGCCTTACATCAGTGGTAGGGAAACTATTAGAGAGGATTCTTCGGGACAGGATTTACTCCCATTTGGAAACAAACGATCTTATTAGCGAGAGACAGCATGGTTTTGTGAAGGGGAGGTCGTGTCTTACTAATTTGATTGAGTTTTTTCAGGAAGTGACGAAGATGATTGATGAGGAAAGGGCAGTGGATGTTATCTATATGGACTTTAGTAACGCCTTTGACAAGGTCCCGCATGGCAGACTGGTGCAAAAGGTGAAGTCACACGGGATCAGAGGTGAGCTGGCAAGATGGATACAGAACTGGCTCGGTCATAGAAGACAGAGGGTAACAGTGGATGGGTGTTTTTCTGAATGGAGGGATGTGACTAATGGTGTTCCGCAGGGATCAGTGCTGGGACCTTTGCTGTTTGTAGTATATATAAATGATTTGGAGGAAAATGTAGCTGGTCTGATTAGTAAGTTTGTGGACGACACAAAGGTTGGTGGAGTTGCGGATAATGACGAGGATTGTCAGAGGATACAGCAGGATGTAGATCGGTTGGAGACTTGGGCGGAGAAATGGCAGATGGAGTTTAATCCGGACAAATGTGAGGTAATGCATTTTGGAAGGTCTAATGCAGGTGGGGGGTATACAGTAAATGGCAGAACCCTAAGGAGTATTGACAGGCAGAGAGGTCTGGGCGTACAGGTCCACAGATCACTGAAAGTGGCAACGCAGGTGGATAAGGTAGTCAAGAAGGCAGACGGCATGCTTGCCATCATTGGTCGGGGCATAGAGTATAAAAATTGGCAAGTCATGTTGCAACTGTACAGAACCTTAGTTAGGCCACACTTAGAATATTGCGTGCAATTCTGGTCGCCACACTACCAGAAGGACGTGGATGCTTTGTAGAGGGGACAGAGGAGGTTTACCAGGATGTTGCCTGGTCTGGAGGGCATTAGCTATGAGGAGAGGTTGGAAAAACTCGGATTGTTTTCACTGGAACGACGGAGGTGGAGGGGCAACATGATAGAAGTTGACAAAGTTATGAGCGGCATGGACAGAGTGGATAGTCAGAAGCTTTTTCCCAGGGTGGAAGAGTCAGTTACT
The DNA here is from genome assembly GCF_036365525.1 of Heterodontus francisci. NCBI lineage: Eukaryota > Metazoa > Chordata > Chondrichthyes > Heterodontiformes > Heterodontidae > Heterodontus > Heterodontus francisci. The sequence goes on from NC_090372.1 coordinate 45,507,234, forward strand.
AGGGGACATAGGTTTAAGGTGCGAGGGGCAAAGTTTAGAGGGGATGTGCGAGGCAAGTTCTTTACACAGAGGGTGGTGAGTGCCTGGAATTTGCTGCCAGGGGAGGTGGTGGAAGCAGATACGATAGCGACGTTTAAGAGACATCTTGACAAGTATATGAATAGGAAGGGAATAGAGGGATATGGGCCCCGGAAGTGCAGAACGTGTTAGTTTAGGCAGGCATCAAGATCTGCTCAGGCTTGGAGGGCCGAATTGCCTGTTCCTGTGCTGTACTGTTCTTTGCTCTTTGTTCTTTGTTACTTGTCCGCCAACCAATTTTCTATCCATCGCAATACACTACCTCCAATCCCAAGCGTTTTAAATTTACATGCTAATCTCTTCTGTGGGACTTTGTCGAAAGCCTTCTGAAAGTCCAAATAAACCACATCCACTGGCTCCCCCTCATCAACTCTACTAGTTACATCCTCAAAGAATTCTAGTAGATTTGTCAAGCATGATTTCCCTTTTGTAAATCCATGCTGACTCTGCCCGATTCTACCAGTGTTCTCTAAGTGCTCTGCTATACAATCTTTGATAATGGACTCTAGAATTTTCCCCACTACCGACATCAGGCTGACTGGTCTATAATTCCCTGCTTTCTCTCTACCTCCCTTTTTAAATAGTGGGGTTACATTAGCTACCCTCCAATCTGTAGGAACTGTTCCAGAGTCTATGGAATCTTGGAAGATGACCACCAATGCATCCACTATTTCTCGGGCCACTTCCTTAAGTACTCTGGGATGCATACCATCAGGCCCTGGGGATTTATCGGCCTTCAATCCCATCAGTTTCCCCAACACCATTTCTCTACTAATACTGATTTCCTTCAGTTCCTCTCTCTCACTAAGCCCTGTGTTGCCCAACATTTCTGGTGTGATATTTTTGTCCTCCTTCGTGAAGACAGAACCAAAGTATGCATTTAGTTGGTCTGCCATTTCTTTGTTCCCCATAATAAATTCCCCTGTTTCTGACTGTAAGGGACCTACATTTGTCTTCACCAATCTTTTTCTCTTCACATACCTACAGAAACTTTTACAGTCAGTTTCTTTGTTCCCCACAAGCTTGCACTCGCACTCTATTTTCCCCTTCTTAATCAATCCCTTGATCCTCCTTTGCTGAATTCTAAACTGCTCCCAATCCTCAGGTCTGTTGTTTCTCCTGGCAAATTTTTATGTCTCTTCCTTGGATCTAATGCTATCTCTATAATTTCCCTTGTAAGCCATGGTTTGGCAACCTTTCCTGTTTTACTTTTGTGCCAGACAGGAATAAACAATTGTTGCAGTTCATCCATGCGCTCTTTAAATGTTTGCCATTGCCTATCCACTGTCATCCCTTTAAGTAACGTTTCCCAATCCGTCATGGCCAACTCGCGCCTCTTACCATCATAGTTTCCTTTACTAAGATTCAGGACCCGAGTCTCAGAATCAGCTACGTCACTCTCCATCTTGATGAAGAATGCTATCATATTATGATTGCTCGTTCTCAAGGGGTCTCACACCACTAGATTGTCAATTATTCCTCTCTCATTACACAATACCCAGTCTAGGATGGCCTGTTCTTCAGTTGGTTCCTGAATGTATTGGTCCAGAAAACCCATCCCATATACACTCCATGAATTCCTCCTCTACGGTATTGTGACCAATTTGATTTGCCCAATCTATATGCAGATTAATGTCACCTATAATTACAGAAGCTTTTTTATCGCATGCATCTCTAATTTCATGTTTAATGCCATTCCCAACATCACCACTACAGTTTGGGGGTCTATATACAACTCCCACTAACGTTTTTTGCCCCTTAGTGTTTCTCAGCTCTACCCATACAGATTCCACCTCGTCAGAGCGAATATCTTTCCTCACAGTTGCGTTAATTTCCTCTTTAACCAGCAATGCAATTCCACTGCCTTTTGCTTTTTGTCTGTCCTTCCTAAATACTGAATATCTCTGGATGTTCATTTCCCATCCCTGGTCACCTTGCAGCCATGTCTCCGTAATCCCAACTATATCATACCCGTTTACATCTATTTGCGCGATTAATTCATCCATTGTATTGCGAATGCTCCGCGCGTTAAGGCACAAAGCCTTAAGGCTTGTCTCTTTAACATTACTTGTCCCCTTCCCACTATTTTTCACTGTGGCCCTGTTTGATTCTGGCCCTTTATTTCTCTGACAGATGGACATCTAACCAGAATACTCTGCATCACTACAAATGTGTCGGCAAACACTGACTACCTGTGCAAGCAAAAGAAATGCCAGGTGTCTCATTAAATCAGTGTCCAACATCGTGATAAGAAAGTAAGTTAATAAATTAATCTTCTCATTTAAAGCTTCTTTACAAAAATGTACATTCGTAAGACAAAAATTGTAATGTGGCCCCCCCAATGTGAAAAGCACCCACAGTGCTGTTAAATAGGGAGCTCCAGGATTTTGACTCAGAGACAGTGAAGGAACGGCGATATAGTTGCAAGTCAGGATGGTGTGTGGCTTGGAGTGGAACTAGCAGGTGGTGCTGTTTCCATGCATCTGCTGTCCTTGTCCTTCTAGGTGGTGGAGGTCACGGGTTTGGAAGGTGCTGTCTAAGGAGCCTTGGTGCGTTGCAGCAGTGCATCTTGTGAATGGTACACACTGCTGCCAGTGTGCGTCAGTGGTAGAAGGAGTGAATGTTTGTGGATGGGCCCCAATTGTCCTGGTGTCGATCTTCTTGAGTGTTGTTGGAGCTGCACTTATCCAGGCAAGTGGAGAGTCGTCCATCACTCCTGACTTGTGCCTTGTAGATGGTGGACAGGCATTGGGAAGCCAGGAAATGAGTTCCTCGCCACAGGATTCCTAGCCCTTGACCTGTTCTTGTAGCCACAGCATTTATATGGCTACTCCTGTTCAGTTTCTGGTCAATGGTGACCCCCAGGATGTTGCTAGTGGGAGATTCAGTGATCGTATTGCCATTGAATGTTATGGGGAGATGGTTAGACTCTCTTATTGGAGATGGTCATTGTGTGGCGCAAATGTTACTTGCCACTTATCAGCCCAAGCCTGGATATTGTCCAGGTCTTGCTGCACTTCTACACGACTGCTTCAGTATCTGAGGAGTCACAAATGATGCTGAACATTGTGCAATCATCAGCGAACATCCCCACTTCTGACCTTATGATTGAAGAAAGGTCATTGATGAAGCAGCTGAAGATGGTTGGCCCGAGGACACTATGCTGAGGAACTCTTGCAATGACGTCCTAGAGCTGAGATGATTGACCTCCAACAACCACAACCATTTTCCTTTGCGCTAAGTATGACTCCAACCAGCAGAGAGTTTCCCCCCTGATTCCAATTGACTCCAGTTTTGCTTGGGCTCCTTGATGCCATACTCGGTCAAATGCTGCCTTGATATCAAGGGCAGTCACTGTCACCTCACCTCTTCAGTTCAGCTCTTTTGTCCATGTTTGAACCAAGGCTGTAATGAGGTCAGGAGCTGAATGACCCTGGCGGAACCCAAACTGAGCAGCATTGAGCAGGTTATTGTGAAGTAAGTGCCGCTTGATGGCACTGTTGACGACACCTTCCATTACTTTACTGATGATCGAGAGTAGACTGATGGGGCGGCAATTGGTTGGGTTGGATTTGTCCTGCTCTTTCTGTACAGGGCATACCTGGACAATTTTCCACATTGCTGGGTCGATGCCAGTGTTGTAGCTGTACTGGAACAGCTTGGCCAGGGGCGCGGCAAGTTCTGGAGAGTAGGTCCTCCGTACCATTGCCGGAATATTGTCAGGGCCCATAGCCTTTGCAGTATCCACTGCCTTCAGTTGTTTCTTGATATCACACGGAGTGAATCAAAATGGCTGAAGACTGGCATTTGTGATGCTGGGAACTTCAGGAGGAGATGGATCATCCACTCGGCACTTTTGGCTGAAGATTGTTGCAAATGCTGTAGCCTTATCTTTTGCACTGATGTGCTGGGCTCCCCCATCATTGAGGATAGGGATATTTGTGGAGCCACCTCCTCCAGTCAGTTGTTTAATTGTCTGCCACTATTCATGACTGGATGTGGCAGGACTGCAGAGCTTAGTTCTGATCCTTTGTTTATGGGATCACTTAGCTCTGTCTATCACATGCTGCTTATGCTGTTTGGCAAACAAGTAGTCCTGTGCTGTAGCTTCACCAGGTTGAAAGCTCATTTTGAGGTATGCCTGGTGCAGCTCCTGGCATGGACCAGGGTTGATCCCCCGGCTTGATGGTAATGGTAGAGTGGGGGATATGTTGGGCCAAGAGGTTACAGATTGTGGTTGAGGCAATTCTGCTACTGCTGATGGCCCACGGCGCCTCATGGATGCCCAGTTTTGCATTGGTGGATCTGTTCAAAATCTATCCCATTTAACACAGTGGTAGTGCCACAAAACACGATGGAGGGTATCCTCAATGTGAAGATGGGACTGCATGGTGGAAACTCCAACCAATTCTGTCATGGACAGATGCATCTGCGGCAGACAGATTGTTGAACTCAAGGTCAAGTATATTTTTCCCTCTTGTTGGTTCCCTCTCCGCCTGCTGCAGACCCAGTCTAGCAGCTATGTCCTTTAGGACTCGGCCAACAATGGTGTGACTGAGCCATCCTTGATGATTCGAATTTTTTTAGAATTAGAACATTACAGCGCAGTACAGGCCCTTCGGCCCTCGATGTTGCGCCGACCTGTGAAACCATCTGACCTACACTATTCCATTTTCATCCATATGTCTATCCAATGACCACTTAAATGCCCTTAAAGTTGGCGAGTCTACTACTGTTGCAGGCAGGGCGTTCCACGCCCCTACTACTCTCTGAGTAAAGAAACTACCTCTGACATCTGTCCTATATCTATCACCCCTCAACTTAAAGCTATGTCCCCTCGTGTTTGCCATCACCATCCGAGGAAAAAGACTCTCACTATCCACCCTATCTAACCCTCTGATTATCTTATATGTCTCTATTAAGTCACCTCTCCTCCTCCTTCTCTCCAACAAAAACAACCTCAAGTCCCTCAGCCTTTCCTCGTAAGACCTTCCCTCCATACCAGGCAACATCCTAGTAAATCTCCTCTGCACCCTTTCCAAAGCTTCCACATCCTTCCTATAATGCGGTGACCAGAACTGCACGCAATACTCCAGGTGCGGCCTCACCAGAGTTTTGTACAGCTGCAGCATGACCTCGTGGCTCCGAAACTCGATCCCCCTACTAATAAAAGCTAACGCACCATATGGCTTCTTAACAGCCCTATTAACCTGGGTAGCAACTTTCAGGGATTTATGTACCTGGACACCAAGATCTCTCTGTTCATCTACACTATCAAGAAACTTCCCATTAGCCCAGTACTCTGCATTCCTGTTACTCCTTCCAAAGTGAATCACCTCACACTTTTCTGCATTAAACTCCATTTGCCATCTCTCAGCCCAGCTCTGCAGCCTATCTATGTCCCTCTGTACCCTACAACATCCTTCGGCACTATCCACAACTCCACCGACCTTCGTGTCATCCGCAAATTTACTAACCCACCCTTCTACACCCTCTTCCAGGTCATTTATAAAAATGACAAACAGCAGTGGCCCCAAAACAGATCCTTGCGGTACACCACTAGTAACTAAACTCCAGGATGAACATTTGCCATCAACCACCACCCTCTGTCTTCTTTCAGCTAGCCAATTTCTGATCCAAAGCTCTAAATCACCTTCAACCCCATACTTCCGTATTTTCTGCAATAGCCTACCGTGGGGGACCTTATCAAACGCCTTACTGAAATCCATATACACCACATCCACTGCTTTACCCTCATCCACCTGTTTGGTCACCTTCTCGAAAAACTCAATAAGGTTTGTGAGGCACGACCTACCCTTCACAAAACCGTGCTGACTATCGCAAATGAACTTATTCTTTTCAGGATGATTATAAATCCTGTCTCTTATAACCTTTTCCAACATTTTACCCACAACTGAAGTAAGGCTCACAGGTCTATAATTACCAGGGCTGTCTCTACTCCCCTTCTTGAACAAGGGGACAACATTTGCTATCCTCCAGTCTTCCGGCACTATTCCTGTCGACAATGACGACATAAAGATCAAGGACAAAGGCTCTGCAATCTCCTCCCTGGCTTCCCAGAGAATCCTAGGATAAATCCCATCTGGCCCAGGGGACTTATCTATTTTCACACTTTCCAAAATTGCTAACACCTCCTCCTTGTGAACCTCAATCCCATCTAGCCTAGTAGCCTGAATCTCAGTATTCTCCTCGACAACATTTTCTTTCTCTACTGTAAATACTGACAAAAAATATTTATTTAACGCCTCCCCTATCTCCTCTGATTCCACACACAACTTCCCACTACTATCCTTGATTGACCCTAATCTAACTCTAGTCATTCTTTTATTCCTGATATACCTATAGAAAGCCTTAGGGTTTTCCTTGATCCTATCCGCCAATGACTTCTCGTGTCCTCTCCTTGCTCTTCTTAGCTCTCCCTTTAGATCCTTCCTGGCTAGCTTGTAACTCTCAAGTGCCCTAACTGAGCCTTCACGTCTCATCCTAACATAAGCCTTCTTCTTCCTCTTGACAAGCGCTTCAACTTCTTTAGTAAACCACGGTTCCCTCGCTCGACAACTTCCTCCCTGCCTGACAGGTACATACTTATCAAGGACACGCAGTAGCTGCTCCTTGAATAAGCTCCACATTTCGATTGTGCCCATCCCGTGCAGTTTCCTTCCCCATCCTACGCATCCTAAATCTTGCCTAATCGCATCATAATTTCCTTTCCCCCAGCTATAATTCTTGCCCTGTGGTATATACCTGTCCCTGCCCATCGCTAAGGTAAACCTAACCGAATTGTGATCACTATCACCAAAGTGCTCACCTACATCTAAATCTAACACCTGGCCGGGTTCATTACCCAGTACCAAATCCAATGTGGCATCGCCGCTGGTTGGCCTGTCTACATACTGTGTCAGAAAGCCGTCCTGCACACACTGGACAAAAACTGACCCATCTAAAGTACTCGAACTATAGTATTTCCAGTCAATATTTGGAAAGTTAAAGTCCCCCATAACAACTACCCTGTTACTCTCGCCCCTGTCGAGAATCATCTTCGCTATCCTTTCCTCTACATCTCTGGAACTATTCGGAGGTCTATGGAAGACTCCCAACAGGGTGACCTCTCCTCTCCTGTTTCTAACCTCGGCCCATACTACCTCAGTAGACGAGTCCTCAAACGTCCTTTCTGCCGCTGTAATACTCTCCTTGATTAACAATGCCACACCCCCCCCCCTCTTTTACCATCTTCTCTGTTCTTACTGAAACATCTAAATCCCGGAACCTGCAACATCCATTCCTGCCCCTGCTCTACCCATGTCTCCGAAATGGCCACAACATCGAGATCCCAGGTACCAACCCATGCTGCAAGCTCACCCACCTTATTCCGGATGCTCCTGGCGTTGAAGTAGACACACTTTAAACCAAGTTCTTGCTTGCCAGTGCCCTCTTGCGTCCTTGTAACCTTATCCCTGACCTCACTACTCTCAACATCCTGTACACTGGAACTACAATTTAGGTTCCCATTCCCCTGCTGAATTAGTTTAAACCCCCCCCCGAAGAGCACTAGCAAATCTCCCCCCCAGGATATTGGTACCCCTCTGGTTCAGGTGAAGACCATCCTGTTTGTAGAGGTCCCACCTACCCCAGAAAGAGCCCCAATTATCCAGGAAACCAAAACCCTCCCTCCTACACCATCCCTGCAGCCACGTGTTCAACTCCTCTCTCTCCCTATTCCTCGCTTCGCTATCACGTGGCACGGGCAACAACCCAGAGATAACAACTCTGTTTGTTCTCGCTCTAAGCTTCCACCCTAGCTCCCTAAATTTCTGTCTTAAATCCCCATCTCTCTTCCTACCTATGTCGTTGGTGCCTATGTGGACCACGACTTGGGGCTGCTCCCCCTCCCCCTTAAGGATCCCAAAAACACGATCCGAGACATCATGAACCCTGGCACCTGGGAGGCAACACACCAACCGTGAGTCTCTCTCGTTCCCACAGAACCTCCTATCTGTTCCCCTAACTATGGAGTCCCCAATGACTAATGCTCTGCTCCTATTCCCCCTTCCCTTCTGAGCAACAGGGACAGACTCTGTGCCAGAGACCTGTACCCCATTGCTTACCCCTGGTAAGTCGTCCCCCGCAACAGTATCCAAAACGGTATACCTGTTGTTGAGGGAAACGGCCACAGGGGATCCCTGCACTGCCTGCTGGTTCCCTCTCCTTCCCCTGACGGTAACCCATCTACCTACTTCTTTTACCTGAGGTGTGACTACCTTCCCATAACTCCTCTCAATAACCCCCTCCGCCTCCCGAATGATCAGAAGTTCATCCAGCTCCAGCTCCAGTTCCCTAACGCGGTTCTCGAGGAGCTGGAGTTGGGTGCACTTCCCGCAGATGCAGTCAGCAGGGACACTCTTGGCGACCCTTACCTCCCACATTCTGCAGGAGGAACATACAACTGCCTTAACCTCCATTCCCACTATTCTAAATTCCCAACAAATCTACTGAAAAACCAAAAAAAAAAGTCAAAACTTGTTAGCTTCGCAATCCGACGGACAGAACTTTTTAAATAAAAAGCTTACCTTATCAACACGTCCTTTTTTTTTTGGTTAGAGGAGGAGGGTGGGTGAGAGACACTACACGTGTAGTGTCTCAGGTACAGCCACCGCCCAAATATATAGTTTTTACTTACCCAGCAGTCCCCTGGTCCTCCAAAAACAAAAGGGAATTAACTGTTAACTTACACTGAAACTGACCTCCCAGCTGCAAGTTCGCTCCGTACCTCCACTTCTGTCAAAGCTGCTGCAACCAAAACTAAAAGGACATCCCCCACCCAGAGTACATTCTGCGCCCTTGCCACCCTCAGTGCTTCCTCCAAGTGGTGTTCAACATGGAAGAGTACTAATTCATCAGCTGAGGGGGGGTCATTAGGTGGTAATTAGCTGGAGGTTTCCTTGCCCATATTTGACCTGATGCCATGAGATTTCATGGGGTCCAGAGACAATGTTGAGGACTCCCAGGGCATCTCCCTCCCAACAGTATACCACTGTGCCGCTACCTCTGCTGGGTCTGTCCTGCTGGTAGGACAGGACATAACCGGGTATGGACATTGTAAGGTATGATTTGGTGAGCATAACTATGTCAGGCTGTTGCTTGATTAGTCTGTGGGACAGCTCTCCCAACTTTGGCACAAGCCCCCAGATGTTAGTAAGGAGGCCTTTGCAGGGTTGACAGGGCTGAGTTTGCCGTTGTCATTTCTGGTGCCTAAGTCGATGCTGCGTGGTCCATCCAGTTTCATTCCTTGTCGACTTTGTAGTGGTTAGATACAACTGAGTGGTTTGCGAGGCCATTTCAGAGGGCATTTAAGAGTCAACCACATTGCTGTGGTTCTGGAGTCACATGTAGACCAGACCAGGTAAGGACAGCAGATTTCCTCCCCGAAAGGACATTAGATGGGTCCTTACATCTTTCTATAATTGTCCTGACAATTTGCTCCTCCATCTCCTTCCTGTATTTGGTGGCCTATAGTATGCAAGCAGTAATGTAAAAGCTCTTCTATTGTGCTTAATTCTAACCAAATAGAATCTGTCTTTCATCATTCACATACATCATCCCTCTCCAGTGCAATAACAGGTTCTTTGATCAATAGTACCACACCCCTTTTCTCCTTCCCTATCTTTCCTGAATATCTTTTAGCCAGTAATATTAAGTAATCAATCCTCTCCCTCTTTGAGCCAGGTCTCTGTTATTAGCGCAATATCATAGTCCCATGTGGTGACTTGTGTCTTCAGCTCACCAACCTCATTTAGCACGCTGCATGCATTTACACACATGGGGCTGGATTTTATAAACTCAGTGGCAAGCTTCAAAAATGGTGGTCTGTCCACGCGGTCTGCACATCGGCAGCTCATTTAAATGGCCGGGGCAGACTGCTCACCCCAATGACAGGGAGGCGGCGGGCGATCTGTCCCCAGCTATGGCGTCAGGCACCATCGCGTAGGCCATTTCAGAATTCATACACAATGCACTTTACCCCTTCCCACCATCCCCTATCCCAATCGGATGCGTTTGACCCCTGCTCCCCCCTCCCCACCCAGTATCCGGCATCGGATCCCTGGACGGGTATCCGAAGGCACAGGGGTGCGGGACACCAGCAGCAATATCGCTCCGGAACAGATGGTGGGAGCGTGTAGGTAATTAATTCATTTATTTATATCCATTTAAATATTTAGCTTTTGCTCCCGCCGCCACGAGGCCTCACCGCCTCTGGCAATATCCGGCCGGGCCTTCCCGGTGTTGAGACGTGTGGCGGGCCCCTCCTGGAAGCATTTTCCGACCCCACCCCTCCCCTCCGCCAGCCACGACCCCTGACTTCAGAAGGGCTGTAAAATTCAGCCAAACCCATCTTGGACTACCTTGCATTTGTCCCCTGTCTGAGTCCTCCTCTTTCTGAACTATTCTTTATTCTAGCGTTATTTGCCTCTCCCAGTCCTCTGTGCACCTTGTTTCTCCCTCTCTAATGTTTCATGCTGGTGCCCATCACCCAGCCAAATTAGCTGAACCCTCCCACAGAGGACTAACTAATCGTCCTACTAGGACAATGGTCCAACTCTGTTGAGGTGCAAGGTGTCCGTACACAGACACCATTGTCTGTGGTAAAAATTTGGAGGTCCGTTATTTGAGGAAGCATTTTATCACCCGGAGAGTGGTTGGAATCTGAAACGCACTGCCTTAAGAGGTGGTGGAGGCAGGGACCCTCACAACATTTAAGAAGTATTTAGATGAGCACTTGAAATGCCATAGCATACAAGGCTATGGGCCAAGTGCAGGCATATGGAATTAGAATAGTTGGGTGCTGTATGACTGGCACAGACACGATGGGCTGAAGGGCCTGTTTCTGTGCTGTATGATTCTATGTCTCTATAACTTTAAATGTCTTGCTGCAAGCCTCATAAAGAGGTGTTGATTTCTGTCCAGTCGGACTGAGGTTCCCAATGCCACCTCCCATTCAACTGCACATGTCGTTGTCTTTCTTCCTTCCTCCCCCTTCCAACCGAGTCTGTGCAAACCAACACGGCCTGATCCGGAGCTATGGCCTAAATGTGTGCCACCAATGCTTGAGACAGTACATCAAAAACCTTAGCTTCATCAAGATAAAGGAGCAGCTTCCAGCCCAAGGATTGGAGCCTAGCGCAACTCGCGGAGCGCGTGGCAGCATGTACACTTCCCCTGCGTGGTGGGGTGGGTGGGGGCGGAGGGGAAGTGTAGGGAGCCAGCATCAGTCAGCGCTATTGGGCATCTACCATCACTCGTCCAGACGCACTCTGGCACCGCAAACATCCTCCGATATGTCGGCGAAGGAATGGGATTATCCCAAAAACATACAATCCAATTACAGAATGAAGATGAATTATTTCTACACAGTTCATACAAAGTTAGTTTTTGAGGTATCCATTATTTTTGCAGTCAGCTCCGCAGAAAAAAGAACATGTTGAGCGAATTCCAGTGGGAGAGCTGTGTCTTGGTGTGGCCACTGTATAATTCAAGTAATAGTATTGTTTTGGTTAAATTGTCAGTACTGTGGAAACATAGTCCAATTTTTCAGTCACTACTGAGGCTAAAGTGCTGCAGCAAAATTCATTTTAGTGGTCTAAAATGTTCAGGACGTCTGTATTTAAAAAGATTTTGGTCAAAAAATTTAATCTCAAGAATACATCCCCAGAAATACTAGAGTGTCAAGGGACGAGCTTACTGGGGAACTGAAAGAAATTACATTAGTAAAAAAGGTAGTACTGGAGAAATTAATGAAAGTTGGTAAATCACCTGGACCTGATGATCTATATCCCAGAGTGTTGAAAGAGGTGGCTGTGGAGATAGTGGATTCATTTGTGATCATCTTCTAAAATTCTATAGATTCTGGAACAGTTCCTGAGGATTTTAAGGTAACAAATGTAACCCCACTATTTATGAAAGGAGGGAGAGAGAAAACAGGGAACTACAGATCTGTTAGCCTGACATCAATAGTAGGGAAAATGCTAGAATCTATTATAAAGGATGTGATAACTGGACATTTAGAAAATAATGGTAAAATTGAGCAGAGTCAACATGGATTTATGAAAGTAAAGTCATGTTTGACAAACCTGTTGGAATCTTTTGAGGATGTAACTAACAAAATAGATAAGGGGGGGCCAGTGGATGTGGTATATTTGAATTTCCAGTAATCTTTTACTAAGGTCCCACACAGGAGGTTAGTAAACAAAATTAAAGTACATGGAATTGCGGTAATATACTGACATTGATTGAGAATTGGTTAATGGACAGAAAACAGGGAGTAGGAATAAATGGGTAATCAGGTTGGCAGGTTGTGACTAGTGAGGTACTGCAAGGATCAGTGCTTGGGCCTCAGCTACTCACAATCTAGATCAATGATTTGGATGTAGGGACCAAATATATTTCCAAGTTTGCTGATGACATAAAACTAGGTGGGAATGTGAGTTGTGAGGAGGATGCAAAGAGGCTTTAAGGGAATTTAGACAGGCTAAGTGAGTGGGAAAGAACATGGAAGATGGAATATAATATGGAAAAATGTGAAGTTAGCCACTTTGGTAGGAAAGACAGAAATGCAGAGTATTTCTTAAATGGTGAGAGATTGGGAAGTGTTGATGTGCAAAGGGACCTGGGTGTCCTTATTCATGAGTCACTGAAAGCTAACATGCAGGTGCAGCAAGCAATTGGGAAGGTAAATGGTATGTTGGCCTTTAATGCAAGAGATTTGAGTACAGGAATAAAGATGTCTTGCTGCAATTGTATAGAGCGTTGGTGAGACCGCACATGGATTATTGTGCACAGTTTTGGTCTCCTTACCTAAGGAAGGATATACTTGCCATAGATACAGAATGCTTTATTAACCGCACTCTCAACCTGTTCTGCCACCTTCAATGACTTATGCACATATACATCTCGATCCCTCTGCTCCTGCACCCTCTTAAAAGTTGTGCCCTTTATTTTATATTTTCTCTTTGTGTTATTCCTACCAACATAATCACGTCACACTTCTGTACATTGAACTTCATCTGCCATCTGTCTGCCCATTCCACCAACTTGACTATGTCCTTTTGAAGTTCTATCCTACCCTCCTCACAGTTCACAATGCTTTCAAGTTTTGTATCATCCAAAATTTTTAAATTGTGCCCTGTACACCAAGGTCTAGGTCATTAATATATATCAGGAAGAGCAAGGGTCCCAACACTGTCCCCTGGGGAACTCCACTACAAATCTTCCTCCAATCCGAAAAACATCCATTACTACTCTCTGTTTCCTGTCACTCAGCCAATTTCATATCCAAATTGCTACCATCCCTTTTATTCCAAGAGCTACAACTTTATTCACAAGTCTGTTGTGCAGCAGTGCCAGAGGACTGGAGAATTGCAAATGTTACACCTTTGTTCAAAAAAGGGTGTAAAGATAAGCTCAGCAACTACAGGCCAGTCAGTTTAACGTTGGTGGGGGAAAACTTCTAGAAACAATAATTGGGGACAAAATTAATAGTCACTTGGACAAATGAAGGTTAATTAATGAAAGCCAGCATGGATTTGTCAAGGGAAAATCGTGTTTAACTAATTTGCTGGAGTTTAAGGAAGAGGTAAGTGAGAGGATTGATGAGGACAATGCTGTTGATGTGGTGTACATGGACTTCCAAAAGGCATTTGATACAGTGCCACACAACAGACTTGTGAGCAAAGTTATAGCTCATGGAATAAAAGGGAAAGCAGCAAAGTGGGTGCAAAATTGGCTGAGTGATAGGAAACAGAGAATAGTGGTTAATGGAGGTATCATTTGTATAGCAGGAGAACCATCAGCATATGTTTGGGTCTCTTAAACAAGCATTGTCAGCAGAAACCTGTACCCTGCAGTACTATGATCCAAGGAAGAAGACAATCCTGGAAGTCGCGCCTCACAGAAAGGGCTAGAAGCATGCATCCTGCAGGATAGCAAACCAATTGCATTCGGATCCAAAGATTTATCCTCAGCACAATCCAATTACTCAAACATACAGCGTGAAACACTTGCTCTGATGTTTGGGATCACAAAGTTCCACAACTATCTGTTCAGTAAGCAGTTCACTGTGGAAACTGACCACAAACCACTGGTGATAATCTGGACAAACCATTGACAAGTGTGCCATCTCGACGACAGCGATCTTTAGTGAAAGTACAGGGGTACAACTGGGTACCAAAATGGTCATCTCGGATATGCTGAGCAGATTGCCAAATCCGAACAAAGAATGAAGAAGTTCCACTGGACCTACAAGTCAACAGCATGGACATCGAGGTGGAAGATGTGCTCAAAATTGATTTATTGCATTTTGGTCAGCACAAATGTGACCAACTACAATCAGAAACAGCCAATGACCCACAACTGAAGGCCCTATGGAGAGTCATCATAGAAGGATGGCCTGATACAGTAAAAGAGGTGCCAGAAACCCTCAGATGTTTTTGGCCTTATAGAGATGAAATCGGCATCACAAGACGCGTCACCTTCAAAGGAAAACAAATGATTGTGCCTGAAGCTCTCCAACAGGACATCTTGTTACAACTTCACCAAGGCCATATGGGTATAGAGCAAATGAGACGACTGGCACAAGACACTGTGTATTGGAACCAACGGTGAGATCAAAACATTAATGAGGATGTGCAAGGCATGCCAGGGCCACCAGCCATAACGTAAAGAACCTCGACACCCTCACAAGATTCCGTCAGTCCAAAATCACCACTGATCTATTTACCATGAATGGAGACAACTTTATCTTAGTCACCGAGTATTTCTCCAAATTTCCAATTGTCAGACAGGTAAAAGACACTTCAAGTGCAGTTGTCGCAGACACATTGAGTGCCATATTCAATCTGTTCTGTGCACCTGAAGAAATAATTTCTGGCAATGGGCCACAGTATTCAGGCAGATCTTTCAGGGATATGTGTGCCAAATGGGGCATAATGCATGTGACGTCCTCCCCACACTACCCTAGATAGGTAAATTGGCCATTGTAAATTGCCCCTAGTGTAGGTAGGTGGTAGGGGAATAGTGGGGATGTGGTAGAGAATATGGGGTTAGTGTAGGGTTAGTATAAATGGGTGGTTGTTGGTCGGCACAGACTCGGTGGGCCTAAGGGCCTGTTTCAGTGCTGTATCTCTAAATAAAAAATAAAATAACGGTCTTGCCGAGCGAATGGTTCACACAGTTAAATCACTTATCCTGAAGTGTAGGAAAACGAAACAAAATTTTCATGTTGCCATGTTAGACCTGAGAGCTACACCTATGGATATGGGCTTACCGTCACCAGCAGGGATCATTTTGGCAAACGACTCTACCAACACATCATCTGTCCAAATTATCTGAGATGCAGGAGACACTGCTTGAAAAACAAGGAAGAATGAAGATGGTGCATGACCAACATGCAGGTGCAGAAATACCTCAGCTACACGTAGGTCAAAAGGTGGGGTCATACACCCCACAATGAGAACATGGTTACCCGCAGAGGTATCCAAAGTATGCAATAAAAACAAGAAATGCTGGAAATACTCAGCAGGTCTGGCAGCATCTGTGGAGAGAGAAGCAGAGTTAATGTTTCAGGTCAGTGACCCTTCATCCGAACTGACAAATATTAGAAATGTAAAAGGTTTTAAGCATGTAAAGCAGGGGTGGGTCAAGAGATAACAAAAGAGGAGGTGTTGATAGGACAAGGTCAAAGAGAATAACTGACCAGAAGGTCATGGAACAAAGGTAAACGGTATGTTAATGGTGTGCTGAAAGACAAAGCATTAGTACAAAGAGGGTGTCAGTTGACGGTAAAATGAACAACCTTGGCTCCAAGCACAAACATAAAAAAAAAAAATGGGTAGGCACAATAGTAACAAATTAAAATAAAATAAACAAATAAAAAAGAAAAAAAGAAAATTTAACTAAAAATAAAAAGGGCGGCCCGTCATGCTCTGAAATTATTGAACTCAATGTTCAGTCCGGCAGGCTGTAGCGTGCCTAATCGGGAAATGAGGTGCTGTTCCTCGAGCTTGCGTTGATGTTCGCTGGAACACTGCAGCAAGCCCAGGACAGATATGTGGGCATGAGAGCCAGCGGGAGGCGGGGTGGTTGGTGGGTGGTGTTGAAATGGCGACCAACCAGAAGCTCGGGCTCATGCTTACGGACTGAACGGAGGTATTCCGCAAAGCGGTCACCCATTCTGCATTTGGTCTCCCCAGTGTACAGGAGACCACATTGTGAGCAGCGAATACAGTACATTAAATTGAAAGAAGTACAAGTAAATCGCTGCTTCACCTGAAAGGAGTGTTTGGGGCCTTGGATAGTGAGGAGAGAGGAGGTAAATGGTCAGGTATTATACCTCATGCAATTGCAGGGGAAGATGCCGTGGGAAGGGGACGAGGTGGTGAGGGTAATGGAGGAGTGGACGAGGGTGTCATGGAGGGAACGATCCCTTCGGAATGCTGACAGGGGAAGGGAGGGGATTATGCGTTTGGTAGTGGCGTCACGCTGGATGTGGCGGAAATGGCGGAGGATGATTCTTTGGATGTGGAGGCTGGTGGGGTGGAAACTGAGGACAAGGGGAACCCTGTCGTGGTTCTGGGAGGGAGGGGAAAGGGTGAGGGTAGAGTTGCGGGAAATGGGCCGGACACAGTTGAAGGCCCTGTCAACCACAGTGGGGGGGGAATCCTCGGTTGAAGAAAAAGGAAGACATAACAGAAGCACTGACGTGATAGGTAACATCATCAGAGCAGATGCGTCGGAGACGGAGAAACTGGGAGAATGGAATGGAGTCCTTACATGAGGCAGGGTGTGAAGAAGTATAGTCGAGGTAGCTGTGGGAGTCGGTGGGCTTCTAATGAATATTAGTAGACAGCCTATCCCCAGAGATGGAGACAGAGAAGTCGAGGAAGGGAAGGGACGTGTCAGAAATGGACCATGTGAAGGTGAGAGAAGAGTGGAAATTAGAAGCAAAGTTGATCATGTTTTCTAATTCTGGGCGGGAGCAGGAAACGACACTGATACAGTCATCAACATACCTGAAAAAGAGTTGGGGGAGGGGCCTGAATAGGACTGGAACAAGGAATGTTCGACATATCCCACAAAAAGACAGGCATAATTAGGACCAATGCGGGTACCCATGGCAACACCTTTTCCCTGAAGGAAGTGAGTGGAGTTGAAGGAGAAGTTATTCAATGTGAGAACAAGTTCAGCCAGGCGGAGGAGGGTAGTGGTAGGGTTTTTTTCATGTTTGTGCTTGGAGCCAGGGCTGTTCATTTTACAGTCAATTGAGCACCCTCTCTGTGCTAATGCTTTGACTTTCACCATGCCATTAACATACTGTTTGCCATTGTTCCATGACCTTCTGGTCAGTTATTCTCTGTGACTTTGTCCTATCAACACTTTCTCTTTTGTTATCTCTTGCCCCACCCCCGCTTTATTTGCTTAAAACCTTTTACATTTCTAATATTTGTCAGTTCTGATGGAAGGTCACTGACCTGAAACGTTAACTCTGCTTCTCTCTCCAAAGATGCTGCTAGACCGGCTGAGTATTTCCAGCATTTCTTGTTTTTATTTCAGGTTTCCAGCATCTGCAGTATTTTGCTTTTATCCAAAATATGCAGTGAGCCTAGGTCTTACAAGGTTACAACATCTAACGGAGCAGTGTTGAGGAGGAACCAAAGCCAATTAATGATACTCCAGTTGCGCACAGCGGACTTGAAAGAGTATACTCCACGATGGGGGTGTGACGGAACAACAAGACAACAACCAACACATTGACAACACGGATGCAAGCCAAAAACTGCCAAGGGTGAAATCCACATCGCTAGAAGATTATACCATAATAAGATCTGGAAGAGTTGTCAAACCACCAAAACAATATATGGATTCTTAAGCTTCTGCGCTCATAAATTTCACAATTCCTATCTTTATACTTGTAAATTTTATAATCTCTAGCCCTGTATAATTAATTTTGATATTATCCAATTGTATGTGTTTTTACTGGTAGCGTATGAGACTTTGTAAAGAAAAGGTATGTTGTATGATCGCTGTAAGAGTGATGTCCCTTTAAGGACTCAGTATGCTATTGAGCTAAGTACCAGATTGTAGTCAGGTGACTAGAAGCCATGTTCATTCTGCACTGTAATACTCTGGACAAAGGTTCTGTATATAGTTTGCTCAGTATTGCATATACTAGTTTAGTTATTAACAAACCCTCTAGAGATCTTCAAGGAACTGGAATCCACCTGCCTCATTGTGTTGTTTAAGATAACACAAAGAATCTCATGACAAAGTGCCTCTGCAATTTCCACTCTCCCTTCCCTCAGTATCCTTCGATGCATCTCATCCAGTCCTGGTGCCTTATCAACTTTAAGTACAGACAGCCTATTCAATATCTCCTCCTTATCAATTTTAAATCCTTCTTACCTACTTTTTCACCGTGACCAGGGTAGCATCTTCTTCCTTAGTATTGACAAATGCAAAATGTTCATTTAATATCTCAGCTATGCCTCCTGCCTCCATGCGTAAATTTCCTTTATGGTCCCTAATCGCCCCCACTCCTCCTTTTACCATCCTTTTACTATTTATATGCCTATAGAAGACTTTGGGATTCCTTTTTTTGTTAGCTGCCAGTCTCTTTGCATACTTTCTTTTTGCTTTTCTTATTTGCTTTTTCACTTTTCCTCTGAACCTTCTATATTCAGCCTGGTTCTCTGTTGTATTATTCACCTGACATCTGTCATAAGCACATTTCTTTATCTTAATCTCTATCTCTTTCATCATCCAGGGAACCCTGGATTTGATTGCCCTACTCTTCCCTTTTGTGGGAGTATGAATGTACCCAAACTCTCTCGTCTTTGAAGGTAGACCATAGTTCGGGTATCGTTTTTCCTCCCAACCTTTAATTCCAATTTATCTGGCCCAGATCCATTCATACCCCATTGAAGTTGGCTTTCCCCCAGTTAATTACTCTTACTCTGGATTATGCTTTGTCCTTTTCCATCGTCAACCTAAACCTTATGATACAATGATCACTGTCCCCTAAATGTTCTCCTACTGACACTTGATTCACTTGGCCCACCTGATTCCCAAGAACCAGGTCTAGCAGTGCCTCCTTTTTCGTTGGCTGGAAACATACTGCTGTAGAAAATTCTCCTGAACACAGTCGAGGAACACTTGCCCCTCTCTGGCCTTTACACTATTACTATCACAGGCTATATTTGGATAATTAAAATCCCCCATTCTAACTACTCTTATTATTCTTGCACCACTCTTTAATTTCTCTGCAAATTTGTTCCTTTACTTATTTCCCACTAGTTGGTGGGCTATAGACTACCCTGAGCAATGAAACGGACCGAGCAGACTCATGTCCATGATTACAGAAACACCTGACTATTCTCTGACTATTGAATCCCCTATGACCACTGCATTTCTACACTTTGCTCTGCGCCCTGTGCAGCTATTTGCCCCACAGTACCATAGATGCGCTCTAGACTGCACTGCCCTGAGGTGTTGTCACCCTCACCAGTATGCTGCAGGGTGCACTTCTTGTGCTCATTTTTGCTACATATGCAGGCATTAGAGGAGGCTGACAGGAGGAGGAGGAAGAGGAGGAGGAGGCAGGGGGGATGGATTCTGGATCTCTTCACTCCGGACGGCTGCCTAAGAGCACCTGCTCACACTCCAGTTTCCATGAAACTACTTCCCTATGGATCCACAATCCCCCAACGTTACATCCAATGGAAATACCACATCACAGCATCTCCACAGCTACCATCCTATAATAAAAGCCATCCATAAAATCCTTTTCATTAATATCTTTATCCAACAAATGCAATTATACGAAGAGAAATGAACTATTGGCATTCTCTTAGTGCCTGTCTTGCGAGTGCCTTTGCCTGGTCTAGTTGTCCTACTCAGTGCTATCCCTGTGGCTGCAGCATGGCTGGTGGAAGGCTGCTGACTTTCTCTGGAGGAGACTGCAAATGGCCTTGCAGGATCACCACGAGCAGCTCTTGGCCTAGAAGGCACAGCTGCAGATTTGACATGGTTGGCAGCAGTCTGGACTGGCTGGCTGAGAGGCAACAGCAAGGACACTAGCAGAGTGGCAGTGGTGAGAGCACAAATACTGTCATCCTGAGAAAGAACAGCAGGTTCATACTCATAGTGCCACTGCCACTCCCACAGGGTAACACCTTGGCAATGTTAGTAATCTGTTTGGAGGACGGAATGCTGGATTACTGCAAGAGCTTCCATGCCCCTCTGAACTCTCAGATCCATGGCCAAGATGGCAGCAGTCTGAGCCTGTATGGCAGCAAGCATGGATCTCATGACCTCTGTCTCAGCTTCCAGTGCAGCACCGAAATGTTCGGTGGCTTCCACTTGTGCTGCAAAAGAAACTGAGACAGCGGCTACCAGACTCTGCATCACGGGGGTGGGGGGGGAAGGCGGGGTCTGTTAGTACTGCCATGGAGTTGGCCTCCACTTCCACTTGGAAAGAATGGACTCCAAGCTCTGTGCAATGCTCTGTGTCACGTTGGAGCTGGACTCCTCCATGCTCCTTGACAAGAGGCTGCTCAAAGCATTTTGATGTGCATGTTTGTCAGTGTCCTCCTGTATGCCGCATCACTGAATTTCTCATCTGAGGCCCCCGCAGCAGAACTCATCTGCAACTTCACTCTCAGGGGAGCTGGCAGATGAGCTATCCTTTTCCCCTTGGCCTGGCTGCAGCCCACTTGTGCCTAGTGACTCACCATGTGCTGATCCCATTCTATACCAGTCTCCAAAGTCTGCCCAGTGCTGCTGCAAGTGTCAGATCAAGTGACGGTGCTTCTTCCTCAGAAGACTGCTGTAGCTCTCTCTCTTCCTCTTGCAGCTGCTCTCGCTGGCCAGGCAGCAGTTCTTGGGTACATAAAAGCATAAAATCAGAAGGGTCTGATTTGGGGTGAGGGAAGTGTGGAGTGAAAAGCAAGAGGTTCAGGGTCCTACCATTTGCAGCTTGCACTTCATGCCATATGAGGGTGAGGTGGAAGTTGAGAAGGGTCATAAGGTAATAGCATATCATTATTGTAAATGCTCTCAATGACACCGGAAGCTACGTGTTCTGTTGTTGCCAGCTCCATGATGCACAGCACTGTCTCCTCCATCGGGCTCAGGGAATGAAGGCGTGCCTGAACCCCGCTGGTTCTCTGCTACTCCCTTATATTTTGTGCCATCTTGTCTGGCAAGAAAGAGGGCAGAATGTCAGCGATTGTGTTGTACTGATTTTGAGTAAGGTGCCTGCCATAGCTGAATAGCTGGAGGTATATGGAGGCAGCAAGAGGTGGGTGTGAGACTGGCATCATTGGAAGGTCGGTGACAATGAGGTGGAATATTTGAATGTTTGGCCTGAGTCCTGATTGCTAGGGAGTGCTGATAGGTAAGTGATGGAGGTGTGGTGCATTGAGCAGCATGAGAGGTTGGTAATGTGATGGGTATGAGATGTCATATGAAGATGCATTCACTGACCTTGAACACCTGCATGAGGTCATTAAACTTCTTTCAGCACTGCTGCCAAGTCCCCAGGCAAGACCTCCCTGGCCACCTGCTCCCATTCCTTTGGAGAGCGGTCCTTGAGAAATATAACATCGCTTCTCGTGTCATCTCCGTGACTCATGCCTCCAGCACTGTATCTGTGATACACTGTACCCTCTCTCTGCCCTGATGCCCCATTTTCATTCTCCATTTGCAGCAATGACAATAAGCAGCAGCCTACTTTGATTCAGTGCACCCTGCTTTTAAGAGGGACACATTGCCTTTATAAGCTGGAGGCTGGCTGGAACTTGTGCTAGCTTCACACGCTGTTGTGCGTGCAGCCAGCCAGCAGCATGGATTGCGCTTGACTGAACACAAAAATCATACAAATGAGGAGGCAGCATGAAGTTTGTGTGCTGCCTGCCTCAAGGGGAACAGTCATGGGCAGCTCAAAAATCCCAACACCCTGCACCCGAAAATGGATCTTGACGTATTTTTGCCACTGAATGTATTATATTTATATGGTTATACTTAAAAGCAAATGCAGAGGTTGCGGAAGATTTATCATACGTATATATAAATTAAATTAAAGTAAACATTTTATCACATCTTGGGGTTGAAAATCCAGAAGTCCCGACTCTGCCGTTAGAAGTGCGCTGAGTGGAACTTTCATCCGCCTGTTTGCCCTTGCCATTATTACAACAAAGAACATTTTCGAAAGGTATAACATATTTTACTACATCCTTCAGGCCATTCTGTTATCCTGTAGCCATTTTATAACTGCTACGAATACACACATTAAAATGACAGCAGCCAGAGCTCGACTTACCACAGCTTCACAGATAAATTTAACTTTTGGTTTTCCTCTTAAAAATTAACATTCACTTTTATGTTTATCATTTATAAATTGGGATAAGATCTATTTATACTGAAATATTTAACTCAACGTGAAAAATTAATTGATAAAAAGCACAGAACGCTTCCTACAGATGACTAAAAAAGATCCCAGGGACCTGTAACATCGCTGCAGGGCACATATCTGATGTAAATCATTTTAACATTAATTACCAATGGCAGCAGTTCATTACTTACTTGCACCAAGGCTGCCAGCACAAAAGAAATGTTAGGAATGAGATTTACGATCACCAAGAGTCAGACATGTTGCAAACCCCTTTAAACATAAGGAGCTATGGTTACTCTTCAAAAAGACAAATGTCGAAATATATTTCATTTTTAAAACAAATTCTGCAAGTGTCACTCATGCGAGTGAGCCTTGACATGCCTCCTTGTTAGAATATGCAGCCACTAGTGGGGACCAATGAAAAATGGTAAATTTTAATGGTTGACACACATTTTCATAATAAAGTTTTGGAAACTGTGTTCAAGTAATACCTTCGATCATTTCCAATGAGATTACGTTCTGTGCTAATAGTACATCAGCAGAAATACAAAACAGAGAAACCCTGCTCTTTGAACTAGTTCCATTTAAGTCGCATGATGCTTCTCCTGATTTTCAACTTACTGTCTAGGTTTCAAACTAATTAGTCTGCCTGTTACGGAAACTATCTGTTTTTCACTTCTATTGGTTGATTTGATGATAGTCTAATAAAAGGATAGACAAAATCTTTGGGAAAAGTCATCTGATTTGGCAGTACTGGTGTTACCATGTAACAACGCTGCACTCTTGCTACTGCTGGCTAAAAGACATCAAGACAGTCATGAAGCCACAAAATCACAAGACCTTGCCCACAATTTGGAGTCTTGCAGGTCCAGAATGCCTAATGGAGAATCAGGCCTGGTGGTCAGCACACCTGACTGACATTGGCTTTTGATTTTACTGGGTGAAGTATTGGGTGCACCAAGATTCCAGTGCAATGTCCTCTGTACCGATATCCTGATCTGCAAATCTGAGAGCAAGACAGTGGCCCGATATTAACTCGGAAAGTTTTCGGATTGGGAAGAGTCTGATATCACATGGGAAACCTGGAAGAAAGTTCAGCTTGTCTGTCAGTTGCTTTTTAACTCATTAGGATTTTACTGCTGAATTTGCCATCCAATGAGTGGCCGTGGATGTGATGAGGACCCACATGATCTGATCTCAACTCCAGTATGTAAAGGGTGAATCTGAAGGTGGAATTTGGAGGAGTTTGGAGTTGGGAACAAGACAAGGTGTGGCAATGAACTCCAGATGGTCAAAAGCTGTGCTGTATCAATGACCCTCCCCTTGATGTGCTGCTGATGCCACTGAGGAGCCAGGGAGTGATACCCTTTCCCACCAAAGGGAGAAAGAAACCTGCTGCTAACACCAAGAAATGGCCAAGGAGATCAGCAGCAGGAGCATCTTTAATTTGTTTTCTTATTTATTCATTCACAGATGTGGGCATCTCTGGCAAGGCCAGCATTTATAGCCCAAACCTAATTGCCCTTGAAGAGGTGGTGGTGACCTGCTTTCTTGAACGACAGCAATCCATGTGGTGAAGGTTCTCCCACAGTCCTGTTAGGTAATAAGTTCCAGGATTTTGACCCAGCAACGATGAAGGAACAGTGATATATAGGCAAGTTGAGATGGTGTGTGATTTGGAAGGGAATTTAGAGGTGGTGGAGTTCCCATGCACCTGCTGACCTTTTGATTGATATTGCAGGGCATTGTAATGATGTGTTTTTACATGTATATAGAGCATCGAGCATCTGTGGAACATCAGACACTGCAATCCACTGAGTGCATACACGCATTGATCATGGCTGCGCAGATTCCAGATGCCAGTATGTCTTCCACTTCAAATAGGATGACAGATACCTTAGCCTTGGCCTTACAGTACTGTACTCAGCTGCAAGAAAGTGCTCTCCAACAGAGTTGTAGCAGTGAAATGAGGTTGGCTATGAGAGAGATGATGGTAAAAGCGGACTTGGAGATGAAAACGACACTCAAAGCACTTCCACTGCTCACCCATTGCCCGTCTATCAGTCGGTCCCTCACAACCTGCCTCATCTCTCAATAGCTGAGTCTGCCCTGCACAGGGGCAGGTGGAGCAGTCCGTGGTGGGGCCCTCATCGGCTTCAAATCCAGAGGTAATCGTCAAGAGCATCTCAGCAGACAAAGCAAAGATCTGAGTAGCCTGCCTCTATCTGTGCTCAAGTCACAGGGGTTGCATCATACTGGAGTGGAAGGAAAAGGAAGCATATGGCTTTGTATTTGCATATGGGTAAGCAGTAGGTGTATGATAAAATGTAATGTTAAGATTCTGTTGTTTATTTAAAGCATATAAATTTTATTCTTTTGTCGCACTATCCTGTCTTGCCCATTCTTGGATTTCGGGGGTGCTATGAATGCTGGACTTTGTAACATGATTATGTTTTTAAAACTGTGATTTTTAAAAGTTTAAGATGGAGTTAGAGAGGTCAGGTGACCTCACATCCTGTCTGCTTAAGGACAAGACAGAAATCTTGGTTACCAGGACAACAGAGAACATAGAAAATCAGAGACTGCAGGGGTACAACCTCTGAAGAACAATGGATTTCACCCTCCCAGACTTTTGGGTCATAAATATGGAGTCAGTGATTCTGAGGTTGCAAATGCACGAGCCAGCTGATAACACCTGGAAACAATGGAAGGCCCGGGTGGCTCTGTGAAACCAGTCTTCTGGACTTTGAATATTAAAAAAGGGACAATGAGCTATTGACGTTCGGTTCCAGATAAATTTTAAATTTAACAGATTTTCTGAAGGCAGGCAGGCTGTATAGAAGTATGGCAGCCTCAGAGCAGGCTGGAAGGATGACAAGCAACAGTGGCAACTTCAAGAGAGAGAGAGGGAGAACCTGCTCTCGGAAGCCTGATACAGCATAGGGTGCAAAGACTTGAACCTGTTTTGAAAATTGAGGTTTGCAAAGAAGTAAAAGCCCAACAGAATCACCAGGATGTCCAGGTCGAAAGTGCTCAGAGAAGTGAGCGAAGTGGACATTGCTTTTTAAAATGTCCAACCCATTGCAACTGGGAGGAGTATGGGACTTTTAACCACAAATATTTTGCCATGAAAGAGGACTGTGTAACGTATAAGTGTCGTGTGAGGTTTTCAAGTATTTTAATAAGTAAAGAAAATACCATTCTTTGTAATTTGTGGTATCAGCTACTTTCTTTTTTGGCCTCCTTGTTTCGAGAGACAACGGGTAAGTGCCTAGAGGTGGTCAGTGGATTGTGGAACAGCGCCTGGAGTGGCTATAAAGGCCAATTCTAGAGTGACAGACTCTTCTACAGGCGCTGCAGATAAAATTGGTTTTCGGGGCTGTTACACAGTTAGCTCTCTCCTTGCACTTCTGTCTTTTTTCCTGCCAACTGCTAAGTCTCTTGGACACGCCACTCTTTAGCTCTGCCTTTATGGCTGTCCGCCAGCTCTGGCGATCAGCGGCAACTGACTCCCACGACTTGTGATCAATGTCACAGGACTTCATATCGCGTTTGCTGACGTCTTTAAAACGGAGACATGGACGGCCGGTAGGTCTGATACCAATGACGAGCTCGCTGTACAATGTGTGCCATCTTCCATGTGGCTCACATGACCAAGCCATCTCAAGCGCCGCTGGCTCAGTAGGGTGTATATGCTGGGGATGTTGGCTGTCTTGAGGACTTCTGCATTGGAGATACGGTCCTGCCACCTGATGCCAAGGATTCTCCGGAGGCAACGAAGATGGAATGAGTTGAGACATCGCTGTTGGCTGACATATGTTGTCCAGGCCTCGCTGCTGTAGAGCAAGGTACTGAGGACACAGGCTTGAAACACTCAGACTTCTGTGTTCCAGGTCAGTGCGCCATTTTCCCACACCCTCTTGGCTAGTCTGGACAAAGCAGCAGACGCTTTTCCCATGCGCCTGTTGATTTCTGCATCGAGAGACAGGTTACTGGTGATAGTTGAGCCTAGGTAGGTGAACTCTTGAACCACTTCCAGAGCATAGTCGCCGATATTGATGGATGGAGCATGTCTGACATCCTGTCCCATGATGTTCGTTTTCTTGAGGTTGATGGTTAGACCAAATTCGTTGCAGGCAGCCACAATCCTGTCAATGAGTCTCTGCAGACACTCTTCTGTGTGGGATGTTAATGCAGCATCGTCAGCAAAGAGGAGTTCCCTGATGAGGACTTTCCGTACCTTGGTCTTCGCTCTTAGACGGGCAAGGTTGAACAACCAGCCATCTGATCCTGTGTGGAGAAAAATTCCTTCTTCTGAAGACTTGAACGTATGTGAGAGCAGCAGTGAGAGGAAGATCCCAAACAGTGTAGGTGCGAGAACACAGCCCTGTTTCACGCCACTCAGGATAGGAAAGGGGTCTGATGAGGCACCGCTATGCTGAATTGTGCCTTTCATATTGTCATGGAATGAGGTGATGATATTTATTAGCCTTGGTGGACATCCAGTCTTTGCTAGTAGTCTGAAGAGACGATGTCTGCTGACGAGGTCAAAGGCTTTGGTGAGATCAATGAAAGCAACGTAGAGGGGCATCTGTTGTTCGAGGCATTTCTCCTGTAACTGGCGAAGGGAGAACAGCATGTTAATGGTGGATCTCTCTGCTCGAAAGCTACACTGTGCCTCAGGGTAGACACACTCAGCCAGCTTCTGGAGTCTGTTTAAAACGACACAAGTGAAGATTTTCCCCACAATGCTGGTCACCCTTGTTCTTATAGAGGGAGATGATATTGGCATCGCGCATGTCCTGTGGTACTGCTCCCTCATCCCCGCACAGGCAAAGCAGTTTAGTTTAGTTTAGTTTAGTTTAGAGATACAGCACTGAAACAGGCCCTTCGGCCCACCAAGTCTGTGCCGACCATCAACCACCCATTTATACTAACCCTACACTAATTCCATATCCCTACCACATCCCCACCTGTCCCTATATTTCCCTCCCACCTACCTATACTAGGGGCAATTTATAATGGCCAATTTACCTATCAACCTGCAAGTCTTTGGCATGTGGGAGGAAACCGGAGCACCTGGAGGAAACCCACGCAGTTCATGGAGTGCTGACAGTATAGCAGGCTTGGCACTCTTGATTATTTCAAGGGTAATGCTGTCCTTTCCAGGGGCTTTTCCACTGGCTAGAGAATCAATGGCATCACTGAGTTCTGATTTTGTTGGCTGTTCATCCAGCTCATCCATAACTGGCAGAGTCTGGGCTGCATTGAGGGCGGTATCAGTGACAACATTTTCCTTGGAGTACCGTTCTAGGTAGTGCTGCACCCAGCAGTGCATTTGCTTGCGTTGGTCAGTGATTGTTTCCTCTGATTTAGACTTGAGGGGGGTGATCTTCTTGATCGTTGGCCCAAAAGCTCTCTTAATACCCTCATACATTCCTCTGATGTTTCCGGTGTTGGAGGCCAGCTGAATTTGACTGCATAGGTGTTGCCATTAGTCATTTTCACAGCGCTTGGCTGTTCTTTGTGCAGCACTTCTGGCTACTTTAAGTGCTATGGATGTTAACTCACTGGGGGCTTTCTTGTAGTTCAACAGTGCAGTGCGCTTAGCGGCTATGACAGGTTCCAGCTCCTCAAAGTGAGATTGAAACCAGTCTGCATTCTGCTTCTCACTACTTCATCAGCTACTTACAAAGTACTATTTAGTTAATGGGGATTTATTTTAGTTTAGTTGTTTTCATAAAAGTTTTAAAACGTGAAATCTTGTGTAATTCTTTAAATTGGTCTGGGTGTTCATATCTCGTATTTTAACGTTAACGGTCTCATTGAGGTTGTAACAGGGGACAAATTGCCTTTTAACTTGCTCAATGATGAATGGTATGAGGACCAGTGAGGTGCAAGTTTTGCAAGGACAGCTTTGTGCCATTGGCATTGGGGTGGTGGTGAGGGGAAGATGGGAAGAGTGGCCATTTAATGTGTTTCTGACATTGGTCCAATAGTGCAACCTAAGTGAACCTTGGATTACAGCCTGGGCAGTAATATGAACAGCATTACCCTCATTACCTTCCTCCCCTTCCTCCTCATCATCTTCCTCCTCCTCCTCAGAATTATTTAAAGAGAATATAAGCTCTGCACTTGTTCCTCCTACAGCTCCAAACTTCACAGCTACACAATGTTAAAAGAAAGGAAGACAGCAAGACTTGCACTTATATAGCACTTTTCATGACCACTGGACATCTCAAAGCACTTTATAGTGTACTCACTGTTGTAATGTAGGAAACACGGCAGCCAATTTGCACACAGCAAGCTCCCACCAACAGCACTGCGATAATGACCAGATAATCTGTTTTTATGATGTCGATTGAGGGATAAATATTGGTCAGGACACCAGGGATAACTCCCCTGCTCTTCTTCAAAACAGTGCAATGGCATCTTTTATGTCCACCTGAAAAGGGCAGACAGAGCCTTGGTTTGATGGCTCATCTGAAAGACAGCATCTCCAACAATGCAGCACTCTCTCATTACTGCAGTAGAGTGTCAGCCTTGACCTTTATGCTCAAGACCTGGAGTGGGCTTGAACCTGGAGCCTCAGAGGCAAGAGTGCTACCAACTGTGCCACAGCTGACACTGACATTGTGCAGTGTGCAGCATACCATGACCATTCTGGACATCCTGGTTCGTGCGTATTGAAGGCCACTTCCAGATCTATCTAGGCATCTGCAATGCATCTTCAGCATGCCGGTGGCTTGCTCAATCGTTCATCTGGTGTTCATTTGGCATTCATTGTAGGGCTGTTGGCTTCATCAGTCGGTTTTCTGATGGGTGTCCAAGACAAATTTGCCAAGCGTACCCTTTGTCACCTAGCAGCCACCCCTTAGGTCTGCCAGCAAGTCCAAAGACATCAGGGAGCTTGTACTCTGCAGCACAAAAGGATCAAGGCAGTTCCCTGTGAATTTTGCTCACACCTGCAGAAATATCATCTTGCGGATGCAGAATAGCTGCATAGTGATGGAGCGGAAGCGCTTGCAATTGATAAATGCTCCCGATTGTTCTGGGCATGCCCAGATTGCCATGTGTGTGCTGTCAATGGCATCCTGCAACTGTGGGAAGCCAGCCAGAGCTGCAAAGCCGAACGCTCACTCACTGTGACTGGCATCAGCGCAGGCAAAGTTGACGTAATTGCCAGTCCTGGCAAACAACATATCACTGACTATCTAATGCATTTGTGAGCAGCCAACTGGGAGATCCTGGATATGTCTCCCGGAAGAATCTGAAATCTACAATTTTGAGAGCAGTGGTGAGTTTGACAGGCACTGGTACTGAATGGCTACCAGGTCAAATAGACAACAAGTCTTCTTCTAGCAGGCTGCAGATGCACCTGATGCGACAACCTGAGCATCCTGAGAAACAGCTGTTCAGACATAAAGGAAAGTCAGCCATTGTCTGTACACCTTGTTATAGGTACTGCCTCCTGCGAGCTGTGCCCCATTGCTGTTGCTTTCTCTGCTGCTGCTCTCTGCTGTTCCCCTCTCTGCTGTCCTGCTAGTACTGCTGCTAGTCATATTGGTTATCGTCCAAGGTCCAATCTAAAGCAACCAAAGCGCTATCCATCCTGCTGCGATTCAGAAAGTCCCCAAAGGGTAGAAAGTAGCCTCTCAGCAAAAGTACTGTGAACAAGCCCTTTCCCACTAGGAGATAAGAAAGCAGCTGTTAGTACTAAGTATTTATTACAGTATTTTAATGAGATTGATTCAGCCTCCTCAATTGTTGTCGTTGTTACGACCAGGTGAGAAAGGGGTCTACGGTTCCCTTTCAGCCTTCACCTGGTCTTACTGTAATAGGGTTTAATTTTAAACACACCGTTTTTTTTAGCTCCCCCTTAGTGAATCCTTGTTCACTAACTTCCAATTATAAGGCAAAGAAACTAGCCAAACAGGTTTTCTTAGGTTTAAAGAAAAAAAGGTTGAACTTTATTTTACTTAAACTCTAATTCGGTTAATGCCGACAGATACGGGACACGCTCACGCTAGCATGCATACATGATACACACATGCAAATAGAGACAGGAAAGAGCAGAATAAATAAAAGTTTGAGGCAATATCTGAAGATAGTTATGGTTACTGTTCTTCAAACTCGCTGTAAAGTCCTTGATTGTAGGTAGGTCTTGCTTTTCGTTGGGGCCCTGTATTCTTCTTAAACCTTGTTTGATGTAGGAGACTTTTCTCTCTTGAAGTTCATGTGTCCTCAGTGGGTCCAGAGGCTTGTGAGAAAGAGATGGGAGCAGACAGGAGAGGTTGTCCCACTCCAGGAACAAACAGTCTTTTCCAGTTCAAACTCTTTGTACAATTCAGAAAAAACCCAGGTTGTCAAGCAGGTTAGTCATGTGATTAGCTGGTCTGACCACGTCTGTTTATGGATTCTCTTGTCTTAACCGACCCTGGAATGTCTCTTCTTACACACAATACCTGGTGCTCAAAGTCCATTGTGGGTTAAATTGGAGCAAGAAATAGCCCCTTTATCCCTCCACACACTGTCTGTTAGTACGCAAATGTTTTTTCCAGCCACAGCTGATCTGTTTAACAAGTCATTTCCTCACTCTAGCAACAGTTCAAAATCAATGTTCATAGGACAAAATTAATAACCCTCATTCTTGGCAGGTGGGGGTCTAGCATGACATTGTGTTCTTGCATTGCTTTATTTGGTGATTTCAGGAAGGCTGGGTAACGGGAGCTGTTAGCATATGTTATTAAGTCACCCATCTCTCCTGAGGGAGTTGCACCCAAGCAGCCTAAAGCACTCAAATTAAATGTGGAAGCCAGTGGGTTGGAGCTGGCTTCCCTTTGTGCTTGAATTTTTGCTGGTTTTATCCCCTGCCACATGCTCCCAAACCCACTTGCTCCTCCAGGTTAAAATTTTCCCTTATGTTTCTGGAGTGGAGTCTTGAAATTATGGAGTAGATATTCAACTTGCCACTTGTGTGTAAAACTGACAGTGCAGATCAGCTGCCTGCCGCAGAAGCCAAAATAAATATTGGTTGATTTATATCATGCGGGGACAATCTGCATCACCAGTTTTATGCCCAGACAATAAATTGAAATTCTACCCTTTTGCGTCTTAAATGTTAATATCATAGGAAATTTTTAAAATTCTGAAGTAATAGATTTTTTTTTTGTTGGGAATCAATGTTTAAAATAGTTATCCGTTAGCTAAAGAAAAGTGAATATTATTAAAAGATAGAAAAACTTGCATTTATATAGCGACTTTCAGCACCTTAGCCCAAAGATCTTCACAATCAATGAAGTACTTTTGAATTATAGTCATTGTTGTAATGTGGGAAAGGAAATACATCAGGGAAATATAGGGACAGGTGGGGATGTGGTAGGAATATGGGATTAGTGTAGGATTAGTATAAATGGGTGGTTGATGGTCGGCACAGACTCGGTGGGCCGAAGGGCCTGTTTCAGTGCTGTATCTCTAAACTAAATTAAACAAATTGCACACAGCAAGGTCCCACAAACAGCAATATAATGACCAAGATAATCTGTCTCAGTGATGCTGGCATTAACATACACATAACTTCTGTATTTTCAGGTAACTACATCAGGCATAAGGCATCCTTAGCTGGTATTAAAGACCACCCAGAATTTGTCGACATAATCAGTTGTTCTCAGTCTGTGCTAAACATTCAATTTTCAACTTGGTTTTCCTATGTAGTGGAACTGATAAACTATGGACTGATGCTGTAAAAACACTCTACTGTAAAAAGGTTCCCTTCCAAGAGTACAAAGTAAATGAGAAGTTCACTAAAGATATGAAGTATAAATTGTTTTGAGCTCTTAGCTGCCTCAGTCTTCCCTCTCTTCTACAATCTACAGGCTTTTAAAATCTAACCTTGGCATCACCTGACTCCTACTTTCTGCTTGGTCTCATTTCTCGCCTACTCTTTTCAGTCTTGTAGTGTCTTGCACAATGGGTCTGTTCCCTCACCTCAGTTTCCCAACAAAATAATGTTCAAAAAATCTTTAAAAGCTTCACTGACCCTGTTACTTCTGATAACACACAATTGACATTGGCACTGCACAAATTCATTTTTATTTTCCTTTACATACATATCACATAAAGGAGTGGGTGAAGTATGTAGAAACTGCATAATTCATGTGTTTTATTTGCCTGGTATTGTTGGAAACATTGCATCAATTTGTAAATGCATTCATAAAATATGATCCCTGTTGGTTGTCTTTACTTTTTATGCCATGTTAAATAATAATGGTGAGGTGAGAGTCACTGACTTTGATAGCAAGGCAGCATTTGACCGAGTATGGTATCAAGGAGCCCTGGCAAAACGAGAGACAATGGGAATCAGGGGAAAACTTTCTGTTAGTTGGAGTTATACCTAGCACAAAGGAAGATGGTTGTGGTTGTTGGAGGCCAATCATCTCAGCTTCAAGACATCACTGCAGGAGTTCCTTAGGGTCGTGTCCCAGGACCAACCATCTTCAGCTGCTTCATCGATGACCTTCCCTCCATCATAAAGGTCAGAAGTGAGGATGTTTACTGATGATTGCACAATGTTCAGCACCATTCGCGACTCCTCAGTTACTGAACCAGTGCGTGTAGAAATGCAGCAAGACTTGGACAATATCCAGGTTTGGGCTAATAAGTGGCAAGTAACATTCGTGCCACACAAGTGCCAGGCAACGACTATCTCAAACGAGAGAGAATCTAACTATCTTCCCTTGACATTCAGTAGCATTACGATTGCTGAATCCACCATCATCAACATCCTAGGGGTTACCATTGACCAGAAACTGAACTGGAGTAGCTATATAAATGCCATGGTTACAACAGCAGGTCAGAGGCTAGAAATCCTGTGGCGAGTAACTCACCTCCTGACTGCCTAAAGTCTGTCCACCATCTACAAGGCACAAGTCAGGAGTGTGATGGAATACTCTCCACTTGCCTGGATGGGTGCAGCTCCAACAACACTCAAGAAACTTGACACCATCCAAGACAAAGCAGCCTGCTTGATTGGCACCCCATCTACCACCTTCAACATTCACTCCCTCCATCACTGACACACAGTGGCAGCATTGTGTACATCTACAATATGTACTGCAGCAATGCACCAAGGCTCCCTAGACAACACTTTCCATACCTGCGACCTGTACCACCTAGAAGGACAAGGGCAGCTGATGCATGGGAACACCACCACCTGCAAGTTCCCCTCCAAGCCACACACCATCCTGACTTGGAACTATATCACCGTTCCCTCATTGTCGCTGGGTCAAAATCCTGGACCTCCCTTCCTAACAGCACTTTGGGTGTCCCTACCCCACATGGACTGCAGTGGATGAAGAAGGTGGCTCACCACCACCTTCTCAAGGGCAATTAGGGATGGGCAGCAAATGTTGTCCTAGCCAGCAACGCTCACATCCCATGAACGAATAAAAAAAAAATGAAGGCATCGCTTTTAATTCTACCCCACCCACCAATTCTCCCCACCCCACCATTTCATGGTCCGAATGAGGGAGAGGGCAGTGAAAATAGACTGGGAGCCTTGACCACACCGATCTGGCTAGTTGCAAAAATTAAATTGTCAGCGGCAGGAACACGTTATCCAAACCGGCTGAGTTCGTCTTTTAACTATACGGATCAGGTAACAATTAGGTCATGGGGGCCCACCTGTTATTTTTTACCTGAGGCCTGAGTGGGGGAGCAGTGGTAGCTTCCCTGTCAGATCAAACCTGACAGGATCTGAATTCAGAGCCAGACAAGGTCTAGGTAAGTGGTTTTTTTTCCTGGTTTCTTTGTAGAGTTCTCCACTAGGCCCCATAAGGAAACCTTGGGTCTCACCTGTTAGAGATACTTCCAAGCCTGTTTGTGAAGACACTGAGACTAGAATGCTTTAGTGGAGGCTGTTTATTACTTGTCACAGAGCTTACTACTCCACTCCAAACACCCTGCCAGTGCTGGCTGGCTCTTTATATGCACATCTGAGTACAATTAACTAATCAACACCCAACACCTTCAACTACTTGGTATTTAACATCCATTAACAGAACTTACTAGACACTAACAGATTCCCTTCTTTTCTTTAAATTAAATACATATAGATATAAAACAAAAAAGAGACAAAATAATGATACATTTTTCTTTATCTTACCATCAACCTGCAACAGAACCAGCCATTAACATACTGTATATTCCCCCCTTTTTCAAAAACCAAAAAAAACTTTCACTCGATAAATACATACCCATATCTATCGCTTCTATCAGTGCAAATGTCTAAGCAGCTAAGGTGTTTTAAACTATCCTTTTTATTTTCTTCGGTTCCTGGGCTAATGGACAACATTTATCATTTCGTCCCACCAAAAATATGATGAACCCTGCTGCGCTCGAATAACCATCAGGAAGATTAGTGTATGAGGCATCACTAATAATGACAAATATAACTTCTTATGGATCACCCAATGCTGGAAACTTGCGTGTATGTTTGTCTAAACTCAATTTCTTCAATGTCTTATTTGCTTTCAGCATTTCCCCAACAGTAGCATGTTTCAGCATGGTGCTCAATTCTAATACATCATAACAAGCTTCTGGCCTAGTTTGTGTGCACAACCAGTTTAATTGCCTGATTAAGCTCCTTAACTGGTCTTCTTCTTCCTTGGTTGCAGAGTCTTCCTTTTGTGAGGATCTGGCCCGATTTATTGGGATCCTATTAACATTCTCTAGGTAAGACTGTTGATTTAGGGTTACCCCCAACTTATATTCAACCCTATATATTTAAAAGTTCCAGAAGCCTGACTTCCAATTTTAAATTCCTGTAGAACTTTACCAGAAATTTCTCAAATGCTGCAGATCCTCCCATCAGAAAATCATCTACGTACATCAAGAAGATTCCTGCAAGTTTTTCTTCAGAGTACCAATAAAACATTGCCGGATCCGCTTTTCGCTGAATACAACCATCTTTTGGTAGGATGTTCCGAACTGAAAAATACCACATCCTGGAAGCATTGTTTAACCCATAAACACACTTGTTTAGCTTCCATAATTTCCCCTCTGTATCTCCAGCTTCTTTTGGAGGCTTTAAAAATACTTCCCTTTGAAAATTCTCCCCTTGCATAAATGCTGCTTTGATGTCAATGGACTTACATTCTCATGAGTGTGTCGCTAAAAGGGTTAGGAAAATCCTCAAACTTTCCTGCTGTTGGGGAGCCCACTCTAATTCCTTGGTCACCTAGTTGTTCCTCAAATCCCCAAGCTACACGTCTGGCCTTAGCTTTATACGTACCATCGGGAAGTACCTTCTCTGTACAGATCCATCGATGGGACAATGCTAGTTGTCCTCTATCTGGCACCCCCGTGTATATGCCAGACTCTTTCCAACTGTCAAGCTCTTTTTGTTTTGGCGTCCTTTACCAGTTTACCATCTAACTTGTTAGTGTCAACTGGAGCTTCTCTATCGTAACGGCTGCTACGTCTTGTGGCATTCCTCGCCTGCTCTCTGGTCCTTGCTCTTGTGAAACCATGCCCTCCACTAGATTTCCTATCCCTTTATGGACTGCTACTACCTGACCTGTCCCTCCTACAACCAGACTTCCTTTCCTTTTCCTTGGACTATGATCATCTTCAGACCCACTGTCTGAACTTGCACTACCTTTTCTGGCCTTCCACATTTTCACTTCCTTCTGTTGCTCGTAAAGGTCTGACATATGTGCATGCGAAGTATATGGTGCATCATCAGTGTCCATCATTTGTTCAGATTCTGTCAATGTATTATCAGTGCCAATGCACTCTAATGGTTTGGTTGCTATGTTGCAAAATTACTGTTTTGCCACGTTGCAAAATTACTGTTTTGCCATCAGTATCGATAACTTTTCCTGGGATTCCTCTCCATTCTTTCTGCCTTTCTCTTTTGTAATACACCATGTACCTGGTATTAAAATTCTTTTCTGATGGTCTGATCCGATACCTCAAAGCTCTCCTGATTTTTTCTGAGACCTCTGCCTTAATAAATGCTCTTCTCCCTACATATATGGCATTCAAATGTTCCACAAAAATCGAACTAATTGTAGTACCCTCTAAAGCCAGGGATGATCTGACATTACCGAAGGTATTTTTGGATTCCTGCTGGAAACTAATTGATAGGGGCTGTAGCCCCAACCATTTGAAGCATGTTGTTCGCATATACTGCCCACGCCAGACCAGTCATCAATTTACAATTGGTTGGTCAGCTAAAATTTTTCACAGTATTTCGTCAATCACGACATGATTTCTCTCACAAATCCCATTACTAAAAGGACTTTCTGCTGCTGTGTGCATTGCTACAATATTCATAATTTCACACATACTCCTGAACTCATCAGTGGCAAATTCTCCTCCATTGTCAGTTAGAAATCTAGCCAGTGCTGCCAGTCCCGTTCCTATACACCTTTCCATTATCTTGTCCATTATTAATTTTGTCTTTACCATAAATTACCCTTGACGGACTGAATCTAGTCGCTATGTCTATAAAGTGTAGAAGAAAAATGTTTCTGTCTTTATCCCATACCTTCAAGTCCATCACTAAGACCCTTGCTAATGGAAGACTCACTACGGGTTGTGATGGTGTCCTGCTGTATTTTTTTTTTACAGATATCATATTTTTCACTGATATCTTCGATAAGTTTAGTGTAGTCATCATCTATTACCCCTGCATCTTTAACAGAATCTTCAACCTATGACATGATGGATGTGCAAACTGTTGATGTAGTTTGGAAATAATTTGCCTTTTCTCCTTTAAATCCCTCCCCCCAGATGCGATTAATACCTCTTTAACACCCTGCTTAGGGATGTTAGGTCTCAGTGAAAGAATACAATAATGTCCCGACTGCGTAAACTGCAAAAGTACAAATTTCCCAAAGACACTTAGAACCATACAACCACAGAAAAATTATGGCACAGAAGGAGGCCATTCAGCCCGTAGTGTCTGTGCCGGTCGAAAAAACTTGCTGCCCAATCTAATCCCACCTTCCAGCACCCAGTCCATAGCCTTGCCGGTTACAGCACTTCAAGTGCAGGTCCAGGTACCTTTTAAAAGAATTGAGGGTTTCTGCCTCCACCCCCATTCCTGGCAGTGAATTCCAGATATTCACCACCCTCTGGGTGAAAAGGGTTTTCCTCATGTCCCCTATAATCCTTCGACCAATCACCTTAAATCTGTGCCCCCTGGTAATTGACCTCTCCGCGAGGGGAAACAGGTCCTTCCTGTCTACTCTATCTAGGCCCTTCATAATTTTGTACACCTCTATTACGTCACCCCTCAGCCTCCTCTGTTCTAAGGAAAACAACCTATCCAATCTTTCCTCTTAGCTGCAACTTTTGAGTCCTGGCAACATTCTTGTAAATCTCCTCTATACTCTCTCCAGAGCAATTATGTCCTTTCTGTAATGCAGTGACCAGAACTATACACATACTCCAACTGTGGCCTAACCAGCATTTTATACAGTTCCAGCATTACATTCCTGCTTTAGAATTCTATACCTCAGCCAATAAAGGAAAGCATTCCATATGCCTTCTTCACCACAGTGGTGCAGTGGTTAGCCTCACAGCTCCAGTAACCCAGGTTCGGTTCTGGGTACTGCCTCTGTGGAGTTTGCAAGTTCTCCCTGTGACCGTGTGGGTTTTCTCCAGGTGCTCCTGTTTCTTCCCATGTGCCAAAGACTTGCAGGTTGATAGGTAAATTGGCCTTTTTAAAATTGCCCCTAGTGTAGGTAGGTAGCTGGTAGAGAATTGTGGGGATGTGAGAGGGAAAATGGGATTAATGTAGGATTAGTATAAATGGGTGGTTGATGGTCAGCACAGACTCGGTGGGCCGAAGGGCCTGTTTCGGTGCTGTATCTCTCTATGACTCTATAATTTTTCATGTCCTCACTTTGCTTTTCTAATTTCCTTTTTTACTTCACCCCTGCACTTTCGATACTCCTCTAAGCTTTCTAAAGTATTAAGATTTTTGTGATTGTTATAAGCTTTATTTTTCTGCTTTAACTTACCCTGTAAGCTTCTAGATAACCAGGTGGCTCTAGATTTGGCAGTAC
This sequence comes from Heterodontus francisci, assembly GCF_036365525.1. NCBI lineage: Eukaryota > Metazoa > Chordata > Chondrichthyes > Heterodontiformes > Heterodontidae > Heterodontus > Heterodontus francisci. The sequence continues at coordinate 45,545,847 of NC_090372.1, forward strand.
CACCCTTTATCTTTGTGGGGACATGCCTACACTGAGCCTGTAGTATCTCACTTTTGAAAACCTGCCACTGGTTTGCCACTGATTTTCCTTCAAGTAGCTGTATCCAGTCTACTTTTGCCAGGTTACGTCTCAGTTTCTTAAAATTTGCCATCCCCCAATTTAGAACTTTTACTAAAAGCAAAATACTGCTGATGCTGGAAATCTGAAATAAAAACAAGAAATGCTGGAAACGCTTAGCAGGTCCGGCAGCATCTGTGGAGGGAGAACTTTTACTCCTGTTTTATCTTTGTCCTTTTCCATGATTATGCTAAAACTTACTGTATTATAGTCACTATCTCCAAAATGGTCACCCATTGCTCCTTCCTCCACTTGCCCAGCTTCATTACTGAAGACTAAATATAGAATTGCGCCCCCTCGTTGGGCTTGTTATGTGCTGGCTAAAAAAGTTCTCCTGAACACAGTTCAAGAATTTTGTCCCCTCTGTGCCCTTCACACTATTTGTATCCAGTTGATATTGAGGTAGTTGAAATCCCCAACTATTATTGCCCTATAGTTTTTGCACTCAGAAATTTGGCTACATATTTATTCTTCTACCTCCCGCTCACTATTTGGGGGTCAATTGTACACTCCGAGTAGTGTGGCTGCCCCTTTATTATTTCTGAGCTCCACTCATATGGCCTCATTTGATGGTTCATTTAGCATATCATCCCTCCTCAAAGCTGTTATTGATTCCTTTACTAATAATGCTTCACCTTTTTTATCTCCCTCTCTATCCTGCCTGAAAACTCTATATCCAGGGATGTTGAGTTGACATTCTTACCCCTCCTTAAGCCAAGTTTCCGTTTTAGCAACGAAATCATGTTGCCATGTGTCCATCTGTGCCCTCTGCTCATCGGCTTTATTTGCTATACTCCTTGCATTTAAATAAATACCCTTTAACACTGCCAAATTCCTGTGCTGCCACTTTAAAACCTTTGCTTCTTCTGTCTTTCAGAGTCTGATCAATTGCCTTATCATGTTCCATATCCAATTTCATCTGAGCCTTTTTCTTAGACGGTTTATTTAACAGCAGAGCTATTTCACTGGATACTACATCCATACTAATAAAGTGGTTTATTCCTGCTATTTTATACAGAATTACCACTCTTTATAGTGATTTCAACGCATTGTCATTTCCATTCCTGAAACATAAGGTCATATTCTTCGACCTTACTTCGGTCTTCCTTACTTAATACCTTAACCAGTCCACTCCATATACCATGGACATACACCCACTGTCTAGTACTGCGCAATTGAACGAATCTGCGACTAGGACACTCATTACTGGACTGAAGCTTCTCGTGACCAGTACAATTCCTTGTGATTGATCATTCTCGCCATCCGAACCTTCCATGTCATTTGTCATCTCAAAAGCCCTGTGATTCCTTTTTGGACAATGCAACGCGTAATGATATTTTGAGTCACATCGGAAACATCTGTTGGCCACCCTTGGTTATTCCTGGGGTTCATCCTTCTGCCATAATGGCCCAATTCCTGACGTCTGTTGTAGCTGCCAAAGGGGTTCCTCATTCGTTTTGTTTGTGATTCTCCTTTTGTATTGACGTTAGGGCCCTATATTTGAATGGTCTCGAAATGCTGCTAGCATTTAGTTTTAGTTTAGAGATACAGCACTGAAACAGACCCTTCGGCCCACCGAGTCTGTGCCGACCATCAACCACCCATTTATACTAATCCTACACTAATCCCATATCCCTACCACATCCCCACCTGTCCCTATATATTTCCCTACCACCTACCTATACTAGGGGCAATTTATAATGGCCAATTAACCTATCAACCTGCAAGTCTTTGGCATGTGGGAGGAAACCGGAGCACCCGGAGGAAACCCACGCAGACACAGGGAGAACTTGCAAACTCCACACAGGCAGTACCCAGAATTGAACCCGGGTCGCTGGAGCTGTGAGGCTGCGGTGCTAACCACTGCGCCACTGTATCCTCCACCTTCGGTGTTACCACTGAAGAGCCCATTTGCACCATGAAAGCAGCTGGAAAGGAATGTTTTCAAAAGTTTTTTCAGCGTGCCAGACATCTGATCAAAAAGTGTATCTCTTTCTTTGAATCTAACTCGTGTTAATACCAAAAGCCTATCCATGTTCGATATCCTAGCACAACCCAACAATTTGAAGGCACGTACTGATCTAGGAATTTCCACGTAGAATTGCTGCAATCTTGCATATAGTTGGTTAAACGCCATAATATATTCTTCCATGAAAGAACCATCCATTTTTCTAAATTTATCAAAGTCCAACCACACCTCATAGGCATTCAATAAGTCATCTTTCATATAAATTTTATCCTAAATTTTAAGAGATTGTCCAAACCTTCCTTATTGTCCAAATGATGAGCCTCTAGCTCCGAGAACGCTTTGCCCCTGATCTTGCTTCTGGTGGGAAGTGAAAGTGCAAGGGCTATTCCTTGCTTCCTTTTTGGTAAAGACATAACCCATGTCCATAGATCAAATTCATTCTTTCATTGATCGTAAGGTTCGGCTTCACAAAACAGCGGTGGAAAATCATATCCCGACACCTTACGCCTGGTTTCAGTCCTCTTTCTTCAAAACAAAAACTCCAATTACAGCCTTCTCAAACAAAAACTCCAATTCTAATCCAAGTGCCGAAGAAGGGTCACTGACCTGAAACGTTAACTCAGCTTCTCTTTCCACAGATGCTGCCAGGCCTGCTGAGTGGTTCCAGCATTTCTTGTTTTTATTTCAGATTTCCAGCATCCACAGTATTTTGCTTTTATACAATTCTAATCTCCTGACTGAAAACTAATCTTAGTCTCCAATCTTCATTTTCAGGCAACCATCCTCTGTTGCCAATGTCAGAGAAACTTCCAAGCCTGTTTGTGAAGAAGACGCTGAGACTAGGATGCTTTGGTGGAGACTGTTTATTGCTTGCCGCAGAGCTTACTTCTCTACTCCTAACACTCAGCCAGTGCTAGCTGGCTCTTCTTTGTAAACACATCTTCTTTTAAGGGCGGCACAGTGGCGCAGTGGTTAGCACTGCAGCCTCACAGCTCCAGCGACCCGGGTTCAATTCTGGGTACTCCCTGTGTCATCGTGGGTTTCCTCCGGGTGCTCTGGTTTCCTCCCACAGCCAAAAGACTTGCAGGTTGATAGGTAAATTGGCCATTATAAATTGTCACTAGTATAGGTAGGTGGTAGGGAAATATAGGGACAGGTGGGGATGTGGTAGGAATATGGAATTAGTATAGGATTAGTATAAATGGGTGGTTGATGGTCGGCACAGACTCGGTGGGCCGAACGGCCTGTTTCAGTGCTGTATCTCTAAATAAAAATTAAAAAAAATCTGAGTACAATTAACTAATCAACACCCAACACCTGCTCACCCTATTACCTTCAACTATTAGGCATTTAACATCCATTAACAGAACATATTAAACATACGTTCCTCTGATGTTTCCGGTGTCTGAGGCCATCTGAATATGACTGCATAGGTGTTGCCAGTAGTCATTTGTGCAGCGCCTGACTGTTCTTTGTGCAGCGCTTCTGGCTATTTTAAGTGCTACGGATGTTAGCTCGCTGGGGGCTTTCTTGTAGTTCAACAGTGCAATGCGCTTAGAGGCTATGACAGGTTCCAGCTCTTCAAAGTGAGATTGAAACCAGTCTGCATTCTGCTTCACACGTTTGCCATAGGTGGTCATTGCTGAGTCATAGATGGCGCCTCTGATGTGGGCCCACTTGGTCTCTGCATCCTCTGTAGGAGTGTTTTGAAGGGCTTTTTCAAGTGGATTTTAAAACTTATGTAACTGCTGTGGATAAGAAATTCTGCTCGGGCGGTCCTTCTGCTTGGTGTGATGCAGCATCTTTGGTTTGAGTCTAACCTTGCTGCACACCAGGGAGTGGTCGGTGTCGCAGTCCGCACTGTGGAAGCTGCGTGTGATTTGAATGCTGTTTAAAGAGGCTCGCCTTGTGATGATGAGGTCCAGCTGGTGCCAACGATGTGATCTTGGGTGCCTCCAAGAAACCTGGTGACAGGGTTTAGTATGAAAGAACGAGTTGGTAATGCAGAGGTTATGATAGGTACACAACTAAAGCAGTCTCTGTCTATTCTCATTCATCCTTCCAATGCCACAGCGCCCAAGGCAGGAGGGCCATGAGTCATGGTCGGCCCCAACCCTGGCATTAAAGTCCCCCAGCAGGAACAGATGTTTCGTATTGGAGATGCTGCTAATGATATTATGGAGTTCCTGGTAGAACTGGTCTTTAGCTTCAGGTGGGGAGCAGAGTGTTGGAGCATAGATGCTGAGTAGGTGTACTGGACCAGAGGCTGTGAGCAGTCGGATGGACAATATGTATGTATGTATGCATAACAATATTCAGTCTTTTCAGGGATTGGTAAAATGTTACAGCCCAATATTGAATTCAGAGGATAATTTTCACAAGTATCTATTAATTTTGAATGTGGGTGAACACTCTCTGAGCTTTGTGGCAGTGAATGCAGGTCAATAAAGATGAATGAAAATCATACAATCAACCCTTTTTTTATATAATGCTTATCAGACCAAAACCAGTTAATTATCACACAGGATAAAGCCAAGAAAATGTAGTAGAAAACAAGCATTCTTATTGAAGATATGCTGGTGGCTTTCATATAACGTTTGGTTAGTATGTGGTTGTGGAAATAAAGGGAACATATGTGGACTGTCTCCTATCTTCTAATTGTATCAGATGTCTGAACTCTCCCTGATTAAAGGCAAGAGGGCTCACAAACTGCTGGTTTTAAATGCTGGGGAAAAAAATCAGATAATGGCCTGACAATGGTTAACCACTGTAGCTCAATCTTTTTTGACACTTCGTTTAGACCAAATCTGTTCGACATTATAAGTCATCAAAAAACTTTTAAAGTTAACTGAACAGGTGTATCAAAAGCCCTGAAAGACCCTTGCAGAATCCATCCAGGAGATTCATCAAACAAAATCTTGAGCACTCAAGATTATTTCAGCTTTTGGACAACTGTATTCATATGGAGATCCCTGGTTCGTTCATCAAAGTGAAGAGCTCTTTAGAATCTTCACCTTGATAAAATGACAGGTATGATTCCCTGCTGATGATTTTCTGATACAGTTTCACTGACAAATGAAAATCAGGCAGACATGATCAGAAAAGTGGGCAGAGACCTGTAATTCCCGTGCTTTGCTCATTTTCACCATTGCATGCACATCTGGAAGAGGAAAGCAATTGTATTGGAAACATGCATCTAAAATGGGTTAGGTACTTAATATAAATATTTAATTTGGGTTGGGGACACACTGTATGCTATTTCCTGATGTTCTGGCTTACAGGATGTCTATTTTTAGTAGCACCCTTGTGAACTGGGAATCCAGGATTTCGGGACAACAAGTATACAGAAGTTGATTTAAAGGAAAGAATAGTATGTATGTGTACCTGAGCCATTTTTGACTCTCTTTCCTGTCAATCTCCTTGGTTCTCATGAGTGTTATGAAAGTGCTTCTCTGTTTAAATTTTTTTTTTTGAGGACTCGTGGTTGAAGATTGTAGAGATGGATTCATTTGGATGACTGAAATGATTCCATAGATGCTGGACTTGGGCTTCTTAAAAAAAAAGTCACTGGAAGGACTTTGGGACTTGAACGTTGTTTATTAATCAAACCCTTGCTGGATGTCACATGCCTTAAGCTAAATAAACAACAAGAGCCTTGGTGACCAGGGGGAATTGTTTAGAGAAGTGACAAGTCTAGATTTATGGTGGTCAAGAGTTGGTTTCATTTTGGGATTGTTTTGAGTCATTTGAGGGTCAGCCTACTAAGAGAGAAGCAATCAGTTCATCCTTTCTCCACCTCTCTGAGAAACCCTGAGAATCCAGTGTGTGATAGCTGAAACCCCTGATGCCACATTTCTCCTGGAAAGCCTGCCAGACTAATCCTCAATGTCGCCTGAAGAGAACTGCTCAGAAAAGATCCCAGTGACAGCTGTCCATGCATATGGGCGGCACAGTGGTGCAGTAGTTAGCACCACAGCCTCACAGCTCCAGCGACCCGGGTTCAATTCTGGGTACTGCCTGTGCGGAGTTTGCAAGTTCTCCCTGTCTGTGTGGGTTTTCGCTGGGTGCTCCGGTTTCCTACCACCACCAAAGACTTGCAGGTTGATAGGTAAATTGGCCATTATAAATTGCCCCTAGTATAGGTAGGTGGTAGGGGAATATAGGGACAGGTGGGGATATGGTAGGAATATGGGATTAGTGTAGGATTAGTATAAATGGGTGGTTGATGGTCGGCACAGACTCAGTGGGCCAAAGGGCCTGTTTCAGTGCTGTATCTCTAAATAAATAAAGAAATAAATAAACTAACATCACCTGCTCCAGACTCCTCCCCCCAGCTCCCCTGACCATGATTCCTCTCCCCGAGCCAGTCGATGCACTTATCTTGTGCTGGGTTAATTCATTAGGTCTCCAGTAGTAGCCTCTGGGCCACCCAATTTTACCTCTTGGGCACATGCCTCCCACCCAATTCCAGCCTGTATTGGTTGGGCAGTCAGCAAGCAGCACGCCAATGAGGCCCAGTTGTTAAAATTGGCGAACCTCCTTACTACCGCTCTGGTCAATGTGTTCCCTGATGGCTTAGCATCACAACTGGAGTCCTGTTCTTCCAATAACAGGAATTCATTGTCATTAAATGGTCAGGTGGTGCTTCCATAGGGGCTTTTACCACTTTGATAGTAAAAAATAACTGTGGCAAAACTTATTTCATGATAGTCATTAATACTGTCAACAGGCAGCTATATGAAGAATGGCAATAGCTATTTGCATTTGATGCTCATCAAAAGGTTAAATTGGAAGCTAGGAGACATTCCATTTTAACAAAGGAAACGTCGGTGATTATGCCAGCTGCTGCCTGCAATATGTTGACAACAACTTTCATTTATATAGCACCTGTAACATAGAAAAATACCCCAAAGAACATCACAGAACCATAAGGAAACTAGACACTGAGCCAGAGAAGAAAATGTTAGAATCATCTTCCTTTGTACTAGGTATAACTCCAACTAGGCAGACATTTCCCATTGATTCCCATTAAATTCAATTTTTCTCGGGCTCCTTGATGCCACACTCGGTCAAATGCTGCCTTGATGTCAAGGGCAGTCACTTTCACTTCCCCTCTGGAATTCAGCTCTTTTGTATGTTTGGACCAAGGCTATAATGAGATCTGGAGCTGGGTGGACCTGGCAGAACCCAAATTGAGGTTATTGGTGAGTAAGTGCCACTTGATAGCTCTGTTGATGACGTCTTTTAGCTGATGATCGAGAATAGACTGATGGGGCGGTAATTGACTGGATTGGATTTGGCCTGTATTTCATGGACAGGACATACCTGGGCAATTTTCCACATTGTCAGGTAGATGCCAGTGTTGTAGCTGTACAGGAACAGCTTGGCTTGGGGTGTGGCTAGTTCTAGAGCACACAGCTTCAGTACTACAGTTGATGTATTGTCAGGGCCCATAGCTTTTGATGGACCCATTGCATTCTTATGCAGGGGTCTCATGATGTACTGCAATTTTCAAGTACAAGTAGATGGAGTGTGCGCCTTGCATCTTCTGCCTATTTGTACCAGACAATGAGTGGCAGAACCAGGGGTCCTTAAAGGGATACCTGGAGGCCGCTCTCAAAACAGCCCAGGAAGTGTACAATTTCTTGTTTTATTGATTGGACCAGGAAGAGCAGGAGTGCACCTCTTGGGCCACTGCTAGCCCATCCAAAGGCCCCCACCCTTCCCGGATCATCTACCCTCCCCTCCCGGATCATCTACCCTCCCCCTGCCCAGCACCGATCTCCCACCCTCCCAGAATTGGCGAGTTGCAGATGTTTGTCCATTTGGTATCCACAGCTTGCTAGCAGAATGCGAATGTAACCCAGGCGACAAAATAGCTCGAGCTTCCCACTTGCACAATCAGATGGGCCTGCCACCTGCTATTCTCCGCTGGTAGTTAGCATCAACCCTATTTTACCCAGCTTGCACCTGTAGGTGCAACTTATGAGGGAACAGCAAGACTAATTATTTTTACAATGAGCCAGGATTTGCTGTAGTTAAACCCTGCCGCCTCCAGTGAAGAATGAATCAGTATAAAACCCACCACAGGGAAACTAGTTTCGGGCAGTAAAAGTAAACAGAGTTTTTTTTTATAAGACATCATTTATGAGATAAAATAGGAAAGGTGTGGGGCTAATTTTCCTGCACTTTGTCCACAGCAAGTGCTTATTCCCTGGACACAAAGGACAAGAAAAAAGGGTAGAGCAGCTGGGCTGCTGCTTCCTTTGTGTTGCCCAGGAATTCTGGGGATTTGTCAGATGAAGGAGTGAAATGCATATGCCTGGAGCAGGTATATCAGAGCTATCCTATGCAAATGAAACAAGAGGGGCATAATGGTTTTACACCCCCCTCCCCCAATTTTGCTCTGATGACCCCATGCGAACACTCATTCACTGCAGCACCAAGGATAATTTAACCTTCGGCCCTAAGCCCTGCCTCACCTGAGAATGGGCAGGCGGCAAGAAGATAGAAGTATGGGCTATAATTTTCTGTCAAAATAACGGTGAGGCTAATGGCGTTCATCGTCATTTATGCGTAAATGCTACATCAACTTCAAAGGGAATAGAATATAAAAGTAGGGAAGTTGTGCTACAGCTGTACAAGGCCCTTAGTGAGACCACATCTGGAGTACTCAGTACAATTTTGGTCTCCTTACTTAAGAAAGGATAAAATTGCATTTGAAGCAGTTCAGAGAAGGTTCATTCGACTGATTCCTGGGATGAAGGAGTTATCTTAGGAGGAAAGGTTGAACAGGTTGGGCCTATACCCATTGGAGTTTAGAAGAATGAGAGGTGATCTTATTGAAACATATAAGATCCTGACAGAGTGGATGCTGGAAGGATGTTTCCACATATGGGCAAGACTAGAACTAGGAGATACAGTTTAAAAATAAGGGATCGCCCATTTAAGACAGTGATGAGATGAAATTTTTTTCTCTCAGAGGGTTGTGAGTCTTTGGCACTCTCTTCCCCAGACAATTGTGGAGGCAGGGTCATTGAATATTTTTAAGGCAGAGGTAGCTAACAAGGGAGTCAAAGGGTATCGGAGGTAGGTGGGAAAGTGGAGTTGAGGCCACAAACAGATCAGCCATGATCTCATTAAATGGCGGAGCAGGCTTGAAGGGGCCGAATGGCCTACTCTTGCTCCTAATCCGTATGTTCGTATATTCATATGCAGGCAGCCTGGTCACATCAGACTCCTCCCCCTGCGCTGAGGAGGGCATGCGTTCTGCACCTTCCCCCTCCTGCAGCTCATTCCTCTTTACAGCACCATGCAAGGCACAGCACACCACTATCATTCTGGATACCCTTATTGGTGCACACTGAAGAGTGTCCCCCACAGATCTGCCCAGGTCCCTGAACTGCACCTTCAGCAACCCAGTGGCTTACTCTATGAGTTACTTTGTGCTTATGTAACTCCAGTTGTATCTTTATTCTGTACCAGTGGTAGGACTCCTGACTGTTGTCATTAGCCGGGTTCTCAGAGGATAATCTCCCCCCTTACTCTGGGGGGAGTTTTATGCTATTCGTCCTCATCGGGTTTGGAGGTGGGGCGAGCATATAATTGCGCGGGATGGTGCGGGTGGGGAACCCGCCAGCTTCCCGCCTCCACCCAAATTAAGTCTGCAGCAGGAAAGCCTGTCACAGCACAGGGAATCCCCCCAGAAGCAAACCCATGCGGGTCGTTCGCTGGGCTGGGGGGAGGGGAGGTGTCCCTTGTTAAAAGGCATTTAGTGCCTGAGTAAGGAATCTGGCATCGGGAAGGGGGGCGCACACTGAGAGCCATCCCCATGCCCTTGCTGCTGATCCCTCTGCACACCCGTCCCCCGTGACCCCCACCCGGCAAACCCTCCTCCCCTGCTGTGACTTACCTGTTGCCTGGTTCCAGGGCCTCGGGTGAGTCCAGTACCAGCAGCCACAGTCTCAGCAGGCGGCACTTCCGACACCGGGTTCCTTGATCCCGGGGAAGGCCCGCTGCTGTCCACTTAAATGCCTAATCGGCACTTGATCTGGCGGGCCTTCACCAGAGGAGGCGATGCGGGGCTCTCACCGACACTTTTGCTGGTGGCCGAGACCCCCGTCACCATGACAAAATCCTGGCCTCATTGAGGAGGTGTGAAAACCTATGGGAGATTTGACTGTTGCAGAATGAAAAAAATCATGGCAGCTTCCAGGATATCTTGCACAGACATGCATGATAACCTTCCAGTGGTCACTTACGAGCTGAACACTGAGGGAGTGGAATCTCTTTCATTTAATAAATACTCCAGGCTGATCTGAGGTCACCTTGATTGCTACATGTGTGCAGTCAATGACTCCCTGTACCTGTGGGAATCCAGCCATAGCAGCAAGTGCGAGAGCCCTCCATACAATATCTCTCTAGATCAATTTCTCCTTCAACTCCGTTTCCTTCCTCCAAATAAAAGGTGTCGCTATGGATAACAGCATGGGTCCTAGCTATGCCGGCCTTTTTGTGGGTTATGTGGAATATTCTTTGTTCCAGTCCTACTTAGGTCCCCTCCCTCACCTCTATTTCCAGTATATTGATGACTATATTGGTGTTATTTCCTGATCTCGCCCGAAACTGGAAAACTTCATCGACTTTGCCTCCAATTTCTACCCTTCTCTTTCCTTCACATGGTCCATCTCCGACTCTTTCCCTCCCTTCCATAACTGCACCTCAACTTCTGGACTCAACATTGAGTTCAGCAATTTCAGATCATAACCTCTGCCCCCATTTTGTTTCCTATTTTCCTTTGCTGGCTTGGTTTTTCTCTCGCTTCTCTCTTAGTTCCTTTGCTTTCGGACAGCAACAATGCAGGATCTTGTCCCATTACCACTCCCTTTGGCCTTGCAGCATGAAACCTTTTGTCACTTAATCTCTCCTGGTCTCCACCCTATCACAGACATACTTTTTTCTTCTTCTTCCACCATCCCCCCTTTCACGTGCTCAAAACCTATTACATTTCGAACTTCTCCTAGTTCTGATGAAAGGTCACAGACCTGAAACGTGGGGCAGGAATTTCCCGCAGACTTCTGAATCCTGACGTCAGGATCAAATGGGGTCCCGAGACTGTACTTGCCGGAAGCCTGACCAGGGGTGCTATTTTCCTGGAGGCAGCCTCCTAATTGGCTGCCTCTGAGCTCGCCATCCAATTAACGGTGGTGGATGGGCTCCCAATACTGCCAGCAGCTCTCAAATCTTGACTGTTCACTGAGAGAGGAGAGCGCTCCTGAGGCACGTGGGAGAATGCGAGGGCACCTAAGGCAGACCCCTCCAGTCAAAGGGGAAACCCACCGGCAGTAGAGTGAGACCTTTGCTGCTGGAGGCCTCTTCTTTGGGGGATGGTGCCTTCGGCTACAGTGGCCCTTTCCAATTGCTGCAGGGTGGCCGCCTCCATTAAGCTGGCAGCCTCCGCATGTGGCAGGATGGGGTTGGTCCGCCAGTTGCAAAATTCTCTAAATGGCCCCAACTGGGGGTTAAATATGCAGATTGGTTGCCCTCAGTTTTCCAGTGCAGCTCCTCGCTATTTTCCTGACCACCCCACCTCCACTCCACCCTACCCCACACCCAAGGCCACAATTTAACCCTCCTCCCACTCCCGAAACTGCCCCATTCACACATTCCTTGAAGAAGAGAAGGCTGAGAGGAGATTTGATTGAGGTATTCAAAATCATGAAGGGTCTGGACAGAGTAAATAGGGAGAATTTCAAATTTTAAATATATTTTTTTCTCATTTTCCATTTTGTCTCTGTTTTTCTCTCTTTCTTAATCCAGTTATCTCTTTCCCTCTATTTCTTTTTCAGTACCTAATTTGGCTCTAATTCACCCTATTTCCTTCTCTGTCCTTCCTCTTTTTCTTTCTCAGTCCTTAAATCTCATTGGTTAAGGAGATAGACTATTAGTAATGTCCTTCATCAGGATCCCAGATGCCCCGGTACCTTTATCAGCTCACACTTACAGCAATTTGCAATGTAAAAATCTTCCATCTGAAGGATGGGGGATAAAGATCTAACAGAGTTTTCTCCAGTGAATTCTGGACCATTAGGCTGGATTTTCTCACAGACTTTGGGACCACGACATTGGGACCAAATGGGGGTCTCGAGCTCGCACGTCTTGGCAACATGCCCGAAGTTGCAATCTTCCCAGAGCCTCCTAATTGGCCATCTCCGCACTCACCATCCCATTAAGGACAGCAGGCAGGCTCGCAATGCTGCAGCCCAATCAGAAAGTCGGCAGCTCTGGAGCCTCAGCAGCAACACCGGGAGAGGTGGGGCTGGTGAGGCAGGTTGAAGACCCCAAGGGCACCTCAACACGGAGGCACCCTTGGAGGTGTGCATTTAAAAGGTCAAATTTTTAGGACGAAGCTATTAGGCCCATTGAACCGGAGAGGAGACTCCTCTGTTTGGTCATTTGGGCTGCAGGCATTGCCTTTCCTGGCCACGGCCCCCTCTTTGGGTATGGACTGATGGACCCCCTGGGAGGCTGCCTCCATTGCAATGGCGACCTCTTCACACAGCAGCAGCCACTCCACTTGCAACAAAATGCCGTATGCCTGCAAAATTGGACCTATCTGGGACCGTAATTGGCTGCCCGCCTCCATGATGTAGACAGCCAATGTGGGTCCTCGTCCAAAGCCCCCCATTATGGGACCAGTAAAATTTAGCTCATTGTCTCTAGCTTTCTGGAGATAGTGCCAGGATAAATGTATTGGGCAACATCTTCATAGAAGAAAATCTTCCGTCTGTTGGTTTTTGGAAAAGAGCCAGAAACTCACACATTCACCAGGCATCATTGTTACTGTGGATTTCTCTGGCCTGCAAGAACAGTTGTCTTTCTTCCCCCATTTCTAGGCAATAGGTCCATCAGTATAATGGAAGAGGGCACCCAAATGAATTGATCTGAATCTCTAGTCTCAGCCATAGAGGAAGGGAGGGGAATTGACCCCATAACTTTTACAGAGGTTAAAAAAAGGTAGACTTTTGTAGAAAAGTAGTTGCTTATTGATTGTTATGTGAATGACAAATTAAACTTAAAAGCACCAAATTTCAAAAAGGAATCTTTATATTTTCTAATGTGTCCTAAATGAGGATATCACTCACCTTAATGAGCTTAAAAAAAAGTCAAGGAAAGTGCAGCACCCTAACAACAAAGCTCAAAGAATCCACATTGGGTGGGATCATGGTTGGTTTATAATTTGATCTTCACTCCATTGTCCATCGTTTGTGTGGGGCTTTAAGCACAAGACATTGTAATGGCTGCTGCAGTTCAATCAAAACAAAGCCAGTACGATTTATTGCAATGCTGTACAGGTATAAGCAGTGTGTTTATTGTAGTATTGCCTCTATATGCTATAGCTAATTAGGTGGGGCCACTTTAATAAACTGCCTGTTGTCCAAAGGGCTTTTCCATTATTCTTTGACTGTTATGATACCGATCCCTTACTTTCCAATACTATTTCCTGCTTCAATCTCACAAATAAGTTTTCATTATGTTACTGCCTTCCTATCATTTCTTCCCATGACCCCTTAGCAACCTCTATTGTGCACTGGCATAACATTGATTTATCAATCAATCCTTTCTTCCTCCATCCTATTTTCCACACACAATCTAACACCCCTTATTATAGGTTTTCATTCAATTTATTTTTACCTCTTGTGTACGAAAGAACATTCTTTCATTGACCTGCATTTGTCACATATCTATATTGTCTTGGTTGGCACCCTGCCTGAAGTAAAAATGACTGCTTCTGTCATTGTTAAAATTACCCCTATGGTGAGGTACCTCACAAGCTGAGAAATTATGGACCCACCTTGGTTAAGGACTCAGAAAGTCTACTCTTTAAAGAACTCAAGAAATCCTGAGAGCTGTGAAAATGTAAAACTGAAATAAATTCAATAAAAGTTTAGTAAAAATGAACTGAACAAAACCGTAGAAGATTTTTACTAATGTAAACTCAATGATTTGAAACAAATCGACATTTTAATAAAAGAATCTTGTAGTGCTGTTGGTGCCATATTCCCATTGCAAAATGCTCTGTACTTGGCATGTTAATTGGTAATATTTGCTTTATAAGATATCAGAATGTGTAAAAAAGAGATTTTAAACCAAGGCCCCGTCTACCCAATCAGATGGACATAAAAGTTCCCATGGCACTATCTCAAAGAAGAGCAGTGGAGTTCTGTCTCGTGTCCTCGCTAATATTTATCCTTCAACCAACATCACTAAAAACAGATTATCTGCTTATTATCACATTGCTGTCTGTAAGAAATTGCCGTGTGCAAATTGACTGCCGTGTTTTCTACATTACAACAGTCAGCACACTTCAAAAGTATTTTGCTGTCAGTAAAGTACTTTGGGACATCCTGAGGTTGTGAAAGGTGGTATATAAATGCAAGTCTTCCTGTATTTCTTTCTTCCACTAATTTTTTTTACCCTTTGGCCAAGCCTCACCAATTCCTAATCAGCAGCCTCGCTCTCACACTTGTCAAATTTCCCTTTTTTATCCTCTGTGCCCAACATTTTGATATATTCTTCCAGTATATGATGCACTTGTTCTGAGTGCAAACCTGGATAAGTAGTTCTAGAGACAAAGCTATAATTCAAGTTTTAAAATATGTCTACTTCTGTAACTTGTATTAAAATTATAGGGTAAAAGTTCCACTTGTATCTGATTGGTAGAATATTATGGGTTGCACATATACGATTTCTCGATATACGCTTCCAATAGCTTTCTGATTACACAAACATTTTCTCTATTGTCTGGTTCACAAAACATTGAAAAAACTGTATTAGCTGAATAAAAATTACTACTACTCCAAACAGTATGTAAAACACTGAGAGTGAATATCTGTTACAAGTCCGTGGTATCTTTGGTGAAGAGCTGTTGTTGCTTTTCTGTATATTTATTTTTTATCTTCTATGGAGACCCTGAAATTCAGCTATGGATGACAAGAATCTGTAGTTAGTCAGAGGGATGGAGAAGGTAGCATTCTAACTGGCTAAACTCCTTGTATTCAAATTCAACTGAGGATAGTCAGGCCTGATTGAGTAAAGAGCTGTTGTCAATAAAATATTATGCAGGACTGATTACCTTTGAGTTTCCTTCCAGAAATGCATATGTAAACATTAAATAATGGCAACATTTCAAAATGTAAAGTTTTATTCACCAACTTATAGAAACTTAGGGCTGAAAAAGTCTCCATGTGGAGCCAAATACACTTCACGTCAACGTTAAATTTTTAGTGTCAATGTACCCTTAATGCTGTTTTAATAATCACCTCTGGGAGTGACTTCAGGTGACTATTACCCTAAAAAGTGTATTAACATCCAGGATTATAACTGCAGTTAGAATTAGGGATGAATTTACCATTCACAGGAGCCAAAGAATGACTACAAACCTCTGTAGAAAATAACAGAAATTCCTAAAATATTGGTGTTGTGAGAGGATTTAGATTTGATGTCTCCCAATGCAGTTTCAAGTTAAATCAGAACTATAATGAGACATGTTTCATGCAAAGTTTTTCTAATAGGCCTGGAAAAGCAAGCCATCATTTGTAACACAGTGTAACATCGTACAATGTTTTATCATTAGCTATGTTTCAGTTTGCATTGTCATGTAGAATCAAGACAGGTACAGGACTCTTATGTTTGCACAGTTGAACTGGGAACATGCCCAAGTCAAGTTACCTTGTGATTACCTTTTAAAGGACGTTGCTACTGTTACCTGTTGAATGTCAATGTCAAGCATTATTTGGGGAACTGGATGTTTACTGACCTTGGTTATGTCAGTGGTCTTCTAATGTCAGGCCTATTTTCTGTAAAATGTATTCTGGCACTGTTGGAACTAGCATTGGGTTGCCGCTATATAGCCAGCTGGTCCTTCCAAGCAGGTGGCATAACATGTTTGATGGCAAATAAAACATGTTAGTTTAAAGGAACAATCCATCCCAATCACAATCAAGTCCATTGCAGAAAATTAAAAGAAAGTGGTTAGTAATGTTTAGTGATGAGACTGCAATATCTTTAACACTTACACTTCCTTGTTCAACCCAGTATTTTGAATCAGAAGGGAATCATTTGTGTGATGCTGGGTTCGGAGGCAGTCTTTTACTAAAAATTTCCTGGTGTTATGTGTAGCTTTAAACATTTGCTTGTTTACTTTCACCTTCACTATATAGTGCCCAATGCGATTCACAGTAAAAATATGCACATGTATATCAGACCTCATTTTGGTCTCCAAATGGTAATCTTAGTGACCAAATGAATGAACCCAATTTTGTGCCCATGGAAGTTTAATAACATAAAAAGCTTACAATGACTAAGAAAAGGTGATTTGGTCCATTGAGCTTGTTCCTTCTACAGACCATGCACAATTTACCTTGTCATATAGACTCTGCCACACCCCCATTTAGTCTCCCTGCATTGACCATACACAGCATACCTTGTCATGGACTCTAACCATCAATTAATCTCCTTCCATGGATACATTTTTTTCATGTATTCCAGCTCATCTATTTATTCTTCTCCCACAAACCAGATACAGTGGGGTAAAATTGAACTTGAGTGAGGTATGCAAAACAGGTGGAATTGTTTTTGTCGCTTATTCTATGACAGACCAAATATTCAGTTCTGTTGCAGTCAATGGAACTGAATATCAGGCAGAGCGTATAACAGCTGACTGATATGATACCATCTGTTTTGTACCACACCCATATCCAATTTCACCCTCAACCTACTTTATCATGGATTCGAGCACATTTGATCTATAGAAACACTTCCGAACCCTGAATGATGATCAAGCAGAATTGCAAAACATTTACCTACCCCACATCATAGGGGGAGTTTTATGGGACCTGCAAGAGTGGAAATTTTGGCGGGCAGGGTGACTTAATTAGGCAGAAGGTGATATTTCGAATTCCCGATAGCAGGTTCAATTTTAGAGATTAAGTCAGCGTGTGTTTGTAGCAGGTCGGGTCTCACGCCATCCTGTGATGGGTTCCAACTTTTCAAACATTTGCATTCTCATTACCTTATAATTATTTGAAATTAAGTTCTACCTGCCAGATTAAGATAGAAGTGTACAGGAATCTCATGGCATCCGGTTCACATTCGTTCAGTCGACTTTGTGCAGCGGTTGGAGCAGATAACGTAGGTAAGGTGCATGATGGGCCTAAAGGGAGGGGTCAGTACTGTCAACGTTGGAGTCCTGTGGGGCGAACTCAGGGTGATGACTAGCAGAGGGAATGGTCACAGTCACAGGGGACAGTGTGATGAGGTAGAGGGGCAGGTCCAGAGTCATGATTGGGTATTGGAAGGAATAGTAGGTGGGGCACTGGATTTGATGGCTACATTGAGTTGGAGAACTGGAGGATCCAGGGTGAGAGTGGGCATATCGATGGTGACGGGTGTAGGCACGGGGGTGGGGGTGCAGAGTGGCATGAATTCATCAATAATGACCCAGTCCAGGGTAATGGGAGAAGGTTCAAGGGTCACAGAGGGAAGGTTCAAGGTAATGTTGGGTGGGTCAAGGGTGATGGTGGCATGCTGGAAGGTGGCAGTAGGAGGGTGGAAATGGAGGATCTTGCCTGGAATCTGATGCGCACCATTTTTCAAACTGAGATGATAAATCAAGTGGGTATGCTGAAGTGGGAGGATGCCAGTGTCGGGTGGGTGGAGTTGTGGCTGTGCATAATGGGAGACGCATACAACCTATCTGCTCATGAGTTCTGTGGCAGTGCAGTGTGGGCAAACAAGTTTGAAATCTAATGCTTGTCTCATTCAAACAGTGACAAAGCTGCAATGATATGGATCTCATACAGCCAAAATTTTTGCTACCTCGGGACCAAGAGCAAAGGATGTGACTGAAGAGAGCTCTGGCTACTCAGAGACTGATGTTGCAACACCAGTAGCAGGCAGCACAAGAGGGGGAGGCAGCTCAGAATGATGCCATCCAGATAAGGCATCGTAGAAGATGGGCGCTGGCATGTCAGCGCATCCTCAGGACAAGTCAAACTATCTTCAGATGTTGGAGAGGCAATGCCAGAGACGTTTGAGAATGTTACGTGAAATGGTCACTGAAATCTATGGAATCATTCAGCAAGACCTGCAAATACATGGTTTTGTTGGGAACCGTGTGCCAGTTGCCCTCAAGGTGACAGCGACACTCAATTTTTTCATTAGCGGTCTTTTCTGGGGCTCAACGGGCGACATATGCAACATCTCACAGGTTGCCACTCACAAGTGCATAAAAGAGGTGACCATGGCCCTGTTCCATCATGCAAATGATTTAATCTATTTCCCAGTAAACGAGGACAGCCAGGCAACAAGGCCATTGGCCTTTGGTGCCATCACTCTTTTCCCTAAAGTGCCAGAGGTGATCGACTGCACTCATGTGGCCTTTAGAGCCCCCTGAGACCAGCCCGCTACAACTGTGAATCGCAAAGATTTTCACTCTTTGAATGTTCAACTGGTTTGCTACCACATAGTCAGGGGCACAGATAGGCGCTTCTGTGGACGTAAAAGAGACTCCAGGATGGTATGTTGCCTCCCTGGTGCCAGGGTCAAGGATGTCTCTGAATGGACAGGGGGCATTCTGAAGGGGGAGGGTGAACAGCCAGACGTTCTGGTACACATCGGTACCAAATACATAGGCAGGAAGAGCGACGAGGTCCTGCAGGGGGAATTTAGGGAGTTAGGTAGAAAGTTAAAAGACAGGACCTCTAGGGTTGTAATCTCGGGATTACTCCCTGTGCCACGTGCCAGTGAGGCTAGAAATAGGAAGATAGTGCAGCTAAACACGTGGCTGAACAGCTGGTGTAGAAGGGAGGGTTTCAGATATCTGGACCATTGGGATCTCTTCAGGGACAGATGGGACCTGGACAAGAAAGACGGGTTGCATCTAAACCGGAGGGGCATAAATATCCCAGCTGCGAGGTTTGCTAGCGTCACTCGGGAGGGTTTAAACTAGTTTGGCAGTGGGGTGGGAACCACAGCAGTAGGACGGCAAGTGAAATAAATGAGGGGGAATTAGTAAATAAGGCCAGTAAGACTAAGAGGAAGAGCAGGCAGGGAGATGTTGTGGAGCACAGCGGGACTGGTGGTCTGAAGTGCATTTGTTTCAATGCGAGAAGTATAACAGGTAAGGCAGATGAACTTAGAGCTTGGATTAGTACTTGGAACTATGATGTTGTTGGTATTACAGAGAATTGGTTGAGGGAAGGACAGGATTGGCAGCTAAATTTTCCAGGATTTAGAAGCTTCAGGCGGGATAGAGGGGGATGTAAAAAGGGTGGGGAAGTTGCATTACTTGTTAAGGAGAATATCACAGCTGTACTGTGGGAGGACACCTCGGAGGGGTCATGCAGCGAGGCAATATGGGTGGAGCTTAGGAACAGGAAGGGTGCAGTCACGATGTTGGGGGTTTACTACAGGCCTCCCAACAGCCAGCGGGAGGTAGAGGAGCAGATATGCAGACAGATTTTGGAAAGATGTAAAGGTAACAGGGTTGTAGTGGTGGGTGATTTTAACTTCCCCTATATTGACTGGGACTCACTTAGTGCTAGGGGCTTAGATGGGGCAGAATTTGTAAGGAGCATCCAGGAGGGCTTCTTGAAACAATATGTAGATAGTCCAACTAGGGATGGGGCCACTCTGGACCTGGTATTGGGGAATGAGCCCGGCCAGGTGGTCGAGGTTTCAGTAGGGGAGCATTTCAGGAACAGTGACCATAATTCCATAAGTTTTAAGGTACTTGTGGATAAGGATAAGAGTAGTCCTCGGGTGAAGGTGCTAAATTGGGGGAAGACTAATTATAACAATATTAGGCAGGAACTGAAGAATTTAGATTGGGGGCGGCTGTCTGAGGGTAAATCAACATCTGACATGTGGGAGCCTTTCAAATGTCAGTTGATTAGAATCCAGGACCAGCATGTTCCTGTGAGGTAGAAGGATAAGTTTGGCAAGTTTCGGGAAGCTTGGATAACGCGGGATATTGTGAGCCTAGTCAAAAAGAAAAAGGAAGCATTTGTAAGGGCTGGAAGGCGAGGAACAGACGAATCCCTTGAGGAATATAAAGACAGTAGGAAGGAACTTAAGCAAGGAGTCAGGAGGGCTAAAAGGGGTCAAAGAATAAACAAAGAATAAAGAACAGTACAGCACAGGAACAGGCCATTCGGCCCTCCAAGCCAGCGCCGATCTTGATGCCTGCCGAAATTAACACCTTCTGCACTTCCGGGGTCCATATCCCTCTATTCCCTTCCTATTCATATATTTGTCAAGATGTCTCTTAAACGTCGCTATCATATTTGCTTCCACAACCTCCCCTGGCAGCAAGTTCCAGGCACTCACCACCCTCTGTGTAAAAAACTTGCCTCGCACATCCCCTCTAAACTTTGCCCCTCTCACCTTAAACCTATGTCCCTTAGTAACTGAATCTTCCACCCTGGGAAAAAGCTTCTGACTATCCACTCTGTCCATGCCGCTCATAACTTTGTAAACTTCTATCATGTCGCCCCTCCACCTCCGTCGTTCCAGTGAAAACAATCCGAGTTTTTCCAACCTCTCCTCATAGCTAATGCCCTCCAGACCAGGCAACATCCTGGTAAACCTCCTCTGTACCCTCTCCAAAGCCTCCACGTCCTTCTGGTAGTGTGGCAACCAGAATTGCACGCACTATTCTAAGTGTGGCCTAACTAAGGTTCTGTACAGCTGCAACATGACTTGCCAATTTTTATACTCTATGCCCCGACCGATGAAGGCAAGCATGCCATATGCCTTCTTGACTACCTTATCCACCTGCGTTGCCACTTTCAGTGACCTGTGGACATGTACGCCCAGATCTCTCTGCCTGTCAATACTCCTAAGGGTTCTGCCATTTACTGTATACCTCCCACCTGCATTAGACCTTCCAAAATGCATTACCTCACATTTGTCCGGATTAAACTCCATCTGCCATTTCTCCGCCCAAGTCTCCAACTGATCTATATCCTGCTGTATCCTCTGACAATCCTCATCATTATCCGCAACTCCACCAACCTTTGTGTCGTCCGCAAACTTACTAATCAGACCAGCGACATTTTCCTCCAAATCATTTATATATACGACAAAGAGCAAAGGTCCCAGCACTGATCCCTGCGGAACACCACTAGTCACCTCCCTCCATTCAGAAAAACACCCATCCACTGTTAACCTCTGTCTTCTGTGACTGAGCCAGTTCTGTAGCCATCTTGCCAGCTCACCTCTGATATCGTGTGGCTTCACCTTTTGCACCAGTCTGCCATGAGGGACCTTGTCAAAGTCTTTACTAAAGTCCATATAGACAACATCCACCGCCCTTCCCTCATCAATCATCTTCATCACTTCCTCAAAAAACTCAATCAAATTAGTAAGACACGACCTCCCCTTCACAAAACCATGCTGACTCTCACTAATGAGTTTGTTTGTTTCCAAATGAGAGTAAATCCTGTCCCGAAGAATCCTCTCTAATAGTTTCCCTACCACTGACGTAAGGCTCACTGGCCTATAATTTCCTGGATTATCCTTACCACCTTTCTTAAACAAAGGAACAACATTGACTATTCTCCAGTCCTCTGGGACCTCACCTGTAGCCAATGAGGATGCAAAGATTCCTGTCAAGGCCCCAGCAATTTCTTCCCTTGCCTCCCTCCGTATTCTGGGGTAGATCCCATCAGGCCCTGGGGACTTATCTACCTTAATGCTTTGCAAGACACCCAACACCTCCTCCTTTTTGATAATGAGATGACTGAGGCTATCTGCACTCCCTTCCCTAGGCTCATCATCCACCAAGTCCTTCTCCTTGTTGAATACTGATGCAAAGTACTCATTTAGCACCTCACCCATTTCCTCTGGCTCCACGCATAGATTCCCATCTCTGTCCTTGAGTGGGCCAACCCTGGTTACCCTCTTGCTCTTTATATACGTATAAAAAGCCTTGGGATTTTCCTTAATCCTGTTTGCCAATGACTTTTCATGACCCCTTTTAGCCCTCCTAGCTCCTTGCTTAGGTTCCTTCCTACTGTCTTTATATTCCTCAAGTGCTTCATCTGTTCCTAGCCTTCCAGCCCTTACAAATGCTTCCTTTTTCTTTTTGACTCGGCTCACAATATCCCGTGTTATCCAAGCTTCCCGAAATTTGCCAAACTTGTCTTTCTTCCTCACAGGAACATGCTGGTCCTGGATTCTAATCAGCTGACGTTTGAAAGACTGCTACATGTCAGATGTTGATTTACCCTCAAACAGCCGCCCCCAATCTAAATTCTTCAGTTCCTGCCTAATTTTGTTATAATTAGCCTTCCCCCAATTTAGCACCTTCACCCGAGGACTACTCTTATCCTTATCCACAAGTACCTTAAAACTTATGGAATTATGGTCACTGCTCCCGAAATGCTCCCCCACTGAAACTTCGACCACTTGGCCGGGCTCATTCCCCAATACCAGGTCCAGAGTGGCCCCATCCCTCGTTGGACTATCTACATACTGTTTCAAGAAGCCCTCCTGGATGCTCCTCACAAATTCTGCCCCATCCAAGCCCCTAGCACTAAGTGAGTCCCAGTCAATATTGGGGAAGTTAAAATCATCCACCACTACAACCCTGTTACCTTTACATCTTTCCAAAATCCATCTACATATCTGCTCCTCTACCTCCCGCTGGCTGTTGGGAGGCCTGCAGTAAACCCCCAACATCGTGACTGCACCCTTCCTATTCCTGAGCTCCACCCATATTGCCTCGCTGCATGACCTCTCTGAGGTATCCTCCCGCAGTACAGCTGTGATATTTTCCTTAACCAGTAATGCAACTTCCCCACCCATTTTACATCCCCCTCTATCCCGCCTGAAGCTTCTAAAGCCTGGAACATTTAGCTGCCAATCCTGCCCTTCCCTCAACCAAGTCTCTGTAATACCAACAACATCATATTTCCAAGTCCTAATCCAAGCTCTAAGTTCAACTGACTTACCTGTTATACTTCTTGCATTGAAACAAATGCACTTCAGACCACCAGTCCCGCTGTGCTCAGCAACATCTCCCTACCTGCTCTTCCTCTTAGTCCTACTGGCCTTATTTACTATGTCCTCCTCATTTACTTCACTAGCTGTCCTACTGCTGTGGTTCCCACCCCCCTGCCACACTAGTTTAAACCCTCCCGAGTGACACTAGCAAACCTTGCAGCCAGGATATTAGTGCCCTTCCAGTTTAGATGCAACCCGTCCTTCTTGTACAGGTCCCATCTGTCCCTGAAGAGAGCCCAATGGTCCAGATACCTGAAACCCTCCCTTCTACACCAGGGTCATGAAAAGTCATTGGCAAACAGGATTAAGGATAATCCCAAGGCTTTTTGTATATATATGAAGAGCAAGAGGGTAACTAGAGAAAGGGTTGGCCCGCTCAAGGACAGAGAAGGGAATCTATGTGTGGAGCCAGATGAAATGGGCGAGGTACTAAATGAGTACTTTGCATCAGTATTCACCAAAGAGAAGGACTTGGTGGATGATGAGCCTAGGGAAGGGAGTGCAGATAGTCTCAGTCATCTCATTATCAAAAAGGAGGAGGTGTTGGGTGTCTTGCAAAGCATTAAGGTAGATAAGCCCCCAGGGCCTAATGGGATCTACCCCAGAATACTGAGGGAGGCAAGGGAAGAAATTGCTTGGGCCTTGACAGGAATCTTTGCATCCTCATTGGCTACAGGTAAGGTCCCAGAGGACTGGAGAATAGTCAATGTTGATCCTTTGTTTAAGAAGGGTGGTAAGGATAATCCAGGAAATTATAGGCTGGTGAGCCTTACATCAGTGGTAGGGAAAGTATGAGAGAGGATTCTTCGGGACAGGATTTACTCCCATTTGGAAACAAACAAACTCATTAGTGAGAGTCAGCATGGTTTTGTGAAGGGGAGGTCGTGTCTCATTAATTTGATTGAGTTTTTTGAGTAAGTGAGAAAGATGATTGATGAAGGAAGGGCAGTGGATGTTATCTATATGGACTTCAGTAAAGCCTTTGACAAGGTCCCTCATGGCAGACTGGTACAAAAGGTGAAGTCACATGGGATCAGAGGTGAGCTGGCAAGATGGATACAGAACTGGCTTTGTCATAGAAGACAGAGGGTAGCAGTGGAAGGGTGCTTTTCTGAATGGAGGGATGTGACTAGTGGTGTTCCGCAGGGATCAGTGCTGGGACCTTTGCTGTTTGTAGTATATATAAATGATTTGGAGGAAAATGTAGCTGGTCTGATTAGTAAGTTTGCAGACGACACAAAGGTTGGTGGAGTTGCAGATAGTGATGAGGATTGTCAGAGGATACAGCAGGATATAGATCGGTTGGAGACTTGGGCGGAGAAATGGCAGATGGAGTTTAATCCGGACAAATGTGAGGTAATGCATTTTGGAAGATCTAATGCAGGTGGGAAGTATACAGTAAATGGCTGAACCCTTAGGAGTATTGACAGGCAGAGAGATCTGGGCGTACAGGTCCACAGGTCACTGAAAGTGGCAACGCAAGTGGATAAGGTAGTCAAGAAGGAATATGGCATGCTTGCCTTCATCGGTCGGGGCAAAGAGTATAAAAATTGGCAAGTCATGCTGCAGCTGTACAGAACCTTAGTTAGGCCACACTTAGAATATTGCGTGCAATTCTGGTCGCCACACTACCAGAAGGACGTGGAGGCTTTGGAGAGGGTACAGAAGAGGTTTACCAGGATGTTGCCTGGTCTGGAGGGCATTAGCTATGAGGAGGGGTTGGATAAACTCGGATTGTTTTCACTGGAACGACGGAGGCGGAGGGGTGACATGATAGAGGTTTACAAAGTTATGAGCGGCATGGTCATAGTGGATAGTCAGGGTGGAAGAGTCAGTTACTAGGGGTCATAGGTTTAAGGTGAGAGGGGCAAAGTTTAGAGGGGATGTGCGAGGCAAGTTTTTTGCACAGAGGGTGGTGAGTGCCTGGAACTTACTGCCGGGGGAGGTGGTGGAAGCAGGTGTGATAATGACGTTTCAGAGGCATCTTGACAAATACATGAATCGGATGGGAATAGAGGAATATGGTCCCCGGAAGTGCAGAAGGTTTTAGTTTAGGCAGGCATCAAGATCGCCGCAGGCTTGGAGGGCCGAATGGCCTGTTCCTGTGCTGTACTGTTCTTTGTTCTCTTTGTTCTTTGTTCGCAGGAGAAGAATCATGCAGGTCTGTGCTCCTTACATGGGAAGCCATCACAACGCATACATTTTGTGAAACTCACAACTACTGGGAATTTTTGAAGTACCAGCCTAAGATGATGGCTGGAGGCTGGGTGACAAGGGTTACCCCCTTCGATGAAAGGTTACAGAGTTGAAACTTCAACTCTGTTTCTCTCTCCACAGATGCTGCCAGACCTGCTGAGTATTTACAGCACCTTCTGTTTTTATTACCCTCTTTGGACATGGTTGATGACACCAGTGAGACATCCCCAAAGCGCAGCAGAAGAGCAATAGAATGCTGCTCACACCTCCACCACCCCCATCATGGAACACACTATTGGCTTGCTGAAAATGTGCTTCCGCTACCTTGACCAGTCAGAAGGGGCTGTGCAGTATGCACCACAGAGGGTATCACAAATAGTTGTAGTTTTCCATGCACTACACAGCCTGGCAAGGCAACACGGACATATTTCGCTGGAGGAGGAACCGGAGGAGCAACACGCCTCATCCAATGAGGATGATTTGGATCAGCCTGAGGAGGAGGCCATTAATGTGAATGAGCCTTTAATGGATGCCAGGGTCATGGAGAGACATGCACAGAACATCAGGGACAACCTTATATTTGGACGTTTCAGCCAAGAGTGAGGCACCTGTATGATTATAGTTTCAATGCCAGAACTACATTGCCTTCCTGGGATGTTGACCTACTCCTGCCAGCCTAACCAGTGCTCCAATCTAAAAGCAGGCATTCTCTGCCATCTACAATTGCACAGGGAGTGGAGCTTTGCTGAATGCACTGGCTGTTGAATCTAGAATAATAAAAAATCTGTGCCACACTTGAACATATGCCTACCATCCAGCCATGACCACTCAAACAGAACCAGCTACACATAATATTAATTTGAGTGCACCTGCACCTGCACCTAACATCTCCAAGTTGTGATTGAACTTGGACAAATTCCATTGCAATGCATAGAAGGGAAGGCCTGCTGAGAATACACATGAAGGCATGTTGCAACGGCTGACTATTACAAAACTACAACCTCCAACTAGCAATCAGTGAAGACTCAAGGCACAAAACTCAAAATTGAAACAAGAATGGCCATGAAACATGAAAGCATGCCAGCCAAGAGGTGTGCCATTACATTTAGCTTTTATCTTGGCAACTTTCATTGAATGACGAGAACATATCAAATTATAAAGCAAATAAATGTATTCAGAAATATTTATATGTCTTATAACGTTAATTTGATTACCCACCTTCATGCTCATAATTCTTGAATTTTTCTCTTTGTACTACAATGTCTTTGTGCAGCCCAGACATTAGCAGCTGAGGCGGAGGTAGTCTGCTCATTGCGTTGCCCCGTTGCACTGGATGACCATGGCGGGCATCCTCTAGAGGTAGGGGGCCTTGAGGTTTCCATCCTACTGGGGGTCTCCTGCACTGGTGCAGGAACATCTCCCTTGGGCTTGCCTGCTGAAGGTAAGGGGGTCAATGCCAGGGGGGAAGAGGAGATATTGCTTACCCTGGGGGTGTCCAGAGAAGAAGGCCCTGGGGCAGCTGGCACACACTCCTCCTCCATCTGGGTGCCCGATGGCACCTGCCTGTCTCCCTGATGGGAAGGATACCAGGCGGGAGGTCCAGTTGCCTCGTCCCCCTGTTGCTGAGCCACTGCTGCACAGAGCCCATGGCTACAGCAATGGAGTGCAGGTCAGAACACACATGGACTGAGTGCTTGACCTGGCCCTCCATAGCAGTCGCCACTCTCTCCATGGAGAAAGCCATATGCTCACATGCCTGGGACATGACAGATGTCATGGCTTTCATGGGCTCCTCTGTCGCCCATGCAAAGCTACGCATGACGTCTGGCATCTCCGACATATGTTCCCCATGCATTCACTGCATTTCCCGCAGACTTCTTGTGGGCTTGACCAGAGGATCATCATCAGTGTGGGGCTGAGCAGGGGCCTGGTCCCCAGCAGACCTTTGAATGTCAGGGGACCTGGCTGAAACATGCTCACTCAGCTGCTGGAACCTATCTGCGTCATACCCACCAGATTGTGACCCTGATTCTACGCAAAAACCACCCGCAGACCGTGTGGATGTAACTGCATTGGCGGAGGTTGCAGAAGAGGCAGGTGACGGTGCACCCTCAGGGGCATTGGCATCATCCCCAGAGGCAGAGTCAACATTTTGATGGCGTGCCATCGTGCGATTGCGGGCACATGCAGTGGAGAGCAAACAGAAGCACATTAAGCATCATCACAACATGAGCTCATCGCTTTTTTGCGCAATCATCCTGTGTGCCCATATGGCTTCAACATTAAGGTTGTCACTTCATCTTTACGCCTAGACGATCCAGCCTCACTGTCCACGATTGCTTGTTCTCCCTCCTCTCCAGCAATCTGCACTGCCTCCTCCTCTGCTGGGGTCAGGGGTCTCAAGTCAGACACACCTCCCCCATCTTATTGCGTTCACGTTCATTGTGGGTCTGCATGTCCTGCACGAGAAAGTGCTGAATTAAAGACATGTCAAGTGACCCCTAACACCTCTTGTCGACATGCGTCCCCATCACTCATTCTGGCCTGTTAGCCGTACACTGCATCCAACTGCTCCAGACGTCAGACTTGCACATTCTCTGGACACAATTGCTATGTGGCAGCAAGGCTGATCACGCATTCAAATGCCTGGCATAGATGCCCACTGACAGGCATAAAGTTTTACAGACCCCATGAGATTCCATTTGTAAGGCTTCGGACACATCACTTACCCTCACTGATCTGAGCAGGTCATTAACACATTTCTGACACTGTGCTCAGGTTCTTCATGTAACCCCACAGTTCAACACCTCCACCCTTGCCGCCTTGGTCAGGTGGGAGGGTCTTCTGATGTATCTGCAGAGAAGAGGACCTGCCACCTTTCCCTGGCAGCCTGGAGGAGCATCACTGAACCATGGGGCTACTGGCTGCCATTTTGGTGGTGATGGAAAGATGAGGACAAAAGCAAAGGAAAATGGTGTGGGAGAGATGAAAAGACGGGTATGAGTGGGTAAGAAACTAGAGCATTTTAAGTGGAAGAAGCTAAAAATCTCTGCTGACCCTCCGCGATTGCAATGCAGATTGATTTATAGCCCTGCCCTAAATGGTATTTAGCAGAATAACGGTGGATTCCACAAATGAAAAGCGTTCCCCGCCGCATGATCGCATGTGTTTCCTGTGCCTGCTGCCGGAACTTTAATTTTCAATAATAATGGCATGGGAACCGGTAAAAAGGGAGGGAGTGGAAGTGCCGCCAACTTCCGGTTCTGCTGTTGGAAAAAAATCACGAGATTGCCCCTCATCATTCAATCCTGTCCTACACAGACAACACCCTCCTCTGGTGCTCGTTTGAAGGCATCAGTAACAATAGGAACACTGCAGTTGTCAAGCTATTTTGTCAGTTAATAAACAAATAAATAACCCTGTTTCACTACTGGTTTTTGTGCAGATAGCTTAAATTGAAAAACGCCACCGTTTAGAGTCATGTGCAGACTATGTATTCCCAGAGGGAACGGCCTCATTCATCTTGAGAGGACTGAACAAGCAGTGGGGAGTGGGGTGCGGGGGTGAATGCAGGAGGATCTCTGTGCAGAGTAAATCTTAAGTGTTATTTTCCTCTGGTATCTGGAAATCATGCATTAATGATGTGATCCTGTGCACTGAAGCTGATTTACAGATAACCAGCCACTCTGACTGTATTTCAGGGTCTGTAACACTTCTAGGTATTGGGATTGAGGCAGTAACTAGTCTGTGCAACATTGTACTTTATAACCTTTGCTGAAAACACATTTGTGGAGCCTGGCCACTGGCTTAAATGAATTTTTGATATTAATTTTCAATTTCTGAATGGCAGTTTTAAATAGGCACTTGCATACTCAATTCATTTACATTTAAAATATTCAGATTTGGCTCTCCTGTGCATAGTTGCAACGGCCCACACATTCATTTGTCTGTTTAAATTAGCACACTGTTTATCAGTGGCTTGACAGGATGTACATCATGGAGATTCGCTTCAGTGTGTTCTCTTAATTTGCATTTCCAGTCTCTAAAATCACAAACAATGTGCACTATCTGGCCTCCCAACTCTCCCATGTTTCGCAGGCATCTAACAAGTATTTGATTGTGATCTCATCTCCTCCCATCTGATCTCTGAGATCATATGTTAATAAAAGACTCAAATCCCATTCTGCAGAGCAGTACAGAAAGGGCTCTATCTGTAATAGGTGCAACCCTGCACTATAGGACAGCATTGTTCCACAGATACGCATGATGATCAAATCAGATGGGAACCTGCATACCCATTAAAATCTTTTGGTATTGAAGTGTTAAGACAGTAGCCACAAGTGGAAGAAAAGCCATCAGAAAGTGATTATGGGACCTACTGCTTCTGTTCCTGAGCTTTTAGAAACTCATTGTTAGAAATATCGTGGTCTGCTCATCTGTGTCCATGTGCCTGACTTTCCTTCCAGGGCCAAGAAACTGGATAATTTTTTAAATTCTTTCATGGGATGTCTTCTTCTTAGGCAGTGTGAGCATCACTGACAAAGCCAGCATTTGTTACCCATCCCTAATTGCCCTGGAGAACATGGTGGTGAGCTGCCTTCTTGAACTGCTACAGTCCATCTGGTATAGGTACATTCACAGTGCTCTTGGGAAGGGAGTTCCAGGATTTTGACCAAGCGTCCCTGAAGGAATGGCGATACAATTCTAAGTCAGGATGATATATGACTTGGAGGGGAACCTACAGGTGGTGGTGTTCCCATGCATCTGCTCACCTTGTCCTTCTAGGTGATAGAGGTTGCGGGTTTGGAAGGTGCTGTTGAAGGGGCCTTGGAGAGTTGGTGCAGTGCATTTTGTATATGGTACACACTGCTGCCGCTGTGCGTCGGCGGTGGAAGAAGTTGAATGTTAAGGTGGTGGATGGGGTGCTGATCAAGCCGGCTGTTTTGTCCTGGATGGTGTTGAGCTTCTTGAGTGTTGTTGGAGCTGCACT
Organism: Heterodontus francisci; assembly: GCF_036365525.1. NCBI lineage: Eukaryota > Metazoa > Chordata > Chondrichthyes > Heterodontiformes > Heterodontidae > Heterodontus > Heterodontus francisci. The sequence goes on from NC_090372.1 coordinate 45,576,188, forward strand.
CATCCAGGCAAGTGGAGAGTATTCTAACACACTCCTGACTTGTGCCTTGTAGATAGTGGACAGGCTTTGGGGAGGCAGGAGGTTAGTTACTCACGGCAGAATTCCCAGCCTCTGACCTGCTCTTGCAGCCACATTATTTATGTGGCTGGCCAGTTCAGTTTCTGATAAATGGTAATGCCCAGGATGTTGATTATGGGGGATTCAATGATGATATTACCGCTGAATGTCAAGAGAAGATGGTTAGATGCTCTCTTATTGGAGATGGTCATTGCCTGGCACTTGTATGGCGCGAATGTTACTTCCCACTTATCAGCCCAAGCCTGAATGCTGTCCAGGTCTTGCTGCATGTAGGCACCGACTGCTTCAGTATCTAAGGAGTTACAAATGGTACTGAACACCGTACAATCAGCAACGAGTATTCCCACTTCTGACCTTATGATGGAGGGAAGGTCATTAATGAAGCAGTTGAAGATGGTTGGGCATAAGACAGTATCCTGAGGAATGCCCCACTGCCTAGGGGTGGGGTTAGCAGACACAGCCCCAGTTTTCACGGAGGCGAGCTGCTAATTGGCTGGAGGGTGGGTTGGGCGGCCAATTAGCAGCCGTGGGGGTGGGAATGGAAGCAGGACTCTGCAATTGTTGGCTAGATTTAAACACACCATGGAAGCCATTACTCTGGCTGCCATTTGACTGCAGGAATAGAGGCAGTAGTGATGGGAGTGGAAAGGCAGAGGGCTGGCACCAAGGGCAGGACTGTCACACGCTTTGCCGACGCCAGCCTATCGAAGGTCCTCCTTGAGGCAGTGAGGTAGAGGAGGGAGGTTCTCTTTCCAGAGGGTGGCAGGAGAAGGCCATCCTCCCAAACCAAACAGGAAAGGATTGAGGTAGCTGAGAATATTAGCAGACAAAGTGTGGTCGAGGAACTGGGTCCAGTGCCGGGAAAGATTCAATGACCTTATTCACTCTGGTAAGGTGAGTGCAATGCCAGACCCTCATGACAGGCCTCTGGGTATTCAATCTCCAGTAGACACTCCAGCTGAGGAGTCTGAGGGTGCATGCTGCTCTTGAACATGGGAGGAATGTGTGCCAAGATGTTTACTGATGGCTCAGCAAGGGTCAGAGCCGTAGCACTGTTGAGGACTTGCCAGCACTGATGCTTGCAGCTTCCTATGTCAATGAGCCCCTGACATAGACCATAGAGGCCTTATATCTCTCTCTATTGTTCTTGCAGGAGAAAAGGGCCCGAGAGAAGGTGCTAACAGGAGGAGGAGAGCCCCATCTGCACATTGTCACTGCCATGGAGGAGGGAGCCACGGAACTCACAAAGGTGGCGCTCCAGGAGCAAGTCAGGGAAGGTGAGATGGGCATTCCTAGTGGAGAGGGTGAAAAAATATTGCACTCCTCCCTGGCTGACAGCATGCCGAAGATTCAGCTGCATTGGGAAACCTCAGCACTGCAGAGGCTTCTGCTGTTAAAGGCTAGTTCTGTAAAAGCGTTTGCTTTCATTTAATTGTAAGACTTAGGTCAATTACAATTACAGACTAAGTTGGGAGAGCAGATTTAAAAGGGACTTCCAAATCAGACTAGCCACCAAATCACACGGGTACGAGGGTGTTTTCATAAGCTTCACAGACTTCATTAAGTTTTCAATAATAAGCACAAAATCATGATACTTAGCAATGGGCAGTTGTATTCACGATGGAACATCGGTCCTCAATCTCCAGTTAACTGAGCATCTTGTCTCTTGATTGAAGTCTATCTTCTGTCTTTTCTTCTTCTTGATGATGATGCATGCTTTGTGTCTTACAAATCCTTATTTTATACGCCTTTCCCAGCTTGTCTCTGTGCCATATTAGGTAAAATTCCTTTTCCAATCATCTGAGTGGTCAGTAATTAGCTAACTGCTCTTCTATGATGATACCTTGCTTGAGCCTGGCACATAATACACGATTTTCAGAACCTCTTAGCAACTGGTTTAAGCTTCTGTGATTCTGAGTTCCTTCACAAAAGGTCATTCTTTGATTGGTGCCACCCTGCTGTGGCTATTCATCCACACTTAATAGGATTGACAGGCGCTTATCTCGTTTCACAAATTTGTGACCAGACAGGGATTGTTTACAGTTTTTACCAGTTAACAAGCTAACAGTCTCCCTGGGGTAATCCACAGTCTAATGACTCATACGTAAAGGGTCTTTACATAGTCTGAGTTAACCCTCTCCATCGCTTCTCGACATGTCATGACTTGTACAGAACTTTAGCTAACATCATGCTTTGTGGTTATGTTACATACGGAATACAATTTTAACTATTATGACAACTAAGTTTTAACAGTCCTATAATAAAATAAACTCAATCCTATAGTTGGTGGGCATTGGTGGGCCCTCGCATGCAATTAGATAAGGTGGGTGAAGAGCACCTCACTAGTGAGCAGGAGAAGGTGAATGAGGCAGAAGCAGCTGTGAGCAGTCCCCTTGGAGGATGGAGGACAGCTACAGTCATGTTCAGCTGAGCACGGATGCAGGGCCTCAGGAGTCACAAGAAAGGAGGATCTTCTTAGACCAGCAATAACAGATGTGTTCCTACATGTCAGAGTTCCCTGGGGCAGTGCGGGGTCATGGGCTGAGAATGGAGGAGTCCATTCAGCTCATGCACGTGACCATGGCTCAGGGCTTTCAGTGCATGAGCTCCTCCATTGAGAGAGTGGCCAACCTCATGAAGAGCCATATGTGGCAGCACCTGGAGTGGATGCAGGAGCAGTGCATTGACATGTGAAGAATGCATGCCACACTCTGTAGCATTGACTGGTCAGTGGTGCTGGTGATGCAGAGATATTTGGAGTGGATGCCCATTGCAGCCCAGCTGGTGTTCCCCTCCAGCCACCCAGAGTGACACCCAAGGATTGAGGCAGTCACTGAGGAGGATGAGGGTGCCACCACTCATGGGGCACCACCATCATCATCGGCATCTTTGGCCCCTCTGACTGAGGAACCATCTATGCAGCAGGACTCTGTGACTGAGGCTGCCCTTCCATTGATGCCAGTGCAGCAGCCTTTGGAGGTGCCCCCATGTGCATCTCAGCGTCAAGCAGAGACAAGAGAGCAGGCTGCCTTGACCTCATCTGTGGCCACAAGGGGAGCACGACATAGTAGTGTCCATGAACGAAGGCCACCACATCAGGCAGAGCACTGAGTGGTTCACTGGTGTTTATTTCACCTGTAAATGTGCACTTTTTCTCTTATTCAACACACTGTTAATATTGGCCCATGACACCAAACATATAAGCTTCCATTCTTTAATGATGACACTGGAAAAGAGAGATTAGGTGGTGAAGTAAAGCAAGGGTCCTTGAAGGGGAACATTAAAATCTATGGACTGAAATTGGTTCATTCATTGGTGGCAAGAGTTGATCTATTTCAGGCTTCATCTTCAATGGAAGTGCTCTCACAGGCAGTGAGTTGCAGACCATGCTGTCTACCAGGGTTAGAAGGGCTCAGCTGAAATGTACCTGGATCAGATGATTCCTGATGTTGACAGCATCCTGACAAGACCTTCAAGTCCTGCGCTGGCCCTGGCCACCTACCTGTGCAGCCGGGGTACATCTGTGTTCTGCATCTTCCTCCTCCTCCTCTTCTTCTTCCATGTCCTGTTCCTCCTCTTTCTTCAATGAGCTGTTTCATTCCAGGGCCTCACCCTCTGCAAGGTCCATGTTATGGAGAACGCAGCAGACCACCACAATGCACGAGACCTTTGCAGGAATGTACTTCAGGGTGCCACTCAACCAATCCAAGCACTGGAACCTCATCTTCAGAAGAGGAATGGCCTGCCCGACGGTAGTCCTTGTGATCAGATGGCTTCAATGGTAGCGCCTCTATGTCTCTGTCTCAGAGTTTCATAAAGCGGTGAGTAGTTATTTCTTCAAGGGATAACCCTTGTCCCCTAGAATCCATCCACAAAGTTTGTGGGGTGGAATGAAGAGCTGCTGTACCCTGGACTGCTGGAAGATGAAGCAGTCATGGCAGCTGCCAGGAAAGCGAGCACACATATACAGGAAGCTCTTGTTGTGGGCACAGACCAGTTGAACGCTGAGGGAGTGGAAGCCCTTCTTGTTGATGAATCTCACTAGGCAGTCACTTGGTGCCTTGATGGCCACATGGGTTCAATCGATGATGCCCTGCACCTAGGGAAAATCCAGTGATGGTGGCCCTTTGTGCCTGTGAGGTATGGAATTGAATGTACTTCCCAGCTTTTGCAACTAAGGCATCAATGACCTGTGAGATGCAGTGGTGTGCAGTTGTCTACAAGATATCACTAAGGTCCACTGCTGATCCTTGGAAGGAGCCAGAGGTGAAGAGGTTCAAGGCCACAGAAACTTTGATGACTATTGGCAGGGCATGGCAAGCATTGCTGCAAGGTGTGAGGGCTTCTGCGATGAGGGCACAAATCTCAGTGACCATCTGACTGGATAGACACAGTCTCCTGCGACACTGGTTCTGTGACATGTCCAGGTAGCTCCATCTTCAGTGGTCAATTGTAAGCTGAGGGAATGGCCTCCATGGACTTCCTGCCCCTTGTCCCTCACCTTTGCCCTTTTCATACCCAGGGCTTTGCCTCTGCTGCTGAGGATGTTGCTCCTCATCGCCACCTGAGAATCGTGCTCCCATTACTGGCTATAACCTTCCTTGTGCTCAGCTGGACTCCCAATCTCATCTGGATGCCTTAGTTCCTTCTCTTATGCCCCTGCAATTTCAGGAGGGCAACGACCCTCAACACTACACGAGCTTGTTGTTACAACCAGGTGAGAAAAGTGTCTAGGGGTCCCTCTCAACCTTCACCTGGTCTTACCATAACAGGGTTTAATTTTTAAAACACCGTGTTTTTAGCTCCCCGTTGGTGAATCCTTGTTCACCACTTTCCAATTATAAGGCAAAGAAACCAGATCAAACAAGTTTTCTTAGTTTTAAAGAAGAAAAGTTGAAATTTATTAAACTTGAACTTAAACTCTAATTTGTTTGACGCCTGTGGATACACGACATGCCCATGCCAACATGCATACACAATACACACATGCAAATAGAGACAGAAAAGAGCAGAAGAAAAATAAAGTGGAAAAGTTTGAGGCAATATCTGAAGAGTTTTTGTTATGGTTCTTCGAACTCACTGTAGAGTCCTTGATTGTAGGTAGATTTTGCTTTTCATTGGGGCCCAGTATTCTTCTTAACTTGTTCGCTGTAGGAGACGTTTCTCTCTTGTGGTTCATGTGTCTTCAGTGGATTCAAAGGCTTGTGAGAAAGATGCAAGCGGAGAGGAGAGAGATCTTCTCAGTCCAGGAGCAAACAGTCTTTCTGAGTTCAAACTGTCTGTGGTTAGTTCAAAAGACTGGAACAGCCAGTTAGTCATGTGACCATCTGGTCTAACCAGTCCTGGCCCCTGTGGATTGCATCACCCCAGCAGGCCTGGAATGCACTTCCCCACCCCCTCACTGATCAACATCCATTATGGGTTGAATGTGTCAGGGAATGGTCCTTTGTCCTTCCAAGTACTGTCAGTTAATATGCAAATATCTTTTCCAGCCACGGCTGGTCTGTTTAACAAGTCGTTTCCTTGCTCCAACAACAATTAAAAATCAATGTTCATGACAAAATTAATGTGCCTCATTCTTGGCAGGTGGGGGCCTAACATGACAGTATACAGACCATTCTCCACGCAACATCTATACCTGATGGCTGAGCGCCTCTCTCAACAGTGCTCCCTTTTGTGGGCCCACCTAAGTTGATGGTGAGGCCATGACTGGCTCACGCTGTGTTGCCACCTCCATACACCTGGTCTGCCCCGACCCACGTGCAACCTGTGCACCCCCACCGAGCTCCCAAACTGACCTTCAACAACCTCTCAACGGGCTCATTAACTACTTCAATTGGTCTCATTGCAGACTTGGGCGGGTTGTCGGGGCCCATTTTCTCCCATCCTGATGAAACTCATTGGTGGCGGGAATGGCGACAGGAAATCAACATGCCAGCCTTCATTCCCACCGCCGGCGGAACCTAAAAATCCTGTCCCACACATCTAAAGTGTCTTAACAGTTAAATCAACTTTATCTGGCTTTGGGATTGTGAGTTACTCGGCAAAGTTACACAAATGAGTACTCCCGGAACACATACTGGGAAATCATGGGTGAACTTCCCATGATTTTTATTCATTATCATGATTCCATGCTAATGGAAGGCATCAATTTCCATACTATAGAGAGGCACAGAAAGGACTGAATCTGTACTACACTGTGTCAATAAATGCCTATTGATTCCATTTAATGGAGAGAACAGGTGTAAGGTATGGCTAACCGAGCATGTACATCTAGCAGTGAAGTCCATATACTAAATCGAGAAAACCGAAAGTTTGTTAGAGGGTTTTCATCAGCTCTGTGAATGCTGTGACATCCCTGCCTGCCCAGAATTCTCTCACTACAGAGCCAGAGCCAACAAGGCAAATCTCACAGCCAAATGGGTTGTAGAAGAGAAAAGTGGCAGAAATAAAGGAAGAAGGGTGAGAGAGATGAGCACAAGAATAATAAAATAGCACTCCCTTCACTGAGCTTCACACAACAGTTGTCCATTTATTGGATGGAAAATTACGATGTGGGTACTGATGCATGGAGAGGAGACTACGCCTGAGTACAATGTTGACTGAGCGCGAAGTAGAGAATTTGATTCATGTAGGAATTTGGTGCAGTGGGGGAAAGAGGTGCTTCTTTATCTACCTTTTTTCAACTTCCAGGAGCTGCAGAAGACACAAGTTGTATACCAGAAACAGAGGGTAACCTAGAGACAGTGGCAGAATTTGAAGAGCTAGGGGAATGAGTCTGTGGGTTCAGTGCATTCTAAAGAAAATCGAAGTGTGACGTAACAGGAAAGAAGGTAAGTGATTGATCTGATAGCCATTACAGAGACATGGCTGCAGGACGACATAGATTGGGACCTGAATAGCGAACGACACGTGGCATTTAGAAAGGACAGGAAGCTAGGAAAAGGTGGAGGCGTAGCTCTGTTAATTAATGATGGTGTTAGTGCAATAGAGAGGGATGACCTACGTTCAGGAGACCAGGATGTAGAAGCAGTTTGGGGAGAGATGAGAAATCATAAAGGCAAGAAGTCACTTGTGGGAGCGGTATACAGGCCACCTAACATTAACCACACTGTGGGACGAGGTATAAAGGAAGAAATAATGGCAGCTTATTAGAAAGGTACAGTGATAATTATGGGGGATTTTAACCACATATAAACTGGAAAAATCAGATTGGCAGAGGTAGCCTAGATGAGGAGTACATAGAATGTTTTCGGGATAATTTCTTGGAACAATACGTTCTGGAGCCAACCAGAGAGTGGGCTATACTAGACCCGGTATTGTGCAACGAGATAGGAATAACTAATGACCTCATATTTAAGGCACCCCTAGGTAGCAGCGATCATAATATGATTGAATTTTACATTCAGTTTGAGGGAGAGGAGTGGGTCCAAGACAGGTATTTTAAACTTTAAGGGCAATTGTGAGGGTATGAAAACAGAGCTAGCTAAAGTGAACTGGCAAATCAGGTTAAGGGGTAGGTCAATAGCGATGCAGCAGCAGACATTTAAGGAGATATTTCAGAATACACAGAATAGATACATTTCAACAAGAAAGAAAAATTCCAAGGGTGAGACCTGCCATCCATGGGAGGCAGGTCATAAGATTGGACAGAATACAAAAAACAGCAAAGAAGGACTAAAACATTAATAAGGAAGGTAAAATTAGAGTATGAGAGAAAGCTAGCTAGAAATATAAAGACAGAGAGTAACAATTTCTATAGATATTTTTAAAAGAAAAAAGTTAACAAAGTGAGCGTTGGTCCTATAAAAAGTGAGTCTTGGGAATTAATAATGGATAATAAGGAGATGGAAGATGAATTGAACAGATATTTTGCATCGGTCTTCACTATTGAGGATGCATGTAACATCCCAGTATTAGCTGTAAGTCAGGAAATGGGAAGGAGAGAGGAACTCAAGAAAATTTCAGTCACCAGGGAAGTGCTACTGAACAAATTGTTGGAGCTGTGGGCTGACAAGTCCCCGGGTCCTGATGGACTTCATCTTAGGTTGTTAAAACAAGTGGCTAGTGAGATAGTTGATGCATTAGTTTTAATTTCCCAAAATTTCCTAGATTCGGGGAAGGTTCCTTTAGATTAGAAAATAGTGAATGTAACTCCATTATTCAAAAAGGGAGGGAGACAGAGAGCAGGAAACTACAGGCCAGTTAGCTTAACATCTGTCTTGGGGAAAATGTTAGAAGCTATTATTAAAGATGTTATAGCAGGGCATTTAGAAAAATTGTAGGTAATCAGGCAGAGTCAACATGGTTTTGTGAAAGGGCAATCATGTTGAACCAATTTATTGGAGTTCTTTGAGGGAGTTACATGTGCTGTGGATAAAGGGGAACCAGTGGATGTATTGTACTTAGATTTCCAGAAGACATTTGATAAGGTGCCACATCAAAGTTTATTGCAGAAAATAAAAGCTCATGGTGTAGGGGGTAACATATTGACATGGATAGAAGATTGGTTAACTAACAGGAAACAGAGAGTAGGCATAAATGGGTCATTTTCTGGTTGGCAAGATTTAACGAGTGGTGTGCCACAGGGATCTGTGCTCAGGCCTCAACTTTTTACAATTTATATAAATGACTTAGATGAAGGGACCGAAGGTATGGTTGCTAAATTTGCTGATGCCACAAAGATTGGTAGGAACGTAACTTATGAAGAGGACATAAGGAAGCTACAAAGGGATATAGATAGGTTAAGTGAGTGGGCAAAGATCTGGCAAATGGAGTATAATGTGGGAAAGTGGGAAATTGTCCACATTGGCAGGAAGAATAAAAAAGAAGCATATCGTCAAAATGGTGAGAGATTGCAGAGCTCTGAGATGCAGAGGGATTGGGTGTCCTAGTGCATGAATTGCAAAAGGTTAGTATGCAGGTACAGCACGTAATTAGGAAAGCTAATAGAATGTTATTATCGCGAGGGGAATTGAATACAAAAGTAGGGAGGTTATGCTTCAGCTATACAGGGCATTTGTGAGAACACATCTGGAGTACTATGTACAGTACTGGTCTCCTTATTTAAGGAAGGGTGTAAATGCATTGGAGGCAGTACAGAGAAGGTTTACTAGATTAATACCTGGAATGGGTGGCCTATCTTATGAGGAAAGATTGGACAGGCTAGGCTTGTATCCGCTGGAATTTAGAAGAGTAAGAGGCGACTTGATTGAAACATATAATATTCTGAGGGGTCTTGACAGGGTGGATGTGGAAAGGATGTTTCCCTTTGTCGGAGAATCTTGAACTAGGGGTCACTATTTAAAAATAAGGGGTCACCCATTTAAAACAGAGATGAGGAGAAATCTTTTCTCTCAGTGGGTCGTGAGTCTGTTCCTCAAAAGGCAGTGGAAGCAGAGTCTTTGAATATTTTTAAGGCAGAGGTAGCTAGATTCTTGATAAGCAAGGGGGTGGAAGGTTATCAGGGGTAGGTGGAAATGTGGGGTAATCAGTTCAGCCATGAACTTATTGAATGGCGGAGCAGGCTCAAGGGGTCAAGTGGCCTACTCCTGCTCCTAATTCGTACGTTTGAGTATTTTCTCTTTTTCTTTTATCTAAACCAGCTCAATTTTAATTGGGTTAAGTATAACATTAATTGAAATAATAATATAAGCACAACCAGGACTTTCAGCATTAATTAAAATTTAATAAGAAAATAATTGATTAATTCATTAATTAAAACACTATAAGGATGGCAGGGCAGGTGATGTGTTGCAGCTGTAGATGTGGGAGCTAATAGATGCCAGTGCGATCCATGGCAATCAGATCTGCAGTAAGTGCCTGCAGCTTGAGGAACTGTGGCTCAGAGTTAATGAGCTGGAGGCCAAGCTTCAGACACTGTGATGCATCAGGGAGTGGGAAAGTTACCTGAACACTGTTTCAAAAGGCAGTTACACCACTCAGGCTAGGGTCTTCTGGTTTGGTCCATGTCCAGGGACAGCAGGGTATCACTGCTAGTGAGGCAAATATAGGGATCGAGAAGTTAGAAGTGAAGGAGCCTCAGCTCTTGCAATTGCCCAACAAGTTTGAGGCTCTTGCAGCTTTTTTGGGTGAGAGGGAGGCTGCACGGTGGATGAGCAAACTGACCATGGCACCATGGTGTGGGGAGCCATTCAAGTGGGGTGAGTAAATAGAAATATCGTGTTAGTAGGAGACAGTATAGTCAGGGGGATAGACACAGTTTTCTGCAACCAAGAGCGAGATTCCAGAATGCTGTGTTGCCTGCCCAGTGCCAGGGTTAAGGACATCTCCTCGGGGCTGGAGAAGAACTTGTGGTGGGAAGGGGAGGATCAGTTGCCGTGGTCCATATGGGTACCAACGACATAGACAGGACTAGGAAAGAGGTTCTGCTTAGGGATTAGAGCAGTTAGGGGCTAAATTAAAAAACAGAACCACAAAGGTAATAATCTTTGGATTACTACCTGAGCCACAAGAGAATTGGTGTTGGATAAATAAGATTAGAGACTTGAATGTGTGGCTCAAAGATTGGTGTGGAAGAAATTGGGCGGCACAGTGGCGCAGTGGTTAGCACCGTAGCCTCACAGCTCCAGTGACCCGGGTTCAATTCTGGGTACTGCCTGTGTGGAGTTTGCAAGTTCTCCCTGTGTCTGCGTGGGTTTTCTCCGGGTGCTCCGGTTTCCTCCCACTAGCCAAAAGACTTGCAGGTTGGTAGGTAAATTGGCCATTATAAAAATTGCCTCTAGTATAGGTAGGTGGTAGGGAAATGTGGGGATGTGGTAGGAATATGGGATTAGTGTAGGATTAGTATAAATGGGTGGCTGATGGTCGGCGCAGACTCGGTGGGCCGAAGGGCCTGTTTCAGTGCTGTATCTCTAAAAACTAAAACTAAATGGGTTTTGATTCATGGGGCACTGGCACCAGTCCTGGCGAAAGTGGGAGCTGTAGGGTTGAGACAGTCTTCACCTGAACTGTGCTGGGACTGGGGTTCTGGCAAGTTGTTTAACTAGGGCAATAGAGAGAGCTTTAAATTAAATTGTGGGGGGAGGGATCACATGAGGGAGATGTGATAAATTAAAGAGAAACACAAGACAATAGAGCCGGGTAGCAATATGGGTAATGGTAATCAGAGTGTGGTAGGAAGGGACAAAGCACATAAACTAAAGAATGCACTCGCAGATAAGGCCAGAGTTTGCAAGAATGGTAAAAAGACAGAGTTAAAGGCTCTGTATCTGAATGCATGCAGCATTCATAACAAAATGGATGAATTGATAGAATAAAAGAAATCAATATGTATGACCTGGTTGCAAGGTGACCAAGGCTGGGACCTAAATATTCAAGGGTATTTGACAATTCGGAAGGACAGAAATCTAGGAAAAGGTGGTAGAGTCGCACTGTTAATTACGGGTGATATTAGTACAGTAATGAGAGATGACCTTAGTTCAGAAGATCAAGGTGCAGAATCGGTTTGGGTAGAGATAAGAAATAGCAAAGGTAAGAAGTCACTTGTGGGAGTAGTTTATAGGCCCCTAACAGTAGCTGCACTGTAGGACAGACTATACAGGAAGAAATAATGGGGGATTCTAAAAAAGGTACTGCAATAATCATGGGTGATTTTAATCTTCATATAGATTGGATGAATCAGATTGGCAAAGGTAGCCTGGGAGATGAGTTCATAGAGTGTATTCAGGACATTTTTTTAGAGCAGTACATTCTAGTGACAACCAGGGAGCAGGCTATTTTAGACCTGGTAATGTGCAATGAGATAGGATTAATTAATGACCTCATAGTAAATGAGCTTTTAGGCAACAATGATCATAACATGATACAATTTCACATTCAGTTTGAGGGTGAGAAGTCTGGGTCCAAGATTAGTGTCTTAAACTTAAAGACAGAATTGGCTAGAGTGAACTGGGACAATAGGTTATAAGTTAGGGCAGTAGAGAAGTGGTGTCAGACATTTAAAGAAATATTTCATAACTCTCAGCATAGATATAGTCCAGTGAGAAAGAAAGACTCCATAAGAAGGATGCACCATTTGTGGCTAACTAAGGAAGTTAAGGATAGTATCAAATTGAAAGAAAAAGCACACAATACTGCAAAGATTAGTGGTAGGTCAGAAGATTGAATAGATTTTAGAAACCAGCCAAGAATGACTAAAAAAGGGAGGAATTAAGAGTATGAAAGAAAGCTAGCTAGAAATATAAACACAGAAAGTAAGAGTTTCTACAAGTATTTGCTAAGGAAAGGAGTAACTAAAGTGAGCATTCGTCCCTTAGAGGGTGAGACTGGGAAATTAATAATGGAAAACAAGGAAAAGGAGGAAGTGTTGAACAGGTATTTTGTATCTGTCTTCACTCTAGAGGACACAAAAAAAATCCAAGAATACTTGAAAATCAAGAGTTAAATGGGAGGGAGGAACTTAAAACAATCAGTATCACTCAGGAAAAGGTACTGGGAAACTGGGAAACTAAAGACTGACAAGTCCCCTAGACCTGATGGTCTGCATCCTAGGGACTGAAAAGGAGTAGCTGCTGAGATAGTAGATGCATTGGTTATGATCTTCCAAACTTCCCTAAATTCTGGAAAGGTCCCAGCAAATTGGAAAATAGCAAATATAACACCTCTGTTCAAGAAAGGAGGGAGACAGAAAGCAGGCCAGTTAGCCTAATATTTGTCATAGGGAAAATGCTAGAATCCATTACTAAGGAGGTAATAGCAGGACATTTAGAAAATCATAATACAATCAGGCAGCGTCAACATGGTTTTGTGAAAGGAAAATCATGTTTGATTATTATTAGATTTCTTTGAGGAAGTAACAAGCAAGGTGGACAAAGAGGAACCTGTAAATGTGGTGTATTTGGATTTCCAAAAGGCATTCAATAAGGTGCCACATCAAAGGTTACTACACAAAATAAGAGTTCATTGTGTAGGGGGTAACATATTAGCATGGATAGAAGATTGGTTAGCTAACAGGAAGCAGATTAGGGATAAATGGAGCATTTTTGGGTTGGCAAGCTGTTACTAGTGAAGTGCCACAGGGATCTGTGCTGGGGCCTCAACTATTTACAATCTATATAAATTACTTGGATGAAGGGACTGAATGTATGGTAGCTAAATTTGCCGATGACATAAAGATAAGTAGGAAAGTAAGCTGTCAAGAGGACATAAAGAGTCTACAAAAGGATTTAGATAGGTTAAGTGAGAGGGCAAAAATTTGGCAGATGGAGTATAAGGTGGGAAAATGTGAACTTGTACACTTTGGCAGGAAGGATAGAAAAGCAGTATGTTATTTAAATGGAGAGAGAATGCAGAACTCTACAGTACAGAGGGATCTGGATGTCCTGGTACATAAATCACAAAAAATTAGCATGCGCGTACAGCACGTGATTAGGAAGGCAAATGGAATGTTGGTGTTTATTGCCAGGGGTATTCGAGTATAAAAGTAGGGAGGTGTTGCTACAGCTGTACGGAGCCTTAGTTAGACTGCATCGGGAGTACTGTGTAGAGATTTGGCCTCCTTACTTATGAAAGAATATAATTGCATTGGAAGCAGTTCAGAGAAGGTTCACTCGACTGATTCCTAGGATGAAGAGGTTATCTTATGAGGAAAGGTTGGATAGGTTGGGCCTGTATCCATTGGAGTTTAGAAGAATGAGAGGTGATCTTATTGAAACATATAAGATCCTGAGGGGTCTTAACAGGGTGGGCGCTGAGAGGATGTTTCCCCTGTGGGGGCATCTAGAACTAAGGGACACAGTTTAAAAATTAGGGGTCACCCATTTAAGATTGAGATGGGGAGAAATGTTTTCTCTTGGAGGGTTGTTAGTCCGTAGAATTTTCTTTCTCAGTGAGCAGTGGAGGCTGGGTCATTGAATATATTCAAGGCTGAGTTAGATAGATTTTTGATCAACAAGGGAATCAAGAGTTTATGGGGGGCAGACAGGAAAGTGGAGTTGAGGCCACAATCAGATCAGCCATGAGCTTATTGAATGGTGGAGCAGGATCGAGGTGCCGAATGGCCTTCTACTGCTCCTAATTCTTGTGTTCCTTCTGACTTCCTTGCCCAAATTCCTGATATGTGCTCCCATCACATTAAGTAAAGGAACATAGCACATAGCAACATAGGAATGGGAGTAAACCATTGAGCCCGTCAAGTTTGTTAGACTGTCTAGTTAGTTCATGTCTGATCTGTATTCTTAACTCCATTTACCTGCCTTTGTTCCAGATCCCTTAACAAAAATCTTTCATTCTCAGTTTAGAAATTTTCAATTGACCCAGCCTCTACAGCATTTTGGGGGATAGAGTTCCAGATTTCTACTTTGTGTGAAGAAGTGCTTCCTGATATCATCCTGAACAACCAAACTCTGCCCCAGGGTTCTAATCTGTTCAAATCTACATCTATATTTCTGTCACTTGGCTGTACCCTATGGTTCATATATAGCCTGTCACTTGTAAACACATCTATGTTTTTTTGGGAGTTGATGTATCAGATATTTGGCTCACAGCTGAAAATCTCAAGCCTAAGATTCATCCAAAGTTAATAGCTCTCTGTACAACATGAAGTAATGTTGTGGGACGGATTTCCCTCTTGTTGCTGTTGGACAAGGCTTGCCTGAGTGCAGCACAGAGATGAGGGGACGATTGATCAAGACGAGAGATTCTCCCCCTATTTTCCTGTACATGTTTTGTCGCGTCAGTTCTTTACACCCAAGTGCAATAAGAGGAAAATCTGCCTATATATCAGAGAGAACAGAAAACCAAAGCCCAATCTTCGTATATAAGTAACATGTATAAACAGCTTGAAAACTTGCTCTTGCGGTTCATGATATAGTCAAAACATGTCAACAGTTGTGGTTCTGTGGTCCATTTTCACTCACCTCATATTTCATAATAATACACGTCATCAACATTACCATTCAATTAAATGTAGTGCTGGTGAGTTGTCCTAGCTTTTAATTGATACACAAAATTACACCCATCTGCAGATATGATGGTGCCACCATTTTAAAGTAAATCAGAAACACAGACAGGAAGGAAAGCAACACATTAAGGCTGGCCACTAAATCAATCAATCATTTAATCTATAATGAAAAGACAGCTGAATAAACCACCGAGGTTCAATGAGATGGTGTAGACTGTTTGCATTCTGCAGTGTACACAAAGCATGCCATATGTGACTTTATGGCTTTTTAGAAAATCATACACAACTTACTGTAGTGACTTTATTTAACCAGGATTCATGGACCCGTGAGAGAGAGAGCCAAATAATACAATACAACACAACCCAGTAAAGTAAACTACTGCTTATATTTCAGTGACAACAATATTTACAACCTATTTTCCAACCCTGCCAGTTTACTCTAGCTGGAGGGGGAGAAAATAGCAGTTAAGTGGCTACTCCTCCTTCCACCTTAGTTCAAGCAAGAAGTGTTGCCTCACTTCCAGAGTTCTCAGCTTCTCCTTCTTACCCCCAAAAGCACTACTCCCAGTTTCTGCCTCTTTGATCCATTCCTTCATTGCCATCCATTTCACCTTTCCTCCATTGACTTCAATTTGTCTCTCTCTTCAGTACAACAAATTTCCCCTTCACTCCTCCCTTACCTTTCCCTTTCACTGCCATTACTCTACCCCCTCTTATTGAAATCTGCACTCCTTCTCCATTTCCCTATTGACATGCATTTCGCCTCACCTTCCACTTAGCATGCATTTTTCCCCCTCCCCTAATCTCGCTACACATTCTCTTTTCCCCTTAAAATACATTCCAACCCCTCTCCCCTTGCTTGCCATACATTCTAAACCATTGGGCAAGATTTTCATTTTGGGGTCAGGACCCTGATGCCGGCACCATTTCAGGGTCCCGACCCCACTCGACATTAGCACCTGACAGCTGATGTAATTTTCATGGAGGCAGCCAATCGGTGGTCTGCTGGCGTGTTTGCTGTCCAATTAGGGACAGTGGACGTGGTGAGGAGGTAGGAGATAGTCATGGTGGGCCTGATTTAAAGGAAAACCAGCAGCCATTCATGCGTGTGCTGAACTGTTTGGAATGGCAGAGAGCAGCAGTGCAGCAGGATATCAAGCAGCCATGTAAGGGTATCCCCACAATTTACCGAGGCCTCCCTGGAGGTGCTTTTAGAGGGGGTGGCAGAGCATCCTGCTTCTGGCAAGCAGCAAGAAAAAGCCAGCCAAAGCAGGCATGGATGGAGTTGACTGAGGAGGTGAGTAGCCACAGTGTTGTCAGCAGGACATTGCTGTAGTGAAGAAAATACTTCCATGACCTTCAGAGCTCTGGAAAGGTGAGTGCAATATGACACGCAGATGAAAGGCCTCCAGTTCTATAGTCACCAGCAAGCCCGTGAGCTGAGAAACCTGAGGGTGCATTGTGCTCAGGAACGGTGAGGATATGTGTGCCCAGGTGCACTCCTGAGCTGTGGGCAAAGGTCACACCACGAGGAGGCTACACTGGAGACAGTGACATCGCATTTTTGTGAACCACTGGATGCGGTGAAGGAGGGAACCATGGTCTTAACTCTAACTCTCTTGACCTTGCAGGAAAAAAACACACAACCCACGAGAAAGGGCTCGATCCAGTGGTGTAGTGGCACATCTCGCTATACTGACGGCCCCATGGTAGAGGAGGCCCTTGGTTTTACCAGGGTGGCAGCTCGGCAGGATGTCAGCGATGGCGAGATGGGAGTCTGTCTAAGACAGGATGAAAGGACCTTACCATCTCCAGCTGACAGGGATGGAGCTCCCTCCTCCTCTGTTTACTCCATGCCAATACCTAAGCTGTAATGGCCAGCAGCCATGGAGAGCATTCCTAACCAAATGTTGCTGCCTCCCACAGGGCCAGTGGTGGAGGGCGAGCCTCTGTATACCACTGTGCTGTCTGCGGCAACTTCAGAGGAGAAAGATACATACGAGGCAGCATCATCATAGCAATCAAGCCCATCCTCCACCAGCGCAGATACACTCACCTCGGTTGAGGCTCGCACAAGTTTAGAATGGGTGGGATCCAAGGTGACCAGCTTGACCAGACCCCTTGGAGGATGGAGAACAGACACAGCCATGCTCAGCTGGGTGGAGATGGGTCTTCCGGGAGATATGTGCCCAAATGTTGAAGTTCCCTGAGGCAATGTGGAGTCTTTGACAGAAAATAGAAGAGTCCATTCATGAGATGTGCTCTGCTATGTCTCAGGCATGTGCGTGCATGAGCTCATCCATTGCAAGAGTGGCCAGCCTCGTGGAGAGCCATACACGGCATCATGCTGAGTGGATGCAGGAACTGTGCACTGACATGCACAGAATATATGCCACATTCTGTAGTCTTATCTGGTCAGTGGCACTGAGGGCACAAAAATGTGTGGAGGGGCTGCCAGTCGTCCTCCAGGTGATGGTCCCCTCTAATGTTCAAGTGCGCCATGAAAGGACTGGGGCAGTCAGCGATGATGTTGAAGGGGCTACCCCTCATGGAGCACTGTCATTATCAATTGCCCACTTGGCCCTCTGACTGAGGCACCATCTATCCAGCGAGGCCCTGTGACCGAGGCTGCTCCTGAATCAATGCAGACCCCTCTGGCATGACAACACCATGGACAGCTGCCACGGGCATCTCAGCTGCAACCATACACATTGGAGCAACCTGGCTCCAGTTCAGCCGAGCCACAGGGGGAGCAGCCCGTAGGAGTGGCCACAAGTGGAAATGCCACATTGGTAGCTTCACTTTGTGATGCACTTGGGTGACTTATGTCATGGTTGTGTTCAGTGATAATGACTCAATGTAATGAAATGGTTGATGATTGATCCCAGACTTCTGTGATTCCAATGTTTTGATGCCATTACGGCACCAGAATGATGAAGTGGGCGCGCGACGCAAAGGTGTGTGGACGGGGACACATTGTGTGGCAGTGGCAACTTGTCTTCCAGGCATTGTGGAAGAAAAAGAACACGTCTCTGCGTCATTTGCATCTTGGAAGCAGTTGATCCATGTGAGAAAGATGAATTTCTGAGTCAAATGCCTTCCAGGATGAGGCACCCTCAGGTGCAACATGCAGCCCGAGCTTCCCTGCCATCCTGGTCAATGGGTTGATGCCTCATCTGGACCTGTGGAAGGCCTTGCAACGCAGGATCACCGTGCTCCACCACATCTTCCTCCTCCTCTAATGAAGACTTGTGCGCTCCTCCGCGTCTTCCTCCTCAAGGTCCATGTCATGCAGAGTGCAGCATATCACCATCATGCGAGACATCCTTGAGAAAGGGTACTGGATGATGCCCCCGTCTGGTCAAGGCACCAGAACCGCAACTTCAGGAGTCTGATGGCCTGCTCTATGGTGGCTCTTGGGCTGAGATGACAGTGGTTGTAGTGCCTCTGTGTCTCCGTTGTAGGGTTGCGCATAGGTGTCAGCAACTAGTTCTTCAATAGGTAGCCTTTGTCCCCTAGTAGCCATCCACATGTAGTCTCTCTGGTGGCATGAACAGCTGCGGCACCTGAAATTGCCTCAAGATGAGAGCGCCATGGCAACTGCCAGGAAACTGTGCACGCACCTGCAGAAAATTCTTGTGGTGATCGTACAACAGCTGGACGTTGAGGGAATGGAATCTCTTCCTAATGATAACTGCCCGTGGCTGCTCCTCCAGGGCTTTGATGGCCACATGAGTGCAGTTGATAACCCCCTGCACCTGAGGCAATCCAGTGATGGAGGAAAAACCCATAAGTCTGTAACTCAGTGTACGCTGATACCCTCTCATACAGGGCATCTATTAGCTGTCTGATGCTAGAATGGCAGCTGCTAGCGAGATGCCACTCATGTCCGCTGCCGGCCATTGAAATGACCCAGAGGCAAAGAGGTTCAGCATCACTATCAATTTCACGGCTACTGACAGAGCGTGGCCACGTGCCTGGTGAGGCCTGAGGTGCTCCTCCACGAGGGCAGACAAAATAGCAACCACCTGCCTTGATAAGCTCAGTCCGGTGGCACTGATGCTGCAACATCTCCAGGAAGCTGATTCTTTGGCAGTAGATCCTATGGTGAGTGAATCATCTTTGTGCTCTCCCTGCCCCTCATGAATTACCTCTGCGTCCCTCAGGACCACAGAGTTGCATTTATTGTAGGAGTGGTTGCTCCTCATCCCTGCTCATCGCCAACTCTGAGTCACTAAGCCCATGTCCAGGGATGGCCTTACTTCCCACCAGCTGCACTGTAATAGCTGCCAGGACCCCTTGCTATGCCCCACTGACCCCTGCATGTGCAGTCCCCAGCACTTACGCGGTAAACTCTCTGAGAGTTCTGCTCACACAATAGCCACTGTGTGCCAATGCATGAAGTGCTCACTGCTCTTTCCCGCTTTTATTTATTGTTAGGAAATCCCCCTGCCACCATGACAGGCTCCCCATTGTGCTGCCGCCTCTTCTCCATGGATGTAAATGTGACCCTGCGTGTTTCCCTTGCCTCTTCTCCAAAATGCCCTTCAATGAGCTCTCAATTGGCTCGCTTGCATCCTCAATTGATGACCCGTCACTTTCAGGCAAGTTGTTGCTACCCAATATAAGATGCCTCCACCAAAATCGCTGGGAGCTGGGACCGTGTCAGGAAGCCAGCACACCACTCGGCAATGTGACTTTGCCAGCACATCCGCCTCCGGTCTGGCCTCTGTTGCGCTATGAAAATTCAGCCTGTTCTCTCCCCTTGAATTCTGTCCCCTGCTTTCCCATACCCTTGCCATACATTCTTCCACCTCCACTCCTCTTGCCATGCATTCTGCTTTCCTCCCTTTGCATTGTGCCTCTCATCATGCATTCTTCCCTTCCCCATGGCAATATTTCCCTCACTCACTCTCATCTGTGGCTAATGCAACCCAATAGGGACTGCTTCTCTATTTTACACCACTTCCAACGCCAACAGCCCAGATTGCTGCTTCAGTACACTGGAGGTAGAACTTCCAATCTTGAGGGTTTCCACCTACAGCATACAGAGGCAACAACTGGGGCCATAATCAGTGGAAGTGGAACAAAGAGGAAGAGCGGGACCTGTATGGTGCATTAGCAGGATGGGGGAAAAGGGAGTTCTGGTTGTGCTGATTTGAGCCAGCAAACATTGACATGGTTGACCGAGCCATCAAAATGCTGACTGTCAGTGAGAAATAGTTGGGATGTGCTCTTAATATTGTGCTAAACCCTTTATTTGTGCCAACAGTTTCTGGTCTAGCTCAACCAACTGCAATCTGAAAGTAAACTGGACTAGCCATGGGCAGCAGTTTGGAAGATCCATCCTTTCATCTGCTGTCTTCAGGGAATCCTGCAGATTTACTTTTCAACTGTAGCTGGATGCACTAGATCCAGGCATGGCGAACCACTTCCTCTAGCATGGATCTTAGCGCAATCTGAAATTAGTTTATGGCTTACAAAAGAGTATCGTGCATCTTTAGTACCGCTGAGAGGCTGCATCATCACATGATAGACTGAAGGTCATTACTAAGCTATTTTACTTCATGGTTTTTCAGTACAAGGCTGGACCCAATCAAAGGACTCAGACAATGTCACACACTGTGAAAACAAAGCTGAAGTCTGAACCCGGGAGATAAGATTTTATTGCTTAACATTATGAATTTCTAGTTCCTTATTGTGGAGATTTCCGAACAGTACTTGAATTTGAAAGTAATGCTGCACAGTGTAGGGCAGTGTGTATTAGTCACTTCATGGTGCAGGACCTGAAAGTATATTAAACTACGTGGCAGGACCTCTGTCATTATTGGAGCTTTGCACAGTACATTGCCATATAATTCATTATTTGGCACACAGTAGTGTATTCTTTGGGAGCAATCTTTCCATTACCAGTCAGCCGTGAGTAGATAAGCAAGCCAAAAACTGACAAACAATCCCATCATCCACTGACAATTGTAATTACTTAATATGATGGTTCCTTTTTTTCTTTATACTTGAAAGATGTCCAATATTGCAGTGAAGTAAGAGACTTATAGTGGTGAAGCAATTCATAATAAAGAGGGCGCGTAGGCCAATAACATGTAAAGCCTGCATGTTTTAAATCTCAAAATATACAAATTATAACAACATATTTTTCAGGAGATGCACATTGATAAATGAGGGTGCATGTCATGGTTTTTGTGGTTTGCATTAACCATGAGTTCTGAAGAGTCCAAACTATTGCTTGCTTGCAGTCTATGACCTATGTCCATAAAGCCCACCCAACTCAGCTTTACTTGTGCTTTTATTTCTTACTCTGCTGACTTGCCTTGTTTGAATCTCTTGTGCCTCATTATTAGAGGAAAGTGAAAAGGAAAAGATTAGCAAGGACAAATGTGGGTCCATTACAGATGGAGACAGGAGAATTTATAATGGAGAATAGGGAAATGGCGGAGAAACTAAACAATTACTTTGTATCTGTCTTCACGGATGAAGACACAGAAAATCTCCCAAAAATACTTGGGAACCATGGGACTTATAAAAATGAGGAATTGAAAGAAATTAGTATGAATAAAGAGGTAGTACTCAAAAAATTAACTGAATTGAAGGTTGATAAATCCCCTAGACCAGATGAGCGACATCTCAGAACGTTGAAAGAGGTAGCTATAGAGATAGTGGATGCATTGGTGGTTATCATACAAAATTCTATAGATTTTGGAAAGGTTCCTGCAGACCAGAGAGTAGCAAATGTAACCCCACTATTTACGAAAGGAGGGAGAGAGAAAATGGAGAACTACTTACCTGTTAGATTGATGTCAGTAACAGGGAAAATGTTAGAATCTAAAGGATGTGATTATTAGAAACTTAGAAAATAAACTATGATTGGGCAGAGTCAACATGGATTTATGAAAGGGAAATCATGGCCGGAATTTTATGTCAGGGCGGAGGCGAGCCTGTCGCGGCTGGGTCTGGAAACCACCCAGTGATTTTATGTGGCCTAGGCCCTTAATTGGCCACAGGGAGACTTCCACCCC
Organism: Heterodontus francisci; assembly: GCF_036365525.1. NCBI lineage: Eukaryota > Metazoa > Chordata > Chondrichthyes > Heterodontiformes > Heterodontidae > Heterodontus > Heterodontus francisci. Next base: position 45,598,223 of record NC_090372.1, read on the forward strand.
TTTTAGGCAGCAAGTCCCGCCTCCAATAGCTGCCAGCCAATCAGCTGTGCTGCAGTGGGGGCGGCCTGTGCCATTGGGGGAGGGGCCCTCTGTGGGGCACAGGGTACCCAATCAGGAGGGTCCACCCCCACCGCCCAACCTGAGGTGCTGAGCCACCCACCCACCGCTGGTAATATAACAACAGCTTTAATTTGCCTGGGTGGGCGGGCCGTTTGTCACCTCCCACGACGCTCGTAAAATTGCAGTGGGAACGGGAAGGGGAAGAGAATAGCATCGCCTGCCTCCCACTCAATTTTATGTACCCCCCCCACCCCGCCCATTGGGGGCATAGCCCATATTTGACAAACCTGTTGGAGTTTTTTTGAGGATGTTATTTGCAACATAGATAAAGGAGAACCAGTGGATGTGGTGCATTTGGATTTTCAGAAGGCTTTTGATAAGGTCCCACACAGGGGATTAGAAAACAAAATTAGAGCACATAGTATTTGGGCTAACATACTGGTATGGATTGAGAATTGGTTAACAGAAAAAACAGAGAGTAGGAATAAATGGGTCATTTTCAGGTTGGCAGCCTGTTACTAGTGGGGCACCACAGGGATCAGTGCTGGGGCCACAGCTGTTCACAATCTATATCAAAGATGTGGATGTGGGAAGCAAATGTAATATTTCCAAATTTGTTGATGACACAAAACTAGGTCGGAATGTAAATTGTGAGGAGGATGCATGAAGGCTTCAAGGAGACCTGGACAGGCTAAGTGAGTGAGCAAGAACATGGCAGATGGAATATAATGTGAATAAGTGTGAAGTTATCCACTTTGGCAGAAAAACAGAAAGATAGAGTATTTCTTAAATGGTGAGAGATTGGGAAGTGTTAATGTCCAAAGAAACCTGGGTGTTCTTGTTCATGAGACACGAAAGGCTAGCATGCAGATGCAGCAAGCAATTAGGAAGGCAAATCTCCGAGAAATACAACGTTCCTCGGACTGCTACTCTCGCCGCATCCTGAGATCCACACTCAGTGCTATGCGCCGCCATATGCACACACTGGACCTCTCTCTCCAGCAGCACCGTCTCACCTTATCTCAAATCTGTTCTACTCCGCAGTTTCATCTCATCTTACGTCTCATCCGACGCATTAACAAAAAACTTTTTTTCTTCCTTTCAGGTGTTAAGGAACGCAAGCTCCAGCAGCTGATGGGGACTAATGCCCCACCAGATCCTCCTTCCGCTTCACTTCCCTCTGACCCCACCCCTTCTGATCTGACCCCTTGCCGTGTATTCACTATACCCTCTGACCTCCCCCTCTCTGATGCTGAGCGTTCTGTACTCAGCAAAGGACTCAGTTTTATCCCCTTACGCCCCCACCTCAATGAATTTCGCGCTCGGCATGACGTTGAGCTCTTCTTCCGTCGCCTCCGCCTCCGGGCTCACTTCTTTGACCAGGAGTCCTCCCCCCGACCAGCAGACCCATTCACCCGCCTCCAGCATTCTCCCTCTACCTGGACCCCTCACCCTGGCCTCTTACCCGCTCTTGATCTCTTCATTGAAAACTGTCGGCGAGACATTGGTCGTCTCAATTTCTCTGCCCCCCTCACTCACTCTAACCTGTCCCCCTCTGAACTTGAGGCACTCCGTTCTCTCAGGTCTAACCCCGACATGGTCATCAAACCTGCAGACAAGGGTGGTGCTGTTGTTGTATGGCGTACCGACCTCTACCTTGCAGAAGCTCAACGCCAACTCACAGACACCTCTTCCTACCTCCCTCTGGACCATGACCCCACCACCGAACATCAAGCCACCGTCCAAAGGACTGTCACTGACCTCATCTCCTCTGGAGATCTTCCCTCGACAGCTTCCAACCTCATAGTCCCGCAACCCCGGACAGCCCGCTTCTACCTCCTTCCCAAAATCCACAAACGGGACTGTCCCGGCAGACCCATTGTGTCAGCCTGCTCCTGCCCAACTGAACTTATTTCTTCCTATCTAGACTCTATCTTTTCTCCGCTGGTCCAGTCTCTTCCCACCTACATCCGTGACTCTTCTGACGCCCTACGTCATTTTGACAATTTCCAGTTTCCTGGTCCCAGCCGCCTCCTCTTCACTATGGACGTCCAATCGCTCTACACCTCCATCCCCCACCAGGATGGTTTGAGGGCTCTCCGCTTCTTCCTGGAACAGAGGCCCAACCAGTCCCCATCCACCACCACCCTCCTCCGCCTGGCTGAACTTGTTCTCACATTGAACAACTTCTCCTTCAACTCCACGCACTTCCTTCAAGTAAAAGGTGTCGCTATGGGTACCCGCATGGGTCCGAGTTATGCCTGTCTTTTTGTGGGATATGTCGAGCATTCTTTGTTCCAGTCCTACTCAGGCCCCCTCCCCCAACTCTTTTTCCGGTACATTGATGACTGTATCGGTGCCGTTTCCTGCTCCCGCCCCGAACTAGAAAACTTTATCAACTTTGCTTCCAATTTCCACCCTTCTCTCACCTTTACATGGTCCATCTCTGACACTTCCCTTCCCTTCCTCGACTTCTCTGTCTCCATCTCTGGGGATAGGTTGTCTACCAATATCCATTATAAGCCCACTGACTCCCACAGCTACCTCGACTACACTTCTTCACACCCTACCTCCTGTAAGGACTCCATTCCATTCTCCCAGTTTCTCCGTCTCCGACGCATCTGCTCTGATGATGCTACCTTCCATGACGGTGCTTCTGATATGACCTCCTTTTTCCTCAACCGAGGATTTCCCCCCACTGTGACAGGGCCCTCAACCGTGTCCGACCCATTCCCCGCACCTCTACCCTCACCCCTTCCCCTCCCTCCCAGAACCGTGACAGGGTTCCCCTTGTCCTCACTTTTCATCCCACCAGCCTCCATATCCAAAGGATCATCCTCCGCCATTTTCGCCACCTCCAGCGTGATGCCACTACCAGTCGCATCTTCCCCTCCCTTCCCCTGTCAGCATTCCGAAGGGATCGTTCCCTCCGTGACACCCTGGTCCACTCCTCCATTACCCCCACCACCTCGTCCCCGTCCCAGGGCACCTTCCCTTGCAATCGCAGGAGGTGTAATACCTGCCCATTTACCTCCTCTCTCCTCAGTATCCCAGGCCCCAAACACTCCTTTCAGGTGAAGCAGCGATTTACTTGTACTTCTTTCAATGTAGTATACTGTATTCGCTGCTCACAGTGTGGTCTCCTCTACATTGGGGAGACCAAGCGCAGACTGGGTGACCGCTTTGCGGAACATCTCCGCTCAGTCCGCAAGCAGGACCCTGAGCTTCCGGTTGCTTGCCATTTCAACACTCCCCCCTGCTCTCATGCTCACATCTCTGTCCTGGGATTGCTGCAGTGTTCCAGTGAACATCAACGCAAGCTCGAGGAACAGCATCTCATCTACCGATTAGGCACACTACAGCCTGCCGGACTGAACATTGAGTTCAATAATTTCAGAGCATGACAGCCCCCCACTTTACTTTCATTTTTAGTCATTTTCAGTTATTTTTTCTTCCTTTTTTTTGCATTCCTTTTTACATTTTTTGCATTTATTTCATTTCATCTTAGTTTGTTCAGTTTGCTTACCCACTGTTTTTTTCAGGTTGTTTTTCTTCAGGTTTGCACTTGCTGATGTTCTATATTCAGTATATTCACACCTAATCTGTACTAATGCTTTGTCTTTCAAAACACCATTAACATATTGTTTGCCTTTGCTCCGTGACCTTTTGGTCAGCTATGTGGCCTGGTCCAATCTGCACCTTCTCCTTTGTTATCTCTTGCCCAACCCCCACCTCACTTGTTTATAATCTGTGACTTTTCTAATATTTGTCAGTTCCGAAGAAGGGTCACTGACCCGAAACGTTAACTCTGCTTCTCTTTCCACAGATGCTGCCAGACCTGCTGAGTGAATCCAGCATTTCTTGTTTTTGAGGCAAATCTTATGTTGGCCTTCATCACAAGGGGATTTGAGTGCAGGAGTTAAAATGTCTTGCTGCAATTATATAGAGCCTTGGTGAGACTGCACCTGGAGTATTGTGTACAGTTTTGGTATCCTCATCTAAGGAAGGATATACTTGCCATAGAGGGAGTGCAACAGAGGTTCACCAGACTAATCCCTGGGATGGCAGGATTGTCTTATGAGGAGAGATTGGAAAAACGGCCTATATTCTCTAGAGTTTTGAAGAGTGAGAGGTGATCTCATTGAAACTTACAAAATTCTTACAGGCCATGACAGGGATAGGATGTAGATAGGATGTTTCCCCTGGCTGGTGAGTCCAGAACCAGGGGACATAGTCTCAGAATAAGGGGTAGGCCATTTAAGACTGAGATGACGAGGAATACCTTCACTTAGAGGGTGGTGAATCTTTGGAATTCTCTACCCCAGAGGGCTGTGGAAGCTCAATCATTGAGCATGTTCAACACAAAAATCTGGATACTAATGACATCAATGGATATGGCGATAGCGCAGTGAAGTGGTGTTGAGGTAGATGATCAGCCATGATCTAATTGAATGGTGGAGCAAGGTCGACGGGCTGAATGGCCTCCTCCTGCTCTTATGTTCCTATGGAGATCTGTTAGTAACAGCAGTATGTGGTAATGGGAAGACGAATGTAAATTTAATAGGTAATCCAGAAGGCTCCATGGTATATACCTAAATGGCACTCCTAGACAAAAGGCTTGTACAGTAGTAAACTATGGGGTCTCCTGTGTTGTTCCTCATGACAAGTCAAGGATACATTGTCTTTGACTGTTGATGTGGAAATGTGGAGTGTGGCCATAGCTTGATAATTTACACATCCAGGCTAAAAGAAACCAGCCTGAAACGACTTCCCTTTTTTAATATTTTGAACCATGACATGTGAAATGTCTTGGATGTGTGATAAATAGGCACAAGCACTGGGGGATGGGAAGAAGGTGACATGTTCGCACACTCCCCCAAATATTCTTGCTACAGTTGTATCTCTCTCTTCCTTTCTTTAAATTCAGGGAGTCATCCTCAATATCTCCCCTCCCTAGAGCTTTATATATGTCTCTTTCTCTGGTACCATAGAACCATAGAGCATAGAAACAGGCCATTTGGCACATCGTGTTTTTGCTAGCTTATTGAAAGAACAATCCAATTAGTCCCATTCCCCTGATCTTTCCTCATAATTCTGCAAATTTCTCCTTTTCAAGTATATATCCATTTCCCTTTTCTAAGTTACCATTGAATTTTTTTTCCACCACCCTTTCAGGCAATGCATTCCAGATCGTAACTATTTGTGGGTAAAAAAAAATTCTCCTCATCTCCCCGCCCCCCCACCGCAACACCCCACTCCCCCAAATACAGTAGGTCCAAACATATGATAGCTAACATCTCAGGAAGAACAAGTCCATTATAATAGTTCCATTGGGCTAGAAATTGGTCAGTACTATTTTTTGGGCAGGGGAGTCATGATTCACAACTTGCCCATTGCTGTGGAGGTAGGCATCATGTACATTTGGTGCTGCCTCCTCTTTTACATGATTGTGATGTAAGTCAGAGTGGGACCTGTGCTGCTGCCAACCTGAGCGGCGAGCTGAAGACCAAGGAGTATGTGCTGTTCGCACATGGTGCTGCTAGCCTGCTCCTCCTAAAGGCAGTTTGTCCCTCTTAAAGAGAAGCTGCACTGAATCACAGGAGGCTGCTGCAATTTTGAAGAAAGAAAATGGAACACCTGGGTAGAAGAGGGCTTCCAGGTTCACCGATGCGGCACCGGAGGCATTTGTCATGGAGGTAGATAGGAGGAGAGATGCCATGGTTCCTCGGTGGGGGTGGGGGGGGGGGGGGTTGCAGAGGGCCTCAAGGACTAGCCTCAGAATGGATGGGAGCAGGTGACCAGGGAAGACAATTTCCAGAGTCTGTCCTTGAGGATGTGACAACACAGGAAGTCTAATGAGTTCATGTGGGTGGTCAAGGTCAGTGAATGCATCTTCACATGACATTTTCTCCTCAACACAGCAGCAGTCTCTGACACTGCTCAATGCACCACATGCTCATCACTCACCCATTAGCAATCCCTGGCCCTCAAGACTCACAAATACCATCCAGATACTCCACCTCACTTTCACACACATTCCCAGTGATGCCAGCCTCACACCAAACCCCCATTGCTTCCACATACCTCCAGTTACTCAACTGTGGCAGGCACATCTCCCAAACACAGTGAAACACAATCACCTTTATTCTGCCCTCTCTTGCAGGACAAGGTGGCACATACTAAATGGGAGCAGAGCAGAGCCAGTGGAAGACAAGGATGCTGAAACCACTGAGCCCAGGAGAGATGCTTCTCCAGATCATGAGACCAACTGTGGCCTAGCCCGTGGTGTCCAGAGTTGCTGAGAACATTGAGGATGATGATATATTCATGCCTTATGCTTTACTCAACACCCCGCTCACCTTCATCCTGCTACCTGGCATGATGAGCAAGTTACAGATGGCATAACCATGGCCTCTTGGTTTACCCTCAAACACCTTCCCTCAACCCAACATTCTGATTTTCTGCTCTCAGACACCCAAGAACTGCCACCTACCCAGCCACAGCACACCCAGGAGGAAGAGACAGCAATAGCACAGGACTTAAGATGAGGCCCCATCACTTGATCTGACACTTGCAGCCACCAGCACAGATACTAGCACTGCATGTAGCTGAGAGGTTAGTATAGAGTTGGGGTTTGCATGTGGTGAGTCACCGGGCACGAGTGGGCTGCAACCAGGCCAGGGGAAAGCATAGTTCATGTGCCATCTCATCGGAGGGCGAGGTCACAGACGGGTTCTGCTACAGGGGACTCAGAAAAGGATCTCACTGAGGCAGCATACAGAAGAATGCTAATGAGGATGCTGACCCAGAGGCACTGCAACTGGAGCCCTCATACTTGTTGCAGCCTTTGTGTGGACAGGTCACCAAATCCTCTCTGCCCTCCCTGTGAGGATGCAGCAATACTTTCTGCCAAATCCAGCAACTCACCACAACACCTCCATAAACACTCCACAGTACTTCCAGAGACTTTGCAATAGCAATAAGCTATTCCAAATCACCTTTCCTACAAGTTGGGTGCCTGGCCCCTTAAATAACATTAGGTCTAGGTCCCTCTTGCAACTTGTTCTTTGGTGAGTGACACTTGAATACAATGAATGCAGCTGCATGGTCCAAGTTTGCAGTTAAAGCATCAAGTCAGTCGATCGGGCTAAATGACATCATGACATCACTGATTCAAAGGCTTCCGGCGCATGCAGGGGATACCCATATGAGCACCCTTCTCAGTGCGGCTGCACAGGAAGCAGCTGGAGGTGCAGCACACATCATTCGAAGGCAGTACAGCTTCCATAGTGCCCATCTCCAGCAGCGCTACACATCTGAATTTCACACTCATTGTATTTATTATCCGGATTCTTTAAGGATTCCCATTCCTCCAAATCCTGTGAAGGAAGGGTTTTGCATGAGCATAACATGAATATCAAGATTATTACTTGGCTTATTTAAAGTAAATCTCACATCAATAATGAATGTGACTAAATAAGTAACAGTTCATCATTAATATTCCAGCCACAAGTCTTGATTATGAAGTGGCTTCAGACTTCCATTAATTCATTATGAGCTTGCCCACACTGGTTGGCTTACACCAGAGAGTGGATTCAGATAAACATGAACTCCAAAATGCTTTATACAATTTGGATAAACTAGAAGAATCATTGTGGGAGTGCAGAAGATAAACAACTTCTTCCAGCAGGCAAGGCTGCAGACCATCAGCATGAAGTTGGAAAATGACCCTGGTGGATGCCAAAACCAAAAGCATTGCATTTTCCAGCAATAGCATCACTGCAAAACTTCACCAAAAAATAGATATTACTTATTGTACAGGAGCCAACTTGGCTATACCAAAATATAATGATGGTCAGGATGCAGGCTTAGATGGAAACCAATGCTGAACCTCTGAGCAAAGGAAAGAAAATGAGGGTGAAAAATTGCCCTAGGCTAAGTTTGTCCCCTTTTTTGCTTGAATCCTACCCAATTTTGGTGAGAAAGCAGAGGAAAATTCAGCCCGTGGTGTTTAAGTTAGTGTTTACATGGATGTTCAAACTATCTTAAGAAGAAAATGGATGAAATGTTTTTGAGATCCCACACCACTGATGCAACCTCACACACACACTGGCAACTTATCAGCAAATAGTCCACTACTCATGATTTCCCATTCACTAAGATTACTTATAGGGCACACTAGTATAGTGGTTACAGTTACTAGCCCAGTAACTCAGGTCATGAGTTCAACATTCACTGTGATAAGTTTTGACTATTAATTTAATGTATCTGTTCACTTTTGGGCTGACATCAGAACAACAGAGTAGTGTTACGAGCAGGTGATAAAGGTGTCTAGGGATCTTTTATTGTCTTCACCTGGTCTTATTGCAACAGGGTTTAATTTTAAACACACTGTGTTTTGAGCTCCCTCTTTGTGAATCCTTGTTCACAGCTTTCCAATTGTAAGGCAAAGAAATGAGCACACCAATTTTTCTTTTAGGTTTAAAGAAGAAAAGTGAAATTTATTAAACCTGAAACTTAAAACTCTAATTCGGTTAATGCCCATGGCTATACGCCTTGCCCACGCTAGCATGCACATGCAATACACACATGCAAATAGAGACAGAAAAGAGAAGAAAAATAAAATGGAGAGGTTTGAGGCAATATCAGAAGAGTTTCTTGTTTATTGTGCTTCTGATGCATTGTGGTCCTTTTGTAAGTAGTCTTGCCTTTCATTGGGGCCCAGTACTCTTCTTAAATCTTGTTTACTGTAAGAGACTTTTCTCTCTTGGGGTTCATGTGTCTTCAATGGTTTCCGAAGCTGATGAGAGCGAGATGAAAGCAGACAGGAGAGAGGTGTTCTCAGTCCGGGAGAAAACAGCCTTCTGATGTTAAATTCCCTGTTGGAAGCTCAAATTCGAAAAAACACCAACAGTCAGTCAGTCATGTGACCAAACTGGCTCAACCACATCTGTTTGTGTATTCAGCCATCTTAGTAGTTAACCTGGAATGCTTCAATGTCTGGTAATCAAAGTCCATTGTAGTTTAAATTGGAGCAGGGAATAGCTCCTTTGTCCTTTGAAGTACTTGCCTGTTGATATGCTAATGTCTCTCTCCAGCCAAAGTCTCCAATTGTTTTTTAAAGCAAGTTCTTTCTTCACCATCAGCAGTTTAAAATCAATGTTCATGTGGCGAAATTAATTTTCCTCATTCTTGGCAGATGGGGGCTTGCCTGACAGTAGATAAGGCAAAAAAAAGTAAACTTATGTCAGATGCCAAGAGAGCTATACAGCAGAAAGCCTAGAGGAGCATAGAAAGTGCTGGGGTGAAATCAGTGGAGGAGTGGTGTTAAATCATGTCCTCATCATACATGGCCTCCCCCCTCCACAGTGCAAATTGTGGAGAGCACAGCAGATCATCACAAAAGGTGAGACCCTTGCTGGGGCATAATGCAGCACTCCACCAGATCGATCCAGGCAACGCTGAAGTGAACTGGGTTACTAGGCTAGGAGATAGAACAATAGAGAAGCAGTGGCTGACATTTAAGGGGATATTTCAGAATACTCAGAATAAGTATATTCCTACCATAAAGAAAAATTCGAAAGGGATGACCCACCATCCGTGGTTAACTAAAGAAATTAAGGAATGCATATAATTATGCAAAAATGAGTGGCAGGTCAGATGTTTGGTCAGAATATAAAGAATGGCAGAGAATGTCTAAAAGGTTAATCAGGAGAAGGAAATTACAGTATGAGAGGAAGCTAGCTAGAAAGGTAAAAACAGATAGCAAGAGTTTCTACAGCTATTTAAAAAGGAAAAGAGTAAGTAAAGTGAGTGTTAGTCCTCTAGAGAGTGAGAATGGGGAGTAAATAATAAGGAAATGGCAGATGAAATGAACAAATACTTTGCTTCTGTCTTCACTGTAGAGGATACAAAAAAGATTCCGGTAATAGCTGTAAATCAGGAGGTGAAATTTTAATCACCAGGCAAGCAATACCGAGTAAACTGATGGAGCTGCGGCCTGACAAGTCCCCGGGTCCTGATTTTTTTTTTTATTCATTCATGGGATGTGGGCATCACTGGCCAGGCCAGCATTTATTGCCCATCCCTAATTGCCCTTGAGAAGGTGGTGGTGAGCTGCCTTCTTGAACCACTGCAGTCCAATGGCTTCATCTTAGGGTCTTAAAAGAGGTGGATCATGAGGTAGTAGTGTTAATTTTTCAAAATACACTACATTCTGGAAAGGTTCCAACAGACTGGAAAGTAGCAAATATAACCCCTCTATTCAAGAAGAGGAGCAGGTAGAAAGCAGGTAACTATAGGCCAGTTAGCTTGACGCCTGCCTTAGGGAAGGTGTTAGAATCAATCATTAAGGAGGCTATAGCTCGGAACTTAGGAAACCGCAAGGTAATCGGGAATAGTCAGCATTGTTTCGTGAAAGGGAAATCATGTTTAACCAATTTATTGGAGTTCTTCAAAGGAATAACATGTGCTCTGGATAAACGAAGTAGGAGCTCGTGATGTAGGGGGTAACCCATTAGCATGAATAGAAGATGTGGGAAAATGTGAAGTTGGCAGGAAGAATAAAAAAGCAGAGTATTACTTAAACGGAGAACAACTGCAGAATTCCGAGGTGTTCTAGTGCATGAGTCACAAAATGTTAGTATGCAGGTACAGCAAGTAATAAAGAAGGCGAATGGAATGCTATCCTTTATTACGAAAGGAATTGAAAATAAAAGTAAGGATGTTATGTTTCAGTTATACAGGGCATTGGTGAGACCACATCTCGAACACTGTGTGCAGTTTTAACCTCCTTATTTAAGGAAGGCAACTGGGTCCTGGCCGTCCACAGTCCTCCATCCGTCAGTGGCCTCAGCTGTCTCAGCCTTAGTCAGCTGCTTGGGCACATGTGCGGTGCTCTCATCAGCATGTGGCCCTGGTTCTACAGCTGAGCCGAAACCCATCGAGGTGAAAGTATCTGCACTGGTGGAAGGTGCAGGAGAGCCATGTGATGGTGCATCCTCTGACTCTTGATCCACCTCAGAGGTGGAATTAGGTCCCCCTTCTACTAGATTCTCCTGTGATTGTCAACATGCATGAGTGAACACAACATGGGTGGGTTAGGCTGTGCAGATCTTTTCATGCCAACCACGTGTGATGTGGGTCTCCAGAAGTGATCTACATGTCGATGGAAGACAATCCTCATTCTCTTGCACGGAGACTCCAGTCTCACCATCCGCTATTGAGCGGCCACCCTAGGTCCCCGCTAGTTCGAGTGTCTCCTCCTCAGCCGTGGAGAGAGGTCTGATAACTGGATGCTTTCACCAGTCCGTGATGTCTCCCTGCTGTTATGGGTCCTCTTGTCCTGCAAGTGGAAAGAGGGAAATAGTCACCCTTCGCAGAGAGAACATCATGACAGTTCTGCCAGTGACAGCTCCTCATCCCCTAGTGGGATATTAAATATTGCTTGTCCTCCCATCAACTGTCAGGGGAGTTACTGGGAGTTACTTGTGAAAGAAGGGGGCCTGTGGTTGAGATGCAACCAGGCTCACTAAATCCAGCCCTTAATTTCCTCTGAAGTTGCTTGGCAAGCCACTCAGTTGTAAAAAAAATCCATTTCTACTTGAGGAGAAGTCCACCAACATCTTCATAGAGCAACCAGGGATGGACAATAAATGTGGCCTTGATAACATTGCCCACAGTCTGAGAACAAACTTTTAAAAAGGCTCTGCTGTTGGGTTTTTCTAGATATTTTGTCCAATAGGTTTTGGGAACAAGAAAAAGACCATACAGCCTTTTTGATAGGTTTTAATGCCTACTCCCCATGACTTCAATCACGTCCATCTTGAATTACATTTTGAACATTTGCTTTCCGATTCAGCTTCCCACCCTTCAAAGTTGTACCATTTTCACTTGATATTATAAATTTTATTTTTATTGGTCAAGGAAGGGAAGGTGAGAAACTGTCACAGTGACTGTATCTCAGAATAATTTGTGTTGTCAGGTGATTGAGGAGATTTTTTTTTGGTGGGGACAATATTAGGAAAGTAGGTCTGACATGATAATTTCTGACAGGCAAAATTACGTGCCAGGAGTAAAGGCCTGCTACCCGACGCGAACCCGACGGGACCCGACGACATGTGTTGGGCTCAGTTCGCACTTCCGGGTCCAGCATTTGGGCTTGGGTAGGGTCGGGCCGGATCGGACACGCTCTATCACCACCTCAGGTAAGAGACTCTAATGTTAATTTACTTTTTGGATTTTAAAAGTGGTTTTGTTACAGTTATTTTAAGCTTGTGCAAGTAAGGAACAAAGTGAAAAACAAAAGGTAAGTTAACTGATGGTCGGGTTGGGTAGGGCGCGGGAAAAAATGGAAGGACTCAGGCCAGGTCAGGTCTCATTTGCAGACCCAAGCAGTCCTTTAGCCAGGAGTATAAATTCATAAAATTGTTTCTAAAGATTGCATACACATGCAATCAATTAGAAAAAAGAAATTTGATACATCAGGATAGACATTACACTCACAATAGTCAACACAGAAAAAAAAAACAGCATTAAGATGGATGAGCAGGTAGGTAATCAGTTGGATAGCTAATTGGAAAGTACGTACATAATGTTAGATAGATGACAAAAAAAGTTGCATTTATACAGTACCTTTAATGGAGTAAAACGTGTGAATGTAGTGAAGGTGTCGACAAACATGGAGCACAAGGAGTGCAATGGCAGCTGATGACAGTAGCACTGACAGCTGTTATTGACACAACCTAAATGGAACAAAAATCATTGTCTAAAAGAAGCACAGCACAAGTGAAGTTACCAGGGAGCGGCTTCAGGACAGATTTTACAAATTAGTCTATCTGACACAGATCTTTATACAATAGGGTTGCATATCAGGAACTTGGGAGCAGAGGTCAGTGTGCGTTGCACGACTTTTCATAATAGAAAAATCAAGCTGGTCTCGCTGACCTCAGATGATAATTATCTGTTATGAACTATAATATTGTCTGAAACTGACAATTAGATTACCGCCTTGCAATCATTCCTATATTTGCTCTTCTCCATTAAATGTTGAGTTCATGTGATGACCACGATCACCATCACAGAAAAAAATTGCATTTATATAGAGCCTTTCACAAGCTCAGGACTTCCTAAGCTGCTAAACAACCAATGAAGAACATTTGAAGTGCAGTTACTGCTGTAAAGTAGGAACCACAGTAGCCAATTTGTGAACAGCAAGCTCCCACAAACAGCAAAGAAGTAAATGCCGAGATAATCTGCTTTTGTGATGATGGTTGAGGGATAAATATTGGGGAGAACTCACTTGCTTCTGTTCAAGATGGTGCCATGAGATCCTTTACATCCTCCTGAGAGGGAAGACGGGCCTCGGTTTAACATCTCATCCAAAATGTGGCACCTCTAACACTCAGAATTCCCTCAGTACTACATTGAAATATCAGCCTAGATTTTGACTTCATGTCTCTGGAGTGTGGCTTAAACCCACAACCTCTGACTTAGGCGAGAGTGCTACCACTGAACCAAGGCTGACAACAGTACTTATTACAAACAATATGAAATGTAATGGCAGACAGCTACTGTTAGATGACAATCCATTCTAAATATTTCCATTAGGACATCAGTTAAAGTTGGTTCCATTTGCTGTTTCCTCTGTGATATGTGATTTAGACACTGTTTAGCTCACATAACATAAAATAGACTATCTAACTGAATATCAAAGTTGATCTAATGTTAAAAGAATTATTTATTTTTTATGTATGTATGAATTAACCATAGTCTTGTTGAGATATATGTCAATGTATTTTGCAGGTAATACCTCTCTTTTAACTCTTTTCACTAACAGGATGCAGCCGTCAAGCCAAAAAGACGTCCTGCCTATCACACACATGAGTAATGTGATATATGAATTTCAATGCCAGCGTGATGCTCGGTATTCCCTTCCACTGTTCGCAACAGGCAAGGTACGGGCCGTACCCAACCAGCCCGTGCTTGCAAAACGCAAAACATAGTGTCCAACATTAGATGTGATTCTGTGATTGGACAACATGTGCTAAATAATCTGCAGTGTGCTAAGAACTACACTGACAACCAATTTAAGATTGTCAGTAGGGCTCACAGTTTGTGCATTTGCACATAATGGAAGCTACATATAGTAATACACAGGGCACTGCTCTTTGCAAACAGAAAGAACATGTACACACATTGCGCCTGTTTCATATAAACAAAGTAAGTGACAGCTGGTTCATTCCTCAGGGTCATGCTTGACCAATCGGAGTCAAGCTGCCTGGTTTAAATTTCAAACAAAGCTTGGCAGTTAACTGTCAGTCACCGTAAACTGGTGCATTCTCCATGGCAAAGTCTCTACCAGTCAGAGTTCACTTGCCAACCAATCAGTACTCTCTTCTCATATAGTATCAAGTTTTTGTTTTCCCTTACATTGGTATTCTTTCAGATTGTCCTGATGAGTGCAAGATGAAAAGCTTCGACAACGTATCTCTTTTAAATCATTTTCCCTTTTACCTATCTTCTCCAGTCTCCTTGGCAATGTAATTTATTGGTTATGATCTGAAACCAGTAAACCGGATGTTGTGAGTTCAAATTCTACCGTGATAAATTGGGTCCAATACATCTTGGAGTATTTTAATAAGATTAAATAATAAGAGAGACAAAGGGAGGGGAAGATATTAATAGATGCACCAATCACAGAGATGAGTCAATTGACCTACAAACTGGGCACTCAAAAGTCCTAAACAATCAAGGCTAATTTCTGCAGCCATGGCTCATGATAGCTCTGCAGTATCCAGGGACATCAGCTGAACACAGGATAATATCAAGCTCACCATTGGAATGTCAATACAGCACTTCAGGTGTCTGGATATACCGGGGGGCAACCTGCAACCCATTCTGGCTAAGGTTTCAAGGATCAATTTTGTGTGCTGCCTGCATAACTTAAACCTGTCAGGCACTTCATAAATATCAAACACCTACCATCTGATGAAACATGTTCATAAACCTTTGTAAGCACACCCTGCAACCTAATTTATATCATCAAACAAGTCATGTGTTGGATTTCATGCTGCTTCTCCTTGGTGAAAGGTGATGAATATGCTGTTAAATCATAGCCTTGTAACCTCTTTTAAGTGCGACCTCAGTCGCAGCAGATTGTCAGGCTGGGATCTTCATGTACCAGTCTTTTAGAATTGAGATGGCTGTTTCCTCCTGCCAGCTCAGTCCTGAAGTGCACCTGCTGTAGGCTGTGCCAGCTCTGTTGCTGCGAGGGTAGTTTGATGTGGGAGAAATCTTGAGTGACGCCACCATTTGTGCTCATTCTAGTCATTGATCACTGTCACAACAATCCGAACAAAATCACTTTAAATCTTGCAGCAAAATGTGACTTGCTGCCCACCAATGGGTAAGATGCAAATCACAGACATTTTTCATGACCTAAAGGTCACCCATATTATTCATGTGACGGACCCCAGAAATATATGCAGAGTTCGTGCACTATGATCTAGGGAGTCCCCTACTTTCAGCCATGTGTCTTTATATGTTGCAGGCAGGTTGTGATGGGGATATTATGGTCATATAATAGAAAGAGAGTCAGTCTATTTTCTCAAAGCACAAAAATCACTCTAAAACTTTGGCCTTCCAGTGACCTCCTGTCTTAACTCTAGCCCAATAAATAGGCCGGAACCTATATATGTCAGGTCTCAGTCTTCACTGGGCGTTTCCATGAGGGCCTTGTCATAGGCAAAATCTTTGTCTTTCCTAAATGTGGTTCCCCACAATGTAGGAGGCATAACCCAGGACTCACAACCCTGCTTTGTGCCATCATAGGTACATGTTTGAAAGCTGCTACACTCAGTTGAGGTGAGGCATTCTGGCACAGGAGGTCACGTGGATGGTCAGGCCATGGAAGCAGTCTGTACCTGAGGATGAGTAAAAAGTTTTTTGCATTTCTTTACAGAGGGTTAATGATCAATTCTTGGGTGGCGGGGTGGGGGGTGATGGTGATTGGCATGGGAGAGAGACTAAATCCCCTCACTAACCTCCACATTCCTCAGGCAGCAGGTACCAATGTTTCCAGTTTGGTGGGCACCCAATATACAATCCTAGTGGCACAGGCTTCCACTGACAACCACCCCACCCCACCCCACCAAAACTGAAATGGTCAGTGCTAGAGGGCTTCACAGGCATAATTCCAGCATAACTAGCAAAATTGCAGTCTGTGAAAATTTGACTGCATTAGTGAAGAAGAAAAAACAGTGATCAAAAATGCCAGCAAGTACTTTAGGAGGCATTTTGACTTTCTGTGGCACAGTAAAATAAAACATTCCCTATCCTTTCTAAAATTGTGTTCTGTTCTGTTTCATGATCAAGTTTAAAGAGGGCAGTGCTAAAAGTCCTGCCTGAGAGTTTTTCAGAGCTTGTCCTGGTTGACAGACATGTTTCATGTGCTTTCCACCCCAGATGCTAATTTCAGGGATGTGTTAGTATGCAGTATTCACATTGCTATGAGAATATATTTAAATAAGAAGGTAAAGTACAAGTGTTCATCTGTCCCAGTAACATGGGGAATGTGAGAACAGGCCCGGAAGTTACAAGAGTCACAATCTGGTTCATTAAGCTTTATATTTGACGACAGTATAGAGATGAGTCAAAGTGCCTCATAAAAGGAAAGCACACAGGGATGGAGAAGAAATGATGGAGCTTTACTCCATTATGCTTTAGCCTGCCCTCCTAACTGTTTATTTATTACTGTTGTCAAGGTAACACTACTAGGAATCATTAAGACAAAAATGCTCCTGTTTCACTGCCATACTTTGCCAGAAGTGCAGCAGAAACTGTGCTTGCACACGTAGACAGGATTTCCACTGCACTTCCAGCCAAGATACGGGAGAGGTTGGGACAGAGCAGGAGCAGCTCTGAGGAAATTCCTGACCTTTTTCTTTTAACACTTCTCACAAAGATTGAAGGGAGTCATAAAGGGATTGGCACAAAGATTGTGGGATTCTGGAGCTGGCTTTACATCTTCTCAAGCAACTCCATGAAAATTATACACAGCTCTTGTAGATGCCTATGGGGGGAGAATTTGGTTTCAGCTCATTTTTGTGCATGAGATCAGTGTTGTGTTTGATATGCGCATCAAATGCCAGAGGCCCAAAGCCTGTCCCTAATTGGACCTCAATCCTCAACACCATAACTCCAGTGAGCTGCAGAGCCAATCAAGCATGCAGAGGCAGTGTTCCAGACCAATTTGGACTGGCTGCAATGCTGGCGGCAGCCCTCAGTTTGCTCTTGTTGGGCGGTGGTGGAGGGAATATAAGCATGCCAGCAGTGGCCCTCAGGTAGGCCCAGGTAAGGGGGGCCATGGAGCATTTGTCTGTAACTGTTACTGCGGAGTCAAGAGCAGCTAAGAACTCTGAATGATTAATTTGTGAAAAAGATAATTTCACAGAATGCCGTGACAGGTCAGCAAAGCTTTCTTTTCTTCCAATATAAAAATCCATCCTAATCCTTTCGATGTCGAAACAACAGATCAACTAGTGCAGAGATGTCCAACCTGCAGGTTGTGGCCACATATGGCAGATGGAGTTTAATTCGGACAAATGTGAGGTAATGCATTTTGGAAGGTCTAATGCAGGTGGGAAGTATACAGTAAATGGCAGAACCCTTAGGAGTATTGACAAGCAGAGAGATCTGGGCGTACAGGTCCACAGGTCACTGAAAGTGACAACGCAGGTGGATAAGGTAGTCAAGAAGACATACGGCATGCTTGCCTTCATCGGTCGGGGCATAGAGTATAAAAATAGGCAAGTCATGCTGCAGCTGCACAGAACTTTAGTTAGGCCACACTTAGAATATTGCGTGCAATTCTGGTCGCCACACAACCAGAAGGATGTGGAGGCTTTGGAGATGGTACAGAAGAGGTTAACCAGGATGTTGCCTGGTCTGGAGGGCATTAGCTATGAGGAGAGGTTGGATAAACTTGGATTGTTTTCACTGGAACGACGGAGGTGGAGGGGCGACATGATAGAGGTTTACAAAGTTATAAGCGGCATGAACAGAGTGGATAGTCAGAAGCTTTTTCCCAGGGTGGAAGAGTCAGTTACTAGGGGACATAGGTTTAAGGTGCGAGGGGCAAAGTTTAGAGGGGATGTGCGAGGCAAGTTCTTTACACAGAGGGTGGTGAGTGCCTGGAACTTGTTGCCGGGGGAGGTGGTGGAAGCAGGTACCATGGAGACGTTTAAGAGGCATCTTGACAAATACACGAATAGGATGGGAATAGAGGGATATGGACCCCGGAAGTGCAGAAGGTTTTAGTTTAGGCAGGCATCAAGATCGGACCAGGCTGGGAGGGCCGAATGCCGTGTTCCTGTGCTGTACTGTTCTTTGTTCTTACCGCACATAGTGAGAAAATTTACCCTTTTGCACCTGTACAGCAAACAAAGTTGAAAGCTTGGACAGCTCTAATCTAGCAGCTTTGGGGGAAGGGAGCTTGCAGGTAGGCCCTGCAGATAGCTATATGACATAGACATGAGAGAATATAAAATGTATCCCAATGGACAAATGTTAAGTCTGAAAATCTTAATGTACTTTTTGAAGCTAATAAAACCTGGCGTTATTGAAAGGTGGTCCCTTTCATATTTAAACATTTAAACTACCTGACTTTCTCAATAGAATTTTTTTTTTACATTTTATTATACATGTCATTTCATTTTACCAATTCAGCCATTTTTTGTATCTTTTTCCATCAGCTCTTGCCAGGTCGGATATCTTAAACCACAGCTGAGAAGATATATGGGTGAATGAACATTTCCACAGCTTTTGACAGTTCTGATTTGTGCCTGGCTAGGAGGACAGGCTAAAGTATAACTAGACGTGAAGCCCTATTCCCCTTCCCCCATCCAATAAGGAGAGAAAAATTAGTGTTTGCGAGAAAGCTAGCTCGAAATATAAAAATGGATAGTAAGTATTTAAAAAGGAAAAGAGTAATTAAAGTGAGTATTGGTCCTCTAGAGAGTGAGTCTGAGAAATTAATAATGGGAATAAGGAAACGGCAGAAGCATTGAAAAGATATTTTGTGTCTGTCTTCACTGTAGAAGACACAAATAGTATCCCAGACATGTAAATCAAGAGGTGAAAGGGAGGGAGGAACTTAAAACAATTACAATCACCAGGGAAAGGGTAGTGAGAAAACTATGAGAAATAAAGGCTGACAGGTCCTCAGGACCTGATGGTATACATCCTAGGGTCTTAAAAGGAGTAGCTGCTGAGATAGTAGATGTAATTTTTATGTTGTAATTTTCCAAAATTCCCTCAATTCTGGAAAGGTTCCATCAGATTGGAAAATAGTGAATGTAACTCCTCTTTTCAATAGAGGAGGGAGACAGAA
The DNA here is from genome assembly GCF_036365525.1 of Heterodontus francisci. Lineage (NCBI taxonomy): Eukaryota > Metazoa > Chordata > Chondrichthyes > Heterodontiformes > Heterodontidae > Heterodontus > Heterodontus francisci. The sequence goes on from NC_090372.1 coordinate 45,617,673, forward strand.
AGCAGGAAACTACAGGCCAGTTAGCCTAACATCTGTCATAGGGAAAATGCTGTAATCTATTATTAGGGAGGTTATAGCAGGGCACCTAGAAACTCTTAAAACAATCAAGCAAAGTCAACATGGTTTTGTGAAAGGGAAATCATGTTGACTAATTCATTAAAGTTCTTTGAGGAAGTAACAAACAACATGGATAAAGGGGAACCTATAGATGTGTTTTCCTTGGATTTCCAAAAGGAGATAAGGTGCCACATCAAAGGTTACTACACAAAATAAGAGCTCATGATGTAATAGGTAACACATTAGCAGAATAATGGTTTGGTTAGCTAACAGGAAACAGAGAGTAGGGGTAAATGGGGAATTTTTTAGGTTGGCAAGCTGTAACTAGTGGAGTGCCACAGGGATTAGTGCTGGGGCCTCAACTACTTACAATCTATATCAATGACTGGGATGAAGGGACCAAATGTATGGTTGCTAAATTGCTGATGACACAAAGATACGTGGGATAGTAAGTTGTGAAGAGGATATTAAGAGTCTGCAGAGGGATATAGATAGGTTAAGTGAGCGGACATAAATTTGGCAGATGAAGTATAATGTGGGAAAATATTAACTTGTCCACTTTGGCAGGAAGAATAGAAAAGCAGTATATTATTTAAATGAAGAGAGATTGCAGAACTCTGCGGTACAGAGGAATCTGGGTGTCCTGGTACATGATTCACAGAAAATTAGTATGCAGGTACAGCAAGTAGTTTGGAAGTCAAATGGAATGCTGTCATTTATTGCAAGAGGAATGGAATATAACAATAGGGAAGTTTTGCTACAATTGCACAGAGCGTTGGTGAGACCATACCTGGAGTACTACATACATTTTTGATCTCCTTACTTAAGAAAGGATATAATTGCATTAGAAGCAGTTCATAGAGGGTTCACTCGACTGATTCCTGGGACGAAGTGGTTATCTTATGAGGAAAAACTGGACAGGTCTGTATCCATTGGAGTTTAGAAGAATAAGAGGCGATCTTATTGAAACATATAAGATCCTGAGGGGACGTGACAGGATGAATGCTGAGAGGATGTTTCCCCTCATAGGAGAGAATAGAACAAGGGAACACAGTTTTAAAATTAGAGGTCTCCCATTTAAGACGGAGATGAGGAGAATTTTTTTCTCTTGGAAGGTTGTTATTCTGTGGAATTCTCTTCCCCAGAAAGCAGGGATAGGCACCGACATGTTGCACCGCGGACATTTGAAAAAATTATTGACTCAGCCACGGACGTGGGGACAATTAATCGGTGTATGAATTTTATAGCCAATCTAATGCCATTAAAACACAATCTGATTTAAATCATATTTCTCGCTATAAATAGAGTAGCTAAGTATACAATCAATAGAGAGCAGCAAAACTGCATTAGCTAATCAGCAAGCCAATTAGTATGCAATGCCAATGCAAATTACTTTTGTTCACAGAATAGAGCTAGCTATGCCATATCACGGCATAGTAGATGGACCTTATCGGATGACCTCTGTGGATTCACACTGAGTCAAGAGTACAAATATATCCAATAAATCATGAAACTCAAGGAGAGGATTGTTATTGTGGCTATTGTAGTGAAGCAGTAGAAAAATTAGCAATCAGAAGAGGGACCATTTCTCACACTGCTATTGCCACAAGACAATTTAACTTGTGAAGGGCAATGTTTGTGCAACTTCTCCACCTGCTTGTAATATGTGTCTGAAGACAGGGCAGCCAACAAAAGGGCAGTGATCTCCAAATCAGGAGAATTTTATAGGGTGGAGCAGATAGTACTTCAGAAGAGTCATGTAAAACAGAAAAGCAGAGTGGGACAGGAAGGGACAGAGAGATTAACAGTATGCAGCCAAGACTAGTTTATTCATCTCGACAGGCTGTTAAACTAGGTCCTGGATTCTAAAATACAGAAACAATGGCATCTATCATGGACAAAATATCATTTACTCACCAAAGTTATTGACAAAATTAGATAAACACAATTACAAATAAAGAGTGCCCTTTAGTTCCTCCAAAAAGCAATTGTCTTAAATTCACTTATGTCTTTATCTCAATCTATCACTGTCAATTCTGATTCAGCTCTGATATGATAATTACTAACAAAAAGCTTTTCTGCAAAAAGTTGAGTGGTTGCTAATGCATGTATTATTCAGTTACAAAATGTTTATTCACTATCTGTAAGATTGTACTCCAAACTAACCAAATTATGTCAAAGCCAAATCTCTTACCTGTTAACAAAGGTACACTTTTAACGTAATCTAAGTATATGACACAGACAACTTTCAAATGGCACTGGCCAGTCAGGTTATCTGCCCTCAAACTGGATCATAAATGATGCACATTGCAGTTACTGATCTTTGATATACTTGTAAAACTTGTCCTTTAATTCAATTCACAGCAAATAAAAATCAGTTAATGACTGTTTCTAACATGGTCATTGAAAGATAATAAATTTTTATTATGTCTTCTCCGACAGTTTTTAAACTGCACATGCAGCATGGATTTTGTTAATGAATTGTAGGCAGTTCATCATAGATGAAGGTTTACTAAAGCTATCCATTACATTGTGTTTATTAACTATTGTATATGGGTCAGCAACATTTTGTTTTTGACACTATCACTCATCACATCTCACTGTGCTCTTGTATTCAGGAGGAACTTACAGTGCTGACTTCTGGAGATTCCTTGGATTTTCCTGCCCATTTTCCCCACAATACAAGTTCTGAAACAATGTGATTCACAATGGATAGCAACGGAATTGCGACATTTATATAGAAGTAAAAGTCCAGCAACTTTCAACATGCTACTGAGCTTGTGTCCCAATTGAAAGTAATGCATGCCAGAGCATAGAAATTGAGACATTCCCTAAGTGACTTTTGCCATTTTAAAATGAGTTTACATAACACACGCTATTAACCTTGTGTTTTAAAATAACCTAACTGCTAGGCTATTTTAAAACACAAGGTTGAAGGCTTGGAACAGTGGTGTCTAACCTTTTCATGTGGGGGGCCACGTTACAATTTTTGTTTTACATAAGGGGCTGATGAGACAATTTTGGAAAGATAAAGGCATTAAAAATTGATCTTACTATTAATCAAAACCACAACAAATGTGCATTTGTGTGAAGATGCTTTAAATGAGAAGGCTAATTTATTGACTTACTTTCTCATCACTATGTTGGACACTGATTTAGTGAGATACCTGGAAATGTTTTTGCTTGCACAAGTAGTCAATGTCTGCCCACATACTTGGGGTAGTGATGCCAAGTATTCCGGATAGATGTCCCTCTGTCAGGAGTGACCTTGATTGTGTTTTCTCCCTCCTCTCTCTCTGTCTCTGCCTCTCTCCCCCTCCCTCTCTGTGTCCCCTTCTCTGTGTTCCCCCTCTCTGTGTTCCCCTCTGTGTTGTCCTACCCTCTCTGTATCATTCACCCTCTCTGTGTTGTCCCCTCTGTCTGTTTCTCCCTCTCTCTGTCACCCCTTTCTCTCTGACCCGAGTTCTCTTTCTCTGTCCCGCCTCTCTCTCTATCCCTTCTCTCTCACTCTGTCACTCTGCCCCCTCTTTCTCTGCCCCCCTCTCTCTGCCCCCTCTCTCTCTTCACACCCTCTCTGTCCCCTTTCTCTCTTTCTTCCCCCTCTCTCTTTTTCTCTCTGGACCCCTCTCTCTGCCCCCTCTCTGTCCCCCCTCTCCCTCTCTCTCTTTCTGTACTCCATTCCCCCCCTACCCGCCCCCCCCCCCATCCCCCGTCTCCCTCTCTCCCTTGCTGAGAGTGGTTTCTAAACTTCGGGCAGCTTCGTGGTTTTCTGGCATGCTTTTTTTTAAAAATCGGAACCCACCAGAAAATGACAAACCTGCCTGAACTTCAGAAGCTGCCGTTCCTGCTCTCAGAACCTGTCAGCTGTGAAACGGACAGTGTGATTTTTATTTTTAAAGCCGCCAAAGGGAAATTTCTCATCCCTGAAATTATTAGTCACAGACCTCAAAATTTTTTACCACTGACACTGGTGTCCATGTACGGACACTTTGCTGACCCCTGCAGTAGAGGCAGGGTCATGGAATGTTTTTAAGGCTGAGTTAGATAGATTCTTGATTGACAAGGGAGTCAAAGATTATAGCAGGTAGACAGGAAAGTAGAGTTGAAGCCACAATCAGATCAGCCATGATCTTATCAAATAGCAGAGCAGGCCCGAGGGGCCGAATGGCCTACTTCTGCTCCTAATTCTTATGCTCATCTTCATCCCACCTCAGTCTTCTTCCCTTCTCCGAGGCACATTGGCTCTACTCTAATTTGACAGCTTGCCTCCTTGCATGTGAACAACTTTTACGGCTGAGTTGGGCCCTGGCTTTCTGACATTGTGACACTATTAAGTTAGATAATTAAACTACATGACCCACACAGTTATATCTTTAGCTCTGCACCTGCAGAATACTATCAAGCAGTTTTAAATTCCATTTAATTCCCAGCTGAACTGCTGGTTTCTCAGCTGTGTCAAATTTAATCACACGCCCAATGGATGGTTGACAACCCAATTAGGCATCATAGAAAAGCCCAAGGTGCTTCAAATGGGACAGTCTGTCATTTTAGAAATAATAATGATGATGTGAATGTACAACATGCGCTAAACATATTTAACAGCAGAAGATCATCACTGCATCAGCCTATATCTTCACTTGCCTTGAATTAACTAACGAATTCCTGCCAATTAAATCCAGGTATCTGATTGAACTCCTATTCTCAGAATTGTAATGCTGACAGTAAAAGTAAAACATATCTGTCTTCCGAATCATACCTCTGATATAGTTTAATATTTTATCCTAGGTAGAGGAATTAGAATACCCTTGTACCAATGGACCAATGACTAAAAGTAACTTTGTTCAGTGCCCAAGTCCCAAGTAATATCACACTCCACCAGCAAGCAAAAATGACTGTGTGATACAGAAACCATAAAATGTTCCATTCAGTCAAATTCATTATTTGTTATCACGCTTATCGAATGAATATGTCCATTTGTTAAAAGTAAAGAAAATGTAGAGCAATAAATGACTTACTTTGCATCTTTGAGAAGGATAATACAAGGTGCTGATTACATAGATTATGCTAATTTATAATCTTGAGGATAATGACCAGCAGATGCCCATGTAGCTTGAACAACAACCACAATTTGCATTTATATTGTGCCGATAGAAATAAATTTCTCAAGGTGCCTCATAGAGGCATAAGAGGAAGAAATAGACAGCAAGCTAAAGAAGGAAATATTAGGGTGGCCGACCTACAGCTTGGGTTTCAATTAGGGTCTTAAAGGTGGAGAGGAAAATGCAGAGGGGTTGAGGGAGGGAATTCCAGCATGTTGTGCCTGGGCGGCTGAAGGCACAGTCACCAGTGGTGAGACAAAGGGAGGTGGGGATCCATAAGAGGCCAGCGTCAGAGGAACAGGCGTGTAGCGGGTGGGTTTCCGGATTGGAGGAGAGAGAGGGGTAAGGCACAAAGGAATCCTCATACAGAGATGAGAATTTTACATTTGGGATGTTGGGGAACAGAAGAGGAGACATGCAGTAGAGTTTTGGATGCACTGATGTTTACAGATGGTGGAGGATGGGAGACCAACCAACCTGGAATTCAGTGCAGTAGTCAAGTCTAGAGGGTTTCAGCAACAGACAGGCAGAGACAAGGCAGTCCTTGTGATAGAGAGTATATGGGGTTGGCTTAAATAGGATGCTGAAATCAGTGGGAAGATATAGGAGGATTTGAGCACCATGGTCACAGTCACAGTGGATGTCATTTGTTCTTTAGTTGGGACCATTTTATGTTGTGGCAAGTGTAGAAAACCTAATTGAAGAGATTCAAACAGTGAGTTGTGAGAAAGATGAGCATGGATTTGGGAGGCAACAACACGTTTGAGGCATTTGGAGAGGAAAGCAATGTTGGAAATGGAGCAGTAGTTGACAAGGACAGAGTGGTGAAAGTTGAGTTTTTTGACTGGAGTAATAATAGCTATTTGAAAGGCAGGGGTTCTGAAAGTACCTGAGGAGAGGGAACCATTTATGGTACTGAAAATTGGAAAGCAACGTTTTTGAGCGGGGGATCGCATTGTGAGATTCCCCAGGCCCGATTGAGGTGATGCAGGCAGCATGCAAATCTTGTGATGCCTATTCATCAACATGATTGAGGCATACACCCCAGCGCAGAATGCGCTGCTAACTGGCTGCACACTCTGCATGGGGCTCAGGTAGGCGCATGGCTAGCATGAGTTACAGCTAGCCTGTACTTCTTCAAGGCAGCCTACACCTCTTGAAGGGGTTGCAACAGTTGGTGGAACTGTATCAAAAAGTGTCTCAGAGAAGGACTAAGCGTACCAATGGAGCAGCAGGTCAGAGAGAGAGAGCTCCCTGGTTCTCCAATGTGGTTCTGAAGGCCTTAGTCCAGGAGGTGGAAAGGAGGGGAGAAGCCATTTATCTGCAGGTGACCAAGAGGCCCTCAAGACACACCCTGTGAAAAGAATGTGAGTAAGTAACCACAGAGGTCAATTCAAGGAGCGTGGTCTTGAGGACCTGACTGTAGTGCACTGACCTCACACGAGTGGTCAAGATCAGTGAATGCGTCTTCAAACGCCACCTCCTACTCACCACGCCACCAAACTCACTGCTCAATGCACCACATCCCATCACTCACTCATCAACAATCTCTAGCAATCCGGTCTCAAGCCTAACATTCAAATATTCCACCTGATCCTCACACACTTAGCAATGGTGCAAGTCTCACACCCACATCTTGCAGCTTCCACACGCTGCTGGCTATTTAGCTCTGTCACGGACATCACCCAAAAACCTTGCTGCACACTCACTAACACTCTTCCCTCCCCCTTGCAGGACAAGGTGGCACGTAACAGGAGGGAGCAGCAGAGAATTGGCAGGAGACAGGATGCTTGAATCTCCTGAGCCCCTTGGAGGAGAAAGTGCTGCGAATTATTGGGCCAACAGTGACTGAAGCTGTTGCAACCAGTGTCACCAGGAACATCCAAGAAGACGGCATGTTCCCTGTCTGAGGGACCTTCTCAACTTCCACTTCACCCTCATCCCACAATCTGGCATGGAGATTAAGTTCAGATGGTGTGACTATGCACCTCATGCTTTCCACCCAATCCCCCTTCCCTCACCCAAACTCTCCCGTTCTGCACTTATGCTTTCAGATACCCAAGACCGACAGCATGGCCAGCCAGTGCAGCCTCACAATTAAGGGCATGAGCAAATGCAGACATCTGATAAAAAGGCACCATTATTTGATCTGACAGTCAGAACCACCAGCTTGGATAGTGCCAATGCGTGTACTTCAGAGGTTAGCATGGAGGCAGAATCTGTACATGGTGAGCCATTGGGCATGAGTGGCCTGCAGCAAAGGCGATGGAAAGGATAGCGCATGTCCCAGCTCCCCAGAGAGCGAAGTTGCAGACAAGTTCTGTTGCAGAGGACTCAGATGAGGACTTCAATGGGGTGGTGGACAGGTAGAGGCTGATGGGAATGCACACAGAGACGTTTGGTGCATTGGCAGGCCTGCCACAGAGTCTGTTGTCACTGTCAAAGAGCATAGAGGAGTCCAGCTCTAATTTGGCATAGGGCTTTGTGCAGAGCTTGGAACCCATCATTTCCAGCGTGGAAGTGGTGGCCATCTCAATGACAACACATGTTCACTCACCCATAATGTAGTGTCGAGTGGTCGATGTCTCAACTTCCACTGCAGCTCAGACAAAAGCCACAAAACATCTCACTGCTGTAGTGGAAACTCAGACTGAGGTCACAAGACTGATACAAAAGCAAAATAATACTGTCGATGCTGGAAATCTGAAATAAGAACAGAAAATGCTGGAAATACTCAGCTGTTCTGGCAGCATCTGTGGAGAGAGAAACAGAGTGAACATTTCAGACTTGTAACAGATCTGAAACGTTAACTCTGCTTCTCTCGCCACAGTTACTACCAGAGCAGCTGAGTATTTACACCATTTTTTTTAATGTCATGAGAATGATGCTTGTTGCCATGCAAGCCCAGCTTGATGCCATACAGGCTCAGACTTCTGCCAATATGGTGGCAGATACCAGTTCTCAAAGGGGCATGCAGGCTCTTACAACATTCCAGCAATCGCTGCTCCAGCTGATTACTAGGATTGCTGAAGTGCTGCCCTGGTGGGTTGACCTCTGCTGTCCTCTGCTGTCCTCTCTTACAAAGAACAAAGAACAGTGCAGCACAGGAACAGGCCATTCGGCCCTCCAAGCCTGCGCCGATCTTGATGCCTACCTAAACCAACACCTTCTGCACTTCCGGGGCCCATATCCCTCTATTCCCTTCCTATTCATGTATTTGTCAAGATGTCTCTTAAACATCGCTATCGTATCTGCTTTCACCACCTCCCCTGGCAGCAAGTTCCAGGCACTCACCACCCTCTGTGTAAAAAACTTGCCTCGCACATCCCCTCTAAACTTTGCCCCTCGCACCTTAAACCTATGTCCCCTAGTAACTGACTCTTCCACCCTGGGAAAAAGCTTCTGACTATCCACTCTGTCCATGCCGCTCATAACTTTGTAAACCTCTATCATGTCGCCCCTCCACCTCCGTCGTTCCAGTGAAAACAATCCGAGTTTTTCCAACCTCTCCTCATAGCTAATGCCCTCCAGACCAGGCAACATCCTGGTAAACCTCTTCTGTACCCTCTCCAAAGCCTCCACGTCCTTCTGGTAGTGTGGCGACCAGAATTGCACGCAATATTCTAAGTGTGGCCCAACTAAGGTTCTGTACAGCTGCAACATGACTTGCCAATTTTTATACTCTATGCCCCGATCGATGAAGGCAAGCATGCCGTATGCCTTCTTGACTACCTTATCCACCTGCGTTGCAACTTTCAGTGACCTGTGGACCTGTACGCCCAGATCTCTCTGCCTGTCAATACTCCTCAGGGTTCTGCCATTTACTGTATACCTCCCACCTGCATTAGACCTTCCAAAATGCATTACCTCACATTTGTCCGGATTAAACTCCATCTGCCATTTCTCCGCCCAAGTCTCCAACCGATCTATATCCTGCTGTATCCTCTGACAATCCTCATCACTATCCGCAACTCCACCAACCTTTGTGTCGTCCGCAAACTTACTAATCAGACCAGCTACATTTTCCTCCAAATCATTTATATATACTACAAACAGCGAAGGTCCCAGCACTGATCCCTGCGGAACACCACTAGTCACATCCCTCCATTCATAAAAACACCCATGCACTGATATCCTCTGTCTTCTATGACCGATCCAGTTCTGTATCCATCTTGCCAGCTCACCTCTGATCCCGTGTGACTTCACCTTTTGTACCAGTCTGCCATGCGGGACCTTGTCAAAGTCTTTACTGAAGTCCATATAGATAACATCCACTGCCCTTCCTTCATCAATCATCTTCGTCACTTCCTCAAAAAACTCAATCAAATTAGTAAGACACGGCCTCCCCTTCACAAAACCATGCTGTCTCTCGCTAATAAGTTCGTTTGTTTCCAAATGGGAGTAAATCCTGTCCCGAAGAATCCTTTCTAATAGTTTCCCTACCACTGACGTAAGGCTCACCGGCCTATAATTTCCTGGATTATCCTTGCCACCCTTCTTAAACAAAGGATCAACATTGGCTATTCTCCAGTCCTCTGGGCCCTCGCCTGTCGCCAATGAGGATGCAAAGATTTCTGTCAAGGCCCCAGCAATTTCTTCCCTTGCCTCCCTTAGTATTCTAGGGTAGATCCCATCAGGCTCTGGGGACATATCTACCTTAATGCTTTGCAAGACACCCAACACCTCTTCCTTTTTGAGAATGAAATGACAGACCATCTGCACTCCCTTCCCTAGGCTCATCATCCACCAAGTCCTTCTCTTTGGTGAATACTGATGCAAAGTACTCATTTAGCACCTCGCCCATTTCCTCTGGCTCCACACATAGATTCCCATCTCTGTCCTTGAGCGGGCCAACCCTTTCTCTAGTTACCCTCTTGCTCTTTATATACGTATAAAAAGCCTTGGGATTTTCCTTAATCCTGTTTGCCAATGACTTTTCAAGACCCCTTTTAGTCCTCCTAACTCCTTGCTTAGGTTCCTTCCTACTGTCTTTATATTCCTCAAGGGATTCGTCTGTTCCTAGCCTTCCAGCCCTTACAAATGCTTCCTTTTTCTTTTTGACTAGGCTCACAATATCCCGCGTTATCCAAGCTTCCCGAAACTTGCCAAACTTGTCTTTCTTCCTCACAGGAACATGCTGGTCCTGGATTCTAATCAGCTGACGTTTGAAAGACTCCCACATGACAGATGTTGATTTACCCTCAAACAGCCGCCCCCAATCTAAATTCTTCAGTTCCTGCCTAATATTGTTATAATTAGCCTTCCCCCAATTTAGCACCTTCACCCGAGGACTACAATTATCCTTATCCACAAGTACCTTAAAACTTATGGAATTATGGTCACTGCTCCCGAAATGCTCCCCCACTGAAACTTCGACCACCTGGCCGGGCTCGTTCCCCAATACCAGGTCCAGAATGGCCCCATCCCTAGTTGGACTATCTACATACTGTTTCAAGAAGCCCTCCTGGATGCTCCTCACAAATTCTGCCCCATCCAAGCCCCTAGCACTAAGTGAGTCCCAGTCAATATAGGGGAAGTTAAAATCACCCACCACCACCACCCTGTTACCTTTACATCTTTCCAAAATCTGTCTACATATCTGCTCCTCTACCTCCCGCTGGCTGTTGGGAGGCCTGTAGTAAACCCCCAACATCGTGACTGCACCCTTCCTATTCCTGAGCTCCACCCATATTGCCTCGCTGAATGATCCCTCTGGGGTATCCTCCCGCAGTACAGCTGTGATATTCTCCTTAACCAGTAATGCAACTCCCCCACCCCTTTTACATCCCCCTCTATCCCGCCTGAAGCTTCTAAAGCCTGGAACATTTAGCTGCCAATCCTGCCCTTCCCTCAACCAAGTCTCTGTAATAGCAACAACATCATATTTCCAAGTACTAATCCAAGCTCTAAGTTCATATGCCTTACCTGTTATACTTCTCGCATTGAAACAAATGCACTTCAGACCACCAGTCCCGCTGTGCTCAGCAACATCTCCCTGCCTGCTCTTCCTCTTAGTCCTACTGGCCTTATTTACTATGTCCTCCTCATTTATTTCACTTGCTGTCCTACTGCTCTGGTTCCCACCAGGTAAGGTGTTATCCCCCATGATATCATGCAATAAAGGGTTTGATTCTCAACGTCTGAGTCCGGAGAATTTGTTCAACAATTGGGCACAATCTGGATTTTCTCCAACACTACCTAAGTCCCTAAACTCCCCCTGCAGGACCTCATCACTCTTCCTGCCTATGTCATTGGTACCGATGTGTACCACAACCTCTGGCTGTTCACCCTCCCCCTTCGGAATGCCCCTTTTCCGTTCAGAGACATCTTTGACCCTGGCACCAGGGAGGCAACATACCATCCTGGAGTCTCTTTCACGTCCACAGAGGCGCCTATCTGTGCCCCTGACTATAGAGTCCCCTATAACTATTGCTCTTCTGCGCTTGTCCCTCCCTGCTGAACAACAGTGCCAGCCGTGGGGCCACTGCTCTGGCTGCTGCTGTTTTCCCCTGATAGGCCATCCCCCCCAACAGTATCCAAAACGGTATACTTGTTAGAGAGGGGGATAGCCACAGGGGATTCCTGCACTGACTGCCTGCCCCTTCTAGCGGTCACCCATCTATCTGCCTGCACCTTGGGTGGAACCACTTCTCTAAAACTCCTGTCTATGACACTTTCTGCCACCTGCATGCTCCTAAGTGCATCCAGTTGCTGCTCCAACTGATCCATGCGGTCTGTGAGGAGCTGCAACTGGGTACACTTCGCCCGGAACGCTGGAAGCGCCACGGACCTCCCACATCTCACAGGTGAAGCACTTCACCCTTCTAACTGTCATTTCTAGCACTAATTAATAAATTAATTTAAAATAAATAAATGCTTATTAAATCCTTACTAAATTATGATACACTTAACTATGTGGTCCCTAGTGCTAAATTTCTACAATAAATACTAAATGCTATCGAAAGACAGTAATCTCCTCCCTCTGGTTTAGTTACGCTACTTATTAATTAGTTAATTAGTGTTTTAATCGATTTTTATCAAGGTTTTATTTTCAAATTCGGTACAGATTCCCTACCAGCCAATCAGGTCACAGCTTTCCTGTGATGTCACTTTTTCAGGTTTTTTTTCCCCACCCGAGGTAACGTACCGGTCCGGAACTCCGCCCTCCAAGTCTTCTCCCAGAATGTAGGCCGCAAATCCCCGAGGTAAGTTTTTTATACTTACCGGTCTGGAACTCCGCCCTCCGAGTCTTCTCCGAGAATGTAGGCCATGAATCCCCGAGGTAAGTTTTTTATACTTACTGGTCTGGAACTCCGCCCTCTGAGTCTTCTCCGAGAATGTAGGATGACGTAGGATGACTTGGGATGACTGCATTCATCTTGGGATGACTGCATTTATCCTCTCACCACTGCCACTCCATCAGTGCTGTCTCTACCAAGGTGGTGCAGTCTGAAGCCGGGCTGTCAAGGTCCAGAGCTACTTGAGGCCACCTGCAGTCTCCTCCACTGAAATTCAACAGCTTTCCACCAGCCATGCTGCAGCCACTGAGGTAGCACTAAGTAGGAGCACCGAGACAAGCAAAGGCACGAAGGAAATGCATTTTGTATGCATCAATGGAAATGTTCAATAAAGTTGTTTTGGGTATTTTGCTGTCTTTTATTTCAGCATTTTAGCAAAGAGAACACTGTGATGGTCTGTAGCAGAGGGATGGAAAGAGTCATTTACAGCACAGAAGAAGGCCATTCGTCCCATCAAGTCCATGCCGGTTCTCCACAGAGCTACGCAGTTAGTCCCACTCCCTGGCTCGATCCCTGTAGCTCTGCAAGTCTATTTTTCTGTGGTGGCCATCCAGCTTCCCCTTCAAGTCAGTGATTGTCTCCACTTCCACCACCCTTGTGGGCAGCGAGTTCCAGGTTATTACCACCCGCTGTGTAAAAAAGTGCTTCCTCATATTCCCCTGCAACTTTTGCCCAAAACTTTTAATCTGTGTCCGCTAGTACTAGAACTGAATGTAATTCTCCAGTTGGGGCCTAACCAGAGCTTTATAAAGGTTTGGCATAACTTCCCTGCTTTTGTACTCAATGCCTCTTGTTTATGAAGATCCCATATGCTTTACTAACCACTCTCTCAATATGTTCTGCCATCTTCAAAGATCTTTGCACATGTGCACCCCAGGTCCTTCTGTTCCTGCACACTCTTTAGAACTATTAACCATTAAGGCTATATTGCTTCACCCTATTCCTTCTGCCAAAATTCATCACCACACACTTGTCAGTATTAAATTCCATCTGCCACCTGTCTGCCCATTCTGCTAGCCTATCCAGGTCCTGTTGCAGGCGGTCCGTATCATCCTCACTGTTTGCCGCACCTCCAAGTTTGGTGTCATCAGCAAATTTTGAGATTCTACTTTTTATTCCAAGATCCAAGTCATTTATATATAGCAAGAAAAGCAGTGGACCCAGCACTGACCCTTAGGGAATGCTACTGTCTACCGTCCTCCAGGCTGAAAAACAACTGCTTACTATGACTTGAAAACAAAATGTGCTGGAAATACTCAGCAGGTCTGACAGCATCTGTGTAGAGAGAAACAGAGTTAACGTTTCAGGTCAGTGACCCTATTTTAGTACCTCCCTTCTCTCAATTTTTATCCTATCCATTGCCTCTACTCTCTCTGCTTCTACTGATATTTTGTCAGCCTCCATTTCCTATTGAACACTAGTATAAAGTACTCCTTAAGTATATTAGCCTTGCCCTGCACCTCTAAGCATATATTATCCTCTCTGTCCCTAATAAGCCCCACTTCTCCTCTTACTTCTCGCTTACTATTTACATGCTGGTGGAAGATCTTTGGGTTCCCTTTTATGTTGACTGCCATTCTATTTTCATATTTTCCCTTTGCCAGTCTTATTTTCCTCCTCACCTCCCCTCTCAACTTATTGTATATGGCCTGGTTCTCACTTGATGAGTTCACCTGACATACATCATGCACCCACTTTTTTTGTTTCATCATCACCTCTATCTCCCTCATCACTCAAGGAGCACTGTTCTTGGTTCCCCCACCTTTCAACCTTGCTGGAATGTTCCTAGCCTCTACCTGAAGCATCTTTTCCATAAAGATAACCCATTGTTCCGACACAGCTTTTCCTGTCAGTCTTTGCTTCCTTTTATAGCCTGGGTAGATCCTTTCTTATCACGTTGAAATTAGCCCTCTTCCAATCTAGACATTCTGCCTTATTTTGTTCTTTGTTTTTCTGCTTTACTAGTCTAAACCTTATGATACGATGATCACTCTTACCCGAGTGTTCCCCCACAGACACTTGGTTCATTTGGCCCTCCTCATTTCCCAGCACCAGATCCAGCAATGCCTCCTTTCTAGATGGGCTGAGAACAGACTGATCAAGGACATTCTCCTGAATACATTTTAGATATTCCTCACCCTTTGGTCTAAAATTATCCCAATTGATATTTGGGAAATTAAAGTCCCCCAATATCAACACTTTCTAGTTCTTGCACATCTGAGTGATTTCCCTACAGATTTGCTCCTTTATCTCTCGCTCACTATTTAGAGGTCTATAGAATAGCCCTAGTAGCATGATCATACCCTTTTTGCTCCTCAAATCTAACCAAATGGATTCTGTCCTTGCCCCTTCAAGCACATCCTCCCTTTCCAGCACTGCAATGTCTTCTCTAATCAGCACTGCCACCCCACCTCCCTTTTTCCCTTCTCTATCTTTTTTGAACGCTTCATATCCTTGTATGTTAAGCACCCAGTCCTCACCATTTTGAAGCCACATTTCCGTTATTGCCATTACATCAAATTCCCATACTGCTATTTGTACTTGTAGCTCGCCAACCTTATTCACCACACTTTGTGCATTTACACACATGCATTGTAATCCTGTCTTTGCATTCCTCGTAGTCCTTCTCAGTCCACTCCAATCTAATATGGAACTACTCCCTTCTCCAGTACTAACACTGTCACTCTGACCCCACCTAATACTTTGTTATTTCCTACTCTATTGCTATCTATCTCTTCCAATTCTCTGTGCACCTTGCTGTTCCTCTCTTGTATTATATCCTGGTTCCCACACCCATGCCAAGTTAGTTTAAACCTTCCCCAGTAGCACTAGCAAATTGCCCCACAAGGACATTTGTCCCTGTTCTGTTCAGGTACAACCCATGCAGCCTGTACAGGTCCCACCTTCTCCAGAACAGATCCCAGTGTCCCAGGAATCTGAAGCACCCCTTCCTGCACCATTTTTCCAGCCACGCGTTCATCTGCACTATCCTCCTATTGCTATACTCATTTGCGTGTGGTGCTGGGAATAATTGGAGATTACCACTTTTGCAGTCTTGCTTGCTAATATCTTACCTAGCTCACTAAACTCTTTCTGCAGGACCACATCCCTCTTCCAACTTATGCCATTGGTACTAATGTGGACCATGACTGCTGGCTGTTCACCCACCCCCCTCAGAGTTCTTTGCAGACATTTTGCAACATCCTTGACCCTGGCATAAAGGAGACAACATACCATTCTGAATTCAGGTCTGCAGCCACAGAAATGCCTATCTGTTCCCCTTACTAGAGAATCTCCTATCACTATTGCTCTCCCAGTCTTCCTTGTATCCCCCCCTGTGGTGCCATGGCCTTGGCTCTGGCTGCACTCCCCAGATGAACGATCATTTTCCTCAGTGTTCAGTACTGAATATCGGTTGGAGAGTGCAAAACACTCAGGGGTCTCCAGCACTACCTACTTGTTTCTTCTTGACTGTCTGGTGATCACCAATTCCCTCTCTGCCTGCATACTCTTAAGCTGTGGGGTGACCACATCTATAAACGTGCTATCCACGAAATTCTCAACTTCATGTACACACCGGAGTGATGCCTACTGACACTTCCTGCACATATGGTGATACAGGATACAAGAGGTGTCTTGGAATTCCCACATAACACAAGATGTGCACTCCAGATATTAGAGCAGCCCTGCCATTCTTCTATCTATTAGATAATAAACCTTGGTACTACAGCTAACCACTGCTACTACCAATACTAATAACCTTACCAATAGTAAGAAACCTTACCAATAGTAACAATAACCTTATTGCTAATAATAAACTTTACCAATACTAATCTACCTTACACAAGAACACAAGAAATAGCAGCAGGAGTAAGCCATATGGCCCATCAAGCCTGCCCCGCCATTCAATGTAATCTTGGCTGATCTTAGGTTTCAACACCACTTTCCTGCCCACTCGCCACATCTCTTGATTCTCTGAGACCAAAAATCTGTCTATCCCAGCCTTAAATGTATTCAACGATGGAGCATCCACAACCCTCTGGGGAAGAGAATTCCAAAGATTTACAACCTTTTGAGTGAAGTAATTTCTCCTCATATCAGTCCTAAATGTCCCTTATCCTGACACTGCCCCTTTTCCTGAGACTGTGCCCCTGTGTTTTAGATTCCCCGATGAGTGGAAAGGAAACAATCTCTCAGCATCTACCCTATCCAACCCATTCAGAATCTTGTATGTTTCAAAAAGATCACCTCTCATTCTTCTAAACTCCAGAGAATATAGGCCCAATTTACTCAGTTTCTCATAATAAGGCAACCCCTCATCCCTGGGACCAATTTAGTGAACCTTCACTGTACTGCCTCCAATTCAAGTATATCCTTTCTTAAATGCGGAGACCAAAACTGCACACAGTACTGCAGATGTGCTCTCACCAAAACCCTGTACAATTGTAGCAAGACTTCTTTATTCCTGTACTCCAATCCCCTTACAATAAAGGCCAACATGCTATTTGCCTTCCTAATTGCTTGCTGTACCTGCATGCTAACTTTTTTGCATTCCTTGTACCAGCGCACCCAAGTCTCTTTGAACATCAACACTTACAAGTTTCACGCTTTTAAAAAAATATTCTGCTTTTCTATTCTTACGACTAAAGTGAATAACTTCACACTTCCCTACATTATACTGCATCTGCCATCTTGTTGCCCACTCACTTAACCTGTCTACATCTCTTTACAGCCTCTCTGTGTTCTCCCCAATGCTTACTTTCCACCTACCTTTGTATCATCAGCAAACTTAGATACATTACTCTCCATATCTTCATTAATATAGATTGTAAATAGCTGAGGCCCCAGCACTGCACTATTCACTGTCTGCCAACTTGAAAATGTCCCGTTTATGCCCACTCTTTGCTTCCTGTCTGTTAACCAATTCTCTATCCATGCTAATATATTACCCCCAACTCCATGAGCCCTTATTGTGGCACCTTATCGAATGCCTTTTGGAAATCCAGGTGTACTACATCTACTGGTTTCCCTTTATCTACCCTAGTAGTTACATCCTCAAAAAACTCTAATAAATTTGTCAAATACGATTTCCCTTTAGTAAAACCATGTTGACTTGTTCTAATCATATTGTGCTTTTCTAAGTGCATTGTTAAGACCTCCTTAATAATAGCTTCCAGCATTTTCCCAATGACTGATATCAGGCTAACTGGACTGAAGTTCACTGTTTTCTCTCTCCCTCCTTTCTTGAAAAGTGGTGTAACATTTGCCAACTTCAATCTGATGGGACCGTTCCCGAATCTAAGGAATTTTTGAAAATCATAGTTGACGCATCCACTATCTCTGCAGCTACCTCTTTTAGAACCTTAGAATGTAGGTCATCAGATCCCGGGGATTTGTCGGATTTAATCCCTTAAGTTTCTCCAATACTTTTTTTCTGCTGATATGAATTTCCTTAATTTCCTGACTCTTTTTAGCCCCTAGGTTGCCATCTATTTCTGATATGAAACTTATGTCTTCTACTGTGAAGACAAACACAAAATATTTGTTCAATGTCTCTGCCATTTTCTCATTCCCCATGATAATTTCTCCTGTCTCTGCTTCTAAGGGATCAATGTTAACTTTAGCTACTCTCTTCCTTTTTATATACTTGTAAAATCTCTTATAACCTGTTTTTATATTACTGGCTAGTTTACTGTCATTCTATTTTTTCCTTTTTTATCAACATTTTGGTGGCCCTTTGCTGGTTTCTAAAACACTCCCAATCCTCAGACTTGCTACTCTTTTTTGCAACATTGTAAGCATCTTCTTTTAATCTCATACTATCCTTAACTTACTGAGTGAGCCATGGATGGGTCTTTTGCTGAGTTTTTATTTTTCAATGGAATGTATTTTTGTTGAACATTTTGAATTGTTTCATTAAAGGTTTCCCACTGTTCTTTTACCGCCATACCTTTTAGTCTATTTACCCAATTTACCTTAGCCAGTTCTCCCTACATACCTATGTAATTGGCTGTGTTTGCATTTAAGATTCTTGTTTGTGATTGGAGGATGTCACTTTCAAACTTAACGTGAAATTCAATGGTATTATGATCACTATTTCCCAGTGGATCTTTTACTCTGACATTACTAATTAACCCTGCTTCATAACACAATACTAGGTCTAAGCTAGCTTTATCCCTAG
This sequence comes from Heterodontus francisci, assembly GCF_036365525.1. Classification (NCBI taxonomy): domain Eukaryota; kingdom Metazoa; phylum Chordata; class Chondrichthyes; order Heterodontiformes; family Heterodontidae; genus Heterodontus; species Heterodontus francisci. The sequence continues at coordinate 45,636,308 of NC_090372.1, forward strand.
TCGGTTCCACAACATATTGCTCCAAGAAACTGTCCTGAAAACATTCTACAGACTAATTTTCTAGGCCACTTGCCTATTTTATTGTCCCAGTCAATATGAAGATTAAAGCCCCCCACAATTATCACATTGCCTTTGTTATAATTTCTTGTTTAATGTTATGTTCAATGGTATAACTACTGTTAGGGGGCCTATAAACTACACCTACCAGTGTTTTCTGATTCTTGCTATCCCTCCTCCTTTGCCATTCTGTCTGTCTTTCTGAAATATTGCGCACCCTGGTATATTTATTTCCCAACCTTGATCATCTTGTAACCATGTCTCTGTAATGGCGATCAGATCTAAATCATTTACCTTTATTTGTGCCACTAGTTCATCTATCTTATTGCAGATGCTTCATGCATTTAGATAAAGAACATTTAATTTCACTTTTTTAACTTCTATTCTCTGCAATTACCTTATTTGCTGATGTACATAAATCTCCCTTCACCCGAACACTTCCGCCCCATTATTTCATGACCTCTAGCCTTATCTGCTTGTGCACTCTTAAGTTTGTACGCTCTGTCCCTTCCTGCCACATTCTGATTATCATTACTCTTATTGCTTTCTTGCCTCTCCTCTCCCTTTAATTTATCACATTTTCCCTCATATGATCCCTCGCCCAACAATATTTAGTTTAAAGTCCTCTCTACCACCCTAGTTATATGTCTCACCAGAACACTGGACCCAGCACGGTTCAAGTGAAGACCATCCCAATGGTACAGCTCCAATTTTGCCCAGTACTGGTGACAGTGCCCCATGAATTGAAACCCATTTCTCCCACACCAATCTTTGAACCACACATTTAACTCTCTCATCTTATTAACCCTACTCCAATTTGCTCGTGGCTCAGGTAATAACCCAGAGATTATTACCTTTGACGTTATGTTTTTAATATTGCCCGTAGCTGCTTATACTCCTTATGCAGAACGTCTTTCCTAGTTCTATCTATGCCATTGGTACCGACATGGACCACGACAACTGGGTCCTTCTCTTTCCACTGCAAATTGCTCACCAGCCCTGAGCAGATGTCCCAAACCCTGGCACCGGGCAGGCACACAGAATTCTGGACTCTCGCTCTTGGCTGGAGAGAACTGTGTCTATCCCCCTGACTATACTGTCTCCTACTACCACTACATTCCTATTTACTCCCCCCGCTAGAATGGCTTCCTGCACCATGGTCGGTTCACTCATCCACCCTGCAGCCCTCGCTCTCATCCATACAAGTTGGAAGAACCTCAAACATTTTGGACAATTGCGAGGGCTGAGGCCCCTCCACTTCTGCCTTCTCGATCCCCTTACCTGCATCACTTGTAGTCACACCCTCCTGTCCCTGAACACTGACCAAATCAGAAGACCCTATCCTAAGGGGTGTGACTGCCTTCTGGAACAAAGTGTCTAGGTAACTAGTCCAGGTGGCTAGTTCTGAAGAAGGGTCACTGACCTGAAACGTTAACTCTGCTTCTCTCTCCACAGATGCTGCCAGACCTGCTGAGTATTTCCAGCATTTCTTGTTTGTCCAGGTAACTTTCCCCCTCCCTGATGCATCACAGTGTCCAAAGTTCAGGCTCAGCTCACGGACTCTGAACCAAAGCTCCTCAAGCTGCAGACATTTACTGCAGATGTGTTTGCCGTGGATCACACTGGTGTCCAGCAGCTCCAACTGCAGCTGCAACACATCACCTGCCCTGTCATCTTTATTATGTGTTAATTTATTTTTCTTAATTAATTTAGAATTAATAAACTGCACTACTAATAAGCTTTACTACTGCTGGTAAACCTTACTACTACTAATAAAACATTACTAATAAAGTAACTGAGTCTCAGAAGATTCTTATTCTTATTATTTTAATTAATGTTATGCTAACCCCAATTAAAATTCCTTAAGTTAGATAAGAGAAAAAGAGAAAATGTTCACCAACCAATCACTTACCACTATTAATACACCCGACCAATACTAAAACCTTACCACATTACCAATAGTTGTAATATAGGAACATAGGAGCAGGAGTAGGCCATTCAGCCCATAGAGCCTGCTCCACCATTCAATTAGATCATGGCTGATCATCTACCTCAACGCCACATTCCTGCACTATCCCCATAAACCCTTGATGTCATTAGTCTCCAGATATTTATCAATTTCCATCTTGAACATGCTCAACAACTGAGCCTCCACAGCCTTCTGGGGTAGAGAATTCCAAAGATTCACCACCCTCTCAGTAAAGAAATTCCTCCTCATCTCAGTCTTAAATGGCCTACCCCTTATTCTGAGACTATGTCCCCAGTTTCCAGAATCATCAACCAGGGGAAACATCCTATTTACATTCGCCCTGTCATATCCTATAAGAATTTTGTAAGTTTCAATGAGATCATCTCTCATTCTTCAAAATGCTAGAGAATATAGACCCAGTTTCCTCAATTTCTCCTCATAAGACAATCCTGCTATAGAGTCATAGAGTTATACAACACAGAAACAGGCCCTTCGACTCATCGTGTCTGTGCAGGCCATCAAGCACCTAACTATTCTAATCCTATTTTCCAGCACTCACTCCCTCAGTGACAAGCATATCCTTTCTTAGATGAGGCGATCAAAACTGTACACAATACTCCACCAATAAACCACAACCTCACCAATAGTAATAAACCTTACCAATAGTAATAGTAATAAGTAGGAAATACTCACCAGCTAATCTATTAAGCTTTACTACTATTAGTAAACCTTACAATTGCTAGTAAAACCTTACAATTACTAAAATTACCTGAGTTTTGAAAGATACATGAGAAAAATATTCAGCAATCAACTTATGCTTTCCTGTGATGTCACACTTTGACATTTCTCAGAACGCGGTCAGTCCGCTCTGAAGCCACAGATTCTGTTCAACTACCCGTTGGTCTCGCTTTCTCTCTCACTCCTTCCCACCACTCTTTCAACTCTCCGCTGGTGGGGAACCTGTGGAGCAATGGTGATATTGGGATCTTTTAGGGGAACCAGAGTCTGATTAGCAGCTCATAGACAGCCCATACAGAATGATATGGTCCTGGATGCCTCCTCTTCGTCTTCCCCCTCTCCTCCTTTCTCCCTGAGATGTTCGCCAAAGGCCTGCACACAATCATGAGTTTGGAGTCAAGCTCTGGCAAGCATTGGAGGGCTCCACTGGGTGGTCCAGGTAGCAGAACTGTTGTTTAGATGCTGATGATTTGCTCCATGACGTTCCAGTGGCAGCATGGTTCTCATTGTATGCATGCTTTTCACATGTGGTTGGGTGGTGGAAGGGAGTCATGAGCCATGTTTAGTGCAGATAGCCCTTGTTACCAAGCAATCACCCTCTGGTTCATCATGTTGGCTCGAATATGGTGGGAAAAGCTGAATGGTGCAGGTTAAAATCATCATGGCTACTGTCAGTGCAGCTGGCATTCACCAGCATGATACATGTGCATGTCGCAGATGATGCAGTGCATGTAAAGCCATGTGCATGCAGTTGATGGTGTCCTGCACCACTGGAAATCTCGTTATCCCGGCAAAGCCACATGCTCACTCATCTGACTTCTTTCTGGTTACAGAAAAGACTATGTAGTTCCTTCTCCTTGTATATAGAGCCTCTGTGACCTCTCTGATAAACGGCCATTGGCAGCACCATCCTCTCCCTGCTCTGCGGCTGCAGTTCAGAGGCCACCTGCTTTGTGAAGTGTTGCCACCTCAGACACTGATCCTGGCTAAGGTAGAAGTAGGAGAAGTGCTCTCTGAAATCCCTGGGTGGATACAGCCTTCTGTTGCGAGACCACCTCCTCCTACCTCTGTGCACAGCTTCCCCTCTCTGCTGCCTGAGGACTGCAACTATAGCTCCCATAAGTGAGAGCAAGCTTTCTGTGTACAGTCCTTCAAATTCCACTGAACTCCTTGGAAAAGTCCAGCACCAATCCCTTCTGATTCAAATAACCTTTCAGAACTCATCAAAAAACGCAGTACACAGCACTTCCACTAACTCTACAACAGCAAAAGAAAGTCAAAAGCGTCTCACCTGAAAGTCCCATGCTAATCCTTTTACATACTGCTATGGGGGTGTGTCCCTTATACGTTCAGCTGAGAGTTTTTTTTAATACATTCATGGGATGTGAGCATCACTGGCATTTATTGACCATCCCTAATTGCCCTTGAGAAGGTGGTAGTGAGCCGCCTTCTTGAACCGCTGCAATCCATATGATATGGGTACATTCACAGTGTTGTTAGGAAGGGCGTTGACCCAAAGACAGTGAAGGAATGGCGATATAGTTCCTTGTCATAGCGGTGTGTGACTTGGATGTGAACTTGGTGGTTTTCCAATGTGTCTGTTGCCCGTGTCCTTCTAAGTGGTGGAGGTCATGGGTTTAGCGATTTGCTGCAGTGCATTTTGTAGATGGTACACACCACTGCCACTGTGGACCAACGGTGGAGAGAGTGATGTTGAAGGTGGTGGATGAGGGGCCAGTCAAGCAGGCTGCTTTGTCCTGGATAGTGTCAAACCTCTTGAGTGTTGTTGGAGCTGCATTCATCCAGGAAAGTGGAGAGTATTCCATCACACTCCTGTCTTCTACCTTGTAGATAGTGGACAGGCTTTAGGAAGTCAGGAAGTGAGTTCCTCGCCACAGAATTCCCATCCTCTGACCTGCTCTTGTAGCCACAGAATTTACATGGCTGGTCCCCCAGTTACGTTTCTGGTCAATCATCACCCCCACGATGTTGATGGTGGGGGATTTGACAATGGTAATGCCATTGAGTTGCAAGGGGAGAAGATTAGATTATCTCTTGTTGGAAATGGTCATTGCCTATGTCGTGGTCCTGTAGTTTTTTTTCCTCCGGGAATATGCGGTTTGCCTTTAAGGCTTGCAAAGGATCAGTACTGCTTTAAAAACAAGCAAACCTCAGTAGTTGGAGAAAGTGCATTTTTGGTTGCCGTTGGATACAGCCATTTGGAGACAGCGATTCAAAGGCTGCATTCTCATTACCTTGGATACCGCCACTAGGTCTGAGCATCAAGCGATACATTTGTTACAATTCAATTTTGAACTGGCTTTTTAGTTGAGACAGTCTGTTCTAACAGAACACAGACAGACAGCTGGTGTTAGCACCTGAAAGAGCAGCTCTCAGCCATTTAAACTGAAGGAAGAGAATTTAGTCTGTTTAATTATCAACACTCAAAATTCTAAAAAAAAAGTCAAACCAAAACAGAGATCTCTGATAATTTAAACTGAAGGAAGGGAAGTTAGACCGTGACAATCTTTTATCCCTCAAAAACTCTAAAGTCAGATTGATTCTATTGCAAGTGTTTGCAAGGTGTTAATTGTTGAAATCCATCGCTGAAGAAGGAAAGCATCATTTACTGCTGGAATTAGATAACAGACTGTTCTACTGTGGAAGTACCTTTTTTCCCCATCGGATGGCTGTGAGGACTTCAAGCAACACTGGACTGTAAATTTGCAGGAACTCTAATTTTTTCTATTTTAAACATTGTTTATATCTTTATAGTGTTTAGAATTTAGTTTTTTTAATTGAACAGTTAATTTGTTGATTTAAAGACACCTGGTTTGGTTAGCCTCATTTGAGGGGTTAATAGATGGTACAATTTGGCTGGGTCTTTCTTTAATTTGGAAAGTTTAAAATGGTATGTTAGGCGATCTGTGGAGGGATGGGTCTGAATTAACAGTGCGTTTCTCCCACCACAATCAGAATCGTATATTTTGATTGGAGGCCTTTGACTGGAGCAGTTGGTCGTACCACCTAGCACTTGTGTGTCACAAATGTCGTTGCTACTATCAGCCCAAGCTTGAATGTTGTCCAGGTGTTGCTGCACGTGGGCACAGACTGCTACAGTATCTGAGGAGTTGCGAATGGTACTAAATACAATCACCAGTGAACATCCCCACATCTGTTTAAAAGAGGGCATTTATAGGACCTGCGAGGTCCAAAATTACACAATCGGAGCCAAATCAATGTTAGATGTTTAGTGGCGGTACGATCTGCCCACCCTGTCAAGTATGGTGGGCCACATGGGCCACACTGGAAGTGGCCAGAGCAGATCGGCCACCGTTTTCAGTACTCTGGGCTCCTGTAGTGCCGATACTAGTGGCACTTTGGAGCCAAATTTTGCAGCTATAATGTAGTTAGCATGGGTCTCGGCAAGGGAAGGCCGGAGAAAGAGAGTGAGACCGGCGAGAGCAGAGCGGAGATTTAAAAAGTGTGCCAAAAGTTCGTAGGCCAGAGAGAGGGGAGAGCGATGGGAGCAGAGCGGAGATTTAAAAAGCGCACCAAAAGGTCGGAGGCCAGAGAAAGAGAGAGAGAGAGCAGCGGGAGCAGAACAGGAGAAAAAAATGAAACGTGACATCAGAGTGACGTCACAATTAAGAGAGAGAGCAAGGAAACAGAAATCCGGCTGGGGCGAGTATACTGGTAAGCTTTTACTTTAATTTAATCAAAATCAATCAAATATGAAATAAGAAATAAAAACAAGAAATGCTGGAAATATTCAGCAGGTCTGGCAGCATCTGTGGATGCTGCCAGACCTGCTGAGTATTTCCAGCATTTCTTGTTTTTATTTCAGATTTTCAGCATCTGCATATTTCGCTTTTATTATATAAATATGAAATAAGACTTGATTGATTCATTAATATATAAACTAAAAACTAAGGCGGATTTATAATTAATAATACAGAGTGACAGAGAGAGACCAGCAGGGAGTGCCTTCGTTCAAGTTAGGACAACTTAATACGTAATCTGTATTAAGTATTATTAGGCTTTATCGGTATTCGTAAAGTTTACTAATAGTAGTAAGGTTTATTAGTATAGGCAAAGCTTTATTAGCACTGGTAAGATCTATTACCAGTAGGAAGGTTTACATATCTGTGTAATTAAGAAAAGTATAACTTTAGTTGAAGGTGCTACTAGCATTTAATAAGCACAATAAATTCTACTATCCATTGGAATTATTCTAAGTTAATTATGAAAGTAATTAAAGTAAATGAACTTATAGCATAAGGAACAATGGGAGGACAGGTGTTATGTTGCAGCTGTGGTATGTGGGAGCTTTTGGATGCCAAGGCAATCCAGGCCAAACACGTCTGCAGAAAGTGTAAGCAGCTGGAGGAATTCCAGATCAGGATTATTGATCTGGAAGTCGAACTGCAAACACTGTGCAACATAAGGGAGGAGGAGAAATATCTGGACATTTTGCTCCGGAAGACCATCACACTTCTTAGAATAGGGTGATCTGTATTGGTCAGCAATGAAGAACAGGAAGATGTGACCGTGAGTGAGGCAGGTAAAGGGACTGAGCAGACAGTAGGGGAGGAGCCTCAGACTATGCAATTGTCAAACAGGTTTGAGGTGCTCTCAACCTGTGTGGTCGAAAGCGAGGTCTGCAAGGTGGATAAGCAGACAGGCCATGGCACTGTGGTACAGGAAGCCATTCAAGTGGGGGGAGCAAAAAGGAATGTAGTAGTCGTACGGGATATCATAGTGAAGGGGATTGACACTGTTCTGTGCAACAGAGAGCATGAGTCCAGAAGGCCTACCCGGTGCCAGGGTTTGGGACATCTGCTCAGGGCTGGACAGGAACTTGGAGTGGGAGTGGGAGGATCCAGTTGTCGTGGTCCATATAAGTACCAATGACATAGGTAGGACTAGGAAAGAGATTCTGTTGAGACAGTATGAGGAGCTAGGCACCAAATTGAAGAGCAGAACGTCAAGGGTAATAATCTCTAGATTAGATTATTATCTGAGCCATGTGCCAATTGGCAGAGGGCACATAAGATTAGTGAAATGAATACATGGCTCAAAGGCTGGTGTGGCAGAAGTGGGTTTTGGTTCGTCGGGCACTGGCACCAGTACTGGGGAAAGTGTAGGCTCTACCGTTGGCATGGTCTACACCTGAACTATGCTGGGACCAGTGTTCTAGCAAACTGTATGACTTGGGAAGTAGAGAGGATTTTAAACTAAAAAGGGGGGAGAGGGATCAAGCCTGGGTAGATGCAGCAAATGAAGGGGTAGAGTAAAGGCAGGACAGCAGAATAGTAACATGGGAAATGAAGGTCAGAGAATGGCAGCAAGGGTCAAAGAGAAAAAACTCAAGACCACACCAACAGTCAAGACTAGATGTTACAAAGATAACAAAAAGACAAAACTGAAGGTTCTGTATCTGAATGCACATAGAATTCATAACAAAGTAGATGAACTGATAGCACACATTGAAGTAAATAAATATGATCTGATAGCCATTAGGGAGATGTGGCTGCAGGATGACAAGGATTGGGACATGAATATTGAGGGGTATATGACATTCAAGAAGAATAGGAAGCTAGGTAAAAGTGGAGGGGTAGCATTGTTAATCAAGGATGCCATTGGTGCAATAGTTAGAGATGACTTTGGTTCAAGAGATCAAGATGTAAAATTGGTTTGGATGGCAATGAGTTATAGTAGGGGAAAGAGGTCACTAGTGGAAGTAATCACAATGTAGGAAAAAGTATACAAGAAGAAATATTGGGTGACCGTGATAAAGGGACAGCAATAGTCATGGGTGATTTTAATTGACATATAAACTGGAAAAATCAGATTGGCAATAGTTGCCTGGATGAGGAGTTCATGGGCGGCACAGTGGCGCAGTGGTTAGCACCGCAGCCTCACAGCTCCAGCGACCCGGGTTCAATTCTGGGTACTGCCTGTGTGGAGTTTGCAAGTTCTCCCTGTGTCTGCGTGGGTTTCCTCCGGGTGTTCCGGTTTCCTCCCACATGCCAAAGACTTGCTGGTTGATAGGTTAATTGGCCATTATAAATTTCCCCTAGTATAGGTAGGTGTTAGGGGAATCTAGGGACAGGTGGGGATGTGGTAGGAATATGGAATTAGTGTAGGATTAGTATAAATGGGTGGTTGATGGTCGGCACAGACTTGGTGGGCCGAAGGGCCTGTTTCAGTGCTGTATATCTAAACTAAAAAAGAATGCTTTTGAGATAGTTTCTTAGAGCAGCATGTTCTGGAATCAACCAGATAGCAGGTTATATTAGATTTGGTATTGTGTAATGTGACAGGATTTAGTTTAGTTTAGAGATACAGCACTGAAACAGGCCCTTCGGCCCACCGAGTCTGTGCCGACCATCAACCACCCATTTATACTAATCCTACACTAATCCCATATTCCTATCATATCCCCTCCTGTCTCTATGTTTCCCTACCACCTACCTATACTAGGGGCAATTTTTAATGGCCAATTAACCTATCAACCTGCAAGTCTTTGGCATGTGGGAGGAAACCGGAGCACCCGGAGGAAACCTACGCAGACACAGGGAGAACTTGCAAATTCCACACAGGCAGTACCCAGAATTGAACCCGGGTCGCTGGAGCTGTGAGGCTACGGTGCTAACCACTGCGCCACTGTGCAGTGGCATACTGGTCAATGAATGACCTCAGAGTACAGGCACCTCTGGATGGCAGCGACCACAATATGACTGAATTTTACATTCAGTTTGAACAAAAGAAGAGTGGGTCTAAGACTAGTATTTTAAACTTAAATAAGGGAAACTATGTGGCATGAAAGCTGAGCAAGCTGAAGTGAACTGGGTTACTAGGCTCGGAGATAGATCAATAGAGAAGCAGTGGCAGACATTTAAGGGGATATTTCAGAATACTCAGGATTAGTATATTCCTACCATAAAGAACAATTCTAAGGGGAGGACCCACCATTCGTGGTTAACTAGAGAAGTTAAGGAAAGCATCAAACTTAAGGAAAAAGCATATAATTGCGCAAAGATGAGTGGCAGGTCAGATGATTGGTCAGAATATAAAGAATAGCAGAGAATGACTAAAAGGATAATCAGGAGAAGGAAATTAGAGGAAACATAGAAAATAGGAGCAGGAGGAGGCCATTTGGCCTTTCGAGCCTGCTCCGCCATTCATTATGATCATGGCTGATCATCCAACTCAGTAACCTGTTCCCGCTTCCGCCTCATACCCTTTGATCCCTTTAAACCCAAGAACTATATCTAACGCCTTCTTGAAAACATACAATGTTTTGGTCTCAACTGCTTTCTGTGGTAGCGAATTCCACAGGTTCACCACTCTGGGTGAAATAATTTCTCCTCCTCTCTGTCTTGAAAGGTTTACCCCGTATCCTTAGACTATGACCCCTGGTTCTGGACTCCCCCACCATCGGGAACATCCTTCCTGCATCTACCCTATCAAGTCCTGTTAGAATTTTATAGGTTTCTATGAGATCCCCCCTCACTCTTCTGAACTCCAGCGAATATAATTCTAACGGACTCAATCTCTCCTCATACGTCGGTCCCGCCATCCCAGGAATCAGTCTGGTAAACCTTTGCTGCACTCCTTCTATAGCATCCTTCCTCCGATAGGGAGACCAAAACCGCACATAATATTCCAGGTGTGGCCTCACCAAGGCCCTGTATAATTGCAGCAAGACATCCCTGCTCCTGTACTCGAATCCACTGGCTATGAAGGCCAACATACCATTTGCCTTTTTTACCGCTTGTTGGACCTGCATGCTTACCTTCAGCGACGGGTGCACGACAACACCTGCATATTCCCCTCTCTCAGTTTATAGCCGTTCAGATAATAACCTGCCTTCCTGCTTTTGCTACCAAAGTGGATAACCTCACATTTATCCACATTGTACTGCATATGCCATACATGTGCCCACTCACTCAACTTGTCCAAATCACCCTGAAGCCTCTCTGCATCCTCCTGACAACTCACCTTCCCACCCAGTTTTGTATCATCTGCAAATTTGGAGATATTACATTTATTCCCCTCATCTAAATCATTAATATATATTATGAATAGCTGGGGTCCTAGCACCGATCCCTGCGGTACCCCACTAGTCACTGCCTGCCATTCGGAAAAAGACCCATTTATCCCTACTCTTTGATTCCTGTATGTCAACCAATTATCTATCCATCGCAATCCCATACGTTTTAATTTTAAACGCTAATCTCTTATGTGGGACTTTGTCGAAAGCCTTCTGAAAGTTCAAATAAACCACATCCATTGGCTCCCCCTCATCAACTCTACTACTTACATCCTCGAAGAATTCTAGTAGATTTGTCAAGCATGATTTCCCTTTTATAAATCCATGCTGACTCTGCCCGATTCCACCACTGTTCTCGAAGTGCTCTGCTGTAAAATCTTTGATAATGGACTCTAGAATCTTCCCTACTACCGACATCAGGCTGACTGGTCTATAATTCCCTGCTTTCTCTCTACCTCCCTTTTTAAATAGTGGGGTTACATTAGCTACCCTCCAATCTGTAGGAACTGTTCCAGAGTCTATAGAATCTTGGAAGATGACCACCAATGCATCCACTATTTCTAGGGCCACTTCCTTATGTACTCTGGGATGCATACCATCAGGCTCTGGGGATTTATTGGCCTTCAATACCATCAATTTCCCCAACACCATTTCTCTACTAATACTGATTTCCTTCAGTTCCTCTCACTAAGCTCTGTGTTCCCCATATTTCTGGTATGATATTTGTGTCCTCCTTTGTGAAGACAGAACCAAAGTATGCATTTAGTTGGTCTGCCATTTCTTTGTTCCTCATAATAATTTCCTGTTTCTGACTGTAAGGGACCTATATTTGTCTTCACCAATCTTTTTCTCTTCACATACCTTTTGAAACTTTTGCAGTCAGATTTTATGTTCCCCGCAAGCTTGCTCTCGTACTCTATTTTCCCCTTCTTAATCAATCCCTTGGTCCTCCTTTGCTGAATTCTAAACTGCTCCCAATCCTCAGGTCTGTTGTTTTTTTCTGGTGAATTTATATGCCTCTTCCTTGGATCTAAAGCTATCTCTAATTTCCCTTGTAAGCCATGGTTTGGCAACCTTTCCCATTTTACTTTTGCGCCAGACAGGGATAAACAATTGTTGCAGTTCATCCATGCACTCTTTAAATGTTTGCCATTGCCTATCCACCGTCATCCCTTTAAGTAACATTCCCTAATCCGTCATAGCCAACTTGTGCCTCATACCTTCATAGTTTCCTTTACTAAGATTCAGGACCCTAGTCTCAGAATCAACCACGTCACTCTCCATCTTGATGAAGAATGCTATCATTTTATGGTCACTCATCCCCAAAGGGTCTCGCACCACAAGATTGTCAATTATTCCTCTCTCATTACACCACACCCAGTCTAGGATGGCCTGTTCTCTAGTTGGTTCCTCAATGTATTGGTCCAGAAAACCATCCCGTATTTCTTTCTTTTGGGCCTCCTTATCTCGAGAGACAATGGATACGCGCCTGGAGGTGGTCAGTGGTTTGTGAAGAATACACTCCAAGAATTCCTCCTCTTTGGTATTGTGACTAAATTTGATTTGCCCAATCTATATGCAGATTAATGTCACCTATAATTACAGAAGTTCCTTCATCACATGCGTCTATAATTTCCTGTTTAATGCCATTCCCAACATCACCACTACAGTTTGGGGGTCTATATACAACTCCCACTAACGTTTTTTGCCTCTTAGTGTTTCTCAGCTCTACCCATACAGATTCCACGTCGTCAGAGCTAATATCTTTCCTCACTATTGCATTAATTTCCTCTTTCGCCAGCAATGCAACTCCATCGCCTTTTGATTTTTGTCTGTCCTTCCTAAATACTGAATACCCCTGGATGTTCATTTCCCATCCCTGGTCACCTTGCAGCCATGTCTCCGTAATCCCGACTATATCATACCCATTTACATCTATTTGCGCAATTAATTCATCCGCAGCTTCCACAGTGCGGACTGCGACACCGACCACTCCCTGGTGTGCAGCAAGGTTAGACTCAGACCAAAGAAGTTGCATCATTCCAAGCAGAAGGGCCACCCGCGCATCAACACGAGCAGAATTTCTCACCCACAGCTGTTACAAAAATTTCTAAATTCACTTGTAACAGCCCTTCAAAACACTCCCACAGGGGATGCTGAGACCAAGTGGGCCCACATCAGAGACGCCATCTATGAGTCAGCTTTGACCACCTACGGCAAAAGTGCGAAGAGAAATGCAGACTGGTTTCAATCTCATAATGAAGAGCTGGAACCTGTCATAGCCGCTAAGCGCATTGCACTTTTGAACTACAAGAAAGCCCCCAGCGATTTAACATCCGCAGCACTTAAAGCAGCCAGAAGTACTGCACAAAGAACAGCTAGGCGTTGCGCAAACGACTACTGGCAACACCTATGCAGTCATATTCAGCTGGCCTCAGACACCGGAAACATCAGAGGAATGTATGATGGCATGAAGAGAGCTCTTGGGCCAACCATCAAGAAGATCACCCCCCTCAAATCTAAATCGGGGGACATAATCACTGACCAACGCAAACAGATGGACCGCTGGGTTGAGCACTACCTAGAACTGTACTCCAGGGAGAATGGTGTCACTGAGACTGCCCTCAATGCAGCCCAGCCTCTACCAGTCATGGATGAGCTGGACATACAGCCAACCAAATCGGAACTCAGTGATGCCATTGATTCCCTAGCCAGCGGAAAAGCCCCTGGGAAGGACAGCATTACCCCTGAAATAATCAAGAGTGCCAAGCCTGCTATACTCTCAGCACTACATGAACTGCTATGCCTGTGCTGGGACGAGGGAGCAGTACCCCAGGACATGCGCGATGCCAACATCATCACCCTCTATAAAAACAAAGGTGACCGCGGTGACTGCAACAACTACCGTGGAATCTCCCTGCTCAGCATAGTGGGGAAAGTCTTTGCTCGAGTCGCTCTGAACAGGCTCCAGAAGCTGGCCGAGCGCGTCTACCCTGAGGCACAGTGTGGCTTTCGTGCAGAGAGATCGACTATTGACATGCTGTTCTCCCTTCGTCAGATACAGGAGAAATGCCGTGAACAACAGATGCCCCTCTACATTGCTTTCATTGATCTCACCAAAGCCTTTGACCTCGTCAGCAGACGTGGTCTCTTCAGACTACTAGAAAAGATCGGATGTCCACCAAAGCTACTAAGTATCATCACCTCATTCCATGACAATATGAAAGGCACAATTCAACATGGTGGCTCCTCATCAGAGCCCTTTCCTATCCTGAGTGGTGTGAAACAGGGCTGTGTTCTCGCACCCACACTTTTTGGGATTTTCTTCTCCCTGCTGCTTTCACATGCGTTCAAATCCTCTGAAGAAGGAATTTTCCTCCACACAAGATCAGGGGGCAGGTTGTTCAACCTTGCCCGTCTAAGAGCGAAGTCCAAAGTACGGAAAGTCCTCATCAGAGAACTCCTCTTTGCTGACGATGCTGCTTTAACATCTCACACTGAAGAATGCCTGCAGAGTCTCATCGACAGGTTTGCGTCTGCCTGCAATGAATTTGGCCTAACCATCAGCCTCAAGAAAACGAACATCATGGGGCAGGATGTCAGAAATGCTCCATCCATCAATATTGGCGACCACGCTCTGGAAGTGGTTCAAGAGTTCACCTACCTAGGCTCAACTATCACCAGTAACCTGTCTCTAGATGCAGAAATCAACAAGCGCATGGGTAAGGCTTCCACTGCTATGTTCAGACTGGCCAAGAGAGTGTGGGAAAATGGCGCACTGACACGGAACACAAAAGTCCGAGTGTATCAGGCCTGTGTCCTCAGTACCTTGCTCTACGGCAGCGAGGCCTGGACAACGTATGCCAGCCAAGAGCGACGTCTCAATTCATTCCATCTTCGCTGCCTTCGGAGAATACTTGGCATCAGGTGGCAGGACTATATCTCCAACACAGAAGTCCTTGAAGCGGCCAACATCCCCAGCTTATACACACTACTGAGTCAGCGGCGCTTGAGATGGCTTGGCCATGTGAGCCGCATGGAAGATGGCAGGATCCCCAAAGACACATTGTACAGCGAGCTCGCCACTGGTATCAGACCCACCGGCCGTCCATGTCTCCGTTATAAAGACGTCTGCAAACGCGACATGAAATCGTGTGACATTGATCACAAGTCGTGGGAGTCAGTTGCCAGCATTCGCCAGAGCTGGCGGGCAGCCATAAAGACAGGGCTAAATTGTGGCGAGTCGAAGAGACTTAGTAGTTGGCAGGAAAAAAGACAGAGGCGCAAGGGGAGAGCCAACTGTGCAACAGCCCCAACAAACAAATTTCTCTGCAGCACCTGTGGAAGAGCCTGTCACTCCAGAATTGGCCTTTATAGCCACTCCAGGCGCTGCTTCACAAACCACTGACCACCTCCAGGCGCGTATCCATTGTCTCTCGAGATAAGGAGGCCCAAAAGAAAAAGAAAAAAAAGAATAATTACAGAAGTTCCTTCATCACATGCGTCTATAATTTCCTGTTTAATGCCATTCCCAACATCACCACTACAGTTTGGGGGTCTATATACAACTCCCACTAACGTTTTTTGCCTCTTAGTGTTTCTCAGCTCGACCCATACAGATTCCACGTCGTCAGAGCTAATATCTTTCCTCACTATTGCATTAATTTCCTCTTTCGCCAGCAATGCAACTCCATCGCCTTTTGATTTTTGTCTGTCCTTCCTAAATACTGAATACCCCTGGATGTTCATTTCCCATCCCTGGTCACCTTGCAGCCATGTCTCCGTAATCCCAACTATATCATACCCATTTACATCTATTTGCGCAATTAATTCATCCACTTTATTGCAAATGTTCCACGTATTAAGGCACAAAGCCTTCAGGCTTGTCTTTTTAACATTACTTATCCCCTTCCCACTATTTTTCACTGTGGCCCAGTTTGATTCTGGCCCTTGATTTCTCTGCCTATCACTTTTCTTATTCCCTTTACTGTCATTTGTTCTTGTCTTTGATCCCCTCTCCTCTGACTCCTTGCAAAAGTTCCCATCCCCCTGCCATTTTAGTTTAAACCTTCCCCAACCACTGTAACAATGACTCCCCCTTGGACATCAGTCCCGGTACTGCCCACGTGTAACTCGTCCAGTTTGTACTGGTCCCACCTCCCCCAGAACCGGTCCCAATGTCCCAGGAATCTAAAATCCTCCCCTTCACACCATCTCTTCAGCCACGTATTCATCCAATATATCCTCCTATTTCTACTCTGACTAGCACGTGGCACTGGTAGTAATCCTGTGATCGCTATCTTTGAGGTCCCACTTTTCAACTTGCTTCCTAACTCCCTTTTAGGACCTCATCCTTTTTTTTTACCTACGTCGTTTGAACCAATGTGTACCACGACCACAGGCTGTTCACCCTCCCCCTTCAGGATGTCCTATAACTGCTCTGAGACATCCTTGACCCTCGCACCAGGGAGGCAACATACCATCCTGGAGTCTCTTTTGCGGCAACAGAAACACCTATCTATTCCCCTTACAATTGAATCGCCTATAACTATTGCATTCCCACACTTTTTACTCCTCCCCTGCGCAGCAGAGCCAACCATGGTGCAACGAATTGGGCTGATGCTGCTTTCCCCTGAGAGGCCATTCCCCCAACAGTATCCAAAGCAGTATATCTGTTTTGCAGTGGAATAGCCACAGGAGATTCCTGAACTGCCTGCCTAGTCCTCTTGTCTGCCTGGTGGTCACCCATTCCATTTCTGCCTGTGGAGTCTGAGCCTGCGGTGTGACTACCTCTCTATGCGTTCTATCCACGATACTCTCCACCTCGTGGAAGCTAGCTAGAAATGTAAAAACAGATAGCAAGAGTATCTGCAGGTATTTAAAAAGGAAAAGAGAAGTAAAGTGAGTGATGGTTCTCTGGAGAGTGAGAATGGGGAGTTAATAGTAAATAATAAGGAAATGGCGGATGAAATGAACAAATATTTTGCTTCTGTCTTCACTATAGAGGATACAAAAAAACATTCCTGTAATAGTGTAAATCAGGAGATGGAAGGAAGACAGGAACTTGGTGAAATTACAATCACCAGGGAAGCGGCACTGAGCAAACTGATAGAGCGGCGAGCTGACAAGTCCCCAGGTCCTGATGGGCTTCATCCTAGGGTAGTAAAAGAGCTGGCTAATGAGGTAGTAGATGTGTAGGTTTTATTTTTCAAAATTCGCTAGATGGTGGAAAGGTTCCATCAGACTGGAAAGTACTGGCAAGTAGCAAATATAACCCATCTATGCAAGAAGGTGGGTGGGCGGTGGGGGAGGAGGCAGAAAACAGATAACTATAGACCAGTTCACTTGACGTCTGTCGTGGAAAAGGTGTTAGAATCGATCATTAAGGAGGCTATAGCTGGGCACTTAGAAAAATTCAAGGTAATCGGGAATAGTCAGCATAGTTTTGTGAAAGGGAAATCATGTTTAACCAATTTAATAGGAGTTCTTTGAAGGAGTAATATGCACTGTGGTTAAAGGGGAGCCTGTTGACGTACTGTACTTGGATTTCCAGAAGGCATTTGACAAGGTGCCACATAAAAGGTTTTTGCGCAAAGTAAGAGCTCATGGTATAGGGAGTAACATATTAGCATGGATAGAAGATTGGCTGGCTGGCAGAAAACTGAAAGTATTTCCTTTGCTGATTGGCAGGACGTGACAAGTGGAGTCCCGCAGGGGTCTGTGCTGGGGCCTCAACTTTTTACAATTTATATCAGTGACTTAAATGAGGGGAGCGAAGGCATGTAGCTAAATTTGCAGATGACACAAAGATAGGTAGGAAAATATGTTGTGAAGAGGACATAAGGAGTTTGCAGATCAATGTAGATAGGTTGAGTGAGTGGGCAAAAATCTGGCAGATGGAGTATTACATGGGAAAATGTGAAGTAGTTCACTTTGGCAGGAAGAATAAAAAAGCAGAGTATTACTTTAATGGAGAACGACTGCAGAATTCCGAGGTGCAGAGGGATCTAAGTGTTCTAGTGCATGAACCACAAAAAATTAATATGCAGGTACAGCAAGTAATAAAGAAGGCTAATGGAATGCTATCCTTTATTATGAGAGGAATTGAAAATAAAAGTAAGGATGTTACGCTTCAGTTATACAGGGTATTGGTGAGACCACATCTCGAGTACTGTTTACAGTTTTGGTCTCCTTATTTAAGGAAGGGTGTAAATGCATTGGAGATGGTTCAGAGGAGGTTTACTAGATTGATATAAAAGCAAAATACTGCGGATGCTGGAAATCTGAAATAAAAACAAGAAATGCTGGAACCACTCAGCAGGTCTGGCAGCACCTGTGGAAAGAGAAGCAGAGTTAACGTTTCAGGTCAGTGAACCCCCTTTATGGACAAAGATGAGAAGAAAATTTTTCTTTCAGAGGGTCATTGAATATTTTTAAGGTGCAGGTAGATAGATTCTTGTTAGGCAAGGGAGTCAAAGGTTATCAAGGGTAGATAGGAGTGTGGAATCAGCCATGTTCTTATTGAATGGTGGAGCAGGCTCAAGGGGCCTAGTGGCCTACTTCTGCTCCTAATTTGTCTGTTCATATGTTCGTAAGCAGAATGACAAGGAGATTGGCTTAGTTACCCTCTGCAGGCTTTATGAACTATGGAATAAAAAGCTAATCTCATTAATAATGATCATGAAACTACTGGATTGTCATAAAAATCTATCTGGTTCTCTATTGCCGTTCAGTGGATGAAATCTGTCATCCTTACACAGTCCGGCCTACATGTGATTCCAGACACACAGCAATGTGGTTGACTCCTAACTGCCCTCTGCAATGGCCTAGCAATCTATTTAGTTATATCAAACCACTACAGCAAAGTTAAATAATAATAAAACCTGATCGACCACCCAGAATCGACCTAGATACCGGAAACGACACTGCAAATTCCTCCTCACTAATGTCTGGCGACTTGTGCCAAAATTGGGAAAGCTGTCCCAGAGCCCAGTCAAGCAACAGCCTGACATAGTCATACTCACCGAATTATACCTTACAGACAATGTCCCAGGCTCCTCCATCACCATCCCTGGATATGTCCTGTCCCACCGCCAGGACTGACTCACCAGAGGTGATGGCACAATCGTATACAGTTGGGAAGGAGTGCCCTGGGAGTCCTCAACATTGAGTCCGGACTCCGTGAAGTCTCATGGCATCAGTTCAAATGGGCAAGGAAACCTCCTTCTGATTACCATCTACAGTCCTCCCTCAGTTGATGAATCAGTACTTATCCATGTTGAACAACACTTTGAAGAAGCACTGAGGATAGCGAGGGCACAGAATATACACTGGGTGAGGGAGTTAAATGTCCATCACCATGAGTGGCTTGGTAGCACCACTACTGACCAGGCTGGCTGAGTCCTGAAGGACATATCTGCCAGGCTGGGCCTGCAGCAGGTGGTGAAAGAATGAACAAGCGGAAACAGCCTACTTGGCCTCGTCCTTACCAATTTACCCATCGTAGATGCATTTGTGTAGAACTAGCCATGTCCCTAGCCAAGCTGTTCCATTACAGCTACAACACTGGCATCTACCCGACAATGTGGAAAATTGTCCAAGTATGTCCTGTCCACAAAAAGCAAGACAAATCCAATCTGGCCAATTACTGCCTCATCAGTCTACTCTCAATCATCAGCAAAGTGATGGAAGGTGTTGTTGACAATGCTATCAAGCAGTTCTTACTCACCAATAACCTGCACACTGATGCTCAGTTTGGGTTCCGCCGGGTCCACTCAGCTTAATGGTCCTGCTTTTTTATAAATATCGGACTTTTTACAGGTTTTCTTTTTCACAGGCACACTTCTTTTTTTCTTGTTTCGATAGATTGGTTTTCTACAGGCCTGCCCCTTTAAGAATGAGACTACATTCTTTTAAACAGAGGGAGCAATTCATTATCTGTAGCCAGCTGCAGCTTGTAGTACTGGCAGATGCCACAACCAGGCTTTCTGACTGTGCAAAAACCTGCTCACTGATGCTTAGTTTGGGCTTCACCAGGGCCACTCAGCACCTGACCTCATTACAGCCTTGGTTCAAGCATGGACAAAAGTGCTAAATTCCAGAGGTGAGGTATGTAATATTCCTGGTTTCCCTCCTGGTGTTTGATAAGGTATCTACCAAAACTCATTTTCACAGCCACATCTCCTTCCTCAGTGACTGTCTCCGGCTCCGACTGATTCCACGTGGATTCCAACTGCAGTTTCACCCATCATGCTTTGAAACCACCCAGGATCACAGGTATCTCCGAGAAATACAGCGTTCCTCCGACTGCTGCTCTCGCCGCATCCTGAGATCCACACTCAGTGCTATGCGCCGCCATATGCACACACTGGACCTCTCTCTCCAGCAGCACCGTCTTACCTTATCTCAAATCTGTTCTACTCCGCAGTTTCATCTCATCTTACGTCTCATCCGACGCATTAACAAAAAACTTTTTTTCTTCCTTTCAGGTGTTAAGGAACGCAAGCTCCAGCAGCTGATGGGGACTAATGCCCCTCCAGATCCTCCTTCCGCTTCACTTCCCTCTGACCCCACCCCTTCTGATCTGACCCCTTGCCGTGTATTCACTATACCCTCTGACCTCCCCCTCTCTGACGCTGAGCGTTCTGTACTCAGCAAAGGTCTCAGTTTTATCCCCTTACGCCCCCACCTCAATGAATTTCGCGCTCGGCATGACGTTGAGCTCTTCTTCCGTCGCCTCCGCCTCCGGGCTCACTTCTTCGACCAGGAGTCCTCCCCCCAACCAGCAGACCCATTCACCCGTCTCCAGCATTCTCCCTCTACCTGGACCCCTCCCCCTGGCCTCTTACCCGCTCTTGATCTCTTCATTGAAAACTGTCGGCAAGACATTGGTCGTCTCAATTTCTCTGCCCCCCTCACTCACTCTAACCTGTCCCCCTCTGAACTTGAGGCACTCCGTTCTCTTAGGTCTAACCCCGACATGGTCATCAAACCTGCAGACAAGGGTGGTGCTGTTGTTGTATGGCGTACCGACCTCTACCTTGCAGAAGCTCAACGCCAACTCACAGACACCTCTTCCTACCTCCCTCTGGACCATGACCCCACCACCGAACATCAAGCCACCGTCCAAAGGACTGTCACTGACCTCATCTCCTCTGGAGATCTTCCCTCTACAGCTTCCAACCTCATAGTCCCGCAACCCCGGACAGCACGCTTCTACCTCCTTCCCAAAATCCACAAACGGGACTGTCCCGGCAGACCCATTGTGTCAGCCTGCTCCTGCCCCACTGAACTTATTTCTTCCTATCTAGACTCTATCTTTTCTCCGCTGGTCCAGTCTCTTCCCACCTACATCCGTGACTCTTCTGACGCCCTACGTCATTTTGACAATTTCCAGTTTCCTGGTCCCAGCCGCCTCCTCTTCACTTTGGACGTCCAATCGCTCTACACCTCCATCCCCCACCAGGCTGGTTTGAGGGCTCTCCGCTTCTTCCTGGAACAGAGGCCCAACGAGTCCCCATCCACCAACACCCTCCTCCGCCTGGCTGAACTTGTTCTCACATTGAACAACTTCTCCTTCAACTCCATGCATTTCCTTCAAGTAAAAGGTGTCGCTATGGGTACCCGCATGGGTCCGAGTTATGCCTGTCTTTTTGTGGGATATGTCAAGCATTCTTTGTTCCAGTCCTACTCAGGCCCCCTCCCCCAACTCTTTCTCCGGTACATTGATGACTGTATCGGTGCCGTTTCCTGCTCCCGCCCCGAACTAGAAAACTTTATCAACTTTGCTTCCAATTTCCACCCTTCTCTCACCTTTACATGGTCCATCTCTGACACTTCCCTTCCCTTCCTCGACTTCTCTGTCTCCATCTCTGAGGATAGGTTGTCTACCAATATCCATTATAAGCCCACTGACTCCCACAGCTACCTCGACTACACTTCTTCACACCCTACCTCCTGTAAGGACTCCATTCCATTCTCCCAGTTTCTCCGTCTCCGACGCATCTGCTCTGATGATGCTACCTTCCATGACGGTGCTTCTGATATGACCTCCTTTTTCCTCAACCGAGGATTTCCCCCCACTGTGGTTGACAGGGCCCTCAACCGTGTCCGACCCATTCCCCGCACCTCTACCCTCACCCCTTCCCCTCCCTCCCAGAACCGTGACAGGGTTCCCCTTGTCCTCACTTTTCATCCCACCAGCCTCCATATCCAAAGGATCATCCTCCGCCATTTTCGCCACCTCCAGCGTGATGCCACTACCAGTCGCATCTTCCCCTCCCTTCCCCTGTCAGCATTCCGAAGGGATCGTTCCCTCCGCGACATCCTGGTCCACTCCTCCATTACCCCCACCACCTCGTCCCTGTCCCAGGGCACCTTCCCTTGCAATCGCAGGAGGTGTAATACCTGCCCATTTACCTCCTCTCTCCTCACTATCCCAGGCCCCAAACACTCCTTTCAGGTGAAGCAGCGATTTACTTGTACTTCTTTCAATGTAGTATACTGTATTCGCTGCTCACAGTGTGGTCTCCTCTACATTGGGGAGACCAAGCGCAGACTGGGTGACCGCTTTGCGGAACATCTCCGCTCAGTCCGCAAGCAGGACCCTGAGCTTCCGGTTGCTTGCCATTTCAACACTCCCCCCTGCTCTCATGCTCACATCTCTGTCCTGGGATTGCTGCAGTGTTCCAGTGAACATCAACGCAAGCTCGAGGAACAGCATCTCATCTACCGATTAGGCACACTACAGCCTGCCGGACTGAACACTGAGTTCAATAATTTCAGAGCATGACAGCCCCCCACTTTACTTTCATTTTTAGTTATTTTTTCTTCCTTTTTTTTTCCATTCCTTTTTACATTTTTTACAATCTTTTTTTGCATTTATTTCATTTCATCTTAGTTTGTTCAGTTTGCTTACCCACTGTTTTTTTCAGGTTGTTTTTCTTCAGGTTTGCACTTGCTGCTGTTCAATATTCAGTATATTCACACCTCATCTGTGCTAATGCTTTGTCTTTCAACACACCATTAACATATTGTTTGCCTTTGCTCCGTGACCTTTTGGTCAGCTATGTGGCCTGGTCCAATCTGCACCTTCTCCTTTGTTATCTCTTGCCCAACCCCCACCTCACTTGTTTATAATCTGTGACTTTTCTAATATTTGTCAGTTCCGAAGAAGGGTCACTGACCCGAAACGTTAACTCTGCTTCTCTTTCCACAGATGCTGCCAGACCTGCTGAGTAAATCCAGCATTTCTTGTTTTTGTTTCAGATTTCCAGCATCCGCAGTATTTTGCTTTTATTATTATGTAATATTCCTTGTTCCTTTGGTGTGCGTACTATTGTAAAACTCACAGGACTACAAGTAATATCCAAAGAAAATGTGGGTTTTTACTAGACTTTAACTGGAACATATATAAAAAACAGTTACTGCATGAGCCACATCCAAACACACTCGGTCAGCCTACACGCACAACTACCTGGTCATGTGTGACACACTCACTTCCTCAGGTAACCTTCACTTACAGCTTCTTAAGGTGGTCCACTCTTAAGGTTGTACTGCAACATCCTCCTTTTTTCCAAATATAAAAACATATGTACAATATGTTGTGGTTCGGACTAATTATACATGATTAAAACAAAACATTGTTTACAAGTTTAACACTCTCTAAAACATAGAGGTTTGCTTATTTGTTCCGATCTTGTTATTGTAGACCTCTTCTCAGAGCTGAGCTCATCTTGATGACTCCACTGAGATTCTGGTGTCTCAGAACTCTGGTTAACATGCTTGCAGCCTCTGTATGTTCATCTTGGAGTTTGTCTTTGAATGTGTCCGCGATGCTACAGGGTTGTCAAATGTAGTGTTGTCGTACAGCTCTCTGAGTTGACTTCGGTTCCGTCTGAGTGTCTGGACCTCGTATGATCTGGGGGGGGTGGGGGGGGGGGGTGCAGTGGGGGGGGGTCGCATATCCTCGCAACCACTGCAGGATACCAAGTTCCTGATGCATGATTGAGGCCTCTGACCTTCTGTCCTATTCGCAATCTTGCTAATTCTGGTCCTGCTTGCCTGTCATATGATGCCTTCATCTTCCCTTGTTTCGAAAGCTTAGAAAAATGATGACTGGTAACATCACCAATCACCAGCAATCCCTTTGGCTCCAGGCACTTGCTGCAATGAACTGAAGCCCGAGGAGCGACTCCTGGTAATATCGCCTTTTCGTGTCAAGAACCCCCAGCCTTTGTGTCCCCCTTTGCATGGACCAACCAATACATTTGACCTGGAAAGGTCACAGACCTGAAATGTTAACTCTGCTTCTCTCTCCACAGATGCTGCCTGACCTGCTGAGTATTTCCAGCATTTTCTGTTTTTTTTCAGCTTTCCAGCATCTGCAGTATTGACCTTTACCTTGAGTTGCTCCTCCAGGGATGTCCATAGCTTGCTAGGGCCCATCTGATCCTCAGCTGACAATCCTGACATATTGATCCATTTCAGGCCCTCGTTGCCTACTGCGATCTCAATCTTGCTAGCTTGTTTCTCTGGTTTTCTCACTTCTTGAACCAGGAAACACAGTTCCATTCACTGTCAAAACAGTTCAGATGCTATGTCTGCGCCTTCCAATCTATAACTGGATATCCGAAAGCCATTGTCTTAATAATCCTGCTTTATTATAGATGTAGGACTTTTTACATCTTTCCTTTTCAGAGGCACACTTCTTTTATTACTTGCTGCTGAACTCAGTAGGTAAGGTGAGAGTGACTGCCCTTGACAGTAAGGCAGCATTTGACCGAGTGTGGCATCAAGGAGCCTTAACAAAATTGAAGTCAATGGGAATCAGGCGATAACTCTCCACTGGTTGCAGTCATACCTAGCACAAAGGAAGATGGTTTGCTTTTGGAGGCCAATCATCTCAGACACAGGATATCGTTGCAGGAGATCCTCAGGGTCTTGTCCCAGGGCCAACCATTTTCAGCTGCTTCATCAATGACCTTCCCTCCAACAGAAGGTCTGAAGTGGAGATGCACAGTGTTCAGTACCATTTGCAACTCCTCAGATACTGAAGCAATCCGTGCCCACATGTAGCAAGACCTGAACAACATTTAGGCTTGGACTGATAAGTGGCAAATAACATTCATGCCACATAAGAAGCAATAACTATCTCCAACAAGAAGGAATCTAACCATCTCCCCTTGATGCACCATCACTGAATGCCCCACCATCAACATCCTGAGGGTCATCATTGACAAGAAACTTAATTGGACCAGCCATATAAGTATTGTGGCTACAAGAGCAGGGCAGAGGCTGGGAATTCTATGGCGTGTAACTCACCTCGTGTTTCCCCAAAGCCTGTCCACCATGTGCGAGGCATATGTCAGGTGTGTGATGGAATACTCTCCACTTGCCTGGATGCATGCAGCTCCAACAACACTCAAGAAGTTCGATATCATCCAGGACAAAGCAGCCCACTTGATTGGCATCACATCCACCACCTTAAAAATTCACTCTTTTCACTATCTGCACACAGTGGCAGCAGTGTTTACCATTTACAATATACACTGCAGCAACTTGCCAAGGTTCCTTTGACAGCACCTTCCAAACCTGCAAATTGTACTATCCAGAAGAATAAGGGTAGTAGACTCATGGGAACACCATCACCTGCAAGTTCCCCTTCAAGTCACACACCATCCTGACTTGGAACTATTTATTGCCCATCCCTAATTGTCCTTGAGAAAGTGGTGGTGAGCCCTCTTCTTGAACCACTGCAGTCCTTGGGGTGTAGGTACACCCACAGTGCTGTTAGAATGAGAAAGCAAAAGATATGCTTATGAAGGTGGTGCTCCTTGATTAAACTGTTTTTGACTCTTACCAGGATTATGTTCTTAACTATGATTTTAATTATCCATTAGTGAGTTTCACATCTGAATTGCAGTTATTTCTAAGTATTTGAAAGCATTGGCACTGGGCAATGAACAGAAATTATTACTTGCTTTTCTAAAAAAACTGTTTGATTGTTAGCCTGGATCTGGCTAACATTGATCTAGTCAGTGTTCTTTATTGTGGCTGCTTGCTGTTAATATTTTGTACTTGTTAGGTTTATATCTATAAATTAACTGCTTGCTTACTTTATAGTAATCTGTATTGCTTATTTCAGCAGATTGTCATTCATGTGTCCCAGATAGTCTGCTTCAAGAGTAATGAATTGCTTTTTTATTTAGCTCTTTTCATTCCATCTTTGTCAGATATTATTCAGTCACAATGCAAATCCCTGATTCTTACTGTAAATGAACGAATGGAAAGACAGCACTGTAAACTAGCGCTGCAGCTCAAGCATCTGGCAATTAGAGTATAAAATAAGTTCCTTGATGATAAGCCGACCAGTCCTGGGTGTTTGTTTTCATTGTTAGTATCTGACTACAGACTGACAAACTGTTCTTAATTTAACCCAATGATGCAACAGTTGAACTGTGCCCAGAAGGCTTGTGGTGGTGGCAATAGTCCATTGCTAAAAGGTTCCAGATGGTTGAGCAATTGTGTCATGTAAATAATGCTGGTGATTCTATATGTGGCTTGAAAAAAACAGCCCAACATGTGCTCTTTATAATCCAGTGAGTAATACAGGAATTGTAAGCTGATAAAGGTTTGGCATTACTCTTGAGTTTTTATTAAACCACAGAGGTAATTTTGTGAGGCAAGGTTTCCAGCATGGAATCTCACTGTGTGGGAGGAGGAGTCAGAAATAGGATTCTAACATGATAATGCCATTTCTGCAACCTGTACTCCTGTTTAGTGAGATTCCATACCAAGACCTTTTGCTCGAATATTACCCTGTTATGTATGCAACTCAATGAGAACTTTAAAATAATTTCATTCTCTTTGTTAAGTTTATAAGATTCCTCATCTGATTTTTCTTAATTGGACATGCTTGTCGTGCTTGTGTTATGAAAAAGCTGAGGTTTTTTTTTCAGTGTGACATTTGTAGCGATGTCACTAGCTGATCAAAAAAGAGAAAGAAAATACACTGAACAGCACTAAATGTGTCTGTGGCTGTTCTGATTCATAATTCTAGGAAATTATCTGAAGAATCTTCCACATGAGGCCAAGCTCTCAAGAAAAAATATAACGAGGTACATATGGCAAGTATAGCAACACATGATTCCATAAAGGCAGGGAAGTAGGGCTAACTGGATAGCTCCTTCAAAAAGCCAGCAAAGGTACAATGAGTTGAATGGCTTCCTTCTATGCTGTCTGTTTCAATCATTCTATATGGGTGTGAAATTCAATTGTATAGCGCTAGACATAGCTCCATTGTAGAAGCACAGGAAATGCTGCTGGACCCTTCTGCAAGGGCCGTACAGCATCAGGCGACGGAGTGGCGCATGCAGGAGCATCCCTATGTGCGCCTGAAGAAGTTGAAAGGACAAAATCACATCTATCGGCTGATGCAATGCAAAATACTAAAATTGGCCAACGAATGTGCAGGGAATGCATTCCTTATTCACTCCTGAAAAAACAAGTATTATGAAGCAAGATGTGACCTGTTCTGGGACTATTTAAACGGCTACTTAACAAGTTGCAGCTGAGATGCTTTTGACTTACTTGTTCTCAGGCAAAGTTGGTGGAAGCACTGTGATGAGTTGCTGCAGGAATTTGGAAGTTTCTGCTGACCACAGAAAGGCAGAAAATAACATTGCCTTGCCTAGGTATGGGGACAGTAGTTTCAGTGCCACTTACTTTACAACATGAGCATGATAGGCAGAGAAGGAGGCTGTAGGACAAAAAAACCTTTTAAATGAATTCACGGCAAAAAGCTTCACCGTACTACCTGTTGTGCCCCGTCACGAACTGAGCTTCACTGAAGACAAAATCTCTTGTGCAAATTTCAGTCTTTCTAAAATAAACCTGCTGAATTTGCTGAACTGTGAGACTAAAACAAATGCTATCAGGAAAAACCACAGAGATAGTGCTGGCAAGTGAATCATTGGTATTTGAATTTATGAAGACTAGGCCTTGGGAAGACGGTATAACTTAGATAAGATGAAGCATTGTGTTCCATCAAAATACAAACATGTTTTTCTGGAAGATTGACTGCAAGGGGCTTCACATAATGGAGAAAACAAAAGAAAGATGGACAGAATTCTGGGAGGTTTCAAACCATATGGTTGAAACAAAGGGCGCAGAATATAATTGGGAATTATGCTTTCAAAAGAAGCTTCATAGGATGGTGCGGCCTGTTAACAGTCACTGGCTCCCACAAAGGGTGTGATGGGAAGGACCACACCAAATGAGGTCAATGCATTCCGCATGCCATTGTCTAATGTATATACAGGCGCAGGAACATAATAAGGGAATCAATGGAATGGCAGCAGGGCTGCAGAAGGTTGTAGCTTTATATGATTGAATGGATCTCTTAGTAAGGCTCATCTGAAATGAGCCTGTATTAGCGCATTGCGAGCCTCCCTTGCACGTGTCTCATGGCACCTTGCAGGCAGTCCCTGGGGTTCTTTGTCATGTAATGCCTGGTCAGTGCAATGAGAAGCTTCTTTTGTGTTGTCTGATGCAACATAAAATGAGATGTGTGGAATTCAGGTTGTTTGAAGATCTCAAAACAAGTTTATTAAACAGCTAACAACTATATACAGTACAGAGCTAACTATTACAGAACTTGCTTCTTGGTGTTACTGTAGCAGAGTGAGACTGGCATGTAGTCGCATCCTGGTACTTGGCTCATTTGCATACTAAGATCTGAAAGATACATTACTCTTAAAGGCAATCACACAACAGTCAGACAGTCAGCAACCCCCTCCATATCCTCATCATTGGAGGAGGCATCGCACTCCAGGATGTCCTCGTTGTTCAAAGCTTCTCCCCTCTGTAGCGCCAGGTTTTGCAGACCAGTTGCGCATTGAACGAATGGAAACCCTTCCTGTTGATAAAGGCTGCTGCCTGCTCTGTGGGAGCCTTGATGGCTACATGCATGCAGTCGATGATACCCTGCACCTGGGGGAATCCAGCAATGGCCCTGAACCCTATAGCCCTCTAGCCTGATTGTCAAGATCAGTGCAAACGCATATGTATTGGCTAGTCTTCTTGTAGATGGCATTGGTGACCATCTTGATGGAGCGATGAGCCACAGAATGGCAGATCCCATAGATATCTCCAGATGATCCCTGGAATGATGCTGAGGTGTAGAAATTCAGCACATGGTGACCTCCAGCCCACAGGCATTGGGTGCCCACCACTTCCTGTGAGGCTCAGCTCATTCTCCATTATGGTGCACAGCTTGTTGACCACCTCCCTGGAGAGGCGCACTCTTCGGTGACACTGCTACTCCAACATTTGCAGTTAGCTGAGCCTTTGACAGTAGACCCTCTCTGGTGGGTAGCCTCTTCTGCACACAAGATGATGGTTACGTGCCCCTCTGGATGAGTAATGTGGATGTGGTGCATTGAGCAGTGTGAGAGGTGGGTGTTGAGTGTGAGATATGAGCCGGAATTTTACCAACCCTTCAGAGACGGGCTGGGAGGCAGCAGGGCTGGAAAATTTATGGCAGAAGGCATCAGGAGGGAAGCCCAATGTCTTCACATCGCTTGCGGATATTATGAGAGATGGATGGGCTGGCAGGAGGAGCCTGCACTTCAGCACGGCAGGAGGATAATTGAGCCTGTTAAACAGGCAATTAACTCTGACTTTACGAGCTGTTTCACATTTTATGATGGGTGCATGGGAACAATGAAGCTTCAGAGCCTTGCCAGCTATATCAATGCTGAAGCTCAGCGGCGGGTCAGTTGTAGCTGCAGTTGGCAGCTATTGCGAGTGGTAACGTGGCTTGGTAGAGTGGGCTTTGCTTGATGTATGGTGGCAGTAGCAATTTGGTTCTGAGCCACACTTAGCTGGCACAGTGAAGGCATTCTGCTTGAATGTCCTCTCTGACTTGGGACTTGTATGTGCAGAGTAAGGGAGGTGGTATAGTCCTGAAAAGTGAGTTCATTTACTTGCTATGGGGCTCATATAATCAGGCTTTTAGGCTACCAGTGAGGAGGATCATCAGAGAGGGAGAGAGCTACAGCCACCAGGAGCAGGCCTTCAACACGAAAAGGGGCACCAGGAGCATGAGCTTGGAAGGAGACAGGAACGAGGAGGGCGCAGAGGGGCACATAACCACCAAGAAGTTGATAAAAAGGGAAAAAATAGAATGAGAATAAACTAGCCAGGAATATAAAAACAGATTGTAAGTTCTTTTACAAGTACATAAAAGGAGGAGGGCAGCTAAAGTAAACATTGGTCCCTTAGAGGCAGAGACAGGAGAAATTATCATGGGAAATGAGGAAAAGGTAGAGATATTGAATAAATATTTTGTCTCTGTCCTCACAGTAGAACACACAAGTTATATACCAGAAATAGAGGGTAACCGAGAGGCTAATAAGAGTGAGAAAATTAAGGTAATTGATATAAGAAGAGAAATAGTGCTGGAGAAACTTAAGAAACTAAAATCTGACAAATCTCCAGAATCTGATGGCCTACATCCTAGGTTTCTAAAAGCAGTAGCTGCAGAGATAGTGGATGCGCTGATATTTTTTCCCAAAATTCCCTAGATTCCAGAAAGTTCCCAGCAGATTGGAAGTTAGCAAATGTAACACTGCTATTCAAGAATGGACAGAGAAAACAGGGAACTGCAGGCCAGTTGCCTGACATCAGTTATCTGGAAAATGCTGGAATCTATTATTAAGGAAGTCTTAACAATGCACTTAGAAAAACATAGTAAGATCAGACTAAGTCAACATGGTTTTACAAAAGAGAAATCATGTTGGACAAATTTATTAAAGTGTTTTGAAAATGTAACTAGTAGGTTAGATAAAGGGGAACCAGTAGATGTAGTATACTTGGATTTCCAAAATACATTTGATAAGGTGACACATAAAAGATTAATATGCAAGATAAGGGCTCATGGAGTTGGGGATAATATATTAGCATGGATAGAGGATTGGCTAATGGACAGGAAGTAAAAAGTAGCAATAAATGGGGCATTTTTGGCAGGCTGTAACTAGTGGGGTGCTGCAAAGGTCGGTGCTGGGGCCTCAGCTATTTAGAATCTATATGAATTACTTAGACAAAGAAACTAAGAGAAATGTATCTACGGTCAGAATTTTATGCCCCTTCCAGGAGCTGCTGGAGGTGGGGGGGTTGGTAAAATTGAGTGGGAAGCAGGGAGTGTCGTTCCTGTCACCTACCCACCACCACTGCCATTTTACCAGCAGTGGGGGAGGTGGCAAATGGCTGCCTGTCCCAGACCAATTGAAGTCTTTAAGTGGCTAATTAATTGCCACTTAAAGGGCTTCTCCCGCCGCCGCTGATATTTTACCAGCGGTGGCCGAGCACTTTGACAGCTGAGGAGGCCACCCTGTAATACTAGGCAACCTCCTTTGCGGGCCTGGGGTGGGGTTGGACCCTCCTGATCAGGCACCCTGTGCCCCACAAAGGGCCCACCCAGCAGCACAAGCCACCCGCACTAAAGCACCTCCACCCGTCCTCCTGCTTGACCCCCAACACCTCACCGGGGCCCAGCCAATTGTCCTCTGCAAGACCCAAAACCCCACTTACCTTTATCGGGGCCAGCATCCATGCTGCTTCTTACGCTGGGTGCAGTTCTAGCAACGGCCATTGCTTCCGGTGGCTCTGCTGCGACTGAAGAGCTGCCTGTCCGCTGATTGGTCAGCATCTGTTGGAGGCGGGGCTTCCTGCCTCAGAGGGGCAGAAGTCCTGCCTGAGGCCAATTAAGGGGCTGGGCCACACAAAATCACTGCGTGTGTTCCATGCCCAACGGAGGCAGGCTGTCCCCAACTTTTAAGATGGTGGTGGGGCCTCCGCCTCCATGTAAAAATTCCAGCCTAAGTTTTCTCACAATACAAAGCTAAGTGAGAATGCAAGGTGCGAGGACATAAATAGACTGCAAAGAGATGTAGCCAGGTTAAGTGAGTGGGTAATAAAAACAGAAAGTGCTGGAAATACTCAGCAGGTCTGGCCAGCATCTATGGAGAGCGAAGCAGAGTTAACGTTTCAGGTCTGTGACCTTGCATCAGAACTGATCTTTGAGCTGCTGAGTATTTCCAGCACTTTCTGTTTTTATATACTTTATATACTTTATATACTACACTTACCACCAAAGTGTTTAACCTCACACTTCCCCACATTATACTCCATCTGTCACTTTGTACCCACTCACTTAGATAAAAGCGAAATACTGCGGATGCTGGAAATCTGAAATAAAAACAGAAAGTGCTGGAAATACTCAGCAGCTCAAAGATCAGTTCTGATGCAAGGTCACAGACCTGAAACGTTAACTCTGCTTCTCTCTCCACAGATGCTGGCTAGACCTGCTGAGTATTTCCAGCACTTTCTGTTTTTATTGCAGATTTCCAGCATCCGCAGTATTTCGTTTTTATCTAAGTGAGTGGGCAACAAAGTGACAGATGGAGTATAATGTGGGGAAGTGTGAGGTTAAACACTTTGGTGGTAAGTACAGAAAAGTAGAATATTTTTTAAAAGGTGTGAAACTTGTAAATGTTGATGTTCAGAAGGATAGAGGTCCTGCAGGCTGAATATGAGGTCCTGCAGGCTGAGCTGAGGGATTTAAGAAAGAAATTAGCAAGCAGAACCTCAAAGGTTGTCATCTCCAGATTACTCCCAAGACCATGTGTTAGTGAGTATAGAAATAGGAGAATACACCAGATGAATGCAAGGCTGGCGAGGTGGTTCAGGTGGGAGGGCTTCAGATTTCTGCGGCATTGGGACCAGTTCTGGGGATGGTGGGACCTCTACCAGCTGGATGGTCTACACCTGAACGAGACCAGGATGAATATCTTTGCAGGATGATTTGCTAATGCTATTGGGGATAGTTTAAACTAGATTGGCAGGGGGATGGGAACCTGAGGGCAGTTTCAGATAGGACAAATTCAGAGCATGGAACGGGAAGCAAAAAATTAGCGAGTGACTCTGCAAGACAGAAGAAGCAAAAGTTAAAAAGTGTACAGCATAGGAATTTGACAGTGTTAAAAGGTTTAAATGCAAGGAGTATAGCAAATAAAGCCGATGAGCTTAGGGAACAGATAGACACATGGCAGCATGGTATCATTGCTATAACAGCATTTTGGCTTAAAGAGGGGCAAAAATGGCAGCTTAACATCCCTGAATATAGAGTTTTCAGGCAGTATAGAGAGGGGGAATAAAAAAGGAGGGGGTGTGGCATTATTGGTTGAAGAATCAAATACAGCTGTGAGGTGGGTTGATATACTAAATGAATCATCAAATGAGGCCAAATGTGTTGAGCTCGGAAATAAAAAAGGGGCAGCCACACTATTAAGAGTGTACTATAGACCCCCAAATAGTGAAAGGGAGATCGAAGAACAAATATGTAGGCAAATTTCTGAGTGCAAAAACGATAGTACAATAATAGTTGGGAATTTCAACTACCCTAATATCAACTGGGATACAAACAGTGTGATGGGCACAGAGAGCACAAAATTCTTGAACTGCATTCAAGAAAACTTTTTTAGCCAGCACATAACAAGCCCAATGAGAGGGGGTGCAATTCTAGATTTAGTCTTAGGAAATGAAGCTGGGCAAGTGGATGAAGTAGCAGTGGGTGACCATTTTGAAGATAGTGACCGTAATATAGTTAGATTTAGCATCATCATGGAAAAGGACAAAAGTTCAACAGGAGTAAAAATTTTAAATTGGAGGAAGGCAAATTTTACAAGACTGAGAAATGATCTGACGAAAGTGCATTGGATACAGCTACTCGAAGGAAAATCAGTGGCAAATCAGTGGGAGGCATTCAAAAGCGAGATTCTATGGGCACAGTGTAGACATGTCCCCACAAAGAAAAAGGGTGGTACTGCCAAATCTAGAGTCCCCTTTCTAGCAGAACACAGGGGAAGATAAAACAGAAAAAGAAAGCTTATGATAGTCACAAAAAACTTAATACTTTAGAAACCCTGGAGGAGTATAGAAAGTGCAGGGGTGAAGTAAAAAAGGAAATTAGGAAAGCAAGAGAGGACATGAAAATATATCGGCAGGTAAAATCAAGGAAAACCCAACCATGTTTTATCAGTACATTAAGAGCAAGTGGATAACTAAGAAAAGGGTTGTGCCTGTCAGAGATGTACAGGGATGCAGAAGATGTGGGCATGGTTCTTAATAAGTACTTTGTCTCTGTCTTCACAAAGGAGAGGGATGATGCAGACATTGTTGTTAAAGAAGAGGAGTGTGAAATATTAGATACGATAAGCATAATGAAAGAAGTACTAGAGGGTCTGACATCCTTGAAAGTAGATATATCACCAGGGCCAGATGGATTGTATCCCAGTAATCCCAGGCTGTTAAAGGAAACCAGGGAGGAAATAATGGATGCTCTGAGGATCATTTTCAAATCCTCACGAGATACAGGCAAGGTACCAGAGGACTGGAGGTCTGCGAATGTTGTACCATTGTTTAAAAAGAGTGTGAGGGATAGGCCAAATAATTATAGGCCAGTCAGTCTGACTTCAGTGGTGGGCAAATTATTAGAATCAATTCTGAGAGATGGGATAAACTGTCACTTAGAAAGGCGCGGGAGAGTCAGCATGGATTTGTTAAGGGAAGGTCGTGTCTTGCTAACTTAATTTAATTTTTTGAGTAAATAACGAGGAAGATTAATGAGGGTAGCGCAGTTGATGTTGTCTACATGGATTTTAGTAAGGCATTTCACAAGGTCACACATGACAGACTGGTTAGAAAAGTTAAAGCCCATGAGATACAGGGGAATGTGGTGGGTTGGATCCAAAATTGGCTCAGTGACAGGAAACAAAGGGTAGTAGTCAATGGATGTTTTTGCGAATGGAAAGCCATTTCCAGTGGCGTTCCACAGGGCTCAGTGTTGGGTCCCTTGCTGTTTGTAGTATATATTAATGATGTTGCCCCTAGCGGAGAGGTCATTTACCAGGAGGCACAGATTTAAGGTGAATGGTAGAAGGATTAGAGGGGACATGAGGAACAACCTTTTCACCCAGAGCGTGGTGGGTGTCTGGAATTTGCTGCCCTGATCAGTGGTGGAGGCAGAAACCCTCAACTTATTTAATAGGTACCTGGATCTGCACCTGAAGTGCTGTAACCTGCAAGGCTACGGACCATGTGCTGGAAGGTGGAATTAGAATGGGCGGATAGATTTTTCAGCCAGTGCAGAAACGATGGGCTGAATGGCCTCTTTCTGTGTTGTAACTTTTCTGTGGTTCTATGGTTCTTGTTGCACAAGGAACACAGAAAATTAGCATGCAGGTGAAGCAACCAATTAGGAAGGCAAATGGCATGTTGGCCTTTATTGCGAGGGGATTGGAGTACAAGAATAAAGAGGTCTTGCTACAATTGTGTGGGGCTTTGGTGAGACCACACCTGAAGTACTGTGCTCAGTCTATATTTAAGGAAGGATATACTTGCATTGGAGGCAGTATAGGTAGTTTAGTGTGGTGTAGTGGTATTGTCACTGAACTAGTAATTCAGAGGCCCAGGTCAATGCCTTGGGGATATGGGTTCAAATACCACCATGGCAGCTTGTAGAATTTAAATCTTCTATGTTCCTATATTAAATTTCTACAATGCTGAGTTAGATAGATTTTAGTTAGATCGATGGGCTGAATGGCCTCCCTTTGTGTCATAAATGACTGTATGTCAATGAAGGTTCACTAGATTGGTCCCTGGGATGAGAGGGTTCACAGGGTAGACACTGAAAGGTTGTTTCCCTTGGCTGGAGAGTCAAGAACATGGAGTCACAGTCTCAGGATAAGGGGCCAATCATTTAGGACTGAGATGAGGAGAAATTTCTTCACTCAAAACGTTTTGAATCTTTGAATCTTTACCCAGGAGGGTTGTCAATGCTCCATCATTGAATATATTTAAGGCTGAGATAGACAGATTGTTGGTCTCTTCGGGAAGCAAGGGATATGGGAAGTGGACAGGAAAGTGGAGTTGAAGCCAAAGATCAGCCATGATCGTATTTAATGGCGGAAAGGCTCAAGGGGCTGAATGATCTACTCCTGCTCCTATTCCTTATGTTCTTATGTTTTTTACCTCACCCACACACCTTCCGGTCATGCCAGCCGCACACAAACCTCTCCATGCCTCTGCAAATCTACAGCTATTCAGCTGCAGCAGGCACATCACCCAAGAACACTGACACATAGTCAAAGAACAAAGAACAAAGAAAATTACAGCACAGGAACAGGCCCTTCAGCCCTCCAAGCCTGCGCCGATCCAGATCCTCTATCTAAACCTGTCGCCTATTTTCTAAGGGTCTGTATTTCTTTGCTTCCTGCCCATTCATGTATCTGTCTAGATACATCTTAAAAGACGCTATCGTGCCCGCGTCTACCACCTCCGCTGGCAACGCGTTCCAGGCACCCACCACATTCTGCATAAAGAACTTTCCACGCATATCCCCCCTAAACCTTTCCCCGCTCACTTTGAACTCGTGACCCCTAGTATTTGAATCCCCCACTCTGGGAAAAAGCTTCTTGCTATCCACCTTGTCTATACCTCTCATGATTTTGTACACCTCAATCAGGTCCCCCCTCAACCTCTGTCTTTCTAATGAAAATAATCCTAATCTACTCAACCTCTCTTCATAGCTAGCGCCCTTCATACCAGGCAACATCCTGGTGAACCTCCTCTGCACCCTCTCCAAAGCATCTACATCCTTTTGGTAATGTGGCGACCAGAACTGCACGCAGTATTCCAAATGTGGCCGAACCAAAGTCCTATACAATTGTAACATGACCTGCCAACTCTTGTACTCAATACCCCGTCCGATGAAGGAAAGCATGCCGAATGCCTTCTTGACCACTCTATTGACCTGCGTTGCCACCTTCATGGAACAATGGACCTGAACACCCAAATCTCTCTGTACATCAATTTTCCCCAGGACTTTTCCATTTATTGTATAGTCCACTCTTGAATTGGATCTTCCAAAATGCATCACCTCGCATTTGCCCGGATTGAACTCCATCTGCCATTTCTCTGCCCAACTCTCCAATCTATCTATATTCTGCTGTATTCTCTGACAGTCCCCTTCACTATCTGCTACTCCACCAATCTTAGTGTCGTCTGCAAACTTGCTAATCAGACCACCTATACTTTCCTCCAAATCATTTATGTATATCACAAACAACAGTGGTCCCAGCACGGATCCCTGTGGAACACCACTGGTCACACGTCTCCATTTTGAGAAACTTCCTTCCACTGCTACTCTCTGTCTCCTGTTGCCCAGCCAGTTCTTTATCCATCTAGCTAGTACACCCTGGACCCCATGCGACTTCACTTTCTCCATCAACCTACCATGGGGACCCTTATCAAATGCCTTACTGAAGTCCATGTATATGACATCTACAGCCCTTCCCTCATCAACCAACTTTGTCACTTCCTCAAAGAATTCTATTAAGTTGGTAAGACATGACCTTCCCTGCACAAAACCATGTTGCCTATCACTGATCAGCCCATTTTCTTCCAAATGGGAATAGATCCTATCCCTCAGTATCTTCTCCAGCAGCTTCCCTACCACTGACATCAGGCTCACCGGTCTATAATTACCTGGATTATCCCTGCTACCCTTCTTAAACAAGGGGACAACATTAGCAATTCTCCAGTCCTCCGGGACCTCACCCGTGTTTAAGGATGCTGCAAAGATATCTGTTAAGGCCCCAGCTATTTCCTCTCTCGCTTCCCTCAGTAACCTGGGATAGATCCCATCCGGACCTGGGGACTTGTCCACCTTAATGCCTTTTAGAATACCCAACACTTCCTCCCTCCTTATGCCGACTTGACCGAGAGTAATCAAACATCTATCCCTAACCTCAACATCCGTCATGTCCCTCTCCTCAGTGAATACCGATGCAAAGTACTCGTTTAGAATCTCACCCATTTTCTCTGACTCCACGCATAATTTTCCTCCTTTGTCCTTGAGTGGGCCAATCCTTTCTCTAGTTACCCTCTTGCTCCTTATATATGAATAAAAGGCTTTGGGATTTTCCTTAACCCTGTTTGCTAAAAATATTTCATGACCCCTTTTAGCCCTCTTAATTCCTCGTTTCAGATTGGTCCTACATTCCCAATATTCTTCCAAAGCTTCGTCTTTCTTCAGCTGCCTAGACCTTATGTATGCTTCCTTTTTCCTCTTAGCTAGTTTCACAATTTCACCTGTCATCCATGGTTCCCTAATCTTGCCATTTCTATCCCTCATTTTCACAGGAATATGTCTCTCCTGCACGCTAATCAACCTCTCTTTAAAAGCCTCCCACATATCAAATGTGGATTTATCTTCAAAAAGCTGCTCCCAATCTACATTCCCCAGCTCCTGCCGAATTTTGGTATAGTTGGCCTTCCCCCAATTTAGCACTCTTCCTTTAGGACCACTCTCGTCTTTGTCCATGAGTATTCTAAAACTTACGGAATTGTGATCACTATTCCCAAAGTAGTCCCCTACTGAAACTTCAACCACCTGGCCGGGCTCATTCCCCAACACCAGGTCCAGTATGGCTCCTTCCTGAGTTGGACTATTTACATACTGCTCTAGAAGACCCTCCTGGATGTTCCTTACAAATTCTGCTCCATCT
Source organism: Heterodontus francisci (assembly GCF_036365525.1). Classification (NCBI taxonomy): domain Eukaryota; kingdom Metazoa; phylum Chordata; class Chondrichthyes; order Heterodontiformes; family Heterodontidae; genus Heterodontus; species Heterodontus francisci. The sequence goes on from NC_090372.1 coordinate 45,674,760, forward strand.
AGACCTCTAACACTAAGTGAATCCCAGTCAATGTTGGGAAAATTAAAATCTCCTATCACCACCACCCTGTTGCTCCTACATCTTTCCATAATCTGTTTATATATTTGTACCTCTATCTCAAGCTCGCTGTTGGGAGGCCTGTAGTACAGCCCCAACATTGTTACCGCACCCTTCCTATTTCTGAGTTCTGCCCATATTGCCTCACTGCTCGAGTCCTCCATAGTGCCCTCCTTCAGCACAGCTGTGATATCCTCTTTGACCAGTAATGCAACTCCTCCACCCCTTTTACCTCCCTCTCTATCCCGCCTGAAGCATCAATATCCTGGGATATTCAGTTGCCAATCGTGCCCTTCCCTCAACCAAGTCTCAGTAATAGCAATAACATCATACTCCCAGGTACTAATCCAAGCCCTAAGTTCATCTGCCTTACCTACTACACTTCTTGCATTAAAACAAATGCACCTCAGACCACCAGTCCCTTTGCGTTCATCATCTGCTTCCTGCCTACTCTTCCCCTTAGTCACGCTGACTTCATTATCTAGTTCCTTACAGGCTTTAGTTACTACCTCCTTACTGTCCACTGACCTCCTCATTTGGTTCCCATCCCCCTGCCACATTAGTTTAAACCCTCCCCAACAGCGTTAGCAAAAGCACCCCCAAGGACTTTGGTTCCAGTCCGGCCCAGGTGTAGACCGTCCAATTTGTAATAGTCCCACCTCCCCCAGAACCGGTCCCAATGTCCCAAAAATCTGAACCCTCCCTCCTGCACCATCTCTCAAGCCACGCATTCATCCTGACTATTCTTTCATTTCTACTCTGACTAGCACGTGGCACTGGTAGCAATCCTGAGATTACTACCTCTGAGGTCCTACTTTTTAACTTGGCTCCTAACTCCCTAAATTCTGCTTGTAGGACCTCATCCCATTTTTTACCTATATCATTGGTGCCTATGTGCACAACGACAACTGGCTGTTCACCCTCCCCCTTCAGAATGTTCTGCAGCCGATCTGAGACATCCCTGACCCGTGCACCTGGGAGGCAACATACCATTCGGGAGTCTCGTTTTCGACCACAGAACCGCCTATCTACTCCCCTTACAATCAAATCCCCTATGACTATAGCCCTTCCACTCTTTTTCCCGCCCTTCTGAACAATGACATTCTGCCCTCTCTCTTGCAGAGGAAGGTGTCCTACAATAGGAGGGAGACCCAAAGGACTGGCAGAGGACTCTCAACGAGATGGTGCACAGGGTAATGGGCAGCAATGCCAAAGAGCCAGTGGCACCCAGCACTGCTGAGGCCATCAAGGATGATGGTAAGTTACTGCCTTATTCCCCTTCTCCACTCACTCCTCACTATCATCCTGAAAGTTGCAATGAAATGGAAAGTGCCAATGGACAGACTGTGGAATTCCTGCTTTCCTCCCCACTCTGACTTCCCTCACCCTTACTCTCCCCTAATGCTTTTGTGCTTTCAGATGGTCAAGAACTGCCAGCTGCTCAGCCCCTGCAGCTACAGGCAGAAGGGTGAGAGGAAGAGCATGCCTCTGTGAAGAAGCTGCGTCACTTGCCCGAACACTTGAAGCTCAGATACTGACACTGCATGAATGTTAGAGGCTAAATTCGAGTTGGGATCTGCACATGGTGAGTCACCGGGCATGAGTGGGCTACAGCCAAGCCAGGGGACAGGACAGATAGGTCAGCTTGTGTGCGAACTCGCTGGAGGGCAAAGTTGTGCAACAGTTCTGCTGCAGGGGCTCAGATGAGGACCTCATTGGAGCAAACTACAGAAAAACTCTGATGAACATGCACACCAAGATGCTTGGTACATTGGCAGCCCTGCCAGATATCCTATAGTTACTGGCTAGGAGCACAGAGGAGACGATCTCTACTGTGAACAGGATATCACACAGCTTGGAGCCCATCCTTTCCACCTTGGAATGGTGGGCACCTCCATATCAGCAATGCCAGACCAACCTATGATGGCGTGTCTGCTGGCCATTGTCTCAGCTTCCACTGCAGCACAGACAGAGGCCTCCCAATGTATCAGTGCTGCAGTGGAAGCTCAGACTGAGAGCCCTGGAAGCTGGCATGCAGGCCCAGAATGCTGCCAGCCCACACAGACAGCTGCTTTTGTGGATGCAGATCTCAGTGCTCGACGGGTCATGCAGGCTTTTGCAACAGTCCAGCAATCTGTGCTCCAGCAGTTTATGAGGATTGCTGAGGTGCCGCACCATGGGATTGATAGTGGCACTGTGGAGCATGAACCTGCTGTCCTCCTCAGGATGAAAGCATTCGTGCTGCCACCGATGCCACTCAGCCAATGCTTGGCTGTTGTCTCTCAGTCAGCCAGCCCAGACTGTGACCACCCATGCCGAGATGGCTCAGTCTGAAGCTGGGCCCTCAAGGCTCAAAGCAACTGAAGGGCATCCTCCAAGACCATCTGAGTCCTCACCAGTGAAGGCCAGCAGCCTTCCACCAGCCATGCATCAGCCACTGTGATAGCACTGTGTAGGAGCACTGATCCAGGCAAAGCCACCCGCAGGACAGGCACTAAGGGAATGCACATGGGTGATTAGTTCTGTTTATCTTTATATTATTTATGTATTGCTGGATAAAGTTGTTTTGTGAACCTTTTTGCTGTTGGCCTTTGTTGAGTGATGCAGGCCAAGGGACTTTGTCTGAAATGATGTATTGTTAGGGAATGATGGGTCCATATTGGTGTGGGGGTGGGGGGGGGGGGGTGCAGGCGAGGTTCCATTCAACTGAAGCAAAGCCTCACTATGTGGTCCCTCCCACTACTTCCAGTTGCAGCTGATGCATGTGATCTCCTCACTTCCTCCTCCTCTTCTTCTTCCTCCTCCTCTACCCCCCCCTCCTCCCCTGATGGCTTCGGGATCCCAGGAGGTAGTGGCTGGGCCCTCATAATTGCAACATTGTGCAGCATGCCATCCTAAAAGTGGGGACCCTCTTGGGCTTCTACTGCAGAGATCCCCCCGAACCATCTAAGCAGTGAAGCCTCTGCTTAAGGAGACTGATGGCTTGCTCCATGGTGTTACATATAGCTGCATGGGTTTCTCAAACCTCATGTGGTGGGATAGTGGAAGGGGGAGTCATGAGCCATGTGTGAAGAGGGTAGTCCTGTTGCCGAGCAGCCATCCTGTTGTCTGTCTTGGAAGCCCAAAGACAGTGGGACTTGCTGCCAGAATAGCGGGCATTCACTAAGATGAATTTCTTGGTGTAGATGCACACCAGCTGTGCATTAACTGAGTAATTGCTCTTGAAGTTGGGGTATTGCTCCCCATTGAAGTGGGGGGCCCACAGAGCCATGTGTGTGCAATTGATGGCACCCTGCACCATCGGAAAGCCCGCTATCCTGGCAAACCGATGCACCCTATCATCCTGGTCTTCCCTCCTCATGGAGAAGAGGATGAAGTCCCTAATCCTTCAGTACAGCGCCTCTGTCACCTCCCGGATACTTCTGTGTCCAGCGAGCTGTGACATGTTGCTGATATCTCCTGCTCCCGCCTGGTAGGATCCAGTTGCGCAAAAAGAAAGGGTGATGGTGATCTTCACAGCCACAGGGAGGGCTGTCCTTGCCCTGGTTTGAGGCTTTAGGCCTTCAAGAAGGAGGTGGCACAATTCTATCACGGACTCCTCTGTGAAGTGACACCTCCTGAGGTACTACTCTGAGCTCATTCCCATGTCAAACAGTTGTCCCCAGAAGACCATTTCAGAGTAGCATCTTCTAGGAACAGCCCTCCTTCTCCTTCCTCCTTCCAGAGGTTCCCCTCTTTGCCTCCTCCTCTGCATGTCCTGCTCATGTTGCAGAGCAAGGGGTACTGCAACTACTGCCCTCATACATACCTATGCAAGGCTATATGAATTTTTGTCTTTCTGTAGTCAGCAAAACCCTCCAAATTCTTCCAGCTACTCACCTGAAGTGCTTTCAGAAACTTGCCGAAGAACAAGTAAGTCAAAAGCACTTCAGTTGCAACTTGTTAAGTGGCCCTTTAAATAGCCCCAGGACAGTGTCCATTTTTCTTCATAATGCTTGCTCTTTCAGGAATGAATAAAAAAGATGTTGCCAGCACATTTGTTGACCAATTTTGGTAACCTGACGTTGGATCAACCCCTTGATGCCAGTGATGTCATCAATTTTAGGGGTACACAGGGGATGTAGTGTTTGATTTAATCTGGGTTTGGTTATATTAGTCTGTCCACTGATCTGTGTTCATTGTGTTTGATTGCTGAAGCCTATGGGTGGAGCTGAAGACTTGAAACTGAAACCAAAAAAGACAGACTGTTAGACATTGTGCTTAGACCTTGTAGTGCAGTGATACTTTAATGTGCTGTAAATAAACCAGTTGGTGATTTAATACAAGTGTGATATTTCCATTGCTCTGAGATAAATCATTTAAATATAAAATATCCAGCACCCGGCGAAAACATAACAGAGAACGCACATGCCTGTACCACTGCAGTTGAGTTATGCCATGCTGGCTATATCGGAAGCAGCAAACTCATTAGGTTGGTCTTTGTAATGCCACTAGATGCAACACTACACAAGTGGATTTTGCACCCCTTGTTGCACAAATAGTCAGACTTGGGTGGCACAGTGGTGACGTGGTTAGCACTGCAGCCTCACAGCTTCAGCGACCTGGGTTCGGTTCTGGGTACTGCCTGTGTGGAGTTTGCAAGTTCTCCCTGTGACTGCGTGGGTTTTTGCTGGGTGCTCTGGTTTCCTCCCCAAGCCAAAGATTTGCAGGTTGATAGGTAAATTGGCCATTGTAAGTTTCCCCCAGTGTAGGTAGGTGGTAGGAGAATGGTGGGGATGTGGTAGGGAATATGAGATTAAATTAGGATTAGTATAAATGGGTGGTTGTTGGTTGGCACAGACTCGGTGGGCCGAAGGGCCTGTTTCAGTGCTGTATAACTCCTATGACTTCCAGAAGAGATTGACACCTTAAGTGCCATGGATTCATATAAACATATGGATTGCTAAGTACATCTATATAAGAAATTGCAGTGTTTGTATTCATTTCAAAGTTTACTTTTACTACACAACATCTCATTCCCAGTAACAACACTCCTGTTCTGAATTAAGTTCCCAGGCTTGGAAAGTCTAAAAAAAAATTTCTTTTGAGAAATGCACAGACTTTCTGAGTAAGGAAATTCTTGGTATTATCCAATTCAGCTTTTGGCTCAGTTATTGTATGACATCAAAGATAGTAGGCCAAATAGGTTACAAAGCTGGATTACTATTATTGGGTTCTAATGATACTCTGGAAACCGTTTACACATTTGTGTGTCATATCTTTAGCATTCTAAGGCACTTTGATATCTGTGACCTATTTTTTTTGTACTGTTTTTATGTGGTCTAACTATGTTACATCTTCTTTGGCCTTCTTGTCTCGAGAGACAATGGGTAAGCGCCTGGAGGTGGTCAGTGGTTTGTGAAGCAGTGCCTGGAGTGGCTATAAAGGCCAATTGTAGAGTGGCAGACTCTTCCACAGGTGCTGCAGATAAAATTGGTTGACAGGGCTGTTACGCAGTTGGCTCTCTCCTTGCGCTTCTGTCTTTTTTCCTGACAACTGCTAAGTCTCTTCGACTCGCCACACTTTAGCCCCGCCTTTATGGTTGCCCGCCAGCTCTGGCGATCACTGGCAACTGACTCCCACAACTTATGATCAATGTCACAGGACTTCATGTCGCGTTTGCAGACGTCTTTAAAGCGGAGACAAGGATGGCCGGTGGGTCTGATACCAGTGACGAGCTCGCTGTTCAATGTGTCCTTGGGGATCCTGCCATCTTCCATGCGGCTCACATGGCCAAGCCATCTCAGGCGCCGCTGGCTTAGTAGGGTGTATATGCTGGGGATGTTGGCCGCCTCGAGGACTTCTGTGTTGGAGATACGGTCCTGCCACCTGATGCCAAGGATTCTCCGGAGGCAGCGAAGTTGGAATGAATTGAGACATCGCTCTTGGCTGACGTACGTTGTCCAGGCCTCGCTGCCGTAGAGCAAGGTACTGAGGACACAGGCTTGATACACTCGGACTTTTGTGTTCTGTGTCAGTGCGCCATTTTCCCACACTCTCTTGGCCAGTCTGGACAGGGCAGTGGAAGACTTTCCCATGCGCTTGTTGATTTCTGCATTGAGAGACAGGTTACTGGTGATAGTTGAGCCAAGGTAGGTGAACTCTTGAACCACTTCCAGAGTGTGGTCGCCGATAGTTATGGATGGGGCATTTGTGACGTCCTGTCCAATATGTTGTTCATTTTCTTGAGGCTGATGGTTAGGCCAAATTCGGTGCAGGCAGCCGCAAACCTCTCGATCAGTCTCTGCAGACACTCTTCTGTGTGAGATGTTAATGCAGCATCGTCAGCAAAGAGGAGTTCCCTGATGAGGACTTTCCGTACTTTGGTCTTCGCTCTTAGACGGGCAAAGTTGAACAACCTGCCACCTGATCTTGTGTGGAGGAAAATTCCTTCTTCTGAAGACTTGAACGCATGAGAGAGCAGCAGGGAGAAGAAGATCCCAAACAGTGTAGGTGCGAGAACACAGCCTGTTTCACGCCACTCAGGATAGGAAAGGGGTCTGATGAGGCGCTGCTATGCTGAATTGTGCCTTTCATATTGTTATTGAATTAGGTGATGATACTTCGTAGCTTTAGTGGGCATCCAATCTTTTCTAGTAGTCTGAAGAGACCACGTCTGCTGACAAGGTCAAAGGCTTTGGTGAGATCAATGAAAACAACGTAGAGGGCCAACCCCTATTCAAGGTGAAAGCAGACAACTGGTTCTCAGGAATCAGTGGTGACCTTCAGAATGTGAGTAGGAGGTAATCGGGTCCAAGTGACTCTTGTGTCAATCTTCCCTCAGGAATTACTTAATCTTAACTCTGTGGTTACCTCAAATGACAGACATTAAGAATCCACTGCTTTTTTTAAAAAGGGAAAATATGTGCACATATACAGAAGCTGGAAAAATGACTGCTATGGTTTTCAGCCTATTGCATCCTAATTATTTGTATGGATTTTAATACAGCCTCTGACCAAGACTACAGCTTCAAGACAACTGAGTAAGTTAAGTTCCTTTGTATGGAAATTGGAATTCAGGGTTTTTATTAGAGTTTTGGTATCACATTCCCCAGTTCAGTTTGTCTTCCCTTGAAAATAGAAACTCAATGACCTCATGCATGATGAACAAAAAGAAACAATTACAGTGGGACATGAACAGCCATGACTTAAGATGCAGCAACATCCATCGTTCTATAAGATGAAAACTGAAGCCATCAAAATCACCAATTTCTTTGGAATGGGTTTAGAAATTGTCAAAGGGAGAAGTGATCTATGATGATGCAAAATTTATTTCCTGGAGCCTTTCCCCGCCCCCCCCCGCCCCCCCCCCCACCACCCCACAGAAAATTTTGATTTTGTCACTTTTGTGGTGCACTCCTCTGAATTTTAAAGTGTATTGTGATTCAGCATTAGAAGTCAGAAATAATTATTCATTTTTATACTAGTTGTTACAAGTCACAATTTTTCACTGTCAGAAGGTAATATTCATTGGGCATAACACAGAGGGTCTAATGTATGCAGACAGCATAGGAGAGTAAAGATAATGTAAATAATAATGGTCTGTAGGCTGACTTACAACATCATAAAGTTGTTGGCACAAACATAAATAATAAAATATTTTAATGTAAAAGTTTGGATGTAAAGAACAAAATAACATTTTGTATTTCTATTGTGCCTTTCAAGTGCAAGAAGGTTTTAAGTGCATTGCACTTAAGCAGAAAAAAGCAGAACAATTGTCAATAAATTATAGTGTGGGAGCACCATGGAACCTTTTAAATATTTTCAACATTCACTACCTCACATCTAACCCAACCACCCCTGTTCACAAAGGCTCTCTCTACTGCCTGCAGACCCAGTTCATACTGCACGCTATTCAGCATGCATTCTGTCGGCTCCCCTTTGCACTCTACCACCTCCCTTCCCTTGTATTCTGCCATGCCATTACCCCTTCCCTCCTCTCCCTTGAAAATGCCTCCTCACCTTGCCATACTTTCTCATCCTCCTCCCTTTGGTATATATTCCTCGCACCTGCTCCTACCCAAAGAGCTTGTGATAGCCACTGATTTTGGACCACATGTGCAGACATTATAAATGTTTATGTAAAAAGCAGGTGGTTGGCATATATGCACATCACGTTGGGCTTTCAGTGGAGTTCTTGCCAGTAAGGATGTGAGTTAAGGAACACTAAAGGCTGGGGTACCTTCTGGGCATTGAAAGTGAATGCTTTAACAAAGAGAGTGGAGGTACTTGTAAGTGGCCAGCATACTTAGTATAATGCATTCCTAGAACCTTTACTTTGCCTGTCCTGCCAAGACCATTAAAGTTTTTGCAGCAGTGAGTTGCTGCACGCAGGCTTGTGCAGTCGACACACATTACCTAACCCACCTTCCTGAGATTGGTCCTTTTAAGCAGTTGCAAACATTTACATCCTGTGGCATCATAGTATTTCCCACCCCAAAGGGGCATGTTCCCAAAGACAGACATCTAGAATGCCTCAAACTTGACCTCAATATGGGAGTTAAGCTGACTTCAGAAACTTCAGCAAGGTCAGCATTGGTAAGGATTGGCAGGTGAAAGTTTCGGTGCACAACAACTTTGGCAGGGATCTCACCCAATTCAAAAATAATGGACTTGGACTGTTGCCTGTGTTGATACAGCAACCCACTCACTGGCTGCAATGAGGGATTCACTCATGTATATTTTTGTTTTGTTTTTAAATGGTGTTTTTGAAGGACTGTCTCTTACCCCTTGAGGCCATTGATCATTGGGCAAGCAGATCCAGGCAGTGGCTGAAACCATTGCTCGGCTTTAGATGTGTTGGTGAGTCTTAAAGTTGTTACTGTTAAGTCAGTTAATGGTCTGGACAATCACATGTGCAGGAAGTGTTGTCAGCTAGAGCACGTGAGCTCCTGGTTTCGGAACTTGAGCAGCAGCTGGCATCATTGTGGTGCATCAGTGAGGTTGAGTTTCATGGAAAGCACGTTTCTGGATGTGATCACCCCACAAGTTAAGGGTATGCAGGTAGAGAGGGAATGGGTGACGGCCAGGTAATTAAGGAAGACAAGGCAGGTAGTGCAGGAGTCCCCGGAGTGCATCTCGCTCTCCAACCTGGTTCAGTTCTGAATGCTGGTGAGAGTGATGGTTTCTCAGGGGAGTGCAGTCAGAGCCATGTTCACAGCACCACTACTGGTTCAGCTGTACAGGGGGGCAGGAGGAAGATTTGGAAAGCAGTAATGATAAGGGATTCTATAGTTAGGGGAACAGATAGACATTTATGCAGCTGCAGAGGGGAATCCAGGATGGTATGGTGCCTCCCTGGTGACAGAGTCAAGGATGTCACTGAATGGCTGCAGAGCATTCTGAAGGGGGAGGGTGACCAGCCAGCAGTCATGGCCCCTATTGGTACAAACTAACATAGTTAGAAAGGGGGATGAAGACCCGCAGGCAGATTTTAGGGAGCAAGGGGGGAAAAAAACTAGCAAGCAGGATGAAAGAGATAGAGAGTAAGATGAAGCAGAAAAAGGATGTGCACAACAGATGTCAAGTTGATAATGCAAGTGACAAACAGGCTGAATATAAAAAGTTGAGGGAAAGTGAAAAACGAAATAAGAGCAGTAAAGAGAGAGTATGAGAAGAGACTGGCAGCTAACATAAAAGGGAATCCAAAAGTTTGCCATAGGCATATAAATATTAAAAGGGTGGTAAAAGAAGGAGTAGTTCCAATAAGGGACCAAAAAAGGGGATTTATGCATGGAGGCAGATAGCATGGCTGAGGTACTAAATGAATACTTTGCAATCTGCCTTTACCAAGGAAGAAGATGCTGCCAAAGCCACAGTGAAAGAGGGAAATGTAGTAGAAGGTTGTAAAGGGTTAATACTGAAGACAATGAGAAAGACCCCTCCCACTATATGAGCGATGATGTAACAGTCACATGAGCTAGGCTTGAGGAGAAGAAGGTATAGCAGCACAAAGGATGCTAGCTTAGGTGGCTTGTGGAAAGTGTATATAGTAACTGTAAATAATAAAGTGTTTTTAGTTAACCTTTACTAGAGTATAAGACTTTCTCTAGAATGCCCTACAATGCTACTAACACAAATACAACTAAACCCAATATGGTGGCAGCAGTAAAACAATGGTAAAACAGCAGTGAAAGCAACCAAGAGAAGTTGAAGATCTCCTTACCTTTGGAAGAAACGCCAGGTCAACAATTGAGAAATTTAAAGAAAAATACTTACCTGCAGAAAAGGCTGTGAAAGAGCTCCGCAGCTGTGGTGAGTCAGAGCACAGAAATACAAGCTGTACCACAGAACAGAAGCATGGTGGCCTGCAAGTAGAATCCAGCAATTGGGTGAGTTACAATACCGGTGATCAGGGACCGCTTTAAAAGCTTTTGAAAAGCTTGCAGTAATTTTCTTAAAGCATCATGCTCAGGAAGAAAAATTTGGGGAAAATCCAATCTTTCACTAGGGCTGAACACAAGGTTGAAGAGCAGGAAACCTTCGAAAAGCATGGGAACTCCTGAAAACAGCAGGGATGCCTCCATTAAGGCAAGCCAGCCTGATAAAAAACAAAGTGCATGTCTTAAACAAAGGGGAAAACCCCATTGAAACAGCAGGGAACCCACAAACATCTCAGGCACCTCCATTAAGGAACCAAGCCTGAAAAAAACAAAGTGAATTTCTTAAAGAGAGGGGAACACTCTAAAAAGTCTATTAAGAAAGCAATATGGATCCAAAATTGGGGATGCCTGTGAGTTTCCAGAATCAAGAGGGACCCAATCAGATTCAAAATTGGCTATCATGGAGCAAAGGGTTCCTAGGATTTAGAATCGCTTCGCAACTCCATACAAAATCTGAAGTGGAACAAGTGAATAGGAGGGCTGTTCCCTCCTATATTCAGTAAGGGTGATTGCAGATGCCATAATTGTCCAACGAGGGATCAACCAGGCTACCGATAAAGTCGAAGAGGTACTCCAAGCCTTTGATAAATATTTTAATCTTCATACCAATAAAATCGTGGAAAGAGCCAAATTTAATAAGCGGGCGCAGATGATTGGCAAATCTGTAGACTCCTATATTAAGAGCCTGTAAAGATTGGCAGAAGGTTGTGAATATGGTGAATTAAAGGCAGAACTGATCAGAGACAGGATAATTGGCGGAATAGCGGATGAATCTTGTCAGACCTGTTGCAATCCAAGGAAGACCTTACACTGGAAAAGGCCATTCAAATTGTAAAACAGCCTGAAGTTCACGAACAGAATAGGGACATCCTACGAGCTGAAGACAAGCCGTGGATGAGAAGGAGTCCAATGCCCGTACAGCTGGTTAAGGCAAAGCCAGGGAAACACTTTGAGGAACAGAAAAACATTCAGGTTAGAAGGCACATGACATAGGAAAACCTCGCCAATGTTGTGGAGCCAAGAAGACCTACAGGCAACAGTGCCCAGCAAGTAAAGCTAAGTGTTTTAAGTACCACTGCAAAATTTCTTCGCTTAAAGGTACAAAGCACAAGATCTTCATGCAAACGGCAGTGAATCAAGCACAGCAGTACCCATAGGAGCAAGAACCGGGAGAATTCTTGGGAGAAATCAGTAATCCAGACCAAGACAGCAGACATCTACATGAATGGACACCTCACGAATTTTAAGCTTGACACAGGGGCTAGCATCATGGTACTGTCTGATCAAGAGCCTTGGGTGAAGAGACATTACCTGCAACTGCCAGATATACAGTTGCATGGTCCAGGTGGGACACAACTGTGAGTAAAAGGCAAACTCCAAGTAATTCTTCAGCATAAAGGAAGACAAATGGTAGAGACTTTATATGTCTTACACAATCAAGAATTTTCTTTACTGAGCAGGAATGCATGCTTGGAACTGCAGTTGATTGAAAAGGTAGCTGAAGTCAAGCAAACAAAGGTGAACAATTCCTTCCAATCGTCAGCCAATGCGCTATCGAGGGCAACCGCAGATCATCCATCACAGGAAGATGTGCATTTCGTATGTGGCATAGAGTCATACTTGTGACACACAGCACAAAGTTGGCCAGCAAGCACACAGCAGTTGCAAGAAATACAACAAGCACAGAGGAATGACGAAGAGTGCATTCGTATTAGACAATATTGTACACATGAGTGGCATAAGAATATCCAGGAGGGAGGACAATGAAGATATTCCATGAGTATAGGAAATACTTGACCATAATTGACGACTTATTGGTTTACAATGACAGAATTGTTATTCCTACTTCAATGAAATCTGATATCTTAGATAAATTACACCAAGGCCATTTGGGTATAATCAAGTGCACAGCAAGGGCACAATCTTCGGTATGGTGGCCTGGAATATCTAAGGATATCGAGACCATGATCAGCAACTGTCAGACATGCGTGATACAGAGGCCAGAACAGCGCGCACCACTGTTGACTACCCAATTTCCAACTCGACCTTGGCAAAGGCAAGGCATGGATTTATTCATGTTTAGTGGCAAATCATATATCATCATTATCGACTACTTTTCCAGGTGGTAGAAGTCAGACGATTGCATTCTACGACCACCAAGGTAGTTATCAGAATCCTTATGGATATCTTCATGACACATGGAATTCCTGATGAAATATTGTCAGACAGCGGACCACAATTTGTGAACAAATGTTTTACCCAGTTTGTCGTGAAGATGGGCTTTCAGCATCTTACGAGCTCACCGAGGTATCCACAGTCCAGTGTCGAGGCAGAACGAGATCTGAGAACCATAAAATCTTTACTCAAGAAAAATGAAGGTCTTCCTATCTCACTCCTAGTTTATCATTCAACACCGCTGCTGTGCGAATTATCACCAGCAGAATTATTAATGGGAAAGAAGTTAAGAATACAGCTTTCAGTATTGCCTCAACAATTAATGCCTGGATTGAAGACTCAGGACTACAGCAGGAAACAAATCCAGAATTACAATAAGAGATTTCAGGCGAGAAGCTTACCCAAATTAAACAATGGACAAAAAGTTTGGATACGTGACCTGGAACGAGAAGGTACAGTAATCCACAAACATGAAGACTATCAGCGATCATATGTTATATGAATGAATGAAGGGAACATATGAAGGAATCGGAGGAATAGCATTCCAATTCCACAAAAGCAATAACCAGTAATCCATCTTCAAGATCCAGATGAAGAGGAACAAACCCAAACTGAACGGAATACTACAACCCACAGAAACGAAAACCAAGTCAGCAACCCAGATTTCCTACAAAGACTACTGATCATCCCAGATAGATTAAAACCAGATGGGGAAGAGATGTCAAACCTCCGATGAGATTGAATCTGTAAAGTCAGAGACTTGGGGGGGTGGGGGGTGAGTGGAGTAGAGAAGTCATAAATGTATATGTGTTTGGAAAAAATGTTCGATAAAGACTTGGGGGGAAATGTAGTAGAAGGTTGTAAAGGGTTAATACTGAAGACAGTGAGACAGACCCCTCCCAATATATGAGCGATGATGTAACAGTCACGTCAGATAGGCTTGAGGAGAAGGTATGGCAATATAAAGGATGCTAACTTAGGTGGCTTGTGGAGAGTGTATACAGTGTATGCAGTAACCATAAATAATAGAGTTGTGAGTTAACCTGTACTGGAGTCTAACACTTTTCCTAGAACTCCCTACAATGCTGCTAATACAAATACAACCAAACCCAACAGTTGAGACACTGAATGGACTAAAAATTAAGAAAGTAGAGGTATTAGAAAGGCTGGCTGTAATTAAAGTTAATAAGTCACCAGGACTGTATCAGATACACCCAAAGATACTGAGGAGTTTAAGGGTGGAAATTGCAAAGAGTTACTAGTCACAATCGTTCAGTCTTCCTTAGTTACAGGGCTGGTGCCAGAGAACTGGAGAATTGCAAATGTTACACCCTTGTTCAAAAAAGGGTGTAAGGATAAGCCCAGCAACTACAGGTCAGTCAGTTTAACCTCGCTGGTGGTAAAGCTTTTAGAAATGATAATCCAGGACACAATTAACAGTCACTGGACAAATGTAGATTAATTAAGGAAAGTCAGCATGGGTTTATTAAGGGCAAATCATGTTTAACAAATTTGATGTTTCTGATGAGGTAACAAAGAGGTTTGATGAGGGTAATGTGGTTGATGTGGTATACATAAACTTCCAAAAATCTTTTGATAAAGTGCCACGTAACAGGCTTGTCAGCTAGGTTAAAGCCCATGGAATAAAAGGGATGGTGACAGTCTGGATACAAAGTTGGCTGAATGACAGGAAACAGAATGTAGTGGTGAACGGCTGTTTTTCAGACAGGTGGAAAGTATATAGTGGGGTTCGCCAGGGATCAGTAATAGAACCACTGCTTTTCTTGATCTAAATTAATGACCTGGACTTGGGTGTGCAGAGCACAATTTCAAAATTTGTGGATGACACAAAATTTGGAAGTATTGTGAACTGTGAGGAGGATAGTGATAGATTTCAAGGGGACATAGGCTGATGGAATGGGTGGACATGTGGCAGATGAAATTTAATGCAGAGAAGTGTGAAGTGATACATTTTGATAGGAAGAATGAGGAAAGGCAATACAAAATAAAGAATACAATTCTGAAGGGGGAACAGGAGCAGAGGAACCTGGGGGTATATGTGCACCAGTCATTGAAGGTGGCAGGGCAGGTCGAGAAAGTGGCTAATAAGGCATACGGGATCCTGGGCTTTATAAATGGAGGAATGGAGTACAAATGCAAGGAAGTTATGGTGAACCTTTATAAATCAATGGTTCAGCCTCAACTGGAGCATTGGGCAGAATTTTCTGCCATTAGGCTTATGAGTGTGAGTCGGGACCATTTCCAGGTCCTGAGCCCCGCTCTGCCTGTCAGAGCACCCATCTGGGATAGCTTCCCGGAGGCAACCAATTAGGAGGCCTCCTCAAGATTCTCCTTCCAAAGAAGGACAGCAGACAGATCCCTGAGGCTGCAGACCCAATCAGCCTTGGAAGGACAGCAGCTCCACTAGCAGAGGTGGGCGCTGCTACTGTTGGAGGGGGAACATGATAGCATCTCAATCTTGAGGTGCCCTCTGAACAGTTTACAATTTAATAAAATAAATGGTGGCCATGTAATGGATTATAACCTTAGCCCCTTTTCCTGCCTATAGTGGATCAGGTGCACTTCTCAGCTTAACTTAAGGTTGAGAAAGACTGATTCTAAAGACACTTGAATGGGTCTGAAGGACTTATCTAACTCTCTGAAAAGGAAAGGAACCAGCTGAGAATATTACCGTCCTCCAGGTAGCTTTTTTAACAAATTTTAGCCAGATTATAAGAACCCAGATATTATGAGGGTCTGGGAATCTCTTCGAAGTAATGTACCCCCCCACCAAAGAGTGTACGGAGATGGTTTCACGATTTAGCGACACAGAAGAATATGTGAGACAATATAATTTCTAAATTATATAGAAGTTTATTAAAGAATCGAACATGCAATTCACAGTTGGTGAGACAGTCAATCTCAACTTCTAGAAAAAGATAGAAAGTGCAATCTTGTTTCTAGTAAAGAATCCAATTTTTAAATCTAAATATTGTTACAGTAAAATATTTAAATAGGATATTCATCAATTTTTAAAGTAACATTTACCTTAAATCCCCAAGTAGAAGACTATAGAATTAGCGCGATACCTCTTTCCCAATTAAGGGGAAAACTATCATCGCCTCACTCTGATAGTCGTACCTTTACCATGAGCAATGTTGGAGTATGCCCAATGAATCTAAAAATCCAATGTGTGCTTCTAATATTTATACTGTTTTCCAAATTGCATAACTAATTTCTTACGTTTGAGGGTGCTACCTCGACTGTAAGTAAGGTCATCCCCTTTATTTCCAAAATAGGGTTGTACAATTGTTAATTTCTAGGTAAGATCCATCCTCTTTGATTCCTAAGAAAGGCTGTGAACTATTTAGTTCTATGTAAGGCCAGGCCTCTTTGTTTTCTAAGAAAGGCAAGCTATGTGCATCATGCTGTCCAATTTTCATTAGTCATCTGATTGTGTTTCAAGACTATAATTCAGTTTTTGGATTTTGGTAGCTTTGTCAAAAAATCAGTTGACTATTGTTTAGGGCTATCAGCATAAAACCACCTTATCAACTATTACACTGCGGTAGCTTTCGTGGCTGTTGTATGATTGCTTTAAGAGTGATGTCCCTTTAAGAACTCAGTATACTAATGAGCTAAGTACCAGGATATAGTCATGTGACTAGAAGCCATAGTCTCTCTGCAACTGTAACACGCTAGACAAAGGTTTTGTATATAGCTTGCTCTGTATTGTATATACTAGTTTAGCTGTTAATAAACCTTTTAGAGATCTTCAAGGAACTGGAATACACATACCTCATTATGTTGCTTAAGATAATACAAAGAACACATGACAGTGGCAGTTTGCAAAACTATATTATGGGCGGCACGGTGGCGCAGTGGTTAGCACTGCAGCCTCACAGCTCCAGCGACCTGGGTTCAATTCTGGGTACTGCCTGTGTGGAGTTTGCAAGTTCTCCCTGTGTCTGCGTGGGTTTTCTCCGGGTGCTCCGGTTTCCTCCCACAAGCCAAAAGACTTGCAGGTTGGTAGGTAAATTGGCCATTATAAATTGCCACTAGTATAGGTAGGTGGTAGGGAAATATAGGGACAGGTGGGGATGTGGTAGGAATATGGGATTAGTGTAGCATTAGTATAAATGGGTGGTTGATGGTTGGCACAGACTCGGTGGGCCGAAGGGCCTGTTTCAGTGCTGTATCTCTAAAAAATGTTTTACCATGTGATGAAGTTTGTGACTTTCGGGAGCAAATCCTACTTATCAGATGAGGCAAGCTTTTTAACACAGAGGCATGTCCATGAACTTTTTTTAACATTTCAGGAAGATTTTAGGAACCTTTTTTATTTTTTTAATCCCTCATTCATAGGAAAATAATTATTTTAACCTTATAACCACTAATAATGGCTGGATTCCTTCACATCCACAGCTGTGAGGCCACCCCCATGGAGGACAAACCCCTCTACAGGATGTTTGGCGTCAGTAGTTGAGGCCCACTGATGGCCACAGCTCCAGTGGGGGGCACTAGTATAGGAGGCTTAGCAGGCCCCTCAGGCTAGCTGCCAGCAAGCTGTCTCCAGGCACCTGCCAGGCTTCGCCCTCAGTGGGGGGGGGCCCGTCCACGGCTGGGAAGATCCCGGCGACAGCCCCAATCAGCCCACAAGTGAGCACTTAATTGTGCAGGTTGGTTACCCACAGCTGCTGGGTGTGTAACCTCTGTAGGTGATGGCCCACCTCTGGAATGATTGCCCAGAGGCAGGAACATGTTAGCCTGCTGGTCCAAGCCAACTTCTGTGAAAATTCTCCCAGTCCCGCCTTCAAGCCTGACCCTATTGGACTAAGATGATTCCAACCATTGTGTCCAATTCTGGGCACCACACTTTAGGAAAGATTTAGAGCGGGTGCAGAAAAGATTTACGAGAATGGTTCCAGGGATGAGGGACTTCAGTTATGCAGATTAATTGGAGACGCTGGGGCTGTTCTCTTTAGAGAAGAAAAGGTTGAGAGGGGATTTAATAGTGGTGTTCAAAATCATGAGGGGTCTAGACAGAGTAGATAGTGAGAAACTGTTACCGTTGGTGAAATGTTGGAGAACCAGAGAACACTGATTTAAAGTGATTGGCAAAAGAACCAAAGATAACATGAGGAAAAACTTTATTACACAGTGAGTCGTTCAGATTTGTAATGCACTGCCTGAGAGTGTAGTGGAGGCAGATTCAATCGTGGCTTTCTCAAGGAAATTGGAAGAGAAATAATGTGCAGGGCTATGGGGAAAAGGCAGGGGAGTGTGGCTAGCTGAGTAATTCTTTCAGAGATCCGGCATGTATACGATGAGCCACATGGCCTCCTTTTATGCTGTAACCATTCCATGATCCTATGTTGTCTACAGATGCTCTTGTGAATAATACAACTGTACACAAGGACAAAAACACAAATTATGCACACAGACAGCTATGAGGAAGGAAGCCTTTATGCACATTTAAATCTTCAAGTGCCCAGCTCAAGTACATAGGAGCAGATAGTGCTCACAGTGGAGAAATAAAAAAGTTCTGGCAGATATCAAAGAATTACCTAATGTCATCACATCCCGAAAATAACCTCCATGATTATGATCAGCTAATAATATTCCTTTTGGAACATCGCCAATGAATCAGAAATTCATAAGAAACGCTCTTTGTGAAGATCTCCTTGATCTACACTGGGATATTACTGTCCTTGTTGTTTCCACACATAGCTTTGTTCTGTTCACAGTCACCCTTTTGTGCTGATTTCAGCAGACAGAGATTAATATCCTCAAACAGGATTTTATGTATTACAGCCTGATGCATTGCAAATAGCAGTCAACAAGGATATGTCCTTCTGCAGCAATCAAGTTTTCTGCCATAACATGCATCAACGATCCCAGCATTTCAGACCTGTTAGATTCCAAAAATTAATCTTCGTCAACTTATAAAGTGAACTATATTTCAAGTCTATACCTTCCTGGTCACAAAGCAGGCTGTTAGATCTCAGCCTGCCATGCTCCAATCCCTGACTAAGAGGGGTGTGTGACTTACTGTCAATGCTGCATTTGAGCAAGATGCCAGGAAATGTTGACTGTTTCTTTCACCCTTTCTGTAAATAAGCATCATTTGTGACTCCCTATGGTGGCGTTGGTAAAAATTGAGAACTCAGCTCACCATTTGCAGAGTTTGGAATATAAGCCGATATATTAATACTTTGTGACACAGTGTGTTGATGCTCTCACTCTCTTGCTGTTGCATCAGAAGGTTCATGCCTCATTCCAAAACTTGACTATGTAATCTAGGCTGACATCTTGTGCAGTACTGAATAAATGCTGCAGCGTCAGTGGTGCTGCCTTTAAATTGCAATGTTAAATTAAAGTTCTATCTTCCTTTTCAAGTGGATGTAAAAAATCCCATGATATCATTCATAGAAAAAAAGGGAGTTCTCCTCTGATAACTGGGACATTGAAAACCTCAACTAAATCAAGTTAACTAGTTGTTCATCTCATTTGTTATTTGTGGGACCTTGCTCTATGCAAATTATATTCTTCATTTGCCTAGTTACTGCAATTCGCAAAAATTGAACAGGAAAGACTAATCAACCGTGGCTAACAAAAGAAGTTAAAAATTATATTAGATCAAAGGAAGTGGTTTCTAAGGTTGCCAGAAAAAGTGGTAAACCCGAGGTTTGGGAGCAATTTAGAATCCAGCAAAGGATGATCAAGATACTGTTAAAAAGGGGAAAGAGAATATGAATGCAAGCTAGCGAGAATCTTCTTTAGGTATGTGAAAAGGTAAAGATTAGCAAGGACAAATGTGGGTCCATAATAAGCAGAGACAGGAGAATTTATAATGGAGAATAGGGAAATGGCGGAGAAACCAAACAAATACTTTGTGTCTCTCATCACGGAGGCAGATACAGAAAATCTCCCAGAAATACTAGTGAAGCAAGGGACTTGAGCAAATGAGGAACTGAAAGAAATTAGTATCAATAAAGAGGTAGTGTACAAAAAATTAATTGAATAAATCCCCTGGACCAGATGAGTGACATCCCAGAGTGTTGAAGGAGGTAGTTATAGAGATAATGGATGCATTGATGGTTATCTTTCAAAATTCTATAGATTCTGGAAAGGTTCCTGCAGACCAGAAAGTAGCAAATGTAACCCCACTATTTAACAAAGGAGAGAGAGAGAAAACGTGGAACTACAGCTCTGTTTGCTTGATGTAAGTAGTGGGAAAATGTTAGAATCTATTATAAAGGATCAGATAACTGGACACTTAGAAAATAATTACATCATTGGGCAGAGTCAACATGGATTTATGAAAGGGAAATCAGGTTTGACAAACCTGTTGGAGTTTTTTCAGGATGCTACTTGTAACATAGGAGAACTAGTGGATGTGATGTATTTGGACTTTTAGAAAGCTTTTGATAAGGTCCCACGCAGGAGGTTAACAAAAATAGTGCACATGGGTTTGGGGGTAATATACTGGCATGGATTGAGAATTAGTTAACAGACTGAAAACAGAGTAGGAATAAATGGGTCATTCTCAGGATGGCAGGCTCAGTGCTGGGCCCACAGCTGTTCACGATCGATATCAAAGATGTGGATGTGGGGACCAAATGTAATATTTCCAAATTTGCTGATGACACAAAACTAGGTGGGAATGTAAGTTATGAGGAGGATGCAAGGAAGCTTCAAGGGGACTTGGACAGGCTAAGTGAATGGGCAAGAACATGGCAGTTGGAATATAACGTGAATAAGTGTGAAGTTATCCACTTTGGTAGAAAAAACAGAAATGCAGAGTATTTCTTAAATGGTGAGAGTTTGAGAAGTGTTGATGTCCAAAGGGACCTGGGTGTCCTGGTTCATGAGTCACTAAAAGCTAGCATGCCGGTGCAGCAAGCAATTAAGACGGCAAATAGTATTTTGGCCTTCCTTGTAAGGGATTTTAAGTACGGGAGTAAATATGTCTTGCTCTAATTGTATAGAGCCTTGATGAGACTGCACCAGTATTGTGTACAGTTCTGGTCTCCTCATCTAAGGAAGGATATACTTACCATAAAGAGAGTGCAATGGAGATTCACCAGACTAATCCCTGGGATGACTTATGAGGAGAGATTGAGGAAACTGGGCTGGTATTCCCTAAAGTTTCAAAGAATGAGAGGTGATATCATTGAAACTTACAAAATTCTTTCAGGGCGTGACAGAGTGGAAGCAGATCGAACGTTTCCCCGGGCTGGTGAATCTAGAACCATGGGACATAGTCTCTGAATAAGGGGTAGGCTATTTAAGACTGAGATAAGGAGGAATTTCTTCACTCAGAGAGTGGTGAATCATTGGAATTCTCTACCCCAGAGGGCTGTGGAAACTCAACATTGAGCTTGTTCAAGACAGAAATCAACAGATTTCTGAATACCAATGACATCAAGGCATATGGAGATAGAGCGGGAAAGTGGCGTTGAGGTAGATGATCAGCCGATGATCAACCATGATCTAGTTGAATGGTGGAGCAGGCTCGGTGGACCGAATGACCTACTCCTGTTCCTATATTGCTATGTTCCTATAATTCAAAGATAATCTGTTGCAGAGGTGCAAGATGCGATAAAAATGCAAGCAATTTTATTCTTTAATGGACTGTTCCACTATCCTGTCTCTTTCCATTGTTAAAAACACTTTGTGATATCAGAGTAGATTATTTGAGTCCTTGCACATATTGGAGGCTAAAATGGATAACGAAGCATTCATTCCTTTAGGCATTACGTGGCCAAATAAGACTCTAAAATAGCTCCAACACATTTTTGACGGGATGTGCACTGGACGCCATCTTGGTAAAACGGTTTGCACACACACACACACTCCTAATGACCACTGGCAACATGCAGAGCAGGAAGATTATAATGCAAATCAATGTGCAACACTGATTGAAGCCAATGCTGCCATTCCCAACATTCCAGCCAATACACTGTCTTAACGTCACACAACTGAACACAGCATTCAATGAAATGATGGAACTCCCACCAGTGCTATTTAAAGGGATCATGAAGGTGGTTGCTGGATTATTTCTTCAGGTTTCTGATGCAATTGTATGTGTTTTTGGAGGTTTCCCATGTTTGTCTAAAGTGTGAATTGTCTCAACAGGGAGTGGTCTTGCAGTACTTTTTTTGTCATATTGAGACTTGTTCTGAAAGAAATTGCTTCCAGACATGGATGGCCTGGAAGGGGCTTCCTCTGGGAATTAAGCAAGACTAAGAAAATAAAGAGAAGTGACAAGGAGCAGGATAAGATGCTAAAAGAGGGAGTAGCAGAAGGAGGGGGAGAAGGGCACTCAGCAGGAGGCCATAGCCACTGAGGGAGCAATTGTCTTACCTCCACTTCAGCAATGACCAATGATGAGATAGTTACACTTCGCAAAAGAAGTCATGAGTGAATTTTTGCAGCTACAATTGCTGCCCTAAAGCAGGGTAAGAACAGAATTAGCTTTGGCTGTCAAGGTTACCGTGGCTCTTACTTTTTATGTATCTGACTCATTTTAGACTGGTGCTAGAAATATAAGCAACATCTCAGTTTGCAGTACACTGCTGTATAAGGGAGTTCACTGAGGCCTTATATACACAGAATGACAGCCTCATCTCATTCCCTCTTGCAAGCAGGTGGAGTGAGCACAAGGGTTTGCACAGATTGCAGGCTTCCCCATGGTGCAGGGTGCCACTGACCGCACGCACATTAATTAGCGTGCTCCTCATCTGAACTTGGCTTTTTTCATCAATTAAAAGGGATTCCACTCCCTCAATGTGTAGCTGGTATGGACCACTGGCAGTACATCATGCAGGTGAATGCCTGCTATCCTGGCAGTACTCACAATTCTTTCATTCTGCAGCTGTCCTCTGTTTCACCTGTATCAGAACATCACAGCATGTCAGAAACTGACCACTGGGCAACAGGGGTCAACCACTCATGACATGGCTCATAACAACAATCTGGAACCCATGCACACATGCACAGCGGACCTACAACAAAAGCCATGCTACCAGAAGGAATATAATAGAGCAGACCATTGGCGTCTTCAAGCAATGCTTCAGCTGCCTGGACTGCTCTGAAGGAGCCCTGCAGTGCTCAGCTGAACACCTATCAAGATTTGTGGTAGTATAACCTGGACATTATGCGGGAATAGCATTTGCTACCACCTATTCAGCAAGAAACTGAGGAACAGAAGCACAAGGAAGAGGAGGAGGAGGTGGAGGAGGAGGTGGAGGAGAAGGAAATGCAAAAGGAAGTGAGGGAAAAGGAACAAGAAGGAAGGCTAGAATGTAGACAGCCCCTTTCTGCCAGGAATTTGTGTGATCAGATTTTCCATGAGCAATACTACACCTCCCCATTCACCAACAGTCCCAAACTCCTTTATCTTTCTTGTATCAATGACCATTAATTAATCCATACAAAACTAAGCTAATCACCCTTGTACATTCCATTAGCGGTTCTCTTCTTTGCCAATGCTTGTGCTGCTCCAAGGTACTTCCCCAGTAGCTGCAGCATAGGTGGTGGAAGGTTGCTGGCCTTCAGTTGAAGAGATTGCAATTGCCCTTGGATGTTGACCTTGAATAGCTCTAGGCCTAGAGGGTCCAGGTTCAGACTACAGCAGTCTGGGCTGGCTGGTTAACAGGCAACAGCAAGGGCACTGACGGACTGGCATGGATGGGAGCAGGAATGCTGTCAACCTGAGAGAGAACAGTAAGTTCCTGTTGCATGGATCACCGCCACTCTCCTGGGGTAGCGCCTCAGCAAACTTAGTAATCTGTTGGAGAGCAGATTTCTGGACTGATGTGGTGTGCTGGAAGCTCCTTTGAACAGTGGTATCCAAAGCCATAATGAGAGCAGTCTGAGTTTGCAAGGCCGCAGTCTGAGATTCCACTGCAATGCTCAGTTCTTTGATGGAAGCTGTTTGTGCTGCAATGCAAGTTATTTGTGCTGTAAAGGCAGTTGTGACATAGTGGGTTCCCCAGGTGTGCTAATGGAGGTTACCACCTGTTCCATGTTGGAAAGGATGGGCTCCAAACTCAAGGAAAATCTCTGTGCCAAGTTGAAGCTGGACTCCTCCATGGTCCTTGCCTTTCTAGCAGGCTGTCAGTACACCAAACATCTGGGTGTGTACACCCATCAGTCTTCTTCTGTAGTAAGGACCCACAAATTCTCAACTGAGCCTTCTGCAGCAGATATGGCTCCTGCACACTTCTGCCTGGTCTCTCACCACTTGCAGATCCCTCCTCTGTCCTAGCCTCACAAATATATGCAGTGTCGGTCTCTGAGCTGGTAGTTGCCAGTGTAAGGTTGAGTAATTTTATCTGCTCATCAACATTGTCTTCTTCCTCTTCCCTCTCTATCTGGGAAGGTTCCAGTTTTTGGGTGTCTGAAATGAAAAAAGGGACAAGGGTTGGGTTATGGTGCAGGAAGAGTAAAAAGTAAGAAGTGTATATTTACACCATCTGCAGCCTGTGAACTAGAAGAGATTGTGGGATGAGGGAGAAATGGGAAGAGAGAAGGAGGAATAGGTAAACAGAGAACCTCATCATCGATCACTTCAGCCCAGCTAGCCCAACTGATGCTTCTTCCAAGAATGGCCAGCATGTAATCCTCCGTGAGGATTGAAACATAGGCCGGAATATTACACCACCCCAGCGAGCTGGATGGTGGCGGGGGGTGGCATAAAATTGAGCGGGAGTCTCCAGGAGGCCTTCCTGGCCCGCTCCTGCCACCACACGACTTTATTTAGGGCGGGGGAGGAGGAAATAGGGGCCACCCGCCCCAGGCCGATCCAAAAAGGGGCCGCCCACCCCAGGCCAATCCCCAGGGGGAGCCCTGACAGTCGGGCACAGGATGCCCAATTGAGGGCCGCTCCCACTTCCCCAACCTTCCCTGGGAGCCAAGATGCCCCCCTTCCTCCCAAACGACCACTCTTGCCTCGCCGGGGCCTGACCGATTACTTACCTGCAGTCCTGGCTCCACGTCCTTGGCTGGGCTGCAGTTCCAGCAGTGGCCACCGCTCCCGGTGGCGCTGCTGGGACTAAGAGCTGCCAGCCCGGTGATTGGCCGGCAGCTCAATGAGGCGGGACTTCCTCCCTCAAGCGGGTGGCAGTCCCGCCTCTGGATAATTAAAGCCCGGGGACCATTAAAATGCAGGACGGATCCCTGGGCTAGGTGGAAGCGGGTTCGCCACCAACTTTTCTGTCAGTGGCCTGTTCCTGTCTGCCCGACATAAAGTCTAGCCCATAGAGTCACACTTATCCTCCACTTCTTTTCTGCCACCTTCTCCTGCAAGAAAGAGGGAACTGTGTCAGAGAGCATCATGCAATATGTTTGGGTGATGTCCCTGGGATGGCTGCCAGAGTGTGCGAGTTGTGAGTTGTTAGTGTGAGGCTTACAATGATGCTAAGTATGTGAGGGTGAGGTAAAACCATATTGAAGGATTGAGTACTGATTGATAGAGATTGTTGGTAGGTGGGTGATGGTGATGTAGGGAAATGAGCAGTGGATGAGCCTAATTGTGCAATTGGTAGAATATACCATTGATGATACAACTCACTTAACAACTCGTGTGACATCATTAAACTTCTTCCTGCACTGCATCCATGTTCTTGGAGTTACACACCTGTCATTAACCTCCATCGCTACATCTTTCCACTGCCTCATGAGCATGTGGGCTGAATTTTACCAGTCCTTTGGAGACGGGCCGGGAGGTGGGGCAGCTGGTAATATGATGGGGAAAGGCATCAGGAGGGGAACCCGACATCTTCCCATCACCATGGCATATTACCAGCAGTGGGAACCTCAGTGGTGTGGTTGCCTTCTGGGTGGCTAATTGAGCCACTTAAGTGCCCAATTAAGGACCACCTTCCATAACGACCAGCATTTTACCGGCATCGAGGGGCTGCCGCAGCGTATGGAGCCCGCCAGGTAAACCCTGGTGGCCTCCCATTGGGTTCTCTGGGGGCCTCATTATGGCTGCTCCATGACTCATGGAGGTGCCCCCAGCAGCAATGGCCACCCCTTGCACTACGGCACCACAGCTTGAATGGCCCTCCCCCACCCCCGCCGATCGCCAGGGCTAGCCTGCCTGGTCCTGGCTCTTTGAAGTTAACTTACCTGGATGTTAATGGCTCCTCAGCATGGAGGTGCCCTCCTCCTCCTTTTCCTGCAGCTTCAGTAGCAGCCGCCACTAGCAGTGGTGCTGCCGAGCTGCCAGCCCTCTGATGGGTCTGGCAGCTCTGGGAGGCAGGCCACCATCCTCAATTGACCGTTTACTGGCGGCCTCCACTACAATGCAGCCCCTGGGTCCCAGGGGTCAGGTCTCGGTTTCAGCCCTGGCAGTGGGACATCATCAATGCTGGAAAAATTCAGCCCTATGTCTCAAGGTCCTTCTATCACCCTGCAGGAACAGGATGTCTTTGCTTCTCTCCACACCTTGCACCAAGGCCTCCAAAGCATTTTCAGAAAACATCTCTTGCATTTTCAGCCATTCTTCAAATATTGTACAGCATGGATTCCGTTCACAAAAAACTTCCACCTTTTCTTTCAGGTACAATTCACCTCTCCTTTAAAAGGTGTAGGTTGCCTTTAAGTAGCACCATCCACTCGCAATATCAGGCCTCCTGCTGATGCCTGCAGCCAAAGAACAGGACAGGTAGTGCTGGCTGCCTGCAGCCATCATGTAAAGAACAGGTAGCATCAATTTAACACGCTGCCTCCAACGCAACAAAAGGGCGGGTTAATTACGTCTCGTGATCCCTATACATATAACATTATGAGCTGTTATTGTACAACATGTGTTGAAGCAACTGGAACAGACAATCCAAGTCCTTTTATGGCATTTTGAATGGCGTTTTCTCCTCCCTTTTCCTGCTTCCGCACACCACACACCTCACCAAGAAACCAAGCATGTGATCTTATAGTGATACTGCTCGAAAACCAGCCCCTAAGAGGAACACAAGAGCAATCCAAGATGGTTCTTCCACTAATTATTCTTCTGTTGCTACATCAGCATAGCTGAAAGTGGGAATTCAGCACACAGGAGACTGTGGGCATGAATATATGACCTAACATTCTATTATACAATGAAGTGTCACTCCAGTCATGGAGCATGCAAAATCAGCTTGAAAGTGGCGTTTTTAAGGAGTAATTCTGCTCACTCGCCCATGATTTTCAACTCATTAAAGTCAATGGGGGAAATGTCATGTGTTAGCAAGCATGGAAATCCCAGCCATTGCTTCTGTGAAAAAGTATTTACCAAATCTTTATTCATTTGATCAAGGGCACCTGACAGGATGCTGCAAATTACACACATCATCACTGTAATAAAATTGAAATATGGGACTACAGGTAAGAAAAATAAATCATATTTGCTTTTCTCATGAAGTCAGTACCTATTTAATTTTTCTGCAATTGTGCAATTTACTTTGCTGAAGAAGGTAGATAGCTAATATAGGTTATGAAAAAGAAATAACTTGGAGCTGGATTGTCATTGAGACTATTCACATTTAGAATGATGACACAGGAGCTGTCTTGATAAGTCCAGCAATGTCACAAGGCAATTTGTGACCTGCAAATTGGTCACAAGTTTCTCTATGACATTTCCATGTTGAAGACAAAAATGGACCAAATCCCATTATTTTCAACTACAGCACCATACTATGACCCACAGTTTCCAGCAATCACTCACAAATACATAGAAATATACTGAAGTTACAACTCAGAAACATCCAAGCTAGCGAGTAGTTCTAATCATATTTACCCACCTAATTCCCATATCTCTACAACCCCTTTCTCCATCCACCTGAATTTTGATACAGGGCCGGATTTTATCCCAGCAACCCGGGTCCCAATGGCAGGCAGGAAGGTGGGTGGGGATGGGGGGGGGGGGGGGGGGGTGGGTGGAGACACTGCCTCGGCCCTCTGTCAGACCCCCAGTGGAATTTCATAGTGGGCAGCCAATTAACTGCCTGCCGTCAGGGATGCTGTCCCTTTAAGGGTCAAGCTGCCACCTCCAGAGCTGCCAGCCAATCGGGAACAGTGACCGCTGCTGGTATTGCAGGAGGCCTAGGGAGGCAGGTAAGTGGGATCGGGGTCACCAGGGCCAGTCAGGCAAGCCCTGGCTAAGGTGTGGGGGGTTGGATGAGGGTGGGGGTGTCTTGCTGAAGGGGTGGCCATCCGCGTCAGGGTGACCCGCCATTGGCTATGGATTGACCCTAGAGGAATGACCCCCCCCCCACCCCCAAGCCTGCAAGGAGGCTGCCAGGTCTCACCAGGTGGCATCTTCACGTGGCAGTGGGCCCCTCCAATATCAGTAAAAACAGAGCGGAGGTGGGAAGCTACCCTTAAGTGGACATTAATTGGGTATGCTGCCCAACGCCACCCCTTGCCATTTTGTGTGCCTCCCAGCCTCCCTTCCTGTCTCCATGAGCAAGATAAAATTCTGCCTGTAGTTTCTGCCTCAACCACTAACCTGAAAATGAAATCCACAGCCTTATAACTCTTTTGCTCTCTGCTCTAAATCTTGTAACGATGGGCTCTCGTCCTCTGCCCCTCAACTACTGGAAACAGTGTAAAAAGAAAAAGAGAAAGACTTGCATTTATATAGCACCTTTCACAACCTCAGGAGATCCCAAAGCACTTTACAGCAATGAAGTACTTTTGAAATGTAGTCACTGTTGTCGTGTAGGAAATGTGGCTGCCAATTTGTGCATAGCAAGCACCGACAAATAGCAATGTGGTAATGACCAAATATTCTATTTTTAATTGATTGAGACATAAATATTGGTCAGGTCACCAGGGATAACTCTCTTGCTCTTCTTCAAAACAGTGCCATGGGATCTTTTATGTCGACCTGAGAAGGCACCAGGGCCTCAGTTTAACATGTCATCTGAAAGATGGCACATCTGGCAGTGCAGCACTCCCTCAATACTGCACTGGATTTGCAGCCTAGATTGTTGTGCTCAAGTCTCTGTCCACCCTGACAGGTATCTCATGTGTAATATTTGTCCAACTTTTCACTGGTGCAATGTGCAGAGGTAGAGGCAGAAAAAAAGAAATTTCAATGAGACCAACCTACAGACCCTCCTGGATGAAAGGGAGCTGCAATATAAAGGTGAAGGTGTCTTGTGCCATGGCAGACTGGTGCAAAAGGTGAAGTCACATGGGATCAGAGGTGAGCTGGCAAGATGGATACAGAACTGGCTCAGTCACAGAAGACAGAGGGTAACAGTGGATGGGTGCTTTTCTGAATGGAGGGATGTGACTAGTGGTGTTCCGCAGGGATCAGTGCTGGGACCTTTGCTGTTTGTAGTATATATAAATGATTTGGAGGAAAATGTAGCTGGTCTCATTAGTAAGTTTGCGGACGACACAAAGGTTGGTGGAGTTGCAGATAATGATGAGGATTGTCAGAGGATACAGCAGGATATAGATCGGTTGGAGACTTGGGCGGAGAAATGGCAGATGGAGTTTAATCCGGACAAATGTGAGGTAATGCATTTTGGAAGGTCAATTGCAGGTGAGAGGTATACAGTAAATGGCAGAACCCTTAGGAGTATTGACAGGCAGAGAGATCTGGGCGTACAGGTCCACAGGTCACTGAAAGTGGCAACGCAGGTGGATAAGGTAGTCAAGAAGGTATACGGCATGCTTGCCTTCATCGGTCGTGGCATAGAGTATAAAAATTAGCAAGTCATGTTGCAGATGTACAGAACCTTAGTTAGGCCACACTTAGAATATTGCGTGCAATTCTGGTCGCCACACTACCAGAAGGACGTGGAGGCTTTGGAGAGGGTACAGAGGAGGTTTACCAGGATGTTGTCTGGTCTGGAGGGCATTAGCTATGAGGAGAGGTTGGAAAAACTCGGATTGTTTTCACTGGAACGACGGAGGTGGAGGGGCGACATAATAGAGGTTTACAAAGTTATGAGCGGCATGGACAGAGTGGATAGTCAGAAGCTTTTTCCCAGGGTGGAAGAGTCAGTTACTCGGGGACATAGGTTTAAGGTGCGAGGGGCAAAGTTTAGAGGGGATGTGCGAGGCAAGTTTTTTACACAGAGGGTGGTGAGTGCCTGGAACATGCTGCCAGGGGAGGTGGTGGAAGCAAATATGATAGCGACGTTTAAGAGACATCTTGACAAATATATGAATAGGAAGGGAATAGAGGGATATGGGCCCCGGAAGTGCAGAAGGTGTTAGTTTCGGCAGGCATCAAGATCAGCGCAGGCTTGGAGGGCAGAATGGCCTGTTCCTGTGCTGTACTGTTCTTTGTTCATGTCGGGGGAGGTGGCATTAGCATTAAGTGCCACCTCTCTCAACCCCAGAACAGCAGACCAGTGATTCAAAAGGTTCAATGGCCTGATGAGGGCAGGCAAGGCATCACGTCAACTAAATCCTGATTACCAACACATTGTTCACCCTCTAATGAGCACTTTATTCTAATAATAGTTCCCATTAAAATTATTTCTTGGATTGGAAGCAGCACCAGTATTCCAAATAAATTAGTTTAAACTTTGACAAATATGGGGCGGGATTTCCATTATGGGATTGGAACCCTGACGTTGCGGTTACTTGCAGGTCCTGATCCCACACTGCATCGGCAACGCACGAATGTTGCAATTTTAATATGGAAAATAGATAATTGACCTAGGGTCGTGTTCATCACCCAAGTTAGCGGCAGTGGACTCGGAAAGGAGGCGATACCTAGGCAGCGACAAGCCCAATTTAAAAGGTGGGTGGCATCCAATGCTGAGGTTGCTGGTCGTCTAAAGGATGGAAAAAGGAGCACAGCAGAGGGAAATGAGAAGGGAGGACCCTGTGCCAGGGCAGCCCCTATTTTTATGATGACTCACTGGAGGTGCTGCTGGAGGAGGTGACTGGGCACAGAAACATCCTGTTCCCTGCCAGTTACAACAGAAAGCCTGCAAGGCAGACCAAGAGGGCATGGCTGGAGGTGGTTCACGACGTCAGCAGCAGAGGAGTGGCGAGGAGAAACTGGATGCAGTTCAGGAAATGCTTCAATTACTTTCTTAGGTCTGGAAAAATGACTTCAAAGATAGACCCAGGTGGCAAGTCTCCTGGTTGGCAGTCACCAGAGTACAAAAGAGAGTGGCACAGTGGTTAGCACCATAGCCTTACAGCTCCAGTGACCCAGGTTCAGTTCTGGGTACTGCCTGTGCGGAGTTTGCAAGTTCTCCCTGTGACCGCGTGGATTTCCGCTGGGTGCTCCAGTTTTCTCCCACTGCCAAAGACTTGCAGGTTAATAGGTAAATTGGCCATTGTAAATTGTCCCCAAGTGTGATATAGGGGGATGTGGTAGGGAATATGGGATTAGTGTGGGATTAGTATAAATGGGTGATTGTTGGTCAGCACAGGTTGGTGGGCTGAAGGGCCTGTTTCAGTGCTGTTTCTCTAAATAAATAAATAAAATTAAAAAAAATAAAAAATCCTGAGGGCGCATAGAGTTCTCCTGACCATGGGACAGGGATGTGCTCAGCAGCCTTGAAGACCCAGTAGCATAGGCCAGAACCCTAGTGCTGTTGGTCAGGAGGCTGCATTGCAGACTGCGGCACCTTATGCGACTGAAAAGCTGCAAATGGTGAGGAAGAGAGGCATTGTCCTAATTGCATCTTTCTTCACCTTGCAGGCCAAGTGTGAGTTGAACACCAGGGAGAAGAAAAGGGCATGCCTGGACATTGGGGTGCCACATCTCATGTCGCTGGTGCATTTTAAAGAGCTGGCCCTTAATGTGGCCAGAGTGTCGAACCACAGGAGAAACAGGGGTCTGCCATAGACAGGGTGAAAACTGTACTATTCTGATAACTATTAAGGTTTAGTACAGGATATATATGAGTCTTACAGTTGAAATAATGGGAGTTTATTGAACACACCTTGCATTTAAGGTTTCCTCTACGACTCTTCATGAGGGCCTGTACAGATTACATTACTTCACCTCTTGTAATAATGCGCACAGTCTATTTACATAATCTGCCCAGTAACAACCCAATGTCCACTATATTACATTATACTACATCTCCCCAAGACTCTGACTACGCTTTTCAGATTGATAATCTCTGTGGCGTTTTCACAACTCTGCCATAACAAGTTCTTTTTTCTTTTGAAAGGGTTTGAGGATTTGAGTCTTCTAGTTCCTCCTTCTGACTCTGCAGTGCTTGAGTAGAACTGTTGGATGACTCAAATTCTTCATTTGGGTTATCCTCTAGGTTGATGGATGATTGGTTCATCAAATCTTTGAGATGATTGGTTCTCCTGTATTTTCTGCTTCTTTGGTACCACCGCCAATGACCTTCTGTTTCTTCTTATTATCCCCGCAGTATCTTTCGATATACCAAGCCACCATACTGAATGTCTTGCCCTGGCTCTAAACTTTGTAACACCCAAATGACCTTGGTGCAATCTCTCCAAGATGTCTAATCTCAAGACTCTAGGGGTAATTAATCTCGCATAGTAGATCAGTAAATCATCAACAACGCTTAGATAACCCCTCTGTTCGTAATACTGTTAGAACAGGGTTATGTGCATGTATGCTGGCCATCCATTCATGCAAACATATGAACATACGAACATACTAATTAGGAGCAGGAGTAATCCACTCAGCCCCTTGAATATACTCCGCCATTCAATAAGTTCATGGCTGTACTGATTACTCCACATTCCCACCTACCCCGATAATCTTTCACCCACTTGCTTATAAAGAATCTATCTACCTCTGCCTTAAAAATATTCATAGTGTTTGCTTCCACCGCCTTTTGAGGAAGAGTTCCAAAGACTCATGACCCTCTGAGAAAAAATTTCTCATCTCTGTCTTAAATGGGCGACCCCTTATTTTTAAATAGTGGCCCCTAGTTCTAGATTCTTCCCATAAGAGGAAACATCCTTTCCACATCCACCCTGTCAAGACCCCTCAGGTCACCTCTTACTCTTCTAAACTCCAGCGGATACAAGCCTAGCCTGTCCAAACTTTCCACATAAGAAAAACTAGCCAATTCCAGGTATTAGTCTAGTAAACCTCTGAACTGCTTCCAACACATTTACATCCTTCCTTAAATAAGGAGACCAATATTGTACACTGTACTTGAGATGTGGTCTAACCAATGCCCTGTATAACTGAAGCATAACTTCCCTACTTCTGTATTCAATTCCCCTCGCAATAAACAATAACATTCTATTAGCTTTCCTAATTACGTGCTGAACCTGCATGCTAACCTTTTGCGATTCATGCACTAGGATATCCAGACCCCTTTGCATCTCAGAACTCTCACCATTTAGATAATATGCTTTTTTTTTTTTATTCCTGCCAAAATGGACAATTCCACATTTTCCCACATTATACTCCATTTGGCAGATCTTTGCCCACTCACTTAACATATCTATATCTCTTTGTAGCCTCCTTATGTCCTCTTCACAACTTACTTTCCTACCTATCTCTGTGTCATCAGCAAATTTAGCAACCATACCTTCGGTGCCTTCAACCAAGTCATTTATATAAATTGTCATGCAGACCCCTCCCCCCACACCTACCAAGAATGAGGCATATTCATTTTGTCAAATGAACATTGATTTTAAACTGTTGCTGGAGCGAGGAAAGGACTTGCTAAACAGATCAGCCGTGGCTGGAAAAAACATTTGCATACTAACAGACAGTGCTTGGAGGGACAAAGGGGCTATTCCCTGCTCCAACTTAACCAACAATGGACTTTGAGCACCAGGTATTGTGTGTAAGAAGAGACAATCCAGCATCGGCTAAGACAAGAGAATCCACAAACAGACATGGTCAGACCAGCTAGTCACATGACTAACCTGCTTGGCAACCTGGGTTTTTTTCTGAATTGTACAAAGAGTTTGAACTCAGAAAGATTGTTTGTTCCTGGAGTGAGAAGGCCTCTCCTATCTGCTCCCATCTCTTTCTCACAAACCTCTGGACCCACTGAGGACACATGAACTTCTAGAGAAAAAAGTCACCGACATTGAACAAGGTTTAAGATGAATACTGGGCCCCAATGAAAAGCAAGATCTACCTGCAATCAAGGACTCTACAGTGAGCTTGAAGGACAGTAACCAAAACCATCTTCAGATATTGTCTCAAACTTTTCCACTTTATTTCTTCTGTTCATTTCTGTCTCTAGCTGCATGTGCGTATTGTATTTGCATGCTAGCGGGGGTACGGCGCGTATCTGTAGGCGTTAACCGAAATAAAGTTTAATACAGCTCAACCTTTATTCTTTCAACCTAAGAAAACCTGTCTGGCTGGTTTCTTTGCCTTATAATTGGAAGTTAATGAACAAGGATTCACTAAGTGGGAGCTAAAAAACAGTGTGTTTAAAATTAAACCCTGTTATGGTAAGACCAGGTGAAGGCTGACAGTGAACCCCAGACCCCTTTCTTACCTGGTCGTAACAAAATTGTAAAATGGTGAGGCACCAGCACTGATCCCTGTGTCACACCACTCATTACATCTTGCCAACCAGAAAAGGACCCATTGATGCCTACTCTCTGTTTCCTATTAACTAGACAGTCTTCTAACCATGCCAACATGTTACACCCTATACCATGAGCTTTTATTTTCCACAATAACCTTTGATGTGGCAAACAACATTCTCTGATTTTCGCACATACTTCATCTGTTTTCTGCACATTCCTGATCTCACTCAGTTTCTGATCTATAGCAGCTAAAGTTGTTGTCATCGTCAAAGCACAAATTTCTACTTCTTCGAGAAACAAAATATCTCCTTTTTCTGGTCCTGCTGTGAAATATGTGATAAAGTGTCTGCTGTGATCTGCTGTTTTCCTGGAATGTATTTAGTTTTTGCATCAAATCACTTCAATCTTAACCTAAACCTCTGTACTCTTGCAGGCAATTTCACAAGCTCCAATGGTTTATAATCTGTTTTGATTTTGAATTGAAGTCCTGAGACATAATCTGAAATTTTTTCACATGCCCAAAGTTGCTGCCAAAGCTTCCTTTTCTATTATTGCGCGTCTCTGCTCAGTTTCTGTTAACTAACGAGAAGCATTGAAATAGGACTGCTCCCAATCCTATGGCTGTCGCATCTGCAGCTATGATGGTGGATAGCTCCAGCTCATAATGGGCTAACACCTCCGATGATATTAACATTCCTTTGATTTTTTTCAAATGATTCTTACTGGGCTTCTTTCCAACACAAAAAGTTTTCATTTTTTTCAACAACTGTCATAATGGCTCATTGATCAATGTTAAATTGGGTAGAAATTTTCTTACTTGATCCACCATTCCCACAAACCTCTGAAGCTCTGTCACATTTTTAGGCTCTGGGATTTCCCTTATCACTTTTGTCTTTGCTCTAATACAGGACACATCTATTATATGTCTAAGAAACTTTACCATTGACTGCAAAAAAACGCATTTTTTGTTCAGTGTGAGACCTGCTTCTTCCAATCTTCATAGTAGTGCCCTCACTATAGCATCGTGTTCTTTTTGATTGGTTCCATGGATTAGGACATCATCCATATGGTAAATAATTATGTCCAATCCTTCCACAATCTTCAACATCTTCCTTTGAACGATCTCAGGTGCTGATGTTATTCCAAATGGTAATCTGTTGAAACAGAATCTTCCAAATGCTGTTGTGAATGTTGTTAGGAGCATAGATTCCTCATCTAAGAGTAATTGCCAAAATCTGCTATTTGCATCCAATTTGGTGAAGATTGAGCTCCTCCTTACTTTTGCCAAACTCTCATCTACTGATGACATTGGATGTATTTCTCTTTCCACTGCCTTATTCAGATATGTGAGGTCACACAAATTCTAATTGAACCGTTAGGTTTCTTCACTGGAACCATAGCTGAGCACCATCCCATAGGTTTTTGTTACAGGTGAAATGACTCCTTATTTTGTCATTAATTCAATTTCCTTTTTTACTTTTTCTAGACGTGGATGTGGGACTTTACTAGGTGTATACAAACACACTGGTTCTACTTCCTTCCTTAGAGTAATACTTCCCCAATCCTCGAAATAATTTTGGAAATCGGGCTCTAAATTTTCTAGGCTGGTCTTCCTTACGTTCAAACACTTCCCCTCTAAGGCCAGGATTTTACGGAGCCCCTGAAGTGAGGTCGGAGGAGGGGGGCACGGAGAATTTTGACATGTGGCCGGGGGGGTGGGTGGGGGGTGCGGGTGCGGGGCAGAGAGCCCGTCACCCAGCGATCTTCCTGGGGGCGGGATAGGCCAACAACGGCCTTCCTGCTCAGAGGCCAATTGACGTCCTTAAGTGGCCTAAAAAGGTAGAGGTAGGTTCCCCCTCTGTAGCCCTGCCTCCAGCACAAAATCCAGCCCTATATATGAGTTGTAAGTCTATGCAAGCCTTCCTACTTAGCAGTGAACAACTTTGATTTTTAATTACATATAAGGTCTCAGAAATGTCTTTTTCCTGGTAACTCAATGTTGTCTTTAACTCTCCCATTACCTTCAACTCGATGCCTCTCGGCCCATATAATTTTTTACCTGTTAGTTTGAGAGTTTTCTTATTCAGCCACGGTTCTGTGTCTGATAGTATTGAAACTGGTCCTCCTGTGTCCAGCTTAAAATTAGTTTTGTTGCTTTCCACAAGAATTTCTGCCATCCAGCAACTCTCATTGGTGTTCCCCTAAAAAAGGTAATTCCACACTTTGGATATCATGTATTTCATTAACGTTTTTGTTCTCTTGGGATTTTCCTTTAATTGTATTCAGCACTGTTTTTTTACTGCTACACACAGGTGGAAAGTGTCCCTTTTTACATGAAAAACACTCCGCTTCTCTGGCTGGGCAGTTTTCCCGCTTGTGAATCTCTCGACCACAATTGGTTGCTACGACCTTTAGATGCTCTTCCTGCCTTTTTTGTCTTTTACCACCACTTTTCCCTTTAATTTTCTTAACAAATTCAAAGGAGTCGGCTACTCTCAAGATTGGACTCTCCCTGTCCCCTCGAACAACAAATCTGTTAAACCTTGTAACCTCTGTTTGTCTGCTCAATTGAATCGCTTTCATTAAGGTAAGATCATCCCTCGACTGTAGATGATCTGAAAGGGCATCATCTAATACACTGACCACAATCCTGTCTCCAATCAGCTCTTACCTTAAGCCGCCATATTTGCAATCCTCCACGAGTTTGTACAAGTCATTGATAAATGAATCAATGCTCTCCCCTTTCTGCTGAGTACACTTATTAAATCTGGCATGCTCCACAATTAAATTTTTCCTTACATTAAAGTAAGTCTCGAGTGCCTTAATAACTTCTTCACCTGCAGCCTTCTCTTCACTTATGCCTTGAGTAATGAGAATGTCGTCTGCACACTCCCCCATAGCATATAACAGCATACCGACCTGCTCCTTATCTGGCTTCTGCATGAGACCTGATGCAGTACAATACCTTGCAAACCTCCAGAACCATCTCGGCCACACCTCAGTCAGCTACTTTCTCGAAGTTCTCCGGTAAAGGCAAAAATTTCTCCATCTTTTACTTTTACCGCTGCCACCATATAATATTCTGATAACTATTAAAGCTTAGTACAGAATATATAAAGAGTCAGCCAGTTGAAATAACCGGAGTTTATTGACCACGTCCTTATATCTAAAGTTTCCTCTACAACTCTCCACGAGATTCTGTACAGATTACATCACTTCCTGTGATGATGCACACAGTCTATTTACGTAATCTGCCAGTAACAACCCAATGTCCACTATATTACATTATACTACAAAAACATCACAACATCTTCAGGTCCACAGGATGCATGGCACTGTTGCCTGTGCAACGAGCTGTCAAAGCATGAGCTGTTATCTCATTATTTTAAGCAGTGTGAGCATCTGTTGACTGTCCCGATCTCTCATCACCAGCTTCTCTTACTTCTTCCACAGGGCAAGCTGCAGAGGGGCAGGAGCCCACACAATTCCAACAAGTTCCCAAGAAGTCAGAGGAGGAAGATATTACGGAGCCTGCACCATCACATCTTTCTTGCACACCCTGCATCAGCACAGATACTTGCACCTCGATGGATCCTTGCGCGTTATTAGAGAGGGTGGCACAGGGTGACGCACACATCACATCAGAGCAGGAGGATACGGGGGAGGCAGAGTTGGCTGTGGCCATTCTCCTCAGAGGATGGAGCACAGCAGGGTGGAGATGCAGAGCCTAGGGAGACACGAAACAGGCGGCTCTACCTGGAGAACCAGTGTCAGATGTGTGCCCACATGTCGAAGTTACCTGAGGCGCTGCGGAGTCATGGGATGAGAATGGAGGAGTTCATTCATCTCGTGCTCCACAATGTCTCAGTGCTTTGCGTGCATGAGCTCCACCATTGAGAGTGTAGTCAACTTCATGGAGAGCCGTATGTGGGTGCAGGAACAGTGCACTGACATGCACAGAATGACTAGTCAATGGTGCAATGAAGCATGGAGTGGATGCCAGCTGCACCCCAGCTGGTGGTTCCCTCCAGCAAACATGGGCCCATAAAGAGCTGAGGTGGCAACAAATGGCAATGAGGGAACCTCTCCTCACGGGGCTCTGTCATCATCATTTGCCCCCATGACCCCTTCAATAGATGAAGCATCTGTACTGTTACACACCTCATAGGAGTGGCTGTGAGTGCAGGCCACTCTGTAGGTAACATCACTTTGAGGGTTACTTGGATGTGTCTGTCGTAAATAATATCACACTGTACTTCTATAAAACACTGGCCATGTTGTTGCACTAAGGTGGACTTTGTGTCGCGCACCCTCAAATGACCCTCAACTAGGGCTTACATTCATCTGCCTGGACAGGTGCAGCCTTCTATGGCACTGAAGCTCCAACATGTCCAGGTAGCTTCTCCATTGGCAGTAGACCCTCTGCAGAGGGTCTCACTTCATTACCTTTCTACCCCCCCTTCCAGACCCCTGTTGTCCATGGGTCTGCCTCTGCTCCTGAAGATGCTGCTCCTCTTCGCTAGTCGACTCTATCTCAGAGGAGCTTTATCTCATTTCCTGTTATGTTCTTCCTTCCTTTCAATTGGAATGTGCAGTCTTCCTGAGACCCCATCTCATGAACCCTGAGGCCCGTCATCGGAGGGACCTGTCCAACATCTCCTCCAACACCCCCGCCCCCCCACAAAAGTCACCCCCCCCCCACAAAATGCCCTTGTCAAGAGTGAAGAAATATGACAGATAATTATCCTGACTCTATGGTACATGTTGCCTCTGATTTAGGGCCTTTTCTGAGCCTTACCTCTTTGATGGAGCCCCTTGCTGCTGTCCCGCCATTCTGAGTGGCTTCCCACTTTGTTTGCGCCTCCTCCTCCCTGTCCGGTTTGGACATTAAGTGGATCCTGTGCCTCCAAGCGAAAATTCAAGACTGGCCTTTAATGAACTGATAAGCTCATCAAGTCCTTGTGGAGACAAAGTCCCATCTTTACATTAAGGGTACCCACCATTGTGTTGTGTGGCACTACCACCGTGCTAAATGGGATAGATTTTGAACAGACCTAGTAACTCAAAACTGGGCATCCATGAGGCAATGTGGGCCATCAGCAGTGGCAGAATTATATGCAACCACAATCTGTAACCTCATGGCCTGGCATATCCACCACTCTACCATTACCATCAAGGCAGGTGACCAACCCTGGCTCAATGAAGAGTGCAGGAGGACATGCCAGGAGCAGCACCAGGCATACCTAAAAATGAGGTGTCAGCCAGGTGAAGCTACAACACAGGACTACATGCATGCCAAACAGCAGAAGCAACATGCAATATACAGGGTTAAGCGATCCCACAACCAACGGATCAGATCTAAGCTGTGCAGTCCTGCCACATCCAGTCGTGAATGGTGATGGACAATTAAACAACTGACAGGAGGAGGAGGCTCCACAAACATCCCCATCCTCAACGATTGGGGAGCCCAGCCCATCAGTGCAAAAGATAAGGCTGAAGCATTTGCATCCATCTTCAGCCAGAAGAGCCAAGTGGATGATCCATCTCAGCCTCATCCTGAGATCCCCAGCATCACAAATGCCAGTCTTCAGCCAATCCGATTCATTCCACATGATATCAGGAATCGGCTGAAGGCACTGGATACTGCAAAGGTTATGGACCCTGACAACATTCCGGCAATAGTACTGAAGACTTGTGCTCCAGAACTAGCTGGGCCCCTTGCCAAGCTGCTCCACTACAGCTACAACACTGGCATCTAACCAGCAATGTGGAAAATTGCCCAGTTATGTCCTGTGCACAAGAAGTAGGACAAGTCCAACCCACCCCATTCAGTCTACTCTCGATCATCAGCAAAGTGATGGAAGGGGTCGTCGACAGTGCTATCAAAAGGCACTTGCTCAGCAATAACCTGCTCAGTGATGCTCAGTTTGGGTTCCGCCAGGGCCACTCGACTCCTGACCTCATTACAGCCTTGGTCCAAGCTTGGACAAAAGAGCTGAACTCAAGAGGTGAGGTGAGAGTGACTGCCCTTGACATCAAGGCAGCATTTGACCGAGTATGGCATCAAGGAGCCCTAGCATAACTGGAGTCAATGGGAATCAAGGGGGAAACACTCCACTGGTTGGAGTCATACCTAGCACAAAGGAAGATGGTTGTCGTCTTTGGAGGTCAATCATCCTAGTCCCAGGACATCACTGCAGGAGTTCCTCAGGGTAGTATCCTAGGCCCAACTATCTTCAGCTGCTTCATCAGTGACCTTCCCTCCATAATAAGGTCAGAAGTGGGGATGTTTGCTGATGACTGCACAATGTTCAGCACCATTCGTGACTCCTCAGATATTGAAGCAGCCCGTGTCCAGATACGCAAGAGCTGGACAATATCCAGGCTTGGGCTGATAAGTGGCAAATAACATTTGTACCATGGCATTACCATCACTGAATCCCCCATTATCAACATTCTGGGGGTTACCGTTGACCAGAAACTGAACTGGACCAGCCACATAAACTTTGTGGCTCCAAGAGCAGGTCAGAGGCTGGGAATTCTGCAGCGAGTAACTCACTTCCTGTCTCCCCAATGCCTGGCGACCATTTATAAGGCACAAGTCAAGTGTGTGATGGAATACTCTCCATTTGCCTGGATGGGTGCAGCTCCAACAACACTCAAGAAGCTCGACACCATCCAGGACAAAGCAGCCCATTTGACTGACACCCCATCCACCACCCTCAACATTCATTACGTCCACCACGGAATGAAGGCAAGTTATTGTTCTGGTTAGGAGATTGGCTAAGTGGCAGGAGACAAAGAGTAGGAATAATCGGCAGGTACTGTAATTGGCATAAAAGCAAAATACTGCGGATGCTGGAAATCTGAAATAAAAACAGAAAATGCTGGAAATACTCAGCAGCTCTGGCATGATCTGTGGAGATGGCCACAGACCTGAAACATTAACTCTGCTTCTCTCTCCACAGATGCTGCCAGACCTGTTGAGTATTTCCAGCACTTTCTGTTTTTATTACTGTAATTTGCAGGATGTGACCAGTGGTGTCCCGCAAAGACCTGAGTTGGGGCCTCAACTATTCACTGCATTTATTAGCAATATGAGAGATATTTATAGATTAAGTGAATGGGCCAAACTCCGGCAAGTGGATTTCAATATAGGCAAGTATGAGGTCATCCAATTTGGACCTAAATAAGATAAAACAGGGCACTTTCTAAATGGTGAAAAGACAAAAACTGTGGCGGTCCAAAGAGAGTTGGGGGTTCAGGTACATAGATCATTAAAATGCCATGAACAGGTACAGAAAATAATTAAAAAGGCAATTGGAATGCTGGCCTTTATCTCTAAAGGACTAAAATACAAGAGTAGAAGTCATTCTTCAGCTATACAAAGCCCTGGTTAGACCACACCTGGAATACTGTGAGCAGTTCTGGGCACCACACCTTGGGAAGGATATATTGGCCTTGGAGGGGGTGCACTGTAGATTTACCAGAATGATACCTGGACTCCAAAGGTTAAATTAAGAGAAGAGATTACACAACTAGGGCTAGACTTTATGTAGCCAGCGGGGTTCCTGACGGTAGGCCATGAAGGCTAGGGGAACCCCACTTCAGCCATTTGGTGGTCCCCCGGCTGCATTTCATGGCTCTCCGGCAATTAACTGCCTGGCACTGGGATCCCCGTTCCTTTAAGGACAGGGATCCCGCCTTCAAGAGCTGCCAGCCAATCAGAGGGCTGGGAGCTCAGCAGTACCAGCAACATCACTGAGAGAGTCCACTGCTGGTACTGTAGGTACTGCAGCAGTCACTGAACCAGCAGCAGCAATGGAGCCCTGGAGTGCAGGTAAGTGGGGACAGGCTTGCCAGGGCCATTCAGGCAGGCCCCCGCAAGGGGTGAGGGGGTGGGTTGTAGAGGGCCGGGGTGTAGGTGGTGGCACAGACATGGTAGGGGCCCTCTGTGAGCCACAGGTTACCCATGAAGGAGGGAAAACCACACCTGCCCACATAGAAGTTGCCTAGTTTTACTGGGCGGCCTCCGCACATGGCGGAGGACCCTCCCGCTGCTGGTAAAATGCCAGTAGCGTCAGGAAGAGGCCTTTAAGTAGCTATTAATTGGCCACTTAAGGGTCTGAATTGGTCTTTGGGTAGGAAGGCCATCCTTGACCTTCCCTGCCCTGGACTCCACTCTCCGCCTTCCCTCACATGTTCTGTTTGCTGTTTCTATGTTCTCAGCTGAAGTTTAGTTTCAGAATTCCTTAGCTTCAAGCATGGCACATGGATGGAAGCTTTGATTAGGCCAGCCATTAGAAGGAATTAAATAAAACAAATATGTTCAAGGTGTTGTTTAGACAATGATACAGTCTTATCCAAAATAAAGTCACTCAGGTGTACCATCTTATTTCCACATGAAATAAATGTAACTGATTAACAGGCAATCAAGAACTAGATAGAAAATTTGCTGCAGGAGTTGGCACAAGCCCTTGGGCCTTGGCACTCTGACCCTTGAAGCCCAGACTACTAAGTAGTATTTGTGTTTATTGTTCTTATTTGTTGGTCGGTCCTGTTTGAATTTGGTGGGTCTAGTGGTTTGTAAAAGGTTGCTTTTAGCACTGTTGCGTCATCAGTAGATAGATCCTAAATCAGAACGCCAACATCTGTTAGTATTGAGATAAGTGGAAATAAATGGGAGTGTTGATTTAACCTTTATGGCCCCAATATTATTCTTTGGGTCTGAAGAACACACAGTCGCCATGCGCAAAGGAGAGGAAAATTAGGTGATATTCACACGCTTTATGTTGTCCTGGAGAGCTCCTGAGG
The DNA here is from genome assembly GCF_036365525.1 of Heterodontus francisci. Taxonomy (NCBI): domain Eukaryota; kingdom Metazoa; phylum Chordata; class Chondrichthyes; order Heterodontiformes; family Heterodontidae; genus Heterodontus; species Heterodontus francisci. The sequence goes on from NC_090372.1 coordinate 45,717,692, forward strand.
GAGGCAGTGCGTACATGCCTCAAGCAAAAAGCTGGCCCTAAGGGGAATTCCACCCCATTTTTCTGCAGGCACGTCAAGTGGACATCCAAATGCAAAAGGCACCACACAAGCCATGGAGGTAAGTAACTTCCCCAGCTGCTAGAATGCCATCATCACAAAGACTGCAGAAGTTCAAGAACAAGGCCCAACACCAATTTCTTAGAATAACTAAGGATGAATCATAGATGCCTTGCCAGTGTCACAGACATCCCAAAATCATTAAAGCCAGGGATTATTCCCATTCATTGTATTTCTGCCCCAATTCGGCACATTGGCTCTGACATAGGATAGGCTGCACCGAGATAATATTAGACCTGTACAGATGACTTGAACTAGGAAAGAGAGGGGGTCGGTGGGGGGTGCGGTGGGGGGGGGGGTGGGTTTCGGTTCAGGTAGTCAGGTGGAGCTCACTTTGGCTGTCTACTTCCTGACCCATACCCAGATGAGGGCAGAAAGAAAATCCTGTCCTATATGTGGTCCGCAAGACTCCAATGTACACAGCTGTTTTCTCCACACAAACAAAAACCTTGGACACTGCTTGTAGAATGACGTTCTACCTAAACTCTCAATTTCTGGATGTGGTGGGAAATAATAACTGACATTTATTCCTCAACCAACATTTTATCTAGTTATTTATTACATTGCAGTTTGTGGGACCTTGCTATGTGTAAATTGTCTGCCACATTTCTCTATGTTGCTCAATGACGACATTTCAAAATTAATTCATTGATCACGAAGTGCTTTAGAAAGTCTTGCGGCTGTGAAAGGCACTTTATAAATGCGAGTAATTTCTAATGGAATAGGAAGCAGTTAAAGGCCAATACTGAAAATGTGAACAGAAGGAAAGGCTCATTGCTATATATGTTATATCAGGAGTGCCCAAGATAGCTGTCTTCACTGGCAGAGACTGCATTTAGGGCTAAAAATTGGTTTACCCTGTTTTTAGTCTCATGGATCACAGCTTAAGACCTGCCTGTTTTATTGGAGGTGGGCAGCACCTAAATTTGGTGCTCCCACCTCATTACCAGTGTCACACACATCCCAAGACCTTTAAAGGTGGGAATTATTCCCAGTGGTTGTATTTCTGCCCCTATTCTGCACGTAGGCCCTGACTCGGCATAGGGCCGAGTATCTGCCTCACTTCCGGCTGCCTTATCATGCTGCCAGCTGCTTCTGCATTCACCAGGGGGACTTTCAGCGTTGCGCATGTGGTGCAACCAGTCTACTCTTCTTAAAGGCAAGCTGTCCCTTTTAAAGGGAAGGTGAATGATATTACTGCAATTTAAAACATGGAAAATGGAACACCAGAGCAGAGAGAGGGTTGAATAGTATAAAATTGAAACAGAAAATGCTGGAAATACTCGTCAGGTCAGGCAACAACTGTGGAAGGAGAAACAGAGTTAACGTTTTAGATCAATCACCTTTCATTCATGTTCGAATTGGTCTCTTTATCTCAAGTTGCAGATACTAACAGATCTTGGTGTTCTGATTTAGTATTTATTCGACAATGAGGCAACAGGGCTAAGAACAGTCCTATCCAAAACACAAGCATTTTTTAATGGATTTAATGATTGTCAGAAAATGAATTAGGCAAATTGGCAATCAAAAACTACAACCTGTTTTTGTTTCCAGGGTCAGATAAACTGCGAGAAGGGACGTTTTAAAATAATAACTCATTAAAAGTCTTCCATAATTCACAAAAGCTCAGTTTCGTGAGAATTAGCAAGATCTTACTGGTGTTGACTCGTTTCCAGATGCTTCCAGTTGAATCCTGAATATAGTCTGACATTTGATCTACCCTTCAGGTTTCTTTCCCTCATTTCCAGTAAGACCAATAGCATGCCTTCATGTCATTTAACCCTAATGTGGCCTTTATGCACTCATCATCCTGCTAAATGAAGTGTAACCATACAGAAGTGAAACGTTCAATCTCAGATTGACTTTAGAGTAAATGTCATGATCTGGCATAGGTGACAGGACTTCAACTGTGCAAGTTCGCATATCTGATCTGCAGCACAGTGAATAGTGCAGGCCGCAAAGGGAACATACTGAGCTTTGCACCCAAATTCCCCAAATTATTCCATCATATTAGTCTCTTTGCCCGGAGAGCTTCATTGTGAAATTTACCCTTAATCCTTAGGTACTGTCAGGTAAATTCAACAAGGCTGAGTTCCTCAAACAGCCTGTCCACATGGAAGTGCAGCTTAGAGAATCATGGCTATAGGGTGGAATATTATGGCTGTGCAAGAGCGGATTTGGTGATGTACAGGATGATATAATTTAACGGGCGGTGTTTTGTCAGATTCCCGATAGCAAGGAGAATGGGACGAGACAAATGATAGTGGGTGTGTCTTTCACCTGGCTGCAATTTTAAGGCAGATATAAGGGACCTGCTCATTGCCTCGATGTTTCAGCTCACTGGCAACAGAGGGCTGAATTGCCACACTCTGCTTATTTATTGTTCAGAAAAACTGCAGCGACATGGGTCTCATACACTCAAAGGGAGCAACTAAGGAGGGCTCTTTTCCATCAAACTATAATACCTGAGCACCAGCAACAGGCACAACAAGAAGGTGAAGATGCTCTGAATGATGAAATCCAGGAACGGCCTTATCGAAGATAGGTACTGGCACGCCATTGCATCCTCAGGACAAGGACAAATTACCTAAAAATGTCAGAGAGGCAATGCCAGAGATGCCTAAGGATCTCAAGAGAAATGGTCACAGAAATTGGTAGGATCCTGTGACATGACCTGTAGCCGCTTGGCTTTGGTGGGAATCCCATGCCAGTTGCCCTCAAGGTGACTGCTGCACTCATTTTTATGCTAGCAGACCCTTCCAGGGATCTACGGGCAACATATGTGACATCTCACAGTCTGCGACCCACAGGTGTATCAAAGAGGTGACCAATGTCCTTTTTCGACGTTCCATTGATTTCATCTACTTTCCTGTAGATGAGGACAGCCGAGCAGCAAGGTCTGCGGCCTTTGGTGCCATCGATAGGTTCCCTAGAGTGCAAGGGGTGATCAATTGTACTTATGTGGTCATTAGAGCTCCCTGGAATCAGCCAATTTGTCAATCGCAAAGGCTTCCACTCATTAAACATACATCTGGTTTGTGACCACTGGAGGAGAATCATGCATATTTGTGGACATTTCCCAGGAAGCTGTCATGATGCATACATTTTGAGTAACTCCCAGCTGCCTGTAGTTTTCAAGGAACCAACCGAAGTGGACAGCTGGATCCTGGGTGACAAGGGTTACCCACTTTGTACAAGGTTGATGACACCAGTGCGTCATCCCCAAGGCGCTGCTGAAGAGAGGTACAGTGTTGCATCATTGAACACACCATTGACATCCTGAAAATGCAATTTCATTGCCTTGACCGGTCTGGAGGGGCTCTTCAGTACATGCCACAGAGGGTGTCAAGAATAATCTTTGTCTGCTGTGCCTTGCACAACCTTGCAATTAGATGCGGCAACATTCTGCGGGCGCAGGAACAGGAGGAACACCAGTCCTGCTCAGATGAGGATGTCTATGAAGAGGCTGAGGAGGAGGAGGACAACAATGCCAATGATGTCGTCATCGATATGAGGGCCATGGAGAGACATACAATGGACATCGGGGAGAACCTTATTGATGCAGATTTCAGCCAACAAGAATCCACATCGTGAAGGAACGTTGGGAGGAGAAACATAAAATTCCCCACAGAAATTCACTTTTGCCTGAGGTCTTATTCATCGCTGCAGTCTTAAGGAAGCGTTGCTGCACTTTCATGTGATTGGCACTTGAAATCATCTGTGAGCTACAATGGATGCGACTACACACCACTGCAAACAGCATTAATTTATGACCGCAGAAACACAAGAGTAAAGCATGACAGTAGTGGAAAAACTGATCAATCAACAAAAGGAAAACAGCCATCACTGAGGAGTGAATGTTCAAAATTCAATGAGAAATGGAAAATGGGACATTTTCTGAGATACTTTGCAAACATCATTGCGTTCCTGCCATGGGCCTCCAGAAAACATTTTTATTTCCATCTGAAACCAAACAAAAAATTAACAAGAGCGGATCAAATTTTAAATGAAATAAAAATATATTGAAAAATCTTTACTATTATCACAATATATACATCATCTGTGCCACCCTCATGCTTAAAACTATTCCAATTTTCTTTTCCTATCACTACGTCTAGCCGCTACCTCGACATTAGCAGCTGAGGTGGAGGCAGTCTGCTCAGTGCACTGCCCCGTTGCTGTGGATGACCATGGCGGGTGTCCTCTGCAGGCACAGGGGCTTGATGGCTCCATTCTACTGGGGGTCTGCAGCAATGGTGTTTCAGTAGTCCCTGTGTACCTGCTGGAGGTAAGGGGGTCAATGTCAGGGGGGAGGTGCACGATGGCACCTGCCTGTCTCCCTGACGGGAAGGAGCACATGTAGTGAGGTCCAGATTCTTTGTCCCCCTCTCACCTAGACTCTGCTGCATGGAGCCCATGGCAACAGCGATGGAGTGCAAGTCAGAGCACATATGGCTCGAGTGCTCAACCAGACTCGCCCCATGGAGTTCACCAAATTCTCGACTGAAGAATCCATATTCTCATATGCATGGAACATGGCAGACGTCATGGGTTGCAATGGACTCCTCTATGGCACATGCAAGGCCACACATGACCTCAGGCATCTCCAACATATTTTCCACATGGCTTTGCTGCACATCCAGCAGACTGCTCGTAGCAACAAACAGAGCATCATCATGAGTGTGGGGCTGTGCAGGGCACTGGTCTCCAGCAGTCCTCTGATTGTCAGGGGACCCAGCTGGCACCTGCTCCCTCAGCTGCTAGGATGTGTCTGTGTCGTAACAACCAACTTGTGACCCACATTCTAATCTTAAAGGCCCTGCGGAACATATGGATGTATCTACGCTCCGCTGGGGGGTTGGGGGGTTGGGGGTGGAAGAAGAGGCAGGTGATGGTGCACCCTCTGGGGAATTGGGTTCTTCTTCCTCCCCAGAGGACGAGTCTTGGGACATGTGGTGTTCCACGACTCGAGTGCGGGCACCTGCAGTGGAGACACAAATAGAGGCACTTTAAGAATCTGATGTACATGAGTTCACACAATTTACTTTAGTGGCCACATACGGCTACAAGAGTGGCCTTACATATTGTGGATCCTGCCTCGCCATCTCCAATCACCCTGCCTTCCTCTCACGATCTCCGACGCCTCCTCCTCAGCTGTGGTTGGCACCCTGATGTCAGGGACCACTCCTCCTGTTTTAGCACACTCACGCTGGTTGTGGCTGAGTTTATCCTGCAGCAGTGCAGATTTAATGACATGCTAAAAGATGCATCACAACCATTACATACATGCATCAACATCACTTATTCTCATTCTGCAATGGCTTTTGCATGACACATCCAAGCACATAAACAATGTCAATCTTCATCTTGGCGCAACATCATTTAATGAATTGCACCAAGGCTACTCATGTATTCCACTGCATTCCTTATGTACCTACTGCCTTAAATACACGGAGCCAGGGAGGAAAACAATGGAGCAGCTTTGCTAGGACCTCTTACCCTCGCCGATCTGAGCAAGTCATTGATGTGCTTGCGACACAGAACACAGGTTCTGCATGTCACCCCACGGTTCAAGACCTCCTCTGCTACCTCCATCCAGGTCACCTTGGTGAGGCAGGAGGGTCTTCGGATTCCATCTGCAGGGAAAAGGACCTCCTGCTTTTCCCTGATGGCCAGGAGGAGAACCTGCAGGGAGGCATCACTGAACCGTGGGGTGGGATTCTGCTTGCTAGCTGACATCTGATTCACTTTTGCTGTAGGGTAATTTAATGATGTGAAGTTGGTGGTGTTACGACCGCGGCAGGAACAACATACTGTCAATTCAGTCCAGTCAGTGCACAGGTTGCAGTATGTTATTAAGCTTTCACACCCAATTGGAAAAACAGCTAAATTAAACACTCTAGTAATCCCAGAATGAAACAGACCAAACCAGGTATCTTTAAACAACAACAAATTAATTATTTATTAAAAAACTAAATCTTAAACACTATTAAGATAAATTTATGTCTAAAGACTTTATAACTTCTTATTTTAATCTAACTCCCCATTCACACAGACATTCAAAAGTAACAGTTGCTCATCGGTTTTTAAAAAGTGGAGTTTTTTTAAAATTAGCTGTCTCTTAAGAATAAATAAAATAAGTAAGTCTTTGTAGATTACGTTCCTGATGGATGAGGTCTTCTAATGTGGATTTGATGAAAATAGTCCTTCAGAAGAAAGGCATTCAACTCTTTGGCTGCAGCAACTATTAAACAGTTCTTTGAACAATGAGCACAGCAATTCAAATGGTTTCTTGACAAAGAAGGCTTTTCTTCTTTACTCAGGGAAGTAACTTGGCTTATAGCTCCTTGTAGAATTTTTTTCTGAGTGAGAATGAAACAGCTCCTTTTTCTTCAGTACGCCTCATTGGGAAATCTCTCAGAACAACTGGTTTCAGCCGGTTTCTGCCAGTTACACACAAAGCCAAGTGGAAACATTACCATGTGACCTCTGTCTCTCTCCTGCTGTTGCCCAGGGTAACAAAAATTAAACTGCCGCACACTGTGTCTCAAAAATTCCAGAACCTTCTCTCCCTTAAAGGTGCACTGTTTTTAACAGAGTCTTAAAGGCACACACACTGTTTTTAAATCCAAGGAAAAAAAATTACAGATCCGTGACACCTCCGCCCTTGGCAGAATGAAATGCCATTCCCGAAATGCATTTCATTACAGTGCAAAAAAAAAGAAACTGGGAAAACGACTAATTTTTTTCACATTCACACACCATTCACTCTACTAATGATTTACAGCATGTTCTATATATCATCGCCATCCATGTAAGCTAACATGGTTAAATTCGTGACAAAGCATCGGCAATAACATTATTTTTCCCCGAAATGTGTAGAATTTTTAGATAATAAGGCTGTAACAACAAACTCCATCTAAATATTCTAGCATTTCAGTTTTCAAACTTTTCCACAAACGTTAATGGGTTATGGTCAGTGTATATTCATATTTCTTTATAGTCTTGGCGGACATATACCTCAAAATGTTTGAGAGCCAGCAAAAGTCCCAATGTTTCTTTTTCCAATGTGGAATACTTTTTTTGATGGCAATTTAGTTTTCTTGAAAAGTACCCTACTGGCTTCTCTATGCCTGATTCGTCATCCTGCAGTAGGACTGCAACAACCCCTAGGTCGCTAGCATTGATCACTATTTTAAAGGGTTTAGCAAAATTTGGAGCAGCCAACACTGGTTCATTAGTTAAGGTTGCCTTTAGCTTTTCAAAAGCTGCCTGGCATTCATCTGACCATACTACTTTGTTTTTCTTTTTTTTGCAGCAAATCAGTTAATGGAGCATCCACAGTACTAAAATTCCATACAAATTTCCTGTAAAACTCACACATCCCTAAAAACCTTATTATTTTCCATTTAGATTTAGGGATAGGGAACTCTACTAAGGCTTGTACCTTTGAAGTTTTTTGGCAATACCTGTCCTTGCCCCACTATGTGTCCGAGGTAAGTTACTCTTGCTTTTCCAAATTCGCTTTTTGCCAGGTTTATCACTAAGTCCACGGCTTGTAACTTTTTAAAAAGAATTTTTAGCAGGATTAAGTGGTCCTGCCAACTGTATATTAGTACATCATCCAGATACACTACACAGTTGGGAACACTGGCTACCACCTGATTCATTAATCTTTGAAAAGTGGCTGGGGCATTTTTTAATCCGAATGGCATCACCCGGCACTGATAAAGACTGTCAGGTGTTACAAAAGCTGATATCTCATTGGCTCAAGGAGTCAAAGGAACTTGCCAGTATCCCTTCAACCAGTCGATCTTGGTAAGAAACCTAGCACTGCCCACTCTTCTAAATGTGGAATTGGGTTGCAATCTGCCTTCGTTACCACATTGACTTTTCTATAGTCTATACAAAATTGGGTTGGCCTGTCAGGTTTAGGTACTAGAACAATTGGTGAGCTCCAGCTACTTTGACTAGGTTTGATCAAATTGTTTTCCAGCAGGTACTGGATTTTTGCTTTCACTTGGGCCTGTTTGTCAGGACTTAAGCAATAAGGATGTTGTTTTAAAGGAACAGTTCCCCCTATATCCACATCATATGTGGCTAAGGTTATACATCCCGGCCTGTTCTGCTGTATTCTCAGTCAGAGCTCTTTTCTCTGTATTAGCTTTGTGTACCCAAACAAGACCTATGGGTTTACCTCACAATTTCCAGCATTCTGAACGAAGATGACCCATTTTGTGGCGATGATAACACTTCAGCTTTCAGACCTCACTTCTACCCTCAGCACCTTCCTTTCTGGCCGCAGGAGGTGATCCTGGCACATTCCCAGCTGTTCCTTCTTGTCCCCGGCTACTTGCCTTCCTTTCACTCTCCCACTTTCTATCCTTTTTGGGTTTATGGGGGTGACAGACAAAAGATTTTGGCTCAGTCACATGCTCAAAATCATCAGCAATTTCTGCTGCTTGCCTAGCTTTCAAAACCTTCAGGTTATCTATATGAGTTCTCACTACTGAAGGAATGGAGTTTTTAAACTCTTCCAAGAGAATCAATTCTCCACGGTGCTCATTCGTGGTTTCCATCTTTAATGCCTGTATCCAATGGTCAAAATTAATTTGCTTCACCCTCTCAAATTCTACCTACATCGGCCCAGCCAATCTCTGCAAATTCCAAAACATCTGATGGTATGCTTCAGGGACTAACTCATATGCAGCGAGAATAGCCTTTTTTGCCATCTCATAATTGGTAGAAGCCTCTTCAGGAAGCATGTCATAAAATTCATGAGCTCTGGCCATCAATCTGCTTTGCATAAGCAGTGTCTGGCTTCCCTTCGGCCATTTCATTTGTTTCGCTATTTTTTCAAATAATATGAAAAACGCCTCTATGTCCTTTTCCTCAAACTTAGGAAGAGCTTGTATAAATTTAAACAGCTTTTTGCTGGGCCCTGGGCTGAATTCAGATTCTGCCTGACCTGAACTTGCCCTGGATTCAAGACTACCTCTTTGTCTCAGTTCCATTTCTCTTATTTTAAATTCCCTTTCACTCTGAAATGCACTCTCTTTTTCCCTTTCCTCTTTTTCCAATTCAAGTTTTCTCAGTGTTATTTCTTTCACCTGCTGAAGACTTTTTCCATTTCTAACTGAATCTTAGCCAATTCTACTGTATTACTCTCTGACTTATTATCTTCTTCCTCCTCTTCTTCTTCTTCCAATTTTAAATGTTAAGCTATTACGTCAATTAGCTCTGCTTTTTTAGCACTTGATTTCAATTCTAACCCCAATTTTGCTGCCAAATCTTTTGGTTGTCGTGAAGACCCCACCTGCCAAGAATGAGGCATATCAATTTTGTCATATGAATATTAATTTTAAACTGTTGCTGGAATGAAGAAATGACTTGTTTGAAGACATCAGCAGTGGCTGGAAAACATTTGCATACTAAGAGACAGTGCATGGAGACAATAGAACGGCTCCCTGATCCAATTAACCTAAATGGATTTTGATCACCAGACATTGAATGTGTAAGAAAGCCAGCACTCCAGGATGTCTGCTAAGATGGCACAGTGTCGCAGTGGTTAGCACCGCAGCCTCACAGCTCCAGAGACCCGGGTTCGATTCTGGGTAACTGCCTGTGCGGAGTTTGCAAGTTCTCCCTGTGACCGTGTGAGTTTTCGCCGGGTGTTCCAGTTTCCTCCCACAGCCAAAGACTTCCAGGTGATAGGTAAATTGGCCGTTGTAAATTACCCCTAGTGTAGGTAGGGGTAGGGAATATGGGATTACTGTAGGGTTAGTATAAATAGGTGGTTGTTGGTTGGCACAGACTCGGTGGGTCGAAGGGGTGTATCTCTAAATAAATAAATGGGGAATCCACAAACGCAGGAGTTTGTTAAAACAGCTAGTCACATGACTAACCTGCTGGCCCAGGTTTTGTTTGAACTGCTCACAGCACAGTTTGGGTCAGACAGCAACTGAACTTCAAGGAAAGTGCCTCTCTCCTGCCTGGCTCTCTCTCTCTCTCATGAATTTCCAGATCCACTGAGGACACTTAAACCTCAAGAGAAAAGACTCTTACATCGAAACAAGTTTGAACGCGTCCACTGGGCTCCAACGAAACGGCAAGATAACTGCAATCAAAGACTCTACATCGAACTCAAAGGACAGTAAATAAACCCCAGCTATTGCTTCAAACCCTTTATTCTTTCTACTTTTCTGTCTCTATCTGCATGTGTGTTTATCGCGAATGCATGCTAGCATGGTCGCATCACGTATTCGTAGTTGTTAACCAAATGAGGGTTTAAGGTGAACAAACTCTCACTGTTCTTGTTTAAATCTAAGAAAACCTGCCTGGTTGATTTCTTTGCCTTACAATTGGAGAGCAATGAACAAGGATTCACTGAGGGGGAGCTAAAAACACGGTGTTTTAAAAGTTAAATCCAGTTATGGTCAAACCAGGCAAAGGCTCAGAGGGAACTCCTAGACCCCTTTCTCACCTGGTCGTAACATAGTTTATTCTTAGTTAAAGTTGTCAAGTCACTGAGGGACACATTCTCCTTTCCCAGAAACTCTGCAGCAACTGCTAATGCCATTCTGATAATACAGCCTTTACCCTATTCAAGAAACCTGGTTCTTTTTTTTCTTTCAATTTATTACTGCCCTTATAATTCAAGTAATTGGAGTTGGATTTGGATCCTGGATGATTGAGCCCCCAATTAATAAGTTACGACCGAGGCAGGAGTAATGCACTGTCAATTCCATTGCATTCCTCCACAGGTCACAGCATATTATTAAAGTTTCCCACCTACTGGAAATTAGCTAAATTAAACACTTTATTAACCCCCCAGAATAAAACACACTAAACCAGGTATCTTTAAACAACAACAAATTAACTATTTATTAATAAACTAAATCTTAAACAATATTGAGATAAATCTATGTCTGTAAAGACTTTATAACTTCCTATTCCTCCGAACCCTCATGCACATACACACATACATACAAAAAAACAATGGTTAACCAGTTCTAAAATTATGTTTTAAATTAGAGCTGTTTCTTAGGAATAATAAAACAACTGGGTTGTAAGTCTTGGTGCGTTACGTTCTCAGTTTGGTGAGGTGTCCCAGAGTCAAATAGTCAGATGCCACTCGAAGTCTCCAGGTGAGTTGATGAACAGTCTGTAATGGATTCACGGTACTTCAGCTGCAGAAGGCATCACACAGATCTTTCAACAAGGAGTATAACAACAGGTCTATTTAGATTTTTCAATTAGCAATCTATCAGTAGAAACTTTACTGAGAATTCCAGAACGCCCAGAAACACGAAAGGCAACAGAAAGTCACTCCTTAGAGATTGGAAGTAAAAGGGAATTTGCTACCTCCAATAATGAAAATATTCCTTTCCAGGGTTTTTTTCCACTTTAGGCAAAACACAGCCTGTAGGTCAATGTAGATTTTCTGCTCAGAAAGACAAATCCTTCCTTCCTTCCAGGAGCACACTTGGCTGGTCTGCCAGTTCAAACCAGTTCTAGCCAGTCTTTACACACAGTCAAATTGATACAATATGGCATGTGACCTCTCTCTCTCTTGCTGTTGCTTAGGAAACAGGCTTGCAGCTCGCACACATTATCTTCAGAGAGACCAACAACTCTCAGTCTTAAAGACCCCCTTTAGTTTTTAAACAGAAAAAAAACACTTCCACGACAGTGGTAAAAGGAGGAGTAGGGCCAATTAAGGACCAAAAAGGGGATTTATGCATGGAGGCAGGGGGCATGACTGAGGTACTAAATGACTACTTTGCAATTGTCTTTACCAAAGAAACAGATGCTGCCAAAAACACAGTGAAAGAGGAGGTAGTTGAATGGATGAGCTAAAAATTAATAAAAGAGGAGGTATTAGAATGGCTTCTGTACTTAAAAAGTTGATAAGTCACCAGGACCAAATGAGATGCATCTGAGAATACTGAGGGAGGTAAGGGTGGAAAATTGCGATGGTACTAGCCATAATCTTCCAATCCTCCTTCGATACAGGGATGGTGCCAGAGGACTGGAGAATTGCAAATGTTACACCCTTGTTTGAAAAAGGGAGTAAGGTTAAACCCAGCAACTACAGGCCAATCAGTTTAACATCGGTGGTGGGAAAGCTTTTAGAAACGATAATCCGGAACAAATTTAACAGTCACTGGGACAAATGTGGATTAATTAAGGAGAGCCAGCATGGATTTCTTGAGGGAAAATTGTGTTTAACTAATTTGATTGAGTTTTTCGACGAGATAACAGAGAGGGTTGATGAGGGTAATGCAGTTGATGTGGTGTGCATGGACTTCCAAAAGGCATTTGATAAAATTCCGCATAATAGGCTTGTCAGCAGAATTAGAGCACGGAATAAAAGGGATAGTGGCAGCATTGATATGAAGTTGGTTGAGTGACAGGGAACAGAGAGTAGTGGTGAATGGTTGTTTTTCAGCCAAGAGGAAGGTAAATAGTGGGGTTCCCCAAGGGTTGATATTAGGATCACTGCTTTTCTTGATCTATATTGATGACCTAGACTTGGGTGTGCAGAGCACAACTTCAAAATTTTTAGGTGGCACAAAACTTGGAATTATTGCGAACTGTGAGGAGAATAGTGATAGACTTCAAGAGGACGTAGACAGGCTGATGGAATGGACTGACATGCGGCAGATTAAATTTAATGCAGAAAAGTGTGAATTGATACATTTTGGTAGGAAGAAGGAGGAAAGGTAATATAATATAAAGGATACAATTCTAAAGGGGCTTCAGAGCAGAGGGACCTAGGGGTACATGTGCACAAATTGTTGACGATGGCAGGACAGATTGAGAAAGCATATTAATAATGCATATGGGATCTAAGGCTTATGGGATCCTAGGCTTTATAAATAGAAGCATAAAGTAAAAAAGCAAGGAAGTTATGGTGAACTTTTATAAAACACTGGTTTGACCTCAACTGGAGTATTGTGTCCAATTCTGGGCACCACACTTTCGGAAGGATGTGAAGGCATTGGAGAGAGGTGCAGAAAAGATTTACGAGAATTGTTCCAGGGACGAGAGATGTCAGTTATGAGTCTAGATTGGCAAAGCTGGGGCTGTTCTCTTTGGAGAGAAGGCTGAGAGGAGATTTGGCAGAGGTGTTTAAAATCATGAGTGGTCTGGACAGGGAGAAACTGTTCCCATTGGCAGAAGGGTTGAAAATCAGACAACACCAATTTAAGGTGATTGGCGAAAGAAGCAAAGGCAACATGAGGAAAATCTTTTTTATGCATCAAGTGGTTAGGATCTGGAATGCACTGCCTGAGAGTGTGGTGAGTCAGAAGGGAATTGGATAATCATTTGAAGAGAAAAAAAAGCCAAGGCTATGGGGCAAAGGCAGGGAAGTGGGACTAGTTGAGTAGCTGTCACAGAGAGCTAGCACAGGCACAACAGGTTGAATGGTCTCCTTCTGTGCCGTAACCATTCTAGGATTCTATGAGATTCCACAGATAGAGGTGGAGATCTCACAGAGGTGGAGATCCTGCTGAGAGGGGGTGATCTCACAGAGAGATCCCACTGAGAGAGGTGACGATCTGAGAGAGAGATCCCATTGATAGAGGTGGAGATCCCAAAGGAGAGATCCCATTGAGAGGTGGAGATCCCAGAGAGAGAGAGAGAGAGATCCCACTGAGAGAGGGGGAGATCCCAGAGAGAGAGAGAGAGATCCCACTGAGAGAGGGGGAGATCCCAGAGAGAGAGAGAGAGAGATCCCACTGAGAGAGGGGGAGATCCCAGAGAGAGAGAGAGTGCGCTCCATTCCAGTCCTTTCCGAACTCCATTCTATTGCACCCAGCTCTATGTTACGAGGTTTCCTATTGGACGGAGTAAAATGACGCGCGTCTCCAACTGGTTCCATCATGTGTGGGTGACGTCAGGCTAGGTATTTGTCGAAAAGAAACGGGAGCAGCGCAGACAGGACTGAGAGCGGAGAGCAGGCGGGCAACAAATAGCAGACCCGGCACAGAGAGAGAGAGAGGGGGAGGGGCTGATACCGGGGGTGGGCTGGGAGCCGCGGTTAGAACAGAGAGAGAGAGAGCGGCTTGCACTGGGAGCCGGGCACTGAGCAGAACCCGGGAGCGAGAGGGGGGGGGAACCAGCCGGGGACTGACACTGAGCTGGGGGCTGGCCGAGGACCGAGACAGTCAGCGCGGATACCGGTAGCCGCGCCGGCCCTAGATGCCCGAGTGTAGCTCCCGGCATTGATTTTTGCAGTGCCGAGCCAGTGCAGGACAAGGGTACTTAGTGGTGGCGAGCGACTGATCCGGGGCCCCGGGAGCCCAGCCACCGCGATGTTGTGTTACGTGACCAGGCCCGACTCGGTGGTGATGGAGGTGGAGGTGGATCCTAAAGCAAACGGCGAGGACTGCCTGAACCAGGTGAGACCCGGGGTTGGGGGGCGCTGGGCCTGGCCGAGCCGAGCCCGGGGATCAGGTCACCCCGGCAGCCGCCGCTCCGGTTCTCCACCGCTGTGCAGCTGGCGCCAGGAGCGCTCCGGAGCTGCTGAGACATCGCTTGGTCCGGATTCAGTTTGTTTGGGGAACTTTGTGGAAGGTGACCTGTCCGCTCGGACTGTTCACCGCTGTTTTACCACATGCCGATTAGATGGTTTGTTTTGAAATCGGCCTTTTTCTAATTTTAAATCCCGAGTTCCTTCCGATTTGACTTTCTAACTAGTGAATTGAAACGCCTGGTGTTTTGTTTTGACCCCGGTTCGTGCTTGAAATTGTGTCGGGGGTCCGTGTTTTTGGAGAGGGAGCAGCGTTTCTGTGTGAGGAGCTGGGCAGTGTTTCAAAGACTTTTTGCAATCCGCTTTTCTCCTTGCCCAGGTCTGTCAGAGGCTCGGCGTTATAGAGGATGACTATTTGGGTCTGCAGTACTCTGCGAACAAAGGGGAGACTCTGTGGCTCAACCTGAGGAATAGGATCTCTCAACAGATCGAAGGGCCTCCTTATAGATTCAAACTCCGAGTCAAATTTTTTGTGGAACCTCATCTCTTACTTCAGGAGCAAACCAGGTGTGTAATTAAAAATCCCAAAGTTACTTTTAAATGTAAGTCGGCTGATTTTTGTTAAACTTTTACTTTGCATTTTGTTTGGGGTTCTAGGTTGGGAATTGTTTAGCTTGGTGATTCCTTAGAGTAGCTTGACATCTGGTTTACAAATGACCGATAGTAACCTCATCATTGGTGTGTTATTACAGGTCATTGTGGTAGAAACTAGTCCTTTTACTGCAACCAGACAGTGTTACTGGGTCCTAGTGCCCCTTGTTCAAAAATTGAGATGTTGAACCTTCTCTCTCTTTTTCCCCCCCCCCCCCCCCCTCTTTTTTTTTCTGTTGAGCTTAATGAGGATGGATGCAATCTATTTCTGAAGTTTGATTCTGCTTGGTCTGTATTGGAGCATTTGCCTGTCAGTTAGTCTTTTTTTTAGTTGATATTAGAATTTGAGATGGACTTCAATTAGTTATATCTACCTCAGTTGTTTCAAGAAAAATGTTTTGCAAGATATTCTGTTGAATAGAATGTAGCTGTACACTTCTAAATATTTTGACTGCTTAATTTCCCTTAACTTCTTATTGTGATCCTTATTCAAGTGAACTCTTAAAATAGCTTCTAAGAGTGTAGTTCACATGTAACAATGCAGGAATTGAAACCAGATAGAAGTGGATCCCCAGTTCTTAAACCCTATATGGATTACTGTTGACTGACATGGGGCTTCAAAAGACTTGCAGACAAAAGTGGAACAAATTGTCAATTTGGTTTGACTGAATTGACAGGACATTTTGTTAACCTAGTGCAGAAGAATGTACACTTGTTGTTTTCATTGTTGATGCAAGCATGATGTGGGGAGAATAATACTCTCTTTTGAAACCCTTGTTTTGGTATAACTAGTGTCATCCTCTGCCTCACCCCATCCCCAGTCAAAGTTCCATCAAATGCTGCCTTTTGCTATAAATTTTCACGAGTATTGAGAGAAGTAATGGTACCACTGTACATTTTTTTTTTAAATTGGACTTTATAAAAGCACTCTAATCAAGATCATGGAGGAATTTCTAAGACACTTTAATTTTTAATCTTGTACATTGTAAATAAGTTGCACTGGCCCAAGTGACTAGTAGTGTAGTAAAAGTAGGATTTTATTTGCATCAAACTTTTTAGACCACTGAGTGACCTGCATCCAATGTGGTACCACAACATATCTTGGCTACAGTTTCATAAGGTGTATCCAGCTGCAAATGTAACATCTGTACATGTGTTATTGCTTGCTTTGTGATTGTAATTAGAACATACGAACATAGTTAGGAGCAGGAGTAGGCCATTTGGCCCCTCGAGCCTACTCTGCCATTTGATAAGATCATGACTGATCTGATTGTGTCCTCAACTCTACTTTCCTGTCTACTTGCTATAAACCTTTGACTCCCTTGTCAATTAAGAATCTATCTAACTCCGTCTTTAAAAAATATTCAGTGACCCTGCCTCCACTGCTCTCTGAAGAAGAGAATTGCACTGACTAACAACCCTCTGGAAAAAAAATTTCTCCTCATCTCCATCTTAATTGGGAGACCCCCCAGTTCTAGTCTTTCCCATAAGGAGAAACATCCTCTCAGCATCCATCCACACTGCAAGTCCCCTCAGATCTCGTGTTTCTATAAGATCACCTCTTGTTCTAAATTCCAATGGATACGGGCCCAACCTATCCAATCTTTCCTCATAAGATAACCCCGTCATCCCAGGAATCAGTCAAGTGAACCTTTTCTGAACTGCCTAATGCAATTATGTCCTTTAAGTAAGGAGAACAAAACTGTATACAGTACTCCAGATGTGGTCTCACCAATGCCCTGTACAACTGTAGCAAAACTTGCATACTTTTATATCCCATTCCCCTTGCAATAAATGACAACATTCCATTTGCTTTCTTAATCAAGGAACTATTAATTGATATATAAAAAGAATCATGTAATCAAGGTAACTTGTAATATTGCTAGTCACTACTTCTAACTTGCATGCTTTCAAATGCTGTATTGAGCATTTTTTCTGTTTAACTATGCTGTGTAAATGCAAGGTGTTGCTGTCCTTGTGATATATCTTGAATCTGCCAAATGAGTACTTGGATTGCAGGCAGGTTTGTCTGAAACTTCTGGAGAAAGGAGTGGTGATGCTTCAACTGACAGAAGATTCATTCATTTGGCTAACTTTTTTTTATCACTTGTTTGCTGAGCATGCTGTTTTGTCTCTGCGTAATCACCTACCTTAGTTGAATGTGAATGTATTAGTATTCTGACATCAGTCTAAGACTGTGTGGGAGTTAGCTGGTCTTAGCAGCAGTGCTATAATTGGCCTCTGCGCTAGGGAAGGGAAAAACAAACCAACTCTTGATATCCTGATGGCTATCAGTGTGTGGAGGACTTGGGGAAATTTGACCCATGTCATATTTGAAATTCATAAAGTTCTCTCCGGATATTTACAAAGGTTCAGATTTTATGGAAATTGTGCACTTGCTATGCCAAGTTTCATGCAGCAAATCATGAGTTGCATGAGTAATCAGGAGTAGGGCCTATCTTTTAGTCCTTGTTGTACAACTCAGGCACATCTTTTAACTACTGATTTGTTTTATCTTATTTCAAACATTACCAGCAGCTGTAGTTCTGTAAACAGCTAGTCTGAAATAGCCTTGGCTAAATGCTGCAACAGTTTTTATAAATTTGGGTTCCTGGCATAATTTTGTATGCATCAGGAATTTTAGCAGAGGCCACTGGTCACACAGAACTGGTTGGAATTCTTTTAATGAATGGATAGGAAATCTTTTGGACCCAGCTGGAATCACCACCCAAATTCTTGATGGGTGGTCCTGGTACAAAACTGCACCTTGGGTAAAAATGCATAAGATCGAGCCATGGGTAGGAAAGATTTACATTTCTGATTGGGTAGCTTGTTTAAAGAAGCAAAAGTAACTTCCTGCTGAAACATCTGTAAATAGTCATTATTTGTATAACTGGTGCTCCATGATCAATTTTTAACATGCTGTCTGCTTGTCTATTCTTCTGAAAGTGGGTGGAGATGGGTGGTGTAGAATAGGGTTATTTTCTTCCCCTCCCTTTCCCTCCCTGCCATGTTGGCATAGATTTCTTTGCTTTACACAATGCCAATCACATGATTTACTGCTGGTTACTATTCTAAATTGGTAGCTCATGCATACGAATTTTTGCAACTTCGTGTAGCTTGTTCCATTTATGTTTCATGGATAATTGTGCTAATCATTTTATACACTAATATTTAGGTAGTCAGGTTCTCAAATGTTTTGTAAAATAAAATTTTGCTTGGTTCTCTAATATTTTCTCATGTTGAGATTGTTCCTCTAGTCTAAATCTGAACTCTTTAGTTTAGAAGTTCAACTTTTCCACCTCTTGGGAAAAGTTGAGGAAATTCACATGACTAAGACTCCTGACTGCAGGGTGAAAATGGGAAGCAAGTTCACTTTAGATCTTACATTTGTGTTTTGAGTTAGTTGACTGCTGGTAACCTCTGACTAACAGCCATTGGCACTCTGGGATGACAAGTCACCGCACTGCTTGCAGCAGGCCACAGTGATTGGTAGCTTCTGTTTCATTTTTATTGTTGGTTTCAGTACTGAAATTACAGGAAGACCAAATGTCATTCGGCATTTCTGTAAATGCGCTCCAAGCTGCGAGCAACATCTCTCCTTTCCTCACCCCACCCAAAAAAAAAATACAATTTCATCCCATAACCGAGCAGAGAAGCAGGAAGTTTGCTTCCTGGCCTCTGCCATTCATGCTGTTGAATTAGCTGTGGGAGAAACTGCTGGATTGATTATCTAAAATGTTCCCTCACTTAATGGGAGCAACTTGCTTTGTCTGTGCTGTCTGCAAATCAGGCAGAGATTTAAAAATAAAACTTTTTGAGCCATGATTTGCATGCACTCTGGCAGGCCAGATTAGTTCACTGATTTGCTGACCTTGCATTATCTACTTGGTTATGCTGAGGGGAACAAAGAAAAGAGACTTGCATTTATTTAGTGCCTTTCACAACCTCTGGATGTGCCAAAGCACTTACAGCTAACGAAGTGTAGTCAATATGATGGCCAGGTGATCTATCTGGTGATGGTCGTGGAACAAATATTGTCCAGGACTCTCCCACTTTTCTTTGAAATAATGCCTGAGGTCTTTTCCATCTGCCTGAAAGGGAAGATAGGACTTTGGAAAGATGACTCCTCCAACCATGCAGCACCCCCTCAGTACTGGATTGGTGTCTGCTCAGATTTTGTTTTAGTCTGAAGTGGGATTTGAACTCACCACCTTCTTATTCTTAGGCAAGAGTACTAACCACTGATCCACAGCTGACACCTGAAATATCTGGCTGATGGTCTGATCACTTTACATATGTCCCATTGTTCTGCTCGTAAGTAACTACATTTTGTTCAGTGATATGGTTTATGTTTTGGATTTATTGCTTCAAGCCAGCACTTGATGCACCATTTATGCCCCTGCTGATGTTTTGTATTTTACTGTCCTTCAGGTGAATACTTACTTGGTCTAACAAAGTATGTGCTCACTTGAGATTAGTGACTATCTGTAATGCATTAATATAAAGCATGCAACTGAACTATCTAGACTTTACCTTTCCACTGGGAAATATCTCCACTTTCTTGTGATTGCTGTAAAGTCTGATTTGTTCTAAGAACTTTCAGTTGATATCCAGGAACATTGTACAGAGGGATGTGATGCTACTCAAGTACAGACTGGTCTTTGTGATCAACTATCACTGGTTGCTTTTTTTTTTTAAACAGAGCAAGAAAACTGATCACTAATTGTACTGAACATAGTCAATTTTGAATTTGTTCCAGTGCTGTAAAGACTGCTGCCAGAATATTTCATTTTTGGGAAAGTTCAGGCACGTGTGGAAACTTCCTATCTACTGTTTGTGTTGAGGAATCCTGGGACTGATTCAAATATGGTGATAGATTCTCCTCTTGTACAAAATGTGAGCAAACAACTGCAGACAAACTTCACCCTTTCTGACATAAGAACTTGGGGAGGGGGCTGCGGGGGTCACTCTGCATAAGCTGTAGTTATGCCCTGGCTTCCAACTGTTTGGCAGCTGTTTGAGGGCCCACAATGACTAAGACTGTCTTTGTTTGAGAATCTATGCTGAAAAAGTACAATGATTCTGTGGAGGAGACACCATCCTATATTGGTTGTAGTAGATGGTCTGTCTTGAATCTATATAGTTTTGATGATCAAATGGGGTCGAGAAAGCGGGACACCCTGAGAAATTGGCCAGTCAACTGGATTGCTTTTTTTTGAAGTTGTAGCTTACTGAACTAGACTAGTTTAACTGCACTCCAGAAGCTTTTGGATTTTTCAAAATCCATTCTTTAACCTGTGTGAAACAACTTGAACTGAAAGATCCGTGAACCTTTAAATGTTAAACTGGCGTCTGCTGGACAGTGTTTCCTAGCTAGTCATGCCACTTAATATTTTTAATGTACATTCAGTGGTGTAAATGAATAGTTACTGCAGTTCTGATATTGAAACTGTTTCCTTTATTGTTGCCAATTGATGCATGTTTTGCCCTCAAGTAACCTTCTGTTTACACTGTTAGCATTTGACCGAGAGTAACCTTTTAGCAAAATATGATGTTCAGGAAGTGCTGGTCCCTCCAGCTAAATGAGGTAATAACCAACCTCACCATGTGTTGTACTGTTCCCCGTCAACAAATTTTCACTTGTTTTTCTTTTGGGCATTCTTTGAGCATTTTGTTAACCAGTTTTTTTTTTAAAAATCAATAATCTCAAATCTTTTTCTATTCACTCCCCTGCCCTGAGCTCACGCTGACTCATCTCCCCTCATATATTTTATTTTGATACTAGACTCACTCACTCTCTTCTGCTCTTGCTCTCCCCAGCCATAAGAGCATTTTGCCCTCTAGAATTGTGACATTGCAGCAGTGCTTTTCTTTTGCTATCCTGAGAATTTTAAGTGTCAGTCTGTTTAAGTCTTTGCTGTGCTCAAAGCATTGTGTGCAGAATGCCTGAGTTATGTGCTGTTCTTAAAATTTGACAACTACTCAATGGGAAAACCTAACCAACATGTTGCACTTTGAGTTCAAAGTTTGGTGTGTTAGAGCTAGTTTTGTTTCCTGTTTCAGTTCTTGCTTAGCAAGGGGAATTCCAGATTGTTATAGGAAGCGGAGCTAAACCATGCCAAACAACAACACCCATGGAATCTTAGCTGATGGCCAATATTTTGAGTGAAACTATTTATTTGAATTTTGGATAGTGACCAGTAATAGTTGTTTAAATTAGTACTTAATCACTTTTTTGGTGAACAGGTGGGAATGAATCAACTAGATGCATTTCAGTGGAAATTGCTTTTTCAGTGAAAGCTTCAGTTTGAAAACAGACCATGAGTTACATGGTCAATCAATTTCTGACAGATTTATCATGGAGCAACAGAGCAACAGAACTTATCTATCTTAACAGGCCTTGGCAGATCAGCTCTATAATTTAAGGTAGCTGTGCCACCAGCTGCATTTCCCACAAGTAGACTTGATTTAAGGGAAATAACAGTAATGATTTTAATGTAAGAAATTGTACAAATGCAGTGCAGCAATGAGAAAAACTATTTGCTAAATTGGATTATCCAGTTTACAATAACAGCTGATTTTTAAAAACATCCATTCTCTCGCCATTCACCCTGCTCAATTTTTAAATCCTGAATCTTTAGTAGAAATTGGATATATAATTTTGGGTAGAATTACTGACAGCAACTTTACTGAATGTGATTTACTTCACAGAGGAAGCCTGTTGTGATGGACAGTTACAATGTTACCTGATCAAGTGGCTTTTTTAAAATATATGATCAGAGCTCCCCTCTTTTGAATGAGACTTTAAGTCAGTCCCCTGTCTGTCAAAATTAATGTTAAAATGGATGGTGCTAATTGATGTGCAGGGGTTCTCTTATCTCTAAACAAATGCCATCAAAACATTTGCCAATTATTGCCATTTATGGGATCTTGCTGCGCACAGATTGGTTTGCATTTGGCCAACTGACTAAACTGTAAAAAGGTATTGTATAGGTACATAATCTGAATTAAATATTTATAGAATAATCGCATTCTCATTCAATAATCTACAGACCGTTGAGCTTTGAAAACTCTTTTTTCTTTTTTTTAAAACTTTAGACACCAGTTTTTCATGCATGTCCGGGATGACCTCCTAAGTGGGCGCCTACGTTGTTCACCAGAGCAGGCTGTGGACTTGAGCGCACTTCTAGCACAAGTGGAATTCGGCAACTACAATCAAAACACTGCCAATTATTCTTATGAAGACCTCTGTACAAATGACTTAAACACTACCATTTTGAGCAGGTAAGTTGACTGCATGAAGTTACAAACCGCCTTCCTTCCCAAATTTCATGTAACAGACCTCTGATTATTACAGCATTTTTGAGAAACCCAAGCCTTTTTAAAATTATCTTTGAGAACCACTTGTCAAGTCCCTGAGTTTGTATTAAAGTTCTACAGAGCTTTTTATATTTTCCTTTTTACATCTTGATCTATTTCTAATTTTTTTTATTAGATACCATGAAGCTTGACTACATTCCAAGAATTACATTTTGGGCAAGGAATGGGTTACTTAGTTTTTTGAGAACATTTTTAATTATGCTTTGTAGAAACTGAGAGAAATGACCATTTGTCCCTATCTTTTTTTAAAAATTTGACCAGGTAATACAAACATTGCTCTTTTTCTGTTTCAACAGTATTGTTGCAAAACACAAGGGATTGGAAGGAATGAGTCAATGCACAGCTGAGTATCGGGTTCTACAAATTGTATGCACATTGGAGCACTATGGTGTGGAATGGCATCCAGTAAAAGATGGTGATGGACAGAAGATGATGATTGGTGTGGGGCCTGATGGCATATCTGTCTGCAAAGAGAACTTGAGTCTAATTAACAGGTAAATAGCACTAACTACTTAGATTTTTATAAACTCACTTCTGATGTCAATCCAAGGATTTTTATTCATTTTATAAATTTAAAATTTCTTTTACTTAAACTTGTAATAGATTGCTAGATAATAGATATAATGAAGGTTAAGCTAGATTCTCTTTTCCTGCCCCAGTCTCTATCCAGTTCCTGCCAACTACCCTGTAAAGTACTTTTGAGATGTCTCTGTATAATCAGTGATAAAAGAAATGTGTGTTTGTATAGGAAAAGATTAATATTTAAAGCAAAATCACTTAGTTTTGTTTTCAAGATGGCTTTTAACATTCTGATTTTTACCATGTAGGATTTCATACCCTATTATCCAAATGGCAACCCAATCTGGGAAAAACGTTTACCTTACCATCACCAAGGAGTCTGGTAGCAGTATAGTGTTAATGTTGAAGCTGATCAGCACCAGAGCAGCAAGTGCCCTTTACCGTGCTATAACTGAAACCCATGCTTTTTACAGGTATACTATACATGCTGTTAGTGCAATTTAATCTTCATTACACATAAGTGCTGCCCTGCATTAATTACACCACTAACCTTTTTATCTGTAATGGATTCTTTGCACTTATTTTGGAGTTGGTTTGTTTGTCATGGGGACTTGTGTCTTGAAGATAAGTATAGATGTGTGTGTTCATGTGCATTATCCTCACGTTTGCTGAAATTCAGGTGGTCTTTGATTTTGTTTTATCTTTAAACCAACTTTACTGTTTATAGAAGCAGGGCTCCCAACAATTCAGTGCCATTTTGATAGTTTGATTTTGGGTTCAAAACCTGTGCTATCTTAAAACTAAAATAAAAGCAAAATACTGCGGATGCTGGAAATCTGAAACAAAAACAAGAAATGCTGGAATCACTCAGCAGGTCTGGCAGTATCTGTGGAAAGAGAAGCAGAACGTTAACTCTGCTTCTCTTTCCACAGATGCTGCCAGACCTGCTGAGTGATTCCAGCATTTCTTGTTTTTGTTTCTATCTTAAAACTAAATGATTTGGTACTCTTGCAAACCTGGTAGTATGGAGTGCACCTTTTTTTCCTCTGTTTTAACTTTTATTTCATTATAATCTGGAATTTTAACTGAATTAATATTCTCTTCAGGTGTGACACTGTCACAAATGCTGTCATGATGCAATACAGTAGAGATTTCAAGGGCCATCTTGCTTCTTTGTTTCTCAATGAAAACATCAATCTGGGTAAGAAATATGTCTTTGACATCAAACGCACATCCAAGGAGGTTTATGACCATACTCGAAGAGCTTTATATAATGCTGGCATTGTAGACTTCATTCCACAAAATAATCAAGATGGCCAGAACTCTCCCCTCAAATCTTCAGAGAATGAATTGAACTGTAACAGTTGCGAAGGGCTGAGCTGCCAGCAAAGCCAGGTGCTCCAAGAAAAGCTTCGGAAGCTTAAAGAAGCATTATTGTGCATGGTCTGTTGTGGTGAAGAGATTAATACAGCCTTCTGCCCATGTGGGCACATGGTTTGCTGCAATACTTGTGCTACTCAGCTACAGGTAAGATTGTTTTGGGATATTTAACATCTTTAAATAGGAGTCATTTTATTAGACAAATCCTCATCCTCATCAAGACCACCTACTTCCACCTCTAACATCACCACCTGTCTCTGCCTTGCCTCAGCTCATCTAAAACCCTCATCCTTGCCTTTTTGTTGCCTTTAGATTTGACTATTTCAGTGCTCTGGCAAATCTTGCGTCCTCTAAACGTGAGCTTATCCAAGTCTCTGCTGCCCATGTCTTAACTCGCGTCAAGTCCTGTTCCCAGTAACCCCTGTGCTCGTTGACTGCCTTTGGTTCCCAGGCAATGCTTTTGATTTTTAAATCCCTCCATGGCCTCGCCTTCCCTATCTCTGCAATCTCCTCCAGCCTTGCAACCCTCAGATCTGTGATCCTCCAATTGTGACCTCTTGTGAATCCCTGATTTAAATTGCTCCACTAATGGTGCCTGTACTGTCAGCTACCTAGGCCCCAAGATCTGAGATTCCTTCCCTGAACCCCTCTGCCTCTTGACTTTTTGTTTTACGAACTTTTTTAAAACCCAGCTCTGACTAAGCTTTTGGTCACCTGTCCTAATATCTCCTTGTGTTGCTCTGTTGAATTTTATTAAAGCTTCTGTGAAGTGTCTTGGAAGATTTTTACTACCTTTCTTGAAAGTATAGTAAGGCTACTAGTATCCCAATTTCTTAAGTTAAATAAATGTTATGCCCATCTATTTGTTCCTCAGACTTAAAGCAACATTGAACATGGTGCTTGAACTATCTTTCCCACCACTGATTTACTACCTCCAGTTTAAAAATCCAGCAGCTAATTCAGGGAGGCAAAGCTGCAGGTCCTCTGCCTTGAGTCAGGATGCCATAACTGATTATAATTCCAGTGAGTTAACAACTTTTTAATTTTTAGCTGGCAGTACCCTCCTTTTTTTTTAAAGGCTGGTAGTGAATCCCTATCCAGAGCAGTGACTCTGGGGGTGGAATACTTCCTGGCATCTAACCTAACTTTTTCTATAGGGCTTATTGGATAGATGCTGTGTAGTACATATACATCACAATTTTTGCTTCAGGATTTTCTAGAGTCATAGAGAGATACAGCACTGAATTTTGTACCTTTTTTAAAACATTTTACTCAAATGGAAAATCATAAAGCTTCAGATTCTGTTGGTCTTGAAGTAGTTTATTTGCACTAAACTACCTAAATATCTTTTTACCAGGCATGTCCAGTTTGTCGTTCTGAAATTGATCATGTTCAGCATGTATTTCTACCCACATGTGCCAGTCTGCTCAACCTTACTGTAATTTGAACAATCGAGGGTCAGCACCTGTGACTGGATGATCTTCAGAGTTAACCCACACTACAGAAGAAACTAAGAAGCACTCCCATGTTTGTCCCAATGCAAATACAGTAGCTTGTTCAGGCCCTCTTGCAGTTCTCATCTCCGCAGATTGTCAAAGCTTTTGGCAGGACTGTTGCAAGACATTGAAGATTAAGGAACTTCTGTCCAGATGGTATTAAAAGACTGGTCAATTTTAAAACCCTTCTCAACCAATTGATGAGATGTATCCGTTAACCTGATAAAATTGTACTGCAGCATTTTTTCTTTCAGAAGCTTGTAATGGAGAAGTGGTGACACTGCCTGATAACTGAAAACTGTCCTTTTTTCTTGGATTATCCATCCATAGTGTTAAACTTTTATTCTATTTTGTTCTGATGTGCTTTTTAAAGAAAATGAGATTTTTTTAAACTTTAGGTTTTTGTAATTGAGTACAATGGCACCAAAAATTAACATTGGTGCAATGGAGCAGAATCATTTTGAGGTGTGTAATAGCTTTACTCATCCTTTCTTAAAAAAAAAACAATTGCGAGGTGGAAATGCTGTATTTTAAATCTGTTTTTGCAATTATTATGATCTATCCACAGCAGAGAAAGTATTTTTAATTCTGCAATATGCAATTTCAGTAGTTCTACACCCCCCTCATAGGCATGAAAAAATGCTGAAGTATGAAAGCAAGGATTGAATTCTTTAAAATGGGGTTTGGTTACTAAGTTTTTCCACCCTCGAGTGTATGGTCAGTAGAATTTTTCAGGTGCAAAGACTTGCTAGCAGACCAATTTGTGCAATTCTGGCTGCTTTGAGGCTAGGAATAAACTACAGTGTCACTTTATTGAGGAATTTCCAAAATGTATTGTTCATAGGGTTGCCTTAATGTAGCAGCAATGGTAGACTCTATCTGTTTATGTACAGATCTTTGCACAGATGTTTCAGACTTTAAAAATATATATATTGTTGCCTGTCATGTTAGCACATAGCCTCTTGCTCAAGGGGCATCTATTTTTTCACTTTGTATAAATGAGGTTTGTTTCCATTTGAAGCAAAAACATTGTCTAAGCTAGATTTAACTTTTTATATTCCTTTTAAAATGTGTTAATAAAAGTTTGTATCCATTATGAAATGTTATCTGATTCAAGGGTTCATTGCAGAACATTTAATGTCTCTCTATGGGGCATGTTGGGCCATAGCTCAATGAGAAGTCTCCCTGGTAGATTTTTTTTTTCCCCCCTCATCTTCCTTGCTAATCCATTTGTGTGCTGTAATGAGTCCTCTACAAATTGTGTTTCAGTACACTACCACACTGCTGGCAGGTGTTTTTTTGTGTGGGGTGGTGGTGGTGAAGTGAGGGGAGGTACTAGCCTGAATTTAATTCTGAATGAAATTCTGAATGAAACTTGTCTAAACAGCTGAGCTTCAAGTTTGAAATTTTAGTTTTTTTTTAAACTGCCCTAACCTACTAATTGCTGCCTCAATGTTAAACCCTGAGGGTTCTCTGCTCCCAATCAAGGGTTTGAATTTTTAAAAACTTGCATTTATGTCGTGCCTTTTATGACTTCTAGACATCCCGAAATGTTTCACAGCAAAAGTATGTTTAAGTGTAGTTGCTATTATAATGTGGGCAAATATGGCAGCAGTTTGTGCTCTGCAAGGTCCTTCAAGCAGCAAGAAGATAAATAACAAGGTAATCAGTTTTTGGTGTTGGTTGGTTGAGGGATAAACTTTGGACAGGAACTTGCCGCCTTTGCATATCCATGTCCGTATTTAAAATAGTAGCCTACATTATGCCTCAAGTCCTAGAGTGACTTAAACCTACAAACTTCTACCTCCTGCCTCATGGCTGACATCTGCCAACGAGCCTAGAAGTGAATCTCTGGTAAATTTTCTAAAGAACATAGACCCATCAAGCCTTCTATCCAACTCAGAGTTATGGATTTTTCATTTTGGTTTGAACACTTTTTTTGTTCTCTGTATATGAATTTTTTGAAAGTCTTCTACCTGCTGTATTCAGAACTTAAACCCCAATATACATGTTGCACATAACCAGATTGAAACATTTATCCCATTTTAACCTAGGAGGGATTAAGATTATCACTAGCCTGATTCCTTTTTGAAAATTTCCCTGTCCTTTCTTCCTCTAAGGTTATGCAAAATGCAGTTCCTTTTTTAAGTCACATACTATTGTGATAAACACATCCACACTTGTTTTCCCTGTTTCTCTACAGCAAAAAAAAAAGTACAAATGAAAGTGATTTAAAAAAAACTTGCTGTGCACTTACGCTCACTGGTACTTCCTCCTTAACCTACTTTTCAGTATGCATGTATACTAATCTAAGTGAATTTCTACTAATGGGAGGCTGGGAGAGAGGTCTCAGCTATGCCTCTGAGAACAAGATGGCATTCAATAGCTGGCCCTGGAAGTCTTGTTACAGGCGATGAACTCTATAGATAAGTGCTGGGTGGAGGAATAATGTGGAACTGCTGCTATCCTGAACTTGGGCTCCATCTATCAGGACCTTTTTCTTGGAGCCTCCATGTCATGGTGCCCTCATCTATGGATGTGGGGCTTCAATTCCATGAAAGCCTACCCTCATCTCATTCCTCATTTTGGCAAGCTGATCAACCATATCCTGTCATTGGATTGCCCTACAGAGCTGGCATGGACTTGATGGGTCAAATGGCCTCCTTCCATGTTATGACTCTGCCAGGATGGCAGCAGTTTGTACTGTTGTCATAGCCTTTCTGGTGGGGATGGGGCTGCACCGCAAATGGCTCTTTAATTACCACTTGATGCAAGGATATCTGCAGGCCTGTAAGCCAATCCTTTGCTAACTCAGGACAGCTGCAGGACTCCTAGGAATATAGCACTTGGCCATTCAGCTGCTTGAGTCTATTGCCAGTCAATTAAAGCATAGCTGATTGGTATGTCAATTCAGTTTGCTCACCTTGTTTCCATAACCCCCTTAATACATCTACCCCTAACATCCATAAACTAAACTTGCCCCAGCATCCACAGCCCTTTGTGTGGAAAAGGTGCTTCCTGATTTTTGCTGTTGCATGGTCTAGCTCTAACTTAATATCATTCCTGTGGTCTGGTTTCCCTCCATATAAACTGCCATTTTGTGGATGTTTCTGGACAACTCACTAATTACTCCACATCCCAGCTTTTAAGCTACATTGGTGGTCTGGATCCTCAGTAGCTGTTGAGGGAAGTGATGTCCTTTGGTGAGAGACCCTTTGTATTAGCTTCTGTCTCTATTCAGCTGTACTCTGACTCATTGCTTATGCTATCCTCTTGCCTTTTTAATGTTGTATGTGAACTGATGAATGTTGTAATGTGTTGCTACTTCCTCATGGGTTGGTGTTAGGTGAGCCCTGAGAGAGGAAAGTTCTGGATCCTCAGTACAAACTAGGAATTGATTGAGACCTCGTCCTAGTTTATTTGCCTCAATACTACATTGTGATTCATTTCTTTACTGCAACAGCAGGGGAATATTTCTAAATTAGTTTAAGTTCCCAAGAGATTACAGTGCCAACAATTTCCATCTTGATATACTCCTTGAAACTCCAATTTCTATTCTGATTTGAGAGCCTGAGAAGACTTGATCAATTAGGCTAATGGAAGAAGCTAAATGAATCATATTTGGTCATTAAAATATTCAAGAATTATCTCAATTTATTTCTGAACACATCTAGAAATTGATCAGGTATAAACTGGCAGTTTGAAAATTACCAGGGAAAGTTAGAAATCCACTTCACCCAGTTTTGTATCTCGGGCAAAGTTTGTTTCTTTTGAATACCTATAATTGAACCAATTCTTGCACCTTAACGCAACTGTTCTGATAAGTTGTCTGGCACAAATGCCAATGAAACAGACTGAAGATCAAATCACAAAATGGCTTACATCCCTAGTTTTTTTTTTGGTCATATCCCTAGTGTGGTATGTTTGCATATGGGGGATAAACAAACATTCCAAATTTTTCCCTTGCCTACTTGGTAGTAGTGGAAATTGATCGATGAATCGATTTTTTTTTTTTTTCTTCTAGATATTTAGTTTGCGGGATGCTTCCTGTCAATAGGGGAAGTAAGGGGAACAAGCAAATAAGATATGCAAAGAGACTGTTAACTAACATAAAAGGGGATCCCAAAGTCTTCTGTAGGCGGATAAATTGTAAAAGGGTGGTACAAGGAGGAGTGGGGCTAATTAGGACCAAAAAAGGGATTTACACATGGAGACAGGAGGCATAACTAAGATCTTAAATGAATACTTTGCATCTGTCTTTACCAAGGAAGAACATACTACCCAGGTCATGATGAAAGAGGAGGCAATTAATGCACCAAAAGGATTTAAAATTTAGAGGTTTTGGATAGACTGTCTGTACTTACAGTTGATAAGGTACCAGGACCGGATGAGATGCGCCCAAGGATACTGAGGGAAGTGAGAGTGGAAATTGCAGAGGCGCTGGCCATAATTTTCCAGTCTTCCTTAGATTTGGGTGGTGTCAGAGGAATGGAGAATTGCAATTGTTACACCCTTGTTCATAAAAGGGTGTACAGATAAGCCCAACAACTGCAGGTCAGTCAGTTAACTTCAATGGTGGGGAAATTTCTAGAAGCAATAATTCAAGACAAAATTAATAGCCACTTGGACAAACATAGGTTAAGGAAAAATCATATTTAATTTGCCAGAGTTTTTTTGAAGAGATAACAGGGTTGATGAGGGTAATGCTGTTGATGAGTAGATAGGGAGAAACCTTTCCCACTCATGAAAAGAGCGAGAGGGCACAGGTTTAAAGTAATTGGCAAAAGAAACAATGGTGACATAAGGAAAAACTGCTTCATGCAGCCAATCGTTAAGGTCTGGAATGCACTGCCAGAGAGTATGGTGGAAGCAGGTACAATCGAGGCTTTCAAAAGGGAATTAGATAGTTATCAGAAAAGGAAGAATGTGGAAATGGCACTAAGTGAATTGCTCATTTGGAAAGATGGTGCAGACACGATGGGCCAAATGGCAGCCTCCTGTGCTGTAATAATTGTGTGATTCTGTAACTAGATGTTGTGATTGAGATTTGCAAGTTTTGTGGTTGTAGTATGTGGAATGGTGACCAGACCCCTGTTATAGTTACATATACAAGCTTCTTAAAGAAAAACTTTGTGATGAAGCTATCCTTACGGTATATGAATGAATCAAAGGACACCACGCTAAAGATGGGTATTTAGCTTTGTGTCTCTTGTGGGATATTAATTTGAATACCAGGGTACTGTAAGTAACCTACATCTGTTCATTGTACTAATTGAAAGGATTTTTAGGAAATTTTCAAGGTCTCTTACACTCCCTTAATCTCTCTCTTCATATAAACTCCCTAACCCATATTCACAGCCAGCCCTTGACCTTGCCATCTCACGTGGTGTTGCTACTCCCATCGTGTCATCTTAGAGTAATGATATATGTCCCACTCACTAATTCATACCTTACAACCAATGTTCCGGACTCCTCCATCATCATCCTTGAGTATATCCTGTCCCACTGGCAGAATAGACTCACCAGAGGTGGTAGCACAGTGGTAAACAGTTAGGAGGAAATTGTCTGGGAGTTCTCAACATTGACTCCAGACGCTGTGAAGTCTCACAGCATCGTGTCAAATATGGGCAAGGAAACCTCCTGCTGATTACCACCTACTGTCCTCCCTCAGCTGATGAATCAGTGTTCCTCCATGATGAACACCATTTGAAAGAAGCACTGAGGGTAGCAAGGGCACAGAATGTACTCTGGGTGGGGGCCTACAATGTCCATCAGCAAGAGTGGCTTGGTCGCACCACTACTGCCTGAGCTGGCCAAGTCCTGAAGGACATAGCTGCCAGATTGGGCATGTAACAGGTGGTAAGAGAACCAATAAGAGGGAAAAAGATACTTGACCTTGTCCTCACCAATCTACCTGACGCAGATGCATCTGTCCATGCCAGTATTAGTGAGTGACCACCACACAGTTCTTGCGGAGACAAAGTCCTGTTCACACTGAAGACACACTCCATCATGTGTGGCATTACCACTGTACTAAATGAGATAGATTCTTAACAGATTTGGCAGCTTAAAACTGGACCTCCGTGGGGTGCTGTAGGCCATCAGCAACAGCAGAATTGTATTCAACCACATGCTGTAACTTCACTGTACCATTTCCATCAAGCCAGGGACCGACTGTGGTTCACTGAGGAGCATAGGAGATCATGCCAGGAGCAGCACAAACATACCTAAAAATGAATGTGAAGCAATAACACAGGACTACATGAATGCTAGACAGCAGAAGTAGCATGCTACAGACAGAGCTAAGTGACCCTAAAACCAACCAATCAGATCAAAGCTCTGCAGTCCTGCCACATCCAGTCTTGAATAGTGGTGGACAATTAAACAACTAACCGGAGGAGGAGGGAGCTCCCCATTTGACTGTAGCTTTGAGGAGTCAGGAGGTGAGTTGCTCACCACAGAATTCCCAGCCTCTAAGTTGCTCTTGTAGTCACAGTATGGCTGGTCCAGTTAAGTTTCTGGTCAATGTGAACCCCCCCCACCCCAGGATGTTGATGGTGGGGATTCAGTGATGCTAATGCCATTGACTGTCAAAGGGAGATGATTAGATTTTCTCGTTGGAGCTGGTCATTGCCTGGCACTTGTGCGGCACGAATGTTAGTTGAGTTATCAGTCTAAGCCTGAATGTTGGGCAGGTTTTGCTGCTTGCCGGCACAGACTGATTCAGTGTCTAAGAATTGTGAATGGAACTGAATACAGTGCGATCGTCAATGAACATCCCCAATTCTGACCTTATGTTGGAGGGAAGGTCATTGATGAAGCAGCTGAAGATGGTTGGGCCGAGGACACAACCCTGAGGAACTTCTGCAGTGATGTCCTGGGGCTGAGATGATTGGCCTCCAACAACCACTTCTCCCTTTGTGCTAGGTATGATTCCAACCAGTGGTGTAATTGAATAGATTGATAACTGCAGTAATGTGTTGAATGAAGGGGCAAAGGCTAGATAATTGGGATTTTAAAAGTGCAGTTGTAAGTAAATTGGGAGAGGTATTTTTCCAGGGGTGGAAACAGAAGGAAGTTAGGGTTGGGAGGGGAAAAGGGGACGGGGATGTGGGTGAACAACAATACAAGGAAGAGATCGGAGATGGCCTTATCAGTGATTTTCTTTTTATATGTTCGTGGGATGTGAGCCTCCTGACAAGGCCAGCATTTATTGCCCATCCCTAATTGCCTTTGAGAAGGTGGTGGTGAGCAGCCTTCTTGAACTGCTACAGTCCATGTGGTGTGATACACCCACAATGCTATCAGGGAGGGAGAGCCAGGATTTTGACCCAGCGACAGTGAAGGAACGGCGATATAGTTCCAAATCAGAATGGTGTGTGACTAGGAGGGGAACTTGCAGATGGCGGTGATTCCCATTGACTTCAATTTTGCCAGGGCTCCTTGATACCACACTCTTGTGTGCCAAAACTGCTCAGTATTTCAGCCAAGATCATCGAAGATAATCGCCAGTTCTTTTCTCTACTGCATTCTTAAAGCCCTCTCACCTGCCTCCTCCACCCTCATCTACAGCAACAAGTATAAGGAGATCATGGACTTCTTTGTCACTAAGATTGAGACCATCCAGCCTTTGCTGCTTCTTGCCCTTCCACTAGTTTCCTTCCTCTAAGGATCCCCCTGCCCTAGCCTGAATTCACATTTTTTTCTAGTTTCTCTCCTGTCTCACCTCATGCCCTCTCTGAGCTCATCTTATCCTTGAGACCCACCTCTTGCTCCCTTGACCCTATTCCCACTAAACTGCTGACCATCCAAATTCTCTTCCTGGCTCCCATGTCAGCTGATATTGTTCTCTCTGCTCAGGTACTGTCCCTTCCACTTCAAATCTGGTGTCATCACCCCTCTCCTCAAAAAGCCAACTTTTCCCCCTCCATCCTTGCAAACTGCCTCTCCATCTCAAATCTACTTTCGTCTCCAATGTTCTCTCACCTCCCAAATCTGTGTCCATCTTTCTCGGAATTCCATCTTTGAATCCCTTCAATCTGGTTTCCCCTCCATGCCACAAACAGCCCTTCTCAAAGTCACAAAAGACATACAATGTGGCTGTGAAAAAGGTCAACTATTGCTTTTCAACTTATCTACAGTCTTTGACATGATTGACCACAGTATCCTCCTCCAATGCCTCTCCACTGTCCAGCTGGTTGGGACTGCACCCGCCTGGTTGCATTCTTATCTATCCAGTCGTAGCCGGAGAATCATCTGGAATGGCTTCTCTTGATGCTCCTCACCTTTACCTCTGGTGTGCCCAGGGTTCTATCCTAAGCCCCTCTTATTTCTCATCTACATGCTGCCCCTCAACAACATCATCTGAAAACACAGCGTCAGTTTCCACATGTATGTTGGCAACGCGAAGCTCTGCCTCCCCACCACCACCTCTCTCAACCCCTCACTATCGCTTAATTGTCAGACTGTTTGATGAGCAGAAATTCCCTCCAACTAAATATTGAGAAGACCAAAGCCATTGTTTTCCATCCCCACCACAAATTCCATTCCTTTGACACCAACTCCAGACCTCTCCCTAACAACTGTCTGAGGTTGAAGGAGACTGTTCGTAACCCTGGTGTCATATTTGACCTCAAGATGAGCTTCCGACCACATATCTGGGCCAACACTAAGACCACCTATTTCCAACTCTGTAACATTGCCCGACTTGGCCCTGCCTCAGCTCATCTGTTGATGAAATCCTCATCCATGCCTTTGATACCTCTCGACTATTTCAGCACACTCCTGACCAATCTCCCACGTTTTATCCTACGTAATCTCAAAGTCATCTAAAACTCTGTTGCTCATGTCCTAACTCGCTTCATGTCCCATTCACTCATCATCCCTGTACTCGCTGAACTACATTGGCTCCTGCTTAAGTAATACCTCAAATGCAAAATTCTCTGTTATTTTCAGATCTCTCCATTGCCTCACCTCCTCCCTCCTTATCTCTGTAATCTCCTCCAGCCCTACAACCCTTCGAGACATCTGAGCTCATTCAATTCTGGCCTCTCAAGCATCCACGATTTTAATCGCTCCACCATTGGTGGCCGTGCCTTCAGCTGTCAAGGTCCTAAGCTCTGGAATTCCCTGCCTGAACTTCACCTCTCTACCTCCCTTTTCTCATTTAAAACTTTCCCTAAAACCTACTTCTTTGACCAAGCTTTTGGTCACCTGTCCAAATATCTCCTTATGTGACTTGGTGTTAAATTTAGTTTGATAACGCTCTTGTGAAGAGCCTTGGGAGGTTTTACTACCTTAAAGGTGCTATATAAATATAAGTTGTTTTTGTTATCTGCTAATGTAAAGAGTTTATATTTTATGTTACAAAAAACAAGCTTTCTTTAAGTAGAGGGTCTTGGATTGTCTTACAGTTGACGGTTGTTTTCAACTCCTTTGTCTACAAAGTATCTAATAGAATCACTGAGATGCACTCCTATAGTTTGTGGGAAGGAAAAGTCATGGGATTTACTGGTTTGCAAATCTTCAGTGGAACAGATATCCCAATGATTTTCAAGTTTGCATTGGGAACTTTGCCTGTGATCTCCTGGCTGCACCCCCATCTTCCACCCTTCGTATACTTGAGCTCATCCAAAAATTTATCTGCCCCTATCCTGACCCAAACTCATTTCACTCCAGTGCTTGCTGACTTGTATTGCCTCCTGGTCCGGCAACATCTCGGTTTTAGAATTCTTATCCTTGTGTTCAAATCGCTTCATGGCCTCATCCCTCCCTATCTCGGTAACCTTCTCCAGTCTTGCAACCCTCCGCGATCTCTGCACTCCTCGAATTCCGGCCTTTTGCACATCTCCAATTTTCATCCCTCCTCCATTGGTGGCCGTAACTTCAGCTGCCTTGATCCTATGCTCCGGAATTTCCTCCCTAAACCTCTCTGCCTTTCCACTTGTCTCTTTTCTTTAAGTCACCCTTCAAAAACATCTCTTTAACTAAGCTTTTGATCATCTGTCTTAATATCTTCTTATATGGCTTTGTGCCAAATTTTGTCTGATAACACTCCTGTGAAATATGTTGGAACATTTTTACTATGTTTAAGGCACTATTTGAATGCAAGTTGTTGTTGCTGTTGTGATATGTGTAGAACATTTTCCTTTGAAAAGTTACCATGGAGAAGTATTCTAACTATGAGTTACTGCTATGAATTTGTCAGTGATTTGAATCTGGTCCAAAGTTTCATCAAATATGGAACAAAGCAGCTCTACTAAAGTAGATTAATAAAAATGAAGTGTGGTATACAGACCACCAGAATTGCTGTTGACACCCACTTAAAATTTTCCTTTGTTTTACTACTGCACAATGCTTGAGAAAGGTTTTTGGTTTCATTCTATAAATTATGAGTCAGGAGAAAATTAGACATTGATGAGAAATAGAGTATGAATAATACTATTATGTGGAATATGGTATTGGACCAGTGCAATATTGGCAATGCAACAGACGAGTAAAATATGGAATCAGGCTGATAGAATCAGACAAGGAGACTAGTGGCAATGGAATCAAACAAATGAAATATTGGTAATTTTATCACACCATTGAAATATTGTTAGTAGAATCAGACCTGTGGAAAATTGAAAATTGTACCAGAACAAGTGGTATATGGGCAATGGCACCAGGCCAGTGAAATATAGGCAATGGCATGAGAGCAGTTGAGTATAGCCAATAATATCAGAGCAGTAGAATATTGACAACAGTATCAGCCCAGTTAAATATTGATAACA
Organism: Heterodontus francisci; assembly: GCF_036365525.1. Classification (NCBI taxonomy): domain Eukaryota; kingdom Metazoa; phylum Chordata; class Chondrichthyes; order Heterodontiformes; family Heterodontidae; genus Heterodontus; species Heterodontus francisci. The sequence goes on from NC_090372.1 coordinate 45,754,489, forward strand.
GTATCAGCCTAGTTGAATATTGGTAATGGTATTGGACTATTAGTAGATTAGATTAGATTTAGATTAGAGATACAGCACTGAAACAGGCCCTTCGGCCCACCGAGTCTGTGCCGAACATCAACCACCCACTTATACTAATCCTACACTAATCCCATATTCCTACCAAACATCCCCACCTGTCCCTATATTTCCCTACCACCTACCTATACTAGTGACAATTTATAATGGCCAATTTACCTATCAACCTGCAAGTCTTTTGGCAGGAAACCGGAGCACCCGGAGAAAACCCACGCAGACACAGGGAGAACTTGCAAACTCCACACAGGCAGTACCCAGAATCGAACCCGGGTCCCTGGAGTTGTGAGGCTGCGGTGCTAACCACTGCGCCACTGTGCCGCCCTAGATAGTAATAGAATGTTTTCAGGAATGTAATAAATGCAAATTCAACCATATTTACAGTGAGTTGCATATGGGAAAGAAACATACATTGGCTGTCTTAGGCTTTATCACTAATCTTTTTTCCTAACTGCTACTTTGTCTAAAAAAGGAAGCAAGACTTGCATTTATATAGTGCCTTTCATGACCTCGAGATGTTCCAAAGCGCTTTACAGCAAATGAAGTACTTTATAGAGTGCAGTCACTGTCGTAATGTAGGAGATGCGCCAGCCAATTTGCACATAGCTCCCACAAATAGCAATGTGATAATGACCGGCTAATCTTTTTTTAATGATGCTTGTGAGGAATAGTTAGCATCTAGGACAACAGGGAGAACTTCCTTGATTCTCTGTGAGCTTTGGCCACACCTCCAGTTGGGCTCAGTTTGAAGGAAAATGCAAGAAAGGTGCTGCAGTAAACCAAAAGGAACGTTATACTTTTTGTTTTCCAACATTCAGGGATATTTCGACACTCTGTTATATCCTTGCCATAAATATTTAAGGCGCCAATGATAATCCTCTTCTCATCTGACAGTGTTTTACAATTCCGAAAGTTTTATTGGATTATCATATATATTGGCTAAACACTTTGAAAGATTATTTTATGTCCTACAATTTTTGCTTTCTGTACTATTAAGTTTTCATAGTTACGAATACAGTTATTTGAAATTAGTGGAACTTCCTGAATGAATGCAAAGAACGGGTATAAAAATTAGACAATGCACATCTTCAAAAAGTACCACAAATTATGAGCTTGCCCATCAAATCAGGATGCAGTCTAACTTCTTCTGCCCTCTCCACCACCATCAATTTAAGTATAATTATATGTAATACAGGGGTTTAAAGGGACTTTGACATTCTTGGACTAAAGTTGACAAAGTCTATTTTGTGTTGTGCAAACATACAAGATGGTGATGCAATTTTTGTCAAAAAATGTAACCTTATTACAAAAACAGCATTGTGCTATTTGTATGTGGTGGCTGTGTGACATAATTGTATCAGCATTGTTTTCATCCCCCTTCTGTAAACAAACAACCCACAAAAACAGCCCCAGAAAGGTAAGAATTTAGTGTGGGGATTGCAGAGATGGGGGTTGCAACAAAGTCAGCAAGGCCATGATTAAGGGAGGAAAGTGAAGCCCAGGGCATGGAAGACCCATCGTATCCTTTTGGGGCCAGGGGGTGGGGGGCACTTTTCCTTCTCTTGGCCCATTTAGTAACTGTTAAAGATTTACAAATATCTCTCACCTGGGACGTCGGTGGTCAGGATCCTGGCTGCTGCCAGTTTTCACTAGCCAGTTGAGACTGTGCGATCACAATGGCTTGCAAGTCCTGATGACATAATTGGCATGCAACTCCACTATTTAAATTAGGCCCTCAATCTTCTGGGGTGAGCAGCCCTACCATTCCTGATTTCGGGCAAGTTAAACTGATGGGGAGATGTGGGATTGCCTATGTATCCTCCCCTCCACCCAAAATCTGAACCATCACACCCACACCATTCCCATCAGGTGGGTTTAAATTGGCCCTTATTTAATTTCTATTTAGTATCAAACAGCAATTGCTTCTTTAATTGTTTAATTGATGCAAAACCTTGAATTTATTTATTTGTAAACACTCAACAAACCATAAATTGTGTGGGCTAATTAATTCGAATAAGTATTGCTGAAAATAGAGACAGGTTGTCGAAGATTTTCATCTTGCACACATCAGGCAATCTGCAAGAGTGCAAGACGAGAAGCTTCAAAACGTGTCTCTATTTTCAGCAATACTCAAGTTCTGTACGACCAAACATACGAACATACAAACAAACGAATTTGGAGCAGGAATAGGCCACTCGGCCCCTCAAATCTGTTCCACCATTCAATAAGATCATGGCTGAACTGATTACTCCACATTTCTACCTACCTCCGATAATCTTGCGCCCCTTGCTTATCAAGAATCTATCTACTTCTGCCTTAAAAATATTCAAAGACTCTGCTACCAGTGCCTTCTGAGGAAGAGAATTCCAAAGACTCACGACGCTCTGAGAGAAAAAAATTCTCCTCATCTCTGTCTTAATTGGGCAACTCCTTATTTTTAAACAGTGACCCCTAGTTTGAGATTCTCCCACAAGGGGGAAACATCCTTTCCACATTCACCCTGTCAAGACCTCACAGGATCTTATATGTTCCAATAAGATCACATCTCATCCTTCTGAACTCCAATGAGTACAGACCCATCTGTCCAACCTTTCTTTATAAGATAACCCTCTCATCCCAGGAATCAGTCGAGTGAACCTTCTATGAACTGCTTCCAATGCAATTACATCATTCCTTAAATAAGGAGACCAGTACTGTACACAGTACTCCAGATGTGGTCTCACCAATGCCCTGTATAGCTGAAGCATAACCACCATACTTTTGTAATCAATTCCCCTCGCGATAAACGGTAACATTCTATTAGCTTTCCTAATTATGTGCTGTACCTGCATACTAACCTTTTGCAATTCATGCACTGGGACACCCAGATCCCTCTGCATCTCAGAGCTCTGCAATCTCTCACCATTTAAATAATATGCTTTTTTATTCTTCCTGCCTAAGTGGACAATTTCAAACTTTCCCACATTATTCTCCATTTGCCAGGTCTTTGCCTACTCACTTAACCTATCTATATCCTTTTGTGGACCCTTATGTCCTCTTCACAAGTTACTTTCCTGCCTTTCTTTGTGTCATCAGCAAATTTAGCAACCATACCTTTGACCCCTTGATTTAAGTCATTTATATAAATTGTAAAAAGTTGAGGCCCCAGCACAGATCCCTGTGGCACACCACCCATTACATCTTGCCACCCAGAAAATGACCCATTTATGCCTATTCTCTGTTTCCTGTTAGCTAGCCAATCTTCTATCCATGTCAAAATGTTACCCCCTTCACCATGAGCTTTTATTTTCCTCAATAACCTATGATGTAGTACCTTATCAAATGCCTTTTGGAAATCTAAGTACAGTACATACCCGGTTCCCCTTTATCCACAGCACATGTAACTCCCTCAAAGAACTTCAATAAATTGGTTAAACATGATTTCACTTTCACAAAACTATGTTGACTCTGCCTGATATCCTTGAATTTTTCTAAATGCCCTGCTTTAACGTCTTTAATAATAGCTTCTAACCTTTTCGCTAAGACAGATGTTAAGTTAATTTTTCCTGCTTTCTGTCTCCCCTTTTTGAATAACTATTTTGAACAACTAATTGTAATTCTAATAACCTAATTTACAAAACTAAAAACAAACAGTTTCAGTGCCAAACTGAGTGTGGAGAGTTCTCTCGGTGTCTTGGCCAATACTCCTCCATCAAACAATGCCACCAAAACAGATTAACTGGTCGACCATTTCATTACTGTAGCAGTCGGTGCACTTTAAAAAAAAATCATTAAGAGCTTTGAGGCATTCCTGAGAGAAAGCGATAAGGTGCGATTGTCATGCCCAGTAAAGACATATCATATTCCTACTTTTAAGATACAAACTTTATTCAAGGTGAACTCTTTAAAATTTAACCCAAAAAAGGTTCCCTTATTAGTTAAAGATTACTACAGAGTAAGTTGGTCACAGGGGTAGTGATGGTTAGGGTCATTCCAAGCTTACCAATTTATTGCTGGGCAATGACTTTGCAGGAAGCATCCTGTTGTTCCCAGAGGGTCTAGAGCTGTCCAGAGCAACTGGGGAAACTAAGGGAAACAAGCAAAATTCTGTGCAGCTGCAGAGGGCTGATGAAGTCTCAAAAATCCCACAAGGACGATAGGGCCAATAAAAATTAATGAGGCTAAAGGAAAGCCGGTAGAATGTAAAGAGGCTGAGACAGAGTCAGAGAAAAATAAAGGAACTGAGATAAAAGCAACCAAGGTTAAAGGGAATGCACCAGAGATATACTTAGCAGAAACTTTCTTTAAAGTTTAAATAGGGACAGGGAAAGATATCAAACCAGCAAGCCAAAAGTGAGGGCCATGCCTCACCTAGCTGAAGTTCCACAGGGAGTGCAGCAGAAGCTGGATAGCCACCTGTGAGCAGTAGTGTCCCAGAGGACATGGAGCAGATGGGGAAAAATTTCCCTGAAGTAAAGGGAAAAGGGAAAGTATATGCCCTAAGGTTAAAAAAAAGAGAGCCACAATAAAAATAAAAATGGGGTCAGTGTGGATTTGCCCACTGAAAAATCAAATGGTCAAGTTCTAAATCCAAAGCTAACCAAACACAGCAAATAAGATACAGAACCAAGTGCAGAAGGGGAACGCAGATGCTTTTCAGGGCTAATAAAAGTTTACCACCCATTGTCACCTTACAGTTAAGAATTATCAATGTGTCGGAACCTGAACTATTAAATCCGTGGCCGGAATTTTACACCACCCTGATGAGCGGGATGGTGGCCCAGGGGTTGAGTAAAATGGAGCGGGAGGCGGTGGGAGACCTTTTCGACCCGATACCATCTCAGCTGTCACTCTACGCAGGGCGGCGGCGGCAAGAAATGTCCTGCCCACCCCAGGCCAATCAAGGCCCTTAAGTGGCCACTTAACAGCCACTTCAGGGCCTTTGCCCGCCTCCACGCAGATTTTACAGGTGGCAAGCGGGCGTCCTGGAGCCAGGAGAAGCTGCCTAACGAAAGCAGGCGGCTTCTGAGCATCCCGGGGTGGACCTCATGATCGGGCACTCTGTGCCCGATGGAGGGCCTCCTCTGCTACCCCAACCACCCCCAAGACCCAACACACCCCCTTTCCCCCTAATTGACCTCGCCGGGGGTAATCAGTTGGGCCCTGGTGAGGCAACCGAAACTTACCTTCCCTCCCGTCTCCCAGGCATCTTGTCTTCATGCTGGGCTGCAGTCCTAGCAGTGGCCACCACTCCCATGGCGCTGCTGGGACTAAGAACTCCCAGCCCGCTGATCGGCTGGCAGCTCTATTAGGCGGGACTTCCTACCTCAAGCAGGTGGAAGTCTCGTCTCACACCAGTTGAAGCCTGGGGACCCACAAAATACGGGTCGGATCCCCAGGCGAGGCGGAAGCGGGTTTGCCACCGACTTTTCAGTTGGTGGCCGGCTCCCATCTGCCTACCGTAAAATTCCAGCCCATGTGTCGTTGCAGCAGCAGTTAAGGCAGTGTAATTTGAAACAGCCAGGAATAATGCAGTAATGGAAATTTGCATATTACAAATGTTGGAATAGAAAAGATGTCTTGATCATATTCCTATTTTTAAGATACAAACTTTATTCAAGGTGAACTCTTTAAAATTGACTTTACCTTTTTAAAAAAAAGGTGGTCAATGCTGTAAAATATGGCCGGCGAAGGTCAAATTACCTGGCCTGTGTATTCCAACACTGCCCCACTGTCTGTTACAGACAAAAGGATATATTCCAGGCTAAGAGGTGTCAATTACACTCCTCCTGAAACCATCAAGAAGCATTCCTGAATTGAATGGGTTCTTCTGAAACAAAGAAGGTGTGAAGCAGCCAGTTATAAAAGGATTATACCCATCCAGACATTGTGTGGTCACACGAGGGGAGAAAAACCATGTGTCAGGTACCAGAAATACTAACGATGAATTATGACCTTAAAAGGTAACCCTCTCTCTGAACAGAGAGAGAGAGAGATGAAGCCAACATCACAGAAAGCCTGTGAGAAGGATTCAGAAAAAAGAAGAAGCCCTGCTGCTGTTTCTATACTTCAACCTGGTGCAGGGGAGAACTGAAAGTGACCACCACCTCCAATCTGAAATCTTAACCACCAGAAAGCTATAACACCTCAACAAGTCAAGACTACAAACAACTCAGGCCTGCATCTTTAAAAGAGACTGTTCTACTTAGAAGATTCAGCAGGTTTACCATAAACCACGAACATCTACGACACCTCAAACCCTTACCCTTTGCCTTCTATCTATCTTCTTTTGAGAGTACATGTGAGAGTGAATGTTGTTGCAAACATTTTGGCGAATTAATATTGTTCAATAAATAGTTAATCTTATGTTTTAAACTTACAAGAAAACCTGTCACCGACTGTTTATTTGGCAAGTAAAACACTCAGGGACTAACTCATCATTTTAAACAAAACACAATTGCGGTCAGTTGGGAGGTGAACAGTGGGAACCACCCACACCCTTTACCACCTATCCGTAACAGTATATAAAAGTAAATATCTGTAAACTCACCAGTGTGTCAGAGTAAATATTTGTTTACTAGAAATAATCCTGGTGTGCTGGTAAAAATTCCTGGCTAACATTCATGTCTCAACCAAAAACAGATCAACTGGTCCTCCATCTCATTTGCTGTTTGTGGGATCTGACATGAACAAATTGGCTGCAGCATTGATCTACGTCATAATTTGGTGTAAAGTGATTTTGAGCAAAGAGTTTGCTCAAATTTCTTTGCTCAGCATGATAGAGCCACCCTCAAATGGCTCGGAACGCATACTGTCCATCCGACTGCTCACGCCTCTGGTCCAGTACACCTACTCAGCATCTATGCTCCAACAGTCTGCTCCCTACCTGAAGCTAAAGACCAGTTCTACGAGGAACTCAATATCATTAGGAGCATATCCAATACCGAACATCTGTTCCTGCTGGGGGACTTTAATGCCAGGGTTGGGGCCGACCATGACTCATGGCCCTCCTGCCTTGGGCGCTATGGCATTGCAGGCATGAATGAGAATGGACAGAGACTGCTTGAGTTGTGTACCTATCATAACCTCTGCATCACCAACTTGTTCTTTCATACTAAACTCTGTCATTCAGGTTTCTCGTTGGCACCAGCTGGACCTCATCGTCACAAGGCGAGCCTCTTTAAACTGCGTTCAAATCACACGCAGCTTCCACAGTGCGGACTGTGACACCGACCACTCCCTGGTATGCAGCAAGGTTAGACTCAAACCAAAGAAGCTGCATCACTCCAAGCAGAAGGGCTGCCCGCGCATCAGCACTAGCAGAATTTCTTATCCACAGCTGTTACATAAGTTTCTAAATTCACTTGAAAAAGCCCTTCAAAACACTCCTACAGGGGATGCAGAGACCAAGTGGGCCCACAGCAGAGACGCCATCTATGACTCAGCAATGACCACCTATGGCAAATGTGTGAAGCGGGATGCTGACTGGTTTCAATTTCACTTTGAAGAGCTGGACCCTGTCATAGCCGCTAAGCGCATTGCACTGTTGAACAACAAGAAAGCCCCCAGCGAGTTAACATCCGTAGCACTTAAAGCAGCCAGAATCGCTGCACAAAGAACAGCCAAGTGCCTCGCAAATGACTACTGGCAACACCTATGCAGTCATATTCAGCTGGCTGCTGATACCGCAAACATCAGAGGAATGTATGATGGCATTAAGAGAGCTTTTGGGCCAACCATCAAGAAGATCGCCCCCCTCAAATCTAAATCAGGGGACACAATCACTGACCAACGCAAGCAAATGGACCGCTGGGTGGAACACTACCTAGAACTGTACTCCAAGGAAAATGTTGTCACTGAGACCGCCCTCAATGCAGTCCAGTCTCTACCAGTCATGGATGAGCTGGACGTACAGCCAACAAAATCGGAACTCAGTGATGCCATTGATTCTCTAGCAAGCGGAAAAGCCCCTGGGAAGGATGGCATTACCCCTGAAATAATCAAGAGTGCCAAGCCTGCTATACTTTCAGCACTCTACGAACTGTGCTGGGACGAGGGAGCAGTCCCACAGGACATGCGCGATGCCAATATCATCAACAAGGGTAACCACGGTGACTGCAACAACTACCGTGGAATCTCCCTGCTCAGCATAGTGGGGAAAGTCTTCGCATGAGTTGCTGAAAACAGGCTCCAGAAGCTGGCTGAGCGTGTCTACCCTGAGGCACAGTGTGGCTTTCGAGCAGAGATCCACCATTGACATGCTGTTCTCCCTTCATCAGCTACAGGAGAAATGCCGCGAACTACAGATGCCCCTCTACGTTGCTTTCATTGATCTCACCAAAGCCTTTGACCTCGTCAGCAGACGTGGTCTCTTCAGACTAGTAGAAAAGATCAGATGTCCACCAAAGCTACTAAGTATCATCACCTCATTCCATGACAATATGAAAGGCACAATTCAGCATAGCGGCACCTCATCAGACCCCTTTCCTTTCCTGAGTGGCGTGAAACAGGGCTGTGTTCTCGCACCTACACTGTTTGGGATCTTCTTCTCCCTGCTGCTCTCACATGCGTTCAAGTCTTCAGAAGAAGGAATTTTCCTGCACACAAGATCAGGTGGCAGGTTGTTCAACCTTGCCCGTCTAAGAGCGAAGACCAAAGTACGGGAAGTCCTCATTAGGGAACTGAGACTCATCGACAGGAATGCGGCTGCCGGCAACGAATTTGGCCTAACCATCAGCCTCAAGAAAGCAAACATCATGGGACAGGACGTCAGAAATGCTCCATCCATCAATATCGGCGACCACACTCTGGAAGTGGTTCAAGAGTTCACCTACCTAGGTTCAACTATCACCAATAACCTGTCTCTCAATGCAAAAATCAACAAGCGCATGGGAAAGTCTTCCACTGCTATGTCCAGACTGGCCAAGAGAGTGTGGGAAAATGGCGCACTGACACAGAACACAAAAGTCCGATGTATTAAGCCTGTGTCCTCAGTACCTTGCTCTCCGGCAACGAGGCCTGGACAACGTAAGTCAGCCAAGAGCGACGTCTCAATTCATTCCATCTTCGCTGCCTCTGGAGAATCCCTGGCATCAGGTGGCAGGACCGTATCTCCAACACAGAAGTCCTCTAGGTGGCCAACATCCCCAGCATATACACCCTACTGAGCCAGCGGCGCTTGAGATGGCTTGGCCATGTGAGCCGCATGGAAGATGGCAGGATTCCCAAGGACACATTGTACAGTGAGCTCGTCACTGATATCAGACCCACCGGCCGTCCATGTCTCCGCTTTAAAGACGTCTGCAAATGCGACATGAAGTTCTGTGACATTGATCACAAGTCGTGGGAGTCAGTTGCCAGTGATCGCCAGAGCTGGCAGGCAACCATAAAGGCGGGGCTAAAGTGTGGCGAGTCGAAGAGACTTAGCAGTTGGCAGGAAAAAAGACAGAAGCGCAAGGGGAGAGCCAACTGTGTAACAGCCCCGACAACCAATTTTATCTGCAGCACCTGTGGAAGAGCCTGTCTCTCTAGAATTGGCCTTCATAGCCACTCCAGGCGCTGCTTCAGAAACCACTGACCACCTCCAGGCACTTACCCATTGTCTCTTGAGACAAGGAGGCCAAAGAAGAAGAAAGAAGAAGAAGATTTTGAGTGTCCTGAGAAAATGCTAAGGTACTGTATAAATGTAAGTTATTTCTTTCTTGAGATAAGAAATGTAAGAAGATTTGAAAACAAAAGCAATTTTATTTAATGGATTAGGTGTTCAAACAAAACGTTCTGTTCCTTTCAATTCAGGGTGAGATAAAATCAGTGGAAAGCAGGCAGCAAACCAGAGCATATGGAGTTTTGCAATTCTTGAAGCTAAAGTGCATGACTCATGTAACATCAGCCTGGATTACTTCTTTATCTGTACTAAGGACTCAGCATGTGACACCTTCAGTGAGGAAGGGTATGTCACAATAATTCAATGGATGAATTTGTCCCTCCATGAGAAGTGCTTAGTCTCTCCTTTTTCTTCTTGATCCTCCTCCTTCCCCATTACTATATCACTGAGACCAGGAACTCATTATTTGGTTCAGCTACAATAAGGATTAGTCACTCATTTACTTTCTCATTGAGACTAATCGGACCAGTGCCAGCACTAACCAGTACAGTTTATTCCAGTGCATTTTCCTTAGGGCCATTCCAGCAATAAATTTAGAGGTACTGTGCACCCTGGAAACAGGAGCAACTGTTGTAAAGGACTAAAGTGGATCTATGCTTGATGACTTTGTTACTGGTACAAGATTACACCTGTGCTATTATAGATCCTGCGCTTGTTGCTTTTTGAAGCATAATGAGCCTCATGTGCCTTTTATGGGGACAGACAATACACTAAGCACTGATATTCCTTTGCATATTTTAAAAAAATGTTTAAATTACTTTGATGAAACAGCTAACACAGGAATTTCAACCAAACATATTAACCCATTCCTTCTTACTTATTGAATTCCCTTCTGAAAGTCACGATTGAATCTGCCTCCACCACACTCTTATGCAGTGTGATCCAGATCCTAACCACTAAATGCATAAAATGATGCTCTGTCCCCGCAACAGCATCTGGCACCACCACACAGGCACCATTTTTAAAGGGCTTCAAACCCTTACGGGTACTTTTAATTTTTAAAGTCACATTGTGGGCAAAGTAAAATTGAAATCTTTATTAACAGATTGAGGCCACTCTTCCACCACACCCTCCCTCCCTCCCCCCCTCACACCCAATAGCCATTTAATGTTATTTACGCACCGGAAAACCTCTTCTTCCTAATCATCACCTTTGCCCCCCAAACTTTGTAACTTGCCCTTCAACCCCTTCCCACCATCCCCTCAGCCAATTGAATCAGTTCTCACAGTGCACTCACCCCGCCCACCACCCTGAGAATTTCACTGCTCCCTTCTCCCCACCGGTGTCACGCCTCAGATGTCTGTGTGGACATCCGAAGTTGCGGGAGTTCCGGCCAGCAGCCGGAATATCGTTGTGGGACGGCCGTTGGGACCAGATAAGTTTATTTGCATGCATTAGCCTTCGTTAACATATTGAAATGAAGGCCCCACTGCCAAGCGGCGGGGTGGGGGGAGCTGCTCTGAGGCCTCGCTGCAGCTGGTAAAGTGCGGCAAGGCCTTCTCGGCGTCGGGGGATGTGGCGGGCCTCTCCCAGAAGAATGTTCCAGGACCCCCGCCACAATCCCTGACGCCAGAGGACTAGTAAAATTCAGCCCCTCATGATTTTCAATATCTCTGTCAAATCTCCTCGCCACCTTCTCTTCTCTAAGAAAAATAACCTCATCTCCTCCAATCTATCCACATAACCGAAGTCCCTCATCCCTTTTTATCCACTTTTCAACCTGCCCTGCCATCTTCAATGGCTTGTGCACATATACCCCCAGGTCTCTTTTATCCTGTACCCCCTTTAGAATTGTATCCTTTATTTTATATTGCTTCTCATTCTTCTAACCAAAATGTATCATGTCACATTTCTCTGTATTAAATTTCATCTGCCCTATCTCTGCCCATTCTACCAGCCTGTCTATTTCCTCTTGAAATCCACCACAATTCTGCTCACAGTTCACAATACTTCCAAATTTTGTGTTATCTGCAAATTTTGAAATCGTGGCCTGTACAGCCAAGTCTAGGTCATTAATATATGTGAAGAAAAGCAGTGGTGTTAGTACTGACCCCTGGGGAACCCCACTATATACCTTCCTCCAGTCTGAAAAACAACCATTCACCACTACTCTGTTTCCTGTTACTCAGCCAACTTCATATCCATGCTGCCACTGTCCCTTTTATTCCATGGGCTTCAACTTTGCTGGCAAGCTTATTATGTGGCAGTTTATCAAACGCCTTTTAAAAATCCATATATACCACATCAACCACATTACACACATCAAATCCACCTGTTAACCACATCAAAGAACTCAATCAAGTCAGTTAAACATGATTTGCCTTTAACAAATCTGTGCTGTATTTCCTTAATTAATCCACACTTGTCCAAGTGACTGTAAATTTTGTCCCGGATTATTGTTTGTCAAAGCCTTCTCACCACTAAGATTAAACTAACCTGCCTGTAGTTGCTGGGTTTATGGGTGTAACATCTGCAATTCTCCAATCCTCTGGCACCATCCTGTATCTAAGGAAGATTGGAAGATTACGGCCAGTACCTCTGCAATTTCCACCCTTACTCTTTAAGTAGATTTACTCAAGAATCTACCATCCAGTGCAAATATGATTTTTCCATGATATTGATCATACAAAGTTCAAGCAGGCACTCGTTCAGCCAAAACAAATATAAATGTGATGGACACCAGTAGAATAAAATCACCTGACGACATTGCCACTGGAGAGATTTGCCTTTTGCAAGGAAGACTTTATTAAAATTTATTCTCTGGATATGGACATCTCTGGCACGGCTGGCATTTATTGCCCATCCCTAATTACACTTGAGAAGGCCTTCTTGAACCACTGTTATCCATATGATGAAGGTAATCCCACAATGCTGTTAGGTAGAGAGTTTGAGGATTTTGACTCAGCTACGATGAAGGAACAGTGATATATGTCCAAACTGGGATGCTATGTGTGTCTTGGAGGGGAATTCTAATTATGTTAACTAGTAAACATTCAGATAAACAAAATGCAGTCATTAGCATCAACAGCAGAAGATACTATGTAGACTCTCAACCGATACTTATATAAGGGAAGCTACCTGCTTCAAGTATCCAGACATGGCTGAGGGTGGGGTGGGGGTGGGGGAGGGGGAGACGGAGCGGGGATGGTTGTGTGAGCAGTGGGGCTCCTGTGCAGCTCTGAGTGTCAGCGGTTTGTGAGAAAACGCAAGCTCTTGTTATGAGTGCTGCAAGACCCATACACATCCAAGAAAAATGATCCTACCTTCAATTAAAGAAGTCTGCCACAGGTTGTGATCATGGGGATTGTCTCAGGGAGAGAATAATTCTGTGCAAATTTTATGAGACCAGGCAGATAGCTACTCATTTTTATTTGTTTTATGGGAATCACTGACTAGGGCAGCACTATTGTCCTTGAATTGAGTTGCTTTCTTAGGCTATTTTAACAGTCAACCACATTGCTGTGGGTCTGGCATCACATAGGCCAGCAGATTTCCTTCCCTAAAGGATGTTAGTGGGGTGTTTTACAACAATTGAGTAGCTTTTTAATTCCAGATTTATTAATTGAATTTAAATTCCAGCATCTGCTGTGATGGGATTTGAAGCTATGTCCCCAGAGCATTAGCTCAGGATTGTTAATCCAGTGACATTACCACTATGCCACCACCTCCCTTTCTGGTGGTGTGGAAGAAAATAGAGACTCATAATTCTGAGAGGTGGTGTTTATTCATTGCAAGAATATTGTGCTCTATATTTTCTGTTTATGCTCAATTTTATTTTTAATAAGCAAAAATAAGAGTGTTAATTAATTTTCATTTCTAACATGGCAGGAATGAAAGTAACATGAAAGGCATCAGGAATCTCTCCCTGATCTTATTCCTTCCAGAGCTAGTTTCGAGGAGATGAAAGGCAACTGTTGTTCATAATTTTTCAAAATTGTGAAAATAAAATGACTCCTTAGAATTCTAAAAGTGTGATTTCTGAGAGATAAACTTACCGAACTGAAATTTTTTTGATTGAAAAAAAAAGAATGACATTTAAAATATCAACAGATGTAATGATTTGAGCACTAAAAATGCACATATATTAAGAGTCTGGCATTTCGGTGCTGTCAAGCATTGCTGTTTGGAGCCTTTATAACAGCCTTGGGAGGGCCAGAAGGGCAATGGTGACTCATTGTCATCACAGTTGTCTCGTTATTTACCTGTGAGATGGTTTCTGGTCTGTCTTGTTTAATAAAATCATTGCTGTTTGTGTTTAGGGATGACCAGCATTGAGACAGCAGCAGCTGCTTTGCAGTAACACTTTACCGCAGATTGCAGTCATATATCTCACTATATTGATCTATGCCAACAGGTTTCATTGCAACAGCAATGAAAAGGTTTATCACAGGAAGTACCTGGGATATGCATAATTTACCTTTATTTTGTTTTTAATAAAGGTATTCAGTATTTTGTTCTCCCTTATGGCCTCCATGCATCACATTGCAGGCTAAATTTTCATCTTCAGGGCTGAGGCAGTAATCTGGCAGAGCAGATCAGCCACTCTTTGTAGAACCTGTCAGTTTTTCATTTATTTGATTTCAATGGAATGAAAATCAGGCAGTTAATAAATCAGACGGGCGAACTGCTCCACCAGATTACCTCCCAGGCGCTGACAATGAAAATTCCCATTTCTAACTGAGAGCGAAAGCAGGTGACTTATTCACAGGTCACTCAGTGCCTGTGCAGGCCTGTGACTGCTTTTTTTTATCTAAGCTGCTGTTTGTGTGTTCATAATGTTCAGCTGCTGTTAGACTTCATATTGTTGAATTATTGTTCATTTTGCAGAGCCAGTGGGAGCTAACTTTGTGAGCGCAATTTTCCAGGCACGAACTGAGCTGCACACTGGAATTGTATGTCAGTAAATGTAGGTGGTGGTGTAATGGTATTGTCACTGTAGCTAGTGACCTGGGGTATTGCACTGGGGACATGGGTTTGAATCCCACTACAACTAAATCCATGGGATTTAGAATCAGTTATAAATCTAGAATTCAAAACTAGTCTAATGATGGGCTTGAAACCATTTTTGATTGTCATTTGAAAAAAAAAATCTGGTTCACTAATCTGCTGTCCTTACCTGGTCTGGCCTCCATGTGACTCCAGACCCACAGCAATGTGGTTGACTCTTAAATGGCCTAGCAAGACACTTAATTGTATTAAACTGCTACAAAGTTAACAAGGAATGAAACTACCAGGCATCGACCTAGGCACTGGAAATGACAACGGCAAACCCAGCCCCATCGACCCTGCAAAGTCCTCGTTACCAGCATTTGGGGGCTTGTGCCAAAGTTGGGAGAGCTGTCCCACAGACTAGTCAAGCAGCAGCCCAATATAGTCATACTCATGGAATCGTACCTTAGAGACAATGTCTCAGACATTGCCATCACCATCCCCAGGTATGTCCTGTCCCACTGGCAGGACAGACCCAGCAGAGGTGGTGGTACAGTGGTCAGAAGGGAGTTGCCCTGGGAGTCCTTAATATCGACTCCAAACCCCACGAAGTCTCATGGCATCAGGTCATAAATGGGCAAGGAAACCTCCAGCTGAATACTACCTACTACCCACCACACCCCAGCTGATGAATCAGTACTCCTCCATGTTGAATAGCACATGGAGGAAGCACTGAGGGTGGCAAGTGTGCAGAATGTACTCTGGCTGGGGGACTTCAATGTCCATCACCAGAGTGGCTCAGTAGTACCAGGAGTGACCACTGCACAGTCATTCTGGAGACGAAGTCCCGTCTTCACGATGAGGATACCTTGCATCGTGTTTTGTGGCACTACCAACGATTAGGGACCAGAAAAGGAGTTTACACATGGGGGCAGAGGCCATAGTTGAGGTATTAAATGAATACTTTGTACCTGTCTTTGCCAAGGAAGAAGATGCAACCCAGGCAATGTTGAAAGAGGAGGTAGGCCAGACACTAGAGGGGTTTAAAATTGTTAAAGAGGATGTATTAGAAAGGCTGTCTGTACTTAAAGTGGATAAAGCACCAGGGCCAGATGAGATGCATCCAAGGACACTGAGGGAAGTGGGGATGGAAATCACAGAGGTACTGGCTATAATTTTTCAGTCTTCCTTAGACTTGGGGGTGGTGCCAGAGGTCTGGAGAATTGCAAACGTTACACCCTTGTTCAAAAAAGGGTGTAAAGATAAGTCCAGCAACTACAGGCCAGTCAGTTTAGCTTCCGTGGTGGGAAAACTTCTAGAAAAAATAATTCGGGATAAAATCAAGAGTCACATGGACAAATGCAAGTTAATTAAGGAAAGCCAGCATGGATTTCTTAAGGGAAATTCATGTTTAGCTATCTTGCCGGGGTTTTTGAGGAGGTAACAGAGAGAGTTGATGAGGGCAAGGCTGTTGATGTGGTGTACATGGACTTTCAAAAGCGTTTGATACAATGCCACACAACAGATTTGTGAGCAAACTTGTAGCTCATGGAACAAAAGAGATGGTAGCAACATGGATACAAAATTGGCTGAGTGACAGGAAACAAAGAGTAGTGTTTAATGGATGTTTTCATGGCTGGAGGAAGAACAAAGAACAGTACAGCACAGGAACCAGCCATTCGGCCCTCCAAGCCTGCGGCAATCTTGATGCCTGCCTAAACTAAAACCTTCTGCACTTCCGGGGTCCGTGTCGCTCTATTCCCATCCTATTCATGTATTTGTCAAGATGCCTCCTAAACGTCTCTATGGTACCTGCTTCCACCACCTCCCCCGGCAACAAGTTCCAGGCACTCACCAACCTCTGTGTAAAGAACTTGCCTCACACATCCCCTCTAAACTTTGCCCTTCTCACCTTAAACCTATGTCCCCCTAGTAACTGACTCTTCCACCCTGGGAAAAAGCTGACTATCCACTCGGTCCATGCTGCTTATAACTTCGTAAACCTCTATCATGTCGCCCCTCCACCTCCGTCGTTCCAGTGAAAACAATCCGAGTTTATCCAACCTCTCCTCATAGCTAATGCCCTCCAGACCAGTCAACATCCTGGTAAACCTCTTCTGTATCCTCTCCAAAGCCTCCACGTCCTTCTGGTAGTGTGGCGACCCGAATTGCACGCAATATTCTAAGTGTGGCCTAACTAAAGTTCTGTACAGCTGCAGCATGACTTGCCAATTTTTATACTCTATGCCCCGACCGGTGAAGGCAAGCCTGCCGTATGCCTTCTTGACTACCTTATCCACCTGCGTTGCCACATTCAGTGACCTGTGGACCTGTACGCCCAGATCTCTCTGCCTGTCAATATTCCTAAGGGTTCTGCCATTTACTGTATACTTCCCACCTGCATTAGACCTTCCAAAATGCATTACCTCACATCTGTCCTGATTAAACTCCATCTGCCATTTCTCTGCCCAAGTCTCCAACCGATCTATATCCTGCTGTATCCTCTGACAATCCTCATCACTGTCCGCAACTCCACCAACCTTTGTGTCGTCCGCAAACTTACTAATCAGACCAGCTACATTTTCCTCCAAATCATTTATATATACTACAAAGAGCAAAGGTCCCAGCACTGATCCCTGCGGAACACCACTAATCACATCCCTCCATTCAGAAAAGCACCCTTCCACTGCTACCCTCTGTCTTCTATGACCGAGCCAGTTCTGTAACCATCTTGCCAGCTCCCCTCTTATCCCATGTGACTTCACCTTTTGTATCAGTCTGCCATGAGGGACCTTGTCAAAGGCTTTACTGAAGTCCATATAGATAACATCCACTGCCCTTCCTTCATCGATCATCTTTGTCACTTCCTCAAAAAACTCAATCAAATTAGTGAGACACGACCTCCCCTTCACAAAACCATGCTGCCTCTCACTAATAAGTCCATTTGTTTCCAAATGGGAGTAAATCCTGTCCTGAAGAATCCTCTCTAATAGTTTCCCTACCACTGACGTAAGGCTCACCGGCCTATAATTTCCTGGATTATCCTTGCTACCCTTCTTAAACAAAGGAACAACATTGGCTATTCTCCAGTCCTCTGGGACCTCACCTGCAGCCAATGAGGATGCAAAGATTTCTGTCAAGGCCCCAGCAATTTCTTCCCTTGCCTCCCTCAGTATTCTGGGGTAGATCCCATCAGGCCCTGGGGACTTATCTACCTTAATGCTTTGCAAGACACCTACACCTCCTCCTTTTTGATAATGAGATGACTGAGACTATCTACACTCCCTTCCCTAGGCTCATCATCCACCAAATCCTTCTCCTTGGTGAATACTGATGCAAAGTACTCATTTAGTACCTCGCCCATTTCCTCTGGCTCCACACATAGATTCCCTTCTCTGTCCTTGAGTGGGCCAACCCCTTCCCTGGTTACCCTCTTGCTCTTTATATACGTATAAAAAGCCTTGGGATTTTCCTTAATCCTGTTTGCCAATGACTTATCATAACCCCTTTTAGCCCTCCTGACTCCTTGCTTAACTTCCTTTCTACTGTCTTTATATTCATCTAGGGATTCGTCAGTTCCTAGCCTTCCAGCCCTTACGAATGCTTCCTTTTTCTTTTTGACGAGGCTCACAATATGCCGCGTTATTCAAGGTTCCCGAAACTTGCCAAACTTATCCTTCTCCCTCACAGGAACATGCTGGTCCTGGATTCTAATCAACTGACATTTGAAAGACTCCCACATGACAGATGTTGATTTAGCCTCAAACAGCCGCCCCCAATCTAAATTCTTCAGTTCCTGCCTAATACTACCTTCCCCCAATTTAGCACCTTCACCCGAGGACTACTCTTATCCTTATCCACAAGTACCTTAAAACTTATGGAATTATGGTCACTGTTCCCGAAATGCACCCCTAATGAAACTTCGACCACCTGGCCAGGCTCATTCCCCAATACCAGGTCCAGTACGGCCCCATCCCTAGTTGGACTATCTACGTATTGTTTCAAGAAGGTTTGTAGTAGAGTTCCCCAGGTATCAATGTTGGGATTCTTGCTTTTCCTGATACATATTAATGACCTAGACCTTGGTGTACAGGGCACAATTTCAAAGTTTGCAGATGATACGAAGCTTGGAAGCATTGTGAACTGTGAGGAGGATAGTGTGGAACTTCAAAAGGACATAGACAAGTTGGTGGAATGGGCAGACAGGTGGCAGATGGAGTTCAATGCAGAGAAATGTGAAATGATTCATTTTGGTAGAACATGGAGAGACAATATAGAATAAAGGGTACAATTCTAAAGGGGGTGCAGGAGCAGAGAGACCTAGGAGTATATGTGCATAAGTCATTGAAGGTGGCAGAATAGGTTGAGAGAGCGGTTAATAAAGCATACAGTATCCTGGGCTTTATTAATAGGAGCATAGAGTACAAGAGCAAGGAGGTTATGTTGAACTTGTGTAAGACACTAGTTCGGCCTCAGCTGGAGTATTGCGTCCAATTCTGGGCGCCACATTTGAGGAAAGACGTGAGGGCATTGGAGAGAGTACAGATTCATGAGAATGTTTCCAGGGATGAGGAATTTCAGTTATGAAGATAGATTGGAACAGTTCCTTGGAAAAGAGAAAGCTCAGAGGTGATTTGATAGAGGTATTCAAAATCATGAGTGGTCTGGACAGAGTAGGTAGAGAGAAACTGTTCCCACTCGTGAAAGGATCGAGAACGAGAGGGCACAGATTTAAAGTATTTGTTAAGAGAAGCAAAAGTGACATGAGGAAAAAAAATTTCACGCAGCGAGTGGTTAAGGTCTGGAAAGCGCTGCCTGAGAACATGGTGGAGACAGGTTCAACTGAAGCATTCAAAAGGGAATTAGACAGTTATATGAAAAGGAAGAATTTACAGGATTATGGGGAGAAGGTAGGGGAATGAAACGGAGGGAGTTGCTCTTTCAGAGAGCTGGTGCGGACATGATGGACCGAGTGGCCTCCTTCTACGCTGTAATAATTCTGTGATTTTGTGACCACTGTGCTAAATGGGATAGATTTCAAACAGATCTAGCAATGCAAAACTGGGCATCCATGAGGCACTGTGGGCCATCAGCAGCAGCAGAATTGTACTCAACCACAATCTGTAACCTCATGGCCCAGCATATCCCCCACTCTACCATTACCATCAAGCCAGGGGATCAACCCTGGTTCAATGAAGAGTACAGGAGGGCATGCCGGGAGCAGCACCAGGCATACCTCAAAATGAGGTGTCAACCTGGTGAAGCTACAACACAGGACTACTTGCATGCCAAACAGCATATGCAGCATGCGATAGACAGAGCTAAGCCATCCCACAACCGACAGATCAGATCTAAGCTCTGCAGTCCTGCAATATCCAATCATGAATGGTAGTGGACAATTAAACAACTAATTGGAGGAGGTGGCTCCACAAATATCCCCATCCTCAGTGATGGGGGAGCCCAGCACATCAGTGCAAAAGATAAGGCTGAAGCATTTGCAACAATCTTCAGCCAGAAGTGCCAAGTGGATTATCCATTTAGGTCTCCTCCCAGCATCACATATGCCAGTCTTCAGCCAGTTTGATTCACTCCACGTGGTATCAAGAAACGACTCAAGGCACTGGATACTGCAAAGGCTATGGGCCTTGACAACATTCCGGCAATAGTACTGAAGACCTGTGCTCCAGAACTTGCCATGCCCCCAGCCAAGCTGTTTCAGTACAGCTACCCGGCAATGTGGAAAATTGCCCAGGTATGTCCTGTACACAAAAAGCAGGACAAGTCTAACCTGGCCAATTACAGCTCCAACAGTCTACTTTCAATCATCCGTAATGTGATGAAAGGTGTCATCAACAGTGCCATCAAGCAGCACTTGCTTAGCAATAACTTGCTCAGTGATGCTCGGTTTGGGTTCCACCAGGGCCATGTAGCCCCTGACCTCCTTACAGCCTTCATTCAAACATGGACAAAAGAGCTGAAATCAAGAGGTGAGGTGAGAGTGACTGCCCTTGACATCAAGGCAGCATTTGACCGAGTATGGCATCAATGAGCCCTAGCAAAACTGGAATCGATGGGAATCAGGGGTCATACCTAGCACAAAGGAAGATGGTTGTGGTAGTTGGAGGTCAATCATCTCAGCTCCAGGACACTACTGCAGGAGTTCCTCAGGGTAGTGTCCTAGGCCCAACCTTCTTCAGCTGCTTCATCAATGACCTTCCTTCAATCAGAAGGTCAGAAGTGGGGATGTTCATTGATGATTGCACAATATTCAGCACCATTTGCGACTCCTCAGATACTGAAGCAGTCAAGGTAGAAATACAGCAAAACCTGGACAATCTCCAGGCTTGGGCTGATAAGGGGCAAGTAACATTCACCCCACACAAGTGCCAGGCAACGACTATCTCAAACAAGAGAGAATCCAACCATCTCCCCTTCTCATTCAATGGCATTACGATCGCTGAATCCCCCACTATCAACATCCTAGGGACTACCATTGGCCAGAAACTGAACTGGAGTAGCCATATAAATACCATGGCTACAAGAGCAGGTCAGAGGCTAGGAATCCGATGGCAAGGAACTAACCTCCTGACTCCCCAAAGCCTGTCCACTATCTACAAGGCACAAGCCAGGAGTGTGATGGAATACCCTTCACTTGACTCGGAGCAGGTGCTGCTGCTATATTTAAAGGCCTGCCAGCCCTGCATTCACTCCTGCCTTGGATTCATTGTCAGCTTTGTGCAGCCTACCACTCTGTCTGATTGGTTCCTGTACCCACCCACCCCTCAAGGAAGCAGAAGACGATGGCCGAGGCAAGACACAGGGTGGCCCCACGGTTCAGTGATGCCTCCCTACTGATTCTCCTCCAGGCTCTTCCCCAGAGATGGCAAGAAGTGGTCCTCCTGCCTGACCGAAAAAGGTTGTGGAGATCGAGGTGGTTCGCAGCCGTGGGGTCACCCAACGTCCAGAAAGAGGATCATGATCTACTGCATTCTGCCAAGGTGAGTGCTCCATACCAATCGCCTTTCTGAGCATCGCATGTATCTACGTGAGATGTTACGCAACATGGGGATGGTAGCAGTGCTGCAGCATTGGCTGGGTGCCTAGGGGTTTTATCGCCTAGGTGCATGGCTGCCTCTTGGCCACAGGCCACCTTCCTTCAGAGCTCATCCCCCTTTACTCCCCTGACAGCATGTGTCGGCATGAGATATATCAGATTCCCCCAGTAGGGGACTATGGGCTGAGATGAGAACTGTCATGTTGATCTCTGACATTCTCTACCATCTCCATCCTTCCTCTTGCAGGACAAGAGGTCCCACAATAGAAGGGAGATGGCCCAGACTGTCAGAGGACTCCCAGATCTACGTCCACTCACCTCCGCCGAGGTAGAGGCCTTGAGCTGGCGGGCATCCAGGGCAGACATGCAATATCAGATGGGGAGACTGGAGTCCCTGCGCAAGAGAATGAGGATTGTCTCATGTTAGGATGTGCATTAATGTTGGAGACTCACATCATGCGTGGTTGGCATAACCTAACCCATACATGTTTGTGTTCTCTCATGCAGGTAGCCATTTACAGGAGCCACAGGGGAACAGACATCCACCTCCGAGGAGGAGGATCACTCAGAGGATGCACCATCCCATGGCTCTCTTTCGCCCTCCACCATCGCAGATACTTTCACCTCAGTGGGTGCTGGCTCGGATTTAGAATTTAGAAGCTGGTGAGAGCACCACACGAGCTGGCGGAGGCTGAGACAACTGAGGTCTCTGACAGTTGGAGGACAGTAGATGGCCAGGCTTATGCTGAGCCCTAGGATGGTGACAAGCCTCTGGTGTTGACAGCACAGGGAATGCTGTAAGGTAAGGTGACATCTAGCAGAGATGTCAGATGCCCTAAGCAGCCATGAGCGGACAATGGAGGAGTCCATTCATTCCACGACAGCTGCCAAGTCTCAGGCCTATGAGCGCATGGTCTCCTCCATTGAGAGGTTGGCGACCTTCATGGAGAGCAAGATCCCACAGATGCAAGCAGTCCTGCACACCATCGCCTCGGCCATGAGCTCAATGTAGCAGTGGTAAGGCGAGAGAAGGAACAGGAGCCCCGAGAGTTCTGCAAATCCTGATCCTTCTCTCGGGGGCAGGGAGGCTCAAGTGAGGCTTCAAAGGGAGGAGGAGAGGCTGCCATCCACATCGGGGGGCTTCCCTCGCGCTCTGAGTGTGGCCATCGGCCACTCAGCCCCTCCACCAGTGAGCCCAGCCCCAGCAGCCATGATGCCTGAGGAAAGTTCTGCACCCATCCAGGACACTGCCAGACAGCTGGGGCTTTCCAGGACTCAGGCACCCAGAGAATGCCCGCCAAAGTCATCACAGGCCAAGGGGCAACCTGATCAGCAGCCTGCCTCCAGCTCAGTTACAGGCATCACACCATGTAGGAGCACCTGCAAACCTATTAAAAAGAGCACATAGCAACACTTTGGGTTTCATGGGTGTAGCATATATGTTTTGTATTAAATAATTAAAAGATCCTTTGTTAAAATCATTTGGCATCATTGACTGAAAGCCATTTTCAATTTTGCTTTAATTGTGAGCTGCTGACCTTCCTTTCCACCCCCCCCCCCCCCCCCCCCCACCCTGCCACGGGCTATGCCAATGTGACCATTGTCCTCATTAATATGCAAATTTGATGAGAGCCCTCATTAACATATACTCTCTCATTGGCACTAGTGCACTTTGCAACTGGTTGCAAGTCATGGAATGCAAATGAAAAGGAGTTGACAGAATTCATGCCTGAAGGTCAGTATTACTTTCTCAGTGAGTGGACATCAGGGAGGCTGGAAATGGGTAATTATGAAGTTGTCTCTTGTCTCCTTTGCATGTCTCTCAACCTGTCTGGCCTTCAACGCTGGTATCCATTACTGCTGGCCCTCTCCCTCCTCTGCATCCTCTTCGTCAGTAGATGAGTGCCACTCAGGCACATTGTCATGTAGGGCCGTCACCCTCTGTAGTGCTAGATTGTGCAGGGTACAGTAAACCATCAAGATATGAGAAACCCTCGCTGGAGCATACTGCAGGTCTCCACCAGATCAATTGAGGCAGCAGAACCTCATCTTCAGTAGCCCAATGGCCTGCTTGATGGTCACTCAGGTGGAGCTGTGGCAACTGTTGTAACTCTCCTCCGCTGCATTGCAAGGGTTGCTCACAAGGACAAGAAGCCAAGTCTTCAATGGATAGCCCTTGTCCCTGAAAATCCATCCTTGTAAGTGAGCTGGGAGCCTGAAAAGCTGTGGCACCTGTGATAGTCCGAGTATGCAAGTGTCGTAGCTGCTTCCTGCGAAATGAGCACAGATCTGCAGGATACCCTTTCGATGGTCACAGACCAGTTGAACATTTATGGAATGGAAGCCCTTGCTGTTGATGAAGCCTGGTTCATGGGAGCCTTGATGGCCACATGCATGCAACCTATCGCACCTTGCACCCAGGAGATCCAGCGATGGCCCTGAATCTGATGGCCCTCTTGGTCTGACTGTCAGGCTTGTCTGGTAGCGCACATAGTTGCCGGCCCTCTTTAACAGAGCATTGGTCACCTCCTTGATGCAATCGTGGGCTTCTGCCTGTGAGACCACACACATGTCCTCGGTGGATCCCTGGAAAGATCCTGATGCATAGAAGATTAGTGCCACGTTGATCTTCAGGGCCACTGGCCTAGGATGACCCACAAATCCCATAGGTCACAACTCGTCCTGCAGTAAGGTGCATAAGTCATGACGGCCTCTCTGGAGATCCATAGTCTTCGTTGATAATGACGCTCAGATATTTGGAGGTAGTTGATCTGAGTCCAGTACACTTTCTGGCAAGCAGGGGCCCTTCGTGGCCTGGCAGGCTGCATTTGCTCTCGTCATGGAGCGTCACGGACAGGTACAGCTGCATTTTGGCCTTCCCTCTGTTAGAGGTGCTGGATCACGTCACAGGAGTCCAAGGATACAGGGCTTATGAGTCCCATGCAAGGTAACCTGCAGGCATGCCGATCACTGGCGACGCAAAGACAACCCTGCCTTGGCTACTGAGCTATAGACAATTCTCTTGGGTGAGTCCCTGATGGAACTCAAAGCCCAACCTTTTTTTTCATTTGTTCCTAGGATGTGGGCGTCGCTGGCTAGGCTAGCATTTATTGCCCACCCCTAATTGCCCTTGAGAAAGTGATGCTGAGCTGCCTTCTTGAACAGCTGCAGTCCATGTGGGGTAGGTACACCAACAGTGCTGTTAGGAAGGGAGTTCCAGGATTTTGACCCAGCGATAGTGAAGGAACAGCGATACAGTTCCAAGTCAGGATGGTGTGTGACTTGGAGGGGAACTTGCAGGTGGTGGTGATCCCATGCATTTGCTGCCCTTGTCCTTCTAGGTGGTAGCAGTCGCGGGTTTGGAAGGTGCTGTCTAAGGAGGTTTGGTGCGTTGCTGCATTGCATCATGTCGCTGGTACACACTGCTGCCATTGTGCATTGGTGGTGGAGGGAGTGAATGTTTGTACATAGGGTGCCAATCAAGCAGGCTGCTTTGTCCTGGATGGTGTCGAACTTCTTGAGTGTTGTTTGAGTGCACTCATCCAGGCAAGTGGAGAGTATTCCATCACACTCCTGACTTGTGCCTTGTAGATGGAGGACAGGCTTTGGGGAATCAGGAGGTGTTCTTGTAGCCACAGTATTTAAATGGCTACTCCAGTTCAGTTTCTGGTCAATGGTAACCCCTAGGATGTTGATCGTGGGGGATTCAGTGATCTTAATGCCACTGAATGTCATGGGGAGATGATTATATTCCCTCTTGTTGGAGATGGCAATTGTGTGGCGCGAATGTTACTTGCCACTTATCAGCCCAAGCCTGGATATTGTCCAGGTCTTGCTGCATTTCTACACGGACTGCTTCAATATCTGAGGAGTCACGAATGGTGCTGAGCATTGTGCAATCATCAGCAAACATCCCCGCTTCTGACCTTAAGATTGAAGGAAGGTCATTGATGAAGCAGCTGAAGATGGTTGGGCCTAGGACACTACCCTGAGGAACTCCTGCAGTAATATCCTGGAGCTGAGATGATTGACCTCCAACAACCACAACCATCTTCCTTTGCGAAAGGTATGACTCCAACCAGATGCTGCCAGACCTGCTGAGTGGTTCCAGCATTTCTTGTTTTTAAGTCACACAGCTGTTTGTTAACCCAATGCAGTGCCCCCACACTGAAACCTTGTAGTGTAGCCCCACACCCCGAACCCCCTTGCATTGCTGCTGAGACCACAAACCCCCTTGAAGAGTCCCCAAGAACGCAAACCCCCTTGCAGAGCCCCCAAGACTGATCCCTCTTACAGAACCCCTGAGACCCGGAACCCGCTTGCAGAGCCTCTGAGACGCTAAACCACACTGCAGAGCCCCCGAGACCCTAAACACCCTTGCAGAGCCCCCAAAACCCCTTGCAGAGTTGTCAAGATCCAGAACCCCCTTGCAGAGCCCCCGAGATCCCAAACTCCCTTGCAGAGCCCCTGAGACCCTGAACCCCCTTGCAGACCCCACAGCAACACAGTCCAACAATGGCCTCTGAATCTCCATCTTACACTATGTAGCAATGCTTTGGATTGCTTCCCCATTGCGGCAATTTTGCCTCTCGCCTTGCTCCCGCCATGTTTTAAGGAACGTGGAACTTGAAGGCACGTGAGCGCCGCCCACTTTTCACATAGTTGAGATGCGATCATTAAATTGCAATTCAAACCTCTCTACTTTATTTTTCTTCTGCTCTTTTCTCTCCCTATTTGCATGTGTGTATCACGTGTGCATGCTAGTATGGGCGCATCATATATCTGCAGGTGTTAACCGAATTAGAGTTTAAGTTTAAGTTTTGATAGATTTCACTTTACTTCTTTAAATCTAAGAAAACCTGGTGTGCTCATTTCTTTGCCTTATAATCGGAAAGTGGTGAACAAGGATTCACCAAGAGGGGAGCTCAAAACACAGTGTGTTCAAAAATCAAACCTTGTTACAATAAGACCAGGTGAAGACAGTAAAAGACTCTGAGTCACCTTTCTCACCTGGGCGTAACAGAAAAAACAAAAGTGTTCGAAGAAAATGAAAAAGGTCCACAATTATTTTAATGCTTCCATAGGATGCTTGTTTGCATTGGTGTGCAGGAGTTTAATTTTAATTTCTGGAGACTCCAGGACATATCGGGAGTGTTGGCAAACCTAGTTAGATCATGTGACCCCCTCCATTGTTGGTCACCTACACGCCTCCAGCCAAGGTCAATAGAACAGTATATCATCTTTCTCCTGGGGACCCACCACCCCTCTGGCCCTAAGCTCTGGAATTTCCTCCCTAAACCTCTTTGCCTCTCTAGCTCTCTCTCTTCCTTTAAGAAGCTCCTTAAAACATAGATCTTTGACCAAACATTTGGTCACCAGTCCTAATATCTCCTTTTGTGACCTGGTGTCAAATATTATTTGATAATGCTCCTGTGAAATGTCTTGTGGTGTTTTTATTCCATTAAAGGTGCTAGATAAATGCAAGTTGTTGTTGTCCGTGATTCTGTTGGCAGAAATTCAGGGGTACAGGGTTCAATTGGCAGGGGTTTTGGAGTCAGGGGTTCTAGTGTCAGACATTCCAGCATCAGGGCTTCGATTGCTGGGAGTTTAGTGGGCAGTGGTTCAATGGACAGGGTTCTGGGGTCAGGGGTTCTGAGGTCAGGGTCTCTGGGGTCAGGGTTTATGGTGTCAAGAGTTCGGCAAGCAGGGGTTCGGTGAGCTGAGGTTCTGAAGTCAGGGTTAGGTGGGAAGGGTTTCTGGAGTTAGAGATTCAGTGGGCAGGGGTTCTGGGGTCAGGGGTTTGGTGTGTAAGGGTTCTGGGATAGGGTTTCTGAGTCATAGGTTCTGTGGGCAGGGATTCTGCTGTCAAACTTTTAACGGACAGAGTTTCTGAGGTCAGGGGTTAGTGGGCAAGGGTTCTGGGGTCAGTGGTTCTGGGGTCAGGGGTTGATGGGGCAGAAGTCCTGGAATAGGGTTTAGGAGCCAGGGGTTCGGTGGGCAGGGATTTCTGGGGTCAGGGGTTAGGTGGGCAATGGTTGGTGGGCAGGGGTTGAGTGGGCAGGGATTCTGGGGTCAGAAGTTCAGTGGATAGAGTTTAGTGGTCAGGACTCCTGGGGTAAGGTGTTCAATGAGCAGGGATCCAGTGAGCAGGATTTCAGTAGACAGGATTTTGGTGGGCGGGGGTTCAATGGCAGAGCTTCTGGGGTCAGGATTATGAAGAGAAGATGCTCAGTGGGCGCATGTTGACCTCTCTTTTCTTTTTGTATATTTCCAGCATGTTTTCTGCATTCACATTTATCTTATTTCCTCCATTTTCTTGATTGTCTCATTTGATAACGTCTTGGGGGGTTTTATTGTGTCACTACCTCTACTTTACTTAATTATTTTCACATCTGCTTGTTCCAATATCTTTCCATTGTCTCACTGAGAACATCTTTGTATATTATCCACCAGTTCTAATCTCCTTGCAACTTTTCAAAAATATCCACTTGCAGCAATTTAACCTATGAACTGCCTTCCTGTGACTGAAGCCAGCGTGAATCTTGACCTTTGCCTGTTATTCTCCCCCACCCTCCTTCATTTTCAGAGGTTTACTTCTCTTCCAGTTTCCAGTTCGAACAAAAGGACTAAATTTGAAACTTCAACCTGACTTTACTGACCTGCTGTGTATTTGTTGCCACTAAACTTGACTGTTCCAATGCTCTTCTGCCCAAAAGCCTACTTTGCACCTTAAGTAAACTCGAGCTCATCCAGATCTCTGCTGCCCATATCCTCACGTGCACCAAGTCCGGTTCACCCATCACCCCTATAGTCGCTGACCTACACTGGCTCCTGGTCCAGCAATGCTTTGATTTTAAAATTCTCAACCTTGGTTTCCAACCCCTCCAAGGCCTTGCTCTTCACCATCTCTGTAACCTCCTCCAGCCCTACAACCCTTCGACATTTCTATGCTTCTCCAATTCTGGCCTCTTACACATCCCCGATTTTAATCACTGTAATATTGATGACTGTGTGTTCAGCTGCCTAGGCCCTAAGGTCTGGAGTTCCTTTCCTATACCTCTCCACCTCTCTGCCTCTCCTTCTTTGAAGTGCTTCTTAAAACCCATCTCATCTGCCTTAATATCTCCTTATGTGGCTCGCTGCCAATCTTTGTTTAAAAGCCCTCAATGAAGAGCCTTGGGACATTTTACCACATTAAAGGTGTTACATAAATGCAAGTTGTTGCTGTAATGTAGCTGTTGATAAGGAAGACAAGAGCTCATTCATTCTCCTAGTGTGCAGAAGCTGCCAAGTGCTTTATCCCACATACAATTATGCTCATACAGCAAACACAGGCCAGTGGAATTTATTACCTTATGACCATTATTCAGATATTTGCTTTCTTTATCATACTGGGATTAAAGTTCAAATGGAGCATCATGTGTTTAAGCTATGCTTCAAAAATATCTCAGAGCTGCCTTTAATTGTAAAATCAAATGATGCTGCTGATTTTGTACTTATACTCTCAGATTAATGTATCTGACTCCACAGTCAACATTCCCCTATCTTACATTCAGTGGCATGGTTTTTAATGATGTAAGGCCATGTGTACTCTAGCTGACTCTAATGAAAGTGCTATGAATTCTCAGATCTTCCCCAGAACAGCTCTGTGAAATGATCAATGGTAAAATATCAGATGTTACCTTAGGAGTAATTTCTCTTGACTTCACTACCAGTTTGGAGCATTGTTAATGGTCATTGTAGGTTGAAGATTTGAGCTATAATGTTATAACCCAATCTCAAACCTATCCTCACATGCTGCAAGACCTGCAAAAATATTTTTACAGGCTCAATTTTAACTCTGTGCAAGTTCAGTGAGTTAAAATCAGGCCCTGTGTTACAGTTTTAATTAAGCAATTAATTTGCACATGATGGCCCCATTTAAATATTACACATTCATTTAAATTTCATAGGAATACAGGATGCATGCAATGAGAAGAGGCCTTTGTCCTACTAAGTGACTACCATAGACATTTATAGACAACAGAAAATTTGTTATATCATGAACTCCATCCACCCATTTCAGCTCTTCTTGAAAATATAGTTCCTGGTCTTTAAAGGTTACTCAGCAAAGCACCAGAACATTCATCCATCCTCATATCACCACCGTTGGAGGCTACACCAGTGACTAAATTCTCTGTACATTATTTAAACCCTAGCCATTGGCCCTGAATTTGAGGTAGTAATGACAGTGAAATCATTTCAGTAGTGCACACATGCGCAGTTGCTGGAAGTTACTGTCAGTAGTTCTATGCATCCCCATTGTCCCATAATCCTCACCGGACTGCAGCAAAATAGAAATCACTGAATTGATGAAAACTCACCCTTCTATGCTACTAGTCTCTCTGTAATAATCCTTGAAAATGTTACACCTTGCTTAACGGTGCACCTGAGGGCTGGACTTTTCAAGCTCCGCCGCAGCGCACACACGAGATGTGCACTGTGGAGCTGCCACAATATTTTGCACAGCAGCTTATTAACATGGAAGGGACAGAATGACCGCCCCTGATGACATAGAGGGGGCTGGCCACTCTGTCTTTGGCAATGCTGTCGGCGCCACTGTACATGCACCGGCGCCATGTTTAGAGGGCATCAAGCCCTTCAGTGAGATGCACTAAATTTTTAAAGGTCCCGCTGTCCAAAAAATAAAATTAAACTTTTAATTGCGCTTTGAATCCTCTCTCTCAATACCCCTCCCCATGAGTAATCATTATGTAAATTGCCCTCTCACCCAAAAAAAAATTTTTTGCTATCCCGAACTTTCCCCCCCACCCAACTTCATAAACTTTGACCCTCAACCTCTTTCCCACTATTCCTGCAACCAATAAGAACAGTTTTCCCCACTCCCTCCCCTCCAAACGGAGATCCAAAGGCAGGGGAGTTCCGGCATCCGACCAGAATATCAGCGTGGGATGGCCGTCGGGACAAGGTAAGTGATTATTCATTCATTAACATTTATTTGACTATTTAAATTAAGGTTCCGTCGGCAAATGACAGGGGGGCCACTATGAGGCCTTGCCGCCACCAGTAAAATGGGGCGGGGCCTTCCTGGTGTCGAGGCCCATGCCGCACCTCTCCCAGAGGTATTTACCAGGCCCCGCTGCCATGACTTATGTTTAAAATTACTGCTGAACAGCCTTGTGGTCCATTAAAAACTTCTATATTTGTGCAATGCAAAATTTCTCCATTATATGATTTTAAAAATCCGTAAATTTAAAGTGAAATATTTTTTTAAAGCTTGTTTAAGATATTTCAGCTTCTACCTTAATCCCATGTGAATGTCCCTATCATTTATTTCACTGCATGTCAAGTTTTTAATTAAAAGTTAAAAATTCAGTGCACTTTACTTCCTGGTTTGCTGTCTGTGAGAATACTTCAATGTGATTGGCTACTTACCTTGCTTGATAGCTCGCTGTTGCTGGATGCCTGGAGATCCCCTTGACTTGGTGCCATATCTAAACTAACACCAGGAAAGGGGAAATCCACATGACAGAGTTCACTAGATCTTTATGGGCAGCTTTCTTTGAGGTCAACGGTGAACACTGTCATTTCACCGCTGATTGTGAAATCCAGAGGAAATTTTCATTTGAATGGGTGTGAATCTAACTAGTGGAGGTGAGATACCAGCTTCTAACCCACTGCACCAGCTAGTCACTGCCATTATATTTTTAATGTGCATGACCCACGAGATATAAAAATTTCCTCATTTATCGATATAAAGAAAGACTTGTATTTATATAGTGCCTTTCATCACCTTAGGATACCCCAAAGTGCTTTACAGTCAATGAAGTACTTTTGAAGTGTAGCTACCGCTGTAATGTAGTAAACATGGCAGCCAATTTGCACACAGGAAGCTCCCACAAACAGCAAAGTAATAATGACTGGTCTAATATAGGGACTATCAGCATGTGCAGTCCAATATACTTTACAGAAATGACATTGTGTTGCCACAAATGTTATTGCATCGCTTAGCATATAGCACTCTCATCACATTTGGCTCTTGTAACCTCTCCCTTCCCAAAATGGCACTGAATCTGAAGATAGATTCTTCTTAAACTAAGGTATTAAGGGACATGGAGCAAAGGTGAGTATATGGAGTTAGGGCATACACCAGCTATGATCTCATTGAATGATGGAACAGGCTGGAGGGGCTAAATGGCCAACTCCTTTTTTTAAAAATTCATTCATGGGATGTGGGCGTCACTGGCTAGGCCAGCATTTATTGCCCATCCCTAATTGCCCTTGAGAAGGAGGTGGTGAGCTGTCTTCTTGAACTGCTGCAGTCCATGTGAGGTAGGTGCACCCACAATGCTGTTAGGAAGGGAGTTCCAGGATTTTGACCCAGCGACAGTGAAGGAATGGTGATATAGTTCCAAGTCAGGATGATGTGTGACTTGGACGGGAACTTGCAAGTGGTGACGTTCCAATGCATCTGCTGCTCTTGTCCTTCGAGGTGGTAGAGGTCGCAGGTTTGGAAGGTGCTGTCTAAGGAGCCTTGGTGCGTTGCTGCAGTGCATCTTGTAGATGGTACACACTGCTGCCACTGTGCATCGGTGGTGGAGGGAGTGAATGTTTGTAGATGGTGTTAGCCAATCAAGCAGGCTGCTTTGTCCTGGATGGTGTCGAGCTTCTTGAGTGTTGTTGGAGCTGCACCCATCCAGACAAGTGGAGAGTATTCCATCACACTCCTGACTTGTGCCTTGAGGATGGTGGACAGACTTTGGGGAGTCAGGAGGTGAGTTACTCGCTGCAGGATTCCTAGCCTCTGACCTGCTCTTGTAGCCACGGTAATTATATGGCTACTCCAGTTCAGTTTCTGGTCAATGGTAGCCTCTAGGATGTTGATAGTGGGGGATTCAGCGATGGTAATGCCATTGAATGTCAAGGGGAGATGGTTAGATTCTCTCTTGTTGGAGATGGTCATTGCCTGGCACTTGTGTGGTGCAAATGTTACTTGCCACTTATCAGCCCAAGCCTGGATATTGTCCAGGTCTTGCTGCATTTCTACATGGACTGCTTCAGTATTTGAGGAGTCGCGAATGGTGCTGAATATTGTGCAATCGTCAGCGAACATCCCCACTTCTGACCTTATGATTGAAGGAAGGTCATTCATGAAGCAGCTGAAGATGGTTGGG
Organism: Heterodontus francisci; assembly: GCF_036365525.1. Taxonomy (NCBI): domain Eukaryota; kingdom Metazoa; phylum Chordata; class Chondrichthyes; order Heterodontiformes; family Heterodontidae; genus Heterodontus; species Heterodontus francisci. The sequence continues at coordinate 45,787,364 of NC_090372.1, forward strand.
CCTAGGAAACTACCCTGAGGAACTCCTGCAGTGATGTCCTGGAGCTCAGATGAGTGACCTCCAACAACAACAACCATCATTAGGTATGACCCCAACCAGCAGAGTGTTTTCCCCCTGATTCCCATTGACTCTAGTTTTGCTAGGGTTCCTTGATGCCATGCTCGGTCAAATGATGGACTTGTCCTGCTTTTTGTGTACAGGACATACCTGGGCAATTTTCCACATTGCTGGGTAAATGCCAATGTGGTAGCTATACTGGAACAGCTTGGCTAGGGGTGCGGCAAGTTCTGGAGCACAGGTCTTCAGTACTATTGCTGGAATATTGTCAGGACCCATAGACTTTACAGTATCCAGTGCCTTCAGTCGTTTCTTGATTTCACGCGGAGTGAATCGAATTGGCTGAAGTCTGGCATCTGTAATGCTGGGGACTTCAGGAGGGGGTTGAGATGGATCGTCAACTCAGCACTTCTGGCTGAAGATTGTTGCAAATGCTTCTGTCTTAACTTTCGCACTGATGTGCTGGGCTCACCCATCATTGAGGATGGGAATATTTGTGCAGCCACCTCCTCCAGTTAGTTAGGGTGGCACAGTGGCGCAGTGGTTAGCACCGCAGCGTCACAGCTCCAGCAACCCAGGGTTGGTTCTAGGTACTGTCTGTGCGGAGTTTGCGAGTTCTCCCTGTGACCGTGTGGGTTTCCGCCAGGTGCTCTGGTTTCCTCCCACAGCCAAAGACTTGCAGGTTGATAGGTAAATTGGCCATTGTAAATTGCCCTAGTGTAGGTAGGTAGTAGGAGAATGGTGGGGATGTGGTAGGGAATATGGGATTAATGGAGGATTAGTATAAATGGGTGGTTGTTGGTCAGCACAGACTCGGTGAGGCAAAGGGCCCGTTTCAGTGCTGTAACTCTCTAATTGTCCACCACCATTCACGACTGGATGTGGCAAGACTGCAGAGCTTAGATCTGATCCGTTGGTTATGGGATCGCTTAGCTCTGTCAATTGCATGCTGCATATACAGTTTGGTATGCAAGTAGTCCTGGGTTGTAGCTTCACCAGGTTGACACCTCATTGTGAGGTATGCCTGGTGCTGCTCCTGGCATGCCCTCCTGCACTCTTCGTTGAACCAGGGTTGGTCTCCTGGCTTGATGATAATGGTAGAGTGGGGGTTATGCTGGGCCATGAGGTTACAGATTGTGGCTGAGTACAATTCTGCTGCTGCTGATGGCCCACAGCAACCTCATGGATGCCCAATTTTGCATTGCTAGATCTATTCAAAATCTATCCCATTTAGCACAGTGACAGTGCCACACAACACGATGGACGGTATCCTCAATGTGAAGGCGGGACTTCTTCTCCACAAGAACTGTGCGGTGGTCACTCCTTCCAATCCAGTCATGGACAGAAGCATCGGTGTCAGGCAGATTGGTGAGGATGAGGTCAAGTATGTTTTTCCCTCTTGTTGGTTCCCCCCACCACCTGCCGCAGACCCAGTCTAGCAACTATGTCCTTTAGTACTCGGTCAGTAGTGGTGCTACCGAGCCGCTCTTGGTGATGGACATTGAAGTCCCCCATCCAGAGTACATTTTGTGCCCTTGCCACCCTCACTGCTTCCTCCAAGTAGTGTTCAACATGGAGGAGTACTGACTCATCAGCTGAGGGAGGGCGGTAGGTGGTAATCAGTAGGAGGTTACCTTGCCCATGTTTGACCTGATGCCATGAGACTTCATGAGGGCCGGAGTCGATGTTGAGGACTCCCAGGGCAACTCCCTCCCTACTGTAGACCACTGTTCCGCCATCTCTGGTGGGTCCGTCCTGCCGGTGGGACAGGACATACCTGGGGATAGTGATGGTGGTGTCTGGGACATTGTCTGTAAGGTATGATTCCGTGAGTATGACTATGTCAGGCTGTTGCTTGACTAGTCTGTGAGACAGCTCTCCCAACTTTGGGACAAGCCCCCAGATGTTAGTAAGGAAGACTTTGCAGGGTCGACAGGGCTGGGTTTGCCATTGTCATTTCCGGCGTCTAAGTCGATGCCGGGCGGTCCGTCCGGTTTCATTCCTTTTTATTGACTTCGTAATTGTTAGGTACAACTGTGTGGCTTGCTCGGCCATGTAAAAGTTAACCACATTGCTGTGGGTCTGGAGTCACATGTAGGCCAGACAAGGACAGTAGATTTCCTTCCCTAACGGGCATTAGTGAAACACCAGATGGGTTTTTACAACAATCGACAATGATTTCATGGCCATCATTTAGACCAGCTTTTAATTCCAGTTTTATTAATTAAATTCAAATTCTACCTTCTGCTGTGGTGGGATTCGAACCCATGTCTCCAGATCAATACTCTGGATCACTAGTCCAGTGATAATACCACTACGCCACCTCGAATTATGCTTTCCCCTACTTTTAAGCTCCACATTTTATTCCTAGTTCGTCAGTTTATAGACTTTGTAAAACTGCTTTTCAATTCTTTCCCTGTCACAGTTTTTAATATCATATTGGCGTGCATACAGGTGCATGACTTTGAACAAAAGAACCATTTTGAATTCTCTGTACAGCCTATACCAATGACTCCATTGTATTTTTGTTTGTTCTTGGGATGTGGCCACACTGGCAAGCCAATATTTCTTACAATCCCTATTTACCCTGTGACATTATAAGCCAATCATATTGTATGGGACTGGAGTCACATGTAGGCCAGACCAGGCAAGGTTGGCAGGTTCTTTTCCCTGAAGGACATTAGTGAACCAGCTGGGTTTTCACAGCAATCCAACATCTTTCATGGCCATTTTTTGATGCTAACCCACAAATTACAAAATTTATTTAATTCAAGCGCATAACATGCCAGGTTGAATTTCAAATCACATAATTTTTGTTGCTGGTCTAATTCCATAGCCACTAGGCTATCATACCATAAGCATGCCCTGCCAGACCATACCATGCCATGTTGCACCATACTGTACTTCCATACTCAAATATCTGCGTAGTACCAATGGCCATTGGGACAGTCTACACCTGAACCGTGCCTTGGCTGCTGTTCCAGTGAGCTGCATAACTAGGGAAGTAGAGAGGGTTTTAAACTAAATGGTGGGGGCAAGGGATCAAATTTGGGAAGGTGTGGTAAATCAAAGAATAGCAACAAGGCAAGAGAGGAAGGTATTAATATGGGAAATGATAAACAGACCCATGACAGAGAGTACAAAACTAGGAGTAAATCAGCAGATAAGGCTAGAGGTTACAGAAATAATAAAAGGACAAAACTAAAGGCTCTGTATCTGCACGCAAGTAGCATTCAAAACAAAACAGATGAACTGATAGTGCAAATAGAAATAAATAAGTACGATCTGATAGCCTTACAGAGACATGGTTGCAGGATGACATAGATTAGGACTTGAATATTGAAGGGTACATGATATTTAGGAAGGACAGGAAGCTAGGAAGAGGTAGAGGGGTGGATCTGTTAATTCATGATGGTATTAGGACAATAGAGAGGGATGGCCTATGTTCAGGAAACCAGGATGTAGAAGCGGTTTGAGTAGAGATGAGAAATGATAAAGGCAAGAAGTCACTCATGGGAGTGGTGTACAGGCCCCCTAACAGTAACACATGGTTGGACAGAGTAGAAAGGAAGAAATAATGGGAGCTTGTCAGAAAGGTACAGCTATAATCATGGGGTATTAGAATCTACATGTAGACTGGAAAATTCAAAGGTAGCCTAGATGAAGAGTTTATAGAATGCTTCTGGGATAGTTGTGGAGCCAACCAGAGAGCAGGATATTCTAGAGCTGGTATTGTGCAACGAGATAGGATTAATTAATGACCTCATAGTGAAGGTGCCCCTAGGTAGCAGCAATCATAATATGATTGAATTTTACATTCAGTTTGAGGGAGAGAAGAATGTGTCCAAAACTAGTATTTTAAACTTAAATAAGGGCAATTATGAGGACATGAAAGCAGAGCTAGCTAAAGTGAACTGGCAAATTATGTTAAGTGATAGGTTAATAGAGATGCAGTGGCAGACATTTAAGGGGATATTTCAGAATACACAGATAGATACATTCAAACAAGGAAGAAAAGTTCTATGGGGGAGGAGACTCACTATCCATGGTGGACGAAAAAAGTTAAAGATTATATCAAGCTTAAAGAAAAAGCATATAATTGCGCAAAGATGGGTGGCAGGTCAGAAGATTGGACAGAATATAAAAAACAGCAAAGAATGACTAAAAGATCAATAAGAAGGGAGAAATTAGAGTACAAGAGAAAGCTAGCTAGAAATATAAAAACAGATAGTAAGAGTTTCTATAGATATTTGAAAAAGAAAAGCATTAACTAATTGAGTGTTGGTCCTATAGAAAGTGAGTCTGGGGAATTAATGAGGGAAAATGAGATGGCAGATGAATTGAACAGGTATTTTGCATCGGTCTTCTCTATAGAGGATACAAGTAACATCCCAGAAATAGCTATAAATCAGGAAATGGCAGGGAGGCAGGAACTCAAGAAAATTACAATCACCAGAGAAGTGGTACTGAGCAAATTGTTGGAGCTCTGGGCTGACAAGTCCTAGGGTCCCAAAAGAAGTGGCTTGTGAGATGCGTTGGTTTGAATTTTCCAAAATTCCCTAGATTCAGGGAAGGTTCCATTAGATTGGAAAATAGCGAATGTAACTCCTTTATTCAAAAAGGGAGGGAGATTGAAAGCAGGAAACTACAGGCCAGTTAACTTAACATCTGTCTTAGGAAATATGTTAGAAGTTATTATTAAAGACGCAGGGCATTTCGAAAAATTGAAGGTACTCAGGCAGAGTCAACATGATTTTGTGAAAGGGAAATCATGTTGAACCAATTTATTGGAGGGGTCACATATCAGCATGGACAGAAATTGGCTAGCTAACAAGAAACAGAGGGTTGGCATAAATGGGTCATTTTCTGGTTGGCAAGATTTAACAAGTTGTGTGCCACAGGGATCAGTGCTGAGGCCTCAACCTTTTACAATTTAGATAAATGACTTGGTTGAAGGGACCAAAGGTATGGTTGTTAAATTTGCTGATGACACAAAGAAGGATAGGAAAGTAAGTTATGAAGAGGACATAAGGAGGCTGCAAAGGGATATAGATAGGTTAAGTGAGTGGGAAAAGATCTGGCAAATGGAGTATAATGTTGGAAAATGTGAAATTGTCCATTTTGGCAGGAAGAATATAAAAGAATCATATTATCTAAATGGTGAGAGATTACAGAGCTCTGAGATGCGGAAGGATCTGGGTGTCCTAGTGCATGAATCACAAAAGGTAAGCATGCAGGTTCAGCAAGTAATTAGGAAAGCTAATAGAATGTTATTGTTTATTGCGAGGGGAATTGAATACAAAAGTAGGGAGGTTATGTTTCAGTTATACAGGGCATTGGTGAGACCACATCTGGAGTCCTGTGTATGAGTCTCCTTATTTATGGGTCTCCTTATTTAAAGAAGGATGTAAATGCATTGGAAGCAGTTCAGAGAAGGTTTACTAGACAAATACCTGGAATGGGCGGGCTGTCTAATGGGGAAAGTTTGGAAAGGCTAGGTTTGTATCCGCTGGAGTTTAGGAGAGTAAGAGGCGACTTGATTGAAACATATGAGATCCTGAGGGTTCTTGACAGGGTGAATGTGGAAAGGATGTGGGAGAATCTAGAATCTAGAACTAGGGGTCACTATTTAAAAATAAAGGGTTGCCCATTGAAGACAGAGATGAGGAGAAATGTTTTCTCTCAGAGGGTCGTGAGTCTTTGGAACTCTCTTCCTCAAAAGACAGTGGAAGCAGAGTCTTGAAATATTTTGTAGGCAGATGTAGGTAGATTCTTGATAAGCAAGGGGGTGAAAGGTTATTGGAAGTAGGCGGGAATGTGGAGTCGAGATTACAATCAGATCAGCCATGATCTTATTGAATGGTGGAGCAGGCTCGAGGGACCGAGTGGCCTACTCCTGCTCCTAATTTGTATGTTCGTATGACACATGATCAAAATGAGTGGAGATTTACACAAAATGATAAGCAGCCTGGGAACTACCTCTAAATATTGGAACAGGTAGCAGGAAATATTTAAGGTTGCCAACACCATTATAACATTAGAGGTAAAGGAATAAGCAACATCAGTATTCTGCAAGCCACTGATTGCAACACCCAGTGTTTGGAGAAAATAAGAGAAAGTGAGCTGCTGCTGTTGCTGCTAAATGTAGTCTGAATGAAAAACAAATGTGCCAGAAAAAGGTTGGTTGGTTGGCACCCTTCCACCTATGTAAGATGATGGAAATGCAGCAAACAATCTATTTAAGTGGGGTATCTTGTCTTGGTGCACCTTTGTTAATGGCTGTGAAGGCCAATCCTTGAGAGGCAGGTACTGCCACAAGTGTTGCATGTGAAGCTGCCAAATAACACTGTCAGTTGTTGTTTTCGGTGTTGGCACCTGTAGCTGCTGTAGCCACTTGTCATTGTGGTAGTGCAGCCAGTCCACAGGGTGTGTCACTATTTCCCTATTTTTCCAGATAGTGACTCCCAGTTGTGATAGTTGACATTTAGGGCTTTCAAATCATGCTTGAAAGCATCATTGAAGTGGAGCTTTCGACACCCCACTGGTCGTCCGGCCCCGGCTACCTCACCATACAGAAGGTCCTTGAGTTTGCAACCGTCTTCCATCCTGTGGGTGTCCAATCCACCGAAGCTGCCTCTGTTTGACTAGTGCCAACACGCTTGGGAGCTCCGACTTTGAGAGGACTGGCTCATTTGTGATTTTTGTCCTGCCAGGATATGCTCATAATGCGTCGCAGACAGCAAAGATGGAAATTATTCAGCTTCTTTTCCTAGTAGCTGTAAGTCACTCATGTTTCACAGCCATACAGCAAGGTGCTGAGAACACAGGCCTTATACACCATCAGCTTGGTCCTAAGGGTCAGCTTGGTGTTATCCATGTGAATTTCATGAGTTAGCTAAAGGTGGTAGCTGCTTTCCCTACATGTGTATTGAGCTCTGCATCAAGGGACAGATTGTCCGTCACCGTGGACCCAACATAGCAGAATTTGCTAACCACTTCCAGTGGGTTATTATTTAGATTGATCAGGGGTGGAGATGCAACACCTTATCCCATGACCAGGACCATGGTTTTCTTGATGATTATAGCCAAGGACACTTGGTTAATAACACAATAAACAGAGAATTTATTCACAAGAGTAGCTTCAATTTTCATCCACCTTTAACTTGGCCAGCATCAAAAACATGCAACGTTGGAGGAAATAGAAAGACAAGTTGGCTGTCATCTCTTTATGATAAAATGTATTTCAAGAGGATGAACATGGACCAGACCCTAAGACTGAGCATGAGATGAAGCAGTTTGTTTGAGAAACATGAAAAATTAGCTGCGTGATGATAGCATTGTGTACATGATAAAATATCCTTGATAAAAAGTTCAAAGTGAGCATCATTTCAGAAGGCATACTAATTTTTCCTTCCAATGCCATGTAACAACAGGCACTTCGGAACAGGAGGCCATTCAACCTTTAGTTTAGTTTAGAGATACAGCACTGAAACAGGCCCTTCAGCCCACCGAGTCTGTGCCGACCATCAACCACCCATTTATACTAATCCTACACTAATCCCATATTCCTACCACATCCCCATCTGTCCCTATATTTCCCTACCACCTACCTATACGAGGGGCAATTTATTATGTTCAAGCCTATTTTGCCATTCAATTAGGCCACATATATAAAGAGCAAGAGGGTAACTAGGGAAAGGGTTGGCCCACTCAAGGACAGAGAAGGGAATCTATGTGTGGAGCCAGATGAAATGGGTGAGGTACTAAATGAGTACTTTGCATCAGTATTCACCAAAGAGAAGGACTTGGTGGATGATGAGCCTCGGGAAGGGAGTGTAGATAGTCTCAGTCATCTCATTATCGAAAAGGAGGAGGTGTTGGGTGTCTTGCAAAGCATTAAGGTAGATAAGTCCCCAGGGCCTGATGGGATCTATCCCAGAATACTGAGGGAGGCAAGGGAAGAAATTGCTGGGGCCTTGACAGAAATCTTTGCATCCTCATTGGCGACAGGCGAGGTCCCAGAGGACTGGAGAATAGCCAATGTTGTTCCTTTGTTTAAGAAGGATAGCAAGAATAATCCAGGAAATTACAGGCCAGTGAGCCTTAGGTCAGTGGTAGGGTAATTATTGGAGAGGATTCTTCGGGACAGGATTTACTCCCATTTGGAAACAAACAAACTTATTAACGACTGGCAGCATGGTTGTGTGAAGGGGAGGTCGTGTCTCACTAATTTGATTGAGTTTTTTGAGGAAGTGAGGAAGATGATTGATGAAGGAAGGGCAGTGGATGTTATCTATATGGACTTCAGTAAAGCCTTTGACAAGGTCCCTCATGGCAGACTGGTACAAAAGGTGAAGTCACATGGGATCAGAGGTGAGCTGGCAAGATGGATACAGAACTGGCTCAGTCATAGAAGACAGAGGGTAGCAGTGGATGGGTGCTTTTCTGAATGGAGGGATGTGACTAGTGGTGTTCCGCAGGGATCAGTGCTAGGACCTTCACTCTTTGTAGTATATATAAATGACTTGGAGGAAAATGTAGCTGGTCTGATGAGTAAGTTTGCGGACGACACAAAGGTTGGTGGAGTTGCGGATAGTGATGAGGATTGTCAGAGGATACAGCAGAATATAGATCGGTTGGAGACTTGGGCGGAGAAATGGCAGATGGAATTTAATCCGGACAAATGTGAGGTAATGCATTTTGGAAGGTCTAATGCAGGTGGGAAGTATACAGTAAATGGCAGAACCCTTAGGAGTATTGACAGGCAGAGAAATCTGGGTGTACAGGTCCACAGGTCACTGAAAGTGGCAACGCAGGTGGATAAGGTAGTCAAGAAGGCATACAGCATGCTTGCCTTCATCGGTTGGGGCATAGAGTATAAAAATTGGCAAGTCATGCTGCAGCTGTACAGAACTTTAGTTAGGCCACACTTAGAATATTGCGTGCAATTCTGGTCGCCACACTACCAGAAGGACGTGGAGGCTTTGGAGAGGGTACAGAAGAGGTTTACAAGGATGTTGCCTGGTCTGGAGGGCATTAGCTATGAGGAGAGGTTGGATAAACTCGGGTTGTTTTCACTGAAACGACGGAGGTGGAGGGGCGACATGATAGAGGTTTACGAAGTTATAAGCAGCATGGACTGAGTGGATAGTCAGCTTTTTCCCAGGGTGGAAGAGTCAGTTACTAGGGGACATAGGTTTAAGGTGCGAGGGGCAAAGTTTAGAGGGGATGTGCGAGGCAAGTTCTTTACACAGAGGGTGGTGAGTGCCTGGAACATGCTGCCAGGGGAGGTGGTTGAAGCAGGTACGATAGCGACGTTTAAGAGGCATCTTGACAAATACATGAATAGGATGGGAATAGAGGGATACGGTCCCCGGAAGTGCAGAAGGTTTTAGTTTAGGCAGGCATCAAGATCAGCGCATGCTTGGAGGGCCGAATGGCCTGTTCCTGTGCTGTACTGTTCTTTGTTCTTTGTTCTTATGACTGCTCTGTATCTTGACTTCTTTTATCCGCCTTGACTCCATATCCCTTAGTAACCTAACAAAAAGCTATCATTCTCAGTTTTTAGAATTTTCACCTGTACTAGCTTCAACAGCTTTTTGGGAGATTAAGTTCCAAACACTTAGAGCAATAACATTAGAACTATGTAAAAAGAAAGAAACTGGAATTGGAAATACACACAAACATACGAATTAGGAGCAGGAGTAGGCCACTCGGCCCCTCGAGCCTGCTCCGCCATTCAGTGTTCATGGCTGAACTGATTTCTCCACATTATCACCTACCCCCGATAACCTTTCACCCCCTTGCTTATCAATAATCTGTCTAGCTCTGCCTTAAACATATTCCAAAACCCTACTTGCCCTGAGGGTATAAAGAGTCAGTCATATAATGTAGGACTGCAGTCACATGTAGGCCAGTCCAGGTAATCATTTCCCTGAAAGACATTAGCAAACAAGCTGGATATTTATGACAGTCCAGAAGTTTTCACGTTCATTTTTGATACTAATCCACAAATTACCAATCTTATTCAATTCAATTGCACGTTTATTATGTAATGCTGACAGCTACAGAAGATGGTGACAAGCTACCACCATTTACAATATCACTACCCAAGGACAAAACGCCATCTGGCTTATATTGTGTGGTCACAGGAAAAGGGCTCGCTGGCAGAGGATTTAATGCAGGACTCAGGATGATATTAAAGGCCTTGCATTATGCTACACAAATATGCTGTCTGAGCATCTTTGTCAATGTGTCAGCTGTGACTCAATGGTAGCACTCTCACCTCGGAATCAGAAAGTTCTGAGTCAAGTCCCACTCCAGGAACTTGAGCACAAAATCAAAGCTGACACTCTAGTGCAGGACTGAGGGAATCTTTCAGATGAGACATTAAACCAAGGCCCTGACAGATAAAAGATGTAAAAGATCCCATGGCACTATTCAAAGAAGAGCAAGGGAGTTTTCCCTGGTCTCCTGGCCAATACATATCTGTCAACCAACACTAAAAACATTGCTGTTTGTGAGATCTTGCTGTGTGCAAATTGGCCACTGTATTCTACATTACAACATTTTTTGCTGCAATTGAAGGGGGAGGGGATATCAGAAATTGAGTGATACTGGAGATTCACTCCCTACGATTCTGATAGAAATCCAGATTGAAAGTCTTCTGACTGTAAAAGACACATCATAAGCCTTAGATCGCCATCAGCTACCTCCTAACCAGTGTGGACACTGCACACAACTGCCCACAAAATGCCAAATAGAACAGACATTAACATGATGGTAATAAAAATATTCAAAATTGAGTAGGTGGTCTTTAGAGGTTAAAGTGAAGTCATGTTGTTTGGGCGAAATTAAGGGGCCTTTCCTCTGCATCTGCTTGTACTGTGCCCATCCTGGGAGTGTATGACACATAAGGGGAAACAAAGAGTTCTATGCATCAAGACTGCCCCCCCCCCTACTCGATGAGTGCAAAAACAAAAATAAAGGCCCCAATAATAACCACAAGACAGGAAGAGAGCAGGATGTGTTTTTACAGATAGGAAACCTGGAAGTAAGGGTTTTCTGCAGGTCCTCTCACATTTAATGGCAGGGCCTATTTAAAATTTTTTCAGCAGGTTTCCACCCACCTGTAGCCAAATTGGAGGTGGGTGGGGAATGGTTTACAGATGAGTTGGGGTCATGTTGCAGGTGGTTAGGGGTCAAGTTGGAGGTGGGTTGGGGTCGAGTTAGAGGTAATTAGAGGTCGAGTTGGAGGTGGTGAGGGGTCAGGTTAGAGGTGGTAGGGGGTCGAGTTGGAGGTGGTTAGGGTCTGGTTGGAGGTGGTGAGGGGTCGAGTTGGAGGTGGTGGGGTCAGGCTGGAGGTGATTAGGGGTCAGGTTGGACCTGGTTTAGGATTGGGTTAGAGGTGGTGAGGGGTCAAGTTGGAGGTGGTTAGGGGTCGGGTTGGAGGTGGTTAGGGGTCAAGGGAGTTGGGTTGGGGTCGGGTTGGAGGTGGTGAGTGGTCGAGTTGAAGGTGATTAAGGGTCTAGTCGGAGGTGGGTTGGGGTTGGGTTGGAAGTGGTGAGGGGTCGAGTTGGAGGTGGTTAGTGGTCGAGTTGGAGGTGGTTTGGGGTCGAGTTGTAGGGCTGTTGAGTCGTGTTGGAGCTGGTTTGGAATTGGGCTCGAGGTGGTGAGGGGTCGGGTTGAATGTGGGTTGAGATTGGGTTGTCCATTTTTAAATTTTTAACCTCTCACCCACCTAGGAGGGTTACAATTCCCCCAAAGTTCCAAATCTTTATAGATGGTCTCAAAAGAAATTAGGAACGAGAAGACTAATTTTGTGTTTCAAATTCAGACCCTCTCAGGAATGTTTTATAAAGATTCTGCCTCTGACAGTGAAACTGAAGAGCAAGCAGAAATCTCTCTTAATCCAATTCACTGTTACAGATTCGTGATCTCTGTTTTTCACCTGTACTGGTTTCAGTTATTGCATGTAACATCTGCTATCTGTTGTGTACTCAAAAATGCAAAAGTTGGTAAGATTTAAGTTTATAGCTGTTGCACCATTGCTCCAGGAATTGCTGGTCACATTACCCATGTTACGATCAGTCAACAATTGCAAAATGATTCTCATCTTTGTCCTCCAGCAGCATCCAGTATTATCAGCACTGAACAGATACAAATAAAAGAATCAATAATCAGATTGGTCTTTCACTAGTACATTAATAAATTAGTACACGTTGATTCTCCACCATTCTTTATCTATCTTGGGCCCCATCCAGTGGACATTCAGTGAAATTTCAGCAGAAGAAAAAAAGTCGATCCTTAATCTTGAATGTACTTAACACAAAGTTTCAAAGTGCACTGCTTCATGACTAAGTGTTTGGTAAACTGTTGGGAGACAGGAAATGTATCCGTGTTGCTTTCATCATGATGCTGTGATCATACCATGTGTTTGCTCAAAACACAAGGTTTGCAAATGACTTTTTCATGAAGACAGCATCCTTTAGAAAGTTTAGGCCCTAATTCAGGTAAGGTCAATGTAAAATTATCCACAAGTGCAGAGTTATACCTTCAAATCTGCTTTGAAGGAAAATCTTAGGTATCAGTGGTGAGAACAGTAATAGCTGTTTCAGATTAGATTACATTTAAAAGAAGGAGGAAAAGTATAGCAGTGGTTCAATGTTTTGAAGCACTATGGATTGGATGAAGAAGCTTAGACCTTTCACTCCACAGAAGTTTCAATCTCAACCATGTTCCTTTGGGTGGGGAGGGTGGGAATAGGCAGCAGGCACCATTTTGGATGATGGGCAGGACAAAGAAATCAGAGGGCTCTTGCACATTCCTGGTAAGAATGGCATTTGGCCCATCTTAATTCATCAATCCAGAACAACCCTAAGCTGCCCATTTGCTGCACCTAATTATTCTCTCAATAACTCCAAGCCTTTGCCTCCACTATTCTGCTTAGGAGTCCATTCCAAGCACCAATCACTCTCTGCATGAAGAGCTTTCTGATACTGGCCCTAAAGTTAGATTTCATTACTTTGTACCTGTGTCCCATTGTCCTACTTCCAAAGTTTAACTTGCAATAGTATTGAAGATTAACTTTTTCCTATCCCAGTTACATGTCTGTACAAAATTACTTCTCTGATGCCTTCTTTTCAGAATGAAAATTCCAGGTCTCTCCACTCTTTCCATATAATGTAGACTACGTAGCATAAGGGATCAACTTCATAGCTCTTAATCTGCACTGCCGTAGCAAAGAACAAAGAACAAAGAACAGTACAGCACAGGAACAGGCCATTCGGCCCTCCAAGCCTGCGCCGATCTTGATGCCTGCCTAAACTAACACCTTCTGCACTTCCGGGGCCCTTATCCCTCTATTCCCTTCCTATTCATATATTTGTCAAGATGTCTCTTAAACGTCGCTATCGTATCTGCTTCCACCACCTCCCCTGGCAGCAAGTTCCAGGCACTCACCACCCTCTGTGTAAAAAAACTTGCCTCGCACATCCCCTCTAAACTTTGCCCCTCGCACCTTAAACCTATGTCCCCTAGTAACTGACTCTTCCACCCTGGGAAAAAGCTTCTGACTATCCACTCTGTCCATGCCGCTCATAACTTTGTAAACCTCTATCATGTCGCCCCTCCACCTCCGTTGTTCCAGTGAAAACAATCCGAGTTTTTCCAACCTCTCCTCATAGCTAATGCCCTCCAGACCAGGCAACATCCTGGTAAACCTCCTCTGTACCCTCTCCAAAGCCTCCACGTCCTTCTGGTAGTGTGCCGACCAGAATTGCACGCAATATTCTAAGTGTGGCCTAACTAAGGTTCTGTACAGCTGCAACATGACTTGCCAATTTTTATACTCTATGCCCCGACCGATGAAGGCAAGCATTTGAATGTCTGCCTAGTTTGGTGGCAGCTAGAACAGAACACAGAAATCAAGGCATGGTCTGATCCCAGCACTATACATAAGAACAGGAATAGGCCATTTAGCGCCTCGAGCCAGAGTACAACAGCAGAAAGACTCCAGGCAGGGGGAGTCAGCAGCACCGCAGTAGAGCAGCAGAGGGACTATAAGCAGCAGGAGTCAGCAGCACAGGGACTACAGGCAGGGGGAGTTAGGTGCTTGATGGCCGGCACAGACACGATGGGCCAAAGGGCCTGTTTCTGTGCTGTATAACTCTATGACTCTATGACTCTAACACTCTTTTCTCATACAGTATAAATTGTTGCTCCATTTGAAATTTGATATTCCTGCGTATGTCCTGATGAGTGCAAGACGAAAAGTCTTGCATGTCTCTTTCATCAGCAATAATCAAGTTCTGTACTACCAAGTGACTGACTGATGAACTCATAGGAGAGTTGTTAGTAGGGCAAGGGGAGGTTACAAAGATAGTGAGGGGTAATAGTGAGGTTAAAAAAACTAAAAGGTGATGTCAGCAGTAGGAAAGGTGCTGATTGGTGAGCAGCTGGTGAGTTTTTTTTATAAGTCTTAGTAACTTTTTAGCTTATTCCTGTTAGGTTTAGTTAGTCTGAAAAACTGAGGCATGGCAGGGCACCTCAGTTTGATGGAATGCACATCCGGTTCCATGTGGGAACTCAAGAAAACTTCTCATGTCTTGGAAAACCACCGGCTGAATTTAGTGAAACCGCCGTGGGTCCCGGTGGCAGACCCAGAAATGGGCTCTGTCGTCGCTTGTCACATGTGTGACCAGCCCACTGTGATCATGTGCTGGGCAACCAATTATCATAATGGAAGCGCAGGGCCCATCCAATTACATGACGGGGGCGAGCAGTGAGGCGTCAATGATGCCGTCAGTGGAGACGGCACAGGTGCTGGTGCCATCTTTAAAGCACTGCCAGCCCTGCTTAAACTGCCGCTTTACTGACTGAAATAAAAGCTAAATACTGCAGATGCTGGATGCTGGCAATTTCTAGTTTCCTAGCCCTAACCAGCTCCTCTTCATTATGGATGCCCAAACTCTCGACATCTCCATCCTCCATCAGGATGGTTTGAGGGCTCTCCACTTCTTCCTTGAACAGAGGCCCAACCAGTCCCCGTCCACCACCACCCTCCTCTGCCTGGCTGAACTTGTTCTTACATTGAACAACTTCTCCATCAACTCCACTCACTTCCTTCAAAGAAAAGGTGTTTCTATGGGCACAGGCATGGGCCCTAGTTATGCCTGTATTTTTGTGGGATATGTAGAACATTCCTTGTTCCAGTCCTACTCAGACCCCCTCCCTCACCACATTTTCCGGTACATTGATGACTGTATCGGTGCCATTTCCTGCTCTCGCCTCGAACTGGAAAACATCATCAACTTTGTTTGCAATTTCCACCCTTCTCTCACCTTTACATGGTTTATTTCCGACACTTCCCTTCCCTTTCTCAACTTCTCTGTTTCCACCTCTGGGAATAGGCTGTCCACTAATATTCATTATAAGCCCACCGACTCGCACGGCTACCTCGACTACACTTCTTCACACCCTGCTTCCTGTAAGGACTCCATCCCATTCTCCCAGTTTCTTCATCTCTGACGCATCTGTTCTGATGATGCAACCTTCCACAAAAGCGCTTCTGACATGTCTTCCTTTTTCCTCAACCGAGGATTCCCCCCACTGTGGTTGACAGGGCCCACAACCGTGTCCGACCCATTTCCTGCACTTCTGCCCTCACCCCTTCCCCTCCCTCCCAGACCCGCAACAGGGTTCCCCTTGTCCTCACTTTCCATCCCTCCACATCCAAAGGATCATCCTCCGCCATTTTCGCCACTTCCAGCATGATGCCGCCAGCAAACGCATCTTCCCCTCCTCTCCCCTGTCAGCATTCCGAAGGGATCATTCCCTTCGTGACACCCTGGTCCACTCCTACATCACCCCTGACACCTCATCCGCTTCCCACGGCACCTTCCCATGGAATTGCAGGAGGTGCAATACCTGTCATTTTACCTCCTCTCTCCTCACCATCCAAGGCCCCAAACACTCCTGGGTGAAATGGCTAGCTTCACCTATTGCTCATATTTTTGAGATACCTTACCCTTCCATGGTAATTAGAGTTAGATTGGACAATTTTCAGGTCCGAAAGTGGCGGCCTTTGGCCCTTTCATAAGTATGTGGATTACGCAGTGAGAAATAATCTGACTGGGGTAGCCATTATCCTGCAGGATCACTTTGATGCGCCCTATTTCGGCGTTAAGTTTGCATGGTGAGAGAATGGCTAAGGCCTTATTTACGAGATTGCCAATATAGCAAATCTTACCCACCTTACCAACCCTCGCTCTTGAAATGGAGCAGATGAATGAGCTCCCTTTCCTCGACGTGCTAATTGAGAAATCCACTAATGGGTTCTCTTCTGCTGTCTACCACAAGCCTATATTCACCGGTCAATAAACGTGTTGGGATTCCTACAGCTCCACGCGCTACAGGTTCCGGGGTTGTATTTTACAGGTGGTGGCCAATTATAGATGGTGGCCCGCCCCCAAGAGCTGCTGGTCCAATCAGAGAGCTGGTACCTCAGCAGCTTCAACAGCGCTACCAGAAGCTGGACTGCACCTGGAGGACAGCGGCGCATTGGTGAATGAGCGCCCTCAAAGGCAGCGAGGGCACCTCATTTTACAAGGCGCCCTCTCGGCGCAGCGGAAGACCCCCCCGCCCTGGTAAGATCCCAGCAGTGGCGGGAAAAGGCCCTTATTTGACCCTTAATAGGCCATTTAAGGGTCTCAATTTGCCTCCCATGTCCTTTCCCTATCGCCCTGCAAATTTTACTCTTCAGGTGCTTAGCCAATTCCTTTTTGAAAGCCATGATTGAATCTGCCTCCACCACATGTTCAGGCAGTGCATTCCAGATCCTAACCATTCGCTGTGTAAAAAAGTTTTCTCTCATGTCCAGAGGCACTCAAATACTCAATGACAGAAATTAGGGCCCCTGAAATGCCTTGTAATTAGAAATAATATTTAATAATGTAAAACACAAATATTTTTAAAACAAATTCTGCATTGGTGGAACAGACTCCCTACGGAGAATATGGAAGTAGTTAATAATGATTAATTCAAATGCAAATTAGAGAGATTTCTAATAACACTTTTGGATACAGTCTGCGAGTAATTTGAGGTATGACATATGGTAAGTGCAACATGCTTGGGAAGATTTTGGACCTATGGATCCCAGAGCTTTCCACCACCGGGCTCTTTCTCATGTCTTTCTGGGTCTGTTGCACACTAATTGATTGAGATTGATCACTATGATTAGTCAACAACTCCATTATCAGCCAGGTTGGTAGAAGGTAAACTAAATGGACCTAGACTGTTTTTCATCTAGCACTTCCTATATTCCTAAGTATAGTTAGTACTAGATGGGCTATGAAAATATGCCATTGAGCTAGTGAATGGATATGTAGTGATCTTGATCTATCCTGTTTTTATTCAGTTATTCTGTATATCAACGTTGTCCAACCTTTTTGCCTGGGGAACCACATTACAAATTTTGTCTTACATGGGGGGGCCGGTGACAATTTAGATAATGAAAGATAAAGGCATTAAAATTTATCTTACTATTAATCAAAAAAGCAACAAATATATATTTTTGTGAAGAAGCTTTAAATGAGAAGACTAATTTATTGAATTCCTTTCTCTTCACTATGTTGGACACTGATTTAGTGAGAAACCTGGCATTTTTTTGCTTGCACACGTAATCAATGTTTGCCTGCATACTTCTTGTAGCGATGCAGAGTATTCCGGATGTTCATTCTGTCAGGGGTAATCTTGATCACTCTCTCTCTCTCTCTCTCTCTCTCTCTCTCTCTCCCCCCCCCCCCCCCCATCTCTCTCTGATAGTTGCAGAGAGCGAGAACGCTCAGCAGATGATTGATCAGTTTTTTTTTAATCGCAAGTCAGTTTCACAACTGCTAACAGCGGGAACAGGCATTTCCCAACATCGGACAGATTCGAGGTTTTCCGGCGGGCTTTTAAAAAAATCCAGATCTATCCAAAGTTGGGAAGCTGCTGTTCCCGATGTCAGCAACTGTCAGCTGTGAAACTGACTTGCGATGTTTTTAAAAACGCGGTGTGCAAGAAGAAGCCAGTGGAAAATTTCCCATCTGCTGTCTTGGAACCCTGACGAGGATGAGGAATGGCCCCCAGTACAGTTTACATCCAAGGGCTAGTTGGAAACCTTTGGCGGGCCACATCCTGACCCATGGGCCTATGTTGGACAACCCTGCTGTGTATTGTCACACCCACATAAGGATAAATTATAGGCTGGATTTTACCGGCCCCCCCCACCCCCCAAGGCAAGATCAGAGGGGGGCACGGAGAATTGCAGTGGATGGCGGGGGAGGCAGCAGGGTGGAGGGCCTGTCGCCTCCCCATTGCACAGCAATCTTCGCAGTGGCGAGGTAGGCCAATGACAGCCTTCCCACCCAGAGGCAAATTGAGGCCCTTAAATGACGTATTAAGTGCCAATTAAGAGCCTCTTCCCACCGCTGCTGAGATCTTACCAGGGCGGCGGTGGTGGTGGGGGGTGGAGAGGGCCTCTGCCGTGCGGAGAGGATGCCTTGTAAAAGAAGGCGCCCTTCCTGCGGGCTTGGGAGGGAGTCACAAGAACACAAGAAATAGGAGCAAGAGTAGACCACATGGCCCATCGAGCCTGCTCCGCCATTCAAAATGGTCATGGCTGATCTTAGGATTCAACTCAACTTTCCCATCCACTCGCCATATCCATTGATTCCCGGAGAGACCAAAAATCTGCCTATCCCAGCCTTAAATGTATTCAACGATGGAGCATCCGCAACCCTCTGGGATAGAGAATTCCAAAGATTCACAACCCTTTGAGTGAAGTAATTTCTCCTCATCTCAGTCCTAAATGATCGGCCCCTTATCCTGAGACAGTGCCCCCATGTTTTAGATTCCCCAACCAGCGGAAATAATCTCTCAGTGTCTACCCTATTCAGCCCCTTCAGAATCTTGTATGTTTCAATTCGATCACCTCTCCTTCTTCTAAACTCCAGAGAATACAGGCCCAATTTATTTAGTCTCTCATCATTGGACAACTCCCTCATCCCAGAGACCAATCTAGTGAACCTTAGCAATTTGCCTCCAATGCAAGTATATCCTTCCTTAAATGTGGAGACCCAAAACTGCATGGTACTCCAGATGTGGTCTCACCAAAACCCAATTGTAGCAGTACTTCCTTATTCCTTATTCCTGTACTCCAATCCTCTTGCAGTAAAGGCCAATATGCCATTTGCCTTCCTAATTCCTTGCTGTACTTGCGTGTTAACTTTTTGCATTCCTTGTACAAGCACACCCAAGTCTCTTTGAACATCGACACTTACCAGTTTCACACCTTTTAAAAAATATTCTGCTTTTCTATTCTTACAACCAAAGTGCATAACTTCACACTTCCCTACAATATACTCCATCTGCCATCTTGTTGCCCGCTCAATTAACCTGTCTATATCTCTTTGCAGCCTCTCTGTGTCCGCCCTACAGCTTACCTTTCCATCTACTGTTGTAACATCAGCAAACTTAAATACATTACTCTCTGTCACTTCATCTAAGTCATTAATATCGATTGTAAATAGTTGAGGCCCCAGCACCAATCCTTGCGGCAGTTCACTATTTACTGTCTGCCAACTTGAAAATGCCCTGTTTATGCCCACTCTTTGCTTCCTGTCCATTAACCAATCATCTATCCATGCAAATATATTACCCCCAACTTCATGAGCCCTTATCTTTTAGATTTTTTTTAGATTTTTAGAGATACAGCACTGAAACAGGCCCTTCGGCCCACCGAGTCTGTGCCGACCATTAGCCACCCATTTATACTAATCCTGCACGAATCTCATATTCCTACCACATCCTCACCTGTCCCTATACTCCCCTACCACCTACCTATACTAGTGGCAATTTTATAATGGCCAATTCACCTATCAACCTGCAAGTCTTTTGGCGGTGGGAGGAAACCGGAGCACCCAGAGAAAACCCACGCAGGCACAGGGAGAACTTGCAAACTCCATACAGGCAGTACCCAGATTTGAACCCGGGTCGCTGGAGCTGTGAGGCTGCGGTGCTAACCACTGCGCCACTGTGCCGCCCCGCCGATTAACCTTTTCTGTGGCACCTTGTCGAACGCCTCTTGGAAATCCAGGTATACTATATCTACTGGTTCCTCTTTATCTACCGTATTAGTTACTTCTTCAAAAAACTCTAATAAATTTGTCAAACAGGATTTACCTTTTATAAAACCATGTTGACTTGTTCTAATCACACTATGCTTTTCTAAGTGCATTGTTAAGACTTCCTTAATAATAGATTCCAGCAATTTCCCAATGACTGATGTCAGGCTAACTGGCCTGTAGTTCCCTGTTTTCCCTCTCCCTCCTTTCTTGAAAAGCGGTGTAACATTTGCCAACTTCCAATCTGATGGGACCATTCCCGAATCTAAGGAATTTTGGAAAATCATAGTGAGTGCATTCATTATATCTGTAGCTATCAATTTTTTCCTTCTTCATGGGCAATTTATGGCCCACGGAGGACCCCCACCAGGAACCCATTAACCCCCTCGGACCACCCCTCCCCATGGACCGCAAGACCAACACCCCACCCCACCTCGTCGGGTTTTCCAGACTGGCAACAGCAACCCCGCCTCATTTACCTCTTCACTAATGTACCAGTGCTGGGCCTGGGTCCAAGGCCACTGCAGTACTGGCAGTGGCTACCGCTCCCGGTGGCACTGCCAATACTGCTGAGCTGCCAGCCTGGTGATTAGGTGGCAGGTCTTGGAGGAAGGATTCCCGTTCCTTTAAAGTCTTTAAAGGGATGGGGATCTCGCCTCCTAAAACTTTGACAAAAAAAGACAGGAGGATCACTCCAGGGAGAGGGAAAAGACAGAAGCGGGGCTCCCCCCACCTTTTCGGCCTACTGCTGGGAGCCCGCCTCCAGCACCAAATTCAGCCCTCTGAACTATATAATGAACTTATGAAAGAAACCCAAAACAGACACTTTCCTACAAAACAAAATGGAGACGTGAAGTCAGGTAATCTTATCCTGTATTGCTAATACACATGGAAACTGCAAGAACCCTGAGCCAATCTTCATGGCTGGACAAGCCTTGGAGAAGACATTAAAATGTAAATGACCCATTCTGTGTTAATGACTACTTCTATCCAACAAATTGGATTAACATTGGCATTGCAGACTTGGGGACTCCAAATTCAAACTCAGGAGAGTGGGTGTGAAAAAACTCCACTTTATCAAGATGCAATGAAGATGAGTGACACCATCAGACACCATAATGAGAACAATGAGAGAGAAACTCTGGTAACTTGACAGAAACCAAGTTTTAATAAGAGATCTGCTGGGCAGACAAAGCCAGGAGAAGAGAAAGAGATACATTTATGCCATCGAAGAGGCAGGACCCTGCCTAAGATTACCAGCTTTGAACAACAGGTAAGCAGCGACTAGAGTTTGGCTTTGAACTTCCTAGCTGAGAAATTGTACCAGGAATATAACAAAAGCAGTCTGCAGCAGCGCATCCGTCTCCCTGAACTTCCTAAGTCTTTCTTCACTGAATAAGAGAAAAGAATACAGGTCTGCACAATATCAAGTCTTCACCCCAGGGAAACGCAAGTTAAACAGAGGACACTTTTAAACCATCAGACCTAAATGTATGCTGTCTTTTAATCTATTATTTCTTGTGTGTGTGTGTATGTATCTGTATGCATGTGAGAGTGTGTGAAGTTACGTACATTTTTGGGTGTTGTATAATAGACATCTATCTTTCTTTTATACTTAAGAGAAAACTCGTCATTTACCTGTTTGTTGACCATTAAAACATTCAGGGAATAAAACACTTCTTTTAACAAAATGCTGCCTTCAGACAGTTGAGAGATGAAAAAGGCGCAACCATCTCTATCATCTCCCACCTGTCTGTAACTGATTAGAGACTTGTTGTCCGGGATTTGAAACATTTCATTAAATGAGTGAATTGTACATGTGAGGTAAATTGATTTTCTCATATTATTTTTACTGTGCTAAGTCATTTAAGACATGGCCACGTTCGACGCCAAAGTGGTTGTTGAACAGAAAGAGTTATCTTGGGGTGCATTAAATTCATTAAATGTTGAGGAATGAAAAGCTGTAGTTAACCAGGTGAGACTAACTTTAAGGCTGAAAGCAAGAAAGTCTGCAACCCTTAAAACTCCAGCTAGTTATTTTGATATTGTCCCAGAAACAGAAGAACAGGCATGGAACCTGAGACTGACAAAGTTGACAAAGTAGCCTTAGCTAGAATTCAAATGGAAATGCGAAGAATGGAATTAGAGTTTCAAAGGGAAAGAGAGAAAGAGGAAAGCGAGATGCAAAGAAAAAGAGAACAAAGACAAATGCAAATTAAAAAGAGATGCAAAGGTAGGGAGAGGCATGGTAGTTTGAGTTGGGTAAGGAAGGACTGAAATCCCAAAGTGAGGATACCGCCAACAATTCAAATACTGACCCTAATTCGGAGCAAAGCTTTGATCTACTGAGACACTCACGATTGGTGCCAAATTTAATGAGAATGAGTTCAAATCATATTTTATCTCTTTTGAGAAAATTACTCACTGGTTAAAGTGGCCAAAAGAGTTGGACCTTCCTTTTACAAAGCGAATTAGTAGGAAGAGCCCGTGAAGCTTACTCCATGTTGTCAGAAGAAAGCTCTTTAGATTATGAGCAAACCAAAATTGCTATTTTAAACGCCTATGAGTTAGTCCCTAAGGCATACTGACAAAAATCCAGAAATACTCAGAAAAGGCATGTTTAAATCTTCATTGAATGTGAGTGAGTTAAACACATGGCTTTCAATTGCTGGATGAGATCTCTGAAGTTAGAATGCTCGTATGAGAATTTATGAGAGGTGATCCGATTAGAGGAATTTTAAAATAGGATCCCCATTAACATAAAGACTCATATTGAGGAATAAAGGGTCACAAAAGTGAGGGATGCTGCTGAAATGGCAGACGATTAGGAACTCATGCACCAACTCTTTAATCAGGGCAAACCCTTCCCTAATAATCCACACAGATCCAGAAAGGACTGAAAGTGGGAAAGTGACAGGCAACGGGATGGTACTGAAAGGGAGAATAGAAGTGAGAACACAAGGAGCTCTTCACAGGTCAGGAAGGATGTTGCAGAGGGTAGGAATGACTCCCAAAACCCATGCATTCCCACTATGGTAAAGCAGGACACATGAAAGCCGACAGCTGTAAATTAAAGAGGAAGCTAGTGGGTTTTGTTGTGGTTCACAAGGCCAGTCCAGGAAAGGATTCTTTGACAAGTGGCAAGGCAGACCAGACCGTGGCCCTAACCATGGTGATGGAACCCTCTAGGAATACTGTCATGGGTGCAGTAAAACTGACAGCATCCACGAGGGTTACCAGGAATTTGTCTTAAAGGAAAGGTGTCCCCGTACCCCTGTAATGAGGTGAGCAAGTCAATTATCCTGCTCAGAGATACAGCGGCCAACCAATCTTTAACATAAGAACTAGGAGCAGGAGTAGGCAATTCAGCCTGCTCCGCCATTCAATGCGATCATGGCTGATCTCATCTCGGCCTCAACTCCACTTTCCTGCCCATTCTCCATAACCCTTCAACCCATTACTAATTAAAAATCTGCCTATCTCCTCCTTAAATTTACTTGATGTCCTGACATCCACCACACTCTGAGGTAGTGAATTCCACAGACTCATGACCCTTTGAGAGAAGTAATTTCTCCTCATCTCTGTTTTCAATCTGCTGCCCCTTATCTTAAAACGATGACCACTCATTCTAGATTTCCCCACAAGATGAAACATCCTCTCTATGTCTACTTTGTCAATCCCTTAATCATCTTATATACCTCAATTAGATCTCCTCTCATTCTTCTAAACTCTAGAGAGTAAAGGCCTAAACTGCTCAATCTCTCTTCAGAAGACAAACCCCTCAACTCTGGAATCAATCTAGTGAACCTCCTCTGAACTGCCTCCAGTGCAACTACATCCCTCCTCAAGTAAGGAGACTCAAAACTGTACGCAATACTCTAGGTGCGGTCTTACTAATGCCTTGTACAGTTGCAGCAACACTTCCCTACTTTTATATTCTATTCCTTTAGCAATAAATGCCAAAATTCCATTTGCCTTCCTTATTACCTGCTGTACCTGCATACTAGTTGTCAGCGAAACATGCACGAGGACAATCAGATCCCTCTGCACCGAAGCACTCTGAAGTTTCTCTCCATTTAGATAATAATTTGCCTTTCTATTCTTCCGACCAAAATGGATAACCTCACACATATCCACGTTAAACTCCAAATTTTGGCCCATTCACCTAACCTATCCATATCCATATGTAAATTTCTTATTGCAACTTACTATCCCACCTATTTTAGTGTCATCTGCAAATTTGGCTATATCCCTGCATAGAAATGATGGGTAAAGGCATGACCTTCCCACCAGAGAGCTCGGTGAATACAAAGGTTCTGGTAAAAGGCATTGAAGGTGGATACATGCCCGTCCCCCTATATTGGGTCCACTTACAGTGCGACCTTGTCTCAGGATCGGTTACGGTAGGGATTGTCCCTAGTCTGCCTGTGGCTGGAATGGACTTGCTGTTGGGCAATGATTTGGATGGGGGTAGACTGATAGCCTCCCCAGTAGTCTTAGACAAGCTAAATGGGAGATGGAACAGTTACAGGAGGAAGTCCCTGGAATATTCCCTGACTGCGTAGTGACCAGTGTCCGGCTAAGGGAGCTCTGCTAGAGTGAGCTGAGCTAGTGATTCTGGCAGATGGCCAAAGGTCTGGGTGGCCAAAACTTTTCTCGGGGATTTAGGAGAAGAGGTATTCAGCAGATCCTCCTTGATTGTGTCTCAGCAGGCAGACCCTGACTTAAAAATATATAGTGCAGACTGCCTATTCTGAGGCAGAGGCAGAAGGAGATCCTGAATGCTGTTACTTAAAAAAAAGGGTAGTGATGAGAAAGTGGAATCCTCTACAGTGACCTGTGGAGTGGACCTTTGCAGTGGACAGTGGTCCACCAAATTTTATTTTCCCCCAAATATCATAGGGAAATCTTGAGGATTGTCCAGGAAATCCTAATGGCTGGGCTCATGGGTATCCGAAAGACCCAGGCCCAGACAAGCCAGCACTTTTATTGGCCTCACCTCCACCACGATGTGGGTAAATTCTGAAGAACGTGCCATACCTGTCAGGTTGTTGGGAAATAACAGCCTTCAATCAAGCCCGCCCCACTAATATCCATACCTGTTTTCGAAGAACCCTTTAGCAGAGTTCTGGTAAATTGTGTGGGACCTTTACCTAGAACTAGAACAGGTTTTCAATATCTCTTAACAATCATCGATATGGCCACCCAATTCCCAGAGGCCATACCCGAAGAAAACTCACAGTAAAAGCCTTGGTCGAGGGGCTGACCCAGTTTTTCACCTGCTACAGGTTACCCAAAGAAATCCAATCAGACCAGGGATCTAATTTTATGTTCCAGGTATTCTAAGAGGTTATGCATAGCCTCAGCATCGAACAGCTAAAATCCTCAGCATACCACTCACAGTCACAAAGGGCTCTGGAACGTTTCATCAAACCCCTAAAACCATGATCAGAGCCTACTGCTGTGCGTACCCCCACGATTGAGAAAAGAGATTGGCTTTTCTGCCATCCGCCACTAGAGATACACCCAACAAATCAACAGGCTTCAGTCCATTTGAAGTGGTATGCTAACATGAGGGAAGAGGCCCACCCTTAAGCTGATCAAAGAAAAATTTCTAGATCAAAGGGAGGAAACCTCATTGTTAAATCATGTATCCGCCTTTTGCAAGCAATTTTTTAAAGCATGTGCTGTGGCTAAGGAACACCTCAAAGCCTCTTAGCAGGGCATGAAAAGGCAGGCAGACAGACATGCTGAGGCTTGGACTTTTAAACCAGGGCATCAGGTCCTGGTGCTGTTGCCATTACAGGGCAAACCTCTGAAAGCCAGGTTTAGTGGCCTGTACTGTGTGGGGAAAAAGATCACTGAGGTCAATTATTTGATTAACACCCAGACCAGAGAAAGAAACAACAGTTGTGCCGCATAAACATGTTAAAGAAATCTCATAATCACAAAGAAGGAAACCCAGTGAATGTATGCCAAGTAGTGAGGACAGTTGAGAATGGAAACCACAGTGAAGAGGAGCTAGGGGAAGAAGAGAACCTGAAAAATTCTCAGATTGAACCCCCTAATATGAAATTAGCTAACACAGAAATCTTAGGGAGGCCAGACACAGCATTTAATTATCTAATTGACGAGCAGAGGAAAGGCCGAGCAACACTGCTAAGAGAGTTTGGGGAAGTGTATAGGGAAAAACTGGGCTGATGCTCTTTGGCCATTCATGATGTGGATGTAGGGACACCTCCACCTATTAAACAAAACCCATATTAACTGAGCCCTGATAAATTGGCTCAAGTTCAAGAGGAGATCCAATACATGTTAGACAATGACCCAATCGAATCTAGTCAAAGCATCTGAAGTTCTCCTATTGCATCAGTACCCAAGGAGGACAGATCAAAGAGACGCTCTATTGACTATCAAAAAGTTAATGCAGTGACCCGAACAGCTTCATACCCAATTCCACGCATCGAAGACTGTATTGGTATGACTGGGTAGGCAACTCCGTTTACATCAGTAAAATTGATTTATTAAAAGGATGCTGGCAAGTCCCCATGACCACTAAAACTAAAGAAATCTCAGCTTTTATAACACCAGATGGCCTATTCCAATGCAAAGTCATGGCATTTGGTTTAAGGAACGCCCCAGCAACCTTTCAAAGACTGATGAATCAAGTGGTGGCTGGCTTAAACAGTTGTGTCGTCCACCTTGATGACCTGCTGGTCTATAGCGACACCTGGGAAGACCACCTAAATCACTTAAGGGCGTTATTCAAGGGTCTCCAAAGTGCTAACCTAGTGGCCAACTTAGTTAAAAGCAGGTTCGCAAAGGCCAAAGTGACCTACTTGGGACATGTTGTAGATCAAGGTCAGGTGTTGCCAAGAGCAACAAAAGTACAAGCCCTGATAGATTTCCCCGTTCCCAAGACCAAGAGAGAGATTCCCAGGAATGTGCGGTTTCTATAGAAAATTTGCTCCTAGTTTCAGCACCTGAGCTGCACCATTGACCGACCTATTAAAGAAAAATGTTAAGGTAGTGTGGCAGAAGGCTTTTGAGAAACTGAAAGCTACACTAACAAATGAACCCATATTAGCAGCATCGAACTTTAATCGACCCTTTAAGGTGGCTGTTGACGAGAGCTATGTGGGGAGTCGGGGCCGTCTTACTCCAAGAAAATGACTTGGGTATTGAAAGACCAATTGGCTATCTTTCAAAAAACATTAAATAAACATCAGCGTGAATATTCCACCATAGAAAAGGAGGCATTGGGACTACAGCTAGCAATTCTATATTTCGAGAGCTATGTTAATAATAGACGCAAAAAATGTTAATATACACTGACCACAACCCATTAACCATCCTGGAGAAATTCAAAGTTAACAACGCCAGGCTGTTCAGATGGGGGAGTTTAATTTAAAAATCAGGTTGGAAAAAAAATGTCATTGCAGACGCTTTGTCCAGAGTTTAAACAGACAATATACCACCAGCAATCTGTGGAAAGCCTAGTGACAGTGGCTGAGGAATGCATGTGAATGAATGCAGGCGAATGTTTACTATTATGTGTTTTCTTTTCTTTCTTTCTATGAAAAAATAAATGCCAAGGAATTTCACTCTTTTTTTGCAGGGAGGTGACATGTAAAGGCCTGCTCGGGTCTGCAATTGAAATCCGACCTGAGCCCGACAGAACCACATCCGACCCAAGCCCGATCCGGCCCCAGTCCTTTGATTTTTTTCCCACGCCTGACCCGACCTGACCCAACCCAACCACTGGAATGAAGTTGATTATATTAAAGAGGTTGTGCTCTACCTTGGATGGAATCGCTCACTCCAGATTAGTGCGGACTCCAGATGCACGTTTCCTGCTTTGACATCCTGGCTGTTACTGTGTCCGACCCGGCCCGACCCGACCCGAGCCCGAAAGCCGGACCCGGAAGAGTGACCTGCCCTGAGCCAAACCCGACACATGTCGTCAGGCCCGGTCGGTTTCGGGTTGGGTAGCCATGCTCCAGTGACACGCTCACATAAGGAGAAATTATGAACTACATAACGAACTTATGAAACAAACCCCACTTTTCCTACAAAACAAAATGGAGTCAAGAGGTCATAGAGTCATAGAGAGATACAGCACAAAAACAGGCCCTTTGGCCCACCGAGTCTGTGCCAACCATCAACCACCCATTTATACTAATCCTACATTAATCCCATTTTCCCTCTGACATCCCCACCTTCCTTCAATTCTCCTACCACCTACCTACACCAGGGGCAATTTACAATGGCCAATTTACCTATCGACCTGCAAGTCTTTGGCTGTGGGAGGAAACCAGAGCACCCGGCAGAATGACCATATCAGATGACCATATCCTGTATTGCTAATACAAATGGAAACTGCAAGAATCCCAAGCCAATTCTCATGTCCAGACAAGCCTTGGAGATGACATTACAATGTAAACGACCAATTCTGTGTTAATGGCTATTTCTCTCCAACAAATTGGGTTAACAATGACATTGCAGACTTTGGTGATTCCAAATTCAAACTCATGAGAGTGGGTATGAAAAAATTCCACTTTATCAAGAGGGAATGAAGATGAGTGACACTATCCGACATCATTTATGAGAACAATGAGAGAGAAACTCTGGTCACATGACAGAAACCAGGTTTTAATAAGAGATAGGGCAGCACAGTGGCGCAGTGGTTAGCACCGCAGCCTCACAGCTCCAGGAACCCGGGTTCGATTCTGGGTACTGCCTGTGCAGAGTTGGCAAGTTCTCCCTGTCACCGTGTGGGTTTTCGCCGGGTGCTCCGGTTTCCTCCCACAGCCAAAGACTTGCAGGTGATAGGTAAATTGGCCATTGTAAATTACCTGTTGTAAATTGCCCCTAGTTTAGGTAGGTGATCGGGAATATGGGATTACTGTTCTTTTTCTTTCTTTTCTTTCTTTTGGGCCTCCTTATCTCGAGAGACAATGGATACGCGCCTGGAGGTGGTCAGTGGTTTGTGAAGCAGCGCCTGGAGTGGCTATAAAGGCCAATTCTGGAGTGACAGGCTCTTCCACAGGTGCTGCAGAGAAATTTGTTTGTCGGGGCTGTTGCACAGTTGGCTCTCCCCTTGCGCCTCTGTCTTTTTTCCTGCCAACTACTAAGTCTCTTCGACTCGCCACAATTTAGCCCTGTCTTTATGGCTGCCCGCCAGCTCTGGCGAATGCTGGCAACTGACTCCCACGACTTGTGATCAATGTCACACGATTTCATGTCGCGTTTGCAGACGTCTTTATAGCGGAGACATGGGATTACTGTAGGGTTAGTATAAATGGGTGGTTGTTGGTCGGCACAGACTTGGTGGGCCGAAGGGCCTGTTTCAGTGCTGTATCTCTAAATAAATGAAATAAAAATAAATAAAATAAATATTCTGGACAGACAAAGCCAGGAGAAGAGAGAGAAATACATCTATGCCATTGAAGAGACAGGACCTTGCCTAAGATTAACAGCTTTGAACTACATGTCGGCAACAACTGGAGTTTGGTCTTGAACTCCCTGGCTGAGAAATTGTACCAGAACTTCGCCAGTGACCTTTGGCTGGAATATAACAAAAGCAGTCTGCAGCAGTGCATTCGTCTCCCTGAACCTCCCAAGTCTTTCTTCAGTGAACAAGAGAAAAGAATACAGGCCTTCACCATTTCAAGTCTTCACCCTGGGGAAACAGAAGTTACGCAGAGGACACTTTTAAATTATCAGACCTAAATGCATGTTATCTTTAAATCTCTATCTTTTTGTGTGTGTGTGTGTGCGTGCGTGCGCGCGCATGTGAGAGTGTATGAAGTTATGAAATTTTTCTTTTAAACTTATGAGAAAACCAGTCATTTGTCTGTTTGTTGGCCATTAAACTGCTCGTGGAATAAAACACTTTTTTTAACATCTCCAACCGTTATTGAAATGGATCGAATGGCCTTCTTCAACTGTTTATGAGATGGATCGAATGGCCTTCTTCAACCATTATTGAGATGGATCGAATGGCCTTTTTCAACTGTTCATGAGATGGGTCGAATGGCCTTCTTCAACCATTAGTGAGATGGGTCGAATGGCCTTCTTCAACCGTTAGTGAGATGGGTTGAATGGCCTTCTTCAACCGTTATTGAGATGGATCGAATGGCCTTCTTCAATGTTACTGAGATGGATTAAATGGCCTTCAGCCATAATTATCTTGTGAAGTGTCAATTAAATTTTGTTGCTCAGATGAAGACACTTCGTAATTCCCCTTAATCTGATTGTGAAGAAAAATATTTTATTTCCATTGATATTTTTCACGAGTACTACTGTTATTTTTTTTTTGCTTATGTTTAAATCAATTGCACAAGCAATTTTGAGTTAAAAATTTGTGACAGGTACAATTATTATATTTTTCTTTACTCTGTCTTCATTGCAAACTTTTACACACGAGTTTTCACTTGCCAACAATTGGAGCAGCAATTCACACCTTGACCAGTAGATGCCACCCTACCTCAGTGGCTGTTATATAGGTGCTTAGTAAGTCTCTAATTCAAATCAAGGTTTGTGGAGGATTGTATTATGGAGATTGGCACAGGTATTTCTAGAAGCCTAACAGTAGTGGTGTTCAATTTAATAAATGAAACATTCCCCAAAACATTTCTTGGCCTGGTAGCAACCTGTAATCATGGGTAAGCGTCTGTAAAAATATGTTTCTATAAGCATCTGAAAATGGGTTTCAATAAACATCTGTAAAATAGAATTTTATGAAAATTTACAAATGATTACTTTCATAAACATGTGTAAAATAATATTTTATAAAAGAATCAGTAAAATGGGCCTCTATAAACATCAGCAATAATGAGTTTTATAAATACCTGTCAATGGGTGCTATAAACATTTTGTAAAAATGGGATTCAATAAGCATCTGAAAAAATCGTTTCTATAACATAAGAACATAAGAAATAGGAGCAGGAGTAGGCCATTCAGCCCCTCAGCCTGCCCCGCCATTCAATAAGATCATGGCTGATCTGTCCCAGGCCTCAACTCCTCTTTCGGGCCTGCTCCGCCTAACCCTCGACTCCCCGAGATTTCAAAAATCTATCTACCTCCAACTTAAATACATTTAGTGACCTAGCCTCCACAACTCTCTGAGGTAGAGAATTCCAGAGATTCACCACCCTGAGAGAAGAAATTCCTTCGCATCTCAGTTTTAAATGTGTCCTGGTCCTGTAACTATGTCCCCTAGTTCGAGATTCCCCCACCAGTGAAAACATATTCTCAACATCTACCCTGTCGAGCCCCCTTAAAATCTTTTATGTTTCTGTAAGATCACCTCTCATTCTTCTAAACTCCAATGAATAAAGGCCTAACCTGTTTAGCCGTTCTTGATAAAACAACTCCTTCATCCCAGGAATCAGCCTAGTGAACCTTTTCTGAACTGCCTCCAATGCTAGTATATCCTTCTTTAAATATGGGGACCAAAACTGTACACAGTACTCCAGGTGTGGCCTCACCAACACCCTGTGCAGTTGTAACAAGACTTCCCTATTTTTAAACTCTAACCCCGTAGCAATAAAGGCCAGAATTCCATTTGTCTTCCTAATTACTTGCTGCACCTGCATGCTAACCTTTTGTGTTTTGTGTACAAGAACACCCAGATCCCTCTGTACTGCAGTATTTTGTAGTCTTTCTCCATCTAAATAATAATCTGCCTTTTTATTCTCCCTACCAAAGTGGATTACCTCACACTGTCCCACATTGAACACCATCTGCCATGTTTTTGCCCATTCACTTAACCTATCTATATCGCTTTGCAGATTATTTGTGGCCTCATCACAACATGCCTTCCCACCTATTTTTATATCGTCTGCAAATTTGGATACACTACACTCTATCCCTTCCTTTAAGCCACTAATATAGATAGTAAATAGTTGAGGCCCTAGGACCGATCCTTGTGGCACCTCACTAGTTACGGCTTTCTAACCTGAAAAAGGCCCATTGATCCCTACTCTGTGCCTTCTGTGTGTTAGCCAGTCCACAACCATTGCCAACACATTACCCCCAATACCCTGAGCTCTTATTTTGTGCAATAATCTTTTATGTGGCGCCTTATCAAATGCCTTCTGAAAATCCAAATACACTACATCTACTGGTTGTAAGTCTCTGCTTGTTATATCCTCAAAGAACTCTAACAAATTTGTCAGACATGATTTCCCTTTCACAAAACCATGTTGACTCTGTTAGATTGTATTATGTTTTTCTAAATGTCCTGCTATTTCTTCCTTAATAATGGACTCTAGCATTTTCCCAATGACTGATGTTAAGCTAACTGGTCTGTAGTTTCCTGCTTTCTGTTTCCCTCCTTTCTTGAATAGGGGTGTCACATTAGTGGTTTTCCAATCCGCTGGTACCCTACCGGAATCCAATGAGTTTTGGTATATTATGACCAATGCCTCCACTATCTCTGCAGCCACTTCTTTTAATACCCTTGGATGCAGGCCATCAGGTCCTGGCGACTTGTCTGCCTTTAGTCCCATCAGTTTGTCCAGCACCTTTTCCCTCATGATAGAGATTGTTACAAGTTCCTCCCTCCCATTTACACCTTGTTCATCTATTATTGTTGGGATGTTTATAGTGTCCTTCACCGTGAAGACCGATGCTAAATATTGGTTTAAATTATCTGCCATTTCCCTGTTCCCTGTTATTAATTCACCAGTCTCATCCTCTAAGGGTCCCATACTTACTTTAGCTACTCTCTTCCTTTTTATATACCCGTAGAAGGTCTTACTGTTTGTTTTTATATTTCTTGCCAATTTACTCTCATAATCAATTTTCTCCCTCTTGATTAGTTTTTTAGTCATCCGCTGCTGGTTTCTAAAAAATTCTCAATCCTCTGGCCTACCACTAGCTTTCGCTGCATTGTACGCCTTTACTTTTGATTTGATACTCTCCTTAACTTCCTTTGTTATCCACGGGTCAGTCATCGTTCTCTTCATGTCCTTCCTTCTGACTGGAATAAATGTTTGCTGAGTGTTGTGAAATATCTGCTTAAAAGTCTGCTACGTCCCCTGTAGTCTATCTTCCCAGCCCGCTTTGGAAAACCCTTTCTTCATACCTCTGTAATTGCCTTTGTTTAAGTTGAAGACACTGGTTTGAGACCCGGGTTGCTCACCCTCAAACTGAATTTGAAATTCTACTATATTATGATCGTTTCCCCCTAAAGGATCCTTAACTATGAGATCTCTTATTAGGATGATGCTATTAAGTTAAATTCAGCACAGAAGAGATTAAATCCAAATTATACAGCTTCTGAGAACATGGGTTAAATTCAGACGAAGTGACTGCTCAGAATAGTGCTTTCTGTATTTCACATCAGCTGGAGACAATGGAGATCTGTTATAACATTGCAGTAAACATTGACGTACGGAATGGCTTTGTCCAAGTAAACACAGCAAAGTTTGGGTTCCCAGAGTTGGGAAGGGTTTAAGTGAAAGTCCAACTTAGCAATCTTCGGGCGTGGAGTTAGGGGAGGGTGATAGGTAAAGCTTTTGACTTCCTATACAGCTAAAAATGGATGCACAGAAAGTCCGCAGAAAGGAAGTCACACTTAGAGGGCTGGATCTTGTTGTCCCCCCAGTGTCGTGATCTGTGGCGGGGGGGGTGGCCTTAAGATGGGTCCAGAAGAGGCCCGCCACAGACCACAACGTTAGGAGGGCCCAGACTGATCCTCCCGCCGGCGACGAGGCTCCGTGGCGGCCCCCACCCCCACCCCCGGCCCCCCCGCTGCTGGGCGACAGAACCTGAATTTAAGTATTTAAATTAATAAAATGAATACATTTAAACGGACTTACCTTCAACCTGCCAGGCCCACCGCGATTTTCAGCGCACCGGCCAGCACTCCTGCACCTTCAATTCCCCATCCGGGGAAAGGTGGCATCACACTGGTGGGCAGGGGGGAGGAGTTAAGATTTTCTGTGGGAGGGGAGACGAGATCAAATAAGCGTAATGGGTGAAGGGAATGGTGGGAAGGGGTGAACTCTAAACTTTGTGCAGTCTAGGAGGGGGAAGGTCACATTTAAAATGTGTGTTTTGGGGGGGGAGCAAATAATTAATGCAAATGTTATTGGGGGGGGTAGGAAAGGGGCGTTAGAAATGTATTGTATATTTTTTGGGGGCATACATCTTTAAAAATGAGAATGAGCTGGAAGGGCTAGCTGCCCTGTAAACGTGATTGGGAGGTGGGGGGTGCGAGCTGCCCCGGCTATTAAAATGAGCCTCCACGTGCGAGATCGCGGCTGCTCTTTGGCGTTGTGGGCCGTCATTTTTTGAGCTTAATCCAGACCAGAGCACGTGGGCCCTGTTTAACCTCCCTAGCAGCACCAACTCAGAAAATTACCTCCATAATATAAACATAGCTTAATATAAGTGAAAACTTTTCAAATTAAAAAAGTAAACAATTTTTGGAAGCTAAAGTCACTCCCAATATTGACAATTCATAAATTGAGGACAGATCAATAAAATACACCTGCAGGTCCATTTCCAAAGAACTGCTGCTCTTACATAGGGTCTTTGCTTGTCAGCCCTTCTCATTCATAATAGTACAATGTTGCACATCAATAGTTAAACTGCTTCCTGAGACTTATCATTGTATTGCATCAATTATCTGACACTGGATTTGTACTAGTGGATTCCATGTACTGAGCACTTGCTCAGCTGGAACAAGCCACACTAATCTAACTTTGTGCTGAGTTTGCCAAAGAATGCCACATCAGATATGGTACAGTAATATGAGTAGAAAAAGTGTAGTAACTCTATCTCAATCCTACCAGTAAAATATGACATGGACCATGTATAAGAAGGTATGGATATCTCGGATTTGACCAAATCTATGCTGTAACTTGACTGAATTTAATGTACCAGCATGCCTTAAGAGGTCAAGTCAAAACAGCCCAGTCGATAAGTGTGTGGTGTAAAAACCGAAGACCGCTACACAGTCCATCATCATTTTTAACTGGAAATCCTGTGCAGATATGTCTTGAAATGATTTGTTCCCCATCTTTTGTGTTCTGTATCCAGTTCATCTCAATCGTGACAGGATAAAAGCCAACACTTTCACACTTCACTGACCTCTCTGTACCATTCTCAATTGTGATTGTAGTTGAAGATAAGTTCACCTGTGGTGTGGCTGCAACAGCCATTGACGATTTTCCACTTCCACTAACTGGGGTTATAAAAACAATACAGGAGTAATCTCTTTAAGAATGATGTCCCTTTCAGAACTCAGTATGCTAATGAATTAAGTACCAGGATGTAGTCATGTGACTAGAAGCCTAGTCACTCTGCAACTGTAACACCCTAGACAAAGGTTCTGTATATAGTTTGCTCTGTATTGTATATACTAGTTTAGCTGTTAATAAACTTTTTAGAGGCCTTCAAGGAACTGGAATCCATGTACCTCATTGTGTTACTTAAACTAACACAAAGAACACATGACATGGTGGCAGCTGTGGTGAAAAGACAGGATATAAGCTTGAAGACCACTGGTAAAACAGCAAACAAAATTTAAAAGCAGTACAGAAAACAGAGGAAAAAATTTGAAGCAACAAGTGAAGAAACTTTAAAGCAAGGACCCTATAAGATTGAAAGAAAGCTACATACCTTAGAAGGCTGAGAATCATAGAACGGTAGGGTGACTGAGGGGCAAGCAATCAGGTGAGTCATTGTGCTGACGATCAAGAAATCCCAGATAAAGAAAAGCCTTTGAAGAGTTTTAAAAAATTGTTTTCTAAAGGCTTTTCTAAAGCCAGAGGAAATAAAGGGGAAACCCTGAAAAGCGGGCGAACTAGAAAAAACAAAGTCCGATAGTAATAAAAAGCGTGAGAAACCCCCAAACACTGCAGAGTCTTCTTTAAAGCAGTCAAGCTGAAAAAATCAATAAACTAGTCAAGTGTGAAGAACATAAATAAACTCTAGCAAAAAAATCAAGAGAAAAACCCTTGAACTCCCTATCGAATAGCTGTGTAAACATACAAGCTGAAGTGCTGAAAACAAAATAAACAGAGAACACTGTCAAGCACCTGTTACTCTATCAAAGCAGCTAGTCTTAAAAAAAGAGAATTTCTTAAAGGGGGAGCAGTGCAAAGTTAATAGAACAAGCTTTAAAACCAGTTTCAAACCATAAATAGAATAGTCATAATAAGTACAATGCTGAAGGGACATGCAGAGCTGAACAAAGTTAAATATAGAGCAGAAAGCTTCACAGACCAAGCAGTTGTCGAACCAGAGAAACAGTCTGTGAAAATACTGATAGCAGTTAGAAATTAGGTGTTACACAGAATCAATACCTCTGGCTTATCTGAAGAGAACCAGAAAGATCTCGCAAAGATATGGAAAGTGCTAGAAGATCAGCTCCAGGTAAGAGTGAATTTTAGAATTCACCACCTGGAATTGATCTCCTACAGGCAACAGCCACAGGAATCAAAAGATCAGTTTGTCAGTAGATGCCATAGTAAGGGCAACAAATATGATTTTTCAGAAACTGAACTGTCAGAGCAAATAATGGAGCTAGTGATTGTCTCAACACCCATTGAAGCATTTCAAAAAGACCACTTGGGGGAAAAGAAAGGTCACATCATTGATGTACTGCTAGAAGATGGCAGGAAATATGAAGCCATTGTAGCTGGACAACAGCATCTACAAGCACTAGCTTCAGCTGACAGTGTCAGCACGATAACCAGATCACAAAAGGCAAGCAAGCTGTGTGGTAAGTGTGGTTTGTCCCACTCACTGCAAAGTTGTCCTGCATTTCAAGACCTGTGCAAGGCATGCAGTACAAAAGGGCACTGGGCCCGCCTGTGCAAGAAATCTGGCTCCAAAGACGCAGCCAGAAGACACAATAGGACACAAACAATTAGAAGACAGGCACAGCAACAGGGCAACAGCAGCAAGGAGAGTGTTAGAAACCTATGTAAAGGCAAGCCGATACACGAAGTCCACAGCGAAACAGACACGAGACAAGGCTCAGAGTGGAGCAATTCTCAGCCAGAGGACGAGCAGGCGTTTCACATTGAGAACCTGACACATTGTTTTGATGAAGACAAACAACTGGAAGCTTTTGTTACTATTAACGTCATGTGCCCAAAGAAAGCTAGAAAATACACATTCAGGATTAAGATTGACTCCGGAGCTAGTGCAAATATCCTACCAGTCCAAATCCTGAACGATATGTATTGGGGTCATTGAAAATTAATGATTTAACGGACAACTGCAAAGTTAACTGCATACAATGGGTCACCAATCCCTTGCAGTGGTACACTAACAATGCAATGCAGCTATGGCAAGTTGGCATGGAAATCACAAATATTTTACCTGGTAGGCATGAGCAGACCAGCAGTGACAGGACTACCAGCGTGTAAGGACCTCAACATCATGACTATCTACGAGGTCACCAAGGTACCCATTACAGCAGAAGAGATCAAAGGTACCTGTATTGAGTCAGTCCATAATCTACAACAAATGTACCCGGACGGGCTCAACACCATAGGAGATTTCAAAGGTGATGCTGTCGAGAAAATGCAATTCTGTCAATCGACCCTCCCAGAAAGTGTAGAGTGCACATACAGGAAAAGCTTAAGCGTGAGTTAGATGACATGGAATTCAATGGCATCATCCGTCGTGTGCATCATCACACAGACTGGTGCAGCTCAGTTACGTGCATTCTAAAGAAGGATGGAGCAATCGGGGTATGTCTAGATCCGAGGGATCGAAACCTC
The DNA here is from genome assembly GCF_036365525.1 of Heterodontus francisci. Taxonomy (NCBI): domain Eukaryota; kingdom Metazoa; phylum Chordata; class Chondrichthyes; order Heterodontiformes; family Heterodontidae; genus Heterodontus; species Heterodontus francisci. The sequence continues at coordinate 45,825,336 of NC_090372.1, forward strand.
TCCCTAAAGAGATGCCCCCACAAGATTCCAACACTAGAGAAATTGAATCCCAAGTTCACAGGAGCCAAATTCTTCTCCAAGTTGGATGCCAACCATGGATATTGGTCAATACACCTAGCTAAGGAATCTCAGGAAGTCACTACCTTCAGCACACCATTTGGAAGATATTGCTTCCAGAGACTACCCTTTGACTTATCTGTCAGTCAAGATTTGTTTCAGCAACATATGAAAAGAATTATAGAAAATGTGCCAGAATGTATATGCATTGCCCATGATGTTGCGGTAATGGGCAAAACCAAAGAAGAGCATGATCAAAAGCTTCTGTTACGAAAATGCTTCTCCATTTTTTGTTAAGTATGTGTTTTGAGGACTTATATTTAAATTGTGAAGATGGATTCATTGGAAGACTGAAGATTTCATAGAAACTGGACTTTGCTTTGTTGTTGACAGTTTATTGAAGGGACACTGAGATGTTGTTTAAAAACTGCCTTGTTGTAAGTCATGTGCTTTAAGCAATAAACAACAGAAACTTTGGTGACCTGGGGAAGATGTTTACAGAGAAGTGACAGGTCAAGATTTATAGGGGTCAGGAGGCTTGACTTTTGAGATATTGTTTTTGGTTTCACTTTGGACAGTGTGTTGGGGATGTGGACTGTTTTGAAGACAGTTGAAGAAAACCAGCCAAGAGAGCAGTCACCATCAGCTCACCCTCTTCCATCTCTTTGAGAACTTCCTGAGAATCAAGTGTAAAAAATAGAGAAACTGATGCTGCATTTCTCCTGAAAAGCCTGCCAGAAACTCTTGATGCCGCATTTCACCTGGAAAGACTGCCAAACTGATCCTCAGCATCACCGGAAAAGAACTGCTCTAGAAAGATCCCAATGGCAGCCATCTACATGTATTTGGGACACCAGACCAAAAAGGGACAACTGACATCTTTCCAAATCTTCTCTTTTTTCTTCAAGAATTAGCAAGTATTTGGCCAACCTTTTTTTTGCCCTTTTTTGTAACAGACCTTTGTAGAGAGAATTTCTGTATTTTTTTCAGTGTGTATGTGAGTTTTTGTGTGGGGAATTTAAAAAGGGGAACTTTCATATTTCAATCTGTGTGTTAATGCTTTGCTTCATTACTGGTTAATATTGTTTTATAATAAACTGATAATTTTGTTGTTTATTCAAGAAACCTAGTTGACGTATTTTATTCTGGGATAAAGAGTAGAGTATATCATTGACTGCATCGGTAAGTGGGTAAACATTTAAAAAAATATATATGTTGTGACCTGTGGAGACGTGGAACTAGAAAAGTCAGATCAACTTCTTTGGCTCCATCTGTCCAGGTTGCAGAATCTGTCCCGACCCAGGCAAAGTCGAGGATGTAAGGTTTATGCCTACCCACAAGACAAGGAAGATTTACAGAGATGTCTGGATTTTTCAACTTCTTGGCACCATACGTTCCAAATTTTCTGTCAAAGCATCATCATTGAGAGAGCTCTTAAAGAAAGTCGTACCATATGTGTGGCAGGAGGACCATCAGTATATGTTTGAGTCTCTCAGGCTGTTCAAACAAAGAAGTGAGCTTTGGTTCGTTGACCTGGGAGTCTCTGAACCAGTTAAGCAGGCTATTAAAATCCATATTGCGATTGGAAATGAAGGCCTACACCAATTAAATACATCTGAGCTCACAGAAGAGGACCAAAGGGTCCGAAGAAAATCTGGACAACTCTAGAAGACTATTTAAGAGCCCAAATTAATTTTTGCATCCATAGACTAGAGTTTATGGTATTTCATCAGCAACCCCACAAATCCATTGACCACTTTATTAGTAGGTGTAGGGAAAAGGGTGCATACTGCAAATTTTCAGAGCTAGCAGAAAGAATCGCGAGCTGGTGATTGAATCCACATTGATGGATGCATTTCAGAAAGACCTGCTAGATAAACCCAAAGATTACAGCATTGATGAACTGCTTAAGGACTGATTCAAATATGAAGCCATTATTGCAGGCTGACAGAGGATCCAGACATACTTGGTGGGAGGTGTGGTGGGGGCGGGGGGTGGGGGGGGAGTTGGTTCTTTCTAAGTCAATGGGTATCAAGGGCTTTTGATGATCACATATTGACAAGGTAATATCAGATAATTGAATCAGAGATTACCCCATTGTTCTGGTCAGGCTGAGTCACTTAGTCTCCAGTCTGCTCTGTTACTAATTCACGTGCAAATTGTCATGGCCATCACCTTGGCTACTAGCTTTTCTGTGTTAAAAGTTAATTGTAACAATTTAAAAAAATATATTCATTCATTGGATGTGGGCATCGCTGGCTAGGCCAGCATTTTTTGCCCATCCCTAATTGTCCTTGAGAAGATGGTGGTGAGCTGCCTTCTTGAACCGCTGCAGTCCATGTAGGGTAGGGACATCAGCAGTGCTGTTAGGAAGGGAGTTCTAGGATTTTGACCCAGAGACAGTGAAGGAACGGCGATATAGTTCCAAGTCAGGATGGTGTGTGACTTGGAGGGGAGCTTGCAGGTGGTGGTGTTCCCAAGCATTTGCTGCCCTTGTCCTTCTAGCTGGTAGAGGTTGCAGGTTTGGAAAGTTCTGTCTAAACAGCCTTGCTGCGTTGCTGTAAAATTTCCAGTAAAAGTCTCAGGCAAAGTTCCACACGAAGAAATTAATATTTTCCATTTGGCATGTGGAGTTTTCATCACATCTTCGTACCCCGCAGAATGAAATGCGACAATGGGAGCATTTCATTATAGGAGTTAAAAAGAAAACACAGGAAAACATGCATGCATTTTTCATTCACTCTTATCCACTCAGAAACCTTAATTGTTGCAGCTTGTCCTTTTTTCTTTTGCAGCAGCAGTGCTGATTTTTTAACTGCCCTTTTCCGTTGAAGTTTGCCTGGGAGGGTTATGTGTTGTCCAATGGGTTTAAAGTTTATTTAGTATCAGTTTCTAATATGCTGGGGATGGGCATCTTAATAAACATTTGGTTGCTGGTATCTGCAAATTTCCATAATTGTCCAGGCTAAGTTCTCCTTTTTGCACAAGCTTTTACCCCTTAGCTGCTGTTTCTGCAACATGTGGTTCTAACCCTTCAGGTTCCAGTGCCTTGCTAATTCCTCTCCCTATGGTGGTATTGGATGATAAATTGGGTTTAAGTCCCTATGAGGCAGCTGAGATTTCCTCTGGGCCTTTGTTCTTGCTGGAGTCTGAAGTAATATTGTGGGATTTGATTAGCTCTGGGTTTGAGCTCTGATCATGACAGTCAGCAGTGGGTAGATCCACTCTGACCTCACTTTTAGTGCTCTGGTGACTCAGACAAATGCTGCTCATTTTAGGGCATTTTAGTTTCCCTTTTCTCTTGACTGTGGGGAGAGTCTCTTTGCTAATCTCCCCATGTCCTCTGGGACATTCCTGCTCACAGGCATCTATTCAGCTTCCACTGCATGCTACTTCGACTAGGTGAGGCATCGCCTCACTGTTGGTTTGCCCTTTTGGGGGCTTTGCTTGTCCCTGCAGGTTTCTGTAAATGCTATTGGCAGTCCTGGTAGGGTGCTCCTTTTCCCTGCCTGTACGTAGGAAGATGTGGGATCTAATCTTTCCAACATTTCGGGGTTGGCTGACCGGACAGTAGGGGATTCCCTTTGGGATTCCTACTTTAACCTGTCCTCACTGTCCTTTTCACCCCCTTCCTCCCAAACTCTCTGCCAGACCTGTGCTTGTCTGTCCCGTTTTGTACTCGGCAGGGGTCCCTCACCAGTCACTAGCTCACTGCTGGAGGGTTCCCCAAATGCCAGTACAGGGATTCGGGGTGCAGATATTACTGCAGGTTGGGGCTTCCCCTCAACTTGGCACATGTGGCAACTCCTATATAATTCCACCACATCTTTGTGGAGTTTTGGCCAGTCGAACTGCTTTCTTATGCGGGCTTGGGTTTTTCGTACACTGACATGTACAGCCATTGTAAACTCATGGGCCATTCTTAATATTCCTCTACGGTATCTTGGCGGTACCACTAACTAGTGAACCACCGTCCACTCTTTGTCCTCAGGTATGTGAGGATAGCTCCACTTCCTCATCAGCACCTCATTCTTTACATAGTAGCAATCAGGGACTCCCTCTGCTTCAATTTCAGTTTGGGCAGCCTGTGCTAACTTTCTTAATACTGGGTTAGCTTGCTGAGCCTCAACTAGGGAAGATTCGTTTAACCCATTACTTGGGTCCTCTAACTTCCCAAAGAAAGTTTCAGACAACCAGACGGCATGGTCATCTATCTGCAGTACCAGTTCAGTCTCCTCTGAGGGAGCTGGTTTGGCCATGGCCCGAGTCACCACACAATCAGGTAAAATGCGGGGGTGCCACTGCCCTGTCTCTTTGACCTCCTTCAGTCTCTCTACCACTACTGCGGAAGCTACCACCTTCGCCCCCAACTGATCATTACCTAGGAGCAGGTTAACCCCGTCCACAGGCAAACTAGGGACAATCCCTATGTTCACCAGTCCCGAAACTAGGTCGCACTCCAAGTGCACCCGATGTAAAGGTACAGGTGTATACCACCCTCCGATACCATTCATTATCATTCTTGTATTTACTGCACTCTTTGGGGGAAAGATCATGCCTTTTCCCAGCGAAAGGGATCTGGTGGCCCCTGTATCCCTGAGTATGACGATGGGCTTGCTTGCCCCACTCGAGGGGTATGTGGTTACTCTCCCTTTGGACACAAAATCCTGATTATCTTCAGAGATCTCGTTAAATTTTTCTGCACCCACAGCAGTATGCTTCCTGGGTCTTACTGCTGTTGCAGTTAAAGCCACAGCTGCTCTGCTGTGCTTTCCATCAGGGTCCCTTCTCCTGTACTGGTCGTGTGTGCCCTGATTAACCCTACAGGCTTTCCCCGTAGTTTCCAGCAGACAGCTCTGAGGTGACCCGTCTTGTTACAGTGGAAACACACAGGTCTCTGGGTTTCACTCCTGCTCTCAGCACTATCTTTTTTGGCTTGAGGAGGGCTCCTGTGTATCCAGTTTTCCTCTGTCTCCCAGGACTGTTTGGGCTGCTATCACCCTCCCAGTTTTTATCCTTTTCGGGGTTATGGGGCTGACCAGGGAAGCGTTTCCTTGGGGTACAGACTTGTATATGACAGCGAACTCATCAGCCGGAACTGCGACTTGCCTCACCCTTTGAACTTTCTGTTCTTTCACATGGGTTTTTATAGAAAGAGGGACATAGTTTTTAAATTCCTCAAGAAGATTCGCCTCTCTGAGGTTTTCATCTGTGGGCTACATTTTGAGCGCCCTTAACTACTGGTCTAAAGCCAGCTGCTTACTTCTTTCAAACTTAAGGTAAGTCTGATTAGACTGTTTCCGAAGGGTTCGAAATTTCTGCTGGTATGTTTCTGGTACTAGCTCATATGCCCTGAGGATAGCACTTTTAGTCAATTCATAGTCTGATGAACTTCCATCTGGCAACAGTGAATAAACCTCATGGGATTTTCCTGTTAACTTGCTTTGTAGCAATAGTGTCCAGCTCTCAGCTGGTCATTTTGAATGTCTAGCAAGCTTTCAAAATTGACAAAAAATGCTTCCACATCTCCCTCATTGAACTTTGGGATCAATTGGGAGAACTTTAAGAGCTCAGCACACGGTCCTGAGTTAAGTGCAGTTTCCATACTGGCCATGCTTTCACTGAGGTTATTGTTGTCACCCCCTAGCTATTTCAAGCCACCTTAGCTCCCTTTCGTCCTGCTCCTTCTGGAAAATTCCTTCTGTTTCTCTCTCCTGTCTCTCTCTTTCTTTCTCTTCTCTCTCTCTCTCTCTTTCCCTGTCTTCCAATTCAAGTTTCCTCTGTTTTATGTCATGGTCTTGTTTTTTCTTTCTCCTCAGAAATATTGTGTGTGCCTTTAAGACTGTAAAAAGATCAGTGCACCTTTAAGACAGAAAGTTCCGGAGACTCAGACTGCCAGTTGCATTCTGGTTGCCAAGCAACAGCAGCAGGAGAGAGGGCGCATGATTCAATGTTGCAGTTTGTCTTTTTAAACAAGCTGGCAAAGCCTTTTTAAGTGGTTTTAAGCAGAGAGAGTCCTGAGGCGATTTGAACTGAGGAAGCTGTGTTATCCCTCTCTCAAAATTCTACAAAGCTTCAAGCCAAATTAATTCCATAAAAAATAAGAAAAGCTTTCCTTTCTGGACAGATTATTTTATATGCTGTGTTTATCACTGCAGGGACAGTTTAATGCTACAACAGACGAACTGCTGAATTCCTATTTTTGAAGGACCTTTTTTTTCCATTGGACCACTTTAAAGACTTCAAGCGACCTTTGACTGTTTTTACATTGGAACACTCCATTCATCAGGAACATAACTTGCAAAGGCTTTATTTTTAAATTTTATTCTACGGACAGCTAATCTAAAACCGAACCATTGTTAATTTTTGTGTGTATGTATGCAAATGCAGGAGTTAGATTTTTAAATACAAAGTTATAAGGTCTTTAGACATTGGTTTATCTTAGTAGTGTTTAAGATTTTAGTTTTTTTGAATAAATAGTTAATTTGTTGTTATTTAAAGATACCTGGTTTGGTCCACTTCATTCAGGGGACACTAGAGTGTTCAATTAGGCTGCTTTTTCCAATTTGGAAAGCTTAAAGAAATATGCTGTGACCGGTCATAACATCTAATAGTATTTTGGCTAATATTACCCTGTCTGAGTCTGATTCCAACACCGTCTCTGACTCTTCAGGTTCGAGGGAAAAATGGTTGGCCACAAGTCTTAGGATTTCAGATTTCTTAGCTTTCGCATGGAAAGTAATCCCAGCCACATTTCTCAACTCTTCCATAGATAGGGCCTTTAACTTATCCCAAGTTACTTCACTCTGGCATGGGAAGGTACTGGCCTTGAATGCAGACATGTTCATATTCTAGCAACAAAAACCACAAGAAAACCTGTATTGAAGGTTTTTTTTGATTGGGATCAATTTGGTTTCCCACATCCAATTTCTCGTTTGTCTGTGGGTACAAAGCCGGATTAGAGCCCCCAAATTTCTGTTACGATCAATTGAAGGGGTCTCAGGCTCCCCTCTCACGCCTTCTCTGGTTTGATTGTAATTGGGTTTATTTTTGTTTACACAGTGATTTAGTTTACCACCTCAGTGAGCACTTATTCCTTTTCCTCTTTTCCTCTAATATAATTGCAAATGAACCAATCAGACAGGTTTTCTTGAGTTTAAACAAGCAAGATGTAGGTTTATTAACCTTATCACTCTAAACCGATTAAAATTATTAAAATATGCAACGCATCCACGCCCCACATTCTCACACACACATACACACACAGATTACAGAAGGAAAACCAGAGTTGGGAGGTTGGAGTAGAATCTGTAATAAATGGAATTTAAATACTGAATCTCAGTTCCAGAGTTTCTTAGTTGAAATTGTAGGCCTGAAGTCCTCGCTTGGCCACTTGCTTCTCAGATTCCAGGAGGCAGGAAAAGGGCTTTATCCATGTCCCTTCGTTGCTGGCTGTGCTGGGCTGTAGGTTTGAGGTTTACTCGTTGCAGCGAAGGCTTCTCTGGGATTTTACTGGCGAGAGGGAGAGAGGAGAGCTGTTCTCTTGATGACTTTCAGTTAAAATCTGTCCTGTGGGTCACAATTCACAATCTCCCAGAGTTGCACATGACATGATCACCTTTTTGTGTTTTAATGTGGTTCATCTGGAATTTCCTCTGAAATTCAAGGTTCTACCCTCAGGCTGCCCAGACAGACTTGGTGGGCTGGGTAGGGAGTGATGGCTCTTTCAAAGTCATTGGGTGTCAAGGGCTTTTGATGACCATATACTAACAAGGCTATCTTAGATAATTGAATTGTTCTGGCCAGGCTGAGTCAATTAGGTTTATCTCCGGTCTGCTCTGTTGCTAATTCATGTGCAAATTGTCATGGCCATCATCATGGTTGCTAGGTTTTGTGTGTTAAAAATTATTTGTAACAATTTCCAATAAAACTCTCAGGAAAAATTCCACATGAAGAATTTAATATTTTCCATTTGGCATGTGGAGTTTTCATCACACAAGGTAACAGACAGAACGGATAGTGGCAATAAAGAGAAAGCTGATGCAAGGTGAGGTGAGCAGACTTTCCATACTGTCCTTATCACAGAACACATAGATGTCATTGGACCATCTGAGGTTTTTGCCATGATCCAGATCATCTGTCCACAAGAAGTTGGCAAGCATTCATTATTGGCCAAAATAGATACAGGGGTGGGTGCAAACATACTCCCTCTGCAGATTCTACAAGAAATGTACCCAAACAAATGGAAGGTCATAGCGAAACCCACCGTTGTAAAATTGTCTGCATACAATGGATCAGCCATTCCACGCTTAGGATCCATCATGATAGAGTGTAAATTTAACCATCATCCCCGAAGTCACAAATATTCTACAACGTATAGAGAAAAGGTCCAGCAATTTTGGGTCTGCCAGCATGCCTAGATCTAACCTTGGTGATAATACATAGGATCAACCAAGTGCCAAAGGCAACCCAGTATCAGAAGATACGCCCATCACTTCAGTCAGTGATCTAAAAGCACAGAACCCAGATTGCTTTGATAGAATTGACAGCTTCAAGAAAGCCGCAACATTACATCTAAGAGAGGATGCCGTACCATCAATCGACCCACCACGCAAATGCAACATCCACATTCAGTTCAAGTTGAAAACCGAACTGGACAAGATTGAAACAGATGGGATCACCAGAGAGGTACAAGAACACACAGATTGGTGCAGCACATTCACGAGTGTAGTCAAGAAAGATGGATCACTTAGAGTCTGCCTGGATCCAAGAAGATTGAACAAAGTGCTCAAGCGTTGTCCATACAAGATTCCCACAGTGGAAGAGCTTAACCTGAAATTCTCAGAAGCCAAATCTTTCTCAAAACTAGGTGCAAATAAATGGTTATTGGTCAGTACATTTGGTTGAGAAGTCTCAAGAGATGATTACATTCCGTACCCCATTTCATCTGTACTGTTTTAGTCAAATATGATTTGATTTTAACAAATCTGTGCAGGCCTTCATTTATGAACCAATATTTTTCCAAGTGCCAATTAATTTTGCCCTAGATTAATGTCTTAAAGTTTCGCCACCACTAACGTTAGGCTGACTAGCATGTAGTTGCCAAACCTTGGACTCTCAAAATTGTATAACAAGACTAAACGAATGTGGCAGGGTGATGTAGCATTAGGGAGGATAAACAAGGTGCACATAGGATTGGGAGAAACAGATAGAACTCGAGTAAGAAATAATAAGGTATAAGGTGGGCTCAGCCTAAGAGGGAATACAATAAGGTCTAAATTAGGATGACAGTGTGTGTATATAAATGCATGAAGCATGGTAAATAATGTTGATGAGCTGCAGGGGCAAATAAGAGACCTGGCTCAAAAAACAGCAGAACTGGTTACTAAATATTTCTGGATACAAGGTTTTCAGGAAAGATAGGGATAGAAAGAAAGGAGGAGTGAGTTAAGAAACAACAGCGGCACCTCAGTGTATTCCACAGGCCACCAACTAGCAGGAAAGATATAGAGGAGAAAATTAATATAAATAAATATAAATGCTGGCCTAGCCAGCAATGCACACATCCCATGACTGAATAAAAAAAAAACTCAACTCTTCCTGAAGCAAGAGAGGCATTTTTGGAAAAACAGGGGAGGATGAAAGATGTGCCTGACAGGAAAGCAGGTAAAGAATTGCCAGGTCTAAGGATAGGACAGCAAGTAAGAGTTCAGAATGTCCACAGAAAGTACATTGCAGCCAGCTGAAGTAACACAGATCTATCCAGAGCCAAGGTCATACAAGTTCAGTACACACAGTGGAGCAACTGTGAGAAGAAACAGAGGGCAAATCAGAGAAGTACCTCATTCTCAACCTCCAGGTAACTTCATTGCATCTTCCAGAAGGTCCAAGACCACATCCTGTGCAACATACAAGCATACAACTCCCACAGATCACTGTGAGACGATCAACAACCACAAGCCAACATTACAGTTACTAAGTCAGGGTGTGTGAGCCGACCGTCACAAAGATTTGGAGACCTATAACCCTATGAGTTTTCTAGGTAACCATTCTGTAATATTTTTCTTGCATTGTAAATAGTTATGTTTAATTATAAGGGGGAGCTCTTTAGTTCAAAAATCGGGGATGTTGAAGTACACCTTTAAGTTGGTGTGGTTACAGTGGGCGGCACAGTGGCGCAGTGGTTAGCACCGCAGCCTCACAGCTCCAGGGACCCGGGTTCGATTCCGGGTACTGCCTGTGTGGAGTTTGCAAGTTCTCCCTGTGTCTGCGTGGGTTTTCTCCGGGTGCTCCGGTTTCCTCCCACAAGCCAAAAGACTTGCAGGTTGATAGGTAAATTGGCCATTATAAATTGTCACTAGTATAGGTAGGTGGTAGGGAAATATAGGGACAGGTGGGGATGTTTGGTAGGAATATGGGATTAGTGTAGGATTAGTATAAATGGGTGGTTGATGTTCGGCACAGACTCGGTGGGCTGAAGGGCCTGTTTCAGTGCTGTATCTCTAATCTAATCTAATTTTCCGAACGCCTTTCTAGAGAGGAAATGATGTAATATACCATGTGACTGAGCCTCATCCTCACTCTGCTACTGATCACTAAACAGACCAGACATGTACAGATGTTTTCTTGCAATGTAATGTCATGTTACTACCCTCAATAAAGGAACTCATTATTTAAGTGTTAACTGACCCCTGATGCGTGGTTAGTGCCTTGATGTCCGAAGTCTTAGAAAGCACAAGGAAAGGAAAACACAACATTGTGGACATGCTAGAGCCAAGTCACAGCATCACCTCTTCCTCATCCATATTATGTAGCTAACTCAGTGTTCCTTCCTCAGCTCCACTCCTAAAATCCTCTAGCGTGCTGATCTCTGTTTGCTTCTCATGGTGGTGTCTATATGGGGAGGTATGCTTATATCTTCATTAGAGAGACAGAATTGCACTGGGTTCTGACAGTGTTAAAAAAAGATGGCACATTGGGCTGAATTTTGTGTGGCTGTTTAAGGCAGGTATGGTGGCATGGGGGACGGAGATCGCAGCTGAGCCGTCCACCCAGAAATCCAACGTCATTATGCAGGTTCCCGATTTTGTCAGAGATGGGGAAGTACCACAACAGAATTAATGCCCCGCGCAATAGGAACCTATTTTAAATTGCTGAAATGATGTTTAACATGAATTTAAATATAATTATTTGCCATTTAATGAGTGGACCTTGATTTTGTGTATGGCAGGCAGCACTCACATACCTTCAGCTTTGTGACCATTAAAACTTGGCAGCATGGAGGTGAGAGGCCTCATGCCGTGACCAGGAAGTCTCCTGACCATTGCAGCATAGGAGAAGTGGGGGGTTCTGAGGCCATTGTTGCTCTGCTGTTGAAAACTCGGCAAGGAAGTTGTGTGTATTGGGGGCTTTGCAAGGCGGTTGTGTATATTGGGGGCTCTGCAAGGCAGTTTTGTATATCGGGGGCTCTGCAAGGGGGTTGTGTGTATCGGGAAATCTGCAAGAGGGTTGTGTCAATCAGGGAATCTGCAAGGGTTTAAGTTGGGTATGGGTGGGAATCATACAGTATCATAACTGCTGTGTTACTGTGTGTGGTGGCTCACACTGCTGGAAAAGATGGTGGCCCATCAGTAGGTTTGAGTTCTGAGGTACATCAGGCATTCAGCCAAGAAAATATTCATAAGCATAGTTGCCAAGGCAGGGTCATCTCTGCATCTGAAGCAATCCAAAGGGCCCAGGTCACCTGCCATGGGTCTCATACATCCTGTGTTTTTGGATCCCCTTGGCATGTTGTGGTGCCTCTGACAGGCTCAAGAGGCAGCTGTGACTGACCCTGAAGCTCCAAAGCAAGAGCAAAGCAACAGCAGCCAGCCAAGCCGAGAAGGGCCCACATACACCAAAGAACACAAGAAGTAGGAGCAGGATTAACCATATGGCCCATCAAGCCTGCTCCGCCATTCAATACAATCATGGCTGATCTTAGGCTTCAAATCCACTGTCCTGCCTGCTCACCATACCCCTTAATACCCAGAGAGACCAAAAATCTGTCTATCCCAGCCTTAAATGTATTCAACGATGGAGCATCCAATCCCTCTGGAATACAGAATTCTAAAGATTCACAACACTTTCAGTGAAGTAATTTCTCCTCATCTCAATCCTAAATGATCGACTCCTTATCCAGAGACTGTGCTCCCGTGTTTTAGATTCCTCGACCAGCAGAAACAATGTCTCAGTGTCTACCCTATCCAGTCCCTTCAGAATCTTGTACGTTTCAATGCAATCGCCTCTCATTCTTCTAAACTTCAGAGAACATAGGCCCAATTTACTCAACCCCTCATCCCAGGGCCCAATGTAGTGAACCTTCGCTGTACCGCCTCCAATTCAACTATATCCTTTCTTAAATGTGGAGACCAAAACAGCACACAGTACTCCAGATGTGGTCTCACAAAACCCTGTACAATTGTAGCAATACCTCCTGTACTCCAATCCCCTTGCAATAAAAGCCAATTTGCCTTCCTAATTGCTTGTTGTACCTGCATGTTAACTTGCTGTGTTCCTTGTACAAGCACACCCAAGTCTCTTTGAACATCAACACTTACAAGTTTCACATCTTTTAAAAAATATTCTGCTTTTCTATTCTTACAACCAAAATGAATAACTTCACTTATTATACTCCTTCTGCCATCTTGTTGCCCACTCAATTAACCTGTCTCTATCTCTTTGCAGCCTCTCTGTGTCCTCCCCACAGCTTACCTTTCCACTTACCCTTGTATCATCAGCAAACCTAGAAACATTACTCTCTGTCTCGTCATCTAAGTCATTAATATAGATTGTAAATAGCTGAGGCCCTAGCACTGATCCTTGCCTGCCAACTTGAAAATGCCCCGTTTATGTCCACTTTTTGCTTCCTGTCCATTAACCAATCTTCTATCCATGCTAATATATTACCCCCAACTCCATGAACCCTTATCTTACCTATTAACCTTTTATGTGGCACCTTACTGAATGCATTTTGGAAATCCAGATATACTACATCAACTGGTTTCCCCTTTATCTACCCTACTAGTTACATCTCAAAAACTCTAATAAATTTGTCAAACAGGATTTCCCTATAGTAAAACCATGTTGACTTGTTCTAATCACACTATGCTTTCCTAAGTATGTTATTAAGACTACCTTAATAATAGATTCCAGCATTTTCCCAATGACTGATGTTAGACTAACTGGCCTGTAGTTCCCTGTTTTATCTCTCCCTCCTTTCTTGAAAGGCGATGTAACATTTGCCAACTTCCAATCTGATGGGTCTGTAAGGAATATTAGAAAATCATAACTAGCACATCCACTATCTCTGCAGCTATTTCTATTAGAACCCTAGGGTGTAGGCCATCAGGTCACAGGGATTTGTCAGATTTTAGCCCCTTAAGTTTCTCCAATAATTTTTCTTTGCTGATATTAATTTCCTCATTCTTTTTAGCCCTTTGGTTACAGTCCATTTCTGGTATGAAACTTGTGTCTCCTACTGTGAAGACAGACAAAATATTTGTTCAATGCCTCTGCCATTTCTTCATTCCACATGATAATTTCTCCTGTCTCTGCTTCTAAGGGATCACATTTACTTTAGCTACTCTCTTCCTTTTTATATACCTATAAAAGCTCTTTTTTTTAATTTGTTCATGGGATGCGGGCTTTGATGGCTAAGCCAGCCTTTATCGCCCATCTCGAATTGCCCTTGAGAAGGTGGTGGTGAGCTGCCTTCTTGAACCGCTGCAGCCCTTGGGGTGTAGGTACACCAACAGTGCTGTTAAGAAGGGAAATCTTACAATCTGCTTTTATATTACTGGCTAGTTTACTCTCATAGTCTATCTTTTCCTTTTTTATTAACTTTTTGATAGCCCTTTGCTAATTTCTAAAACACTCCCAATTCTCAAACTTGCTAATCTTTTTTACAACATTGTAAGCCTCTTCTTTAAATCTAATACTATCCTTAACTTCCTGAGTGAGACATGGATGGGTCTTTCTTGCTGAGTTTTTGTTTTTCAATGGAATGTATTTTTGTTGAACATTTTGAATTGTTTCTTTAAAGGTTTCCCACTGTTCATTTACCACCATATCTTTTAGTCTATTTACCCAATTTACTTTAGCCAGTTCTCTCCTCATACCTATATAATTTGACTTTGTTTAAGTTTAAGATTCTTATTTGTGATTGAAGTATGTCACTTTCAAACTTGACATGGAATTCTATGGTATGATAATCATTATTTCCTCGTGGATCTATTACTATGTCATTACTAGTTAATTCTGCTTCATTACGCAATACTAGATCTAAAATAGCTTTATCCCTATTCGGTTCCGCAATGTATTGCTCTAAGAAACTGTCCCGAAAACATTCTACAAACTCATCTTCGGGGATGTAGGAGTACACTTAAGAAGGAAATTAGGAGGGCGAAAAGGGGCCATGAGATTTCCCTGACAGATAAGATAAAGGAGAATCCTAAAAGATTCTATAAGTATATTAAGAGTAAATGGGTAGCTAGGGAGAGAGTAGGTCCCCTTGAGGATCGGTGTGGTAATCTATGTGTGGAGCCACAGGAAATGGGCGAGGTCTTAAATGAATACTTCTCAACTGTATTTACCATGGAGAAGGTCATGAAAGCTAGTCAGGTCAAGGGAGGGAACAGCGATATCCTGGAGCATATCAACATTACAAAGGAGGAGGTGTTGGAGGTTTTGAAGTGCATTAAGGTGGATAAATCCCCAGGGCTTGACCAGGTGTATCCTAGGATGCTATGGGAAGCAGGGGAGGAGATTGCTGGGGCCCTGGCAGAGATTTTTGTATCATCATTAGCCACGGGTGAGGTACCGGAAGACTGGAGGATAGCTAATGTTGTGCCTTTATTTAAGAAGGACAGCAGGAGTAAGCCAGGGAACTACAGGCCGGTTAGCCTTACATCAGTGGTGGGAAAGTTATTGGAAGGGATTCTGAGAGACAGGATTTATATGCATTTGGAAAGGCAAGGTCTGATTAGGGATAGTCAGCATGGCTTTGTGCGTGGGAAATCATGTCTCACGAATTTGATTGAGTTTTTTGAGGAGGTGCTCAAGAGGATTGACGAGGGCAGGGCGATGGACGTTGTCTATATGGACATTAGCAAGGCCTTTGACAAGGTCCCGCATGGTAGGCTGGTCCAGAAGGTTCGAACACATGGGTTCCAGGGTGAGCTAGCCAATTGGATACAAAATTGGCTTGGTGATAGGAGGCAGAGGGTGGTAGTGGAGGGTTGTTTTTCAGATTGGAAGCCGATGGCCAGTGGTGTGCCACAGGGATCGGTGCTGGGCCCTCTGTTGTTTGTCATATATATTAATGACTTGGATGTGAATGTAGGGGGCATGATTAGTAAGTTTGCAGATGACACCAAAATTGGTGGTATAGTGGACAGTGAAGAAGGTTGTCTTAGGTTACAACAGGATATAGATCAACTGGGAAAGTGGGCAAGGGATTGGCAAATGGAATTTAATGCAGACAAGTGCAAAGTGATGCATTTTGGGAAGTTAAACGAGGGCAGGACATATTCAGGGCCCTGGGGAGTGTTGTTGAGCAGAGAGACCTTGGGGTGCAAGTACATAGTTCCCATGAAAGTGGCAACATGGGTAGACAGAGTGGTGAAGAAGGAGTATGGCATGCTTGCCTTCATCGGCCGAGGCATTGAGTACAAGAGTTGGGACGTCATGTTACAGTTGGACATAATGTTGGTTAGGCCGCATTTAGAGTACTGTGTGCAGTTCTGGTCGCTGCACTACAGGAAAGATGTGATTAAGCTAGAGAGGGTGCAGAAAAGATTCACAAGGATGTTGCCTGGTTTGGAGGGCTTGGGTTATAAAGAGAGATTGGATAGGCTGGGTCTGTTTTACCTGGAGTGAAGGAGGCTGAGAGGGGACATGATAGAGGTATATAAAATTATGAGAGGCATAGATAGGGTAGATAGCCAGAGTCTGTTTCCCATGGTAGGGGTGACTAGAACTAGAGGGCATAGATTTAAGGTGAGAGGGAGGAGGTTTAAAGGGGATCAAAGGGGTATATTTTTCACACAAAGAATTGTGGGTATCTGGAATGAGCTGCCAGAGGAGGTGGTGGAGGCGGGAACAGTAGCAACATTTAAGAGGCATCTGGGCAAGTACTTGAATGAGCAAGGCATAGAGGGATATGGAATTAATGCAGGCAGGTGGGATTAGTATAGATAGGCATTATGGTCGGCATGGACGGGGTGGGCCGAAGGGTCTGTTTCTATGCTGTACGACTCTAGGACTCTATGACCACTCTTGCTAATTTCATTGTCCCAGTCTATATGAAGATTAAAGTCCCCCCACAATTATTTCATTGCCTTTGTTACAAGCTCCAATCATTTATTTATATTTTTATTTAGAGATACAGCACTGAAACAGGCCCTTCGGCCCACTGAGTCTGTGCTGACCATCAACCACCCATTTATACTAATCCTACACTAATCCCTACCACATCCCCACCTGTCCCTATATTCTCCTACCACCTACCTATACTAGGGGTAATTTATAATGGCCAATTTACCTATCAACCTGCAAGTCTTTTGGTGGTGGGAGGAAACCGGAGTACCCGGCGAAAACCCATGCAGACACAGGGAGAACTTGCAAACTCCACACAGTACCCAGAATTGAACCCGGGTCGCTGGAGCTGTGAGGCTGCGGTGCTAACCACTGCGCCACTGTGCCGCCCTTGTTTAATGTTCTGTCCAACAGTATAACTACTGTTAGGGGGCCTCTAAACTACTCCGAGCAGTGTTTTCTGATTCTTGCTATTCCTAATTTCCACCCATACTGATTCTACTTCATGACCTTCTGAGGCCAGATCCTTTCTCACTAATTTCCTTATGTCATCCTTCACTATCAGAGCTATCCCCTCCTCCTTTGCCATTCTGTCTGTCTTTCCGAAACATTGTGTACCCTGGAATATTTATTTCCCAACCTTGATTACCATGTAACCATGGGCTGGATTTCACGTCAGGTGGACGGGAGCTGGCCACCAACGTAAAAGTCAGTGGCAAACCCGCTTCCACCCAGCCTGTGGATCCAACCTGCATTTTACGGGTCCCCGGGCTTTAACTGTTCCAAGTCGGGACTTCCACTCGCTTGAGGGAGGAAGTCCTGCCTCATTGAGCAGCCAGCCTATCATTGAGCCGGCAGCTCTTAGTCCCAGCAGCACCACAAGGGGCGGTGGCCACTGCTGGGACTGCAGCCCAGCCGAGGACATGCAGCCAGAACTACAGGTAAGTATGGTTTGCCTCGCCGGTGTGATTGGTCATGTCCCGGCAAGGCAAGGATGGTCACTTGGGGGGAAGTGGGGGACAACTCGGGTCCTGAGGGTGGTTGGGGAAGAGGGGGCAGCCCTCAGTCGGGCACCCTGCACACGTTTGTCCGGAACCCCCCCCGCCCCCCCACCTGGTGCGCTGAGAGGCTGCCAGGTTTCACTTGGCAGCCGTTCACATCTCCCGGATGCCCACTTGCCACAGGTAAAATCTCTGTGGAGGCGGGTGAATGCCCTTAAGTGGCCGTTAAGTGGCCACTTAAGGGCCTTGATTGGTCTGGGGCAGGCGGCCCGTTTCTTGCCCCCCCCCCCCCACCCCGGCCCACGTAAAATGGGGCGGAGGCGGGAGCAGGTCGAGAAGGCCTCCCGGAGCCTCCCGCTAAATTTTACACAACTCCCCCGCCACCATCCGGCTCGCTGGGGTGGCATAAAATTCCAGCCCATATCTCTGTAAAGGCAATTAGGTCTAAATAATTAACTCTGTTTGTACCACTAGTTCATCTATCTTATTGTAGATGCTTCACGCATTCAGATAAAGAAACTTTAATTTCACTTTTTACTTCCATTCCCTGCAATGACCTTATTTGCTGACCTACAATTTTTGTTTAACACTCTGTCCCTTCCCATCCCATTCTGCTTGTCTTTACCCACAATGCTATGCTGTTCTGATGCCTCGACCTTTCTCTTAGAGAGTCTACAAGACATGCATCAGTAACCTCCAAATGTCCGAGCGACACTGTCAAATAAGTCTACGGCTCTCCAGGGAGGTTGTCATTGACTTACATGTCCTTCTGCAGGACAATCTGCTATCTCTGGGATTTGGGGATAACCATATGCCACTGGCCCTGAAGATTACAGTGGCACTCAACTTCTACGCATCTGGATCTTTTCAGGGATCCACCAGGGACATTTGTGGGGTCTCCTTGGCCACAGCCCACAGCTGCAACAAGGAGGTGCCCTGTTCAAGAGGGCCGGCGACTATGTGCACGACCAGACTGACCCTGACAGTTAGGCTGAGCATGCCATTGATGTCAGGGCCATAGCTGGATTTCCCCAGGTGTAAGGTATAATAGATTGCACACATGTGGCCATCAAGGCTCCCATGGACCAGCCAGCTGCCTTCATCAACAGGAAGGGCTTCCATTCAATCAATGTTCAACTGGTCTGCAACCACTTGAAAGCATTTCCTGCAGGTGTGTGCCCACTTCCCGGGAAGCAGCCATGGCACCTACATACTTCGACAATCCCAGGTGCCTCATCTTTTCAATCCCCCCATTTGCCTTCCATAATGGATTCTCAGGGACTAGGGCTACCCATTCCAGATATGGCTTCTGATGCCTGTGAGGAGCCCTCGCAGTGCAGCGGAGGAGAGGTACAACAATTGCCATGGCTCCACCTGAGCGACCCATCAAGCAGGCCATTGGGCTGCTGAAGATGAGGTTCCGCTGCCCCTCGATCGATCTGGTGGAGTTTTGCCGTATGCCCTGTCAAGGGTCTCACGTATTGTGGTGGTCTGCACAATCTAGCACTACAGAAGGGGAAGACTTTACACAAGGAAGAAATACAGGAGTGACAATCATCCTCCGATGAAGGGGATGCAGAGAAGAGACAGGAGCAAGCAGTAATAGATGAGGAGAACACAGCGATGGAGGCAAAACATGTTGAGCAACACACAATAGAGGCAAGAGGCAACCTCATAATGAGCTGCTTTCAGGCACCCTGATGTCCACTCACTGAGAATCCAATAAAAATTCACCTTCATGCATGTAGTCTTCCACCTCCTTTCCATCTGTGTTCCCTGAATGCCAAACAGCTGCAATGCGTGCTAGTGCCCATGGGAGAACATATACTAATGAGATCTTCAGTCACATTGCCATGATAATGAGGGCTGTGGTCACACTGGCACTGCACTAAAGGATAGGGTGGAGGTCAGAAGCTCACAATTAAGGCATGATGGAACATAGGTTCACACAATGATGGCTAATGATTGGCACAAAAGATCATTTAATTAAATTCCAAGGAACTTATTTGCAACACCCATGTGTGGCTAGGTGCTTTTTAAAATACATTTGCGGATGCTCCTACGCGGTGTGGCCCCAGCTGATCATGGCCTGAGATGACTTCAGCGGCAGTCCCTTGGGTGCCTGAGGCCTGGAGGGCCCCAGCTGTCTTGGCTCACTGGCTGAGGAGCTGAGGAGCTTGTACCACACTCGGAGCACCCTGAGGGGTGCCACCAGATGTCGAGGGCAGCCTCTCCTCCTCCCTTTCAAGGATCACTGGAACCTCCCTGCTCACCAGAGAAGGACAAGGAGTGGGAGAAGTCTGAAGGCGCCTTGTCCTTCTCTCACCTTGCCATGGCCAAGGCAGTGTTATGCAGTTCCTCGTGCATCTGTGGAATCTGGCTCTCCATGAGAGTTGCCGCCCTCTTAATGGAGGAAGCCATGTGCTCGTATGCCTAGAACATGGCAGTAGCCATGGCATGGATGGACTCCTCCATCGCCTGCTCACAGCTGCGCATGACCTCTGGTATCTCTGCCAGATGTTGCCTTACCTCTGTTTGCGACTCCAGCCTGCCCTGCGCTTTCGTGATTCCAAAGGCTCATCATCAGCCTCTGCCAGTTGCTCTGATGTGTGTGCAGTGCTCTAACCAGCTAGTGACCCTAATTCTAATGCTGATCAATTACCCACTGAAGTCAAAGCACTGGTAGAAGGTGCAGGAGAGTCATGGGACAGTCCATCCTCTGAATATTCCTCCTCCTCAGAGGTTGATAGTTGTCCCTCTGTGGCTGCTGTCACCTGCGAATACCGACCTGCATGACTGAACAGAAAGATTTGTGGGTTAGACTGCACATATTCTGTTATGCCAAACATGCCAAATGTGGTTCTCCATCATTCATGAATTTTTCTATGAATAGCAATACTTACTCTCCTGACCAGTCTCCCTATTAGATATTGTGCATTTGCCCCAGCTTCCTGCCTGTTCTAAAGCCTCTTACTCAGCCCAGCTTAGAGGATGAATGTCAGGGACCCCTCCACCAGTCCTGGCCACCTCCTTCCTGTTATGGGCCCTCTTCTCCTACAAGAGGAAGGATGGAGAAATTATAAATTGGCATAAGTAGCACCATGACAGCTAGCTTTGCTAGTATAGGCCACCTGTCCCCAAATGAGGGAATCTGATATCTCTCATGATGACACACGCTGTCATGTGATTTACAGGGCGTGAGCTATGAATGAGGGTGGGATGTCCCAGATGCAGCAATGTATCTTTCGTGATGCGGTTATAACCTCTCTGTCAATGTGTTTGTGCTGGCAGTGGCATCCTCACCATATCACACACTGTGTCGCATTGAACTCCAAAAAGAGCATTGGAACGCGGCACTCACCTTGGCTGAATATCATTAACCCTCTTCCTGCAATGGACCCAGTTGCATCAAGTGACCCCATGGCTGCTGACCTCCTCTGGGATCTCCACCCAGGCTTGCTTGGTTAGGCGGGAGGACTTCTTCTTGCCACCGCTGGGGAAAAGAGATCCCGCCTTTTCCTTGCAGCTTGGAGGAGAATCTGCAGGGAGGCATCACTGAAGCATGGGACCACACTTTGTCTACCCTTGGCCATCCTGTCCACTCTTCCTGGGGGTCGGGGGGGGGGGGGGGGGCGTGATGAGGTTGAGCGGTTAAGGAAACAATGCTGTAAATCTTTGTGTTTCACAGTACACAGAGCTTCTATTGACTGCAAGGCAGGAATGATTACAGAGCTAGCAGGCTTTGAAAGATGGCGCCAGCACAGATCCACTGTCTAATCAGCCGTATTGCCTCCCACCCCCGCCACAAGAGCAGGGGAAACCTGTGCCTCCATTATGCTAAATGGTCACCCACTGCGCAATTGCAGTGACGTGGCTGCATATGTGATGCACAGGAACGGCGCCCATTTCCGGGCCTGCCGCCGAGACCAGCAGCAGGCTCATTAAATTCAGCCTACTGCGTGAATGTAGCCACTGTTATCCATATTGCTGCAGCATTGTGAGTACATGCTCTGTTCAGCATGGTGTTCACATTTGTGCCCCTGGAGGAACTCCCGGTGCCGGGCTGAAAAGGCAGGGGGAATCTTGCCTCGGCCAGCTGGAGCCACCCACCCGACCCCCAGAGCAATTCTATGGAATCAGGCCAATTAACAGCCCGGGGCCAGGAACCCCGTCCCTTGAAAGACGGGATTCCTGCCTCCAAGAGCAGACAGCCAATCACAGGGCCAGCAGCTCAGCAATATCGGCAGCACCACTGGGAGCGGTAGCCACTGCCAATACTGCAAGGAGCCTCGGACCCAGGCCCAGCGCTGGAGCCCAGATCCAAGGTAAGTTAGGCGGGGTTGTCTGGGCCAGACCGGCAGGCCAAAGTGAGGGGGTGAGGGGTGGTGTTTAGTGCAGGGGGAGGGGTGGGTGGTGTAGGTTTTCCCGGCAGGAGCGTCTGTGGGCCACAGATTGCCCACAGAGGAGGGGCGCCCCCCCAAGCCCGCAGGGAGGTCACCTCTTTGGAAAGATGGTGCAGGAGGGAGGGCTTTAGATTCCTGGGACATTGGGACCAGCTCTGGGGGAGATGGGATCTGTACAGGCTGGATGGGTTGCACCTGAACAGAGATGGGACTTAGTTCCTTGTGGGACATTTTGCTAGTGCTGTTGGGGAGGGTTTAAACTTGTTTGGAAGGGGGATGGGGACCTGAGGGTAGACTCAGTTAGGAAAATCAGAAATGAAAATGGAAGGCAGAAAATTAATGGATGAGTCTGGAAGACAGCGGAAACAAAGGTTAGAAAATAAAAAAATGAGTTTGGCATTGCTCAAGGGTATCTATTTCAATGCAAGGAGTATAGCAAATAAAGCAGATGAGCTGAGGGCCCAGATAGACACGTGGCAGTATGATATCACAGCTAGTACAGAAACATGGCTTAAGGAGGGAAAGGAATGGCAGCTCAACGTCCCTGGTTACAGTGTTTTCAGATGCAATAGGGAGGGGGATAAGAAGGAAGTGGGAGTGGCAATTTTGGTCAAGGGAACTATTACAGCTGTGGGGAGGGGTGATATGTTGGAAGTTTCATCAAATTAGGCCATATGGATTGAGTTAAGGTACAAAAAAGGGGCAATCACACTTCCGGGAGTATATATTAGACCCCCAAACAGTCAGAGGGAGATAGAAGAGCAAATATGTAGGCAAATCTCTGAGAAGTTCAAGAACAATAGGGCAGTAATAGTAGGGGATTTTAACTTACCCAATATTAACTGGGATTGTTTTAGTGTGAAAGGAATTGAGGGAGCAGAATTCTTGAGGTGCATTCAGGAGAATATTTTTGGCCAGTATGTAACAAGTCCAACAAGAGAGGGCGCAGTTTTATACTTAGTTTTAGGAAATGAGGATGGGCAGGTGGGAGGAGTGGCAGTGGGAGAGCATTTTAGTGTTAGTTATCACAATTCAGTCAGTTTTAACATAATTATGGAAAAAGACAGAGACAGAACAGGAGTTAGCGTTCTCAATTGGGGCAAGGCCAATTTTACTAAACTGAGGAGTGATTTAGTGAAAGTGGACTAGATACAGCTACCTGAAGGTAAATCAGTGTTAGAACAGTGGGATGCATTCAAAGGGGAGATACAAGAGGTTCAGAGTAAACATGTTCCCACAAAGAAAAAAGGGTGAGACAGCCAAATCTAGAGCCCTGTGGATGTCAAGGAGCATACAGGGTAAGATAAGGCAGAAAAGGAAAGCTTATGTCCGACAATGAGAACTCAATACTACAGAAAGCCAAGAGGAGTTATAGAGTTATGCAGCTCACAAAAACAGGCCCTTCGGCCCATCGTGTCCGAGCCATCAAGCACCTAACTATTCTAATCCCATTTTCCAGCACTTGGCCCATAGCCATGTATGCTATGGCGTTTCAAGTGCTCATCTAAATACTTCTTAAATGTTGTGAGGGTTCCTGCCTCTACCACCTCTTCAGGCAGTGCATTCCAGATTCCAATTTTCTGGGTGAAATTTTTTTTCCTCAAATCCCTTCTAAACCTCCTGCTCCTTACCTTAAATCTATGCTGCCTGGTTATTGACCCCTCCACCAAGGGAAAAAGTTTCTTCCTATCTAACCTATCAATGCCCCTCATAATTTTGTATATCTCAATCATGTCCCCCCTCAGCCTTCTCTGCTCTAAGGAAAACAACCCTAGCCTTTTCAGTCTCTCTTCATAGCTGAAATGCTCCAGCCCAGGCAACATCCTGGTGAATGTCCTCTGCACCCTCTCCAGTGAAATCACACCCTTCCTATCGTGTGGTGCCCAGAACTGTATACAGTACTCCAGCTGTAGCCTAACTAGCGTTTTATGCAGCTATAGAAAGTGGAGGGGTGAAATCAAAAAGGAAATTAGGAAAGCAAAGAGAGGGCATGAAAGAATATTGGCAAGCAAAATCAAGGTGAACCCAAAGATGTTTTATCAATACTTTAAGAGTAATAGGATAACTAAAGAGAGAGTAAGGCCCATAAAGGACCAAAGAGGTAACCTATGTGTAGAGGCGGAAAATGTTTGTATCGTTCTCAGTGAATACTTTGCATCTGTCTTCACGAAAAAGAGGGGGACGATGCAGATATTGTAGTTAAGGAGGAGGAGTGTGAAGTATTGGATGTGATAAACATAGGGAGAGAGTAAATATTAATGGGATTAGCATCCTTGAATAAAAGCAAAATACTGCAGATGCTGGAAATCTGAAATAAAAACAAGAAATGCTGGAAATACTGAGCAGTTCTGGCAGCATCTATGGAGAGAGAAGCAGAGTTAACAGTTCAGGTCAGTGACCCTTCATCAGAACTGGCAAAGGGTAGAAATGTAATAGGTTTGAAGCAAATAAAGCGGAGGTGGGACAAGACATAACAAAAGTGAAGGTGTTGATGGGACAGGGTCACAGAGAATAACTGACCAGAAGGTCAAGGAGCAAAGGCAAATGGTATGTTAATGGTGTGGTGAAAGTCAAAGCATTAGTGCAGAGAGGGTGTAAATTGACAGAAAAATGTACAGCCCTGGCCCAAAGCACAAACATGAAAAAAACTGTGGGCAAGCACATGGTAAGAAAAATGAATGATGAAACAAACTAAAATAAAAGAAAAAGAACTAAAAATAAAAAGGGAGGCCGGTCATTCTCTGAAAGTATTGAACTCAATGTTCAGTCCTGCAGGCTGTAGCGTGCCTAATCGATAAATGAGATGCTGTTCCTCGAGCTTGCGTTGATGTTTGCTGGAACACTGCAGCAATCCCAGGACAGAGATTTGGGCATGAGAGCAGGGGGGAGTGTTGAAATGGCCAGCAACCAGAAGCTCGAGGTCATGCTTTCAGACTGAGCGGAGATGTTCCGCAAAGCGGTCACCCAGTCTGCGTTTGGTCTCCCCAGTGTAGAGGAGACCACACTGTGAGCAGCGAATACAGTATACTAAGTTGAAAGAAGTACAAGTAAATCGCTGCTTCACCTGAAAGAAGTATTTGGGGCCTTGGATAGTGAGGAGAGAGGAGGTAAAACTGCAGTTATTACACCACCTGCGATTGCATGGGAAGATGCCATGGGAAGGGGAAGGAGGTGGTGGGGGTAATGGAGGAGTGTATTATGGTGTCGCGGAGGGAATGATCCTTCCAGAATGCTGACGGGAAGGGGAGGGGAAGATGCATTTGATAGTGTCATCATGCTGGCGTGGCGAAAATGGCAGAGGATGATCCTTTGAATGTGGAGGCTGGTGGGGTGGAATGTGCGGACAAGGGGAACCCTGTCGCAGTTCTGGCAGGGTGGAAAAGGGGTGAGGGTCAAAGTGCGGAAAATGGGCCGGACATGGTTGAGGGCCCTCTCAGCCACAGTGGGGGGGGGAATCCTCAGTTGAGGAAAAAGGAAGACATATCAGAAGTGCTGTCGTGGAAGGTAGCATCATCAGAGCAGATGTGTCAGAGATGGAGAAACTGGAAGAATGAAATGGAGTCCTTACTGGAGGCAGGGTGTGAGCCAGTGTAGTCGAGGTAGCTGTGGAGTCGGTGGGCTTGTAATGAAATTTAGTAGACAGCCTATCCCCAGAGATAGAGACAGAGAATTCAAGGAAGGGAACGGAAGTGTTGGCGATAGACCTACGTCATTTTGACAATTTCCAGTTTCCTGGCCCCAACCTCCTTCTCTTCACTATGGACATCCAATCTCTCTACACCTCCATCCCCCACCAGGATGGTTTGAGGGCTCTCTGCTTCTTCCTTGAACAGAGGCCCAACCAGTTCCCACCCACCACCACCCTCCTCCGCCTGGCTGAACTTTGTTCTCACATTGAACAACTTCTCCTTCAACTCCACTCACTTCCTTCAAGTAAAAGGGGTTGCTACGGGTACCTGCATGGGTTCTAGATATGTCTGTCTTTTTGTGGGAATGTCGAACATTCCCTGTTCCAGTCCTACTCAGGCCCCCTCCCCCAACTCTTTCTCCTGTACATTGATGACTGTATCGCTGCCGTTTTCTGCGCCTGCCCCGAACTGAAAAACTTTATCAACTTTGCTTCCAATTTCCACCCTTCTTTCACCTTTACATGGTCCATCTCTGACACTTCCCTTCCCTTCCTCGACTTCTCTGTCTCCATCTGTGGGGTTAGGCTGTCTACCAATATTCATTATAAGCCCACCGACTCCCACAGCTACCTCGACTACACTTCTTCACACCCTGCCTCCTGTAAGGACTCCATTCCATTCTCCCAGTTTCTCCGTCTCTGACACATCTGTTCTGATGATGCAACCTTCCATGACAGTGTTTCTGATATGTCTTCCTTTTTCTTCACTGTGGTGGACAGGGCCCTCAACCGTGTCCGGCCCATTTCCCACACTTCTGCCCTCACCCCTTCCCCTCTCTCCCAGAACTGCGACAGGGTTCCCTTTGTCCTCACTTTCCACCCCACCAGCCTCCACATGCAAAGGATCATCCTCCGCCATTTCCATCACATCCAGCATGATGCCACTACCAAACGCATCTTCCCCTCCCCTCCCCTCCCCGTCAGCATTCCAAAGGGATCGTTCACTCTGTGACACTCTGGTCCACTCCTCCATTTCCCCCAACAACTCATCCTTCCAACAGCACCTTCCCATGCAATCGCAGGTGGTGTAATGCCTGCCCATTTACCTCCTCTCTCCTCATAATCCAAGGCCCCAAACATTCCTTTCAGGTGAAGCAGTGATTTACTTGTACTCCTTTCAATTTAGTATACAGTATTCGCTGCTCACAATGTGGTCTCCGCTACCTTGGGGAGACCAAATGCAGATTGGTTGACCGCTTTGCGGAACACCTCACTCAGTCCAAAAGCATGACCCTGAGCTTCTGGTTGCTGGTCATTTAAACACACCCCCTGCTGTCATGCCCATATAATCTGTCCTGGGCTTGCTGCAGTGTTCCAGTGAACATCAATGCAAGCTCAAGGAACAGCATCTCATTTAGCAATTAGGCACGCTGCAGCCTGCTGGACTAAACATTGAGTTCAATAATTTGAACATGACGGGCCCCCTTTTTATTTTCAGTTATCTTTTTCTTTTTTCTTTTATTTTAATTTGTTTCATCATTCATTTTTCTTACCATGCGCCTGCCCACTGTTTTTTTCGTTTGTGCTTTGGGCCATGGCTGTACATTTTTCTATCTATTAACAGCCTCTCTTCACTAACACTTTGTCTTTCAACACACCATTAACATACCATTTGCCTTTGCTCCATGACTTTCTTGTCGGTTATTCTCTGTGACCTTGTCCTATCAACACCTTCACTTTTGTTATGTCTTGTCCCACCTCCGCTTTATTTGCTTCAAACCTATTACATTTCTACCCTTTGCCAGTTCTGATGAAGGGTCACTGACCTGAACTGTTAACTCTGCTTCTCTCTCCACAGATGCTGCCAGACCTGCTCAGTATTTCCAGCATTTCTTGTTTTTATTATATTAGCGTCCTTGAAAGTTGATAAATCACCAGAAGAAATGTACCCTAGGCTGTTAAAAAAAGCAAGAGAGGAAATAGCAGAGGGTCTGACCATCATTTTTCAGTCATCACTGGATACAGGTGTGGTGCTGGAGGATTGGAGAAATGCTAACATTGTACCTCTGTTTAAAAAGGGAGCGAAGGATAGACTGAATAATTACAGGCCAGTCAGTCTAACCTCAGTAGTTGGCAAATTATTGAAATCTATTCTGAGAGACAGGATAAATTGTCACTTAGAAAAGCACAGGTTAATCAAGGATAGTCAGCATTGATTTGTTCAGGGAAGATCTTGTTTGACCAACTTGATCGAATTTTTTGAAGAAGTAACAAGGATGAGGATAGTACAGTTGATGTGGTCTACATGGATTTTAGCAAGGCTTTTGAGAAGGTCCCACATGGCAGATTGGTTAAAAAAAGAAAATCGCGTCGGATCCAGGGAAATGCAGCAAGGTGGATACAAAATTGGCTCAGTGGCAGGAAACAAAGGGTAATTGTTGACGGGTGTTTTTGTGACTAGAGGGCTGTTTCCAGTGGCGTTCCGCAGGGCTCAGTACTGGGCCCCCTGCTTTTGTGTTATATTTTAACGATTTGGACGTAAATGTAGGGGGCATGACGAGAAGTTTGCAGATGACACAAAGATTGGCCATGTGGTAGATAGAGTGGAGGATAGCTGTAGGCTGCAGGAAGATATTGATGGTCCGGTCAGATGGGCAGAAAAGTGGCAAATGGAATTCAACGATGTGTGAGGTGATGCATTTGGGGAGGTCAAACAAGACAAAAGAATACACGATTAATGGGAGGATATTGAGAGGTGTAGAGAAAGTGAGGGACCTTGGAGTGAATGTCCACAGATCCCTGAAGGTAGCAGGACAGGCCATTAAGGTGGTTAAGAAGGCATATGGAATCCTTCCCTTTTTTAGCCGAGGTATAGAATGTAAGAGCAGGGAGGTTATGCTGGAACTGTATAACTCATTGGTCAGGCCACAACTTGAGTACTGTGTGCAGTTCTAGTCACCTCATTTCAGAAAGGATGTAATTGCACTAGAGAGGGTACAGAGGATATTTACGAGGATGTTGCCAGGACTGGAAAAATGCAGCTATGAGGAAAGATTGGATAGGCTGAGGTTGTCATCCTTGGAAGATAGAAGGCTGAGGGGAGGTCTGATTGAAATGTACAAAATTTGAGCGACCTGGATAGAGTGGAGGTGAAGGGTATATTCACCTTAGCAGAGAGGTCAGTGACGAGGGGGCATAGATTTTAAGTGATTGGTAGAAAAATTAAAGGGGAGATGAGGAAAATCTTTTTCACCCAAAGGGTGGTGGGGGTCTGGAACTCACTGTCTGAAAGAGTAGTTGAGGCAGAAACCCTCAACTCAGTCAAAAGGAATCTAGATATGCACCTCAAGTGCCGTAATCTGCAGGGCTACAGACCAAATGCTGGAAGGTGGGACTAGAATAGGTGGATCGTTTGTCAGCCGGCACAGACACAATGGGCCAAGTGGCCTGTTTCTGTGCCTTAAACCTTTAATGATTCTATGATTCTACTGGTTTTAAATCCCAGCAGCAGCAGGACGAGGCTCTTAAATGGCCGTTAATAGCCCACTTAAGGGCCTCAATTGGCCTCTGGGCGGCAAGGCCATCTGCGGCCTATCCTGTCCCATACAAAATTGCATTGCAACAGGGAGATGACAGGTCCTTAACCCCCACCTCCTTTTGCAGTTCTATGGGACCCCCGCCTCCGAACCTGTTTCGGGGGGCCCATAAATTTCAGCCCATAATATGACCCTGATCAAACACAAAAAACATGAATACAACATTTCTCGTCAATGTTACACCATGTCAACATAACAGAACAAAACAGGACCATATCTTTCATCTTCAAAGGTCTCCCTGCCAATAATTTCCACTACAGCACCCTGAAAAGGTGAAATTAGTCTTATCTTCAGGATACCAACTTCTCCTGCAAGGGAAAGAATAGGATGCATGAAATGAGAATGTATTGTACATTGGCAATGGCAACTTATAGCTTAGTTTCCAACATGGAACTTGTATCACCTTTCTGACTGCATTTCTAAAACATTACTGTCTAAGTTTTTGTCAGTTCTTGTGGCATATCTAGAAACTTATCCACATACTTACAACTTCTTATCTATACTCTATTACACTTATGTATACTCTATTCTGATACATCCCATTGGTGTTTATAGCTTAGTTTTTAATTTCTTATTAATAGTTCTCTTTATAAAACTATTTTGCTAAAAATGTTTGTTACGCAGCACTTTCAATCATGTATGGCTTATTCACATTAATGTTCGGTATTTACTTTTGTGGATTTTTCTTTTTTCATTAGTACAGTGGAATTTTTGGCAGAGTGCCCACCACTTACAGCAGGTGTGTTGATGCTAGTGCAACTTGTCCAATATATGCATTGGATATATGCAATCCGCCTTGCAACTGGGATAACTTCATATGTGGCACTTGTGACAGACTTTGCCTTTCCAGAATCGGCTTGTTCAGCCATCAAAAGAAGTGCAGCAGATGATCTCATCTGACTGCACCAAAGTTTTGAGGCTGCATTCCCATCATCTCTCGCAGATGGAAAGATGCCAATCACATTGCATCTACCTTGCAATGCTTGTCATGATGAATCATGGGTATCTAGTCCTTTTATTAATGGTATTGCTTGCCCACTCCCAGTCTGACATTGTATTGTATGATTCTTGATCTGTTCTTGCCATTATTCCTCTTGAGTATGAGTGTATGGAATATTTAATCTTTCATCTTGCATCTCGGACGATTTATATCAATTGGATCTCACCCAAGGTAGCAGACAAGTTTGCTTGCTTTAATAAATCCACTTCTTCATTAAGCATGTTTCTGATAAAAATAAATGAAAAGTGATACACATAATTTGTGATTGTACATCGACAATGGATCAAGTACACAAGATAATTACACTGTATTGAAGTGCAAATTACTTATTGAACACCTGTTCCTGCCCAAATAGCCAACATGCTTAACATAATGGCATTTGTAACTGATGACACTGGAAACGGCAAGTAGACAAAGTCCAGCTCAACTGAGTGCTGTGAGACAGAGGGCTGGACTTTACGGTGGGCGGATGGGAGCCAGCCACTGACGTAAATGTTGGTGGCAAACCCGCTTCCACTTCACCTGGGGATTCGTTCTGTATTTTACGGGTCCCCAGGCATTAATTTTTCCGAGGCGGGACTTCCACCCGCTTGAGGGAGGAAGTCCCGCCTAATTGAGCTGCCGGCCAATCAGCGGGTCGGCAGCTCTTAGTCCCAACAGCACCACCGGGAGCAGTGGCCACTGCTGGGACTGCAGCCCAGTGTGCATAGAAGATGCCTGGGAGCCGGGAAGGCAGGTAAGTTTTGGTTACCTCGACGGGAGTAAGTGATCGGGCCCCGGTGACGCAAGTGTGGTCATTTGTGGGGAAGGGGGGTGCATGTTGGGTCTTGGGGGTGGTTGGAGTAGTGGCGCCAAGACAATCGGAAACAGCCTGCTTTTCCCAGGTGGCTTTACCCGGCTCTGATGCCCGCTTGCCACACGTAAAATCCGTGTGGAGGCGGGCAAAGGCACTTATGTGGCCACACCACACCACCACCCCCCCCCCCCCACCCCCGGCCCTACGTAAAGAGAGGTGGAGGCGGGAGCGAGTCGGGAAAGCCTCCCGGAGCCTCCTGCTCCATTTTATGCCACCTCCCCCCACCCCCACAACCATCTGGCTCGTTGGGGTGGCATAAAATTCTGGCCCGAGTGCTTAACTCAGGGAATTTGGTAAGTGAGGGAGGAGATACTGTTCTGCTCTTTTACAGAACAAGGAGTGATCTGAGTGAGGGAGCCAGAGACAGTGAGACCTGAGAACTGAAGCCCAAAGGCATTAATTAGGTGAGCAGATAGGTGATTTTTTGGTGGGTTTTAAGGTTTATTTTCTCTCTAAACTGGGGCCATACTTTAAACTGGTACTGGGGAAATATAAATATTGTATTAAGTTTATAGCTTAACTAGTTAAACTACTTAAAATAACTACAAATAATCATTGTGTATTTCCTAAACTTGAAACCTAATTAGTTAAATAATACACAATAGAGATGGCAAGACAGGTGATGTTTTGCAGCTGCAGCATGTGGGAGTTGGTGGATACCAGTGTGATACACAGCAACTGCATCTGCAGTAAGTGCCTGCAAATCGAGGAGCTTCGGCTCAGAGTTGGTGATCTGGAGTCCGAGCTTCTGACACTGTGATCCACCAAGCAGGAGAAAAGTTACCTTGGGTCCAGGAGGCAGTCACACCCCTTACGTTAGGTACTTCAGATTTGGTCTGTGGTCAGGTACAGGAGGGTGTGACGACAAGTGAGGCAGGTATGGGGATCCAAAAGGTAGCACTGGAGGAGCCTCAGAGCTTGTCCAACAGGTTCAATGATCTTGCAGGTCTGGATGAGAGCAGGGACTGCAGGAAAGGTGAGCAAACTGACCACAGCACCATGGTGAAGGGGGTCTTTCAAGTGGGTAGAGTAAAAAGGAATGTAGTAGTTGTGGAGATAGTATAGTCAGGGGGATAGATACTTTTCTCTGCAGCCGAGAGCGTGAGTCCCAAAGGCTGTGTTGCCTGCCCAGTGCGAGGGTTAAGGGCATCTCTTTGAGGCTGGAGAGGAACTTGGAGTGGGAGGGGAAAGATCCAGTTGCCATGGTCCACATGGGTACCAATAGCATAGGTAGGACAAAGAAAAAGGTTCTGCTGAATCAATATGAGCACCTAGGGGCTAAATTAAAAAGCAGAACCACAAAGGTAATAATTGTGGTAAGCGGTGGCGTAGTGGTAGTGTCACTGGAATAGTAGCCCAGAGGCCCAGGCTAGTGCTCTGGGGACATTGGTTTGAATCCCACCAGGGCAGATGGTGAAATTTGAATTCAATTAATGATTACAAAGCTAGTCTAATGGTGACTATGAAGCCATCATTGATTATTATAAAAACCATCTGGTTCACTAATGCACGTTAGGGAAGGAAATCTGCCATCCTTACCTGGTCTGGCCTACATGTGACTCCAGATCCACAGTAATGTGGTTGAGTCTTAAATGCCCTCTGAGATGGCATGGCAAACCACTCAGTTCAAGGGCAATTAGGGATGGGCAATAAATGCTGGCCTAGCAAGCGACACCCATATCCCATGAACGAATATAAAAAAAATCTCTGGATTACTGCCTGAGCCATGAGCAAATTGGTTTTGGGTAAATAAGATCAGAGAACTGAATATGTGACTCAAAGATTGGTGTGGGAGAAATGGATTTTGATTCATGGGGCACTGGCACCAGTGCTGAGGAAAGAAGGATCGGTACCATTGGGGCGGGCTTCACTTTCACCAGGCTGGGACCAGTGTCCTGGCAAATCGTATAACTAGCGCTGTAGAGAGGGCTTTAAACTAAATAGTGGATGAGGGTTCACGTGAGGGGAGATTTGCAAAGTTAAAGTGAAAGGACAAGGGAACAGTGTAGGGTAACGTTATGGGTAATGATAGCCAGAGTATGACAGGAAGGGACAGTGGGTACAAATATAAGAGTGCACCAGCAAGTAGGGTCAGACGAGGGAAAAATGGTAAAAAGACAAAATTAAAGGCTCTTTATCTGAATGCATGTAGCATGACGGCACAAATAGAAATAAATGAGTATTATATGATGGCCATTACAGAGACATGGTTGCAAGGTGACCAAAGCGGGGAACTGAATATTCAAGGGTATTTCACATTTTGGAAGGAAAGGAAGAAAGGAAAAGGAAGTGGGATACCACTGTTAAATTGAAAGGAAGTTTAAAAAGTCGAAAAGTAACGCGAGAACAGAGGTGCAGGGTAGTGAAGGAGCATACATTAATCAGAGAATGACAGGGAGGGACAGAGAATACAAGCATAAGAGTACAGCAGAAATTAGAACTAGAGTAGGTAAAAATGGTAAAAAGTCAAAGCTTAAGGCTCTTTATCTGAATGCACGTAGCATTTGTAACAAGATAGATGAGCTAACAGCACAGATAGAAATAAATGAATATGATTTGATAGCTATCACTGAGACGTGGTTACAGGATGACCAGGACTGGAATTTTAATGTTCAAGGACATTCGACATTCCAGAAGAATAGGCAGAAAGGCAAAGGAGGTGGGGTAGCTTAGTTATTAAATGGGTGGAAATAACAAATAGCAAGGGAAAGAAATCATGGGTGGGAGTGGTCTATAGGCCCCCGAGGAGTTGCCTCTCTGTAGGACAAAGTATTAATCAGGAAATAATGGAGACGTGTAAGAAGGGCACTGCAATTATCATGGGTGATTTTAATCTGCATAAAGACTGGACAAATCAAATTGGCAAGGATAGCATGGAAGACGAATTTGTGGAGTGCCTCAGGAATTGTTACTTTGAGCAATACGTTGCAGAACCTACCAGGGAACAGGCTATTTTGGATTTGGTATTGCATAATGAAGTAGGATTAATAAGAGATCTCATACTTAAGGATCCTCTAGGGGGGTAGCGATCACAACATAGTAGAATTTCAAATTCAGTTTGAGGGTGAGCAACTCGGGTCCCAAACCAGTGTCTTCAACTTAAACAAGGGCAATTACAGAGGTATGAAGAAAGAGTTGTCTAAAGCGGGCTGGGAAGTCAGTAGATGAGCAGTGGCAGACTTTTAAGCAGATATTTCATGACACTCAGCAAACATTTATTCCAGTCAGAAGGAAGGACTCGAAGAGAACGATGAACCATCCGTGGATGACAAAAGAAGTTAAGGGGAGTATCAAATCAAAAGCAAAGGCGGACAATGCAGCGAAAACGAGTGGTAGGCCAGAGGATTGGGAATTTTTTAGAAACCAGCAGCGGATGACTAAAAAACTAATCAAGAGGGAGAAAATTGATTATGAGAGTAAATTGGCAAGAAATATAAAAACAAACAGTAAGAGCTTCTACAGGTATATCAAAAGGAAACGAGTAGCTAAAGTAAGTATGGGACCCTTAGAGGCTGAGACTGGGGAATTAATAACAGGGAACAGGGAAATGGCAGATAATTTAAACCAATATTTTGCACCAGTCTTCACGGTGGAGGACACTATAAACATCCCAACAATAATAGATGAACAAGGTGTAAATGGGAGGGAGGAACTTGTAACAATCTCTATCACGAGGGAAAAGGTGCTGGACAAACTGATGGGACTAAAGGCAGACAAGTCGCCAGGACCTGATGGTCTGCATCCAAGGGTTTTAAAGGAAGTGGCTGCAGAGATAGTGGAAGCATTGGTCATAATATACCAAAACTCACTGAATTCTGGTAGGGTACCAGCGTATTGGAAAACCACTAATGTGACAGAGTGTAGTGTATCCAAATTTGCTGATGATACAAAATGACGTGAGAAGGCATGTTGTGATGAGGACACAAAGAATCTGCAAAGGGATATAGATAGGGTAAGTGAGTGGGCAAAAGCTTGGCAGATGGTGTTCAATGTGGGACAGTGTGAGGTAATCCACTTTGGTAGGAAGAATAAAAAGGCAGATTATTATTTAGGTGGAGAAAGACTACAAAATACTGCAGTACGGAGGGATCTGGGTGTTCTTGTGCATGAAACACAAAAGGTTAGCATGCAGGTGCAGCAAGTAATTAAGAAGGCAAATGGAAGTTTGGCCTTTATTGCTAGGGGGTTAGAATTTAAAAATAGGGAAGTCTTGTTACAACTGCACAGGGTGTTGGTGAGGCCACACCTGGAGTACTGCGTACAGTTTTGGTCCCCATATTTAAAGAAGGATATACTGGCATTGGAGGCAGTTCAGAAAAGGTTCACCAGGCTGATTCCTGGGATGAAGGCGTTGTCTTATCAAGAACGGCTAAACAGGTCAGGCCTTTATTCATTGGAGTTTAGAAGAATGAGAGGTGATCGTATTGAAACATATAAGATTTTAAGGGGGCTTGACAGGGTAGATGTTGAGAAGATGTTTCCACTAGTGGAGGAATCTCGAACTAGGGGACATAATTACAGAATAAGGGGGCGCACATTTAAAACTGAGATGCGAAGAAATTTCTTCTCTCAGAGGGTGGTGAATCTCTGGAATTCTCTACCTCAGAGTTGTGGAGGCTAGGTTACGAAATGTATTTAAGGAGGAGGTAGATAGATTTTTGAAATCTCGGGGAGTCAAGGGATATGCGGAGCAGGCCCGAAAGAGGAGTTGAGGCCTGGGACAGATCAGCCATGATCTTATTGAATGGTGGGGTAGGCTTGAGGGGCTGAATGGCCTATTCCTGCCTCTATTTCTTATGTTCTTATGTTAATAAAGGATGAGAGCAGTACAGTAATGAGAAATGATCTTGACTCGCAAGATCAAGATGTACAAAGAACAAAGAACAGTACAGCACAGGAACAGGCCATTCGGCCCTCCAAGCCTGCGCCGATCTTGATGCCTGCCTAAACTGACACCTTCTGCACTTCCGGGGCCCATATCCCTCTATTCCCTTCCTATTCATGTATTTGTCAAGATGTCTCTTAAATGTCGTTATCGTATCTGCTTCCACCACTTCCCCTGGCAGCAAGTTCCAGGCACTCACCACCCTCTGTGTAAAAAACTTGCCTCGCACATCCCCTCTAAACTTTGCCCCTCACACCTTAAACCTATGTCCCCTAGTAACTGACTCTTCCACCCTGGGAAAAAGCTTCTGACTATCCACTCTGTCCATGCCGCTCATAACTTTGTAAACTTCTATCATGTCGCCCCTCCACCTCCGTCGTTCCAGTGAAAACAATCCGAGTTTTTCCAACCTCTCCTCATAGCTAATGCCCTCCAGACCAGGCACCATCCTGGTAAACCTCCTCTGTACCCTCTCCAAAGCCTCCACGTCCTTCTGGTAGTGTGGCGACCAGAATTGCACGCAATATTCTAAGTGTGGCCTAACTAAGGTTCTGTACAGCTGCAACATAACTTGCCAATTTTTATACTCTATGCCACGACCAATGAAGGCAAGCATGCCGTATGCCTTCTTGACTACCTTATCCACCTGTGTTGCCACTTTCAGTGACCTGTGGACCTGTATGCCCAGATCTCTCTGCCTGTCAATACTCCTAAGGGTTCTGCCATTTATTGTATACCTCCCACCTGCATTAGACCTTCCAAAATGCATTACCTCACATTTGTCCGGATTAAACTCCATCTGCCATTTCTCCGCCCAAGTCTCCAACCGATCTATATCCTGCTGTATCCTCTGACAATCCTCATCATTATCCGTAACTCCACCAACCTTTGTGTCGTCTGCAAACTTACTAATCAGACCAGCTACATTTTCCTCCAAATTATTTATATAGACTACAAACAGCAAAAGTCCCAGCACTGATCCCTGCGGAACACCACTAGTCACATTCCTCCATTCAGAAAAACACCCATCCACTGCTACCCTCTGTCTTCTATGACCGAGCCAGTTCTGTATTCATCTTGCCAGCTCACCTCTGATCCCGTGTGACTTCACCTTTTGTACCAGTCTGCCATGCGGGACCTTGTCAAAGGCTTTACTAAAGTCCATATAGACAACATCCACTGCCCATCCCTCATCAATCATCTTCGTCACTTCCTCAAAAAACTCAATCAAATTAGTAAGACACGACCTCCCCTTCACAAAATCATGCTGTCTCTCGCTAATAAGTTTGTTTGTTTCCAAATGGGAGTAAATCCTGTCCCGAATAATCCTCTCTAATAGTTTCCCTACCACTGACGTAAAGCTCACCGGCCTATAATTTCCTGGATTATCCTTGCCACCCTTCTTAAACAAAGGAACAACGTTGGCTATTCTCCAGTCCTCTGGGACCTCACCTGTAGCCAATGAGGATGCAAATATTTCTGTCAAGGCCCCAGCAATTTCTTCCCTTGCCTCCCTCAGTATTCTAGGGTAGATCCCATCAGGCCCTGGGGACTTATCTATCTTAATGCTTTGCAAGACACCCAACACCTCCTCCTTTTTGATAATGAGATGACTGAGACTATCTGCACTCCCTTCCCTAGGCTCATCATCCACCAAGTCCTTCTCTTTGGTGAATACTGATGCAAAGTACTCATTTAGCACCTCGCCCATTTCCTCTGGCTCCACACATAGATTCCCATCTCTGCCCTTGAGTGGGCCAACCCTTTCCCTGGTTACCCTCTTGCTCTTTATATATGTATAAAAAGCCTTGGGAGTTTCCTTAATCCTGTATGCTAATGACTTTTCATGACCCCTTTTAGCCCTCCTAACTCCTTGCTTAAGTTCCTTCCTACTGTCTTTATATTCCTCAAGTGCTTCATCTGTTCCTAGCCTTCCAGCCCTTACAAATGCTTCCTTTTTCTTTTTGACTAGGCTCACAATATCCTGTGTTATCCAAGCTTCCCGAAACTTGCCAAACTTGTCTTTCTTCCTCACAGGAACATGCTGGTCCTGGATTCTAATCAGCTGACGTTTGAAAGACTCCCACATGTCAGATGTAGAATCTGTTTGATTGCAGGTAAGTATTAACAAAGGAAAGAAGTCACTGGTGGGAGCAGTTTATTGGCCCCTAACAGTGGCTACACTGTAGGACAGAGTATAAATCAATAAATAATGGGGGCTTGTAAGAAAGGTACTGCAATAATCTTCATATCATTTGGACAAATTAAATTAGCGAAGATAGACTGGAAGATGAGTTCATAGAGTGTATGCGGGACAGTTTCTTAGAACAATAAATTCTGGAACTAACCGGGGAGCAGGCTCTTTTAGATCTGGTAATATGTAATGAGGCAGAAGTAATTAATGTCCTCATAGTAAAGGATCCACCAGGCAAGAATGATCATAAAATGATTGAATTTTACATTCAGTTTGAGGGTGAGAAAGTTGGGTTTGAAGCTAGTGTCTTAAACTTAAATAAAGGCAATTAAAAGGGTATGAAGACAGAGTTAGCTAAAGTGGATTGGAAAAATAGGTTAAAAGATAAGACGGTAGAGAAGCAATAGCAGACATTTAAGGAGATATTTCAGAACACTCAACAAAGATATATTCTATTGAGAAAGAAAGACTCTATGAGAAGGATGCACCATCATGGCTAACTAAGGAAGTTAAGGATGGTAGAAAATTGGAAGAAAAATTATCTAATGCTGTGAAGATTAGTGGGAGGCCAGAAGATTGGGAACATTTTAGAAACCAGCAAAGGATGACTTAAAAAAGAGGGAGAACTTAGAATATGAGAATAAACTAACAAGAAACATAAAAACAGACAGTAAGAGTTTCTACAAATATATAAAAGGGAACAGAGTATCAAAAATGAAAATTGATCCCTTAGAGGATGAACATACGAATTAGGAGCAGAAATAGGCCATTCGGTCCTTTGAGCCTGCTTCACCATTCAATAAGATCATGGCTGATCTGTTTGTGTCTCGAATTCCACACTCCCATCTACCCTCGATAACCATTGATTCCCTTGCCTAACAAGAAACTATCTACCTCCACCTTTAAAATGTTCAATGACCCCGCCTCCACCACTTCTGAGGCAGAGAGTTCTAAAGTTGCACAACCCTCTGAGAGAAAAAATTTCTCCTCATCTCTGTTCTCAAAGGGGACCCCTAATTTTAAAACAGTGCCCCCTAGTTCTGGACTCACCCACAAGAGGAAACATCCTTTCCACATCCCACCTTGTCAAGACCGTTCAGGATCTGATAAACGTCAACCAAGTTTCCCCTCAATCTTCTAAACTCCAGTGAAAACAAGCCCAGTCTGTCCAACCATTCCTCATAAGATAACGCGCTCATACCAGAAATCAATCCAGTAAACCTCCTCTGAACCATCTCCAACGCATTTACATCCTTCCTTAAATAAGGAGACGAAAACATCACACAGTATTCAAGATGTGATCTCACCAATGCAGAGACTCTTCGACAGGATTGCGGCTGCCTGAATTTGACCTAACCATCAGCCTCAAGAAAATGAACATCATGGGACAGGACGTCAGAAATGCTCCATCCATCAATATTGGCAACCACGCTCTGGAAGTGGTTCAAGAGTTCACCTATCCAGGCTCAACTATCACCAGTAACCTGTCTCTCAATACAGAAATCAACAAGTGCATAGGAAAGGCATCTGCTGCTATGTCCAGACTGGCCAAGAGGGTGTGGGAAAATGGCACACTGACACAGAACACAAAAGTCCGAGTGTTTCAAGCCTGTGTCCTCAGTACCTTGCTCTATGGCAACGAGGCCTGGACAACGTATGTCAGCCAAGAGCGACGTCTCAACTCATTCCATCTTCGCTGCCTCTGGAGAATCCTTGGCATCAGGTGGCAGGACCGTATCTCCAACGCAGAAGTCCTCGAGGCGGCCAACATCCCCAGCATATACACCCTACTGAGCCAGCAGCACTTGAGATGACTTGGCCATGTGAGCCACATGGAAAATGGCAGGATCCCCAAGGACGCATTGTACAGCGAGCTCATCATTGGTATCAGACCCACCGGCTGTCCGTGTCTCCACTTTAAAGACGTCTGCAAACGTGACATGAAATCCTGTGGCATGGACCACAAGTCGTGGGAGTCAGTTGCCAGTGATCGCCAGAGCTGGCGGACAGCCATAAAGGCGGGGCTAAAGAGTGGCGAGTCAAAGAGACTTAGCAATAGGCAGGAAAAAAGACAGAAGTGCAAGGAGAGAGCCAACTGTCTAACAGCCCCGACAACCAATTTTATCTGCAGCGACTGTGGAAGAGCCTGTCACTCTAGAATTGACCTTTATAGCCACTGCAGGCGCTGCTTCACAAACCGCTGACCACCTCTAGGTGCTTACCCATTGTCTCTCAAGACAAGGAGGCCAAAGAAGAAAGAAAAAGGCACAGTATAATTGAATCATTACATCCTTCATTTTATTTTCAATTCCTCTTGTAATAAAGCATAGCATTCCATTAGCCTTCTTTGTTATTTGCTGTACCTGCACACTAACTTTTGTGACTCATGCCTAGATGTGACAACAGCGAAATCCTCTGCACCTTGGAATTCTGTAGTCATTCTCCGTTTAAGTAATAATACTCTGCTTTTTTATTCTTCCTGCCAAAGTGAACAACTTCACATTTTCCCACATTGTACTCCATCTGCCAGATTTTTGTCCACTCACTCAACCTATCTATATCGATCTGCAACCGCCTTCTGTCCTCTTCACTACATACTTTCCTACCTATCTTTGTGTCATCTGCAAATTTAGCTACCATGCCATCGCTCCCCTCATCTAAGTCATTGATATAAACTGTAAAAAGTTGAGGCCCCAGCATAGACCCCTGCGGGACTCCATTTGTTATATCCTGCCAATCAGAAAAGGACCCATTTATGCATACTCTCTGTTTTCTGTCAGCCAGCCAATCTTCTATCCATGTTAATGTGTTACCCCCTACACCATGAGCTCCTACTTTGCGCAATAACCTTTTATGTGGCACCTTGTCAAATCTCTTCTGGAAATCCAAGTACAGTATGTCAACGGGCTCCCCTTTATCCACAGCTCATGTTACACCTTCAAAGATCTCCAATAAATTGGTTAAACATGATTTCCCTTTCACAAAACCATGCTGACTATTCCCATTTACCATGAGTTTTTCTAAGTGCCCAGCTATAGCCCCCTTAATGATCGATTCTAACACTTTCCCCACGACAGACGTCAAGCTAACTGACCTATAGTTAACTGTTTTCTGCCTCCTGCCAACCCCCCCTCCTCCCCATCTCTTGAATAGAGGAGTTATATTTGCTACTTTCTAGTCTGTTGGAACCTTTTCAGAATCTAGCGAATTTTGAAAAATTAACACCAACGCTTCTACTACCTCATTAGCCGCCTCTTTTAAGACCCCAGGATGAAGCCAATCAGGACCCAGGATGTGTCAGCCTACAACTCCATCAGTTTGCTCAGTACTGCTTCCCTGGTGATTGTAATTTCACCAAGTTCCTCGCTTCCTTCCACCTCCTCATTTACAGCTATTACTGGAATGTTTTTTATATCCTCGTTAGTGAAGACAGAAGCAAAATATTTGTTCATTTCATCTGCCATTTTGTTATTATCTACTATTAACTCCCCATTCTCACTCTCTAGAAGACCAATGCTCACTTTATCTACTCTTTTCCTTTTTAAATACCTATCGATACTCTTGCTATCCGTTTTTACATTTCTAGCTAGCTTCCTGTCATGCTCTAATTTCTTTCTCCTGATTAATCTTTTAGTCATTCTCTGCTGTTCTTTATATTCTGACCAATCATCTGACCTGCCACTCATCTTTGCGCAATTATATGCTTTTCCTTAAGTTTGATGCTTTCCTTAACTTCTTTAGTTAACCACAGATTGTGGGTCCTCCCCTTAGAATTTTTCTCTATAGTAGGACTATACTTATTCTGAGTATTCTGAAATATCCCCTTAAATGCCTGCCACTCCTTCTCTTTTGACCTATCTCCTAGCCTAGTAACCCAGTTCACTTCAGCTAGCCCAGCTTTCATGTCCACATAGTTGCCCTCATTTAAGTTTGAAATGCTAGTCTTAGACCCACTCTTCTTTCTTTCAAACTGGGTGTAAAATTCAATCATATTGTGGTCGCTGCTACCTAGAGGTGCCTTTACTCTGAGGTCATTAATTATTCCTGTCACATTACACAATACCAAGTCTAATATAACCTGCTCTCTGGTTGGTTCCAGAACGTGCTGCTCTAAGAGACTATCTCGAGAGCATTCTATAAACTCGTCATCCAGACTACTATTGCCAATTTGATTTTTCCAGTTAATATGTAGATTAAAATCACCCATGATTATTGCCATCCCTTTATCACAAGTACCCAACATTTCTTCTTGTATACTTCGTCCTACAATGTGATTACTGTTAGGGGTCCTGTAGACCACTTCCACTAGTGACTTTTTTCCCCTACTATTCCTCATCTCCACCCAAACCTGATCTCCTGAACTAAGGTAATCTCTAACTATGATTATCAGTGCTCCCCCTCCACCTTTACCTGGCTTACTATTCTTCTTGAATGTCATATACCCCTCAATATTCAGGACCCAATCCTTGTCATCCTGCAGCCATGTCTCCGAAATGGCTATCAGATCATAGTTATTTACTTCAATGTCCGCTATCAGTTTGTCTACTTTGTTATGAATGTGACATGCATTCAGATACAGAGCCTTTAATTTTGTCTTTTTGTTATCTTTGTAACATCTAGTCTTGTCTATTGGTGTGGTCTTAGTTTTTCTCTCTATGTCCCTTCCTGCCATTCTCTGACCTTCATTTTCCATATTACTATTCTGCTCTCCTGCCTTGACTCTACCCCTT
This sequence comes from Heterodontus francisci, assembly GCF_036365525.1. NCBI lineage: Eukaryota > Metazoa > Chordata > Chondrichthyes > Heterodontiformes > Heterodontidae > Heterodontus > Heterodontus francisci. The sequence goes on from NC_090372.1 coordinate 45,868,042, forward strand.
GATTTGCTACATCTACCCAAACTTGATTCCTTTCCCCCCTTGTTTAGTTTAAAGCCCTCTCTACTTCCCTAGTTTTACGGTTTGCTAGAACACTGGTCCCAGCATGGTTTAGGTGCAGACCGTCCCAACGCTACAGCCCGTACTTTTCCCAGTACTGGTGCCAGTGCCCGATGAACCGAAACCTACTTCTCCCATACCAGTCTTTGAGCCACGTATTCGTTTCACTAATCGTATGTGCCCTCTGCCAATTGGCACATGGGCCAGTTCATAATCCAGAGATTATTACCCTTGAGGTTCTGCTCTTCAATTTGGTGCCTAGCTCCTTAAACTGTCTTAGCAGAACCTCTTTCCTAGTCCTACCTATGTTGTTGATACCTACATGGACCACAACAACTGGATCCCCTCCCTCCCATTCCAGGCTCCTGTCCAGCCCTGAGCAGATGTCCCGAACCCTGGCACTAGGTAGGCAACACAGCCTTCTGGACTCACGCTCTCGGCTGCACAGAACAGTGTCAGTCCCCCTCACTATACTATCCACTACATTCCTTTTTGCTCCCCCCACTTGAATGGCTTCCTGCACCCCAGTGCCATGGCCTGTCTGCTCATCCACCTTGCATACTTTGCTTTCATCCACACAGGTTGAGAGCACCTCAAACCTGTTGGACAATTGCAAAATCTGAGGCTCCTCCACTACTGTCTGCTCGGTCCCTTTACCTGCCTCACTCACGGTCACATCCTCCTGTCCCTCACTGCTGACCAAAACAGATGACCCTGTTCTAAGAGGTGTGATGGTCTTCTGGAACAAAGTGTCCAGGTATTTCCTCCCCTCCTTTATGTTGCGCTGTGTTTGCTGTTAGGCTTCCCGAGCAATAATCCCTTCCCAGCAAGAAGGACTATATAGGAATATAAGAACAGGAGTAGACCATTCAGCCCATGAGTTGGTTTTGCCATTCAATTAAATCATGACTGAGCTGTTCTCAACTCCATTTACCTGTCTTGGTTTTACATTTCTTAATAACCCTTAGCTAACAAAAATCTATCATCCTCACTTCTGAAATTTTCAATTGACCTAACCTCAACAAGTTTTATGGGAAAGTGTTACAGATTTCCACGACTCTTTGTGTTAACAAGTCCATCCTGACGTCACCCCAAAATATTTTAGCTGTAATTTTCAGGCTGTTCTGCACACTCCCATCAGAGGAGATAGTTTCTTTATCTACTCTATGAAATCCTTTAACCATATTAAACACCTCAGTTAGATCACCCATTAATTTTCTATATTTAAGGGAATACAAGCCTAGTCAATGCAATCTGGCTTCATAATTTAGCCTTTTAAGCCCTGGTATCATTCTGGTGAATCTTCTTTGGACCCCCTCCACAAGGCTAATATATCCTTCCTGAGGTGCAGTACTCCAGATACAGTTTAAACAGAGCATAACTTCCACCCCTTTGTATTCCAACCCCCGTGAGATAAAGGCCAACATTCCATTAGCCTTGCTAATTATTTGTTGTACCTGTCCACAAGCTTTCAGTGATTTCTGAACTTTGATCCCTCTGCTCATCCAAACTTCCTACCTTCTTACCATTTAGAAAACACTCTGTTCTATCTTGCTTGGGACAGGATCAGCAATATTACAAATACACCATCACCTGCAAGTTCCCTTCCACACACCAACCTGATTTGGATGCATATTGTTACTCCTTCATTGTCACTGAATCAAAATTCTGGAATTCTCTACGTAACACTATCATGAGAGTACCAGCAACACAAGGATTGCAACAGTTCAAGAAGTCCCCACAGCACCATTTTAGACCAAATGACATGGGTAATAAATGCAACCTTGCCAATATTGTCAACATCCCACTAACAAAAGAAAAATTAGTACTGTTAAGAAAGGCATCACTTCTACTGCGACTGACTGTTATGTTTCTGTTAAGTAGTAGTAGACTACCACTTACATTCTAACTCCTGATGTGTGCTCATAGAGCGTAACAGTCCTGTAGGTAAATCAGCATTAGGTCTGCATTAACAACTGCCTTCATCGAATTTCTCACACTAGGTTGCAGAGTACTGTTAAAATCTACTTCAATTTGGCCTTGACACTACTCTAAATACTTAATAAGCCCAGAAATGGCAAGAAATGTTATTATGTTTCAAAAAATATCTGTTCCAAATGTTGCACCCAGGTCAGATATCTCTGCTAATCATCACTAGTTGATCCCACTAATGGTGAGAAATAGCCGGAACAGAGAGGTCAGCAGTGATTTCTGCTGACAGAGCAGAGTTTGCACCCACACAGCAGGAAACAAGCTCTTCTGAGTTTAGTACAACAAACAACTTTATTTAGAGTAGCATTATGACTTCACATGCTCTACACCTTGTTTTCTTGGCCTGCTAAATGTCCATCTTTGACGAAGGAACCTTAGCCAGTACACAGGAAATTAAATTTAGCTAAAACTGCCATCATCTAAAATTGACATCAATCTGTTTACACAGCACTAACTCTCTGAAGCAGCAATTTGACAGTAGGTATCAAGTTAACATCAACAAGTCCTGCTTACAGTTAAGAACAAAACCAACACCATTTGAAGCTTGATTTGGCGGCACCATTTCAAGTTATTGGTGTGACATGAATGTTTATATTTCTTGGTTGGAGAAGAAATAAATACTATTGATTGGTTCTGTATACTATAATGGATTTGTCATTCTTAGGCCTTTTAAAAAGTGATTGGTTTATGCTAGTGCTCTGGTTGCTGTCAATAACAACAGTGACTAACATCATCTATAGCATCACACTATAAGTATTTGAATGAAATGCGATGTGATGACTTTGATCTTCAGCAATGAAGTTGTCATGTGGTTACCAAAACCATCAATGTCAGGAAGTGCAAGGAATGAGGTCAAAATGAGGCTGAAATTCCATTAGAACATATGGAGAAAAATGTTTGCTTTTAGAGTGAGGTGCATCTAAAAAGGAAATGTTCTTAAGCCAAAATGAATGGCTTATTCACAGCAGTGAGAGGTAACTAAAAGGTTTACAATTATAATTGGGAATACAGAAATGATTTCAAGTGCGAGTTGGCAAATGTAATGCACGACTGCTTCATGACCACTGCATCAGAGAAGCCATGAGAAACAATGCATAGACTTGACTTGGTAATGATAAATGAACCAAAAAAATACAGGGAATGAAAGACAGAACACTCTTGGGGAACAGTAACCACAGAATGACTAAGTTCAACATGATCACAAATTCAAAAATACTGAGGACCAGCAGCTAACTTCAGAGAAATGTGAGGGTTTGTTCAACAACACTTCAGTGGAACACAAGTGGAATGCCGTAGTGCAGAGTATGGATGATTAATAAATCCTTAGGAAAATCATCCTTAGACAAAATAAACATGCATGTAATGGATTAATAAGTAAGGAGGAGGAATGAGCTGTACAAATCCTGCAGGGAGAAAGGTAGAGGGGCTCATTGGATGTATGTATAAAATATTTACGTATATGAAAAATGAACTCAAAGCACAACATGAAGCAAAAGTGAATGAGTATAAGATAGTTACTATAATAACTGATTACTTCCTCCAGATATTCATGGGGAAAGATAGGAGCAACATGTCCTCTCCGAACAGCTGTAAGCCTAGTTCAATATAAATGAGATGGAAGACATAGATAAGCTAAGAGGGCTTAAAACAAGGAATGGGTGGTATCTAATTCCAGAGGATTCCAGAAGTTTGGGGATCAGATTTGGGAAGCGTTGATAGCCATTATGAGCATGCTGATGAATACTGGGGATATCTTATTTGTATCACTCCCTCTCTTTCATTGCAGCAGCTTTTTCGGGAGCAGAGAGTGCGAGCGAGTGAGCAGCTGGGAAGGTCAGTTTGAAAGTAAACTTAATTTCCTTTTGTTTTCGGCGGAGGCCAGGGGGCTGCTGGGTAAGTAAAACACTATATATTTGGGCGGTTTCTGAACCCGAGACACCACACTTGTAGTGTCTCCCACCCGCCCTCCTCCTCTAACCAAAAAAAAAGGACTCGGTGGGGTGTATATAGGTAAGGCTTTTTCTATTTCTCTGGTTTTATCGTGATTGGTAAAAACTTTTCGTTCCTTTTTCATTTAACTAAGTTAAGCTTAAGATTAAAAATGGCAGGAGATCTCAGACCCGTATCATGCTCCTCTTGCTCAATGTGGGGGCTCAGGGACATGGCTGATGTCCCTGACTCCTTCATGTGCAGGACGTGTGTCCAGCTGCAGCTCTTGTTAGACCGCATGACGGCTCTGGAGCTGCGGATGGATTCACTTTGGAGCATGCGCGATGCTGAGGAGGTCGTGGATAGCACATTTAGTGAATTGGTCACACCGCAGATTAGGATTGCTGAAGGAGAAAGGGAATGGGTGACCAAAAGGCAGAGAAAGAGCAGGAAGGCAGCGCAGGTGTCCCCTGCGGTCATCTCCCTCCAAAACAAGTATACCGTTTTGGATACTGTTGAGGGAGATGGCTCACTAGGGGAAGGCAGCAGTAGCCAGGTTCATGGCACCGTGGCTGGCTCTGCTGTTCAGAAGGGCGGGAAAAAGAGTGGAAGGGCTATAGTCGTAGGGGATTCGATTGTAAGGGGAGTAGATAGGCGGTTCTGTGGTCGAAAACGAGACTCCCGAATGGTATGTTGCCTCCCAGGTGCACGGGTCAGGGATATCTCAGATCGGCTGCAGAACATTCTGAAAGTGGAGGGTGAACAGCCAGTTGTCGTTGTGCACATAGGCACCAATGATATAGGTAAAAAACGGGATGAGGTCCTACAAGCAGAATTTAGGGAATTAGGAGCCAAGTTAAAAAGTAGGACCTCAGAGGTAGTAATCTCAGGATTGCTACCAGTGCCACGTGATAGTCAGAGTAAAAATGAAAGAATAGTCAGGATGAATGCGTGGCTTGAGAGATGGTGCAGGAAGGAGGGGTTCAGATTTTTGGGACATTGGGACCGGTTCTGGGGGAGGTGGGACTATTACAAATTGGACGGTCTACACCTGGGCCGGACTGGAACCAATGTCCTTGGGGGTGCTTTTGCTAACGCTGTTGGGGAGGGTTTAAACTAATGTGGCAGGGGGATGGGAACCAAATGAGGAGGTCAGTTGACAGTAAGGAGGTAGTAACAAAAGCCTGTAAGGAACTAGATAATGAAGTCAGTGTGACTAAGGGGAAGAGCAGGCAGGGAGCAGATGATGAATGTAAAGGGACTGGTGGTCTGAGGTGCCTTTGTTTCAATGCAAGAAGTGTAGTAGGTAAGGCAGATGAACTTAGGGCTTGGATTAGTACCTGGGAGTATGATGTTATTGCTATTACTGAGACTTGGTTGAGGGAAGGGCATGATTGGCAACTAAATATCCCAGGATATTGATGCTTCAGGCGGGATAGAGAGGGAGGTAAAAGGGGTGGAGGAGTTGCATTACTGGTCAAAGAGGATATCACAGCTATGCTGAAGGAGGGCACTATGGAGGACTCGAGCAGTGAGGCAATATGGACAAAACTCAGAAATAGGAAGGGTGCGGTAACAATGTTGGGGCTGTACTACAGGCCTCCCAACAGCGAGCGTGAGATAGAGGTACAAATATGTAAACAGATTATGGAAAGATGTAGGAGCAACAGGGTGGTGGTGATAGGAGATTTTAATTTTCCCAACATTGACTGGGATTCACTTAGTGTTAGAGGTCTAGATGGAGCAGAATTTGTAAGGAGCATCCAGGAGGGTTTTCTAGAGCAGTATGTAAATAGTCCAACTCGGGAAGGGGCCATACTGGACCTGGTGTTGGGGAATGAGCCCGGCCTGGTGTTTGAAGTTTCAGTAGGGGACTACTTTGGGAATAGTGATCACAATTCCGTAAGCTTTAAAATACTCATGGACAAAGACGAGAGTGGTCCTAAAGGAAGAGTGCTAAATTGGGGGAAGGCCAACTATACCAAAATTCGGCAGGAGCTGGGGAATGTAGATTGGGAGCAGCTGTTTGAAGGTAAATCCACATGTGATATGTGGGAGGCTTTTAAAGAGAGGTTGATTAGCGTGCAGGAGAGACATATTCCTGTGAAAATGAGGGATAGAAATGGCAAGATTAGGGAACCATGGATGACAGGTGAAATTGTGAGACTAGCTAAGAGGAAAAAGGAAGCATACATAAGGTCTAGGCGGCTGATGAAAGACGAAGCTTTGAAAGAATATTGGGAATGTAGGACCAATCTGAAACGAGGAATTAAGAGGGCTAAAAGGGGTCATGAAATATCTTTAGCAAACAGGGTTAAAGAAAATCCCAAAGCCTTTTATTCATAGATAAGGAGAAAGAGGGTAACTAGAGAAAGGATTGGCCCACTAAAGGACAAAGGAGGAATGTTATGCTTGGAGTCAGAGAAAATGGGTGAGATTCTAAACGAGTACTTTGCATCGGTATTCACCGAGGAGAGGGACATGACGGATGTTGAGGTTAGGAACAGATGTTTGATTACTCTAGGTCAAGTCGGCATAAGGAGGGAGGAAGTGTTGGGTATTCTAAAGGGCATTAAGGTGGACAAGTCCCCAGGTCCGGATGGGATCTATCCCAGGTTACTGAGGAAGCGAGAGAGGAAATAGCTGGGGCCTTAACAGATATCTTTGCAGCATCCTTAAACACGGGTGAGGTCCCGGAGGACTGGAGAATTGCTAATGTTGTCCCCTTGTTTAAGAAGGGTAGCAGGGATAATCCAGGTAATTATAGACCGGTGAGCCTGACGTCAGTGGTAGGGAAGCTGCTGGAGAAGATACTGAGGGATAGGATCTATTCCCATTTGGAAGAAAATGGGCTTATCAGTGATAGGCAACATGGTTTTGTGCAGGGAAGGTCATGTCTTACCAACTTAATAGAATTCTTTGAGGAAGTGATAAAGTTGATTGATGAGGGAAGGGCTGTCGATGTCATATACATGGACTTCAGTAAGGCGTTTGATAAGGTTCCCCATGGCAGGCTGTGAAGAAAGTGAAGGCGCATGGGGTCCAAGGTGTACTAGCTAGATGGATAAAGAACTGGCTGTGCAACAGGAGACAGAGAGTAGCAGTAGAAGGGAGTTTCTCAAAATGGAGACGTGTGACCAGTGGTGTTCCGCAGGGATCCGTGCTGGGACCACTGTTGTTTGTGATATACATTAATGATTTGGAGGAAAGTATAGGTGGACTGATTAGCAAGTTTGCAGACGACACTAAGATTGGTGGAGTAGCAGATAGTGAAGGGGACTGTCAGAGAATACAGCAGAATATAGATAGATTGGAGAGTTGGGCAGAGAAATGGCAGATGGAGTTCAATCAGGGCAAATGCGAGGTGATGCATTTTGGAAGATCCAATTCAAGAATGAACTATACAGTAAATGGAAAAGTCCTGGGGAAAATTGATGTCCAGAGAGATTTGGGTGTTCAGGTCCACTGTTCCCTGAAGGTGGCAACGCAGGTAAATAGAGTGGTCAAGAAGGCATATGGCATGCTTTCCTTCATCGGACGGGGTATTGAGTACAAGAGTTGGCAGGTCATGTTACAGTTGTATAGGACTTTGGTTCGGCCACATTTGGAATACTGCGTGCAGTTCTGGTCGCCACATTACCAAAAGGATGTGGTTGCTTTGGAGAGGGTGCAGAGGAGGTTCACCAGGATGTTGCCTGGTATGGAGGGCGCTAGCTATGAAGAGAGGTTGAGTAGATTAGGATTATTTTCATTAGAAAGACGGAGGTTGAGGGGGGACCTGATTGAGGTGTACAAAATCATGAGAGGTATAGACAGGGTGGATAGCAAGAGGCTTTTTCCCAGAGTGGGGGATTCAATTACTACAGGACACGAGTTCAAAGTGAAAGGGGAAAAGTTTAGGGGGGATATGCGTGGAAAGTTCTTTATGCAGAGGGTGGTGGGTGCCTGGAACGCGTTGCCAGCGGAGGTGGTAGATGCGGGCATGATGGCGTCTTTTAAGATGTATCTAGACAGATACATGAATGGGCAGGAAGTAAAGAGATACAGACCCTTAGAAAATAGGCGACATGTTTAGATAGAGGATCTGGATCGGCGCAGGCTTGGAGGGCCGAAGGGCCTGTTCCTGTGCTGTAATTTTCTTTGTTCTTTGTTCTTTGTTCTTTGCTCCCTATGCCTTCAGCGAGTTAGGTCCCACTCTCTAGAATTCCCTTCTAACTTGCTCCATCTCTCTTTTTCCTCTAAGACCCTCCTTAAAATCCACCTCTCATTCCTTTTAATATCTCCTTCTTTGGTTCAGTATTCATTTCCTTCATTGGTGGCCTGCAGTGCTGTGAGCTCTGCCTTGGTGGGTTTGGTCTCAGGTGGTCAGTACGGGTGGGCTTGGTCTCGGGTGGTTGGCATGGGTGGCCATACAGTTGGATGAGAGGGTTGGGTGGCCTTACAATAAGGTGAGAGGGTTGACTGTCAACAAGGATGAATACTGAGGGCCAAGGGGAGAAGCAAAGGAAAAGATGCCAGGGCAACTTTGTCTCTGCAAGGACAATGCTCTTGAGGCCGACTGATCATCTGGCTTGGGTCTCATAAACCCTGTCTTTGTGGAGCTCCTTGGTGTGATGCAGCGCCTCTGACGGAGGGAGGGCCAGGAGGCAAGAGACAGTCTCATAACTTACCCACTTCCAGCCACCATGCTTGCCTCTCAGAGTGAAAGCAATAAAAACTTATCATAACATGCCTAGTGCCCATATCATCCACGGGCTCTGACCTATCAGAGGCGCTTAACAAAGGAGGGCTGAGCCTAGCCTGGCTGCGCACTATGGAAGAAGGGTGGAGTCAGCATCTCACAATTAAGGCATGAAGGAATAAGCATTTTTCACAATGAATGTTAACTTCAAAAGACAATAAACTTTATAGCGGAAAACAAATGGCAAAGTTCAAGCACCCTGAAACTCCAAGTGTGTCCAGGTGGTTCTCTTTAGATGTTTGTGAGTGCTTCTATGCGGTGTGACTCCCTGTGCTAGCAGCCTGGCTTGACGCAGGCTGCTGATCAGGCTGCTCTTTGGCCTGGGATGACTTCGGCTGTCATTCTCTGGCTGCCGGAGGCCTGGAGGGCCCTGGCTGCCTAAGGGTTCCCTGCACAGGTGCAGGACTCTCCTCAGTCATTGCGGCTGCTGGCGGAGAGGCTGAGGAACCACTGTCCACACTTAGAGAGCCTGAGGGGATCTGACTCTTCATGAGGGTCGCCAACCTTTTTTTTTATTCTTTCTGGGATGTGGGCATCGTTAGCAAGGCCAGCATTTGTTTCCCATCCTTAATTGCCCTTGACAACTGAGTGGCTTGCTAAACCATTTCAGAGGGCAGTTAGGAGTCAACCACATTGCTGTGGGTCTGGAGTCACATGTAGGCAAGACCAGGTAAGGACAGCAGATTTCCTGCCAGAAAGGACATGAGTGAACCTGATGGGTTTTTACAACAATCAATTATAGTTTAATGGCACTATTACTGAGACTAGCTTTCGATTCCAGATTTTTAAAATTAATTAATTGAACTTATTAATTAATTCATTGAATTTAAATTCCACCAGCTGTCATGGTGGGATTTGAACTCAGATCCCAAGGGCATTGGCCTGGGCCGCTGGATTACTAGTTCAGTGACATTTAGAAATAGTTAAAATATTATACCTTTTAGAATTAAAGATTGAATAAATGGTCAGGTTTTTAAGACTCACCCTTTAAGAAGGTAGAGTTAAAAAATTTCAAGGTCCCTGTTATGAACCAGAAACAAGTTGGGAAATCCATTTGTGTCTCTGTTGTCAGAGGCTTGGAAGATAAACACACACACATTGAAATATCCTGTCAGTAAGAGGTAGCAATAAACTTAATTGGTTTGTGCAGACAGGTCGGCTCCAGAGGTTGCTTTGGGTGCCATGGAAAGGGCAATTATAGATAATGAAACAATAAATGGAATGGACTCACAGGAACAAGAGAGATTAAGTAAACACAATTGTAAACATTTTGACCATTTAAATGCTCACAACTTCAACTTTCAGTAAAACATTAAGTGGAAATGGTAATTAAAGATATGGATTTTAAAAGGAAGCAACACACCTACAGGAAGATCACATCTATATGCTAAAAGTCAGATGACACTTCAGAGACAGTATAAACATGAGAGGTTTTGAAGCAAAAAAATTGAAGTGTTGAATCCTCAAGCTATGCTTCTCAATTAAGGGGAATTTAAAGTAAAAAGTTTACTTTAAATTTTGATGGATATTCTATGATATTTTTGCCTTAACATTAGCAAGGGTAAACTTTTGGATTCTATGTCAGAAATAAGATTATGTGTTACATCTTTTAGTAGTACTTGATATTGTGATATACTTATCCACTTAGAATTGTATTGCATGTTAAATTCTTTAATCAATCTATAAAAGTTAATAAATCATCTCATGTAGCATTCAGTGTACAACTACAAAGAACCCCCTCTCTGTGTCTCTTTAAGTGGAGAGATATGTATTGAAGAGAGTTCCCAGACCCTTATAATATCTGGAATATTTATGACTTAGCCATAATTATTAAAATAGGTTCTCCGAAAGATGGTAATATTCTCTGTTGGTTTTCTTTCTTTGAGGGAAAGCTAGTACAATTCTTTAGACCCAAATAAGTGTCTATGAGAATTTGTCTGGTTTGAACTTGATTAAAGGAGATTTATAGGCATGTACTGCTGATTTGGTTAAGTCCCTATAAGGGATTAAAGTCATAAATCACTTCAGTTGGCGCCCAAAATCATGTTCTTGTTGTTGACAGAATCCTGTACTCATATGTTAGTTTTTAATGTATATTTTAGATTTGTAATTACAGAAGGAATGCTTTCTGTCCATGTTATTAAGACCCCAATTTAAGAATCTGGAGATGCAAACTCTTGATCACGGTTTGTGGATCTTAACTCAGAACCTCATTCTACTTTTGAGGTTTGGAAATTTCCTTTAAAGTTCCCTTTAAATCTTAATTGAGGTTAGGTCCTGATGTACTTTAATTCCTAGTTCAGGTTCCATTCAGATATAATGGCAATTGAAGAAGGAGTTGGCTTGATTTTCCTGTTGGGTGATCCAACAACTTATTTTAGTAGATTACAGAATCCCATTCCACTACCACAGGTAGATCAGGTGGTAGTCTTTGAGATAGATAATTTTGAAGCTGATGGTTTAGTTAGCGCTCATGGTCCTACTGTGGCTGACTCCCAGGAGGAAGGGATACAATGTATCCAGTGGGAAATCAGACTGATACCTCAAACCCACAACATTCCTTAATGATAAAATGCACACCTGCACAATTGGATGGCCTAATGACTGGTGCATGACAGGATGGGGGTATCCATGGTAGAAATGTAGGTCCTGGGTCTCTCTATGTACCTGGTGGCCATGGGTTTTGGATTAGATGTCTTCCTCACAATGAGGTTTGTGATCAGAATTTGCAGGAGGATTATAGGCAACTACTGATACATTACCTTCAAATGAAACAGGCACTTCTCCAGGCTTTTGCTAATGATGGTGCTGCAGGCTTTCCTCTGTCTATGGGACAGCCAATGCAGTCTCAAATTACACTCTGAGACAATGTGAATCTTAACTCTATATATGCCATGTGTGGCAAGCCTGGTCCAAGCAACCAAGATAAAACAAGATGGATCTTAAACAACCTTGATAAACGTGACATTTGTTGTCAAGGCTGGAGTGCTGCACATTTACGGCAGCTCCTCTCCATGATGCTAAACTCTGAGCTCATCCCCCCAATTAATAAGTGCAACAGCTGAATACAAATATATTCCCACCTCCTGACCGCAAAGCAGGGAGGGTGTGTAATGGGCTCAATTAAAGAAATCCTTCAAAGTACTGTTAAGTCGAATGGTTTGGTAGCTGCCTATCGATTAGTTAAGGACCTTACACATGGCAACTAGGAAATTGTTCACGGTTGTCTGACTAACCAGTATCAGAATTCTGCAATTAGATTAGCCTATGAAGGGGCTTTGTCTGCTTATCCTGATGACCAGCAGAGGTGGGATCATGTTGAACACATAATCTGCTTGAACCATGCCTTGCTGGGTCTGCCCCATACTAAGCCTGTGGTCCAACCGGATCCTAGGGTTAAAAATAATACAGATATTGTCTCTGCTTTACACAGACAGGGACAGACTAGAACATGGACTCATTCTCGTTTCAGTCGCCAGGAGCGCAAGCGGTATGTTTCCCCAGAAGGGTGGGAACGATCTAGCACCACACCTCATAGAGATAGCAGGGTCAGCTGGGATCCCTATGGGGATGGATTTTGCACTGGCCGTTCCTATCACAGAGTAATGGGAGGTTCCAGGGCTGACAAAGGCAGAGATCAGAAAGACTCCTGACAGGATCAGCATCCACCCCAAACCTTCTGGTAGACCACCTAAGGGATTGGGAAAGCATGACACTCCTAAGAGGGAGGGGCAGACTTCAGTTAAAGTCATCAGAAATCAAAGCAAGGCTGATAGTCAGGACTCAGAAGCATCTGACTCTCCACATTGAAGGGCTCGCACCCAGCCAGGCTCTCTCGAATTCCCCTATGTCCTGGCAACACTGCCCACTGCTGAACAGGTACAGGCACTCTTTGATACAGGAGCTGATTACTCAGTCATGGATTCTGTAATAATAAAACCTCAGTGGTCAGATTTGGGAAGCCCGCTTTATCAGTTATCATTAGGGGGATTTATACAGTGTAAGACACAACAGATTGACTTTTATACCATTCCTGTTACCATTTATGGTATTACAGCCCCCCTGGAGGTGGGTTTAGCACCTGATTTGGTTTGCCCTCTTATTAAAGGACAGCCTGATATTAAATACTTCCTTAGGACCATGTCCAGACCTGTGGAGACCATGGACCAGGATGACCGACAGAGATATATTCAGGCACAGCTAGACCACACCTGTCTAGAAGGGGTGATAAGGGTCTTTTGGAACAGATCCTAAATAAGTACTACCCTAATCTACAGTGTCATCTGAATCAATGTGGCAAGGTAGATATAGAACCTCAATCTCTTGATGCAGGGTGGCACAAGCCCAGGTAACCGTGGCCTATTCAGGATCATAAAGGGAAATTAGATCTACTCGACACTTTTGGGGATTTAGAGGAACAAGGTGTCCTAATAACAATGCCCTCTAGAACTAATTCATCATTGTTTGGCGTTCCTAAACCTGATAGTAGGTGGAGATTAGTGGTTGATTACACATCCCTTAATAAAGTTTCAGTACTGAACGCTGCTCAACAGCAAAATTCCACTGCCCTTCTTTCCGGAATAAAAAGAGAAAAATTTAAATTTTGTATTGATTTGGCTAACGACTTTTGGTCACATCCACTTAAATAATCCAATTGGCAAAAAACTACAATGACAGCTCCTGATGGTTTTCAACACTGTTGGACTAGATTACCCCAGGGATTTTGAAACAGTCCCATTATTTTTTCTGCACGTTATCAATCTTTTTAAAAGACCTGCCCAATGTTAACTCTTACTTGGATGACATTTATGTTTCACATAATGATCTCCAGGAACATTTGCAAGCTGTTGACACAGTTTTATCCCGGCTCACTGCTGTTGGATACCTGATCAACATTAAAAAGAGTCAGTTCATTCAAGAGGAAGTAGATTTCTTGGGCTTCCATATAACTGGGAATGACAGGGGATTAACTCAGTCCTATAAAGAGGAACTAGACACAATTCAATATCCTCGAACTTTGAAAAATCTGCAGGCAAGTTTAGGACCCCTGAACATTGCTAGATCTTTTACACAGACCTTTGCTGAGCTCTCAAGGCCCATTCATTTTTTCCCCAGATGATTCCTTGAAATTACAACAACTGAGCCGTGATGTACAGAAGGCTATAGATTTGGAGCAAAGAGACTTGCAGTCCCCACTTAATCTTCATGTTAAAACATCTCCTAAAGTTGCAATTGTAGTTTTTTACAATTAAAATTGAATTGTGCCAGTTCAGTTTCATTTTTATAATTTTTCTAATGTCGAAAGACAGTACAATAAAAAGTAAAGAGTTATGACGATGGTAGTTCAGTGCCTCATTAAAGCACGACCCCTTCAAGGGATACACCCCATTGCAATTTATACTGAAATACCAGACTTGAGATCAGTTTTGCAAATGGCCTCTGATGAGAGAAGAGTCACTCAAATCCAATACGACAAATGGGCCTCCTTTTTGAGTGATCCAACACTCATTTTTAAATTAAAAATGACGGTGCTTCTGATATGACCTCCTTTTTCCTCAACCGAGGGTTTCCCCCCACTGTGGTTGACAGGGCCCTCAACCGTGTCCGACCCATTCCCCGCACCTCTACCCTCACCCCTTCCCCTCCCTCCCAGAACCGTGACAGGGTTCCCCTTGTCCTCACCTTTCATCCCACCAGCCTCCATATCCAAAGGATCATCCTCCGCCATTTTCGCCACCTCCAGCGTGATGCCACTACCAGTCGCATCTTCCCCTCCCTTCCCCTGTCAGCATTCCGAAGGGATCGTTCCCTCCGCGACACCCTGGTCCACTCCTCCATTACCCCCACCACCTCATCCCTGTCCCAGGGCACCTTCCCCTGCAATCGCAGGAGGTGTAATACCTGCCCATTTACCTCCTCTCTCCTCACTATCCCAGGCCCCAAACACTCCTTTCAGGTGAAGCAGCGATTTACTTGTACTTCTTTCAATGTAGTATACTGCATTCGCTGCTCACAGTGTGATCCCCTCTACATTGGGGAGACCAAGCGCAGACTGGGTGACCGCTTTGCGGAACATCTCCGCTCAGTCTGCAAGCAGGACCCTGAGCTTCTGGTTGCTTGCCATTTCAACACTCCCCCCTGCTCTCATGCTCACATCTCTGTCCTGGGATTGCTGCAGTGTTCCAGTGAACATCAACGCAAGCTCGAGGAACAGCATCTCATCTACCGATTAGGCACACTACAGCCTGCCGGACTGAACATTGAGTTCAATAGTTTCAGAGCATGACAGCCTCCCATTTTACTTTCATTTTTAGTTATTTTTTCTTCCTTTTTTTTTACATTCTTTTTTACATTTTTTACAATCTTTTTTTGCATTTATTTCATTTCATCTTAGTTTGTTCAGTTTGCTTACCCACTGTTTTTTTCAGGTTTTTTTTCAGGTTTGCACTTGCTGCTGTTCAATATTCAGTGTATTTACACCTAATCTGTACTAATGCTTTGTCTTTCAACACACCATTAACATATTGTTTGCCTTTGCTCCGTGACCTTTTGGACAGCTATGTGGCCTGGTCCAATCTGCACCTTCTCCTTTGTTATCTCTTGCCCCACCCCCACCTCCACCTCACTTGCTTATAATCTGTGACTTTTCTAATATTTGTCAGTTCCGAAGAAGGGTCACTGACCCGAAACGTTAACTCTGCTTCTCTTTCCACAGATGCTGCCAGACCTGCTGAGTGATTCCAGCATTTCTTGTTTTTGTTACTCATTTTTAAATTCTGTCCTTAAACATAGACTTAGAACACCTCCCTGTTATGAAAGATGATGATACTGAGGAGGGAGTTAAACAAATACCTCTGAAACCACTTACAGATTATCATCAGATTATTTACTGTGATAGGTCATCAATAATGATTAAAAAAGGGACATCCCAACAATCCTCAGCTGGGATGGGGATTGTAATAGATACCTTTTGGGATTCTTATTTTTTCTATCCAGAAGAATTACTGTCCATCCCCCTTGGCCAACGGACAGAACGGTATGCTGAAGCTGCATCATTACGGTATGCTTTAGAAAAGGTAGACCCTATTAAACCCACATTAATTTGTACAGATAGTGACTATTGTAACAAAAACAAGAAATGCTGGAATCACTCAGCAGGTCTGGCAGCATCTGTGGAAAGAGAAGCAGAGTTAACGTTTCGGGTCAGTGACCCTTCTTCGGAACTGACAAATATTAGAAAAGTCACAGATTATAAGCAAGTGAGGTGGGGGTGGGGCAAGAGATAACAAAGGAGAAGGTGCAGATTGGACCAGGCCACATAGCTGACCAAAAGGTCACGGAGAAAAGGCAAACAATATGTTAATGGTGTGTTGAAAGACAAAGCATTAGTACAGATTAGGTGTAAATACACTGAATATTGAACAGCAGCAAGTGCAAACCTGAAGAAAAACAACCTGAAAAAAACAATGGGTAATAGTGACTATTGTAAATGGGCTTACAATCAAGACCTTGTGTTCTGGGAGCAAACAGTCTTTATCAATCATAAAGGTAAACCCATAAAACACAAGTCATTGTGGGAAGTTATTCTCCATTTGCGAAAGGAGAAATGTAATTGTTAGGTAATTCATGTACCCGGCATACCACTGGTTTAGTACATTCAAAGGGCAACAGTCTTGCAGATGGACAGGCAAAACATTCAGTCTGCATGAGACCCCCTCGAGAGTTGTCTGCCACAATTAACGTAATCACTAGGGCAGAACAGGCAGCTAATCAAGATGAGGAACTGATTCAGCTATTAGACCCGAAGAAAGAGAATCCAAAAGAATATCCATCAAAGTGCTTCTATTCAGAGACCCCGACTGGTATTGTACTGGTTAAGTAACCCAAGGGTGTCCGGGTGGTACCCTCGAATCACAAACGTGAACAACTTGTAAAAGAGGCTCACGAGGGTATATGTCAGTGGTGCCCTCACAACATTCTGTAAATTGACTTCTTTATATTGGTGACCAGGCATGCTTAAAGCCTGTAAAACATATGTGGCAAATTGTGAGCCATGTAATTTGATCAACAAATCGTCACTTATTAAACTGCCACCGTTGGCTCCTGTAAAGCCTAATAAAACAATGGAGAAATTTTTTGTTGACTTCATTGGACCACTACCCCCATCAATGGGGTATAAACATGTTCTCATTTGTGTTGATGGCTGCACTCCTTTCTGCTGGCTGGTCCCCACAAAAACTGTTTCGGAAACCACACTTGTCAATGCTATGACTAACATGATTACTGTAGCTGGTGAACCCAAAATCTTACACTCTGATCAAGGCGGAGCCTTTGTTTCCAAGGTTTTCAAAGACTATTGTGTGCAAATGGGGATTGGGTTAGAGCACAGCATACCATGTCATCTGCAGTCAGCGGGACTGGTGGAATGTAAAAACCAGGAAGTCAAAAAGCTCTTGACCAAACTGTTGAGAATCAGAGGGAATAAGTGGGCCACCATCATTCCAGAAGTACAGTTATCACTAAATAATGTGCCCATGTGCACATCAGGGACAGTGTTCCCTAGAACACCGTATTATTTAATGTATGGTGTTGAAATGCATATACCACTTACTTGCGATTCTTTTATTGCCTCAATGTTTTCTGACTCCTTGACCTGACAGTAACAATTAGACTTGAAACAAGAAATAACAGATCAAATTCATGAAATTTATCAAAGGATCAGAGAGAAAACTAGACAAAAACAGGTAAATAACAAAGCTTGGCAACCTGTAACCGGGGAGTGGGTTCAGGAGAGAAAGTATGAACAGAAACCTGGTTTGAGACTCAAGTGGAAGAAACCTGTTCAAATACATTCTGTTATTAATGAAAGAACTATCAAAATATTTGCGAACCAGCCAAATAGCAAGAACTCATTTAAAATTGTCTCTGTAGAAAACCTGAAGAGGTGTTCTGAAGGGTACAGGAATGGAGGAACAGTACAAGGTGCAGTCGTACACTGTCTTTCATGAACCAGCCTGGAGGATAGCATCAGAAATGGCGCTAATCGAACTGAAACCAATTGTGTTAATAAATGTTCCTCACCCATACAGGACCTGGCAGTGCCTCAAAGGTTATTTTCACAGGGAACCACACTTGGCGCAACGAGCGATAGTCAAGTCATAATGACAGAAGGAAACACTGTTGGAAAGGAATGAAGTACTGCAGACTCTCAGTGATGGGACTTGCTCTCGCGTAAAGCAAGAATTAAGGTACTGCTAGATTCCTTTGTTAAAGATCTTCTGGATGCAAGCAGTGCATGTGACATGCCAGAGATGTCTTACAGCGTGAATACCTTACACTATGCGATTTCTTGCACAGAAGCAGAAATAGAACATTTTACTGCATTTGCCCCGAGTGACTTTGGAAGGGAAGTAATGCAAGTGATGTTGTTATTCATCACAACATGAGAAGACTGCAATGGTACTGAGGAAAACATGGCAGAAAGGGCAATTATAAATAATAAAACAATAAATGGAATGGACTCACGGGAACAAGAGAGATTAAGTAAACACAATTATAAACATTTTGACCATTTAAATGCTCACAACTTCAACTTTCAGTAAAACATTAAGTGGAGATGGTAATTAAAGATATGGATTTTAAAAGGAAGCAACACACCTACAGGAAGATCACATCTATATGCTAAAAGTCAGATGACACTTCAGAGACAGTATAAACATGAGAGGTTTTGAAGCAAAAAATTAGAAGTGTTGAATCCTCAAGCTATGCTTCTCAATTAAGGGGAATTTAAAGTAAAAAGTTTACTTTAAATTTTGATGGATATTCTATGATATTTTTGCTGTAACATTAGCAAGGTTAAACCTTTGGATTCTATGTCAGAAATAAGATTATGCGTTACATGTTTTAGTAATAGTTGATTTTGTGATATACTTATCCACTTAGAATTGTATTGCATGTTAAATTCTTGAATAACTCTGTATAAGTTAATAAATCATCTCATGTAGCATTCTGTGTACAACTACAAAGAACTCTCCCTCTGTGTCTCTTTAAGTGGAGAGATACGTATTGAAGAGAGTTCCCAGACCCTTATAATATCTGGGGTATTTATGACTTAGCCATAATTATTAAAATAGGCTATCCGAAAGATGGTAATATTCTCTGTTGGTTTTCTTTCTTTGAGGGAAAGCTAGTACAATTCTTTGGACCCAAATTAGTGTCTATGAGAATTTGTCTGGTTTGAATTTGATGAAAGGAGACTCATAGGGATGTACTCCTGATTTGGTTAAGTCCCTATAAGGGGTTGAAGTCATAAATCACTTCATGGCCACCCACAGTCCTTCAACTATCAGAGCCCTCAGCTGTCTCAGCCTCAGTCAGCTGCTGGGGTGCATATGTGATGCTCTCGCCAGCTTGTGACCTTGATTCTACAGCCGAGTGCAAACTCACCGAGGTGGAACATCTGAACTGGTGAAAGGTGTAGGTGTGTCATGGGACGGTGCATCCTCTGATTGATTATCCTCATGGTTGACTGCTGTCCCCCTTTAGATTGAGTGTCCTGCACGAGAGAACACAAATGTGTGGGTTAGGCATTGCAGATCTTGTCATGATATCCATGCATTATGTGAATTTCCAGAGGTGTGCTGGATGTCGACGGAAGACAATCCTCACTCTCTTGCATACAGACTCCAGTCTCACCATCCACAATTGAGTGTCCACTCTGGGTTCCCGCTAACTCCAGTGCATCACTCTCAGCTTTTGAGAGAGTCCATATGTCAGCAATTCCTCTGTCACTCTGCGAAGGGTCACTATTATTTTGGGCCCACTTTCCTGCAAGTGGAAAGAGGGAAATAGTCATACTTCCCAGGAGGTGTTACAGGACAAGTGTGCTGGTAGCAGCCCCTTGTACCCTGTGGGACTTTCCTATATGGCTCATTCCCACATTAGCTCTCAGGGGAGGTAATGGGGGTTAGCTGTGAATGAAAGTGGCCTGTGGCCAAGATGCAACCATGCCTCTGGCAGGATATGTTGATGCCTAACCACCTTTGCCATCACCTTTGTGATGCCTCCCACCCCATAGGGACATAGGAACATAGGAGCAGGAGTAGGCCATTCAGCCCATCGAGCCTGCTCTGCCATTCAATGGCTGATCATCCACTTCAATGCCTTTTTCCCACACTATCCCCATATCCATTCATGTCATTGGTATTTAGAAATCTGTCAATCTCTACTTTAAACATACTCAATGACTGAGCTTCTACAGCCCTCTGGGGTAGAGAATTCCAAAGATTCACAACCCTCTGAGTAAAGAAATTTCTCCTCCTCTCTGTCCTAAGTGGCTTCCCACTTATTTTGAAATTGTGTCCCCTGGTTCTAGACTCCTCAACCAAGGGAAATATCTTAGCTGCATCTATCCTGTCCATCCCTTTAAGTATTTTGTAGGTTTCAATGAGATCACCTCTCATTCTTCGAAACTCTAGAGAATACTGGCCCAGTTTCTCCAATCTCTCTTCACAGGACAGTCCCGCCATCCCGGGAACAAGTCTGGTGAACCTTCGTTGCACTCCCTCTATGGCAATAATATCCTTCCTAAGGTAAGGGGACCAAAACTGCACACAGTACTCCAGGTGCAGTCCAACCAAGGTTCTATACAACTGAAGCAAGACTTCACTACTCCTGTACTCAAATCCTCCTGTGATAAAGGCTAACATACATTAGGCTTCCTAATTGCTTGCTGAACCTGCATGTTAGCTTTCAGTGACTTATTGACCAGGACACCCAGATCCCTTTGTACACCTATACTTTCTAATCTCTTAACATTTAAGAAATACTCTGCACATCTATTCCTTCTACCAAAATGGATAACATCACATTTTTGCACATTAGATTCCATCTGCCACGTTCTTGCCCACTAAGTCTGTCCAAATCCCCTTGAAGCCGCTTTGCATCTTCCTCACAAAACACATTCCCACCTAATTTTGTGTCATCCGCAAACTTGGAAATATTACATTTGGTCCCCACATCCAAATCATTGATATATATTGTGAACAGCTGGGGCTCAAGTACTGATCCTTGAGGTACCTCATTAATCACAGCCTGCCAACGTGAGAATGACCTGTTTATTCCTACTCTGTTTTCTGCCTGTTAACCAATTCTTAATCCATGCCAGTATATTACCTCCTATCCCATGTGCTTTAATTTTGCTAACCAACCTCCTGTTCAAAAGCTTTGTGAAAATCCAAGTATACTACATCCCCTTTAGCAATTCTGTTAGAAACATCTTCAAAACTCTCCAACAGGTTTGTCAAACATGATTTCACATTTATAAATCCATGTTGACTACGCCAAATCAGATCATGTTGCAAAGCATCCCACGTAGCCACACGCAATCCCCAAAAAGGTGAGTAGTATGGAGCATTCAACTTGGCAGACCAAATGAAATTGTTGACTCTCTTCCTGCACTGCACTGGATCCTGTTCGGGGGGAGGGGGGGTTGACCCCATGGCTGCTTACCTCCTCTGTGATCTCCATCTAGGCTTGCTTGGTCAGGCTGGAGGACCTCTTCTTGCCGAGGATAACATAAAGAAAGAAGCTAAGACATACCATATTGCAAAGGCCAGTGGCAGGCTGGAAGATTGGGAAACTTTTAAAGACCAACAAAGGGTTACTAAAATTAATAAAAAGAGCAAAGGTAAATTACGAAAGAAAACTAGTGCAAAATATAAAAATGGATAGCAAAAGCTTCTGTAAGTATATAAAAGGGAAGAGAGTAGCTAAAGTGAATGTTGCTCCCTTGGAGGATGAGACTGGGGAGTTAATAGTGGGCAACACAGAAATGGCAGAGACATTAAATCAGTATTTTGCCTCAGTTTTCACAGTGGAAGACACTAGTACCATCCCAATAGTAACAGGTAATGCAGAGGTTATAGAAAGGGAGGAACTTAGAACAATCATCATCACTAGGGAAAAAGTACTGAGCAAACTATTGGGATTGAAGGCAGACAAGTCCCCAGGACCTGATGGCCTACATCCTAGGGTCTTAAAGGAAGTGGAAGCAGAGATAGTGGATATTGGACATTGGTTACAATATTCCAAAATTCCCTGAATGTGGGAAAGGTTCCAGTGGATTGGAAAAATGCTAATATTCAAAAAGGGAGGGAGGCAGAAAGTAGGAAACTATAGACCAGTTAGTTTAACATCTGTCATTGGGAAATTGTTAGAATCTATTATTAAGGAAGTAATAACAGGACATTTAGAATGTCAAAACGCAATCCATCAGAGTCAGCATGGTTTTATGAAGGGTAAATCGTGTTTGACTAATTTGCTAGTGTTCTTCGAAGATGTAACAAGTCAGGTGGATAATGGGGATCCTGTAGCTGTAGTATACCTGGACTTCCAGAAGGCATTTGATAAGGTACTGCACAAAAGGTGCACACAAGGTAAGATCACATGGTGTTAAGAGCAATTTATTATCTTGGATGGAGGATTGTCTCACCAACAGAAATCAGAGTCGGGATAAATGGGTCTTTTTCTGGTTGGCAAGATGTAACTAGTGGGGTGCCACAGGGTTCAGTCCTCAGGCCCCAACTATTTACAATCTATATTAATGACTTGGATGCAGGGATAGAAGGTACTATAGCCAAATTTGCAGATGACACTAAAATAGGTGGGATAGTAAGTTGCAATAAAGAAATAAGAGATTTACAAATGGATATGGATAGGTTAGGTGAATGGGCCAATATTTGGCAGATGGAGTTTAACGTGGATAAGTGTGAGGTTATCCATTTTGGTCAGAAGAATAGAAAGGCAAATTATTATCTAAATGGAGAGAAACTTCAGAGTGCTTCGGAGCAGAGGGATCTGGTTGTCCTCATGCGTGAATCGCAGAAAACTAGTATGCAGGTACAGCAGGTAATAAGGAAGGCAAATGGAATTTTGGCATTTATTGCTAAAGGAATGAGTATAAAAATAGGGAGATGTTGCTACAACTGTACAAGGCAGAAGTGAGACTGCACCTGGAGTACTGTGTATAGTTTTGGTCCCCCTACTTGAGGAGGGATGTAGTTGCATTGGAGGCAGTTCAGAGGAGGTTCACTAGATTGATTCCAGAGATGAGGGGTTTGTCTTATGAAGAGAGGTTGAGCAGTTAAGGCCTTTACTCACTAGAGTTTAGAAGAATGAGAGGAGATCTAATTGAGGTATATAAGATGATTAAGGGAATTGACAAAGTAGACGTAGAGAGGATGTTTCCTCTGGTGAGGCAATCTAGAACACGAGGTCATAGTTTTAGGATAACGGGTAGCAGATTTAAAACAGAGATGAGGAGAAATTACTTCTCTCAAAGGGTCGTGGGTCTGTGGAATTCACTACCTCAGAGTGCAGTGGATGCCTGGACATTAAGTAAATTTAAGGAGGAAATACTCAGATTTTTAATTAGTAATGGGTTGAAGGGTTGTGGAGAACAGGCAGAAAAGTGGAGTTGGGGCCGAGATGAGATCAGCCATGATCGTATTGAATGGCGGAGCAGGCTCCAGGGGCTGAATTGCCTACTCCTGCTCCTAGTTCTTATGTTCATTGCTGGGGAAGAGGACCTCCCACCTTTCCCTTGCATCCTGGAGGATAATCTCAAGGGAGGCATCGCTAAACCGTGTCTTGCCTGAGCCACACTGCGGTTTGCTTTTTGGAGGGGTGGGGTGGGGGGTCCAGGACTTACTCCAGCACCAGTTTCAGCAACAAACAATGAATTATTCAAGGGCAGCAATGATAGCAGGGCTGGTAGGGCTTTAAATATGGCGCCAGTACCTGCTCTGGAATCATTCAAAGCTGCATTTGGCACCTCAAATCCTGACCCCATCGCGCAATTGGTTGGGACCTTTTTTTATTTGTTCATGGAATGTGGGTGTCGCTTGCTAGGCCAGCATTTATTGCCCATCCCTCATGGCCCCTTGAACTGAGTGGCTTGCTAGGCCATTTCAGAGGGCATTTTGAGAGTCAACCACAATGCTGTGGATCTGGAGTTACATGTAGGCCAGACCAGGTAATGACAGTAGATTTCCTTCCGTAAAGGACATTAGCGAACCAGATGGGTTTTTATGACAATCGACAATGATTTCATGGTCACCATTAGACTAGCTTTTTAGTTCCAGATTAATTGAATTCAAATTTCACCATCTGCTGTGGTGGGATTCGAACCCATGTCCCCAAAGCATTGGCCCGGGTCTCTGGATTACTAGTCCAGTGACATTACCACTATGCCACCACCTCCCCTGCCCTGTGCCTCCATTATTATAATTGGCCGCCCACCATGTGGTTACGGTGTGCCTGCCACACACGTGATGAGCAGCTGCCGGAAGCCCCAACACGAACACCAAATCCAGCCCAACTTGCTTCAGGTCAATGACCTTTCAGCAGAACTGGAAAAAGTTACAGATGTAACAGGTTTTAAGCAAGTGCAGAGGCAAGGAAAGGGGAGGAGAGAAAAAAACAAAAGGGAAAATCTGTGTTGGGGTGGAAGGCAGGAGAGATTAAATAACAAAAGGGGTGATGGTGCAAGGCAAAAGCGATGGTAACAGGACCAGCAAAGAAACAAAAGAGGCTAGTGGATGTGTAAATGGCAACAGCAGAATCATTACCAACAGCTGCTGGCTGAAGAAAATGGGAGCATTGGTTATGACCTGACATTGTTGAACTCAATGTTGAGTCCTGAAGGCTGTAAGTTGCCTAATTGAAAGATGAGGTGCTGTTCCTTGAGCTTCTATTGTACTTCATTAGAGTAGTGTAGGAGGCCAAGGGCAGAGAGATCAGAGTGGAAATGGGGTGGAGAATTAAAATGTCAGGTGACCGGAAGATCAGAGTCACATTTGTGGACTGAATGAAAGTGTTCCACAAAGCGATCAATATACATTTGGTCTCCCAATGTAGAGGATACTGTATCATGAGCAGTCAACAGAAGTACAAGCAAGTTGCTGTTTCACCTGGCAGATGTGTTTGGGGCCCTAGATGGTGGGAAGGGCGGAGGTAAAAGGGCAGGTGCTGCATTTCCTGCACTTGCACGCGATGGTGCCATGGGGAGTTGGGGGTGATTGAAGAGTGGACCAGGGTGTCGCCCCAACACTCTTTCTCCTTCCAATGGTACCTTCCCATGGAAGAACAGGAGATGCAACTCCGGACCTTTTACTTCCTTCCCATCAGCTAATGCTCCAAATATTTCTTCCAGGTGAAACAAAGGTTTGCTTCTTTCAATATGAATCTATGAACGGTGCCGTATAAATAAAACTTGTTGTTCATTGCAAAATGCTGTATATCTGCTTTAAACAAGTGATTGTACTTCAGTTGCAATGAGTATCCAGCTTGCCTTTGAAAGAAAACAGATCAACTTTGGTGGCATAACTATCAAGATAAAGGCTGTCTGTCCTCACAAAACATCTCTAAAGGGATAGAAAACTAACTCATGCCCGCCTGCCTGCTTGCAGTATTTGACACCTGTTTAACAGATATTCACAAATTGGAACGTTAATTGTTCTGCAAAGGATGCCTATCTTAGCTGGCAGATTTTAATGGGTATTGGACATCAATCAAGATGACCTGAGTTTGTATTTCAACTTAAAGAAACAATAGTTTTCCTTGGAGAATCACTGGCTGAAGCTATTTATCTAAGTCCAAGTTCAATAATTAAGTATAAAGTTTAATTTGTAAATATATGAAATTTTAAAGATTTAAACAAGTAAAGGCCCCACGCAGAACATGATCTAAGTCATATTTGTGCTGTCAGCTGTAAGCAAGATGCATATATCAGATAAAAAATTGATAGATCTAATATATAGACTGCTGCAGGCAGCTTAGTATTGTCAGTAATGGGAAAGATCAAATTAAAACTGTGTATACACAGCACCATAGGGTGGCACTAATATGAGTCACTCCCTTCATGCTGTAGTTACAATAGGATTTTCCAGTTGTAGTTATTCTCTTAGCACTGTATTAAATACAGCACTAAAATTCCAGTACAACCTCAGTGAGTTAAATGTGATTTCTATTGAGATTTACCCAAGTAGCATTGTATTAATTGCAGTGTGATGGCTCGAGCTAACTCAATATTTGTAAGAGCAAAATACTGCACATGTTGGAACTCTGAAATAAAAACAGTAAATGCTGGAAATTCAGCAGGTCTGGCTGCATCTGTGGCGAGAGGAACAGAGGTAATGTTTCAGGTTGATTCCTACCATCAGTCGGAACGTAATCTCCATTCGTATCATGCCAGGAAAATTGTGCATCTCGTGATTTTCCACACATTAAAATTAATACTTGAAGTGCGCAATTTCCTGATGGATGTTCCCAAAGTTGAAGTGGAAATGTCATTCAGCAGGGTCTGCACTGACTGCCCGAACATGGGCATCCTGGCTTCTTCTGAGACTGAGTGTACCAGTGTACGCATGAATGATATAATCATATGTGTTAGCATACATACTGTGTTGCAAAGGAAGCAAGAACACCCAATGAGATGTTGTCAATATAGCCTGGCTTGCACCCGTACAAACAGGTTCATATAAGTAAGAGAATTGATCCACTTAATTAATAATATGGCTTACTGAGCCCTCCGTACCAGCTAATAGAATAGATACACCAGCTAGGGTTTTCTTCTGTGCTTACATTATTTCCCGGTAAATGAGAAGGAATCGCCCCTCCCCTTCCACATCTCGCATCAGTATCTTCAGGAACAATGGCCCTGATATTAACTGGAAGGCAGGGAGGCTGCAGGGGAATCTGGAAGTGTGGGAAGAACCTGCCAATGCTGGGAACATGGAGTCACTGCAGATCTTCTAAGTGATCCAGTTCTGGTCACCACATTTTAGGAAGGATGTAAGGGTCCTTGAGAGAGTGGAGAGGGGATTTACCAGAATGGTTCCAGAAATGAGGGATTTTAGCTGCAAGGTTAGGTTGGAGAAGCTTTTTTTATTCATTCATGGGATGTCGGCATTGCTGGCTAGGCCAGCAATTATTGCCCATCCCTAATTGCCCTCGAGAAGGTGGTGGCCTTCTTGAACCGCTGCAGTCCATGTGAGGTAGGTAGACCCACAGTGTTGTTAAGAAGTGAGTTTGACCCAGCGACCGTGAAGGAACAGTGATATAGTTCCTAGTCAGGATGGTGTGTGACTTGGAGGGGAACCTGCAGGTGGCGACGTTCCCATGCATTTACTGCCCTTGTCCTTCTAGGTGGTAGAGGTCGCGGGTTTGGAAGGTGCTCTCTAAGGAGCCTTAGCGCATTGCTGCAGTGCATCTTGTAGATGGTACACACTGCTGCCACTGTGCGTCATTGGTGGAGGGAGTGAATGTTTGTGCATGGGGTGACAATCAAGCGGGCTGCTTTGTCCTGGATGGTGTCGAGCTTCTTGAGTGTTGGGCACTTGAGGAAAATAAACTTGCAGGGCTAAAGGGATAAAGTGGGGGAATTGGACTGATTGGATTGCTCTACAGAAATCTGGCATGGACCTGATGGGCCGAATGACCTGTCGTATTGACTCAATGACTCTATGATCACTTGCATAGCGCATCGGTCCCTCTGCAAATGCCCACTCCATTTTGCACACCTCATGCGGACTTGATTGGTCTCTCTGCACATGCATGCAGTCTCCAGAGGCTACCTGGCGTGGAAGTGGGGTCTGCCTGTCAAAGCACGTTGGTTCCTGAGCCTGAAGCAAATGTGGATCTGAGGCCTTACTTGATAGACAGCAAGAATGAGGAACTATGCACTAGTGGCCTGATAAGCAGAAGCTGTTTTTTTCCAGGCTCGGCAAGGCAATGTAACATGCTCAGGCGCAACATTTTTCACTTCAGACAACAGCCTCCAGGCCAGGCAAGGCAGCTTCAGGCTCCAGGAGCAGGAGGCCTGTTGTGAGGCCTGCCTGCCGAAGCATGTTATCGCTGTTCCCGAATCAGGAACCTGCCTTACCTTCCCTGAAGTCTCCTGTCTGAAGTGGGGTCTGTCTGAAGTATGTTGTTCCCGAGTCTGTTATAAATCGTTATGCAGCTTGGACTCAGGCAGCTGCTGCTGAAGTTACATGTCTCTAACTGGTGGTATGGTATTGTTCATGCTGCAGTTCAGTGAGTAGCAGCAATACACTAATACATTTAATGGTGTGCTGTGTTGCTTACCTGGCCACTTGTAAGCAGTTTCTGGTTGCTGCTATCTATCAAGTGAGGCCACAGATCCACATTTGTGAGTTCTCTAATGTTAGTTAGTGGCTATCCTCTTTGTGTTGGGTGGGGGGAAGGGTGGTTGGAGGAGATGAAAGGAAGAGATAAGCAATGTCCTTTTGAGATTGATGATGCTCCAATACAACATATCTGGCGATGGACGCTTAGGACCGCCTTAACTCTGAGAGGTGGACTCAGTAATCCCATACCTGAGCCATGGGCAAAAAAATCAGAGCTGAAATGAATGGGTGGAAAGTCATGTGCTGGGAAGCACAGAAGCAGAAAACCCCAGCCATGGTCTTGAAATTGATACCATCAAGGCAGATGACCGAACCTGGTGTAATTAGGAATATGGATGAGCGTGCCAGGAGCAGCCTCAGGTGTACCTGCAAATGAGGTGCCAACGTGGGGAGATGGTGGTGTAGTGATAATGTCACTGGACTAGTAATCCAGAGACCCAGACCAATGCCCGAGGGACATGGGTTCAAATTCCACCATGGCAGCTGGTGGAATTTAAGTTCACTTAATTAATAAAAATCTAGAATTGAAAGTAAGTCTCAGTAATGGTGCCATGAAACTATCACTGATTGTTGTAAAAACCTTTCTGGTTCACTAATGTCCTTTAGGGAAGGAAATGTGCTCTCCTTACCTACTCTAGCGTATATGTGACTCCAGACCCACAGCAAT
Source organism: Heterodontus francisci (assembly GCF_036365525.1). Taxonomy (NCBI): domain Eukaryota; kingdom Metazoa; phylum Chordata; class Chondrichthyes; order Heterodontiformes; family Heterodontidae; genus Heterodontus; species Heterodontus francisci. Next base: position 45,896,636 of record NC_090372.1, read on the forward strand.
GTGTTTGACTCTTAACTACCCTCTAAAATGGCTGAGCAATCCACTCAGTTGTCAAGGGCAATTAGGGATGGGCAACAAATGCTGCCTTGCCAGTGATGCCCACATCCCATTTAAGAATTATTATTACTATTTATTTAGTGATTGCAAATCCCCAGAGCCAAGCGATAGTTCATTGGAGAGAGTACAGAAAAGATTCACGAGAATGGTTCTAGGGATGAAGAACTTCAGTTATGAAGATAGATTGAAGAAGTTAGAATTGTTTTGCTTGGAGAAGAGAAGGCTGAGAAGTGATTTGATAAAGGTATTCAAAATCATGAGTGGGAACAATTTCTCCCTATCTATTCTGTCCAGACCCCTCATGATTTTGAAAGGATGGAGAACGAGAGGGAACAGATTTAAAGTAATTGGTAAAAGAAGAAAAAGTGATATGAGAAAAAACTTTTTCACGCAGAGAGTGGTTAAGGTCTGGAATGCACTGCCTGAGAATGTGGTGGAGGCAGGTTCAACTGAAGCATTCAAAAGGGAATTAGACAGTTATATGAGAAGGAAGAATGTGTAGGGTTATGGGGAGAAGGCCGAGGAATGGCACTAAGTGAATTGCTCATTTGGAGAGCTGGCATGGACATGAAGAGCTGAATGGCCGCCTTCTGCAGTGTAACAATTCTGTGATAGCCTCCTCATTTGCTGAATTTAAGGCGATTAGTCTGCCATATAGTCTGTCGAGGGACATTCTTCAGTAACGTGCTGCATTGTTTGTGCCTCTCCACAAATGCATAATGGGTTTGTACTGAGGCCCCAGGAGTGGAGATTGGCTGCGCAGTGGCCCTGGCTTGTCCTGAACCTGTTTAGCAAGGACCACTGTCACCGTGGTAGTTCAAAGCCTGCCATTCGACAGATGGGGTTTGTCACAAAGAACTTGTTAGTGACTTCCCGTGTTTCCCATTCCTTGATCCAAAGGACGGTTGTACATCTTGCTCATAAAGATTGCTCCATATCGGATGCCAAGATAGAAGGCGGGCAGTGGGTGAATTGAAAATGTCATTATGGAGTGGTGAGGTGCAGCACAGATGGTTTCAACTGGCTTATGAGTTTTCATCAGTCAGGATGTGTGGGGGAGTGATATTTGTGAGGACAGGAAGCCAGGGAAGGGGTGTTGGGCAGAGGGTTCCAGTTATGATGCGCATTATTTCATTCATTGAGTGTGTGTATGATGACCTATGCCAGACAGGTGCACAGTACTCTTCTGCTGAGGATGATGGGGCAATTGCTGAAGTGTTGTGGCAGCAGCGCTCCACATAGATCCAGCAAGTTTGGTTAATATGTTGTTTCTGGTTTTGACCTTTTCTGCTGTTTTCTTCAGATGCTCCCAGAAGACAAAGTCCTATCCAGAGTCACTCCCAAGTATGTTGGGTTGGGATCATGCTTTAGTCTCTGACCATCCATGTAGATACGCAATTCTTTTATGGCACTGGCATTGTGGAGGTGGAATACACTGGATACGGTTTTAGAGGGATTCACTATGAAACGCCATGTGCCGCAGTAGTCTGTCAACTTTGTAACGTCTTCGTTAAGGATCTGGTCCAGGGCGCAGAAAGATGGAGTTTGAGTGGCACAACAGATGTCATCAGCATAGATGAACTTACAAGACGTGGTTGTTGGCAGCTCATTTGTATATATGTTGAACAGTGTTTGGGCTAGCACTGAGCCCTGTGGCAGTCTATTGGCTAGTCCTCTCCATTGCACTTCTCCCTTGTCCAAGCTGGACTCTAAATCATCCGTCGCAAAGGAGTGCTTCAACAACTGTCCCGACCCTCGACCCAGGTTGGAAGCACCCTGGACAGCTTTAGGAGCATCGGGGGTCAATGGATCAGCATTCACGCCACACTCCCCCTCCCCCATCCCTGTCAGTACCCAGGTACCCCTGGGGAAGCAAATGATCCTACCAACAGACTGAATTCTAAGAGAAAATTAAAGGTCTCCAAGAGAGCCCCTTTGTGGAATCTTAGTCAACCCAGAACCACCAGTCTCAACATTGAGCAACCCGCTGGCTTTATAAAGGAATTTTAAAAAAGCTACAGGACTGAATCCGAGAAGCACAGAAGGAGACTTTTGGCCTGTCACACCTGTACCAGCTCTTTGAAAGGGCTGTCCAATTTAGTTCACCTTAGAATGCAGACAGGGCCTTGGACTCATCCAAAAGATGGCACATCCGACTTGCAGCTCTCCCTCAGTACTGCACTGGAATGTCAGCCTAGATTTTGTGTTCAAGTTTCTGGAGTGGGACTTCAACCCACCACCTTCTGACAGAGGTGAGAGTGCAGCCTTTGAGCCAAGCCTGATGAATGATAAACTGCTTCCATCGGAATATATCGAATTCCCTCCAACGGTCATGAATCACACACAAAATAATATGGCACGGAAGGATGTCATTCGGCCCATCGTGCCTGTGCCAGTATGTAAATTGTGCAGAAACAGATTTGTGTCAAGGCTCATACATGAAGAATGACTAACTGAATGATGATCCAGATGTTCTGTAGGGTCCAACTGCATGGAAAACTGGAGAGGGAGTGGGTAAAGGTTATGGCACAGTACAGTGTTGGCACACAGACAGGTTGTGTAAGAAGTAATTACATTTCAATCCTAAATGCACATTTGTTGCGAGTCCCAATGTACTGCAGAATGCAGCACTAGGACAATGACTTTCAAAAATGATGCATGCACTTTCCATAAGTAGAGCAGAGGGAGTGTGTCTTTAAATGGGAGTGCTGCTCGCTAGTACCGTACTGCAGTGTCCCAGGATGCATGTAGATGTTTTCCTCTGCAGTATTTTTTCTCTCTGCGGAGTGGGAGAGAGGCTGAGAGCAGGCCAAACCATTTGAGCTATGCAGCAGCTCGGAAAGTGATCTTTCTAAATAAAGTGCCGGGGGTTGGAGCCAGTGGGGCGGGCTATAAATGCACCGTGCGCACAGACAACAGGCTTTTGCTGGATCGGAGCTGGCTTGGGACGGCAGCGTCGCTCAACATGCCTCGGGTGGACGCCGATCTTAAACTCGACTTCAAGGATGTTCTCGTGCGACCTAAAAGGAGCAGCTTGAAGAGCAGATCCGAGGTGAGAGAGGAATAAAAAATAAAACACCCCCAGAGGAATTCTTTTCAAATGTTTTCAGAAAGGGACAGCCATCCACTTTGACAGTTTTAGTTCGAATCCTAATTTGGACCATCCACAGCTTTGTTTAAGTTCTCTCTTTTGAATCTTCCTGTAAAAAGTTAACACTACAAGTTTTGCCCAAGCCTGTAGGTTGGGAATGAGTCTAGTGGGCCAGCAGAAGGTCAAGTGAAGAATTGTAACAAAATAACCCTTCAAATTACCATACCTCACTCGAAACCAAATGCCATGGCCTGAAACAGTTTACTGTTTGATGTGAGTCTTTATTTAGTATTTTGTTTACACGTGATTTATTCAAAGATAGCTAAGCCATGGGGGAATGCAGCCCGCAGTGACGGTTGATCAATATATTGCTGCATTGACTCCACAAGACCTGCGCCTCAATGGGAACATGCGGAGAATCCCAGCATTGCGACTAAGATGCGACATTTTTACTCGCACCTGGAATTCAGCAGTATTCAGGCAGCTTCTTTCCCCCAGTTGTCACAGTAACATGAAATATCCCTTAACGGAGTTAAAATGGAAATAAAAAACTTTACAGGCTTTTCATTGGAAGAAGAAACAGACTTGGCACAGAGCGGGGGGTGGAGAATGCACTTCCTTAGCTGCTGTGGGCAGTAAATATGTGAGCAAAATTTCAGATGAATGCAAACACACCGCAGCTCACGTAACTGGCCCCATAACTCATAAGACATTTAACTAGTCCTGTAACTAGTCATATACCTGGCGTCTTAATTGGGCATTTGTATAACCACTCCACAACTGATGAAATAACTGTTTCTATAACTGATCCTCCAATTGGTCATATGACAATTCTATAACTATTTCTCTAACTCTTCATGTAATTGATCCTATAATTGATTACATAACAGGTTACATAATGGGCCCTATAACTGGTCGTGACAGGTAATCAGGCAGTTAATGTAAGCAAGAAAACAGTTATAAAAATTAATGCACTAAAGACTGCAAAATCCCATAGACCTGATGGTTTCTCGCTCAGGTTCTTAAAGGAAGTTGGCAAAGAAATTGCAGATACTGTAGTCATAATCTTCCAAAGCTCTGCGATTCAGGAATTGTTCCTTTAAATTGGAAAATTGCAAAGGTAAGTCCATTATTTAAGAAAGGTAAGAGAGAGAAAAAAAAGCAGGAAATTATAGACTCACTATGTAATATCTCTTGTGGGGAAGTTATTAGAATATAATTAAGGACACAGGGACATATCCCTTAGAGAAATTTGAGTTGATGAGAGAGAACCAATGTGCATTTGTAAAGAGCCGGTCATGTCTAATCATAAAATCATAGAATGGTTACAGCATAGAAGGAGACCATTTGGCCTGTCGTGTCCGTGCCAGCTCTCTGCAAGAGCAACTCACTTCGTCCCACTCCTCTGCCTTTTCCCTGTAGGCCTGCAATTTTTCTCTCTTCAGATAATTATCCAGTTCTCTTTTGAAGGCCTTGATTGAATCTGCCTCCACACCATCTCAGGCAGAGCATTCCAGATCCTAACCACTTGCTGTGTAAAAAAAGTTTTTCCTCATGTCGCTGTTGCTTCTTTTGCCAATCACCTTAAATTGGTGTCCTCTGGTTCTGGATCCTTCAGCCAATGGGAACAGTTTCTCTCTACCTACTCTGTCCAGTCCCCTCAAGATTTTGAACACCTCTATCAAATCTCTTCTCCAAGGAGAACAGACCCAGCTTCTTCAACCTATCCATGTAACTGAAATTCCTCATCCCTGGAACTATTCTCGTGAATCTTTTATGCACCCTCTCTGATGCTTTAACATCTTTCCGAAAGTGTGGTGCCCAGAATTGGACCTAGTACTCCAGTTGAGGCCAAACCAGTGTTTTATACAGGTTTATCATAACTTCCTTGATTTTCTACTCTATACCTCTATTTATAAAACCCAAGATCCCATATGCCCATATTAGTGGTTAATACCACTTTCTGAAACTGCCCTTCAACCTTCAATGGTTTGTGTACGAATGAACCTAATTGAATTTTTTGAGGAAGTACCTAAAGTAGTAGACAGCGGAATGTCCATGGATGTAGTTCATATGGAGTACCAGAAGGCATTTAATAATGCTCCACAGAAGTGATTTGGCTAAAATTAAACACATGGAATTGAAGGAAAATTATTTACCTGGTTGTATCCAAGGTTGCTGATTCCGCCACGTTAAGCGGCACTGTGAATATTGTAGATGACAGCACAAAGTTACAAAGGCGAATTGATAGACTAAGTAAGTGGATGAAACTATGACAGGTGGAGTTCAATGTGGGCAAATATAACATGATCCACTTTGGACCCGAGAGAGATAGATCAGAGTATTTTTTAAATGACATGAAGCTGGGAACTGTGGAGGAGAAGAGTGATTTAGGGGTCAAAATACAGAAATCGCTAATAGCTACTGGACAAGGTACAAAAATAACCAATGTAATGTTGGCCTTTATCTCAGGGTTTGGAATACAAAGGGGTGAAAGTTATGCCATAGTTTTATATAGAACTCATTTTTAGAGTATTGCATTCAGTTCTGATACCACATCTCAAGAAGGATATATTGGCATTGGAGGGGGCAGTACTGATTCATCAGAATATTACCAGGGCTAAAAAGGTTAAATTATACACTCTGGTTGTATAGATGAGGCTTGTATTCCCTTGAGTATAGCCAATTAAAGAGTGATCTAATTGAAGTGTTTAAGATGTTTAAAGGATTTCATAGGGTAGGTAGAGAAACTGTTCAGAACAAGAGGGCATTACCTGAAAATTAGAGCTAAAACCATTCAGAGGTGATGACAGGAAGCACTTCTTCACACAAAGGGTTGTAGAAATCTGCAGCTCTCGCCCAAAAAGCTGTTCAGACTAGGTCAATTGAAAATGTCAAAACTGAGATTAATAGATTATGGTAGGCAAGGTATTAAGAGTTACAGAACCTCATCAGGTAAATGGAGTTAAGATACAGATCAGTCATGAACTAATTGAATGGCAGAATAGGCTTGAGGAGCTGAATGGCATACTCCTGTTCCTGTGCACTTATGAAAAGACAGATTGGTCAGTTCAGCCTGTCCCACCTGAAAATTGTGCAGTCTATGTGCACCATCAACCTATTACTGCACAAACATTAGTCATGCAATCGCAAGGGAGAGGCAACAAAATAGTAAAAAGCTTCAGTCAAATTTAGGGAAAAGAAATTCCGCCAAATTCTTCTCCAACACCAAAAGCAGTCAAGCTAGTTCCAGGACACAAATTTATGCTCACTACACCCAACTTTGATAATTTCAAATGTTTTCAACATCTAGAAACTGGCCCGTCTCCCCTTTGAGGGCATGTAGTGAATCTCACTGCATGTTTTGGCAATCTGCACTAGAGGTCTGTCAAAAATCTCTGGAAAGAATTAGATTTCATAGTGTCTAACCTAATTCTGTATTCTTAATTGGACTGAAACCCCTTACTCCTTCCCTCTCTATCTAGTTAATGTGGCAAGGCTGAACCAGCAGGGTGCTACAGGGAACAGTGTGGTGGCCATTGTTGTTTACATTGTATAGAAATTATTTAGAATTGGGGACATGAAGCCATGTCAGTTTTAGGTGGCACAAAATTAGGAATGTGATTCAAACAATAGAAAATAGGAAAACCAAATAAAAAGTGAATTGAATAGTTTGGAAGGTGAGCTGATCAGTGGTAATTGGCATTTGATGTTGACAATTTTTTTTGTTCTTCCATGGGATATGGGCATTGCTGGCAAGGCCAACACTTGTCCATCCCTAATTGCCCTTGACAACTGAGTGCTTGCTAGGATTTTTCAGAGGGCAGTTAAGAGTCAACCACATTGCTGGGTAATGAGTCTAGGGAAGTAGAATCTAGATTAGGAATAAAACTAAATGTTCTTTGTTACAAGATTACAGGAAACAATACAGTAGAGGAATCTGGGGCTATTTTTGGTTAGCTCACTGAAACCAACAGCACAACAGTAAGAAAGGTTTAGCAGATTTTGAGGTGTATACCCAATGGGATAGAGCAGCAATCCCAATAGGTGACAATGAATCTGTACAAGGCACTGTACAGGCTACACCTGCAGTACTATGTGCAGTGCTGGTCTCCGTGCTATAGCAATGGTATTCAGATATTGGAGGCAGTGCAGAAAAGGGCAGTCATGATATCTGAACGATTAGGAGAGGATGAAGAGTTTGTGATTGTCACAAAATTTAGAACTGGGGACAAGGGTTTCAATTTAGAACAGAGGAAGTGTATCATTTAGATGCAATTACCTTACACAGTGGGAGATAAACATGTGGAATGGATGAGCCAGGGAGGCAGTAGGAGATGAGGGCAATTTTAACATTGGGTGATGGTGTAAAACGGGCGATAACAAATTCGCTGCCCATTATGCACCACACCTGATTTTCCCCTCCATTGAAGTCAATGGAAGGCGAAATAAGGCAAGGCATAAAATAGGCAACCAATATAATAGCACCCAGTTTACCTCAGCACCCAATGTTAAAATTACTCCCTCAGTGTAGAAAAATTGATGGGAGAATTGGATAGACATTTGAAGGAGTGGGCAACTGAGAATTCTTAGTATTATGGACTAGTAGGGGGACTGCAGAGTCTAATCTGCACCTGTACTTGCTTTCGCTTAATAACTGCTCTGTTACTGTTTTTAGAGCTGCTCTTATACCTGGTCACATAACCGATCATATAATCAATCATATAATCATTTATGTGGTTCACTGATGCCCTTTAGGGAAGGAAATCTGCTGTCCTTACCTGGTCTGGCCTACATGTGACTCCAGACCCACAGCAATGTGGTTGACTCTTAAATGCCCTCTGAAATGGCCTAGCAAGCCACTCAGTTGTATCTAACCACTACGCAGTCAATAAAACAGAATGAAACTGGATGGCCCACCCGGCATCGACCGAGGCACCGGAAACGACAACAGCAGACCCAGCCCTGTCGACCCTGCAAAGTCGTCCTTAGTGGTGCAGTGGTTAGCACCGCAGCCTCACAGCTCCAGCGACCCGGGTTCAATTCTGGGTACTGCCTGTGTGGAGTTTGCAAGTTCTCCCTGTGCCTGCGTGGGTTTCCTCCGGGTGCTCTGGTTTCCTCCCACATGCCAAAGACTTGCAGGTTGATAGGTAAATTGGCCATTATAAATTGCCCCTAGTATAGGTAGGTGGTAGGGAAATATAGGGACAGGTGGGGATGTGGTAGGAATATGGAATTAGTGTAGGATTAGTCGGCACAGACTCGGTGGGCCGAAAGGCCTGTTCCAGTGCTGTATCTCTAAATAAATTTTTAAAAAAACACCTGGGAGCTTGTGCCAAAGTTGGGAGAGCTGTCCCACAGACTAGTCAAGCAACAGCCTGACATAGTCATACTCACCGAATCATACCTTACAGACAATGTCCAAAACACTGCCATCACCGCCCCTGGGTATGTCCTGTCCCACCGGCAGGACAGACCCAGCAGAGGTGGCAGCACAGTGATGTACAGTCGGGAGGGAGTTGCCCTGGGAGTCCTCAACATTGACTCTGACCCCATGATGTCTCATGGCATCAGGTCAAACATGGGCAATGTAACCTCCTGCTGATTACCACCTACCACCCTCCCTCAGCTGATGAATCAGTACTCCTCCATGCTGAACACCACTTGGAGGAAGCACTGAGGGTGACAAGGGCGCAGAATGTACTCTGGCTGGGGACTTCAATGTCCATCAGAAAAAGTGGCTCCGTAGCACCTTTACTGACCGAGCTGGCCGAGTCCTAAAGGACATAGCTGCTAGACTGGGTATGCAGCAGGTGGTGAGGGAACCAACAAGAGGGAAAAACATACTTGACCTCGTCCTCACCAATCTACCTGTCGCAGATGCATCTACCCATGACTGTATTGGTAGGAGTGACCATCGCACAGTCCTTGTGGAGACGAAGTCCCGCCTTCACATTGAGGATAGTGTCCATCGTGTTGTGTGACACTACCACCGTGCTAAATGGGATAGATTTTGAACAGATCTAGCAATGCAAAACTGAGCATCCATGAGGTGCTGTGAGCCATCAGCAGCAGCAGAATTGTACTCAACCACAATCTGTAACTTCATGGCCCGGCATATCCCCCACTCTACCATTGCTATCAAGCCAGGAGACCAACCCTGGTTCAATGAAGAGTGCAGGAGGGCATGCCAGGAGCAGCACCAGGCATACCTCAAAATGAGGTGCCAACCTGGTGAAGCTACAACACAGGACTACTTGCGTGCCAAACTGCATAAGCAGCACGGGATAGATAGAGCTAAGATCCCATAACCATCGGATCAGATCTACGTTCTGCAGTCCTGCCACATCCAGCTGTGAATGGTGGTGGACAATTAAACAACTAACTGGAGGAAGTGGCTGCACAAATATCCAGATCCTCAATGATGGGGGAGCCCAGCACATCATTGCAAAAGATAAGGCAGAAGCATTTGCAACAATCTTCAGCCAGAAGTGCCGAGTTGATGATCCATCTCAGCCTCACAGATGCCAGACTTCAGCCAATTTGATTCACTCCATGTGATATCAAGAAGCGACTGAAGGCACTGGATACTGCAAAGGCTATGGGCCCTGACAATATTCCGGCAATAGTACTGAAGACCTGTGCTCCAGAACTTGCTGCGCCCGATCCAAGCTGTTCCAGTACAGCTACAACACTGGCATCTACCCAGCAATGTGGAAAATTGCCCATGTATGGTCTTGTACACAAAAAGCAGGACAAGTCCAACCCAGCCAATTATCACCCCATCAGTCTACTTGCAATCATCAGTAAAGTGATGGAAGGTGTCATCGACAGTGCTATCAAGCGGCACTTGCTTAGCACTGACCTGCTCAGTGATGCCCAGTTTGTGTTCCGCCAGGGCCACTCGGCTCCTGACCTCATTACAGCCTTGGTTCAAACATGGACAAGAGTTGAACTCAAGAGGTGAGATGAGAGTGACTGCCCTTGACATCAAGGCAGCATTTGACCGAGTATGGCATCAAGGAGCCCCAGCAAAACTGGAGTCAATGAGAATCAGGGGGAAAACTCTCTGCTGGTTGGAGTCATACCTAGCGTAAAGGAAGATGGTTGTGGTTGCTGGAGGTCAATCATCTGAGCTCCTAAACATAACTGCAGGAGTTCCTTGAGAGTAGTGTCCGAGGCCCAACCATGTTCAGCTGCTTCATCAATGAGCTTCCTTCAATCATAAGGTCAGAAGTGGGGATGCTCGCTGATGATTGCACAATGTTCAGCACCATTCGTGACTCCTCCGATACGGAAGCAGTCAGTGTAGAAATGCAGCAAGACCTGGACAATATCCAGGCTTGAGCTGATAAGTGGCAAGTAACATTTGCACCACACAAGTGCCAGGCAATGACCATCTCCAGCAAGAGAGAATCTAACCATCTCCCCTTCACATTCAATGGCATTACAATTGCTGAATCCCCCACTATCAACATCTTAGGGGTTACCATTGACCAGAAACTGAACTGGAGTAGCCATATAAATACCGTGGCTACAAGAGGCTAGGAATCCTGCATCGAGTAACACACCTCCTGACTTCCCAAAGCCTGTCCTCCATCTACAAGGCACTAGTCAGGAGTGTGATGGAATACTCTCCACTTGCCTGAATGGTTGCAGCTCCAACAACACTCGAGAAGCTCGACAGCATCCAGAACAATGCAGCCCGCTTGATTGGCACCCCATCTACAAACATTCACTCCCTCCACCACCAACGCACAGTGGCAGCAGTGTGTACCATCTACAAGATGCACTGCAGCAATTCACCATGGCTTCTCACCTTCCAAACCCGCGACCTCTACCAACTAGAAGGACGAGGCCAGCAAATGCATGGGAACACCACCACCTGCAAGTTCCCCTCCAAGTCACACGCCATCCTGACTTGGAACTATATCGCCGTTCCTTCATTGTCACTGGGTCAAATTCCTGGAACTCCTTTCCTAACTGCACTGTGGGTGTACCTACCTCCCATGGATTGCAGCAGTTCAAGAAGGCAGCTCACCACCACCTTCTCAAGGGCAGTTAGGGATGGGCAGTAAATGCTGGGCTGGCCAGCGATGCCCACATCCCATTAATGAATAAAAAAAGTCACATGTTCAAATGCCTGATTAGAAAGCTGGTCATGCTATTCATTTAAATGATTCTGTTGCGGAATCTGATTTCATATTTTATCCAATATACTGTGCGTTGCCTTCCAAATCCCCAAGCAATGTTAAGATTTTTAAAAAATTCTCTTTAACATATTACATGCTTTCTTTGAATACATTTGAACATAGGAACATCAGCAGGCCATTTAGCCCCTGGTTGGGGGAAAAGTAAAGATTTTTAGTGCAGTGGGTGGGAGAACTGGGTCAAATAAATGTCATGAGTGTAGGGAATGGTGGGAAGGGGTGAACTTTAAACTTTGTACAGTCTGGAGGGGGATGGTCAGATTTCAAAGGTAAGTGTTTTGGGGGGGGGAAGGGCAAATACTTAGTGTAATTTTTATTGGTGGGTGGGAAAGGGGCGTTAGGATTTTATTTGATACATTTTGGGGGAGTGTATCTTTAAAAATTTAAATTTACATGCAGTGTTGGCTGCCCTTCAAAAATGGCGCCAGCACCTGCACACAAGCAGCTGACACCATTGCCAGCGTCGGACAGCCCATCCCTTCCACGTGATTGAGGGGGGGTGAGCCACCCCGGCTATTTAAATGAGCTGCCACGCAGGAGATCGCAGCAGTTCTGCGGCATGCGGGCCGCCATCAAGAGCGGCGGCGGGCTCTTAAAATGCAGCCCCATATAAACTGACTTTCCCCCATATCCCTTTATACCTTTGGTTAACAAATATCTATCAACCTCAGTTCTAAATTTAATAATTGATTTAGCATCAATTGATTTGCATAATAGAGTTCCAAACTTCTGCCGCCTTTTGTTTCCCGATTTAACTCCTGAAAGGTCTGTCTCATATTTTTAGACTATGCCCCCGGTTTTAGACTCCCCAATGAACGGAAATTGTTTCTCTCTTTCTATCCTACATGTTTCCCTTAATATCTTGAAAACTTTGACCAAATCAACCTTTAACTGTTTAAGTGTCAGGCTATTCAGTCTGAGTGTGTGTAATTCCTCCTTGTAATTGAACTCTTGAAGTCCAGATATCATTCTGGTAAACCTACGCAGAACTCCCTCTAGGATCAATATATCCTTCCTAAGGTGTGGTGCCCAGAACTGCTCACAGTACTGCAGGTGTGGGTTAACCAGGGCTTTGTACAGCTTAAGCATATCTTCTACCCCCTTGTATTCTAGTCCTCTTGATATAAAGGCCATAATTCCATGAGCTTTTTTGATTATTTTTGTGTGCAGTTGCATCAATCACTAGAGTAAAGCATGTTAACAAAGCAAGATAGATGGTAAACACCTTCAAAATATAATCCATTAATCTCTACCTTGATGAGGTAATGCCGTAGTCATCTCAGCAAGTGTTGATGCATGAAAATGAATGCTGCCATTCTGGAGAAAGCACCTAATTTTTGTCAAAAGCTCCACCCACTTTTTCATAAAATAACTGAAAAATATATTGAACCTTTTCCTTGACAAAAATTCAAGGAAAAAAACCTCAAAATTTTAACAGAAATTTAAGACTGAACTCCATTTTGTAGCAGTTAATGTTAATCCATTCATTGCCAGGATCTAGTAGTCAGTTGTCCAGGCTGTAAACCCTCTTAGGTCAGTGGGAAGCAGAACATCTGGATCTGTGGCTAGTAGTAATTACATCTAACTATTGGTTCAGTGATGGTATAGTTTACTCATTCAGAAATTAAACAAGAATCTATTTTTGTATTCATTCTCAGGATGTGGGCATTGCTGACAAGGCCAGCATTTAGTGCCCATCCTTCGTTGCCCTTGAGGAAGTGGTGGTGAGCCTTCTCCTTGTATTGCTGCACTCGGTATGGTGAAGGTGACCTACAGTGCTGTTTGGCAGTGAGTTCCAGAATTTTGACCCAGGGGCAATATAATACCTCAAAGCAAATGCATTTTTTATAAACTATTTTGTTACTGAACTCAGTTCTTGACAGGGTTGCGCCCATTAACAGGAAAATCATACACCAGTGAGTGAAAATCATACTCCGGGAATTTTCAGCCCTCAACATCTCTAGATATAAAGATGATTCTTCATAAAGAGGTGGCTGTGTTTATTTAATAGAACCTCAATCTTCTTGGTTAAATGTACCATGGACTATAGAACACACTGAAAGATTAGAATGCTGATCATGTTAACATGCACCCTATCTACATTCGCAGCATGATCTTACCTCTTTAACCTGATACTGCAGATATCAGGTCACCATGCATGTTAAATGTCACTCCTCTCTGTGAATGATACTGGCTGCAGTGGTGCTGGGAATTATAGTAAATTGATGGCAGAGCTAGCAATTTAAATCCTGACTTCACAGAAGACTCGATTATTGCTGGATGCAAGGCGGGAACTGTGCCAGATAGGGAACTGTCTCGTGTGATTGGAACTGCCCTTGACTGACATCATCACCAGCAACTGATATATTACCAGTTATATAACTAGTTATCATGACAATTTCTGAAGTCCATTGCTAATTCAAATTTCTGCCAGATTTGCTATAATTATGCTATTGGGTAGTTTAACAAATCTTCACATTTTAAAACTTTTATATAAGACTTTTTCAAAACTCAACCAACAATTGTTAAGAGAATGGTAAGCTATCATTGCTGTTGCTTTAATGCCCTAAGCTGGAACTATGCTTAAAGAATTCCTCTTCAGCTTTTATCTCTTTTCCCTTTCAACTATATACATAAACTTAGCCTCAAAATGATTCACTTCATTCATTGATCCCCAGCTGTCTCACTTTCCTCTAGTCATATTTGCTTCTCATAGGTTAATAAAGAGGAAAAACCTTGGCTTGCCACATCCTCAGAACAGCCTAAAGTGCTTCACAGTTTGTGAATTACATTTGATGTGTAGTGACTTATTATGTAGCGAAGTGCAGCAGCCAATTAATGCACAGCAAGGTCCCACAAACAACAAATGAGATAAATAATCTGTTAAATTGTTCTTAATGATTTGGTTGAGGGATGAATGTTGATCAGGATACCAGAAGAACTTTCAAATCTTCTTTGAGTAATGTCATGGGATTTTTTTTTATGTTCACCTGAACAGACGAGGGAGCCTGAGGTCAGCATCTCATGTAAACGGGACCTCTGACAATACAGCACTCTTCCATTGCTGAAGTGTCAGTCTAGTACTCATCAGTAATGGAGTTGGAGCTAATTCAGAGAAGAGTGCCACTAACTGAGCCAAATTAACAAACTGTTAATGCTGCTTAAATCTGATGCTCTGAGGATCTTGCAATATAAAACCTCAATTCTGAAAACTGCTTTCCCTTCAGTTTTCTCCCCTCTCCTCCTCATCAAACAAAACAAAGAACAGTACAGCACAGGAACAGGCCATTCGGCCCTCCAAGCCTGCGTCGATCTTGATGCCTGCCGAAACTAACACCTTCTGCACTTCCGGGGCCCATATCCCTCTACTCCCATCCTATTCATATATTTGTCAAGATATCTCTTAAACGTCGCTATCGTATCTGCTTCCACCACCTCCCCTGGCAGCAAGTTCCAGGCACTCACCACCCTCTGTGTAAAAAAACTTGCCTGGCACATCCCCTCTAAACTTTGCCCCTCGCACCTTAAATCTATGTCCCCTAGTAACTGACTCTTCCACCCTGGGAAAAAGCTTCTGACTATCCACTCTGTCCATGCCGCTCATAACTTTGTAAACCTCTATCATGTCGCCCCTCCACCTCCGTCGTTCCAGTGAAAACAATCCGACTTTTTCCAACCTCTCCTCGTAGCTAATGCCCTCCAGACCAGGCAACATCCTGGTAAACCTCCTTTGTACCCTCTCCAAAGCCTCCACGTCCTTCTGGTAGTGTGGCGACCAGAATTGCACGCAATATTCTAAGTGTGGCCTAACTAAGGTTCTGTACAGCTGCAACATAACTTGGCAATTTTTATACTCTATGCCCCGACCAATGAAGGCAAGCATGCCGTATGCCTTCTTGACTACCTTATCCACCTGCGTTGCCACTTTCAGTGACCTGTGGACCTGTACGCCCAGATCTCTCTGCCTGTCCATACTCCTAAGGGTTCTGCCATTTACTGAAAATCTCCCACCTGTATTAGACCTTCCAAAATGCTTTACCTCACATTTGTCCGGATTAAACTCCATCTGCCATTTCTGCGCCCAAGTCTCCAACCGATCTATATCCTGCTGTATCCTCTGACAATCCTCATCATTATCCGCAACTCCACCAACCTTTGTGTCGTCCGCAAACCTACTAATCAGACCAGCTACATTTTCCTCCAAATCATTTATATATACTACAAACAGCAAAGGTCCCAGCACTGATCCCTGTGGAACATCACTAGTCACATCCCTCCATTCAGAAAAACACCCATCCACTGTCTTCTGTGACTGAGGCAGTTCTGTATCCATCTTGCCAGCTCACCTCTGATCCCGTGTGACTTCACCTTTTGCACCAGTCTGCCATGTGGGACCTTGTCAAAGGCTTTACTAAAGTCCATATAGACAACATCCACTGCCCTTCCCTCATCAATCATCTTCGTGACTTCCTCAAAAAACTCAATCAAATTAGTAAGACACGACCTCCCCTTCACAAAATCATGCTGTCTCTCGCTAATAAGTTTGTTTGTTTCCAAATGGGAGTAAATCCTGTCCCGAAGAATCCTCTCTAATAGTTTCTCTACCACTGACGTAAGGCTCACCGGCCTATAATTTCCTGGATTATCCTTACCACCCTTCTTAAACACTAACTATTGCTAGGAAGGTTCCATGGGCTGCCTTCTGTGCAAACCTGGATACTGAATACTGTCCTCACCTGACCTAAGCACCCACACACTTGCCAGTAGGAGCCTCTGGCTAGCGTTCAGGAATGGGACATCTGGTGGATGTTGTTACTGACCTCCCCCCACAAGCTCACTGTTCTGAACTTCAGCATCCTGACTAACTCTTCCCAGTTGAGATCAGCCAGCTCACAGGCTCTTCCTGCTCCATATTATAGGTCACTCTGAGCACTGCATTATAGGAACTCTTCCCTTTAGTTCTGCCATCAAACAAAATTGCTTAGAAATTCAATCCTGCCAAAAAATGGTCATGTAGTTAGTGGGGTGTTTCCTGCATGCACCTGTTAACGTTGTCACAGGCAATATCCATAATATCCATGCTGCCTGCTCATTATGTGTCAGGCTTGCAGCTAATGAATAACGCGGATAGCACACTTGACTGTTTGGGGGGTTGGATATTGGGTGTCTCTGACACCTCTTAAACAGCAATTGCTTCTTACAGAGAAGGTACACTGTGGTTGCGGTCAACAGGTAGTCAGTTCTACACAGAAATGGCAGCAGCAAGTACTGAGAGGGCACTAAGATTTTCCAATTCTGCCTTGAAGACCATGGTTCAGGCAGTGGCCAAGAGGAGACAGAAGGCTTTCCAGGCAACATCTTTTCCAGCGACGGGAAGACGTCACAGAAGAGGTCAGTAAAAGGAACCTGGATCCCAGGGCATGATTGCAATGACAGGAATTCAATGACGTCACCAGAGTTGTCAAGGCAGCGATACTACTCTCTCAATTTTGTCTCAAACCTCCAACCTTACAACTCAGAATGCTCCCCTGCCCCACTTCTCCTTCCACATCTATAATTCTTACACCACACTTCACTCCAATTCCATTTCCTCGTACTCATAGGGGGCTAAATTCTATACCCTCTGAAAACAGGCACGATTAACCCTAGCCATTGATCACAATGGAGGCAGCACGTCAGCTTTGTGCTGCCTGCTTATTTCGATGATTTCAGTGTCAAGCCACTGCTAACTGTGCTGTTGATTGGCTGGATGTATCAGCAGCTGGCCAATATTGTAAATTTAAATCTAGCCTGGACTGCTTAAAGCCAGCCTGCACCTCTTAAAAGGGAGCTGCATTGTTGGAGCAGTTGCTGGTAGTCATTCAGGAAGTGACTGACCTGGGGAACATTGAAGAATGGCAAAAAATGGGATAGGGCGGGCTCCAGAATTTTTGGATGCTGCACTGGAGACCTTGGTGGAGGAGATAGAAAGGTGGAGAGATACTACCCTGTATCCATAAGGGTCCAGGAGGCCCTCCAGACACATGCTCAGAAG
Organism: Heterodontus francisci; assembly: GCF_036365525.1. Classification (NCBI taxonomy): domain Eukaryota; kingdom Metazoa; phylum Chordata; class Chondrichthyes; order Heterodontiformes; family Heterodontidae; genus Heterodontus; species Heterodontus francisci. Next base: position 45,914,028 of record NC_090372.1, read on the forward strand.
ATCATGGGAGCATACAGTCATGGAAGTCAATGCCAACAGTCAAGCCCCCGAACACTTGGATGCAGTGCCACAAGAAGTTCAATGACCTCATGAGTGGTCAAGGTCAGTGAATGGACCTTAAAATGCCATATCCTACTAGCTGCACCAGTAGTCTCGACACCAAAGCGTGGCTACCCGACCAGACCCGACGACGTGTGTTCGGTTTGGGTCAGGTCTCTCTTCCGGGTCCAGTATTCGGGCTCGCGTCGGGTCGGGCTGGACATTGAATGTGCTGGCTTGCTCCGGGAAGTAATCTTCAAATGAACATTCTGGACGTCAAGGCGGGAAATGTCCAGTCTGGACTCCGGAATCCGCACTCTGCAGTAAAGCCTGGCTACATGACCAAACCCAACTACATAGAACATGAACATAGAACAGTACAGCACAGTACAGGCCCTTCGGCCCACGATGCTGTGCCAAACCTTTAACCTACTCTAAGATCAAACTAACTACCTACCCTTCATTCTACTATCATCCATGTACCTATCCAAGAGTCGCTTAAATGCCCCTAACGTATCTGCTTCTACTACCACCGCTGGCAGCGCATTCCACGCACCCACCACTCTCTGTGTAAAGAACCTACCTCTGACATCTCCCCGAAACCTTCCTCCAATCACCTTAAAATTATGCCCCCTGGTGATAGCCCTTTCCACCCTGGGAAAAAGTCTCTGACTATCCACTCTATCTATGCCTCTCATCATCTGGTACCCCTCTATCAAGTCACCTCTCATCCTTCTTCGCTCCAATGAGAAAAGCCCTAGCTCCCTCAATCTTTCTTCGTAGGACATGCCCTCCAGTCCAGGCAGCATCCTGGTAAATCTCCTCTGCACCCTCTCTAAAGATTCCACATCCTTCCGATAATGAGGCGACCAGAACTGAACACAATATTCCAAGTGTGGTCGAACCAGGGCCCTATAGAGCTGCAGCATAACCTCACGGCTCTTAAACTCAATCCCCCTGTTAATGAAAGCCAACACACCATACGCCTTCTTAACAACCCTATCAACTTGGGTGGCAACTTTGAGCGATCTATGGACATGGACCCCAAGATTCCTCTGTTCCTCCACACTACCAAGAATCCTGTCTTTAAGCCTGTATTCTGCATTCAAATTCGACCTTCCAAAATGAATCACTTCACACTTTTCCAGGTTGAACTCCATCTGCCACTTCTCAGCCTAGCTCTGCATCCTGTCAATGTCCTGTTGCAACCTACAACAGCCTTCCACACTATCCACAACTCCAGCAACCTTCGTGTCATCGGCAAACTTGCTAACCCAGCCTTCCACTTCCTCATCCAAGTCATGTATAAAAATCACAAAGAGCAGAGGTCCCAGAACAGATCCTTGTGGAACACCACTGGTCACCGATCCATGTTGAATACTTTTCCATCTACTACCACCCTCTGACTTCTATGGGCATCCAGACAGCCAACTTTCCCTGAATCCCATGCCACCTTACTTTCTGAATGAGCCTACCATGGGGAACCTTATCAAACGCCTTGCTAAAATCCATACACACCACATCCACTTTCTTCCTTCATCAATGTGTTTTGTCACATCTTCAAAGAATTCAATAAGGCTTGTGAGGCATGACCTGCCCCTCACAAAGCCATGCTGACTGTCTCTAATCAAACCATGCTTTTCCAAATAATCATAAATCCTGTCTCTCAGAATCCTCTCCAATAATTTGCCCACTACCGACGTAAGACTGACTGGTCTATAATTCCCAGGGTTATCCCTATTCCCTTTCTTGAACAAGGGAACAACATTTGCCACCCTCCAATCATCTGGTACTACTCCAGTGGACAGTGAAGACGCAAAGATCATCGCCAAAGGCGCAGCAATCTCTTCCCTCCCTTGGGTATATCCCGTCTGGCCCCGGGGACTTATCTGTCCTCATATCATTCAAAATTTCCAGCACATCCTCCCTCTTAACCTCAACCTGTTCGAGCATATCAGCCTGTTCCACGCTGTCCTCACAAACGACCAGGTCCCTCTCACTAGTGAATACTGAAGCAAAGTATTCATTTAGGACCTCCCTTACCTCCTCCGACTCCAGGCACAAGTTCCCTCCACTATCCCTGATCGGCCCTACCCTCACTCTGGCCATCCTCTTGTTCCTCACATAAGTGTAGAACGCCTTGGGACTTTCCTTAATCCTACCCGCCAAGACATTTTCACGTCCCCTTCTAGCTCTCCTAAGTCCATTCTTCAGTTCCTTCCTGGCTACCTTGTAACCCTCTAGAGCCCTGTCTGATCCTTGCTTCCTCAACCTTAAGTAAGCTTCCTTCTTCCTCTTGTTTAGTTGTTCCACATCTTTTGTCATCCAATGTTCCTTCACCCTACCATCCCTTCCCTGCCTCATCGGGACAAACCTATCCAGCAGTCGCAGCAAGTGCTCCCTAAACAACCTCCACATTTCTGTCGTGCGTTTCCCTGAGAACATCTGTTCCCAATTTATGCTCCCCAGTTCCTGCCTAATAGCATTGTAATTCCCCCTCCCCCAATTAAATATTTTCCCATCCCGTCTGCTCCTGTCCCTCTCCATGACTATAGTAAAGGTCAGGGAGTTGTGATCACTATCACCGAAATGCTCTCCCACCGAGAGATCTGCCACCTGGCCTGGTTCGTTGCCAAGCACCAAGTCCAACATAGCCTCCCCTCTAGTCGGCCTATCTACATATTGAGTCAGGAAACCTTCCTGGACACACCTGACAAAAACTGCTCCATCCAAACTATTTGCACTAAGGAGGTTCCAATCAATATTAGGGAAGTTGAAGTCACCCATGACAACAACCCTGTTACTTCTGCACCTTTCCAAAATCTGCCTCCCAATCTGTTCCTCCGTGTCTCTGTTGCTACTGGGGGGTCTATAGAAAACTCCCAACAAAGTGACTGCTCCTTTCCTGTTTCTGACTTCCACCCATAATGACTCAGTAGACAAACCCTCCTCGACGACCTCCCTTTCTGCAGCTGTGATACTATCCCTGATTAACAATGCCACTCCCCCACCTCTTTTCCCTCCCTCCCTATTCCTTTTGAAACATCTAAACCCCGGAGCATCCAACATCCATTCCTGCCCCTGTGATATCCACGTCTCCGTAATGGCCACAACATCGTAGCTCCAAGTACTGATCCATGCTCTAAGTTCATCACCCTTATTCCTGACACTTCTTGCGTTAAAACAGACACACTTCAACCCATCATACTGGCTGCAACTTTGCCCTGTCAACTGTCTAACCTTCCTCACAGACTCTCTGCACTCGGTATCTGCCTGTTCAACAGCTACCCCATCCACTGATCTGTGGCTCCGGTTCCCATCCCCCTGCCAAACTAGTTTAAACCCTCCCGAAGAGCTCGGGTTTGGGTCGGGCATTTAAAAAAAAATTAAAGGACTCTGGCCCGGGTCGGGTTCGGGTTGGCTGTTGTCGGGTCGGGCCCGGGTCATGTTTTAACTTTATACCTGAGCCAGGCGTTATCAGACGTTACTTAAATTCACCACACCACCATCACTCACCTACCAACATTCTCTATCAGTCAGGACTCATTCTTGACATTCATATTCTCCACCAGACCCTCACACACTTAGCACTGCTGCAAGTGTCACACCCACATCTCACAGGTTGCACACACTACCAGCTATTCAACCATGTAGCCACATCACCCAAACAGATTGCACAACACTCGCTGATGTACTTCCCTCTCTCTTGCAGGACAAGGTGATGCACAATTGGAGGCAGCAGGAACTAACTAGAGGGCAACAGGCACATCTGACTGTCCTAATCCCCATGGAGGAGACAGTGCTGGCCTTTATTGGTGTGGCCATTACTGATGCCATGGCTAGTGATGTGGCTGAAACCATCGAAAATGACGATATCCTCATACCCAATCCTGCTTCTTACACTGTACCTATCCTTCATTACATACTCTCTACTGATTTACAAGCTGCGGCTGGTGTAAGCATGCAGCTCTTGCTTTCCCCTCCCTCCTCCACCCTCTACAACCTTACCCTTGTGCCATGCTTTTTTCAGATACCCAAGTAATGCAACCGAACCAGGCAGTGGAGGAGCAGCAAGAAGAAAGCGATGGTGAAGACACACCGTCACTCGATTTCACACATGTAGCCACCAACTCAGGTACTGATTGTGTGTGTGTTACACAGCATAGCACAGAGGTGGGATCTATGGATGGTGAGAAACTGGACACGAGTGGCCAGTAGTCCAGGCAGGGAGCAAGGACAGCACAGCTGCCAGCTTGCTGGAGAACGAGGTCGCACATGAGTTCTCCTGCAGAGGACTCGGGTGAGTCCCTCGATGGGGCAGGCAACAGAAGATTGTTGATGGGTATGCACAACAAAATGCTTGGTGCTTTGGGAAGCCTGCCACTGTCAAGGAACATGGAGGAGTGCAGCACCAACTTAGCACAGGGCTTTGCACAGAGCTTGGAGCCCATCCTTTCCAATGTGGAAGTGGTGGTCAACTCCATTCTCACACTTGTGGATGAAACCATGATGCAGCATCTGATGGCTGATGTTGCAGCTTCCATTGCAGCACAAGCAGCAGCCACCCAAAGTCTGAGTGCTGCCTTTCAAGCTCAGACTGCTGTCATGTGAAGTCAGCTTACTGCCATGGAATCACAGACTGCCGCCATCCATGCTCTGATTACAGTGTTCAGAAGGGCTTGCAGGGTATCACAGCCATCCAGTAATCTGCCCTCCAACAGATTACGAGGATTGCTGAGGCACTGCCCTGGGGGAGCAGCAGTGGCTCCATGGAGCACAAACCTGCTGACTTCTCTCAGGAAGACAGGATTTGACCTTTTACCCCTGCCACTCCACCTGTGCAATTGCTGTTGCCTCAGCAAGAGTGCCTGGAATGACTGCCGCTGAGATGGTGCAGTCCGCATCTAGGCGTTCTCGGCCCAGTTCTACTTGAGGTCATACTCCAAGGCCATTTTTTTTTTTTTTGTTCATTCATGGGAAGTGGGCATCGCTGGCTAGGCCAGCATTTATTGCCCATCCCTAATTGCCCTCGAGAAGGTGCTGGTGAGCTGCCTTCTTGAACTCCTGCAGTCCTTGGTGTAGCTACACCAACAAGGGAGTTCCAGGATTTTGACCCGATAGTGAGGAACGACGATTTAGTTCCTAGTCACGATGGTGTGTGGCTTGGAGGGGAACTTGCAGGTGGTGGTCCTATGCATCTGCTGCCCTTGTCCTTCTAGGTGGTAGAGGTCGTTGGTTTGGAAGGTGCTGTCAAAGGACCCTTGGTGCATTGCTGCTGTGCATCTTGTAGATGGTACACACTGCCGCCTCTGTGCGTCGGTGGTGGAGGGAGTAAATGTTTGTGAATGGGGTGCCAATCAAGTGGGCTGCTTTGTCCTGGATGGTGTTGAGCTTCTTGAGTGCTGTTGGAGCTGCAGCCATCCAGACAAGTGGTGAGTATTCCATCACACTCCTGACTTGTGCTTTGTAGATGATGGACAGGCATTGGGGAGACAGGATGTGAGTTACTCGCCATAGGATTCCGAGCCTTCGACCTGCTCTTTTGGCCAGAGGATTTATGTGGCTGGTCCAGTTCAGTTTCTGGTCAATGGTGACGCTCAGGATGTTGATAATGGGGGATTCAGTGATGGTAATGCCATTGAATATCAAGGGGAGATGGATAGGTTCTCTCTTGTTTGAGATGGTCATTGCCCGGCACTTGTGTGGCGTGAATGTTACTTGCCACTAATCAGTGCAAGCCTGGACGTTGTCCAGGTCTTGCTGCATCTGGACATGGGCTACTTCGGTATCTGAGGAGTTGCGAATGGTGCTGAACATTGTGCAATCATCAGTGAACATCGCCACCTCTGACCTTATGATGGAGGGAAGGTCATTGATGAAGCAGCTGAAGATGGTTGAGCCTAGGACACTTTCCTGAGGAACTCCTGCAGTGATGTTCTTGGACTGATGATTGACCTCCAACAACCACAACCATCTTCCTTTGCGCTAGATATGACTCCAACCAGCGGAGAGTTTACCCCCTGATTCCCATTGACTCCAGTTTTGCTAGGGCTCCTTGATGCCATACTTGGTCATACGCTGCCTTGACGTCGAGGGCAGTCACTCTCCCCTCATCTCTTGAGTTCAGCTCTTTTGGCCATGTTTGGACCAAAGGCTGTAATGAAGTCAGGAACTGAGTGGCCCTGGCGGAACCCAAACTGCACGTCAGTGAGCAGGTTATGGCTGTTTAAGTGTAGTTTGATAGCACTGTTGACAACCCCTTTCATCACTTTGCTGATGATCAAGAGTAGACTGATAGGGCGGTAATTGGCCGGGTTGGTTTTGTCCTTTTTGTGCACAGGACATAGCTGGGCAATTTTCCACATTGCTGGGTAGATGCCAGTGTTGTAGCTGTACTGGAACAGCTTGGCTCGGGGTGCAGCTAGTTCTGGAGCTCAGGTCTTCAGTACTATTGCAGAATCTTGTCAGGGCCCCATAGCCTTTGCAGTATCCAATGCCTTCAGCCTGTTTCCCTATCACATGGAGTGAATCGGATTGTTTGAAGATTGGCATCTGTGATGCTGGGGACCTCAGGAGGAGGCCGAGATGGATCATCTACTTGGCACTTCTGGCTGAAGATGGATGCAAATACATCAGTCTCCTCCACTGAAAGTCACCAGTCTTCCAACAGCTGCTGCCATTGGTGTGGCACTGGATAGGATAGGCAAAGGCACATGGAAGACAGGCACTAAGGGAATGCACAAGGGTGATTAGTTGACCTTTATATGCACGATTTCATTTCTAAATTTGGTTTGGAATGTTTATTTTGTAGTGACTTCTATTTTTGCATTGTGGCCAAGCAGACACTGTGATGCACAGTGATAGGAGGAAGGCCAGTATAGGACTGTTGGTGAATGAAGAATTGGATTGTGGTTATTGGTATCACACTTCGGGGAGTTCTTCACAGACAGCCCAACAGAAAGGGGCTATCTAGGTTGCATCCTCCCTTGCTCTTCCTCATCCTCTGGGACGGCACAGTGGCGCTGTGGTTAGCACCGCAGCCTCACAGCTCCAGCGACCCGGGTTCGGTTCTGGGTACAGCCTGTGTGGAGTTTGCGAGTTCTCCCTGTGACCGCGTGGGTTTCCGCCGGGTGCTCCAGTTTCCTCCCACCGCCAAAGACTTGCAGGTTGCTAGGTAAATTGGCCATTGTAAATTGCCCGTAGTGTAGGTAGGGAATATGGGATTAATGTAGGAGGGGATGTGGTAGGGAATAATGTAGGATTAGTATAAATGGGTGGTTGATGGTCAGCACAGACTTGATGGGCCAAAGGGCCTGTTTCAGTGCTGTATCTCTCTGACTGTATCCTCCTCCTCCTCCTGCTTCTGCTGCTCGCCATATAGCTGGTGGCAAGGGCTGCCCCTTCATGAGGGTGAGCTTGTACAGCATGCATCTGATCACTAGAAATATAGACGTCTGTTCTGCTAAGTATTGCAGTGCTCCTCCAAAGCTATCCAGACAGCAGAAGTGTTGTTTCAGCACACCAATGGACTGTTCTATCATATATTTTGTGGCAGCATGGCTTTCTTTGTATATATTTGGTGCACATGTGTGTGGGTTGTGCACTGGAGTCATCAGCCATGTCATAAGCGGGTAGCCCTGGTCATCCAGTAGCCACCCTTTGATTTGCTGTGCTGGCTCAATTGCAACGTGCACAGCAGACTCCCGCAAAATGAAGGTATGAGTGCTGCCAGGATATTGAGCATTGATCTGTTTAATCTTCTGCCTATGGTCACACACACACAAGTTGGACGTTGAGGGAATGGAATCCCTTTTGATGGTGTCAGGAAGAGTTGATATGCGCTGCCTGCAAAGCGGTGTGTGTGCAGTCACTGGCACACTGCTATATTGGGAAGCCTATAATCCTAGCGGAGCCACGTGCTCACTCTGGCTGCTTCTCTCTGGCAGGAGAGAATGAAATGTAGTTACGTCTTATTACTTAGAGAGTCTCAGTGACCTCTGTTATGCGACAGTGGATGGCAAATTGTGATGTTGCAAACATCTCCAGCTCCAGCCTGGAAGGATCTAGCCGCATAAAAGTTAATTGCTGCGGTCACCTTCACAGCCACTGGCAATGCAGTTTTTCTCTTCGTCTGAGGTGGCAGTTGTGGCTGCAGCAGCTGACAGATTTCAGTGACGGCATCCTTACTGAAGCACAGACGTCTCACATATTATTCCTCACTGAGGTTCAGGTAGGAGAATTGCTCCCCGAGTACCCTGGGCGGTATGGCCACCTGCTAAGGGCCCTTCTCCTGGTCCTCCCTTTTCCAGCAATTTGTCCTACTCTGTGTGGCCTCTGCTCATTCTCCAAGTCATGCTGTATTCCAAGGAGAATGGCTACAAATGCAGCCATATGTGGACACAGCTGGCTTGTGCAGAAGCCCTTGAGATTAGCAAAAACTCAGTCAGCACCTTTCAAACCACTCCCTGTAGATCTTTGCAATTTGAAGCACCAAACACTTGTAGAATTGAAGCAACAGCCAGAAGAAATCGACCAGCAACTAACCTGTAAGTAGTTGATGATCATTTTAAATAGCGCACCATTTTGGTGCTCTAAGAGTATTTGTTCCCAGAAAAACAGGTGCAAACTATCCCAATTTCATGCCCATACACACTCCATTGTTACAACCCTCACTTCCCCACACCTCACATCTGAGACTTTGCATACCAGCTATTTTACCATGACATGCATGACCTCCACTAAACACCTTGCAGGACAAATGCACAAGTGCATTTCTTTCTTGCAAGAGAAGGTCAGCCACAACTCCAGACAGCAGGCTGCCAGCAATGGAGGCCTAGCCCGCCTGTGCATCCAGAGGGGATAGAGCAGCGCTGTCCTCCTCCCTCTGTTGCAGCTGCTCCTGCTCTGTTCCATAATGCTTCCCCTTCTCCAGCCATAACGGCCTGACCACCCAGGACTGCAGCCAATTTGTTTATAAAACAGTCCAAAACAGTGCATCACCAGCAAAATCATCTTCTCAGCAGTCAAATCTGACTTTCCAGACATAGAAAACAGGCCAAAAATACCCAGAAGGTAAACAGCAGTCTGAAAAGAAAGACCACTAACTAAGTAAGTACTTCATAATGTCTTTAAATAGTGCTGGTGAAGGATCCTTCCTGCCTGTAGTGCCATGAGTTGCTGGGTGAGATTAGCACATGTAAAGGCAGGTGCTGGAAGAATTGTAATACTTTTATTTACAGTAAGATATTCCATTGCTTTAAATAGTTCTGGTGTACACACTGGACGCCTACAGGGAAGCTCAATCCAATATGGCAATTGGTGCATTTTGGCTTGAAATGAGCGTGCTTCCTGTCCACCATACTGGAAATTTATTTGCCTCTTTAGTGCCTGAAAAACAGGTGCATGCGATCGAATTTCTAAACCAATGACTCTTCAAAGAAAACAATGAAGTATGACATAAAAAGAAGACTGCCATTAAATACTATTTGCGTTTACACCCCTATATTGATATGATGAGCACTAGAAAAAGATGCCCAATCGGGTATATAAGAAGGTAATTTTATAGCGCAAGGACCAGACTGGACTCGAGTGTGGGTGGCATAATCTGCCCTTTCATAATGTAGGCTTATCTCCAATCTCTCTTGCTTGCCTTTTAGTGAGGCTTTGAGTAGGGAGTGCAGTCTCTCAAAATGATCCTTCTGTTGTAAATGTAGGTAATACCTTTTGCATTTCACTGAATTTAAGGCAGTATTCCCATCTGATTATCAATATAATAACCACATGTTGCTCAAAGAATCACTCACAGTTTTTGGTATCATCTATTGGACAACAATTTTGCAATTCACCAAGTTCTCCAATATCCTAGATGTATGATGTATGGTAGATAGTTTAGACAGAAAGTAATTACTATCAAAGTACCTGCTCAGAAATCTTGGGGCTGGATTTTAAGGATCCCTCGACTTCGGGATCTGTGGTGGGGTGGGGGCTCCTGAAGATGGTCCGGATGAGGCCCGCCACGGACCTCTATGTCGGCAGGGTCCTGCCCGATATTACCGGCGGTGTGACCGCAATTTAAATAAATTAAAGTAATTGAATTAATGAATCTTGCGTCTCCTCCTGATGTCCCATCTTGGTCTATGGCCTGGCAGTCAGCACTGCTGCGCCTTCGGATCCCCGTCTGGGGAAACGTGGCGGAGCACTTGTGGTGGGGAGTAACGGGGTCAAATTAGCGTCATGGGTGTAGGGGATGGTGAGAAGGATTGAAGTTGAAAGCTCGTGTAGTTTGTTGGGGGGGCGGAGTGGGGTGGAAGGTCAGATTGTAAAGCTAAGTGTTTTGGGGGAGGGAAGGGCAAATAATTAATTTAATTGTTATGGGGGGGTGGGAGAGGGGCAAAAGAAATGTATTTATTTTTATTCACTGCACCTTTTAAATATTTAAATTTCCAGGTTGGGGTGGCAGCCCTTTAAAAATGGCGTCAGCGCCTGCGCACAGGCAATTGACACCATTGCCGGCGACGGACAGCCTGCCCCCTCCACGTGATCGGGGAGGGAGAGGGGGAGGGGGTTTGCCCGCCCCTGCTATTTAAATGAGCGGACGTGTTTAGAATCGTGGCAGTTCTTTAATGTGCATGCCACCATTTTTTTTCTTTGCCTGACGCCGATTTTGGTGGCGGGCTTATAAAATTCAGTCCCATGTTCGACCCAACAATGCAATTCCTTTTCTGAGGTTCTTGAACACGCAACCCTAAGAGCTGCATTCAGTCATTGGTACAGCAATGGCTTCTGCAGTGCCACCTCGGCTGCTGAAATGTATTTTCAAAAACATTACTGCCATTTATGAAGAAAAGTAGAGGGCTGCTGGTGAATTTATAAGACAGTGATCCAATTTGGGTTCTGTTGACAGATTGTTCCTCTCATGCTTTGACATCATCTCAGCCTCTTTGATTAAATTACTGTCTTGTCATTCATTGAGACATCCAATATCCTCTGTAGATTTATCTGCATCAGTACTTCAGTTGGCAACTAGCAATGGCAGCATGTGCCTGTTATTTTCAGCAGTAGCTTTGTTCCCAGCATCAGTGTTAATTTCATTGTAGGCACCTGGAAAAGAAAGAAAGTAGTTAAATATAATAACCCTTCAAAAGCAATCCATTTTTGCTTTTATAGAGGCAACTCATAAAAGCATCCTGATTTCAGCTTTACTCAGCCAAATTCGCAAAGATCTGTCTCTTTCAATTAATTAATTGAATGTTTTGCAGCCTGGTGGGTAGCTCATTTTGACCCCTTGTGCCATGTCTTGAACTGGCAATGGCAAGGATACTACATATGTTCTGATTGTTTCTCTCCATCTGACATGACTGTTCCACATCAGTCCGCACAGTTGAATTTGGGTTCCAGCCAAAATAGCAGAAGGATGAATGATTTGCCTGGTGCTACTTTGGGCACAGATATCGTCTTTCTACTGTGCAGCCAATGTGCGTAAATCCATTTATCACACGTACATGCCTTACTATCATGGAGGAGGCAGCATCCCACCTGAGAGCAATCAGCAGAGTCCAGTGCAAATGATTCGTCCCATCTAAGAAATTCCTGATACTTTGTGGGCTTTAAGTGAAACAGGCACATGGCATGTAAATAATGTGATGATGAAGGGAGGCAGTGCTTCAAAGGGCACAAGAGTAAATGTTTGCACAACCATTATCACCAGTGGGGAGAAAAAACACAGCAGAAACTGTAGACTACAAATTGCTGAGTTCAAGTAAATAGGATGCACGAGTGAGAAATAGTCATCAAAACACTGAATCTAAAAATTCTGATGTATTGACTGATATTCACAATTGTCCTTGCATCTCAGGTTATGATTTTTTAAAAATTTATTCTTGATGTAGACGTTACTAGCAAATTTGGCATTTATTGTCCATCCCTAGCTTCTCTTGAGAAGGTGGCAGTGAGCCACTGCCTTGAAACCCTTCAGTTTGAGGTGAAGGTACTCGCACAGTACTGTAGGAAGGACTCCTAGGATTTTGACCCAATGACAATGAAGGAACAGCAATATATGTGCAAGTCAGGATGGTGTGTGATTTGGGGGATGTTTGGAGGTAATGAGGTTCCTATGCACCCACTTCTTTCTAGTTGGTGGAGGTCACGGGTTTGGGAGGTGCTCTCAAAGAAAGAATTCCAGCCTTGGCCAAATTATCAATAGGAGGGAGAAGGAAAAACATAGCTAGAGAAGAGAATTCATTTCTTTTGTCCTTAATGATGGCATTTGCAACAATGTTGCCAGTTTACCTAACAATTGGGACTATTCAGCTCCTTTGACAAACAGATTTAGGGAGCTAGCTGGGGAGAAAAGAAAATAAGAGAAATGGGACATAATGCATCTCGACTTTTCCGGTATGTATAAACAGGTAGGTGTGAACAGGCTTTTGTTAAATGTTATATTCCAGAAAGCCAGTTGGTGAAGGGTAGTACTAGAGCCAATCTTTACTCAGTCTAACATTTATTTAGAGTGAAACATTACAAGCATACACCTCCAAACTTAACCACCCCACAGTTTCAGTAAGTGTTTCTTTGTGTGCTCAGATAATTAAACACAATTGACAGATTCCTTTTTCTTTAAGTAAAACTTAAATTAATATGCACAAACAAAATTTCAAAACATTAAAAAAAAGTCTATATTCTGTACAAAACATTACATTGCGAGATGCCCCTTCTCTAGGACCCCAAACAATTTCTTTGTACAAGTATTTCTTTTTGTAAGACAATTAGACACTTGATGACTTGACTTAATTTTAGACATTTCCTTTCTCTCTAGCATTTGTTTCAAGCCAGCAAGGTCAATACATAACCTTTTCTCACTCTTACTTTTTGTAGAATGTACAACATCCCACAATGAATGATTATCTATATAACATTCAATGGGTATACCAGCTTCAGTACACCACTTGTATGGAATCTCATTTAAAATATTTGATAACTAGAATCCCATATACACTGTCTCCACAAGAGCCAGTGTTTCACAGCTAAAGTTCTTTTAACGACCCTTTTAATTTTCTTAGCTTCTTAAGCTAAAGGACAAAATTTCCCATTTTATTCCATCAGGAATATTATGAAACCAGCTGCACTCGAATATACATCAGGAAGATTAGCATGCGAAGCATCATTCAAAATGACTAGTTTCATGTTTTTTGGATCACCTAAGGATGGGAACTTAAGAACACATTTCTCCAGATTTAATTTTTTCAGTGTTTTATTTGCCCTTAAAACATTTTCGACTTTAGGGTGTTTCATTGTAATACTTAACTCCAACACAACAAAACTAGCATCTGATCTAGTCTGAGTGCACAACCAGTTCAACTGACCAATCAAACTTTGCAATTGTTCTATCTCCTTTAGATACAACATCATCTTTCTGCGGTCACCTAGTACGATTAACCGGGATGGGAGTAACATTCTCTAAATAGGATTGTTGATTTAAAGTTATTCCAGACCTACTCTGCTTAATATCTAAACTGATATATTTAAAAGCCCCAGAAGCCTGACTCCCAATCTTAATTTTTAACTCTAATCTTATTAATAACACATATCTCAAATTCTGCAATACAACCCCCATAAGAAATCATCAACATGCATCATGAACACGCCTGGAAGTTTTCTTTGATACCAATAAAACATTGCGGGATCTGCATTTAGTTGAACACAACCTATTTTCATCAAAACAGATCTCACCAAAAATGCCACACCCTGCAAGCACCATTCAGGCCTTAGATGCATGTGTTTAGTTTCCATTGTTCCCCTTCTGCATTTGTTGCCTCTTAGGGTGGTTTGAGAGACGCCGCTCTGTGAAAAGTATCGCCCTACAGAAAATCGGCTTTTATGTTGATTGATCTACACTCCTATGAATTTGTGGCCAAAAAAGCTAAAAAGATTTTCTAACATCTGTATCACCCAGTTGTTCTTCAAAACCCCTAGCAACTAGCTTTGCTTTAACCTTATAAGTCACATCTGCAAGGACTTTTTCAGTACAAATCCATCTATGTGAAAAGGCTGGCTGCCCCTTATTTGGTACCTCAGAATAAACTCCAGCTCTCTCCAACTATCTAATTCTTTTTGTTTTGCCTGTGTTATAAGTTTATCCGTCAGCTTATTGGCAGACACCAAAACTTCACCATCATGACAACTTCTAGTTCTGTTCTGAAGCCATCATTTCATTGTGTAATCTATTCAAGCTACAGCCTGTACTTGCACTTTGATGTCTGTCGGTACTACTACTGTAAGATCGCCCTTTCAGACTATTGGAGGCGCTCTCTCCAGTACACGATCACTTTCTGACACGAGTCACTTCTAGACCCACCACTAGAACTTGCACGGCACTTTCTTACCCTCCATTCTTTCACCTCATTCTGCCAGTCCATGGACCTCTTGCTTGGCCATCATCCTGAACATTCAACCAATATTTAAACTTGCCTGTAGTTCTTTCTGCTTGTCCCACATTTGTTGCATCCCTCCATTCATTAGACCCCTCTGGAATATATGTCACCTGACTACCCACTCTGAGCAGTTGCCCTCAGATGCGATCGCTCTGTCCTGTGGGTCATGATCACTCACATTACCACTATCCAGCCCTTGATCTACTGTATTCTCTTCCTCAGAACCTTCATCACAAAACACGTGAGCATTTGAGGTACAAGGTACCTCATTTTACTTCTATCAGCTGCTCAGAGTCTGAAATTTGTAATTAATCCCGATTCATCATGAGGAATTAAATTTAACAGTTTGATTGCCATGTTTGATAACTACTGCCTTGCCATCATGACCAGGACCTTGCTATTCCCTATGACCCTCTCTTCTATAAAACACCAACTCTCCTGAATTAAATTCTGTCTCGGATGGTCTTTATGATGCCTCAGAGCTTCTGAATTTTCTGAGACCTCAGCCTTGATGAAAGCCCGTCATCCTGCATGTATAGCATTTGTTATGAATGCTGAACTTTGTAGCATGATTATGTTTTTAAAAAATAGTGATTTTTTAATAGTTTAAGATGGAGTTCGGAATGTCAGGGGACCTTACATCTACTCTGTTAAAGGACAAGGCAGATCAAAAACTTTTATTGGGAGAAAGAGACTGCAGAGGAAACACCTAAAGGACAATGGGTTTTGCCCTCCCAGACTTTTGGGTTGTAAAACAAGGAGTCAGTGATTCTGAAGATGCAAACGTATTAAGCAGCTGTTAACACCTGGGAACAATGGAAGGCCCAGGTGACTCTGTGAAACCAGACATCTGGACGCTGCATATTGGAACAGGTCAATAAGCTATTAACTTTTGAGTCCAGATAAATTTAACAGATTATCTGAAGGCAGGCAGTGGTTGCGGCCTCTAGGCAGCCTGAAAGAAGGGAATCAAGAAAGAGAGGGAGAGGAGACACACCTACAGAAGCCTGATAAAGCAAAAGGCTTCTAAGATTTGAACCTGTTCTAAAGTTGAAGCTTGTGGAGAAATAGAAGACCAGCAGGATCACCAGGAATTGCCTTATGCAGGGATGTCCAGGTCGAAAGTGCTTGGAGAAGTGAATGAAGAGGACATTGATTTTTTGAAAATTTCTGGGAGATCCAACTTATTGCAACTGGGAGGAGTTTGTGACTTTTAACTGCAAAAATTTTGCCATCAAAGAGGACTAGTAACGTATAAATATGGTGTGAGGTTTTCAAGTATTTTAATAAGTAAAGAAAGCACCTTTCTTGGTAATTTGGGGTATTAGCTACTTAAAAAAGTACTATTTACTTAATGGGGATTTCTTTTAGTTTTTTTAAATTTAGAGATGCAGCACTGAAACAGGCCTTTCGGCCCACCGAGTCTGTGCTGACCAACAACCGCCTGTTTATACTAATCCTACATTAATCCCATATTCCCTACTACATCCCCACCATTCTCCTACCACCCACCTACACTAGGGCCAATTTACCTATCAACCTGCAAGTCTTTGGCTGTGGGAGGAAACCAGAGCACCCGGCAGAAACCCATGCGGTCACAGGGAGAACTTGCAAACTCCGCACAGGCAGTACCCAGAACTGAACCCGGGTTGCTGGAGCTGTGAGGCTGCGGTGCTAACCACTGTGCCACTGTGCCGCCCTGTATAAGTCTTAAAACATGAAGTCTTGTGTAATTCTTTTTAATTGGTCTGGGGGTCCATATTATATCTCATTTTTCATGTTAACGAACTCACTGAGGTTATAACCCATTCAAATTTACAGAAAACATTGAACTAATTGTAGTATCTTCTAGAGCAGGAGGACTATCGCACAGCGCAGAAGGCAATTTGGGATTTCACCCATAGATCAATTGATAGGTACGATACCCTTCAACCATCTGAAGTAAATTTTCTATGAAGTGCTATGCAAGGTCATTTGTCAACTTGCAGGCTGGTTGATCAGCTAAGATTTTATATAGCATTTCATCGATGAGGACATAATTCCTTTCACAGAATCCATAGTTGAAAGGATTTTCAGCTGCAGTATTCATGACTATGATAATGTTTTCACACATGTCTCTGAACTCATCAGTGGCAAATTCCCCTTCTTTATCAGTCAGAAACTTAGCTGTGCTCAAGTCCGATCCCTGTGCATTTCTCCATGATTTTTGTCTATAATCACCCTTTTGTGCTAACTATGTGTTATTGTAGAAAGACTAAATGGGGTTGCCAGATTTATAAAATGTAGAATGAAAATATTTTTGTCTTTGTCCCATACCTTTAGATCCATGGCAACTACTTTGTTAAAGTCATACGCCAATGGAAGGCGTACGATAGGATGTGATGGCATTCTCTGATACTTTTGACAGATTTCAAACTTTTTACTAATCTCTTATATTAGTCTTGTATATCCTTTATCAACCACACCTGTATCCTTTAACAGTTTTTTAATCTTTGACAAGTAGAGTGAGCAAGTTGTCTATGTAACTTTAAGACATTTTTTTCTCTGATTCTTATCACCTAATGCCATTAATATATCTTAACACTGAGAAACATCAGGTTTTGTCCTGATTATGTCCTGATTGGGTAAACTGCAGATTCACTAACTTCCCAAAGATAATTGCCTTATCGCACTCCATGTCAAGTTTCATCTGTGCCTTTTCATAGAAGACTTACTCAACAACAAAAAATACCTCACTAGAGACTACATCAGCACTGAAAGTGGCTTACTCCAGCTATTTTACATGGAATTATAACTCTCTTGTGACCTCAGTGTGTTGCCATTACCAAACCTAAAGCAAGTAGTACTTTTATATTCCTTAACCTTGCATCGATCTTCGCTACTGAGTGAATTTGGAAATCTAGATACCATATTAACCAATCTGCTTCACATACTGTAGAAGCACAGCACAGTTGAATGAGTCCGTGAATAACACATTCATCACAGGACTAAAACTGCTTGTGATGAGTACAGTTCATTAGGATTCATCATTATCTTCATCTTCTGCCTCAGAATTCTCTGCATCATGTGTCATTTCAAGGACCCTGCCTCTTCGCTATGGGTAGTTCATTGCATAATACTTTGAGTCACACCTGAAGCACCTATTAACTGTTCCTTGGGCATTCCTGGCATTCATTCACTAATTATTGCTGTTCCAATTCTGTCTGCTGCTGCATTATCCAGATTTGATAATGGTGTTTTCATTCTCATTCCATTTGTCTGTAACTCTTCCATTGTACTGACACCTGTACCAGTATCTGTATCATTTTGAAATCCAACAACCATTGAGTGCTTTATTTTTTGTGTCACCATAGAATGTATCATTTTTTCCACCAAGGCTGCTGGAAATGACTGTTTCCCGGAATTTTTTCAAGGCAGCAATCATTTGATCCAAGACGGAGTCTCTGTCGGAGAACTGAACCCCAGTTAGAACCAGGAGCCTGTCCATATGCGACACCTTTAGCATGATCCAGCAATTTAAATGCTAGCAGTGAACCAGGGATCTCAGTCTTTTATATAATCTGTTGTGACGGAAATCACACATGCCAAATGGAAAAATATTAATTACATCGTATGAAACTCTGCTTGAGAAGTTTTTACTGGACACTACAAATAACTTTTTTAATACCAAAAAAGCAGAACTGAACAGCTAAAACTGGCCACACACATTTGCATTTGAGAAGACAAAGGCTGGATGAGACCAAAGTAAAGTACCCAGTCTAGCTGGAACATTGGGGGTGCTCCCTGTTTCAATTAGCGAGATTGATTTTGTCAACAGTTGTGATCAAAAGACGTCGACACCCTTGGACTTTGAAAGAGCCAACCCCCCCCCCCCCTTTACTGAGTATGTCTGAAGGACTCTGAAAAAAACCTCCAGGAACTGCTGTTTCAAACAGAGATGGTCACTTGACATACCTGCTGGTGTAGCACTGAGGTTTTTGAATTGTGCTTCAGAGAGTGAAAAAGAGACTGCAACTAAACTCCAAGAGAAAGCATCTCTCTCTCTCTGTCACTCTCTCCAGCAAAATCCCAGGGAAACTCATGGTGGCAGTTACTAAGCCTCAAGCCTACAGAACTTTACCAGCAACCACCAAGAAGACAGATAAAACCTCTCTTCAGCCTTTTGGAACCAGAGAAGCAAGCCTGAAATTGTGCACGTGGCCCTAGCGAGGACTCCAAGACTTTAACTTCAATTAAGGACATTATAACCCAGTATCTGTATTCCATTTATTATAAACTTTACTTCAGCCTCCCAACTCTTTCTTCCCCTCTGTATCTATTTGCGTGTGTGTGTGTGTGTATGCCTCTCATATGCAGATGAGCATGGATGCGTCGCGTATTTTAGTAATTTTAACCAGTTTAGAGTGATAAGGTTAATAAACTTGCACCTTTCTTGTTTAGACGCAAGAAAACCTGTCTGGTTCATTTGTCATTATATTTGAGGAACAGTGAGCACGGGCTCACGGAGGTGGTAAGCTAAAATCACTGTTTAAAAAGATAAACTCTGTTATGGTCAAACCAGAGAAAGGGCGTGAAGGGAGCCTGAAATCCCTTCCTCACCTGGTCATAACTCTGTTAAAGTCCATGATATATTCTTCCATTGAATAACCATCTGTTTTCCGAAATCTATCAAAGTCTGACCATACCTCGTAGGCATTTAATAGATCATCTTTCTTGTAAATTTCATTCAAGAACCCTTATTAGAAGATCCAGACCTTCATCAGTATCCAACTGATGAGCATCCAGTTCACAAAATACCTTATTTCTGATTTTACTTCTAGTAGGAAGCAACAATGCCAAAACAATACCTTGTTTGCTCTTTGGTAGCACCTAACCCATGTTCACATATCTGCATCATTATCACACTGGTCATATGGTTCAGACTTCAAGAGCATTGGAAGGTAATCATACCCTGACAATTTACACTTGCTTTCTGCCATTTCTCACAATGGCTACTAGGATTGTAGTTTTCTGTCTGAATTTGTTTTTCTTAGTTTCCAACCTTCACATTTAGTCAATCATTCTTTGCTGCCATGTTACATTCCAGAAAGCCAGTTGGTGAAGATAAAACTGGAGTCAATCTTTCCTCGATCTAACATTTATTTACAGAGTGAAATATTACAAGCATACACCTCCTAACTCAACCACCCCACAGTTTCAGTAAGTGTCTCTTTGTGTTTAAGTGAAACCCCATATTAATGCCCTCCTCCTGCATATAACTAAATACAGCTGGTACACCATTAACAGTAAGGACATCAGGAGCAATTAAAAAAAGACAAGTTTAAGTGAGTGGAATGGGATGCCTGTTTCAAGGAGTCTTTTTCACCTCTGCAGGTGGATCTCAAACGGACCTTCACATTCCGGAACTCCAAACAGACGTTTACTGGAATCCCAATTATAGCAGCCAACATGGATACAGTTGGTACCTTCGAAATGGCTGAAGTTTTAAGTAAGGTGGGTAATTTCCTGTTTTGGGATAAATTTTTATGTATGTACATGTTTTTAACCATTGGCTGTGTAACTGGGCATACAGACGACTTGACAATGACTCATACTGAGCTGTGTTGTTTTGCCAATATCAGGTGATGGTTTAATAATCCTTCTTTTCTGTTAGTCAACGATGAATTGTGCCCCTGGCACTTATAGCAGCACCTGTTATTTTACTAGTGACCTTTTCAGTCTACGCAGAAAGGCCTTTAATTATTCTTCCCTTTGTTGGAGAAGGACAGCTTGTTTACTTACTGCAGTGTTCCAATGTACTGCACCACCCAGCTCTCCATTAGTTGAGTTTAATTTGAACCCAACTGTTCATATTTACAGGGAAACCATTAACTGTGATTTATATCAGTTTTGTTGCTGTGCAGAGGTTATTGTGCCCATCCTAATGAAGGTAAACTATTAAGATCAATTTTAGATGGTTACCAGTATTACCCCTCCCTATTGCCACCAATTTGAGTCTCCTGTCTAGAATAGTTATTTTTTTTTTAAATCATAAGAAAAATTTGTCATCCCCTCATGAATCTGGGTCAAATTTGTGATATTTAAAGTGTGTGCAAAGCAGGTCTCTAATTGTTAAACACACAAACTGTTTAGTATAGTGAGATAGACCTTCTCCTATGCATCTTTTAAGAAATCTGTTTCCAAAACCTAAAAACAAAGTGGGGAATAGAAAAAAATAAACACTGTAGTTAAGTGGAACATTCAACTCGCAGGTGTTACTGGTTCAAGGGCAGGTTATTTGTACATTTAATACACACATACATGGGTATACAGGATATTATTAGGCAGTGCTGAGTGTATGATTTTCACTGCACAGAAGAGTAATTTACTCAGTGGCAATGAGGTCATTGACATGGAAACAAGGACATTAGTGACTAAGGAGAAATCAGGAAAAAAAATAGAAAAAAGTAAAAGCTAAAGGCATTATATCTGAATGCATGAAGCATTCACAATAAAATTGATGTATTAATAGCACAGATAGAAATAAAGGGAATTGATCTAATAGCCATTATGGAGATGTAGTTCCACAGTAACTTGAGGTTGGAAAATAAATATTCAAGGATACTTGACTTTTAGAAGAGAGGCAAAATGGAAAAGGAGGAGGGGTAGCCCTGATAATAAAGGAGGGGGATAAATACAGTAGAGAAAAAGCATATTAGCTCAGAAAATCAAGATATAGAATCAGCTTGGGTGGAGCCAAGAAGTAAAAATGGATGGATAATATTGGTGGGAGTACTTTATAGGACCCCTAAGAATAGTTGTACTGTCAGGCCGAATCAGGAAATTAGAGGCGCATGTAGCAAAGGCAATACAGTAATCACGGGGATGTTAATCTTCATGTAGTCTGGGCAAACCAAATCTGCATTCAGAACAGGCTATTTAGATTTAGTATGTGCAATGAGACAGGGCTAATCAATAACCTTGTAGTAAAGAAGCCTCTGGGGAAGAGTGATCATAATATGATGGAATTTTATATTAGGTTTGAGGGTGATTCAGTTAAGTTTGAAACTAAGTCTTAAATCTGAACAAAGCAAACCATGTAGGTATGAGGGGCAAGTTGGCTAAGGTAGACTAGGAAACTAGATTAATGCTATGATGGTAGATAAGCAATGGAAAACATTTAAAGAATTAATTCATAATACAAATATACATTCCCTTAAAGAATAAAAACCCCACGTGAAAAGTGGTCAAACCGTGGTTAACAAGAGAAGTTAAAGGTAGTGTTAGATTAAAGGAAGAGGCTTACAATGTTGTCAAAAAGCGTAGTAAGCCTGAGGACTGGGAGGAGTTTAGAATTCAGCAAAGGAGTACTAAGAAATTGATGAAGAAAGAAAAAATAGAATATGAAAGTAAACTAGCTCAAGACATAAAAACAGATTGTGAAAACTTCTATAGATAAGAGAAAAGGAAGAGATTAGTGAAAGTAATGTGGGTCCCTTAGCGGCAGAGACAGGAGAAATTATAATGCGAAATAAGGAAATGGTAGAGCCATTAAACAAATACTTTGTATCTGTCTTCAGGGTGGAAGACATAAAAGGCATTCTCGAAATAGTGGAGTACCAAGGGTCCAGTGAGTATGAGGACCTTGAAGAAATTAGTAAAGAAATAGTACTAGAGAAATTAATGGATTTAAAAGCTGACAAATCCCCTGCACCTGATAGCCCACGCCCTAGGGTTTTGAAAGAGGTTGCCACAGAGCTAGTGGATGCATTAGTTCCGTTCTAGATTTCCCTAGATTCTAGAATGGTCCTCATGCATTAGAAGGTAGAAAACGTAATCCTGCTATTCAAAAAAGGAGTGAGACAAAATAGAGGCAAGTTAGCTTGTCATTAGTAGGGAAAATGTAGAGTCTAATATTAAGGACATGATAACAGGGCACTTAGAAAGCCATAATATGATTGGGCAGAGTCAAGATGGATTTATAAAAATGAAATCGCATTTGACAAACCTGTTTGACTTCTTTGAGGTTGTAACAATCAGGGTGCATAAGGGGGAATTAGAGGAAGTAGTGTATTTGGATTTTCAAGAAGCATTCGATAGGGTACCATGCAAGAGGTTATTGTACAAAATTAGTGGGATTGGAGGTAATATGTTAGCATGGATTGTGGTTTGGTTAATGGACAGAAAACAGTAGTGTTATGGACAGACGGTAAGGGGTATGGGTGGTTCCAACTGTTCACCTCCCAACTGACTGCAGTCGTGTTTTGTTTAAAATGATGAGTTTATCCCTGAGTGTTATTCGGGTCAAAAAACAGACAAATCATGGGTTTTCTTGTAGCTTAAAAAAAATATTTTTACACAATTCCTGAAATGGTCTCAACCTCACACACACACATTCATTCACCCACATATAGATGAGAATAGATTGATAGAGGAAAAAAGTGTAGGATGTAGTTCAAAGTGAGGTAGGTGTTTGTGGTTTACGGTAAACCTGTTGAATCTTCTCAGAAGGACAATCTCTTTTAAAGTTGCAGGCCTAGATGCTTGTACTCTTTGAACTTGTTCAGGTGTTGTAGATTTCTGGCAGTTAAGACTTCAGACTGGAGGTGGTGGTCATTTTCAGTTCTCTGCTGCAGCAAGTTGAAGTGCTGAATTAGCAGCAGGGCTTCTTCCTTGTTTTGGATGGAATCTCCACAGCCTCTAGCTGGACTGCTTTCTATGATGTTGTTGTGATCTCCCCTCTCTCTCCATAGGGCTACCTTTTAAGGTCAAAATCCATCATATTAGCATTTCTGTCCGTTGCCACATGGCCTTCTCCCCTGGTGTGACCATACAATGGATCAGGATGTGGAATCCATGGCTATCTATTGATGTCTGGATGGGGACCATTCTGTTACTTCACACCACCTTTGTCTCAGAAGAAACCCATTCAATTCAGCAATGTCTCTTGATGGATTCAAGATGGGTGTAGTTAACACCTCTTAGTCTGGAATGTATCTTTTTGTCCTTTCGAGACAGTGAGGCAGTTTTTCAAT
This sequence comes from Heterodontus francisci, assembly GCF_036365525.1. Taxonomy (NCBI): domain Eukaryota; kingdom Metazoa; phylum Chordata; class Chondrichthyes; order Heterodontiformes; family Heterodontidae; genus Heterodontus; species Heterodontus francisci. The sequence continues at coordinate 45,937,510 of NC_090372.1, forward strand.
ACATAAGCCAGACATCTGACCTTTGGTGGTCACCTTTGCAGAATATTGTCTACATTTTTAAAGGAAAAGTCAATTTCAAAGAGTCTACATTGAACAAAGTTCATACCTTAAAAGTTAGGTACATATGACGTCTTTACTGGACATAACAGTAGGAATAAACAGGCCATTTTCAGGCTCACAGGCTGTAACTAGTGTAACTAGGATCAGTGTTTGGCCCTCCTCTATTTACAATCTATACCTGTGACTTAGATAAGGGGACCAAGTGTAATGTATTCAAGTTTGCTGATGATACAAAGTTAAGTGAGAAAGTTAGCTGTGAGGAGAATGCAAAGAGGCTGCAAAAGGATTTAGACATGTTCAGTGATTAGGAAAGAATGTGGCAGATGGAATATAATGTGAAGAAGTGTGAAGCTATCCACTTTGGTAGGAAAAAGAAAAGCAGAGTATTTTTAAATGGTGAGAGACTGGGAAATGTTGGTATTTAGAGGGATCTGGGTATACTTGTACATGAATCATAGAAAGTTAATATGCAGGTAGAGTAAGCAATTAGAAAAGAAAATGGTATGTTAGCCTTTATTACAAAGGGGTTAGTGTATAAGAGTAAAGAGATCTTACTGCAATTATATAGGGCCTTGGTGAGACCATACCAGGAGTACTATATTCAGTTTTGGTCTCCTTGCCTTGGAGGGAGTACGACCTTGGTTTACTAGACTTATTCCTGGGAACATAAGAAATATGAGCAGGAGCAGAGCATATGGCATCTCAAGACTGCTCCACCTTTCAATATGATGATGGCTGATCTGCCTCAACTCCACTTTCCTGCCTGCTCCCCATAGTCCTTGATTCCCTGAGACCAAAAATCTGTCTATCTCAGCCTTAAATATACTCAATGATGGAGCAACCCTCTGGGATAGAGAATTCCAAAGATCCACAAGCCTTTGAGTGAAGAAGTTTCTCCTCATCTCAGTCCTAAATGATAAACCTCTTATCCTGAAACAGTGTCTACCCCTGTCGAGCCCCTTCAGAATCTAGTATGTTTCAATGAGATCATCTCTCATTCTTCTAAACCAATTTACTCAGTCTCTCATTATTGGACAACCCTCTTTATCCAAGGAACAAATCTAGTGAACCTTTGCAGTACAGCCTCCAATGCAAGTATATCCTTCCTTAAATATGGGGACCAAAACTGCACACAGGGCATTGTCTTTGAGGAGAGATTGAGTAGACTAGGCTTATCCTCTGGAGTTTAGAAGAATGAAAGGTGTCCTCATTTGAATAATATAAAATTCTTAAGGGTGTGATAGACTGGATGCTGGGAAGTTTTCCCCGATTGGGGAGTCTAGAACCAGGGGTCACAGTCACAGAATAAGGGGTCGTCCATTTAGGACTGAGTTGAGGAGAAATTTCTTCACTCAGAGTTGTGAATCTTTGGAATTCTCTATGCCAGAGATTTGTGGATGTTCAGTTGTTGAGAATATTTAAGATAGAGATTGATAGAATTTTGGATACTAAGGGAATCAAGGGATATAGGAAGAGTGTGAAAAGCTGGTGTTGAGGTAGAAAATCAGCCATGATCTTACTGATCAGTGGAGCAGGCACGAGTGGCGGTATGGCATACTGTTGCTCCTATTTCTTACATTCTTATATCTAGAGAAGTCGAGTCAGTCTTGAAGAAAATCTTAATGCATTGAAAAATATAGGCAAAATCTTAATGTAATTGAAGGTAATGCATACTTCACAGTGATTGTAAACATCTGAAGTGTAAATCCAGAGTCAGGGCCCAAATTTATTTCCTTGGGCAGCAACTCTGGATTAAAGGTGCATTTACACTACAACTGTACTGATAATGGGTGGATAGCTGTGTCGGGTTAACTGATCTCCATGCCCAAATTCCTGATATGTGAACCCATAAATTTGGGTTCCATCAGAACCATGCAGCTGAAGGTTCATTGCAGCCTTGATCCAGGCATGGCACAAGAGCTGAATGCGGGAGAGGCAAGAACAGCTGCCCTCAACGTAATAGAGAGCTGAAAAGATAATGCAAGAACTTTACAAATCACTGGTTAGGCCTCAGCTGGAATATTGTCGTTATTCTGGAACCACCATTTCAAGAAAGTTGTAAAGACCTTAGAAAAGGTGCAGAGAAGGTTTACTAGGATCTTACCAGGAATGATGGACTTCAGTTATGGGGAGAGGTTGAAAGGTTAGGGCTGTTCTCCTTGGAATAGAAAAGGCTAAGAACTGACCTAATAGAGGTTTCCAAGATGATGAGAAGTTTTGATAGAGTTGATGGAGAAAAATTAATCCCCCTGGTGAGTAGGTCAACTAGAGGTCATAGAATCAAAATCATTGGCAAAAGACCTAGACAGGAGAGGAGGAGAGTTCTCGGGATCTGGAACGTTCTACCTGAAAGGTGGTGGAAACTGATTCCATAAATAATTTTAAAAGGGTGTTGGACAGTTACTTGAGGATGAGGAACTTACAAGGTTACAGACAAAAAGTGGGAATTTGAAACTAAGCATGACTGCTGTTTCAAAGAGCCAGTGCAGCCACAATGGGCTGAAATGACCACCACCTGTGCTCTGTTTCTATAATTCAAACATCGAGGTGGTATCTGACAAAGTAATGGCAAAGTAATGACAGAGCCCTGGTGAGGCTAAGGCTGGAGGCAATTGAGGGGAAATTCTCCAATGACTGAAGCTGTCCCTGACACACAGGAAGATGCTGGTGGCTGTCAGAGGTCAATCATCACAATCTCCTCATCCCAGCCAACATCGCCTTCTTCATCAATGACCTAAGCGTTGCCATAAGGTGTTTGTTGATGAGCCCACAGTGTGGAGCTCTATTCACAACTCCTCTAATAATGAAAGCAACTCATATCGAGCTACAGCAGATCTTGGACAATATTCAATTTTGGGCTGAAAAGTAGATTACATTCATATCACATGAATGCCAGATACCGTGTGATCCATGGCAACCATGTCTGCAGTAAGTGTCTGCGGCTCGTGGAACTTCAGCTCAGAGTTAATGAGCTGGAGGCCAAGCTGCAGACACTGCGACACATCAGGGAGGGGGAAAGCTACCTTGAGACTTTGTACTAGGAGGCGGTCACACCCCTTAGGATAGGGTCTTCTGATTTGGTCCATGGTCAGGGACAGGAGAGTGTGACTGTGAGTGAGGCAGTTATGGGGACCCAGGACATAGAATCAGAGGACCCTCAGCCTTTGCAATTGTCTAACAGGTTCGAGGTTCTCTCAACCTGTATGGCTGAAAGCGAGTGCTGCATAGGCGGCGCAGTGGTTAGCACCGCAGCCTCACAGCTCCAGCGACCAGGTTCAATTCTGGGTACTGCCTGTGTGGAGTTTGCAAGTTCTCCCTGTGTCTGCGTGGGTTTCCTCCGGGTGCTCCGGTTTCCTCCCACATGCCAAAGACTTGCAGGTTGATAGGTAAATTGGCCATTATAAATTACCCCTAGTATAGGTAGGTGGTAGGGAAATATAGGGACTGGTGGGGATGTGGTAGGAATATGGAATTAATATAGGATTAGTATAAATGGGTGGTTGATGGTCGGCACAGACTCGGTGGGCCGAAGGGCCTGTTTCAGTGCTGTATCTCTTTAAAAAAAAAGATGGATGAGTGAACAGAGCATGGCACCATGGTACAGGAAGCCATTCAAGCAGGCGGAGTAAATAGGAATGTAGTTGTTAGTAGAAGATAGCATAGTCAGGGATGGACACAATTTTCTGCAGCCGAGAGCGAGAGTCCAGGCGGCTGTGTTGCCTGTCCGGTGCCAGGGTTTGGGACATCTGTTCTGGGATGCAGAGAAACCTGCAGTCGGAAGGGGGAGGATCCAGTGGTTGTGGTTCATATACATACCAATGATATAGGTAGAACTAGGAACGAGGTTCTGCTGAGGGAGTATGCGCAGCTAGGGTCTAAATTAAAAGGAAGAACCTCAAAGGTAATAATCTCTGGATTATTACCTATGCCATGTGCAAATTGGCATAGGGCAAATAAGATTAGAGAAATGAATGCATGGCTCAAAGACTGGTGTAATAGAAGTGGGTTCTGGTTCAACGGGCACTGGCATCAATACTGGGGAAAGTGGGGGCTGTATCATTGGGATGGTCTACATCTGAACTGTGCTGGGACCAATGTTCTAGCGAGCTGCATAACTAGGGAGGTAGAGAGGGTTTTAAACTAAATACTGGGGGCAAGGGATCAAATTTGGGAAGAGGTGGTAAATCAAAGAGTAGAGACAAGGTAAGAGAGAATGGTATTAATATGGGAAATGATAAACAGACTGTGACAGGAAGGGACAGAGAGCACAAATCTGAGAGTAAATCAGATAAGGCTAGAGGTTACAAAAATAATAAAACAACAAAACAAAGGGCTCTTTATCTGAGTGCACGTAGCATTTGAAACAAAACAGATGAACTGATGGCGCAAATAGAAATAAATAAGTATGATCAATAGCCTTTATAGAGACATGGCTGCAGGATGAGATAGATTGGGACCTGAATATTTAAGGGTATACGACATTTAGGAAAGACAGGAAGCTAGGAAAAGGTGGAGGAGTGGCTCTGTTAATTAATGATCGTATTAGCACAATAGAGAGGGATGACCCAAGTTCAGGAAACCAGATGTAGAAGTGATTTGGGTAGAGATGAGAAATAATAAAGCAAAGAAGTCACTTATAGAGTGGTGTACAGGCCCCCAAACAGTAATCACATGGTACGACAAGGTATAAAGGAAGAAATGACGGGAGCTTGTCAGAAAGGTACGGCGATAATCATGGGGGATTTTAATTTACCTATAGACTGGAAAATTCAGATGGGCAAAGGTAGCCTAGATGAAGAGATCATAGAATGTTTTCGGGATAGTTTCTTAGTACAGTACGTTCTGGAGCCAACCAGAGAGCAGGCTATACTAGACCTGGTATTGTGCAATGAGATAGGATTAATTAATGACCTCATAGTGAAGGCGTGCCTAGGCAGCAACGATCATAATTTGATTGAATTTTGCATTCAGTTTGAGGGAGAGAAGAATGGGTCCAAGACTAGTATTTTATACTTAAATAGAGGCAATTATGAGAGCATGAAAGCAGTGCTAGCTAAAGTGAACTGGCAAATTAGGTTAAGGGATGGGTCAATAGAGATGCAGTCGCAGATATTTAAGGGGATATTTCAGAATACACAGAATAGATACATTCCAACGAGAAAGTAAAATTTCAAGGGGAGGACCCACCATCCGTGGTTAACTAAAAAAGTTAGATAGTATCAAACTTAAAGAAAAAGTATATAATTGCGCAAAGATGGTGGCAAGTCAGAAGATTGGACAGAATATAAAAAAAACAGCAAAGAATGACAAAGATTAACAAGGAAGAAAAAATTAGAATACGAGAGAAAGCTAGCTAGAAATATAAAAACATATGAAGAGTTTCTATCGATATTTTAAAAAGAAAAGAGTTAACAAAGTGAGCATTGGTCCTATAGAAAGTGAGGCTGGAGAATTAATAATGGAAAATAAGAAGACAGCAGATGAATTGAACGGGTATTTTGCATCGGTCTTCACTATAGAGGATACAAGTAACACCCAGTAATAGCTGTAATTCAGGAAATGGAAGGGAGGAAAGAACCCCAGAAAATTACAATCACCAGGGAAGTGGTACTGAGCAAATAGTTGGAGCTGCGGTCTGACAAGTCCCCGGGTCCTGATGGACTTCATCCTAGGGTCTTAAAAGAAGTGGCTAGTGAGATATTTGATGCATTGTTCTTAATTTTCAAAAATACCCTCGATTCAGGGAAGGTTCCATTAGATCGGAAAATAGTGAATGTACCTCCTTTATTCAAAAAGGGAGGGAGACAGAAAGCAGGAAACAGGCCAGTTAGCTTAACATCTGTCTTAAGGAAAATGTTAAAAGTTATTAAAGAAGTTATAGCAGGGCATTTAGAAAAATTGAAGGTAATCAGGCAGAGTCAACATGGTTTTGTGAAAGGGAAATCATGTTTAACCAATTTATTGGAGTTCTTTGAAGAAGTAACATGTTCTGTGGATAAAGGGGAACCAGTGGATGTATTGTACTTAGATTTCCAGAAGGTATTTGAGAAGGTTCCACATCAAAGGCTATTGTGGAAAATAAAAGCTCTTGGTGTAGGAGGGTAACATATTGGCATGGAAAGAAGACTGGCGAGCTAACAAGAAAGAGTAGGCATAAATGAGTCATTTTCTGGTTGGCAAGATGTAACGAGTGGTGTGCCGCAGGGATCAGTGCTGGGACCTCAACTTTTTACAATTTAATTAAATGACTTGGATGAAGGGACCGAAGGTATGGTTGCTAAATTTGTTGATGACACAAAGATAGGTAGGAAAGTAAGTTGAGAAGAGGACATAAGGTGGCTACAAAGGGATATAGATAGGTTAAGTGAGTGGGCAAGGATCTGGCAATATAATGTGGAGTATAATGTGGGAAAATGTGAAATTGTCCATTTTGGCAGGAATAATAAAAAGAAGCATATTATCTAAATGGTGAGAGATTGCGGAGCTCTGAGATGCAGAGGGATCTGGGTGGCCTAGTGTATGAATTGCAGAAGGTTAGTATGCAGGTACAGCACATAATAAGGAAAGCCAGTAGAAAGTTATCATTTATGGTAAGGGGAATTGAACACAAAAGTAGAGAGGTTATGCTTCAGTTATACAGGGCATTGGTGAGACCACATCTGGAGTACTGTGTACAATATTGGTCTCTTTATTTAAAGAAGGATGTAAATGCATTGGAAGCAGTTCAGAGAAGGTTTACTAGACTAATAACTTGGAATGGGCAGGTTGTCTTGAGAGGAAAGGTTGGACAGGCTAGGCTTGTATCTGCTGGAGTTTAGAAGAGTAAGAGGTGACTTGATTGAAACATCCAAGATCCTAAGGGGCCGTGACAGGGTGAATGTGGAAAATACAAGAACACAAGAAATAGGAGCAGAAGTAAACCATATGGCCCTTCGAGCCTGCTCTGCCATTCAGTCCGATCATGGCTGATCTTGGGCGTCAGTTCCACTTTCCTGCCTGCTCCCTATATCCCTTGATTCCCTGTGAGACCAAATATCTATCTGTCCCAGCCTTAAATGTACTCAATGATGGAGCATCCACAACCCTCTGGGGTAGAGAATTCCAAAGACTCACAACCCTTTCAGTGAAGTAATTTCTCCTCATCTCAGTCCTGAATGATTGGCCTCTTACCCAGTGACTGCCCCCGTGGTCTAGGTTCCCTACCAATGTGAACAATCTCTCAGCTTCTACCCTGTCAAGCCCTTTCAGAATCTCGTATGTCTCAATTAGATCGGCTCTCATTCTTCTACACTCCAGAGAATATAGGCCCAATTTACTCAGCCTCTCATCAGTCAGCCCCCTCATCCCGGGGACCAATTTAGTAAATCTTTGCTACACTGCCTTCAGTGCAAGTATATCCTTTCTTAAATGTGGAGATTGATTGTAAAGGATAGCATAAGGGCATTAAGAAGAGATCTGGCCTCAGAATATCATGAAGTGGAATCAGTTTGGTGGAAATTAGGAATAGCAGGAGTCAGAAAACACTGGTGGGAATAGTTTACAGGCCCCTTAACAGTAGTTATTCTATTGGACAGAACATTAAAGGGGAAATTATTGGAGCGTGTAAAAAAATGTAATGTATTAATTGTACGGGACTTTAACTTGCATATGGACTGGGACAATTAAATTAACAACAGTGGTCTAGAAGATGAATTTGTAGAATGCTTTCATGACAGTTTCTTGGAGCAAATGCATTATAGAACCGACTAGGGATAAAGCTATTTTAGATCTAGTACTGTGTAATGAAGCAGGGTTAATAGGCAATGTCATAGTAAAAGATCCAACTGATAAATAGTGATCATAATACCATTGAATTTCATATTAAGCTTGAAATTGACACATTTCAATCACAAACAAGAATCTTAAATGAAGCCAATTACGAAGGTATAAAGGGAGAACTGGCTAAGGTTAATTGGGTAAATAGACTGGAAGGTATGGCAGTAAATGAACAGTGGGAAACATTTAAAGAAACAATTCAAAGAGTTCAACAAAAGTACATTCTGTTCAAAAACTTGTCAAGAAAGACCCATCCATGGCTCACTCAGGAATTTAAGGAGAGTATCAGACTAAAAGAAGAGGCTTGTAATGCTGCCAAAAATAGTAGCAAGTCTGAGGATTGGAGTGTTTTAGAAACCAGCAAAGGGTCACCAAAACGTTGATGAGGGAAAAAAATAGAACATGAAAGCAAACTAGCCAGCAATATAAAAACAGATTGTAAGAGCTATTATAAGTACATAAAAAAGGAAGAAAATAGCTAAAGTAGACGTTGGTCCCTTAGAGGCAGAGGCAGGAGAATCATCCTGGGGAATGAGGAAATGGCAGAAGCCTTGAACCAAATACTTTGTGTCTGTCTTCACAGTAGAAGACACAAGTTCCATACCAGAAATAGGCAGTACCTAGGGGTTGAAAAGAGTGAGGAAATTAAAAATATTGATATCAGCCGAGGAAAAATATTGGAGAAACTTGAGGACTGACATCTGACAAGTCCCCGGGAACATATGGCCTACATCCTAGGGTTCTAAAAGAGATAGTTGCAGAGATGGTGGATGCGCTGGCTATGATTTTCCAGAATTTTTTATATTCAGGAATGGTCCCGTCATATTGGAAATTGACAAACATTACACGGCTTTTCAAGAAAGGAGGTAGAGAGAAAACCGGGAACTGTAGGCCACTTAGCCTAACATCAGTTGTTGGGAAGATGCTGGAAACTATTGTTACGACCAGGTGAGAAAGGTGTCTCGGGGTTCCTTTCAGCCTTCACCTGGTCTTACCATAACAGTGTTTAATTGTAAACACACTGTTTTTAGATCCCCCTTGGTGAAGCCTTGTTCACCGCTTTCAAATTATAAGGCAAAGAAACTAGCACAAACAGCTTTTCTTAGGTTTAAAGCAGAAAGATTGAAATTTATTTAACTTAAACTCTAATTGGCTTGACGCCTTTGGATACATGACGCGCCCATGCCAGCATGCATACACGATACAGACATGCAAAATAGAGACAAAAAAGAGCAGAAGAAAAAAATAAAGTGGAAAAGTTTGAGGCAATATCTGAAGAGTTTTTGTTATGGTTCTTCGAGCTCACTATAGAGTCCTTGATTGTAGGTAGATCTTTTTCGTTGGGGCCCAGTATTCTTCATAAACCTTGTTTGCTGTAGGAGACTTTTCTCTCTTGGGGTTCATGTGTCTTCAGTGGATTCAGAGGCTTGTGAGAAAGAGATGGGAGCAGGCAGGTGAGATCTTCTTAGTCCAGGAGCAAAAACACTCTGTTCAAACTGTTTGTACAATTCAGAAAACAGGTTGCCAAGCAGGTTAGTCATGTGACTAACTGGTCTGACCACGTCTTGGATTGTATCACCTTAGCAGTCTCTGGAATGCTTCTCTTGCACACAATACCTGGTGATCAAGGTCCATTGTGGGTTGAATGGTGTCAGGGAATGGTCCTTTGTCCTTCCAATCACTGTCTGTTAATATGCAAATGTCTTTTTCAGCCACAGCTGATCTGTTTAACAAGTCCTTTCATCTCTCCAGTAACAATGTTCATGACCAAATTAATGTGCCTCATTTTTGGCAGGTGGGGGCTTAGCATGACACTTATTAAAGAAGTCTTAACATTGCACTTGGAAAAGCATAGTATGATTAGAACAAGTCAGCATGGTTTTACTGAAGGGGGATCCTGTTTGACAAATTTATTAGAGTTTTTTGAGGATGTAACTAGTAGGGTAGATAAAGGGGACCAGTAGATGTAGTACACCTGGATTTTAAAATGGCATTCAGTAAGGTGCCACATAAAAGATTAATAGATCAGATAAGGGCTCATGGTGTTGGGGGTAATATATTAGGGTGGTTAGAGGATCGGTTAAGAGGAAGCAGAGAGTGGGCATAAATGGGGCATTTTCAAGTTGGCAGGCAGTGAATAGTGGGGTGCCGCAAGGATCATTGCTGGGGCCTCAGCTATTTACACTCTATATTAATGACTTGGATGAAGAATCTAGAACTAGGGGTCACTGTTTTAAAATAAGGGGTCGCCCATTTAAGACAGAGATGAAGAGAATTTCTTTCTCTGAGGGTCATGAATCTTTGGAACTCTTTTCCTCATAAGCAGTGGAAGCAGAGTCTTTGAGTATTTTTAAGGCAGAGGTCGATAGATTCTCTAAGCAAGAGGATGAAAGATTATCAGGGGTAGGTGGGAATGTGAAGTTGAGGTTACAATCAGAGCAGCCGTGATGTTGCCGAGTTGCGTATTCCTGCTAATTTGTATGTTCATATATTCGTGTAATGACCATCTCGAACAAGAAAAAAGCCCATCCACCTTCCCCATGACCTTCAATGGCTGCACAATTGTCGAGTGGCAGACTTTTAAGGAGATATTTCATAACACTCAGCAAAGTTACATTACAATGTGAAAGAAAGACTCTGAGAAGGAGGCACTATGCAAGGTTAGGAGAGTGTCAAATTGAAAGAAAAAGCGTACAATTCTGCAAAGATTAATGGTAGGTCAGAAGATTGGACAGAATTTAAAAAGAGTGTCCTGGTGCATGATTCATAAAAAGTTAGTATGCAGGTACAGCAAGTGATTAGGAAGGCAAATGGAATGTTATTGTTTATTGCAAAGGGAATGGAATATAAAAGTAAGGAAATTTTGCTACAGTTGTACAGGGCGTTATTGGTGAGACCACGTCTGGAGTACTGTGTACAATTTGGGTCTCCTTACTTAAAGGAAATAATTGCATTAGAAGCAGCTCATAGAAGGTTCTGATTCCTGGGATGAAGGCGCTATCTTACGAGGAAAGGTTGGACAGTTTGGGCCTGTATCCGTTGGAGTTTAGAAGAATGATCTTATTGAAACATAATATACTGAGGGGATTTGATCGGGTGGATGCTGAGAGGATATTTCCCCTTAAGAGAGAGACAGGGGGCACAGTTTAAAAATTGAGTCGCCCATTTAAGACCGATGAGAATTTTTTTTCTCAGAAGGTTGTTAGTCTGTGGAATTCTCTTGCACAGAGAACAGTGGAGGCAGGGTCATTGAATATTTTTAAGCTGTGTTAGATAGATTCTTGATTAACAAGGGAGTCAAAGGTTATAGCAAGTAGACAGGAAAGTAGAGTTGAGGCTGCAATCAGATTAACCATGATCTTATCAAATGACAGGGCAGGCTCGAGGGGCTGAATAGCCTACTCGTGTTCCTGATTCGTATGTTTGTATGAGTCCTCCATAATCAGCATTATGAATGCATAATTTGTCATAAGACTGCTTATGTACTCCTCCCACACATCATTAGTTGATTAGGAACTAGTTGCGGTTAACAGCACCACATGAACACATACCCCACCCTCACTAAAATGCCAGGACTTGGCTTACTACAGCATTATCATGACAATCAATACTGTATTTCATCTACTACACTGCAGCTCATTTCAACTGTTATCATACCAAAGCCACAGCTTGTTTGCAACTTTTAAATGCCGATTATAATTATAAATTAATATTGGAGAACATATGGAAGCATAAAATGTTTCATAATTCACAGCATTTCTTCAACAGCATTTTAAAAATGTTTATTCTTTCTATTGAAATCATGCACTCGTTTGCTTTATTTGTCTGACTATGAGGAACAAGCTGTAATAACTGGCTTGAGCCTCCCACTGTCACCATGATGCTAAAGCCATTTCAAACTAGGCCATAGATCAAGATCCATACAGGCCTTTGCAGGCAAGAAGCTTTATTAATTTGAAAATATACCCTGGCTTGGGTGCCAAGTGTGGAAACCATGTATGACCTTGAACAAGGTTGTAACAGCTATGCATATAAAAGTGACTCTATAATGGTGATTCTGTGATCCTGGCATTCCCAATGTAGCATATATTGGAGTCACTTTGTGATTCCCCAGATATTGTACCTGGGAGTGCTACTTCCTACTGGGAACATCAGATGTACTGATTGCCCATTATCTGTCCATTTCTGAGACTCTACTGTCGTTTCTTTTGCAGTTTGTGATGTTTACTGCCATTCATAAACACTATGCTCTGGAAGAGTGGAAGAAGTTTGCAGCTTCTCATCCTGAATGTCTTGAGGTATTATCTCAGAAACTTGTGTTTTATTATGGGATGAAATAGAACCACCAGATTATCTGTGCTGTGATAAACACTACCAACACTCTGCTCTGCTAACCACATTTACAGTTAAGGTAGTGGAGTAGTGCTTTGTATATTTTGGTACCCTAGTCAATCTCCTGTGGCAATTTGTGCTTGGTGGGTGAATGAGGAAGAGAAATCTTTGCTCAGTGGGGGATGGGCAGCAACAACAGGTTATCTTTGTCCTCAGTGTAGACGACATGGAAGGTCAAGTTTGTCCTCATTAATATTGTGGCCGAACCTACTGTCTGAACCCAAATTATAATTAGACCTTATACCTGTTTTCTAATGGCTCAGTGACACAGGAGCATAAATTTAATGAATGTATCTTTTGGCTCAGACTTTCTGTGCCCATCAGATGGGATTGCATAATTGGAATTTGGGCATGGAGGTCAGTGAGACCTGAAAAGATTTTCTGTCGAATGGTGTTAAGGAACAGAAAAACATGAGGCATGCTAACTTTTGCACCTACATTTTTGATATGCATTCCAAGTGGGCAAAGCTCTATCCTGAACATGAATTTGTAAAGTTACTCATCAAGCCCCCTGTAACTTTTTGCATACAGCAGAGCTTTAAGAAGAATCCAAATAAATCATTCTCTAATTCCCTTTCTTTCTGTATCTTGATATCCTTCTGTCTTCAGCATATAGCCGTTAGCTCAGGCACTGGTCTGACAGACTTGGACAAGCTTTACATGATTCTGGAAACAATCCCAACCATCAAATACATCTGTCTGGACGTTGCAAATGGTTACTCAGAATACTTTGTGGAATCTGTGAAAACTGTCCGGGCTAAGTTTCCGAAACACACAATTATGGTGAGTATCACATCCTCATGAGAGTACTTCTTTCTTTTAAAAGCACTGGTAAACGGATTCTAAATTGTTAAATTATCATGGCAGACAGTCATTGGGCAATCCAACATGGAGTGCAAGAATATGGCACCAGTCATTCCACCACACATTGAATTTCCAATTTATCCAAGTTGGGAGCTAGAAAATCCTTTGTGGGCAAAAGGAAGGAAAACTGCAAGGAAGTTTTGATGGAACTCAAAACCTCTAGCCTGGTGCAAGTCATGTTATTCAGTTTGATATTTCTAGACATTTCATCATGTATTTCCATCGTAGGCAGCCACTAAGGTTTAAAAACAAGACATCTAACATAAAAATCAACTGTGTGATGTGTGGCAACAGTAAGGAAATCATGGCCAGAGGAGTAGAGAACATAAGAACATAGCCTAAGAAAGAGGAGCAGGAATAGTCCATTTGGCATCTCATCCTGCTGTGCCATTCAATAAGATCATGGCTAATTTGATTGTGGCCTTAGCTTCACTTTCCTGCCTGCCCCAATAACCCTTGATTCCCTTGTAGATCAAAAATCTGTCCAACTCAGCCTTGAATATGTTCAATGACCCAGCCTCCACTGCTGTCTGGGGTACAGAATTCCAAAGATTAACGAGCCTCTGAGAGAAAAAATTCTTCCTCATCTCCGTTTTAAATGGGAGATCCCTTATTTTGAAACTGTGCCCCCTATTTCTAGATTTCCCTCACGAGAGGAAACATCCTCTCAGCATCTACCCTGTCAAGCCCTCTCAGCATCATGTATGTATCAATAAGATCACTTCTCTTCTGAACTCCAACGAGTATAGGCTCAACCTGCTCATTTGACCAATTATGGCATCCAGGAGCCCTAGCAAAACTGAAGTCAATGGGAATTAGGGGGAAAACTCTCTGCTGGTTGGAGTCATACCTAGTGCAAAGGAAGATGGTTGTGGTTGTTGGAGGTCAATCATCTGAGCTGCAGGACATCACTGCAGGAGTTCCTCAGGGTACTGTCCTAGGCCCAACCATCTTCAGCTGCTTCATCAATCATAAAGTCAGAAGTGGGGATGTTTGCTGATGCTGCATTTCTACGAATGGTGCTGAACATTGTGCAATCAAGACCTGGACAATATCCAGGCTTGGGCTGATGAGTGGCAAGTAACATTTGCGCCACACAAGTGCCAGGCAATGACCATCTTCAAAAGACCATCTCCTCTTGACATTCAATGGCATTACCATCTCTGAATCCCCCACTATCAACATCCTAGGGGCTACCATTGACCAGAAACTGCACTGGATTAGCCATATAAATACTGTGGTTACAAGAACAGGTCAGAGGCTAGGAATCTTGCAGTAACTCCCCTCCTGACTCCTCAAAGCCTGTCCACCATCTACAAGACATAAGTCAGGAGTGTGATGGAATACTCTCCACTTGCCTGGATGGGTGCAGCTCCAACAACACGCAAGAAGCTCGACACCATCCAGGACAAAGCAGCCCGCTTGATTGGCACCCTATCGACAAACATTCACTCCCTCCACCACCGATGCACAGTGACAGCAGTGTGTACCACCTACAAGATGCACTGCAGCAATGCACCAAGGCTCCTAGATAGCACCTTCCAAACCTGCGACCTCTATCAACTAGAAGGACAAGGGCAGCAAATGCATGGGAACACCACCACCTGCAAGTTCCCCTCCAAATCACACACCATCCTGACTTGGAACTATATTGCCGTTCCTTCACTGTCGCTGGGTCAAAATCCTGGAACTCTCTCTTCCTAACAGCACTGTGTACAAACCTCACATGGACTGCAGCGGTTCAAGCAGGTAGCTCACCGCCACCTTCTCGAGGGCAATTAGGGATGGGCAATAAATGCTGACCTAGCCAGCGATGCCCACATCCCATGAATGAATTAAAAAAACTTTCCTTATAAGGCAACCCCTTAATCCTAGGAATCAACTGAGTGAAACTTCTCTGAACTGCCTCCAATGCAGTACCTTAAGTAAGAAGACCAGAAGTCTACTTTAGGGGAGGTGGTGGTATAATGGTTGTTTCCCTGGATTAGTAATCCAGATGGCTTGGCTAGGCTAATGCTCTGAGGACATGGGTTCAAATCCCACCACAGCAGATGGTGAAATTTGAATTCAATTAATAAAAAGTCTAGAATTAAAAGCCAGTCTAATGACCATAAAACCATTGTTGTAGAAAAACAATCTGGTTCACCAATGTCCTTTAGGGGAGGAACTCTGCTCTCCTCATCTGGTCTGGCCTACATGTGACTCCAGTCCCATAGCAATGTGGTTGACTCTGAAATAGCCTCGCAAGCCAATCAGTTTAAGCACAATTAGGGATGGGCAATAAATACTGGCCTAGTCAGTGACACCCACATCCCACAAATGAATTTTTAAAAAAAGGTATGGATGCACCAATGCCCTGTACAGTTGTAGCAAAACTTCCCAACTTTTATACTGTAGCCCCCTTGCAATAAATGCCAACATTCCATTTGCCTTCTGAATAACTTGCTGTACCTGCATTCTCACTTGTTATACTCGCATGAGGACATCTAGATGCCTCTGTACTGCAGCATTCTGCAGTCTCCCATGTAAATAATCTACATTTCTAGTCTTCCTGTCAAAGTGGACAACCTCACATTTTCCCACATTAAACTCCATCTGCCAAATTTTTGCCCACTCACTTAACCTATCTATATCTCGTTGCATGCTCTTTGTGTCATCCTCACAACTTGCTTTCCAGCCTATCTTTGTCTCATTAGTAAATTTGGCTATAATATACTTGGTTCCTTCATCCAAATCATTATTATAGATTGTAAGTAGTTGAGACTCCAGTGCTGATCCCTGTGGCACTCCACTAGCTACAGTTTGCCAACCTAAATGACCATTTATCCCAACTCTCTGTTTCCTGTTAGTTAACCAATCCTCTATCCATGTTAATATATTAGCCCCAACACCATGAGCTTTTATCTTGTGCAGTAACCTTTTATGTAGCACCTTATTGAATTTCTTTTGGAAATCCAAATCCACTTCATCTACTGGTTTCCCTTTATCGCCACCACTTGTTACATTCTCTAAGAACTCTAATAAATGTCTAACACGATTTTCCTTTCATAAAACCATGTTGACTCTGCTTGATTGTATTATGATTTTCTGAATGTCCTGCTATTACATCCTTAATAATGGATTCTAGCATTTTCCCAATGACTGATGTTAGGTTAACTTGCCTATGTTTCCTGTTCACTGTCTCTCTTGAATAGAGCTGTTACATTTGCAGTTTTCCAATCTGCTGGGACCTTTCCAGAATCATGGGAATCTTGGAAGATTACAACCAATGCCTCCACAATCTCTGCAGTCCCTAGGATGTAGGCCATCATGTCCAGGGAACCTGTCAGCCTTTAGACCTATTAGTTTTCCTATTAGCTTTTTTCTAAGTGTTAGTGATTGTTTTGAGTTTCTCCCTCCCTTTTGCCCCTTGATTTTCTACTATTCTTGGGATTTTTTTTGTGTGTTCTTCCATGAAGACAGATACAAAATACTTGTTCAAAGTCTTTGCCATTTCCTTGTTTCCCATTATTAATTCCCCAGTCTAATCCTTTAAGAGATCAACCATTACTTGAGCTACTCTATTCCTTTTTATATACTTGTAGAAGCTCTTATGGTCTGTCTTTATATTGTTTGCTAGTTTACTCTCATATATTCTAATTTCTCCATTTTTTTTTTAAAGTCATTCTTTGCTGGTTTCTTAAATTTTCCCAATCTTCTGGCTTACTACTAATCTTTGCAGCATTGTATGCCTTTTCTTACAATTTTATATCATCTTTAACTTCCTTAGTTAACCACGGAATGTACATCCTTCTCATCGAGTCTTTCTTTCTCAATGGTGTATATCTTGTTAAGAGTTATGAAATATCTCCTTAAATGTCTGCCACTGCTTCTCTAACATCTTACCTTTTAACCTATTTTTCCAATCCATTCTATCTTCATACCTTCGTAATTGCCTTTGTTTAAGTTTAAGACACTGGGGTGTATTTTACAGACCGCCCCCTCCACGCCATCGGGGTGGGTGGTCCGCCTCGGCTATTTAAATAAGCCGCCACTCTTAATATCATGGCAGTTTCGCAACATCGTTGTTTTTACCTGCAGCTGATTATGGCAGCGGGACCATAAATTTTGGCCCACTAGTTTCAGACCAAAATTTCTCGCCCTCAAATTGCTGTTAAAATTCTATCATGTTATGATCGCTCTTGCCTAGAGGATCCTTTACTATGCGATCATCAATTAATCCTGTCTCATTCCACATTACCAGGTCTAAAATAGCCTGTTCCTTAGTTAGTTCCAGAACTTATTGTTCTAAGAATCTGTCTCGAATACACTTGATATATTCATCCTCAAGGCTACCTTTGCCAATTTGATTTGTGCAGAAGATATTAAATTAAAATTGTGCACAATTATTGTAGTACCTTTCTTATAAGCCCTCATTATTTCTTGAATTATACTCTGTCCTACAGTGTGGCTAATGTTAGATGGCCTATGAATTACACCTACCAGTGACTTCTTTTCCTTGCTATTTCTTATCTGCACTTAAACTGATTCTACATCTTGATCTTTTGAACCAAGATCCTTCCTCACTACCATACTGATCTCATCCTTTATTAACAGAGTTACTCCACCTCTTTTTCCTTTCTTTCTATGCTTCCCAAATGTCAAATACTCATATTCAATTCCCAGCCTTGGTCACCTTGCAACCACATCTCTGTAATGGCTATCATATACCCATTTACCTACATACACACAAACTAGGAGCAGGAGTAGGCTATTTGGCCCCTTGAGCCTGCTCCACCATTCTATAAGATCATGGCTGATCTATTTGAGGACACAACTGCAATTTCCTGCCTACTCCATATACCCTTTGACTCCCTTGTTTGTCAAGAATCTGTCTACCTCTGCCTTAAAAACATTCATTGACCCTGCATCCACCGCTCTCCAGGGAAGAGAGTTCCACAGACTCACAACCTTTGAGGGAAAAAAATTCTCCTCATCTCTGTCTTAAATGAGAGACCCCTTATTTTTAAACTGTGCCCCCTAGTTTTCATCTTTCCTACAAGGGGAAACATCCTTTCAACATCCACCACGTCAAGTCCCCTCTGGTTCTTACATGTTTCAATAAGATAGGTAAATTGGCCATTATAAATTGCCCCTAGTATAGGTAGGTGGTAGGGGAATTGAGGGAAGGTGGAGATGTGGTAGGAATATGGGATTAATGTGGGATTAGTATAAATGGGTGGTTGATGGTCGGCACAGTCTCGGTGGGCCGAAGGGCCTGTTTCAGTGCTGTATCTCTAAATAAGAAATAAATAAAAAATAAAAAAAGATCACCTCTCATCCTTCTAAACTCCAATGAATACAGACCCAACCTGTCAATGTTTCCTCATGAGATAACCCTCTCAGCCCAGGATTCAGTCAAGTGAACCTTCTCTGAATTGCTTCCAATGCACTTATATCCTTAAGTAAGAAGACCAAAACTGTACACAAATACTGTAGATGTGGTCTCACCAATGCCCTGTACAACTGTAGCAAAACGTCTCTACTTTTATATTTCATTCCCCTTGCAATAAACGCCATTATTGCATTTGCCTTCTTAATCACTTGCTGTACATGCATGCTAACTTATTGTGTTTTGTGTACTAGGACACCCAGATCTCTCTGCATCTGAGTTATAGAGTCATACAGCACAGAAATAGGCCCTTTGGCCCATCATCTCTGCCAGCCATCAAGCACCTAACTATTCTAATCCCATTTTTCAGCACTTGGCCCATAGCCTTGTATGCTCTGGCATTTCAAGTGCTCATCTAAGTACTTCTTAAATGTTGTGAGGGTTCCTGCCTCTACCACCTCGTCAGACGGTGCTTTCCAGATTCCAACCACCCTCTGGGTGAAATTTTTTTTCCTCCACTCCCCTCTAAAGCTCCTTCCCCTTACCTTAAATCTACACCCCCTGGTTACTGACCCCTCCACTCAGGGAAAAAGTTTCTTCCTATCTAACCTATCAATGCCCCTCATAATTTTGTATACCTCAGTCATGTCCCCCTCAGCCTTCTCTGCTCTAAGGAAAACAACCCTAGTTTTTTTCTGCTCTCTTCATAGCTGAAATGCTCCAGCCTAGGCAACATCCTGGTGAATATCCTCTGCATCCTCTCCAGTGCACTCACATCCTTCCTATAGTGTGGTGCCCAGAACTGTACACAGCTGTGGTCTAACTAGTGTTTTATACAGCTCCATCATAACCTCCCTGCTCTTATACTCTATGCCTCGGCTAATAAAGGCAAATATGCCATATGCCTTCCTAACCACCTTATCTACCTGTTCTGCTGCCTTCAGTGATCTATGGACAAGTACACTCAGGTCCCTCTGACCCTCTGTACTTCCTAGGGTCCTACCATCCATTGTATATTCCCTTGCCTCGTTAGTCCTCCCAAAATGCATCACCTCACACTTCTCAGGATTAAATTCCATTTGCCACTGCTCCGCCCATCTTACCAGCCCATCTATATCGTTCTGTAATTTAAGGCATTCCTCCTCACTATTTACGACACCACCAATTTTTGTGTCATCTGCGAACTTACTGATCACACCTCCTATATTCACGTCTAAATCATTAATGTACACTACAAGCAGCAAGGGTCCCAGCACCGATCCCTGTGGTACACCACTGGTCACAGGCTTCCACTCGCATAGTTTTGGAAATTCTTTTTACTGGCTCAACAGTAACATCGCAAAATTATCAAAGAAACCTGAAGTTACGGATTTCCAATGCAATGGGACTGCCATATGAATTGCTGAGCAGATAATTGTAATACATTAGCATGCAACTGATTGCGATTCAGTGGTGGAGAGGGGGTGGTGGGGTTTGGAATTAAGTGAATGGCAGGCGGCCCTCACGTGCGTTTGGATCCCCGGCCATTGAAATGTGGTGGCACCAAGGCGAGGCCTCAGTGCTGCAATGGGAAGTCAGCCATGGGGAGCAGTGAATAGGGGAAGAAAGAGGAGCGAGGCCATTGTCGGCATGCAGTGCTGTGCACTCTGCACAGGTGAGAGGGTCCGGTGGGAATAGTACGGGGTCACTCTGCAAGGGTGGGCAATGTATTGGATGCAAGAGTTTGATGAACTATATCTCGGGTGTGCCGCAATCAGCACCACGGAATCTGTCCCTGTCGTGCAATATGACCGGCCCCGTGCCTCTATTATGTAAAGTAATCATGTAACTGCGGTCGGCCATCCACATGCATCACAGCGCCTGCTTATGGGTCTGCTGGTGGGACCCCACAATGGGATCACTAAATTCAGCTCAATAATTGCATTTAGTACATTTGAAGAATGTGAGCAATAAATTGGTTTTAGGAGCAGCATACAATAGTGAAATGGCATCCCCTTTACACCATGCCAGATTTTATTTTCCATTGAAGTCAATTGTTGTCCCCTATTTAGCGCTATCACCGAAGACCACTTTCACCCCTATATATTTAAAACTGATATTTGCATTAGTATGAATGTCAAATATTATATTTGCATTCTACAAAGAAACTAAATTATGATGCATTTTCTTTAATTAAGTTATATAAAATCAAAACACCTTAATTCTAACAATTATAATTACATCAGTAGGACATCAAGGTTTAGACGCAGCCTTTGCAGAACTTTGAAGTTCTCTCTCTCAGTGCCAAAAAAAATTGGTCCTATGTAATATTTGGAGGGAAAAAAAATACAGGGCTATGGGGAAAGAGCAGGGCAGTGAGACTAATTGAACAGCTGTACCAAAGAGCCAGCACAGGCACGACGGGTCACATAACCTCCTTCCTTGCTGCATCATAGAATCATAGAAATTTACGCACAGGAAGAGGCCATTTGGTCCATCATGTCTTTGCTAGGCAAAAAGAGCTATCCGAGTCCTGCAATCTCTCTCCATTTAAATAATGTGTTGCTTTTCTATTCTTCTGGTCAAAGTGGATAAGTTCACACTTTCCCACATTATACTCCATCTGTCAAATCTTTGCCCACTCACTTAACCTATCTATATCCCTTTGCAGACTCCTTATATCCTCAGCACAACTTACTATCCTGCCTATCTTTGTGTCATTAGCAAATTTATCAACCATGCATTCTGTCCCTTCATCCAAGTTGTTGACATAGATTGTAAATAGTTGAGGCCCCAGCAGTAATCCCTATGTCACTCCACTAGTTACAACTTGTCAACCTGAAATTGACCCATTTATGCCTACTCCCTGTTTCCTATTAGCTAACCAATCGTCTATCGATGCTAATATGTTACCCTATACCATGGGCTCTTATTTTGTTTAGTAACCTTTGATGTGGCACCTTGTCAAATTCCTTCTGAAAATCCAAGTACACCCCATTCACAGGTTCCCCTTTATCCACATTGCTTGTTATTTCCTCAAAGAACTCTAATAAATTAGTCAAACATGATTTCCCTTTCGCAAAATCATGTTGACTCTGCCTGATTGCATTGAGATTTTCTAATTGACCTACTATAACCGCCTTAATAATAGATTCCAGCACTTACCCTATTACAGATGTTAAGCTAACTGGCCTGTAGTTTCCTGCTTTCTGTCTTCCTCCTTTCTTGAATAGCAGTGTAACATTTGCTATTTTCCAATCGTATGGGACCTTTCCAGAATAGGGAATTTTGGAAATTTAAAGCCAATGCACCCACTATCTCAGCAGTCATTTCTTTTAGACCTTAGGATGAAGTTCATCAGGACCTGGGAGCTTGTTGGCTTTTAGTTCCAACAATTTTCTCAGTACCCTTTCCCTGGTGATTGTAATAAAAACAAGAAATGCTGGAACCACTCAGCAGGTCTGGCAGCATCTGTGGAAAGAGAAGCAGAGTTAACATTTTGGGTCAGTGACCCTTCTTCGGAACTGGCAAATATTTGCATTAGTGAGCTGAATTTAGTGATCCCATTGCGGGGTCCCACCAGCAGACCCATAAGCAGGTGCTGTGATGCATGTGGATGGCTGACCGCAGTTACATGATTACTTTACATAATAGAGGCACGGGGCCGGTCATATTGCACGGCAGGGACAGATTCCGTGGTGCTGATTGCGGCACACCCGAGATATAGTTCACCAAACTCTTGCATCCAATACATTGCCCACCCTTGCAGAGTGACCCCATACTATTCCCACCGGACCCTCTCACCTGTGCAGAGTGCACAGCACTGCATGCCGACAATGGCCTCGCTCCTCTTTCTTCCCCTATTCACTGCTCCCCATGGCTGACTTCCCATTGCAGCACTGAGGCCTCGCCTTGGTGCCACCACATTTCAATGGTTGGGGATCCAAAGGCACATGAGGGCCGCCTGCCATTCACTTAATTCCAAACCCCACCCCGCCCACTGAATCGCAATCAGTTGCATGCTAATGTATTACAATTACCTGCTCAGCAATTCATATGGCAGGCCCGTTGCATTGGAAATCCGTTAGTTCAGGTTTCTTTGATAATTTTGCGATGTTACTGTTGAGCCAGTAAAAAGAATGCAAATATTTGTCAGTTCCGAAGAAGGGTCACTGACTCGAAACATTAACTCTGCTTCTCTTTCCACAGATGCTGCCAGACCTGCTGAGTGGTTCCAGCATTTTTTGTTTTTATTCCAGATTTCCAGCATCCGCAGTATTTTGCTTTAATTACCCTGGTGATTGTAATTGTTTTAAGTTCCTTCCTCCCTTTCAGCTCTTGATTCACAATTATTTCTGAGATGTTATTTGTATCCTCTACAGATGCAAATAACCTTTTCCAATTTCACCGCCATTTCCTTATTTTCCATTATTAACTCCCCAGACACACTCCCTAGAGGACCAACACTCACTTCACTAACTCTTTTCTTTTTTAAGTACCTGTAGAAACTCTTAATATCCGTTTTTATATTTCTAGCTGGCTTTCTCTTGCACTCTAATTTTTCTCTCTGCTGATTATTCTTTTTGTCATTCAATGCTGTTTTTTATATTCTGTCCAATCTTCTGACCTGCCACTATGCTTTACGTAATTGTACGCATTTTCTTTCGATCTTTAACTTCCTTAGTTATCCACGGATGGTGCGTCCTTTCCGTAGAGTCTTTCTTTCTCACTGGAATGTAGCTTTGCTGAGCGTGATGAAATATCTCCTTAATTGTCTTCCACTACATCTCTACTGACTTATCCCTTAACCTAATTTCCCAGTTTACATTAGCCAGCTCTGTCTTCAAACCATCATAATTACACTTATTTAAGTTTAGAACACTAGTCTTGGATTCACTCTTCTCACCCTCAAACTGAATGTGAAATTCATTATGTTGTGATCACTGCTACCTTGGGCGCCTTTACTATGAGATCATTAATTAATCCTATCTCGTTACACATTACCAGATCTAGAGTAGCCTGCTCTCTGGCTCTAGAACGTGCTGCTCAAAGAAACTGTCCCGAAAACACTCCATGAACTCATCTTCCAGGCAACCTTTGCCAATCTGATTCGTCCAATCTATCTGCAGATTAAAATCACCCATGATTATCGCCGTACCTTTCTCACAAGCCCTCATTATTTCTTCCTGTATACCCCGTCCTACAGTGTGGATACTGTTAGGGGGCCTACATACGACTCGCACAAGTGACTTCCTACCTTTACTATATCTTATCTCTACCCAAACTGATTCTACATCTTGATTTTTAGAACTAAGGTCACCTCTCTCTCTTGTACTAATGCCATCCTTAATTAATAAATCCCATCCACCTTTTCCTAGTTTTCTGTCCTTCCGAAATGTCATGTACCTTTGACTCTTTGGGTCCCGGTCTTTGTCATCTTACAGCCATGTCTCTGTAATGGCTGTCAGATCAATATTTATTTCTATCTGAGCTATCAATTCATTTATTTAGTTATGAATACTACATGCATTTAAATACAGAGCCTTTAGCTCTGTCCTAGAGTCATATCATTTACAGCACAGAAGGAGGCCATTTGGTCCATTGGGTTGATGCCAGCTCTCCAGAGCTCGATCCCCATAGCCCTGCAAGTCTATTTCTCTCAAGTGGCCATACAACTTCCTTTTGGTCATTGATTGCCTCTTCCCGGTCATTACCACCCACTGTGTAAAAATAAAAAGTGCTTCATTATAATCCCCTTGCATCATTTGCCCAAAACTTTCAATCTGTGTCCTCTAGCCCTCAATCTCCTTTGTTCTAAGGAGAACAAACCGAGCTTTTCCAACCTAACCGTGTAACCAAAATCTTCCATCTCTGGAACCATTCTGGTAAATCTCCTCTGCATCCCCTCAAGGACACTCTCATCCTTCCTGAAGGTAACCAGAACTGGACACAATACTTGAGTTGGGGCCTAACCAGAGCTTGATAAAGGTTCAGCATAACTTCCCTGCTTTTGTACTCAATGCCTCTATTTATGAAGCCCAAGATCCCATATGCTTTACTAACCACTCTGTCAATATGTCCTGCCAGCTACAAAGATCTATGCACATGAACCCCCAGGTACCTCTGTTCCTTACCCAGATATCCTCATTTGAATGAGATGGCTGAACTTATGGTCAGGAGAGTCAAATAGCTGATTATAAAGTGTTCAGAAACCGCACAAGATATCCAAGTTGTGGTTTGCATCTTTGCGCAATGCCATCTTTTTACTATTTACGCAACCTCTAGCCTTAGCTGCTTGCACACTCTTAATTTTGTATATGCTGTCCCTTCCTGCCATGCTCTGATTATTATTTCCCTCATTGCTACTTTGCTGTCTTGCCTTGCCCTTTCTCTTTAATTTATCATCTCTTCTCTCACTCGATCCTTGTCCCCACAATTTAGTTTAAAGACCTCTCTACTGCCCTAGTTATGCAACTTGCCAGAACACTGGTTGCAGCATGATTCAGGTGAAGACCGTCCCAACGGTACAGCTCCCACTTTCCCTAGTACTGGTGCCAGTGTCCCATGAATCGAAACCCATTTCTCCCACACCAATCTTTGAGCCATGCATTTCACACTCTAATTTAATTTAGCTGCTTGTGGCTCAGGTAATAATAATCCAGAGATTATTACCTTTTGAGGTTCTGCTTTTTAATTTAGCCCTTAGCTGCTTATACTTTTCTATGCAGAACCTTTTTCCTAGTCCTGCCTACGTCGTTGGTACCCATATGAACCATGACAACTGGATTCTCCCCCCACCCCCCCTGCAAGTTCCTCTCCAGCCCTGAGCAGATATCCCAAGCCCTGGCACGGTTCGGTTCAAGTGAAGCCCATCCCAACATAACAGCTCCCTCTTTCCCTAATATTAGTGCCAGTGCCCCATGAATCAAAACCCATTTCTCCCAGTATCTATCCCCATACCTATACTGTCCCATACTACTACTGCATTTCTTTTTTTCCCCCACTCTTGAATGGCCCCCTGTATCATCGTGCTGTGGTCAGTTTGCTCATCCTCCTTGCAACCCCTGCTCTCGACCACACAGGCTGCTGGAACCTCGAAACTGTTGGACAAGTGCAAGGGCTGAGGCTCCTCCACTCTGGAAACCCATACCTGTTCAGTAGTCACACCGTCCTGTACCTGATCATGGACCAGGTAGCTTTCTCCCTCCCTGATGCATCGCAGTATCTGAAGCTCGGATTTCTGTTGGTCAACTCTGAGCCGAAGTTCCTCGAGCTGCAGACACTGTACTGCAGATGCAGTTGCAGTGGATCACACTGGTGTCCACCAGCTCCCAAATGCTACAGCTGCAACACATCATGTGTGCTGCCATCTTTATTGTATTTTGTTTAACTAAATAGGGTTTCAAGTTTAGAAATCTCACTCAATGATAATTTGCCATATTAAGTAGTTCAACTAGTTAAGATACAAATTTAATACAGTACTTATGTCACCCCGGTACTAGTTCAAACTACTGCCTCAGTTTAGAGAAAATAAAAGAAACCTTAAAACTCACCAGCCAGTCACCTATCTGCTTACCTAATTAATGCCTCTGAACTTCAGCTCTCCAGTCTCGCTGTGTCCTGCTCCCTCTCTCGGACCACTCCTTCCCTCACTGCGCCGAAATCCCACACTCGCCAAGTTCCCCATTTAAGCACTCTGACGAAGCAGGACTTTGTGCTACTTAGTTTTTGTGTTAGCAGAAGTCTGTGTGTAAGTTTTAGGTTCGGGAGTCACAGATTACCCAAAATAAGTGGTTGAGAACTTAAGTAATTTTAAAGTAGTTTATTAAGAAGTAACAAATTTAAATAGATGTATAAGCTAAATAAACAGGGAAAGTATACAACCTGTGACAGATGATAACGGTTTACCAATCCCAGAGAATGAGCAAGTGAATGTAGCTGAACTCCGCAGCTGGAAGTGGTAGCCTCCTGTCTGCTTGCTGACAGCCATTTTCTTTTGTTCTCGCTCTCTGTGACTTTTTTCCAGTTAGCGGAGGTGTTAGGAAGCTCTCTGTTATCTGCCAGACGAGGGCTGCTCTCTGCAACTCCGAGCATCCATTGATGGCCCTTATTTCGGGGGGCTAGTTGTTCACCCTAAGTCAATCACTTGTTCGAACCCTTCTAACCAATGGCTAACAGGACAGGTACCCGAAGTGTCGAGGTGGGTTATAAGCTCATTGTCCCGGTCCTCAATAGCATAGCCTCCCATTGTCCATCACTTTAGCTCAAGGTCATCTTTCAGTTTATTGCCTGGTGGGAGCTTTTGTTAGCTTTCACTAGACACGTACAGAGAAGGGGATACACAAGGTGCTAGAAGACTCCCTCCTATCATCTTAGGAATGTCTATGGTGTCTAGTGGCTTCTATATGACCCCTTCAGGAATGTCATACTCTTCTTTCCCCTATCTTGTTTACACCAGGCATGAGTCTGGCTGCTAAGAATTGCTTACCTGTCCCCTATGAGAGAGTTAAACAGCTTTTCAGTGGGTCTGTTTCATACTGTGCCTATTGTTTCTATAAGAATTCTATATTACTCTGAGAAGTATCATTTATTAAAAGGTCCCATATCTTACATGTGAGCACACATCCTTGGAGATGTCAGCTTTTGCTCAGTGGTAACACACTTGCCTTTTAAGTCAAAGTTGTGGGTTCAGGTTTCACTCCAGAGACTTGAGAACAAAAATATACATTTACATTCCACTGCAGTACTGAGGGAGTGTGCTGCATTGTCAGAGGATGTTGTCTTTCAGATGACACTTTAAATCAAGATCCTGTTTGCTTTGTCAGTGAGATCTCATGGCATAATTTGAATAAGTGCAGAGGGTGATTTATCCATCAATCAACATCACTAAAAAAAAATTATCTGGTCATTATCACATTGCCGTTTGTGGGAGCTTGCTGTGCACAAAGTGGCTGTTCAATTTTCTACATTACAACAGCGACTACAGGCTATAGTTCAGCTGCCAGGAGTGGCGTTGGGTGCAGAAAACGGCAGCCGCCCTGCATGGGAGCTGCGCTGCTGCGATTACGTGGCGGGCGGCCACTTAACATATTGAGGCAGCCACCCACCCCAATTGGCATCAGCTGATGCCAGAGCAGGTGCTGGCCCCATTTTTAAAAGGCTGCCAGCCCTGCAAATAATTCAAAATAATGCAAAGTTGACCCCTTTTCCACCTCGTTGGCACCAGCTTCTCCTGGACGGGAAAGTGAAGGCACGTGAGTGCCACATGACGTGATCAAGACTGGGAACGGAAGGTAAGATCGTGGGGAAATTAATTCAAATTTATGCAGAGAGGCAAAGGCCTGCTCAGGTCTGCAATTGAAACTCGACCCGAGTCCGGCAGAACCACATCCGACACGGCCTGAGTCCTTTGATTTTTTTTCTCACGCCCGACCCGACCACCGGAATGAAGTTGATTATATTAAAGAGGTTGTGCTCTACCTTGGATGGATTCGCTCATTGCAGACTAGTGCAGAGTCCAGATGCACGTTGCCCGCCTTGACGTCCTGGCTGTCAGTGTCTGACCCGAACCGAGCCCAAATGCCGGACCCAGAAGAGCGACCTGACCCGAACCTGTGCCTGGCAATCCCAGTGGCTGGCTCCGTGGCACCGCTGCCGCTCAGATTCTCCAGTGCCACCCCCCTCCCCCCCCGCAGCTGTGAAACCAGACATCAGGCTGGGACCAAAATCCGACCCTACATTTTAAAGCTACTTCATTGGTTGTAAAGCACTTTTCGACATCCTGAGGTTGTGATAGGGACAACTATAAATACATCTTCATTTTGTTTGATAATGAGTCTGTACAAGGTAATGATATGGAGTATTGTTTGCAATTTTGGTTGTTGTGCAGCAGCAAAGATATCCAGGCTGACATCAAGCTTAAGGACTGCAAACTGTCAGAAGAGGTTGAGGGTTCGGGACATTTGTTCTGGAGAGGAGAAGGCTTGGTCAAAATATTATTCAAGACTTGAGAGAATAACATATATTGGACCTGAATAATATGTTTGAGATTGCCACAAACTTTAGAAAGGGGACATGGGCTCAGACTTAGGCAAAGGAAGGTGTATAGGAAGTTCTGATTTGACTATTTTACTTTACCATAGGGTGAAGAATTGCCAGAATGAACAGTCCACAGAGGCAGTGGAGGCAGATGGTGTGAAAAAAGTCAGTGGAAAATCGGATTGCTATTTGAGGGAGTGGGTGATTGAGGGTTATTTAGAAACATAGAAAATAGGAGCAGGAGGAGGCCATTCGGCCCTTCGAGCCTGTTCCGCCATTCATTATAATCATGGCTGATCATCCAACTCAGTAACCTGTTCCTGCTTTCGCCCCATATCCTTTGATCCCTTTAAACCCAAGAGCTATATCTAATTCCTTGAAAACATACAATGTTTTGGCCACAACTGCTTTCTGTGGTAGCGAATTCCACAGGCTCACTGCTCTCGGTGAAGAAATTTCTCCTCATCTCAGTCCTGAAAGGTTTACCCTGTATCCTTAGACTATGACCCCTCATTCTGGACTCCCCCACCATCGGGAATATCCTTCCTGCATCTACCCTGTCAAGTCCTGTTAGAATTTTCTAAGGTTCTATGAGATCCCCCCCTCACTCTTCTGAACTCCAGCGAATATAAACCTAACCAACTCAGTCTCCCCCCCCCGTACGTCAGTCCCGCCATCCCAGGAATCAGTCTGATAAATCTTCGCTGCACTCCCTCGATAGCAAGAACATCCTTCCTTAGATAAGGAGACCAAAACTGCACACAATATTCCAGGTGTGGCCTCACCAAGGCCCTGTATAATTGCAGCAAAACATCCCTGCTCCTGTACTCGAATCCTCTCGCTATGAAGGCCAACATATCATTTGCCTTTTTTACTGCCTGTTGCACCTGCATGCTTACCTTCAGCGACTGGTGAACAAGAACACCCAGGTCTCGTGGCATATTCCCCTCTCTCAGTATCTAGCCGGTCAGATAATCTGTCTTCCTGTTTTTGCTACCAAAATGGATAACCTCACATTTATCCACATTATACTGCATTTGCCCACTCACTCAACTTGTCCAAATCACCCTGAAGCCTCTCTGCATCCTCCTCACAACTCGCCCTCCCACTCAGTTTTGTCTCATCTGCAAATTTGGAGATATTACATTTAGTTCCATCATCTAAATCATTAATATATATTGTGAATCACTGGGGTCCTAGCAGCGATTCCTCCGGTACCCCACAAGTCACTGCCTGCCATTCAGAAAAAGACCCATTTATCCCTACTCTTTGTTTCCTGTCTGCCAACCAGTTTTCTATCCATCGCAATACACTACCCCCAATCCCATGCGCTTTAATTTTGCACACTAATCTCTTATGTGGGACTTTGTCGAAAGCCTTCTGAAAGTCCAAATAAACCACATCTACTGGCTCCCCCTCATCAACTCTACTAGTTACATCCTTGAAGAATTCT
The DNA here is from genome assembly GCF_036365525.1 of Heterodontus francisci. NCBI lineage: Eukaryota > Metazoa > Chordata > Chondrichthyes > Heterodontiformes > Heterodontidae > Heterodontus > Heterodontus francisci. Next base: position 45,967,482 of record NC_090372.1, read on the forward strand.
AGTAGATTTGTGAAGCATGATTTCCCTTTCGTAAATCCATGCTGACTGTCTGATTCTACCACTGTTCTCCAAGTGCTCTGCTATAAAATCTTTGATAATGGACTCTAGAATTTTCCTCACTACTGACGTCAGGCTGACTGGTCTATAATTTCCTGCTTTCTCTCTACTCCCCCTTTTTAAATAGTAGGGTTACATTAGCTACCCTCCAATCTGTAGGAACTGTTCCAGAGTCTATAGAATCTTGGAAGATGACCACCAATGCATCCACTATTTCTAAAGCCACTTCCTTAAGCACTCTGGGATGCAGACCATCAGGCAATGGGGATTGATCAGCCATCAATTTCCCCAACACCATTTCTCTGCTAATACTGATTTCCTTCAGTTCTTCTCTCTCACTAAACCCTGTGTTCCCCAACATTTCTGGTATGATTGTGTCCTCCTTTGTCAAGACAGAACCAAAGTATGCATTTAGTTGGTCAGCTATTTCTTTGTTCCCCATGATAAATTCTCCTATTTCTGACTGTAAGGGACCTACATTTGTCTTCACTCATCTTTTTCTCTTCCCATACGTATAGAAACTTTTACAGTCAGTTTTTATGTTCCGCACAAGCTTGCTCTCGTACTCTATTTTCCCCTTTATAGTCGATCCCTTGGTCCTCCTTTGCTGAATTCTAAACTGCTCCCAATCCTCAGGTCTGTTCTTTTTTCTGGTGAATTTATATGCCTGTTCCTTGGATCTAATACTACCTCTAATTTCCCTTGTAAGCCATGGATTGGCTACCTTTCCCATTTTACTTTTGCGCCAGACAGGAATAAACAATTGTTGCAATTCATCCATGCGCTGTTTGAATGTTTGCCATTGTCTTTCCACCATCGTCCCTTTAAGTAACATTTCCCAATTCATCATAGCCAACTCGCGCCTCATACCTTCGTAGTTTCCTTTACTAAGATTCAGGACCCTAGTCTCAGAATCAACTATGTCACTCTCCATCTTGATGAAGAATTCGATCATATTATGGTCGCTCATCCCCAAGGGGTCTCGCACAACTAGATTGTCAATTATTCCACTCTCATTACACAACATCCAATCTAGGATGGCCTGTTCTCTAGTTGGTTCCTCAACGTATTGGTCTAGAAAACCATCCCGTATACACTCCATGAATTCCTCCTCTATGGTATTGTGACTAATTTGATTGGTCCAATCTATATGCTGATTGAAGTCACCCATAATTACAGATGTTCCTTTATCGCATGCGTCTCTAATTTCCTGTTTTATGCCATTCCCAACATCACCACTACAGTTTGGGGGTCTATAGACAACTCCCAGTAACGTTCTTTTCCCCTTAGTGTTTCTCAGCTCTACCCATACAGATTCCACCTCGTCAGAGCTAATATCTTTCCTCACTATTGCGTTAATTTCCTCTTTAACCAGCAATGCAACTCCACCACCTTTTGATTTTTGTCTGTCCTTCCTAAATACTGAATATCCCTGGATGTTCATTTCCCATCCCTGGTCACCTTGCAGCCATGTCTCCGTAATCCCGACTATATCATACCCGTTTACGTCTATTTGCGTGATTAATTCATCCACTTTATTGCGAATGCTCCGCGCGCTCGCGCACAAAGCCCTGAAGGCTTGTCTTTTTAACATTACTTGGCCCCTTCCCACTATTTTTCACAGTGGCCCTGTTTGATTCTGGCCCTTGATTTCTCTGTGGATCACTTTTCTCATTCCCCTTACTGTCTTTTGTTCTTGTCTTTGATTCCCCCTCCTCTGACTCCTTTGAAAGGTTCCCATCCCCCTGCCATTTTAGTTTAAACCTTCCCCAACCACTCTAGCAAATACTCCCCCTAGGACATCAGTCCTGGTTCTGCCCAGGTGTAACCTGTCCGGTTTGTACTGGTCCCACCTCCCCCAGAACTGGTCCCAATGTCCCAGAAATCTAAAACCCTCCCCCGCACACCATCTCTTCAGCCACGTATTCATCCGACATATCCTGCTACTCTGACTAGCATGTGGCACTGGTAGTAATCCTGAGATCACTACCTTTGAGGTCCTACTTTTCAAATTACTACCTAACTCCCTATATTCTGCTTTTAGGGCCGCATCTTTTTTTTTTACCTACGTTGTTTGTACCAATGTCTACCACGACCACTGGCTGTTCACCCTCCTCCTTCAGAATGTCCTGTAACCGCTCTGAGACATCCTTGACCCTAGCACCAGGGAGGCAACATACCATCCTGGAGTCTCTTTTGCGGCAACAATTGAATCCCCTATAACTATTGCATTCCCACACTTTTTACTCCTCCCCTGTGCAGCAGAGCCAACTGTGGTGCAACGAATTGGGCTGTTGCTGCTTTCCCCTGAGAGGCCATTCCCCCCAACAGTATCCACAGCAGTATATCTGTTTTGCAAGGGAATAGTCACAGGAGATTCCTGCACTGCCTGCCTAGTCCTCTTGCTCTGCCTGGTGGTTGCCCATTCCCTTCCTGCCTGTGGGGTCTGAGCATGCGCTGTGACCACCTCTTAATATGTGCTATCCACAATACTCTCCGCCTCGTGGATGCTCCACAGTGTCCCCAGCTGCTGTTCCAGCTCCGAAACCCAGGCTTCCAGGAGCTGCAGCTGGAGACACTTTCTGTACACATGCTGGTCCTGGGCACTGGAATTGTTCCCGGTTTCCCAAATGGAGCACGAGGAGCACACCACGGCTTTGAGCTCTCCTGCCATGACTTAACCCTTTAAATTAAACCTTTTGGAAGATCTTAATATCAAATAATATCAATTACTCTAGGGCCCTTCTTCCCTGGTCCTCGTTACTACAGAAATCCCTAAAAAACACTACTATATATGAAAATAAACTGTAAACCTTTCTTACCTTAGATACTTACCCAGCTATTTAGAGCTATTCCCTAATAGCAGTGACTCACCAACCAATCACCTTGCAGCTTTCCTGTATGAAGTAAAAAGATGATGATTAAACTGTTTACCATGATTAGTTTTTGGAAGTGCCAGATGGACTACAGAGCCTGGTTCTGTGCTTTCCTCTGTTTCTTTTCTATGGGTCTTTGGATCCTAAAGCCATCACGAACAATTGCAAAATGGGCTTGGGGAGCACAATGTTGAAATGTGGTCCCGGCATGCTGCAGGAGTGGAGTGAATCTTTACTACACTATTCCTCTCTTAAATCAGTCCCTCAAATTCATTTAACATGATATCCATAACACTTCCCAGTGGAGCTTCCAGGTTTCATCCAGGCAAAGTGTTGCTGCACTGTGTCTTCACGCTGTATCAAACTTCCTGCTGATGAAGCCCTTCAGAGAGATCGTCCTTCATAGTGAAATGAGGGGCAGTTTTCACTGTTTTTTGTTTAAGTTGATTGATATCTGGTGATCTTTGGGAATACGAGAGTTAATTTTGCCAGGCAGCGTCTACAGTGAGGAGTGTGGATCATAGAATCTCATGGCTGATTTGTGGTACTCCTGATTTTCAGGTGATTTGTTTTTTGTAACAAGATAATCAAGAATGATATGCTAATTGCCGCACCTGATTTCCCAATCTGGCGAGTGAGGTTTTGTGCTTACAAGTAGTGAAAAATGTGAATATCTGAGAGCCAGCTTTCTCTAATCAACAGTTGAGAGATTCACTGTATGTTTACTGATGCCACCCAGTGATGATAATCCATTGCTGTTTGCTTTCCAGGTCTTCTGATAAAGTAAAAGATGATGATTAAACTGTCTCTTGCTCATGGGGTTGATGTTGAAATAGTTTACCATTTTCTGACAGCATTCTCCCGGTCTGAAGTTTTATGCACAGCTCCATGCCTCGATTATCACTCCTGGCGCACAAAGCCATGCTTTCTCAAGCTGTTGTGGCTGCCTTTCTGCTATAAAGTCTTTATTTTATTTTCTTGGTCATTTTGTCTTTTCAAAGGCTGGTAACGTGGTGACGGGGGAGATGGTTGAAGAGCTTATTCTCTCGGGAGCTGACATCATCAAAGTGGGCATCGGACCAGGTAAATGAATAAGGTAGCAGGTCACAAGGGGACAAAATGCTCTCAAATTTAACTTTGAGCTGATCTGTTTTTTCACATTCATTGATAAGTACAATGACTTTCTTGTTTTCATTCTTTGAGGCTGGAAGGATGACTGAGTTTCAGTGACCTTGCTCAGTACAGTCTCTGTCCAATAGCCTCTGTGCCAAACCACTTGGACAAGCAGTTTTGAAATTTATACAATAGTTTCTAAAAATCCCTTTTAGGGTGCATTGTTCGTGTCAATGTATTGTGCAGTGTTGTACTGAGCCACACAGACCATGAATGCCCAGAATTTGCTCAGTAATCCATGGGTGTGTTTAACTTCAACTCCCAAGGCCAAATGTAGTGTCTGAGCTCAGGCCCGCAACCCCAGGCAATTCAATCCTATTTATGTTTATATTCCTTATTTGTGTTCATTGTACTGTTACCTCATTGGTTGCATAATCCTAAATCAGAACCCCAGGATTTATTAGCATCAGCAATAAGAGATGTACGCAAATTAACAGAACATGGATTATGACCTAGGCTTTTTGATATGCTCCCTCCAGATCGAGGGTGGAAGATACTTGAGGATGTGCTTTGCTTACCTCCCCTCCCTTTCCCAGGAGTGGGGAACATCAGGCCAGAGTACATGTATTTGAAGATGAGGGAAACATAGCCTGTCCTGTTTTTTCCACATTTGCCCAGTTGGATGCTGGATACACGGGCCATCTGTTAGACCCAGAGTCCAGTGGTCAAAGCTCAGTGGAGGAAGCTTTAGGGCATCAGGACAAGAGGGAGCTTTGTAAATGGTCAGAATTATGGCCCAGGACAGGGGACCATCTCCAGGATGGGTGCAAGTCCTGCTCTGCCTGGATGTCCTCCAGTCAGAAAGTCTAGACCAACACCTACCTTTAATGCTCCATGATGCACACCTACATGGCCCATGAAGAAAAAATATTGGATACTGCTCAACTAATCTACCAGTCACTTACTAGTTAACCAATCTTAGCAGATCTGGTACAACTGAGCACAGTGCCTATGTGATAGAGGAAAAATCAACCAGGACTACTCCTGGTGTACACCCAGCAATCCTTACTAAAGTGCTGTCTGTGGATGTTGGGTAGAGAAAGGCCTGGGATCAGCTGTGATGTGCTCCACCTGCATGGTCCTCTCAGAAGTTGCGAGTGAATCAGAGGTAGGATATTAATGCATATAAACTCAGATTTAATTAGATCTGGACTGACCCCTGAAACTCGGGCAAATTCACAAACAGCCAAAAGGTTTGTTTCCACTGTTTAAAATGCAAGCCTTTCAGGTGCCATGGCAACACTGTATATTGATCTAACATGTACTGTGGAGGGTTGATCACAGAATCACGAGCCTGCTTTCTCACAAGAGCTTCTCCTGAGAGGAAGAGGGAAAACCGGCAGGTGTATCACAAAAGATTTTGCCTGCCTGTGAGCAGGACATCTACTCAGGGCAAGAACCAGGTTGGGGTGAAAGGGTTTAGCACAAATTTATAACCAAATAAAGACAATTTCTCATAAACTCATTATCTTACTGGATCACATGATTCTCAGTGAAAATAACAGAAAAAAACACTTAGGATTTAGCTATGCTTTGCTGTGTTGTCAACACAGTATGCTTGTAAAACCCAATCACCACATCTCGGGTACTGTGGAGTTTGTGTATTTATAAAGAAAAAGTAAGTAATTAGTGCCAAGACTGCTGGTTAAGTATTGACATTACCCCAAGTATGCTTCATGATCCCCTTTATGTGCACCAATCAAATCTTATCTATCATGCACACACAAAAGTATGCACATTCACTGGTACACATTCCATCTGTGTACAAATCAACCTACTTTATAAGCAAAGGAATAGGAACATAGGAGCAGGAGTAGGCCATTCAGCCCATTGAGCCTGCCCCGCCATTAAATACGATCAAGGCTGATCATCCACTTCAATGCCTTTTTCCCACACTATCCTCTTTATATCATTGGTATTTAGAAATCTGTCACTCTCTGCTTTAAACATACTCAATGACTGAGCTTCCACAGCCCTCTGGGGTAGAGAATTCCAAAGATTCACAACCCTCTGAGTAAAGAAATTTCACCTCCTCTCTGTCCTAAGTGGCTTCCCCCTTATTTTGAAATTGTGTCCCCTGGTTCTAGACTCCCCAACCAGGGGAAACTTCTTAGCTGCATCTACCCTGTCTATCCCTTTAGGTATTTTGTAGGTTTCAATAAGATCACCTCTCATTCTTTGAAACTCCAGAGAATACAGGCCCAGTTTACCCAATCTCTTCTCTTCGGACAGTCCCACCATCCTGGGAATAAGCCTGGTGAACCTTCGTTGCACTCACTCTATGGCAATAATATCCTTCCTAAGGTAAGGGAACCAGAACTACACACAGTACTCCAGGTGCAGTCTAACCAAGGTTCTGTACAATTGAAGCAAGGCTTCACTACTGCTGTACTGAAATCCTCTTGCAATGAAGGCCAACATACCGTTTGCCTTCTTAATTGTTTGCTGCACCTGCATGTTAGCTTTCAGTGACTTATTGACAAGGACACCCAGGTCCCTTTGTACATCTACACTTTCTAATCTCTTACCATTTAAGAAATACTCTGCACATCTGTTACTCCTACCAAAGTGGAGAACCTCACATTTTTCCACATTATATTCCATCTGCCACGTTTGTGCCCATTCACAAAGTCTGTCCAAATCCCCTTAAAGCCTCTTTGCATCTTCCTCGCAACACACATTCCCACCTAGTTTTGTATCATCTGCGAACTTGGAAATATTACATTTGGTCCCCACGTCCAAATCATTGATATATATTGTGAACAGCTGGGGCTCAAGCACTTCTCCCTGTGGTACCCCATTAGACACAGCCTGCCAATGCAAGAATGACCCGTTTATTCCTACTCTCTGCCTGTTAACCAATCCTCAATCCATGCCAGTATGTTACCTCCTATCCCATGTGTTTTGATTTAGTTAACAAACCTCCCGTGGGGGACTTTATCAAAAGCCTTCTGAAAATCCAAGTATACCACGTCCACCGACTCCCCTTTATCAATAATGTTAGTCACATCCTCAAAAAACTCCAACAGGTTCGTCAAAACTGATTTCCCATTTATAAATCCATGTTGACTTTGCCCAATCAGGTCATTATTATCCAAGTGTCCATTTATCACATCCTTTAGAATAGATTCTAGCATTTTCCCAAGGACTGATGTAAGGCTAACAGGTCTGAAATTCACTGTTTTCTCTCTCCCTCCCTTCTTAAATAGTGGGGTTACATGTGCTACCTTCCAGTCTGTAGGAACCGTTCCAGAATCTATAGAATTTTGGAAGATTGATCACCAATGCATCCACTATCTCCATAGCTACCTCTTTCAACACTGTGGGATGTAGCATATCAGGTTCTGGGGACTTATCAACCATCAGCCCCATTAATTTCTCCAATACAACCTTCTTACTAATACTAATTTCTTTCAATTCCTCATTCTCCCCAATCCCTTGGATCTCTAATTCTGGGAGATTTCTTGTATCTTCCTCAGTGAAGACAGACACAAAGTAATCATTTAGCTTCTCTACCATGTCTCTATTCCCCATTATAAATTCTCCTGACTCTGCCTGCAATGGACTCACATTTGTCTTAGCCAAATGTTTCCTTTTTACGTACCTATAGAAGCTTTTACAGTCCTTTTTTATGCTTTTTGCTAGCTTACATTAATATTTTATTCTCCCTTTATCAGTTTCTTCATCCTCCTTTGCTGTAGTCCAAAATCCTCCCAATCCTCCGGTTTACTACTATTTCTGGCAACTTTATAGGCCTTTTCTTTTAATCCTATACAATCCTTAACTTTCTTTGTTATCCACGGTTGACTGCCTTTGCTTTTGGGGTTTTTGTGCCTTGAAGGAATGTGTAGTTGCTGTAAGCTATAATATTCTTTAAAGACTATCCATTGCCTATGTACTGTCATATCTTTTAATGTATTTTCCCAATCCACCTCAGCCAAATTGCCCCTCATACCTTCATAATTTCCTTTTGTTCAAATTTAACACTCTGGCTTCAGATTGAACTACTTTAAGGAATGTACACATAACACTTCAGGGTGACAGTTCTAGAAAAGAAAAATGCATTATGCTTTGCAAGTTAATAACCTATTTTGTCATCTTGTCAAGCACCCTCAAACCCCGATTGATTTGCCATTTCTTTTGTGCAAGATAGCAACAGATGGGAAAAAGACAGAACGGTTGTGCCACTTGGACATTATCAGGTCAATGCTACACTGTAGGTAGAATGTGGTGAGCAAAATTACACAGCTCCAAATTGCCCAAAATTTAGGACTTACAACCACTGAATTTGGATTGTTGCTACACTGTAAAGAGAGCTTGAATATGTATTTAAACCATGCTGTATTTGGGAATGACAATAAGTACACCAATGCATATAACAATAATGTCCATGGAATATTGGTACAAAGCAGGCAAAATTCATTTCAATAAAAGAAAGTACGTAGATTAACATATCCATTTTAGATGTAGAATCTTATCGTCCCTTTTCTTTTTTGACCTGGAGAGGTAATTTTCACCGTGTGGTGCTGTGCTGTGCTGTGATGTTAGCAGCCATTTCCTCCACAATACAAGCTACTAAAATTCAATTACCAATTTGAAACCTTACTGAAGATCCGTGAAATTGTCCAGCCCATCCTGCCAAGCAGTACTTGAGGCACAGCTCATTGACACTAACAATGGAAAGTACAATAGTCTAATAAATAGAGGCATGGCACCTAAGTCCTGTAGAATGCACATCCTGTTCCATGTGGGAACTCCAGGACGCTTCTCATGTCCTGGGCAACCACATGTGCAGGAGGTGCCGTTAACTGGAGGCGCTCAAGCTATGGGTTTCGGAGCTTGTGCAGCAGCTGGTGTCACTGTGGGGCATCCGTGAGGCTAAGAGCTATGTGCATTACATGTTTCCAGAAGTGAGCTTAAGGATGTGCAGGCAGAGTGGGAATGAGTGACCAGCAGGCAGGACCAGATGGTCATGCAGGAGCCCCGATTGCATCTTGCTCTCCAACCAGTATTCAGTTCTGAATACTGGTGAGAGTGATGGTTCCTCTGAAAATGCAGCCAGAGCCAGCTTAATAGCACCTTTGGGGGCTCAAGTGTACAGAGGGGCAGGAGGAAGACTGTGAAAGCAATAGTGATGGGGGGGTTCTATAGTTAGGGGAACTGGTAGGTTTTTCTGCAGCCATAGATGTGATTCCAGGATGCTGTGTTGTCTCCCTGGTGTCAGAGTCAAGGATGTTACTGAGCAGTTGCAGAGCACTCTGAGGGGTGAGGGTGAACAGGCAGAGGTTGTGGTCCATATCCATACCAATGATAGAGATAGAAAGAGGGATGAGGTCCTGCAGGCAGATTTTAGGAAGCTAGGAAGGAGACTAGCAAGCAGGACCTCGAAGGTAGTAATCTCTGGATTACTCCTGGCCTCATGCGCTAGTGAATATAGAAATAGGAGGATATAGCAGATGACTGCGTGGCTGGACAGATGATGCAAGAGGAAGGGCTTTAGACTCCTAGGACATTGGAACCATTTCTGGTGGAGGTGGGACCTATACAGGCCAGACGGATTACACCTCAACAGAACCAGGACCAATCTCCTGGTGGAGCAATTTGCTAGTGTTGTGGATGGTTTAAATTAATTTGACAGGGGATGGGAGCCAGGATGCAGCATTAGAAAGGAGAAACAAGGAATTGGGAGAGGCAGGGTGGCAGTGGAGTAAGGAATAATAAGGTATAAGATGGGATCAGAGTATGAAGGAATGCAATAAGCTCTAAATTACATACCAGAAATAGAGGGTAACCAGTAGGTTAGTAAGAGTGAGGAACTTATTGTCATTAATATTGGCAGAGAAAAAATATTAGAGAAACTTAAGGGACTAAAAGCCAACAAATTCCCAGGACCAGATGGCCTACATCCTAGGGCTGGGACTTTACAAAGCTCCCAACGTCGGTCTCTGTGGTGGGGGCGGGGGGGGCGGGTGCCAGAAGATTGTTCCGGCAGTGGCCCACCACGAAGCCTGATGCCAGGAGGGCTGGGCCCAATCTTCCCGGCAGCGCCGGTGAGGCTCTGTGGCAGCACCCCCCCTTCCTGCTGGGCACATACGAACATATGAAATGGGGCCAGAAGTAGTCCATTCGGCTCCTCAAGCCTACTCCGCCATTCAATAAGATCATGGCTGATATGTGTTTGTGTCTCGAATTCCACATTCCAATCTACTCCCGATAACCTTTGATTCCTTGCCCATCAAGAATCTATCTACCTCCGCCTTAAAAATATTCAATGACTCCGCCTTCACCACCTTCTGAGGCAGAGAGTTCCAAAGTCGCACAACCCTCAGAAAAAAATTTCTCATCTCTGTCCTAAAAGGGCAACTCCTAATTTTAAAACTGTGTCCCCTAGTTCTGAACTCACCCACAAGAGGAAACATCCTTTCCACATCTACCTTATCAAGACCTTATCATTGAAGTCTCCCCTCACTCTTCTAAACTCCAGTGAAAACAAGCCCAGTCTGTCCAACCTTTCCTCATAAGACAACCTGCTCATACCAGGTATCAATCTAGTAAACCTCCTCTGAACTGCCTCCAACGCATTTACATCCTTCCTTAAATAAGGAGACCAAAATTGCACACAGTATTCGAGATGTGGTCTCACTGATGCCCTATATAACTGAAGCATAATATCCTGACTTTATTTTCAATTCCTCTCATAATAAAGGATAGCATTCCATTAGCCTTCTTTATTACTTGCTGTGCCTGCATACTAACTTTTTGTGACTCATGGACTACAAAACCTAGATCCCTCTGCACCTCGGAATTCTGCAATCGTTCTCCGTTTAAATAATACTTTGTTTTTTTTATTCTTCCTGCCAAAGTGAATAACTTCACATTTTCCCACGTTATATTCCATCTGCCAGATTTTTGCCCACTCACTCAACCTATCTATATCGGTCTGCAACCTCCATATGACCTCTTCACAACATACTTTCCTACCTATTTTTGTGTCATCTGCAAATTTAGCTACCATGCCATCGGTCCCCTCATCTAAGTCATTGATAGAAATTGTAAAAAGTTGAGGCCCCAGCACAGACCCCTCCACTTGTCACATCTTGCCAATCAGAAAAGGACCCATTTATGCATTCTCTGTTTTCTGCCAGCCAGCCAATCTTCTATCCATGCTAATATGTTACCCCCTACACCATGAGCTCCTACTTTGTGCAATAACCTTTTATGTGGCACCTTGTCAAATGCCTTCTGGAAATCCAAGTACAGTCAATGGGCTCCCCTTTACCCACAGTGCATGTTACTCCTTCAAAGAACTCCAACAGGTTGGTTAAACATGATTTCCCTTTCACAAAACCATGCTACTCCCGATTACCTTACGTTTTTCGAAGTGCTCAGCTACAACCTCCGTAATGAGCGATTCTAACACCTTCCCACGACAGACATCAAGCTAACTGACCTATAGTTACCTGTTTTCTGCCACCACCCCCCCCCCCCCCCCTCCGAATATTTGCTACTTTCCAGTCTGATGGAATCTTTCCAGAATCGAGTGGATTTTGAAAAATTAACACCAATGCATCTACTACCTCATTAGCCACCTCTTTTAAGACCCTAGGAAGAAGCCCATCAGGACCCAGGGACTTGTCAGCTCACAGCTCCAACAGTTTGCTCAGTACCACTTCCCTGGTGATTGTAATTTCATCAAGTTCCTCTCTTCTTTCCACCTCCTGATTTACAGCTATTACTGGAATGTTTTTTGTATCCTCTTTAGTGAAGACAGAAGCAAAATATTTGTTCATTTCATCTGCCATTTCGTTATTATCTATTAATTCCCCATTCTCACTCTCTGGAGGACCAGCATTCACTTTACTTACTCTTTTCCTTTTTAAATACCTGTAGAAACTCTTGCTATCTGTTTTTACATTTCAAGCTAGCTTCCTCTCGTACTCTAATTTCTTTCTCCTGATTAACCTTTCATTGTTCTCTGCTGTTCTATTCTGACCTGCCACTCATCTTGGTGCAATTATATGCTTTTTCCTGAAGATTGATGCTTTCCTTAGCTTCTTTAGTTAACCACGGATTGTGGGTCTTCCCCTTGGAATTTTTCTTTATAGTAGGAATATACGTATTCTGAGTATTCTGAAATATCCCTTTAAAATGTCTGCCACTGCTTCTCAATTGATCTATCACCTAGCGTAGTAACCCAGTTCACTTCAGCTAGTTCAGCTTTCATGCCCACATAGTTGCCCTTATTTTGGTTTAAAATACTAGTCTTAGACCCACTCTTCACTGTTTCAAACTGGATATAAAATTCAATCATATTGTGGTCGCTGCTAACTAGAGGTACCTTTACTCTGAGGTCATTGATTAATCCTGTCATATTACACAATACCAAGTCTAATATAACCTGTTCTCTGGTTGGTTCCAGAACATGCTACTCTAAGAAACTCTCTCAAAGGCATTCAATGAACTTCTCATCCAAGCTACTATTGCCAATCTGATTTTTCCAGTTTATATGTCGATTAAAATCACCCATGCTTATTGCCGTCCCTTTATCACAAGCACCCAATATTTCTTCTTGTATACTTCATGCTACATTGTGGTTGCTGTTAGGGGGCCTGTAGACCACTCCCCCTAGTGATTTCTTTCCCCTATTTTTCCTCATTTCCACCCAAACCGATTCTACACCCTGATCTCCTGAACCAAGGTCATCTCTAACTATTGCACCAATGCCATCCTTGATTAACAGGGCTACCCCTCCACTATTACCGAGCTTCCTATTCCTCTTGAATGTCATCTACCCCTCAATATGCAATCCTTGTCATCCTGCAGCCACATCTCCATAATGGCTATCTCATCATATTTATTTACTTCAATGTGTGCTATCAGTTGGCCTACTTTGTTTTGAATGTGACATGCATTCAGATACAGAGCCTTTTAGTATTGTCTTTTTGTTATCTTTGTAACATCTAGTCTTGACTGTTGGTGTGGTCTTAGGTTTTTTGCTCTCTGTTCCTTTCTGCCATTTTGACCTTCATTTTCCATATTACTATTCTACTCTCCTGCCTTGACTCTACCTCTTGATTTGCTACATCTACCCAAACTTGATCCCTCTCACTCTATTATAAATGATAAAATCCGCCGTAATTTTTAGTTTATATACTAATGAGTTGATGAAATCTGATTTCGTACATTTAAATAAAATTGACTTTAATCTTACTGTCGGGCTGCGATCTTCTGAATGGCGGCCGGCACTCATGCGCCTTCACTTTCCCGTCTGGGAAAAGCAGGCCCCGCTCTGGTGGGGAAGGGGGACAACTAAAGATTTTTGGGGAGGGGGGACGGGGTCAAATTTACATCATTAGTGTGGGGGTTGGTGGGGAAGGTCGTGTAGAAGTTAAGTGCTTTGGGGTGGGGGAGAGGGCAAATAATTAATTGTTATTGGAGGGGGTGGGAAAGGGGTGGCAGATATTTAAACAGTACGGTTGGAGGGTATACCTTTAAAATTTTACATGAGCTGGCAGGGCTTTAAAAATGGCACCAGCACCTGCGCACCGGCAGCTGATGCCATTGCCGGTGTTGAAGAGCCCACACATTCCATGTGATTGTGGGGCGGGGGCGGAGGGGGGCTGTCCGACCAGCAGATTACCGTGGGCTGCCACGAGGAAGATCACAGCAGCATGTGTGGGCCACCATTTTTATCGCCCACTGGTGCTCTCAGTGGCGGGTGTATAAAATCCAGCCCTAGGGTTCTAAAAGAGGAAGCTGCAGAGATGGTCGATGTACTGGCTATGACTTTCCAAAATTCCCTATATTCTAGAAAGGTCCCAGCAAATTGGAAGTTCGCAAATGTAACACTGCTATTCAAGAAAGGAGGGAGAGAGAAAACAGGGAACTAACTACAGGCCGGTTAGCCAGACATCAGTCATCGGAAAAATGGTGGACTCCTTTATTAAGGAAGTCTTACCAATACAATTAGAAAATCATAGTGTGAACAGAAAGAGTCAACATGGTGTTAAAAAAGGTGTTTAGCAAATTTATTCAAAATTTTTTAAGATATAACTAGTAGGGTAGATAAAAGGGGAGCAGATCGTATATTTTGATTTCTAAGAGGCATACGATAAGGTGCCACACCGACCCGAACCTGACGACATGTGTCTGGTTCGGATCAGGTTGGGCCGCGCTTCCGGGTCCGGCTTTCGGCCTCGGGTCAGGTCGGGCCGGGTCCAGGTCGGACACACACAGTAAGAATTGCAGGTAAGTGTTAAAAGTAAAAAACCTACCTGAGCTGGGAGTCCGGGACGTCAAAGAAGGAAACTCCGAGTCTGCACAGTGAGCGTCTCTATGATGTCATCACGCTCATGCTGCAGCTTCCTGAAGATTGGGAGTCAGAAGGTAAGTAAAGGGAACATTCTGGTGCTCGGGTCGGGCCGGCCACGGGGGGATAATGAAGGGGCTCGGGTCCGGTTTTTTTGTGACTTGAGCAGGCCTTTAACACAAGGTTAATACGCAAGATAAGAGCTCATGGAGTTGAGGGTAGTATTAGCATGGATAGAGGATTGGTTAACTGACAGGAAGCAGAGAGTAGGGGTAAATGGGGTATTTTCAATTTGGCAGGCTGTAACTAGTGGAGTGCTGCAAGGATCAGTGCTGGGCCCTCAGATAAGGAAGGTTTGCTACAATTGTGTACGGCTTTGAGACCACACCTGGAGCACTGTGCGCTAAAGGCCTGCTACCCGACCCGAACCTGACGGGACCCGACGATATGTGTCGGGTTCGGGTCGGTTTGGGCCTCTCTTCCGTGTCCGGCTTTCAGGCTCGGCTCGGGCCGACTCCGGGTCAGGTCGGGCTGGACCGGACACACGCGGTAAGTGCTCTGCTGGTTAAGTGTTAAAAATAAAAAGCTGAGCTGGGAGTCCAAGACGAAACTGAGTCTGCGCAGTGAGCGAGTGACATCACTATGACGTCATCACGCATACACTGGAGCTTCCCAGTTGGAAGGTAAGTAAAGGGATGGCAGGATCAGACTCGGGTCGGGCCGAATGGGGTCAGGCTCGGGGCGAAATTGGAGGGATTCGGGTCTGCTGTGGATTGGTTGGGTTCGGGTCGGGTTCTTTTTCCCGACCTGAGCAGGCCTTTACTGCGCGCAGTTTTGGTCTCAATATCTAAGGAAGGATTTACTTGCACTGGAGGCAATACAGCAAAAGTTCACTAGATTGGTTCCTGGGATGAGAGGCTGACTAAATTGGGCCTATACTCTGGAATTTAGAAAAATGAAACACAAGATTCTGAATGGGCTTGACATGGTAGACCCTGAGAGGTTGTTTCTCCTGGCTGGGAAATCTAGAACATGGGAGTATAGTCTCTCAGTAAGGGATTGATCATTTAGGACTTGATATGAGGTGATATTTCTTCACTCAGAGGGTTGTGAATCTTTGGAATTCTCTACCCCAGATGGTTGTGGATGCCTCATTGTTGAGTATATTCAAGGCTGGGATAGTTAGATAGATTGATTTTTGGTGTCAGGGAATCGGGGGATATAAGATGTGGGCAGTAAAGTGGAGTGAAGGTAGAAGATCAGCCATGATTGTATTGAATGATGGAGCTAGCCCAAGTGGCTGTATGATCTGCTCCTGCTGCTATTTCTTATGTTATATTCTAATTCGGTTTGCAGTGTATGTATATAAATGCACAAAGTGTGGTAAATAAAGTTGGAGAGCTATAGGCGCAGATAGCCACCTGGGAATATGTTGTGATGATAACGGACCTGGTTCAAAAAAGACCGACCTGGGTACTGTCACGAAAATGTGCCATGTTGAATGATGATTTTTTTTAATCCACCAACTGGAAACCTGAATATTAAACTGGTGGAGATGGACTACTCAAACCTTGCAAGCTTCAAACTCTGCCTGCTGATTGTGACCACTGAGGCATATCCCCTGCTGCAGACTGTAGTGTTCAGTGGTTTAGTTGATCTATTTGACTGTATTGGTCTGTTCGCCGATCGATGCTCACTGTGCTTAATTACTTAAGCTTGAGGGTAGAGTAGAGCTAGACAATTTTGCAAAGATTCCGGAAAGAACAGAGACCCCAACTTGAAGGAAATCAGCTGCATTGCTGCCACACAGAGAACCACCGAATCAGCTGTCCACATCTTCAAACTGGAAGCTTTAGGACCACCGAGGGAAAGTCACGCAACCACCGAATTCAACCTGAAGCCAGCTGAATCACCACCCTCCACAAACTCTATACCCCTTTTATTTCTCTTGACTCTAATTCGAACAATCTATCCTTCCCCACTTTGTAACCTATTTGTGTGTGCGAATTTTGGAGCGTATTTTGTTTTACTTACATTGGTTACAATATAATAAAGCTAACCTCTGTCTTTGTTAAACTCGAGAAAACCTGTCTGGCTCTTTTATGATCACGGTGCATAAACAGTTAAACACTCACTGAATTGTCAAGGATATCCGCTTAAAAAAAAAACTGTTGTGGTCAAACAAGGAGAGGGAAAAGAGGGGAGACCTTTGACCCCCTTCTCACCTGATCATAACACAATTAAATATTCCTGGATACAAGGTATTCAGGAAAGATAGGGAAGGAAAGAAAGTGGGGGATGGCACTTTTGATTAAGACCAATATTGTAGTGCTAGAGAGAGAGAATGTCCTGGAGGGGTCACTGACAGAATCCATTTGGTTAGAGTTAAGAAACAATAGAGGTACAATTACACTACTGGCTGTATTCTATTGGCCACCAACTACTAAGAAAGATATAGAGGGGCAAATTTGCAGGGAAATTACAGAGAGGTTCAAAACTGTACAGTAGTGATAATGGGGGACTTCAATTATCTTAATATAGACTGGCATTGTGTTATTGTAAAGGGCAATGAGGGGGATGAGTTTCTGAAGAGTGTTCAGGAGAATTTTGTTTTTCAGTATGTTTCCGGCCCAATGAGAAAGGAAGCATTGCTGGATCTGGTAATGGGGAATAAGGGGGTTAAGTGGATCAAGTGTCAGTAGGGGAACATTTGGGGAACAGCAACCATAGTATCATAAGATTTAGGCTAGGTATGCAAAAGGACATGGAGCAATCCAGAGTAAAAATACTTAATTGGAGGAGGGCCAAATTTCAGTGGGGTAAGAACATAAATTGGAATCATAAATTGGAATCAAAGATTGTTGGGCAAAACTGTAATGGAACAATGCGCTGTCTTTAACGATAAGATAGTTTGGGTACAGTCAAGGTACATTCCCATGAGGGGGAAAGGTAGGACAACCGAAGCCAGAGCTTCCTGGATGATGAAAGAGCGAGCAAGAAAGTAAGATGAAGCAGAAAAAGAGTGCATATGACAGAAAGTTCAGAGAGGAAGTGAAAAAGGAACTAAGAGAGGCAAAGAGACTATGAGAAGAGACTGGCAGCTAACTTAAAAGGGAATCCAAAAGTCTTCTCAAGGCTTATAAATAGTAAAAGGGTAGTAAGAGAATGGGTGGGGCTGATTTAGGCTTTACAAAAGGTGCAATAAAGATTTATGTGAATGGTTCCAGGGATGAGGGACTTCAGTTATGTGGATAGATTGGAGAACGTGGGATTGTTGTTCTTAGAAAAAAGGTTGAAAGGGTATTTGATAGAGATGTTCAAAATTGTGAGGGCTCCAGACAGAGTAGAGAGAGAGAAACTGTTCCCATTGGTGGAAGGACCAAGAAGTATACCAATTTAAGGTGAATGGCAACAGAACTAATGACAGCATGAGGAAAATATTTTTTACGCAGCAAGTGGTTAAGATCTAAAATGTACTGCCTGTGGGGGTATGGTGGAGGCAGATTCAGTTGTTGCTTTCAAAGGGGAATTGGATAAGCACCTGAAGAGAGCATTTTCAGGGCTATGGGGAAAGGGTAAGGAAGTGGGACTAGCTGAGTTGCTCTTGCAGAGAGCCAGCATGGGCACAATGGGCTGAATGGCCTCCTGTGCTGTACAATTTATGCCAGAACAATACTCAATGTACTGATGTATCATGCTTCACCTACTGCTGTCAAATGTCATTGTGGCTCAGTTGGAAATACTCTTGCTGCAGAACCAGAAGGTTGTGGGTTCAAGCCCCACTCCAGGACTAAAACATATAATCTTGGCTGACATTTTGATACAGTTCTACTGCACTGTTGAGATTTTAATATTTTTTTAAATCAAAGCCTTTCTGCAGAGTGAAGTGGATGTTAAAGATCCTATAGCACTATACAAAGCAGGAGTGGGGAGTTCTCAGTGTCTTAGCCAACACTCCTCCCTCAACCAAAATCACCAAAAACAGATTAAATGGCTTTACATTTATCTACTGTTTATGGGACCTTGCTGTGTGCAATTAGTTGCCACCGTTGACCACTTAACAGTGAGTACACTGGTTATAAAGTGTTTTGAGATGTCCTGGGTTTATCATAAGACACTATATAAATGCATGTTTTTTTTTCCTTGTTGAAAACTAGTTTTTTAAACCTCTCTAGGTTCTGTGTGCACGACTCGGATTAAAACTGGAGTTGGCTACCCTCAGCTGAGTGCGGTGATCGAATGTGCCGACTCTGCTCATGGCCTTAAAGGACACATCATCTCTGTGAGTGACTCCCTTAATCATCAGTTACAGCCAATTAACTTAAGGGAGGGCACTTGATAAATTATTCTATTAAATGAAGAGAACTTCATTCTGTTGAATATACTGCATTCAACGGGGGGAGCTATATACAAATCCTAGTTGGATCACTTAGTTGGCTTATGACGAGTCTGCTTATTTTACTTGTTTATGGTATCTTTACATACATTTACTGCTATTTCCTGTTGATAATGAATTCCTTTTTGTTTGGTTCATTGATAAATGCTATTGTTTAGAATCCAGACTAACCACTCTCTCATCTAGTGAGTGACTGATGTTTGAACTGTAGACCCGAATATATTATTAACAATGAGATAACTATTAATTACTGCAGATTACACAAAGAATACATGATGCGAATTACAAGACCTAATGGAATCAAGATTATATTGTAGACTGCAAGGAAGGATGAGCAGTTTGTCACTATCTAAACCCCTTTGTCATATTCCATGAAAGACGGATGATACAGAGTAGTGTGTCATAAGAAAGCATGTAACAGTGTGTTGAGATAATTACATAAAGCCCATGGGTAAAGCTGCTTCTGATACCCGAGATGTGTCACTACCTTGAAACACACTGCCAGATATTTTTTATTTTTTTATTTTAGAGATACAGCACTGAAGCAGGCCCTTCGGTCCACTGGGTCTGTGCCGACCATCAACCACCCATTTATACTAATCCTACACTAATCCCATATTCCTATCACATCCCCACTTGTCCCTATATTCCCCTACCACCTACCTATACTAGGGGCAATTTATAATGGCCAATTTACCTATCAACCTGCAAGTCTTTGGCTGTGGGAGGAAACAGGAGCACCCGGCAAAAACCCACGCAGACACAGGGAGAACTTGCAAACTCCGCACAGGCAGTACCCAGAATTGAACCCAGGTCGCTGGAGCTGTAGGCTGCGGTGCTAACCACTGCGCCACTATGCTGCCCAATCTGTTATAGCCTTACAGTATGGTAATATATAGAATGCAAATTAGGGAGAAACTGGGTGACACACTGGCCTGTCACCTTTCAGACCTGAAATGATGAAAGTCATTTGTTTGATGGCTGAAAGGGTCCTATGTGAAATGAGTTTGGGTAAGGCCTTAATTGGAAATGTTGCTCAGAAATGTCTAAGAGCTGGTGGGTACAGAAAATTGAGAAAATAGAGTACTGTAAGATATATTAAAGATTATGTGCTGGTCCACTAGTCAGATCTGTGAAATTATGGATGAAAGACTGTCTGCATTCAGCTGCTATGCAGCATGTGGCATCTTCAGTGGAACTGAGTTGTACAGGTCATAAACACACTCGTGAATGCTCATGTTGCTATTGAGGCCTTGAGCTCCAATCTTAAAAATGTTATTGCGGTCAGCTTCAACATTCTGGGAGATCTGATGTAGACAACCTTGAGACCGAGCATTTGACCGAGTATGGCGTCAAGACATGGAGTCAATGGGAATCAGAGGGAAAACTCTTTGCTGGTTAGAGTCATACCTAGCGCAAAGGAAGATGGTTGTGGTTGTTGGAGGTCAATCATCTGAGCTTCAGGACATCACTGCAGGAGTTCCTCAGGGTAGTGTCCTAGGCCCAACCATCTTCAGCTGCTTCATCAACGACCTTCCTTCAATCATAAGGTCAGAAGTGAGGATGTTCGCTGATGATTGCACAATGTTCAGCACCATTCGCGACTCCTCAAATACTGAAGCAGTCCGTGTAGAAATGCAGCAAGACCTGGACAATATCCAGGCTTGGGCTGATAAGTGGCAAGTACCATTTGTGCCACACAAGTGCCAGGCAATGACCATTTCCAACAAGAGAGAATCTAACCATCTCCCCTTGACATTCAGTGGCATTACCATTGCTGAATCCCCCACTATCAACATCCTAGAGGCTACCACTGACCAGAAACTGAACTGGAGTAGCCATTATAAATACTGTGGCTACAAGAGCAGGTCAGAGGCTAGGAATCCTGCAGCGAGTAACTCACCTCCTGACTCCCCAAAGCCTGTCCACCATCTACAAGGCACTAGTCAGGAGTGTGATGGAATACTCTCCACTTGTCTGGATGGGTGCAGCTCCAACAACACTCAGGAAGCTCGACACCATCCACGCCAAAGCAGCCTGCTTGATTGGCACATCACCCACAAACATTCACTCCCTCCACCAATGACGCACAGTAGCAGCAGTGTGTGCCATCTACAAGATGCACTGCAGCAACGCACCAAGGCTCCTTCGACAGCACCTTCCAAACCCGCGATCTCTACCACCTTGAAGGACAAGAGCAGCAGATACATGGGAACATCACCACCTGCAAGTTCCCATCCAAGTCACACACCATCCTTACTTGGAACTATATCGCCGTTCCTTCACTGTCGCTGGGTCAAAATCCTGGAACTCCCTTCCTAACAGCACTTTGGGTGCACCTACCTCACACGGATTGCAGTGGTTCAAGAAGGCAGCTCACCACCACCTTCTCAAGGGCAATTAGGGATGGGCAATAAATGCTGGCATAGCCAGTGACGCCCACATCCCATGAATGAATAAAAAACGACATAGATCTTATTGTAAATGTACTAAAGGAACGTCCAGGATCAGGCACATGCCTGTAGTAAGAAGGAATCAGGTGGCTGTCTCAGGATGATACCACACCCAGTCCATGAAATATCTCTGCACAGGTGGTGCCAGAAAGCAACTAGGATCACTTAGCCACAGTAGCATTGGACGTGTTGACTCAAGTACAGAGCTATTTCATTGCATGTCAGGAGATGGTCTAGGGACAGCTGAATTATAGCACACTGACACTGAAACCTTGCAGTCAGCCAGCAGTCACTACTTCTACAAGGGATTGACTTAGAAGTAGTTTAAGTGTCACACACTTCAAAGAAAGGATCAGCACAATGGGGAAACGGTATGGAAAAGAACATTGACAATATTTACACACTGCGCATGATTAAAATAAATACATTATACTTAATTACGACGTAATGATCAGTACTTAATTATACAAAATAATGCAGGATCATGGCAAAAGGGCATTGATGGTAGTCATGAAGTATATGGAAGATGTTTTGGGACAGTTTAGTTTGTAGAGCTACAAAAAAGTCTTAGAAATGGAGCAGCCAAGGCTCCAATTGGAATTCTATATCAATGCCTGATGCACCAACCTTCCAGACTGCTTTTTGTTGTCACCGTTAGGAACATATGAATATTTAGCCAGCTGTGTCTGTTCTGCCATTCAGTGAGATCATGGCTGATCTGTATCTTAGCTCTACCAACTCACCTCTGTTCCATATCCCATATCTTTGACTAGCAAAAATATCTAGATCTCAGGATTAAAATTATTAATTAAGCTAGCATCAAATGCTTTTTGTGGGAGAGATTCCACATTTCCACCACCCTTTGCATGAAGAAGAGTTTGCTAATTTCTATCTGAAATGGTTTGGCTCTGATTGTAAGGTTATGGCCTCTTGTCCTAGACTCCCCCACCAACAGAGAAAGTTCCACATCTATCCTACCAATTCCTTTCAAAATCCTACACATCCCAATCAAATCATCCCTTAACCTCCTATATTCCATGGAATAGATGCTTAGTTTGTGTCATCGTGCCTCATAATTTAACCTTCAGAGCCCTGGTAGCGTTCTGATGGATCTGCACTGCACTGCTTCCAAGGCCAATACTTAAGTTGCAGTGCCCAGAACTGTACAAATACTCCAGATGTGGTTTAACCAGGGTTTTGTATGGCTGTAGCCAAAATTCCCCCCACCCTTTTGTATTCTAGTCCTCTGGTTATAAAGACTAACATTCCATTAACCTTTTTGATTATATTTTGTACATTTTAGTGATCTGTGTACACGGAACCCTAAAAATCTCTTTGAACCTCCGCTGTTCCTAACTTTTCAGCATTTAAATAATACTTAGGATCTATCCCTTTTTGGGCTAAAATAGATTACCTCACATTTAGCTGTGTTGAATTCTGTTTTCCACAGTTTCATCCATTCACTTAATCTGTCAATGTCTTTTTCTAATTTTATGCTCCCTGCTTACTGTACTACAAATGCTGTTGGAGAGTTAATGAGAAATTGTTTTGGACTACAGAGTAGCATATGTTTCCCTACTGTTTAATGTTTGTGCAAGATACATTGATGGGTTGTGCCTTCTGTGCTATTCATCACTGAAGGTCTGTGTAAGCCATTTGAATTTGTTTTTGCCAGGATTAAAACTCAGTGAAAAGCACACCAACTACATTTATATAGCGCTTTTCACAACTGCCAGATGTCAAAGTGAGGAAGTACTTTTGAACAGTAGTGCAACGTAAGAAACGTGCTAACCAATTTGTGCACAGCAAACTCCCACAAACAGCGATGCGATATTGACAGATAATCTGTTTTTGTGATGTTGTTTGAGGGATAAATATTGGCCAGGACACCAGGGCCAACTCTCCTGGTCTTCGAAATAGTGCCATGGAATCTTTTACGTCCACCTGATGGGGCTTCAGTTTAACATCTCATCTGAAAGATGACACCTCCAACAGTGAAGCACTCCCTCAGTACAGCACTGGAGTGTCAGCCTTAATTTTTGTGCTCAAGTCCTAGAGTGGGATTTGAAAGGCATCACACATGCAGTGTGTTCCTTTTTAAAAAGTAGTTATGGACTCTGCTTCAGCGTAGAATTCCACTTTCTAACCGTCCTTTCTAGTCATTTTTAGGCTCTTATCATCTTACAGGCCAATGGATATAATGGGGCTGAAGTTCTTTGGGGGTTCCCGTACTCCCCCGCTGGAGTCCTGGTAGGGGAGTAGTAGAATCCCAAGGAGAACAGCAGAATCTATCACTCCTGCCAGTCCTGTTGTGGTTTTGCTGGAATTTCAGCAGAAAATCAGTGGAATCCCGGTGGAATTTCAGTCCCAATCTATAACTATTTACTACATCATAATACTTTATAATCTTGATGCTGTCCTTCAGATCTCCCCTCAATCTGATCAGCTCTAGTGAAAATAATCCTATCATCTCAAGAATTTCTTCATAAATGTAACCACTCATCTCCAGTAACATCCTAGTTAATATACACTTTATCTTTCCCATTTTTATATCCTTCTATAGACTGTACTCCAACTGTGGCCTAGGTTCATGTACAAGTTCAACTTTACCTCTTTGCTTGCTCTAGTTACCACCGTTATGCTCTTACTTGCTTTTACTACGAACTTTACCAATCTGCATATCTGCACACCCGAGACCCCTTCTACTCTGTTCAATTTAAAATCGTACTATTGAAGTCTATTTTCTTTCCCTATTCTTACTTCCAAAAGGGACTTATTTACATTTTTCTATATTGAACTGCATCTGCCACATACCACGATATTGCCAGCAGTGGTGAGGCCTCTTGGCGGCCCACCCCGCCGCTCAGCGACGGGACCCCCATTTACATATTCAAATAATTTTAAATGAATGCATTAATTATACTTACTCCTGTCCCACTGCGATCTTCCTGCCGCTGGCTGGCACTCCCACACCTTCGGATCCCGTCTGGGGAAACGAGGCAGAACACTGGTGGGAGGGGCGGGGAGGTAGGTTTCTCAGGGCCGGGGTGGGGGGGGGGGGGCAACAGGGTCAAAGTGACATCATTGGTGTAGGGGATGGTGGGAAGGGTTTTTGGTTAAAATTTATGCACTTTTGGGGGGGTGGGGGGAAAGGTCAGGTGGACAAGGTAAATATTTTGGAGGGGAAGAGGGCAAGTTATTTTATTTTTATTGGGGGGTGGGAGAGGGGCAAAATAAGTGTATTTAATTTTAGCTTTAGCTCTAAATATTTAAATTTAAGGGTAGGGCTCAAAGCCCTTTAAAAATGGTGTCAGTGCCTGTGCACAGGCAGCTGACACCATTGCCGATGATGGACAGCCCGCCCCCTCCACATGATCGGGGGTGGGGGGAACCCGCCCCGGCTATTTAAATGAGCTGCCGCACTTAGGATTGCGACGGCTCCGCAACGTGCAGGCCGCCATTGTTTTTGCAGGCTTCTAAAATTCAGCCTGTTGTGTTCTGAGGCTTGCAAGTACAGACCTATGAATCTGTGTCTGAATTCCTCCCAACAAACTCCCACAGTGCAATCCCATGAGGGAGAAATGTAGGACAAACAAAGCTAGAGCTCCCTGGATGACAAAAGAGGTAGAGAGTAGATGAAACAGAAAAAAGGCTGCAACGCATATGTCAAACTGATGATACAAGTGAGAACCAGGTTGAATGTCGAAAGTTTAGAGGGTAAGTGAAAAAAGAAATAAGAGAAACAAAGAGAGAGTATGAGAAGAGACTGGCAGATAATGTAAAGGGAATCCGAAAGTCTTTTATAGGAGGAGTGGGGCCGATTAGAGACCAAAAAGGGGATATATGTTGGAGATACAGGGCAAGGCTGAGGTACCAAATCAGTACTTTGCATCTGTATTTTACCAAGGGAGAAGATTCTGCCAAAGTCATAGTGAAAGAGGAGGTAAAAACAGAAAGTGCTGGAAATACTCAGCAAGTCTGGCTGCATCTGTGGAGAGTGGAGCAGCGTTAACTTTTCAGGTCTGCGACCTTTCATCAGAACTGGTAAAGATTAGAAATGTAATAGGTTTTAAGCAAGTGAATCTGGGGCAGGGGAAGAGAACAAAAGGAAAGGTGTGTGGTAGGGCAGAGGGTAGGAGAGATTAAATGACAAAGGTGTTTTGGGACAAAGGCAAAGGGAGTGCTAATGGTGTGGTGAAAGACAAAACATTAGTCCAAAGAGAGTGTTAATGACAGAATAATGAACAACTCTGTTCAAAAGCACAAACATGAAAAAACAAGTTTAAGACAGGCACATGGTTAAAAAATAAAAATAAAATAATAAAAAAGCCACTCATACTCTGAAACTATTGAACTCAATGTTGAGGCTGGAAGGCTGTAGAGTGCCTAATTGGAAAATGAGGTGTTGCTCCTTGAGCTTGCATTGCTGTTTACTAAAACACTGCAGCAGGCTGAGGACAGAAATGTGGGCACGGGAGCAGGGTGGTGAATTGAAATGGCAAGCAACCGGAAGCTCGGGGTCATGCTCGCGGACTGAGTGGAGGTGTTATGCAAAGTGGTCACTCAGTCTGCGTTTGGTCTTCCCAATGTACAGGAGACCACATTGTGAGCAGTGAATACAGTACAAGTATGTAGCTGTTTCACCTGGAAGGAGTGTTTGGGGCCCTGGATGGTGAGGAGAGGAGGTAGTAAAAGGGCAGGTATTACACCTGCGATTGCATGGGAAGGGGACTAGGTATTGGGGTTAATGGAGGAGTGAACCAGGGTGTCGCGGAGGAAACGATCCCTTAAGAATGCTGACGGGAGGGGAAGATGTGTTTAGTGGTGGCATCACGCTGGAGATGGTGGAAATGGCGGAAGATGATCCTTTTGGATGTGGAGGCTGGAGGGGTGGAAAGTGAGGACAAGGGTAACCCTGTCGCGGTTCTGGGAGGGAGGGGAAGGGGTGAGGGCAGAAGTGCAGAAATGGCTCGTACATGGTTGAGGGCCCTGTCAATCACAGTGGGGGAGAATCCTCGGTTGAGGAACAAGGAAGACATATCAGAACCGCTGTCGTAGAAGGTCGCATCATCGCAACAGATGCGTCGGAGATGGAGAAACTGGGAGAATGGAATGGAGTCCTTACAGGAAGCCAGGTTTGAGCAAATGTAGTCAAGGTAGCCATGGGATTCGGTGGGCTTATAATGAATATTAGTGGACAGCCTATCCCCAGAGATGGAGACAGAGAAGTTGAGGAAGGGAAGTGTTGGAGATAGACCATGTAAAGGTGAGAGAAGGGTGGAAATTGGAAGCAAAGTTGGTGAGGTTTTCCAGTTCCGGGCGAGAGCAGGAAACGGCACCGATACAGTCATCAATGTACCGGAAAAAGAGTTGGGGGAGGGGGATTGAGTAGGACTGAAACAAGGAATGTTCGACATATCCCACAAATAGACAGGCATAACTAGGACCCGTGTGGGTACCCATAGCAACACTTTTTATTTGAAGGAAGTGAATGGAGTTGAAGGAGAAGTTGTTCAATATGAGAACAGGTTTAGTCAGGCAGGGGGTGGTGGATGGGGACTGATCGGGCCTCTGTTCAAGGAACGGAGAGCCCTCAGACCGTCCTGGTGGGGGATGGAGGTGGAGAGAGATTGGACGTCCATAGTGAAGAGGCCAGGAAACTGGAAATTGTCGAAATGACGTAGGGTGTCAGAAGAGTCACAGATGTAGGTGGGAAGAGATTGGACCAGGGGAGAAAAGATAGTGAAGATTGGAAGAAATAAGTTCAGTGGGGCTGGAACAGGCTGAAATGATGGGCGTCTGGTTGGCAGCTCTGCAAGACCAGGACCTCCGGCGGCAGGGTCCAAAATCATACTGTTCAGTTAAGTGCCTGATTGGCACTAAATCCGGCAGGCCTTCTGTACAAGAGCTGACGCAGGGATCTTGGCATCAATTTCCCCAACGTTGAGACCCCCACTGCCAGCACAAAATTCCACCCAATGTCTCAGGTAACTGCTTAAGAGTTCTTAACGCCAGAAATGGGGACTATCACCCCTCCCTCCCCACCTGCGCTTCCCTCACTACAACCCTGACCATAATCTTGCGGTTGAAACAATGAATGATGTTCCAGTTACTTGGACATTCTCAGTGACCGAGTACAACTGCCAGTGGAAGGATTAGGAAATCTGTGGTCTCACTGAACCTCTTTATACTTAATTGGATTATACATCTCAACTTTTCAGCCTCTCGTGTAATGCTGAGCAGTGTAGAGGCCTCGTTCTGTGCTTAATATATTAACAAAAATCTGAAGCCTGTTAAAATTGAAAGGCACTTGGGTCCATAGGTTAAAAACAAATTGAGTCTCGTGTGTTTAAAAAATCTTATTGCATAGTACAGCAGTCAGACCAGTACTAATGATGGAAGTAAAGGTCTAGAAAACAATAATCTGGAACATATAGGTAGGAATGGTCACAGGTTTCTAGCCTACCATCTGTTAGGGCACAGGTATCACTGTGACTGATTTAGATTACCAATTGTCTGTGGTATATAAAGAAACAGAGCTATGTTTTTCACATTGTATCCGTAAGGCTTAACACACCACGCATCTAACCAACTAAGTATTTACTGGGGACTCGAGATAATTAATTTTTAAAAATTACAATTAATAAGTCTGTATTTTTCAAGAATTAAAGATGTTCAGTTCAGTGTGAATTCATAATTTTAGCAAAAGTTTCTTTCAGATTTTTCTGTGGTAAACTAATTATTCTACAACTTCAGTGATGTTCATATGTTTTTGTTGCTAATTCTGATCTGCCAATTTTGTTTTTCTGTAGGATGGTGGTTGCAGTTGCCCAGGTGATGTTGCCAAAGCCTTTGGTAAGTTTTCAAATATAATGTCTCTCTCATATTTGCAAGAGTATGTCTATTGGGAATTGCTTTGTCTGTTGTATTTGTTTTTCTTACAGTAAGTGAATAGAAGAGGTCACAAAGGGGATCCGACTGTCAACATTGACATTTTGGCGGGTTGCAGTTATCAATTAATTAGTACCAATAATGGAAAAAAAGACCAGATTGACATATAGAATTACATAATATTTACAGCATAGAAACAGGCCATTTGGCCCAACTGGTCTGTGCTGGTGTTTATTCTTCACATGAGGCTCCTCCCACTCTGCTTCATCTAACTCTATCAGCATAATCTATTCCTTTGCTCCTCAGGTACTTACCTAGTTTCCCCTTAAATGCATCCAGGCTACTCGTCTCAACTACTCACTGTGGAAGTGAGTTCCATATTCTAACCACTCACAGTGGCATAACATTTCCATTCCCACTCCATTCTGGATCGACCAGTACAGTCTAGCATTGCTCCCTCAACACAAGGAATCTTTGTCTACACCCTGTAGATATTCCAGATAATGTCTTTCTGAATGCCTGACAGCTAATGTGTGTGTGCAGGGCCACTAGCAGAACAGCATTTTGTATTCAGTACAGGATATTGGAAGAGGCAAGAGTGCTTATTTTTCAATGATTGCTGACTACTCCCATCTATGGATACCATGCATCATACTAATCTGGTTCAGAGGCTTCAGCAGAAGTTTCATCTCACAGGGATTGGTTAAGACTGGAATGAAATGATTCAACCAGGATTATTTCTCAATCGTACCAGAAGTTACCCATATTCTAAGGTATAAATTAGAGGAATACCCTGCATTGCAGTAACTTAAGTAGTAAGTAGCAGGGATTTCAAAGAATGTCTTGCCTGGGAAACCTTCTTGCCTTCTTTGAGGAAGTTACAGATTATAGTAGAACTACCTACATTGCTGTTTAAGACTTTCAGAAAGTTTTCAACGATGTTTCAAATGTAAGACTTTTTATTAGTTTAAAAATCATAGCAATGCAGAATGGAACAGGCCTGGATGTCAATGGAGAATTTCCCAGAAATTTTTTTAAAATCTGCCATAGGTTATTTTTTTGCCTGCCCAAAGATTTAACGTTAGAAAGAAAGAACGTGCATTTACGCAGCACCACATCCCAAAGTATTTTTCAGCTAGTGAGTTACTTTTGAAATGTAGTCATTGTTGTTATGTAGGCATAAATTGCAGCCAATTTGTGTACAGCAAGTCTCACCAACAGCAATGAGATGAATAGAGTTAATCTGTTTTGTTTGTGTTGAGTGGTGAATGTTGGCCATGATATCTGGAGAACTAGTCTCTTTGAATAATGACTGAGTTTTTTTTCAACTAGTGGCTGGGGGAAGGTGGTACATATGGGGTTGCACCGTCTAATGGGTAGAGTGAGCATGCCTGGGCCTTTCTCACTTTTGCTTTTAATAAACAAGTCAGGCAATAGGAAAAATCATTGGAGTTGAATGCTATGATGAGAGTGTTAATGGGTCAAATTCCTTTTTTAAAAAATCCCTTATTTTTGTAAAGCTACAAAGTAGCGAAATCAGTAGCACTTTTCACCCCCCCACCCCCACCTCCCCCAGGCAACACTGTCTTTCCAATGAGACCATAAACCAGGGGCCCATTTGCCCTCTCAGGTGGATGTAAAATGTACCATGGGACTATTCGAACAGAAGGGAAGTTCTTCCTGGAATCCTGGCCAATATATAGCTCTCAACCAACATCATAGAAACAGTCTATATGGTCACTGTCAAATTGCTGTTTGTGGGACCTTTCCATATATTACATCAGTGATTGGACTTTGAAAGTACTTCACTGGCTGAAAAGTGCTTTTTGGATGTCCAAAGGCCATGAAAGGCCCCAAACAAATGAAAGTCTTTCTTTCACTAGCTTTACCAAATCATGATTTTGTCATTCATGAGTTATGCAGTCAAGTTGACTAGTGGGCAAAAGACAATGGGGAAAAGGAGAGGGGAAATCTGGTGAGTCACCGTCACCTGTTATATCATTTAGATTTTACTGTACCTTGTAATTTGTACAAATTGGAGTAAATCAGTAAATTTAAGGGGGAAAGGAAATTTCAGTATATAAGAACATAAGAGAATAAGGAATAGGAGCAGGAGTGGATCATACAGCCCCTTGAGCCTGCTCTGCCATTCAATACGCTGATGGCTGATCTTCAGCAACTTCACTTTCTCACCTGCTCCCATTTCCCTTGATTCCCTGAGACACCAAAAATCTATCTCAGCCTTAAATATATCCAACGATGGATCATCCACAACCCTCTGGGGTAGACAATTCCCAAGATTTATAAACCTTTGATTTCTCATCTCAGTCCGAAATGATTGGCCCCTTATCCTGAGACTGTGCCCCCATGTTCTAGATTCCCCAGTCAGGGAAAACTACCTCTGTGTCTACCCTGTCAAGCCCCTTCAGAATCTTGTATGTTTCAATGAGATTACCTCTCATTCTTTTAAACTCCAGAGAATATAGCCCCAATTTACTCAGCCCCTCATTATAGACAACTCTTTCATCCCAGCGACCATCCCAATGAACCTTCGCTGTACCATCATCAATTCAAGTATTTACTTACTTAAATGTGGAGACCAAAACTACGCTCAGTAAGCCAAGTGTGGTCCCACCAAAGCCCTGTACAATTGTAGCAAGACTCATTTTATTCTTGTACTCCAATCCCCTTACAATAAAGGCCAATGTGCTATTTGCCTTCCTAATTGCTTGCTGTACCTGCATGCTAACTTTGTGTTCCATGCACAAGTGTGCCCAATTCCCTCTGAATATCAACATGTACAAGTTTCTTGCCTTATAAAAATATTCTGCTTTTCTGTTATTACTGCCAAAGTGCATACTACTAAAGGGTAATAACCTCACACTTCCCCACATTATACTCCATCTGTCAACTTGTTGTCCACTCACTTAACCTGTCTATATGTCTTTGCAGCCTCTGTGTCCTCCTCACAGCTTGCATTCCTACCTAGCTTTGTATCATCAGTGAACTTATATACATTACTCTCTGCCGCTTCTAAGTCATGAATACAGATTGTACATAGCTGCAGTCCCAACATCGATCCTTGTGGCACTCCACTAGTTACAGCCTGTCAACTTGAAAATGTCTCTGCTTCCTGTCTGTTAACCAATCCTCTATCCATGCTAATATATTACCCCCAACTCCATGAGCCATTATCTGTGTATTAACTTTTTGTGTGGAAACTTGTTGAATGTCTTTTGGAAATCCAAGTATACTACACCTGGTTCCCCTTTACTAGCTACATCCTCAAAAAACTTCAATAAATTTGTGAGACACATAAGAACGTAAGAAATTGGAGCAGGAATAGGCCATTTGGTCCCTCGAGCCTGTTCCGCCATCCAATAAGATCATGGCTTACCTGTGGCCTTAACTCCACTTTCCTGCCTGCCACCAGCAACCCTTCACTATAAGAACCCTTTCGTAAAACCATATTGATTTTGTCTGATCATGCTATTATTTTCTAAGTGCAGTATTAAGACTTCCTTAATAATAGATTCCAGATCTTTCCCGATGACTGATGTCAGGCTAACTGGCCCGTAGTTCCCTTTCTTCTCTCTTCGTCCCTTCTTGAATAACGGTGTTACATTTGCTAACTTCTAATCCACTGGGATCGTTCTAGAATCTAGGGAATTTTGGAAATTCTTAACCTCTGTATCCGCTATCTCTGCAGCTACCTCTTTTAGAACCTTATGATGTAGGCCATCAGGTCCGAGGGATTTGTTGGATTTTAGTCCCTTAAGTTTTTCCAGTACTTCTCCGCTGATATCAATTACCTTAATTTCCTCACTTTTATTAGCTCCTAGGTTACCTTCTATTGTTGGCATGTAACTTGTGTCTTCTACTGTGAGGACAGACACAAAATATTTGTTCAATGTGTCTGCCATTTCCTCATTTCCCATGATAATTTCTCCTATCTCTGCCTCCAAGGGACCAATGTTTACTTTAGCTACTCTCCTTCTTATATACTTGTAAAAGCTCTTATAATCTGTTTTTATATTCCTGGCTAGTTTACCCTCATATTCTATGTTTTCCCTTTTTATCAACTTTTTGGTGCCCTTTGCTATTTCTAAAACACTCCCAATCCTCAGGCTTACTACTATTCTTTGCAACATTATGTGCCTCTTAATCTAATACTATTTTTAACTGCCTTAGTAAGTCATGGATAGATCTTTCTTGCTGAGGTTCTTTTTTTTTAATGGAATGTATTTTTATTGAACATTTTGAATTGTTTCTTTAAATGTTTCTTGCTGTTTATTTACCGCAATAACTTTTTATTCTATTTACCCAATCAACCATAGCCAGTACTCCCCTCATACCTAAGTAATTGGCTTTTTTTAAGTTTAAGATTAATGTTTAGGACTGGAGTATGTCACTTTAAAACTTAGTATGAAACTAATTTGTATTCTGATCACTTTTTCCAAGTTCATCTTTTGCTATGAGATTACTAATTAACCCTGCCTCATTTACTAGATCTAAAATAGCTTTATCCCTTGTTGGTTCCACAATGTATTGCTCCAGGAAACTCTTCCTGAAAAAGATTAATTGCTAGAAAAGGGCAGTTAATAATTTCAGGATATTTACAAGGCATCATTTAACATCAACCGTAATTCTGCCAAAAAGGATTATTTTTTTATTCATTTTTGGGATGTGAGTGTCGCAGACAAGGTTAGCATTTATTGCCAATACCTAATTGTCCTTGAGAACATAGAAACATAGAAAATAGGAGCAGGAGGCGGCCATTTGGCCCTTCGAGCCTGCTCCGCCATTCATTATGAACATGGCTAATCATCCAACTCAGTAGCCTGTTCCGGCTTTCACCCCAATCCCTTTGATCCCTTTAGACCCAAGAGCTATATCTAACTCCTTTTTGAAAACATTCAATGTTTTGGCCTCAACTGCTTTCTGTGGTAACGAATTCCACAGGCTTACCACTCTCTGGGTGAAGAAATTTCTCATCTCAGTCCTGAAAGGTTTACCTGAAAGGTGAGCCACCTTCTTGAAATGCTGCAGTCCATGTGATGTAGGTACACCCACAGTGCTGTTTGGGAGGGAGTTCTGGGATTGTGACCCAGTGACAGTGAAGGAGTGGCAATATATTTCCAAGTAAGGATGGTGTGTGACTTGGAGTGAAACTTGCAGGTGGTGGTGTTCCCATGCTTCTGCTACCCTCGCTCTTCAGTAGCGGTTACAGTTTGGAAGGTGCTGTCAAAGGAGACTTGCAAGTTGCTGCTTATAGCTGGTCCACACTGCTGCCACTGTGTGCCAAGTGGTGGAGGGAGTGAATGTTTAATGTGGTGGATAGGGTGCTGATCAAGTAGGCTGTTTTGTCCTGGATGGTGTTGATCTTCTTGAGTGTTGTTGGAGTTGTACTCATCCGGGCAAGTGAAGAGTATTCCATCACACTCCTTATTTGTAGATTGTGGACAGGCTTTGGGGAGTCAGCTGATGAGTTACTGCCACAGAATTCCAAGCTTGTGCCATGTTCTTGTGGCCACAGTATTTATATGGCTGGTTCACTAATGTCCTTTAGGAAGGAAATCTGTTGTCCTTACCTGGTCTGGCCTACATGTGACTCCAGACCCACAGCAATGTGGTTGACTCTTAAATGCCCTCCGAAATGGCCTCGCAAGCCACTCAGTTGTATCTAACCGCTACAAAGTCAATAAAACAGAATGAAACCAGACGGACCACCCAGCATTGACCTAGGTACCGGAAACGACAACGGCAAACCCAGCCCTGTCGACCCTGCAAAGTCCTCCTTACTAACATCTGGGGGCTTGTGCCAAAGTTGGGAGAGCTGTCCTACAGACTAGTCAAGCAACAGCCTGACACAGTCATACTCACAGAATCATACCTTACAGACAATGTCCCAGACACTGCCATCACCATCCCCGGGTATGTCCTGTCCCACCGGCAGTACAGACCCAGCAGAGGTGGTGGCACAGTGGTATACAGTCGGGAGGGAGTTGCCCTGGGAGTCCTCAACAACGATTGCGGACTCCATGAAGTCTCATAGCATCAGGTCAAACATAGGCAAGGAAACCTCCTGCTGATTACCACCTACTGCCCTCCCTCAGCTGATGAATCAGTACTCCTCCATGTTGATCACCACTTGGCAAAACAGCCTACTTGAAGCACTGAGGGTGACAAGGGCGCAGAATGTACTTTGGGTGGGGGACTTCAATGTGCATCACCAAGAGTGGCTCGGTAGCACCACTACTGACCTGGCCGAGTCCTAAAGGACATAGCTGCTAGGCTGGGTATGTGCCAGGTGGTGAGGGAACCAACAAGAGGGAAAAACATACTTGACCTCATCCTCACCAGTTTGCCTGCCGTTGATGCATCTGTCCATGACAGTATTGGTAGGAGTGACCAACCCCCCCCCCCCCCAGTCCTTGTGGAGACGAAGTCCCGCAAACACAGTGAGGGTACCCTCCAATGTGTTGTGTGGCACTACCACCATGCTAAATGGGATAGATTTCAAACCGATCTAGCAATGCAAAACTGGGCATCCATAAGAACAAGAAACAGGAGTAGGCAATACAGCCCCTCGAGCCTGCTCCGCCATTCAGTACGATCATGGCTGATCTCATCTCGGCCTCAACTCCACTTTCCTGCCCATTCTCCATAACCCTTCAACCCATTACTAATTAAAAATCTGTCTATCTCCTCAAATTTACTCAATGATCCCAGAATCCACCAAATTCTGGGGTAATGAATTCCACAGACTCACGACCGTTTGAGAGAAGTAATTTCTCCTCATCTCTGTTTTAAATCTGCTACCCTTTATCCAAAAACTATGACCTCTCGTTCTAGATTACCCCACCAGAGGAAACATCCTCTCCACATCTACTTTGTCAATCCCCTTAATCATCTTACATACCTCAATTAGATCTCCTCTCATTCTTCTAAACTCTAGAGAGTAAAGGCCTTAACTGCTCAACCTCTCTTCATAAGACAAGGGCGGCACAGTGGTTAGCACCGCAGCCTCACAGTTCCAGCGACCCAGGTTCAATTCTGGGTACTGCCTGTGCGTAGTTTGCAAGTTCTCCCTGTGACTGCGTGGGTTTCTGCCGGGTGATCCGGTTTCCTACCACAGCCAAAGACCTGCAGGTTGATAGGTAAATTGCCCCTAGTGTAGGTAGGAGAATGGTGGGGATGTGGTAGGGAATATGGGATTAATGTAGGATTAGTATAAATGGGTGGTTGTTGGTCGGCACAGACTCAGTGGGCCGAAGGGCCTGTTTCAGTGCTGTATCACTCTATGACAAACCCCTCATCTCTGGAATCAATCTAGTGAACCTCCTTTGAACTGCCTCCAATGCAACTACATCCCTCCTCAAGTAAGGGGACCATGAGGTGCTGTGGACATCAGCAGCAGCAGAATTGTACTCAACCACAATCTGTAACCTCATGGCCTAGCATATTCCCCACTCTACCATTACCATCAAGCCAGGAGACCAACCTTGGTTCACTGAAGAGTACAGGAGGGCATGCCAAGAGCATCACCAGGCATACCTCAAAATGAGGTGTCAACCTGGTGAAGCTATAATACAGGACTACTTGCGTGCCAAACTGTGTAAGCAGCATGCGACAGACAGATCTAAGTGATCCTACAACCAACGGACCAGATCTAAGCTCTGCAGTCCTGTCATATCCAGCCGTGAATGGTGGTGGACAATTAAACAACTAACTGCAGGAATAAAAGCAAAGTACTGCGGATGCTGGAAATCTGAAATAAAAACAGAAAGTGCTGGAAAAACTCAGCAAGTCTGGCAGCATCTGTGGAGAGAGAAGCAGAGTTAACATTTCAGGTCAGTGACCCTTCTTCAGAACTGGCAGATATAAGATTTTAAGCAAGTAAAGCAGGGGTGGGGCAAGAGATAACAAAAGAGGTGTTGATAGGACAAGGTCACAGAGAATAACTGACCAGAAGGTCATGGAGCAAAGGCAAATGATATGTTAATGGTTTGCTGAAAGACAAAGCATTAGTACAGATAGGGTGTTAATGGACTGAAAACTAAACAGCCACAAGCACAAACGTGAAAAAAACAGTGGGTAGGCACAGTAGAAACAAACTGAACAAACTAAAATAAAATAAACACAAAAAAAAAGAAAAAATAACGAAAGATAAAAGTAAAATGGGGGGCCCCGTGATGCTCTGAAATTATTGAAGTCAATGTTCAGTCCGGCAGGCTGTAGTCTGCCTAATCGGTAAATGACATGCTGTTCCTCGAGCATGTGTTGATGTTCACTGGAACACTGTAGTATTCCCAGGACAGAGATGTGAACATGAGAGCAGGGGGGAGTGTTGAAATGGCAAGCAACCGGAAGCTCGGGGTCATGCTTTTGGACTGAGCGGAGATGTTCCGCAAAGCGGTCACCCAGTCTGCGTTTGGTCTCCCCAGTGTAGAGGAGACCACACTGTGAGCAGTGAATACAGTATACTAAATTGAAAGTAGTACAATTAAATC
Organism: Heterodontus francisci; assembly: GCF_036365525.1. Taxonomy (NCBI): domain Eukaryota; kingdom Metazoa; phylum Chordata; class Chondrichthyes; order Heterodontiformes; family Heterodontidae; genus Heterodontus; species Heterodontus francisci. Next base: position 46,004,150 of record NC_090372.1, read on the forward strand.
GCTGCTTCACCTGAAACGAGTGGGGCCTTGGATAATGAGGAGAGAAGAGGTAAATGGGCAGGTATTACACCTCCTGCGATTGCAGGGGAAGGTGCCGTGGGAAGGGGACAAGGTGGTGGGGGTAATGGAGGAGTGGACCAGGGTGTCGCGGAGGGAACGATTCCTTCGGAATGCTGACATGGGAAGGGAGGGGAAGATGCCTTTGGTGGTGGCATCACGCTGGAGGTGGTGAAATGGCAGAGGATGATCCTTTAACTATGGAGACTGATGGGGTGGAAAGTGAGGACAAGGGGAACCCTGTCATGGTTCTGGAGGAGGAGGCTCCACAAATATCCCCATCGTCAATCATGGGCAAGCCCAGCAGATCAGTGTAAAAGATAAGGCTGAAGCATTTGCAACAATCTTCAGCCAGAAGTGCCGAGTTGATGATCCATCTCTGCCTCCTCCTGAAGTCCCCAGCATCACAGATGGCAGACTTCAGCCAATTTGATTCACTCCGCATGATATCAAGAAACAACTGAAGGCACTGGATACTGCAAAGGCTATGGGCCTGACAATATTCCGGCAATAGTACTGAAGACCTGTGCTCCAGAACTTGCTGCGCCCCTTGCCAACCTATTCCAGTACAGCTACAACACTGGCATCAACCTGGCAATGTGGAAAATTGCCCAGGTATGTTCTGTACACAAAGAGCAGGACAAGTCCAACCCGGCCCAATTACTGCCCCATCAGTCTACTCTCAATCATCAGTAAAGTGATGGAAGGTGTTATCGACAGTACTATCAAGCGGCACTTGCTTAGCAATAACCCTGCTCAGTGACGCTCAGTTTGGGTTCCAGCAGGGCCACTCAGCTCCTGACCTCATTACAGCCTAGGTTCAAACATAGACAAAAGAGGTGAACTCAAGAGGCGAGGTGAGAGTGACCGCCCTTGACATCAAGGCAGCATTTGACCGAGTATGGCATCAAGGAGCCCTAGCAAAACTGGAGTCAATGGGAATCGGAGAAAACTCTCCACTGGTTGGAGTCATACCTAGCGCAAAGGAAGATGGTTGTGGTTGTTGGAGGTCAATCATCTCAGCCCCAGGACATAACAGCAGGAGTTCCTCAGGGTAGTATCCCAGGTCCAACCATCTTCAGCTGCTTCATCAATGACCTTCCTTCAATCATAAGGTCAGAAGTGGGGATGCTTGCTGATGATTGCACAATGTTCAGCACCATTCGCGATCCCTCAGATACTGAAGCAGTCCGTGTAGAAATGCAGCAAGACCTGGACAATATCCAGGCTTGGGCTGATAAGTGGCAAGTAACATTCGTGCCACACAAGTGCCAGGCATGACCATCTGCAACAAGAGAGAATCTAAACATCTCCCCTTGACATTCAATGGCATTCTGATCGTTGAATCCCCCACTATCAACATCCTAGGGGTTACCATTGACCAGAAACTGAACTGGAGTAGCCATATAAATACCGTGGCTACAAGAGCAGGTCAGAGGCTAGGAATCCTGCAGCAAGTAACTCACCTCCTTACTCCCCAAAGCCTGTCCACCATCTAAAAGGCACAACTCAGCAGTGTGATGGAATACTCTCCACTTGCCTAAATGAGTGCAGCTCCAACAACACTCAAGAAGCTCGACAGCATCCAGGATAATGCAGCCCGCTTGATTGGCACCCCATCTACAAACATTCACTCCCTCCATCACCGACGCAGAGTGGCAGCAGTGTGTACCATCTACAAGATGCACTGCAGCAATGCACCAAGACTCCTTAGACAGCACCTTCCAAACCCACGACCTCTACCAACTAGAAGGACAAGGGCAGCAAATGCATGGGAACACCACCACCTGCAAGTTTCCGTCCAAGTCACACACCATCCTGACTTGGAACTATATCGCCGTTCCTTCACATTCGCTAGGTCAAAATCTTGGAACTCCCTTCCTAACTGCACTGTGGGTGTACCTACCTCACATGGACTGCAGCAACTCAAGAAGGCAGCACACCATCACCTTCTCTAGGGCAATTAGTGCTGGGCAACAAATGCTGGCCTGGCCAGCGTTGCCCACATCCCATGAATGAATTTTTAAAAATTCCTGGTCAATGGTAACTCCCAGGATGTTGATGGTGGGGGCATTCAGCGATGGTAATGCCGTTGAATATCAAGGGGAGATAGTTAGATTCTCTCTTTTTGTAGATGGTCATTGCTTGGCACTTGGATGGCACAAATGTTACTTGCCGCTCGCCAGCCCAAGCCTGAATGTTGTCCAGGTCTTGCTGCATGCAGGCACTGACTGCTTCAGTATCTGAGGAGTTGCCTATGGTATTGAACACTGTGCAATCATCAGTGAACATCCCCACTCCTGACCTTCTGTTGGAGGGAAGGTTATTGATGAAGCAGCTTAGGACACTACCCTGAAGAACTCCTGCAATGACATCCTTGGCTGAGGTGAATGGCCTCCAACAACCACAACCACCTTCATTTGTGCTAGGTATGACCCCAACCAGTGGAGATTTTTCCCCCAATTCCCATTGACTTAAATTTTGGTAAGCTCCTTGATGCCACACTCTGCCAAATGCTGCCTTCATGTCAATGGCAGACACTCTCACTTTACCTCTGGAATTCAGCTCTTTTGTCCATATTGGACCAATGCTGTAATGAGGTCTAGAGCCCAGTGGCCCTGGTGGAACCCAAACTGAGCATCGTCAAGCAGGTTTATGCTGAGTAAATGCTGCTTGACAGCATTGTTGATGACATCTTCCATCACTTTGCCGATGATTGAAAGTAGACTGATGGAATGGGAATTAGCCGGATTGGATTTGTCCTGCTTTTTGTGGACAGGACATGGTTGCACAATTTTCCATTTTGTTGGGTAGATGCCACTGTTGTAGCTGTACTGGAACAGCTTGGCTAGAGGTGCGGCTAGTTTTGGAGCACAAGTCTTCAGTATTACAGCCGGGATGTTGTCAGGGCCCGAGCCTTTGCTGTATCTAGTGCCATTCCTTGCTGTCATATGGACAGAATCAAATTGTCTGAAGACTGGCATCTGTGATGCTGAGGACCTCAGGAGGAGGCTGAGATGGATCATCCACTTGGCACTTCTGGCTGAAGATGATTGCAAATGTTTCAGCCTATCCTTTGCACTGATATGCTGGGCTCTGCCATCTTTGAGGGTGGGGATGTTTGTGGAGCCTCCTCCTCCTATTAGTCGTTGAATTACCCACCACCATTCACAACTGGATGTGGCAGGACTTCAGAATGCAAAAAGGGTTGGAGTGAACGTACAAGAAAGTAACACAATCAGTGGACTCCAATGACATCAGAATTTGCAACAGTGAAGCGCAAGCATTTTTATTCGTCATTTCGAGCCGAAGGTTAACATAGTACCAACAGTCCTCCAATACTTAACCACTATTTTTGATAATATAAATGGATTTTTTAAGCCATTGCTGTTAATGTTGCTTCTGATGACAAAAACTGCCAAAAGACCAGTTTGCTAATAAAAAAAAAATACAGAATCACACAGTTCTTGATTTAGTATGAGATTACAAAGGAATTGATCTATCTTTGCACTATATTGAAGTGTTAGGCAATCAATTGAAAAAAGAACTAATAATTCGATGAGTAATTTATTTCACGAACACTTAGAAAAACTTTATGTTTACATGTCGGGCTGAATTTTTGCCACGAAGGCAGGAAACAGGAGCTGGGTTTGTTCTTGGGTCAGAAACCTGCCTCTGGTGGGTAACTGATTAAATTTAAGATTTCTATGTGGTTAAGACCTTAATTGGTATGGAGATGAGTTTTCTGTCCAATTGGATCCCATGGAGGCAGGAATGGAGGTGGGTCAGATAAAGCGTGGGAGGGATTTAGACTCCCTATAGCATTCATCACTGAGACTGCTGGCTGTCTGAGAGAGAGCGATCTGTTGATTGTGCCAAAGCCTTCCAAAGCACCAGAGGGAAGCGGCACAGTGGTGCAGTGGTTAGCACCGCAGCCTCACAGCTCCAGCGACCCGGGTTCAGTTCTGGGTACTGCCTGTGCGGAGTTTGCAAGTTCTCCCTGTGTCTGCGTGGGTTTCTGCTGGGTGCTCTGGTTTCCTCCCACCTCCAAAGACTTGCAGGTTGGTAGGTAAATTGGCCATTGTAAATTGCCCCTAGTGTAGGTAGGTGGTAGGAGAATGGTGGGGATGTGGTAGAGAATATGGGGTTAATGTAGGATTAGTATAAATGGGTGGTTGTTGGTCGGCACAGTCTCGGTGGGCCGAAGGGCCTGTTTCAGTGCTGTATCTCTAAAATAAAAAAAAATAAAATGTCAAAGGAGAGCCAGAGGCCTGGCGCCCGTGGCAGGGCTGCCCTTCGCTTCATCGATGCCGACGTAGATCTAATGCTGGAGGGCGGAGGTCCTCTTCCCAGAGGGTGGCAGGAGGAGGCCACCTTGTCATGCAGCAGGGGCATCTCTCTGTTCAGCGTCATCTCCCTCCTCCTCCTCTCTCTCTCCTCCCCCGATGAGTTACCTCCTTCCGAAGCCTCACCATCCTCAAGGTCCACAGCTTTCTGGAGTGCCTATTATGGAGAGTGCAGCAGACCATCACACTGACCAAGACCCTTGCAGGAGTGTATTGGGGGTCGACACCCGACCAGTCCAGGCATGGGAATCACATTTCCAGGAGCCCGATAGCCTGCGCAGTGGTGGTCCTAATGAGCAGGTGGCATTGCTTGCATCATCTCTGTGCCTCTCTGTGGAGCTCCCACAGAGGGATGAGTACCCATCTCTTCAAGGGATGGCCCTTATCCTCTAGGATCCATCTACACACTTTGGGGGTTGGAGTGAAGATCTGAGGCAGCCTGGACTGCAGGAGGATGAAGGAGTCGTGGCAGCTGCCATGGAAGTGATCACATACATGGAGGAAGCTCTTGCTGTGGTCGCAGAATAATTGAACATTGCAGGAGTGGCCGCCCTTCCTGTTGCTGAATCTAAGTGGCTAATCATTGGATGCCTTGATGGCCACGTGGGTACAATTGATGATGCCCTGCACCCGGGGGAATCTAGCTTTGGAAGCAAAACTCAATGCCTGCCAGGCTGCGTCTGTCATGAAATGAGTGTACTGTCCAGCTCTGATAAAGAAGGCATCAGTGATCTGCGAAATGCAGTGGTGCGCAGTCACTTGCAACATGTCACTAAGTTCCACAGCTGAAGCGATGAAGTTCAACGCCACAGTGACTGACAGCTACTGGCAGGACATGGCATGCAATGCTGTGAGGTCCGAGGTCTTCGAGGACATTACAGATGTCGGTGACCATCTGCTTGGAGAGTCGCAGTCTCCTGCAACACTGGATTTTGCTCAACTCCAGGTGGTTTCATCTTTGGCGGTAGATCTTGTGGTAAGTTTGTGGCCTCTGTTGCCTTCATGCCCCGCTTTCCTCTCCCGTGCCCTCTTGCTGCTCAGGGTTCCACCTTTCCTATGTCTTGTGTTGCCCCTCATTGCCCCGGGTCCAAAATCTGACAGTTGTGCCCCCATTGCCAGTTGCAGCCATCCTTGTGCTCAGGTGGCTACCCAGTTGTCCTTGGCAGCCTTGCCCCCTGCTTTTCTGCCCCTGCAATGCCAGGGGGTTATCCCATTCAGTGCCTGGGCACTGAGTGCCCACTTTCCATGCTACCTGCACAGCACCAAGGGCACCTCCTTACCAAATGTCAAGTCCTCCTTTGCCCTGCTAACCCTCTTATGGGACCGGGATAATGCCCTGGGGCAGCCATGACTGGCTGTCCACTCTGTTAACAGCCTCCCTTTAGCTGATGTGCAACAGAGACCTCCTGAAACTCATGCGCTCCCTTCAGAATTCCACCCCACGCCTCCGACAAGCTCTTAATTAGCCTTTTAAATACTTCAGTTGGCCACAATGGGGAGGAGAGCAGGATCGCTGTCCCACCCTACCCCCGCTTGGTTAATTTGCCAATGCTGAGAATGCCATCCTGAAACTGGCATACCGACTGGCGCCGGTATTTTCAAGACACCCCACCACCTCTGTTCCCACCTTCAGTGGAGGGCCCGAAAATTCAGCATCCTTTCGTCCTAAGATCATAATGTTTCCAAACAATCCCAAAAATAAATACACTTTACAATAAAAAAGACATATTGAAATAGAAAGAAAATGTGGACCAAGCTGAAATAACAAAAGGTTCGAATAAACCACACCATATTCTGGCAGTAAATAAAGTGGTGTTGAGGATGCAGGAGTGGCTGAAGAATAGTAGGGTTAAATAGCTGGCAAAGTGTAGCTAGCAGTCTATTCCAGTGTTGAAAGTGGTTCTGTTTTTTTTTTGTTAAAATATTTTTAAAGAAATTTATAGTTAAACTGAACAAATGCTGGACCAGTTTCTTTTTTTAAAAAAGAGCCATCAAGGGGGCACTGAAGGAACTGGATTGGCAACAATATTACTGGTTGTCACATGACTCAAATTAAAGATAGAACGGAAACCCTGGTAACAGGGACAGAGAAGTGACAAGCGTCTCTTGATTGGACAAGCCCAGTAGCAGCAGAGTGCACCTGGGATGGGCAGAAAACTCTCAAGCTTTTTGGTTGTGGGTCAGTGTGTGTGTTTTACCTTCTGGAATGAGTGACTGATAGTCAAGTCTGCTGAAGAAGTGTAAAAAGGAAAGATGACAACCCAGCTCGCTTTCTAGCATCTCTGAAGGACTCTGAGAAGTCCACTGTGTCAATTCATCTTGTTTCCTATCTTTGAAAAAAGCCTGCTAAATTAATTTTCAATGCCACCTGAAAAGAACTGTTCTAAAAGATCTCAGTGACCTGTCTGTGTGTACTCAGAAGTTAGACTGTATAGCTGTTTTGTAACAACATCTCATCTGCAATTTTTTTTTTAAATTCCCTTTTTTTTCTGTTAACTGGTGTATGTATGCGTGTCTGTGTGTGAGGGGCTAAAGTAAAAAGGGAACTTTAAAATTTAATGTTGGGACTTTAAAATTTTAATCTTTTGTGTTTATACTTTACTAGTTAAGACTTGTTCTATAATAAACTGTTAATTTTGTTGTTCATTAAAGAAACCTGGTTAGTGTGTTCTATTCTGGGAGAAATAGAGTATATGTTGTGACCTGTGGAGAAGTGGGACAATAATAAACAGTGCACTCCTCCCGCCTCAGTCATAACAGTAGCTAGCAGTCTATCCCAGTGTTGAGCCCTCTCTTTGTTCCCCATATGTATAAATGATTTGGATATGGACATGAACTATCCAAATGTACTGAAGAAATCAAGAGATTGCAAGGCAACAGTTTAGAGGAGTGGGTAGATATGTGGGAGAAACAGCTGAATACAGGAAAGGAGTTTGTGAATTAAAATGTACCATGAATACGGAAATTTTTGATGGAGGATCCGATCTGGGGATTGCAGATTCCCAGAACTTTAAAAACAGTATTGCAGATGGAAAAGGCCATAAAAAGGTAAATGGGTTTTATATAAAGGGGGACTTAATTTAAAAGCAAAGAGGTGGTGTTAGTCCTCTTCAAAATATTAATTAGACCACAGTTGGAGTACTGTTATGCAGTTTTGCAGCCTCCAATACTGAAAAGATATTGTAGACATGTAAAAGGTGCAGTGTTGATTTAATATGATGGTACCAGGGATAAGATGATATAGTTATAATGAGACAGTAAACATTAAGGCTGTATTCACTTTAGCAGTGAACATTAATGAGTGATCGAACAGAAGTATTGAAAGACTTTAAGTAGAGAGATAGTGAAAAGTTATTTCAAGTCAGTGAATTGTTAATATAGGGCAAAAAGGAAATGCCGTGCATTAATAGAACTGGTCTTTGAAGCCAAGCCTGATGGAATTAAACACTTGTAAAGGAAACAGATTGAAGAGCATGTGGGAAACAAAGTAGGAGTTAGAGTAGATAGTCCCCATGTGACACCAGCATTGGCACAGACATTGGCATGATGGACCAAATGGCCTCCTCCTATGATTCTGTAATAAACTCCTTTCTCTGGTCACTGCTTCCATCTGTGGCAAATGTCAGAAGCTGAGCCACATTGTTTGCAACCTTGGTGTTGTGTTTGACCCCAAAATGAGCTTCTGACTACATGGCTGCTCCATCACCAAGACTGCATACTTACACCTCTGTAGCATTGCTTGACTTCAATCCTGGCTCAGCTTATCTGCTGCTGAAATCCTCATCCATACCTTTGTTATCTTGGATCTTGGCTAATCCAATGGTCTCCTGACTAGCCATTTTCCACCCTACCTAAACTTGTGCTTGTCCAAAACTCTGCTGTCCGTATATTAATTGTTCCAAGTCTCGCTCAGCCATCACCCCCTGTGCTTATTGATACACTGGCTGCCAGTCTGACTACACCTCAATTTTAACATCATCATCCCTGTTTTCCAATACCTCCATGGTTTCACCCCACCCCCCCCCCCCCCCAATCTCTGTAACCTCCTGCACCCCTACAAGCTTTTGAGATTTCTGTGCTCCTCCAAATCTGGCCTATTCCACATTCCCAATTTTAATCATTCCTCCATTGGTGGCCATGCTTTCAGCTGTCTTTGCTGTAAAGTCTGGAATTCCCTCCCTAAACCTCTCTGCTTCTGTACATCTCTCTCTTCCCCCTTTAAGTTTGCTCCTTTGGTGCCCAAAGTCTGTCCACAATTTATAAGGCACGAGTCAGAAATATGATGGAATGAGTGCCCCTTCAACAACATTCAAGAAGCTCGACACCATTCAGGACAAAGCAGCCCGTTTGATTGGCACTTCATCTACTACCTTCAACCTTCACTTCCTTCACCACTGATGCACAGTAGCAGCAGTGTGTACCATCGACAAAATGTACTGCAGCAACCTAACAAGCCCCCTTTGACTGCACCTTCCAAACCCATGACCTCTACCATCCAGGAGGACAAGGGCAGCAGACACATGGGAACACCACCTGCAAATTCCCCTCCAAGCCACACACCATCCTGACTTGGAACTGCGTCACTGTTCCTTCACTGTTGCTGGATCAAAAACCTGAAACTCACTAACTGCATTGTGAGTGTACCAGATGGACCACAGCGTTTCAAGAAGGCACCACCACCTTCTCAAGGGCAGTTAGGGATGGGCAACAAATGCTGGCCTAGCCAACGACGCTCACATCCCACGAACGAACAAACAAAACGACCAAGCTTAGGATCATCTGTTCTGGTATCTCCTTCTATGGTTCAGTGTCAACATTTTAAAAAATTGATATTGCCCTTGTTAAGCAACTCGGGACGCTTTGCTATGTTAAAGGAGCCGTACAACTGCACAGTGGTGTAAAATCAGAGACAACATAAAATGCTGCACTTCAAAAATCATGTAGATAAGAAAATTGTGCCCAAATCTGAATATTTAATGTTACGGAGAATTAAAGTATCAAAGTTGCAGACATTTCATAGATAGCAAAATACTTGAATTTCGAAATTTGAATGTACCTGATTTCTGGTGCCACTGGAGGGTGCTGCTGTACAAAACCTCACAGGGCTCAATATAACATCTTCATCCACTATCACAGTGAACCTTGTGAATTAAACAAATCATTTATTACAGTATGAATAAAAGCATGTTACAAAAAGCTCCAAATAAAATATAAAGTGCTAACTGCAAAAAAAGTACCTTTAAGGAGCATGATGCTACAGCACCTTAGTACACTGTTTGTACCACAGAATGACAACAAACAGTTTCCCTATGTGCACAGGGCTCTCAGCATCAGGCAGAGAATCCATTTTCTAGTGGGTTTTTACTGCTTGCACCTGGAGCCTGATGACTGGGGTTTGGTGGCCTTCTTGACAGCATTACTTTGCAGGTTTTCAAGTTGGAAAACGTTCTTTAACAAGAGGACCACGTGAAGGTTGCTGTCTCCAAATCACCCCCCCCCCCCACCTCTTGATGGCGCACCTCCTGGTTGACTGCTAACATTACCTACTGCAACCTGGTAACTGACCCGAGCGGTGAAATCCCAGGTTTCAACATCCCACTGAAAATCTGACAACCCTCAACCGCTTGAGGACAGACCAGGGAATATGTGGCCACTTGCTGCACAAGTGGAACATGAGGACCAGCCCAAACTGTGACTGTGGCCATCCAAGTCAGACCATCGCCCACATATTGAACTCTTGCCCTGAGAGCTCCATTCCTGGTGGCATCACAACCATCACCTTGCATCAGCTGAAGCCATTGAATGGTCTGTTAACCTCAACATCGAACTATAATTGCTTTCCCAGCCATACGAATATATAGTGTCAGCAGGGGCATTGGGAGAGGGTTGGGAAGGGAAGAAAGTCAGTGGGGTTGTCAACACATCTAGAATTCTGTCCAGAGACCTAGAAAAATAAATGATGTAACTTTTTTTTTTAAAAGAACATTTATTAGGTTAGCAGATAGCTATTGCTGGTGGGGATTCAGTTTACAGCAAGGGCTCCCACTGTGAGCTGTAGGTCACATGCACATTTAATTTTGTTTACTTTTTAATAACATAAGGTGAACAGAAAGAGACTGTGTGGAATCTGCAGAGCAGTGTAATTTTAATTACTTCCTGCCAGGATGTGGGCAGCGTTGGCAAGGCCACATTTATTGCCCATCCCTAATTTCCCCCGAGATGTGCAGCCACTGTGGTGATGGTGCTCCCACATTGGTGTTAGATGGGGAATACCAGGATGTCAGCTGGTATTAAAAGCTACCATGTTACTGAGTCACTCTCTTGCACTGATTTCAGGGGCTGGAGCTGATTTTGTGATGCTGGGAGGGATGTTTGCAGGTCACGATCAGTGTGCTGGAGAAATCATTGAGAAGAATGGCAAGAAGATGAAACTCTTCTATGGAATGAGCTCTGATACAGCCATGAAGAAGCACATTGGAGGTGTGGCAGAATACAGGTAATGGGACTAAGAATATCATTGCAATGTTCATAAACAATTGATATTTTTTCTTAAAGAGGTATGATCATCTTGAAGTGTTTTATTTATGTGGCACCAGCTCCAGTAACTTAGTACAGAATGACTACATGGAACTGGGTTCTGAATTAACTAGGGAGAAGGTACTAGCCCTGTCCTTATTCCTTCACTAACACCAATTACATTCATCTCAGCCAGAACTAAATGTATTGTTGCTTCCTTAACTACCTCCACCTGATGGACATTAGTGCTGTTATACATTGTAGTTTTAAAATGAAGTCCCTCCTTTCCTTCAAAAGATGCATGCTTTTTTAAAAAAAACCTTAACTGCCAAACATGGAGACTGGACCAATATTTGCAACATACCTTTTAACTTTCAGCTCATTAACAAGATGTACACTTGTGCAGGTGTGCATTTAACACTAAACTTAGAGAATAAACTGTAACCATAAATAATATAATCCTTGCAAACACAGATTTACTGAGTCCTATAATGACAATACTGACACAAGACTTGAGAATTATGGCATTTTGTTTACCACACAATCCTCAGATGCAGCAAGTCTCCTATTCCTAAGCTGTTTTTACATTGCTCTAAGGCTATATTAGTGTTACTGGCACCTGACACACAGGCTAGCCATTGGTATGACCTGGCGAATTATAAGTGATTTTCCAGCTACTAATCTTAGCACATCTGGTAACAATGCTTTGGTTGTTTCTAATGGCACAGCACTGCCAAAACAAGAGAGCAATATAAAAGGTGGTGCCAGGCAGATTCTGTTGAATTGGATGCAGTCTCCCCAGACTGTTGGTTCCTCATTCTCGGCTAAGTCAACTTTATTCTCATCAGGCTTCACTTTCTTGCAATGAGACATATCCTTGTGAATTTCTGCTATCTCATTCTGAAGTGATATCTCTTTGTACATGAAGCGCCAAGAGGAGAGCGGCAGCAGCCAGTCAGGGCAAGAAGGGCCCACCTACGCCAGAGTGCGTACCGGATTTGCCTCAGCTACCTCCAAATGTCCGAGCGGCAGTGTTAGCAATGACTGCGGCTCTCCAGGGAGGCCGTCACCAACTTTTGCGCTATGCTGCAGGATGAGCTGCGACCCATGGGCTCAATGCCTGTGGCTCTGAAGATCACTGTGGCACTCAACCTCTCTGCATCTGGTTCTTTCCAGGGATCCATTGGGCACATGTGCAGGGTCTCCCAGGCAGCGGTCCACTGCTGCAGTAAGGTGGTGATCAGTTCCTTGTTCAAGAGGGCTGGCGACTATGTGCACGACCGGACCCACCCTGACAGTCAAGCTGCGAGGACCATCGACTTCGGGGCCATCGCTGGATTCCCCCAGGTGCAAGGTGTCATTAACTGCCCGCACGTGGCCATCAAGGCTCTAACGGTCCTGCCAGCCCTCTTCATCAACAGGAAGGGCTTCCATTCCATCAATGTTCAACTGATCTACCGCCACCGAAAACGTTTCCTGCAGGTGTGTGCCCACTTCCCGGGACGTAGCCACGATCCCTACGTACTTTGGCAGTCTGAGGTGCCAGAGCCTTTCAAGCCCCGCCTCCCCCATCCCCACTCTCCTTCAGGGATGGATTCTCGGGGATAAGGGCTACCCATTGAACACTTGGCTACTAACGCCTGTGAGGAATTCCTGCACTGCAGTAGAGAAGTACAACACTTGTATCACAACTCCACCCGAAGAACCATCGAGCAGGCCATTGGGCTGAAGATGATGCTCCGGTGCCTTGATTGATCAGGTGGAGCCCTGCAGTATGCCCCTGCGAGGGTTTTGTGCATCGTGGTGGTCTGTCGTGATCTGCACAATCTAGCACAGTGTGGGGGGGCGGGGGGCGCAGGGGGGTCAGCCTTGCATGAAGAGGACATAATTGATTGCCAGTCCTCATCTGATGAGGATGTGGAGGTGGATAATGAGCAGGCACCACTGGATATTGATTCTCTTGCACCAGAGACTGGGGCCATTGAGAGATGCACAAGGGTGGCAAGATACAATGTCATACATACCAGGTTCATGCCACCATGATGGCCCCTCAAAGTGGACTCAATAAAGACTCACCTCACTGTATTCCACCTGTCACCTCCACTCTATCTCGATTCCATTCCTCGTGCCCAGCTGCATCATGCCCTCTGGCACATCTGAGATACCAAATGCAGCTTCTGCCTACACTGGCAGCCCATTGAGGGGGCAAGGGTGAAGGCAGCATCTTACATTTCAGGCATGAAAGAAAGAGAATTTCACAACAATGAATGTAAACTTTATGAAAAAAGTGCAGAGAACAATATAAAAGGCAAATTTAATACACCTGTAAATCCCCAATCTGTCTAGATGCTCTTTATATGTTTACGAGTGCTTCTTCAAGGTGTGACCCTGCTGCCAGCAGCTGGGCTGGAGACAGGCCTGGGATGACTTTGGCGGCCGTTCACTGGGTGCCCAAAGCCCCGGCTGGCTGAAGCCCCCGGTTGCCGCAAAGGTGCAGGACTCTCCTCAGTCGTCGCGGCTACTGGAGCTAGGCTTACTGGCGGAGGGACTGAGGAGCTGCTGTCCAGACTCAGCGTTGTGAGGGGAACCCCCAGATGTGGAGCTCAGCCTCTCCTACCTTTCAAGGCTCACTTGAACCTTCCTGCTGACCAGAGAAGGATGAGGACCTGCAGAAGATTCCAGGCACCTCATCTCTTGCCTTGCCTCTGCTGCATTGAGCTCAGGGCCAAGACAATGGTGTGCAGGTATGTGCACATCTGTGGGATCTGGTTCTCCACGAGGAAGCCACGTGCTCACACTCCTGAAAGATGGCAGCATTCATGACACGGATGGACTCCTCCATGTCCGCTGATAGCTGCGCATGGCCTCTGGCAGCTCCACCAGATGTTCCCTTACCTCTCTGCAACTCCAGCATGCCCCGTGCTGTCGACACTGGAGGCTCATCATCAGCCTGGGGTTCAGCATGGGCCTGGACACCCACAGTCCTCTGACTGTCAGAGGCCTTGGCTGTCTCAGCCAGCTGCTCAAGCGCGTGTGGTGTTCTCACCAGGTTGTGATCCTGAATCTAAGCCCGAACGCATACCCACTGAGGTGAAAGTATCTGTGCTGGTGGAAGCTGCAGGAGAATGATGTGATGGTTCATCCTCTGACTGCTGCTCCTCCACAGAGGGCGATGTTTGTCCCTGTCACAGCATAATAGATTGGAGAAGTTGGAACTGTTTTCCTTGAAAAAGAGAAGGTTGAGTGGAGATTTGATAGACATATTCAAAATCATGGGGGCTCTGGATAGAGTAGATAGGGAAAAACTGTTCCTACTGGTGAAGGATTGAGAACCAGAGAGCACAGATTTAAGGTCATTGGCAAAAAAAGCAATGGAGACATGAGGAAAAACTTTTTCACACAGGGACTGGATAGGATCTGGAATGCACTACCTGAAAGCGTGGTGGAGGCAGGTTCAAAGCGAGGCATTCAAGAGGGAATTGAATTATTATCTGAAAAGGAAGAATATACAGGTTTACGGGGAGAAGGTGGGGGAGTGGCACTAGGTGAATTCCTCCTTTGGAGAGCCAGCACAGACATGACAGGCTGAATGGCCTCCTGTGCTGTAACAATTCTGCAATTCTGTGATAAGAAAACACAAACATCTGTGGGTTAGGTTGTTCAGATCACCTCATGCCAACCATGCGTGATGTGGATCTCCAGAAGTGTGGTGAGGGACACATGCACACAATCCTCTCTCTTGCGCAGGGACTCCTGTCTCACCATCCACTACTGAATGGCTGCCCTGAGCCTCTGCTAGCTCCAGTGGCGCCTCCTCAGCTGACAAAAGAGACTTTAGATCTGGGATGCCACCTCCAGTCTGCGAGGTCTCCCAGGTGTTATGGGCCCATTTGTCCTGCAAGTAGAAAAAGGGAGATAGTAAGACTTCGCAGGAAGAGCAAAAGAACTGTTATGCTAGTGGCAGCCCCTCGTCCCCTGATGTGGTTTCCTACATGGCTTCGCCCCATGACTGCTCTCAGGGGAGGTAATGGGGGTGAGCTGTGAAAGAAGGTGTTCTGTTGCCGAGTTGCAGCCAGGCATCGGCAGGGACTGCAGCAATTCAAGAAGGCAGCTCACCATCACCTTCTCAAGGGCAATTCGCGTTGGGCAATAAAAATGCTGGCCTAGTCAGTGACGCCCACATCCCACGTACGAGTCACAAAAAAAAAATGTGGTGATGCCTAACTGCCTTGTCAGTGCCTTTGTGGTTACTTCCTCTGCATACGGCGCTCCCTCTTGCATGGCCACATGCAAGCCTCAAAGAGAAGAGAGATATGGCAGAACGAAGGAGGTCACTGACTCTCTTTTAGCACTGGACCCCGTTCCAGTGGGTTAACCCCCACAGCTCCTTGCCTCCTCTGTGATCTCCATCCAGACTTGCTTGTCAGGCAGGAGGATCTCTTCTGGTCAGCTCTTGGAAAGAGGACCTCCCGCCTTTCCCTTGCAGCCTGGAGGAGAATCTCCAGGGAAACACCGCTAAACCCGGTGTCTTGCCTCAGCCATGCTGCCAGGTTACTCCTGCTCCGTCCCAACGGTGGTAAGTCCTTGTATTTAGCAGGGGTTAGGTGGGGGTGGGGGGATGGTCCAGGAGTTTCAACATCTCTTCAGCTGTGTCCAGCATCACTACCTCACTGAAAGGCAACAATACAAGCAGGGCTGGCAGCGCTTTAAATATAGCATCTGCGTTGGAGTCGACTGATGCCACAATCTGAGCATGCCCCGGTCGGGTAATTGGATGGGCCCCACACCTCCATTATAATTGGCTGCGCCCCACACCTCCATTATAATTGGCTGCCTGCTTCCGGCTCTGCTGCCGCGACCCACGACGGGGTCACTAAATTCAACCCTATGTTTCTGGTGTAGAAGGCGAGGACAGCTTGTCTTGTTCATAGCTTTTCACCATCCTTAGTATCAAATTTTAGAATATTTCTTCTCACCACAATATTCTTTGATACAATTCTTTGGCTAATTACATTTTTACTGTATCAGATCAATCTGTTTAGTTTTACTGAAATGTAATAAGTGGATGCTCATTTTCTGACTTATGGAAGGCTGTGGCAGGTGCTTCCCCAGTGTACGTGCATGGACTGCACAGCAGAGCCTTATCAGGTTGCACAGTTCTGACATCCATACGCTCCTTCCTACATATCAACTCTCTTTTTAAGTGACCCCGTGAACCCTTTTGATTTTTCCTTGGCTTTTGGTGAAACCCAAGATAATATGAGAATTGCCTGAATTCAGCACCATCACATGGCAGGCCGCGATCAACTTTGATGACTTCCAGAGCTGCACGTACCACAGAGCATGTCCAGTTACAGTATTGTGGCTCCAGCAGAATTTGGTATCAGAATTTCAGCTGCTGGAGCTTTTGAGTAATCAGCCGCAACTGTGAGCAGGTTCTTGCCCGATGGAACAGGTCTGCAGAGGTCAACACTTAGTTTTAGTACTCGGACAGTTCAGACGTCACAAGTGGCCCTCACCTCTTAGAATCGTACAGCACAGAAAGATGTCAATCGGCCCATTGTTCCTGTGTCGGCTCTTTGCTAGAGTTGTCCAATTAACCTACTCCCCTACTCTTTTCCCATGACCTTGTGATTTTTTTTCCCTTCAAGTATTTATCCAATTCTCTTTTGAATGTTGCTATTGGATCTTCTTTCACCACACTTTCAGGCATTCTGGATTACAACAACTTGCTCTTTGAAAACTATTTTGTCTCTGGTCCTTTTGCTCGTCACCTTAAATCTGTGTACCAGCTCTTCTGCTAGTGGAAACCATTTCTTCTTACCCACTCTATTAAAACCATTCATGATTTTGAACAGTTCTATCAAATCTTCTGTTAATCTTCTTTGCTCTAAGGAGGATACCATTCGAGCTTCTACCAGTTTCTTTACTTAACTGAAGACCCTTATCCCTGGCAACAATTCCAATAAGTCTTTTCTGCACCCTCTCTGAGGCCTTGACGTCCTTCCTATAGCACAGTGTCCAGATTTGAACACAATACTCCAGCTGAGGCCTATAATGCTTTTGCATAACTTTGTTGCTTTTGTACTGTATTCCTCTATTAATAAAGCCAAGGCCCCCGTATGCATTTCCAAAAGCCTTTGCAACTTATCCTGCCATAAAGATTTGTGTACCTACACCCCCAGGTCTCTCTGTTCTTGCACCCAGTTTAAACCTGTAACATTTAGTTCATATTACCTCTCATGCTTCCTATCAAAATGAATCACTTCACACTTTCATGTACTACATTTCATCTGCCACGTGTCTGCCTATTTTACCAGTCTGTTTATGTCCTACTGCCATCTGTAACTATCCTTTTCATTGTTTACTACATTTCTGAGTTTTGTATCATCTGCAAACTTTGAAATTATGCCCTGTATTCCAAAGTCCAGGTCATTAATATGCATCAAAAGGAGCAGTACTCCTAATACCAACACCCAGGGAACACCACTGCACACTTCCCTCCAGTCTGCTTTCTGGCCTTTAGTCAGTTTGGTATCCATGCTGCTGCTGTCCCTTTAATTCCATAGGTTTTGATTGTGATAACAAGTATATTATATGGTAGTCTGGTAATTCATGTGTGTTGATAGAATGCTGTGCTTGACTTCATAGCTTTCCTGTCTACAGCAGCGAGCCCAATCTTTCAAGTAGTAATGAGTTTGCCATCAAAATTCCTTGGTGTTCTCTAGATGCAAGGCTCCCCGTGCAGCCATTTTATCTCCTTTGGAAACAACCCAGTCAGTGATATTACTTCCCTTGCATCCCAGCGATTTGTGTTTCTTTCATCAACTGAATCAGAATTTGTTATGCAGTATGTTAGTCTTCATCAACTCAGAGTGCCTTTACAGTGATGTACTGCGGAGTGAAGTTGATGAACTGTTCTGTTAATTTTGAAGAGTGCTTCCAGGCAAAGTTTGGCTTTGGGAAGCTGTCACATGTAATCGTTAGAATTTCTCCTGCTGCACATTGCTCCACCTTAATATTACTTAATTGCAGATTCAAAAGCCACTTCAGGTTGGAGTGAGGAACTTGACGTTGGCTTTCCAAAAGGTAGATTCAAGTGATTTTTCATCCTTTAATAACCTTATATGAACACCTTTGGATATCTTGTACTCTGTCATCTTGTCCATTCCAGCTATGTTTTTCTGTAGAAGGTAACAAACAAATGATTGGAGTAATTGAAGGTTTTTCTGTTCTCAACCATTTCTGTCTGAGTCAGGATTGCTCCAAGACCAACAGGACTCATGCCTACCCAGAGCTCTGTGGTCTTCCCCGCATGAATGTGCAAAGCAGCAGTGGCATGAGAGAGTAAATCTTTCAATTGTTGTGATGCTTTGTCATGTTTGTCTTTCAACAGGACTGTTGCATCTTTCACTAATACAGTTCTACCATAGTAGTGAGGTCAGGGATAAAGTGTGAACTGTATATAATCATCTCGAGTGGTTGAAGTGGCATCAGAATTGTTTTCAATTTTAAATGTCAGCTTGGCGCAATTGATAACACTTTGCCTCTGAATGACAAGCTTGTGAGTTTAAGCCCCACTCCATGACTTGAACGTGATTTAGAAATACAGCACAACAGCGAAAAACAGATGATCTGATCTGCTCCCTGTGGGACCTTGCTTTGTGCAAATTGGCTGCTGTGTTTCCTAAATTACAGCAGTGGCTGCACTTCAACAAATATTTCATTGGCTATAAACAACAACTTGCATTTATTATAGTGTCTTTAATATAATAGAACGTCCCAAGGCATTCATAGGAGTGATCAAACAAAATTTGACTCCGAGCCACATAGAGATATTAGTACAGGCGACCAAAGGTTTACTCAAAGAGGAAAATTTTAAGGAGCATCTTAAAGGAGGAGAGAAGCAAAAAAGTTGAGGGGGAATTCCAGCACTTAGGGCCTGGGCAGCTGAAGGCATGGCTGCCAATGGTGGGGCGATTAAAATAGGGGATGTGCAAGAGGTTAGAATAGAAGGAATGCAGAGGGCTTTCAGGAGCTGTAGGGCTAGAGGAGATTACAGAGATATGGAGAGGCGAGGCATTGGCGGGATTTGAAACCAATGATGAGGATTTTTAAAAAAGAGACGCTGTAGGTTAGCAAGCCCGGGGTTGACAGGTGAACCCAATTCAGGATATGGGCAACAAAGTTTTGGATGAGCTCAAATTTATGGAGGATGTAAGGCGAGAGCCTGGAAAGCTTGTAATAGTCCTGTCTAGCCACAACTAAGGCATGGATGACGGTTTCAGCAGCAAATGAGGTGAGGCAGAGGAGGAGATGAAAGAGGTCAGAGGTGGAAGTAGCTGGTCTTTGTGATGGGAGGATATGGATATGAAAGAGCTTACATTTATCATGATCTCCGGACATCCCAAAGTGCTTTACAGCCAATGAAGTATTTTTTGAACTGTAGTCTCTGATGCAATGTAGGAAACACAGCAGCCAATTTGCTCAAAGCAAAGTCCCACAAGCAGCAATGGGATAATGACCAGATGCAACTGTTTTTAGGTGTTAGTTGGGGGATAAATACATGAAAGATTATACTGCAGTTTCTATTAAAATTGGAATAGAAATGACGCATTCAGTAACAAGCTCATTGATGCCAAGAAGCAGCCTCATTCCTCATCATAGCACTGCACAATATAAAGACTCTTCCAGGACAGTTTCCATGGTTACAGTAATCATTTCAATTAATCCTTTTTATGGAATTTTGTCTGCAGCTTTTTTGCTTAAAGCCTGACAGCAACTGTTATTTTTGCTTTTCATTGGCTGCTTCTACATTGGTGTTGGAGAGCTGCTGGGTCCACCAACTCTTGGAGCACAGATCTTGTGCAGTCAGCAGCAGCATTGGAGTGGACTTGCTGGATCTGTTAAAATTGGCTGCCTGGAACACTATTTCCTTTTTTAAAACACAGGTCTTCCCGGCCTGTGATATGTTTGCCTTGGGACTACCACTGGATGCTAGGGATTTGGGTGTTGGGGACAATGGGCTTTGGAGCTGGTGCTCAACTGTTGGTGAGGAGTTACACTTGCAGGAGGTCGTTGTTGGAACTCTGAATTCTCCCTGAAAATTAAGAGTTTCAGGCCTATAATTTTCCCAACCACTGCTTCCTGTGAGCACAATTCCTCATCAGGAACACCCAGTCAGGGAATCAGCCCTATTATATCCTCTCTGAGAGAAGTTAGTAGTCCTGATTCATGATTTCTATTATTCTTTGATCCCGACTTTTGGTTTGTTCTGAAATATGTAGCAGCTCATTTATGTCCTTTAGTTACAAGGAAACAAGCAGGAGTGGAAAAAAACTAGTGCAGATTTGAAGAACTGAGTGGCCTCTTACTGTGCTGTAACATTCTATGATTCCAGTTCCCAGTTCTATGTAGGGCTATGGGGAAAGAGCAAGGGAGTAGGACTAATTTAATAGTACTTTCAAAGAGCTGGCACAGGCTTGATGGGTCAACTGGCTTCCTGATGTGCTGTACAACTCTGACAAAGGTATACAGCGCCTGTCCTCTGCTGCTGATGGGGGTCTTGCTGTATATTGCCAGAATTTTCTGTTTTTATTTAACGCTTCTTTTTCCTATGCTCGCAGAACCAGAAAATATTTCATTTGCAACACTCTCACAAGAATCCTATCAGCACTCTTCTTGGTGTAAACATTGGTGCTTCAGTTCCCTGGTGTACGAAACAGCAAAAAACAGAAGGGAATAAATGCTGAAAATAAATAGATCAGTCAACATCTATAAAGTGAAAAGACAGGTTAGGATATTTTGGGTGTGTATGGTGGTGGGGCTAGCCAGGAGTCATGACCAACTCGCCGCAATTATTTTGATGTTGGCCGACATCAGGACATGCCTGCATTTCACTCGCAGGAACTTTGGACACCTGTGTTCAGCCTTGAGGCATGGCCAGCACATCTGTACGGTTCCTGGCTTGGCCTTTGGACTGGGCAAGTCGGCATTTCCCAGCTCTGTCTCCTTCCTGCCAATCTGACACATCATCCCTCCCCCCAAGTCAACCAAACCTAGCTCTGCCACTGGCTGTGCAAGTTTCATCAGAACTGAAGAAGGGTACAGACATGAATTGTTAACCTGCCTTTTTGCTTTACAAATATGGGCTGACCTGCTGTGTATTTCGGACTTCCAGATTTTCTTTTGAAAAAAAAAGGCAGATGGGCCTTTGGTGGCTGAAGCAACTTTTCAACCTTCAGCAAGTCGGCTTTCAGCCATTACACTATCTATACCACCATAGCATCTGAGTTAGGAGCAGAAGACGACCATTCGGCACATCAAGCCTGCTCCTCCATTCAATAAGATCATGGCTGATCTGTTTGTGTCTCTAATTCCACACTCCCATCTACACCTGATAACCTCTGATTCCCTTGCCGAACAAGAGGAAACACCCTTTCAACATCCACCTTGTCAAGACCGTTCAGGATCTTATGTACTTAAGTCAAATCTCCCCTCACTCTTCTAAACTCCAGTGAAAACAAGCCCAGTCTGTCCAACCTTTCCTCGTAAGACAACCCGCTCATTCCAGGTATCAATCTAGTAAACCTCCTCTGAACTACATCCAACGCATTCAGATCCTTCCTTAAATAAGGAGACCAAAATTGCACACAGTATTCGAGATGTGATCTCACCAATGCCCTGTAGAACTGAAGCATAACATCCTTACTTTTATTTTCAATTCCTCTCACAGTAAAGGATAGCATTCCATTAGCCTTCTTTATTACCTGCTGTACCTGTATACTAACTTTTTATGACTCATGCACTAGAACACCTAGATCCCTCTGCACCTCAGAATTCTGCAGTTGTTTTCCGATTACGAAATACGCTGCTTTTTTATTCTTCCAGCCAAAGTGAACAATTTCACATTTTCCCACATTATAATCCATCTGCCAGATTTCTGTCCGCTCACTCAACCTATCTATATCAGTCTGCAAGTTCCTTCTGTCCTCTTCACAACATACTTTCCTACCTATCTTTGTGCCATCTGCAAATTTAGCTACCATGCCATCGCTCCCCTCATCTAAGTCATTGATATAAATTGTAAAAAGTTGAGGCCCCAACACAGACCCCTGCGAGACTCCATTCGTCACATCTTGCCAATCAGAAAAGGACCCATTTATGCATACTCTCTGTTTTCTGCCAGCCAGCCAATCTTCTATCCATATTAATATGTTACCACTACACCATGAGCTCCTACTTTGCACAATAACCTTTTAAGTGGCACCTTGTGGAAATCCAAATACAGTACGTCAACGGGCTCCCCTTTTATCCAGAGCACATTACTTCTTCGAAGAACTCCAATGAATTGGTTAAACATGATCTCCCTTTCACAAAGCCATGCTGACTATTCCCGATTACCTTGAGTTTTTTTTTTAAGTGCCCCACTACAGCCTCCTTAATGATCGATTCTAACACCTTCCCCCCGACAGATGTCAAGCTAACTGGCCTACAGTTACCTGTTTTCTGCCTCCCCTCTTCTTGAATAGAGGGGTTATATTTGCTACTTTCCAGTCTGAGGAAACCTTTCCAGAATCTAGCAAATTTTGAAAAATTACCAACACATCTACTACCTCATAAACCACCTCTATTAAGACCCTAGGATGAAGTCCATCAGGACCTGGGGACTTATCAGCCCACAGCTCCATCAGTTTGCTCATTACCACTTCCCTGGTGATTGTAATTTCAGCAAGTTCCTCTCTTCCTTCCACCTGATTTACAGCTATTACTGGAATGTTTTTTTTGTATCCTCTATAGGGAAGGACAGAAGCAAAATATTTGTTCATTTCATCTGCCATTTCCTTATTATCTATTAATTCCCCATTTTCACTCTCTGGAGGACCAGCATTCACTTTACTTACTCTTTTCCTTTTTAAACACCTGTAGAAACTCTTGCTATCTGTTTTTACATTTCTAGCTAGCTTCCTCTCATACTCCAATTTCTTTCTCCTAATTAACCTTTTTGTCATTCTCTGCTGCTCTTTATATTCTGACCAATCATCTGACCTGCCTCTCATCTTTGCACAATTATATGCTTTTTCCTCAAGTTTAATGCTTTCCTTAACTTTTTTAGTTAACCACGGATTGGGTGGGTCCTCCCTTTAGAATTTTTCTTTATAGTAGAAATATACTTATTCTGAGTATTCTGAAATATCCCCTTAAATGTCTGCCACTGCTTCTCAATTGATCTATCTCCTAGCCTAGTAGCCCAGTTCACTTCAGCTAGTTCAGCTTTCATGCCCACATAGTTGCCCTTATTTAAGTTTAAAATACTAGTCTTAGACCCACTCTTCTCTCTTTCAAACTGGATGTAAAATTCAATCATATTGTGGTCGCTGCTACCTAGAGGTGCCTTTACTGTGAGGTCATTGATTAATCCTGTCACATTACACTACACCAAGTCGAATATAACCTGTTATAAAAGCAAAATACTGCGGATGCTGGAAATCTGAAATAAAAACAAGAAATGCTGGAACCACTCAGCAGGTCTGGCAGTTCCGAAGAAGGGTCACTGACCCGAAACGTTAGCTCTGCTTCTCATTCCACAGATGCTGCCAGACCTGCTGAGTGGTTCCAGCATTTCTTGTTTTTATATTATATAATATAACCTGTTCTCTGGTTGGTTCCAGAACGCGCTGCTTGAAGAACCTATCCAGGCTACTATTGTCAATCTGATTTTTCCAGTTTATATGTAGATTAAAATCACCCATGATTATTGCCGCCCCTTTATTAGAAGCACCCAATATTTCTTCTTGAAGACTTTGTCCTACATTGCGGTTGCTGTTAGAGGGCCTGTAGACCCTCCCCCTAGTGACTTCTTTCCCCCTACTATTCCTCATCTCCACCAAAACCGATTCTACATCCTGATTTCCTGAACCAAGGTCATCTCTAACTATTGCACCAATGCCATCCTTGATTAACAGGGCTACCCCTACATCTTTCCTTAGCTTTCTATTCTTCTTGAATATCATATACCCTTCACTATTCAGGATTCAATCCTCGTCATCCTGCAGCCACGTCTCCGTAAAGGCTTTCAGATCAATGTGTGCTATCAGTTTGTCTACTTTGTTATGAATGCTACATGCGTTCAGGTACAGAGCCTTCAGTTTTATCTTCTCATTATCTTTGTAACATCTAGTCTTGACTGTTGGTGTGTTAGTAGGTTTTTTCTTTCTGTCCCTTCCTGCCATTCTCTGACCTTCGTTTCCCATATTACTATTCTGCTCTCCTGTCTTGACTCTACCCTTTGCATTGCTGCATCTATCTAGGCTTGATCCCTCACCCTGTTTGTTTAGAATTAGAATTAGAACATTACAGCGCAGTACAGGCCCTTCGGCCCTCGATGTTGCGCCGACCTGTGAAACCATCTGACCTACACTATTCCATTTTCATCCATATGTCTATCCAATGACCACTTAAATGCCCTTAAAGTTGGCGAGTCTACTACTGCTGCAGGCAGGGCGTTCCACGCCCCTACTACTCTCTGAGTAAAGAAACTACCTCTGACATCTGTCCTATATCTATCACCCCTCAACTTAAAGCTATGTCCCCTCGTGTTTGCCATCACCATCCAAGGAAAAAGACTCTCACTATCCACCCTATCTAACCCTCTGATTATCTTATATGTCTCTATTAAGTCACCTCTCCTCCTCCTTCTCTCCAACGAAAACAACCTCAAGTCCCTCAGCCTTTCCTCGTAAGACCTTCCCTCCATACCAGGCAACATCCTAGTAAATCTCCTCTGCACCCTTTCCAAAGCTTCCACATCCTTCCTATAATGCGGTGACCAGAACTGCACGCAATACTCCAGGTGCGGTCTCACCAGAGTTTTGTACAGCTGCAGCATGACATCGTGGCTCCGAAACTCGATCCCCCTACTAATAAAAGCTAACACACCATATGCCTTCTTAACAGCCCTATTAACCTGGGTAACAACTTTCAGGGATTTATGTACCTGGACACCAAGATCTCTCTGTTCATCTACACTACCAAGAATCTTCCCATTAGCCCAGTACTCTGCATTCCTGTTACTCCTTCCAAAGTGAATCACCTCACACTTTTCCGCATTAAACTCCATTTGCCATCTCTCAGCCCAGCTCTGCAGCCTATCTATGTCCCTCTGTACCCTACAACATCCTTCAGCACTATCCACAACTCCACCGACCTTCGTGCCATCTGCAAATTTACTAACCCACCCTTCTACACCCTCTTCCAGGTCATTTATAAAAATGACAAACAGCATTGGCCCCAAATCAGATCCTTGTGGTACACCACTAGTAACTAAACTCCAGGATGAACATTTGCCATCAACCACCACCCTCTGTCTTCTTTCAGCTAGCCAATTTCTGATCCAAAGCTCTAAATCACCTTCAACCCCATACTTACGTATTTTCTGCAAAAGCCTACCGTGGGGAACCTTATCAAACGCCTTACTGAAATCCATATACACCACATCCACTGCTTTACCCTCATCCACCTGTTTGGTCACCTTCTCGAAAAACTCAATAAGGTTTGTGAGGCACGACCTACCCTTCACAAAACCGTGCTGACTATCACTAATGAACTTATTCTTTTCTAGATGATTATAAATCCTATCTCTCATAACCTTTTCCAACATTTTGCCCACAACCGAAGTAAGGCTCACAGGTCTATAATTACCAAGGCTGTCTCTACTCCCCTTCTTGAACAAGGGGACAACATTTGCTATCCTCCAGTCTTCCGGCACTATTCCTGTCGACAATGACGACATAAAGATCAAGGACAAAGGCTCTGCAATCTCCTCCCTAGCTTCCCAGAGAATTCTAGGATAAATCCCATCTGGCCCAGGGGACTTATCTATTTTCACACTTTCCAAAATTGCTAACACCTCCTCCTTGTGAACCTCAATCCCATCTAGCCTCGTAGCCTGAATCTCAGTATTCTCCTCGACAACATTTTCTTTCTCTACTGTAAATACTGACGCAAAATATTCATTTAACGCTTCCCCTATCTCCTCTGATTCCACACACAACTTCCCACTACTATCCTTGATTGGCCCTAATCTAACTCGAGTCATTCTTTTATTCCTGATATACCTATAGAAAGCCTTAGGGTTTTCCCTGATCCTATCCGCCAATGACTTCTCGTGTCCTCTCCTTGCTCTTCTTAGCTCTCCCTTTAGATCCTTCCTGGCTAGCTTGTAACTCTCAAGCGCCCTAACTGAGCCTTCACGTCTCATCCTAACATAAGCCTTCTTCTTCCTCTTGACAAGCGCTTCAACTTCTTTAGTAAACCACGGCTCCCTCGCTCGACAACTTCCTCCCTGCCTGACAGGTACATACTTATCAAGGACACGCAGTAGCTGCTCCTTGAATAAGCTCCACATTTCGATTGTGCCCATCCCGTGCCGTTTCCTTCCCCATCCTACGCATCCTAAATCTTGCCTAATCGCATCATAATTTCCTTTCCCCCAGCTATAATTCTTGCCCTGTGGTATATACCTGTCCCTGCCCATCGCTAAGGTAAACCTAACCGAATTGTGATCACTATCACCAAAGTGCTCACCTACATCTAAATCTAACACCTGGCCGGGTTCATTACCCAGTACCAAATCCAATGTGGCATCGCCCCTGGTTGGCCTGTCTACATACTGTGTCAGAAAACCCTCCTGCACACACTGGACAAAAACTGACCCATCTAAAGTAGTCGAACTATAGTATTTCCAGTCAATATTTGGAAAGTTAAAGTCCCCCATAACAACTACCCTGTTACTCTCGCCCCTGTCGAGAATCATCTTCGCTATCCTTTCCTCTACATCTCTGGAACTATTCGGAGGTCTATAAAAGACTCCCAAACAGGGTGACCTCACCTCTCCTGTTTCTAACCTCGGCCCATACTACCTCAGTAGACGAGTCCTCAAACGTCCTTTCTGTCGCTGTAATACTCTCCTTGATTAACAATGCCACACCCCCCCCCCTCTTTTACCATCTTCTCTGTTCTTACTGAAACATCTAAATCCCGGAACCTGCAACATCCATTCCTGCCCCTGCTCTACCCATGTCTCCGAAATGGCCACTACATCGAGATCCCAGGTACCAACCCATGCTGCAAGCTCACCCACCTTATTCCGGATGCTCCTGGCGTTGAAGTAGACACACTTTAAACCAGGTTCTTGCTTGCCAGTGCCCTCTTGCGTCCTTGTAACCTTATCCCTGACCTCACTACTCTCAACATCCTGTACACTGGCACTACAATTTAGGTTCCCATTCCCCTGCTGAATTAGTTTAAACCCCCCCGAAGAGCACTAGCAAATCTCTCCCCCAGGATATTGGTACCCCTCTGGTTCAGGTGAAGACCATCCTGTTTGTAGAGGTCCCACCTACCCCAGAAAGAGCCCCAATTATCCAGGAAACCAAAACCCTCCCTCCTGCACCATCCCTGCAGCCACGTGTTCAACTCCTCTCTCTCCCTATTCCTCGCTTCGCTATCACGGGCAACAACCCAGAGATAACAACTCTGTTTGTTCTCGCTCTAAGCTTCCACCCTAGCTCCCTGAATTTCTGTCTTAAATCCCCATCTCTCTTCCTACCTATGTCGTTGGTGCCTATGTGGACCACGACTTGGGGCTGCTCCCCCTCCCCCTTAAGGATCCCAAAAACACGATCCGAGACATCACGAACCCTGGCACCTGGGAGGCAACACACCAACCGTGAGTCTCTGTCGTTCCCACAGAACCTCCTATCTGTTCCCCTAACTATGGAGTCCCCAATGACTAATGCTCTGCTCCTCTTCCCCCTTCCCTTCTGAGCAACAGGGACAGACTCTGTGCCAGATACCTGTACCCCATTGCTTACCCCTGGTAAGTCGTCCCCCGCAACAGTATCCAAAACGGTATACCTGTTGTTGAGGGAAATGGCCACAGGGGATCCCTGCACTGCCTGCTGGTTCCCTCTCCTTCCCCTGACGGTAACCCATCTACCTACTTCTTTTACCTGATGTGTGACTACCTCCCCATAACTCCTCTCAATAACCCCCTCCGCCTCCCGAATGATCCGAAG
Organism: Heterodontus francisci; assembly: GCF_036365525.1. NCBI lineage: Eukaryota > Metazoa > Chordata > Chondrichthyes > Heterodontiformes > Heterodontidae > Heterodontus > Heterodontus francisci. The sequence goes on from NC_090372.1 coordinate 46,032,147, forward strand.
TTCATCCAGCTCCAGCTCCCTAAAGCGGTTCTCGAGGAGCTGGAGTTGGGTGCACTTCCCGCAGATGCAGTCAGCAGGGACACTCTTGGCGACCCTGACCTCCCACATTCTGCAGGAGGAACATACAACTGCCTTAATCTCCATTCCCACTATTCTAAATTCCCAACAAATCTACTGAAAAACCAAAAAAAAAAAGTCAAAACTTGTTAGGTTAGCAATCCAACGGACAGAACTTCTTAAATAAAAAGCTTACCTTATCAACACACCAGAGTCCTTTTTTTTTGGTTAGAGGAGGAGGGTGGGTGGGAGACACTACACATGTAGTGTCTCAGGTACAGCCACCACCCAAATATATAGTTTTTACTTACCCAGCAGTCCCCTGGTCCTCCGAAAACAAAAGGGAATTAACTTTTAACTTACACTGAAATTGACTTCCCAGCTGCAAGTTCACTCCGCACCTCCGCTACTGTCAAAGCTGCTGCCACCAAAACTAAAAGAAAGAGATTTTAAACCACCCAAATATATAGTTTGTACTTACCCAGCAGTCCCCTGGTCCTCCGAAAACAAAAGGGAATTAACTTTTAACTTACACTGAAATTGACTTCCCAGCTGCAAGTTCGCTCCGCACCTCCGCTACTGTCAAAGTTTAGTTTAAAGCCTCTCTACTTCCCGAGTTATATCTATCCAAAATACTTCGAGTCATAGTGTTGAATGGGAAAATGAGAGTCACATTGTTGACTAGGACAATGAGAATGATGCACAATCCCTGTGAAAAGCCTCCAAATCAAAACAAATCACTAGTTTACATAAAATGACACTAAATTCATTTGGAGAAATGATGACAGTCACAGAACAGATCTTTAATTCACAAATATGGAAGTGCCTTTTCTGTCCTCAAAGGCAATAAGACTTTCTTACAAAAGCAAAATGCTACAGATGCTGGAAATCTGAAAATAATTCAGAAAATGCTGGAAATACGCAGCAGGTCAGGCAGCATCTGTGGAGAGAGAAACAGAGGTAATGTTTCTGGTCTGCGACCTTTCATCAGAACTGGGAAAAGTTAAAGATATAATAGGTCTTGAGTAACTGAAATGGGGGAAGGTGGGGACAAGAACAAAAGGGAAGGTTTGTGATAGGGTGGAGGGCAGGAGAGATTGAATGACAAAGGGCCAAATGCCAAAGGGAGTGGTAATGGGATAAGTAAAGAAACAAAAAATGTCAAGGAGATGGTGTGAATGGTAGGACCATGAATAGCTGCCATCTGAAAGCAAAGGAAAAAAAACGAGGGGGGGAATAAAACAAACTAGCAAAGGTAAACCAAACAAATTGGGGTCAGAAGGTTACGATCCAAAATTGAACTCAATGTTGAGTCCCGAATGCTGTAAAGTGCCCTGTCAAATGTTGAGATGCTGTTTTTTGAGCTTGCGTTGAGCTGCATAGGAGCACTGCAGGAGGCAGAGGACAAAAAGGTCAGAGTGGGAGCAAGGTGGAGAATTAAAATGACAGGTGACCGGAAGCTTGGGTCATGCATGCAGACTGAACAGAGGTGTTCTGCATAACATTTATCCCAATGTAGAGAAGACTGCATTGTGAGCAGTGAATACAGTATACTGAATTGAAAGAAGTACATCTCTATTTCATGTGGAAGATGTGCTTGGGGTGTTATAGTGAATATTGGTTTATGGCCTAATCATCTGAAATTGAGACAGAGAAGTCAAGGAAGGGAAGGGAACAGTTGGAGATGGACCATATGAAGGCAAGAGTAGGGTGGAAATTGGAAGCAAAGTTGATAATATTTTCCAGTTCAGGATGAGAGCAGGAAACTGCATCAATATAGACATCAGTGTACTGGAAAAAGAGGCAAGGGAGGGGGCCTGAGTCAGACTGGAACAAAGAATATTCCACATATCCCACAAAAAGGCAGGCATAGCTAGGACCTATCTGGGTACACATTTTATTTGGAGGAAGTGAATGAAGTTCAAGGAGAAGTTCTTCAATGCGAGAACAAGTTCAGCCAGGCAGAGATAAGAAGGGAGTGGTAAAAGGGCAGGTGTTGCATCGCCTGCTGTTGCATGGAAAGGGGAGAGGGTGCTACGGGCACTGGAGAGTGGACCAGGGTATCGTGGAGGGAATGATCCCTTCAGAATGCTGATAGGGGAGGTTGAAGTTGCGCTTGGTGAAGGAGTCCTGCTGGATGTGGCAGAAATGGCAGAGGGGGATCTGTTGAGTATGGAGGCTGATGGGGTGGAAAGTGAAGACGAGGGGATCCCTATCGTGGTTTTGGGAGGGAGATGAAGGGCTGAGAGCAGAAGTGCGTGAAATGGAATGGTCACAGTTGAGGACCCTGTCAACCATGAGAGGGAATCCTTCGTTGAGGAAAAAGGAAGACATATCACAAGTACTAGGATGGAAGGTTGCATCGTCAGAATAGATGTGATGGAGACAGAGAAACTGGTAGATGGGATATGTGGAACATTCTTTTTTCCAGTTCTCCTCAGGCATCCTCTCTCACCTCTTTCGGTTCATTCATGACTGTAATCAGTGCTGTTTCCTGCTCTTGTCCTGAATTGAAGAATGTCATCAACTTTGCCTCCAATTTCCCCCTTCTCTCACCTTCAGATGGTCTATCTCTGACTCTTCTCTTTCTCGACTTCCCCATCTCCATTTCAGGAGATAGGTTATTAACAAATATTCACTATAAACACACTGATTCCCATAGCTACCTTGACTACACTTCTTCACACCCGTTTCCCGTAAGGGCTCTGTTCCACATATCCCAGTTTCTCATCTCTGTCGCATTTATTCTGGTGAGGCAACCTTCCATACTAATGATTTCGAAATGTCTTCTTTTTTCTTCAACCAAGGATGGCGCCCCCCCCCCACTACTGTGGTTGACAGGGCCTTTGACTGTGTCCGTTTCACTTCACACACTTCTGCTCTCACCCCTTCCCCTGCCTACCAGAACCATGAAAGGGTTCTCCTCGTCCTCACCTTCCATCCCATTAACTTTCATTTACAATGGATCATCCTGTGCCATTTCTGCCAACTCCTGCATGACGCCACCAAACACATCGTCTCCCCTTTCAGCATTTCACAAGGACTGTTCCCTCCAGGAATCCCTGGTCCACTCCTCAGTTATCCCCTTCCCTTCTAATGTCACCTTTCCATGCTAGCACAAGCGATGCAACACCTGTCCCTTTACCTCCTCCTTTCTCATTGTCCAAGTCCCCAGATTTAAAATTAAAAACCAGAAAAAGACCTATTTATCCCGACTCTCTGTTTTCCGTGGGTTAGCCAATCCTCTATCCATGCTAATAAATTGCCCCTAACCCCATGTGATCTTACCTTGTGTATTAACCTTTTGTGCGGCACCTTATCCAATGCCTTCTGGAAGTCCAGATAGACTACATCTACTGGATCCCCATTATCCACTTTGCTTGTTACATCTTTGAAGAACTCTAGCAAATTAGTCAAACACGATTTACCCTTCATAAAACCATGCTGACTCTGATGGATTGCGTTTGACTTTCTAAATGTCCTGTTATTACTACCTTAATAATGGATTCTAACAATTTCCCAATGACAGCTGTTAAACTAACTAGTCTATAGTTTCCTACTTTCTGTCTCACCTTTTTGAATAAGGGCGTTATATTAGCATTTTTCCAATCCACTGGAACCTTTCCCGCATCCAGGGAATTTTGGAATATTATTAACCAATGGATCCACTATCTCTGCTGCCACTTCTTTTAAGACCCTAGGATGTAGCACTGCCCACATCATGGGCCTTGGTTTCTCATTACTGAAAATAGTGGTGATTTCAGGAAATACTCAACAGTTCAGGCATCACCTGCCAAGAAACAAGTCACGTCAGCTTCAAGCCCGAGGCGTCAACTGACAGACCTCTGTTCTCCATAAATGAACAATTATCTGAAGGGGAAAAATTTGCAGGGCTATGGGGAAAAGGCAGGGGAGTGGGACTAGGTAAATTTTTTTGCAGAGAGCCAGCATGGACAAGACAGGCCTCCTACGCTGCAACCATTCTATGATTCTATGAAATGCTGCCTGACGTGTTAAGTAGTTCCACCATTGGTTTTGTTTTTAGACTGCCTGCATCAGCAGTATTTAGATTTTTTATTGATTCCAGGTTTTTTAATATTACTTTCCTGAATATTCTATGTTCATGAAGGTTAGTAATGGTGGTTGGGAATTTAGCAGTTTCCTGTTTCAGGTAGTTCAGGAAAGCTTCCGAGACTGGACCTTAGACTGGGAAGCACACCCACCATTATGACATTTTCAGCATATATGCAATTTGATGCCAAATTAGTGACAGTATTCTACAGTGGGCTGATACCACTGGGAAGTAGATTGGGGCTGACCAAATTCATTGCATGTAGGTCCCCAATAATGGGAAGAGGACACCTGCATCTTACCAGTCTCAGCTGGTTGTGAACGCAACTTCCACAAGTGATTATCTAACCTGCACAACTAGATAGACGAACTAGTGGCACAAATAGAGATAAATGGGTTTGATCTAATCGCCATTACAAAGACTTGGCGGGAATTTTATGGAGGCAACCGGGGGGGGGGGGGGGGGGGGGGGTTCTTGGCTGCTGGCTGGTGAGCCAGTTAGAGATCCAAGTTGCCTCCTTTGGTTCATAATATGGATGGCCTTCCCCAATCAGGCACTTGAGAGGTCACCGGCCAGCCATTTCTGGGATCAGGACCCGGGGACGGGAAGCCCTGCCCGCTGAGAGCTGCCGGTCAAGTAGAGACCAGCAGCTCTTTTGCTTGGCAGTGCGACCAGGGAGGCAGTGGCCACTGCCGGAATGGCACCCACTGGAGGCCCAGGATTGTGGAACAACCCAGGCCAGAATTAAGTAATGTTGGGAGGGGTTTTGTGGGGTCGGCTCTCAGCGGGCTCCCCCCCCCGCTTCCCTATGTGGGGTTCCTCGATCAGGCACTGAGTGCCTTTGACGAGGGATTTCCCCCCCCCCTCCCCAGGAGACCATAAGCAATCCTACATGGGTTTGCATGTCATGCTCCCTGCTTGGCGACACGCCCGCCTGCTGCTGGGTTAATACAAGCGGCGTTGGGAACAGTTCCTTAATTGGGCATCAATTGCCCACTTAAGGGCTTTAGTTAGCGGCGGGATGGGAAGGCTGCCTACGGGCCTTCAACCACGGGCTTAATCGAGGTGGAGATGGGAAGGTGGTGATGTCTCCACCCACACATTAAATGCCCTCTCCACCTCCAAACTCACCACGGGGGGAGAGCATAAAATACCGCCCATTGTCTCACAATATGATCAAGGTTCAGAAATAAATATTCCAGGATAGTTAACATTTTGAAAAGACAGGCAGAATGGAAAAGGAGTTGGAGTAGGCCTGATAATGAAGGATGACACAAGGACTGGAGTAAAAAAGGATCTTGACTCAGAAGATCAGGAAGTAGAATCAGTATGGGTGGAGCTTAGTAATAACGAGGGTCAGAAATGCTGGTGGGAATAGTTTATAGGCTCCATGATAGTAGTTATACTGTTGGATAGAATATTAAGCAAGAAATAATTGGAGTTTGTAACAAAGGCAATGTAATAATTGCCGGGGACTTTAATCTTCATATAGACTGGTCAAATCAAATTGGCAAACGTAGTCAGGAAGATGAGTTTGTAAAATGTTTTCTCAACAGTTTCCTGGAACAGTATGTTGTGCAACCAACTAGGGATAAAACTATTTTGGATTTAGTATTGTATAATCACATAGTAAAAGCTTCTCTGGTCATAATACAATTCCATATTGTTTGAGAGTGACATACTTGGGCCCAAAACAAGAATCTTAAACTTAAACAAATTATAAGAGCTTTTACAAGTATATAAAAAGGAGAGGAGCTAATGGAGATGTTGGTGCGTTAGAGGCAAAGACAGGAGAAATTATCATGGGAAATGAGGAAATGGCAGAGAGGATGAACAAACATTTTGTGTCTGTCTCCACAGTGGAAGACACAAATACATACCAGTAATAGAGGGTAATCAATGGGCTAATAGGAGTGAGGAGTTTAAAGTAATTAATATCAGCAAAGAAAAAATATTAGAGAAACTTAAGGGACTAAAAACCGACAACTCCCCAGGACCTGGTGGCCTACACCGTTGGGTTCTAAAAGAGGTAGCTGCAGAGATAGTGATTGCACTGGTTATGATTTGCCAAAATTCCCTACAACAGTCCCAACAGACTGGAAGTTAGCAAATGTATCACCGTCATTCAAGAAAGGAAACAGTGAACTACAGGACAACTGGCCTGACATCAGTCATAAGGAAAATATTGGAATCTATCAAGGAAGTCTTAACATTGCATTTAGAAAATCATAGTATGATCAGACAAAGTCAATATGATTTTATTAAATGAAAATCCTGTTTGACAAATTTATTACTTTTTTGAGGATGTAACTAGTAGGGCAGATAAAGGGGAACCAGTAGATGTAGTGTACTTGAATTTCCAAAAGGCGTTTGATAAGGTGGCACACAAAAGGTTAATATGCAAGATAAAGCTCCATGGAGTTGGGGGTAGTATATTAGCATGGACAGAGGATTAGTTAATGGACAGGAAGCAGAGAGTAGGGATAAAACGGGGCATTTTCAAGTTGGCAGGTTGTAACTAGTGGAGTGCCCCAAGGATTAGTGCTGAGGCCTCAGCTATTTACAATCTATACTAATGATTTAGACAAAGAGACCAAGAGTAATGCATCCACGAAGACACTGCAAAGAGATATATACAGTTTAATTGAATGGGCAACAAGGTGGCAGATGGAGTACAACATGGGGGAAGTGAGTTTATTCACTTTGGTAGCAAAAATAGAAAAGCAGAATATTTTTTAAAAGACGTGAAACTTTTAAATGTTGATGTTCAGAGAGACTAAATAGATACTGTTCTCTGCAGCAGAGAGCGTGAGTCCTGAAGGCTGTGTTGCATACCCGGTACCAGGGTTAAGGACATCTCATAGGGGCTGCAGAGGAATTTGGACTGGGAGGGGAGGATCCAGATGTCGTGGTCCATGAAAAAATGAGGTCCTGCTCATGGAGTATGAGCAGCTATACACTAAATTAAAAAGCAGAACCACAAAAGTAATAATCTTTGGATTACTATCTGAGTCACAAGCAAATTGGCATGGGGTAAATAAGATCAGAGAGTTGAATGCATGGCTTAAAGATTGGTGTGAGAGAAATAGGTTTCTATTCATGGGGCACAGGCACCAGTATTGGGGAAAGAGAGTGCTGTTGGGACGGCCTTCCCTTGAACGATGCTGGGACCAGTGTCCTGGCGAATCGTATAACTAGGGCTGTAGAAAGGGACTTTAAAATGAAGAGTGGGGGGAGGATTCAGGTGAGGGGAAATTTAGAAAGTTAACGAGAAAGGGAAAGGCAATAGTGCAGTAACCAGAGTGCGACAGGAAAGGACAGAGCGTACAAACATAGTGCATTAGCAAATAAGGTCATAGTAGAGAAAAATGGTAAAAAGACAAAATTAAAGGCTCTTTATCTGAATGCACGCAGCATTTGTAACAAGATGGGTGAATTGATAGCACAAATAGAAACAAATGGGTATATGATAGCCATTACAGAGACGTAATTGCAAGGTGACCAAGGTTGGGTACTAAATATTCAAGAGTATTTGACATTTGGGGAAAAAAGGAAAAAGAGGTGAGGTAGCTGTGTTAATAAAAGGATAAGATCGTACAGTAGTGAGAAATGTTCTTGGCTCGGAAGATCAAGATGTTGAATCAGTTTGGGTGGAGGTAAGAAATAGCAAAGGAAAGAAGTCACTAGTGGGAGTAGTTTATAGATCACCTAACAGTAGCTACATTGTAGGACAGAGTAGAAATCAGGAAATAATGGGGACTTGTGGGAAAGTTACTGCAATAATTGTAGATGATTTTAATCTTTATATAGATTGGACTAAACAAACTGGCAAAGGTAGACTGGAGGATGAGTTCATAGAATCTATTAGGAACAGTTTCTCAGAACAATAATTGCTAGGACCAACTCTGAAGCAGGCTATTTAAAACCTGGTAATATGTAATGAGATAGGGTTAATAAATGATCTCATAGTAAAGAATCCTCTAGGCAAGAGTGATCATAACATAATGGAATTTCACATTCAGATTGAGGGTCTGAAACTAATGTCTTAAACTTAAATAAAGGCAATACCGGCAAAGTGGAGCTGATGATTGTCCGTGCTCAGTACCATTTACAACTCCTCAGAGTCTGTGTTCATATGCAGTAAGACCTAGCTTGGACTGATAAGTGGCAAGTAACATTCATGCCACACAAACGCCAGGCAATGACCACCTCCAACAAGAGAGAATCTCCAACTGAACTGGAACAGCCACATAAATACTGTGTCTACAACAGAAGGTCAGAGGCTGAAGTGTTCCCCTCCAAGCCAAACACCATCCTGACTTGGAAATATAATCGCCGTTCCTTCACTGTTGCTGGCTCAAAATCCTGGAACTCCCTCCTTAACAGCACTGTTGGTGTACCTGCACCAGATGGACTGCAGCAGTTCAAGGAAGCAGCTCACCAGCACCTTCTCAAGGGAAATTAGGGATGGGCAAGAAATGCTGGCTTTGCCAGCAAAACCCACATCCCATGAAGCAAATAAAAAAGGTTACAAGGTTATGTAGATAGAGTTGGCTAAAGTGAACTGGGAAAGTAAGTTAAATGGTAAGACACAGAGAAGCAGTGGCAGATATTTAAGGAGATATTTCATAACTCTCAAAGATATATTACATTGAGAAAAAAAGACTTATGAGAGGAATGCATCATCTGTGGCTAACTAAGGAAGTTAAGGATTCTGTTCCATGACAGCTTTGTTATTTAATCACTCTTGCCCTCTGCCCTATCACATACCTTCCCTTTTGTTCTCTTCCCCACCAACACCACCCCCCCCACCACCACTTCACTTGCTTAAAACCTAATTCTTTTCTAACCTTTGCCAGTTCTGATGAAAGGTCATAGAACTAAAATGTTAACTCTGCTTCTCTCTCCACACATGCTGCCAGACTTGCTGAGTATTTCCAGAACTTTCTGTCTGTATTTCAGATTTCCAGCATCTGCAGTATTTTGCTTTTAAGTTAAGGATTGTGTCAAATTAGAGTCAGAGTTATACAACACAGAAACAGGCACTTTGGCTCATTGTGCCTGTGCCGGCCATCAAGCACTTATCTATTCTAATCCCATTTTCCAGCACTTGGCCCGGAGGCTTGTATGCGATGGCGTTTCAAGTACTCATCTAAATACTTCTTACATGTTGTGAGGGTTCCTGCCTCTACCACCCCTTCAGGCAGTGTGTTCCAGATTCCAACCACCCTCTGGGTGAAATTTCTTTTCCTCAAATCCCCTCTTAACCTCCTGCCTCTTCCCTTAAATCTATGCCCCGGGTAAATCAACATCTGACATGTGGGAGTCTTTCAAACGTCAGCTGATTAGAATCCAGGACCAGCATGTTCCTGTGAAGAAGAAAGACAAGTTTGGCAAGTTTCGGGAAGCTTGGATAACACGGGATATTGTGAGCCTAGTCAAAAAGAAAAAGGAAGCATTTGTAAGGGCTGGAAGGCTAGGAACAGATGAAGCAGTTGAGGAATATAAAGACAGTAGGAAGGAACTTAAGCAAGGAGTTAGGAGGGCTAAAAGGGGTCATGAAAAGTCATTAGCATACAGGATTAAGGAAAATCCCAAGGCTTTTTATACATATATAAAGAGCAAGAGGGTAACCAGGGAAAGGGTTGGCCCACTCAAGGACAGAGATGGGAATCTATGCGTGGAGCCAGAGGAAATGGGTGAGGTGCTAAATGAGTACTTTGCATCAGTATTCACCAAGGAGAAGGACTTGGTGGATCATGAGCCTAGGGAAGGGAGTGCAGATAGTCTCAGTCATCTCATTATCAAAAAGGAGGAGGTGTTGGGTGTCTTGCAAAGCATTAAGGTAGATAAGTCCCCAGGGCCTGATGGGATCTACCCTAGAATACTGAGGGAGGCAAGGGAAGAAATTGCTGGGGCCTTGACAGAAATCTTTGCATCCTCATTGGCTACAGGTGAGGTCCCAGAGGACTGGAGAATTGCCAATGTTGTTCCTTTGTTTAAGAAGGGTGGGAAGGATAATCCAGGAAATTATAGGCCGGTGAGCCTTACGTCAGTGGTAGGGAAACTATTAGAGAGGATTCTTCAGGACAGGATTTACTCCCATTTGGAAACAAACAAACTTATTAGCGAGAGACAGCATGGTTTTGTGAAAGGGAGGCTGTGTCTTACTAATTTGATTGAGTTTTTTGAGGAAGTGACGAAGATGATTGATGAGGGAAGGGCGGTGGATGTTGTCTATATGGACTTTACTAAAGCCTTTGACAAGGTCCCGCATGGCAGACTGGTGCAAAAGGTGAAGTCACACGGGATCAGAGGTGAGCTGGCAAGATGGATACAGAACTGGCTCAGTCACAGAAGACAGAGGGTAACAGTGGATGGGTGTTTTTCTGAATGGAGGGATGTGACTAGTGGTGTTCCGCAGGGATCAGTGCTGGGACCTTTGCTGTTTGTAGTATATATAAATGATTTGGAGGAAAATGTAGCTGGTCTCATTAGTAAGCTTGCGGACGACACAAAAGGTTGGTGGAGTTGCGGATAATGATGAGGATTGTCAGAGGATACAGCAGGATATAGATCGGTTGGAGACTTGGGCGGAGAAATGGCAGATGGAGTTTACTCCGGACAAATGTGAGGTAATGCATTTTGGAAGGTCTAATGCAGGTGGGAGGTATACAGTAAATGGCAGAACCCTTAGGAGTATTGACAGGCAGAGAGATCTGGGCGTACAGGTCACTGAAAGTGGCAACGCAGGTGGATAAGGTAGTCAAGAAGGCATACAGCATGCTTGCCTTCATCGGTCGGGGCATAGAGTATAAAAATTGGCAAGTCATGTTGCAGCTGTACAGAACCTTAGTTAGGCCACACTTAGAATATTGCGTGCAATTCTGGTCGCCACACTACCAGAGGGACGTGGAGGCTTTGGAGAGGGTACAGAGGAGGTTTACCAGGATGTTGCCTGGTCTGGAGGGCATTAGCTATGAGGAGAGGTTGGAAAAACTCGGATTGTTTTCACTGGAACGACGGAGGTGGAGGGGCGACATGATAGAGGTTTACTAAGTTATGAGCGGCATGGACAGAGTGGATAGTCAGAAGCTTTTTCCCAGGGTGGAAGAGTCAATTACTCGGGGACATAGGTTTAAGGTGCGAGGGGCAAAGTTTAGAGGGGATGTGCGAGGCAAGTTTTTTTTTTACACAGAGGGTGGTGAGTGCCTGGAACTTGCTGCCAGGGGAGGTGGTGGAAGCAGATACGATAGCGACATTTAAGAGACATCTTGACAAATATATGAATAGGAAGGGAATAGAGGGATATGGGCCCTGGAAGTGCAGAAGGTGTTAGTTTAGGCAGGCATCAAGATCGGCACAGGCTTGGAGGGCCGAATGGCCTGTTCCTGTGTTGCACTGTTCTTTGTTCTCTGCTATGGGAAAAAGTTTCTTCCTATCTACCCTATCTTTGCCCCTTATAATTTTGTCTACTTCAATTAGGTCCTCCCTCAGCCTTCTCTGCTCTAAGGAAAACAACCCTAGCCTATCCAGTCTCTCTTCATAGCTGAAATGCTCCAGCCCAGGCAACATATTGGTGAATCTCCTCTGCACCGTCTCCAGTGCAATCACATCCTTCCTGTAGTGTGGCGACCAGAACTGTACACAGTACTCCAGCTGTGGCCGAACTAAATGGCAAGTATCCCATATGCCTTCCTAACCACCTTATCTACCTGTGCTGCTGCCTTCAGTGATCTATGGACAAGTAGACCAAGGTCTCTCTGACCTTCTGTACTTCCTAGGGTCCTACCATCTATTGTATATTCCCTTGCCTCATTAGTCCTCCCAAAATGCATCACCTCACACTTCTCAGGATTAAATTCCATTTGCCACTGCTCTGCCCATCTTACCAGCCCATCTATATCATCCTGTAATCTAAGGCTTTCTTCCTCACTATCTACGACACCACCAATATCCATGTCATCTGTGAACTTACTGATCATACCTCCTATATTCACGTCTAAATCGTTAATGTACACTACAAGCAGCAAGGGTCCCAGCACCGATCCCTGTGGTACACCACTGGTCACAGGCTTCCAATCGCAAAAACAACCCTCGACCATCACCCTCTGCCTCTTGCCACTAAGCCAATTTTGGATCCGATTTGCCCTGGATCCCATGGGCTCTTAGCTTCTTAACCAATGTCCCATGCAGCACCTTATCAAAAGCTTTACTGAAGTCCATGTAGACTACATCAACTGCTTTACCCTCATCTCCACATCTAGTCACCTCGAAAAATTCAATCAAGTTTGTTAGACATGATCTCCCCCTGACAAAGCCATGCTGAATATTCTTGATTAATCCCTGCCTCTCCAAGTGGAGATTAATCCTGTCCCTCAGAATTTTTTCCAATAGTTTCCCAACCACTGATGTTAGACTCACTGGCCTGTAATTACCTGGTTTATCCCTGTTACCCTTCTTGAATAATGGTACCACATTTGCTGTCCTTCAGTCCTCTGGCACCTCTCCCGTGGCCAGAGGGGATTTGAAAATTTGTGTCAGAGCCCCTGCTATCTCCTTCCTTGCTTTACATATAACGGCCTGGGATACACCTCATCTGGGCCTGGAGATTTATCCACTTTTAAGCCCACTAATACCTCCTCCCTTTCAATGCTAATTTGTTTGAGTACATCACAATCCCCTTCCCTGATCTCTACACCGACATGCTCCTTCTCCATAGTGAACACAAATGAAAAGTAATCATTTAAAATTGAAAAACAAGGCATACAATGCTGCAAAGATTAGTGGCAGGCCAGAAGATTGGAAAATTATAGAAACCAGCAGAAGATGACTAAAAACAAAAAGGGAAAAATTAGAGTATGAGAGTAAGCAAGCAGGAAATATAAAAACAGACAGTAAAAACTTCTACAAACATATAAAAAGGCAAAGTGTAGCTAAAGTAAGCATTGGTCCCTTAGAGAATGAGACTGGGAAATTAATAATAGGAACCAAGGAAATGGCAGAGACTTTGAACAAGTATTTTTTTATCTGTCTTCACAGTAGAAGACACAAAAAGCATTCCAAGAATAGTAGAAAATCAAGATGCAAAAGGGAGGGAGGAATTTAAAACTATCACTAGAGAATAAGTACTTGGAAAACTAATGGGATTGAAGGCTGACAAGTCCCCTGGACCTGATGGCCTGCATCATAGGGTCTTAAAAGAAGTGGCTGCAGAGAGAGTGGAGGCATTGGTTGTAATCGTTCCAAATTCCCTATATTCTGGAAAGGTCCCAGCGGATTGGAAAAAGGCAAATGTAACAGCTCTGTTCAAGAAAGGAGTGCGACAGAAAGCAGGAAACTGTAGATCTAACATCCGTCATTGGGAAAATGCTAGAATCCATTATTAAGGAAGTAGTAGCAGGACATTTAGAAAATCATAATGAAATCAGGCAGAGTCAACATGGTTCTTTGAAAGGAAAATCGTGTTTAACAGATTTATTAGAGTTCTTTGAGGAAGTAACAAGTAGGGTGAATAAAGGGGAACCAGTGGATGAAGTGTATTTGGATTTCCAAAAGGCATTCGATAAGGTGCCACATAAAAAGGTGACTACACAAGATAAGAGCTCATGGCGTTGGGGGTGATATATTAGCATGGATAGAGGATTGGCTAACTAACAGGAAACGGAGAGTCGGGATAAATGGGTCATTTTCAGGTTGGCAAACTATAACTGGTGAAGTGCCACAGGGATCAGTGCTTAAATTTAATTTTTTAATGCATAAATTTTAATTCAAATCAATCCGATCACTGTTCTTAAAACTATCAAGGTCGGACATATGACAGTAAAAATTTTGGAGAGAAAAAAAAATGCCCTTACCTTTTGATCTTCAGCCTCACTCTGAAGGAAAAAATAATTCAGTGGTTTTTACAGGATACCAGTCCAGATACTCCGCTACCAGTCACTAATCGATTGAGCTCCTTTACGCTGCTATGTTGTGCTGATGCATGGAAAATTTTACATTTGGGATTATGCCAATGAGTTTGAGTGGAAACTTAAAGCATAACTTCAATTTCAAGCATTTTTAAAAATTCGTTCCTGGGATGTGAATGTCACTGACAAGGCCCGCATTTATTCCCCATCTCTAATTGCCCTTGAGAAGGTGGCGGTGAGCCGCATTCTTGAACCACTGCAGTCCATGTGGTGTATGTAAACCCATGGTGCTGTTAGGGAGGGAGATCCAGATTTTCAAACCAGCGACAGTGAAGGAATGGCAAAATAGCTCCAAGACAGGATGGTGGGTGGCTTGGAGAGGAACTTGAAGGTGGTGTTGTTCCCACGTGTCTGCTGCCCTTGTCCTTCTAGGTAGCAGAGATTGCAGATTTGGACGGTGTTGTCAAAGGCACCTTGGCATGTTGCTGCAGTGCATCTTGTATATTGTACACACTGCTGCCACTGTGCGCTGGTGGTGGAGGGAGTGAATGTTGAAGGTGGTGGATGGGATGCTAATCAAGTGGGCTGCTTTTTGAGTGTTGTTGGAGCTGCACTCATCCAGGCAAGTGGAGAGTATTCCATCACACTCCTGACTTGTGCCTTGTAAATGGAGGAGAGGTTTTGGGGAGTCAGGAGGCGAGTTATTCACTGCAGAACTCCCCGCCTCTGACCTGCTCTTGTAGCCACGGTATTTATATGGCTGGTCCAGTTAAGTTTCTGATCAATGGTAACCGCCAGGTTGTTGCTGGTGTCAAGGGGAGATGGTTAAATCCTCTCTTGTTGGAGATGGTTATTGCTTGGCACTTGTGTGGTGCAGATGTTATTTGCCACTTGTCAGCCCAAGCCTGAATGTTGTCTGGGTCTTGCTGCACGCGGGATGGACTGCTTCAGTATTTGAGAAGTTGTGAATAGTGCTGAACATTGTGCAATCATCAGCAAACATCCCCACTTCTGACCTTATGCTGGAGGGAAGGTCATTGATGAAGTAGCTGAAGATGGTTGGGCCTAGGTCACTACCCTGAAGAGCTCCTGCAGTGACATCCTGTGGCTGAGATGATTGGCCTCTAACAACTACAAACTCTTCCTTTGTGCTCGGTATGACTCCAACCAATGGAGAGTTTTCCCTGATTCCCACTGACTCCAGTTTTGCTAGGGCACCATAATGCCACATTCGGTCAAATGCTGTCTTGATGTCAAGGGCAGTCGCTCTCAACTCACTTCTGGAATTCAGCTCTTTTGTCCATGTTTGGACCCAGGCTGTTAATGAGGTCAGGAGCCGGCAGAACACAAACTGGGCTTCGGTGAGCAGATTGTTGCTGAGTAAGTGCTGCTTGATAGCACTGTCGACAACACTTCCTATCACTTTGATGATTAAGAGTAGACTAATGAGGCGGTAATTGGCCAGATTGGATTCGTCTTGCTTTTTGTGGACAGGACATACCTGGGCAATTTTCTACATTGTCGGGTAGATGCCTGTGTTGTAGTTGTACTGTAACAGCTTGGCTAAGGGGGAGCTAGTTCTGAAGCACAAGACTTCAGTACTACAGCAGAGATGTTGTCAGGGCCCATAGCCTTTGCTGCATCTAGTGGCTTCAGCCGTTTCTTGATATTATGTGGAGTGAATCAAATTGGCTGAAGACTGGCATCGATGATGGCGAGATCCTCAGGAGGAGGCAGAGATAAATTATCCAGTCAGCACTTTTGGCTGAAGATGGTTTTGGGTGCAATTTCCTGATTTTGCCTAAAGTGGATACTAGACCCCTGTATGTTTCTCACACCAGGCTTATGGAGTGAGGTTGGTAGGAAATCTGCTATTTTCATACTGTGATAGGTTACCTCATAATTCACTTGACAAACTGGCTACCCCATTTCACAAGCTATTTACTTCAAGCTGAACCAGCAATAGACCCAAGTAACATAAAATATTTTCTACTGTCAATAATTGAAAACATTATAGTTGAAATATATAAAATTGTAAAAGCTATTGGATCAGATTATATTAGTCAGCTGCGATGTAATCTGTTTCTTACCAATTAAATAAATGTTTGGTACTAAACTTTAATTATTCAGTAAAGTACTGAGTAGAAGTGAGGAACATTGTATTCTTGCACAAAGATCACTGATGCAGGAAAAATATATTTTTTTAAATCACTGGCATATCTTTGCAGGAATAATCCTATATTTTTGAATTTTAAGGTAAGCTTGGATCTTGCAAGTTTCTATTTGGAATTAAAAGCTTTTATAATAGCGACATTCTGATAGTGGCCATATTAAAAAGTATAATATTTCTCTACCTTGTACAATTTTATAAGAAGCTGAATGCAAGATTGAATTTCTGCAGAGTGAGCTTGCTGATAAGACACTAACACTATGGCCAATAGAGCTACTCTTTCTGTAAACATAATAGGACATTCGGTTTCCTTCTCCCCTTTTGATTATGTTGATATCTCGCTAAACAGGTACTCCTCCCAGGTGAACATTTTTAATGAGTTTCTGCAGGTCGTTGAATCATAAAGGGGTTGGAACAGAGACCAATCGTGTCCTCATCCAATAAACACACACACATATACACTTTTCCAGCATGGGTCACTAGATAGCATTCTGGAGTGGAAACTCTGGCTAATGTCTCTCCTTCCTTGCTGAGAGGCTCTGAAGCCAACTGTGCCATCCCAAATACTACTCCAACCAAGATGATCTAACTCATTCACAATTGGGAATCACATCCAGGACCTTCTGGTCTGTATGGGAGTGCTTTATCCACTGGGCTGCTGACATAAGAGTGAACATGATAGACTTTGATACAATTGTGTGATGGGTATCCATACTCTTCTGGAAGTTTGAAATAAAAATAGAAAATGTGGGAAATGATCAGCAGGTCAGGCAATATCTGTGGAGAGAAAAACAAAAGTTAATATTTCAGATTAATGACCTTTCATCAGAACTGGAACAAGTTAGAGATGTAATGGTTTTAAGAAAGTACAGAGGTAGGGAAAGGGGTCTGCAGAAGAACAAAAAGGTCTGTGATTAGATGCAAGGCAGAAGAGATTAAAATGACTAAAGGGATGATGGTGCAAGGCAAAAAGAGATGGTAATAGGACAAGTAAAGAAACAAAAGATGGGTCTCGAGGAGGTGTAAATGGGAATAGCAGAGTCATCAGCAGCAGCTACCATCCAAAAAAAAAGGGCAGAGGTTATCTGAAATTGTTGAACTCAAATTTGAGTCTGGAAGGCTGTAAAGTGCATTATTGAAAGATGAGTTGTTATTCCTCAAGCTTACAATGAGCTTTACTGAAACGATAAAGGCCGAGGTCAGAGAGGAAGTTGGCCGGAGAATTAAGGCGTCAGAGGTATTCCGCAAAGCCGTTACCCATTCTGTGTTTGGTCTCCCCAATGTAGAGGAGACTGTATTTTGAGCAGCAAATACAGTATAGTAACTTGAAAGAAATTCTCCCGAAAGTTGCTTGATTGTTTCTACAGTAAGGGAAGAACTTGCCATTATTTTCCCGAGATTGATCACCGATTTTTCTTTTCTATTGCCTGCCCCAGAAGTTAGCATTATCAGTCGAAGGCAGCAGTTCAGCAAGTTACATTGTCCAGTGGATATGGCAAGGAATTATAGATTAGACCATCTTTACTCTCCCTTTCTTTCACACGCAGGCTCTTACCAAAACAATGTGGATTACTTCTTACATTTATTTTCCATTCAGGGCTTCTGAAGGCAGAACAGTGGAGGTTCCATACAAAGGAAATGTGGAGAACACAATCCTCGATATTTTGGGGGGATTACGCTCTACCTGCACCTACGTGGGAGCTGCTAAACTGAAGGAACTGAGCCGGAGAACAACATTCATCCGAGTAACACAGCAGTTTAACCAAATGTTTTCTTAGCCTGGGCTCTCATGCCAAAAGAAGAATTGCTTTTACACAGTGATCTCTGATTCAAAAGCTTGAGTGTAGTTCAATATAATTTTCACTTTTGCCTAGTGCAATAAAATTTTGCTGTTTCTCTGGTTTGAAGCTTTTAAAAAAAATGTTGGACCCATTGCCTGCAGGAGCTTATCAACCTATAGCTGTGAAGCAGTTCTGCATTGAAGATGACACCTCAAGATGAAAATCAATAATTGTTTCAACCAAATTATTTTCAGGTATTAATATGGGGTGGGGTACTGCTCAATTCTGTATACGCTGCTCAGGAGTATACAATTATGAATGTTGTGAAACAATGTAATTTATTTGAAGAATTACTTTTAATCATACAAGACTGCTTAAAAAGCTGTGTATATTGTCTGAAGATGCGGAACAAAAAATTATGTACTTAAAACTAATGGTTCGTTTTAATAGTGTATAGCTTCCACATGTAATAGTGATATTACAGGAGTGGAATACAGAATAATAAAAGATCGAGACAATATCACATCAGCTGGAGCTCTCCAGGAAACACAATGTGCCAATTTTAATCTTTTTTTGAACTGATATTCTGTTTCTTCTTTTACTTAAAGATACATCACATTACTTAATTTCATTTTGAAAGACTTAGGCAGTAAATTATGAAAGTGGAAATAAACTGTGTTTCACTTCAATTCCTGTTACTGGCCCTTTGGTAGTATAATAATGCCAGTGAACTCCCAAGTTAGCCATTCTTTCACTGAAATTGGGCAAGTAACGCTGCTGAGTGTTACATGCAGGGAACAGAAAAAAAAACTGGTTTGTAATCCTCCAAATTTAGAAGTGTTTTTAAGATTTAATCCGGATTAAGCAGCCAAGCTTTGAAATGTATGTCATATAGTGACTACTTAATAAGATTTGATTATATTTAGTGTCACAGGCAAATCACCTCACATAACAGCGAAGACATAGTTATAAGAAAATTCCATGGTGCTGATCATATCATACAACTTGTAGAAATAGTTTATGATGGTCCTTGAACTTTATACATAGATACATTTTTTAAAAACAACTTTGAGTTTCCAACAGAGTGAATAAGCCAGAGCATGTAACATTGAGACAAACAGCAGCAGAATCTCGATATCGTGCTAAAGGACCAAATGAATATAGAAATATACAAGACCAGAAAAGATCACAGCTTTCCACTTGGCTAGTCTCTGTCTGGGAAATATATCCCATGAAAGCTCTCATACACCTCTGTTAAATTTTGCACCAGATACTTACCTAAATCTGTTGTGAAATTTTTGGTACAATCAGCCCCCACTGCTTTCCTTGGCAGTCATTCCCAACATTCACCCCTCTGCTTAAAGCAGATAACACTAATTTTTTTCACCCACCCTCATCTAAATTTGAGGCTATGCTCTTTTGTAGAATCTGTGACTTTTAAACAGGCTGACATTTAGTTGTCTATAGGCTATAGTATCAAGTACTTCAATATGATTAATCCTGAACCTACGCTCTTCCTGTGTAAACACTCTCGACTTCTGCATCCTCTTCTCATGATTTAGGTGGCCAATCATAGTTGTCAAATTAGTTGGTATTAAGTCCAGTGGTAAGTGATCCAGACCAGGTAAATGTGCATAGTAGTTTAAACAATCCATGTACATTAGCATAAACACTATAGCAATAGCTCTCAAAGCTACACTCCGGTGACAGTCATGGCTCAGCTGATAGTAACTCAAAGATGAGAATGCTAAGTCGTGGGTTCAAGTCCCACTCGAGACTTGAGTGCATATTTTAGTCCAACACTCCAGTGTAGTATTGAGTGATTGCTGCATTGTTTGAGGTATTGTCTTTCAGATGTGAAACTAAACTGAAGCTCTGTCTGCCCTCCGGTGGACATAAAAGATTCCATGGCACTATTCAAAGAGGAAGGGAGTGCTCCCCAGTATTCTGGCCAATATTTATCGCTCAGTCAACATTGTAAAACATTATCTGGTCATCATACTACTGCTGATTTCAGAACCTTGCTGTGCATACATTGGCTGCTGCAATTCCTACATAACAGTGACTATACTTCAAAAATATTTAATTAGCTGTAAAACTCTTTGGCATGTCCCAACATTGTGAAAGGTGCTATATAAATTTAAGTTTTTCTTTTTTGCTGAAATTGCTGCAGAATCAGAATACTGCCCTTTAAATGCTGTTTTCCATTAATTTTAGCAGCATGACACACACAAAGTACACCTACATTATCTTTTTGATTTTTTTTTTCCTGTGTGAACTCCCAAACAAACAATTACAGGCAGCAGCTGTGTACCATATCATGACTCTCAGTTTCTTGATGAAACAATTGGGGAAATAGAACATTGCAGAATGCTGATAAGATCAAACACATCACTTGATTGTCACGGGATTTCCAGGCAGATAGAACCACTGTAGGAAACACTAGGACAATGTTAACGTACAGATTTTATTTAGCATGATGTATCTGAAGCAAAGCCATCATTTCCTAAACCCTCCCCTTATCTAGTTTTAGCAAAAGTTGGTAACTTTCAAAACTTATACATCTCTACAGATTTCAGGCCCACCTTCCACTCTACAGCAGTCCGACATTTCCAACATAAGTTTTTCTGTGGTGGGAGTCACACTAAAAATGTGGAAAATACCACTCAGCAATGTCTTAAGATGGTATCCACTGGAGTAACCTGTAGGATACATATTTTGTTCTGTGGTATTAAGCCCTGGACCTGTTCTGTTATTAACAGAACACCGAGGCATGGGGTTTTACTTCAGTCAGCATGCCATGGGTGGTGGTGGGGGTTTGCAGGAGAAGGGTGATCAAAGAATGTGAACTACATCAACAAAGAAATATTCACACAAGGCAGCATTCTATATGCTACCAAACTACTGTTATTACAGAATCATCTCTGCTCACTGAAACGTGGAACACTAATTGAAAAATTTGTCTTTTTTACATGCAGCCTCTTTTAGCGTATAAAATTTTTTGCATTTGCTTGTAGCTACTCCATGTTTGGGAGGGTGCAGTCAAAGACTAACTCCCGGAGTAAAATATCTTCATTTCAGACAGTCCACAAAGTAGATAATGAGCAATGACCTGAGAAGTACTATAAGAAAACTAGTGCTTTTCATACTCATGTCAGCATTCGTCCAAACCCTAGTCAAAATTTTATCTGAACAGAAAAATTTGAGTTAACACACAAAACATTTTTCAAATATTTAGTTCATGACAGAAGTTAATTTAACCTCATCAGCCCACAAAACGAATGCAGTTCCAAACCTATTTAGCAGTCAGTTGCCATTAGTTTGGAGGGAGTGCTTCACTTGTGTCACCAGTTGAAGCGAAGAAGCTACAATAGAGAAAACTGAGAGTTGTGCCCTTTTTGAATCTCCCTTCTGAATCGCACATACTTTGTTGACTGTAAACTGTGTTTATTTAGTCACCATTTAATATTTTTACATACTTCCATGAAGTAACTCCCTCCCTTAACTTTCTTTCTCGACTTTTAAGCTTCTCCAATGTTTCCTGAGAATTAATCCTTTTCCATTGATCAGTCTTGCTACTATTTGAAATGCCTTTTCTAGCACAAGCATATCTATTTTGTGGCACGGTGACTAAAACAGTACTTTGGCCAGTGCACTGTAAACATATGTAAAGCCTTTGTGTAACTTGTACACTTACAAGAGTAAATGTGAAGCTGTGCTCTTGGCGCACAGCTTTGCCTGCCAGGAGTGACTCTGGCTGTGGAAGTCAGTGGAGTCCACAGGATTATCTTCCCGTGGACCAAAGATTCTGCAGGCCCCACTAACCCTCATGTCCAAGGTCAAGATGCGCACGCCTGGTGACCAAAGTTCAATGAGAAGCACCAATTCATAAAATACCCCAATGATTCGACTGTTCTAGGTACATATCCGAGCATTCTGTTAAATCTTTATAGTTGGCTTCTGACATTCTCTGGATATAGCAATATTTTCATGCATCATCTGTTTTCACTGCTCTCTCTATTTTTGCATCATTAGCAAATTCGACCAGGTTATAGTTGGCTTTGCAATCATTTATGTAGATTAGAAACAATAGGGTTTCAAGCACTGCTTCTCTTGGATCTTCACACACCCCCTGCCTGCCCCACTGTGACAATACCCATCTCAAATACTCTGCTTTTCTATTATGCAACCTTTAGTTCTGGCAGAGTGATGACAAACCCACCTGTACATCGCCTTCCTACATTAATGTGTTAATCTCTCCCTCTGCTCTCCAGATGCCAGTTGATGGTTGATCCTGAAAATGGACTTGTTGGAGGAACAGCTTAGCGTTGAGGAACTTTCAATTTACGTTTAGAAATAAAGACTTTTATTTTTAAAAAGCATGAGTCAGCAAATAAGATGCTGAGATAGATTAATGCATATTTGTGTCACTGCATGGTGATCAATGAACAGTCTCAGTGCATTTACAAGGTCATTGTGGGAGGCAGTAAAACCAGTAGCAGATCCGGAAACCTGTTGTTCAGCTTACATCAGCTATGATGGGCATTGAGTTTTATATCCAGTTCTGTTGTTGAAAGAAAAAGACTTGCATTTATATAGCCCTTTCATGACTTCAGGATGGCTCAAAGTGTTTTACAGCCAATTAAGTTCTTTAGAAGTGCAGTCTTCTGTTGTAATCCAAGAAATGCAGCAGCCAATTTGTGCTGCAAAATTCCACAAACAGCAATATGATAATAACCAGATTACTTTTGTACTGATATTGGTTCAGAAACTTAACTCATTGGCTCGCAAATGTTGCACAACGGCACTGCAATGTAAAAGCGCTTTGTTTCCTATTTTTAAACCTGTTTCATATACAATCCCAAGTTCTACCCTGTATTCCTGTGACTGTTTTCATTTCTTTACCAATTTCTGTAAGAAATATATAGAAATTGGATAGCAACAAATCGGTTTCACCTCCAGTGAATGCACACCTCCAGCGAATGCTTTTGTCTAATCAATAAAAATAGACCCTCTGTGTACTCTATAACTATACTGCTTAGTTGCCTGATGAGGCTGTGTGAAGTTAAGTGATTGATACAAAGTGCAGAAAAAAAAAACTGGAAACAAGCAACTAGAGGAAACAGTTGCGGTTGGCACTGTTATTTTATTAGTACGAGTATACTGAAACAATAAACTTGTACTGGTATACAGACAATTTCTTTAAAACAAAATTTGTTCAAAGTCTGGATCAAATATTATCATAATAATGAAATAACTTCTAACTAGAAAACCTGCAAGCACCATCAAAGAAAGGGACCATAAAATTCAACAGACCCGAGTGTATCCTACAAATAGACACACCACGATTAGAAAATAGAATATGAATTCTTCCATTTGTATAATTGTTTAAAAAAAGCTAGTGCAAGTACAATATTGTACACTGGAATTACATAGAATACGCACGTGTACGGAAAACGTCCCCCTTTCACAATGAAAGCTCTTAACTATGTATTTATGCACTGAAAAAACTCTCTCATCATCAGTAAGGTGCAAAACATTTTTCCCGCCCCCCATTTTCCTGTGTCTACTGGCCATTGCCATTAGGTGACCACAGCTTAGTCAGTCCATGAAGAAAACAAAAAAGACAATTGCCGCCTCTAATTGATTCTCAATGGAAGACTTAAAACTTTCAATAGGTACTAACAACCAAAAACATTGCAAACTCAGGAGCAGCAGTTCATATCTGGGAACTATTCACAAACTGGCTGCACGTCTAAAAGCCTCTTTGTACAGTACTTCATCCTCGCCACAGCCTGAACAGATCAATCTCCTGGACATTACAAATTAAAATGTACAACTAAATTTAACCTTCAACTTCTCTAATGGTTTTCCCCCCTCAACTATATTACAAGGTATGAAAGTCAAAGCTAATTTAAACAGTATCCGAGCCTTTCAAAAACTGAGTAACCTTCCACCAACATTCAAATCTCCATGTGCAATAGGTTCACGTTACCTGTACTAATCGATATGAGCGAGCCTTAACTGTTAAATCCTTTGAAAGCAGTTTGTTTACAAGGTTTCAACCAGACACAGTGCTACGATGATACGATCAGTAAGGTAACAATATTTGAGGCTAGGTCTGTTAAAAAGAAATTAGGCTTCAGAGTTAGTGAAAGTGCTGCTTCCGGTTACATCAGTGTTCCACATGCACACCAGCCCCATCCCTGAGTAAGAGGTGTGAAAGGATTCTACAGGTCTCTCCAATCATCCTGTCCAGACAAATTAAAAAGGTGTTGTAGGTGGAAATCTCTACTACTATAGGAACAGTCAGCAAATACTTGTAACTGTCTACATACAGGTGGGATTACCCTGACTATCTTTGTGTGAGTTTTTGTTTTATTTTTGTCCACTACAAACTTTTAAAAAATAGCCTGCTGTCAGTTAACTATTGCAAATCAGACTTTGTACAGAGGCACACGGCTGATCTGGTTATAAATGAAAAAGCTTTCCTTGCATTTTGATCCAGCTTTTTTTTTTAAAAAGGAGGCCTGGGACTCAGTTTAAAAAAAAGGCAGCAGTACAATGTTTAGCGAGAAATGCAAATAATATTTTGTCAAATGTAAGCTAAAAGATGTGAACTATCAGACTAAACTTGGCACTTTTAACAAAACGTTATTGCACAAGCAAACAAATTCAGAGAAATAGGCGGTCGGATCGAATGATGTGACCTAGCATTGATCTAGAACTGGAATTCCTACATAAAAACCAACATAAAATAATTAACTGAATCGTTCGCATTGCGCCTATTTCCTGTAGTGTTTCTTCAGCAGATCCAGTCAGTTAAATGAGTCCCTGCTTCCAGGCTGGGGGAAAAAAAAAATCACCTATTTAAATGTATAGTGGTACTGATTCTTTTAGCTAAAATCTCATATGTATCTCTGTACTCTGTTACGCCTCCATTTCAATTACCTCTTACCATCTAGCATTAAGAAAAATAAAAGAATGTGACTGCCCTGAGCAAGTTAATGAAAGGGCTGATGCATTTACTGAGCAGAAACTCCATTTATCATTAGGAACCCAGCACTAACCAAGCAATGTGAATGTGCAATATACTGAAAACCTGCCCAGCTATTTTGGTGCATTGCTGCGAGGTTTAATTATAATGAACTTCTGCGATACTCAAGCCTTTTGTCTCACCACCTCCCCCCTCCCCATTAAAATCTTGAAATAGCTTTGGAATACAATCTTAAAGATGCAAATGCCAGCTACAAGGCAAAAAATTACAGTTTCCAATGCTAAGTTACTTGCACAAATTAAAAAGTTATCACCCACACACACCCCCCTTTGCTCACTTCCAACAGTTTTCTGTTTTGTTTGAGAACCTGTTATGAAACAAAAAAAACTGCAATATCAAAGGAGGCTTTGTTCATTTTAAATACTGCATTTTTGATGAATGACATATGAAGTGTTTTTGTGTTATGTGCTTTGAAAAGCACTGCATGTCAAACTAAAATAATCAAACTTAAGCTCTACTTGAAAATGACTGAGAACAAAGATCAGAATGAGTAAAATCCTGTACAATTTTTAAAAAATCATAAGATAATCACTGGTGTACACTGACATTCATGTGTAACATATAATTAAGTAGTTAAGAAACCTTTTAATTACACTATTTGAAACAATCTTTAATTTTTGAAAGATCTGCTATTGAGGAGCCTGATATCTTTTAAAATGGCAAGTTACTGGAAACATTTATCCTTTTGAGCTGTCCTAAGAGAGATTAATTCAATAGATATGACAGACTTTTGAGTCAACCACTCAACTCAATATCCCATGAAACAACACTGTGGGAAGGTCCCAATGCTAAGGCAGGCCAAACAACGATCGCTACATCTCTTATTTAAATTCCCCTTTTTCAAAAAAAAGGTAGAGAAAAAACACAACAACTGACAGATTCACTGCATGGTTGTTGACTCTCAAGGTGTGCAAATTGCCAAATGCTTTAAAAGTACAACAGTTAAACACTGGATAACCCTAGATTTCTCTTCCAGCTTTAGTTTCAATTCTCTGGGATCTTTTCCCCTCTTTTTGAAGCATTACATTTAAAAAGTGCTTTCTGATCAAGCAGTCTTCAGTGGACTACTGCTACCATACATAATCATTCACACAAGAATCATCACAAATGATTCTCATTCTTCCAAACAACTTGAATCTACAATTCGTTCTAGACTCACATCTTCTAGACATTATTCTTCAGTTTCCTTTTCCTTTAAAGTTCAGTATCTAGTTCTACATGGATGACAGTGTTTACAGATAATACTAAACTTGTCATTTTGGTATGACTTTGAGCATTCAGACCAAGATACCCAGTAAATAAATATTACTGAATTGCAAGTGCTTAAAGACCATCCTGCCACTTTGTTGTGTTGCACAACATTCAAGTGAGCATGGGGAGAAAAGAAAGTGGCACCAATCGTCACTAAATATGAACTGAATTTTAAAAAATTAAAAACAGTACCAGAGAAGACATTAATGGATTCTAATTATGATAGGAATAACCAGGTGAGAATTTTCATAAGAGCATTCAATAAACAGAGACAGTCAGAGCTATGTGGAAAGAACATAGTTACCAGTCTCCTCCTTAACACCATTTGAAATTATTACAACATGTTATTAACAAAAAAACTAAAATAACAAGCAGATAACATGTAAATACTGGGTTTTTTTTCTAGCTTTAAGTCTACAGTACAGTATTATAGATTTAATTTTTTTTTTGAGCTTCTGCTGCTCCCCAAAGTGCCTTCACTTGCCTACGTTGGACCGTCCTTCAATACAAATCTTAACCTCCTGAGGAATGAAGGAAGGCTTGGGAAGATTCAAGGGCTGCTCTTCATCTGTCTTCTCTACTTTTCGTGTTTCAGGAGCTGACCATCTCCTTTTTCTCGTTGGAGGCCTGCCGACCTCTGTTTTGTTGAGCCAGGACCTTGCAGACTGTATTGTAATGGTTTCAGAAAACTTCAGTTTGCCATTTTCTGAGACAACTGGTACACTTCCCTGAACAATCCCGTTCTCTCGCTCCAAGTGCCGGGGCCTGCTCTCAGATATACTATAATTCTTTGGGTGTTTCAACAAGACACCAGTCGAGTCAATAGCCTGTCCTTTCTTTATAGAGCCATTTTTCAGATTTTTCAGTGTAAGAGATATGCAAACGTCACCAACAGAAAGTTTGGAACATGGCAAACCAAAGAGCTGGGAGGTTCTCTCCGGACAACATGATGACCAGCCTTTGCCAAAAACAAAAAAAGGGTGTTCCACTAGAACTTCAACACTGACCTGGAAATCAAATTCAACACAGTAAGTCTTCACCGGTTTAAGTGCAACATACAAAACATGAACTTCATTAATTAGACAAGCCGAATCACTATTAACAGTTGAGAAAAAATGACAATCACTAGTTACAATTTTAGATATCAAAATGAAAGTGACCAAGATGGAATAAAATAACCCATC
Organism: Heterodontus francisci; assembly: GCF_036365525.1. NCBI lineage: Eukaryota > Metazoa > Chordata > Chondrichthyes > Heterodontiformes > Heterodontidae > Heterodontus > Heterodontus francisci. The sequence continues at coordinate 46,059,630 of NC_090372.1, forward strand.
TCTCTCAATAAGAATTGAATGAAACATGCACATAAGTTCAGAGCGAAAACAAGGAGTCTTTTCTTAATGACACTGTAAGCATCCTTAATGATTATCTCAAATTAATCCCTTCCTTGATTGCCTTTGTAGGCTTCATGAATGCAAAGCAATTATTGAGTATTTGAAAAAGTAAAATCAATTCTACTTATTGGAACAAAAGCACACTAGTTACCCATGGCTTCACCCATTGCTCTGAAAACTGCAGCATTCATGACAGTACCCGGTACTAGCTAAAGAAATAAAAAGCCAAGACAGGTGAAGGAAAGCAGAAACTAAATACATCTGTTCATGGCTTGGATCCAAAGTTTTGACAGTACTCCTCATACGGTTTTCAAGCAGAGTTAGCAATGAATTTGCTTTAGATGATCTACTGATTATACTAAAAATTCTGAAAGATCTTGAAGATGTGGGCATGCAATTATAATGCACCTAGTTACATTTATTTAGCACCTTCAATATGGAAAATATCCTGAGACACTTTACAGAGAGGTGGGAAAAGAGCTAAAATAGATAAATGGGCACAGAGCCAAAGGAATAAGACTAAGATAGAATGTCCAAAAACTCAGTTGGAGAGATTAGTTTTGGAAAAGATTTTAGAAGTGAAGCGAAAAATTGAGAGGGACGGAGATGAAGAAAGCAGGACTGAAGTAAAGGAAGGCTCTTCCAATGGTGGGGTGAAGGAAGAAAGCTTTTGCAACTCAAGCTGAATTGAATTTCTGGATTCTGCACCAACGGTTTTGGTCGGGCTGCTGACAAACACCATAGAGCAGCAAAAACTGTAACCAGGCTTAGTTTGAAAATTCAGCACTTTCAGTAATGACATTTTATGTTAAAACAAATAGCAAAAAATGAATAAGGTACATACAACAGATATCTGCTGGGTGCAAGAAAACATCAAGGTATCAATAGATGCAAGTCCAATGAATATTGCTTCATACGTGGTGGGGACATGACAAAGAAATTCCTCAACTAGTTTATCACTGAAATCTGCAGTCTTTGTAGCAGTACCAACAATTTAACAAGATAGCAATTCGTTGAATAATCTGTAGAGGGAGAGGATTCAACCATCTGGTATTGAAATGAGACCTTTCATTCGTCACTTATACTCTATGACCACCATTCATCAGAATCAAATGGCTTTATACAAAATACAGAAAAGGACAGGGAGGTAAAAGCAAGGTGAAAAAGAAACAAGTGGTGGGAATAAAGAATGGGACATTAAGCTACATTTAACTTTCTTATGCAAAATGGCACCACAAAAAAATACAATAACAGTTGGAAAAATGAATGAGTAACTAAGCATGTAATGCCCAATAAAATAGGATGGGTGACAAGGCAAGTAGATTCAGTATGATTGGCACACAAGCACACAGTGCTATAAAGGGTGGGGGAAAGATGGCATCTATCTCATTACTTTCCTCAAACTGAAGAGGCTACTTTGGTAAGACAACACAGTTCTAATCTAGTGCTTTGAGAGCATTACCTCTCCAGAAACAATTAATTCATGCTGGGGGTGGGAAAAACAACCAATTCTACATCAGAGTATTATGTTTTAAGCATTGCTGGATAGCTCTGCTAACACAGAACAGAGTTGGCCACAAAGTCACCTCTTTAAGGCACTAGTCTAAGTGCCTTGTTGCAAATCTATATCAGTGAGTAGTGCCTGTAACAGATCTTGAGAAATTGCGCTAACTGTTCAAAGAAACCAAAACAAATTTGTTGCGACAACCAGTTGGACAGTAACAGATCATTGGTTAATCAAAAGGGGAACAAGCAACCAGAAAAATACTTCTAATTGCTGATCAATATATTTGTATATTATGTATTTTTGGATGAACTCTAGAACATATTTGTTGTGCTGCAAGAAAGAAAGATGAAAGTGCAGTAAATGAGTTTATATACGTTGCGATAAAGTTAACCAGAATAACAGACAACACCCTCAGATAGCAACCCTCCTCTCCCCTTGTTTTGTGGAAGAAATTTATAGATCTGCTTTTAAACGTTAAGATGATTTTCATATATTAATTTGCATAACATTATTTATTACTAAACATGAGCAATTGGTAGCTTGCTCGGCCATTTGAAGCATTAAGAGCCAATCAGGTAGTGTGAGACTGTAATCATCTGTAGGCCAGAGCGAGCAGAAGTAAGAGGCTTCCTTCCCTCAAGGCTATCAGTAAACCAAAATTGGTTTTTGTAACCATCTGGACGTATTCATGGTTATTTTTCTGGTGCTAGCCACAAATTACAGATTGGTTTCAATTTCAAAACTTGCCACAGCGGAATCTGAACTCATGGCCTGTGGTTTGCTGGTCCAGTATCACAACCACCAGGATACTGTACACGTCCTGCATTTTGAGACATCTTCCAGATATGAATTTGGTTTGGTGAGTGCACCTGTACCTCCATCATGTTTCTGAACACCATTTTATGATGCTGCATAGAAAGCTAATCACCAAAAAAATAAAAATACTTAGTACAGAGAAAACAAGTAAAATTTTGTTATGCCAATGTCTTTTGTTGAATGATAATTTTCTTTGGTTCACTGACTGGAGATCTGACTTTGTATTTTTTTTAAATACATTTTTAAAAGACAAGCTGCCAGCAAAGTCATCCTTTCAGCTTATGGTGATCACTTAGTTTGCTACACTGTATCCTACATTGCAAGGGACTGTGAGGGAAGAGGTGAAATGTTTGCTCAGTCCCCAGCAAGAACCAAGACCAGGAAGTTTAAAGGAACTACCTGTTCTCTCAGCAAGCAGAGAAATACTGTTAACTGCTGTTTGAATGACTGAGTGACTGTCATGTGACAAGCCCCTCACCATCTGTGGTTTTAAGCTGGTGTTTTTCTCTTCAGCAGAGAAGCAACTGGACTCGGACATGAACAGACCTTAACTGGGGGCCCCCTCTCTCTCTCCATTCCAGCTTGAAAGCTTTCAAATCCTGCTTGTTTACTGACCAACTTTGCATACTCCGGCTACAATCAGAAACCCCGTTGGAGGAAATCATCTGCATCACTATCTCCAAGAGACTCACCAAACCAGTCATCTACCGAGGCAAATTGAATGAAACATATAAGATCCCGCGGGGTCTTGGCAGGGTGAATGTGGAAAGGATGCTTCCTCTTGTGTGTGAATCTAGAACTAGGGGTCACTGTTCAAAAAGGGTTCGCCCATTTAAGACAGAGATAAGAAGAATTTTTTTCTCAGAGGGTCATGAGTTTTTGGAACTCTCTTCCTCAAAAGGCAATGGAAACAGAGTCTTTGAATATTTTTATGACAGAGGTAGATTCTTGATAAGCAAGGTTATCGTCCCTAAGTGGGAATGTGGAGTAATCAGTTCAGCCATGATCTTATTGAATGGCGGAGCAGGCTCAGGGGCTGAGTGGCCTACTCCTGCTCCTAATTCGTATGCTTGTATGTATGTACCTCTTCAAACTAAAAGCCTCAGGACCACTGAATTCAGCTAGAAGCCAGCCGAATCACCAAACTCCACAGATTGTATACCTTTTTTATGGAATCGAATTCAACCAATCTACTTTTCCCCGCTCTGTAACCTATTTGTGTGTGTAAAATTCTAGTGCGAGAGAGTGAAAGTAGGCACCTTGTTTATTATTTTATTAGTTCAGTTTAGGTACACTAAAGTACAATTTATTAACTCAAGAAAGCTTATCCAATTGGTTCTGGTTATGATCATAGCAAGTAAGTAATCAAACAGCTACTGAACTGGCCAGTACATTCATTTTAAGAAAGAGTTAAACCTGTTGTGGTCTGATGAGAGTTTTATTTAAATGGAGAACGACTCAGGGTATTACTTAAACGGAGAACGACTGCAGAAATTCGAAGTGCAGAGGGATCTAGGTGTTCTAGTGCAGGAGTCACAAAAGGTTCATATGCAGGTACAGCTGATAATAAAAGACGGCTAATGAAATGCCACCCTTTATTAAGACAGGAATTGAAAATAAAAGTAAGGATGTTATGTTTCAGTTATACAGGGCATTGGTGAGACCACATCTCGAATCCTGTGTGTAGTTTTGGTTTCCTTATTTAAGGAAGGATGTAAATGCGTTGGGGGCAGTTGAGAGGTGGTTTACTGGACTGATACCTGGAATGAGCGGGTTGTCTTACGAGGAGAGGTTGGACAGACTGGGCTTGTTTTCACTGGAGTTTAGAAGAGTAAGGGGAGACTTGATTGAAGTATATAAGATCCTGAAAGGTTTTGACAAGGTGGATGTGGAAAGGATGTTTCCTCTTGTGGGTGAGTCCAGAACTAGGGGGCACTATTTTAAAATTAGGGGTGGCCCTTTTAGGACAGAGATGAGGAGAAACTTTTTCTCTGAGGGTGTGCGACTTTGGAATTCTGCCTCAGAAGGTGGTGGAGGTGGGGTCATTGAATATTTTTTTTTAAAAGGTGCAGGTAGATAGATTCTGGTTAGGCGAGGGAATCAAGGGTTATCGGGAGTAGATGGGAGTGTGGAATTCGAAACACAATCAGATCAGCCATAATCTTCTTGAATGGCGGAGCAGGCTCGAGGGGCCGAATGGCCTACTTCTGCTCCTGATTCGTATGTATGCAAGAGGGAAAAGAGGGAAGCCCTTCAACCTCTCCTCACTTGACCGTAACAATCTGCCAAGATCAATTTGCTTTCCCAATATTAAATACTCTGTTCTCATGACATTTATGTCATCTCTGATGAAACTTTTGTCACCTACCTAATGTTTTCCTATGTGGCTCAATCCCAAATTTTGTCTGACAATGGTTCTGTGAAACCTTGGCATGTTTTACTATGTTAAAAGCACTATATAAATGCAAGGTGTTGTTGTAGAAGCCTTCAGGAGTCACCACTGTCGCATGAGTAACAGACTGAAATGCAAATTGAGGCAGGGAGAGGGGGGAAACGCGGGGCAGGGGTGGAGGGCAGGGAGGAGTGGTAATGGCAAGGCCTGAGCAAGTGAGAGCGTGGTGGATCTACTTAAGTTATGTGTATAGTTATACCCTAGTATAGTAAGCTGCAATTTATATGCATAATTAGGCTGCAGAGGAATAGCCCTACTCCGTTCAAATCAACTCAAGATCCTCTGTTGAAGCACAGGGAGAAAAGAACTGAACTCCAGAGGTGAGGTGAGAGTAACTGCCCTTGACATCAAGGCAGCATTTGACCGAGTATGGCATCAAGGAGCCCTAGCAAAACTGGAGTCAATGGGAATCAGGGAGAAAACTTTCCGCTGGTTGGAGTCATACCTAGCAAAAATGAAGATGGTTGTGGTTGTTGGTCAATCATCTCAGCTCCAGGACATCACTGCAGAAGTTCCTCAGGATGGTGCCCTAGATCCAACCATCTTCAGCTGCTTCATCAATGACCTTCCTTCAATCATAAAGTCAGAAGTGGAAATGTTCGCTGATGATTGCAGAATGTTCACACCATTCGCGACTCCTCAGATACTGAAGCAGTCCATGCAGAAATGCAGCAAGACCTGGACAACATCCAGGCTTGGGCTGATAAGTGGCAAGTAACATTCGCACCACACAAGTCCCAGGCAATGACCATCTCCAACAAGAGAGAATCTAATCATCTCCCCTTGACATTCAATGGCATTACCATCGCTGAATCCCCCACTATCAACATCCTGGCGGTTACCATTGACCAGAAATGGAACTGGAGTAGCCATATAAACACTGTGGCTGCAATAACAGGTCAGAGGCTAGGCATCCTGCGGCAAGTAACTCACACCCCAACTCCCCAAAGCCTGTCCACCATCTACAAGGTACAAGTCAGGAGTGTGATGGAATACTCTCCACTTGCCTGATTGGGTGCAGCTCCAACAACACTCACAAAGCTCGACACCATCCAGGACAAAGCAGCCTGATGATTGGCACCCCATCGACAAACATTCACTCCCTCCACTACCGACGCACAGTGGCAGCAGTGTGTACCATCTACAAGATGCACTGCAGCAATGCACTAAGGCTCCTTCCAAACACATGACCTCTACCACCTAGAAGGACAAAGGCAGCAGATACATGGGAACACCACCACCTGCAAGGTCCTCTCCAAGCCACACACCATCCTGACTTGGAACTATATCGCCGTTCCTTCACTGTCACTAGGTCAAAATCCTGGAACTCCCTTCCTAACAGCACTGTAGGTGTACCTACTCCAAACAGACTGCAGTGGTTCAAGAAGGCAACCCACCACCACCTACTCAAGGGCAATTAGGGTTGGGCAATAAATGCTGGCTTAGCCAGCGATGCCCACTTCCCAGGAACAAATTTTAAAAAAAAGATTGGACTGTAGCTTCAAAGTTGCTCAATGTTCTACCTCTAATTTCACAGACTGTTGGATGCCTTTTGGATTTCTTCCAACTTGGTGGCTTGTCATTTCCTTTAATACATACAATTTGCAAACACTAAATTCATGCTAAAAGTTCCATTCATAGCACTGGGATACTAGAATGCTATGCTACAGGGTTGACAACCTGATTTTCCACACAGTGATCCACAGACAAAAGAGCTGAACTTGAGAGGTGAGGTGAGAATGACTGCCCTTAACATCAAGGCAGCATTTGACTGAATTTGGCTTCAAGGAGCCCTAGCAAAACTGGTATTAACTGGAATCAAGGGGAAAACTCTGCACTGTTGGAGCCATACCTAGCACAAAGGAAGATGGTTGTGGTTGATGAAGGTCAATCATCTCAGTCCCAGGACATCACTGCAGGAGTTCCTCAGTGTAGTGTCCAAGGCCAAACAACGCCAGCTGTTTCATCAATGACCTTTCCTCCATCATAAGGTTAGAAGTGGAATGTTCGCTGATGATTGCACAATGTTCAGCACCATTCGCGACTCCTCAGATTCTGAGGCAGTCCGTATCCATAAGCAGTGAGACTGGACAACATTCAGGCTTGGGTTGATAAGTGGCAAGTTACATTTGCACCACATAAATGCTAGGCAATGACCATCTCCAACAAGAGAGAATCCAACCTTCTCCCCTTGACATTCAATGACATTGCCATTGCTGAATCCCCCACTATCAACAACCTGGGAGTTACCATCGACTAGCAACTGAACTGGAACAGTCATATAAATACTGTGGCTACAACAGTAGGTCAGAGGCTGAGAATTCTGCAGCGAGTAACTCACCTCCTGACTCCCTAGTGCCTGTCCATCATCTACAGGGCACAAGTCAGGAGTGTGATGGAATACTGTCCACTTGCCTGGACGCGTGCAGCTCCTGAATGTGAAGAAGGGAGTTTGGTAAGTGAGTGAAATTTAAGGGTTAATCTCTCAAGGCTAGTTTTTGTTTTGCTTACATCTAGCAATTAATTGAAATTCCTGTTTCAGTTAAGAGGCAAGTTAGGTTTCTTGCAGTTTTAAACAGGAGTGTACTAACACTCAGAGTATCTGTAGCTAGTTAATTAGGTAGCTAGCTTAAACTGGTTTCTGAGCTGTGGCAGAGCTCTAGCAGAACTGACACAGCATTGTTTTCAGAGTATAAATTGAGGAGACTCTCAGTGCTGCTGGAGAGCAGAGAGTGTTAAGAAGGCAGTTTGGTAATTGAGGGAGTTCGGCAAGGAGGGAAAATAAATGTTAAGAAAATAAAGGAGTGCACAAGTGTAAAGTGGGAGTTTGCTGTGTGAGGGGCTCCTTTCTTTCTTTTACCTTTTTTTCAGCCTCCAGCAGCTGCCTCCCTCTTCAGTACAGGGGAAGAAGTTGATTGGTGAGTAATTGGTAAGGTATTTTACTTCTCATTGTAATAAAAAGTTTTTCAAGTTATGTTATGGCAGGTCAGCTTAGCCAGATGGAATGTACGCCCTGTGGTATGTGGGAAGTCATGGACGCACCACGTGTCCTAGATGAACACATCTGCAGGAAGTATCACCAGCTGCAAAAGCTTGAGCTCCAGATTTCAAAACTTGAGCGGTGGCTGGAGTCACTGTTGTGCATCTGTGAGGCAGAGGACTACGTGGATAGCACGTTTAGGAAGGTGGTCACACACAGGTTAGGAGCATGCAGGGAGAGAGGGAATGGGTGACTGCCAGGCAGTCTAAGAGAACCAGGATGGCAGTGCAGGAGTCCCTGGACTCTATCTTCCTTGCTAATCAGTTTTCCATTTTGGATACTGGTGAGAGCGATAGTTCTTTGCGGGAGTGCAGCCAGAGCAAAGTCTGTGGCTCAGCAGCACAGGAAGGGAGGAAGAAGAGTGGAAGAGCAATAGTGATAGGGGATTTGATAGTCAGGGATCAGACAGACGTTTCTGCGGCAGTAAACATGACTCCAGGATGGTGTGTTGCCTCCCTGGTGGCAGGGTCAAGGATATCATGGAGCGGCTGCAGAACATCCTTTTGGGGGAGGGTGAAAAGCCAGAGGTCGTGGTCCACATTGGTACCAATGACGTAGGTAGGAAGAAGGATAAGGGTCTAAGAGCAGATTTTAGGGGTTAGGAAGGAAATTAAAAGACGGGACTTTCAAAGCAGTAATCTCAGGATTACTCCCAGTGCCACGAGCTAGTGAGCATAGGAACAGGAGGATTTATTGATTGAACATGTGGCTGGAGAACTGGTGTAGCAGGGAGGGCATCAGATTTCTGAGGCATTGGGACCAGTTCTGGGGCAGGTGGGACCTGTACAAGATGGATGGGCTACACCTCAACAGGACCGGAACGAATATCCTCATAGGGAGATTTGCTAGTGGTGTTGGGGAGAGTTTAAACTAGCTTGTCAGGGGAGTGGGAACCTGAGGGGTAGCTCAAATTGGAAGGAAGTAAAGCTGGTAACAGGAGGTAGAAAAGTAGCATGTGACATTAGAAGGCAGGCGAAACAAAGGCAAGCATCAACTAGGCTTAGAATGCAGAATAAGGTCAAGACAACAAGGTTATGGGCACTCTACCTGAATTCACGCAGCATTCGCACCAAGGTAGATTTAAAGGCCCAAAGAGGTAAATGGGTATGATCGAACTGCCACAATGGAAGCGTGGCTACAGGGTGACCAAGACTGGGAACTGAATATTCAAGGATATTCGACATTTAGGAAGGACAGGCAAAAAGGAAAAGGTGGTGGTGTTGCGCTGATAATAAGGGATGAGATCAGTACATTAGTAAGGGAGGATCTCAGATCGGAAGAATAAAATGTGGAATCTGGGTGGAGCTAAGAAACAGCAAGGGGCAGCAAACATTGGTCGGAGTTGCTTGTAGGCCACCAAACAGTAGTGGTAATGTGGGGCATGGTATTAATCAGGAGATTAGAGAAGCATGTATCATGGGCAATACAGTAATCATGGGTGTCTTCAATCTGCATATAGACTGGGTAAACCTAATGAGCACTAATGCTGTGGAGGATGAGTTTCTGGAGTGTGTTAGGGATGGTTTTCTAGTGCAGTATGTTGAGGAACCGACTAGAGAACAGGCTATTTTAGATCTAGTTCTATGTAATGAGAAAGGGTTAATTAATAATCTTGTTGTAAAAGAACCTTTAGGGATGAGTGACCATAGTATGATAGAATTTTACATTATGTTTGAAAGTGAGGTAGTTCAATTTGAAGCCAGGGTGTTAAATTTGCACAAAGGTAATTATGAAGGTATGAGAGGCAAATTGGCTGAGGTGGATTGGGAAAATATATTAAAAGGTATGACAATACATAGGCAATGGATAGTCTTTAATGAAATATTACATCATTGACAGCAACTATACATTCCTTCAAGGCACAAAAACCCCAAAAGTAAAGGCAGTCAACCGTGGATGACAAAGGAAGTTAAGATTAGATTAGATTAGATTAGAGATACAGCACTGAAACAGGCCCTTCGGCCCACCAAGTCTGTGCTGACCATCAACCACCCATTTATACTAATCCTACACTAATCCCATATTCCTACCAAACATCCCCATCTGTCCCTATATTTCCCTACCACCTACCTATACTAGTGACAATTTATAACGGCCAATTTACCTACCAACCAGCAAGTCTTTTGGCTTGTGGGAGGAAACCGGAGCACCCGGAGAAAACCCACGCAGACACAGGGAGAACTTGCAAACTCCACACAGGCAGTACCCAGAATCGAACCCGGGTTGTATAAGATTAAAAGAAAAGGCCTTTAAAGTTGCCAGAAATAGTAGTAAACCTGAGGATTGGGAGGATTTTAGAATACAGTAAAGCAGAATGAAGAACTGATAAAGGGAGAATAGAATATGAATGTAAGCTAGCAAAAAACAAAAACGAACTGTAAAAGTTTCTACAGGTACGTAGAAAGGAAACATTTGGCTAAGACAAATGTGGGTCAATTACAGGCAGAGTCAGGAGAATTTATAATGGGGAACAGAGAAATGGCAGAGAAGCTAAATGATTATGTCTGTCTTCACTGAGGAATTGAAGGAAATTAGTATTAGTAAGTATGTTGTATTTGAGAAATTAATGGGGCTGAAGGTTGATAAGTCCCCAGGACCTGATGTTCTACATCCCAGTATTGAAAGAGGTAGCTATGGAGATAGTGGATGAATTGGTGATCATCTTCCAAAATTCTACAGATTGGAAGGTCGCAAATGTCACTCCATTATTTAAAAAGGGAGGGAGTAAACAGGGAATTACAGACCTGTTAGCCTTACATCAGTCATTGGGAAAATGCTAGAATCTATTCTAAAGGATGTGATAAATGGACACTTGGATAATAATGATCTGATTGAGCATAGTCAACATGGATTTATGAATGGGAAATCATGTCTGACGAACCTGTTAGAGTTTTTTGAGGGTGTTACTAACATTATTGATAAAGGGGAGTCGGTAGACATGGTATACTTGGATTTTCAGAAGGCTTTTGATAAAGTCCCCCACAGAAGGTTGGTTAGCAAAATTAATGTACATGGGACAGGAGGTAATACACTGGCAAGGAGTAAGGATTGGTTAACAGGCAGAAAACAGAGAGTAGGAATAAACGGGTCATTCTCACATTGGCAGGCTGTGACTAGTGGGGTACCGCAGGGATCAGTGCTTGGGTCCCAGCGTTCACAATATATATCAATGATTTAGATATGGGGACCAAATTTCCAAGTTCACGGATGACACAAAACTAGGTGGAAATGTGTGTGTGAGGAAGATGCAAAGAGGCTTTAAGGGGTGAGTGGGCAAGAACACGGTAGATGGAATACAATGTGGGAAAATGTGAGGTTATCCACTTTGGTAGGAGGAACAGATGTACCAAGTATTTCTTAAATGGTAAGAGATTAGAAAGTGTAGATGTACAAAGGGACCTGGGTATCCTGGTCAATATGTCACTGAAAGCTAACATGCAGGTGCAGCAAGCAATTAGGAAAGCTAATGGTATGTTAGCCTTTATCGCAAGAAGATTTGGGTACAGGAGTACTGAAGTCTTGCTTCAATTGTACAGAGACTTGGTTAGACCGCACTTGGAGTACTTACCTTAGGGAGGATACTATTGCCATAGAGGGAGTGCAACAAAAGGTTCATCAGACTTGTTGCCGGGATAGCAGGACTGTCCGATGAAGAAAGATCAGGGAAACTGGGCCTGTATTCTCTAGAGTTTCAAAGAATGAGAGGCGATCTAATTGAAACCTATACAATACCTAAAGGGTCGATGCAGCTAAGATGTTTCCCCTGCTTGGGGAGTCTAAAACCAGGGGGCAAAATTTCAAAATAAGGGGGAAGCCACTTAAGACAGAGTTGAGGAGAAATTTCTTTACTTAGAGGATTGTGAAGCTTTGGAATTCTCTACCCCAGAGAGCTGTGGAAGCTCAGTCATTGAGTATGTTTAAAGCAGAAATTGACAGATTGACAAATGACGTAAGGGGATATGAGGATAGTGAGAGAAAAAGGCATCGAAATGGATGATCAGCCATGATCATATTGAATGGCGGGGTAGGGTCGATGAGCTGAATGGCCTCCTCCTGTTCCTATGTTCCTACAACACTCAAGAAGCTCGACAACATCCAGGACAAAGCAGCCCACTTGATGGGCACCCCATCCACCTGCTTCAATATTCACTCCCTTCACCATCGACGCACAGTGGCAACAGTGTGTACCATCTACAAGATGCACTGCAGCAATTCACCTTCCAAATCCGCGACCTCTACCACCTAGAAGGACAACAGCAGCAGATGCATGGGAACACCACCACCTGCAAGTTCCTCTCCAAGCCACACACCATCCTGACTTGGATCTATATCGTCTTTCCTTCACTTGGTGTAGCTACACCACATGGACTGCAGTGGTTCAAGAAGGCAGCTCACCACCACCTTCTCAAAGGCAATTAGGGATGGGCAATAAATGTTGGTCTAGCCAGCGACGCCCACATCCCATGAACGAATTTTTAAAAAAAATCTGTGTTGGGGGTGGTGCTGGGTAGGGGGAAGAGAGAGGGTTTAGAACATATTGGAATAAAGTATGTCTTTTTAGCAACCACCTTAAGCAATGTTGATGGGGTTCTACAAGCTGGTTCCTTGGCAACTGTCTTCGACTGGGCATAAGCCCCAAGAAATGGAGGCACAGACATGACACTGAACTATCAACAAGTTGTTCCTTGTCACAGGGCCACTGACTTGCACCCCTGGCTGTCTACATGGAACGTTTCCAGTATTGGCCACACCTTGGAGAGATGGCAATGAACAAAGACTAATTGTTTTTAAATCAGATCAAATTAATCTTGTGTCACACTTGTATACCTCTGAACAATTGCTTACAAAGAGCGATGGACAGAGGTTGGGGATATGATACATTCCTGCCCTCTCATGCAGCACAGCTACTAATAGTAAGCCTGATATTTGTGGCAGAGCTGTGAGGTAAATGAAACAGGGTTGAGGGAGTTTAAGTGCTGTCTGAACATGCTTTTAGCACAATTGCATTTAAACACAACTAAGTTCTAAAGATACTTCCACAGGCTCAACATACCTATCTGGTAAGTATCCGAACGATACATGTTAGGAAACTCTCAGGTCTGATGTCCAGTTTATGCCAAGTGGGACATTACAATTAGAGGCGCTGGAGAAAATCAACCAGGACTCCTGCGCCCCAAATATTTTCCCTGCAACTCTTGCTGGAAATGTGCATTTACATGTTGGGTGGAGGCAGTATTAGATTTGCCGGCACTCAATTATCTAGGGCCATGCATGAATAATGATCACTTAGACAAGGAATGAGATGATAACTCTCATCTGTGGAAACATGTCCTAGCTAGGAGTCAATGCCGCCAGGAGCCAATGGACGAAAATTGCAGAGAAAAAGATTTTTAAAAATTCAAAGATTAGTAACATGCAGCATACTTCACAAGATCATTAAAAACATTCCCTCCATCTGCATCATTATGCCTTTTTCCAATGTGTGCTTAAATGACACAACACCCTTAACCTAGAGACGAACAGGTAAAATACCTGTGGGTTTAATTCAGCAATCTTGAATTAGTCCCAGGAACATTGGCCTTGTTAGACTATAATTGATTCCAATTGATAACATAGTTTGATTGCATTAATTCACGAGAGATTTTACTTTCGGGCTTAAACAACGGGTTTGAGCAGAAGCATAGGCATAACTTCATCTCAGCAAAACTAGCACAGTTTCCAGATTGCACCCCTAGTGAAAACTCCAGGCCCTAATGCCAGCTTTATATTTGCAGCGGATAATAAAAATTATGAGCACAGCCAGTGAATCTTTTTCAACAGCTCGCTTGCCTCTTGACTTTTTTTGCCTTTAACACTTCCTTTTTGTATAATTTTTCTTCTCTTGGAATTTTTCTTGTGAATTATCTGTGGTGCCTCTGGTTCGGACAAAACTCTCATTGAGAGGCTGGGTGCAGGGAACGGTCACTGCCCTGTCTAACTGCATCAAGCAATACTATGAATCACAAAGATGCAACTATTCCCTTTACTATGTAGCAAAACCCCACTCAGTGTGGCTCAGAATAGGATCTGAATAGAGCAGTGGATGAATCTCCAAATGTTACCACTCCATGGCTTTCATCATCAGTGACCCAATACCACTGTCCCAGTCAGGATTAACAAGTACTACAACACACTTCACAATCTCAATCAGCCAGATTTTCTACATTGCTAAACTGAACCAACAGTAGAGCAGTACAACTTGGGGAAGTCTCCATAATGATGTAAAGGATCATTCATTATGCTTTTAGCCTTGTTACGTGTTCAGTGGCATGCATCACTTCAAAGACAACAGTTCTTCAAATGAAGTAATATACATCAATGATTTCGGCTTCAATGTGGGGGCATGATTAAGAAGTTTGCAGGTGATACAAAAATTGGCTGAGAGATTGATAGTGAGGAAGAGAACTATAGACTGCAGAAGATAACACACTGGTCAAGAGGGTAGAAAAGTGGCAAATAGAATTCAATCCAGAGAGGTTTGAGGAGAAAAAACAAGGCAAGGGAATACACAATAACTGGAAGGATACTGAGAAGTGAGCATAGCAGAGATATCTTGGAGTGCAAAGCCACAGTTCCCAGAAGGTAGCAGGACAGGTAGATAAGGTGATTAAGGCGGCATACAGGACACTTTCCTTTATTAACCTAGGCATAAAATATAAGAGCAGGAAGGTTATGCTAGAACTGTATAAAACACATAGGCCACAGCGAAAGTACTGCGTACAGTTCTGGTCACTGCATTACAAGGAGGATGTGATTGGACTAGAGAGCGTATAGCAGAGATTTACAAGGACGTTGCCAAGAATGGGGACTTTTAGCTATGAGGAAAGATTGGATGGGCTGGGGTTGTTTTCTTTGGAACCGAGAAGGCTGAGGGGAGATTTTGTTGAGGTGTATAAAATTATGAGGTGCCCAGATAGAGGATAGGAAGGACCTGTTTCCCTTAGCACAGGGGTCAATAACCAGGGGCATAGATTTAAATTAACTGGCAAAAAGATCAGAGGGGAGTTGAGGAGAAAGTTTTCCATTCAGAGGATGGTGGGGTTCTGGAACTCACTGCCTAAAAGGGTAGTAGAGGCAGAAACCCTCATCACATTTAAAAAAAATACTTGGACATGCACTTGAAGTGCTATAATCTACAGGGCTATAGACCAAGAGCTGGAAAGTGGAATTAGGCCGGAAATCCCTTTTTGGGCTGTCACAGACACTGGCCGAATGGCCTCCCCTTTGTGCTGTAAATTATCTATGTTATGTCCCTTATACTTGGAAATGTTTGGTGATAAGTGCACTGGTCCAATCAGTTCTTTGAAGTGAATTTTAAATATGTACAGCATGATTAGCTTATACAGGCAAAGCCAACTATAAATATGGATGCAAGAATTTATAATAGAAGGAAGGCGATATAGAAAGTGTCACTGTCATGAAAACCCCACCTGACACGAATGAGACATATTAAATTTGTCATATGAACATTAATTTTAAACTGTTGCTGGAGTGAAGAGATGACTTGTTTAAAGAGATCAGCAGTGACTGGAAAACATTTGCATACTAAGAGACAGTGCCTGGAGACAAGAGAACTGCTCCCTGATCCAATTAACCCAAATAGCCTTTGATCACCAGACACTGAATGTGTAAGAAAGCCAGCATTCCAGTGTGTCTGCTAAGATGGAAAATCCACAAATGCAGGAGTTTGTTAAAACAGCTAGTCACAGGACTAACCTGCTGGCCCAGGTTTTGTTTGAACTGCTCACAGCACAGTTTGGGTCAGACAGCAACTGAACTTCAAGGAAAGTGCCTCTCTCCTGCCTGGCTCTCTCTCTCTCTCTCATGAATTTCCAGATCCACTGAGGACACTTAAACCTCAAGAGAAAAGACTCTTACATCGAACTGCTCACAGGACAGTTTGGGTCAGATTTCAACTGAACTTGGAAGAAAAGAGCCTCTCTCCTGGCTTGCTAGCTCTCTCTCTCTCATGAATCTCCGGATCCACTCAAGGCACTTAATCTCCAGAGAGAAAAGACCCCTACATCGAAACATGGTTTACAGCATGCACTTGGCCCCAAAGAAACAGCAAGACTCACCAGCAATCAAAGACTCTATATCGAACTCAAAGGACTGGAAATAAATCCTAGCCATTGCCTCAAACTTTTCCCCTTTATTCTTTCTACCTTTCAGTCTCTATCTGCGTGTGTTTATCGCGTATGTATGCTAGCGTGGTCGCATCGCGTATTCGTGGTCATTATAACAAAATTAGAGTTTTAAGATTAATAAACTTCCACCTTCCCTGTTTAAATCTAAGAAAACCTGTTGGGTTGATTTCTTTGCCTTACAGTTGGAGAGCAGTGAACAAGGATTCACTGAGGGGGAGCTAAAAACATGCTGTTTTAAAAAACTAAACCCTGTTACGGTCAAACCAGGCAAAGGCTGAGAGGGAAGCCCTAGACCGCTTTCTCACCTGGTCATAACTGTCACAAAAAAAATGGACACCTGAAAGACAGGTCATGCAGACAGGAAGAGCGCACAGATGTGGATTTTTAATGAGATATTGATAAGCAGATATTTACTCACTGGGCTGAATTCTGAGAGCCCGCCACTGGGCGTTGTTCCTGAATGCGACGTGGAAGGCCGGTTCACCGCGATCACACAGCAGGTGGTTGTTTTACATACTGGAGGCGATGCCCCCACCCAATCATGTGGCGGGGGCGGGAGGTGAGTTGTGATAACGGTGTCAGATGACTCTGGAGCAAGTGCTGGCGACATCTTTTAAAGGCCTGCCAGCCTTGCATTCACTCCTGCCTTAGAGTCACTGACAGCTTTCAGTGTACTGCTGAAAATGTTGCTGAGGTCATTTCTGGAACCCCTAACCTCCCCAAGGAGGACAGCAAAGGATGCCCGAGGGCAGACACCGGGTGGCCCCACGGTTCAGTGATGGCTCCCTGCGGAGGAAAGGTGGGAGGTTCTCTTCTCCTCCAATGGCAAGAAAAGGTCCTCCTGCCTGGCCAAACAAGCCTGGGTGAAGATTGAAGAGGAGGTCAGCAGCCATGAGGGTCACCCACCGGATTTGGGTGCAGTGCTGAAAGAGGGTCAACAGCCTCCTGCGATTGGCCAAGGTGAGTGCTCAACAACTCTCCTTGTTGGGAAGTGCATGTGACCACGCAGGGGGGTGTGCGACATGGGGAGGGTGGCACTACAACAGTGATGGCAGAGGGGCTTGGGTATTATTTTATCCTGACAGATGCGTGGCTGCATCTCAGTCACAGGCCACCTTCCTTCAAAGCTCACCCCATTTACATCCCCTGAGAATGTGTGGCAGCATTAGAGAGATCAGATCTTCCAGTAGGTGGCGAGGGACTGACATTAACAGAACTGTCATGTTGATCTCTCTGCCATTCTCTACTATTTCCATCCTTCCTCTTGCAGGACAAGAGGGCCCACAATAGAAGGGAGATGGCCTGGACTGGCAGAGGACTCCCAAGGAACAGGCCTTGGAGCTGGTGGGCACCCAGGGCAGCTATGCTATTTCGGATGGGGAGACTGGAGGCCCTGTGCAAGAGAGCGAATATTGGTTCCCATCGGCATACTCAATATTGTTGGAGACACACATTACGCATGGTTGGCATTAGGAGATCTGCACAGACTAATCCACATGTTTGTGTTCCCTCACGCAGGTTGGAATGCACAAGAGACTGCAGCCATGGGGGACAGTCATCCACCTCTCAGGAGGAGGACCACTCAGAGGATGCACCGTCCCATGACTCTCCTGCACTTTCCACCAGTGCAGATACCTTTACCTCAGCATCAGAATCAGGGTCACAAGCTGACAAGAGCACTGCATACATGCCCGAGCAGCTGGCTGAGGTTGAGACAACCAAGAACTCAGACAATTGCAGGCTCATGCTGAGCCCCAGGCTGATGAAGAACCTCTGGTGTTGACAGCACAGGGCATACTGGCGTTTGAGAGAAAGATAACGCAACAATGGTGGATATGCCAGAGGCCACATGCAGCATGAGCAGACAATGACTGATGCCATGTCTCAGGCGTGTGAGCACTTAGCTTCCTCCATCAAGAGGTTGGTGACCCTCATGGAAAGCCGGATTGCACAGATCCGCACAGACCTGCACATCATTGCCTTGGCCATGAGCTCAATGCAGCAGTGGTAAGGTGAGGGAAGGCACAGGAACCCGGAGACTACTCCCGCTCCTGGTCCATCTCTGGTGAGCAGCAAGGTTCAAGTGAGCTTTCAAAGAGAGGAGAGGCTGCCATCCATATCTGGGGTGCCTCCCAGGTGCTCCAGGTGTGGACACTGGCTCCACAGCCCTTCTGTCAGTGAGCCCAGCTCCAATACCCTTGACGCCCGAGGAGATCCTGCACCAGTCCAGGACACCCTCAGGGCACCAGAGTACGGCCACTAAAGTCATCACAGGCCAAGGGGCAGCCTGAACAGCAACCTGCCTCCAGTCCAGCTGTGTTGCAGGGAACACACCACATAGCAGCACTCACAAACGTATTAAAAAGAGCAAATAGCCACACTTTGGGTCTCATGGGTGTTTCTAATAAGTTCTGTAGTAATTAATTAAAAATTCTTTTTTCCAAATCATTAGCCATCATTGTCTGAAAGCCACGTTCCAATATGCCTTGTGAGCTGCTGACCTTCACCTTCCCCCTTAGAACAATGCTAATGTGACCACAACCCTCATTAACATGCCAATGTAATGTCATTAACATATGGTCTCCCATAGGCAACTAGTGCACATTGCAGCCAGGCGCAAGACAAGGATAACAAATGGAAAGGAGGCAACAGAATTCATGAATTAAGGTGAGCCTTTATGTGACTGTGAATGAATACCAGGGCTCTGTTCCAACAATGTGAGCGACGAAACACATCGCACAGCAATTTGTCAACCCGATACTGGCCCAACACTGCCAAACCCACACGGAACCCCCGAGACCTCAGACCCCCTTGCAAAGCCCCCGGAGACCCCGGACTCCCTTGCAGAGGATACAGCAACACTGTCCCACAATGGCCTCTGAACACCCCCATTTCCTATGCAATAATGCTCAAGACTGCCTCCTTGTCACGCAATGTGGCCTCTCGCCTTAGTGCTGCCAGGCTTTCATAGTCGTGAACCCGAAAGGACAAGTGCTGCCCGCTGTTCACAAGATAGAGGACCAGTCACAAAATTGGAATTAATTACTTTTAAATGCATTTAAATCAGCATTTCAGCAATTTCAGAATCACAGAATAATACAGTGCAGAAGAGGCCCTTCGGCCCATCGAGTCTGCACCGATGCATTAAAGACACCTGACCTGTCTACCTAATCCCATTTGCCAGCACTTGGCCCATAGCCTTGAATGTTATGACGTGCCATGTGCTCATCCAGGTACCTTTTAAAGGATGTGAGGCAACCTGCCTCTACCACCCTCCCAGGCAGGGCATTCCAGACTGTCACCACCCTCTGGGTAAAAAAGTTCTTCCTCAAATCCCCCTTAAACCTCCTGCCCCTCACCTTAAACTTGTGACCCCTCGTAACTGACCCTTCAACTAAGGGGAATAGCTTCTCCCTATCCACCCTGTCTATGCCCCTCATAATCTTGTACACCTCGATCAGGTCACCCCTCAGTCTTCTCTGCTCCAGTGAAAACAACCCAAGCCTATCCAACCTCTCTTCATAGCTTAAATATTCCATCCCAGGCAACATCCTGGTGAATCGCCTCTGCACCCCCTCCAATGCAATCACATCCTTCCTATAATGTGGCGACCAGAATTGCACACAGTACTCCAGCTGTGGCCTTACCAAAGTTCTGTACAACTCCAACATGGCCTCCCTGCTTTTGTAATCTATGCCTCGATTGATAAAGGCAAGTGTCCCATATGCCTTTTTCACCACCCTATTAACCTGCCCTTCTGCCTTCAGAGATCTATGGACAAACACGCCATGGTCCCTTTGTTCCTTGGAACTTCCCAGTGTCAGGCCATTCATTGAATACTTCCGTGTCACATTACTCCTTCCAAAGTGTATCACCTCACACGTTTCAGCGTTAAATTCCATCTGCCACTTTTCTGCCCATTTGACCATCCCGTCTATATCTTCCTGTAACCCAAGACACTCCACCTCACTGTTGACCACTCGGCCAATCTTTGTGTCATCCGCGAACTTACTGATCCTATCCCCCACATAGTCATCTATGTCGTTTATATAAATGACAAACAATAGGGGACCCAGTACAGATCCCTGTGGTACGCCACTGGACACTGGCTTCCAGTCATTAAAACAGCCGTCTGTCATCACTCTCTGTCTCCTACAGCTAAGCCAATTTTGAATCCACCATATCAAGTTACCCTGTATCCTATGTGCATTTGCTTTCTTGATAAGTTTCCCATGTGGGACCTTGTCAAAGGCTTTGCTGAAATCCATGTAAACTACATCAACTGCACTACCCTCAACACACCTGGTCACATGCTCAAAAGATTCAATCAAATTTGTTAGGCATGACCTCCCTCTGACAAAGCCATGCTGACTATTCCTAATCAAATTTTGCCTCTCCAAGTGGTGATAGATTCTCTCCTTCAGAATTTTCTCCAATAGTTTCCCTACCACTGACGTGAGACTCACTGGTCTGTAGTTCCCTGGCTCATCTCTACAACCTTTCTTAAATAGTGGTACCACATTAGCTGTTCTCCAGTCCTCTGGCGCCTCCCCCGTGGCCAGGGAGGAATTAAAAATTAGGGTCAGAGCCCCTGCAATCTCCACCCTCGCCTCCCACAGCATCCTGGGACACAAATCGTCCAGACCTGGAGATTTGTCCACTTTTAAGCCTTCCAAAACCTCCAATACCTTGTCACTCCCTATGACAATTTGCTCAAGAACCTCACAGTCTCTCTCTCTCTCCAAGTTCCATATCTACATCCTCTTTCTCTTGGGTGAAGACAGATGTGAAGTATTCGTTCAACACCCTACCAATATCTGCACCCCTCCCCCTGCCAAATTAGTTTAAACTCCTCCTAACAGCACTAGCAAACCCGCCAGCAAGGATGTTAGTCCCCCTCTAGTTCAGATGTAGACCCTCCCGCTTGTACAGGTCCCACCTTCCCCAGAAACGGTCCCAGTGGTCCAGGAATCTAAAACTCTCCCTCCTGCACCAACTCTTAAGCCACGCATTCATCTGTGCTATTCTCCTATTTCTATACTCGCTAGCACGTGGCATTGGGAGTAATCCAGAGATTAAAACCCGAGAGGTCCTGCTTTTTAGTTTACTGCCTAACTCCCTGAATTGTTGATGCAAGACCTCATCCCTCTTTTTACCTATGTCATTGGTACCAACATGTACCATGACCTTATCACCCTCCCCTTTCAGGATGCCCTGCAGCCGTTCAGTGACATCCCGGACCCTGGCACCAGGGAGGCAACACACCATCCTGGAGTCACGTTGACGGCCACAGTAGCGCCTATTTCCCTGACTATAGAATCCCCTATTATTATTGCTCTTCCTCTCTTTCCCCCTTCCTCTGCAGACAGGCTGCTTGCAGTGTCAGAAGCTTGGCTCTGTCCGCACTCCCTGGAGGAACCAGCCTCATCAGCCTCCAAAATGGAATACCGATTTGCAAGCAGGACTCCTGAACTACCTACCTGATTCTCTTGGACTGCCTGGTGGTCACCCATTCCCTTCCTTCCTCAAGTCCCTTCAGCTGCGGTGTGACCACCTCTCTATACGTGCTATCCACAATGCTCTCAGACTCGCGGATGCTCCACAGTGTTTCCAGCCGCCGTTCCAGCTCTGAAACCCGAGCTTCCAGGAGCTGCAGCTGGACACACTTCCTGCACACAATTTAAAATAGCTTCCCGTCATGTTGAGTGGCAATGCTGCCATGGTGCTTTCCCACCACTAATAAAATCCAGAAACGACGTCACAACACTAGATTTCTGGATGGATGGCTCCGCCGCCGCCACCACCACCACCAACATCACCCCCCCGATGCCATCATAACCGCCTTCGACGGCCGCATTAAATTCAGCCTACTGTGTGCAAAGCTATGGGAGCTCCACTAGTAATATACACAAACATTATATTATGTAACAAGATTATTCTTCCACCCACTCACACTTCCCGTCAACTTTTTCCATTATGAATTCCTAAGTCCCTATTTAGAATGGAAACTGCCTACACAAATGTGTCACTCTCTCCCTCTAGAGGCACTGGGGGAAGTCAAGACCAAGTGCAGTCAGGTGAAGCAGAATTAAAGGGCAGGAGATAATTGGACCAGAGCCTGCAGACATAATTCAATATCCATTTTATACAGTCATATATTCTGTCCTTATTTTTATATTTTCATGATAAATTTCTATGTTTACAGTTATAATGGAGACTTGTGTATGTAAACTTCTAAAAGCCAATGGTGGAATTGTAAGGGAGTGGAGGGGTGGGAAGGTGTAACTACATTGTATGTTTAATAGGCAGATTCCATTATAAATGTGGACATAGAGATTTAGAATGGAAAAGGTTGACTACTGCACAACACAAGATTTTTGATATATATAAATATACAAACATATGTGGTTGGCTTTTATGCTTCTTCTCCGCGTTTTGCAGGGAAACTTCATGACACAGGGCACAAAGGGTCAGTAACTAAGCACTTCGTCGACATGTATGCATACTTACCCCAAAATTAATCAGGTGTTGTGCAGTGAAGAGGATCAGAGACAGTGGCTACGTCTGCTTATTCTACAGCTATTTACATTATCACAACAAAAATAAAAGCATATTTATTGTAGATATACACCTTTCTACAGTATATTGTAGGAATGAGAGCACTGTGTGCGGTTTTAAATCAGTCTGTTGCCAAATCTGAAGTATAGTGTTGCAGAAGGAACAAACAGCAGATATATTATATATGTCATTCACAACTTTATGTCTCTAAATCCTCCTGCAGTATTCTTCAGGCCATCCATCACCCGGTAGTGTATTTTTAAGCACATTAAGTTCCCATCATTCATCCTTGACATAATCAACCTAATCTTTGGTACAAAATCTACACAACACTGTGTCCGGTAACTTTTGCTGAAGAAATAAATGATTAAAACATCAGGGCCTGCTGCTGCATATAAACTGGTTTGAGTCTCTTGCTGACCTCAGCTGTGCTGCTGCTTGAAAAGGAGATAAAAATCCTAGAATGATTACAACACGGAAGGAGGCCATTTGGCCCATCATGTCTTGGACAACTCTGCGAGAGCAATTCAGCTCGTCCCACTCCCCAAATCTTTTTTCTTCAAGTAACTACCCAATTCTCTTTTGAAAGCCATGACTGATGTGCCTCTACCACTCTCAGGCAGTGCATTCCAAATCCTAACCACTTGCTGCGTAAACGACTACTTGTGTTTATTTATCTTCCACTTTTTATTTTCCTCTTCTCTAGCTCAAACAAAAAGATTGGCAGGTGAACTACAACCAGACTTTTCGAAAAACCACTCGATTGCATCAGCAAGAGCCATGTATGGGACGCATGCTCATTCATTCCTGCTAAGCCCTTTCCACCATTCCCACCCTGACTTTGCTTATAATTCCTTAAAGATCATATCAGATTTCTCCATATAAGAAACTACAAACGTTGACTTGCATTATACAGTACACAACATAATGAAACAACATGCCATGCTGCTCTTGATAGATTAGATTAAGTGAACAGACAAAAACTGGCAAATGGATTTCTATGCAGGAAAATGCGAGGTCATTGACTTTGAACCTTATAAGGATGGAACAGGGTACTTTCTAAATAGGGAAAAGCTAGAAACTGTGGAGGTCCAAAGTGACTTGGGGGTTCAGTTACACAGATTAAAATATGAACAGGTACAGAAAATAATCAAAAAGGTTAATGTAATGCTAGCCTTTAGATTTAGAGGACTATAATACAAGGGGATAAAAGTCATGCTTCAGCTATACACCTGGACTCCAAGGGTTACATTACAAGGACAGATTACACAAACAAGGGTTGCATTCATTGAATTCAGAAGCTTAAGTGGTGATTTGATCGAAGTTTATCAAGATATTAAGGGTAACAGACACAGAGAAACTATTTCTGCTGGTTGGGGAGTCTCAGACTTGGGGGCATTGTCTAAAAATTAAAGTCAGACCTTCCACAAATGAAATTAGGAAACACTTCCACAAAGGGTGGTAGAAGCTTTGAACCCTCTTCCACAAACAACAATTGATGCTACATCAGCTGTTAATTTTAAATCGGAGATTGAGAGCTTTTTGTTAGTCAAAGATGCTAAGGGAAATGGGGCAAACATGGGTGTGTGGAGTTAACTCATAGCTCAGTCATGATCTCATTCAATGGCTGAACAGGCTCAAGGAGCTAAGTGGTCTACTCTTGTTCCTATATCTTTTAAACAAATCAATATTATAAACAGAAATAGCCCCTCTTTGTTAATAATATTAATACCTCTCCCACGATCATTCAACGCCACTGCCTCAGCATCATTCATCCTTCCAACAGCAGCTCTTTCAATAGGGGGATTGTCTGGAACTCTGTTGGCAAATTTGAGGGCACGTTGAGCCCTTCTCTGTCTTTGTTGAACTGGAGCTTGTGCGAATGCATACAGGAACTCAAATCTTTGTCAGGCCTTTCTTGTGTGTCAAGACCATGCTGCGAGAGGCTGGAGAACAATCTCCCACTGGCAGCTGGCGCATGGCCCATGCGACAGGGCAGAGGAAGAAAAACATATGCAAAGACTAAAAACAAGACACCTTTTTTGGTAGTGGGGGAGACCATGTCAGAATACAGTATACTGAAAACTGGGGTAAGGAAGTTAAGACAGAACAAGGTGGATTTTAAAGTATTTATTTTTAAGGGTAATGAAGCAGGAGGATGTGCAGCATAAAAAATGTATAGAAAAGTATTTTGTTATGTTTATCCTCTTTGGTGACTTCTTTTAATTTTATTAAATTGAGAGAAGTTAATGCTGAAGACTGGTATATTTTTCTACTTTGAGAATCTAAAATAAGCATCAATTACCCTTGAGTCAGGCACAGGATAGGTTAGTTGCAGCATGAAGCTTCCTCTACTCAACACCAAAATGCTTGAATTTTACATTGGTGTGAACTTCCTGCACCAGCTGGATGGCATTGAAGTGAGTCTGACAAATGAATGCCAATTTGTGAACAATTTTGGAATGTGAATTCATATCCTGTAGGAATTCGGCTGAGACTGCTCTAACTCATTTCGTTCAAGACCCTTAGAAATGAGGGAGCAAGAAAATCTGGACTTGATTCAAACCTACTTCTCAAAGTTGAAAAGGTTGCATTGTAATCCACGAGATCAACTCAACACGTGCTAGATTTAGATTATCTGCCTTTAAGTGCACAGGAACTATGAAAGCAAAAATTGGTGCATTAGTTGCATTTTGTTTTTTAAAAAAGAGAATATAGCCTTGCTAACAGATAAAACACAAAACACAACCCCAGGTTTATATTCAGGAACATTTGTGGCATATAGACCAGAATTTGCCACTAATGGAAAATATTAATTTTAAGACCAGAATTTGCCACTAATGAAATACACAAGAAAAGTAAAAAAAATATTTCCAGTGATATATATTATCAGAATAATAATGTGCCCTTACAGGTAGTTTCCACAGATTTTACTGGGCTGGAAAATAAACCTCACGTTTTTTCAGTTAAACACGTACTGCAAGAATCATAAATAGCATCACAGACAACCTTGGAATGTGACAACTTAGGGGTTTGAAAACCATACACATGGCAAGTTAAACATTTTCCACTACAAAAGCCCATAATAGATTTTTTTCTAAAAGTAATTCTTCCAATGGGCTTAGAGTCATAGAGGGAAACAGGCCCTTCGGCCCATTGTGTCTATGCCAGTCATCAAGCACCTAACTATTCTAATCCCATTTTCCAGCACTTGGCCTGTATGCTATGGCGTTTCAAGTGCTCATCTAAATACTTCTTAAATGTTGTGAGGGTTCCTGCCTCTACCACCCCTTCAGGCAGTGTGTTCCAGATTGCAACCACCCTCTGGGTGAAAACGTTTTTCCTCAAATCCCCTCTAAACTCCCTGCCCCTTACCTTAAATCTATGCTCCCTGGTTATTGACACCTCTGCTAAAGGAAAAAGTTTCTTCCTATCTACCCCCCTCATAATTTTGTATACCTCAATCAGGTCCCCCCTCAGCCTTCTCTGCTCTAAGGAAACCAACCCTAGCCTATCCAGTCTCTCTTCATTGCTGAAATGCTCCAGCCCAGGCAACATCCTGGTGAATCTCCTCTGCACCGTCTCCAGTGCAATCACATCCTTCCTATAGTGTGCCGACCAGAACTGTACACAGTACTCCAGCTGTGGCCTAACTAGCGTTTTATACTGCTCCATCAAAACCTCCCTGCTCTTACATTCTATGCCTCAGTTAATAAAGGCAAATATCCCATATGCCTTCCTAACCACCTTATCTACCTGTGCTGCTGCCTTCAGTGATCTATGGACGTACACCAAAGTCCCTCTGACCTTCTGTACTTCCTTGGGTCCTACCATCCATTGTATATTCCCATGCCTTGTTAGTCCCCCCAAAATGCATCACCTCATGCTTCTCAGGATTAAATTCCATTTGCCACTGCTCCGCCCATCTTACCAGCCCATCTATCTCATCATCTAAATCATTAATGTACACTACAAACAGCAAGAGTCCCAAAACCGATCCCTGCAGTACACCACTGATAACAGGCTTCGAATCGCAAAAACAACCCTCGACCATCACCCTCTGCCTCCCGCCACTAAGCCAATTTTGGATCCAATTTGCCCTGGATCCCATGGGCTCTTACCTTCTTAACCAATGTCCCATGCGGGACCTTATCAAAAGCCTTACTGAAGTCCACGTAGACTACATCAACTGCTTTACCCTCATCTACACATCTGGTCACCTCCTCAAAAAATTCAATCAAGTTTGTTAGTCATGATGTCCCCCGACAAAGCCATGCTAACTATCCTTGATTATTCCCTGCCTCTCCAAGTGGAGATTAATTCTGTCACTCAGAATTATCCACTTTTAAGCCCATTAAAACCATTAATACCTCCTCCCTTTCAATGCTCAACGGGCTACTTATCAACAAAGAACTGGGTCACTTCAGAGTTATCTGGGCAGTCTCACTCGTATCACAGGGTGACCAGGAAGCATCTTCTATTGGAGCAGTCATGATATCAAAGATAGATACTAGGTAATATTCTGCCGCTTATGAGATAATATTCTACTAGCCATTACCTCCTTCATGGAGAGTAATTATTTCTTGAATTGATTGCTTTCTCCAAGAGCAGATTCAAATTGAATGGTTCTGGTGTCAAATTGCTCAAAAATAGCAACAAAATCGATGGACCAAGTTCCTGCCTTCTGCCAAACATTTGCTAAGCTTTATACATGAGTCAATGCCAACATGTGTAGTCAGTCAGAGGAAACAGTGGAAATGTGAGAGTGATGTGCAGGTAAGAAATGGATAGAGGTAAAGTGTTTCTGTCAGTTCAAATTTTGAGCCACTATAGGCAGTTGAAAGGGGGCTTTTTTGATTATTCTCTGGAATTCAAGACAAATCAAGATTTTTTGGATTGCAAAGTATTTAAATGAATGATTGACAAGACTCAAAGCATTACATATACAAAACAGAAGTAAGCTAAAGCAAAATACTGCAGATGCTGGAAATCTGAAATGAAAACAGAAAATGCTGGAAATACTCAGCAGGTTTGGCAGCACCTGTGGAGAGAGAGAAAAAGTTATTGTTCCAGGTCAATGACCCTTCTTCAGAATTCCTTCATCAGAAGCAAGCTATTTGGCCTACTGTGCATTTGTGGGCCCTAACACTTCAACTCAGGGTGTCACAGTGGCTCAGTGGTAGCACTCTTGAACCCATCATCTTCTGATTCGGACAAGTCCCACACCAAAGACTTGCACACAAAATCCAGGTGGACGCTCTGGTGCATTACTGAAGGAGTGCCATATTTCAGAGAAGACTTTAAAACTGAGGCTCAGTCTTCCCTCTCAGATGGATGTAAAAGATCCCATGGCACTTTTTCGAAGAGCAGAGACCCTCCCCTCAGTGTCCTGGCCTATACTTGTCCTTCAAAAAAAAAGATTTGGCCATTAATCACATTGCTGTGTGACCTTACTGGGTGCAAGCTGGTTGTCACATTTCCTCCATTACAACAGTGACCACATTTCAAAAGTATTTCATTGGCTGTAAAATGCTTTGCAATGACCTGAGGAGTATGCTAATCCCATTTCCCTGCTTTTTCCTCATCTTAGGATAGTCTAATCTTTAGAGGATCTGCCTTAATACCCACTTTCAATGAAGCATTACATGTTCTAATACCCCTCTGTGTGGAAAAGTAAATGTAACTTCAGTCTACTCTTAATCAAAAGCAAAGTGATGGAAGGTGTCGTCAACTATCAAGGAGCACTTATTCAGCAATGACCTGTTCATTGATGCTCAGTTTGGGTTCCGCCAGGGCCACTCAGTTTCAGACCTCATTACATGCTTGCTCCAAACATGGACGAAAGAGCTGAATTCCAGTGGTGAGATGAGACTGACTGCCCTTGACATCAAGGCAGCATGGGACCAAGAATGACATCAAGAAGCCCAAGCAAAATTGAAGTCTATGGAAATCAGGGACAAAACTCTCCACTGGTTGGAGTCATACCTACCATAAAGGAAAATGGTTGTAGATTCTGGAGGCCAATCACCTCAGCTCCACTACTTCTCTGCAGGAGGTCCTCAGGGTATTGCCCTAGGCCCACCATCTTCAGCTGCTTCATCAATGACTTTTCCTCCAATACAAGGTCATAAGTGGGGATGTTTGTTGATGATTGCACAGTGTTCAATACCATTTGCAACTCCTCCGATACTGAAGCAGTCTGTGCCCGCATGCAGCAAGACCTGGCAACATTCAGGCTTGGGCTGATAAGTGGCAAGTAACATTCACGCTACACAAGTGCCAGGTAATGACCATCTCCAAAAGAGAATTCAACCAACTCGGACTGATGTTCAAAGGCATTAGCATCACTGAATCCCTCACTATAAACATCCTGGGGGAGTTACCATTGATCAGAAATTTAACTGGAGCAGCCATATAAATAATATGGCTATAAGAGCAGGTCAGAGGCTGGGAATTTGCGGCGAGTAACCCAACTCCCCAATGCCTGTCCACCAGCAACAAGGCACAAGTCGGGACTGTGACGGAATACTCTCCACTTGCCTGGAAGCCAGTTCCAACAAGAGTCAAGAACATAGAACATAGAACATAGAAAATACAGCACAGAACAGGCCCTTCGGCCCACGATGTTGTGCCGATCCTTTGTCCTCTGTCAAGGACAATTTAATCTATACCCCATCATTCTCCTTTATCCATATACCTATCTAAAAGCCGTTTGAAAGTCCCTATAGAACATAAGTTCGACACCATCCAGGACAAAGCAGCTCGCTTGATTGGCACCCCATCCGCCACCTTAAACATGCACTCCCTCTATCATTGGTGCACAGTGACAGCAGTGTGTACCATCTACAATAGGCACTGCGGCAACTAGCCAGGGCTTCTTCGACAGCACCTTCCATATCTGCAACCTCTACCACCTAGAAGACAAGGGCAGCAGACACATGGGACCACCACCACCTGCATGCTCCCCTCCAAATCACATACCATCCTGACTTGGAACTATATCACCGTTCCTTCACCGTTGCAGGGCCAAAATCCTAGAACTCTCTCCCTAACTACCCCACATGGGATGCAGCGGTTCAAGTGAGCGGCTCACCACCACCTTCTCAAGGGCAATTTAGTATGGACAATAAATACTGGCCTTGCCAGTAATGCCCACATCTCAATAACGAATTTAAGAAAATACTTCCCCTTCACTCATCTCCTGATAATCCTATATCTATGCTTCCAAATTAGCAATTCACCAGGCAGAGGAAACACTCATTCACTATTTGCCCTCTTAAAACTCTCCATATGTTTGGAAACTTCAATTAGATACCGCTTAGCTTGCTCTATTTCAGTGAAATTTTTCAAGACTTCCTTCATATAACCATAACTTTTAATTTCCTGCAAAATTCTAGTGAATCCTTACAGTAACCTTTCCATAGCTAATGTCCTTCCTCGATTAGGATGCCTAGAACTGCACACAATATTCCAACTGTGTATAAAAATATATCACAACGATGGAAAAAATGTTTCACAAGATACTTGTGGTTTGGTGAGCAGGTGTTATTACATTCTCATTAAATGAATCACTGACTCACCAAAAACTAATCACTTCAATATTAATCAAAGGAAATTAATCCAAAAAAGGAATAAAGTACATCTTTGGTATAGAAAAGGAGAGCGTAGGTGGAGCAGCGAAGAGCTGCAACAAGCTGCTGGAGAACTGACCCATTACGAATAAAGCCCTAAAAGAAACAAACAATTGGAGATGGAGGAACATACACACTGATGTTACAAGCTTGTTAGTTGTTTTGATTTTCAGCCAAATAAAGCTGGAACGGAATTATTTGATGACTAGATCTCTGCAGCTCTGAGCTATGTTTAAAAAAGGATATTAACTGGAAAGGAGGATTCCCTCCTTGGGGAGGTAGGGAACTTTAATTGGTCTCAGAGCCTCCCGAGCGGTAGTGGAGGGAATTCACCAGAACAAGCAAAGGAAAAAGTAATTGAAAACAACAGCAAGACAAAGGTAATACCCCTTTAGTTCTGAGGCAGTGTTTACACGTAAAATGACAACGGATTTGTGTTGCCTCAACAGATGTCGCCCGACCTTTCACATTTTGTTTACCAAAATATGATGGACACAATGATGACAGCAGGAACATTATTACATAGATCTGAGGTACCAGATGACAATCATCCAGGTTCTGAAGCTATTCTCTAAACATTCAGGAGGGTGCACATTTCAGAAAATCATGTGTCGGGTATCCATGAGAGCCACTCCCTGCTGGGAGTGCCAGATAGCAGAATCACCCCAATGAATACTACCACAGTAAAACTTTACTCAAAAATAAAAATAAATAGAACACATACATAGTTATCAATTTCTTCAGTTAACAGCCCTCCTATCTATAAACGTAGGGCTGCCTGCTTATCAGGAATTCTCATTGAATTTTTTAAAAAAATGAAATTTCCTTTGTTGGATTTCTTGCTTGTATTAGAACATTTTAAAATGTTTGATATCACCTAGAAGCTGGTGCAATCTGGTCAAAAATATGACGTTAAAGGTGTTCCACTAACAGTAAATGTAACGGGTGTAAGAGGAATGGCACTTGTTTATTATTTTGTAGCCATGGACGCAAAATATGAAATTATAGGCTATGGAGTTAAAATCAGATTTTAAAATTTACCTTATGAAAATTAATAAACACAATTTACTTTTGTAGCATAAATCTTTTTGTAGAAAAGAAACTACTGATTTCTGCATCCCACTGTACCATGGGCTCTAGTTCAACCTGGAAGAATTAGCACAAGGTTCATATAAAAGGTCTACAACATCAAAGTATTAGTTAACAAACAGCTTCACTGGTGGAGTGTTGCCTGCAGATATTCTCGAAGGGAATGCTTTGAAAAGTAGGTGTATAAACATTACCTTGGATTATTACACCATTAAGAACTCAACGGCAGGCAGCAGCAAAGTACAAGTACTCCAGACAATCCAAAAATGCAGCAAGAAAATTTCAGTGATTGCCAGAATGTGACAAGACCCACATGACAGCATTCTGCTAAGAGTCAGGAACCACTAAAGCAAGTGGGTCCAGTTTGGATTTTTGCGTTATCTGCTGCAATACTGGACCAGGTTTTGCTGAAAAAAAATGACTGAGCAACGCACATTGTTATTGATGTACAAATCGGATAGCAACTTGGAGCATGGAAGCGATACTCCATGAACATAAGAACATACAAAATAAGAGGAGTAGGCCATACGGCCCCTCAAGCCTCCTCTGCCATTCAATAAGATCATGGCTGATCTGATCTCGGCCTCAACTCCTCTTTCCTGCCTGTTCCCCTTAACCCTTGACTCCCCTATAGGGAAAGAATTTGAATATATTCAAGGTTGAGATAGACAATGAGCCTCCACGGCTTTCTAGGGTAGAGAATCTCAAGGATTCACAACCTTCAGAAGAAATTTTTCACCTCTGTCTTAAATGGGCAATGCCTTATTCTGAAACTATGCTCCCTAGGGTGGAATTTTACGCTCTCCCTCGTGGCAGGTTTGAAGGCTGAGAGAGCATAGAATCGGGTGGACTGGTGGCAGGGGCCTCCCCGCCCTACCACCAATTGAGGCCCGTAACTGGGTAATTAATGGCCTCTTCCCGGCACAGCAACAATTACTCGTGCAGTGGGTGGCCCCGTCACTGCATGGGAAGCATGGCAGAAAAACTGTGCGGACTGCTTCCTGGCTGTGGGGTGGGGATGGGGGAGGGACCCAGCATTGGGAAGGGGAACCTGCTGAGGGCCACCCCACTGCCCTTGCTGCTGACCCCCCTCCCCCATGAGACTCCTCCCACTCAGACCTACCTATAGCCTGTTTCCAGCGCTGTTCCTTGGTTTCTGGTCACTGCAGCTATAGCAGTAGCCTCCGCCCTCATGATGACACTGCAAATACCGGCAGCTCTGCAAGGTCGTGATTTCTGGCGACGGGGTCCTAAATCCTACAGAAGGCACACCGCTGTCAAGTTAAGTGCCTGATTGGCACTGAATTCGGCTGGCCATCCGTACAAGAGGCGATGCCGGGATCTCGGCGTCTGTTTCCCCCGACGTCAAGGACCCTGTTGCCAGCATAAAATTCCACCACTAATTCTAGATTCTCCCACTAGGAGAAACATCCTCTCAGCATCTAACCTGTCAAACCCCTCAGAATCTTATATATTTTATCATCTCTCATTCTTTTAAACTCCAATGAGTACAGCTCCAACCTGCTCAACCTTTCTGCATAAGACAACCCCTTTATCCCATAAATCAACTTAGTGAACCTTCTCACCTATTGAACAAGTGCAAACTGAGGCTCCTCCAATATGCTCCTTTCAGGACCTCCACATGTGCCACACTTGCAGTCACATCCTCCTGTCCCTGACCACAGACTAAATCTGAAGTACGTAACCTAAGGGATGTGACTGCCTCCCGGAAAAAATGTGTTCAGGTAACTTTCAGCCTCCCTGATGCATCAGTGTCCAAAGACCGGACTCCAGCTCATCAACTCTGAACTGAAGTTCCTCGAGCTGCAGACACTTGTTGCAGATATGGTCGTTGTGGATCACACTGGTGTCTGCCAGCTCTCACATGCTACATCTGCAATAGATCACTTGCCCTGCTTTCGCTATTGTATTTTATTTAAACAATTAGGTTTTCAAGTTTTGAAATATCACTCAATTGTCTATTTATAGTTTTTAATCGAGGTAATAACTTTAAATATTAGGTCTTTACTGTAAGTTCGCCCACAGTTCTAAGTTAACCGTCTTTAAAAAGAATGTGTCAAGCAACACCTCTTATCCCTACCTCACCGAATTCCCACACTTGCTAAATTCCTTTGCACCCTGGTGAAATCTGCACTCAGGTGAAGCTGCTCTGTGCCAATACTCTTACTACTGATTCACTAACTGTTTTACTTACCCTGATTAAAAATTTTAATTTTCCAATTCTTATTTAAACTAATGCCCTAGTTTAAAGAGAGAAAAACTCACCAACTGCTAACCTGCTTTCCTGTGATGTCACACTTTTTCCCCCCTGTTTTCTCAAACTCTTGATTCAAAAGCGATCAGTTTGCTCCTGCTGCTGCTCCCAACAAGGTCGGACTGGGCCTCGAGCCTCGGGGAATTGCGAATTGCCACAAGTTACTGGCCAATTTGCACTTCTCTGCTGTTATCAATGCGAAAATGGTATCTTGCACTTAACTTCCTGGTGATTTTCAGGACATTTCTGCATTTGCACCTTAATTGCCCATTAAATTTGTCAGAAAGTTAAGACTAGTAACTAAGAGCACATGTACCCTTTAACGATGTGATAACTGTTAATGACTCCCAATCAATATCTCTTGCCCAGAAAATAAACAATTATAAGTCTGGAATCTCATTCCTTCATGTTGCAAATTGTAAGAGACTTTAAAAATGTACCTGATTTGACGTTGAATTCACTCACTAATTCACTTTCCTTCTCAATCCTTCCTCTATTTATTTCTCAATCCTTTAATCTCATTGGTTAAGGAGTTACACTGTTTACCAAGGTCCCAGATGACCTATTGGCCTCACTGCAGTCTTAAAAATTTGCACTTCCTGCAACTTGGTTGGCAAAACTTTTTAAAAACATAATCCTGGATAAACTAGTCTACCAAATGGATGTCCTACTCCAGCAAAGTCTGGTTCCTAGAATCTTGGTGGATGGACCTTATTCACTTACTTCATTTCTGACCTGACCTTTTACCCAGTTTTGAGGATCAGCAGAACAGTAAAGTTAAAGACAATAAATGCTGGAATCACTCAGCAGGTCTGGCAGCAAATGTGGAAAGAGAAGCAGAGTTAACGTTTCGGGTCAGTGACCCTTCTTCGGAACTGACAAATATTAGAAAAGTCACAGATTATAAGCAAGTGAGGTGGGGGTGGGGCAAGAGATAACAAAGGAGAAGGTGCAGATTGGACCAGGCCACATAGCTGACCAAAAGGTCATGGAGCAAAGGCAAACAATATGTTAATAGTGTGTTGAAAAGCACACCGTGACCTTTTGGTCAGCTATGTGGCCTGGTCCAATCTGCACCTTCTCCTTTGTTATCTCTTGCCCCAACCCCACCTCACTTGCTTATAATCTGTGACTTTTCTAATATTTGTCAGTTCCGAAGAAGGGTCACTGACCCGAAACGTTAACTCTGCTTCTCTTTCCACAGATGCTGCCAGACCTGCTGAGTGATTCCAGCATTTCTTGTTTTTGTTTCAGATTTCCAGCATCCGCAGTATTTTGCTTTTAAGTTAAAGACAATGTTGGATTTCTCACTAGTTTTTCTCTATGTCCTACCTACCTCTAATGTCTCTCCAGTTTTGTATCCAGTCAGCCTCTGTTGAATTGTCCCTCATTTTTGTCATCTCATTTAGAGATGCATGATTAGCGAGGCCTGTCTTTTCTCACCAATATCTTCACTGCTTTCCCTCCCTCAGTCTCTGCACCGAAGGACTACTCATCTTCGGCACATCGGGCCGGCACAGTGGCGCAGTGGTTAGCACCGCAGCCTCACAGCTCCAGCGACCCGGGTTCAATTCTGGGTACTGCCTGTGTGGAGTTTGCAAGTTCTCCCTGTGTCTGCGTGGGTTTCCTCCGGGTGCTCCGGTTTCCTCCCACATGCCAAAGACTTGCAGGTTGATGGGTTAATTGGCCATTATAAATTGCCCCTAGTATAGGTAGGTGGTAGGGAAATATAGGGACAGGTGGGGATGTGGTAGGAATATGGAATTAGTGTAGGATTAGTATAAATGGGTGGTTGATGGTCGGCACAGACTCGGTGGGCTGAAGGGCCTGTTTCAGTGCTGTATCTCTTAAAAAAAAAATTTCAACCTCCATCGCAACTCATCATGCTCTCTCTCCTGAGTTCACTGCCCTCTTATCCTCCCTAAATCTCTCCATGTAAACGCCACAACCCATATCCTCGGCCACCCTTTTTACCTTGCCATCTCACGTGATCTTGCTACTCTCATCGGATCAATCACAGATAAGGCCATCTCTGACCACTTCCTTGTATCACTCTCCACCCATATCCCCCTTCCAGGCCCCAATCCCAACTCCTGCTGTATTCACCACTGGAAAAACCTCCCCAAATTCACTTACAACTACACTTTCAAAATCCCAACTGTCTAGCCTTTGGTCCTCCGCTCGCCACAACATTTCTGCAGCTACCGATTTGCTCAACCGCACCCTCACCTCCACTTTTGATGCTCTAGTCCCGAATAAAACCATTACACTCTCTCACGCTGGCTGCTCCCCTGGTATGGCCCTCATCTTTGCTCCCTTAAGTCCAAGGGATGCAGACTTGAAAGGATATGGCGGACAACTGGTTTACCCACTCATCACCAGATCTGGCTGGACCACATAAAACAGATTGGGCCCTCCACTTGTCTGCTAAAATTGCTCCCTATTCTAGGTTCGTTCACAAATGCCAAGATAAACCTCGGCTTCGTTTCTCCACTGCAAACCATCTTCTTAAACCCCGCTCCCCATCTCCTCCACCCTCACCTCCAACACTAAGCGTAAGGAGCTCATGGATTTCTTTGAAACCAAGATCGAGACCATCTAAACAGCGGTCTCTGCTGCTTCCCTCACTTCCACTAGCCCACCAGACCAAACGTCCTCTAAAGTTCCCCCACCTTAGCCGAGAACTCGCATCTTTCCCTAGTTTCTCACAGTTGTGTTCATTTTTCTTTGTTGTTGCAGTCCTGATTTATGAAGTTGCAACATGAAACTCCTATTGCAACTCCAAAGCTTCAGTTTGAACGCCTACTTAAGAACTATTGATACTCTACCTTTTACATTTATTGTGCTACCGTTGGCACTCAAAATAAAGCATGTACAGCTGGCTTGTAATCTGCTTGGTCATACCTTTGCTCTTGTGCTGGATGCAGATTTCTGAAGCTACACTATGTTTATCCAAATCTACAGAAACATAGGAACAGGAGCGGGCTATTTAACCCCTCAAACCTGTTCTGCCATTCAATGAGATCATGGCTGATCTATGACCTAACACCCACCTTTGTACCATATCCCTTGATAGCTTTGGATGACAAAAAGTCTACCAATCTCAGATATAAGATTTACAACTGATCTAGCATCAACTGCTGTTTATGGAAAAGTTCCATACTTCTAGCAATCTTTGCATGGAGAAATGTATCCTAATTTTACTCTGGAAAAGACTGACTCTAATTTTCAGACTATGCGTCCTATTCCTAGACTCCCTAACCAGCGGAAATAGTTTCCATCAACCCTATCTATTCTCCCTAAAATCTTGAAAACTTTGATCAAATCACCCCTTAACCTTCTAAACGCCAGGGAATACAACCCTAACTTGTTTATCCCCTAGAAACCTACAATATTCTGGACAGACTAGATGCAGGAAGGATGTTCCCGATGGCAGGGGAGTCCAGGACCAGGGGTCACAGTCTAAGGCTAAGGCGTAAGCCATTTAAGACTGAGATGAGGAAGGATTTCTTCACCCAGAGAGTGGTGACCTGTAGAATTTTCTACCACAGAAAGCAGTTTAGGCCAAATCATTAAATAAATTCAAGAAAGAGTTAGATATAGTTCTTAGGGCTAAAGGGATCAAGGGATGCGAGTAGAAAGCAGGAACAGGTACTGAGTTTGGATGATCAGCCATGATCGTATTGAATGGCGGTGCAGGCCCGAAGGGCCGAATGGCCTACTCGTGCTCCTATTTTTCTATGTTTTAATCTCTCCTTGTAAATTAACCATTGGAGTCCAGGTATCATTCTAGTAAATCCTTGCAGAACAGTCTGGTTCTCAAAGGATGATCGAGAATGGAATCACAAGAGAAAGCACAGAAGTCAGCCTTTGACAAGAATTTTGAGGCATTATCCTAGTTCTCTCTCTCTTTCTCTTTGGCCTCCTTGTCTCGGGAGACAATGGGTAAGCGCCTGGAGGTGGTCAGTGGTTTGTGGAGCAGCGCCTGGAGTGGCTATAAAGGCCAATACTAGAGTGACAGACTCTTCCACAGGTGCTGCAGAAAAAATTGGTTGTCGGGGCTGTTACACAGTTGGCTCTCCCCTTGCGCTTCTATCTTTTTTCCTGCCAACTGCTAAGTCTCTTCGACTCGCCTAGTGTAATACAAACACTAAGAAGCAGAAAACAGTACTTTATATGATCCAGCTAGATGTGGCAATGAATAGCTAAATCAGTTGCCCACCATAATGTTCAAGTCTGCACCCCTTGGACTCAAGAATAGAGAGACGAGTGCCATATTGGGGAAATGGCCAGGGTGGGGACTAGGGCATCAGAAGTAAAGGTGGGGGCATGATTGATAATACCAATGCCAACTGCTTAATATGTTAAGTTGCTCAGGTAGAAACTACTGATGTCAGAATGTCAGCGTACCTTAGCATACCAACAGTATCTACTGCAAAGGAACTGGTCTACCAAACCTTCTAGAGGGAATCAGCCTACAAAAAGCCCAACCTATTGGCCCTATTCAAGTGTTTCACTCCACATCATACCCTCCCCAAAAAAGGTTCAGCACGTATTTGTTCATAGATCTGTAGCATTTTCAACTTTATAGTATTTTTCTAAATCAGGCTTGTCCAACATATGGCTCGTGGGCCAGAATCCAGCCTACCAAAGGTTTCCATTCTGCCCAGGGATGTAAACTGTACCGGGTCATTCCTCATCCTCGCCAGGGGTCCGTGACTGGAGATGGGAAATTTCCCTTCGTCTTCCTCTTGCAGAGCAGCTTTTTTTAAAAATTGCAAGTCAGTTTCACAGCTGGCAGGTGCTGGGAGCAGGAACAGTGGTTTCCCAACTTCCGGCAGATTTGGGGTTTTCTGGCAGGTTTTTTAAAAAAAAAGTCAGAACCCGCTGAAAACCCCGAATTTGTCTGAAGTTGGAAAACCGTTGTTCCTGCTCCCAGCACCTGTCAGCTGTGAAACTGACTTACGATTTTTAAAAAATAAAACTAACCAATAAT
The DNA here is from genome assembly GCF_036365525.1 of Heterodontus francisci. Lineage (NCBI taxonomy): Eukaryota > Metazoa > Chordata > Chondrichthyes > Heterodontiformes > Heterodontidae > Heterodontus > Heterodontus francisci. The sequence goes on from NC_090372.1 coordinate 46,098,240, forward strand.
CTGTTGAGTGCTCCTGCTCTCTACAACTGAGAGCCGGAGGGAGGGGGGCACCATAGAGACCTGGGGGGGGGGGAAGAAGAGAGAGAGAGAGACACCACGGGGGGGCGGGGGGGGTGGGAGGACACCAGGGGGAGGTGAGAGCAGGGTGGGGGGTGGAAAATCACTAAGGCAGGGACAAGGGTGTGGTGTCATCACCAAGAAAGGGGGGCAGGGGGAACACCGAGAAGTGGGGCAAGGGGACACAGAGGGGGATAAAGAATGATCAAGATCACTCCTGACAGATGGACATCTATCCGGAATACGCCACATCGCTACAAGTGTGCGGGCAAACACTAACTACTTGTGCAAGAAAAAAAATGCCAGGTATCTCACTAAATCAGTGTCCAACATAGTGAAGAGAAAGTAAGTCAATGAATTAGTGCTCTCATTTAAAGCTTCTTCACAAAAATGCACATTTGTTGTTTTGATTAGTAAGATACATTTTTAATGCCTTTATCCTTCCAAAATTGTCTCACTGACCCCCTACATAAGACAAAAATCGTCATGTGCCCCCCCCAACCCCACACGCGAAAAGGTTGGACAATCCTGTTCTAGATGAACCCTCTGTTAATATACTATTCAATTTTTTATTGCTTTACTGAATGAACTAAAATGGGGTTAATAGCCTCCCCCACCCGCAACCACCTTGTAACCTTCCTGATCTGTAACTATCCTGTAATCTTACAGAAATTCAGTTGGATTTAACACTGTACCTAAAATGGACAATGTCATTAATTGGCATGTCAAACCTGTGCCATCTTTATGTAATCTCTAGGTTATATAGTTCCCCATGATATCCTGGCTTTTTTTTCTTCAATATTGAAGGACAAACAATGGTAATGAGGTTACACATTATTGAAAGCCTTTTATAAATTTTATTTTATTCCAAGCCTATATTATTTCTTGCCTAGAATAAGTTGTCAAAATTGCAATTCTGCTGAGTAATCACAGGAACTTCAGTGTTTTAACTGTTTGGGATTCAGAATTTCACACTAATGACGCTGACCAACCTTATTTACTTTCAAATTTAGTCCGTTACTGCTCCATCTAAAAGCTCAGCTAATATCTGGTGAATCAAAGCTAAGATGTGAACTTGTGTGCTGTCAGATGGAGGGACTTCTGTGCCCACTCATTCTAATGGCATTGGTAGATACATCTGTCATGCTTAAGGATCATTAAACTCAGTTATTATTGCTAACTTAAAAAGTCTGGGTTTTATTTTAAGTGCTTTTTTTTAAAAAAAGAGGGAGTAAGGTAGTGGAGAAAACTGAGCTCCAAAAAAAAACAGGGAAAATTGAGAGAAAATCAGTTAAAAAATAATTAATTTTAAACATCACAAAAAAACCAAGCAAAGTATGCAAAACAAAAAGCACAATTCAGCTAAATGATTACCTGCAAGTATTTATACAGTATACAGACACCACTTTCATGGGGTTCACAGTCAGATGCCCATTTAACCCCTAGATAGTTTTTTAAAAACTAAATAGTAAAATGGAAGAACCTACATTTACTGCTTTGGCTGCAGCCCCTTACCTACCACTGATAATGGGATAACCAAATTGTTGGTGATTACTCCCTTGGGGAACATTTGTGATCTTGTTTTAAGTAAGCAGTGCCTTGGTGTGTAATCTGTGTCAGCTTTTGATTGATAATCTCAGTCTTCATGGTACTACTAGTGTGGTAACTGTATCAGTGAACTGCTGCCTCTGTTCTGTACCCAACTAAGAATGGAAAACTTGACATTTGCATGATAGTAGTACCTAATGATACAAGTTCCCTTAAATAAAATCCAAATTGCGTCTTTTTTTGCTGAAAATCAAGCTTTGAGATGTGCACTCATCATATCAGTGACGTCTGTATGGTATGTACAGCACACAACAGGTGCAGTGACATCACCATTACCATGTACTTGCATCTCTAGACTTCATTTTTAGCAAGAAATGAAAGAAAAATTTCAGGGCTTTTTTTCTCAAATTTGGAAGGAAATTGGTTTTACTGATTTACCACCCAAAAAATAACTTTACAAAGTTATCAGTGGAAATTTGACAAAAACTGATTTGAAATGATCCCCTGCGATGATATTCAATTCTGCTGTTTGCAAAGAAACATACAATGCTCCAGTTGACCTGGCCACTCATACCTGTGTTCTGTGTTCTCCAACTGCAAACTGCAGGAGAGCAAAGCTGGAGGTGTGACTGCCTTCAACGCGCTCCACAGTGCTAGAGTCAATCTTCAGGTCACTGCTGATTTCAGCACTCTGTATGAAGTCCTCTGTTTTTAAGTCTTCAACTCTCTTAAGCTCCCCATTAGCTAGCTGTATGATTGATCCTTTCATGAAATAGGGAGGCAGTTGATTAGAAGCTGCAACAGGAGAGCTAACTGACTGCACTACTGGCAGGTGTACTTGGGCCTGTACGACGGTCGTGTGGTAAGTTGGCTGAGTAACAAGTGATTCAGGATGATAGTTCTCACTTTTGGGACTGGCCGTGCTGGCAAATGGATGAGGCACTGCAGCAAACTGAGGAGATGTCTTCACTATTGTAGACGTTACCCCCGATGCTTCAACCGCTGTACTGCATACAGGAATAAGGAGGGACTGGGTGCCTGGGATGACTAGGTGCTGTTGCAGGTTTCCATGGTAACTAAGTGCTTGCTGCTGACTGCTTATATAACCAATAAGTGGCTGTGGAGAGCCAGGGTACACAGCACTAGCAGGTAGTCCTATGGAGAGATGCTCAGTGGGATTATGGGTAGTTTGGATGACAGAATGCGGAGAAAAGGCTGCCTTCCCATGATTTAAGTTAGTCTTATCATATAGTGCCAAAGGAGAGTTGTCCCTGTCTATGGCCTGTTGGACCTCTAGATCTGTAGTAGGTGTATGACTGTTGGGTATAATCATTACTGAGGCTCTAGGGCCTAAAGTTTCTTGTGCATTATAGTCAGCAGGACTTGGGTGAACAACCCCATGGGTCCCATGCCTTATTTCATAGTGCCGAGAAACTGGTTTGTTTGCTGCTTTTTCCATGTTCATTTCTGTGCTAGGGGAGATGGCGTATCTCCTGCTTTTTTCAATTTCACCATTTGAAACTTCCCTTCTTGGAACTAAATGTGGTCTGATGTCTTCGACCTTCCTTATGGATTCCCTTGATGCAACATGGTATCCGGCATCTGCATACTGGAGAACCACCTGCGATGGTGTACTGACTGAGAGAGTATGCGGAATCAGTGATGGGTGAGAATGTAAATGCAGGGGAACTGTTGCAGGGGAGAGGGGCCTGGTCACATTTGGAGACGAGCTTGAAATTTGCACATACTGGTTTTGCACTGGGGGTGGAGGTGATCCGGTTATCATTCTGTGCGGCCTGACCACCTGCTGCTCAACCTTATGCTGGGATGGGCTACCTATACTGGCAAAGATTGTAGGGTAGGGTTCTAGATGGGAATACTGAGATGGAGTGGCAGAAGAATTAGAGGCTGTTGGAGAGATTAATGGGGAAGGGACGAATGCAGCAGGCCCGGCATATGGTCCACTGTAAGGTGGCCCAACGAACTGGAAAGCAGCAGGCTGTAAGGGGGCATATTCTACTGGCGATGCAGAAGTTCCTGGCTGAGCCAATGCCGAAGATGAATAAACAGCACGAAGATGTGTTACCCCTGGAGTTGGTCTAGCATTCCCAGGCGATGAATAGTCCACTGCAGTCGGTAGTGGTTTATACAGTGGTAAGCCAGTTTCCACTGGGGTTTCTCCTGCAACTTTGACATGTCCATACCTCATGCCCACACTGCTTTGGCTGCTAGCTACATTGGCGAGCCATGCCAAATTTTCACTGCGACTGCTTTCACTCACAGTAGCTGCTACAACTGCCTTCTCTGCCAAGGGCAGGCTGCTAACAGGAAACTCCCGCTTTTTGGGCGGTAAACATTCATTGCTGCGTTCCTGGTTCGATTTCATTTTTAAAAGACTTGCTTAGTGTCTGTTAGGCTTTGATTCTAGTTTGATAACTTGGATGTTGCATTTGTTTTCTGGCAGTTCGTCCCAAAATGATCCAAGAACTGCATGAGGCATCATTTCCTCCAGCCAGAATTCTTCACAGCTGCTCTGGAATCTGAAATGAAAAGAAAGGTTCAAAACCTCACGTACAGCAAACAAGAGAACTAACTCTTAATTTTATCGCAAATATATAAATTAACAATTATTCTAATAAACAGTATAAATATCGTCTTGACTATACTTTCATCCTAATCTGAAATGTTTTCTTTTAATTTCAAGCCATCTGAGATAAAAATAGATTAGTTTCTCTCCATTTATCGCCTCCCTCTTCCTTCTTCCCCTCCCCCTCCCAGAAATGCTGCAGGCAGTTTTAAAGGCAGGTGAATACAACAGATCTGTAGTTAAAGCGTCACGCCACATTATATTTAATCCTCGATGGAAAGATATTCCTTACCACTCATTTACGAAAACAAATGCAGTTCATTTGAATATTAGGTGCTTTGATGATAGACTTAATTCCATACAACTGTTTACAACCAGCCTAAAATGCAGACTGAGCATACCCATCAACATAGTGGTACTTTAAAATCTCAATACCATTTCCCTTTCCAAATCGCAGCTTGGAATAGGGTGTGCAGTGATGAAGCAGCTTTTATGTATACAAATGGTCACTCCTCTAAAACATCAACATTTTCAGCTCATTTTGAATTAATTTAAATGCAGTTTCAGCACTTAGGAAGATCAGTCACTCAATATTTTCAAAAATGTTCACATACACAAAATGAAACACTGGTTTCAAATGGCATTTGCTCAATACTAAACAGTAATGCAAGGAAGATATATACTGCACCAATGTAAACTAAAGGAAATAATTCTAACGGACTATAGATGGTTGTAACTGGTGCGGTACAATTAATACAGAATTCAGTAATTAATACAGACTAGTACTTATGACATTTTCTTGAGCTAAGTTTAGCTCTTTTGCTGAGACCAGTAGTAGCAAAAATAAATGTAGGCTGCAAATATCTGGTAGGAGTATTTATAAAGCCTAGTCTAAGCAGCAGCTAAATTTATCTTTTCAAAGAACTTTATTGCTTTATTTGCTTGATAGTCTCATCAAAATGGCATGTTTTACACTGATTTACAAGGTTCATCTTTTGCAGAAATCAATTAGATCAGAAAAAAATAAGGTGAAGCATTCTTTGAGTGTGTGGTTTAAGCTATACTGAAACTAAAAGACCTCTAAAGATCAAGTTCCACTAATTTGAGCATAAAAAAATTAAACTAAACATAAGACAAATATGTTGCAGCTTAAACATACTGTTAAAACCAGTGTGTTCTGGTTTGGCATGATGCTGCATTAAGATGACTGCAGGATAGCAGCATGAATATGTTGTCGATTTTAAGAGTTAGACTCAAAAGATTTCAACCTGGGTAATCACTGTAAACACTGGAAATGGCAGCATCAGCCTACTACAGTTCTGGCATGACGCTTGCACCCACTGTCTCTTCTTAATGCACGAGCAGCATCAAGCTACAGGGTAATTTTCCAAGCATTCATGCTGTCTGCTCATGAGTCCTGGAAAAAAGCAGGCCTGCAAGTTTTCCCAGCCATTAATTTGCACCATTGTAGTAGGGCTCCCTGTCAGCAGCACAACGTCAAAAGATGGCCCCTTCCGTCCCCTGCATCGCATAGTGATGGCCAAAAGAAGTTCCATAGAACAGGAAGTGCTCAGGATATAGCTGATGATGCCCAAAGTCCTCCTTTTACTATTAAGCATTATGAAGTCAGTTGTAGATATTTAATAGTTAAACTGTTTTATTTACTCATTTCAAAATTATTTTGCTGATTAAACCCAAGTTCTGACTTCATTTTTGACCTTAAAGTACAGATTTGCTCACAGCCGATTTCATCCTTTTTTTAAACCTGAATTTGGGGGGAGAAAATAAAGCGCCAAAATTAAGAAGTTTAAAGATAAACAGAATGAACACAGGAATCTGTGGAAACAAAACACTTGGCATACAGCATATGTAGTGGAGAAGAGAGTTAAACTGGAGTGGCAAAAATTAAACTGTGCTTCTAGTCATATTGCTGGTGGGAAAATACAATGGTGCAAAGACATTCCAGGCCAGAAATGCTCAGACTTCACTCCATGTTATATAAGAGATGCACAATTACATGCTTGTGGGATTTACTATCCTGTTTATGCTCACAGATGCCTTGAGGGATGCTTACTATTGCTGGTGAAACAATCCTGTTAATATTTAACATTGTTTCTTTAACAAAAAGGGAAAAAATGGGTCAAGGGGTGAATAAAAGCTGGAACCAGCCTGCTTGCCCCTCACTAATGTCCTGACTCTTTCGTTGTATCAGTTTAAAGGAGATAGTTTAGCATTTTAAGGGAAGCAGAAGCACAAGTCTTTTTAACATCCCTTTTCTGAGCTCTGCTTCATCAGGCTGAGCAAGCAGCACTTTCCAACACCAAAAAGATTTATTTATAGTCAGGGGTGTGACATATAAGGCAAAGGAGGTGGTTTGCAGTCATCTTGACCCTTGTTGGTCTGCTGCGTTCAGTGTTGGTCATCATATTACAGGAAAGTAGGAGTGTTTAGAGGCCAATTCCTAAACTTATAAACTTAAAGTGTCTCGGAGGAAAGATCATCCTTGGAACTTTATTCTCTGGAGATGAGGAGAATGAGGGGAACTTTGTAGATGTGCAAGATTTTCAGGGAAATTGAAAAATTAAATGCTGTTAAGTTCTTTTGTTGCCAATGGATTTCAGGAGTATGGAGTGGCAAAAGGAAATATGAAATTTATGTAACTTTTTTCAGTAAGAGGCAATAGTAAGGGGCTACCATTGACCAGAAACTGAACTGGAGTAGTCATATAAATACCATGGCTACAAGAACAGGTCAGAGGCTAGGAAACCTGTGGCGAGTAACTCACCTCCTGACTCCCCGAAGCCTGTCCACCATCTACAAGGCATAAGTCAGGAGTGTGATGGAATACTCTCCACTTACCTGGATGGGTGCAGCTCCAACAACACTCAACAAGCTTGACACCAACCAGAACAAAGCAGCCCACTTAATTGTTTGTGGATGGTGTGCCATTCACTCCCTCCACCAACGACGCACAGTGGCAGCAGTGTGTACCATCTACAAGATGCACTGCAGCAACACACCAAGGCTCCTTCGACAGCACCTTGCAAATCCGCGACCTCTACCACCTCGAAGGACAAGAGCAGCAGATGCATGAGAACATCACCACCTGCAAGTTCCCATCCAAGTCACACACCATCCTGACTTGGAACTACATGGCCGTTCCTTCACTGTCGGTGGGTCAAAATCCTGGAACTCCTTTCCTAACAGCACTGTGGGTGTACCTACCTCACATGGACTGCAGTGGTTCAAGAAGGCAGCTCACCACCACCTTCTCAAGGGTAATTAGGGATGGGAAATAAATGCTGGCATAGCCAGTGAAGCCCACATCCCATGAATGAATTAAAGAAATAGAATTTTGGCACAAATACCAAAGGGAATGGTGGAACTTTGAAAATTCTTAAGTGAGAAAGATTCAGGAATATTAACCCAGGACCAGTGTAAGGAACCTGATGGCAGGTTTCAAAGCATAAGCTAGATGGACCAATTGTTTTCCCCTCCTCGAACACTACTACTACACTATGTTATTTTTATTCTGCTAATTTTATTCTGTAATGTGTAACGTCTATAATCACAAATAAGAGGTGAGTCACACTCCTTTGTTTAGGAATTCTATTTGCCAGAATGAGAAAGGAGTACAAAGCTTTGAAGTTCACAGCTGTTCCACATTGCACTATGCTGTTATCAATTAACGAGGGCCTTGCATATAATGCAATGACCAATCCAGCAATACATACACTTTAGCATCAACTCAAATTCTCTTTCTTTGCACCAGTGATAGAGCAAACAGCAGCTGTTTTTAACATTTTGCTTAAGTGGGGTGCTAGGGATACTGACTCCTGACATGTAGATTTCACACAGCTGGCTGCAACTTGACAGTCCACTTGCCAGATCAATGAAGGAACATCTGGTTTAACAACAATATGGGCCTGACACTCCACTAATTGGAATATAAAAATATCTGTGCCGAGAGTAAATGAAAAATAGAAAACTAAAACCCTTCATGTTAACCAAGGCCACAAACTAGAGTCATAGAGAGATACAGCACCGAAACAAGCCCTTCGGCCCACCGAGTCCACGCCGATCATCAACCACCCATTTATACTAATCCTACATTAATCCCATTTTTCCCCCTCACATCCCCACCTTCCCTCAATTCTCCTACCACCTACCGACACCAGGGGCAATTTTTTACAATGGCCAATTTACCCATCAACCCGCAAGTCTTTGGCATGTGGGAAGAAACCGGAGCACCTGGAGGAAACCCACGCGGTCACAGGGAGAACTTGCAAACTCCGCACAGGCAGTACCCAGAACCGAAGCCAGGTCGCTGGAGCTGTGAGGCTGTGGTGCTAGCCACTGTTTTTTAGTTTTTTTTAGTTTTAGAGATACAGCACTGAAACAGGCCCTTCGGCCAACGAGTCTGTGCCGAACCGTCAACCACCCATTTATACTAATCCTACATTCCTACCACATCCCCACCTGTCCCTATATTTCCCTACCACCTACCTATACTAGGGGAAATTTATACTGGCCAATTAACCTAAAAACCTGCAAGTCTTTGGCATGTGGGAGGAAACCGGAGCACCCAGAGGAAACCCACGCAGACACAGGGAGAACTTGCTAACTCCACACAGGCAGTACCCAGAATTGAACCCGGGTCGCTGGAGCTGTGAGGCTGCGGTGCTAACCACTGCGCCACTAGGAGTTAGAATCTTAGAATGATACAGCAGAGAATGGAACCATTTGGCCTATTGTGCCTGTACTGGCCTTTTGAAAGAGCTTTCCAATTAGTTCCACTCCCCTCCTCTTTCCCCATAGCCCTGCAAACTTTTCTTTTTCAATTATTCATCCAATTCACTTTTGAAAGTTATTACTGAAGGTGCTTCTACCACCCTTGCAGGTAGTGAATTCCAGATCATAACTCCATGCGTAAATTTGTTTTTCCTTATGTCACCTCTGGTTCTTTTCCTAATTACTGTAAAACTGTGTTCTTTTGTTACTGACCCTTCTGCCACTGGAAACAGCTTCTCTTAATTTACTCTATCAAAACCCTTCAAGATTTTGAACACCTTTATCAAATCGCCCCTCAACCCTTACTGCTCCAAGAACAACCACCCAAATTTGTCTAGTCCCTACATGTAACTGAAGTCTTTCATTCTTGGTACCATTCAAATAAATCTCTTCCATACCTTCTAAAAGGCCTTAACATCCTTCCTAAAGTGTGGTGCCCAGAACTGAACACTAGCTGAGGCCTAGCCAGTGTTTTATAAAGGTTTAACATAACTTCCTTGCTTTTGTTCTCTATGCCTCTATTTAAACAAACACCTGAGCTCTCTGTTTCTGCATCCCCTTTAAAACTGTAACATTTAGTTTATATTGCCTCTCATTCTTCCTACCAAAATGAATCACTTCACACTTCTCTGCATTAAATTTCATCTGCCGATGTCCTCCTGAAGTCCGTTACTATCCTCTTCCCTGTTTACTACATTTCCGAACTTCGTGTCATCTGAAAACTTTGAAATAATCTTCTGCATACAAAAAAAAAAGTCCAAGTCATTAATATGTATCAAAAAGAACAATGTTCCTATAACTGAACCCTAGGAGGACACAACCGTGTACTTTCCTCCAGTCTGAAAAACAACCATCTACCACTAAAGCTCCACAAAGGTAGGGTGCGAAAGAGCATGTTTACTTGAACACAGGCTTTAGAGATACAGAGACCCACTCAATAATAACCTCTTTCTTCCTCTTCAGACTCTGTCTCATCTGCTGTGTATTTTCAGCACTTCCTATTTTTATGACCAAGATTTCACAATCTGACCCATGCCAGCCATTTCTATGCCCATTATACATTAGCTTATATGGGCACATAAAATGAATATGTTCTGAAGATAGGACTGATGTAAACAACATAATTTTAAATCTTACTGGTTGAGATCAAGAAAATTTTACAGGAATTAATTTTTCAGGTCCTTTGTGAGGCATTTCTCTCCTAGTGTCAACAGGCAATTACATTAAATTTTAAGGAACAGGTAAGGTCACAAACATGTTTATAACACTATTTTTATTACACAAGTTTTTGAGAATGTAATAAGGAGGGTTGATGAGAGTAGAGTGTTTGATGTGGTTTATATTTATTTTAGCAAGGCTTTTGATAAGGTCCCACATGGTAGACTGGTAAGAAAAGTAGGAGCCCATGAAATCCAAGGGAAAGTGGCAAGTTTGTCAGTACTGGGTCTATTGTTTTTTTTATATGTATCAATGATTTTGACTTAAAAGTAGGGAGCCTGATTACGAAGTTTGAGATGATACAAAAATTGCTTGTGTGGTTGATAGTGAGGAAAAAAAGCTGCAGACTGCAGGAAGATAAGGAGGGAACTGGTCAGGTGGGCAGAAAAGTAGCAAATGGAATTCGATCTGGAGAAGTGTGAGGTAATTCATTTGGGAAGGGCAAACAAGGCAAGGGACTAGCCAATAAATGGTAGGTTACTGAAGTGTACCGGAACAGAGGAATCTTGGAGTGCATGTCCACACATCCCTGAAGGTAGCAGGGCAGGTAGATAAGGTATTAAGACAGCATATGGGATATTTTCCTTTATTAGCTGAGGCATAGAATACAAGAGCAGCCAGGTTATGCTAGAACTGTATTAAACTGTATAAAACACTTCTGATGAAGGGTCACTGACCTGAAACGTTAACTCTGCTTCTCTCTCCACAGATGCTGCCAGACCTGCTGAGTATTTCCAGCATTTCTTGTTTTTATTTCAGATTTCCAGCATCTGCAGTATTTTGCTTTTATTAAATATGTATAAAACACTAGTTGGGCCACAGCTGGAGCACTGAGTACAGTCCTGTCAACACACTACAGGAAGGATGTTATTACATTAGAGGGGATACAGATGAGATTTACGAGGATGTTGCCAGGAATGGAGAATTTTAGCTATGAGGATCGAATGAATATTGGAAAACAGGAAGCTGAGCAGGGATAGCCACCAACCTATTGCACCACAGACATTTGACAAAATTATTGACTCAGCCACTGACATGGGGGCAATTAATCAGTGTATAAAGTTAATTGCCAATCTAATGTCATCAAAACACAGTCCTATTTAAAACACATTTCTCCCTATTTAGTGAGATACCTGGCATTGTTTTTGCTTGCACTTGACAAGAGATGCAGATAATTTGGATAGATGTCCATCTGCTAGGAGTGATCTTGATCTCTTTTTCTCTCTCTCCCTCTCTCCTCTGTGTCCACCCCTCCTCTTCCCTCTCTTTCCCCCTCACTTTCCCCTCTCTGTCCCCCTCCGTGACCCCTCTCTCTCACCCCCTCCCTGCCCCCCCATCCCTCTCTGCCCACTCCTCCTCCTCTCTACCCTCTCTCCCCCCCACCCCCACCCCCACAACCCTCCATGCACCAGAAGCAGAAATGCATTCAGAGAAACCAGGGCTTTGGAGAGCTAATAAAGTGGACTGTCTGCCTAAAAGAAAAAGCTTGCAATGGCTCAAAGAAGTATTGCCTTTCCAGTTCTAGCATTTGTTCCTGTGTGCTGTCTTATCTGTTCAGATACGGCCAGGGAGCAGCTGATTGATGGCTCCAGTCTTCCCAGTGGGTCACGCCTCCCCCACACTCCGAATGGACAGAGGTCCATGAGCGGCAAACCATTCACGCTTTTGTTGGCGGGCTGAATACAAAACTTTGGTTGGCTGTAGGAACTAGCCTCATGCCCCGATCCTTTGTAATTACTTTCGTTCCTGATATTTATAATTATCTTGCTCCAAGTTTAAAGGTTTGGAGCAAGACATTTAAAATTACCAAGGACCTCAGTATCCATGTACAGATACATTGCTGCCCCCTGAGGCTGAGTGAAGATTTAATTAATGAACTAGATAAAGTGGATAGGAAGGACCTATTTCTATTAGCAGAGAGGTCAATAACCAGGGGTCAAAGGTTTAGAGTAACTGGCAGAAGGATTAGAGAGTGGCTGAGGAGAATCTTTTTCATCCAGAGGGTGGTGGGGGACTGGAACTCACTGCCCGAAAGGTTATTAGAGAAACCCTCATCGCATTTAAAAAAAACACTTAGAAGTGCACCTGAAGTGCTGTACAGAACTAGCGATCAAGAGCTGGAGAATGGGATTATGCTGGCGAGTTCTTTGTTGGCTGGACAGCATGAAGGGCTGAATAGCCTCCTTCTGTGTCATAATTTTTCTATGTTTCTAATATACAAATGCAATTGTTATAAGAAATTGTTTGAATTCCAATCTAGTGAGTGGTGCTGATAATAAAGCGGATCATTCTTCGGTTTGATCTATAGAGAACAGGCTTTATGTGCATTCTGCGCTGCAACTCGTCACTGTTTTCTTATTCCAGTTGTGACCAAACGCGTACTAGGAATAAGCACCGAATCCACTGTCAACTGAAAAATATAGAGAAATCCGAAAGCTCACTTAGTAGAAAACAGAAACCTGAATGACAAAAGCTGCTGGTTGCAGCACTTGAAGGGAACTGGTAAGTCATTCAACTGTTACCACGAAAACATCCGAGTGTGATGTGTACATAGATTTATCTAAAAACATTTGTCTGCTGGATGTGTGCCATTGGTTGGAACACAATCTTGGGGGTTCTGGTCTCTACATAAACAGCCCGAGCTTTGCTTGCACGATACAGGATGTCATTATGAACCCCCATCACCACCCACCCCCCACACACTACTGTACCAACTCCTGACTGTTAAAGTGTTGCAATGCACTCCAAGTCAGCTGTTGTGCTATATACAGAATGTTACATATTGTGAGGATATGTTAATGACTGCACGGAGGTCATGCGACTCATGAGCATTCACTAATCTACAGCAGAAGAACTTAGAATTCCTGGTGAGTGAGTTATATCATGTGACTGACGCCGTAGCTAAATCAGAGTCGAACTTCATTGTTGTAAACTATTGTAAACTTCTCATCAACACAAATTGGTCCACAGGAGACACCATTCACTATATATTCAGTAGAAATGTTTATGCCCTTGCTGAGAAATAATTTGCTGGTACTTATAAGGTTTGAAACATGATGTTTGCTAGCAATGAAGGTGGGCTTGTTCAACTTTTGCAAACGTTTACAGCATCAAACAAAAAAAAGATGTTAAAGTCAGCAATTACACTATAATCTTTTCCACTCGTCTTCTGAAAGTGGTAACTTACACTGGCGTACAGATTTCTGGAAGGCAGCAACCCTCTGGTACCTTGCTTCATGTGAGTAGGGAACATTGACAGTCTTTACAACTGGAGCAGTCATCACAGCCAAACCAGATTCTGTCTGTACTCAACATGAATTTTCCAGTGAGGGTTCGGAAGCACAATTAGGAGAAGCATCTCAAGCTTTGCCAGGATTTTTTCCTTTCTTTGTCCGATGTCAACTGAGGCCAATTCTAGTCTCTTTCACTGCTTTCCCAACTGAGATCAGCTAACTTGGCACTAAACACAAGACCATGGTTTGCGAAACTCTCAGAAAGACACTTAAGTTACACACTGAGCAAAAAAAAATGGGGGTGGGGGATGGTGGGGTGTGGGAAGATGATGAAGCAGTGATTATGCTCAATGTCTCAGCTAGTAAAGCCATTATTGTTAACAGTCATAAAGACAAGATGATGCAGGATCAGTTTCTGCTCTGCACCACAACAGACCTCAGCATTTCTTAGCTAAATAGGTGACAATCAGGCAAGGGTCCCACTCCAGATTGTTACCTAGTGGTAATTGCAGTAAAGTGCACATTATATGGACAGGATCAGGCTCGGCAAAGATATCTCTCCTGCAGTACAGTCGCCAACAAGTGCTCAGACTAGGTTTGCATATGCAGGACAGCCACCTGAGAGGGGTCCCAAATGACACTCAACCCGTGTAAAAATATCCCAGAAGTAAAATATTAGGGAGAGGGGGAGGAAGTAAAACAAAAATTAAGCAAGCACCAACAGGAAAATTACAAACACTCTACATGAACACAGGCACAAAGGGAGGCCATTCAGCCCATCAAGTCCATGCCGGCATGTACTAGGGACATGATCTCTAAATGCTTCAAGTTCACTGCTTTTTTGTAACTTTATTAGCATTATTACACAGGACTTCTCAGAGAATTAGATGCCTTCACATGTGTTCATAGGTTAAATGGTAGTTTGGCGACATGCCAATTTGCAGTGTTAAAAAGATGTCATCAACTCCCAGCACACTGGTCTCATGCACTTGACAGCATTCTCCAGTGTAACTAGCCTTGTTCAGAGGAGAATTGGGACATGTGCCTGTGGGTCTCTGGACCTCCCATCAGAACCTTGTGAATCCAACTGGACTGCAGAGGGCATTCAGCAGACATGGAAAGTAAAAATGGGAAAGGGGTCCTCTCCCACAAGGTCCCACAATGCATCAATCCATAACATCAAAACAATAAAAGTAAAAACAAAATAGCTTTGAAGTGGTTTCTTTGGACCAAAAGGCATGAAAAAAACTAAACGTAGCACAGAACGAGTAATTAAAAGACAGCAGCACAAATGAGCTAATGTTGGTAAAAAAGGGTCATAATTTACAAATTAATGGGGCAAAATTGATCTTTACCAGTAGCACAAAATGAGCTCATAGCGACCCAGCAATCAGTTTCACACTGTGTCCAATTGTCTTTTTCTCAGACTTCATTGGAAAAGAAAATCAGGTGCAGTGTAAATCAGGTTGCTGATCCACTGTGAGCCCAATACTGGTGAAGACCAATTTCACCTTGAACATCTCTAAGCAGACACACAAAATGGTATAGTGAATGAAGCTTACACTGAATCCCCACTTAAGAGTCTTCAACACTCACCATTACTGTAATGGTGCCTGTGAACAGCTCTTACTTATTTTAATCAGCGCACAGGCACTTGCTTCATGCACTCTTCACACATATTTAGACCACACCCGATTTTCTTTTCCAATGAAGTCTGAGAAAAAGATAATTGGACACTGTGAAACTGGCTGCTTGGTTTCTATGAGCTCATTTTGTTTAATCGTTGCATTGAAACATTTTAAATGCTAATAAATGTGAGGGGTCTAGAGAGAGTAGGTAGGAAGGCCCTATTCCTCTTGGTTGAGGCATCCATAATCAGGGCTATAGATTTAGGATAAGTAGGAAATTTAGAGGGGATTCGAGGGAAAATCTTTTCATCCAGAGGGTGGTGGGCTCTGGACTCTGCCTGAAAAGGTGGTAGAGGTAGAAAACCAAATAACAATTAAAAAGTATTTGGATATGCAACTGAAGTGCCGTAACCTAAGGGCTACGGACGAAGTGCCAGAAGGTGTGATTAGGCTGGATAGCCTATCAGCCAGTGTGGACACGATGGGCCGAATGACCTCCTTCCGTGCTGTAAATTTCTATGATTCTATGCCTCGGCCAGCTTGGTCAGTAGTGGTGCTTCCAAGCCACTCTTGATGATAGACATCAAAGTCACCCACCCAGGGTACATTCTGTGCCCTTGCTATTCTCAGTGCTTCTTCCAAGTGGTGTTCAGCATGGAGGTGTACGGATTCATCAGCTGAGGGAGAGTGGTAGGTGGTAAATAGCAGGTGATTTCCTTGTCTATGTTTGACCTGATGCCATAAGACTTCATGGGATCCGGAGTCAATGTTGAGGACTCCCAAGGCCACTCCCTCCCAACTGTATACCACTGCGCCACCAGCTCTGGTGGGTCTGTCCTGCCGGTGGGACACGGCATACCCAGGGATGGTGATGGAAGAGTCTGGAGCATTGGTTATAAGGTATGATTTACTGAGTATGACTATGTTGGGCTGTTGCTTGACTGGTCTCTGGGATAGCTCTCCCAATTTTGGCAGAAGTCCCCAGATGTTTATGACAAGGACTTTGCAGTGACAACTGGGCAGGGTGTGATTTGTCATTTCCAGTGCCTAGGTCAATGCCAGTTGGTCCGTCTGGTTTTATTCATTTTTGAATTTTCTGTGGCGGTTTAATACAACTGAGTGGCTTGCTAGGCCATTTCGGAGGGCCGTTAAGAGTCCACCACACTGCCGTGGGCCTGGAGTCACATATAGGCCAGGCCGGTTCTGGGTATTGCCTGTGCGGAGTTTGCAAGTTCTCCCTGTGACCACGCGGGTTTCCGCCGGGTGTTCCGGTTTCCTCCCACAGCCAAAGACTTGCAGGTTAATAGGTAAATTGGCCATTGTAAATTGCCCTAGTGTAGGTAGGTGGTAGGAGAATGGTGGGGATGTGGTAGGGAATATGGGATTAATGTAGGATTAGTATAAATGGGTGGTTGTTGGTCAGCACAGATGCAGTGGGCTGAAGGGCCTGTTTCAATGTTGTATCTCTCTATGACTGTATGACCAGGTAAGGATGGCAGATTTCCTTCTCCAAAGGACATCAGTGAACAGATTTTTACGACAATCTGGTAGTTTCATAATTACTGAGACTAGCTTTTTATTCCAGATTTATTGATTAAATTCACAGTCCACCAGCTGTTGTGGTAGAGAAAGCAGTGGTCCAGGGCATGCCGGGCCTGGGGTTGAACCATGCTGACTGTACCTCTACAGCAGCCCAGCTGTACCTTGGTGAATGAAGGTGGGTGGGTGGGAGGTGCAGTGTAGTGTAGATGCCAGGAGTTGGGCTCCAACGCTCTATTAGTGACAAGCCCAGGAGGGCAGTGACAGAACAAGTCAGTATTCAGAAACAACACCCAACAAGAGCGTTCATGGAACAAGTTCCCAGCAGACATAACAGAAGAGCCATACTGGGGCTTGGCAGCACAACACTTGGCACTGTGTCAGGGGAGGGGTTAGAAAGCATGTGGACCAGACAATACTGAGTATTTTACTTCTTATTGCAAGCAATGCCATGGGATAGCAAGAGCAAGCAGATATAAACAGTTTAGAAGATGGTAACAAGATTACCTCAAGACATCAGTAAACTCACTTTAAAAAGGCCAATTTTGAGGTATGGATTTGCCCTTCACAAAAAATCCCACTGCATTATTAAAGAATAAAATTATCCCAGTAAGACAGCAATCATCATCAAAATAAAATACAACCAATTACTTCCTGTGCAATTTGAAACAACAGGGCAAAGACTCAGCTACCAAAGCAGTATAGGCCTTTATACACACATGGTGAGGGCTGGCAACAAGTGGCAAAAGTTGAACAGTTTTAGTAGGTGATAAGTATCCATATTTCCAAGCTCAGTGGTATTAGCAGCAAGTGCAAAACTTAATGACAAAGCTTGTTCACAATCAAAGACCTACAAGACTTATTTGATGACAGAGAAGGTTGCAAATATGTTGGGGATAAGTACAATCTTAAATTTGACTCACAGGCTCGTAATAAACTCCCATTTTCTCCAACTCACCACACTTTTCTAAATGACTCAAAAGGTTGCAGATTTCAACCGTGCTGATACTCATTTAAGTGAAATACTGTCAATATTACATTAACATTGCATCCATATTCTTTTTTTTGAGAAAAATTCTGCCCCAAAAAGGAATACCTCCTCAGAAATCAGCCAGTTTTTACATCACTTTGTGCTGACTGAACTGACCTCAGATGCATTAGCTGTAGGGTACACCACAACTGGCCGCAACATATTAGGTCTAAAGAACACAGGGACAGGGAAATAAAGCGAATGGAATTAGCCAAAGTTCCTGATTATTTTTATGTCATTCTTGTATGTGAATAGCATCTGTGCCAGCTGTTATGCTACCATAGTCAAATCATCTGCTGACGTTCCCCATCTTGCCCAGCAGTGTCTACCAGGCAGTGTATGAGTTCCTTTTATCTAGCCTACAATTCTTACATAAAATGCACAAAGCTGCTTTCAATTATTATTACTACACTCATTGGGAGCTAAAGCTTAGCATGGTTGAAACTGGCTTTACGTATCCTATATGAGTTTTATATGCATATATGAATGGGAAAAGAGCAGGTTTGGCGAATGGTTCAGCTGTGGCCCTTAAATATTTGACCTTGAAGATCAGAAAAGGTTGCTCATTGTCTAAATCCAATCAGTGAGCAGGCAATTTGCACCCATCAATTCTCCAGCCCAGGAACTTTCAACAGCTGAGGCTGAATTATCCCATTTCCAAGCTTCAGAGGAGTGGAAAGATGGCGGGAGGAAGGACAGTGGCGATACAGTTGGGAGGAGAACGTGAAGAGAAGTATTGAAGCAAGAATGGGGGGGGGAGGTGGGGGGATGAAAGAGAGGATAGGTGTGAGGATGGGGACAGGGCTTGCATTGTGCGCATCAGGGCCTATACATTTTGCATGCAGGGGTCTCATTGTTTTATGTTAGGGGCCTGGCTTTGTGTGCGTATGGGAGATCTTGATATTTGCATCCATTATTCAAGGAAGGTCGTAGGGATAAACCAGGTAATTACAGGCCAGTGAGTCTAACATCAGTGGTAGGGAAACTATTGGAAAAATTTATGAGGGATAGGATTAATCTTCACTTGAAGAGGCAGGAATTAATCAAGGATAGTTAGCATGGCTTTGTCAGGGGGAGATCACGTCTAACAAATGTGATTGAATTTTTCGAGGCAGTGACTAGGTGTGTAAATGAGGGTAAAGCAGTTGTTGCAGTCTACATGGACTTCAGTAAGGCTTTTGATAAAGGTCCTGCATGGGAGATTGGTGAAGAAGTTAAGAGCCCGTGGGATCCAGGGCAATTTGGCAAACTGGATCCAAAATTGGCTTAGTGGCAGGGGGCAGAGGGTGATGGTCGAGGGTTGTTTTTGCGATTGGAAGCCTGTGACCAGTGGTGTACTGCAGGAACCCTTGCTGTTTGTAGTGTACATTAATGATTTAGATGTGAATATAGGAGGTATGATCAGTAAGTTCGCAGATGACATGAAAATTGGTGGTGTTGTAAATAGTGAGGAGGAAAGCTTTAGATTACAGGACTATATAGATGGGCTGGTAAGATGGGCAGAGCAGTAGCAAATGGAATTTAATCCTGAGAAGTGTGAGGTGGTGCATTTTGGGAGGACTAACAAGGCAAGGGAATATACAATGGATGGTAGGACCCAAGGAAGTAGAGGGTCAGAGGGACCTTGGTGCACTTGTCCATAGATCACTGAAGGCAGCAGCACAGGTAGATAAGGTGGTTAAGAAGCCATATGGGATACTTGCCTTTATTAGCCAAGGCATAGAATACAAGAGCAGGGAGATTATGATGGAGCTGTATAAAACGCTAGTTAGGCCACAGCTGGAGTACTGTGTACAGTTCTAGTCGCCACACTATAGGAAGGATGTGATTGCACTGGAGAGGATGCAGATGAGATTCACCAAGGCGTTGCCTGGGCTGGAGCATTTCAGCTATGAAGAGAAACTGGATAGGCTAGGGTTGTTTTCCTTAGAGCAGAGAAAGCTGAGGGGGGACCTGATTGAGGTATACAAAATTATATGGGGCATAGATAGGTAGAAACTTTTTCCCTTAGGGGAGGTGCCAATAACCAGGGAGCAGAGATTTAACCTAAGGGTCAGGAGGTTTAGTGAGGATTTGAGCAAACATTTATTCACCCAGAGGGTAGTTGGAATCTGGAACACATTGCCTGAAGGGGTGGTAGAGGCAGGAACCCTCACAACATTTAAGAAGTATTTAGATGAGCACTTGAAACTCCATAGTATACAAGGCTACAGGCCAAGTGCTGGAAAATGGGATTAGAATAGATAGGCTTGATGGGCGGCGCGGACACGATGGACCGAAGGGCCTGTTTCTGTGCTGTATAACTATGACTCTATGCATGGGGTGCTGTTTTTTAATGAATGGAGTTTCAAAATTTTGTGTAGGAATTTTGTTTGATTACTGCCACTTTCTGTGTATTCGGACTCATTTCTGCAAAATTATGCAGCCCACTCACTGGTTCTGACGTGAATCATTCCCTCAGCTCCAAAAAATTGGATGTCCTTGATCAAGACTCACATGAAGGATAACCACTTGAGAGAATTACAGAGATCGACCTGTAGCCCAGCAGGATCTTGAGGGAGTTAGAGGGCAACCTGTAGCCCTGCAGGCATCCGCACTGAAAGTAAAATTTGGAGGCAAAATTGCAAACTGTCAGAGTTTCCAGTCTGAATTGGAAATTGTATTGGCCCAGATTTTGCTGTGATAACGATGGCGGAATTGTCAGCATTCGCTGTCATTACGCCCCTAAAACTGGCAACTCCTTCTGGAGTCCACATGTGCAACGAATAGTGTGGAAATCCAAAAGTTGTCAGTGATTCTGCATTTCTCTGAGGGTGTGCTGTTGAGCAACCTTGCCTGTCAGACTGCAATCACTGGAAATCAATTGAAGTAACGAGAATTTCCACTTTTATGATGTAATTCTCACTAAATCAAAAAGTTATACTTTGTTGAATGAGGTGTAATTTGGTTTTCACTGGTATACTAACCTCAGAATTACAGCTAAAACACCGTCAATGGCCCTGAAAAGCTATTATGTGTTATATTTACACATTGTGGAATGTCAAATTTCTCCATAATGATAAAAATAATTCCACATATTTTTAAAAATTTATAGTTTATCTTTATTTATGCTTCTACATTAATTCAATCATAAACTTTTATTTATTGAAAATTTGAATTAAAAGTGAAGGGTATTGAACGCAAATACTTAGATGTGATTGGCTCCTTACCTTTTTGCTGACCTCACTGCTGCTGCACACCTAGACATTTCATTGATTTGGGGCCAGATTTAAAACTGCCACTGGGAGTGAGGAAAACTATGCCACAGAAATTGCTAGACCTTTGTGGACAGCTTTCTTCGTCGCTAACTGCAAAATCAAGGCGATCATTGCTTCCCTGATATTCATGGTCCCCCCCTCCCCAAATTTTGACATTTATCTTGAATGTGCATTCATACCTCTGGGTCCTCCACACTTCTGCAGTAATTAGATTTGACTACATTACAGGCAGAGAGATTTTTAAACTGATAATCTCCATACATTTACGCTTCTTCAATTGATTCCTGCCATTTGAGAAGCTGTGGGTGTATAAAATGACAATGGATGCAAATTAAGATCAATTGTAAAAGAAAACTTGCCCCAGCCGGTAAGGAAGACAAGCCACACAGCCCAGAATCAGACCTCAGTATCTACCGAGTACATTGATCTCAGCTAGGGCAGCAGTAAGGGCACTACAATTGGTCTTTGCATTCTAATACTGATCACCATCCAGTGACCCTTGCTATAAAGAGAGAGAGATTGAGTGAGTGGGAGAAAGAGAGGGAGCAAGAGAAAGAAAAATATGGCTGATGAAGGGAATGCAATGGATGTTGTCTATATGGATTGTGAAAACATTTGACAAAGGATCACATAAAAGGCTGGTTAACAAAACTGAGGCTCGTAGAATTGTTGTTGTACAGGCTGGTCAGTTTACCATCCACTTGCCTGACGAGTGCAGCTCCAACAACATTCAAGAAGCTCGACACCATCCACGACAAAGCAGCCTGCTTGATTGGCACTCCATGTACCACCTTCAACATTTACTCCCTCCACCAGCGACGCACAGTGGCAACAGTGTGTACCATCTACAAGATGCACTGCAGCAACTCACCAAGGCTCCTTCGACAGCACCTTCCAAATCCGCGACCTCTACCGTCTAAAATGATAAGGAGCAGCAGATGCATGAGAACATCACCATCTGCAAATTCCCCTCCAAGCCACACACCATCCTGACTTGGAACTGAATCATTTTTCCTTCACTGTCACTGGGTCAACATCCTGGAACTCCCTTCCTAACAGCATTGTGGGTGTAACTACACCACATGGACTGCAGTAGTTCAAGACAACAGCTCACCACCATGGATGGGCAATGAATGCCGGCCTAGCCAGCGACACTCACTTCCTGTGAAAGAATTTTTTAAAAAAATCTGTGGTGGGTAAGGTTTTTGAAATAATAATCAGGAGGAAAAAAAAAATCAATAGGCACTTGGAGAGGTTTGATTTAATTAAGGAGCGCCAGGATCGGTTTGTAAAAGGCAGATCATGCCTGACTTATCTAATTAAATTTTTTGATCAATTAACAGAGAAGGTTGATAAAGTGAAAGCAATGGACATTGCTTATATGAACTTTAATAAAGCATTTGCCAAAGTACCACATAAAAGGCTAGTTGACAAATTTAAGGATCATGGAATAGGAAGGTCAGTGTCAGCTTGGACAAAAAATTGGCTTAAGGACAGAAAACAGAGTGTCATGGTAAATGGTTGTTTTTTTTAGACTGAAGGATGGTAGACAGTGGTGTTCCGCAAGGGTCAGTGCTAGTATGACTGCTTTTTTTGATATATCAAAATGATTTGTATATTGGAATGCTAATGACTGAAAACTTGGAGGTGTGGCAAACAGTGAGGTTGATATCAGTCAACTGCAACAGGATATAGATAGGCTAGCAGAATGGGCAGACAAGTGGCAGATGGAATTTAATACAGTGAAGCGTGAGGTGATGCATTTTGGTAGATAGGATGGGCAATATAGACTTAATGGCACAGTTCTAAAGAGTGTGCAGGGACAGAGGGACCTGGGGTTCATGTGTATAGATCTTTGAAGGTGGCAGGACAATAGGCTAGATTTTACAGGCCCCCCGATGCAGAGGGTCGTGGCGGGTGGGGGCTGGAAACTGTCTCTGGTAGAGTACCGCCACGGGCCTTGATGCTGGGAAGGCCCGATAGTGCCAGCGGCGGCAAGGACTCGTGGCGGCGCCCCCGCCACTCAGCAACGGGAGGCAATGTAAGTATTTAAATTTATTACAATAAATGAATTAATTACTTACCCACTCCCACCATCCATCCCACTCCTATATTGTAGCCAGTGACCGGCACTCCCGCACTTTCAGATCTCCGTTCGGGGATCCGATGCAGTACATTGGTTGGGGGGGGGGGGGGGGGGAGGAACAGGTAAGTATTTCAGTACGGGTGGGGGGGGAGCGGAGTCAAACTAATATGATTGGTGGAGGGGATGGTGGGAAGGGTTAAAGATAAAAGTTTGTGAACTTTGGGGCGGGGGGAAAGGTAAACACAAGATAATTATGGCGGGGGGGGGAAAGAGGGCACGAATGAAATGTATATTAATTGGGGGGTGGTGGGAGAAGGGCTCGGAACATATATTTAATTTTTAAAACTTAATTTACAATGCCCTTATCTTTAAATATGTAAACAAATGGAAGGGCTTGAAGCCGTTTAAAAATGGCGTTGGCGGCTGTGCAATGGCACCTGACTCCATTGCTGGGGACAGACCGGTCCCCGCTCCACGTCACTGGTGGGGAGCAGGGGTAGTCCACCTCAGCCATGTAAATGAGCCGCTGCATTTAATATCGCAGTGGCTCCACTGAGTAAAGCTGCGGCAACATAAATTCAGCCCATTGAGAATAGTTAGCAAAGCATAAGGGATCTTGGGCTTCATAAATATAGATTTTGACTACAAAAGCAGGGAAGTTATGCGGAACCTCTATAAAGCTCTGGTTAGGCCACAAGTACGGTAATGCATCCCGTTCTGGTCACCACATTTTAGGAAGGATGTGAGGGTCCTTGAGAGGGTGCAAAGGAGTTTTACCAGAATGGTTCCAGGAATGAGGGAATTTAGCTACAAGATTAGATTGGAGAAGCTGGGATTGTTCTCCTTGGAACAAAGGAGGTTGAGGACAGATCTGATAGAGGTGTACACGTTTATGGCAGGTTTAGATAAGGTAGACAAAGAAAAGCTGTTCCCAGTTGTTGATGGTACAAGGACTAGAGGACACAAATTTAAAGATTTTGGGCAAGAGATATAGGGGAGGATGTGAGGAAGAACATATTTAGCCAGCCTGGAACTTGCTGCCTACGAGGATGGTGGAAGCAGAGACAGTCAATGATTTCAAAAGGATAGGCACTTGAGAGAAATAAACTTGCAGGGCTGTGGGGATAGAGTGGGGGATGGGTCTGACTGGATTGATCTAGAGAGAGTCGGCATGGACTCGATGTGCCAAATGGCCTCCTTCTGTGCCATAATGCCTCTATGTCAGGTAAGCGCAGAATCAGAAATAACAGAAAATCCTGGGAACACTTTGCAGGTCTGGCAGCATCTTGAGAGGGCAAGGTATGATTAACATTACATTTCTCTCTCTAAATGCTGTCCAACTTGCTGAGTGTTTCCAGCATTTTCTGCTTTTATTTCATATTTCCAGCATCTGGAGTATTTTGTTTTTTTGAGGACCAGATCAGTTTAGCCTTTAAAGCCCTCTCCACACTGTGTGATTGAATAGCCTACTGGCAGTCAATCTCTTTAGGCTCACACATTAAGAATGGCCACTTGGCCAGGCACCACAGTGTGAAGGGCAGTGAATCCACAAAGGCAAGGGGGGAAATGGCAAGGAAAGAAAGGGTTTTTTTTCCCAATGAAAATGCATTTTAATCATCGCATTCTGTTCAGAATTGTGCAAACACACAGCAGTAGCAGTTTCTTTTTGTGCAATTTGTTAATTTTAGTTCGATAATCACCATTGTGGCAGCATCAAATGCCACAATGACTGCTGCTTCTGAAGATAGGCTTCAACACCCCTCTCAGGGCATTAAATAAGGCTTTGCCAGTATTATCTACATCCCAAGAGAAAATTTTAAAAAGATTCTGTGCAAAGTTAGGAATGTCTTCACAACAAACTAATATGAAAATACGTTTAAAATAGGTTTTGAATACACAGCCTTTTAGTTTTAACTATGCCCAAAAATAAAATTGGAGCTACAGAAATATATTAATCAGCAATTAGAACACTGATGTGAGCTATTGGGATGGTCTGTGTGTGTTGGGGGGGAGGAGGAGAAAATCGGGGAGTTGAGGAGATGGGAGATGGCTCCATCCCAGCAATCACTATCATGTCCCTTTAGTTATTTCTATTTTCTTGTGCCACTGTGAGAGTCATGCAGCTGCTAGAGACTGAAAGCTACTTTTTTTTTTAAAAAAGATGCTGGCCCCTCTTTTTCTAAAAGAGGCTTTCCTGACTACCGCCTGTCTGCCTGTGAACAATAAATGCACTGTCCTGATGGCAGCAGCAGTAGTGGCTCATGACATCAATACTCTGCACACACGCCTCAGCTATCAAACTATCATGGGCAGTCTGCACGTGCACTACAAAGACCAGAGGGGCAGTCAATTTACAATAGGGCTAGTGGCGCCATCCACTGACGAATAAAGGACTGCAGAGCAGTCATGTTGCTCTACCAGACCTGGGCGGCAGTATAAAAATGGTTTTGAATAGTAAAAGTCAAGGTGTAAACAGCAACTGTATGCATATGTCAGCAGAGAAGAAAAGAAGGGATTACAAAAACTCTTGATTTATATTAGAATTAGGTCAGTACCTACTACCAATGAAGTTCTTTTACATCATGGTAGATTCAGGTTAGTTATCGTTTCCTGAAATTCAGATGTCACGTAGACAGGTGTAATCTGAATGTAAAACGCAGCAAAACCTTCCAATCCAAAGATCCATTACTAATAGTCGTAGTGTGTCTTGGTAACTCTACTTTGATCTTGTAGTCGGCTGCACAAAGCTAACACTTCAGAAATCGGCAGCACTAGTGTGGGTTCACACAATGTTAAAGCATCTGAAAATAATTACACTACCAGGGAGGAGTGCACAGTATTGGATTCATCCCCAAAGTACATGCCTTTTTTAGTCATCAGAATTTCTGCTGAACCATTTTAAACATACGAACATATGAATTAGGAGCAGCAGTAAGCCACTCGGTCCCTTGAACCTGCTCCGCCATTCAATAAGATCATGGCTGACCTGATTTTAATCTCGACTCCTCATTCCCACCTACCCCTGATACCCTTTCACCCACTTGCTTATCAAGAATCTATCTACCTCTGCCTTAAAAATATTTAAAGGCTCTGCTTCCGCTGTCTTTTGAGGAAGAGAGTTCCAAAGACTCACGAGGCTCAGAGAAAACATTTCTCATTTCTGTCTTAAATGGCCGACCCCTTATTTTTAAATAGTGACCCAAGTTCTAGATTCTCCCAAAAGGGGAAACATCCTTTCCATATCCACCCTGTCAAGACTCTTCAGGATCTTAAAATATAGATTTAAATGGGAAAATCAATGCATGAGAGTATATTGTTTGTAGATGATCAATATAATTGATATAACCAACTATGTTGACTAAAGTAGATCAGAACACCACAACGCATTCTCACTTTACGATCAATCACTGCTTCTAAATTAAATTTATAAAGGCTTCCAAAAATGTACTCACGTTTTTATCAAAACTGCCTGTCCTTGGAATCTAGTCAACACATGCTTCTTCTACATTGTGTGTCATATTTTGGACATAGCTACTTGTACACTGAAGCCCCAGCCCAGCTGACAGTACAGACAAATACTAAATCAGCAGCCAATTTAAAGTTGATCCATTCAAGTCAACAAGTCATTATCACTTGCTTAATAATAAAAGCAAAATACTGCAGATGCTGGAAATCTGAAATAAAAACAAAAAATACTGGAAATATTCAGCAGATCTGGCAGCATCTGTGGAGAAAGAAGTAGAGCTAACGTTTCAGGTCAGTGATCTTTCACCACTTGCTTGCCTACTCTACGTGACTAACCTGTTGCTATTTCCGTGAGCTTCAGTGATTTGAATAACAAATACCCATAGCCACAGGTTTTCACAAAATTTAGCAGATTGGTCTCTACTCACTGCGACATCTGCTTTCAATGTGGATCTGCTACCATTTCTGTTCCAACAGATGAAACAAGTTTTCTACTGAGAATTATTGACACTTGATGTACCTGTTAAGTAAATGGTGCACTGAGAGTCGACAACTTACCAACAGAGAACATTCAACTAATCTCATGAAAAAAGTGCTATGATACACCAGGACATAAGCACTATCCTGTTTAGTTCCATCTGCAACAATTATTCAAAAATGGCTCATCACAAGTGAACTCTGACTGGGTTAGAATTATTCGATCAGCCCTTCCAATATTTCCCTCTTTGGCTCAATTTCTAATTTTTCCCTTGCATATGCATGAAACACCGAGATGTTTTTCTACATTTAAGGCACTACTTAAATAAAAGTTTCTGTTGCTGCAAGCATCAGTTTAATTTACTTGTAATTTTCTGAATGATTGCATTCCCCTCCCACCCCCACAGTGAACAACCACCACCACCCTGCTCCTTGACAGACACTATAGATGCTGGCACTGATTCACCCGAAGTTGTAAAGACATCATACAACTCTACTGACACTCAATCTACTCTGCAGTCTTCAGTTTCTCCCTCTACCCACTGCCTTGGTTCAACAAGCTAAAAAAGCCATTCAGCAATTCATCCCTGGCAAAAATGCCGACTGTGCACAAACTTAGGCACTAAGGCAATCACCATCATGGGATGATGGGTGGAAACAGTAATTAGAGATTCGCTGCATTAGATATGGGCCAGAATTTTACGCACCCCCCCCACCACCCCCAGGACTGGGCTGGTGGGTGGGGGGTGGAAAATGGAGAGGGAGGCAAGGGGTGCCATTCTCTACACCTTCCTGCCCCCGCTCCAATTTTACCAGGGCAGTGGCAGTGAGAAATGCCCTGCCTGCCCTAGGCCAATCAAAGCCCTTAAGTGGTCAATTAACTGCCATTTAAGGGCCTCCTCCCTCCACCGCTGGTATTTTACCAGCGGCTGGTGGGTACCTCAGGCCCCCAGAATGCCGCCAGATAAAACCTGGTGGCCTCCTTGCCCCTCTGAAGCCCCAAATGCTCCCACTGGAATAAAGTCCTCCCCCCCCCCAACCAACCTGCCTTGCCAGGTCCCGGCCGTTTGTCCCCTTTCTTCCGGGGCTGGCGACCGCGATCCTGTTGTGGCTGGGTGCAGTCCCAGCAATGGCCACCGCTCCCAGTGGCGATGCTGGCCCGCTGATTGGCAGTTCTTGGAGACAGGACTTCTTGCCTCAGAGGGGTGGAAGTCCTGCCCAAGTCCAATTAAGGGCCTGGGCCTCATATAATCCTGGCGTGGCTTCCACGCCTGGCGGAGGCGTGCCCACCCCAACTTTTTGGCCGGTGGGCGGGGCCTCCCGCCCAACATAAACTTCCGGCCAAGGTGTTTTCGGTTCCATATACTAAAAACTAACTCAAATTTTGCAATGCGCTGATGGGCAACTAAGTCACCATTTTACACCAATGTCCTTATGTTCCCCTATCGGTTCTCTGACTGCAAAAGTACTGGAGGCCACCATATAGTTTAATAATTCAATGCAGCTTCTGTTGAAAGTTGCCAGAAATGGGGCTTCACTCGCTACCTCAAACAGAAGTGTCACTGGCAAAGCTGAAAAGCTGCTGCTGGTGTTTGCCTTCAGGCTATTTTTTCTTATTCATACATGGGATGTGGGCGTCGCTGACTAGGCCAGCATTTATTGCCCATCAGCATGTGGTGGTGAGCTGCCTTCTTGAACCGCGCCAGTCCATGGGAGGTAGGTACACCCACAGTGCTGTTCGGAAGAGAGTTCCAGAATTTTGACCCAGCGACAGTGAGGGAACAGGGATATAGTTCCAAGTCAGGATGGTGTGTGACTTGGAGGGGAACTTGCAGGTGGTGGTATTCCCATTCATTTGCTGCCCTTGTCCTTCTAGTTGGTAGAGGTCGTGCGTTTGGAAGGTGCTGTCTAAGGAGCCTTGGTGCGTTGCTGCAATGCATCTTGTAGATGGTACATACTGCTGCCACTGTGCGTCGGTGGTGGAGTGAGTGAATGTTTCTACATGGGGTGCCAATCAAGCGGGCTGCTTTATCCTGGATGGTGTTGAGCTTTTGGAGTGTTGTTGGAGTTGCACCCATCCAGGTAAGTGGAGAGTATTCCATCACACTCCTGACTTGTGCCTTGTAGATGGTGGACAGGCTTTGAGGAGTCAGGAGGTGAGCTACTCGCTGCAGGATTCCTAACCTCTGACCTGCTCTTGTAGCCACGGTATTTATATGACTACTCCAGTTCAGTTTCTGGTCAATGGTAGCCCCTAGGATGTTGATAGTGAGGGATTCAGCGATGGCAATGCCATTGAATGTCAAGGGGAGATGGTTAGATTCTCTCTTGTTGGAGATGGTCATTGCCTGGCACTTGCGTGGCACGAATGTTACTTGCCACTTATCAGCCCAAGCCTGGATATTGTCGAGGTCTTGCTGCATTTCTACATGGACTGCTTCAGCATCTGAGGAGTCGCGAATGGTGCTGAACATTGTGCAATCAGCGAGCAACCCCACTTCTGACATTATAATTGAAGGAAGGTCAATGATGAAGCAGGTGAAGATGGTTGGGCCTCCGACACTACCCTCAGGAACTCCTGCAGTGATGTCCTGGGGGTCAGATGATTGACCTCCAACAACCACAACCATTTTCCTTTGCGCTAGGTATGACTCCAACCAGCGGAGAGTTTTCCCCAATTCCCATTGACTTCAGTTTTGCTAGGGCTCCTTGATGCCATACTTGGTCAAATACTGCCTTGATGTAAAGGGCAGGAGTTCAGCTCTTTTGTCTATGTTTGAACCAAGGCTGTAATGAGGTCAGGAGCTGAGTGGCCCTGGTGGAACCCAAACTGAGCGACACTAAGCAGGTTATTGCTAAGCAAGTGCCGCCTGATGGCACTGTTGACGACACCTTCCATCACTTCACCGATGATTGAGAGTAGGCTGATGGGGCGGTAATTGGCCGGTTTGGACTTGTCCTGCTTTTTGTGTACAGGACATACCTGGGCAATTTTCCACATTGCAGGGTAGATGCCAGTGTTGTAGCTATACTGGAACAGCTTGGCTAGGGGTGCGGCAAGTTCTGGAGCACAGGTCTTCAGTACTATTGCCGGAATATTGTCAGGGCCCATAGCCTTTGCAGTATCCAGTGCCTTCAGTCGTTTCTTGATATCACGCGGAGTGAATCAAACTGGCTGAAGTCTGGCATCTGTGATGCTGGGGACTTCAGGAGGAGGCCGAGATGGATCATCAATTCGGCACTTCTGGCTGAAGATTGTTGCAAATGTTTCAGCCTTTTCTTTCACACTGATGTGCTGGGCTCCCCCATCATTGAGGATGGGGATATTTGTGGAGCCACCTTCTCCAGTTAGTTGTTTAATTGTCCACCACCATTCATGGCTGGATGTGGCAGGACTGCAGAGCTTAGATCTGATCTGTTGGTTATGGGATCGCTTAGCTCGGTCTGTTGCATGCTACTTACGCAGTTTGGCACGCAGGTAGCTTCACCAGGTTGACACCTCATTTTGAGGTATGTCTGGTGCTGCTCCTGGCATGCCCTCCTGCATTCTTCATTGAACCAGGGTTGGTCTCTGGCTTGATCGTAATGGTAGACTGGGAGATATGCCGGGCCATGAGGTCACAGATTGTGTTTGAGCACAATTCTGCTGCTGCTGATGGCCCATAGTGCCTCATGGATGCCCAGTTTTGCATTGCTAGACCTGTTCGAAATCTATACCATTCAGCACGGTGATAGTGTCACACAACACGATGAAGGGTATCCTCAATGTGAAGGCGGGACTCCGTCTCCACAAGGACTGGGCGGTGGTCCCTCCTACCAATACTGTCATGGACAGATGCATCTGCGGCAGGTAGATTGGTGAGGACGAGGTCAAGTATGTTTTTCCCTCTTCTAGGTTCCCTCACCACCTGCCGCAGACCCAGTCTAGCAGCTATGTCCTTTAGGACTCGGCCAGCTTGGTCAGTAGTGGTGCTACCTAGCCACTCTTGGTGATGGACATTGAAGTCCCCCACCCAGAGTACATTCTGTGCCCTTGGCACCCTCAGTGCTTCCTCCAAGTGGTGTTCAACACTGAGGAGTACTGACTCATCAGCGGATGGCAATGTCTGGGACATTGTCTGTCAGGTATGATTCCGTGAGTATGACTATGTCAGCTGTCGCTTGACTAGTCTGTGGGACAGCTCTCCCAACTTTGGCACAAGTCCCCAGATGTTATTAAAGGAGGACTTTGCAGGATCAACAGGGCTGGGTTTGCCTTTGTCGTTTCTGGTGCCTAGGTTGAGGCCGGGTGGTCCGTCCAGTTTCATTCTTTTTTATTGACTTCGTAGCGGTTAGATATAATGGAGTGTCTTGCTAGGCCATTTCAGAGGGCATGTAAGACACATTGCTGTGGGTCTGGAGTCACATGTAGGCCAGACTAGGTAAGGACAGCAGATTTCCTTCCCTAAAAGGACATTAGGTCTGTCACTTTGGGATGGAAGAGATCCACAAAATGCAATTTCACAATAAAGTCACTTTGAATCATGTATGAATCTCTCAATACAGTGAACTGCCTATTGCAGAATCCAATCCAGATTACAGAGCACTTCCTCTGGAAATTGTACGATTAAATGAAGGCACATTAATAAAACTATTCTATGTAGTAGCCATCTGTGACAATTATAGTAAATGGCTCATCACAAGTAAAACCTAACTGGGTCAGAATTGTTTGATCACTGCTATTAATATCTCTTTCTTTAGCTTGGTGTCCATTTTTCCCCTTACACTTCTATGAAGCGCTTAGGCACTTTTTTAATGTTAATCATTGCAAATGGCACTAGAAAAGATGATTATCCCACTGGTATCAACAAAATGGATGATTTAAATTACACACTAACATTGCATAAAAGGAAGGCGTTGGAGTGGTGTACAGTGTAACATTCAAGTTACTCTACATTGAATGAGACCCATACTAATGCAGCCTATTTCCAAAAATGTGGATCCCATGCAGCTCATAGCTAATTGTATGTAAAAAAGCAGGAGTCACTAAAAATAGGTTTTCTGGACTATCAAGTTGGCAAGGCCCAGCAATTTTACATTCAGATATAGCTGGTAGCTCGAGACACTTCTTTAAAGAAAATTGCCATAGCATTGTGAATCTCAGTATTTACATGTCTCAGCAGTTTCAATGCATTTAGCATTCTTAGTTAACTTATACATTCACAGGAGAATGCTACATCATATCATACAGGAATGTTGCAGTAAAGTAAGATTAACTAGCTTTAGTGATGCCCCCTAGCCTAATTGCCTCGAACAAATTCAGGTTCCTTGCTTATAGAGCTACGTTACTATGTAACAACCACCAGCCCTACAATATTCTGGGAACTCTTGTGCATCCCCAGTTTCCTTTGCCACACTTATTGGTGGCTATGCGTTCAACTGTCTTGCTGGAATTCTGAAAAAAACCTCTCCGTGTCTTTAAGACGTTCTTTAAACATACATTTTTGATGAAGCTTATGGTTACCAGTCCCAATATCTCTATGTAGCTCGATGTCATGTTTTGGCTGATAATGCCCCTAACATTAAAAGCAAGCTGTTTTTTTGTGTCCCACTTTTCCCTGACAAGTTCCAGGAAAGATAGCTTAGCAATTTCCTGCACTAAATAGAGCTCAGCGTTTTGCTTCTGAAACGTCAACAAACTTTACAATAAGCAGCTGTATATTAACTGAAATATCAGTTAACAGTTCTGACCAAATACCAACATATAGAAATAAAGACAGACTTGCATTTATATAGCACTTTTCACAACCACCGTATGTCTCAAAGCGCTTTACAGCCAATAAAGTACTTTTGAAGTGTAGTCACTGTTGTAATGTAGGAAACACAGCAGACAATTTGTGCACAGCAAACTCCTAATGTCTAGATAATGTGTTTTTTGTGATGTTGATTGAGTAATAAATATTGGCTCGGACACCAGGGATAACTATCCTGCTCTTCTCTGAAATAGTGGCATGGGATCTTTTACATCCACTAGAGCAGGCAGATGGGGCCTTGGATTAGCATCTCATCTGAAAGACAGCACCTCTGACAGTGCAGCAGTTCCCCAGTACTGCACTGGAGTGTCAGCCTTGATTTTTGTGCCCAAACCCTGGAATGGGGCTTAAAGCCAGAATCCAGAGATTCAGAGGTGAGAGTGCTACTAACTGAGCCACAGGTGACATATACAGCTCTCCACTAGAGAACATGAAACATAACACATTTTCAAAAAAAACCCCAAAGGAATTATGCACAGTTCATGTCAACATAGAAGTGGGCTAAGCTGAATTACAGATTCCTGCCACAAGACTCCAAGAGTGGCAAGAGTACAGATCTCCAAAAATCATCCAACCATAACAAAAGAGAAAAAGTCTGCTATATGTAGATTATATAAATTGCATAATGGATATGCTACAGAACCATACAGCACAGAAGTAGCCATTCGGCCCATCATGCCTCCATAATTAAAACCTTTGACACTAGGGAGCAGCCATAGTGCTTCAAATTATAATTCAAATTTCTGAGTGGAAGGTCCTGATGCAAATTTGGAAGATGAGATGGCATCATACTGTTTCCAAAAAGTTCTGCCGATACTGAAACACTATGTGAACTATAACGCTGGACCACACGTAAAAATTGGACTCCCTGTTATTGTTCCATTGTCATCTAGGGACTTATCCTTACAAGAATATTGCCACTATAGCTTCTTCCAATCATTATGTTTCAGGGCCGTTACTTGTATCTTAGCAGTAGTTAGGCCTCAGCAGTAGTTAGGGTCTGCCTCATAGCATCAGAGAATGATATAGCACAGGAGGTGGCTGTTTGGCTGATCGTGCCTGTGTTGCCTTTTTGGCAGAACTATCCAACTATTCCCACTCCCCTGCTTGTTCCTCATAGCCCTGCAAGTATTTTCCCTTCAACTATTTATCCAGTTCTCTTTTGAAAGTTACTATTGAATCTGCTTCCTCCACCCTTTCCGGCAATGCATCCCAGATCATGACACATTGCTGCGTAAAAAATATTTTCTATTGTTGCGTCTGGTTCTTTCGCCAATCACCTCAAATCTGTGACCTCAGGTTACCAACCATTCTGTCACTGGGAATAATTTCTCCTTATTTATCAAAAACATTAATGATTTTGATCTCTGCTCTAAGGAGGGCAACCCCAGTCTCTCCACATAACTGAAGTCCCTCATCCCTACTATTTTAGCAAATCGCCTCTGCATCCTCCAAGGCCATGACATCCTTCCTAAAGTGTGATGTCCAGTATATTCCAGCTGAGGCCTAATCAATGTTTAATAAAGGCTTAGCATAACTTTCTTGATTTTGTCATCTACGTCTATTTATAAAGCCAAAGATCCTTTTTTTAAATAAAAACAACCTTCTCAACTATTCCTGCCACTTTCAGGGATTTGTATACATACAAATGCAAGGTCTCCCTGTTCCTGCAACCCCTTTAAAATTTTATAATTTAGTTGATATTGCCACTCCTCAATGCTTTCTACAAAAATGCATCACTCCACATTTCTGTGTTAAATTTCATTTGCTGTGTCTGCCCATTTCACCAGTTCTGTATGTCCTCCTGAAGTCTGTTACTCTCCTCCTCATTATTTACTCCATTTCAATTTTCATCTCATCTATAAACTTTGAAATGGTGTCCTGTACACGGCCCTCCAGCATGAAAAAGAACCATTCACTATTACTCTCTTACTGTCCCTTAGCCAATTTTATATCCATACTGCCACTGTTCCTTTAAGTACATGGGTTTTGCTAATGAGTCTATTAACGCTGTTTGCTACATTAAAGGCATTATAAAATGCAAGTTATGTGGTACTTTAACAAATGCCTTTTGCAAATTCATATACACATCAAGCACTGCACTGCCCTCATCAACAAATTCAATCAACTTAGTCAAATATGTCTTTAACATTTACTGTTCCAAATGTCAATTAATTTTGTCCCAGAGTATTATCTCGAAAAGTTTCCCCACCACTGACTTTAAGCTGACTGGCCTGTAGTTGCTGGGTTTATTGCTCTTTTTTTTTTGAGCAGGTGTGTAACATGTACAATCCTCCTGTCCTCTGGCACCAACTCCATATCGAAGGAGAACTGTAAGATTGTGGCCAGAACCTCCACAATTTCTACCCTTACTTCCCTCAATCAACAAGGATGCATCCCAACTGGATGGGGTGACTTTCTACTTTGAGGACTGCCAACTTGTTAAGCACCTCTTTATTTATACCCTATCCAATATTGCCACCATCTCCTCCTTTACTGTTACATTGTCAGCATCATCATCTCTAGTGAAGACAGGTCCAAAATACTCATTTAGTACCTCAGTCATGCACCTCTGCCTCCATAGTATTTCCTTTTTGGTCCCTAATCGGCCCCACCCTTCCTCTGGCTATTTATACATTTATATAAAATACTTTTTGGTTCCCTTTTATGGTAGCCACTCATCTATTCTCACTCTCTTTGCCCCTCTTATTCCCTTTTTTAGATCTTCTGTGTGAGCAGCTATGGAAAAAATAAAGTGAAAACGTGACTTACTCAAGGTACAGTATGTGCTGTGAAATTCTTATACGTTTCTCATGTCACTGAAGTAACATGAACAAAGTCGTTACAATGGATATGTGTGGTGTGGATACCTGTACTCAATTACCAGTAATCAAATCTTTCATTAGCAGTATTAATTCAGGATCTCTAGGGAAACCACAAAAATTCACCACTGACGACAGATTTGAATGGGGAATTGAACTGCATTCTGCCAATTGCAAGCCAACTGCATATCGATTGTGTTAATTATATGCAGGTGGAGGTCAGTAATTGGGGTTTCACTTGAGCACATATGATGGAGACACTTATTGAAACTGGGATGTGGTTAAGTTAGGAGGTGGACTGAGTAAAGATTGGCTCCAGTATCATCGTTCACCAACTGGCTTTCTGGAAAGAAAATATTATTCAAAGCAGAATTTTCACGTTTTCTTGAAAGCCATAAATGATGAAGGAGGTCAAAATGATGGATGATCAAAGATTGAAAAGGAATAATTTGTTAAGCTTATTCAACATGCAGTATTTAAATTTACACACCTAACATTTGTTGTAATAGATTAACATGATGGACACAAACTTGTGAACATAGGCAGAAACAGCTGTTAGTGATTTCCACACCTTTTTAAATATGTACTCTTGCAAACCATATCTGGGAAGAGACCATCCAGCAATATAGTGTAATATACTCACCTGACAAGATCTAAACACAATGAGGAGAGGTTTTGTCGAGGTTCTGCTGGTATTTCCAGTGTAATGTGGGGAGGCAGTGGCATGGTGGTAATAACCACGAGACCATTAATCCAACTAACCCTGGCTAATGCTCTGGGGACATGGGTTCGAATCCCACCACAGCAGATGGTGAAATTTGAATTCAATTAATAAATCTGGAATTTAAAAAAACAAAAGCTAGTCTAATGGTGATCATGAAACCATTGTTGTTTGTTGTAAAACCCCTGGTTCACTAATATCCCAGAGAGAATGTAATCTGTTATCCTTACCTGATCTGGCCTACGTGTGACTCCAGCCCCACAACAAAGTGGTTGACCCTTTACAAAAATGGCCTAGCAAGCCACTCAGTTCAAGGGCAAATAGGGATGGGGAATAAATGCTGGTCTAGCCAGTGACTCCCACAAAAACTAATTTTTAAAAAATCACCAGAAATCAGCAAAGCCAGCACATAAGATCGAAGAATTTCAAGCGCAAATTACCTCTAGTGTAAATCGAGTTTCCGCGATCTTTTAAGCTAGTTTAAAAAAAAAGTTGGAAGTTGCCCCTAGCTCAAATCAATCACCATTGGAAGTTTCCACTAAATGTGCCTGTTTGTGGGCCTTCGAAGAGGCTCTTAAAATTAAACCTTTTTATAAGGCACAAGAATACTAATAGGCATACTTTAAAGCTTTTAAATATTATTCTAATTTACTAAGAAACTGACTACCATACTCCAAAGTAACTTGTAACTGGTTATGTATAGACTTTTAAAGTCCTTTTCAGTTCTTTAAAATAGGGTTACACACAGGTGGTGGACGAGCCAGATTAAAAATGCTTATTTTATACGATAAACCATTTTCAGCTGTATTAATAA
This sequence comes from Heterodontus francisci, assembly GCF_036365525.1. NCBI lineage: Eukaryota > Metazoa > Chordata > Chondrichthyes > Heterodontiformes > Heterodontidae > Heterodontus > Heterodontus francisci. The sequence continues at coordinate 46,135,305 of NC_090372.1, forward strand.
AGCTGCATCAGGTCATAACTCTTATATACATCAAGGAATATATTTTAATGCAAAATTATTTTTATTTAAAATTATGTTCTGACACACTGCCTAATTGAGGTGGTTCATGGCTGATTTTATGTATAGCGATATGCAAATTAACTTGAGCAGAAACTAGAGGAAAAATGACCTCTCAAAATTATTGCAATTGAGTGAAATGGACACCTGGATCGCTACTTGCGCCCAAAGCAGAAACTCCAGGCCAATATCTGATCTGTCCTCCTCTGGATTTCTGTAAATACTGTAATATGGAGAGAATTCTACATTCTTTGGGTACCAGAGTACAGACAAGATATTAAACCAAGGACTTCTTGTCTGTTCAGGTGGATGTAAAAGATCCACGGCACTATTTGGAAAAGAAAAAGCATACAGCAGAGAGTTCTCTTCATGTCCTCAACAAACACCATCAAAAAGAGATGGTCTGCTCATTCATTCAGCTGGTGTCTATGGGATTGTGTTGTGTGGAAAATGGCTGTTGTGTTTGCCTGTATAATAACTACTTCAATAGTGATTCATTGGCAATAAAGTGCTTTGGGATATCTCAACTGAGGCATGGATTGTTGCATGGTGGAACTGGAACAGAAATAAAACTTAAAATGCTTTCTCCTAAGTTTCCTTACCATGACAACAGATAAAGAATTAATAAGTTGTTTTCCACTTTAAAAAAAATCTCACCTCCTCCGACAAGTGCAAGGAGCTCACAAACAGTTACAACTATTCATATACCTGTTCAGCTTTAACATGAATAACAGATTCAGATTTGATTCTGGGGTTGTACAATATCTAATTTGGCTAGGCTTCCGATATAAACCAATTCAGTTAACAGGGACCACGGAACTCTTGGCTCACCCAAAAAGTATCAAGACTGTCTTATCCTGCAATCAACTGAATCATCAGTAACAGAATAACTTGGCTTCGACATTAAAATAATACATTAAACTTGATATTGCAAAACCTCGTTCAGGATTACTGCAGCCTTAGCTGGATTCAACTCAATGTAGCACATCAGCAATATTCGACTTGGAAGATTACATTATCCACTTGGTCAAAATTTGTTGCTTTTAGTTTATATGCAACAGGTAGCAATCTCATCCTATTTAAGTATATATCATGGACAATTTAAGTTTCTCTCCGGACACAGAAAACATCTGCTTGGTAACGCAACTGCTTGATCAAAACACTTTTGGTTCGGGCCTTTGCAGTACATATCAATGATTCGTTTGTAGTCCTTCCTGATGTGACTTCCTCTTCAAATTGCAGCCAACACTTTATAAGCAATTATACTATATTTTAATTGTCACAACTATGATCAGATTCCTCTGAGGCTAATTTGAATACAATCTAAGGGTGCAGCTGCAATACAGCAGCAAAGTCTGTTTCCTCCAACAGAGTTAAGCTAAGGTGTGGTACTGCTCATTATTTCAATAACAGAAACTTATATTTATATAGTGCCTTTAACGTAATAAAACATCCCAAGGTGCTTTATAATACAAAGTATGACACCAAGCTACAAAAGGAGATACTAGGTCTGATGACCAAAACCTTGGTCAAAGAGGTAAGTTTTAAGGAGCGTCTTAAAGCAAGGTGGAGAGGCAGAGAGGTGTAGGGAAGGTATTCCAAAGCTTAGGGCCTAGGCAACTGAAGGCTCGACCAATGGTGGACCAATTGAAATCAGGGATACACAAGAGGCCAGAGTTAGAGGAACGCAGATATCTTGGAGGGTTGTGGCGCTGGAGGAGATTAGAGATAGGCAGGGGCGATCCAAGGAGGAATTTGAAAACAAGGATGAGAATTTAAAAATCAAGACGTTGCTTGACTGGGAGCCAATGCAGGTCAGAGAGCACTGAGGTGATAGGGGAACGGGACTTTATGCAAATTAAGAGTTTTGGAGGACCTCAAGTTTACGGAGAGTAGAATGTGGAATGCAAAGATAACCCCCGGGTTCTTTTCTCTACGATAAAGTGTCCTCTTAAACTCCTTCTCCCCTGCCTCCAACAAATGCAAGGAGATGACAGGACTTCTTTGTCACTAAGATTGAGGCCATCCGTTCAGCTGCCTCTGCCACTTCCCTCAAGTGCCTTGAGATATTTTACTATGTTAAAGGCGCTATATAAATGCAAGTTGTTGGGCTAGCATCCCAGAGGTCACGAGTTCACTTCCCACCGTGGCAAATTATGACAATGAATTCAATTAATCTGGTAATTTGTGGCCAAGCACCACAGAAACTGAGATATTGCTGTAATTGGTTCATTACTGCATTTCAAGGAACCACCCCTAACTGTGACTCCAGTCCCACATTAAGGGCAGTTTTTTGTTTTGGGTCCTGGTCCCACCTTCGGGATAAAATGCGGGTCAGGGACCCAAAGAATAGTGGCGGGACCCATCCATCTATCCATCCGACAGACTTTGGCCTCAGCAGGGGGCCTGCATGTTGTGAAGAGTGCCCTCAATAGGCATTATAATTGGCCTAATTGGCTACTCGCCGCTGGACGAAGGGTATGAATTACTGCCCCTGCAACCCCCACCCCTGCCTCAAAACAGGCCAGAGGCAGGAACATGCCAGCTGACCAGCATGCCAGCCGGTAGCGCAAAATTGCCGGCACGCCCGCCTCTGCAGTTCTACGAAAATTCAGCCATAAGTGATAGCCTGAGGGCATTAAGAGTCAAACAAGGGATGGACAATAAATGCTGACATGCCAGTGAGGTCAAAGAACAAATAAAACAAATGCTACGTTGCTTTGCACTGACACCAATGTATTTAGCACTAAAATAGGGCAATTGCTCAAGGGCAATTAGGGATGGGCAATAAATGCTGGCCTGGCCAGCGTCACCCACATCCCATGAATGAATAAAAAAAATATACAATCACACCAATCTAATACCACTGAAAATGAGCAATATCTTCTTTTGTCAATAAACTCATCCATAACTCCTTTCAATGATTAAGACTGTACAAAAACAGGTCTTTAGTTGGGTCTTTTCAGCTGATGAGTTTTCTGATACAGTAACATATTTATAGAGATTAAAGAAATTTACATTTATATAGCACATCAACACATGCTTAGAATGTTCCAAAATGCTTCCCAGCCATGAATTATCTTTTGAAGTGCAGTCACTGTTTTGCAGGCAAATGCAGTGGCTTTTTTTGGTGCATAGCAAACTCCCACAAACAGCAATTGACAAAATGGCCAGTTAATCTGTAATCTCTGGTGTTGAATGAACAAGTGTCTCATAATAATCGTGTTCACATCTACATGAATTGCACGAAAAGGCAGAGTTTGTGTTTAAAAAGTTTCATCCGTTAAACAACACCTCCAACAATTCATCACCTTCTTTGACACCAAGTGCCAATCTAGATTATGGGCTGAAATCTTGGCTTGGATTTGAACCTTCAACATGCTACCATCTAAATCCAGATAAGATTTATTAACCTTGTAGCGGCAGGTCTGAACATCAGCTTCTACTAAAGTGTCCTCAGTACCATAAGTGCACAACTTCAGTAAATCGAAGAACAATTTTTCTTCAACTGGGAGGAAGCAAAATTCAGTGGGGGACTTTCTCCTCCCAATCCCCAGAAACATGTGAAACTGCTGGCATTGCAGCTAAACTGTGAATCTAAGGACATCCCATGTAGGTTGTTGACAAAAGAGAGAAATAAAATGCTGCAAATCCGAAATAAAGACAGTAAAGTCTGGAAAAACACAGCAGATTGATCCGTACCTGAAAAGGAAAATAGAGATTAATATTTCAGGCAGAGACTCTGTGCCAGAACCAAGCCAGCCTTTTCTCTTACAATGCAGTGTTTTCAATTTTGTTTGGTTAATATCTCCCTTTGCTAAAACTCAATTCTGCATTACACTGTGTCCAGCAAGTCCTTTCAGTTAACCCACTGCCAGGTTGATGCTCATATATCTCTTAAACTGAAGTAGCCACAACAGGATAAGATCACAATCCATTTTGACCACATACACCAATTCAGAGAGTACCATTTCATTCTCTCCAAACTTTTGCAACAAGTGTATGAAAATACAGGTATGATTACTCATTGGGGGAAATTTTATGCACTCCTCCGCGGCAGGTTTGGAGGCGGGGAGAGCAAAATCCGCTGGGACGTTGGCGGCGGCGGGGTGAGGGGGTGGGGAGGGGGAAGACCTCGCCACCTTCCTGCCTCCACCCAAACTTAAGTCTGGGGCGGGAAGGCCCGTGAATGACCTTCCCGCCAATTCAGGCCCTTAACTGAGCAATTAAGGTCTCACCCCGCCGCTGCTGCAATTCGCCATGCAGCCCTGTTGCTGCATGGGAAGCACAGCACAAAAACTGTGCGGGCTGCTTCCCTGCTCGGGGGGGGGGGGGGGGGGGGGGGAGGTGGATGCGGTGGTGGCGTTGGGTCCCTCGTTAAAAGGCACAGCACCCCGAATGAGGGACCCAGCATCGGCCCACTGAAAGCCACCCCCCCTCTACTTGCTACCAAACCCCTAAACCTCCCTCTCCTGTCAACTCCACCCCGTGAGACCTCTCCGGCGGCGCTGCGCAGTGCAAGAGTCTCCAAGGGCGGGTCTTCCGTCACTGGGGTCCTTGATCCCGTGGAAGGCCCACCGTTGTCCATTAAAGTGTCTAATTGGCACTAGATTCGGCGGGCCTCCCACAGAAGAGGCAACACGGGGTTCTCGACGTCGTTTTATCTGGACGTCGAGACCCTCATCACTTAGGATAAAATCCTGGTCGCTGCTTTAGATCACTAGCTCATCCTGTCCTGACAATGTGATCTAATCAGAATTTCACTGCACTGTAAACCATAAAACTACTTAGTCAGGCAACTGTCACCATGACCTTTCTTCAGCTCATCCTAAAATTTCAGCAGCTCAGAATACCTTTGTTGACAAGAGCTTGATCGCTGACTTCAGAGGTCAGAGATTTTCAGAATGACTTTCAACTTTCAGTGCTCTCATTGTACCTTTTCAGGCTGTCAGAAACAGTCAAACAGATGGACTGTCACTCCGACAATGGAAACCACTTACGATATACCCTACGTAACCAGTAGATGACATACCCCACAGGATCCTGGTCTAACTTCCAGAGAGACAATGTAGTTTTCTTAATCTAAAATGCTTTTTTTTTTGCACCAAGATGGAAAAATTAAATTTGTACTCAGTTTCCTATTTTGCTCAAGAATATTGTAGATTATGCCTCATTTCTCTCCCCCTGTCTACTGACGTACAAAAAGCTCGCCAGTACAACGCAACACTGACTCAACTATATTCAGCTGGGGGTGTGGTGGGGGGTGGGGGGGAAATAACTTCAGCAAGCACACAATCTACCAGCAGATTTAAGTATAAATACAGGAAAATAACCTAATTTGTTGGGCATATAGAAAAGTGGATTAAGTGCTGTGCTTTGTAATTATTGCACTGCCATTTTTTTTATTAATACAGATGGTCCTGTTAAAACATTTTGCCCTGTGATGCAGGTTGGTTTAGGTTACCAATTTTCATTCTGTTTCTTTTGTTTTAAATTACAGTTCTATTATGGAAAAAAATGTACTGTCTCATCATGCTGCGAAGGTTTGTGACCTGTGGCATACTAAAAGGAAGCTTCTTTTTAATCAGCAATCAACCACATACAGCAACAAAATCTCAAAACACGCTTAATTCAACCCATTCAGGGTTACTAGCATTGAAGATTCCTACTAAAATTTACCAGAATGAAGAGATTCTGAGATAAAAGGAAATCATCACTAATTCAGCGAAATAAAAAAAACTAGTGTAATTGAACCAAAGGAAAAAAAGTGTAGCAATTATAATTATGGAACCTTAACAGACCTTAATATTCAGGACTGAGATGAGGAGAAATTTCTTCACCCAGAGTGGTGAGCCTGTGAAATTTGCCACCACAGAAAGCAGTTGAGGCCAAAATATTGTACGTTTTCAAGGAGTTAGATATAGCTCTTGGGTCTAAAGAGATCAAAGGGTATGGGACGAAAGCGGGAACAGGTTACTGAATTGGATGATCAGCCATGGTCATAATGAATGGCGGAGCAGGCTCAAAGTGCCGAATGGCCTACTCCTGCTCCTATTTTCTATGTTTCTATGAATGGGTGAGACAGTGGCGTAGTGATAATGTCACTGGACTAGTAATCCAGAAGACCAGGCTAATACCCTGGAGACAGGTTCAAATCCCATCACAGCAGCTGGTGGAATTTAAATTCAATTAGTTTATATGAAAAATAATCTGGAATTGAAAGCTAGTCTCAGTTTTGTGGCACCATTACTATCATCAATGGTCATAAAAACCCATCTGGTTCATTAATGTGCTTCAGGGAAGGGAATCTACTGTCCTTACCTGGTCTAGCCTATATGTTACTCCAGACCCACAGACATGTGGTTGACTCTTAACTGCCCTCTGAAATGGCCTAGCAAGCCAATCAGCTGTCAAGGACAATTAGGAAAGGGCAACAAATGCTGGCCTTGCCGGCGACGCCCACATCCCATGAAAGAATACAATTTAATTAACTAATCAAATCCTCTGAAGAAGGAATTTTCCTCCACACAAGATCAGGGGGCAGGTTGTTCAACCTTGCCCGTCTAAGAGCGAAGTCCAAAGTACGGAAAGTCCTCATCAGAGAACTCCTCTTTGCTGACGATGCTGCTTTAACATCTCACACTGAAGAATGCCTGCAGAGTCTCATCGACAGGTTTGCGTCTGCCTGCAATGAATTTGGCCTAACCATCAGCCTCAAGAAAACGAACATCATGGGGCAGGATGTCAGAAATGCTCCATCCATCAATATTGGCGACCACGCTCTGGAAGTGGTTCAAGAGTTCACCTACCTAGGCTCAACTAATCACCAGTAACCTGTCTCTAGATGCAGAAATCAACAAGCGCATGGGTAAGGCTTCCACTGCTATGTCCAGACTGGCCAAGAGAGTGTGGGAAAATGGCGCACTGACACGGAACACAAAAGTCCGAGTGTATCAGGCCTGTGTCCTCAGTACCTTGCTCTACGGCAGCGAGGCCTGGACAACGTATGCCAGCCAAGAGCGACGTCTCAATTCATTCCATCTTCGCTGCCTTCGGAGAATACTTGGCATCAGGTGGCAGGACTATATCTCCAACACAGAAGTCCTTGAAGCGGCCAACATCCCCAGCTTATACACACTACTGAGTCAGCGGCGCTTGAGATGGCTTGGCCATGTGAGCCGCATGGAAGATGGCAGGATCCCCAAAGACACATTGTACAGCGAGCTCGCCACTGGTATCAGACCCACCGGCCGTCCATGTCTCCGTTATAAAGACGTCTGCAAACGCGACATGAAATCGTGTGACATTGATCACAAGTCGTGGGAGTCAGTTGCCAGCATTCGCCAGAGCTGGCGGGCAGCCATAAAGACAGGGCTAAATTGTGGCGAGTCGAAGAGACTTAGTAGTTGGCAGGAAAAAAGACAGAGGCGCAAGGGGAGAGCCAACTGTGCAACAGCCCCAACAAACAAATTTCTCTGCAGCACCTGTGGAAGAGCCTGTCACTCCAGAATTGGCCTTTATAGCCACTCCAGGCGCTGCTTCACAAACCACTGACCACCTCCAGGCGCGTATCCATTGTCTCTCGAGATAAGGAGGCCCAAAAGGGGGAGAAACTCAGAATACAATTGACATTTGACTCAACTTTACTGAACCCTCAAAACACAGATGGGTAATAAATTAAAGTTCTTTGTCAGTCTTATTGTGGAGTATATGCCTAGATAAGAACACTGCCTATTATTACTGGACTTTTTTCCTCTTTGGTAAACAATGTACCTATATGTAGCTTTCCTCCCTACTAAAGCTACTATCGTGGAGCCATTTTCCAAATCTAGGAAAGCCAGGAGGACTGATTTGGGCTGTTTCACTTATAGCAGTAGGAACTATATTCAGTGGGGAATCTCTAAACTGTTGAGTCAGAAGAACTGAAAAGCCACAATTTGTAGCAAAATTTTTTATGGAATTTCCAACATGGGGAATTCCCTTCGTAATTACTCAAGCTAAAAATTCCACTGCAAACCTGCCAATAAACTGAAAGTTACTAAATAGTGGGACGAATCCTTGATCAGATCACATTAAAAATGTGTTATGTTTTTAAGTACTTGAAACAGTTTTAGAAAGTGACTTGCTCACCACCAGTGGCTGAGAAGTGCCCAATTTAAGTACTGCTCTACTAAGTAGAAGAGTTGCTAGGGTCACTAGGCTAAGTAGTGAAGTGGCATGCCTGAGCACTGTGCTTCACTTTAGACCTAGGAAATAATGTCGGCCTGCTCTGCCTCAAGGTGGAAGGGCTTTTATTTGTTTGGGGGGTGGGGGGGGGGAAAAAAGGACAGAGGGGATAGCAGACAAAAATCAAAAGCTGCTAGTCTGCCTACTTACTGCTACAATTACACAGCATCTATAATAAAGAAACAGGTCACTGTGCCTAACTTGTCTATGCAACGGTTCATGCCCACTTCACCTAAATCTTTTTAACAAATTCTTTCATGGGATGTGAGTGTGTCTGGCAAGGCCAGTATTTGTTGCCCATCCCTAATTGCCCTCGAGAAGGTGGTGGTGAGTCGCCTTCTTAAACCACTGCAGTCCATTGGGTGTAGGTACACCCAGTGCTATTAGGAAGGGAATTCCAGGTTTTGTTTACCTAGTGACAGTGAAGGAACGGCAATGTCGTTCCAAGTCAGGATGGTGTGTGGCTTGGAGGGGAACTTGCAGGTGGTCTTGATCTCATGCATCTGCTGTCTTTGTCCTTCTAGGTGGTAGCGGTCACAGGTTTGGAAGGTGCTGTCGAAGGAGGCTTGGCAAGTTGTTGCAGTGCATTTTGTAGATGGCACACAAAGCTGTCACTGTGCCGGTGGCAGAAGGAGTGAATGTTTAAGGTAGTGGATGGGATGCTAATCAAGCGGGTTGCTTTCTCCTGCATGGTGTTGAGCTTAGAGTGCTGTTGAAGCTGCACCCACCTAGGCAAGTGGAGAGTATTCCATCACACTCCCGACTTGTGCCTTGTAGACAGTGGACAGGCATTGGGGAGTCAAGAAGTGAGTTGCTCATCACAGAATTCCCAGCCTCTGACCTGCTCTTGTAGCCACAGTATTTATATGGCTGGTCCAGTTAAGTTTCTGGTCAATGGTAACCCCCAGGATGTTGATGGTGGGGTATTCTGCGATGGTAATGCTGTTGAATATCAAAGGAAGAGGGTTGGATTTTTTTTTTTTGTCAGAAATGGCCATTGCCTGGCAGTTGTGTGGCACAAATGTTACTTACCACTTATCAGCCCAAGTCTTAATGTTGTCCAAGGCTTGATGCGTGAGGGCACTGACTGTTTCAGTATCTGACTCCTGAACACTGAACACTGAGCAATCATCAGCGAACATCCACACTTCTGACTTTATGAGGAGGGGGGAGGGGGAGGAAGGTCATTGATGAAGCAGCTGAAGGTGGTTGGGCCTAGGACAATACCCTGAGGAACTCCTGCAGTAATGTCCTGGGGCTGAGATAATTGACCTCCAACAATCACAACCATCTTCCTTTGTGCTAGGTTATGACTCCAATCACTGAAGAGTTTTACCCAATTCCCATTGACATCCATTTTGCTAGGGTTCCTTGATGCACATTCGGTCAATTACTGTCTTGATGTCAAGGGCAGTTATTCTCACCTCACCTCTTTTTCCCATGTTTGGTGTCAAGAAAACCTGCTATGCCAAAGGAGTGTTTTTTTTATTTCATCGATTGGAAACCTACATTAAACTTTTAAATGAAACAAAAAGAACTGGAATCTTATAGTTAACTTTTTTTTTAAAGCTGGCAGCCAAGATGGCCACAGTAATTTGCATTTGAACACCTTTCACATTCCAAGGCCTCAAAGAGGAGACACATGTCTGATGAGCCTGTACCCAAAACAATGGCTTGCTCTATTTATTGAGCTAATGGAGATTACTTTCATTCGCAAGACAATCAAAGCCATCCTGGGACATTAACATTTAAAGGGCCAACCCTTCCAGGTGTAAACATTAACTTCCTGAGGCCTAAGAGACTGAAATTCCTGAACTTGAATTTCATTAGAAGGTTCCAGAGAATACACTGATGAAGTCATGTGACCATCTGTCCATCGCCGTGAAAACTGAGAGTTTCCCTTGGAAAAAGCAGACAAGCCAGTGACTCAAGCTGGGCAGATGCCAGAAGGGCTGTCTTCCTCTCTCCAGAAGGCCTGGTGGGACGTGCAAAGCCTAGTTGCCGGTTGTTAGATCCAAGACAAAGACACCAGGGGGAGAAAGCCACCTACAATTCTGCCTCCAAGAAAGCCCTGAAACAGGTGGACCAGCCACGAAGTACACTTCTACCAACCAAAGACTTCAAGAACACAACTTCAGCCGGAAGACAACGGAATCACCCAACCCCACAGACTTTGTATTAATTTTTATTTGTTCTGGACTCTAATCCAATCACAAATCTACTTGTCATCACCCCATAATCTATTTGTGAGATTCTTGTGTGTGCATGAATGTGTAGCGTAATTTTAAGTTTGGGTTTAGATTGTTAATATAAACTCACCTTTTTCTGGTTCATACGCAAGAAAACCTGTCCGATTGGTTCTTTTATGATCACAACAAATGTAAAAAGGTAAAACACTCACTGACGTGGTGAGCAGGTTATCGATGTGCAAGTGCTGCTTGATAGCACTGTCGACAACACCTTCCATCACTTTGCTGATGATTGAGAGTAGATTGATGAAGCGGTAATTGCTCGGATTGGATTTGTCCTGCTTTTTGAGGACAGTTCATACCTGAGCAATGTTCCACATTGTCAGGTAGATGCCCATCAGTATATCCTATTCCTTTCTCCTCATGTGCTTATCTAACTTCTCTCTGCGATTTGTTTCAACTACTTAATGTGGTAGTGAGTTCCACAGTCTTACCAATCTTTAGGTAAAAGTTACTCGTGAATTGCCTATGGAATATATTAGTATATTTATGGCCTCTAGTTTGGACACCCCTACAAGTGGAAACATTCTCTCTACATATACCCTATCAAATCCTTTCATAATCAGGGCCCCCCCCCCCCCCCTTCAGTCTTCTCTTTTCTAGAGAAAGGAGCCCCAGTCTGTTCAGCCTTTCTTGATAAGTATATCCTCTCAGTTCTGGTATCATCCTGATGAATCTGTTTTCCACTTTTCCCGGTGCCTCTATATCCTTTTTGTAATGGAGACCAAAACTTGCACAGTACTCCAAATGTAGTCTAACTAAGGTTTAAGACAAGTTTTACTTAACTTCTCTGCTTTTCAATTATATCCCTCTAAAAATGAACTCCAGTTCTTGTTTTTTTTTTGGATTAACTTGCATCACTACTTTTAGTGATTTGTGCATCTGTACCCCTAAATCCCTTTTCTCCTCCACCCTATTTAGACTTCATTATCCAAGCAGTCTGTGACCTCCTTATTCTTCATATCAAAATGCACTACCTCCTCTATACTGAAATTAATTTGCCAATTATACACTTATTCTGCAAGTTTATTTAGGTCTTCCTGATGCTTTGATGTCTGTTCCAATTTTCAGGCAGACATGAATCTTGGCAGCCAGAGCTCCAGTTAGAAACAGGTGGAGGCCTCATGTCATTTAAAACAGTGCCACCTTTGCCAATCATTGCTCGACGACTGCCAGTTCCTGCCCACCAGCCATGGCCAGTACAAATCAGGAGTCAGCCGTTTGGAGCGATGCTTAAAGTGAACCTCGGCTGCTGTCAAGTAAAGCTGTATAGGATTTTTGGAAGCATTTTTCAGGAACTTGCTCGAGTTACATACCAACAAATTCGTAGTGGCTGCCGTAATTTCTGAACTCACTATCTGCTGCACAAAGGTTTGGCTTCCTTCTGTTCCTGAAGAAAAACATATCACGCTCCTTTAAGCTGCTGCATGGCCTTGGTAAGCAGCCACAGCTCCTCCTCCTCCCACGCATACCGCCCCAATTTAGTTAGCAGCACATTTCATGCTGGCAGCTCATTGCTTGCCTGTAAATTATTTTTCTTCATGGCTCCCATTCTTGCAGCTGGGAATAAGAAGCCTGAGCTGAGTTAGAGTGCATAGTTGGTGGGGATTGTAGCCTGTTGTACAAGTAAATGTAACACAACATGGCTCAGCTCCCCAGTCTCAGGAAGACGAGGATTAGCGTATCCAAGTCTGGCTCCAAGTGAGATGAGAGGAAAGGCAAGGAGAAACACACAGGAAAAAAAAAGAGACAAATAAAATGGAGAGATGTACCAAGGATAAAAGTGGTAAAAAGAGTTGGAGTGATGCAGAGCTCACAAAGTGTGCAAAAGATATGCAGACAAACAGAAAGCGCATTAGCAACTTGTCTGGAAAGAGACACCAGTGTCCGTGGTAACTTTAAATGTCTTGCTCCAAGCCTTTAAACGTGTTTTAAAATAACATGGCAGTTAGGTTATTTTAAAACAGAAGCTTAAAAGTTTGGAGCAAGAAATTTAAAATTACCAGCAGTGTAAGTAATTAGAAAGGATAGAGTTAATCGGGGAATCGGGTCCTAGAACAGGGGTGGCCAACACGTCGATCGTACTGGTAGCTCGCGGGCCGCGGCTGGAGCATGCGCAGCATAGCTGCTGGAGTTGGATGGAGGCAGTCATGTCATATCCACAGCAGCTAAGAAACCACCGAGTGCAAGACAGAAATAGAGTTGGCGGGTGGGCGGACAGGCTGCATAAACACCCCCAGTAAGAAGCTACCAGTCCTGTGTTTGCACCAAGCAGAGACAGCTACGGGTCTTCTCCTGGTGACAGGCCTGGATTAACGGCCACCAGCTTCCTAGCTTTTTTGGAGGAACTAAGGATTAATAAACAGTATCAAACCCCATTACTTTAAAAGCAACTTAATTCAGTTATAAAGGGGCCTGGGGGAGGGGAGGAGGAACCATTTGAGACACAGCAAAGGGCAGGAGGCCCGTTCTCCCCCACTCCCTCGTTTAGACTCCCCTTGGACTGTGCCACACCTGGGCAGGGCTGGCTTAAGGTGCAGGAAGCTGCTAGGTTGAGCTGAGCTGTGAGGAGCGGGGGCTTGACTGACACGCCTGTGGGGATGTCAGAGCAGACACAGCCATTGCTCCCCCTCTTTTCCTCGTGGGATGTTTTCCTAGCATTGTTTTGGTGATTGTTTCAGAACTCTCTCGCCTTATCCTGGTAATATAGGTGGATTGTAGGTTGCTTTGAGTATTGAAGTATAGTGCCTCCTCATTAGAAACTCCCCAAAAATGCTGGTTTAACATAATAGAAAGGAGGAGGACGGGAAGTTGAGTAAATGAGCTATTTCATAAAGACTGCAGCAATATTGCGTAGGTTCTGATGTTAGACTCTGCAAAGGAAATCAATCTACAGAGTCATATCTCATTCAATTTTTGGACTAGAACACATTTGTAAAATCTAACGTGCATTAAGTATCCTTAATACCAGGGAAGAACTTGGGAGACAGTTGTGAAATCAAATTCTATGTTCACGTTTTTCCCACTTTTTTTCTTATCAGTGAGAAAACCTGGCATCAAATTCAGAAAAAATATCATTCAACCCAGCTTGGGAAAGACACCATTAGGTCACACGATCCTGGATTTTAATCACGTAATAGTTTAGCTAGCTGGCTACATGCTAACACAACGTTAACACATGGTGTAGCTAGCTCTATTCTGTCAACAAAAGTAATTCGCATTGACATTGCATACTGTTTTACTTGCTAGCTACTACAGTTGTACTACTCTCCATTGATGTTTGTATGCTTAGCTACTTTATTTACAGGAGAAATGTATTTAATTGGACTGTGTTTTGATGGCATTAGGTCAGCTGTACACTTTATATACAGATTAATTGCCCCCATGCCTGTAGCTGAGTTAATAATTTTGTCAAATGTCCCTGGTGCAACATGTTGGTGCCCACCCGAGCAGAACAGAAAGTTTGGAAGATAGCAAGAAAAACAAAAGGAAAGGGACAATTATGGAAAAAAAATTGCAGATGCTAAAAATCAAACAATTACCAAAGAATTTTTCCATAAACCACGTCACAGGAAATTAACTAGCAAGTGCAACGGTATTTTGTTTAAGTTACTGTTTTTATAAGGAATATATGTACACAAACAACCATGAGGGACGAGGTGATTGTAATCTTATTGTAGTGTTATATCTATAACAAAGCACTGCCTTGCCCCTATTCAAATCTGCTTGGATTTTGCACCTGCCTGTGAGCAGCAACAAGTTACATTACATCCAGTATTTGTCGGAGGTGAACATTAACAGGTGTATTCAGAATCCATGAATAAAAAGCTTGGGAGTCCCACAATTTGTGCAAGTTTTGTCAATGCTTGTGATTCACTGTGGGGTAGATTTAAGACAATGCTGCAAAGAGCAGGTGAGTTAGTCCTGGTGTCCTGGCCAATATTTATCCCTCAATCAACATAACAAAATCAGATTATCTAGTCATTATCACATTTCTGTTTGCGGGAGTTTGTTGTGCCCGTACTGGCTGACGTGTTTCCTGCATCACAAAAGTGACTACACTCAAAAAGTACTTCTCATGGGCCGTAAAGCGCTTTGAGATGTCCAGTGTTTGTGAAAGGTGCCAAATAAATGCCAGTCTTTTTTTCTTTCATCGAAATCGTAGAAAGTTTAAGGCACAGAAAGAGGCCACTTGGCCCATCGTGTCTGTGCCGGCCGAAAAACGATCCACCCATTCTAATCCCACCTTCCAGCATTTGGTCCGTAGCCCTGCAGATTATGGCACTTGAGGTGCATATCCAACATGGGTAAGATTTGCACATGCCCATTGCTTAAGAGTTGCACTCAGAATGTGATCTATCTGGCTGTAGATCTTCCCTGATGTCTGGGATAGATCCATAAAGGCTAGCAATTTTAAAAAAAATAGTTGACCCAGGATAAAACTGCAGCCCTACTGCAGCCAACTGCATTTACTGGAGATGCCCATTTGCCTCTAGGGTAGGGAACAAAGTTACCTCATGAGATAGTGTCTTGTGCCTCCAGGAGCATGAATGTTGCCTTGTTTAGTTTTACAGCAGGATTCTAGATGCAGAGTTGTAACATTATAAACATGATACAAAAATAGTGTCCAAGCACAGTTGTCAAGTGCTGCAAGTTCAAAGGCTTCCTTTAATTCAGATTGCTGGAGACTGGTGTCCATGAGCTGGCTTTCAGCATATACAATGCTAAATTTGGGATCCTTTGTCCTGGCAGAATCATAAACCCATTAAGAATTGAGTTTATCACTGTGACTGTTGTGCAAGTGCACTCCCAGAAATCCAAATTAAAATCGAAGCAGCTTTTAATACAAGAGCATGAATGTCTGTGTTGGCAGTCACAAACACAAGTGTGAATCGGACAATAGGATATTCACAACTGTTACAAGTTCAACACAGATACATAGCACAACACAATCTGATAAAGCTGTCTGATGAAATCTTCATAAATTCCCTTTTTATTCTTTATTAATCTAAAAGAGCTGTTCTGGACAACAGTATGAAACATCTTAAACCTGTCTATGCTATTACATTCCTTGTACCTCATCAATAATTACTACACCTACAATCAACTGAGTGCACACCTCTCACACACATATACATACACCACTTTCAAATTCAACCCCATTGTTTGGGAATTGGAATCATATTCTACCAACAAAATATTGAAGAGCATGTCAAGGGATTAGCTTCTACAACAGGTACAGTGATAAACATTGATAATTATATAAGCAGCAACAAACATAAGGTAGAAGAACTAATAGCTTTATTTGAATATTCAGTGCTGGATGGTCCTGCGGCTATAGGAATAGACCTCTAGCAGAGGGCCCGAACCTCAAACCTGATAGATATTCACACTGGGACTTATCTTGCAGGTAAATTTCACCACTACTATGCCTAATGGTTTGAGCTAGAAACTGTGTGGTAAATAGCTATGGAGTGCTCCTGATGCTATGTTAATTTTTTGGATGCATGGAGAATATTCTGGTTAAAAAAATTACATCAGCACATTAAAGGAGTTTTGAGAGGTCAAGAGCCAGCAATTAAAAATAATTGGCTCTGGATGTTTTAACTCTCACTATAAAACCTAGTTCAATATAACGCAGCAGATTATGATCTGGAATGCACTTCCTGATCGGTGGTGGAAGCAGATACAACAGTAACTTTCAAAAGGGAATTGTACATATACTGGAAAAGGAATAAAACTGCAGGACTAATTGGATATCTCTTTCAAAGAGCCAGCACAGGCACAATGGGTCGAATGGCCTCCTTTTGTGCTGTAAGGTTCTAGAACAAAGTTCTTCGGTCTAAATGGTAGTCAACTATTTACTGTCCTTTAACAAATGCTTCATGTGGGTCATGTTGCCCGGATGGACGACAGTCGCCTGCCAAAGATCATGTTGTATGGAGAGCTGACCATGGGTAAAAGGAACAGAGGAGCCCCATGCAAACGTTTCAAGGACTCCCTGAAGTGTGCCATATTGACCATCGCCAGTGGGAAGCACAGACCCTAGATCGTGATGCCTGGAGATGTTACATCAGGAGGGCTACAGACACCTTTGAGACTGGAGTGAAGAACCAGTATGAAAGAGAAAAGGAGAAGGATAGATCCAACTGCCCCCAGCATCGACTACACCTTCACTTGTACCTGCTGTTGGAGAATCTGCTGCTCACGGATAAGCCTGACTAGCCACCAGCGGGCCTGCAAGTGATGGCTACAACCTTCCCAAAATCTTTGTCGACGAAGAAATGCTAAGAGACAGAGGCTTTACAAACAAGTAAAAGTCCTTTAGTCTTTTCATTAGTAAGCTATAGCACAGTAGTACAACAGACATTACCTTGCCAACAAGCAATAAGTGTCATTAACATAATACTCTAGTCGTAAACAGGGCACTATGCAAGCACAGGAAGTGCAGAACTGTTTGTGATGCCCGATTCAGGCCTGGACATTTTAACTAAACATCATCCAGACTTTTGCTGAGAGACAGAAAAGCAAGCTTTTTAGCATTTGTAACATAGTATAATAGCTACCATGTTTTGATTAAAAGCTTAGCCTGCACCTTAACGTTTAAGTCACCAGACTATCCATTTACTACCTTGGACATCACAGAAAAACAGAAGATATTAATCAAGCATAGTCAGCACTTCAATTTGAAACGTCACTAATACTTTCCAAGGAACAGGTATTCACCTTTTGACCAGCACCAACACCACTGTACAGACAGGAACATAAGAGTCATCAATTCAGTTTTAATTCTCAGGGTAAGCCCTCCTGGTGAGGTCAAACATTGACATTTCTGAGTTCTTTCCAAAAAATGACCTGATATAAGGGTCCAGATTACAGTTTGCATATTGAAAAGTCATGCATTAAAAGTCAGACATGATGAAAACAATTTCATTTTGATGTGTAATCAAGTGATGCAGTGAGAGTTGCTGCTACGAAAACTGAGATTATGAACACAATAAACCACAAGAAACCAGTGAGAGTGAAATTTCCATGAAAGAACAAAGGGTTGTAAAATGTTGGTAAAAGCAAGAAAACATGTAATACGCTCTGCATCTTTCCACAAAGCCAGGTGGTAGGTGTAAACAAAAGTATTTTGCATTTTTAGTAAATACTGGGCATCCATGTTGCGCTATGGACCATAGCAGCAGCAGAACTGTATTCAACCACAATCTGTAACCTCATGATCCAACATATCCCTCATTCCAGCATTACCATCAAACCAAGGGATCAACCCCTGGTTCAATGAAGAGTGCAGGAAAGCATGCCAGGAGCAGCACCAGGCATACCTACGAATGAGATGTCAACCTGGTGAAGCTACAACACAGGACTACCTGCGTGCCAAACAGCAGAAGCTGCATGCAATAGACCGAGCTAAACGATCCCACAACCAACGAATCAGATCAAAGCTCTGCAGTCCTGCCACATCCAGTCATGAATGGTGATGGACAATTAAACAACTAACTGAAGGAGGTGGCTCCACAAATATCCTCATCCTCAATGATAGTGGAGCCCAACACATCATTGCAGAAGAAAAGGCTGAAGCATTTGTGACCATCTTCAGTTAGAAGTGCCACCTCGGCCTCCTCCTGAGGTCCCCAGCATCACAGTCTTCAGTGCCAATTTGATTCACTCCACGTGATATCAAGAAATGGCTGAAGGCACTGGATTCTGCAAGGCTATGACAACATTCCGGCTGTAGAACCGAAGACGTACTGCAGAACTAGCCACTCCCCTAGCCAAACTGTTCCAGTACAGCTACAACACTGGCATCAACCTAACAATGTGGAAAATTACCCAGGTATGTCCTGCCCACAAAAAAACAGGTCAAACCCAATCTGGCCAATTACTGCCCCATGAGTCTATTCTCAGTCATCAACAATGTGATAGTACTGTCTTAGTTTAGTTTAGTTTAGATGAAACATTCTGTTGATGAAACATTCTGTCAAGTGGCACTTAAACAGCAACAACCTGCTCATTGATGCTCAGTTTGTGTTCTGCCAGGGGAAATTGCTCCTAACCTCATTACAACCTTGGTCCAAACATGGACAAAAGAGCTGAACTCAAGAGGTGACGTGAGAGCGACTGCCCTGGACATCAAGGCAGCATTTGACCGAGTGTGGCATCAAGGAGCCCTGGCCAAATTGAAGTCAATGGGAATCAGGGGGAAACCTCTCCACTGGTTGGAGTCATATCTAGCACAAAGGAAGATGGTTGTAGTTGTTGAAGGCCAATCATCTCAGCTCCAGGAGACTGCTGCAGGAGATCTTCAGCATAGTGTCCTGGGCCCAACCATCTTCAACTGCTTCATCAATGACCTTCCCTCCATCACAAGGTCAGAAGTGGGGATGTTTGCTGATGATTGTACGATGTTCAGTACCATTCGTAACTCCTCAGGTACTGAAGCAGTCTGTGTCCATATGCAGCAAGGCCTGGACAACATTCAGGCTTAGGTTGATAAGTGGCAAGTAACATTCGTGCCACAGAAGTGTCAGGCAAGGACAATCTCCAACGAGAGAATCTAACCATTTCCCCTTGACATTCACGGCATTACCATCACTGAATCCTCCACTATCATGGGGGTCACCATTGGCTAGAAATGGAACTGCAGCAGCCAGTGGGAGCCTTGATGGCCACAAATGTGCAGAGACTAGGCTTGCATTCCCTTGAATATAGAAGATTAAGGGTCCTTTGACAGCACCTTCCAAACCCACCTAGAAGACAAGGGCAGCAGATGCATGGGAACACCACCACCTGCAAGTTCCCCTCCAAGCCACACACCATCCTGACTTGGAAATATATTGCCGTTCCTTCACTGTCACTGGGTCAAAAACCTGGAACTCCCTTCCTAAAAGCACGGTGGGTGTACCTACACACACGGACTGCAGCGGTTCAAGAAGGCGGCTCACAGCTACCTTCTCAAGGGCAATTAGGGATGGGCAATAAATGCTGGCCTTGCCAGCAATTCCAACATCTCATGAAAGAATTTTTAAAAATCTATTTGAGGTGATTAAGATGACTGAAAGATTTGACAGAGTAGATAGGGAGAAACTATTTCCTCAGCTGGAAGAGTCTAGAGGGGCCTAACCTTAAAATCAGAGCTAGGAGCAATGTCAGGAAGCACTACTTCATACAAACAGTAGTAGAAATCTGGAATTCTCCTTTCAAAAAGCTGTTGAAGCTAGGTTCAACTGAAAATTTCAAACTGATATTGATAGATTATTAGGCAAGGGGATTTAGGGATATGGAACCAAGGCTGATAAATGGAGTTAAGATACAGATCAGCCGTGATTTAGCTGAATGGTAGAACAGGCTTGAGGGGTTGCATGACCTATTTCTGTTCCTACGGTCCTCTATGGACTTGCAAGTCTTTCTTTCTTAAAGCATCCTTTCTGTGCCAGTTACAAGGGTCCAACTTGAAATGAACTTGGGACAGCGAGTTCCTAGTGAGCACCAGAAAGCTGTGTAAGAAGGGCGCTACAATGTCATGGGTGATTTTAATCTGCATATTGACTAGACAAATCAGATTGGCAGAGGTAACATGGAAGACGAATTTGTAAAGTGCATCAGGGATTGTTACTTAGAGCAATACGTTGCAGAACCTACCAGGGAACAGGCTATTTTAGATTTCGTAATGTGCAATGAGGTAGGATTAATAAGAGATATTGTAGTTAAGCATCCTCTAGGGGGTAGCGATCACAACATGGTCGAATTTCAAATTCAGTTCGAGGGCGAGCAACTCTGGTCCTCAACTTAAACAAGGACAATTACAGAGGTATGAAGAAAGAGTTGTCTAATGTGGGCTGGGAAAATAGACAAAGGGAAAGATCAGTGAATGAGCAGTGGCAGACATTTAAGCAGATATTTCATAATGCTCAGCAAAAATTTATCCCAGTCAAAAAGGAGGACTCGATGAGAAGGATGAACCACCCATGGTTGACAAAAGCGGTCAAGGAGAGTATCCAATCAAAAACTAAGGCATACAAAGCAGCGAAAATTAGTGGCAGGCCAGAGGATTGGTAATTTTTTTAGGATCCAGCAGCGGATGACTAAAAGGCTAATAGAAAGAAAATTGATTATGAAAGTAAATTGGCAACAAATATAAAAACAAATAGCAAGAGCTTCTATGGGTATATAAAAAGAGAGAGTAGCTAAAGTGAGCGTGGGACCCCTGGAAGATGCAACTGGAGAACTGATAACAGGGAACATGGAAATGTCAGATAATTTAAACCAATATTTTGCATCCGTCTTCATGGCAGAGAACACTATAAATATCCCACAGATATCAGATAAGCAAGGAGCTAATGGGAGGAAAGATCTTCTAACAATCTCTATCACGAGGGACAAAGTATTTGACAAACTAATGGGACTAAAGGCGGACAAGCCGCCAGGACCTGGTGGTCTACATCCAAGGGTTTTAAAGGAAGTGGCTGCAGAGATAGTGGAGGCATTGGTCGAAATATTCCAGAACTCGCTGGATTCCGGGAGGGTCCCAGAGGATTGGAAAACCTCTAATGTGACACCCCTGTTCAAGAAAGGAGGGAGACAAAAAGCAGGAAACTATAGGCCAGTCAGCCTAACATCAGTTGTTGGGAAAATGCTAGATTCCATTATTAAGGAAGAAATAGCAGGACATTTAGAAAAGCTGAACACAAACAGAGTCAACATGGTCTTGTGAAAGCAAAATCATGTTTGACAAACTTGCTAGAGTTCTTTGAGGATATAACAAGCAGAGTTGATAAGGGGGAACCGGTAGATGTAGTGTATTTAGATTTCCAGAAGGAATTTGATAAGATGCCACATAAAAGATTATTGCACAAGATAGAAGCTCACGGTATTGGGAGTAATGTATTGTAATGGATTGAGGATTGGTTAACTCACAGAAGACAGAGAGTCGGGATTAATGGGTCTTTGTCAGTTTGGAAAGACGTAAATAGTGGAGTGTCACAAGGATCAGTCCCAGGGCCTAAATGATTTACTATCTATATTAATGACTTGGAGGAGGGGGCAGAGTGTAATATATCCAAATTTGCTGCCGATACAAAAATAGGTGGGAGGGCATGTTGTGATGAGGACATAAGGATATAGATAGGTTGAGTGAGTGGGCAAAAACTTGGCAGATGGACTTTAATGTAGGAAAGTGTGAGGTCATACACTTGGTAGGAAGAATCAAAAGGCAAACTATTATTTAAATGGAGAGAGATTTCAAAAAAGTGCAACACAGAGGGGATCTGGGTGTTCTTGTGCATGAAACACAAAAGTTTAGCATGCAGGTGCAGCAAGTTATTAAGAAGGCAAGTGGAATTTTGACTTTTATTGCTAGGGGGTTGAAGTTTAAAAATAGGGAAGTCTTGTTACAACTGTACAGGATGTTGATAAGACCGCAGCTGGAGTATTGTGTACAGTTTTGGTCCCCGTATTTAGGAAAGGATATACTGGCATTGGAGGCAGTTCAAAAGAGATTCACTAGGCTGATTCCTGGGATGAAGGGGTTGACTTATCAAGAACGGCTGAACAAGTTAGGCCTTTATTCATTAGAGTTTAGAAGAATGAGGGGTGATCTTATTGAAATGTACAAGATTCTGAGGGGGCCTGACAGGGTAGATGTTGAGAAGATGTTTCCACTAGTGGGGGAATCTCGAACCTGGAGACATAGTTACAGAATAAGGGGACACTCATTTAAAACTGAGATATAAAGGAATTTCTTCTCTCAGAGGGTAGTGAATGTCTGGAATTCTCTACCCCAGAGAGTTGTGGAGGCTAGATCACAAAGTATTTAAAGAGGAGGTAGATAGATTTTTGAAATATTGGGGAGTTGAGGGCTATGAGGAGCTGGCACGAAAGAGGAGTTGAGATGTGGGGCAGATCAGCCATGATCTTATTGAATGGTGGGGCAGGTTTGAGGGACCGAATGGCCTACTTCTGCTCCTATTTCTTATGTAAAGCTACCCACATCTCAGCACAAACTGCTGTGATTTGGCAATTATACTATAAAAGCAGTCTTTATTGTGGCTGGTGTAGAATGTGGGAAAGAAACTCAAGACTGGTGCCTATGGCACTGAGAATATTGCACGCTTATGGGTCAGAGTAGAGGAAGCTTTAAACTGTGAACGAGGATAACGACACCGGATAAATAAGTTCCATTTTGCCCTGCACTGATGTCGATACCTTGATGAGAAGAGCAAACAAATGCACTAAAAAACAATTTCAACAGAATTAATTTACAGATTGATTCTGGGACTCTGTCCTGCACTTGGCTAAAGCTGAGCAACAGAATTTAAAATCATCCCCTTAAGATGGCACTAATAATGGGCTTACAGTACAACTCCTATGGGTTTAATTTCCTCTGCATGCTATTTTCAGTGCACCATTAAAAAAGCTCAGAAAGAAACTTAAACACATTAATTGCTGCAGCAAGAATAGCACTCAAAGGAAACTAATCCCATCAATGGTAGGGTATATGGTTTTGTGACCTTAATCAAAGTCCAGTTTTCCAACTTACCCAAGTGCTGTAATACGATCACTTCATTATTAGACAGATTAGGCACAGTCAACATGATTTTATGAAAGGGAATAAATGGGCCATTTACAGGTTGGCAGACTGTTAGTAATGGGGTGTCACAAGGAGCAGTGCTGGACCTCAGCCATTTATAATCTATATTAATGACTTAGATAAAGGGACTGAATGTCAGGTATCCAAGTTTGCTGATGTTACAAAGCTAGGTAGGATAGTAAGCTATAAGGAGGATTTAGAGTCTGCAAAGGGATAAGGGCAGGTAAATGAGTGCCAAGAGGTGGCAGATGGAGTATAATGTGGAAAAATGTGAGGTCATTCACTTTTGTAGGAAGAACAGAAAAACAGAACATTCTTTAAATGGTGACAGCTATTAAATGTTGGTACTAGGAGAGATCTGGGTGTTCTTGTACATGAAACAAAGTTAACATGCAGGTACAGCAAACAATTAGAAAGGCAAGTGGTATGTTATTGCAAGGAGTTTGGCGTAAAAAAGTATACAAGTATTGCTGCAATTGTACACGGCTTTAGCGAGACCATACCTGCAGTTCTGTATACAATTTTGGCCTCTGTACCTAAGAAAGGATATACTCCCTTTGGTGGGGTTGGGGGTGGGCAGAAGGGGTGCAAGAAGGTTCACCACATTGATTCCTGGGATGAGGGGGTTGTTCTGTGAGGAAAGATGGAGTAGAATGGGCCTATATGCTCTAGTGTTGAGAACAATGAGAGATGAATGCATTGAAACATTATGGGAGGGTATGGGAGGTCATGAGAGGGTTTGGCAGGGTAAATCTGAGAGGCTGTTTTCCCTGGCTGGAGAACCTAAACCCAAGGGCATAATCTCAGGATGAGGGGTTGGCCATTTAGGACTTAGATGAGGAGAAATTTCTCCATTCAGAGGGCTGTGAATCTTTGCAATTCTCTACCCTAAAGGGTTGTGGATGCTCAATTGTTAAGTATCTTCAAAGCTGAGAGCAACAGATTTGAGGATCCTAAGGGATTCAAGGGATATGAGAATCAGGTGGAAAAGTGGAGTTGAGGTTGCAAATCAGCCATGATCTTATTGAATGGGGGAGAAGGCTCAAGGGGCCCCAAGGGCCCACTCCTGCTCCTATTATGAACTTATGCTCTAGAACTTCATCAAGCAGCAACCAGGAAGCATTCCATAGCATTAATAAAATACCCCACTGACTAATTTAGTAAGGAAATAGAGAAAAACAAAACTAAGACAGCTTACCTTAGCCAAACTGGACAACAGATCCAAATCTAATTTCTTCAATTATATTAAGTTCCCTCCATTACTTTATTTGTTTATCATTTTGAGTTTCCAAATGCAGCATTTATTAACTTTTTCTTCATTATATTTTCTTCCTCAATTTTCTGTTTGATGTTCAATCTTCCACTGATACAGGTGTGTTGTCAGAGGACTGGAGAATTGCAAATGTTACACCGTTGTTCAAAAAAGGAAGTAAAGATAAACCCAGCAACTACAGTCAGTTTAACCTTGGTGATTGAAAAGTTTTTAGAAACAATAATCTGGGACAAGATTAACAGTCATTTGGACAAGTACAGATTAATTAAGGAAAAGCAGCATGGATTTGTTCAAGGCAACTCGTGTTTAACGCACTTGATTGAGTTTTTTGATGAGGTAACAGACGGGGTTGATGAGAGTAATGCAGCTGATGTGGTGTAAATGGACTTCCAAAAGGTGTTTGATAAAGTGACACATAATAGGCTTGCCAGCAAAGTTAAAGCCCATGAAATAAAAAGGGACGGTGGCAGCATGGATACGAAGTTGGCTGAGTAACAGGGAACAGTAGTGGTGAACGGTTGTTTTTCGGACTGGTGGAAGGTGGGGTTGTTAGTCTGTTAATTGTGTATCAATTGTTTGATTATATGCAGGTGGAGGGTGTTAATTGGGGTCTTACTCAAGCACTTATAAGCAGACACTTCCTGAGACTGGTGAAGAGTTTGAGTGAGGAGCAACATGTCTGGAATCCTTTTACTCTGTACAATAAATGTGAAATTGAGTAAAGATAGGCTCCAGCATCCTTCCATAACAAGCTTTCTGGAGTTTAACAGGGGTTACTCAGGGGTTGGTATTAGGGACACTGCTTGATATATATTAATGACCTTGACTTGGGTGGAAAGGGCATCTGCAGATGACACAAAAATTGGAAGTACTGTGAGGAGGACAGTGATAGACAGGCTGGTGGAATGGGCAGACATGTGGCATCTGAAACTTAATGCAGAGAAGTGTGAAGTGACACATTTTGGTAGGAAGAATGAGGACAGGCAAGAGAAAATAAAGGGTGTAATTTTAAAAGGGGTGCAGGAATAGAGGAACCTGGGGGTATGTGTACGAAGTGTTGAAGGTGGGAGGGAAGGTTGAGAAAGTGGTCAAAAAAGCATCAGGAATCCCAGGCTTTATAAACAGAGGCATAGAGTACAAAAGAAAGTAAGTTATAATGAACCTTTATAAAATACTGGTTTGGCCTCAAATGGAGTATTATGCCCAATTCGGGGAACCGCACTTTAGGAAAGCTTTAGAGAGGGTGCAGAAAAGGCTTACGAGAATGGTTCCAAGGATGAGAGATTTCAGTCACGTGGATAGATTAGAGAAGCTGGGGTTGTACTCCTAAGAGAAGGTTGAGAGGAGATTTGATAGAGGTGTTCAAAATCATGATTAGTCTGGACAAAGTACTTAGAGAAAAAGGGTAGAGAACCAGAGGACACCAATTTAAGGTGATTGGCAAAAAAAGCAACAGCAAACAGCAAGTGGTTAGGATCTGGAATGCACTGCCTGAGTGTGGTGGAGGCAGATTCAATTGTGGCTTTCAAAAGGGAATGGAATAAGCATCTGAAGGGGAAAAAGCTTGCAGGGCTATGGGGAAAGAGCATGGGAGTGGGACTAGTTCAGTTGCTCTTGCAGAGAGTTGGCAGAGACACGATGGGCCAAATGGCCTCTTGCGCTGTAACCATTCTATGATTCTATGTTCATATTTGTTCTACAGTTTTAAAATCTTCAACAATTTTATTTTTCTGTCATCTTGTGGGGAAGTGGAGAGTGTTATCAAGGGGAAAAGACAAAAAAATCAGGCAAGATCACAATGAGGTCCCTTCAAGAAAATTAGCTGCCAAATATAAAACAATTGCATGAGCTGCTTACGTTGGTGCAATATTATTTAAAAGCTTGGGTTTTTTTTCTTACACCTTAGAGCATGCCTCAGTTAATGGCAGATAGCTATCATGATTATTGAAGGCAGGCATTGAACAACAAATTTTTCTGCTGATTTTATGGAACTTAGAAAAATTTTACAGCAGTAGGTTAATATTTTCCAAATTTACTCCTGAATTCACAATACTTCAATCTTTCTCACTTACATAGAGGCCACCAGGGAGTGTAGTTTGCAACACAACACACCCAAGTTCTGCTTCTCTGAAGTTAACCTGGGTGACAGATCCAATCATTCACACTATAAGTCATTGAAATCATGTTCCCAAAATAAAACAAAATTTACAGATGATCCAAAAAATGTTGGCACGATGGCAATGGAGAGGTTTTTTTGGAAGTCTCTAGAGTTAGGATTAGTGGCTTGGTTGATCGCGTTTCTTTAGTGGTACATGATAGCACTGCAAGTTAGCTGGTGCTCTACAGATCCAGGCAGTTGCTGTAAACTAAATGTGTGTATGTATGCCAGTTTCTTTCTCCGCTTTATTATTTTCACATGATTCCACTATTTTATGTGAGCTCTGCTCACAAGAATTATCTAAAGGAGTATTAAAGTGGTTTGGAACTCAATAGGGAGAAAACAAAACATGCAGAGAAACAAGAAAGTGCCATTTACAAATTGAAAAATCTATTCTGCACAGTCCAACTAAGTTTTTTTGCGATTAGAAACTACTGGTCTGACAACTTACGTCTCGAGAATCTGAAACAACCTCCATCTTCACAGTCTGTCAATCCCATTCCGGTTTTAAAATCACTGATCGACAACTTGCTTTCTCCTGTGCCTGTTCGGTTTGCAGCTCTCCCTCACAAATAGCGGGATAAAACCAGTATTGCTCGGTTTTATTTGGTCTGCAAAACTAAGGCAACAGAAGCTAGACTGTAACACACAGTGACTGCAGAGCATTCCGCAGATCTGTGATTGACAGGAAATGCAATGACCACAAACCTTTTAGATCTCATATCAAAAAAAAGCTCACAGCCTAAAATACACAGCAATGTAAAATCAGCAATGATTTGGAACTCAAATTTGATCACGACTCTGAGTTAGATCAAATAAAAATAGAGCAATTTCAACAATTGCCATTAAAAATCTAATTTACCAAAACAGAAAGCAAATCTTGGAAATTAACTGGCCCTATAAAGAATTAAAAGGGAAGTTTTAAATAAATACTTATGCTCAGGGAGTTGTTAGAATATGCCATTCTCTGTGACAAAACCACTGTTGAAGCAGAATCCAAATTTGCTTTCAAATTGAAATTGGAAAATAGGAATATTAAAAGGATAATCAGGGGTGGGGGGTGGGGAAGAGGTCAGAGAGTAGGATTAGACTAGGTGTCTCATGAAGAAAATCAAGCTCAGGTCAAATGGCCCATTTCTATGCTGTATACATCAAGAAATATCAGGGGCTTGAAAGGAAAGTACGGCAATAATCATGGGTGAAATTTTAAAAAGAAATACTCAGCAGGTCCGGCAGCATCTGTGGAGAGAGAAGCAGAGTTAACGTTTCAGGTCAGTGACCCTTCTTCAGAACTAGCAAATATTAGAAATGTAAAAGGTTATAAGCAAGTGAAGCGGGGGGTGGGGCAAGAGATAACAAAAGGAGAAGGTGTAAATAGGACATGGTCACAGAATAGCTGACCAGAAGGTCATGGAGCAAAGGCAAACAATATGTTAATGGTCTGTTGAAAGACAAAGCATTAGTACAGATAGGGCGGCACAGTGGCGCAGTGGTTAGCACCGCAGCCTCACAGCTCCAGCGACCCGGGTTCAATTCTGGGTACTGCCTGTGCAGAGTTTGCAAGTTCTCCCTGTGACCATGTGGGTTTCCGGTTTCCTCCCACAGCCAAAGACTTGCAGGTTGATAGGTAAATTGGCCATTATAAATTGCCCCTAGTGTAGGTAGGTGGTAAGAGAATGGTGGGGATAATGTAGGATTAGTATAAATGGGTGGTTGTTGGTTTGCACAGACTCGATGGGCCGAAGGGCCTGTTTCAGTGCTGTATCTCTAAATAAATAAATAAATAGGGTGTTAATGGACTGAAAATTGAACAGCCGCAAGTACAAACATGAAAAAAGTGGCTAAGCAAACTGAACAAACTAAGATGAAATAAAATAAAACAAACATTTTTTTTTTTAAATATTTAAAAAAAAGGAAAAAGAAAAAAAATAACTAAAGTAAAATGGGGGGTCTCGTCATGCTCTGAAATTATTGAACTCAATGTTCAGTCCGGCAGGCTGTAGTGTGCCTAATCGGTAAATGAGATGCTGTTCCTCGAGCTTGCGTTGATGTTCACTGGAACACTGCAGCAATCCCAGGACAGAGATGTGAGCAGGAGTGTTGAAATGGCAAGCAACCGGAAGCTTAGGGTTGCGGATTGAGCGGAGGTGTTCCGCAAAGTGGTCACCCAGTCTGCGTTTGGTCTCCCCAATGTAGAGACCACATTGTGAGCAGCGAATACAGTATACTACATTGAAAGAAGTACAAGTAAATCGCTGCTTCACCTGAAAGGAGTGTTTGGGGCCTGGGATAGTGAGGAGAGAGGAGGTAAATGGGCAGGTATCACACCTCCTGCGATTGCAGTGGAAAGAGTATGCAGTTACTTCTGATGTACAAAAAGTAAGGTATAACAGTCTGGTACCATAGGCACTATTCTAATAAACCAAAGATTGAGGATTCAAAACTGCATCAATCTGTGAAATTGGGTTCAAAAGAATCATGTAATTTCTGGGATGGCACTTGGGTCAGGGGAAGGGAGAACCACTGGTTCACTAATGTCCTTCAGGATTTACCCCTGCCCAATTTGACCAACATGTTACTCTAGTTCACATTATGTGATTGACCATCAATGTCCCCTAATGTGGCCTGGAAAGTCATTCAGACAATCACTTCAACAAGGCGGCTTCCCCAACCTTCTTCAGGGAAATTAGGGGTGGGCATTAAAATGTGCCACTGCCAGTGTTGCCTGCAACACAAGAAAAGAAAACACGAAAACAGCCATCTGTAACCCTAATGCACAAGTCATAACACAGGTTTTTGTCTTTATAACCTATAATCCTGAGAGGTAAAAGTTATGGGTGTGAAGTATTTCTTTCTTTTGGGCCTCCTTATCTCGAGAGACAATGGATACGCGCCTGGAGGTGGTCAGTGGTTTGTGAAGCAGCGCCTGGAGTGGCTATAAAGGCCAATTCTGGAGTGACAGGCTCTTCCACAGGTGCTGCAGAGAAATTTGTTTGTTGGGGCTGTTGCACAGTTGGCTCTCCCCTTGCGCCTCTGTCTTTTTTCCTGCCAACTACTAAGTCTCTTCGACTCGCCACAATTTAGCCCTGTCTTTATGGCTGCCCGCCAGCTCTGGCGAATGCTGGCAACTGACTCCCACGACTTGTGATCAATGTCACACGATTTCATGTCGCGTTTGCAGACGTCTTTATAACGGAGACATGGACGGCCGGTGGGTCTGATACCAGTGGCGAGCTCGCTGTACAATGTGTCTTTGGGGATCCTGCCATCTTCCATGCGGCTCACATGGCCAAGCCATCTCAAGCGCCGCTGACTCAGTAGTGTGTATAAGCTGGGGGTGTTGGCCGCTTCAAGGACTTCTGTGTTGGAGATATAGTCCTGCCACCTGATGCCAAGTATTCTCCGAAGGCAGCGAAGATGGAATGAATTGAGACGTCGCTCTTGGCTGGCATACGTTGTCCAGGTCTCGCTGCCGTAGAGCAAGGTACTGAGGACACAGGCCTGATACACTCGGACTTTTGTGTTCCGTGTCAGTGCGCCATTTTCCCACACTCTCTTGGCCAGTCTGGACATAGCAGTGGAAGCCTTACCCATGCGCTTGTTGATTTCTGCATCTAGAGACAGGTTACTGGTGATAGTTGAGCCTAGGTAGGTGAACTCTTGAACCACTTCCAGAGCGTGGTCGCCAATATTGATGGATGGAGCATTTCTGACATCCTGCCCCATGATGTTCGTTTTCTTGAGGCTGATGGTTAGGCCAAATTCATTGCAGGCAGACGCAAACCTGTCGATGAGACTCTGCAGGCATTCTTCAGTGTGAGATGTTAAAGCAGCATCGTCAGCAAAGAGGAGTTCTCTGATGAGGACTTTCCGTACTTTGGACTTCGCTCTTGGGTGTGAAGTATACACTGGACTTTACAGCGGTTTTGGAAAAAAAATTTAAATTATGGCTGCAGAATTAGGTTTAAAACAATATATAAACTCCTGCCCAAAGATCCTGGGAAAAATGTTAAGAATGCTCTTTCCCAAGAATGCTCTTTCCCAGTAGGAATCTAATAAAATACAGATTCAAAATAATGAATATGGAATTCTGTTAGAGGTTGGGATAACTTGCATGTCAAATTCAGCAGTGGACTGCTTATTTCTCTTTCATTGATTCTGTCACATAATAAGAACAGAAGCCAAACTGAGATCCTGTACTTTGACAAATTAAATACAATTGACAGATCAGGCTATGATAACCTGTAGGGCATATTTTATTTTTGCATGACAGGTTATTTTGTGTGAAAGTATCTTAAATGTACAGCCTTTATGGGGTTTTATTAAAATATAAAAAGGAAGAATTAGATCAGTGAGGTCCAAACTACAGCTATGGGCTTGGGCCATGGCAACCCAAGACACTGAGGCCTGACAATCCAAGTCTTGAAGTTCTATTTGGGCTTTTATTCCGTATTATCCTGTTTAAATTCTGTGGGCTCAGGGTTTGGATAAAGCTGTTTATAACAGTGTTTCCCTTATTGGGGAATAAATCTTAGAATCAGAAGACAAAGTCCTGTCAGCATCAGCAATTTGTGATTATACATCAATTAGCGGGAACGCAGATTTAATTTTACATGTGATCTGTGAACCCTGTGACATGCATGTGTTTGTCCAAGGGATGGGGTGGGAGGGAAGGCTTGGACAATCTTGCCATAGATACAGCATTTTTATTTTGAATTAACTAGACAGATATGATTTCTTATGTAATGATACACTGCATTCTTTTCTGGAGAGCTCACTGGATAAATATTTGGTAATTGGTTGAACATTTTTGTGGTTATTTTTTCTTTCTCTGGAAGAAACTGTTCCAATTTGCAAAAACAGTGCAACAGCAGAAAATATTAGACGCCAGAATACAAGAAAATATGGGCACACTTCCACATGAAGTTTTTTTTTTTAACTTTAAGGGAGTTCTGGGATACAACACAACCTTTTTCTTCTGATTACAAGGCGCAGTCACACACTATGGTCTGCTCAATTTTACATAGATTTATAGGATTTAGATAGTATTCCCTTGAGGATGGATATTTACATTCTCCCCTTTCAAAGTCAC
Organism: Heterodontus francisci; assembly: GCF_036365525.1. Lineage (NCBI taxonomy): Eukaryota > Metazoa > Chordata > Chondrichthyes > Heterodontiformes > Heterodontidae > Heterodontus > Heterodontus francisci. Next base: position 46,166,952 of record NC_090372.1, read on the forward strand.
AAGGTACTCTATGCAGGTTTTCAGTCGCAAGGGTATCTGTTTACAGGATTAGAAAATTGGCAGCAAGAGATTGACAAATGCATACATCTACATATTTTTTCAGTTTACAAATTGCTTGGGGTAAAGTTCCTTTTTTAAAAAAACGACATTATATGTTGGTATTGAAATTCTGCTTCAAGATTCTGGCTATTGAGGCTGTAGCTAACCTGGACTGAATCTGCCTCTGAAGTTAATCAACTCTACAAAAACAACATTAAAATTAGCACCCTGGATACAGTAAGGAATTAAACCAGGCCTCTCCTGCTGGTGTGCTGAGTGCACAATAAATATGCAGGCAATGCCAGATAAATTAGCCTTTCTGGAGCCCAAGCACACAATCCCATGGCATTTCCCTTGTAATTAAAATACTAACCAGCGTTCACAGTCTGCTGCTATCTATACCCGGCATTTGTCAGTCAGAGGTTCTGTATTGTAATGATCTATGGAGTGGTGACTGCCCCACACGCTGCAAATTTTTGTGCTTGCACAAAGTGGGCTCACTGTAGATCATTCTTTCAAATGGATCTAGAGTCTTACTTTTGTTCTCTGCCCCACTGTCAGCACATTGCCAGCCCATTTTTTTATTGACTCCCTTGCGTGCAAGGTCATGGGAGATTGGCAAGTTCAACTAAAATTTGAAATAACTCTTCTCCAATGTGTAACAACATAAAATTAAAGTATACACTAATGGAATCATTATCCACGCAATCAGCTTCTCAAACATACCAAACTGATGTGCTAGTTCCAAGAAAATAAACCCAGCCTGTAAGCTACAGGTGGTATTTAAACCAGGAATATCTTGGGAACCAAACATATTGCAGATGCAACTCCCACCTCCTGCTCCCTCATCCCTATTCCCACTAAATTGCTAGCCATCCAATTTCCCCTCCTGGTCCTCATAGAACCGTTAAGACTATCGGCTGATTTCTCCTCAGGTGCTGTCCCCCTCGCCTTTAAATCTGCAGTCATCATCCCCTCCTCGAAGAAAAACACTTGACCCACCCCCTTCCTTGCAAACTACTGCCCCACCTCCAACCTCCCTTTCCACTCCAAAGTCCTTGAACGTGTTGTCACCTCCATGTTTGAATCCCTCCAATCAGGTTTCCACCTCTGTCACAGTACCAAAACAGCTCATATCAAAGTCACAAATGGCATCCTATGTGACTATGACAAAGGTAAACTAACCCTTCTCTTCCTTCTTGACCTATCTGCAGCCTTCGACACATCCTCCACCAACGCCTCTCCACTCTCGTTCAGCTGGGTGGGACTGCTCTCAACTGGTTACATGCTTATTTATCTAATCATTGCCACTGTATGACTTACAATGGCTTCTCTTTCTGCTCCTGTACCATTCTGGCTGGTGTCCCCCAAAGAACTATCCTTGGCTCCTTCCTATTTCTCATCTACATGCTGCTCCTCAGCGACATCATACGAAAGCAAAACATTAGTTTTCACAAGTACACTGACGACACTCAGCTCTACCTCACCACCACCTCTCTCAACTCCACCACTGCTGCTAAATTATCAGACAGTTTCGCCAATGTCCAGTATTGGATGAGCAGAAATTTCCTCCAATTAAATGTTGGGAACACTGAAGCCCTTATTTTCAGTCCCTGCTCCAAACTCCATCCCTCACCCGAGCAACAGTCTGAGACTAAACGAGTCTGTTCGCAATCTTGGTGTAATTTTTGACCCCATGATGAGCTTCCGACCTCATTTGCACCATCACTGTGACCACCTATTTCCACCTCTGTAACATGCCCGACTTTGCCCCTCTCAGCTTACCTGCCGCTGAAAGTCTCATTCATGCCGTTATTTCTAGACTTGACCACTCCAATGCACTCTTGGATGGTCTCCCACATTCTACCGTCCGTAAACTTGAGGTCATTTGAAACCTTGCTGCCCATGTCTTAATTCGCACCAGGTCATGTTCACCTATCACCCCTGTGTTCACTAACCTACCCTGTTCCTCGAAAAGTAATGTCTTGATTTTAAACTTTTCATCCTTGTTTTCAAATCCCTCCATTGCCTCACTCCTCCCTATTTCTGTAATCTCCTCCAGCCCCACACTCCTCCGAGATTTCGGCACTCATCTAATTCTGGTCTTTTGGGCATCCCTGATTTTAATTGCTTCACCATTGGTGATCCCACCTTCAGTTGGCTAGGCTCCAAGTTCAGGAATTCCCTCCTACACCTCTCAGCCGCTCTACCTCACTTTTCTCCTTTGACATTCTTTAAAACATACCACTTTGACCAAGCTTTTGCTCATCTGACCTAATACCTCCTTATGTGGCTCCATGTCATATTTTACTTTATGATGCTCCTGTGACGTGCCTTGGGACATTTTATTACATTAAAGGCACTACAGAAATATAAGATGTTGTTGAATGAGACAAAGAGGCATCTGTGGACATCTTTTCTAATACCTAACATCTTTGCACACAATCCCTTACATAACATGCCCCATATCGTCATACCTGCACCTAATTTCAGTTTCTAACTCAGTTCTCTCAAACCATAGATCATTCCCAGCATAAGGAACTTGCTCCCATGTAACAGGCAATGCCATTCTGAATCTGCCAACATTGGGTGTTTAGCAGAGTTAGATACTTCACTCAAGTTAATTATTGCCAGAGTTCCTGCTGCTTATTATCAAGTGACCCTCTCTGAATGTACAAATGCATGGACAGAGTGAGCACAGCTCTGATATCATTCATGGCACAATGCAATGCCATACTTTCTCTCTCCATTCAGCCAGGAAATATGACCACTTGGGTAAGGTACAGCAGGGCCACTGGAATCCAGGAAACCTAAGACAGCTCAACATCTTCTCAAGGCGACTAGGGATGGGAACTAAATATGGCATTACCCGTGTCTCCACAGCCCAAAAACAAATATTTTTTTAAAAACGCAATCAGTGCCTTCAGGGAAAAAAAAGAAAATGTGGAGGGGGCAAAATTAGTTTGTGAAGTTTTCTTATGGAGGGTGGTAAGCAAAATATTTTCTTTACCTATTCCTATTGTTGTCTTCCCTTTGACACCCACTTTGGCAGCTTTCTTCTAAACCTTTGCCAATACCAGTGAAGCCTAACACATATGTGTGTGACCTGACTATGTCACTCACTCTCAGCATCTTCCCTCTCCATGGCAAAAATACTTGCATTTTACTCCTTATATCTTTACAGCAACACAGCTTGAGATGTGGAGTACAGTGGGACCATGGATACAAATTAATGCCCAAAGACTCTTGAGCACCACATCATAAATACTCCCTACTACAAGTTCAACAGCATTATTCTTGTTCATATAGTTTAAGCATATGTTATAACCCTATGTGACCCTAAGACTGCAAACAAGGCCATGGGAGTTACATAAAAACCACTTGCAATGAAAGTGCATGAGAGAACAGCACTGATTTGGCAAGAGAGTAATAAACTACAAGCTACAGCTGAGTGTACTACAGCAAGGAGTAACTTGGTTGCATAGTAAAATGTGCCAGCAAAAGATGTTATTGATTTTTCCATTACTGTTCTTTGCCAAACCCAGTGGTGTAAATTCTAGCCTGTGTGCGAGGTTACATTAATCTACTTGCAGAGTCAAAGATCTACAAAAACCAAGTTGATAAATCAACGGGCACAGCTATTATCTGGGGAACAGTGGAATATCTCATTTTCAAAACAACAAACATCAAGATGTTCCCAATCAGTAACTATTCAGCTATCTAAAAGCATCAGCAACTTGCTGAATTAGGGATAAGACTATACTGTTAGTGATATTGCGAAGGCAATGGAGATTTTGGTAGGCTTCTGACAAAAAAAAAAGAGTAATCCCAAGCCATATCTACAGCCATGTGTTCCACCACCTGTGGAGCTGAGCCACATCTCCACTCCCCATGGAGCTCAGCCAGGTCTCCCGTACCCACGATGCCGAGGTACATCTCCACTATCCATGGAGTTCAGCCAGGATTCCAGTACTTGAGTTCTGTACCACGCACAGTTTTAGTGAGACCAAGCCATATCTACAGTTGCTGGGAAGCCAAGTCTCAGATTCCCATTTCAGGAGTTGTCTCACTAAGAAAACAATTTCCAAGAATTTATAATACACTACTGTCATTTAAAATTGGTTTGTTTTGCTTTTGAGTGTTTTACAATATATAGCTTAGAAGCTTTTTCCCAGGGTGGAAGAGTCAGTTACTAGGGGACATAGGTTTACGGTGAGAGGGGCAAAGTTTAGAGGAGATGTGCGAGGCAAGTTCTTTACACAGAGGGTGGTGAGTGCCTGGAACTTGTTGCTGGGAGAGGTGGTGGAAGCAGGTACCATAGAGACGTTTAAGAGGCATCTTGACAAATACATGAATAGGATGGGAATAGAGGGATACAGACCCCGGAAGTGCAGAAGGTTTTAGTTTAGGCAGGCATCAAGATCGGCGCAGGCTTGGAGGGCCGAATGGCCTGTTCCTGTGCTGTTCTTTGTTCTTTTGTTCTTTGTACTTACATCTGTAAATTTTTAACCAAGGGAAACTTCAAGATGGCTGCTCAAACCAACTTCACAACATTATATGGTTGATTTGCTGCCTTTTTTGTAGCCTCTCTTGACTGATTAACCACAATTGGTTGTTGGGTATTTCTTCAGTAGCTGATTTCAATTTTTATATTCCCTAAATTCTCATTTTGATTTGTTGCTTTTTGGCTTAGATGCAATTAACAAACTGTGGTCCCAGAGGGTAACAGGCAAGAAGTACTCACAAATGTGCCAATTTTATAATACAAGGTGGATGTGTAGACATGTATGGTTAGATTTATTTGCTGATGAAGTAGCTAGTGCTTCACCAATTAATATTTGCCAGCAGTTCCCATCTAATTAGCAATTAAAATCCTGTTTTAACTAAGTCATAATATTCTCAATTTTACTTTAGCAATGGTTAATACTAAGCCATACAGATCAAGAAGGTACCATGGCAAATTAGTTAATCTCAACCAGTATGGCAATGGTAATTCTAAAATTAGATTCTGTGGGGGTAGTTTCTACTTTGTGCAAAAGGGTAAAACGGGTGTTAGCTAACTGGCAGACTGTTTTACACCTCTCCCGATTTTCATTTCCATTGAAGACAATTGTACAAAGTCAAAATTATTAGGTGCGTGCACACAGGCAGAGGTGGGAAGAGGAAAGGATTGTTACTGATTATCCAATGGAAATCTGCTGCGAGCCGGCAAATTATGTCAGATTCTAGTGTGATAGATATCCTAACCCAAGAAAATTGCATAGCCTGCTGAAAAACTCATTCGGGGCCTGTGAAGAACTTCGGTGGAGTAACGGACTGTTGCTGCCAATAGATTTATACTCAGGCAAGAGCCATGCTTTAAGGGAGCTGCAGCAACCACTGGAAAAGCTTACACACTCAATGTTTGCCTCCTACACCTGTCAAAGTTAGAGCCAGCATTTAGAACAAAATCTACTCTATCTTGGATTGTTTTCAGAAATCCAACATTATTGTTACTAACTTGCTTTCTGAAATCCACGGTCGTTATTAACTCGAACACAATACTATTAGCCATCTCAACTACACTAAACCCATTTAGGCAGGATTCGCTTCATCCCACTGGACTCCACAATGACTGTCCTGACTTCAGATCCCCACACTATGAAGCACAGACATAAATGTTCTTTTATATACCCATGCATCCTGTAGCAGCATCACATAAAAAAGTCCATGCAAAGAACACACTGATGTTTTATGTTAAAACAATTACAGAACTAGCATCGACAGGAAAACAAAGGCAATTCTGTCACCGTTGTGTAGTTGATTCTATGGCAATGCGGGTACATCGCTGGAGAAGTCTTTGGCTTTAAAAGTGAATTATGCCTTGCTTCTGAAAATTTGTTGGAATGCAGAATCCTGTTAAACATTTTGAAACATGTGCTGCTATAGTCTAAAGAAATCCCATGTGCAATTTTCAACCCAGAGTGCTGTCTTGCTTTGAATTACTATAACAACTTTTGGGAAGGGTGGCATCACATGTTCTATAGCACCACTAAAATAAAATGTCCAAGGGAACTTTATCTCAAAAATTAAATGTGTACTGGTTTTACTTTTTTGCTAAAATTCTTTGTAAAGTTCAGTTACAGAAAAAAAAATTCAGAGTACACTGCACAAGAAAGAGTAATGGTGAAATCAATGGAGGAATGGGTGGAAATGAGATACCATTTAGATCAGTTGGAAACTCATCTCTTTTTTTCCTTCCACCCTCCCCTCAAACCAATCGCAGCCAATAGGCCTAACATATATTCCTTCTCGAGATGGAAATCAGGCATTTTCAAAGAGACTGGAAATTGGGACTGAACCCATTTCTGTTGGGATTCTGATCTCCCTTGGTTCCATGCTATGACAACCACACTGCATTTCTTCCATCCATCATACGCCACATCCCCCCATGTCACGATTCACTTTTGGGTTTGTGTCTGGCCGAACCCCAGGTTCCCCCAGAAATCCCACTAGATATACCTCTGCTATGATGAATACGTCTGCATGAAGCTGGCGTGCCCATCATACATGACTTCAGGTAGGTCCCACAGAGCATCATGTAAATAGAAATCCAATTCCAAGAGATTGACTGGGTTTTAAATTTGGGGGGGGAGAAAAGAGAGGCGGTGGGCTACATGAGAGAGCAAAGATGATTCCAGACCTCACCAATAAAGCAGCTTGGCTCTGCACCAACAACTCGCCCAATCCACAGGGTCAGCCCCCAATAATGCCTATATTGCCACAGAGGCCTATGCTTAATGAGTAAATGGTTCCATCCTCTGGATCTTTGCGAAGACAGATTAGCGGGCAGATGTTCTACCTCACTACACTGAGAAGAGTTTCTAGGCTTATTTTTTTAAATTTTAAAAAGCATGATGGACATGATTTTATTAAAAAGATACAATTCAGTACAAATAACTACCAGGTTAACTTTTCTTCGAAAGATTTTAGTTCACAAGGTTGGCTCAATTCCTTTATTTTCTGAAAGCTGCAGTATACTTTCCTTGAACACCTGATAAAGGGGCCTATGCGACAATGGAAACAAGCAGAGTCTTCCAACACTATCTCAATGGCGAGTCCCAATGCTTTGCTGTTACAGGTGATTCCTCATCAAGGCTAGGAAGCACATTCATAATTTGATTCTTAAATACAGGGAACTGGTTAGAAACAGGCTTGCAAAATTAATAGAATATTGATAACTAGAAAAAGAGGAACATCTTTCAAGGTTCCCCAACTCAAGTTCTACTAACTTAATGAAAATGTTGTAGTATTAGCAACAGTGCAACACAAAAACAAGGAGAACATCCAAATTTACTCTTATGTTTACAAGTGGCATCATGAATTCTGCTCAGTCGGGCTTTGCAGAGTGAAAATTTGCCAATGTGTTTTTAATTAGACTGGAGCATTGGTCCAGAAGTCTCCAACTGTAACTAGATAGGCAAATCTTGCTGGGAACATACAGGTAGGCTGTGGAGATTTTTATCTTCAGACTAAAAGATACATGGGACCACTAAACTATTTATAACAGTTAAGCAACTGGCTTGAAAGATCATCGTTTCGCTGTTTATACGTGAGTGAAAAGTTTGGCAGAGATTACAGAATTAGGGCCAACAGATCTAGTCCTGGACAACTCTCGCATTTTGAAAGATACATGCTGAATAAATATACAGTAAACTAATATTTATCCACTTGACTGCCTGTCCAAACATTCATATCTCTCAAAATTTAACTCTTTGAAGTTACTTAAGGTTATCCAAACAAGTTGAGTATTCTCAGGAGTTGTGCAAACTACTGTGCACTGTTTAGAATTGTACAAAGGTATCCAATCTTTTGTTTTCATGTCGTATAAAGGTTTGTAACTTGCAGCCTCAGGAGCCACATATGAGGCATAAATCCAGTTCTTGTTATCTGCAGATATAGAGTTGCTGACACTTACACATCTTGGGCTCTGATTCAGGATTTATCCACCAATGACACAACAGCACCTTTCCAATCCTTCAAACAGGACAAACCAAGAAAATTTTAAAAATGTAATCGTAAACAGGATGGAGCTGACTGAGCTGCAAGGGCTGGATTGTCAGGGCCTCAAGCCACATGTAGCTTGGATTCCCATTTGTGCAATATTTGAGTGTTTTTTTTTGCTTCTGTCTACGTCAATACTTGAAAAAAGTACATGGCAAATACTCCTCTCCTGGTCATTACATCTTGACATTGTGTGGCAAACACCTTTAAATCCTAATAACTATTACACCATGAAATTTTACTCAAATAGAAAAAGAGAAAAAGAGAAAATCTGTCAATATGCTTGGCTACAACAACAATAGGGGATAAATGGCAAAGTTCTTTTTGATGCTGAATCTAAAGTACTTGCACTTGATATTCTAATTTTTTCCCCTTCTCTTGCTATATTATATTTTCCTTAAAAATGCCCAGTAGTTCACCAAACATACATACTGCCTGGACTTACATATTCTGGGTCCAGGTTTAATGTTGGATCCAGCTGACAGTAGGAGCATGGCCCTTTAATTGGCCTCAGTGTGCCTGGACTGGGAAGGGTGGAAAGAAAATTCAACCAGGATTCCCACTGCTAATCTATATAGCATTTTTTTTTTTACTGTAAGTGCATGTGTGAATGCTGGACGAGAACATGATTGGGCTGAGTCACAATGCTCTCAAGTGACCAACTAACATTGACCACTGAAACTGCTATTTAGGTAAGTTACCAAAGACCGGCCAACATCCATGGAATTATATATCAGCACTTCAGGGAGCAGAAAATAGAGGACGAAAAATTGAAATTTGTAATTCAACAATAATGGATTTACTGCATATAAAGAACCTGCCTTTATATTGCACCTTCAGACATTAATTTATTTCTGTTAATTTGAAGTGCAGTCACATTTGTTATGTAGGCGAATGAGGCAGCAAGATCTCACAAACAGCAAATTAAATAAATGACTTTTTTTAAATTGGTGTTGGTTGTGGGAAAATTGCTAGTCAGAAGGCATCCTGCATTTCTTTGGAAAGTGCCTTAGGAACTATTACATTACCCAAGCAAGCAGACTGGGCCTCAGTAATATCTCATCGGCACCACCTTCAGTACAACGCTGGAGTATCAGCCTAGCTCATGTGCTCAAGTCCTTGTGGGCGGCTCTAACTGACAATCTTCTCACCCAGAGACAAGCAAGTTACCAAGTGAGCCAAGATGATGTGACTGTGCTTTGGCTCATAATCACATCAGTCATTATATCCCATGCTGCTGATAGGAAAGGAAAGAATGCACAACTGTAGTCTGCTTGGCCTAGCTATCTACAAAATGGGGTCATTGGCAAACTACCCAGTTGAATTATATGCCATATTTTACTTGGCAGTTAGTTATTGGGAGAAATTTTATGCTTGAAGACTGACTGACCGTGTGAAGTCTCATCCAAAAAAACCGACGAAACAACTCTCCTTAAACAAGTATGCTCCAAATGTTAGGGACATAACCAAAAATTCTTTGATTCATGTGTCTTGGTCTTTGAAGGCTGCAGTCTCAAGTCTGAATTTCTTTCTCAACTAAACAAATGTACCCATTTTTGTTAATAATTTGTATTCACTCCAGAACTGGGCAAGGTGTAGGCAGTGGGGTGAGGGAATGAGAGGGACTTTCCCAAATGGGAAAGTATCCGTGCTCTTTTGGCTGTCATTCAACGTAAGGTTGCCTGTCGGTCTGATGAATTGCAGAAGTCTTGCAAGTAAGACACACTTCACTGATGGGTGACATCATCATGTCTTACATTCTTTGCCTGTCTCCCCTTATCACTGAACACTGCAGTCAGAAGTTCTGACCTCACTATGCCAACGCCACTATTGTTCCATCTGCTTCACAGATGCATTAGCAGGGACCAGGTTGTTCTCATGAAATTTCTTACCACCTGCCCCCAGCAACACCCTTTTTACATGCATGCCAAGTTAGAAAACTAACAAAAGCTGAAGAATTTCAAGAACAGCCCTAAAAATAAAAGTCTGACCTGTAGTTTGACAAAGTGCAGTGAGGTACTGGTTTGTCATAATGTAAGCTGTGGACATACCAAATGGTCATTTGGTTAGTTGGAGATTGTGGTAACCAGTGCAGGGATTTTCCCTCATTTCTTGTAGAGAAATCATAGGGTGTAGTGGATATGTACCAATACACTTTGCTGCTAAATCTGACCGCGACATATAGCAACATTAAAACAATGAGACAGAGGAACACCTCTCTTCCCCGCACCCTAGTTCACAGAGAGATCTTCTCTTTCAGTTAACGTGGCACTCTCTGCTCTCCTCAGTGCACTCTAACAATCTTTCCCCTCACACCTACCTGTCCCCTAGTTCATGCCATAACTCTATCCTCTCAGTGCACGTTTACGTCCTCTTCCTCAATCACTTTCCACCAGTTCATACTGGCACCTTCCTCCTCTTTTCCTTCTCCTCCCAATTCCCATCAACACTATCCTCCACCTCCCCCAAAGTTCATACTGGCACTGTTCCCTGCCATTCTCTCCCCACAGAAGGTTGATGTAGGTTGACTTCCTCACTGATTTCCCCCCTCCCTACTTAATTCATACATACATTTCTCTGGGGAAATACTGTAATAAAGAGCTCTTACTGCTGCTTCTGGCTTCTACTTGATTGTGCTCTGGAGGGAGAGAGCTGTGCTGTTGGCAGGAATTCCTGATCTCTCAAAACTATCTTGAGAATTCCCACCCACAGCATTCCACGGAGCAGCAGTAGAATTTGCAAGCAGCACTGATTTTCATCTGCAAATACAAACAAGGGGACAATAGCCTTAGCCTCAAAATGCTGATTGTCTCTATTATTAGTTAGCATGTAATGCTTTCAGATTTGCGTATCCGACTAACAAGGATCAAGAACTACTTGGGAAATTTTAGGTCTAAAGCTATGGTTATGTTTTGGGCCTTTTTTTCAAAGAAAGAAAAGGATTTTGGAAAAGAATTATTACATTAAATGTGTTTGAAAGCATACTATTTTGTGCAAGTTAAAAAAAGGTGTCTGACACATTAGGTAGCTAGAATGCTCATGAGCAAGCTTTAATGTCGCTCCATCAATAAGAAGCAATCTGTCAGCTTGACTCGGCAATCAATGAACACCCCACATCTGTAATTTTAGAAGTCTGATCCTCTTTCTGATTATGAACATAGATGACACACAGATACAGACAGACAGTCAGCGAAGCTTTTTGGAACAGGTTATCTGAAGGCAGGCAGATCTTTGAAAACGAAAGCTGCGATGCAGAGTCCCAGAACAAGCTGTGTGTAGGCAGGGGAGTTTTTTTTTTAAAAAGTCAGATAAGCAACCCACTGATGTGGGGGAAGTGTGGCTTAATCTGTTTCTCGAGAAACTGAAAAAAACATGTCTGAAAGACATGAATATCTAGTCCACATCACTTGGGAATGCTATTGTTATGTCCTTGGGTTATGCTGCTTTTTTTATTTTTTATTTTTTAGAGATACAGCACTGAAACAGGCCCTTCAGACCACCGTGTCTGTGGCGACCAACAACCACCCATTTATACTAGCCCTACAGTAATCCCATATTCCCCATCACCTACCTACACTAGGGGCAATTTACAACGGCCAATTTACCTATCACCTGCAAGTCTTTGGCTGTGGGAGGAAACCGGAGCACCCGGCGAAAACCCACGCGGTCACAAGGAGCACTTGCAAACTCCGCACAGGCAGTACCCAGAATCGAACCCAGTTCCCTGGAGCGGTGAGGCTGCGGTGCTAACCACTGCGCCACTGTATAAGATATAATGCGAAGAACAAATCAACTCCCATAAAAATAAGGCACTTAGACTGAGACCACTGAATCGGAGAAAGTAACTATGGCTGACATTTCAGCAACAAGTTTCTGACATTTCTGAACTCCAATAAGTTTCACCTACTGAAATGACACACTTGAAAGATTCAGCAATCGCTAAAATATCTACATCCATGAAGCGGACATCCTGGCTTAAAAGGTCAAGTGGCCTATCATAAAGCCTGGCTCAGGTATAAAATTAAAACCCGACCCAGGCCTGACCCAACCACAGCCAACCCGAACCCGATCCGAGCCCTTTAATTTTTTTCCGCACCCGACCAGACCCGACACAAATCTCCTTCAATTGTTCCGGCAGCAGGCAATTCCTGTGACTTCCCGGAAGCAGTGTCCAGCCTGACCTGACCCGAGCCCGAATGCTGGAATCGAAATTTCTACCCGACCCGAACCCGACACATGTAGTCGGGTCTAGTCGGATCAGGTAGCCAGGCTTTAGCCTATCACATCTTGTTTACTGTGAAACTGCAACATTTTTTGTGATCTTACTGTGGAAGTAATTACGATATTTTTATGATATTTTGCAGGCCTCTAATTTTTCTGTGAAGGTCAATGTTATAAGTGTGGTCAATGCTTTTACAGATGCGAAAGATTTTATAAACATCTTTCAAAATGCAAAACTTAAAGACTGTTAGGTTACAGGATTGCTGAGAGAAATATGAAGCATTTTTATCTGTAATGGATTACATTACTGACTTTTTTCTTGCTGCCCATATTACACATAATGTTTAGATTCACATCAAGAAAATAGGGCGGGCTTTAGATACACATGTGCTCCAGATTTATGACTGATAAGATGTCAGGGGTACACAGAAATGTAAATTGTAGCAGTGTACCAGCTTGCCTGATTCACTGCATCAACAATAATCAGGTGGGACTGATTAATTTGTTTCCAGTTGGGGGTCAATTCAAACACATCTATGCTGTGGATCTTTTGGATATTATTTGTTCGATTGGCAGTTCTCTGAGAGGGAGAGAGATTTCTAATTTTCTTTATTCCTGTCTATACTCAAAAGAACTGCAGACTGGCATGCTCCAAATTGACAATCATTGAGGCTATCTGAGCTAGTGGAGATCTCTGCCTCCATGGTACAACAGCACTGAAACCACCACGCAAGATTGATCAGGTATCCTGCTGCAAGCCCAGTTTACATTCAGCGTTAGCACAGAAAAAATGACTGCTGTTTTTATATCCCAAGGAAGAACAGCAAAGTCTGTAATTAAGTCTATTGCTTGTTCTTGCTTATTTATCTGTTCATGGCTCAATAATTCAGGGTGGTAGTTTACAGCCTGAGCCACAGTCTGATAGACTGTTTATTCTTCTGCTTTCCGAAGTCAAGGAAACCACATGTAAATATGTCAATATGATGGAATACAGCAACAAAGGTTTTCTGTTCATTCCAATGGGCTATGATTACCTTTGAGTAATGGACAAGCAAGGGTTTGCTTATGGAAATAACCTGTTATGCTATACTTATCTGGGAGTAGAAAGCCAAAGATGCAACCAGTACTGAAAAAAAAAGAAATTATTTCACTCCAAGAATTTTCCTTTCCAATGAATCATAATAGACTAATTGCCACATTCCTCTCATTACTCCATCTCCCATCTACTCTACACACACAGCTGCAGTGCTGCTACCAGTTCATTTTCAGGGCTTAAAAACTTTTTTTTTAAAAAAGGCTGTGTTTGCTGACACCACAACCACTAGGTGGCACAGTACTAGCACAGGCACAAATGCAGCCTCTTCCACTGAAACGTCACTGTCTGTGACGTCTCAGGCAGCTGCCAGTAATAAAGATGGCGCTGCTTAATTTATCACAAAAAACAAATTCAACCCGAAAATCTCCTCAATATGGTTGCCATCATCGCCTCCATCCCACCCCAACAGTCCCCCGCTCCCTCCTGCCATTGCGCTTCTCTTTGTCACTCCCTCCTGCACCCGTCTTCTCGCTGCTGGTTCCCTGCTGCCTTCTTTTAGCCACTCACCTCCTGCCTCGCCACTCCCCCCACCTCCAGTCGCTCGCGCCCCGCTCCACCCACCCCCTCTCTGGCCGCTCGCCCCCAGCCGCTCGCTCCAGGCCGCACCGCATCCCTCCTCAGTCACTCACTCCCACATTCGATCAATTCTCTCCTCGCCTCGCTGCCCGAAGAAGCAAGACTGGCTGCGAGGGGTGACGTGTGAGCAAGTGGCTGAGAATAGGGAAGTGGCGCGGCCTAGAGCGAGTGGCTGGAGGGGAGGGGAAGCGGGGGGCGAGCAGCGGTGAACGACCTGCTGAGGAGAGGGAGTGTGTCGAGGGCAGGAAGCAGGGAGGCCTGGAGTGAGTGACCAAGGGGGCCGCGCTGCCAGTGGGACAGCGGCGTGGCGGCGAGCAAGTGGTCGAGCGGGGTGAAGTGGCGATTGAAGCAGAGATGGTGGGAGGGAGAGGGTACGGGTGAATGGAGACGGCTATTGAGGGGTAAGGACGTCATTGCATGCTGACATCATGTGTGCGCATTCATACTGGCAAGTTGGCAAACGATCGCATGCACTGATGACTTCCATGATCGCTCTGCGCATGCTCTGCATTGTCAGGAGTCATTTTGTTTTTAAAAACCATGAAACCTTCATGCTATGCAGATCACCACCAAGGTTGAAGATAGTAAATAAGACTGGATTGATCAGGAAACACAGATTAGGTGATGTCAAGTTTCTGTTGGAACACTGCTGAAAGCCCCTTTTACGTAAGCAACTTCAAGAAGCAGCACAGTCTTGCATGCCTAATATGCATACCACCAACTATACATATAAGGGGACATTATTAAATATGCAGGAAGTATCACTTTCTAGTAACTAACAGTTGTGTGATGATATTTTGAACTTGAGACATCAGGGTCAACATTGCCCAACGCCAAACAATTCTGATGCGAGTACATTTTAGAATGCTCACTCTCCTGTGTCAATATCTGAACTCTTGTCAGCTAACATCCAGACCAATGACTACTTGCTAATGGCAGATAATGCTGAAATATTTCTAGTTCTAGAGGTGAGGTGAGAGTGACTCCCCTTGACGGGCAGCATTTGACTAAGCATGGTAGCAAGGAGCCCTAATAAAATTAAGTCAAATGGAAATCAGGGCGAAGCTAGAGTCATCCCCAGCACAAAGGAAGATGGTTGTGGTGGTTGGAGGTCAATTATCTCAGCCTTAGAACATTACTGCAGGAGTTCCTCAGGACAGTGTACAAGGCCCGATCATTGTCAGCTGCTTCATCAATGAGCTTCCCTCCAACATAAGGTCAGAAGTGGGAATGTTCACTAATGATTGCATAGTGTTCAGTTCCATTTGCAACTCGTCTGATCATGCAGCAGTTCATGCCTGCATGTATCAAGGCCTGGCCAACATAAAGGCTTGGGCTGATGTGTGGCGTGAATGTTACTTGCCACTTAAGTGCCAGGCAATGATCACCTCCAACACGAGACAGTCTAACCAGCACCCCTCGACATTCAGTGGCATTACCACTGCTGAACCCCCATCAACATCCTGAGGGTCACCAGTGACCAGAAACCTATCTGGACCAGACACAAATACTGTCAGTACAAGAGCAGGTAAGAGGCTGGGTATTCTGTGGTAACAAACTCGCTTCTTAATCACAGCACAGAAGGAGGCCACTTGGCCCATCATGTCTGCACCAGCTCTCCAAAAGAGCAATTCACTTAGTGCCATTCCCCCACCACCTCCCCATAACCCTGCACATTTTTCCTTTTTATAAAACAGTCTAATTCCCTTTTGAATGCTTCGATTGAACCTGCCTCCACCACACACTCAGGCAGTGCATTCCAGACCTTAACCACTCGCTGCATGAAAAAGTTTTTCATGTCGCTTTTGCTTCTCTTACCAATTATTTTACATCTGTGCCCTCTCGTTCTCAATCCTTTCACGAGTGAGAACAGTTTCTCCCTATCTACTCCATCCAGACCCCTCACGACACCGAACACCCCCATTAAATCCCCTTTGACTCCCCAAAACCATCTACAAGGCACAAGTCAGGAGCATGATTGAATACTTTGCACTTGCTTGGATGAGTGCAGCTCCAACACCACTCAAAAGGCTTATCATCATCCAAGATAAAGCAGCCCGGTTGATTGCTGCTCCCTATACCACCAGGGCATTGTAGATGCAGTGTGTGCCATTTACAAGATGCACTGCAGCAACTTCAAGCATTGTGATGGGATTTATAAAGAAGGGAAATCCCAGCGTAACAGTACTAAACAATATAATTTACATCCGAAAGTAAAAAAGACTTGTATTTATACAGCACCTTTCACAACCTCAGGACAGCCAAAGGATTTTACAGCTAAGTAAGTACTTGTTGAAGTGTAGTCACTGTTGTAATTTAGGGGAAACAGCAAGATCCCACAGTGTGATAATGACCAGATATTCTGTTTTAGTGATGTTGATTGAGGTATAAATATTGGCCAAGACACCAGGGAAACTCCCCGCTCTTCAAAGTAGTGTCATGGGATCTTTTATGTACACTTGAGGGGGCAGATGGGGCCTCAGTTTTAACATCTCATCCATAATACAGCACCTCCATCAATTCAGCATTTTCTCAGTACTGCACTGGAGTGACATCCGAGATTTTTGTTCTCAAGTCTCTAAAGTGGGACTTGAACCCACAACCTTCTGACTCAGACCCACTGAGCTGACAAAAACAACATTTTTACATGTTTGTGGCAAAGATATAAGAAATTTGACTGACAAATGTAAATTATGTTGCATATCACTCCTGGGGCATTCTTTATATATAATTAAAATCTCATACCGGGCACTTCACATCCACAAACATTATTTGCTGATGCCCCTATTTTTGGCTGTACTTTTTCAGTCAACATTTCTCATTATAAAATGTTATGTCAACATTGCCTGTTCAATTTAGCAACCACAACTGTCACAATATAGTTGCAGGCTATGGCTACTCGATGGCTCTGCTGTGTACGTTCCTGAACTGTTTCTCCCAATTCTGATCAAAATATTGTGCATTAAAAGAAAACCATGTATTCATCAACTGACCTTTTGGCAACATCATGAACAATTTACTGGTATATTGTTTAAAAAAGTGTCTGATTGGTCAGGGAATGCAACAGGATCTATATAGTCTATTCATAGAAAGTAATTCTTTGGCCTCCATCTTGAAATTCCCTGTAGCACAGAATGAATTCTATCATTGGTCATAGTGCCATTTAAAATTATTAGCTTTGCGACAGAGTGCAGCTGAATTCTGATCCTAAATTGCCAAGAAAGGCAATGGTTGAATCAGGATTATGGTTGGATTAGGATTTTCATAAATTGCAGCTAATAATAGCCACCATGCAGATCTCAGTACCAAAAGCCCATTTGCTCAGCAATTCAACTGGAATAAAAATTAGAGAATACTTAAATATGGCTGTATTTTGTACAAAATCAACTGCCCTTCTAAAATAAGCTGCTGTCTCCAGGCAAAAGTCAATGAATGGACCAACTAAATTAAATGGATAATTAACAAAACATCTTGGGTTTGAATCAAGATTCAGTGTAATAAGGAATCAAATACTACAACGGCCCACCATGGGCATTCATCAAAAAAGTCCCGCGTGAAATCAAATTTACAAATTTAAAAAAAACTGCCACTTGCTGGCTGGCCTCTTTATTGGGGTCATGCCGTAGCTCCATTTTGAAGCTAGCCCAGACCTAGCTCCCACCATCCCACTGCCCATGGCTTTCAGCCAACATAACGATATGCTGCATTTCTACATCTAGCCTCAGAAAGGCTGCAGACCTGGCAGCTCAAATCAAAAGCCCAGCCAAATTGTATTAAGTTTGAAGAAACTATTGGTATTCTCATTTTTTTTTTTATGAAAAAGGGTTGTCTTTTTCATACAAATGCACAAGGTAAAGCCACAGTGGCACTTCAACTGATAATATACACCTCTAAATGCTGAGCAAGAATCAAGAGCTGTATACAAATGGAATAAATGTTACCAGTATGTACAGTACAATTCTATACTTTGACTTGATACATAAACACATATGTAAACACACACACTCAATGATCTAAAACATTGAAAAGCACTGTGCACAATTAAACTATTCTCTCTTTGGGCTGCATAGGTCAAACTGTAGAACTGGAATCACCATTTAAGGAGTTTTGATATTTTAGACATTCCTTTGAAGACAAATTATATTCTGCTCATGTAACTATACTAATTATAGTCACTAACATTTTTAAAAAGTTATTTTATATAACAGGATGTTCGATGGTCAACTGTGAGATAGTTCTGACGAAAGGTCATTGACCTGAAATGTTAATTCTGCTTTTCCCTCCACAGATGCCACCAGACCTGTTGAGTATTTCCAGCATTTTCTGTTTTTGTTTCAGATTACCAACATCTGCAGTATTTTGCTTTTATATTGTGACAGCTAGTATTACCTAGGTCAAAGGATGACCCCTTTTATCCAGGTTTGATGGTGACTTACAGAATTTACACCCATTTCAACAACAACAACCAGGGGGCAAAAGCACTGGCTGGTGAACCAAACCAGCCCGTGTCCAAGGTTCAACCCCTAATCTGTGTTGTGGTTTCTGATCCCACTTGCAGCATCAGTTGGTGTACTAAAACTGACCTACCCAACATTCTCCCTCAATCTAGCACCACCAAAAATAAATTAACATTCATTTATAAAATAAAAAGCAGAAAATGCTAGAAATACTCAGCAGATCTGGCAGCATCTGTGGAGAGAAAAACCAGAGATAACATTTCAGGTTGAGGACCCTTTGTCAGAACTCAGAAAAGTTATAGGTGCAACAGTTTTTAAGCAAGGCAGGAAAAGGGAGGGGAGGAAAGAACAAAAGGGAAGGTCTGTGATAGGGTGGAAGACAGAAAAGATTAAGTCACAAAAGGGATGATGGTGCAAGGCAAAAAAAGATAGTAATGGGACAGGAAACAAAAATAAAAGCTTAATACTGCAGATGCTAGAAACTTGAAATAAAAACAGAAAGTGCTAGAAATACTCAACAGTTCTGGCAGCATCCGTGGAGAGAGAAGCAGAGTTAACGTTTCAGGTCTGTAACAGTTCTGATGAAAGGTCACAGACATGAAACATTAACTCTGCTTCTCGCTCCCTGGATGCTGCCACACCTGTTGAGTATTTCCAGCACTTTCTGCTTTTATTATTAAAGAAACAAAAATGTTTCTAGAGGAGGTATAAATGGGAACAGCAGATTAACCATCAGTAGCTACTGTCCAAAAAAAAGGGCAACGATTATGATCTGAAATTGTTGAACTGAATGTTGAGTCCAAAAGGTTGTAAAGTGTCACACTAACAGATGAAATGTTGCTCCTGAACTTACATTGACCTTCATTGGAACAGGGTAGAAGACCAGAGGACAGAAAGGTCAGAGTGGGAGTGAGGCAGAGAATTAAAATGACAGGAAGCTCAGGGTCATGTTTGCGGATTGAATGGAGGTGTTCTGCAAAGCAATTGCCCAATCTGCGTTTGGTCACCCCAATGGAATCTTGCAAGTTGACTGCAGCATTTGCCTACCTAACAATATTGATTACACTTCAAAAGAAAAATCTGGTTCTTGTAAAGTGCATCGTGATGTCCCAAACATTCGTTCCTTCATTCTCCTTCAGGTACAACTGGACAAAAGGAGAAGGTGGGGGGGGGGGGTTGCAGTAAGGATTCCAATTCCTGATAGTCACCTCTGATGGAAAGTTAGACAGGTACACATTTGGGTGAGGGCAGGTCAGGCTTAGCTGTGATGCTTCTCACGAAAGAATAGTCTATCAACACTCTACACTCGCTTATGAAGACAGCAACTTTGTCAAAATGATATAAAAGCCCCCAGCATCTGTGACACCACACCCCGTAAGAGTAAGTGTCTACAGAACAAGCAGGCAAGATGAGAAAATACAGCTCATATGCGGTTTTAAAAAAAAAACAAACTCCCGTTTCAGTGCCAGTCATGCATTGTTTCAAACTTTCAATTCTTTGTCAACATGATCTTTATTTTCTTTCACCTATGTTGCACTGGCTCTACTGCTTTCAGCTTCCTGAATACAATGGTAGGTAAAAACGTAAGAAAAAAAAACGGTTGCAAATGATGAACAAATTGCTGAGTGTTATGGTAGTAATTGAATCCCTGGGGTGTGCTTACATTCATAAACTGGTCAAGCTTTGTTCTCATAGCTAGAAATTATCTGCAACATTTGAATGATTTAACACAAGCTGTCCTACGCACATGATATGCTACAGTAAGAAATCAACAGATTCACCTAACACAAAAACAAGATGCCAGAAGGACATTTAAAGAGAGTTCTTAACACCTGGCACGGCAATCACTGAAAAGTTAATATACAATTGAATGACTGTTCTACTACAGTGCACCTAGCTGCACAGACTGAACTTGCAATGGCCATCAGACTTTAAAATGCAGTTGGACAAATCAAAACTGCACAGTCCAAAAAGAGCAAGTAGCCTGGGTTGTCATGTTGCCTGGGAGACTTGGAGAAGGGCAAACTGGAGAATCCTAGAAATTTAGAGAATGGGGAGGCCCAAAGAACAGAGAGTTAGAACAATATAACAATCTTGGGCACACAGCTCATTTAGACAAATCAGTAACTTTCTCTCCTCCACTCATTTTAAAAACTGCAATCTGTCCAAAACTCTGCTGATTGTATCCTGTCCCACTCTAAATTCCACTCTCCTGACTCCTATCCCTGTTATGACTCAGATTACAACCCCAACTCTGACTCCTGCCTTGTTCCTGGCTGCAACCC
The DNA here is from genome assembly GCF_036365525.1 of Heterodontus francisci. Classification (NCBI taxonomy): domain Eukaryota; kingdom Metazoa; phylum Chordata; class Chondrichthyes; order Heterodontiformes; family Heterodontidae; genus Heterodontus; species Heterodontus francisci. The sequence continues at coordinate 46,187,669 of NC_090372.1, forward strand.
CAATCCTGTGTGTCCAGGCCCAACTCCTGCCCCACTCCTGGGCCCAACTCGACCCCCGCACCTCTTCTGGCCCCGATCCCAGCTGCTGTTAAAATATTTGTAGACAATCAGGTAGACAGATAAGAGGTACATGGACAATCAGATCAAACTGTACATTGCAATAGATATTCAACTAGAAAGAGTTTATTTTCACAATAATGCCGTGCTTGACCAAGAAAACTGACAACTTTTTTTTTTAATTCATTCATGGGATGTGGGCGTCGCTGGCTATGCCAGCATTTATTGAGATGAATTAAGATGTAGTAATATTTATTAACAGACAAAGGCATCATCAGACGGTACTTAGCCACATCATGGTGTTCTCCTCACTGACTTTTATAAAATATTGTCTATCATTTTGTAGGACACAATTTTCCCATAACTACTGCAGCATGTGTTAAGTTCTTTATTACTGAATTGTTAAAGGAAATCAATTTTCATTAATTATAAACAGAAAGACTTCATAAAATAGAAAAGATTCATCTATAATATTTCTGTCTTTTTTCTTAATGATTCACATTGTAGTATGACTCAGTTGGTCATTATTCGATACTAATTAGGTGGGGGAACTCTGACACACCTACACTGCTGCAGCTGAGATCAGCTAACATAGACCAGGGATTGAACCCAACAACTTCTTAATAGGCTTAGCTCAATAACAAGCAAGTGTCATGCCTGACCCATAGAGCAATCAGGGCAGATGATCCCTGAATACAAAAGGCAAGCTACCAGCATTTTATTCTGTCATGCCCTACACTTATAAAATGTTAAACTTACAACAAAAACATACTCATTATATACAACAAAATATATACTGAATTTGTATGACTTAATACTTTTTGGGAGGGGAGGAAATACTTACAATCTGTAATTTTTTGAGATATACAATTTCTCTTAATTTAGAAGCCACAATACTTCCTGCTGGAAAGAGATTCAACATGCTGCAAATCCCAGCCAAAACAAAACAACCTGCTTAGGTGATATTTGAGTGAGACTCTAAGGCAGCTCTCATTATGTTGAGTGGGAATCAGTGTGCTTCCTGCTCCTTCATGCTGAGTGTGCTGCTTCACTGCAACATTTCAGTTTCAGCCAGGACATCAGCTCATGTAACACAGAGCACATTCTAATAAAAATCAGCTGAAGAGATATTGCAGCCACAATGGATCAGGCAGGTATATTTTTCACGTTTAAAGGCACTGCAAGACAATGAAAGTATTTTAGTAATTGAATAAAAAATTACTTTTAAACAGCCCTATTCAGGTATCTAGAGAATGGTCTGCTTGCATATTTAGAAAAGCTGGCTTACTATCTTCATTGCAGTCTGCCTCATTCATAGGCTGCACTTCAGCCTTCATTTAGCTTGCAGCAGGTCAAGCGGCTCGCAGTGGACCGATCATGAAACAATCCTGGTCCTGCTAAAATCGCAAGCAGCAAATGACCTTCACACTGTTCAAGTTTTACAATCAATCTGCAATCTTATTTCCCCTGATACACAGGCTGAATAATACTTGTAGGGGAATCATTTTGTCATAAACTGCCAGCATCAAATCAAAGAAATAGTGAAGTTGGAATGCAGGTGTTAGGCTAATAATTAAGCTCTCTTTCTTATTTGATTACACCTCACATACTTCCAAGAGTAATCTAAAATAGAGCAACAGACTTAGGTGAACAATTTATGATTTGCTGTTAATGTTTGTTTTAAAGGACTGATAAACCAAATAGCATTTTTTCCCCAAAATGTAATCGAAACAGTAACTTTAGTAAACAAGCTCCATCTGGCTGTTTCACTGATTGAAAATAGGGTTACAATTACTTTTGCCATGGTGGTTCTCAGACTATTAAGTGATAGCAGAAGATATAAACCAGCACCCACATTCCAATGCAATGCTTAGAAATTTGCCATCTAAGGTTTCAATCGGTGATGAACATTGGGCTCCCGCCTCAGATGATTTCAATATCTCCGTTCATCTGAGGCAACCAATCTGAATTGGGAGGTGGACCTAAGTATTAATCAGAACTCAGTGCTAGCAATCCCAAGATCCTTCCTTTTTCAGCCAATAGTAGATTCCCAAAACTAACACTAGTATCTTTGCCAACAACTTCTTCAGAACCTGTGGTATCAGAGGGAATTTATAAAGCTATATTCTCTCGCTCGAGGATAACTGTTTTGTGTAATAGCTTCTTATAGTAGAAGATTTCCGGTCCAATCCTTTCTCCCAGCGTGGTACAAAATTCATCTTTATGTAAATACATTCCACAGAAATAAATTACACACTGGTACTTAGAAAAAGGAGTTGTGTAGACAAAAAGCTTTGTTGCTACAACCCAGAACTTTCAACAAGATGCCTCAAATATTCTCGGCAAAACTGAACTGACATTTTTATAACATGACTAATGAGTGACAATATTGACACCTAACCCACGGAATAAAGCCCAGAACTTCTACATTCAACAGGAAGTGTGAGATCCAACTCATAACCCAAATAACCATGTAAATGCCAAACCACCAATTCTCCTACTCACTACAGATTCTACAAACTGCTCCTGCTGTTCAGTTAGTTAATTATGTTTAAACTCCCAATACTAAGTGCATAGGTTTTCACCTCAGAAGTAAAGATTTTTAGGGCTTAAACCACTTTGTGTTGGGAAAGGTGAAGGATTTGACTAAGTTTCCACATCTGTGGGAATCTTGATATGCTATCAGAAAAGAGGCAAATAGCAATGCTACAAACTCATTTCACAATTAAAGGACATTTATTTGTCTGTTAGATTACAACATTGTGAGGAAATGCATTCTTTATTGTCCTAAACTGCAGCTGTAAACTTGGCAAAAATCCTCGAAATTAAAATTACACACCTTTTCCCTCTCAACTTTGGAACCCTCACTCCTAATTCCAAGCATCTGACAATTTTCCTGTCCGCTGTGGGAAAGACCAGAACACCAGCTTGTATTTTGATCATCCGTGATTTGTTTGTGTTGCTGATACCCAAAGCACAGGCAAGTCAGTGGTAGCCCCAGGGCAAACTTCCTGTAAATCACTAAATCTGACTGTCAGGGCAAACTAGTGAAAACAAAAGTGCATCTTTCCAGCTGCTGGGTCCAGCACATCCAGCTAGTTACACTGGGTAGCACCAGCTGCATGAGATAGGCCAACCAGCAACTGGGGATAACAACACCCTACTCACACACGTACCAAAGTAGCTAAAGATTTCATGTGTTATCAGCCTTTCCTTAGGCTCCATTGAACTGCTTTGCGAGGTTGCCTGGCTGTAGACATACGTCATATATCCCACCACGCAATGCATAACCATATGAGATCATGGTTTCCAACTCATCCAACATCAAGATCTGATGAAACATTTCCAGATCAAGTTTAGCAGTTAACTCCAGTGTCTGAATGAAATGGTGCAATATACTGACTTTTTCCAGTTCATCCATAGTTTAAAAATAATCTAGGGGAAAGGAAATAATTTGCCAAGTTAAGTTTGAGCCCAAAAAGGTTTTGCTTTAGGTTACTGGAGAGATGACACACTTGAACAGATATAAAGGCATTAAGTGCTTTGTCAGCACTTCTTTCTGAATTGTTTATGAGAGGCGAGTTGGCGGGGAGGGGGGTGGCAAAAGAACACATATACAGTTAGGTTAAAACCTAGCTAAACATTTCAGAATATTGAGATCACAAGCTAGTTTTCAGACAACCACAACATAATGCACCTCTTTCTCTTTCACTCACACTCATTTCCCCATAGGGTGGGTTTGATGGGAATTATTAGGGAAATGCCAAGTGTAATATTTTGGGTGATTTCTGCTATTTATTCTGGAACTTTAAATTTAGTAGTTAACTATTCCAGAACCAAAAACTGTTGTTTTGTTAAAAAAAAACAATACTGCAGCTGAACACATTCAAAATGCGCAGAGCTTGTAGTTCTGCGCATCCAGTAAACATCTGTTGTTGCTTTCTGGCACATGCCAGAAACAGCATGGCCTCGAGACTGTAGTTTAATCTACACTTGTGAGGGAAGCAAAACCCCATAGATAAATAGTACCCAATGACTAATGTGACATGCACAAGTTTGCTTTTTACGTCAGAGCCAATGAACACTGACAATCAATAAACACTGTTCACACAATTCCCAACACCAAGGGTTGGACTGAAACGCCATGGGAGGATGGCAGTGCTTTCACCTTTCTCACGAACTGCAAAAACACAAACCGCCAAAAGAAAATAATTACTCACACGATAAATATCGGACTCAAACTCGCCACAAATGCTGCTCAAGGAAAGTGGAAGTTTAAAAAAATATATAATTCATTAAAGAGGTGTTTAAAGAAATCCTAAAAAGGAAAGAAAAAAATTCTTTTTTTTTAAAAAACAGACCAACATTAGAAATTCATGTTGATCTAACCTGTGCTATTTTTCCAAACTTCTAAACGTTTTTGCCAGTATCACATCACCTGAGTATGGAACAAATAGCAAGCACATAGGATAGGCTTCACCGTCATTGCAAGGAATATTTGTTAGCATCTAACAGACCAGACCACAAATTACTTTAACTTATTGGGGATGCCTTTCAGGTACACACAGGAAAACTGTGGGTGCACTCTCTGTGAACATGAGGATTCAACATACCTGAGCTCAGCATTGCTGGGAGGCCTTGGGCAGCAGTGTGGGGGAACTGGGTGGAGTGCAGGGTCTGTCCACCCACTGCCGAACTCCCTGATTGCAAAAGTGAATCTGGGATTTCTAAAATATTTTGGACACATTTCCAGTGCAACTGCGTCACTTGCCTGTGCTAGTAGGATGCTAATTTCACTGTGGTACATTGTCATTTTAGTGGTTCCTCAGTGCTCTGGGAAGAACAGCAAATTTTTTGAAATCTTACGTTGCCTTTTATAGCTGGCTTTAGCAATGCGGTCGTTTGATTGTTTAGCCCAAAACAGCATTTGAATGTTTAAAATTGATTCATTCCCCCCCCCCCACCCCCACCCACCCCCCACCAACACAACCCTGGAAATGCTGGCCGCCAGGAAGGTACTGGCGCCCCAATGTCCAGTGTTAAGTGCGTAAATGAGGTAAATAGAGTGTATGACATGGCAATATAATACTGCCACTAATTTCCAGGCAGGCGTATTATGCATCTACTCCCAAAAGAGCCACCCCCAAAATTCTACCCATCTCCCTTGGTTAACGTACATAAACTACTCTCCCCCACCAAGAATTTGAGGCCCTTATTCTTTAAAACAAGAGTTCTTTACTGAGATTATTTCCAAATCACTGTCCTACTTCACAGAGTCTGTTACAAAGCACAATTATCAGACTCACTATCCTACTTCATAGGACCTGAGACAGAACACAATTGCCAGACTTACTCGCCACATACATGCTGCTCATAAAAAATTATTCCTTCATTGTCACAGTACTGAGAACACATCACAACAGAAACTTAATCTAAATAATAAAACAAAGGACTTGGTCTAATATTCTTTTGTATGGTTGAGCTGTATTAACCCTTGCAGCTAAGTCTAGGTAAGAGGATCATCAGTGTAACAGATGGAAAAAGCTCTGCCTGGGAAAATATAACCAGTCTCTGCTATTTAAAATCATGATAAAATAAAATATGAATCAAGTTTCTGCAGTCATATTGCTAAATTTGCTATTAACGCACAACTCTGGGCAGGTGACAAATGGAAATTCAATTAGATATCTGCAGAGATACTTGGGGAACTGGGAATCTCAGTGGGCCCAAGGTTGAAAACCAGTTCTGATTGGATAATAGCATCCCCAACTGGCAATACCATTCAGGATAGAAAATGGGTGAGAAATTCATTTAAAAAGTAATAACACTTCAGCCACATTGTTTGAGTTGAATGAGGAAGTTTTGGTGGAAGGGTTTGAAATTTACACCGGGCCCCTGAAATAGGAATAGTTCCATTCTCCAGCATTGACATCTCTCACCTCGAGTGAGAAAGAAAATTGGGGTGACGGAGGGTGTGGGAGTAAACAGAGACTACGCACACTCCCTTCATTAAGAAAGCGGAAGAAAAATAGCTTAGATCAGCTAACTCCGGACTGTTTTCTAGGTATATTGCGAAATGCTTGGGGAGTAAGTTGCCAACTCAATCTCTCCCCCTTAGAGGGGGGGAGGGCGATAAAACACTTAAAATAGTGCAATTGTTTCAGGTTCTTAGCTTTCTATTTCATAGCTGGTCTATCTGCTCTGCATTTCCAGCATTTTCAGATTTTTCCCTACATTACAACACTGACTACACTTTAAAAGTACTTAATTGACTTTGGGATATCCTACAGTTGTGATAGGTGATACGTAAATGCAAGTTCTTTTCTCTTTACTTTAGGTTTCTAGTACTTTCTTCCTACCCTGTGAAAGATATAGCTACCTACAGCATTTGATGGGAAAAATTGCCTCATTAAATCTAGAATAACACTCAGTCCTGACTGTTTTGATTGGTCGGTGGGTTGATTTGGTGAGTACAGCCTGATGCATGCAGAGGCATGCTGAAGACTGGAGTGTGTGACGCACGTACAGCTGCTAACGGTTGGTGGTGGTGGCAAAAACAGTGGAAGGTGTGACATAAGATATTTAATAGTATTCTATTACACAGACTGGGATACAATTGGTATTTGTGGGTGTATTATCTCGAGACCAATTTAGCATACTGGGATCAATGCAATCTTGCCTATAATGCACAGAACACAAAATGTTTCAATACTGTGTTTGAATGTTATATCACTCTAAATTATTTCCAATACTTACAAAATCAATGAGAGACCTATAATCACCCATCCTTCAGCACATTTTCTCCAGACTTAACCCAAGTTTGGAAGGACAAAATCTATAATTCTACTACTGGTTTCCACTATTGCAAGTGAATAAAATTTCACATATCCATTAAAATGAAAGCAAAATACTGCGGATGCTGGAAATCTGAAACAAAAACAAGAAATGCTGGAATCACTCAGCAGGTCTGGCAGCATCTGTGGAAAGAGAAGCAGAGTTAACGTTTCTGAAGAAGGGTCACTGACCCGAAACGTTAACTCTGCTTCTCTTTCCACAGATGCTGCCAGACCTGCTGAGTGATTCCAGCATTTCTTGTTTTTGTTTCACATATCCATTGTCAGGCTATGTTGAAATCCCAGTGGCAAACATTTCTATGAATTTTTATAGTCATCGTGAGCTTTGGTTTGTGGTAAACCTGGCTGGAGAGACTGCTTCCATGAGGGATGGGATGGAATTGACGGGAGAGATGCAGATGGCAAGAGCGGGATGGGGATGGCATGTGAGGGATGGAATGCAAGCTGAGGCTTGTGGGGTGCGTGGAGGACTGGAGCGCATGATGCACGTGTGGTAATATTGTAAGAAAGATACTAATTTCACCGCAAATGTTTTGCAGGTCTCTGCTAGTATTCAAAATAATTCCAGTTTCCAAAAACAAATCTCGACTATAAAACAATTGATAAAACCCACAAATACATGTTTCTCACATTTTAAACTCCAAAAAAACTGAATCATCTCTGACGCATCTTTTGTAAAATATTAATTTTCTGGTCATAAGATAGTATAGACTAGAGAAGGTTAATAAGTATACATTATTTGCATGTGTTATCAAATCATTTAAATACATCTCTTAGTAAAAGTACATCTTTCAGTACCATTAAGGATGCCTGTAGTTATAATCACGTTACTTCCAGACAATCCCAAAATCACCACAAAATTTGTGTAACCAGTTTTCTCACATGCAGAAATGCAGCTGCAAATGCTAATAGCTAAACTTTAACAGGGACTGAAACAAGTCATTCAGCACCAATTTCTTTCACCATGCTAGTTGGCTTGAAAGTCTGCCAGTTACATTTATTGGCTGTTGTTCAGATATGTCAAACTTCTTTAGACTCCAGGTTCACAGTCAAACAGTCCAATCAGTACTTAGGGTGTATGGTTTATTTTGTTAAACAAACTTAGTTTTCAGAGACCGCTATTAAAGCGACTGCTTTCGAGAAAGCAAACACGTAAGGTGGGGCACATATTCCTTTTAAGCTTTACAACCTCAACTGACTTTATAGTCCATGATATTATGAACTGCAACTTGTACAGTAAAGAGAGAAACCCGAAAAATAATCGCAGGGTTTCACAAAGTTTGACCATGAGGCACGAATTTCTCGTGAAGCAAATTGCAGTTTTAGACAATCACTTATAACATACAACACTCAAAAAAAATCGTTACTTGTTATGCTTTGTAAAGTAAGAGTGAGTCAGGATCATCTAGGGGGAGAAATCCGCTCACGTGGCATCGCTACTCAGATTTGCGCCAATTCACTGGGCCACGAGTTGCTACCCGCATGGCTTTGTTCCATGATATCAATGAAGAATGCCACAGAAGCTGTGCAGGGAGTAGCTCACGGCACAGCGAGAACGAATTTCTCCCCTAATGTTCTTGCACCACATATTCAAATACAAGTAAATAGACTGTCAAGTACAAGTGAAAGGCAAGAATGGACACAATATAAAAAGCTCAGGTCTATTTTTTTTTTACTTAAATAGCTTGTGCTGGAGAAGTCAATGTATACAAGTTACCTCAGGATAAATTTCACCGTACATGCCCCTAGCAAGGATTTATAATGTATTAAAAGTCTTAAGTGTAGCACTCATTTCCTGTTACCATCACACTTATTTCTTGATACTTCAGCCATGACACTACAGCATATCCTCTGATCTACAATGAGCAATGCCATGGGATATCATGTGCGTGTGTGCATGTGCTTGTGTGTAAGCTCAGGTCAGAATGACTCGCTGACCAATTTCCCATACCTATAAACAATACAGCGACACATCTCTTAAAAAGTATACAATTTTCAATCCTTTCATTAGCTATGGAGGAGCAGTATTAAACCACAACTTTCTGTGCATGACAATTTTAAAAGTTACAAATTTTCAAATTCAAATAGTGCAGCTGACTAACAAACCACTACAAAACAAAGCAATACATCTCCCTCAGCAAACCAATTCAACAGCAAATGGAAAAAGAACACCTAGAAGCAATGAGGTAATCAGTGAACAGAGCATATCTGTGCACGTACTTTAACCTTTTTGTGCATTTGTGGGTAAAATCATAAGATTAAAAACAGAGCGTTTTTTGATTATTGTGGGTGCTTTACACATTCAGCTGTACAGGGTGTAAAGTTTGCAGTAAAGATGTAGGAAAGGCAGTTCATTGACCAGAAGATGGCAGTCCTTCTGAGCAGTGCTCCTGAAATGTGTGCCCAAGATTTGGAGGGGACAGGACTTGTAGCAGACACAGAGTGCCAACTGGCTACTGACTGATCAACTTGGGGTCCATCTCGATGAGAACACGGAAGAAGATACACCAAAAGCACTTGAACAGCAGCAAAATAATTACGATGTCTTAATATCAATGCAATTAAGCCAACGCTCTGAATAAATGAGCAGTAAGAAAGTCAGGAGATAGTGCATGGGTCATTTGAGTGTTGAATTATCAATCAGGTATTCAGTACTGAATACATGTGACCAGGACAATAAGTCACAGGACAGCAACCACAAGCAAAACCACAGCACCAAGGAGCAAATGTTTGCCAAAGAGGGAGGTGGTTCCATATTCTGGGGATTAGACAGATTCTGTTACATTTGCAATTCAGTCCCAAATGATGTGCTGCCTTCCAAATGCCAGGGTAACAGATAAGACTGAGCACATGCAAATGATTTGAGAGTAGTGGGAAGCATCTTGGAACAAATGACATAGGGAAAAAAAGGAATTAAGGTCCTGTAAATGAAGTTTCAGCACTTAAGAGCTAGGGTAGGACTATGTAAAAGGTTGGCAGTCCTCCAACTAGAAGTCACCTGATCTGGATGGGATGCATCCCAGGTTAGAGAAGTAACAGTGGAAATTGTGGAGGCCCTGGCCACAATCTTCCAATCCTCCTTAGATTATGGGAGTGTTGCCAGGGGTCTGGAGGATTTCAAATGTTACACATCTGTTTAAAAAGAGAGGGGGATCAACCCCATGACTAAAGGGGTGATAGGGTAACTTTTAGAGGCAATAATCCAGGACAAAATTAATTAGCATTTGGGAAAGTATGGACCGATAAATGAAAGTCAGCACAGATTTAGTAAAGGCAAATCGTGTTCGTCTAACTTGATTGTGTTCTTTGATAAAATAATGCAGAGTTGATGAGGATAATGCAGTTGATGATGGACTTTCAAAAGGCATTTAACAAAGTACCATATAATCGACTTATTAATAAAATTAAAGCCCATGGGATTAAAGGAACAGTGGCTGTGTGGATACAGCAGAGAGCAGTGAACAACAGTTGTTTTTGGTCTGGTGGGAGTATACAGTGGTGTTCCTCTCGGGTCAGTAGTAACATAACTGCTCTTTTCATGTTAACAACCTGACACATGGTAGATGAAATTTAATGCAGAGAAGTATGGTAGCAAGAATGAAAGGCAATATGAATTAAATATCACTTTAAAGGGATTACAGGAACAGACAGACCTGGAGTTGTGTGCGCACAAATCTTTGAAGATGGCAAGACAAGTTGAGAAGGCTGTTTTTTTTTAAACAAAAAGCACATGGCTTTATTAGTAGCAGCATGGAATATAACAGCTAGGAAGTGATGCTAAAACTTTATAAAACACTGATTAGACCCCAGCTGGTGTTCAATTCTGGGCACTACACTTTAGGAAGGATGTCAGGCCTTAGAGAGAGGGTGCAAAAGAGATTTACTAGAATGGTACCAGAGATGAGGGACTTCAGTTATATGGAGAGACTGGAGAAGCTGTGATTGTTCTCCTTAGCGCATAAACGGTTAAGAGGAGATTTGAACTTGGGGAAATGATGGAGCAAGTGCTATGACAGTAGAACAATTGAGAAATAGTGACTACAATATAGTTAGTTAAGAGTGAAAAGGATAATGAAGATTCAAAAATATGGATACTAGACTGGAAAAATGCATAGATCAGGAGGTAGCAGTCAAAAGTTAACTGGACAGAAATGTTAGCAAACAGGATGATGGATTAGCAATGGAAAATCTTAAAATAAAAGATGAATTAACAACTTACTGTCATATAGCATCTTTAACATAGTAAAAATGTTGCAATGCACTTCACAGGATAGAAGACTGGTCAGCTAACAGGAAAGAGATTCAGCATAAATAGGTCATTTTCTGGTTGGCAAAATGTACAGAGTGGTGTGCCACAGGGATCAGTGCTGGGGCCTCAACTTTTTACAATTTATATAAATGACTTCGATGAAGCGACCAAAGGTATGGTTGCTAAATTAGCTCATGACACAAAGGTAGGTAGGCAAATAAGTTGTGAAGAGGACATAAGGAGGCTACAAAGGGATATAGATAGGTTAAGTGAATGGGCAAAGACCTGGCAAATGGAGTATAATGTGGGAAAATGTGAAATTGTCAATTTTGGCAGGAAGAATAAAAAAGCATATTATCAAAATGGTGAGAGATTGTAGAGCTCTGAGATATAGAGGGACCTGGGTGCCCTAGTGCATGAATCACAAAAGGTTAGTATGCAGATTCAGCAAGTATTTAGGAAAGCTAATAGAATGTTATTGTTTATTGTGAGGGGAATTGAATACAAAAATAGGGAGGTTATGCTTCAGTTATACAGGTCATTGGTGAGACCACATCCGGAATACTGTGTACAGTATTGGTCTGCTTATTTAAGGGAGGAAGTAAATGCATTGGAAGCAGTTCAGAGAAGGTTTACTAGACTAATACCTGGAATGAGCAGATTGTTTTATGAGGAAAGGTTGGACAGGCTAGGCTTGTATCCGCTGGAGTTTTGAAGAGTAAGTGGAGACTTGATTTAAACATATAAGCTCTTGAGGGGTCTTGATAGGGTGGATGCAGAAAGGATCCTTGTGGGAGAATCTAGAATTTGGGGTCACTATTTAAAAATAAGGAGTCGTCCATTTAAGACAGAGATGAGGAGAAAGTTTTTCTCAGAGTCTTTGGAACTCTCTTCCTCAAAATGCAGTGGCAGCAGAGCCTTTGCATATTTTTAAGGCAGAAGTAGATAAATTCTTGAGAAGCAAGGGGGTGAATGGTTATCGGGGGTAGGCGGGAATGTGGAGTAGACATTACAATCAGATCAGCCATAATCTTATTGAATGACGGAGCAGGCTCGAGGAGCCGAGTGGCCTACTCCTGCTCCTAATTCGTATGTTCATATTAACAGACAAAATTTGAGCTAAGAGTCCAAATAAATATAGCCTTAAGGTAAAAAGGAGTGCACAGAAGTTTTGTAGATAAACAAAGAATTAATACCAAACTGAAACATGATAAAATTAGGCATAACAATATTAATAGAAAATCATGAGGAAAGCAGAAAGTATGGTGGGAAAGTAAAAAGGGAGATTAGAAGGGTTAATAAAAAGTAAAAAGTTTGTCAGATAACGTAAGCATATAAAAATTTAAATGATTAATAAGAGGACAGAACCATTCAGGGATGAGGCAAGTGAAATGTGGAAGATGAAGATATTAAAATGAATATTTTGCATTGGTTTGTGCAATGATTTTAGAATGTGTGTACTGGAAACGGATGTTAAACAATTTTTGGAGATTACCATAAAAAAGGAAATGGTTCCAATAGCAATCAACAACCTCATTGGATTCAAAGACCTCATATAGGCCTACCGACTTCAGGCAGGTCAGTGAGCAATGTAAGGATATGACCCCAGCGGTGGCTGGATTGAGAAGCAAAAGGAGCAATTGAGGTACAAAGTCAAGTCAGTAACAGTTTTGAGCCAATATAATTAACTTGCACAAGTAGCTGCAGGCATCACCTCAAAACAATCGGTTAAGGGCAATTTCAGCACAGGCACCTTGAATTCTTTTTGAAAACATATCAGCTAGCCGCAGGATCAGGGAATTGAACCTTCCGAACCACAAGCACCTAGCCAGTTGCCTCAAAATTCAGTGACCACTGATATTCCTTCAGTTAAGGGAACATTTACAAGTAGAGCAGGTACACAAATCAATAGAGAAGTCAAAGAATCATTAGGAGTAAATATAGTAGGAATACGCATTGCGGATTTGAACCATATTATATGTACAATTTGAGAACAAAAAGATAGCTTTTTTAGTATGTCAAATTTTTGTGTTTCATATTTTTATTTAGTTGTTGTAAATATTTTGCCTGTAATCTATCCTGAAATTTAATTAAATGCAATAATTGTTATGATTCAGGCTTACTCCCATTACTATTTTCTTGTTTGCACTGTAAGCCTGTGCTTACTATGATCTGAACTCTGGCTTTTATATGTTTACTATATGGGATAAAGTATGGCCTAAGCAAATAATCCTCCTATTTAATACCAATGGATACATCACTTCAGGAGATGACAGTACCTGTGACACCAGATGCCATTTTGCAACAGGCTAAAGCATATGCAGTTTTATTCATGAGGACAGCTATTAACAGTAATAAGCAGTAAAAGCAAGATATGCAAAACACTACAATATAGAAGTCTGAACTTATGGGTTAAACAGACAGATTAGACAAAATCAGATCTTAATAGCACTTGAAATGAAATACTTCTCAGAAATCAACCAGCAGTTTTGATCTTACAGTGAATAACATTAATACATTTATTACAGGATTTATATAGGTCTGAGCTCAGAGTCCAGTATTTTCTCTGTGCTTCAGAGACAAAAACTGATTGATCCAATACTCATTTAGTGATCTGAAACAGGCACTGGCTTTGGAAGTCAGCCTGGAAGACAGAGGTGATTGCACCACATATTCACTAACTATAACTACAAAGGTGGCAATCAGACATCTTTGACAAATCCATTGATATAATCTGATGACGCCACATTCAACATTAGCCTTTCCAATTTCTTGCGGTGCATTCAGCATTAACAAACACAGTAGCCTATCAAAATTCAATACCCCATTCAGATAGATACTATAAACACACAGGGTGAACTTTAACCCCCAAAAATGGGTGGCTTGGGTCAGTGAAATGTGAATTTTTTTTTTTAAATCTCAAGCCTGACCCCAAAACCAAGAATCAGCAGGTTAATGAAGGCAGGATGCAGGGGGTGGGGGGGGGGGGCGGGGGGGGGCAGCCAACAGCTCCCAAATATTTCAGCGAAGCTGCTTGCCTCAGATTTAACCTACCACCCAGGTTTAACGCTGGCCGGTTGAGTTTGCTAGGCCTTGTAAAGCCCAGCAGCTAAAGGGAGGCGAGGACTGCTTCATGGAAAAGGCATGTGCCTTGACAGCATTGCTTGTGGGCAAGGAGTTGGAGTGTTTCATTCCAACACAGCAGGCTTACCTGCTTCCCTAACTGCTATCAGATACCACCCCTGCACCCCCAGGATCCACAACAATCCCCCACAAGATCCAGAACCCCACCTCCCACCACTAACCCAGCTGCAGGTTCCCTACCTGCTCCTGGCCTACTGCTCTCCTCTGGAGCATTCCCTGCCACAGGGAGCCAAGCCTGTCAATCATGCTGGCTTCTGGGCAGGGAACCTGCTGGGAAAAAAAACTTCCAGCTTTCCAGACCAGAACATGTCCCACCCACCTGCAAAAAAAAACCTGGGCCTTTGTCTCCCTGGCCAACATGCTCGCTTTTATTTATTTATTCATTTAGAGATACAGCACTGAAACAGGCCCTTCAGCCCACCGAGTCTGTGCTGACCATCAACCACCCATTTATACTAATCCTACACTAATCCCATATTCCTACCACATCCCCACCTTTCCTATATTCTCCTACCACCTACTTATACTAGGGGCAATTTATAATGGCCAATTTACCTATCAACTTGCAAGTTTTTTTGGCTGTGGGAGGAAAACGGAGCACCCGGACACAGGGAGAACTTGCAAACTCCGCACAGACAGTACCCAGTTTTGTCACATCATTTACTTTAATTAACATGATTTTTAACCCTCAGGCCATGCACTTCAGGAAAAAGACTACAGAAAAGATAGAGCTTGCAATTTATAGGAAAATTCATGGGAACTGTAGTTAAAGCAAACCGCAAGACTTATTCCAACAATGTGCATTTTGAGTAACATTTTTCAGAGTCTAGAAATGATCAACATTGCCCCTTTCCACAATCTGGCAATTTTAGTTAGCGAAAAATCAAGCCCACAGTCAGTCATGAGATGTCTGGGTTGACCCTAGCAGTACCATTAGCAGTAAGTGATGAATAGAATAAAAAAAATTAAGTATATAAGTTTAAGTCACTTTCCTGTATAATTAAGCCTTACTTGTAGCAGGTGTCAAAACTTCAGATCTGAATATCACTTTAATTTGGTCTATCATACTTCAATGATTGCCTTCAGTAATCATTAACCATGCTGATTTGCCTGAATATTCACTTACTATCACAACCAATTACTCAGCTCAGAATTTGCAAAAAATAAATTTATGACAATCAATCACATATTTCCTTTTTAAAAAATCATTAAAAATATACTCAAAGTTAGTCATTCAATTTAAAAAATGCATCAAGGAAGTCTCTGACACAGGTCTAGCTTGCACATACAATCTTTGGGACCTAGGATATGAGCCATGCTTTCATGCCAGAGCTTGTGGGCTGAGCAGTTCCAGATTGCATTATTAAACTGTGTGTTTGTAAGAAATACACCATGGGAATTGTAGATGCCTACTATCATAGAAATAGCATGCTCACAATCAAGAAATACTGCAATTTCACTATGGAACTTAAAGAGGTACAGTTACTTGCACCTTAAGTTCTATAAAGTGGAGGTAAAGGCAAAAATGTCTTCACATATATTTGCATCAGTAATGGTGTGTTTAATTTTCATCTCATGTCAGTCACTTGATATATTGTTTCAGTAAATCTGGTGAATCGCACCCATGGGCAAACCACTAATGTTTGGCTGGAGCAAAACCATGCTAAACATCAGAAAATGCACTCCAGACTTTAGAGGCAAGTGCTGCCAATGAATCAAAGCTGAGCCAGAAGGTCATGGTCTCAAACCTCAAGCCAGCACGTCACAGAATCCAGGCTGAGTGTTGCACTTTTGTAAGTGCCCTCTTTTGGATGAGAAATTAAACTGAGCTCTCATCATCTGTTCAGATGCATCTAAAAGATTCCAAGGCACTATTCAAAGAACAGGGAGGCCGTCCCAGTGTCCTGGCCAACAACTACTACTTGCATTTATATAGCGCATTTAACATAACAGAATATCACAAGGCACTGATGGAAAATTAAAATTTGTCACATAAGCAGATATTAGGACCAAAAGTTTGGCAAAAAAATGTACATTTTAGGGAACATCTTAAAAGCAAGAGAGGCAGAGAGGGAATTACAGAGGTGAGGACCTAGACAACTGAAGGCATGTTTGCCAATCTTGCAGTGATAAAAGTCATGTATGAGCAAGAGATCCTTCAACTAACACCACCAAAAACTGATTTAAAAGGTCATTTACCTCATTGAAACTTGCTGTGTTTGCCTACAAAACAGTTACTACATTTTAAAAGTAACTCATTGGCTGTACACTTTCAGATGTGAAAGATATATATACACATAACACATATGTATGTATTATGATCAGGTGAGAAAGGTGTCTAGGGGTCTCTTTCAGCCTTCACCTGGTCTTATTGTAATAGAGTTTTGTTTTTAAACACACCATGTTTTGAGCTCCCCCTTGGTGAATCCTTATTCACCACTTTCCAATTGTAAGGCAAAGAAGTGAACATAAACAGGCTTTCTTAGGTTTAAAGAAAAGTGAAGTTTTATTAAACTTAAACTCTAATTAAGTGAACGCCTATGAATACATGCCACACCCCACGCTAGCATGCATATGCGATACGCACATGCAGAGAGAGAGAGAGAGAGAGAGAGAGAGAGAGAGAGAGAGAGAGAGAGAGAGAGAGAGAGAGAGAGAGAGAGAGAGAGAGAGAGAGAGAGAGAGAGAGAGAGAGAGAGAGAGAGAGAGAGAGAGAGAGAGAGAAAGGCGGCACAGTGTCGAAGTGGCTAGCACCGCAGCTTCACAGCTCCAGGGACCCGGGTTCAATTCTGGGTACTGCCTGTGTGGAGTTTGCAAGTTCTCCCTGTGACCGTGTGGTTTTCGCCGGGTGCTCCGGTTTCCTCCCACCGCCAAAGACTTGCAGGTGATAGGTAAATTGGCCATTGTAAATTGTCCCTAGTGTAGGTAGGTGGTAGGGAATATGGGATTACTGTAGGGTTAGTATAAATGGGTGGTTATTGGTCGGCACAGACTCGGTGGGCCGAAGGGCCTGTTTCAGTGCTGTAATAAAAATAAATAAAAAAAGAGAAGAAAAATAGTGGAGAGGTTTGAAGCAATCTCTGAAGAGGGTTTTTTTTTTAAAAACTGTGCTTCAAGCTTCCTGTAGAGTCCTTGATTGTAGGTAGTCTTGCTTCTCGTTAGGGCCCAATATTCTTCTTAAACCTTGTTCACTGTCGGAGACTTTTCTCTCGAGGTTTATGTCTTCAATGGTTTCCGAAATTGGTTAGAGTGCGATGACAGCAGACAGGACGGAGATGTTCTCAGTCCAGGAGTCAAGAGATTTCTGAGTTTTAAAACTCTGTGGCAAGTTCAAATTCAAAAAGCTCCAACAGCCAGTTAGTCATCTGACTAAACTGGTCTGACCACGTCAGTGTGTGTATTCGGACATCTTAGCAGTTAACTGGAAATGCTAGCTTCTCTACCTTCGATGTCTGGCAATCGAAAGTCCATTGTGGATTAAATTGGAGCAGGAAGTGGCCCCTTTGTCCTTTCCAAGTACTGTCTGTTACTAGGAAAGGACAAAGGGGCCACTCCCTGCTCCAATTTAATCCACAATGGACTTTCAATTACCAGACATCGAAGGTGGAGAAGCTAGCATTCCCAGTTAACTGCTAAGATGTCCGAATACACAAACTGACATGGTCAGACCAGTTTAGTGCAAAGTACTGTCTGTTACTATGCAAATATCTTTCCAGTCATGGGTCTGGTGGGGTTTCTTTTTTACTCCAGTAACAGTTTAAAAATCAATGTACATGTGGTGAAATTAATGTCTCATTCTTGGCAGGTGGGGGCCTATATATATGAAAGTTTTTCATTCAGATTAGACAAATGAAAAATTTAAGTAATGAACACCGGAAAGTACTGAGGATTTGGATGCATTGTTATTTTCTTATTCCTCATAGCATTTAATTCTGTTAAAATTAAAACCCACTCACTGTATTGGACCTAGCCACCCTACTGGCTGGTATAAAGATGGTTATGGCCTAACCCTAACCTGTTCTTGCTTGCTGCAGAGGCATTATAGCCTCAAAAGAGAACAGTATTGCAAAATCAAGAGTTGGCAAGAGGAAGGGCATTCGACCCATCTAAATTCAACCCTGAAGAAGGGTCACTGACCTGAAACGTTAACTCTGCTTCTCTCTCCACAGATGCTGCCAGACCTGCTGAGTATTTCCAGCATTTCTTGTTTTTATACCAAATATGCATTGTGCCCCAAGAACTATTATTTATGGCACCATAAATCCCTCTCAAGGAACACACATTTGTGGGAAGAAAAAGGTATTTTCAGTGTAAAAGCACGCCTTACATTGTTTGCTCTACCTATAAAAGGAGACACAGCTAATTCCTTTCACTTACTGATAGCCTGGTGGTGGAGAATGCTAGGTTTCACTGCCAGAACACAGCTACTTAGCCAGTATACGAGGCAGTTCTATCACGGAGAGTGTCTCTCTCTCATCATAATAGCAAGCATTAACATCTTTCCCAATTCTGAATACCAATTCCAAAGCTCTAAAGTGACTCAAAAGTCCTTTGCCATTTCTTCATAAATGGATCAATTTTAAGGCAAACTGCTAATGATTACACAATTTTAAATATTCCTTTTGATTCTTCTACTGTGGGGGGTGGGGGGAAAGAGGTGGAGGGTTAGAACTTCTAATCCTATTCTGTAATAGCATCAATACGTCAATGAACCCTATTGTTACCAACACACTAAAACCTAACAGAATCCACTGGCTGATAGATTTAATGTTACGCCGAGTTGAATCTATTTGGGTAAGCCATTAGGGGCTAATACAAAGTTGACTTGTGTCTCAGGTCTGCACTAATGACGACAAATCAAAAAGTGAACTATGCTCACTGGGTGGGTAGGGGGAGCAGGGAGCAAGCACCATTAAGGATCCCTGATTCACACCCTACCCGAGCAATGCTCTTTGTGTGCCATGAATTAAAAGCCAGTACCCAGCTTCAGTATTTATTGGCTTTTAAAAGGAGTCATATGCAATAATTAGAACCAGTAACACAGCAAACTAATTTGAATTCTGGACTCTGCCTGAATAGTCATGTTAAAGGTATTTCATTAAAAAACAGATCAATTGTTTTGATCTGAATGCTTGCCAAAATTGTCATATCGGCATTTTGCAATCAGCAGTATAATCAATTTGGAGAAGAATTGCATGGATTTTGTTTAGCACCTCAATAGCCTGATGTTTTATAGTTTAATTATCCCATATCATGATTTACAAGCATGCCTAAATATTGGATGCCGGTGCAATGCATCATCCCAGCAATGTGTTTAGGTTTAATTTTTGGCCAACTTATGGCGCAACAGACAACTCCTTTTAAAGTGAAATGCTATGACACAGACTTTCACCAAAGTAATAATCTCCAGGCTGTTCAGAAGCCCAATGAAATCAAGGGAAGATTATAGTGGAGTTTTTTTTTAAACATTCTATTCCATCCATGATTAAAAGAATCAAGAAGTACTCGAGCAACACCTCACAATCTGTTAACAGACATCCTCCTGTCCACCATTCATTACACTGCAAGTTTTGATTCTAAACCATGTAAAAATTAAATACTCCCTACACGAGAGGGGAAGACAAACTGCATTATTCTCATGCTATCAGTTACACAACAGATCTCGGAACCAAGGAATGCTGGCTGCTGGAAGACAAAACTAAACAAAGGTAAATATGTTTCGAAAGTTAAGGGAGTGGTAACAAAAAAGGATCAAAATGCAATTAGGTGCAGGAAACTACAACTCATTGTTATTTAGCTAATATTCTCAGACAATGTAATCCACATTTGCAAGAATGACAAATTCTGATTTGCTACTGCTATTGTTCAAAGACAACCAGTCTACTAGAGAAAGACAAGAACGTCAGGAAGAATTTCATTACAAATACAACAGTTAAAAGGCGGCCCCTCAACACAAAGGAAAATGTTTCATTCATAACATTCCCAACAAGACCAGGTTTTTTGTCTTTTGGGATGATGGCGGTCCAAATTTAGACATTGAACTGTACAGTATGCAATTTATATTGAACTACTTCCTGGCGTACTTATCTTTCTCTAGTAAACTGGTAAAGTTAGCTTTCCTGAATTACAATTTTGTTTGGGCCAACAGAAATCATGCAGTATGGTTAAGGCACTGGGCAGTGTGTCACTGAGCCTTTTCTTGAACCTTGCTACAATGAGTTAATAAAAAATAGTTACAGAATTTTTATTTAATTTGCATCAGAAGAATATTTGCTCTTATATTGGTGACAGTGGGATGTTTTTGTCATTTGTTCCTCAGCCACATTCTGGGTCTTAGAGGCAAGATTTAATGAATCCGGCAGTTTCACATCTCAGGAACTAATGACACAAACAACTCACTAATGTCAATATAAAGGGAAGCATGAAGTTCAAAGCAGCGATTATAAGTGGCAAACATCACAAATTGGTCTCTATAATTCTTAACCTGACTAATTAGGTCAAAAATAGAAAGGACATGAATAGTGTTTTGATCATTCGTTTAGGGCGAAGTGCACACACATTTTTTAGTAACTCTTGGGACTGTGTTTTGCTCAAGAGACATGCCACACCTCTAACTGGGCTTGCCTTTGAAAATAAAAGCAAAATACTGCAGATGCTGGAAATCTGAAATAAAAACGGTGCTGGAAATACTCAGGTCAGTCAGCATCTGTGGAGAAAGAAGCAGAGTTAACATTTCAGTTCTGTGAAAGGTCACAGACCTGAAATGTTAACTCTGCTTCTCTCTCCACAGACGCTGCCTAACCTGCTGAGTTTTTGCAGCACTGTGTTTTTATTGCCTTTGAAAATCCCTGGCTTACCTTCATTACAACTGAATTTTTAAAAATTACTATGCATTGTACTCACAAGCACCGCTTCTGTAGCGAGAGAGAAGCTGCACCACTGTCATTTGAAATTTCATAACAGGGTTCTGCATG
Organism: Heterodontus francisci; assembly: GCF_036365525.1. NCBI lineage: Eukaryota > Metazoa > Chordata > Chondrichthyes > Heterodontiformes > Heterodontidae > Heterodontus > Heterodontus francisci. Next base: position 46,208,947 of record NC_090372.1, read on the forward strand.
CATTTGGGTTTGCATGAGCAAAGATCTCTCTGCTTCACCCCTCCGCATCCCACTCACCCGAAACAAAAAAAGATGAAAACAGGAATTTTAACTGCAGCTGTCTGTTGACATTATTGTTAAAAATACACCCATTATTGAAGGGGTGTCCAAGTCTTTTTGTCTTTGTGGTGAACACAATGCAGTCTTATTGTTTATATATAAAGTTTATATCCATGTTCTCATTAACTTGCGTAAATCTCAAGCTGTTGATATAACCAGATCTTGGTGGTGCAATTTAGAATTTGCTGCATAACTAGAAACAACACAGGTGCACAAAATTCAAGTAGGACCAACCTGCAAATAATAAATACCGAATGAAAACAGGAGTTACTGCCAGGGCTTGAGGTTGTAATTTGAATCCCCTGACTTACTATATTACTCACAACTTGGGCACTAGTAAACTCAAAATGTGCTGGCATCCCCAGTAATTATCATGTTTGACATTTCATTTGAAACGTCATCTGGGTGTGTGGTACATTCATGTTGTTATTATTACATGAGTAAGACTTGGACTATATGCACATTATGTCATAAAGCCATAAAGTGTGTGTGCCAGCACACACCAGATAATTGAGCAAGGGGGAGGGAGGGAACAAGGTAAGTGACAGGAAACTCAGTGACAGTGAATTACCACAGCGCAATGACCTTTCATTGATCTCACCTGAAATTTTATGGAGCCTGATGGGATGAAAACATCAGTTGCAAGGGACCCAGCTGAAGTAAAATTGGCAATCCTAAAATCGTTCTGAGTGGGCTTGAGTCCACAACACAGAACTCCAATAACTGGGCAATGACAGTCCTTAAGCTGACAATCGCACTCAGAAACAAGATTAGACCTGCCAAATCTGCACAGCTACAGTGTGGGAAGCTGTTCGGAGGTTAGGGGAGCAAAGGGAAACTCACTCAACTTTTGTTGAAGGCCATTCTCATCGATCCTACCTTAAAGGAACTGTCTGTACTTTTATTTTAAATGTTTACAAAAAAAAAATTATCACCCCAGTGCTGGGAGACTCTTGTCCACAAACAGAGCAAGTCTGCTGAAGGCCAGAAGAAAGGCCAGTTGCTTTAAAAAATACCACTGGAACTGAGTAAAAACTTAACACTCTACATTTGGCCTTATTATACTGAAGACTGGAAGTTCTGGATGCTGGCAATGGGTGCCCAAAAAAGGTAAAGGCTTCCATTTCCCAGCATTAACATGCCTCAAGCTTGATGAATACGAACACATTCTCTGTTGTGCCTTAGAAATCTTTGTGAAGATACAAGAGTGTCAGGTTTGAAGAATTTGCTGCAAGCTGCTGTGAAGACTGAACAAACAAGAAGCTGTCATACTGAATAAGCACCTCTGGGACCACCTCCAATCCCAATCAGGCAGGCACCATGGGTTGACACATTTGGTTTCTTTGGGTGTTTTTCAGATGAAGAACAATCAGTTCAGAGTATAGAACCAACTGTTTGAATTGGCACTGTAATTCACTAATGATAATTCAAGAGTGTTTACTTCAGAGAGAAAACATAGCACTAAATGACAGCTCGCTTTGAATTCATAAATGATGCCAATATATTCAGGTCACCTAGTTCTGTACAATTCCATAGCCCTCAATTCCCTTCCCTGTTTTTTTTATTTGTTCGTGGGATGTGGGCATCCCATTTATTGCCCATCCCTAATTGCCCTCGAGGTGGTGGTGGTGAGCTGCCTTCTTGAACCGCTGCAGTCCACGTGGGGTAGGTACACCCACAGTGCTGTCAGGAAGGGAGTTCCAGGATTTTGACCCAGCAACAGTGAAGGAATGGCGATATAGTTCCAAGTCAGGATGGTGTGTGGCTTGGAGGGGAACCTGCAGGTGGTGGTGTTCCCATGCATTTGCTGCTCTTGTCCTTTTAGGTGGTAGAGGTCACGGGTTTGGAAGGTGCTGCCTAAGCAGCCTAGGTGCTTTGCTGCAGGGCATCTTGTAGATGGTACACACTGCTGCCACTGTGCATCAGTGGTGGAGGATGCGAATGTTTGTGGATGGGGTGCCAATCAAGTGGGCTTTGTCCTGTTTTTCTCTACTGCAACTGTATTGGAACCAACATATGGTGTAGCAATATCTCATGTCGAGTCCAAGTAGTGACAGATGACAGATTTTCTAATCCCCATTGATTGGTAACTCATTAGTCTGCATGCATTGCACATGATGCGGGTTATCAAACATCATTGAACCATCTTGGCAGAAACTGAGCCCAGCTTCTGACAGTACTACTAAGCCTTTATTCTACATGTTTCAAGTGCTGTTGTTTACAAATTGTAACAACTAGTATGGTAGCACTAAGTTTTTCCTGTTTAAAATTGGACAGTATATATTTTGGTTAATGTGCCAGTAAGCAGTACTGTAAATGTACTAGGAAGTACAGTGCTCACCATACAAGACACTTCTGTAATTTCAACACTTTAAACAAAACTCGCGTACACAAAAACAAAGTACAGCAGATGTTGTAAGTCTGAAATAAAAAACAGAAAATGCTGGAAATACTCAGCCGTTCAGACAGCATCTGAGGAGAGGGAAACAGAGTTAACATGACTTTTCATCACGACCTGAAACATTTACTCTGTCTCTCTTTCCACAGATACTGCCTGACCTGGGTATTTCCAGCACTTTGTTTTTATTAGCAGCAACCATTTAACTTCAAGTTGTCTCACCTGGTGAGGGACAAAGGCCAGAATGTTACACTGGGGCGGAGGCCCCGCCCACCAGCCAAAAAGTCAGTGGTGAGCCCCCTTCCACCAGGCCTGGAAGCCACACCGTAAGCTGAATTTTGTTCAGCTCCTGAGGTTGGGCTCTGTGGCTGGCTGGCTGGCGGCCGAGCCAGAGGTCGCACCCATAGCGGCCCACCATAGAGCCCAACGCCAGGATCGCTGGGCCCAATCTTCCCAGCAGCGGCGAGGCTCTGTGGCGTCCCAACCCGCCACTCGGCGGTGGGACCCAACTTTAAATATTTAAAGGTCATGAATAAATTAACAGACCTTTCAGTGCGATCATGCCAGCTGTGCGCAGTCTTGCATGTGAAAGCCGGCGCTCAAGCGCCTTCACTTTCCCGTCCAGGGAAAGCTGGTGCCACAGAGGTGGGGAAGGGGAAACAGGATTTGTAGTGGGGAGGGGAGGAAATGGGGTTGAATCTGCATGTGTAGTGTAGAGAGGTGGGAAGAGGTGACCTCTGCACTTTGAGAGGAGAGGGGGAACGTCACATATTAAATGCAAATGTTTTTTGGGGGGTGGGGGGGCACGGAGGGAAAGAGAGAATGGGACAGCCATTTATTTCCTTTGTGATTTTACATGCCCCAGGCCCTTAACTGGTCTCGGGTGGGACTTCCACCCCGAGGCAGTATGTCCCACCTCCAAGAGCTGCCAGCCAGCTCTCAATCCCATCAGCACCACTGGAAACAGTGGCCATTGCTGGGTCTGCATCCAGCGCAAGGTGCAGCAATGGACAAGGCCCCAGAATAAAAACAAGTGTGCGGAGCCTCACGGGGACAATCGGCTGGGCCCTGGCAAGGTGGTGGGGGGTGGGAATGTGCTCCAGTGGGGGTGGGTTGTGCCGTGGGGGGCCCTCCATGGGGTACAGGGTCCCTGATCAGGAGCGCCACCACCCCCACCCCCTGCCTGCAAGGAGGCCACCAGATTTTATTGGACAGCCTCCGGAGGTGCTGAGCAGCCCGCCCATCACTGGTAATATACCAGCAGCGGTAGGAGGAGGCCCTTAAGTGGCAATTCTTTGGCTACTTAAGGGCCGTAATTGGCCTGAGGCGGACAGGCCGTTTGTCACTTCCCCACCACTTGTAAAATTGCAGCGAGGGCAGGAAGGTGATAGGAACGGCACCCCCTGCCTCCCACTCAATTTTATGCACCCGCCCCACCCCGCTCCCTCGGTGGTTGTGAAATGCCAGTCAAAATCAGATTAGACACCAGCTAAGTAGTGCAGGTGGTAGTCTAAGACTGAACACATTAAACTGCTTTCGAAGCTTAAAATACCCAATTTTTCAAAACAAAAATAGTGAGTTTCAGATGATCCCAAATACTTGACAGATTTGTTACCGAAGCTGCATCAACACGTTGTAAAATTTGGTTATGTTTTCTTGGGGCCCTGGAATAGCAATGCAGGCCAGAAAACTCCAGGTTTGATTACATGCTATATTGCCGGACCTTAGTCGGGGAACAATTAACCCTGGGTAGTAGGGATGAGAGAGAAATTAGCCAGGGTTCTCCTAGTAATTATCCAGTGTTACCTACTGGAATGTCTAGTATGGACAGGACAAAGTTTGGATGTCAATGCCCTCCATGGATGAAATGGCTTCCAATTCTCACCATTTGGGCTCACTCATTAAGAATAACCACTTGGATGAGATAATAGATACTGACGGCTGGCTGTGGAACTGTACCCGAGCAAGTGTCAGCACCATCAGAAGAGATGGAAGATACAATGTAAGAAACTATCAGCAAATATGCATCAAAAATAGACATAAATAAACTTCACAATCCTTCTTCAGTGGCAGAAGTTCCTAGCCCTTTAGGTCAGCTCTACATTTGGACAAGGTTTTTGTCAAAAGTGATGGGAGCTTGATGAGAAACATTCAGTTCTACACAACTCCTGTACCAGTTGAAAGATTTGCATTTATTCTTTGTGCATGCACTGCTCTAACTAATGATGGTCCCTCAAATAGATGCTTCAAATACTTTACACAATGTGACACCTGACTGCATCAATCTGCACTAACCTCTAAATCCCTGTCAATTTCAATCTCCACCGATAAATTTTTGTATGAGGCAGGAATGACTTATGAAATCTCCCTCTCCTTTCTGCAAGTACAAAACCCTCTCCCTTCCCTCAGGGTATTTGGTCTTGGCATCCCTACATACCAAAAACAACTAATAGGGCAGTTAATCCTTTATCAATGTTGTTTTTAAATTGGAAGTGGAGAAGTCCCTCTCACTCTGCAAGGAGTCTCTCATACATCAAGCATATTTCCATTTATTTAAGCTCTATTTTCATAATTAGGTTAATTCTGATGGGATGGCAGCAAGGGGAGGAGGGGCTTGGGAGTGGAGGAGAGGAATTGAACTCTTGTTATCATGCCTAAAAGGCAAGTGCATTGCTATTTCCAGTGATGCTTTAGTTCTTCCTCCAGCCCCATAGCCCTCCTATCTCCACGCTTCTCTCATTCTGGCCTCTTGCTCATCCCTGATTTTCTTGGCCCTAATATCGACAGCCATGCCTTCAGTTTCCTAAGCCTTAAGCTCTGGAATTCCTTCCCTAAAACTTTCTGCCTCTCTACCTCTTGCCTCTTTAAGATGCTTCATAAAACCTACCTATTTAACCATGCTTTTGGTCACCTGTCCAATTATCTCACGTGGCTTGATGTCAAATTTTGGTTGTCAAGGCTCCTGTGAAGGACTTTACGGCTGTTTACTACATTAAAAGCGCTATAATAAATGCAATTTGCTGTTGTTATTATCAGTGATTTCGTCACAGTATGACATGGACTTGCACCTGCAACCTCCACACTCCTGGTCTTCCTCGTCAGAAATGATGATCACCAAGCAAGGATTAACTTCCTAAAGCAAAAGGAATGTGGAATAAGAACAGGAGAGTCAGAGATCACGTACACTCTCTTTTGGTCAGATTTAGAACGCCATTCAGAGGGCGAGGGGGAAAAAAAACAAGGCTTGGTTTTGATTTGGAATGTACATGTTCAGGAGCCATTCAAGATTCATTTGTCAAGGCAATTACAATTTTCCCCAGGGTTGACGGTGAGTTCTTGTATATACAAAGGCACAAGTTCATTAATTGCAGAGCGTGATGGGGCCCCCCCTTTCATTAATATTTAGTTTTTTTTTTTCTTTTTTGTGTTTATTTTATTTTGGTTTGTTTCTACTGTACCTACCCACTGTTTTTTCATGTTTGTGCTTGGGACCAGGTTGCTCAGTTTTCTGTCCATTAACATCCTCTCTGTACTAATGCTTTGTCTTTCACCACACCATTAACATACCGTTTGCCTTTGTTCAATGACCTTCTGGTCAGCTATTCTCTGTGACCTTCTCCTATCAACGCCTTCTCTTTTGTTATCTCTTCCCACCCCCGCTTTACTTGCTTAAAACCTTTTACATTTCTAATATCTGCCAGTTCTGATGAAGGGTCACTGACCTGAAACGTTAACTCTGCTTCTCTCTCCACAGATGCTGCCAGACCTGCTGAGTATTTCCAGAATTTCCTGTTTTTATTTCAGATATCCAGCATCTGCAGTATTTTGCTTTTATTTATGTTCATTAACATCGCCTGGAAAGATCCTAGCGGCAGCTAACTATTTGACTTTGGGATACCTCGTCAAAACAAAGGACTTCCACATTCGCTTCTCAGTCTAAGTTTTTTTTATTAATTCCTTCTATTTCTTTGTCACAGCTGTAAACAAAAATCCCTTTCCCCCCCCCCAGTTAACCAGTTTTGGGATGTATGTGTATGGGCTAGGATATTAAAAATACAGGGCTTTAATATTTCAATTTGCATATTTACTTCATTACTGGTTAAGACTTGGTTTATAATAAATGGATAATATTGTTGTTTATTAAAGAAACCTGTCTGGTGTGCTTTATTCTGGGGTCAAATGGAGTATCTAATTGACTGTTTCGTTAAGTGGGAAAATTTATTGATATGTTGTGACCTGTGGAGAAGTGGGACTGAATTAATAGTGCACTCCTCCCGCCTTGGTCAGAACAACAAGAACAGGAGTAGGCTGTTCAGTCCTTCAAGCCTGTTCTGCCATTCATTGAGATCATGGATGATGTGCAACCGAACCCCACATATCAGCCTTTGCCCCATATCCAGTCAGTAGATTTTTGTTAAACTATTTCAGTTCTAAAATTAATTGATCCAGCATCAATTGTCGTTTGCGAAAAAGAGTTACAAACTTCTACCACCCTTCGCATGTAGATGTGTTTTCTAAATTTCACCCTGATATTTTAATAAACATACAAAGAGAAATGTCGAAATTTTAAACTCACTGATGGTGAGACATTTATCTGTGCAGATTTGGTTCTATGTGTTATTAATGTAAAACATGTAACACCAAACAGGTTTTAACCATGTACCCTGTACTTATTGAAGTTGTTTGCCAACAGTTACATGGAATATCCAATCATTCCGCATGATGACAAAAGCGTGGCTAATGAATTATGTTGAACCATGAAGGGATCTCCACTGGGGAATATTTATATCTATCTTACTAAGCAATCATTCTTCTAGTAGTAACAATTTCTTCCATTTAAGATAAAAAAGGGACAAAATAGATAAGAATTATTCTGCCAATATTTTCAAGTGTAGTCAATTCCCTGTCGCAATTTACTCCACTTTTTGTCTGGAAATCACTGACTTATGCCAGAATATCATTGTGTGGCAATCTGCAAACCTCCAACAACTCATCCAAAAGGATAATTTGAGTGAGCCTCGACAATGAGCTTCAGCAAGTTATCTGACCAATGAATCAGTTCAGCTCTTGCAGACACTATCACGCATCAGTATTTCCACAAAAGTCGACAGGAACCTGATTAATTTTTATTCTACCTAGCTAAGGGGCACTGAGACAACAGAAACAAAAAGATAGCTTCCCACTAAGAAAAGTTGTTAGTTACCTGTAGGATTAAAAACACAAAAGATTGCTTCTTGCAACAGATTCACATCCCTGGTCTGTAAGCAACTCCAAACGATTAGCTTTGTTTCCTGCCTGGGATCAGATTTAATGGTTTCTAACATCCGAATAGGCCACAAGTCTTCCTGCACAAAAGGGTAATAAAGCTTCTCCTCCACATGTTTGGTCTTAACCTCACATCTCTTCTCATTATTATAAGAAAAAGAATACAGCATTATTCTAGTAACACTGCTATATGTATACAAGGTGGGAATATGGGTTCAGACAAGTCAAATGATAGTCAAACCATGCCCAGCCAGTAATACGCAAATTAACGTGACTACCAAAAACACACAAGTAAATATTAAATTAGTCTTATGATTTGTAATGATAGATCTCCCTATCCATCACAACATATTTTATCACCAAGTTGCCAATCTCAGCCAAAATCATAAGACACAACACAAAAAACAAAAAATGGAGAAAATATGTATAAAAAAACTATTCTGAGATTGCCCTGAATTTTAACCCAACAAACTCCTCTTAATGAACATAAATGGGAAAAAAAAACATTCAGCATGTCAAACATCATCTGCGAGGAAAGGACAAAGATTAGGTTAACCTTTTTCCAGTTTTGACAAAGGGTCATAGACCTGAAACATTAACCTAACCCCTTTTTTCTTTCTCATAGTTGCTGCTTGCCCTGCTTATGTTTCCTGTATTTTCTGTTTACAGTTCCAAGTTACAGGAACTGCAGTATTTTGCTTTTTGCATTCCATCATGGCAAGTCCTATTTCAGTTTGTGAAAAGGGAACAAATATAAGATATAATTCATATAAAATCACATTCTATGGGAGTAGTAATAAATCCACATTGCTGCTGTTTTCAGGTGACAATTAAAGGCCCTGCATAAAAAGCTTTCATCCATATCCCAAGGCTGTTAGCATATTAATTAAGAAGTCATGGATGCTGTAGTTCCAGCGCAACTCATTGCCCTTACATAGTTTACAAAAGCTACAGTACATTTTGCAGGCAAACAGCGATTGGTAAATGTTAGTCAACGGAACAATGAGACACTGGTAAATGTTCACTTACAGAATTGCAGTGCAAAGAAAATACAGCATACCACATGAAATGCAGCTTTTCAGTCAGCATCATCAGAAGACAGAACTCTCTGGTGTGTCCATTAGATCACAGATCTTCAGCGTGTCTTAAGCACAAAAGGTAAACGTCTGGGAACAAAGAAAACATCAATCATTATGTTATCAGATGACAATATAAAAATGTATGGCAATGAATTTTCATTGTACGTTAAGGATCGTATCATCAGTGTATGAGCAGGATACTAGTATCATCCCTAGTCTATGTTAAAAAACATAGAACCTGAGTGGCCATTACAGTGTACAGCAACTTATACTTGTATAGTACCTTTAACATAGCAAATTATCACAATGTTGCTTTCAGGAGGGATGGAATCCAACAATAAAGAGGAATTAGGAAGAGAGTTGTGCAAGGTGATTGAAGAGGCATGTTTGAGCAGGCTTTTGTAGGAGGAGAGGAGCAGCATGAAGGCAGAAAGGGTTAGGAACAGAATTTTGATGATATGGATGGCTGAGAGTTCTGGATTAGTTGGGAGTCATGAAGCTGGCAAGGGTAGTATTGGAAAAATCAAGTCTGACGTTGACAAAGGCATAGACAAGGGTTTCAGCAAAGCTAGGTGGTGTGGTAGGGGTGAAGGTGGCTAATGTTTCTGTGGTGAAAATGAGATGCTCCTGGTGACGAGCTAGTTATGTGATTGGAGCTTAGATCAGACTCAAACATGATAAAGGGGAGTCGGTGGACGTGGTATACTTGGATTGTCACAAGGCTTTTGATAAAGTCCCCCACAGGAGATTGGTTAGCAAAATTAAAGCACATGGGATAGGAGGTAATATACTGGCATGGATTAAGGATTGGTTAACAGGCAGAAAGCAGAGAGTAGGAATAAACGGGTCACTCTCACGCTGGCAGGCTGTGGCTAGTGGGGTACTGCAGGGATCAGTGCTTGGGCCCCAGCTGTTCACAATATACATCAATGATTTAGATGTGGGTACCAAATGTAGTATTTCCAAGTTCGCGGATGACACAAAACAAGGTGGGAATATGTGTTGTGAGGAAGATGCAAAGCAGCTTCAAGGGAATTTGGACAGACTTAGTAAGTGGGCAAGAATGTAGCAGATGGAATATAATGTGGAAAAATGTGAGGTTATCCGCTTTAGTAGGAGGAACAGATGTGCAGAGTATTTCTTAAATGATAAGAGATTAGAAAGTGTGGGTGTACAAAAGGGACCTGGGTGTCCTCGTCAATAAGTCACTGAAAACTAACATGCAGGTGCAGCAAACAATTAGGAAGACTACTGGTATGTTATCCTTCATCACAACAGGATTTGAGTACAGGAGTAGTGAAGTCTTGCTTCAATTGTATAGAACTTTGGTTAGACCGCACTTGGAGTACTGAGTGTAGTTTTGGTCCCTTTACCTTAGGAAGGATATTATTGCCATAGAGGGAGTGCAACGAAGATTCACCAGACTTGTTCCCGGGATGGTGGGACTGTCCTGTGAAGAGAGATTGGGGAAACTGGGCCTGTATTCTCTTGGGTTTCAAAGAATGAGAGATGATCTAATTGAAACCTACAAAATACCTAAAGGAATAGACAGGATCGAGGCAGCCAAGATGTTTCCCCTGGTTGGGGAGTCTAGAACCAGGGGACACACTTTCAAAATAAAAGGGAAACCATTTAGGATAGGGACGAGGAGAAATTTATTTACTCAGAGGGTTGTGAATCTTTGGCATTCTCTACCCCAGAGGGCTGTGGAAGCTCAGTCATTGAGTATGTTTAAAGCAGAGATTTACAGATTTCTAAATACAAATGACATAAGGGGATATTGGGATAGTGTGGTAAAAGGCAGTGAAGTGGAATATCAGCCATGATCATATTGAATGGCAGGGCAGGCTCTATGGGCTGAATGGCCTACTCCTGCTCTTATGTTCCTATGAACACGGCACGATTTATGTGTACTGTCAAGTTAAACCCTGATTGAGTTAGATATAGTTCTTGGGTCTAAAGGGATCAAAGGGTATGGGGCGAAAGTGGGAACAGGCTACTGAGTTGGATGATCAGCCATGATCATAATGAATGGCGGAGCAGGCTCAAAGGGCCTACTCCTGCACCTATTTTCTATGTTTCTATGTTCACTGGGGAGGGGATGGACTCGGGCGAAAGTGGTTTCTGTTGATAACCAAAATTGATGGGTTTGATTTCAGCAATGTTTAGTTGAAAGATGTTCTGATTGATGGACAGTATCAGACAGCATGGCAATAGTTGTGAAGTCAAAGGTAATGGTGGAAAAGTAAAGCAGGGTGTTGTCGGTTGAGAGTTATTATTGCAGACTGCTTCTATTAGCTGTCATTGAAATTAAACAAAAATACAAAACATGTTTCTTTACTTATCTTATGTCAACCTTTGAAAAATTATAAATTCCTAGTTTAGAAAATTCAACAAATCTTTTAACAACAGAAACACAAGTTTTGTGCTACCACCCACCATCTTTATAAATTACAGTACGTTTGGTGGAAAATTAGAACTTGATATAGCACTTTGAAATCATTTACAATCTTGCCAGGCTATTCCATAATTGGATCAGGATTTACAGGCTAAAAATAAATGATTTACAAATCATTTACATGCCCATAGAAATAATTTATCAAAAATTTGAAATGAACAAGCACAAAGATTTTAAATAGTTTTGAAACATTATATAGAAAAATACAGAGCCATGGCAAGAAAGCAGGGCAATGTGGTTAATTTTGGATTGTTACAACAGAACTGGCACAGGCACAACGGGTCAAAGTAGACTTAAACAAAAATATTTTTATAGACTGAAGGAAGATAATTCATAGGCGAACAGAGACTGATATCACGCACAAGGCAACAAAAGCTGCTACGAGAGCAGCTAAAATTTCAATGGAGGAGGTAACTCTTGGTTCAGTGGTAGCACACTTGCCTCTGAGTCTAATTCTCTCTCCAGCGACTTGAGCACAAAAATCCAAGCTAACTCTTCAGCGCAGTACTAAAGGAGTGCCACACTGTTGCACGTGCCATCTTTCAGATGAGACGTTAAACCAAGGCCCTGTCTGACCTCTCAGATCAACATACAAAATCCTTCGAAGATCATCAGTGGAGTTCTCTCTGGTGTCATGGCCAACATGTATACCTCAACCTACACAACAGTGATTGTACATCAAAAATATATCATTGGCTGTAAAGAGGGATGGGTGTCCTGTGGTCGTGCAAGGAACTACAGAAATTTTAAGTTAGTTAAATGTAGTATTTTTGCATGTGGACAGGATCAATGCTAAACAATCCTGTATTTTTTTTGTATTCATTTACTGGATGTGGGTGTCATTGGAAAGGTCTGAATTTATTGAGCTTGAGAGGTAGTAGTGAGTCACCTTGAACCACTGCAGTCAGTGTGATGAAGGTACACTCAGAGTGCTGTTAGGTAGGGATTTCCAGGATTTTGACCCAGTGGCAATGAAGGAATGGCGTTATATTTCCAAATCAGGATGGCGTGTGACTTGAAGACTTGCATTTATATAGCGCTTTTCATGACCACTGGACATCTCAAAACGCTTTAAAGCCAATGAAATACTTTTGAAGTGTAGTCACTGTTGTAATTGTGGAAATATGGCAGCCAATTGTGCGCACAGCAAACTCCCACAAAACAACAATGTGATAATGATCAGGTAATCTGTTTTTGTGATGTTGATGGAGGGATAAATATTGGCCAGGATACCAGGGTTAGTCCCCATGCTCTTCTTCAAATAGTGCCATGGAATCTTTTACGTCAACCTGAGGGGGCAGACTGGGCGTCAGTTTTACATCTCATCTGAAAGATGGCACCTCCAATGGTGCAGCACTCTCTCAGTATTGCAAAGGAGCGTCAGCCTAGATTGTTGTACTCAAGTCCTGGAGTGGTACTTGAACCCGTAACCTTGAGACTCCGAGGCGAGAGCGACCAACTGACCAAAAGCCATGGCTAGCACAGCCACCTGGAAGGGAGCTTGGAGGTGGTGGCATTTCCTTGCACCTCCTGCCCTTGTCCTTCTAGCCTGTAGAGTCTGCGGGTTTGGAAGGTGCTGTTGAAGGAGCATTGGCAAGTTGCTGCAGTGTATCTTGTAGATGGTACACACTGCAGCCATGCTGCGCCACTGGTGAAGGGAATGGATGTTCAAGGTGATGAATGGGGTGTCAAACAAATGACTGCTTTGTCTTGGATGGTGTTGAGCTTCTGGAGTTTTGTTGGAGCTGCATTCATCCATAAAGTGGAGAGTATTCCCTCACACTCCTGACTTGAGCCTGAATAGGTGATGGAAAGACTGAGTATTCAGGAGGTGAATCATTGTCCACTGAATACCCAGCTTCTGACCTGCTCTTGTAGCCACAGTATTTATGTGGCTGGTCCAGTTAAGTTCATGGTCAATGGTGGCCCGACCCCCGACCCCCACCCGCCAAGGAAAATAATGGCGGGGTATTTGATGATGTAATGCCATTGAATGTCAAGGGGAGGAAGTTAGACTCTCGCTTGTTGGAAATAGTCATCACTCAGGTCTTGTGTTACTCGCCACTTCGAGGCCTATAGCCTTTGTTGTATCCAGTGGACTCAGTTGTTTCTTGATATCACGTGGAGTGAATGGAATTGGTTGAACAGTAGCATCTGTGGGGATCTCAAGGAGGCAGAGATAAATCATGCACTTGACACTTCAGGCTGAAAATAATTGTGAGTGCTTTAGCCTTGTCTTTTGCAGTCACATGCTAGGCTCCACCCTCATTCAGGATGGGGATGTTCATGGAGCCTCCTCATCCCATTTATTTATCCACCGCCTTTCACCACTGGTTGTGGCAGAACCGCAGAGCTTCAATCTGATGCACTGATTGTAGAATTGCTTAGCTCTCTATAGCATGCTGCTTCCACGCTTAGCATGCACGTAGTCCTGTTGCAGCTTCACCAGTTTAGCACATTAATGACAGGTATACCTTGTGCTGCTCCTGGCATTCTCTTCCACGCTTTTCATTGAATTAGGGCTGGTCCCCTGGCTGAATGGTAATGGTAAAGTGAGGGACATACCAAGCCATGAGCTTAAAAGATTATGTTGGAATACAATTCTGCTGCTGTGTCTCATTGATGATCACTTTTGAGCTGCGAGAACTGTTCTGAATTCGAGTTAACAGGGTGGTAGCACCACACACAGCTATGGAGGGTGTCCTCAATGTGAAGATGGTACCTCATCTCCACAGGAACTGTGCAGTGGTCACTCCTACCAATATTGTCATGGACAGATACATCTGCCACAGGTAGATTTAGATTTAGATTTAGAGATACAGCACTGAAACTGGCCCTTCGGCCCACCGGGTCTGTGCCGACCATTAACCACCCATTTATACTAATCCTACACTAATCCCGTATTCCTATCACATCCTCACCTGTTCCTATATTCCCCTACCACCTACCTATACTAGGGGCAATTTATAACAGCCAATTTACCCATCAACCTGCAAGTCTTTTGGCTTGTGGGAGGAAACCGGAGCACCCGGAGGAAACCCACGCAGACACAGGGAGAACTTGCAAACTCCACACAAGCAGTACCCAGAATTGAACCCGGGTCGCTGGAGCTGTGAGGCTGCGGTGCTAACCACTGCGCCACTGTGCCGCCCCAAGATTGGTAAAGACAAGGTCAAGTAGGTTTTTCCCTCATGTTGGTTCTCTCACCACCTGCATATGCTAAGTCTGACAACTATGCCTTTCAGGAGTCAGCCAGCTCGGTCAGTAGCAGTGCTTCTAAGCCACTCTTGGTGATTGAAGTCCCCCCCACCCAGAATACATTCTGTTTCCTTGCTATCCTCAGTGCTTCTTCCAAGAGGTGTTCAACATGGAGCAGTACTGATTCATCAGTGGAGGGGAGGCAGCAAGTAGTAATCAGTAGTAATGAGATTTTATTGCCCAAGTTTGACCTGGTGTCATGAGACGTCATGGGGTCCAGAGTCAATGCTGAGGATTCCCAGAGCCACTCCCTTACGACTGCACACCACTGCACCACCACCTCTGGTGTATCTGTCCTGCTGGTGTGACAGACCTTACCCAGGGATGAATATGGAGAAGTCTGGGACGCTGACCGAAAGCTATGAATCCGTGAGTATGACTACGCCAGGCTTTTGTAAGATCAACTGGGCCGGGTGTGCCTTTGTCATGTGAGTCCAATGCCTAGTTCGATGCAGGGTGGTCCGTTCACTTTTATTCTTATTATTAATTGTAGCAGTTTTTTGATACAAGTAAGTGGCTTGCAAGATCATTTCAGAGGGCAGTTAAGTGTCAATCATATAATAAAAGCAAAATACTGCAGATTTTGGAAATCTGAAATAAAAACAGAAAGCGCTGGAAAAACTCAGCAGGTCTGGCAGCATCTGTGAACAGAGAAGTGATCTTGCATCAGAACATGAAGTGTCAATCACATTACTGTGGGCCTGGAGTCAGTTAGGCTAGACCAGGTAAGTGTGGCAGATTTTCCTCCCTAAAGGACGTTACTGAACCAGGCAAATTTAATGACAATCCAGTAGTTTTACTGTCACCATTACACATTGCTACCATATCGAATACTGGATTTCTATTCCAGGTATATTTAATTAACTGAATTTAAATTCCCCAGATACTGTTAAGGAATTTGAACTCATGCCTCCGTATCGTCAATCCAGGCTGCTGGATTACCAGTCCAGTAACATAACCCGCTACATCATGAAGAATTTAAGTGTCAAGAAGGAAAGAGAGCTCTATTATTGTGTGTAATGCAACAACATGCATTCATATAGCGCCTTTAACTTACGAAAATGGCCCAAGGCACATCAAGGCAAAAAATGACACCAGGCCAAAGGAGAGACTAGAAGGGGAGACGCAAAGTTTGGACAAAGAGGTAGATTTTAAGGAGGGTCTTAAAAAGCAAGATAGAGAAGTAGAGGGGCTTTGTTTTGGAGGGAATTCCGGAGCTTAGGGCCTGGCAGGAAGGAAAGGCGATGCGCAAGAGACCAAAGTTGGAGAATTATAGGGTTGGAGGAGGTTAGAGATAGAAAAGCAGTAGAGACCCAGCAGAGATCCAGCTGAGCCTAGGATGACCCTGTAGCAATAAAAGGAAAAGCACTACTGCTAGTTATGGTCATGTGAGATCGAACGTTAGGCAGCCAGGCCTTTCACGAGTTGTGTGTTTTGCTCTCTGATCCATGAAGACAAGATTGTTGTATTGTGCAGGACCTGATGAGGAAAATGCATCGAAAATAGAGGCAAGTACAGTTATTGAGGCAAGTACAGCACCTGTGGAAGAGTCTGTCACTCTAGTATTGGCCTTTATAGCCACTCCAGGCGCTGCTCCACAAACCACTGACCACTCCCAGGCGCTTACCCATTGTCTCCCGAGACAAGGAGGCCAAAGAAGACGACGACGACAGTTATTGAGCAGATCTGAAGTGGTTGCCAAAACAGTAGGATTGGAAGAGGGCACTGGTGAGAGAGGTTGAAGAATGACAGGAGTCTGTATTATTCGTGACAGGAAAAACGGCCATTTGAAGAACAGGACCACATGTTTAGAGACTCCAGATAATCATACAGAAAATTGTTTCCTATAATTATAAAAGTTCTGATGTTTTTGGAAACTTGCCAAAACATTGCAGTGCATTTTTATCATGCAGTTTCTTCAACTTCAGCTAACATGACATTTATTTCAGTTCAATAGTTGACTGGATAAGCGTATACCTGATCCAACTCTAGAGTTTCAAAAAAAAAAAAACATTTTGCATAGTACTCATTCCTTTTTTGTGTGCACGTGTATGCATTCCCTATCTCTTAATATCATACATGTGAACAAAAAAAGTGTTCCCAATTATCCCATTTTCATGAGCTCAGCACAGCTACCAGGTGCAGTAAATATATCTGCTTTGTTGCTAAATCTCATCTTTTGAATCATAGAAGTTTACAGTACTGAAGGCAGCCATTTGGCCCTGAGGAGGACCCTATTGGACAGTAGTGAGGCCTTTCTTCCCTTTCTCACACCAACCATCCTGTGGTCTAATAGTGATATTGCCAATTAATGCCAACCCAATTTTGTGCTTTAGGCTTGCCCATTACAAACTGACTTGTGCCTGTCCACACCCTTATAACCAACTTTGAACCCATCGGTTTGAGCTGGTTATGAACCTAAGCCTGCAAATTTTTTTGTACACTACCACCTTATAAAACCCAGAGCTGAGGAGACACAGTGTTCCTTACTTAGATGATAATGCAATGTACTAACTAGAAGCCCACTCCATGCATAACTCAGTAACTTAACAATAATGCTTCAGCAAACATTACATAAAGAAAAACTAAGTGAAATATGTTCCAAACATAATAAATGGAGATAAGGCATGTAGTAAATGTGCACTAACACCACAGTGAAGACAGTATATGTTGTGAGTGACAAATAGTATGATGAGGGAAACTTTAAAAAGGGAGGTTTGTGTAAAAATAGAATTAACTGTGCTTTGCCAATAAATGAAATCTAAGATACACTCCAGCATTTGCTACAGCATACAGTTGTCCCACCAGCAGCTGTTGGAAGAAATTTTCAATGTAAGTTGTTACAGGAAACAAGCCTTCCTGAAAAACATTTGCATGTAGTGACAACACCCCCTTAAGCAGCAATCCTTTCATAGTCCTGCTCATACTTTAAAACTGCCACTGAGCCTGGGATTCAGCCAAATAATTTCAGTACTCACTCCATCCTCATTACAGCACAGTCCTGGGGAGCCGTTGTGTGTTTTAGGGAAGTATGCATTCTGGTGGATGGCCTTTAATGCAATTTAAGCTGGAAGGAAGTCAAGAGTTGTATCCTTATAAAAGACAGGATTAAAACTGACATGTTTATGTTGTGGGTGGAGTATAGTTTTCATTTGTAATCACATAGCCACTTGCCTCAAGTAACTGCTTTCAGATCTAAAAGGGGACTTAAAATGTTTATCAACGCAAAATTTTTAAATAAAAAATTGTCCACTGAAAAGATTAAGGGTGCAAAGACAGAACTCAACAAATCTATTTTTTTCCTTCTCATGCTTCCCCAAGCCTAGCTGTATGCTATGCATCAGATGTTTTGCCTGTAAAATTAAACTAGATTTGGAGTCACCTTGTACTTAACTAGTTTCAAAATGGTTTCACCTCAAATAGTCCTCGATTTCATGTGCCAAAATTCGATCCGAGCATTGTCAAATATGCTGCTTGGAAACTCAATGTCTTTTCAATATTACACCTGGTAACTTTTTTTTTAAAAAAACGACAGTGCTCTTGCAGACTAAATGTCCGTGTGGAATGAAGCCTTGTATTCAGTAATCCCACTGAGCAAGCGCCATGGACAGTCCCACAGTACAGTAAACACAAATGTATCATAATTTCTGTATTATGTGCCAATTCATGGAAAAAGGCATATGTCAGAAAGCCATTAATGTAATGCAAATATAGCAGCACGTGTGGTTTCCTCTCAGGCCCACACAAAAAAAAAATTCAAACTTACGACACTGCAGCTCCTTGCTGTGACTGCTGCTTATTTCACATGGCAATAATCAGCTCAGCAACATTTATAAATCTTGAACGACCAAGAGTTTTATGCACTCCATTGTGGTATTTCAGAACTGGGAATGGTGCCTGGAAACTCCTAATTTTCAAATTTCTCAAACTTTTTTCCTGAACGTTATAATAGTAATTCAAGGATGTTTCAAATGCACTTTGGGTTCCCATTATTTATGCCTGCAATCCTGCCAACATTTTTACTGCTGTTACCATTAGAAAACAGTGCTTAATTGGGTCAACACGGTGTTTAAACACCATCAGAATGCATTCCAAAAAGACAATGACAAAACAGTGTTCTCTCCACTCTCCCAGCAGTACTGTCAAAATATGCATTGGTGTCTGCCTAAATTGATTTTTGACTATTTTTAATGAAGGTGGGTGGAACAAATGGTTCAATGGGTTAAAATACTAATTTAAAACATTACTGCTTCTTTCCAATGTCTGATATCCAACCAGCCAGAGCTGAGAAAAGCCCGGTTACCTAAATCTGTAATGGCAGCAACAGGCATAGCCCTGTAGCCTGCACATACACTACAGTTCTTAGAATTACAGTCACAGAGTCATTACAGCACAGGAGGTCATTGAGCCCATCAAGTCCATGCCAACCCTCTGTTAAGCAATCCAATCAGTTCCACATCCCCGCTCTATCCCCCTAGCCCTGCAGATTTACTTCCCTCAAGTGCCCATTCAATTTCCTTTTGAAATCATTTGTCTCCGCTTCCACCACCCTCGTAGGCAGCAAGTTCCAGGTCATTACCATTCGCTGCGTAAAAAGTTCCTCCTCACATCCCCCCTGCATCTTGTGCCCAAAACTTTAGATGTGTTCCCTAGGCCTTCTGCCAACAGCTAGCAGTTTTTCTTTGTCTACTTTATCCAAACACCTCATAATCTTGTACATCAGTATCAAATCTCCCCTCAATCTCCTTTGCTCCAAGGAGAACAACCTATCTTCTCCAAAAATCCCTCATCCCTGGAACCGTTCAGGTAAATCTCCTCTGTACACTCTCAAGGACCCTCACATTGTTCCAGAAGTGTTCTAGGCACAATGTCTTCAGCTTAGAATATCATGGAGACTTTCTCAAGACAATTGCACACATCAAATTCTCTCAGTCTGAATACAAAAATTACAGCACTACTTTTCTGTTTCTTGACAAAGCTACAATATAATTTCTCTTAGCAATCATCTTTTAAAAAGTCACAAAGCTGAACTTAATACAAATAACACTCTCCAGCTCCGTCATCTGAATACTTAAAGCTGACTGACAGGCTTCCTCAGTTTTCAAATAAGACACAATTTCTATACAAGAGCTTATATTATCACATACTGTTGCAATAGCAATTTTTAATTTGAAATTTTGAAGTAACAGCTGACTTCATCCTGTAAGGAACTGCAAAATAAAGATGTGCGAAAAATATCACTCTTCCAGTTGATCAGATTGTACAAAATGGCTCCACTTAACTCATCTTTGCCAGATCCTGATCAGACCTTTCCTGTACACATGCAGGTTTGGAGAGATCATGCAAAGTCTAGAAACAATAACATGTCTGAAGTTTTTAAATGGTGCATACTCTTTCAGGCGCATATAAAACAGATACTGAATATTTAATAACAATGCTTCCTTCATCTTTTAGTCTTTTTTTTAAGTTTCTGTACTGCCATTTCACTGTTGAAACACTGTTCCCTCCCCCACAATGAGTCATAATGTGTAATGCTATCTCTAAACAACAGCATGAAGATGTGTAGGCTAAATGATACATTGGATTAAAGGTACTTTAGGACATTGTTACCTTTCCTTTTTTAAAATCATTTTGCTAGCTTTTTCTAGCTTTGCTTTTGCTCTCATTTTCTCCCTCTCATCTAATTTCTGATCTCACTGCCCTCTGAATTATTGGCAACACCTTAATCGTTTCATTAAGCAATGACAAAGATGAGCTAATACACTGTAAATGATTGCATGAAAACCTCAGTCTCGTCAGTTCCTCAGTTGTTTACTCTGTTGATCCACTCATACACATTCAATAACTTTAACTTATCAACATACAGCATGAATGTGCTTCTAATTTATATTTTATCATCTGCTTTGTCATGTGCAATATTTATTATATTTATGATATACTCTATCTCACTTTTCTCCATACTGCATGTCATTTATTTATGTTGCTACTACATCGGAGTAGTAAAGATCTTTCTTGGAACACATCACTTTCTTAGACAAATTTGGATCATCCACAAACTTAGATAGCCCAATCTTAATACTTTAATTGAGTTCATTAATAAGCACTATAAACCATTATGCTCCAGGACCAAAACCAGAGAGTCATTGCTTTCCAACTAGAATGGTTATTACTGGTCATATGTTTCTTATTCAACGCGATTTGCAAAATTTGCACCACAGCTTTGTCTACTTCTGTCCCCGTTTCTGTTAGTATAGAAGGAGGTATTCCATTTGCATTATGAATATCAAATTGCTTTAGTTTTGTAATGAGCAGCATATGTCTTTTAAGGCCAATAACTTGGATGCATCCCCCACAATCTTAACTTATTAGAAATACTAGTTTTATACTGAGACTGAGAATAAATCAAAAGGTCATCCATACTGCTTGCTCCACTATCTCACACTCATCTTTAAAAAGCAACTTATGTTTTTGAACACTTTGACCGTACCCACAGAATCTGTTTTCTGCTCAATGCCTATTAAGATTTGCTTTTCTGCAATTATAAGGGAGATGCCCATTTCTATGCAATGAACCACCTTTTGCAGTAATTTAAAGAAGTGTGCCCTTCATCTCACTGCAGTCTGACCTTCATTTGTGCATGTATTGCAGGCCAGAAGGATAATAAACAGGTCAACACCAAAGAGCTAAAAAGCATACAGGATCACAGATTCTGTTATCAAGTGATGTAAAGCTCCTTGTATCTAAAAATAAGGATGTGCCCATTTAAGATGGAGATGAGAAAAATTTGTTTCTCTGAGGCTCGTGAGTCTTTGGAACTCTCTTCCTCAAAAGGCAGTGGAAGCAAAGTCTTTAAATATTTTTAAGGCAGAGGTAGATAGATTCTTGATAAGCAAGGGGGTAAATGGTTACTGGGGGTAGGCGGGAACATGGAGTCGAGGTTACAATCAGATCAGCCATGATCTTATTGAACGGCAGAGCAGGCTCGAGGGGCCAAGTGGCCTACTTCTAATTCATATGTTCGTACGGTAATCAAATCAGAAAATATTCCCAAAGTGTTGTGCTTTTTAAAAATACAATTACATTGTTACACTGGAGTCTAACCCAAGAATTTTCACACCATCATTGCAACAGTATTTTATTCTTCACAACTTGAAAACTTTAAAGCAATGTGCAGACAAGAAGAAAGCACTTAGTATAAATGAGGGTGACCTCTAGATTCAAAAGGTGGAGTAACAGTCTGTGCTCTCCAGGATCAACAAGCATCCTTTTCCACAGGAGTCAGATAGGATATGAAGGAGTTTTAAGTGAAATTACTTTCCCCGTCACCAAAAATAATTACGTTCAAGACTTTTTTCTTTCTCATCTCACTCCGCAAATTGGAAGGCAATCAAGTTCTCTAGGAGATAGTTTACATCCAACAGAAACAGAAATTTACTGCATGGAAGGAGGCCATTCAGCCCATCATGTCCACTCCAGCCATCAAGTAGCCATCCAGCCTAATTATACGTTCCCGCTCTTGGTCCATAGCCTTGTAGGTTAAGGCACTTCAAGTACATATCCAAGTACATTTTAAATGTTATGAGGGTTTCTGCCTCCAACACCCTTTCAGGCAGTGAGTACCAGGCTTCTACCTGAAAAAAGTTTTGCTCGATTCCCCTCTAAATTTATGGCCCCGGTTATGGACCCCTCAACCAAAGGGAATAGGGCCTTTCACTCTATCCAAACCCCTCATAATTTTTATACACTTCAAAACAACCCTAGCCTATCCAATCTTTCCTCATAACTAAAATTCTCCAGTCCAGGCAACATCCTTGTAAATTTTCTCTGTACTCATACTAGTACAATCACATCTTTCCTATAGTACGGTAACCAGAACTGCACACAGTACTCCAGCTGTGACCTAACCAGTGTTTTGTACAGTTCTAGCAGAACCTCCCAGCTGTTATACTCTATGCTGCGGCTAAAAAAAGCAAGTATCCTGTATGCCTTCTTGATCACCTTATCTACCTGTCCAGCCACCTTCAGGGATTTGTGGACGTGCAATCCAAGGTCCCTCTGTTCCTCTACACTTCTCTGTATCTTACCATTTATTTTGTATTCCCTTGCTTTGTTAGCCTTCCCCAAATGCATTACTTCACACTTCTCCAGCCTGAACTCCATTTGCCACTGTTCTACCCACCTGACCAATCCACTGACATCTTCCTGCTGTCTGCAGCTTTCCTCTTCATTATCAACCACATGGCCAAGTTTTGGATCATCGGCAAACTTCTTAATCATACCCCCTACATTTAAGTCCAAATCATTAATATATACCACAAAAAGCAAGGGACCTATCATTCAGCCCTGTGGAACCCCAATGGAAACAGCCTTCCAGTCACAAATACACCCATCAACCATTACCCTCTGCTTCCTGCCTCTGAGCAGATTGTGAATCCAACCTGCCACTTTGCCTTGGATCCCTTGGGCTTTTACTTTCATGACCAGACCATGTGAGACCTCATCAAAAGCCTTGCTAAGATCCATATAGACCACATCAAATGTGCTACCCTCTTCGACTCTCGTTGTTAGTCAGGCATGACCTTCCTTTAAATCTGTGTTGACTGTCCTTGATTAATCAGTGTCTTCCTAAATGAAGATTTATCCTGTCCCTCCAAATTTTTTCCAATAATTTTCCCACCACTGAGTTTTGGCTGACCAGCCTGTAATTACTCATTTTATCCCTTTCTCCCTTTTTAAGCAATGGTAAGGTACCTGTCCTCTGGCACCAAGCCTGTAGCCAGAGAGGATTGGAAAATGATGGTCAGAGCCTCTGCTATTTCTTCTCTTGCATCCCTCAACAGCCTAGGATACATTTCGTCCCAGCCTGGGGATTTAGCCACTTACAAAGATGTTAAATCCCTTAATACTTCCTCTCTCATGATGAGAATTTAATCTAATATTTCACACTCCTCCTCCCTGATTTCAATGTCTGCATGTCCCTCTCTTTTGTGAAAACAGACACAAAGTATTCATTTAAAAACCATACCAGCATTCTCCATCTCGACATACATATTACCCTTATGGTACCTAACAGGACTTACTCTTTATTTACTTATCCTCTGGCTCTTTATGTATTACGAAGAAGTTTTTGAGTTTGCCTCGATTTTACTTGACTATTTTTTCACAGCCTCTCTGTGCTTTCCCAATTTCCTTTTTAATTCTATCCATTTTTTATACTTCTCTAGGTTTTCTGCAGTATTAAGCCCTTAGTATCTGTCACAAGCTTTCCTTTTTTTCTTTTATCCTCTCCTTTAGGCCCTGGACATCCAGGGGGCTCTGAATTTGTTAGTCCCACCATTTTTCTTTAAGAAAACATACTTGCTCTGAACCCTCACTGTCTCTTCCTTGAATGCCTCCCACTGATCTGGCACTGATTTATCTTCAAGTAGCTGTTTCCTGTGCACTTTAGCTAAATCACATCTCAGCTAAGTAAAATTAGCTTTTTCCCCAATTGAGAACTTTTATTCCTGGTCTATCATTGTCCTTTTCCATAACAACTCAAATCTAACTGAATTATGATCACTTCCAGCAAAGTGCTCCCCAACTGATACCGCTTCCAGCTGCCCAGCTTCATTCCCTAAAACTAAAGTGCAGATCTGCCCCCATCTTGTTGTTACGTACTGGATAAAAAAAAATTCTTCTGAATGCATTTTAAGAATTCTACTCCCCTTCAGCCTTGCACACTAATTCTATCTCAGTTAATATTAGGGTAGTTGAAATCCCTACTATTACTGGTCTATTGTTTTGCACTTCTCAGAGATTTGCCTACATATTTACTCTTCAGGTTGGAAAGCCGTAACTAGTGGGGTGCCACAAGGATCGGTCCCAGGGCCTCGACTATTTACTATCTATATTAATGACTTGGAGGAAGGGACAGAGTGCAGTGTATCCAAATTTGCTGACGATATAAAAATAGGTGGGAAGGCATGTTGTGATGAGGATACAAAGAATCTGCAAAGGGATATAGCTAGGATAAGTGAGTGGGCAAAAACTTGGCAGCTGGAGTTCAATGTGGGGAAGTGTGAGGTCATCCACTTTGGTAGGAAGAATAAAAAGGCAGATTATTTAGATGGAGAAAGACTACAAAATACTGCTGTACAGAGGGATCTGGGTGTTCTTATACATGAAACACAAAAAGTTAGCATGCATGTGCAGCATGTGAAAGCAAATGGAATTCTGGCCCTTATTGCTAGGGGGTTAGAGTTTAAAAATTGGGCAGTCTTGTTACAACTGTACAGGGTGTTGGTGAGGCCACACCTGGAGTACTGCGTACAGTTTTGGTCCCCGTATTTAAGGAAGGATATACTAGCATTGGAGGCAGTTCAGAAAAGGTTCACTAGGCTGATTCCTGGGATGAAGGTTTGTCTTATCAAGAATGGCTAAAAAGGTTAGGCCGTTACTCGTTGGAGTATAGAAGAATGAAAGGTGATCTTAGAAAATAGAACAGTACAGCACAGTACAGGCCCATTGGCCCACGATGTTGTGCTGACCCTTAAACCTACTCTAAGATCAAACTACCTACATACCCTTCATTCTACTCTCCTCCATGTACCTATCCAAGAGTCGCTTAAATGTCCCGAATGTATCTGCTTCTACTACCACCGCTGGCAGTGCATTCCACGCACCCACCACTCTCTGTGTAAAGAACTTACCTCTGACATCTCCCCGAAACCTTCCTCCAATCACCTTAAAATTATGCCCCCTGGTGATAGCCCTTTCCACCCTGGGAAAAAGTCTCTGGCTATCCACTTTATCTATGCCTCTCATCATCTTGTACATCTCTATCAAGTCACCTCTCATCCTTCTTCGCTCCAATGAGAAAAGCCCTAGCTCCCTCAACCTTTCTCCATAAGACATGCCCTCCAATCCAGGCAGCATCCTGGTAAATCTCCTCTGCACCCTCTCTAAAGCTTCCACATCCTTCCTATAATGAGGTGACCAGAACTGAACACAATATTCCAAGTGTGGTCGAACCAGGGCTTTATAGAGCTGCAGCATAACCTCGCGGCTCTTAAACTTTATCCCCTTGTTAATGAAAGCCAACACCCCATAAGCCTTCTTAACAACCCTATCAACTTGGGTGGCAACTTTGAGGGATCTATGGACGTGGACCCCAAGATCCCTCTGTTCCTCCACACTACCAAGAATCCTGTCTTTAAGCCTATATTCTGCATTCAAATTCGACCTTCCAAAATGAATCACTTCACACTTTTCCAGGTTGAACTCCATCTGCCACTTCTCAGCCCAGCTCTGCATCCTGTCAATGTCCCGTTGCAACCTACAACAGCCTTCCACACTATCCACAACTCCAGCAACCTTCGTGTCATCGGCAAACTTACTAACCCAGCCTTCCACTTCCTCATCCAAGTCATTTATAAAAATCACAAAGAGCAGAGGTCCCAGTACAGATCCCTGCAGATCACCACTGGTCACCGAGCTCCAGGCTGAATACTTTCCATCTACTACCACCCTCTGTCTTCTATGGGCCAGCCAATTCTGCATCCAGACAACCAAATTTCCCTGTATCCCATGCCTCCTTACTTTCTGAATGAGCCTACCATGGGGAACCTTATCAAACGCCTTGCTAAAATCCATATACAACACATCCACTGTTCTTCCTTCATCAATGTGTTTTGTCACATCCTCAAAGAATTCAATAAGGCTTGTGAGGCATGACCTTCCCCTCACAAAGCCATGTTGACTATCCCTAATCAAACTATGCTTTTCCAAATAATCATAAATCCTGTCTCTCAGAATCCTCTCCAATAATTTGCCCACCACTGACGTAAGAAGGGCGGCACAGTGGCGCAGTGGTTAGCACTGCAGCCTCACAGCTCCAGCGACCCGGGTTCAATTCTGGGTCCTGCCTGTGTGGAGTTTGCAAGTTCTCCCTGTGTCTGCGTGGGTTTTCTCCGGGTGCTCCGGTTTCCTCCCACAAGCCAAAGAACTTGCAGGTTGGTAGGTAAATTGGCCATTATAAATTGCCCCTAGTATAGGTAGGTGGTTAGGAAATATAGGGACAGGTGGGGATGTGGTAGGAATATGGGATTAGTGTAGGATTAGTATAAAATGGGTGGTTGATGGTCGGCACAGACTCGGTGGGCCGAAGGGCCTGTTTTTAGTGCTGTATCTCTAAAAAGAAAAACTGACTGGTCTGTAATTCCCAGGGTTATCCCTATTCCCTTTCTTGAACAAGGGAATAACATTTGCCACCCTCCAATCATCTGGTACTACTCCAGTGGACAGTGAAGACGCAAAGATCATCGCCAAAGGTGCAGCAATCTCTTCCCTCCCTTGGGTATATCCCGTCTGGCCCCGGGGACTTATCTGTCCTCATATCATTCAAAATTTCCAGCACATCCTCCCTCTTAACCTCAACCTGTTCGAGCATATCAGCCTGTTCCACGCTGTCCTCACAAACGACCAGGTCCCTCTCACTAGTGAATACTGAAGCAAAGTATTAATTAAGGACCTCCCCTACCTCCTCCGACTCCAGGCACAAGTTCCCTCCACTATCCCTGATCAGCCCTACCCAAACTCTGGCCATCCTCTTGTTCCTCACATAAGTGTAGAACGCCTTGGGATTTTCCTTAATCCTACCCACCAAGACTTTTTCATGTCCCCTTCTAGCTCTCATAAGTCCATTCTTCAGTTCCTTCCTGGCTACCTTGTAACCCTCTAGAGCCCTGTCTTATTAAAACATATGAGATTCTAAGGGGGCCTGACAGGGTAGATGTTGAGAATATGTTTCCGCTGGTGGGGGATCTCAAACTAGGGGACATAGTTATACAATAAGGGGGGTCACACATTTAAAACGGAGATGAGAAGGAATTTCTACTCTGAGGGTTTTGAATTTCTGGAATTCTCTACTCTAGAGAGTTGTGGAGGCTAGGTCACTAAATGTATTTGAGGAGGCAGATAGATTTTTGAAATCTCGGGGAGTCGAGGGTCATGCGGAGCAGACCCGAAAGAGGAGCGGAGGCCTGGGAGAGATCAGCCATGATCTTATTGAATGGTGAGGCAGGCTTGAGGGGCTGAATGGCCTACTCCTGCTCCTATTTCTTATGTTCTATCTCCCCCTGACTGTTTGGAGTCTATTGTACAGAGTAGTCTGATTGACCCTTTTTATTCTTCAGGTAAACCCATATTTGATGTTCCTTCCACCATATCATCCCTCCTCACAGCTATTATTGTTTCTTTAATCAATATTGTGCCCCTGCTCCTTCTTTATCCCTCCCTCTATCTCGTCAAACTCTAACCAGAAATGTTGAGCTGCCATTCTGCCCTTCTTTCAGCCTCAGCTCAGTGATAGCTATATCATACTCCCACGTGTCAATCTGTGCTGTGAGCTCATCTGCCTTATTCTCTAGACTTCTAGCATTGAAGTAAATACCACTTAGCACTGCCAAACACCCAATTGTTTATTTTCTAGCCTTTGTTTCCTTTGCCTTCCAAACACGCTTACTAATTTTCTGCCTTCCATTTCCAACTTTTCTTTTCTCCCTTCTGAATCGACTCTCAGATTCCCATTCCCTTGCCAAGCTAGTTTAAACCCTTTTCAACAGCACTAGCAAAACCCCTTGCGATGATACTGGCACAGCCCAGTGGAGGTGCAAGCGTCCGGCTTGTACACGTTCCACCTCCCCCACAAGCAGTCCCAAAGCCTCAGGAATCTAAAGCCTTCCCTCCTGTACCATCTCTCCAGCCACGTATTCATCAGCTCTAACTTCCTATTTCTGTACTCACTAGCATGTGGCACCAGGAGTCATCTGGAGATTACTACTTTGAAGTCCTGCTTTTTAATCTCTCTCCTAGCTCCCTAAACTTTGCCTTTAGGACCTCATTCCTCTTCCTAACTATATCATCAGTGCCCTCCTGGGCCACAACCTCTGACTGTTCACCCTCCCCTGTCCTGTAGCCGTTCAGTGACATCCTTGGCCCTGCACCAGGGAGGCAACATACCAGCCTGGAGTCGTCAGGAAGGACAGACGGATGGATGGAAGGAAATGAATCACAAGCATACTGCACAGCACCTTCGAGTACCAAAGCCTGCATGTAAGTGCAAAAAACAGCACAGCAAAATTGAATGTGAAATTTTGCCATACCAAGTTCTAATGCAAGTGTAACCAAAAATCCTGACAACAGGAATTCAGGTTTGTGCACAGCCTTGTGTTAGCCTTGGTTTACTAATGGCACTTTTACTTGTAAATAAAATATTGGGATCAAGTCTCATTTCAGACACTTCAGCACAATCTAATCTGACAGTTCTGTGCAGTACCAGGTCTAAATCTGTTAATTGTGTTAATGGTTTGACTATATGCAGGTGAAGGGTGTTAATTGGGGTCTTAGTTGAGCACACACTGAGACTGAACAGTTTTGAGTGAGGAGCTACATGTTTGTAATCCTTTCACTCTGCACAATACATGTGAAACTAAGAAAAGACAGGCTTCAGCATTATCCTTCCATAACAAGCTTTCTGAAATTTAACTCCAGGTACATACTGCACTGCCAGAGTTGCTGTCTTTCAAATGAAATATCAATCCAAGACTGTCTGCCTATTCAAAGAGTAAATGCTCCACATCACTACTTGGAGAAAACCGACGTGTTGACCCAATGTTATGGCCAACATTTATCCCTCAACCAAATTAAACAGATTAGCTGGTAATTTTTTTTTTTATTGTTGTTTTTGGGGCCTTGCTATTTGCAAATTGTCCACCTCATTTCGCTACATTGTAACAGTGACTACACTTCCAAAACACTATGTTGGCTATGAAGAGCTCTGAGATGTCTTAAGGATATGAAAGACATTACATAAGTGCAAGTTCTTTTCTTACTTTAAGTGTGGCCTGATAGAATCAAGATACCTGCTGGAGGTGCCAGTGAGGACTGCACACATTTGGGAGTTTAAAACTAGGGCCATAAATATAACAGGCACTAATCCAATAAGGAAACAAGGAAAAGCTTTTTTTCCCCCAGAGTGGTGAGAATGTGGAAATACTACCACATGGAGTGGTTGGGATGAACTGCATAGATGCAATTAAGGGAAAGCTACAGAAGTACATGAGGCTATGTTGAGAGGGTGAGATGAAGAAAGATAGGAGATGGCTCATGTGCAGGATAAACACCAGCATAGATCATTTGGGCCAAATAGCTTGTTTCTGTGCTGCAAATTGTAGGTAATTCTAAGATACACCTCCTTTAGAAATGCCCCTTCTTGGTCAACTAAGTATAAAAATCTCATGATGCAAAACTCATGCCTAGCATTGATAGTTCCAGGAGATGCAGAGACATTAAGTGGGCAAATGAAAAAACTCAAGTTGACCCTAACTTCATTTTAGTTGCCAGAAAAATACCAATGACAAATTTGGAAAATGTGGTGCAGGTTAAAGTTGAAGTGGGTAGATGGCTTGAGTAAAACCACATGTCAGATGGTGAAGGGCCATAAAAGAGCCTCCCATCCGAGGTCAACTGTAAAAGATCAAGAGATTCAGGCAACTGAACCTTCACAAAGTCTAAATACAAAATTTGGGGTGAAAAGGTGATCACAGAATAGCAACAAAAAAATTTTTAATATTAGTTTGTGGGATGTGGGCGTCGATGACTAAGCCAACATTTATTGCCCATCCCTAATTGCCCTTGAACTGAATGGCTTGCTAGGCCATTTCAGAGGGCATTTAAGAGTGAACCACATTGCTGTGGGTCTGGAATCACATGTAGGCCAGAGCAGGTAAGGACAGCAGATTTCCTTCCCTAAAGGGCATAAGTGAACCAGATGGGTTTTCACAACAATCGACACTGGTTCCATAGTCACCATTAGACTAGTTTTAATTCTAGATTTATTAATTGAATTCAAACTTCACCATCTGCATTAGCCTGGGCTCTGGATTACTAGGGCGACAGTGGCAAGCACCGCAGCCTCACAGCTCCAGCAACCCGGGTTCGGTTCTGGGTACTGCCTGTGCGGAATTTGCAAGTTCTCCCTGTGACCGCGTGGGTTTTCTCCAGGTGCTCCGGTTTCCTCCCACATGCCAAAGTCTTGAGGGTTGATAGGTAAATTGGCCATTGTAAAAAAAAAAATTGCCCCTAGTGTAGGTAGGTGGTAGGAGAATTGAGGGAAGGTGGGGATGTGAGAGGGAAAAAATGGGATTAATGTAGGATTAGTATAAATGGGTGGTTGATGGTCAGCACGGACTCATTGGGCCGAAGGGCCTGTTTTGGAGCTGTATCTCTCTTTGACTCTATTACCACTATGCCGCCGCCTCCCCCTACAATAACCTAACTCTGAGCATATATTTAGGTGACACAAACAAAATACTGATCATGATGCAAGTGGAATACAGAGGGAGTACTGACAACACAGAACTTAGGAACAGGAGTAGGCCATCCAACTGTATTAAACTGTTTTGAAATTTTCAATTGACCTAACCTCAACAGCTTTCGGGGGAGAGCGAGTTCCAGATTTTCACTGCATTTTGTGTGAAGAAAGACTTACATTGAGATAGTGCCTTTCATGACCCTGAGATATCCCAAAGTGCTTTAAAGCCAATGGAGGACTTCTGAAGTGTAGTAATGTAGGAAACACAGCAGGCTCCCACAAACAGTAATGAGCCAATGACCAGATAAACTGTGTGATGTTGATTGAGGAATAAATATTGGCCAGGACACCAGGAATAACTCCCCTGGTCTTCAAAATAGTGCCATTGGATCTTTTATATGCACCCGACATAGCAGACGGCACCTCAGTTTAATGTCTAATCTGAGAAACACACCTCCAACAGTGCAGCGCTGGAATGTCAGCCTGGATTTTTGTGCTCAAGTCTCTGGAATGGGACTTGAACCCACAACCTTCTGTCTTAGACAAGAGAGTGCTACCAACAGAGCCATAGCTGACACCCAAGAAGTGCTTCCTAATATCAACCCTGAATGGCCTAGCTCCATTTTAAGGTTATTCCCCCTTCTTCTGGATTCCGTCACTAGAGGAAATAGTTTCTCTCTATCTACTCTATCAATTGCTTTGATCATCTTAAACGCCTCAATTAGATCTACTCAAGGAAATACAGCCTAGTCAAGGCGACCTATCCTCATAATTTAACACTTTTAGCCCTGGTATCATTCTAATGAAGCTGCACTGCACCCCTTCCAAGGCCAGTATTTCTTTCCTGAGGTGCAGTGCCCAAACTAATGCAATACTCTAAATGGGGTCTAACCAGAGCTTTAAATAACCGAAAAATAACTTTGTATACCAATCCCCATGAGTAAAGGGCAAACTTTTGTTACGACCAGGTGAGAAAGAGATCTAGGGTTCCTTTTCAGCCTTCACCTGGTCTTACTGTAACAGGGTTTAATTTTAAAACAGTGTTTTTAACTCCCCCTTGGTGAATCCTTGTTCACTGCTTTCCAATTATAAGGCAAAGAAACCAGCACAAACAAGCTTTCTCAGGTTAAAAGAGATGAAATTTATTAAACTTAACCTCTAATTCGGTTAACGCCTATGGATACATGACGCGCCCACGCAAGCATGCATACGCGATACACAGATGCAGACAGGGACAGAAAGAGCAGGAGAAAAGTAAAGTGGAAAAGTTTAAGGAAATATCTGAAGAGAGTTTTTTGTTACTGTGCTTCGAGCTCGCTATAGAGTTCTTGATTGTAAGTGGATCTTGCTTTTCGTTGGGGCCCAGTATTCCTCTTAAACCTTGTTCACTGTAGGAGACTTTTCACTCTTGGGGTTCACGTGTCTTCACTGGGTTTTGGAGTTCCGTGAGAAAGAGATGGGAACAGACAGACAAACAGGAGGTCTTCTTCAGTCCAGGAGCATTCTGCTTTTCTGCAGACTCTCAGTTCAAACTGTACAATTCAGGAAAAAACCCAGATTGCCAAGCAGGTTAGTCATGTGACTAACTGGTTTGACCACGTGGTTTTTTTTTTAAAGAGATACAGCACTGAAACAGGCCCTTCGGCCCACCGAGTCTGTGCCGAACATCAACCACCCATTTATACTAATCCTACACTAATCCCATATTCCTACCAAACATCCCCACCTGTCCCTATATTTCCCTACCACCTACCTATACTAGTGACAATTTATAATGGCCAATTTACCTATCAACCTGCAAGTCTTTTGGCTTGTGGGAGGAAACCGGAGCACCCGGAGAAAACCCACGCAGACACAGGGAGAACTTGCAAAACTCCACACAGGCAGTACCCGGAATCGAACCCGGGTCCCTGGAGCTGTGAGGCTGCGGTGCTAACCACTGCGCCACTGGTTGTGGAATGTATTGGAGCAGGGGATAGATCCTTTGTTCCAAACACTGTTTGTTAATCTGCAAAAATGTCTTTCAAGCCAGGGGCCTGGCAACACCTTGTCACAACCCTTTTCTTCCCAGCAACAATTTGAAATTTAAAGTCCATGTGGTGAAATTAATGTGCCTCATTCTTGGTAGGTGGGGGCCTGCATGACACATTCTATTAGCCTTTTTAATTATTTTTTGCGCCTACCTACTAGCTTTTAGTGGTTTCTGTTCAGATGCCTAAATCTCTCTGCTCATCCACAGTTCCTAGCTTCTTGCCATTTAGAAATTACTTTGATCTATCTGTCTTGGATCTAAAAGTGGATGATCACACGTTTCCCCACAGTGGACTACAACTACCAAAGTTTTGTCCACTCTTTATTCTATTAATGTCCCTTTGCAACTTTCTGCTCCCAACTACACTATTTACTGTGCCAACTAACTTGGTGTCATTGACATACTTGGAGATATGGCTGCATATTCCTTCAAGCTGAGGCCCCAGGACAGATCCTTGAGGGGACACCACTAGTCACATCCTGCAATTAGAGTACAAACTCAATATCCCTGCTCTCTGTCTCCTATCTCCTAACAAATTCCCTATCCATGTCAATAGATTGCCTCCAATTCCATGTGCTGTCATTTTTCTTAGCTGTCCCTTATGTGGAATTTTATCAAATGCCTTTTAGAGGTCCATGTAAGTAACATCCATAGGCCCTTCCTTATCTACATTAGTCATCTCCTCAAAAAAATTCAACTAGGTTCATTACACATGATTTAGCCTTTACAAATCCATGCTGACTCTTTCAGATCAGTTCATATATGTCCAAGTGCTTAGTCACTCTGTCCCTAATAATAGATTCTAGCAACTTCCCCATAACACCCATTAGACTAATAGGAATACAAGAGTCATAGAAACTTACAGTACAGAAGGACCATCATGCCTGTTCTGGCTCTTTGAAAGACCAGTTGTGCTTAGTCCCACACCTCTGCTTTTTGACCACAACCTTTAAAGTTCTTCAACCCTCAAGTACCTGTCCAACTCCCTTTTAAAATTCATCAGCTTCCACCACCTTCTCAGGCAGCGACAACTCTTCGACTGAAAAACTTTCTCATCTCCCCTCTAAATCTATTGCCAATGGTTTTAAATTTATGATCTCTGGTTATTGATTCACTTACCAGAGGAAATAGTTTTTCTCTATCCACTCTATCAAAACCTCGCATCATGAAACTTAGGTCACCTCTGCTACAAGGAGAACAGTCCTAACTTTCAATTTCCTAGTTTTTCTCTCCTATCCTTTTTAAATAGTAGAGTGACATTGGCTCTCCAAATTCTCAACGTTTATGTATTTAATACATCCTAAGTACTGAAATGCTAAAAAACAATTAAAATGAAGTAACAAAATTTAACAGGTTTATGCTGATGTCCTTCAATAGTCCAGCCTACACTCAATTTACTTATCCACCTACGTTCATTGTTACATATTAGACTCTATTTTAAAATATTGTAAGCGAGAATCACCTAACACTGTCATTCAGCAATGAATACAGAAACTAAACTAAACTTAAGTTGACTTAACCTGATAAATTTTGTGCTTCGCAGAAATATTTGTTGAAATTCGTAGCTTTTTTTGTAAGCTTGTCTTCGTAGTGGCAGTACAATTTAAACTCAAATGAGGCTGCATCGACCGAACAGAATCCAAATCGAAAAGATCTTCATACTTAGCTGCTGTCAAAGGGCTAGCAAAACCAGATCAGGCAATTAACCAATAGATGGTGGAGCATGAAACCAAAAGATGAAATGAAAATGGAAATGACAAATGCATAGTGAATATCTTTGGCCTTTCATTTTCCTACAAATGTGGTCTATGTGTACAAGTTGCTTTCTTATTAAAAGCGACTGACTAATTTGCACAGCACAGTTACTATAGAAAATAGGTAAAAATCCTATTCCTCCACCACCTTAAAAGACTGCCTTTATTAGAGAACATAGGTTTACAGAAAAAACTGATGAAAAGCTGGAAGTCAAGAAAATTACGTCAACTTTGTTGACAGAAATGTCAATTGCTTTTAAAGCTTCTGAAAATACACATAAGCAAACCAATTTAAAAGGAAAAAACTTTGTGTTCAAGAAAGAATGACACCTAATTATAGCTGTAAATTGAGGCAATCGTCCAATACAGCTACAAAAAAAAACAAGTACTTAAAGTACCGTGGTAGCACTCTCACCTCAAAGTCAGAAATTGTGGATTCAAGCTCCACTCCATACAAACTTGAGCACATTATCTAGGATGACTTTAGTGCAGTACTGAGGAAACACTGCTCTGTTGCTGGCACTGTTTTTCAAATGAGATGTTAAACTGAGGTTCCATTTGCCCTCCTCGGCAGACATTAACGATCTCATGGCATTATTTCAAAAAGAAAAGCAAGGGCCTTTTGCCCCACACACTGGACAATATTTTTTCCTTCAACCAACATCACTAAAACAGATTATCTGGTCATTATCTGTGTATGTATGACCTTGCTCTATGCAAATTAGCTGCCATGTTTCCTACATTACAACAGTGACTACACTCAAAAGTACTTCATTGGCTGTAACACACTTTGGGCCAACCTGAGGCTGTGAAAAGGTGCTATATAAATGCAACTCTTTCTGTTCAGGTAATTTACTAGACCATGACTTATTTGCACAGGCAAATACAAATCAACATTATAAATATTCTACCAAATTCATGAGGGAGAAACAATATCCAGCTTCACTTGTTGCGAATTAATTTTTTGTGCTTCAATATATGTACCATCTACAAGATGTACAGCAGCAACCCACCAAGTCTCCTTTGACAGCATCTTCCAAACCCATGACATCTACCACCTTGAAGGACAAGGACAGCAGACACATGGGAACACCACCACCTGCAAGTTTCCCTCCAAGCCACATACCATCCTGACTTGGAACTACATCACTGTTCCTTCCATTGTTGCTGGGCAAAAAACCTGGAACTCCCTAACAGCACTGTGGGTATAACTACACCAGATGGACTGCAGCGGTTCAAAACGGCAACTCAACACCACCTTCGCAAGGGCAATAAGGGATGGGCAACCAATTCTGGCCTTGCCAGTGACAGTCATATCCCTTGAAAGAATTTAAAAAATTACCCTCTAAATATGCACATGTCTTCCTGTGGAGCCTAACACTTCAGAATCATTCAGCTGGCAGTAACGATGGATTCGGAAATGGTGCACACGGTACAATAAGATTTTTGGTTATAAAATACAAAAATCTCTGGAAATTGTACTTAAAAGCAAACATATTTATGAACTTTAAATACAAAATAACTGAATTAATTTGAATCAGAAATTGGGAAGAAAGCACCAATACATTAGCATCAACTGTCTGCAGGAATCAAGTACATTCTACAAACTAACCTTGTGGAAATGCAGTGCTATTTGAAAACAAACATTTCTTTTGCTCGGTAAACATTAGATCCTCGATGGCATGCTGCCACATTTTCACAGTCAGTTACACATTAACACACAAAATCTGTATCGCTATTTAAATAATGAAAGTGCTGAGAAATATCAGCACATTACATTTTAAATGTTTTGCCTCCATCAAGGTCAATCTAAGCGAGTATATCTGACTCATTGAGGAGGCAGAGCAAGCCAGACACCTTTGTTCTGGCACGCTCCTCGGAGTCACTCTTACTCCAGTTGCCTAGTTATTTTCATTACCAGTTAAGCTGTAAAAAATTGTCTGGTTCTTTAGCATGGGAGCTTTATGATTGGACAGGAGGATTATTTATTTGCTACTCCAGTATTATCTGTGGGGGAGGAATATCGTCATTATGCCAAGGTACTACGTTAATGTAAGTTACTGCAGGAAGGATCAAGCTTGGGTGAACCAAAAAGACTGCAGCACATGTTTCAGATCACCTGCAGCTTGACCTATTTTTCAGTTAATATTTAGTCTGGCTGAAGTAAGAGATGGAGTATTCTAGTATATAGAGTACCACAATAAAAGGAATTACAAACATTTTACAGTGGCTCACAGCACTGGGATGAAGGAACATTTCCCTAATGATTTTAAAATTCTATTTCCGAAACTCAACTTACTGAAGCTATTTTGTGCCCATTTCAACAACATTGGTTCTATTTACGTAAGTGCCGAACATATTCGGAAAAACGTTACTGTCTAGAATAAGGTGAAGTTTTCAGGGTTTCAACTAGGCAACAGACAGCAAGGACGAAATGTATAATGTCTCAGTGCAACATTGCTAATACTGTGACAGAATACAAAATAAAAATAGGCACTGGCCAATCAACGGTTGTATAACTGCATATACAGCCACACAACGCAACATGCAAAAATATTTACATTTCTAAAGACACTATTACACAGCACGAATTCATACAAACACAAAAAAAGTTAAATGCACCCAAAAATTAACTACTCTGCACGTCACTTCGCCGTGAGCCTAACAAGGTTATTTGTTCCCTTTGACACTCTGCTTCAACATTGCAAGACGGATTAACATTCCAACGTAGGACTGTAACTGAATCCTTTAGAACCGTTATAATTTGTAAACCCCCATACATACGCGCGGACACTATATAAATACAGACAACCTAAATTTCACTTACCAGTCGCAGCTCAATACACTTGTCGGATATTGGAACACTTTGTTTCTTGAAAACAGAAGCAGGGGATATCTGGGAACCTGCAAACACAAGGCAGACAAATGAAGAAAACAGAAGAAAAACTCCCATCTGCCGGCAAAAGTTCCCGGTGCTCCGGCTGTAAACAGGAACTTGAACCTGGTGTTGAAAGGCCAGCTCCCCTCCCCGGGCCGGGTCTGGCCGCTTCGCCCGGGCATGAGGGGGACATAGGATGGAGCGCGCCAGACAGGCATAGGCTAGTGGGGAGTCCGGAGCCATGGTTACCGGCCGAATGACAGCGACACCCTCTGCGACAGACAGAGAGCAGGGCCGGCGTCTCCGGCTGCCCGGGAAGCTCCTCTTTCCGTCACTCACTCAACTCTTCCTTCTATTAAAGGGGCACCTGATGGGGGTCAACCCGTTAAACAAACACACCGGGTGGTTGGTGGTTTTAGCTGCAGGATTTATTTATATTGTTGAGACAATGGCCTGGGTGGGGGAGAAAGCTCGCAAGTTAATAAGAATGGAACGTGGGGGGGGGGGGAATCAGAAAGTTAGAAACCTTGTATATCTGCCCCTCGTCCCTTGGCAGCTGCTTCCTGCTTCCCTGCGGGCCACCATCTTCCTGTGTGCGCCGATCAATCCCGTCCGGGCGGAGTCTGGGGAGCGGGAAGATGGCGGTGCGGCCCGGGCTTGACTCGGGTCCGGTCCAGTCGGACCGCTACACTCAGATCTGCGGCCGCCAGTGTGAGGCGAAGCGCGACCAAGACTTGACCGATTCGAACAGAGAACAATAACTGACCGAACATAGAGCAGAACCCGACAAAAGATACAAGTCCGCTAGAATGCAAAAAGCTAAGCCATAGGGCAAGAGGGAAGAATCTGACATCCAGAAAATAAACTGTTTGAATGAGAGTAAATCCCTATAGAATGTAACATGGCACCTAAGAAAAAGGCAATAAATACGTCCAAGTGCAGCACAGAACTCAGCTGAAAGCAGAATAGAACTGGGCGACATGCAGAAAATATCAAAACGGAATAACAGGAAAAATTAACAGATCCCGATAGAATGAACAATGAACCCAAATAGGATGCAGAATGGACCCCGATAGTAGGTACAATGGACCTGTTCATATGCAGAATGGAACCCGATAGAATATACAATGAACTCTGATAGTATGCAGATTTGACCCGATGGTATGTGCAGTGCACCCCGACAGAATGCACAATGGACTGCAATAGAAGGTAGAAAGGATCTCGATAGAATGTATCATGGACCCTGAAGGAATGCACAATGGCTCCTGATAGAATGTAGATTAGACTCTGATAAAATGCTCAATGGATTCTGATAGTGTATAATGGAACCTGATTGAACACAGAATGGACCCCAATAGTATGCACAGTGGACTCCAATAGTATGTAGAATCGACCCCAATAGTATGTACAATGGGGGCCTGTTAGTACGAAGAATGGACCCCCATAGTATGCCAAATAGTCCCCAATAGAATCCAGAATAGAACCCGATAGAGTGCACAATAGACCCTAATAGTATGTAGGGTGGACTCCAATGGCAGGAACAATGGATCCGCATAGAATGTAGAATGGACCCCAACAGAATGCACAACTG
Source organism: Heterodontus francisci (assembly GCF_036365525.1). Lineage (NCBI taxonomy): Eukaryota > Metazoa > Chordata > Chondrichthyes > Heterodontiformes > Heterodontidae > Heterodontus > Heterodontus francisci. The sequence continues at coordinate 46,248,113 of NC_090372.1, forward strand.
ATCCTGATCAAATGTAGATTAGATCCCGATAGAATCCAGAACGGACCACAATAGAATCCAGAAAGGAACCCGATAGAATGCTGAATGGGCCCAGATAGAACGCAGAACAGACGTCAATAGAATCCAGAATGGACCTCGATAGTATGTAGATTGGACTCCGATAGAGTGCAGAATGGACCCTGATAATAACTGCAACATTTATTTCTCTAGCACCTTTAGTGTAATGAAACGTCTCAATCAGAGGAGCGATGTAATGCAAAAGTTGACACCGAGCCACATAAGGTGACATTAGGGCAGCTGGCCAAAAGCTTGGTAAAGAAGTACAGTTTTAAGGAGTGTCTTAAAGGAGGAAAGAGATAGAGGCGGAGAGGTTTAGGAAGGGAATTCCAGAGCTTAGGGCCTAGGTAGCTGAAGGCACAGCCACCAAATGTGGAGTAATTAAGATCGGGCATCTTCAAAAGGCCAGAATTAGATGAGTGCAGATATCTCGGAGGATTGTGGGGCTGGAGGAAATTACAGATATAGGGAAGGGCAAGGCCATGGAGGGATTTGAAAACAAGGATGAGAATTTTAAAATCAAGGCGTTGCTTGACTGGAAGCCTATATAGGTCAGCAAGGGCAGGGGTGATAGGTGAAAGGGACTTGGTGCAAGTATGGTCACAAGCAACAGAGTTTTGGATGATCTCCAGTTTAGAGGGTAGGATGTGGGAGGCCAACCAGGAATGTGTGTGTTGGAACAGTCAAGTCTCAAGGTAACAAAGGCATGGATGAGGGTTTCAGTAACAAATGAACTGAGGCAGGGGCGAAGTCGAGCAATGTTACAAAGGTGGAAATAGGCAGTCCTGGTGATGGTGCAAATATAACGCCAGAAGCACATCTGGGAGTCAAATATGACACCAAGGTTGCAAGCAGACACTTGCCAGGGAAAGGGATGGAGGTGGTAACTATGGAACGGAGTTTGTAGCGGGGACTGAAGACAATGGCTTTGGCCTTCACAGAATTGGAGGAATTTTCTGTTCCTCGAGTACTGGATGCCGTAAGCAGTCTAATAACTTAGCAACACTAAAAGAGGTGAGAAAAATGGTGATGAGGTAGAGCTAGGTGTCACCAACATACCTGTGAAAATGTTTGCTTTCAGACAATGTCGCCAAAAGGATGCATGTAGATGAGAAATAGGAAGAAGCAAGGATAGATCCTTGGGTCACCAGATGTAACGATAGAATGTAGAATAAAACACTGACAGAATTTGGAATAGACCCAAGTAGAATATAGAATGGACCCCATGTAAAATGGGCCCGGGTAGAGTGTGGAATGGACCCGGGCAGAGTGTAGAATGGACTCCAACAGAACAAGAGAATAAAACCTGACAGCACAGAATACAGCTTGATAGAATTCAGAATCGAAGCTGGCAGAATGCAGAATATGAGTGAGAGTAAGAGAATAAACCCTAATAAAATAATTGTAACAATGGGAGAATAATAGTAATAATGGGAGAATAAGGGCTAAGGGAATGCAGAAAAGAACCTGATAGCATGCAGAATTGAACTTCATAAAACTGGAGAATAGAATCCAACTGAATGCAGAATAAATTCTGATACAGTACATTTATCACATCCTTTAGAATAGATTCTAGCTTTTTCCCAATGACTGATGTAAGGCTAACAGGTCTGTAATTCCCTGTTTTCTCTCTCCCTTCCTTAAATAGTAGAGTGACATTTACGACCTTCCAATCTGCAGGAACTTCTCCAGAATCTATAGAATTTCAGAAGATGATCACCAATGCATCCATTATCTCCATAGCTACCTCTTTCAACACTCTGGGGTGTAGAACATCAGGTCCTGGGGACTTATCAACCTTAAGCCTCATTAATTTCTCCAATACAACCTCCTTACTGATACTAATTTCCTTCAATTCACGAGGATATTGCCTGGGCTGGAGCATTTCAGTTATGAAGAGAGACTGGATAGGCTGGGGTTGTTTTCCTTGGAACGGAGAAAGCAGAGGGGGGACCTGATTGAGGTATACAAAATTATGAGGGGCATTGATAGGATAGATAGGAAGAAACTTTTTCCCTCAGTGGAGGTGTCAATAACCAAGGGGCATAGATTTAAGGTAAGGGGCAGGAGGTTTAGAGGGGAGTTGAGGAAAAATAATTTTCACCCCGAGGGTGGTTGGAATCTGGAATGCACTGCTTGGAGGGGTGGTAGAGGCAGGAACCCTCACAACATTTAAGAAGTATTTAGATGAGCACGAAACACCATGGCATACAAGGCTACGGGCCAAGTGCTGGAAAATGTGCTTGATGGTCGGCGCAGGCTCGTTGGGCTGAAGGGCCTGTTTCTGTGCTGTAATACACTATGGCTCCAATTCCTCATTCCCCCTAAGCCCTTGGATTTCTAATTCTGGGGGATTTCTTGTATTTTCCTCAGTGAAGACAGACACAAAGTTATCATTTAGCTTCTCTGCCATTTCTTTATTTCCGATTATAAATTCTGTTGACTCTGCCTGTAATGGACCCACATTTGTCATAGCCAAACGTTTCCCTTTTACGTTCCTAAAGAAGCTTTTACAGTCCGTTTTTATATTTTTTGCTAGCTTACATTCACATTCTATTCTCCCTTTCTTTATCAGTTTCTTCATCCTCCTTTACTGTATTATAAAATCCTCCCAATCCTCAGGTTTACTACTATTTCTGACAACTTTGTTGGCTTTTTCTTTTAATCTTATACAATCCTTAACTTCCTTTGTTATCCAAGGTTGACAGTCTTTACTTTTGGGGTTTTTGTGCCTTGAAGGAATGTATAGTTGCTGTAGATTATGTAATATTTCTTTAAAGACTATCCATTGCCTATGTACTGTCATACCTTTGAATGTATTTTCCCAATCCACCTCAGCCAATTTGCCCCTCATGCCTTCATAATTTCTTTTGCTCAAATTTAACACCCTGGCTTCAGATTGAACTACCTCACTTTCAAACATAATGTAAAATTCTATCATATTATGGTCACTCATCCTTAAATGTTCTTTTACATGATTATTAATTAGCCCTTTCTCATTACATAATACTAGATCTAAAATAGCCTGTTCATTAGTCGGTTCCTCAACATACTGCTCTAGAAAACCATCCCTAACACACTCCAGAAACAATTGATAATCTTCAAGATATCCACAGGCAAATGCTTTCAATTGGAATATTTCCTCTGCAGACAGATCCACTGGATAGTGTTGGATGTGAGGAGTTGGCTGCTGGTCCAACCATCAGTATCACGCCTTGATCTTGTGCCACCCTCTCCTCCGTTCACCTGAGAAGCACCACAATTCACAGTGGGGCTGCCTGCCGCTCTTCACTTCAGGTGCTCTGATTGGCCCTCCTGCATCCATAGCCTGCCCACTGTCCCTAACTGGACGGAGCTCCCGGAGGCAGCTTCTAAATTCGTCTCCTCTGGAAAGATCCCGTCCTCTGTGCCACGATGCACAATTCCAGGTTCCCAACCTGGGAATCGTCCTGACATCGAGCTCATCACACTTTCGGCAGTTCAGTCCCTAGTAACCTGAGCTTGCAATCAAAGCAATAACAACTTGCATTTATATAGCTCCTTTCACGTTCTCAGGAAGTCTCAAAGTGCTTCAACAACCAGTAAAGTACTTTGAAGGGTAGTAACTGCTGTAATATAGGGAAAGGGGATGTCCAATTTTTCCCACGAACAGCAATGAGATAAATAACCAAATAATCTTTTTTAGTGACATTGGTTCAGGTATAAATGTTGGCCAGGATACCCCAAAAACTTCCCGCTCTTAGAAATTGTTACATCCGTCAGAGAGGGCAGACAGGGCTTCACTGTAATGTCACAGGCACAAGATGGCAGCTCCAACATTGTAGTGCTCCCCCAGTATTGCACCAGAGTATCAGGCTTGATTATGTGCTCAAGCTTGAGCCCCAAACCTTCTGACTCAGAAGCAAGAGTGCTGCCACTGAACCAAGGTTGAAACCTTAATAATTAAAATAGTAAAATTGAATGTGAAGTGTTGTCAGAATCGCATGACCAAAAGTCATGACAACCAGAAGTAATGCTTGTGGACTGAAATTACATGCCAAATGGAAGATTTTTAATATGTATGTTCACTGATATTGTTACTAACTACAAATATGCCATGCAAGAAATTTTGAAGCTTAGCCCATTCAATGTGACTTTTGACATGCTTTGTTTCCAATTATTCACTTAAGAGTCCGGATTTTATTTATCCCTTGTATCCCTCTTGTCTCCTTTGATTCTGTTTTCCTCTCTCAATCGTTTCTCTTGTTAGCTATCCCAGTCTCATTTCATCCCTTCTGCTCTTTCATTTTATCTCTTTTGCACAACTAACGACAGTGGTTTAGATGAACTGAAAATATATATTCGTAGGCATTAACCGTATTAAAGTTTAAGTTCTAATAAAACTTCACTTTTCTCCTTTAAACCTAAGAAACCCTGGTGTGTTGGTTTCTTTGTCTTATAATTGGAAATCTGTGAAGAAGGATTCACAAAGGGGGAGCTCAAAGCACAGTGTGTATAAAATTAAACCCTATTACAATAAGACCAGGTGAAGGCAGTAACAGACCCCGAGACACCTTTCTCATCTGGTTGTAACAGAAATTTGGGTGCTAGTGTCTGGAATTTTACCCACAGACAAACAAGTGAAATTGGAAGTAGATAGCCAAATTGTTCCCAATCAAAAAGAGCAAGTTTTCATTACAGGTTTTCTTGTGGTTATGTGTGATTCAATACTAACAAGCAAGTAGCTGTCCAAGCCAGGGTGAAGTAACTTGGGATAAGTTAAAAGCACTGTCTATTGGAGGAGTTGAGGAAAATGGCTAAGCAGTGTGGGATCACTATATGTGGCAAGGCTAGGAAGTCTGAACTCCTAAGGCTAGTGGCCAACCATTTTTCCCTTGAATCTGAAGAAGCAGAAGCAGGGTTCAAAACAGAATCCGATAGGGTATTATTAGCGAAGATACAATTGGAACAGAAGAAGCCTGAATTTGAGGAAAGGGAGAGGGAGGAGCCTTCCAAAAGGAACATGAAGAAAATGAAAGGCAGGGGAGAGAGAGAGAGGAAGAAAGAAGATTCCAGAAAGAATCCTAAGAGAGAGAGCTGAAGCGGCTGGAGTTAACTAGGGGGGGGCGACAGAGTAACCCCAGTGAAAACAAGGCCAATATGGAGGAGCACAATTCAGGGCTGGGTACAAGATTGCTAAAACTCGCTCAATTAATTCCAAAATTCAATGAGGAAGGTGTGGAAGCATTTTTCGTGTCTTTTGAGAAACTGGCAAGGCAGCTAAAATGACCAACTGAGACCTGGTCTCTGTTATTGGAAAGCAAACTAACCAGAAAAGCCCATGAGGTTTATTCCTTGTTGCCAGATGAGAGTTCATCAAATTATGAACTGACCAAAACTGCTATCCTCGGGGCATATGAATTAGTACCCAAACCCAAACGCAAGCCAATCAAACTTATCTGCAGTTTGAAAGAAGCAAGCATCTGACTTTTGACCAGTGGCTTAGGGCTTTAAAAATACAGCTCAGCTATGAAACTGTCAGAAAAGTAATCCTGTTAGAGGAATTTAAAAACACTCTCCCATTCTCAATAAAGACCCATGTAGAGGAGCAGTGGGTTCAGAGAGCCCGTCAAGCAGCCATTCTGACCAATGAGTTTGCTTTAATTTATAAGTAGGTTTCCTGGGGAGAACCTTTCCTAATCACCCCCGCAAATCCGAAAAGGACAAAGGATGGGAAGGTGATATCCGCCCATTCAGTCCTGGAAGAGAAAGGAAGGCAGGAGACGCAGGGGACTCTCCTACAGCCAAAAAGGAAGGTGCTGTGAGCAAGAGTGAGACCTGAAGATCTGTGTGCTTCCATTGTAATAAGGCAGGATATTTAAAAGTTGACTGCTGGAAACCAAAGAGGACACCCACTCAGTAAAGACGAGGGCCTCTTGCAAAACACAGAACAAGCTGTGGCTTGAACTGCAGTAAGAGTGCAACGCAGGAAGCTTACTACTACCAGTGCAGGAAAAGTTAACAGGATTCTTGAAGGTTATCAGGGTTTTGTATTTGAAGGGAAAGTAACCCCATAATCCCTCGAGAGGGGCAAGCAAGCCCATAGTAATTCTCAGGGACACAGGGGCGACTAGATTCCTTTATACTGGGAAAAGGCCTGACCTTTCCCCCAGAGTGTGCAGTCAACACCAAAATGGTGGTGAATGGTATTGAGGGCAGTGTATGCCTGTACCTGTACACTGGGTGCACCTGGAGCACGACCTAGTTTCAGGACTGGTGACTGTAGGGATTGTCCCTAGTTTGCCTGTGGACGGGGTTGACCTGCTCCTAGGTAATGATCTGGCAGGGGTGAAGGTGGTAGCCCCCCCAGGAGGTCAGAGAGACAGGGTGGTTGCAGGAGACGGATCCCTGCAGTTTCTCTGAATGTATAGTGAGTTTTAACAACAATCCAGTAGTTTCATGGTTACCATTACTGATACTAGCTATTTTTAATCTGAAATTTATATAATTAACAACATTTTAATTCCCCAACTGCCGTGATGGGATTGAACTCATGTCTCAAGTTATTAGACCAGGCCTCTGGATTACTAGTCCAGTAATGTAACCACTATGCTACTATATCTTAAAAGGGAGGGAGTCCTTATGAACCCCAAAAATTCTATTTCCTAAGAAAAAAGTTGGCATAAAAAGAAAAGCATTTGTTTTTTAAAGAAAGGTTACATTTTAGTTTAGGATCCCTATCTTCATCGGCACAGTGGTTAGCACTGCAGCCTCACAGCTCCAGCGATCCGGGTTTGGTTCTGGGTACTGCAAGTTCTCCCTGTGACCGCATGGGTTTCCTCCAGGTGCTCCAGTTTCCTCCCACATGCCAAAGACCTGTGGGTTGATAGGTAAGTTGGCCATTGTAAAAAAAAAAATTGCCCCTAGTGTAGGTAGGTGGTAGGAGAATTGAGGGAAGGTGGGGATGTGAGAGGGAAAATGGGATTAATGTAGGATTAATATAAATCGGTGTTGATGGTCAGCACAGACTTGTTGGGCCGAAGGGCCTGTTTTGGTGCTATATGACTCTATGAGTGTATTGTGGCATAACTAAAGATTCCCTTAACCATGACCATAGTGCATTATCCCTCCTCATCCTCTCTGTCGCACTCAACACAGTTCCACCTCTATAACATTATTTGCCTCTGCCCCTACCTCAGTTCCTACACCACAAGAACCCTTTCTTCACTTCCAGACTTGACTACTGTAATGTTCTCCTCACTGACCTACATTCCTATTTCCTCCAGAAACTTGCGCTTGTCCAAAACTCTGCTGCACACATCCTGTTGAATACCAAGTTCCGCTCACCCATTTTCACTCACCTTCTCCCAATGCCTCTGTCGTAAAATGCTCATCTTTAAATATTTCTGTGGCTTCAACCCACCCTATTGTGCAAGTCCTCCAGCTCTATATGCCCCCAAACACTTTGTTCTTCTCATACAGGCATCTTATGCAATTTCTCCCTTCAAAGAACAAACAAAGAACAGTACAGCACAGGAACAGGCCATTCGGCCCTCTAAGCCTGCGCCGATCTTGATGCCTGAAACTAACACCTTCTGCACTTCCGGGGCCCATATCCCTCTATTCCCTTCCTATTCATATATTTGTCAAGATGTCTCTTAAACGTCGCTATCGTATCTGCTTCCACCACCTCCCCTGGCAGCAAGTTCCAGGCACTCACCACCCTCTGTGTAAAAAACTTGCCTCGCACATCCCCTCTAAACTTCGCCCCACATGAAGGCCATGTCTTTAGCTGCCTAGGTCATATTCTCCAGAATTTGTTCTCCAAGTCCTTCTGCCTCCCTCTCCTTTCAGAATCCATCTCTTGAACCAAACTTTTAGTCACTTCTCCTAATCTCCTTCCCAGGCTTAACATCTGTCTTCCTTACATCCTTGGGGCATTCTTTACATTAAAAGCCCCAGATAATGAAAGTTCTTGTTGATGATTAGACAGACCTGTTAGAAGATCAGATTTAATATGAGATGTTAGCCATAAAAGTAAATTAGAGTAAAAGTGTAATCAGAAGACAGGCTTGCTTTATTTTATATGCATGTACGTTTAATACGTGTAGATTCTGTAGCACTCTGCCCACTAGATCTTTTCACTGTAATTGGCCTCAGGTACCAACAGGCACTAATTATCCCTTATGACAGAAACAGACCTTGTGTGAACAGCACAAGCTCAGAACAAGCCTACTTTATAGACAGAGCAACATCTTGAAGGCTATTCATCTTTCTAGCTGCACAGGGGAAAAGTAGACTCTGACATCTTTATGGTAAAATATCATTCTAATATCCACTCTACTATGATAAGGCCATATGACATAACTATTAAGTTAAGAAGTTAACACTCAAATTAAGGTGTGAAACACATGCAAAAGTAGCCTGTTTGTGTTAACAGTTACATACAAAGACAACTTTGCAAGGTTACAGCTGCCAGTGGAATGTCTTGTTTGATAAGATTAACACTCCCAGAGTTTGTTAGGAGGTCTTTGTCTGTTCATTAATCTGCTTATATTTTATTTGATAACTAGTGTTCTAATTAACAGATGTGACAACATAGCTTTACCTTTTTAGGCTTTAAATATAGAGACAGTTTGCAGCTAAGTAGAGTGCACCCAGGAAAGAACATTAACAGCTAAAGCTAAGGTAGAAAGTCTTCTGGTGCCTCCCAGCCTTGGTAACAGTAAGTTTGTTTAAGTTTACAGACACAGCTTGTTTGGTGAAGAATCTTACCACATAAATGATAATATTGTATGAATATTACAGTAAGTACTCCTTTGTTGAATCTCAATGAATAGTTTGTACGCATTTAGTATAAGAGTTGTATTACTGTATAACTTACATATTAAAAATAAAGCCTGACCTCAGGGGATTAAGGTGTCTGGAGTATTTCATTGAATGTCTGAAATTAAAACAGAAATAAGCATAAAGCCAACAGCGCTTGCTGCACACTCAGGAAATAGTTAATACATAACAATTTATTCGAAGTATATAGATTAGCTGGGTCAGAACGGAGGCGGAAGGCTGCCCTGTTGTGATTTTGCGTCTTTTGTTATTCTGCACCTTTCTCTGCCTCAGTATATGGGCAGGGAAGCTAAATAAAGCATTCAAAGGGCCACAGTTATCATAGGATGCAGCCCATAAGACACTAGTTGGTCACCCGGTGTTAGAAATAGATTGGGAACAGGGGTTTTGGGTAGAGCTGACATCATGAGCAGCACTGGTGCACTGTACACAGATTAATGAACAGACAAAGACCTCTTAACAAACTCTGGGAATGTTAATCTCCAGTGGTCACTGGAGCAGCATTTCATGACATCACCCAAGGAGAAGCTCCACACACAAATTTCTAATTGAGGACTATTTCAAACTAGCAACTTTAACAGACAAGAGATAAAGGCTAAGTGGTAGTTAAAGACTACCTTAAATGTATAAATGTTTCCCTTTGTAGTTAAGATCAAATTATAATTCCCTTTAAAGGTTTTAACTGAGCTTTTTATACATTTTCAAGGAATGGTGTTAGTGAAGCTTGAGCAGCAAAGTCATAGGCTAGCTAATGATCATATAAATGATCCAAACCAAGCTGCAATAACTAACAGTATTTTTTTAACTGCATGAGTGTTCGGTTTTGCACAGACACAAGTCAAATGTAAAGTTACCAAGGCTTGCTAAGACTGCATGCCAGGATGAAATGGTTTTATCCAGGATTACTGTCTACATGCAGTTTCCTGCCTAAGCAAGCCCCAGCAGTTTTAAATTTGGCTTGTAGGCAGTTTCATAAGACTCCCACTTTGGGAATCCAGCAGCACTAGTGCAACACAAAAGTATTCTTAAGACTATGAAAGTAGCATAGACTCAGGAACCTATGATAATGCTTATGCATAATTTTCAGGTTTGCGTTTAAATATAACACACACACTAAGAAATATCAAACACATTACAGGTGAAAGATGGAAAGAACCTGTATTTATATAGCGTCTTTCACATCAACAGTGCCTTACCACTAGTGAATTATTTGGAAGAGTAGTCACTTGTTAAGCAACAACTTGCACACAGCAATGTCAAACGGCAATGAGGTTAATAAGCAGTTAAAGTGTTTTAGGCAAGGGATTAATGTTGGCCAGGCCATTGGGAGAGCACCCCTGCTTTTCTTCAAATAGTGTTATGGGATCTTTTACATCCACCTGAATGGAAGGTTCAGCAATAGAAAATGATGCTACCTACTTAATCTGATGTCAAATCGACACACAGATGATTGTGAAAAGATATGTTTGCAAGAGGTAATATGTACACAGTTGACAGAATGGTAAGCGATAGACGGAAATGAAAAAATTGATTAGCAATTTTCTGACTAAACTATTAAGATTCTATATTTTGTTTTGGACCTCAAGTAAGTCATAGAAACTAGCGTGATAATACACAAATTTCTTCAAAGCTCTACCTCACACAAAATAATTAATTTAACTTTTCTTTCGTTCAGTATTATCTATAGTTGCTCCTTCATTAAATTTAATGTTAGGGGACATTATGTTTCCTTGTGTCAAAGTTGCACTTAGGGCGACAATGTTGATGTCGAGGTGCCTGAGCTCCCGAGCTATGATGGCAGTGCAGCGCTCAGGCCTGTTGCTGTTGGGGTGGTCCACGAGGGCCCTGACGTTCCAGGTCCCAAACTTCATTTTGGCAAGTGGAAGATGCCTTTGTGTGTGTTTTTTTTTAACGTGGGGTGGTCCAATGGCAAGAGGGTTCCAAGACTGGAGGCCAGGCTCTGCTGTGAGACATTAGCATAGTCTCTGCATGGCCATACACAGGCATGTATGCACTCATGGTGATGGAGGTTGTTTACGCCCCCCGCGTTTCCCTCCCCCAACAGTACACTCCCTTTACATGCACCCAGCTGAACCCTTCCCCTAGACTTCATCACCCTCCAACAGGACCCCAGTCCTGACGCCAGCCTCCACCCCTCCCCTAGACCTCCTCACCCTCCATCAGGACCCCAGTCCTCACCCCAGCTTTCCCCCAAGTTTTCCCACCCCCCAGCCCTCTACTCTCAGAGAGGCGCAGACTATCATCCTCCCTACTCTCCAGCCCTCCGCTCCCCCCCACCAATGCCATGAAGGAAGCCACCAGGATCGCCCTTCTCTCTTCGGGGCTGAGGACTCACTGCTACCGCCCATCCCCTGGAGATTGTGGGGCCTGCTGCCTGACCAGGCTCCCCATTCTGCTCTCACTCCCACGCCCTCTCCCCTCCCTACTGTTTGGCCCACAAAACTCTCCCCCATACTCTGTCCTCCAGCCCTGCTCCAATCTCACTCTCCCAAGTAAGAACCACAATCCTCAACCCACATTCTACCATTCTGCAGTGTGTTGATACACCAGTGCATTTGCTACTGGACCTATTCATGAGTGGTCTCCACTCAGTGCTTCCCGTCTTCCACCATCTTGGACCAATCTGGGACATGACATGCAGGAGAAGGCCAACTGAGAGAGCAAGGCGGTGATACACCTTTTTCTGGAAGGGTCTCCCAGAAGAGGAATAAAGCCTCCATGATGTAGGCTTCGCCATCAAAAATGAGCTTGTCTGGTGCCCCAGTGACTCTCCCTATAGGATAAACGAGCACCTCATGACTACCCAGCTCACCCCAACAAGAAACCGGCATGCACACACACTCCTACTCTTGAGGCAACGGACGAGGACAAGGAGGGATTCTACAGTAACGGCCTGCTACCCGACCCGAACCCGACGGGACCCAACAACATGTGTCAGGTTTGGGTCTGGTCAGGTCGCACTTCCAGGTCTGGCATTCAGGCTCGGGTCAGGCCGGATCGGACACGCTCTATCACCATCTCAGGTAAGTGACTCTAACGTTAATGTACTTTTTGGACTTTAAAGGTGGTTTTGTTACAGTTATTTTAAGCTTGTGCAGGTAAGGAACAAAGTGAAAAATGGAAGGTAAGTTAACTGATGGTCAGGTCAGGTCGGGCGTGGGAAGAAATGGAAGGACTCGGGCCAGGTCAGGCTCAGGGTCGGATGCGGTTCCGTCGGGCTCGGGTCGTGTCTCATTTGCAGACCTGAGCAGGCCTTGATTCTATACCACTCTTGAGCAATCCTGAGCCTGAGTCCCAGCAGACGACAAACTGATAGTCGGAGACTTCAACGCCAGAGTTGGGAAGGACGCGAATCTCTGGAACTGGGCGATTGGCAAGAAAGGAGTAGGGAAAGTAAACTCCTCTGACGAAATGCTGTGAGCATGACCTCAACATAATTAACACCCTGTTCTGCCAGCAAGACAAACACAAGACCTCATAGCAACACCCGTGGTCCAAACACTGGCACCTACTCAACTATTTAATTGTTCGAATGAGGGACTGCAGAGATGTTCACATCACCTGCGCCATGACAGGTACCAACGACTGCTGAATCAACCAACGCCTCAACCAATCTACCATCTCCATTAGCCTAGCCCACAAGCAGCAGAAGAAACTAAAGTAATGCCCCAAGAAAATTAGCACAGAAGGCCTCAACGATTCCACTGAAGCGGCCCTCCTCAGTCAGCGCCTTACCACCAACCTCTCAACCTCCAACAACCAGGAGCCGCTGTGTACCATTCGTGCCTGGTCGACCCTAAAGGCCACCATAACAAGTACCTACAAAGAGGTCCTTGGCTTCTGCACCAGGAAGCATTGTGACTCGTTTGACGCGAACGACCAAGAAATACAGGACCTAATCGAGTGTAAGAGGAAAGCCTTCACAGACTAAACTTCACCACGTGTCCAAGGTAAAGCAGCAATCCTACAGGTTTCTGAAGGCAGCAGTGCAGCATGAAACCCAGTACATAAAAAGCAAATGGTGGGTAAAAAGAACGCGAGAGATCCAGCAACTTGCAGACACCAACAATATGTGCAGTTTCTTCGGCGCTGTCAAGGCAATCTATGGTTCAAGCACTCAAGGGCCCACCGCCCTGAGACCCAAGCATGGAGGAGAACTCATCAAAGACAGAGAGGCAGTCAGTGCTGGCTGGAGGGAGCATTTCAAAGAAGTCCTCAGCCGAGACTCTGTCTTCAACTTGAATGTCCTCAATTCCATCCCTCAACACCCCGACTGGCTCTGTTTCGGTGCTACCCCAGTACAGAGTGAGGTCGAAAAAGCCAACCAATAAATGAAGAACAAGGCCTCTGAAGCAGACAGAATCACTGCCAATATCCTAAAGCATGGCGGAGATACTCCTGGCACAACTTCATGATCCCTCACCTGGGATGAGGAGTGCTTGCCGGGGGACTTTAGGGACGCTGTGATTGTGACTGTATTCAAGAAGGGAGACAAGACCAATTGCTGAAAATACAGAGGAATCTCCCTTCTGTCTGCCACAGGGAATGTCATTGCAAGGATCCTTTCAATCACCTCCTCCCAGTGCCTGAAGGGCTCCTTCCGGAGTCACAGTGCGGTTCTCGCCCATTGAGAGACACCACACTCATGATCTTCACTGAGCAGCAAATCCAAGAAAAATGCATGGAACAATGCTAACCACTGTACATGGCCTTTTTTGACCTCACAAAAGTCTTTGGCTCTGTCAACCATGAAGGCTTATGGAGCTTCCTGCTCAAATTTGGCTGCCCTCAGAAATTTGTCACCATCCTTCGACAATGACATGCAAGCCGTGAACCTCACCAACGGAACCACCACAGACCCTATCTCAGTCAAGATTGGGGTGAAGTAAGGCTGTGTCATCACACCAACCCCCTTCTCCATTTTTCTCGCTGCGGTGCTACGCCTCGCCTCCAGCAAACTAGCCTCAGGCGTGGAGATAATCTACAGAACAGATAGGAAACTGTTCAACCTACACTGCCTTCAATCCAAAACCAGGATCACTCCAACCTCAGTCATCAAACTTCAATATGCAGATGATCATTGTGTGTGTGCTCAGTTTGAAACTGAGCTCCAGATCATTGTTGATTCCTTCTCCGAAGCATATCAGAAAATTGATCATTCACTAAACATTCGGAAAACGAAGGTCCTCTTCCCACCAGCTCCCACACCACAACACCTCCCCGGTCAATTCAAGATCAATGGTGAGATTCTGGAAAATGTGGACCATTTTCCATATCTTGGGAGCCTCCTTTTGGCGAAGGCAAAGATGATGAGCTACATCATCACCTCCAACATGCCAGCTCACCCTTTGGCCAACTGTGGAAGAGAATGTTTGAGGATCAGGATCACAAACCTGAGACTAAGATCATGGATTATCAGGCAGCAGTGATCCCTGCTTTTAAAACTTGGACAATCTACAGCAGGCACCTCAAAGCACTGGAGAGTTACCACCGGAGGTGCCTCTGCAAGATTCTCCAAATCCAGTGGCAAGAAAGGCGGTCCAATACTAGTATCCTCTTCCAAGCCAACCTGCCCAGCATCGGGGCACTAGTCACCCAAAATCAGCTGCGCTGGGTGGAACATGTCGTCCGCATGCCTGACACCACAGACTCCTGAAGCAGCTGTTCTATTCAGAACTTGGTTGCGGCAGGAGACTCCCAGGAGGACAGTGGAAACGCTTTAGAGATGTCCTCAAAGCATCCCTGAAGAGATCAAACATCTCCGTTGACCTGTGGGAGTCCCTGGCTCATGATCATCCTAGACGGAGAAAGCTCATTTGGGAAGGCATTGTACACCTCAAGATGAATCGAGACATCGGAGGGAGCACACAAACCTCCAAACTACTCATCTACCTGACCCTTCAAGCACCACCTGCCCCTCATGTGGCCGAGTCTGCAGATCACACATTGGACTTATCAGCCATCTCAGAACCCATCGAACTGGAGTGGAAGCAAGTCATCCTCGATTCCGAGGGACTGCCTAAGTGAGATGTGTTGAAGTCCATAACAATAAAGCTTGGATCTGTGAATTTCAATATATGTATTACTTAAAGCAAAAACAAAATGGGTACATGCACCCCATGCTGTGGTAATGAGCCAGTTGGACAAAAGGTCCTACGTTTGTTTACATGAGGGTGGTCGTGTAGGCAAGTATCAGATAGGGTTCCTGCTCTTATCCAGTGATCCTTGCTGGAAAATGTACATATATTTGGTTAAAACAGAATGGGTTGTGAACTGTGATGCCCACATTCACTGAGTAAGCTCTAACATGTAGAATGGCTACTTCAGTGAGGTCTCAGAAGATGCCTGGTATGCATGTGACTGCAACCCAATAGATATTAGAATGCCTAAAAATGTAAAAAAACAATGTCAGCCTTATATTTTCGTAACAGTGCATCTATGTACATTCAAATTGAATTCCATTGAATTAGACATTGCAAACCCATGAAGATATGGACAAACTCTTGAATTAAAATGCTATAGTGGAATGCTTCTTATACACACCAATGGAGACCCAACTCCTCTTCGTGTGATATCAGGTAGATAATGGGTAGATATCAGTAATGTCCCATAGGTGGTGGATAAGGTTACTTTCTGATGCTGAGCGCAGAGAGAAGTGTCATTTTGCTGCAAGTTTCTAAGCAGTACCTTAGATCTTGGAGCCAATTTGTGAACTGTACCAGATTCTGGGGTGGGAAGGGAGAGCTCTTGCCCAACTGGCTGAAGAAGGGTTCTCAAGTAAAGATTCAGCTGGGACAATCTCTACAGACTGTGGTGGTCTGTCCTACACTCAGCGTAGGAATCCCTTTGTTGAATTTGCTCAGGGCTCAAGCAATTGGACAAGTTGCAAGTCATGAATGTCACCTCCGCAAAGTTTTGCATCTCTTCTGAAAAATAGCACTCTCCAGTACTGCACTGAAGTGTGAGCCTAAAGTATTGTGCTCAAGCTCCTGGCATTGGACTTTAATGCATGACCTTCTGAGGTATTAAGATCATTGAAATGAGGCATTGATCTTGACATTTTCTCAAGATTGGAATGGATAGCACCGATAACATCAAAGCGAAACCATTAAGTTCATTCAACAGCAACAGTTTTGTACAAATCAAATTTACCTGTTGACTGGTTACTGATGATGGTCCTGGTGTGACAGGATAGTCAATAGTATTTAAATTGACACCCCACATCCAGAAAATGTACAGTGGAGATCTGAATGCAATACCGTAACTAGATCTCATAACATTAAAGTGCATGAGAACTAACTGTACATTACTGTAGATGATTCAAGACAAAGGGGAAAAGGCAGGAATCTTAAGAGTAATTCCACAATCCCACAGTTCCTGTGAGACACTAAACTCACAGAAAATCAAGATTGACAAATTAGGGCTAAAATGTTGTAGCCCTACGTCTGACTCGCTCTTACTGGGAGCCCAGGATTACCATTCCTGTATACAGTTAGATGTTGTGTGTAACTGGTAATAGGAGGAAATAAATTCACTGCAAACACTACAAGGGCATTTTTTACTGGTCTCCTAATTCGGATTCTGGGAGGTTTGTATCATTTGGACACTCCCGACATACATTCTGTTAAATTGATTTTGTGTCAAGCAGTGGCAACAGACTTGTAGACACAGGTAAGACAGGATCTACAAGTCTGTTGCCAGTCTGCAGCCACTAAACAAATGTGAGAAAATAGCTACCAGATGGTAGGCTTCCAGAATCCAAATTTAGAAGTATAAAAGCACGTTTAATTGGAGCTGAAAAGATGCCCTTCAAAGATATTTATTTAATGGACTCCTTTTACCAGATATGTTAAACACAGACTTGGAAAAAGGAGCCAGTAAATAATAAAACCCAGCAGCTTAAGTTTCTACAAGTTATTTTGCCATCCTATACAGACCAGTTCTATTGAGTTGTTGCTTTACTAATCTGAATTACTCATAATTTAATTCAGTACAGTTCTTTAAGGAGATTGCTATTCGAAATGAATGACAAATATTAATTAATGACATTGAAAATCTCAAGTGATCTTTGATTTCACAGTTCAGCCCTTCGTACGATCACCAAAACCCACTGACGCTCATTAATCAAAATCTCTTAAAGTGAAACAATCCAACAGGAGTCTGGAAAACCACTATTATGGTTAAACCACAATGCCATAATAGTTTCTTTTCAGCTTAGTGGAGTCCCAGTCAGAAAATTTGTGCCAGTATGCATTGCCAGGTAGAGCGTCTTCTGGAACAAAGGGAGGAAGTGGACAATAATTTTATTTTTATTATTTCATATAAAGCAGCATGGCAGGGCCAACGTTTGTCAATATATCGCAAAAAAACAAAACTGTCTCAGAAGTAACTCAGGGCAGCTCAAATCAATTAAATTAACATAATCAAGTCAGAGAATCATGTTCCCAAAAATACCCACATGAGCCATAAATGGAACCTTCTAGCTTCAAGAGGCTTAGCTTCTGTGTTCTGGATGCCAACATTTTCTAGAGGGAGAGGCTTGTCAATTTTTACATATTCTCTGAAATTACAGTAATTGTCCATTCTAAATAAACATCTCTATATTCACAAATTACAATATTACCCCATTATAAATACATTTCTTTTATCTATTGATGGGATGTGGGCATCGCTGGCAAGACCAGCATTTATTGGCCGTCCCTAATCGCCTTTAATAAAGTGATGTTGAGCCTCTTTCTTGAATTGCTGTCCATGTGGTGTTGGTACACTCACAGTGCTGTTAGGCAGGGAGTACCTAATCTTGACCAAGCAACAATTTAGGAATGGCGATACATTTCTAGGTCAGGATGGTGTGTGACTTGGAGAGGAACTTACAGTTGGTGATGTTTCCATGCGCCTGCTGCCTTCTTCTTCTAGGTGGCAGAGGTCATGGGATTGAGAGATGCTGTTGAGGAAGCTTTGGTGAGTTGCTGCAGTGCATCTGGCAGATAGTACGCACTGCTGCCATAGTGCGCAGGAGAGAACAAATGTTTAAGGTGGTGGATAGAATGCCAATTAAGCTGGCTGCTTTGTCCTGAATGGCATCAAGCTTAAGTATTGTTGGATCCCCAACCATCCAGGCAAGTGGAGAGTCTACCATCATACTCCTAACTTGTGCCTTGTAAGGCTTCAAATATTTTCAAATTACAATATTTCTGTGCCATAAAAACTATATAATCTCAAGCACTGCAGTATTTCACCATTATAAATGAACCATCCAGTATCTTAATTTATAGTTTCTTAATTATAAACAAACTGCTATATATTCACATATTGCAGTAGTTCTCCATTTAAAATATAACCTAATAATTTACATTATTTCTCCCATTTTAGTTCTTCAGATTCTCAAATTGCATTATGAACAAAATTTTACATAATCTAATTACAGTACTCTGTTATAAATAAGCTCAAATTACAATATTTCTCAATTATAAACTGCTCTATATTCTTGAAATATAGCATTTCTTCATTATACCTATTCTATATAATTCTGAATATTGAAGAGATACTGAGCTTTTAAAGTTATAATTAATTTTAATAAAGTTTTTTGAAACAGAATTTCTTATCACTCCCTGCATTTGCACGATATTCGATCATAGACAGCATCACAGACTACATTGATAATATCCTCACCCACCTGGCTTATGCAGTCTTTCCAGTAGGGGTAACCTTAAGGCAATCAGTATCATGAACCCAGATTAATTGGTTTTTCATTTCAATAGGCCAGAGGCACTGAGGACAACTGTACCTCCACCACTGAGATGACCTAACCCAGCACAAACCAGGGATTGTAAACCTTGTGATTGATATGGCTTAGTACTACACTAGGTGGCGCCTTTATTCTCCCAGCATTTGAAGAAACTTAAATGTACAACATATATAAAAAATGCAAGATAAGTCCAGTATTATGGTGTAATAAGGTGCATGTCATGATGATATGAAATATCATTGCCCATTTCCCTAAACTATACATTAACTTTTGCTCGATTTAAAATCAAAAATTCACTTTAACACAGTAGTATATAAATAGGAGGCAATAGTTACACTAGGATAAGCATAATAATTGTGATATATTAATAGGAAAAATTATAAACTGTAATGAGGCATTTATAGCTGTACAAAGAAAAATCTCTCACAATCATTTAATTAATTAATGGAATTGTATAGTATATTGATTTTCAACATACTGTAATGTGACATCTAATAACCATCTCATCAAAAGAACTATGTTGGAATATTCACTGACACAAACTACTAATTTTCTCAGGAAGGCAAGTCTACAACCTACATTATTAGTTGTTCAAAACATGGGGTCTATTCATCATCTTAACAATTACAGTGCAACAAAGGTCTTACCTTGAATAAAACTATCTTCATAATATGGACTTGCCATAGAATTACTGAGTATTCAGATACAAATTACACCTGCAAACAATCACATCTCAACTGTTAACCCTATGATGTGCATAGTTGGAACTAATACTGACAACTA
Source organism: Heterodontus francisci (assembly GCF_036365525.1). Classification (NCBI taxonomy): domain Eukaryota; kingdom Metazoa; phylum Chordata; class Chondrichthyes; order Heterodontiformes; family Heterodontidae; genus Heterodontus; species Heterodontus francisci. Next base: position 46,267,548 of record NC_090372.1, read on the forward strand.
TTTGACCCAAATAAAAGCATCTTGTAAAATAAAAATAAGACAACATATATTATAGAGACTTAACTAATACCATGAAATTATTTTAAGGCTATAATCTAATCTTAGGGCTGAGATGAAGTTACAAACTGCCTAAGATTCACTTGCATGATTTATTATATCATTTAAACCCCTGGATTAGATTACGATTTTATAATTATTCCCATGTGTCTATTGTTCTCTATGCAAATTATAATTCCCTGCAAAATAATGACTATTCAAATGAGCAACATCATAAAACAAAATGGCAACAGCTAATAACAGTTCCCGCAAATTAGCTAGAACAAGTAACTGGAACAATGCTACCTGGTAGTTACTGGTTGCATCCAGAAGCGGTTTTTACAGCCAAAACAACTCTTTTTCTAGTGCATTTATATTTGTATAGGTGCCGTTTCCTGCTCTTGCCCTGAACTGGAGAACTTCACCAGCTTTGCTTCCAGTTTCTACCTTTCTCTCGCCTTCACATGGTCCATCTCTGACTTTTCCCTCCCCTTCCTCAACTTCTCTGTCTCCATTTCTGGGGATAGGCTATCAACAAATATTGTGATGGTAATACCATTGAATGTCAAAGGGAGGTGATTCGGCTCTCTCTCTTGTAGGAGATGGTCATTGCTGTGCACTTGTGTGGCACGAGTGTTACTTGCCACTTAGCAGCCCAAGCCTGAATGTTGTCTGGGTCTTACTGCATGCAGGCATGGATTGCTTCATTGTCTGAGGAATGGTGAATGGAACTGAACACTGTGCAATCATCAGCGAACATCCCCACATCTGACCATATGATGGAGGAAAGGTCATTGATGAAGCAGCTAAAGATAGATGGGCCTATGACACAGCACAACTCCTTTAGCAATGTCCTGCGATTGAGATAATTGGCCTCTAACAACCACAAAATTCTGTGTTAGATATGACTCTAGGCAGTGGAGAGTTTTCCCCCCGATTCCCATTGACATCAATTTTGCTAAGGCTTCTTGATGTCACACACGGTCTAATGCTGCCTGGATTTCAAGGGCAGCCATTCTCACCTCACCACTGGAATTCAGTTATCTTGTCCATGTTTAGATAAAGATTTTAAGGGGATCTGGAGCTAAGTGGCCTTGGTGGAACCCAAACTGAGCATCAATGAGCTGGTTCTTGGTGAGTAAGTGTCGCTTGATAGCAGTGTCGAAGACACCTTCCATCACTTTGCTGATGATTGAGAGTAGACTGATGATGCAGTAATTAGTCAGATTGGATTGTCCCGCTTTTGTGGACAGGACATACCAGGGCAATTTTCAATTTTATCAGGTAGAGACTAGAGGCATGGCTAGTTCTAGGGCACATGTCTTCAGTACTACAGCTAGGATGTTGTCAGGGCCCATAGCCTTTGCCATATCCTGTATGCTGAGCCATTTCATGATATCACCTGGAGTGAATTGAATGGGCTGAAGGCCAGCATCTGTGACAGTGAGGCTCTCAGGAGGAGACCGAGATAGCTGAAGATAGCTGCAAATGCTTCAGCCTTGTCTTTTGCATACATATGCTGAGCTCTGCCATCCTGAGGATGAGGAAATTCATGAAGCCTCCTCCTCCTATTAGTAGTTTAATTGTCCACCACCATTCACAACTGGATGCTGCAGAACTACAGAGCTTTAATCTGATCCATTGGTTGTGGGATTGTATAGCTCTGTCTAAAGCATGCTGCACCCCCTGTTTAGCATGCATGTAGTCCTGAGTTGTAGAATGTCGCCATAACGACTGTGTGATGGTCAGTCCTACCAATACTGTCAATACTGTCACACATATGCATCTGTGACAGGTAGATTGGTAAGGACAAGGCCAAGTAGGCTTTTCCCCTTGTATAGGTTCTCTCACCACCTGCTGCAGGCCCAGTATGGCAGCTATATCCTTCAGGACTCGGCCAGCTCAGTCAGTAGTGGTGCTACCAAGCCACTCTTGGTAATGGACACTGAAGTCCCCCACCGAGGGTACATTCTGCTCTTGCTACCCTCAGTGCTTCTTCCAAATGATGTTCAATATGGAGGAGTACTGATTCATCATCTAAGGGAGAGCAGGAGATGATCATCAGCCCTTGTTTGACCTGATATCATGAGACTTATGACAATACTAAAAAGGCTGGTCCCTTTAATTAAACAGGACTCATTTCAGTGTTAATAGAGAGCAGGTGATGCTCATTATAGTTTTGTATTTAAGGGCTGGGTTTTTGGCCAGTGGGGGAGTTGTCTCTGGACAGAGAATTAGTCCAGAAGGGAAGAGTGGGAACTGATAGTTGGATGGAACTAGAAGTTGACAATAAAACGGTTGTGGATCAGAGACTGTCATTGGTTTCCTCATTTTGGTGAATGGACATCTGCCTGTTTAGCACTTACAAGGTTTGGAGTCAATGTTGGGGACTCCCAGGGCCACTCCCTCCTGACTATATGCTACTGTGCTGCCACCTCTGGTGGGTCTGTCCTGTCAGTGGGACAGGGATGCTGATGGAGTCTGGAACACTGACTAAAAGGTAGAAATCTCTGAATGTCTGGCTGTTGCTTGGCATACCTGTGGGACATCTCTCCCAATTTTGCCACATCCCCAGATATTAGGGGGGAGGACTTTGCACGTTTAACCGGGTGTACCTTTGATTTGTCCAGTGCCTAGGTTGATGCTAAGTCGTCTCTCCGGTTTTATTGTTCTTAGACTTTTTCATAGCAGTTTGACACAACTGAGTGGCTTACTAGGCCACTTTGGAAGGCAGTTAAGAGTCAACCATATTGCTATGGGTCTGGAGTCACATATAAGCCAGTCTGGGTAAGGGCAGATTTTCTTCCCTAAAGGACATTAGTGAACCAGATGGGGTTTTTTGATGAGAATCAGTTTTACAGTCACAATTACTGATGATCACCATGGTTGCCATTACTGATATTAGTTTTTTATTTCATTTACTGAATTTAAGTTCCCCAGCTGCCCTGGTGGTATTTCAACTTATCATCCAGATTGTTACTTCAGGTATCTGAATTACTGGTCCAGTAACATTACATCTAAATGACCATACATCTTGAGTACCTTAGGATTTCATTGTACTCATAATGTGAATGAAAATTCCATTGCTGTTGTGATGGACAACAAATACGGTTGGCACATTAAGGGCTGTATTTTATGGGCCCCCCTGAGGCAGGATCGATGGTGGGGTGATCCATAGGATTATTGGGGGGGGGGGGCAAGGACCTGTCATCTCCCCATCACCAAGCAGTTTTGTCAGGGGTGGGATAGGCTGACTATGGCCTTCCCACCCAGAGGCCAATTGAGGCCCTTGAGTGGCCCAATAGCGGTCATTTAAGGGCCTCTTCCCACCACAACCACCCCCCCTCCCCGGAGCTGGGATTAAACCCTGCAGACTTGGGGTGAGGATCCACGGAGGACTCTACCAGGAAAAACTCCACCTCCCTAGATCCCGTCCCCCTGCACTACATGCCCACTCTCCCTCGCCACTGCCTTCCAGACTGGCCCCAGTGGCCCTGTCTCACTTACCTGAGGTGCAGGGTTCCAGTGCTGGGCCTGGGTCCAAGACCTCTGCAGTACTGGCAGTGGCCACTGCTCCGGGTGGCACTGCCAATCCTGCTGAGCTACTGGCCCTGTGATTGGCCAGCAGCTCTTGGAGGCAGCAACCCCATCTTTAAAGGGGCGGCATCCCAACGCCAGCCACTTAAGTGCTGGAACAATGCAGGATTGCGCCGGGGAGGCTCAGAAAGGCCGAGGTAGGCTATCTCCTGCCTTGTCGGCGTGGTGCCAGGAGCCCTGCCGGCGCCACAAAATCCAGCCCTAAATCTTCTGACAGTCAACTTCCTAAATGTGAATGGAAGATTGACCCTGGAGACTGATCATTGACAATGAAGCTCATCAGCTGCAAAAACAAAGCAGTAGGGACTAAACCTAAGGAAGAATTATTTTGTTCATAACTGTTTTAAAGATCCAATTATAACCAAAGGCTACAATAGTCCTTGTCTCCTGCCATAATATATGCCATCAGTGGATTTGTATGTCCACTTGGCTCAATTAGTAGCACTCCTATCGAGTCAGAAAGTCATGGGTTCAAAGTCATACGAACATACGAATTAGGAGAAGTAGGCCACTCAGCCCTTCAAGCCTGCTCCTGCCATTCAATAAGTTCATGACTGAACTGATTACTCAACATTTTCATCTACCTCCGATAACATTCCATCCCCTTGCTTATCAAGAATCTATTTACCCCTGCCTTAAAAATATTCAAAGACTCTCCTTCCACTGCCTTTTGAGGAAGAGAATTCCAAATTCTCATGAACCTCCGAGAGAAAAACATTTCTCCTCGTCTGTCTTAAATGGGTGATCCCTTATTTTTAAACAGTGACCCTAGTTCTATATTCTCCCACAAGGGGAAACATCCTTTCCACATCCACCCTGTCAAGACCCCTCAGGATCTTGTATGTTTAATCAAGTCACCTCTTACTCTTCTAAATTCCAACAGATACAAGCCTAGCCTGTCCAATCTTTCCTCAAAAGACAGCCCACCCATTCCAGGTATTACTCTAGTAAACCTTCTCTGTACTGCCTCCAATGCATTTACATCCTTTCTTAAATAAGGAGACCAGTACTGTACACAGTACTCCAGATGTGGTCTCACCAATACCCTGTATAGCTGAAGCATAACCTCCCTACTTTTGTATTCAATTCCCCTCGTGATAAACGATAACATTCTATTAGCTTTCCTAATTACATGCTATACCTGCATACTAACCTTTTGCGATTCATGCACTAAGACACCCAGATCCCTCTGCATCTCAGAGCTCTGCAATCTCTCACCATTTAGATAATATGCTGCTTTTTTATTCTTCCTGCCAAAGTGGACAATTTCCCACTTTCCCACATTATACCCCATTTTCCAGGTCTTTGCCCACTCACTTAACCTATCTATATCCCTTTGTAGCCACCTTATCTCCTCTTCACAAGTTACTTTCCTACGGATCTTTGTGTCATCAGCAAATTTAGCAACCATCATCTAAGTCATTTGTATAAATTGTAAAAATTTGAGGCCCCAGCACAGATCCCTGTGGCACGCCACTCATTACATCTTGCCAACCAGAAAATGACCCATTTATGCCTACTGTTTCCTGTTATCTAGACAATCTTCTATCCATGCCAATATGTTACCCCCTACACCATGAGCTTTTATTTTCTGCAATAACTTTTGATGAGGCACCTTATCAAATGCCTTCTGGAAATATAAGTACAGTACATCCACCAGTTCCCCTTTATCCACAGCACATGTAACTCCCTCAAAGAACTCCAATAAATTGGTTAAACATGATTTCCCTTTCACAAAATCATGTTGACTCTGCCTGATTATCTTCAATTTTTCTAAATGCCCTGCTATAACGTCTTTAATAATAGCTTCTAACATTTTCCCTAAGACAGATGTTAAGATAACTGGCCTGTAGTTCCCTGTTTTCTATCTCCGTCCCTTTCTGAATAAAGGAGTTACATTCGCTATTTTCCAATCTAACGGAACCTTCCCCGAATCTAGGGAATTTTGGAAAATTAAAACTAACACATCAACTATCTCATTAGCCACTTCTTTTAGCACCCTAAGATGAAGTTCATCAGGACCCAGGGACTTGTCAGCCCACAGCTCCAATAATTTGTTCAATACCACTTCCCTGGTCATTGTAATTTTCTTGAGTTCCTCCCTCCCTTCCAGTTCCTGACTTACAGCTAATATTGGATGTTACATGTATCCTCAATAGTGAAGACCGATGAAAAATATCTGTTCAATTCATTTGCCATCTCCTTATTATCCATTATTAATTCCCCAGATTCACTTTCTATAGGACCAACACTCACTTTGTGAACTCTTCTTTTATAAATATCGATAGAAACTCTTAATATCTGTCTTTATTTCTAGCTAACTTTCTCTCGTATTCTAATTTTACCTTCCTTATCAATCTTTTAGTCATTCTTTGCTTTTTTATATTCAGTCTAATCTTCTGACCTGCCTCCCATCTTTGTGCAAATATAGGCTTTTTCTTCAAGTTTGATACCATCTTTAACTGTTTTAGTTAACCACGGATGGTGGGTCCCACCCTTGGAATTTTTCTTTCTCGTTGAAATGTATCTATTCTGTGTATTCTGAAATATCCCCTTAAATGTCTGCCACTGCATTTCTGTTGACCTACCCCTTAACCTAATTTGCCAATTCACTTTAGCTAGCTCTGCTTTCATGCCCTCATAATTGCCCTTATTTAAATTTAAAGTACTAGTCTTGGACCCACTCTTCTCTCCCTCAAACTGAATGTAAAATTCAATCATATGATCACTGCTACCTCGGGGCGCCTTAACTATGAGGTCATTAATCAATCCTATCTCGTTGCACAATACTAGGTCTAGTATAGCCTGCTCTCTGGCTCCAAAACATATTGTTCCAAGAAGTTATCCTGAAAACATTCTATGTACTCCTCATCTCGGCTATCTCTGCCCATCTGATTCTTCCAGTCTATATGTAGGTTAAAATCCCCCATAATTATCGCTGTACCTTTCTGACAAGCTTCCATTATTTCTTCCTTTATACCCCGTCCTACAGTGTGGGTTAATGCTAGGTGGCCTGTACACCACTCCCATAAGTGACTTATTGCCTTTATCATTTCTCATCTCTATCCAAACTCTTCTACATCCTGGTCTCCTGAACTTTTTCATCTCTCTCTATTGCGCTACTACCATCATTCATTAACAGAGCTACCCCTCCACGTTTTCCTAGCTTCCTGTCCTTCTTAAATGCCATCTACCCTTCAATATTTAGGTCCCAATCTGTGTCATCCTGCAGCCATGTCTCTGTAATGGCGATCAGATCGTACTTATTTATTTCCATTTGCGCTCTCAGTTCAGCTGTTTTGTTTCGAATGCTACATGCATTCAGATACAGAGCCTTTAGTTTTGCCCTTTTATTATTGTTGTAACCTCTAGCCTTATCTGTTGATTTACTTTTAGATTTGTTCGCTCTGTCCCTTCCTGTCACAGTATGTTTATCATTTCTCATATTAATACCTTTCTCTCTTGCCTTGTCTCTACTCCTTGACTTATCATATCTTTCCAAATTTGATCCCTTGCCCCCACTATTCAATTTAAAACCAGGCCAAAAAGGTGAAGGGAACCCTACCTTGGTCATTTGGGGGATCTCCAGCTGTATCTGACAGCACTCAGGCAATTAATCACTAAGACTGGGGATCCTGCCTCCAAGAGCTGCCAGCCAATCAGAGGCTGGCAGCTCAGCAGGCCCAGCAGCGCCACCAGGAGCAATGGCCACCGCTGGAACTACAGAAGTCGCCAGACCAAAAGCAGCCATAGAGGTCAGTGGGGCTGGGCTCGGTGGGGCCAGTTAAGCAGGCCCCAGCAAGGGTTGGGGGTGGGTGGGTGGTGGCATAAGAGGGGCCTTTGCTGCCGGGGGCCCTCTGTGGGCCACAGATTGCACAAAAAGGAGGCCCCTTCTCTACCGGCTCACAGGGAGGCCACCTGGTGTTATTGGATAGCCTCCGTACATGGCAGAAGGCACCCCCCCCCCCCCACTCCCGCCGCTGGTAAAATGCTTAAGGGCCTCAATTGGCCTCTGGGTGAGAAGGCCATTCTTGACCTTCCCTGCTCACAATTGTATGGGCCCCCATGCCACTCTGCCCATCCCTAGGGGCTCATAAAATTCAGCCTAATGTTACTGAACAACCCATCAATCCCTTCATTAAGCAGAGAACCATTGTTATTAACACTAAGTGCATAAGTCCTGCTTTCCAGTTTACAAATTCGAGCACTGATGGACTGAGTTAATACAGACAGGTGCACATTGCTGATGAGTCCCTTCAGATTATTCAGGATGGTGTGAGGGAACAGATAAATTGTCCTCTACAAGTTGGAATGGAAACCACTACTGAACAGGATATACAGCAGGTATCGGAAGCATTCGTGCAAGCGAGCAACAAACTTTGTTTAGAGGATATGCAGAAAAGGTGTTCAGTTTCAGGAAAAATGCCATGGTAAGCAATAAAGAGTACTGTCAGCTATCTGACACTACTGTATATTGTTTAACTGTCTATTACTTAACATTGCTATGTATGGTTATGAATACTAATTATCTTACATTGACAGAAATAGTTATCCAAGGAAAGTTGCAGGTGTGAGCCAAGTTTCCCTGAATAGTTTATCAGACTATTGTAAACCCAAACTTAGTAGTTTCTTGATGCAAATGGAGAACATTAAACAGAGACTGAAAATCTTTTTGAATGATTTACAAAATGGTTGAAAAGGCATACTGGGTTATTAGTAACTGAGAAAAGGTTTTCACTAACCATCGTCATGCACAGATAATCTGACTAAATTAAATTGTCGAACCTGCTTTTCCATTTTCAGTTAGCAAGATATGTTACACTTCTTTCTACTAGTGGAGCCTTTGCTTCTCTTTGCAAACTTGTCTCAAAGAATGCATACTGTTCTTCTGCAGGAGACAGCCTTCAAAGATGCAGCTGTGCGGGGACTGGTGGCAGTACACTGCAGATGAATTTCCTTACCCATTACAAGGATGCCATTACGGACCTCAGGCCAGGAGGCCATACCGCGCTTGCCAGTGCCAAAGTTTGTGCAGGTGACACTGCTCGTGGGTTGTGCAATGATTCTCACATTCTCTGGGATGCCAATTTTCACTTTCAGCAAATCCAAATCAGTGTTTGTATTCAAAAACGTAGCCTGTACTGTTTTATGACCAAGGTGGGAGGAGAGCACTGTCTTTGTCTAGTTCCACTTCTCCATAGGTCACAACATATATTTAAATGTGTACCCAGTTACCAATGTGGCCAATTATATATACTATCTATTTTAGTTTCAAAATAAAACCCACCAAACAGATTTCTTGAATAAACAACAAAAGTATTAATTTATTTTTAAAAACAAGACTTAGTCAATAAAGATGCAAAGATGAAATATGACAGTAAATATATATATATTTTCTTCTAAATATTCAACACACACGCACCGGTTAAAGGAAAAATGAAAATGCTTCGGGGAAATTACTTGTTAATTCTTGAAGAAAAAGGATAAGATTTGTTATGTTCCAGATGGCACATAGTCTGGCATCTAAGAAAACCTAGACGGTCACTGGGATCTTTTCAGAAGCAGTTCGTTCAAACGATGTCGGGAGGATGTCTTCCAAAAGCTTCTCAGGAGAAATGCAGTATCAGGGGTTACAGCTATCACACACTGGATTTTGTTTTTTGCAGGGTTTCTTAGAAAGGTGGAGAAAAGATGAGCTGGGTGTTTCTTTCAGCAGACTACAATCACAACTGACTCAAAACAGTATTCAAAAATGAAATGAAATGCTAGTGAGTTTCATCAGGGTTAGTCAATGATTATGGGAACAGAGGTTATCAGTGAAAAGGAGATAGTTGTTGCTGTGTGGATGTCCAGCATGGCTAGGAGCCTTACTGATTCTCTCTGATTCCAGCATTATGAAAAGCCACCACTGAAATGAAGGAACCTTCATGGCAATTAACTTGAAACTACAGGGGAAAGATTTGACTGCTCCTGTTTTCGTACGGGGGGGGGGGGGGGGTGGTCACAATTCGTGATTAGCTCAGTCCCAGTCCCGTTGAGGCAGGCAGCATGTAAACGTCATGCTTCATGATTGTAGCCAAAGGAGCTGCTGACTAGCTGCAATGTCGAAAGGGATCAAGCAGCATGTTTGATAAGCACATCTTTAAGGTAGCCTGCCCTTCTTAAACTGGAGCTGCACTCATTATACAGAAGCTGCTGCTGAGTGTCTGTAGAGGAAATGGCTACAAGGAGAAGCACACCAAACGGAGCAGCAGAGCAGAGAGGGGGTGCCCAGGCTTTCCAGTGCAGCACTTTAGGAACCAAAGTGGCAATCTGTGTGTGGAGCCAGAGGACATAGGTGAGGTTTTAAATGATTACTTTTCATCTGTTTTCACTGTGGAGAACGACGATGTAGGTGTAGAGATCAGGGAGGGGGATTGCCATATACTTGAATATATTAACATTGAAAGGGAGGAAGTATTACATGTTTTAGCGGGCTTAAAAGTGGATAAATCCCCAGGCCCAAATGAGATGTACCCCAGGCTGTTGTGTTAGGCAAGGGAGGTGATAGCAGGGGCTCTGACACAAATTTTCAGATCCTCTCTGGCCACGGGAGAGGTGCCAGAGGACTGCAGGACAGCAAATGTGGTACCATTATTCAAGAAGGGTAGCAAGGATAGACCAGGTAATTACAGGCCAGTGAGTCTAACATCAGTGGTAGGGAAACTATTGGAAAAAATTCTGAGTGACAGGATTAAACTCCACTTGGAGAGGCAGGGAATAATCAGGGATAGTCAGCACAGCTTTGTCGGGGAGATCGTGTCTAACTAACTTGATTGAATTTTTCAAGGAGCTGACTAGATGTGTAGATGAGGGTAAAACTGTTGATGTAGTCTACATGGACTTCAGTAAGGCTTTTGATCAGGTCCCGCATGGGAGATTGGTTAAGAAGGTAAGAGCCCATGGGATCTAGGGAAATTTGGCAAATTGGATCCAAAATTGGCTTGGTGGCAGGAAACAGAGGGTAATGGTCAAGGGTTGTTTTTGCGAGTGGAAGCCTGTGACCGGTGGTGTACCACAGGGATCGGTGCTGGGACCCTTGCTGTTTGTAGTGTACATTAATGATTTAGACATGAATATAGGAGATATGATAAGTACGTTCGCAGATGACACAAAAATTGGTGGTGTCGTAAATAGTGAGGAGGAAAGCCTTAGATTACAGGACGATATAGATGGGCTGGTAAGATGGGCAGAGCAGTGGCAAATGGAATTTAATCCTGAGAAGTGTGAGGTGATGCATTTTGGGAGGACTAACAAGGCAAGGGAATATACAATGGATGGTAGGACCCTAGGAAGTACAGAAGGTCAGAGGGACCTTGGTGTACTTGTCCATAGATCACTGAAGGCAGCAGCACAGGTAGATAAGGTGGTTCAGAAGGCATATGGTATACTTGCCTTTATTAGCCAAGGCATAGAATTTAAGAGCAGGGAGGTTATGATGGAGCTGTATAAAATACTAGTTAGACCACAGCTGGAGTACTGTGTACAGTTCTGGGCACCACACTATAGGAAGGATGTGATTGCACTGGAGAGGGTGCAGAGGACATTCACCAGGATGTTGCTTGGGCTGGAGCATTTCAGCTAGGAAGAGAAACTGAAAAGGCTAGGGTTGTTTTCCCTAGAACAGTGAAGTTTGAGGGGGGACATGATTGATGTATACAAAATTATGAGGGGCATTGATAAGTTAGATAGGAAGAGACTTTTTCCCTTAACGGAGGGGTCAATAACCAGGGGGCATAGATTTAAGGTAAGGGGTAGGAGATTTAGAGGAGATTTGAGGAAAAGATATTTCACCCAGAGGGTGGTTGGAATCTGGAATATACTGCCTGAAGGGGTGGTAGAGGCAGGAACCCTCACAACATTTAAGAAGTATTTAGATGAGCACTTGAAACGTCATAGCATACAAGGCTACGGGGCCAAGTGCTGGAAAACGGGACTAGAATAGTTAGGTGCTTGATGGCCAGCACAGACACGATGGGCCGAAGGGCATGTTTCTGTGCTGTATAACTCTATGACTCTATGATACTGGAGGCATTAGTACCAGAGGTGCAAAGTAGGAGAGAAGCAATGTTTCCACAGGGGACCAGGAAGTCCACAAGGCACAACCCAAGAAGGGAAAGGGAGCAGATGGCCAGGGCGGTATTGAACATCTTCTGGCACTGCTGCCAAACCCTGAGGATTTGGCAGCAGTGCCAGAAGATGTTCAATGACCTCAAATGGGTGGTCAAGGTCAGTGAATGCATCTTCACTGGAGATTTCCTATCCACTGCACCACCAACCTCTCACGCTGCTCAACGCACCACACCCCCACTTACCCATCAGCAAATAAAGCTTATACGCAACATTCAGAGACTCCACCTCACTCTCACAGATATATCAATGCTGCCAGCCTCACGCCCACCTCTCGTTACTTCCACATGCCTTCAGCTATGGTGGACACATCACCCAAAGACATTGCAGCACAATCACTGATAGTCTTCCCTCCTTGGCAGGACAAAAGGAGGGAGCAGAGCATAACAGGAGGGAAGACAGGCACACCTGTATCACCTGAGCCCTCTGAAGGAGATGGTGCTATGGACAGCTATGACAAAGCCTGTTGCATCTGGTGTCACCTAGAACATTCAGAACGACAGTATGTTCCTGCCTTAAGCATCTGAAGCACTTATTAACTGTTCCTTGGGAATTTCTGGGATTCATTCAGCCATTATTGTTCCAATTTTTTTCTGCTGTAATAACCAGATACAAAAACACAAGAATTAGGAGCAGCAGTAGGACATTTGGCCTCTCCAGCCTGCTCTGCCATTTGATAAGATCATGGCTGATCTGATTATTGCCTCAACTCCACTTTCCTGTCTGCTCCCCCCCCCCCCCCCCCCCCACCACCCCCATAACCCACAAGATCTGCTAAAGAGGCTTCGATCCTTATTTTGTCTGTCTTTAATCCTTCTGCTGTTTTGATGTCTTGGTCTGGTATCTGGACTATTTCAAAATCTGGCAATCATTGAGTCTTCTATTCTTTGTGTCACCGTGGAATGTCTCATTTGTTCCATGAAGGCTGAGGAAGAAACTGTTTCCCCAGGAATTATTTTAGTGCAGCAAATATCTGATCCAACAGATTCTTCTTCGCCAAGAGCTAAACACTGGTTAGAACCAGCTACCTGTCCACTTGCAACACCTCAGCACAATCCAGTAATTTAAATGCTAATACCGATCCAGAGATCCCCAAATTGTATAAAAGATTGACAAAATTCAATCTGTTAAAGTCCATGATATATTCTTCCATGGAATCACCATTTATTTTCCAAAATCTATCAAGTTCTGGCCATGCCTCCATGCCTCACAGGCTTTCAACAGATCATCTTTCTTCCAAGAACTCTAATGGAAGGTCCAAGCCTTCATCACTATCCAACTGATGGGAATTCAGGTGACAAAATACTTCACTTCTGATTTTACTTCTGGTACGAAGCAACAGCACCAAGACTATATCTTGTTTCCTCTTTGGTAAGGACATAACCCATGCCCACATATCCACTTCATTCTTCCATTGATGATATGGTTCAGATTCCGAGAACATCAAAGAGTAATCATACCCTGACAATTTACATTTGTTTTCTGCCATTTTCCACAATGGTCACTATGATTTCAGTTTTCTGTCAGAAAAATTTGTCTTAGTTTCCAATCACCTTTAGAATAGATAGTCAGACAGTGAGGATAGAACTGCAGCCAATCTTTACATTCTTTTGCAAGCTTTTATTAACAGAGCTACACACCACCTACATGCACCTCCTACCCCAACCATTACAATTTGAGCCTGTGCCGGAACATCAAGTGAATCCCGAGTTAATGCCCACCACCTGCATATAATTAAACACAATTACTATACAATTAACAAGGGTAATGTATCCTAGTTTGTTTACAAGGTTAGGTGGGAAAATAAGCTGTGAGGAGGATGCCAAGTGGCTGCAAAAGGGATTGTACAGGTTAAGTGAGAGGGCAAGAACATGGCAGGTGGAACGTAATGGGGAGAAATGTGTAGTTATCTACTTTGGTAGGAAAAATAGAAAAGCATAAGGTTTTTTAAATGGTGAGAGAAGGAAACGTTGCTGGACAGAGGGTGCCCTTGTACATGAATCACAGAAAGTTAACATGCAGGCACAGTAAGCAATTAGGAAAGCAAATAGTATGTTATACTCCAATCTCTTTGTAATAAAAGCTAAGAGTGAAGAAGTCTTACTGCAATTTTATAAGGCCTTGGCGACACCATAACTGGAGTACTGTGTACAGTTTTGGTCTCCTTACCTAAGGAAGGTGTTATGGCCACTTGATGAGGGGTGTGGGTGGTTCCCACTGTTCAAATCCCACTTGACCGCAGCAAGTGTTCTTTTGTTATTAGGGTTTAACCCTTTCATGTTTTATTTGTCAAATAAACAGACGACAAGGTTTCTTGTAGGTTTAAAACAGAAGATCAATTATTGAGCAATATGCCTTATCCAGAGATTGTCGCAACCGTATCTACTCACGCATTCACTCGCACGCACACACACAGCAGAAAGACAGATAGAGAGGAAAAGGGATAAGTGGTTTTCAGGTGAGGTAGGGTTTCAGAGTTCACAGTAAACCTGTTGAATTCTCTCAGAAGTCAAGTTCTCGTTGGTTGCACCCTGAGGTGTTTGCAGATTTCTCTCTTGGTTGAAAGTTCAGTTTGAAGACAGAAGATCACTTCCAATTTCACTGCTACATAAGTTAAAAATGTAGATGTTACAGCAGGGCACTTCCCTTATGGCTTTCTGGATTTTTTTCCCAGCCCTTAGCTGGACAAGCTGTTTAGTGATGTTTCTTTCTGGGACTCTCCCTCTCTCTTCAAGGGCTGCTTTTTAAGGTAAAACATTTGTCACATCGTCTTCTGGTAGGAGACTCTTTGGTCACTCAATGGCCCAGGATGAGAATAATCTGGTTATGATGGTTTCACTTCATACCTTCTTTGTTTCAGTAGAACCCATTCAGGACGGGTGCAATTGACACTTCTTAGCTTTGAAGGTACTCTTTTGATTGTACCAGCCAGTGGACAGTGTGAATATACAAAGCGAGGTCTTTTAATCTTTGGCAGCCATTTTGGAGCATATTATTCACTTTTTTAAAAGAAAGGTCAATTTTTAAAATTCTTCAGTGTGAGTTCTTGTAGTTTCAATTGCTGCACTTCTTGTAAAAGGCATATTTGCCTTAGAAGGAGCGCAACGGAAGTTCAATGATTCTTGGGATGAGGGGATTGTCCAATGAGAGATTGGTAATCTAGGCCGATATTCCCTAGTGAGAGGTGATATCACTGAAACATAAATAATTCTTAAGAGGCTTGACAGGGTAGATGTTGGGAGGATGTTTTCCTGGCTGGGAATTCTAAGGGTCATAGTCTCACAGTAAGGGATCAGCCATTCAGGACTGAGATAAGAAGAAGTTTCTTCCCTCAAAGTGTTCAGGACCTTTGGAATATTCTACCACAGAGAGCCGTGGATACTCAATTGTCAGAGATCAACAGATTTTTGGATACTAAGGGAATTACAGGATATGGGGATAGTGCAGGAAGGTGAAGTTGAGGCAGAAAATCAACGATAATATTATTGAATGGTGGAGTAGGCCCGAGGGACCGATTGACCTACTCCTGCTCCTATTTCTTAGGTTCTTATTACCTTGTACAAGTTTTTATGCTGTGGTCAAACAAGATCTGTACATTGAGGGAGTAGTAATCCTTTCTGTGGATAAGAGGGAACATTGTTCATGGGCGTGCACAAATATTGTCTCGTGTACAAATAATGGAATTCACCGCCTACAAGGGTGGTGGAAGTGGAGATGATCAAAGATTTCAAAAAGGAAATTGGATAGGCAATTGAGGGAAATAAACTTGCAAGGTTACGGGAATAGAGCAGGCGAGTGGGACTGACTGCATTGCTCACAGAGAGCCAGCATCGACTCGATAGGCTGAATGGTCTGCTGTACCATATGACTCTAATGTCATCTTACTTAGGGAATCTCACACAACTGATGATGTTTGCTTCATCAACTGGTTCTGTATGCTGTTGTTGAATGTGAAGTTTGTCAGAATGTGGCATCAGATGTAATTTGCTGCGTCAATGATGCAGCAGTGTATTGTGTACTGAAGTCTCATGTAAATGCCTGAATGATCCAGTGGTGTAGGAGTTGAGGAAGGGTGGTCACTTTCACTACCATTGAAAGTGCCATCTGGATCTTCTGCCACAGCAGCAGATCTGGTCATAGATGCTGACACAGGTCTGCAATCACATTGCTATTTGCCCGTAATCATCTTCTGTGCTGTTCCTTAATGAGACTCTGTTAAGGGATATGTTGGCAGCACTCATGCTACTTTTGTGAAAGTCTGTCTCCCAGACCTTGATCTCCTGCTGTAGCTGCTTCTCTTCTTCTTACTCTGAAGCATCAAGTACGGACAGAATTCATGTGATATTCGTATTGCAGAGTTCACCAAAAGAATTCTACTTTAGCATAGATTTCCTATTCTACTCTGTCAGCTTTCGAATGAAGGAATGAAGGAAATCCTGAGTAGATGTATACATTCAGAATTAATTATTACTTAACATTTTGAATCCTGCGTTAATATGCAAGGCTGATTTTATAGTGTGGGCAAAAGTTAACCCCTGTTCAATTCATGCTATCTCAGAATTACTACTCATTAACACACAACTAAAATAGACATTATCTCCAATTGGCAGAGCAAATGATAGCCCTGATTCAAGACATATTTTTTCTATACAATAAAAGGGTACCAAGAATTTATCTTTTTGTCAATGCATTACCAGGGTGAGCCCTACAACTGATAGCACAATGCATATAATATCCTCCTTCACACATGTAGTCATGATCTCTGCGTTTAGCACAACTAAAGCATTTACCCTCCCATTTGGCTTTCGAGACCCTGAGGGTATGACAAGGTTGAGGGTGAGACATGTCTGCTCTCCTTGGGTAACAGTACTGGTTAGGAGTCTGCACCTTCTTATTGCTGGACTAAGATAGGAATCTGGGTGTAGAATCCCTGTAGAGAAACAGAATTTTGAACACTGCTTTAAAAGAAAACGGAGCAGATCTTTGACAAAGGAATGCACAGTAAGGTAAAAGTACTGTTTGGCTAAATCTAGGTTGCAGCTATAGTTTCAGAACCTATGACACAAGAAAATGCATATCTGAACATTTTCGACCTGTGAAAATTACATGCATGTGCTCCCATTTATTTCTGCGACATTTGTGAATTAAACTCTTAAGGAACTCAGTCACTGGTAAAGTATGCACTCTTATAGCAAAAAAAAACAGGTGAAGTACTGTTTTATTCAAATAGTATATGGTTTTGATTATTGTAATAAATAGATTCTGATTCACAAAGAGGTACTTCTGACCTGTGGGTTGAATACAGTATATTTGTCTGTACTCGGTGACTGTTGCTGAGATCTGAGGCACTCAAATAGCAGATTTCCTCTAAGATAACAGAAATTACTGGTAATGCACAATTGTATACCCTTGAACTATCACCTTGAACGTAATTGGGCTAAATGCTATCACATGATAGAAAAAGTTTTTTTTATTGTTAATTGCTGACTCACAGTTGCAAAGTCACATCACTGGCACATTGTAAAGACTTTTGATTTCTCATGAAGAACAGGATGGCCTGAGTTAACGGCATGTAATTCAAACCAAACATGAAAATAATGATAGAATACTGCAGTTAGTATTTGTTTGACATATTAGTATATTACTAATGGGATCTCAGAAGAGATCTTGTGCTTGCAATTAACAATCTCACCCTTCGGATTTATGCACTGCAGCACAGTCAATCTGTAATCCTCTGAATTAAATTCTGGAACTAAAGACATCAAATGAAGTTTGTATTTAATGTGCAGCAATGCACGCAGGCTGCAGTTTCCAAGCTACACATGCTGGAAGGTTGTACGATCTGTTGTCAGCAGGATGAGGTTACTAGTTCCGCAGTTGCAAATCATGGATTCTATACATTTGCAGAACAGTATGTATGTTCACAATGTAGAAGGTTATATATGCGCCAGTTATTATGGTTTACACTACCGAAGTACATGCCTTTTCCAATGTTTTTCAAAGCTAGAATTCTTCCCATTGCCCCCTCCCCTGATCCATTGCTTCTGCTCTGTTAAGTGTACATTAATAAGATGCTGTCATTTTAGTTTATATCTGTTTATTTCATAGGTTTCTGACTATCCAAATTAACATATCTGCCACAAAACTACAGCTTGCTTTAGGAAGGACTAGATTGAAGAAAGTACAAGTAATTAAGTAATTATTCACAGTAGAATTGACTGGTCACAGGAACACCAGTAAATGAGATATTCACTGCCAGAAGCAACTAGCAAGGAGCATTTGATGTAATGCAAAACCAACCCTCCCTGTCTCAATGGAGTTTCAACCAATTGTTAAATATTTTTTGACTTTTGTAGTTGATCTCCTGCAGTTATCCTCATTCACACAGCCATCAAGGGAATAAACATATGCACAGAATTCTCAGGTCGCAGACAGCTTTGCTTGATACAGAAAAATCATGGACATTTTCTAACATCCCTTAAAAAGAAATTAAGTATTATGGTTTCTTATTTTAGTCAAGGATAGATATTTGTGTCAGCTTATCAGCATTCATTCTTTTGAGTTATCAGGTTTTAGGTTCAAGTCAAACTCCAGGACTTGAACACATGAAACTAGGCTCATCTTCCAATGCAATACTGAGGGGAAGGCTGCATTGTCAGAAGTCCCATCCATCGGGTGAGACACATATTAATGAAGGTCCTATTTACTTGTTCCTCTGCCTAAAGTAGACATTAAAATTCCAATTCAGAGAGGAGCAGGGTCTTCTTCCTTTAAACCACCACAAAAAACAAGATCAGATGGCCGTCAGTATATTCTGATTACTATTTCTGGGACATTGCTGTGCACAAAATGGCTGCCACATTAAAAAGAATGAATGGAAAATTATGAACAGCTTATGCTTGATTTTGATAAGGGCTTTCACCCGATCAAACTCTTATCCACAGCGTAAAGAGGAAAATCATCCGCTGCCCCCCACCCAACTGTCTTTTATGTCCCAATTGTGTAATTTCATGTTCCGACAAAATAGGTAAAAATAAAAGGGACCTGAAGCATGAAGATTTTGCATTATAAAACTGCAATGCTGGATAGTTTCTCACTAAGTGTAATGTCCATTCTATTGTGTCAAAGCAGATGACAAGTTAGAGCTGCATACAGAGACAAAGCTCGAGCAGATTTGCCGACCCATATTACCATTTGAGAGAAAAAAGGAGAGGAAAGAATTAAAAAACAAAGTAGTTGGATCTTAAGAAAATAAAAGAAAAATCCACGATAGGAGTTAGGCCAAAAACACTATGTTGTAAATAACTAAGAATAATAGCTTTTGGGGAGGAAGCATTTTTTGTGGAGTGGTAGGTAAACAGTATTACCCATAGAATACTATGGCCCTGATTTTAACTGTGGGCAGGTTTCGGCCAAGTGGGCAGCAAGGGGAGTTGGAAACTCACCCAATGCTCCAGAAATTAAGCTCAAGCTATTTTAACTCCTGATTTTCATTTAAGTCCTGTCAGCTGACTTCTGCCCATTCTGGGTGAGAAGTGGCAGAAAATGACACAGCGTACAGGCAGCCTGCCGACATCAAGTAGGTGTAGGTATCAGCTTCAGGGAGGATCGTGTATTCGGGCAGGATGCTACCACTGAATCGGGTTGGGTCAAAAAACGTGCACCAGATTTCGTACCCTTCCAGGTACTTTCCGGCTCCCCTCCCTCCAGCCACATTCCTCCCCTGGCCTCTGGTCCCTTGCCTCATTGGAATTTTGGGCCTTGGATCTTGACCCTTTTTATGCAGACTCTGCTCTATGGTAGCACTCATACCTCAGAGTTATAGGGTTGTGGATTTAATTACAACTTCAAGTCTTGAGCACATAATCTAGGATGACACTTGAGTGCACAGTGAGGGAGTGCTGCATTGTCAGAGGTGCCGTCTTTTGGATGAAATGTTAAACTGGGGCATCATCAGCCTGTTCAAGGAGTTCTCCCTGATCAATATTCATCCCTTATCCAACATCACGTAAGCAGATTAGTTGGTCATTCATCTCATTGTTGTTTATGAGAGCTTGCTGTGCATAAATTGCCACTATGTTTGCCCACAAAACAACAGTGACCATACTTCAAAAACCTCTATTTATGAAGTGATCTGGGGAATTCTGAGATTGTGAAAGGTGCTATATAAGTACAAGTTCTTTCTTTTTGATATTAATTTGTATTAGAGTACAGATACTGAAGCTTTAATTATTTCAATGATTATGCAAATCCTCCTGCAGAGTGCAACATCAGCCCTAATTTCAACAGTAGGTGAAGGGCAACCTGAGGCTGAATGGGTGAATGCCAGGTTAACCATACTTACTGACATGAGGCCTGAACCATTTGAACTCCTGCACCATTTAAATAAATCAGGCCCAACTACCATCTGAACCCAGCAGCGATGTCAGTGACATCACGCTGATGAGTGGGAGTTGGACGGATCAAATGGAAGGGTCCCTGATAGTCAGCTAAGCAATGGGGGAGAGAAGGGGAGGAGCCAATTGTGGTCAGTGGAGGGAAACCCAGGGCGCTAGAATTGTTGTAAGGTCTGAAGGAGTACTCACATGCACCTAGCCCACAAAGAAACCTTGAAGAAAATTATTTTTGTGGCCCTCTTTTGAGACAACTGCTCCTGGCAAGGCTGGCACTGAATGCTGAACACAGCGGTCCAGAGTTAAAATGCAGTCAGGTCTGAATGACTGCATCAGACTCCAACTTTTGAATTTTGTTTGAACAAAGGTCTCATCTACTTGGTGAGAGGGCCTCGCTGTCTGGCCAGAACGCGCCTGTTAAATGGGCCATTGAGGATTAGATGAGTTAGATTCAAGGATTTTAACCCCCACACGATCCGCCGAGAAGGATCTGACATGGTGCAGTGCTACCTGGAGCAAGTGGTGACACCAGGATCATCTGCATCCTCCTCTCCGACAGAAATTTCCAGACCATTTAGTGCATCCAACAAAGGGAACCATCCGGACAGAAAGATGGCAATTAGCTTCCAAAGGATTTGGGATGCCATTTCTCAGGGTCTGCAGAATCTAAATAATTCCATCAAGGTTGTTTTCACACTGATTGGGGCAATCAGATCCATGACCCAGCACAAGTGGTGTGACTAGAATTTGCCTTTTTGAGCAGTCCTCTCTCTTGATGACAGCCAACTTTTCCATCTAGTCCTGGTGGCAGGAGACAGGTCGAGGCTACCTGTGCACTTGCAGTGGTGATGCTATCTACTGAATCGTCCTGAAACTCAGAAGTCCTGAGATAAGGCTCACCCTGTCCCTAATAGGCCTCACCCCACCATTTATTACCTGCTTACTATTTACATGTCGGTAGAAGATTTTCGGGTTCACTTTTAAGTTAACTGCTATTTTATTCTGATATTCTCTCTTTGCCAGATGTATTTTCCCCTTCACTTCCCCTCTCAACTTATTGTATTTGGCCTGGTTCTAGTTTGAAGAATTCACCTGACATGCATCATACACTCTCTTTTTTTATTTCATCATATTTTCTATCTCCCTTGTGTTATGACCAGGTGAGAAAGGTGTCAAGGGGTCTTTTACTGTCTTCACCAGGTTTTATTGTAACAGGGTTTAATTTTAAACACACTGTGTTTTGAGCTCTCCCTTGGTGAATCCTTGTTCACCACTTTCCAATTATAAGGCAAAGAATTGAGCACACCAGGTTCTTAGGTTTAAAGAAGAAAGTGAAATTTATTAAACCTTAAACTGTAATTCGGTTAACGCCGACCGATACATGCCCCTTCCCACGCTAACATGCGTATTCGATACGCACATGCGAATGGGGACAGAAAAGAGAAAAAATAAAGTACAGAAGTTTGAGGCAATATCAGAAGAGTTTCTTGTTTACTGTGCTTCGAGCTCACTGTAGTCCTTTTGTAAGTAGTCTTGCTTTTCGTTGG
This sequence comes from Heterodontus francisci, assembly GCF_036365525.1. NCBI lineage: Eukaryota > Metazoa > Chordata > Chondrichthyes > Heterodontiformes > Heterodontidae > Heterodontus > Heterodontus francisci. The sequence goes on from NC_090372.1 coordinate 46,289,290, forward strand.
GGCCCAGTATTCTTCTTAAGCATTGTTCACTGTAGGAGACTTTTCCCTCTTGGTGTTCATGTCTTCAATGGGTCTTCAGTTCTGTGAGAATGAGATGGGAGCAGACAGGAGAGAGGTGTTCTCAGTCCAGGAAAAATGAGCTTTCTGCCTTTCAAACACTCTGTGGCAAGTGCAAATTCAAAAAACTCGGTCAGTTAGTCATGTGACTAAACCGGTCTGACCATGTCTGTTTGTGTATTCGGCCATCTTAGCAGTTAACCTGGAATGCCAGGCTCTCCACCTTCAATGTCTGGTAATCAAAAGTCCCTTGTGGATTAAATTGGAGCAGGGAGTGGCCCCTTTGTCCATTCCAACTGCTGTCTGTTACTATGCAAATGCCTTTCCAGTCAGGGGCTTGGCAACCCCTTGTAATAGGCCTTCTTTTCTTCCCATAAGCAATTTTAAGTTTTAATGTTCAAGTGGCAAAATAATGTTTGCTTCATTTTTGACAGGTGGGGGCCTGCATGACACTTTTCATCCAAGGAGCCCTGGCTTTGGTTCCCTTACCTTTCACCATGTTGGAATGTACCAAGCCTGTACCTGAAACATCTCCTCCTTAAAGATCATCCATTACAGTTTTCCCTGTCAACCTTTAGTTCCATTTTCCCCTGGCTAGATCCCTTTTCATTCCATTGATGTTAGCCTTCTTCCACTTCAGAAGTTCTACTTTAGATTGTTCCTTACTCTTCTTCATTGTTAATCTAAACTTTATGATACAATGACCACTCTTACCCAAATGCTCTCCCACAGGCATTTGATCCACATGGCCCACCTCATTCCCCAGCACCAGATCCAGCAATGCCTCCTTCCTAGTTGGACTGAGAACATACTGGTCAAGGAAGTTCTCCTCAGAAATTAAAGGTCACAGACCTGAAACATTAACTCTGCTTCTTTCTCCACAGATGCTGCCAGACCTGCGGAGTATTTCCAGCACTTTCTGTTTTTATTTCAGAAATTCCTCCACCTTCATTCACTGTACTCCAGAATTATCCCAGTCAATGTTTGGGCAATTATAGTGCCCCCACTCTACAGTTCTTGCACATCTCTGTGATTTCCTGCAGATTTACTGCTCTATCACTCTCACTATTTGTAGGCCTATATAATACTCCCAGTAGTGTGATCATCCCCTTTTTGTTTCTCAGCTCTAACCAAATGGATTCTACCTTTGACCCCTCAAGGACATCTCTTTCCAACACTACAATGTACAATGTTCCTAATCAGTGCTGCCACTCCACCTCCCTTTTTCCCATCCCTTTCTTTTCTGAACACTCTGTATCCTTGAACATGAAGTGCCCAGTCCTCACCATTTTTAATCCACATTTCTGTTCTTTCCACTACATCATATTCCCACACAGCTATTTGTGTTTGTAGCTCAACAATCTTATTTATCACTCTGGTGAATCTACAACAGAGGACTACATGCATCCTAAACAGCAGAAGCAGCATGTGATAAACAGAGCGAAGGGATCCCTCAACCAATGGATCAGATCTAAGCTCTGCAGTCCTGCCACATCTATTCATGAATGATAGTGGACAATTAAACAACTAACTGGAGGAGGAGGCTCCACAAACATCCCCATCCTCAATGATGGGGTAACGCAAAAGGCAAGGCTGAAACATTTGCAACCACCTTCAGCAAAAAATCCTGAGTTGATGATCTATCTCAGCCTCCTCCTGAGGCCCCAGCATCACAGATGCCAGTCTTCAACCAATTCGATTCAATCCACATAATATCAAGAAGTGGCTGAAGGCACTGGATACTGCAAAGGCTGCGGACCCTGACAACATCCTGGTTGTAATACTGGAGACTTGTGCTCCAGAACTAGTCGCGCCTCTAGCCAAGCTGTTTCAGTACAGCTACATTGCCATCTACTCGACAATGTGGAAAATTGCTCAGGTATGTCCTGTCAACAAAAAGCAGGACAAATCCAATCTGGCCAATTATCGCCCCATCAGTCTACTGTCGATCATCAGCAATGTGATGGAATGTGTCATCAACAGGGCTCTCAAGCAGCACTTACTCAGCAATAACCTGCTCAGTGACGCTTAGTTTGGGTTCCACTAGGGCCACTCAGCTCCTGACCTCATTACATCCTTAGTCCAAACATGGACAAATGAGATGAATTCGAGAGGTGAGGTGAGAGTGACTGTCGTCGACATCAAGGCAACATTTGACCGAGTGTGGTATCAAAGATCCCTTGCAAAATTGAAGTCAGTGGTAATCAGGGGGAAATTCTCCACTGGTTGGAGTCATACCTAGCGCAAAAGAAGATGGTTGTGGCTGTCATGGCTGATGGTTGCATCTAAGTCCCAGGACATCACTGCAGGAGTTCCTCAGGGTAGTATCATATGTCCAACCATCTATAGCTGCTTCATCAATGATCTTCCCTCCATCATAAGGTCAGAAGTGGGGATGTTCGCTAATGATTTGTGGATGGGGTGCCTTCCAAGCCTTCCAGCCTTCCATCACACTCCTGACTTGTGCCTTGTAGATAGTGGACAGACTTTGGGGAATCAGGAGGTGAGTTACTCGCCGCCGTGTTCAGTACCATTCGCAATTCCTCGGATACTGAAGCAGTCCATGCCTACATGCAGCAAGACCCGGACAATATTCAGGCTTGAGCCAATAACTAGCAAATTAACATTCACGCCAGGCAATGACTATCTCCAACAAAAGAGAATCCACGCATCTTCCCTTGATATTCAATGGCATTATAATTGCTGAATCCACCACCATCAACATCCTGGGGTTTACCATTTACCAGAAACTGAACTGGACCAGCCATATAAATAATGTGGCTACAACAGCAGGCCAGCGGCTGTGAATTCTGTGGCGAGTAACTCAGCACAAGTCAGGAGTGTGATGGAAAACACTCCACTTACTTGGATGTGTGCAGCTCCAACAACACTCAAGAAGCTCCTCACAATCCAGTGAGTCAAATCTTGCTCTGAAAACCATTGCCAGCCCCTGCTTGGCTTCCTCCAGATCGCCTCCTCTTTCTCCCGATCGCCTCCCCATCTCCCCCGATCTCCCATGCTGTGAGAACATTTATGTTCACCCTATAGAACCTCAGTTTAACATCTGAAAGGTGGCCAACACAGCAAACTTCCCACAGTTCTACACAGAAATATCAGCCTAGATTTTGTGCTCAAAGGGAATAGATATCAATCTTGAAGGTATACATCCTTCATCAGGCCTGGAAACTGAAAGGTAAGTAAGCTCCTTCATGAAACTGAACAACGCAGAATGGTGAAGTCAGCAGAGAAGAGAACTGGTAAAAGTCAAGAATCATGTATGCTGTTTCCTGTTAAAGAGAGGTAGTTTACTAGATTCATTGGCCAACAAAAAGATTTTTAAATAGCTGGGAAGAGGTGAGAGCTGGTGGAGTGTCTTTCGGAAGAGACATTAAATCGAGGCCCTATCTGCCCCTCAGGTAGATGTAAAAGATTCCATGGAACTATTTTGAAGAAGAGCAGGGGAGTTCTCCCTGGTGCCCTCACTAATATTTATCCCTCACCCAACAGCATTAAAACAGATTATCTAGTCATTATCTAGTGCTCTATGTGAGAGCTTGCTCTGCACAAGCTGACTGCCGTGCTTCCTACATTACAACAATGCTTATCTTACGCTTTAACAAAAAACTTGTTTTCTTCCTTTCAGGTGTCAAGGATTGCAAGCATCAACAACTGATGGATACCAATGTCCCTCTGGATCCTTCTTCCCCTTCACTTTCCTCTGACCCCATCCCTTTTTCCAATCTCATCCGTTGCCGTGTTTTCACGATCCCCTCTGACCTTCCCTTCTCTAACCCTGAATGATCAGTTCTCAGCAAAGACCTCAGCTTCATTCCTTTACAGCCCCACCTCAATGAATTTCGGGTTCAGCAGGATGCTGAGCTCTTCTCACGTCGTCTTCACTTCCGTGCCCACTTCTTTGGCCAAGAGTCTTACCACCCTACCCCCCTCCCCACACAGCAGACCCTTTCTACAATCTTCAGAATTCTCATTCCACCTGGACCTCTCCCTCTGGCCTCTTACCCTCTCTAGATTTTTTCATTGAGAACTGTCAGCGTGATATCAGCTGTCTCAGTTTCTCTGCTCCCCTCACTCACTCTAACCTATCTCCCTCTGAACTTGCAGGACTCCGTTCCCTCAGGTCCATCAAACCTGCTGACAAGGGCGGTGCTATTGTTCAACAGCAAAATACTGCAGATGCAGGTAATCTGAAATAAATACAGAAAATACTGGAAATACTCAGCAGGTCTGGCAGCATCTGTGGAGAGAGAAACAGTTAAAACTTCTGGTCTGTGACCTTTCATCAGAACTGTCAAAAGTTAGAAATGTAATAGGTTTTGAGAAAATGAAAGCGGGGAGGTGGGAAGAAGAAAAAAAGGGAATGTCTGTGATAGGATGGAGGACAGGAGAGATTAAATGGCAAAAGATTTCATGGTACAAAGCCAAAAGGAATGATAATGGGACAAATAAAGAAACAAAAGATGTGTCTGGATGAGGTGTGATTGGCAGTTAGCAGTCGTCCAAACACAAAGTAAAGGGATTAAGAAAGAAACAGGAGGGGAAAAAGAGAAACAGCAAAAAAAAACAAAAAAAGAAAATAAAATGGGAGCAGAGGTCATGATCCAAAATTGTTGAACTCTGTTGAGTCCGGAAGGTTGTAAAGTGCCCAGTTGAAAGGTGAGGTGCTGGTCCTCGAGCTTGTGTTGAGCTTCATTGGAACACTGCAGCAGGCCAAGGGCAGAAAGGTCAGAGTGGGAGCAAGGTAGAAAATTGAAATGATAAGTGACAAGAAGTTCGGGGTCACGATTGCGGACTGAACAGAGGCGTTCCGCAAAGCAGTCACCCAGTCTGTGTCTGATCTCCCCAATGTAGAGACCACCACATTGTGAGCAGTGATTGCAGTATACTAAACTGAAAGAAGTACACTTAAATCGCTGTTTCACTTGGGAGGAATATTTGGGGCATTGGGGCAGTGCTATTGTTGTTTGGCAAACCAACCTCAAGCTAGTGGAGGCTGAGCGACAACTCTCTGACACCTCCTCCTACCTCCCCCTGGACCATGACCCCATCACTGAACATCAAGCCTTCGTTTCCTAGGCAGTCACTGACCTCATCTCCTCTGGAGATCTTTCCTCCACAGCTTCTAACCTCATGGTCCCCCAACTCTGAACAACCCACTTCTACCTTTTTCCTAAGATCTACAAACAGGACTGCCCCAGCAGCCCCGTCATTTCTGCCTGTTCTTGCCTCACAGAACTTTTTTCCTATCTCAACCCTGTTTTTCCTCTCCTTGTCCAGTCTCTTCCCACCTACATTTGTGACTCTTCCAACTCCCACTTCAGCAGTTTCCAGTTTCCCGTCCCTAACCATCTCCTTTTCACCATGGACACCCAATCGCTCTTTGCCTACCACCAGGATGGTCTGAGAGCTCTCTGCTTTTTCCTTGAAAGGAGGCCCAATCAGTCCCCATCCACCACCACCCTCCTCCGTCTGGCTGAACTTGTTCTCACATTGAGCAACTTCTCCTTTAACTCCACTCACTTCCTCCATTTTGATGAAGGGTCACCGACCTGAAACATCAACTCTGTTTCTCTCTCCACAGGTACTGCCAGATTTGCTGAATATTTCTAACATTTTCTATTTTTACCTTCAAAAGTACTTAATCAGCTTAAAGTGCTTTGGGAAGTCCTGAGGTCATGAAAAGCACTATATAAATGGTATTTCTTTTTTCTAAGTTATGTCAGTTTCTTCACAATGGAATGGCATCACCTGCAATGCAATGTCAATTTCAGAATATGATTACATTTTTAAATGCTTTCCACATTGTCACACTCACGCAAGGTGCAATTATGAACCATAAAATGAACTGAGGATACGAACTCCAAAATGGACATTTTTGCTGCAAAATAAAATGGAGTAAGAGGTCAGGCAACCTCTCCTGTATTGCAAATACACATGGTAACTGCTGGAACTCTGAACCAGATGTCATGCCTTGTCAAGTGTTGAAGAAAGTATTACAAATGCTAATGGCCCATGCAATGTTAATGGCTACCTTTTTCAACCAGCTGGACTAACAATGACTTTGCAGACATAGTGGGCTGGATTTTATCTTAGGCGGACGGGAATTCGCCACCAACGTAAAAGTCGGTGGTGAACCCGCTTCCACCTAGCCTGGGGATCCGTCCGCATTTTACGGGTCCCCGGGCTTTAATTAATCAGCAGGCTGGCAGCTCTTAGTCCCAGCAGCGCCACCGGGAGCGGTGGCCACTACTGGGACTGCAGCCCAGCCAATGCCATGGAGCCAGGAGCAAAGGTAAGTTGGGCAAGCCTCACCAGTGAGAACGGTCATTCTCTGGTGAGGCTGGAGTGGTCAATTTGGGAGAGGGGGTGTTTTGGATCCCGGGGGTGGGTTGGGAGGTGGGGGCGGCCCTCAATCGTGCACCCTATGCCCGACTGCCATGGCCCACCACCCCCCCCCCCCCCCAACGGGCACGGAAAGGCCAGCGGCTATTGCTGGGTGGCCTTTCTCATCCCCAACACTCCCTCTTGTCATGGGCAAAATACCCGTGGAGGCAGGCAAGGGCTGTTTTCCCCCCACCGTACGACTGCCGTAAAGTTGACCGGAGGCGGGAGGGGGGCGGGTAGGCCTCCCAGAGCCTCCCACTCAATTTTACGCCGCCCCCACGCCACCATCTGACCCGCTGGAGTGGCGTAAAATATAGCCCAGTGTCTCCAGACTCAAACTCCAGATAATGCAAAAACACCATCCTATCAAGATGGCTAAAGATGAGCAAAATCCAAATCCATTATCTAACAATGACCACACCATCAACCAATTATAAAAACACAATGAGAAACCTTGGTCACCTGACAGAAACCAAGTCTCTGATGAGGTTTTAATAAGACACATTGCTGAGCCAGAAACTCAGAAAGCAAGAACCAGGAGGCTGAGAGAGATCTATTCCAGCAAAGAAGAAGACCCCGCCCGTTTACCATTTTAAAACTATCTCGAGGCAGAGACAGAAGGCTACTTTGGAAACTCCCCACCTCAAAGATTGTAACAGGATTTTTCGCCATCGGATTGTGATACAGATTTAACCAAAGAAGTCTGCAGCAAAGCATCTGTCCGCCTGAAACTTGCTTGGTTTGACTTCAGTGAACCAGGAAAAGATAAACCAGGCCTGTACCGCTTAAATTTTCCTCCTAGGAAAACAAACAAAGGTTTCGTAACAAACTCTTTTCAGAAATACCATATCTAAATGCATGCTATCTTTTAATCTCTATCTTTTCTTGCGTGTGTGCATGTGTGAGGGGGTGAAGTTGCGAATTTTCGGGGTTTGGTTAATAAACATTTATCTTTCTTTAAACCTATGAGAAAACCTTTCATTTGCCTGTTTATTGATCATTAAACTGCTCAAGGGTTAAATCATAATTCTAATAAAAACACACCGGGCTGAATTTTAATCGCACGCCACGTTCCTCGGCACTTTCAACTGGGTGGCCTTTTGACACGTAGGTGCCGCTGAGGAACCCCCGTGATATTACATTTAAATAGAGGGGGCAGAGCGGCCGCCACTGATGATGTGTCGGGACGGCCTCCGCGTCCCCGGCAACGGTGTCTGACACCACCGCGCAGGCGCCGGTGCCATTTTAAAGGGCTTTAAGCCCTTAGAATTAATTTTATGTTTTACAGGTACATAAATTCAGATTTTTTAAATCAATAATTAATAAAGATGTGGAGACCCTTCCCCAACCCCCCACAATGGTCATTTAAATGGCACTTATTGTCAGAAAACAAAAACTTTATTGCCTTCCCGAACTTTCCCCCCCAACCTTCTAATTTGGCGTCTAATCCCTTCCCACCATTTATACAACCAATAACAATTGTTTTCCCCGCTCCCCCTCCCCTCCCGCCCTGAAAATTTTATTCCTCCCCCCTCCCCACCAGGTTCTCGCCTCGGAATTCCATGCGGGGCCGCACTGAGGTCCCCCCGCTGCCGTTAATATGTGGCCAGCCCTTCTCGACATCGTGGGTCGAGGCGGGCCTCTCCCCACAGAATTTTACCCACGGCATTGAGGGGCCAGTAAATTTCAGCCCATTGTCTTCTGTCAGTTGAGAGGTGAATCAGGAAACCACCCCTATCATTTTGCACCTGTCTGTAACAACTTCAATATCATTGATTTCAGTAATGGTGATGCTCCTTTAGTACTTCAACTTCTATGAATTTAAACACTGGTTTTTTTTATCCTATCATGCCTTCAGAAATGTGCAAGGAGAAAAACCTGAAGTTGTTTGTACACTAGCCTTAGAAGGTTATTCTTGTTGCCAGTTTCCGAATCGCAATCTTGCACAACCAGCGGCAACCCCAATATAACCTTCCTGAATTTGCTAAGACCAAACATCAAGAAGATTTTTATTTGCTGTACCTTGGAGTGACGCAGTGATATGGCAGCAGGATGCCTCTTGAAAACTGCACAGTGTAACCAAAGCTGTCAAGACGGTGTTCGGTTGAGCAACATCAGGTTTCTGGAGAACTGAGCCGATTTAGCTTGAATTCATGTTGAAATAATGCAAGCAGCATTCGTTGATCTGATCACACACTCCTGCTAAGCATTGCAGTCAATCGTTTTGGCCGTTAATGAGGTCATCCCAAAATTTGCACTTCATATGGTGACCAGGTTAGACGCCATTGCCCAAATACTATTGTTCATGCTGACACTGCACCCCCTGTAAAGTGTAATGTTCCACTGAATACTTCACATGAACCTGAAGGCTCATGTGTTATAATATTGACAAAACGAGTCAGTTTTTATAGCAAGATGCATCCATGGCATCAATGAAATACTTAGATAATGCTAGTTAGGTAACCAACCACATTAGACAAAATGCAACAAGTAATCTCAGACAATCAGCTGTAATTCAATTAGTTGACAGTATTGCTAAATTAAGGGGAAGGGCATTTACATCTGTATGATAAAGATTCTGCATGAGTGAGAAATCATGGTGAAACTCAGGAATGTAAGCTAAAAATAGTTTGGGTACCATGATACCTCTTTCTCTAATGAGATTGGTTAACCATGTTATGGTCCAGATACTTTTATGGTTCACTGTAAATACTGCAGAAGGATACTGACTAAAAGGTTTTTTGTACTGGATGCTAAGCTTCACCTCAGTCATCAATAAAAAACTGATAACAAAACTCAGAAGCTGAACTGTTAGGCTCTTCCCACAGATTTGGAGCTGACTAGATTTGGGCTGTTTAAAATAATACTTGTGTGTTCATTGTAATCTAACTTTCTACAGAAATTCTGGTGTACATTTTCAAAATAAAACAGAATTTCATATGAATATATGTACCTAGCAACTGAATTTTTATTTGAAATCATAATCTACGAGCATGTCAAGAGGTTGCCTCTCAACAATGTAATTTTTGATGGGAATCTCAATTCAATATATTTAACCTTTCAATAATTTAGACCCATTTACACTCATTGCTGGTAATTCCATTAATAAGGCAAATAATTAGTGGCTTTTGGTGTAATCCATTTGTTCTCCTGCTGCTCAAAAAGCAAGCCAATTAACACAGTGGTTGTTAGTCCCCATTTTTTTAGGTGCCTTATCAGCCCTAATAACTGTGATGAAAGTGATTCTAACTACTGAAGGACAGACAGTGGAGGAATAAGGCAACCACCACGCAAGAAAAGCATGTTTCACTGACTGCACTGACTCTTGTTTATGGATGAAATAGATTTTTGGGTTGTGGATAATAATCAAGTCCTGCTGACTTCACATTTGGGTGGAGATGACACAACAACTGTGATTATATCTGGGTGATGGGGCGTCCTGACCTCTTGCAAAAGCGCCAGGGGTGGCACAGTGGTTAGCACCGCAGCCTCACCGCTCCAGTGACCCGGGTTCAGTTCTGGTAACTGCCTGTGCGGTGTTTGCAAGTTCTCCCTGTGACCGTGTGGGTTTCCGCTGGGTGCTCCGGTTTCCTTCCCACAGCCAAAGACTTGCAGGTTGATAGGTAAATTGGCCATTGTAAATTGCCCCTAGTGTAGGTAGGTGGGAGGAGAATGGTAGGGATGTGGTAGGGAATATGGAGTTAATGTAGGATTAGTATAAATGGTGGTTGTTGGTTGGCACAGACTCGGTGGGCCAAAAGGCCTGATTCAGTGCTGTATCTCTAAATAAAACAAATAATTTAAAAAAATAAACACCCCACGCCACCCCTTCTGTGGGAGGCCCGCCATATCAAGTGCCAATCAGGCACTTAACTGGACAGCGGCTTGCCTTCCATGGGATCAAAGACCCTGGCAACAGAAGTCCCACTCTCTGAGAGCTGCCGGTCAATCAGAGGCTGGCAGCTCTTTAACTGAGCAATGCCACCGCACAGGCAGCGGCTGCTGCCAGTGGTGCATCCACCCAAAGCCTAGGAGTAGCGCTGGACCCAGGCCACAGGTAGATTAGGATGGGAGGGGTCTCGCGGGAAAGAGGATATAAGGAGGTCGGCAGCAAGGGCAGGAGGACAGCTTTCAGCAGACCTACCATGCCGCTTACCGGAAGTCACATGTCTTAAGCCAAGTAAACAGCAGGAGCTTCCCTGGCTATTATTGTTCACAGAGAAGACACATGTCTGGGATTATGGCTCAGGAGTTTGGGTTTCGTTTTGGACTGTTTGAATAGGCAGTTGGTATATATCCTGCTAAGAGAGAAGCCACCCAACTCATCCTTTGCCATCGATGTTGAAAACTCTTCTGGGAATCCAGTGTGCTAGCTGAACTCATGCATGCAGTAATTCTCCCAAAACACATGCAAGACTACTCCTCAAAGTCCCCTGAACAGAACTACTCCAGAAAGGTCCCAGTGACAGCCGTCTAAATGTACCCAGATGCCAGATCAAAGGGCTAGCTGGAACATTTCATATCTTATCCCTTTTTTCTTCAAGATTTAACAATTATTTGGCCAAAGTATTATTTTTTGTAAAGTTGATCTCTGAAGAGAAAGTCTTTATTTTTCCTTAACCGGTGTGGGTGTATGCACGTGTGTTGGGTTATTTAGAAGGGAATATATTTATACTTACATATTTCATAATGTGTGTTAATAAGCTTTGCATCTTTATTGAATAATCCTTGTTTTATAATAAATTAATAATTTTGTTGTTTATTAAAGAAACCTGATTGGTAGATTTGTATTCTGAAACTGATTGATAAAAGTATATAATTGGCCATATCCATAACTGGTTAAAAAAATTTTAAGTATATGTTGTGACCAGTGGAGTAGTGGGATTAAAGAGAGACAGTGCACTTCTCCAACCTCGGTTGTAACATATAATAGGGAGCTCTTGCGGGATTCAAAATCCACAGACAAATATGAGTGCTGCAACTTGCTGAGGTTAAGGCTGATTAAGATTTTTACGGTGAATTTTGCTCTGTATAATGAAAACCAAAATGGTTTTGTCAGTTGTTAACGACCTTTCTGAAGAGGGAGGATTCATCCCTGAGTAATTTGCAAAAGTTAACCAAGGCTAGGCTAATAGCATTGGCAGAAAAGTTGGAATTAGAGTTAAAAGTAGGGACTAAGAAATCAGACATAACTGAGATAATAGCACAGTATTTGAAATTGGAAGAAGGAAAATGCAATCCAGATGGTAATTCAGTTGAATTAGCTAGAATTTAGTTGCAGATGAAACAGCTTGAACAGGAAAATAAATGAGAAAACTTGAACTTGAAAGAGAAGCACTTCAGAGAGGAGAGAGGCAGGAGAGAGAAAGGGAGTGAGAAAGGGTATTCCAATTAAATGGATGGAACTAAGACAAAAGGGTGGCCTTGACTCCAGGGAAAGTTCTGATGAGGAAGAATCTGACTCCAACCCAGGACCCAGTGGGGAGCTGTTTAAATTTGTCCCAATGTTTGAGGAAAGGGACGTAGAGGCATTTTTCATTTCTTTTGAAAAGCTAGCTAAGCAGAAGAGGTGGCCAAAAGAGGCCATATACGAGACCATTAGTGAAATAATTCGCCTGGAAGAATTTAAAAATTCACTCCCTCCATTAGTAACAGCCCATGTAGAGAAACAGAAGGTTTCAAGAGTCAAACAGGCAGCTGAGATGGCTGATGATGATGAGCTTTTCTACAAGCCCAAACCCTTTTTCCATCACAACCACAAACCCAAGAAGGATAGAAGGTGGGAGGGTGAAAGGAAGGCAAGTAGCCAGGGACGAGAAGGGACAGCCAGAAACGCCCCGGGATCTCGTCCTCAGGTAAGAAAGGAAGGTGCTGAAAGTGGAAGCGAGGTCCGAAAGCTTAAGTGTTTCCATTGCTACAAGGTGGGACATCTTCGTGTGAATTGTTGGAAGTTATAAAATAACCCATGGGACTTATTGGGGTACACAATACCAATGCAGAGAACGGGGCACTGACTGAGAATATGCCAGATAAAGCTGTAGCTCTGACTGCAGCTGCAAGGCCCAAGTAAAAAAAACGCTGAGAGTGCGGGGGACGTGAACAAGATACCTGAGAGCAAGAGGGAATTCTTGTCAAAAGGAAAAGTAATTCCTTATTCCTCAAGTGAGGCAGGTAAGCCTATAGTTATACTTAGGGATACAGGAGCTATACAAACTCTTTGGCTGGGGAAAGGCATGACTTTTCCACCAGAAAGCGCATTGAATGCCAAGGTTTTAGTGAACGGTATTGGCGGGGAGTATATACCCGTACCTTTGTATCGGGTGTACCTGGAGTGTGACCTACTGTCTGGAATGGTAATCGTAGAAGTTGTCCATAGTTTGCCTGTAGACGGAGTTGACCTACTCCTGGGGAATGATTTGGCCACAGCAAAGGTAGTAGCTTCTCCAGTGGTCATGGAAAGACCAAGTGAAGTCAAGGAGACAGAGCAGTTGCAGGAAAAGGTTCCAGGAATTTTTCCTTCATGTGTGGTGACCCGAGCAATGCCTTAACAAGTCCCATCGTCGGAGGTCAAATTGACACCACAGACAGATATTTGGCTAGCTGAAACTTTCTTTGGAGATATGGATAATCTGAAGGAAATGTTCAGTAAGTATTTTCTCATCGAGGCTCAGCAAGCCAATCGAGAGTTAAGTAAGGTTGCATAATCAGCTCAAACTGAAGCTAAGACAGAGGGAGTTCCAGAATGCTACCATATTAAAAATGGGACTCTGAGGAAGTGGAGACCTCCTCACAGACCTGCACACAAAGAATGGACGGTAGTTCACCAGATAGTGGTACCGCCCAAGTATCGCCAGGAAATATTTCGGATAGCGCATGCAATGCCTATAGCAGGACATGTAGGGATCCGGAAGACCCAAGCACAGAAAAGACAACATTTTTACTGGCCAGATCTTCACAAGGACGTGGTGCAGTTTTATAAAACATGTCATATGTGGCAAATTGTGAGAAAGCCGCAACCTGCAATGAAACCGGCACCTCTGATTCCCATACCAGTTTTTGGGGAACCATTTAGTAGGGTGTTGGTAGGCTGTGTGGGACCTTTACCGAAAACAAAAGCGGTTCATTAATATATACTCACTCTTCTGGATATGCCTACTCAGTTCCCAGCGGCCATTCCCTTGAGAACAAATTCTGCTAAGGCAGTGGTAGAGAAGTTAACCCAGTTCTTTACTTGATATGGATTACCAATTGAGATCCTGTCGGATCAAGGTTCCAATTTTTCAGAAAGTTATGAGTAATCTGGGTGTAACACAGTTATAGTCCTCAGCATACCACCCACAAACCCAAGGGGCTTTAGAACGGTACCATCAGGCCCTCAAAATGATGATCAGGGCATACTGTCGTGAATATCCCCATGATTGTTTGCCACCCGGGATTCACTTAATAAGTCTACCCAGTTTTAGTCCTTTTGAATTAATTTATGGACATAAGGTAAAAGGTCCTATGAAACTAATCAAAGAAAGGTTCTTGAACAGAGGGATGAATCTTCCCTGTTAGATTATGTATCTGTGTTCTGGAAGCAGCTCATAAGAGCCTGCAAAATGGCTCAGGAATACCTTAAAGCTTCACAAACAACCTTGAAGAAATGGGCATACAAGCATGTCAAGACCCAAGCATTTCAACCAAGGGATAATGGTTGAATTTTATGAGCCCTCCGGTGTCAGGGGTTGCGGTGGCGGGGCGGGGCGGGGGGGGGGCAGAAAATCCTTTTGGGAAGAGGCCCACCACGACCCCCGACGCTGGGAAGGCCCCGCCACATTTTACCGGTGGCAGTGAGGCCTCAGTGTGGCCCCCCCACACCCCACCACCAACCCCCCCCCCGCCACTCGGCAGCAGGGCCCTCATTTTCATATGCAAATGACAATGTAATTAAAGAATAATGACTTACCTGGTAGTGATGGCTGTCCCACGCCAATATTCCGGCCACTGGCTGGAACTCCTGCACCTTCGGAACTCCATTTGGAGTTCCAAGGCATGACATTGGTGGGGGAGGGTGAGGAGTGAAATTTTCAGGTCGGGAGTAAGGGGGAGCAGGGAAAACTCTTTGGATTGGTGAGGAGGGATGGTGGGATGGGGTTGAGGGTTAAAGTTATTAAAAGTCGGGGGGGAAAGGACGGGATCTGAATAAAAGTTTTTTTTGTGGGGGGAATGGGCTGTTAATGAATAGATTATTCCTTGGGGATGTGGGTGAGGGGAGTGAAGATCTTATTTAATGTATAACTTTAATTTTGCACTTTTGTTCCCTTTGAAATTCAAAATTTTACAAAGGGCATGAAGCTCTTTGAAAATGACGCTGGCGCCTTTGCGATGGCGCCGGACAGCATTGCCTAGGACGGAGTGGCCGCCCTTCTCTACGTCATCGGTGGCGGCCGCTCCGTCTCCTCCATTTAAATGAGCCCCCGGGCGAAATATCATGGGGGCTCAGCGAGGGCTGCTCTGCGCAAGCAGGCCGGCGAGACCAGAGCGCGCCTCCGTGATGTGCAGCACGCCAGTAAAATTCAGCCCAATGTGTTAGTATTACGGACTTTACAGGGTGAACTGCTGAAAGCATGGTTCAGTGATCCATATAGAATAGTCAAAAGGATTGGTAAAGTAAATTATTTGATTGACACCCCAGATCGCTGGAAAAAGAATTGGCTGTGTCACATCTATATGTTGAAACAATATCATCACTGGGAGGAGGATAAGCGAGTACAGGTATGTCAGGTAGTAAGGACAAAAGGAATAGAGAGGATCAGGCAGAAGGAGGCGTAGGCCGTTCCCAAACTTAACTTCCTACTATCCAATTAGCTAATACTGAATTGTTAGGGAGATTAGACACTATTGTTACGACCCAGTGAGAAAGAGGTCTCGGGTTCCCTTTCAGTCTTCACCTGGTCTTACTGTAACAGAGTTTTATTTTTAAAAACACTGTTTTTAGCTCCCCCCTTGAAGAATCCTTGTTCATTGCTTTCTAATTATAAGGCAAAGAAACCAGCACAAACAGGCTTTCTTAGTTTAAAGAAAAGGTGAAATGTATTAAACTTAAACTCTAATTCGGTTAACGCCTACGGATACACATCGCACACACGTTAGCATGCGTACGCAATACATACATGCAAATAGAAACAGAAAAGAGAAGAAAAAATAAAGTGGAAAGGTTTGAGGCAATAGTTGAAGAGTTGTTGTTACGGTTCTTGGAGCTCACTGAGTTCTTGGTTGTAGGTGCATCTTGCTTTTCCTGGGGCCCAGTATTCTTCTTAAACCTTGTTTGCTGTAGGAGACTTTTCTCTCTTGGGGTTCATGCATCTTTAGTGGATTCAGAGGCTTGTGTGAAAGAGATGGGAGCAGACAGGACAGAGACCTTCTCAATCCAAGAGCAAACAGCTTTCTGCCCAAACTGTTTGTACAAATTCAAAAAACTCAGGTTGCCCAGCAGGTTAGTCATGTGACTAGCTGGCTTGACCATGTCCGTTTGTGCATTTGTCCATCTTAGCAGTCAACCTTGAATGCGAGCTCCCCCACCTTCAACGTCTGGTGATCAAAAGTCCATTGTGGGTTGAATGTCAGGGAATGGCTGTATTGTCCTTCCAAACACTGTCTGTTAATATGCAAATGTCCTTTCCAGCCATGGCTGATCTGTTCAACAAGTCCTCTCTTGTCTCCAGTAACAGTTTAAAATCCATGACAAAATCAATATGCCCCATTCTTGGCAGATGGGGGCCTAGCATGACAGTATGCTTTCATATTTAGGTGCAGAACAATGAGGAGACCTAACAAGGCTACTGACAGCATCTCTGACAGAATCCTCTCCTGTAAAACAGCATCCTTATTGCTTAGCTCCAGAGAAGGAGACCCAGGTGAAAGCAGAAATCCAATACATGTTGGAAAACCACCTAACTGAACCCAGTCAAAGCAGCTGGAGTTCCCAAGTCGTGTTAGTACCTAAGCTTGATAATTCAACTAGATTTTGCATAGGCTACAGAAAGGCTAATGCAATAACAAAGGCAGACTCCTATCCGATTCCTCGCTTGGAAGGCTGTATTGAGAGTGTTGGCAGTGCCATGTTCTTTACCAAAATAGATTTGTTAAAGGATACTGGCAGGTTCCTTTAACACCCCGAGCGAAAAAAATATTGGCCTTTGTCACACCAGACTGTCTTTTCCAATGTTAGGTGATGCCATTCGGGCTAAAAAAATGCCCCAGCAACTTTCCAGAGTCTAATGAACCAAGTGGTAGCCAGTGTTCCTAACTGTGTGGTTTACGCTGATGATGTGCTGGTATACAGGGACACATGGAAGGACCACTAGAAGCTCTGTTTAGAAAATTACAGTCAGCTGATTTGATGATAAACCTTGCCAAAAGTGAATTTGCAAAAGCACAGGTAACCTACCAAGGGCATATAGTAGGGCAAGGACAAGTGTTGCCAAGAACAGCAAAAGTACAGGTATTGGTGGAGTTCCCTGCCCCTAAGACTAAATGAGAAATCATGAGCTTTTGGGGATGCCTGATTTATGTTTGTACCAAATCTCAGCACTTTAGCTGCTCCACTGATGGATTTGCTACAAAAGAAAGCCAAGGTAGTGTGGTCAGGGGAGTGCCAAGCATCCTTTGAGAGGCTGAAAGCATTTTGAATCAATGAACCAGTGTTGGCTGCCCCAAATTTCACTAAGCCCTTCAAGGCAGCAATTGGTGCTAGTGACCTGGGGGTCAGTGCAGTCCTGTTACAAGAAGATGAATCGGGCATAGAAAGACCAGTGGGATACTTTTCCACAAAGCTAAACAACACCAAAAGAGATACTCTACAGTGGAAAAAGAAACCCTGGGCCCACTACTAGCTCTTAAACATTTTGAAGTCTATGTCCACCACGACTAAAGGGAGACACTGGTATATGCTGATCATAACCCCGTAGTCTTTGTGGAAAAATTCAAAAACCAGAATGTCAGACTATGTTGATGGATTTTACTAGTGCAGCCCTATCACTTAAAGATTATTCACACTGCAGGGAAAAACATTGTAGTTGCTGATGCTTTGTCTAGAATTTAACTTTGCTTTGAGTTATCTGAGCACAAAGATGGCACAGGGCAGAACTGTTTTTGTTACAGGTAAAGAGTTAATGAGAAATGAGTTTTAATACTTTTTTCATGTTTTTTTGTCCACATTTTATAATGAAACGCATTTAAAAATGGCATTTCATTCCTCCAAAGGTGGATGTATCAAAAAACATCATTAATATTTTTAAATATATGTTGTGACCAGTGAAGTAGTGAGACTAGAGCGAGACAGTGCACTCCTCCAACTTCAGTCGTAACAATATACATTCAATTGATGATGCCCTGCATCCTTGGGAAACTGTCAAAGTTGTGGTTCTTGGATCCCTGTATAGATTGTGGTGAGTGTCTTAACTGAGCCTTTGTAATACTGCGGCTCCATCGATTCATCGATGAAAGGATAACACTTATCAAATTCCTCAGGGTAGCTTGGAAGAATTCTGAAGCACAATAATTCATGCCAATGAACACTTTAAGAGCCACAGGCAGAGTTGTGCTCACAATAGATTGTACGTGCAACTGAGATGCAGAATAACTGTACAATTCATTAAGTATTTACCAGGATAACGACGTGTCTTTCATTCGCTACTTCATAATCATATGCAGGTAGTTAATACTGAAGCATTATCCCACAAGTGTCTGATGCCAGGCCTCTTAGGGTTCATATCGTCTGCTCTCTTTCAGCCTCTGCCATCTGTGCCTCTACATTACTACAACAACAATAACTTGCATTTATATAGTGCCTTTCATAAAGGAAAATGTCCCAAGGCACTTCACATGAGCATTATCAAACAAAATTTGACACCGAGTCAAATGACGAAATATTAAGATAGGTGACCAAAACCTTGGACAAAAAGCTAGGTTTTAAGGAGTGTCTTAAATCAGGAGATATAGGTAGAGAGGTTGAGGGAGGAAATTCCAAAGCTTATGGAATAGGCAGCTGAAGACGCAGTTGCCAATGGTGGAACTATGAAAATCGGGGATACACAAGAGGCAGAATTGGAGGAGTGCAGAGATCTCGGAGGTTATAGAAACTTACTGAGATAGGAGGGGTGAGGACATGGAGAGATTTGAAATCAAGGATGAGAATTTTAAAATCAAGGTGTTGTGGAACCAGGAAGCAATGTAGGTCAGCAAACACAGGGGTGATGAGTGAATGGACTTGGTGCAAGTTACAATATGGGCAGCAGAGTTTTGGATGAATAAATGCAAACACGGGGAATACTGTTCATTTATAAACTATGTTTGCAGCACTACTGTGATGTTAAATCCAGTTCAAAATAACAACAGGCATTGACTATAGTATTTAAACAGAGCTCACAGTGATTATCACCCAATTATTACAATAATGCAGTCTGATAAGTCTAAATACAGGCCCTTCACCCCTTTGCATCTGTATGAAATCTTGAGGGACCAGTAATGCAACAAGGGCTCAGTAAGGTTTAACAAGCTGGGTACTGGTAAAAGAAAAATCCCAATTAAGATTTTAGTTCCAGTTTGGAGGCCACAGCACACACGCCACTCCACAAAACTCAGAAAAGTTGACACTACTCCAGAAAAGGTGACAACTCACAAAAAAAGCATACAACAGAAAAACAGGTCTGAATAAAGGCCGATAACCAAACCGAATATTTAAAGTTGACTGAATAAGTTAAATTTGTTTTCCTCATATTAGATTTCAGGATTTTTGGTGTTTTGGGATCACATTTCACAATTCAGTTTGATTTTCTGTGAAAACTGAAATGCAATGGCCTCACACATGGCATGTAAAACATATATTTATATTGGAAATGCAGTGGGACAAGAGCTTGTCATGACTTAAGCTGCAGCTATATCCAGTATTCCATCAATTACACTCTAAGAAAAAAACCTTAAGTAGACAAAAGTATAATTCTTGCAGAGATGAATCCAGAAATTTATGAACCAACCCTGGTAGTGCAACATTTATTTTCTGGAGTGGAGAGAGGAGGCAGTCTGGGGGCTTGCCCTCAAGAACACTTAATTTTTGATACATTTTGATGCATTTTTCCAGCAATTTGAAGTGTACTGTGATTCTTTTCCTTGTCTGTTTTTTTTTTGTCCTTGTGCTGTGCTTTCTTTTTTCCACTTCTGAGATTTATTGTCTTATTAAAATTCAATCCATTTGTGTGCATTTACCACCTTGTGGTTGTATAATCCCATTCTTTCAACCCATGATCTTTGCCATGGGACTTGCATCTGTTAAGTTAAAAAATTCAACTACTTCAAAATAAACATGCAATTAATCTCCTTCTGAACATTCTGTGTAATGAAGAATAGCATGAGTTACCAGAAGGCAGTTACACTTATAGAACTGCATTACAGCACAAGTCAGAACCTCAAGGGGAAGAGCGAACAAAACTGGGAAAAAGGTAAAGCTGAAACTTTACAATCAAGGGATCTGAAAATTAACAGCTTATAACAGGATCTAATCATCATCCAATGATTAACACCCAATCATTACAATACAATTATTCAAAATAAAGATCTTTCACCTCTTTGCATTTGCATGACATCCAGAGGGAGCAAATTTTAAAAAAAGATACACAGTATTCTTGCGAACAGCTGTATCCCTCAAATAGAAGTACTTACACATTATTTTTACCCATGTGTTGCAGTATTGTGGAGGATTCCAGTTTCTAGCATTGCAACTGCAGGGCAATTATTGCTCGACCTTCACCCAGTGCATTTGCTGTAACAGTCTACATTCATGTCACAATAACATACAAGTGTAACACTCAATAGAGCAGACATAGGAGATAAAGATAGAACACTGGGAGCATGAGTGCTGAATTTTCCCTATTGTATGCAATTTCACACAGGATTTTGGTTCATAAAGAAATTTGTTTTTGATGAGGGCATGTAGCCCTCAAATTACTTCCTAAATTATTGTTTTTATCCTTTCAACTGCTTTATTTGTTGGTCACAATCCAATTGTTTCCAAGTGGAAATATAAATGTCAAAGCACTGGGAATATATAAATGTTTTAAAGGCATATCTGAATTATATAGATCTCCATTATGATTTGGGCCCTTTCCCAACACTTTTTACCTGAGCTCCCCACTAAAGGCAGTTTCCATAGGCAGGCCTATACTTATGTACTGAATTTTAATGGTATTTGTGCAGTAAATGGGGCGATTTCAAATGGGTGCTGAGTGTCTGGCGCACGGCTCAGGTGCTCCAATCATATTATGGGGCTTTGCCCCAATTTAAATAAAATCCAGAGCCCCACTGAGACTTGTGTGCATAACTGACACGTACAGTCAAAATACTAGAACCCATATTATAGGCACTGTGTCAATGAAACAGCATGTAGGTCTCAGCACCTGATAATGTGAGGCTTTTGGGTCCAATGTATAACAGTTTTCAAGCTCCAGGGACCATATTATCGGTCCCAAAGGGTCCATTTTCAGAAAGCTTTTAACCGTGTCTTACAATTCCTCGACATAGGCACATCGAATTGCATGGAGTTCTGTTCCACCCCGGTAACTTGAACATGTGGTTGAAGCAAATGAACAAAAGTTCAGTAGCTATTGCAAGGCCTTCAAGCTGTCATGCAGGCTCCCACCTGTCAAGAATGAAGCATATTAATTTTGCCACATGGACATTGAATTTCAAATTGATGTTGAGAAGATGAGAAGGCCTGTTACAAGGACTGCCAGACCTTGGCTGGAAAAAAACATTTACATACTAACAGACATCGAAGGCGGGGAAGGCTTGTGAGAAAAAGATGGGAGCAGACAGACAGACAGGAGGTCTTCTTCAGTCCAGGATTATTCTGCTTTCTGTTCAAATTGTACAATTCAGAAACCCCCAGGTTGCCAAGCAGGTTAGTCATGTGACTAACTGGTCTGACCACGTCTTGGCTCTGTGTATTGGACCAACGATTGCCTTCAATGCAGGACAGCACCAAAAGATCAACTATTTCGATCAACTATTAAAGCTGTCTCTTTCGCAGTGGGGAACTTGCATACATTATCAAAGGAAGAAATATGATAATCAACATCTTTCTTTAGAGCATTCTAGTTGTAAGATGCTTGGGTATGATTTTTGTATGGCTTAGTTTAATAACTGAAAAGAACCTTACAGGTTATTAATCTAGTTCTGGGCTTTTATTTTGTTGTTTTTCTTGATGCTTATGCAGCTATACCTTATAAACAAATTAGTAGTTAAGAATAAATGTGATTGCAATGCTTGTGATGTCAGCAATCGGTGTTTGGTCATGGAAAACAACCAAGCAGGTAGTGCTTGTTGGGATATAATCTTAGTAAGTGGAATTGATTTGTTTTGTTCTGTTTTAGTTTGCTGTGGACCATATATTTCCTATGGTTCTGCAGTGTAGTGCAATGGATTCATTTGTAATTGTTGATGCTTAAAGCCATTTCTGAAGAGGGAAACTAGAATACAGTTGTGTGCATTTATCAATGGTGATATGAACTTGCAGCTGTGTAAATCTATTTGAACTGGCTCACAGTACAATAAAGCAGTTTCCCCACATGTTATTTCCAACACACAAATTAATTTCAAGAGAGATCAATAGCAAGTATGTGCTGTGCTAGAGCACATAAACTATATAAAATGAGCTGTTTTCCTAAATTAACTGTGATTGTAATAAAGCTGATGGACTCTTCCACCCACAGAACAGAAACAAGGACTGATACATCAGAGCAGATATGTACGAGAGAAGGAATAAGAATGCTGAATTTGATGGAATGGCTGGATTGCCATTATTTTTGCTTGAAATAATTTTTTTTTTAATGCACTGAAAGGGTTACCTGTTAAAGGTTTATTATTGTGGAAGCACTGGCACTCTTCTACTCACTCATCCAGGTGACCATTATTCACATCTGAGTCCCAGTGCTGCAAGTCAGCTGATTATTCAGCCATTGGTAATTGCACATCTAAGATCAGAACGGTTTTGATGAAGCTAAGCACACAGAGCCCGGCTGATATTCTTCTTCCGAACCTCAGGAGATGCCATCTAAGTTAGCATTCTTACTGTCGCTCCAGCTAAGGCCAATTAACACAGCACACTCCAGGGCTCATACCTGGTACTTTCCTTAAATGTTTGGATCAGTTTCACTCCAGGCAGTGGATCTATTCAATGAGCCACCAAGGAAGCCCCAAAACTGGCATTTGTAATCACAAAATGATTAATCCTACAAAATTGGAAAATGATCATATCCCACAGATGGTGGTGAGATATGAACATCAGTTTTTTTTGATCAGATAAAAGTCTTTATACACAAACCAGAGGGTTGAGAGTCTTTGGAATTTTCTTCCTCAAAAAGGCAGTGGAAGCAGAGTCTTTGAATATTTTTAAGGCAGAGGTCGTTAGATTCTTGACAAGCAACGGGGTAGAAGGTTATCGGGGGTAGGTGGAAATGTGGAGTAATTAGTTCAGCCATGAACTTATTGAATGGCGGAGCAGGCTCGAGGGGACGAGTGGCCTACTCCTGCTCCTAATTTGTATGCTCATAAAGATCAAACTCATGTATGCACACTCTCACCATTTTCCTGAATCCTTTCTCCCCAGAAATACATCCAATTGTATCTTGGACCCATTTATACTGTTTTAATGGCCGTCCCCATAACTAATTACTCAACTCTATTAATTTTTGAGTGAAAAAGTCTGTTTCAGTTCTCTCACTCTTAATAACTGGTGTTGCCCAATATTTAAAATATTCATAATAGTGAACAATTTACTTGAATCAACTTTAAATCAAGTTTTTAGTAATCTTTAAAATAAATTCAAGTATGTACCCTGATGTCTCCTCTTTTCCAAAGAGAATAGGCCAACTTTAACATTTCTTTGTAAATTAAAATCTTGAGTTAGCTTTATTGCTTCAGTACCTTCGTATGGGCAAATTTGCGTTTAGCAAAGTCTCACAAATACCATTGTGATAATGGTCTGATAATCTGTTTTTGTGACGTTGGTTGAGGGATAAATATTGTCCAGGAAACTGAGAGAACTCCCCTGCTCTCCTACCAATAGTCCCATTAGGTCTTTCACATCTTCAGAAGGCAGCTTGATTTAACATCTCATCCAAAAGACAGCACCACCAGCAGCTGCATTTCCTCAATAATGCATTGAAGTGTCAGCCTGGATTATGCGCTCAAGTCTCTGGAGTGGGACTTGAACCCAGAACCTACTAACCAAGAGGTGAGAGTGCTATCATTATGCCATTGAAAAACTCAAGTTGCAATCCAAATGCACAGGGCAGAGAAGTCACTTTCCCAGATGAGAGGGTCAAAAAAATATAACATGAGAACAGGCTGGTTTTGTGTTTTTATTATAGCTAAGCACTATGCTTATGAAAATAGATTTATTATAGATTTATTCACTATAACATCTAAGGTGGTGAAATTCCTGCATTAACTAATGTTAGTGAAACGTTAAGTGTGACTTTAAGGCAAGGAAGTATCACTTTATGCTCCTGCACCAAGATTTTCACAACTTTCATCTCTTTTCTGATCACTGCACTTTACTTCATTTAACCTATATTCTCTCTTTTTGGTTCCTTGTTCCATATGGATTATCTTCTATTTATCCTGATTGAATTGTATCTTCAACTCATTGGTCCAATTATTAACAACAGCTTACAATCATATTACACCCCAAAATAGAAAAATATCCCAAGTTGCTTCATCATGCCCAGTAAAATCATAGCGGCTGGGATTTTATCCTGGCAACGAGGGTCTTGACGTCTGGAAAAAGCAACGCCAGGAACCCTGTGTTGCCTCTTCTGTGGGAGGCCCACCAAATCTAGTGCCAACTAGGCACTTAAGTGGATAGTGGCAGGCCTTCCATGAGATCAAGAACACTGGCGACAGAGGTCTCACCCTCAGAGTTGCCAGCCAATTAGAGGCAGGCAGCTCTTTCACTTAGCAGCGCCACTACCGAGGCTGTAGCTGCTGTCAGTGGGGTACCTACCCAAGGCCCGGGGCGGTGCTGGATCCAAGGTGGGAGGGGTCTTGCTGGGTTTTTTGGGTGGGGGGGGGGGTTTAGTAGCAAGGGCAGGGGGTTGGCTCTCAGCGAGCCTCCCCACTTCCCGATGCTGCGTCCGTAATTCAGGGACTAAATGCCTTTTAACAAGGGACCCACCCCACCCCCCACCCCACCCCCCACCATCCCGAGCCGGGAAGTATAAAGCATGGCTACCCGACCCGAACCCGACCAGACCCGACGACATGCATCGGGTTCGGGTCGGGTTGGGTCTCTTTTCCGGGCATTCGGGCTCGGGTCAGGTTGGGCTGTACACGGACACAGTGCTGCCTTGCTCAGGGAAGGAACTTCTGCACAACCCTGCGGGAATAGCCTGCTGCTGGAATGGAGGATCACAACATTTGATATAATTAACTTTATTACGACAGTCGGGTCAGATCAGGTGCGGGGGAATAATAAATCAAAGGACTCGGGCCCGGGTCAGGTTTCAATTGCATACCCAAGCAGGCCTTTACCAGGAAGCAGCCCGCACGTTTTATTTCTTGCCATGCTTCCCTTGCGACGACAGGCCCGCCTACCACTTGGTTAATTGCAGCAAGAGTGGATGAGGCTTGCCCAGTTAAGGGCTTCAATTAGCAGCAGGGTGGAAGGCCTTTCACAGACCTTCCTGCCCGGGCTTAATTTTGACGGAGGCGGGAAGATGGCAGGGATTCCCCACCCCCCACCCCACCTGATTTTATTCTCTCCCTGCCTCCAAACCCACCACAGGGGAGAGTATTAAATTCCCCCCATCATATTCCTACTTTTAAGATATGAACTTTATTCAAGGTGGACTCTTTAAAATTGACTTTACCTTTTTTTAAAAAAAGGTGAGCAATGTTGCAAAAGATGGCTGCCGAAGATCAGATGACCTGGCCTGTGTATTCGAACACTGCCTCAGTCTGTTACAGACAAAAGGACAAATTCCAGGTTAAGAGGTGTCAATTATACCCATCTTGAAACCATCAGGAGACATTGATGAATTGAATGGGTTCGTTTGAAACAAAGAAGATGTGAAGTAGCCACATCATTACAGGTCCAGAAATTAAATCGATGGCCCATGGATTCCACATCCTGATCCATTGTGTGGTCACACCAGGGGAGAAAAATCATGTGTCAGGTATCGAAAATGCGAATGATGAATTGTGACCTTAAAAGCTAACCTTCTGGAGAGACAGAGAGGGAGATCACAAGAACATCACAGAAAAGCAGTCCAGCCAGTGGCTGTGGAAAGAAGTCCATCCAGGCAAGGAAGGAGCCCTGCTGCTAATTCTACACTACCAACTTGAGAACAGAGAACTGAAAGTGACCCACCACCTCCAATCTGAAATCTTAACCACAAGAAATCCACAACACCTCAACAAGTCAAGACTACAAACAACCTAGGCCTGCATTTAAAAAAGACTGTTCCACTTAGAAGATTTAATAGGTATACTATAAACTACAAACACCTACAACATTTTGAACCCTTACCCTTGGCCTTCTTTCTAGTAAATAGTTAATCTTCTGTTCTATATCTACAAGAAAACCTGTCACTGTCTGTTTATTTGGCAAGCAAAGCACTCAGAGGCAAACTCATCATTTTAAACAAAACACTATTGCAGTCAGTTGGGAGGTGAACAGCGGGAACCACCCACACCCCTTACCATCTGTCGATAACGCCCCTGTTATTAGTCCACAAGCTCCAAATCTATACAATTAAAAGCCCGCATGTAGCAGATCATGCATTAGGATAACATATTAAATCTATCTAGTGGAAAAGAGGACAAGGGTCATGCTTTTTTGATTGACTCTTTAAATAAAGAATGTAACCATCATGATTTGCTGAAATATAAAATGGAAAAGATTCCACAGAAAAGCAATCAATTCAAATGTTACAATTTAAACCAATCACATTGCTTTTTTTCTCTCAAACTGTTTCCTGCTATAATATTGGTTTTTTGGGCCTGACTAAACATGTAGCTGTAACAAAAGAAATACATAAAGAATGAAATCATTTGTGCAAAACTCACTTAAAATGAATCATTTCATGTTAGAAATTCCTGCAAGAAATTTCTTGTCCCTCTGTTTGTGGCCTAGGGTTCGAGTTCTGCTTCAGTCCCAGAGTTGTAAGTTTCACTTTAGTTTTGGGTGTTGGGGCTTTCAGCTCCAATGGACAAGTGCTGTATTTGAGAGAGAGAAAAAAAAAGACACGTTATGGAACTTGTCTTGGAACTACAATGCCCTTAGTGCACTATGGTATACCCATGTCACATGACAACCAGATAGGAAATGATTCTTCATGGTCAGCTTCTCCAGACAAACTCAGAGGAAACAGTGTGTCATGGGAGCTGCTATTTTCACTTTGCTCTTGTGGATCTACTATTGTCAAGAGTTCACCATTGACAATCAGGGTCATATTAGAATCAGACAGAAAGCTTAGAAATAAGAAGTGAGGCACAAGCAATGGAAACAAATATTTTTTCAGAATTTTATACAGATTAATTCATTAAATAAAAATTCTGAACTAAAATTGTGTTTGGGTTGAAGTTTGTAATGTTGCCGAAGGAGATTATTGCACTGGGAATAACAAGGGATGTTTAGAAGATGCTTTTATATTGAACTTGGATACTGCAGCCAGAGTCAGCTTGGTATTACATGTTCATGGTGCTGGCTACTGAAGGCTTCACTAGTGGGAGGGGGAGGGGGGCTGGTAGTTTTTTTTATTCGTTCCTGGGATGTGGGCGTCGTTGGCTAGGCCAGCATTTGTTGCCTATCCCTAATTGCCCTCAAGAAGGTGGTGGTGAGCTGCCTTCTTGAACCGCTGCAGTCCATGTGAGGTAGGTACACCCACAGTGAAGTTAGGAAGGGAGTTCCAGGATTTTGACCCAGCGACAGTGAAGCAACGACAATATAGTTCCAAGTCAGGATGGTGTGTAGCTTGGAGCGGAACTTGCAGTTGGTGGTGTTCCCATGCGTCTGCGGCCCTTGTCCTTCTAGGTGGTAGGGGTCGCAGGTTTGGAAGGTGCTGTCTAAGCAGCCTTGCGCGTTGCTGCATTGCATCTTGTAGATGATACACACTGCTGCCACTGTGCATCGGTGGTGGAGGGATTGAATGTTTGTGGATGGGGTGACAATCAAGCAGGTTGCTTTGTCCTGGATGCTGCCGAGCTTCTTGAGTGTTGTTGGAGCTGCACCCATCCAGGCAAGTGGAGAAAATTCCGTCACACTCCTGACTTGTGCCTTATAGATGGTGGACAGGCTTTGGGGAGTCAGGAGGTGAGTTACTCACCGCAGGATTCCTAGCTTCTAACTTGCTCTTGTAGCCACGGTATTTATATGGCTACTCCAGTTCAGTTTCTGGTCAATGGTAACCCCCAGGGTGTTGGGTGTATTCCTGGTAGTTTCATCACAACGTGTCACCTCCAACTGTCCCATCCAGTCAAACAGCTTTTCTCCCTATCTCAATGGTTTTGTAGCCTAAGCAAAGTGTTCAAAGAAAATGAAAAAAATACAGTTTTTTTGATGTCCCTATGACTTTCTCCTGGTGTGCTTGCAGCTGTTTCCGAGAGATTAATTTTCAATTCCTGCAGAATCCAGGACAATGCTGTAAGGTTGGCAACCACGGGTGAGAGGTAAGGAGTGGGAAGCCTGTGGCACTATACCAACAGCAACAGCAGGAGCTACAAATCAACCATGGGGAATAAAGGGGGAAATAGCTGATAATCGTCTAAATAACTAGTAAGAGGAGAAAGGAAGGACAAGGATGTTTGCATTGCATGCAAGTTTTGTAAAGTGGTAGGTAAATAACACTACAAATATTCTCTGAGGCCTGTATCTTTCAGTATGAATAAGGCACGTAATATTATCTCACGCCAACTGGAAAATACTGTTTTACTAAATTTGCGGATTACAGTGGTAGACAAACACAGAAGCAAAGAAACATAGAAAATAGGAGCAGGAGGAGGCCATTCAGCCCTTCGAGCCTGCTCCGCCATTCATTATGATCATGGCTGATCATCCAACTCAGTAACCTGTTCCCGCTTTCCCCCATATCCTTTGATCCCTTTCACCCCAAGAGCTATATCTAACTCCTTCTTGAAAACATACAATGTTTTGGCCTCAACTGCTTTCTGTGGTAGCGAATTCCACAGGCTCACCACTCTCTGGGTGAAGAAATTCTCCTCATCTCAGTCCTAAAAGGTTTATCCCGTATCCTTAGACTATGACCCCTGGTTCTGGACTCCCCCACCATCGGGAACATCCTTCCTGCATCTACCCTGTCAAGTCCTGTTAGAATTTTATAGTTTTCTATCAGATCCCCCCTCGCTCTTCTGAACTCCAGCAAATATAATCCTAACCAGCTCAATCTCTCCTCATAAGTCAGTCCCGCCAGGTGTGGCCTCACCAAGGCCCTGTATAATTGCAGCAAGACATCCCTGTTCCTGTATTTGAATCCTCTCGCTATGAAGGCCAACATACCATTTGCCTTTTTTACAACCTGTTGCACCTGCATGCTTACCTTCAGCGACCTGTGTACGAGAACACCCAGGTCTCGCTACATATTCCCCTCTCGCAGTTTATCGACATTCAGATAATAATCTGCCTTCCTGGTTTTGCTAACAAAGTGGATAACCTCACATTTATCCACATTATACAGCATCTGCCATGCATTGGCCCACTCACTCAACTTGTCCAAATCACCCTGAAGCCTCTCTGCATCCTCCTCACAACTCACCCTCCCACCCAGTTTTGTATCATCTGCAAATTTGGAAATATTACCTCATCTAAATCATTAATATACATTGTGAATAGCTGGGGTCCTAGCACCGATCCCTGCCGTACCCCACTAGTCACTGCCTACCATTCAGAAAAAGATCCTTTTATCCCTACTCTTTGTTTCCTGACTGCCAACCAATTTTCTATCCATCGAAATACACTACCCCCAACCCCATGCGTTTTAATTTTACACGTTAATCTCTTATGTGGGACTTTGTTGAAGCCTTCTGAAAGTCCAAATAAACCACATCCACTGGCTCCCCCTCATCAACTCTACTCGTTACATTCTCGAAGAATTCTAGTAGATTTGTCAAGCATGATTTCCCTTTCGTAAATCCATGCTGACTCTGTCCAATTCTACTACCACTGTTCTCCAAGTGCTCTGCTATAAAATCTTTGATAATGGACTCTAGAATTTTCCCCACAACCGACGTCAGGCTGGCGGGTCTATAATTCCCTGTTTTCTCTCTACCTCCCTTTTTAAATAGTGGGGTTACATTCACTACCCTCCCATCTGTAGGAACTGTTCCAGAGTCTATAGAATCTTGGAAGATGACCACCAATGCATCCACTATTTCTAGGGCCACTTCCTTAAGTACTCTGGGATGTAGATTATCAGCCCCTGGGGATTTATTGGCCTTCAATTCCATCAATTTCCCCAACACCATTTCTCTACAAATACTGATTTCCTTTAGCTCCCCCCTCTCACTAAACCCTGCGTTCCCCAACATTTCTGGTATGTGAAGACAGAACCAAAGTTTGCATTTAGTTGGGAAGCTATTTCTTTATTCCCCAAAATAAATTCCCCTGTTTCTGACTGTAAGGGACCTACATTTGTCTTCACCAATCTTTTTCTTTTCACATACCAATAGAAACTTTTACAGTCAGTTTTTATGTTCCGCGCAAGCTTACTCTCATACTCTATTTTCCCCTTCTTAATCAATCCCTTGGTCCTCCTTTGCTGAATTCTAAACTGCTCCCAATCCTCAGGTCTGTTGTTTTTTCTGGCAAATTTATATGCCTGTTCCTTCGATCTAATGCTATCTCTAATTTCCCTTGTAAGCCATGGTTTGGCTACCTTTCCAGTTTTACTTTTGCGCCAGACAGGAATAAACAACTGTTGCAGTTCATCCATGCGCTCTTTGAATGTTTGCCATTGCCTATCCACCGTCATCCCTTTCAGTAATGTTTCCCAATCCATCATCGCCAACTCGCACCTCATACCTTCGTAGTTTCCTTTATTAAGATTCAGGACCCTAGTCTCAGAATCAACTACGTCACTCTCCATCTTGATGAAGAATTCTATCATATTATGGTCGCTCATCCCCAAGGGGTTTCGCACAACTAGACTGTCAATTATTCCTCTCTCATTACATAATACCCAGTCGAGGATGGCCTGTTCTCTCGTTGGTTCCTCAACGTATTGGTCCAGAAAACCATCCCATATACACTCCATGAATTCCTCCTCTATGGTATTGTGACTAATTTGATTGGTCCAATCTATATGCTGATTAAAGCCACCCATAATTACAGATGTTCCTTTATCGCATGAGTCTCTAATTTCCTGTTTTATACCATTCCCAACATCACCACTACAGTTTGGGGGTCTATATACAACCCCCACTAATGTTCTTTGCCCCTTAGTGTTTCTCAGCTCTACCCATACAGATTCCACATCGTCAGAGCTAATATCTTTCCTCACTATTGCGTTAATTTCTTCTTTAACCAGCAATGCAACTCCACCACCTTTTACTTTTTGTCTGTCCTTCCTAAATACTGAATACCCCTGGATGTTCATTTCCCATCCCTGGTCACCTTACAACCATGTCTCCATAATCCCGACTATATCATACCCGTTTACATCTATTTGCGCGATTAATTCATCCACTTTATTGCGAATGCTCCGCGCGTTAAGGCACAAAGTCCTAAGGCTTGTCTTATTAACATTACTTGTCCCCTTCCCACTATTTTTCACTGTGGCCCTGTTTGATTCTGGCCCTTGATTTCTCTACCTATCACTTTTCTCATTCCCCTTACTGTCTTTTGTTCTTGTCTTTGATCCCCCCTCCTCTGACTCCTTGCAAAGGTTCCATCCCCCTGCCATTTTAGTTTAAACCCTCCCCAACCACTCTAGCAAATACTCCCCCTAGGACATCAGTCCCAGTCCTGCCCAGATGTAATCCATCCAGTTTGTACTGGTCCCAACTCCCTCAGAACCGGTCCCAATGTCCCAGGAATCTATAACCCTCCCCCTCACATCATCTCTTTAGCCACGTATTCATCCGATATATCCTGCTATTTCTACTCTGACTAGACTCAAACTGCTGTTGTGCTTATGCTGTTGCTGCATCCTGGTAAATATTGGGAAAATAAGTTGATGGTCCTAGACTACCTGCGACCAGTGCTATTGGAGATCAACTAATCATCAATTATATATAAAAACAGTAAGAGTTCAAGATTAATCCTTGCATTCCACTCTACAATTTTTAACTAAAAAAGTTCCCTTTTCCGATATGTTTGAGCCAATTTTCTATCCAGTGCTTCTTTGGCACTGTAAACTCCTCTGGCTGCCTTCACCTGGCAGTTATGGGGTGGTAACAACATCAATAATGGCATCAGTGCCCTTACCACCCTATTAACATCAGTGATGTAGCCATCTCACAGTGGCGCAGTGGTTAGCACCGCAGCCTCACAGCTCCAGGGACCCAGGTTCGATTCTGGGTACTGCCTGTGCGGAGTTGCAAGTTATCCCTGTGTCTGCGTGGGTTTTCGCCGGGTGCTCCGGTTTCCTCCCAGGTGATAGGTAAATTGGCCATTGTAAATTGCCCCGAGTGTAGGGAGGTGATGGGGAATATGGGATTGCTGTAGGGTTAGTATAAATGGGTGGTTGTTGGTCGGCACAGACACGGTGGGCCGAAGGGCCTGTTTCAGTGCTGTGTCTCTAAATAAATAAAAGGAGCCGACCGCTGTGTATCCAAAACCCTGCCTGTTTCAGGCGATGGCCGACGATATGGAAATTGGTTCCTACAAGGAATAGCTGAGGTGAATAGTGTAGATGTATTTAAGGGGAAGCTAGAGAAACACATGACGTGGCATTGTTAATCAAGGAGTATTACAGCGACAGAAAGGACGTTTGAGGACTCGTCTACTGAGGTAGTATGGGCCGAGGTTAGAAACAGGAGAGGTGAGGTTACCCTGTTGGGAGTCTTTTATAGACCTCCGAATAGTTCCAGAGATGTAGAGGAAAGGATAGCGAAGATGATTCTCGACAGGGGCGAGAGTAACAGGGTAGTTGTTATGGGGGACTTTAACTTTCCAAATATCGACTGGAAATACTATAGTTCGAGTACTTTGGATGGGTCAGTTTTTGCCCAGTGTGTGCAGGAGGGTTTTCTGACACAGTA
Source organism: Heterodontus francisci (assembly GCF_036365525.1). NCBI lineage: Eukaryota > Metazoa > Chordata > Chondrichthyes > Heterodontiformes > Heterodontidae > Heterodontus > Heterodontus francisci. The sequence continues at coordinate 46,322,005 of NC_090372.1, forward strand.
TGTGGACAGGCCAACCAGGGGCGATGCCACATTGGATTTGGTACTGGGAAATGAACCCGGCCAGGTGTTAGATTTAGATGTAGGTGAGCACTTTGGTGATAGTGATCACAATTCGGTTAGGTTTACCTTAGCGATGGGCAGGGACAGGTATATACCGCAGGGCAAGAATTATAGCTGGGGGAAAGGAAATTATGATGCGATTAGGCAAGATTTAGGATGCATAGGATGGGGAAGGAAACTGCAGGGGATGGGAACAATCGAAATGTGAAGCTTATTCAAGGAGCAGCTGCTGTGTGTCCTTGATAAGTATGTACTTGTGAGGCAGGGAGGAAGTTGTCGAGCGAGGGAGCCGTGGTTTACTAAAGAAGTTGAAGCGCTTGTCAAGAGGAAGAAGAAGGCTTATGTTAGGATGAGACGTGAAGGCTCAGTTAGGGCACTTGAGAGTTACAAGCTAGCCAGGAAGGATCTAAAGGGAGAGCTAAGAAGAGCAAGGAGAGGACACGAGAAGTCATTGGTGGATCGGATCAGGGAAAACCCTAAGGCTTTCTATAGGTATATCAGGAATAAAAGAATGACTAGAGTTAGATTAGGGCCAATCAAGGATAGTAGTGGGAAGTTGTGTGTGGAATCAGAGGAGATAGGGGAAGTGTTAAATGAATATTTTGCGTCAGTATTTACAGTAGAGAAAGAAAATGTTGTTGAGAATACTGAGATTCAGGCTACGAGGCTAGATGGGATTGAGGTTCACAAGGAGGAGGTGTTAGCAATTTTGGAAAGTGTGAAAATAGATAAGTCCCCTGGGCCAGATGGGATTTATCCACGGATTCTCTGGGAAGCTAGGGAGGAGATTGCAGAGCCTTTGTCCTTGATCTTTATGTCGTCATTGTCGACAGGAATAGTGCCGGAAGACTGGAGGATAGCAAATGTTGTCCCCTTGTTCAAGAAGGGGAGTAGAGACAGCCCTGGTAATTATAGACCTGTGAGCCTTACTTCGGTTGTGGGTAAAATGTTGGAAAAGGTTATAAGAGACAGGATTTATAATCATCTTGAAAAGAATAAGTTCATTAGAGATAGTCAGCACGGTTTTGTGACGGGTAGGTCGTGCCTCACAAACCTTATTGAGTTTTTCGAGAAGGTGACCAAACAGGTGGATGAGGGTAAAGCAGTGGATGTGGTGTATATGGATTTCAGTAAGGCGTTTGATAAGGTTCCCCACGGTAGGCTATTGCAGAAAATACGGAAGTATGGGGTTGAAGGTGATTTAGAGCTTTGGATCAGAAATTGGCTAGCTGAAAGAAGACAGAGGGTGGTGGTTGATGGCAAATGTTCATCCTGGAGTTTAGTTACTAGTGGTGTACCGCAAGGATCTGTTTTGGGGCCACTGCTGTTTGTCATTTTTATAAATGACCTGGAAGAGGGTGTAGAAGGGTGGGTTAGTAAATTTGCAGATGACACTAAGGTCGGTTGAGTTGTGGATAGTGCCGAAGGATGTTGTAGGGTACAGAGGGACATAGATAGGCTGCAGAGCTGGGCTGAGAGATGGCAAATGGAGTTTAATGCGGAAAAGTGTGAGGTGATTCACTTTGGAAGGAGTAACAGGAATGCAGAGTACTGGGCTAATGGGAAGATTCTTGGTAGTGTAGATGAACAGAGAGATCTTGGTGTCCAGGTGCATAAATCCCTGAAGGTTGCTAACCAGGTTAATAGGGCTGTTAAGAAGGCATATGGTGTGTTAGCTTTTATTAGTAGGGGGGTCGAGTTTCGGAGCCACGAGGTCATGCTGCAGCTGTACAAAACTCTGGTGAGACCGCACCTGGAGTATTGCGTGCAGTTCTGGTCACCGCATTATAGGAAGGATGTGGAAGCTATGGAAAGGGTGCAGAGGAGATTTACTAGGATGTTGCCTGGTATGGAGGGAAGGTCTTACGAGGAAAGGCTGAGGGACTTGAGGTTGTTTTCGTTGGAGAGAAGGAGGAGGAGAGGTGACTTAATAGAGACATATAAGATAATCAGAGGGTTAGATAGGGTGGATAGTGAGCGTCTTTTTCCTCGGATGGTGATGGCAAACACGAGGGGACATAGCTTCAAGTTGAGGGGTGATAGATATAGGACAGATGTGAGAGGTAGTTTCTTTACTCAGAGAGTAGTAAGGGCGTGGAACGCCCTGCCTGCAGCAGTAGTAGATTCGCCAACTTTAAGGGCATTTAAGTGGTCATTGGATAGACATATGGATGAAAATGGAATAGTGTAGGTCAGATGGTTTCACAGGTCGGCGCAACATCGAGGGCCGAAGGGCCTGTACTGCGCTGTAATGTTCTAATTCTAATTCTAATGAGGGAGAGGAGAATAAATAAAGAAGGGCGGGAGGAGGTTCATGTGGAGCATAAACACCAGCAGGGACCTGTTGGACTGAAAGGCCCGTTCCTGTTGTGCAAATACTTTGTAATATGGATACTGGTGTCCGATTAACCATTTTAGGTCAGAACTAGTCGGAGCTTACCGACTTGTTCCATGAGTGATGGAACTGAAGAGGCTAAAGGTTGGTGTCAAACTATTTGCGAGTCCCAGAGGAGCATAACAATCTGGGCTGCTCCAGTCCCAGGACCCCACCCTATGCAGCTGCGACCCTACTTTGTTGTAGGTTATACAATGTAAAGCGAATTCTGGAAAAGGGGCACTCCAATGTTGATCATATGATATGCTCTGCTAATTCTCAAATGCACTCAAGTTGATTCTGCTGCTTGTTATGTTTTAATCCAGTACCAATAATATCTTTGTTAAAACGTACTGTCATTTTCTTTAGTTAGTGTGCTCTCGTGAGATGTATTCAGGTCATTTCTATTGGACAGGTAGAAACCAGATATCATTTAGATTCGTGGAGGGGAGGGAATATGCCGTTTAATTCTAATTAACAAGAATTTTTACATAAAACTATACTAATGTGTGAACAGTAGGATCGACATTCTGAATTACTGTGCTAACTCCCAGTCCAATCAAGGACATGAGAGTTCCCAGGATAGGCTGAGCAGTGCAAGGAAAATACTTGCCCCTGCTATAGCTCTGAACGTGCATCTTCCTCTTTTTTCCCTCCTATCTTTCCTCGTGGCTTCTCCAAACTCACCTCATCCATGAAAGCCACCTCTTGTTCATTCAACTCCATGCCCATCAAACTGCTGACTGCCCAGCTGTCTGGCCCCCATGTTAGCTGATATAATTAATGGTTCCCTCCTCTCAGGAACTGTACCCCTTCCCTTCAAATCAGCTGTAATCACCACCCACTGCAAAAAAAGAACACCATTGACCCCTGTGTCCTTGCAAACTAATTCCCCATCTCCAATCTCCCTTTCCTTTCCCAAAGTCCTTGAACATGTTGCCTTCTCCCAAATCTGTACTCATCTTTCACACATCTCCATGTCTGAACCCCTCCAATCAGGATTCCATCCCTGCCAGAACAACAAAACTCACATTTATATATCACCTTTATCAAATAAAACGTCCCAAGGAACGTACAGGAACATTATAAAATAATGTATGACACTGAGCAACAAAAGGAGATATTAGGACTGATGACCAAAAGCTTGGTCAAAGAGGTAGGTTTTAAGGAGTGTCATAAAGGAGGAAAGCGAGGTGGAGAGGCAGAGAGGTGTAGGGAGGGTATTTTAGAGCTTAGGGCCTACGCAACTGAAGCACGGCCATCAATGGTGCAGCAATTAAAATCAGGGATGCACAAGAGGCCAGAAATAGAGTAGCGCAAATATCTCGTAGGGTTGTGGGGCTGGAGGTGATTACAGAGATCAGGAGAGACAAGGCCATGGAAGGATTTGAAAACAAGGATGAGAATTTTAAAATCAAGATGTTGCTTGACCAGGAGTCGATGAAGGTCAGCAAGCACAAGGTTGATAGGGGAACAAGACTTGGTGTGAGTTAAGACACAGGCAGCAGTGTTTTAGATGACCTCAAGTTTACGGAGAGCCAGGAATGCATTGAAATAGTCAAGTCTACAGGTGACAAAGGCATGAAAGTGGGTTTCAGCAGCAGACGAGCTGAGAAATCAGGCAATGTTACAGAGGTGGAAGTAAGCAGTCTTAGTGATGGCACGAATATGAGGTCAAAAGTTCAAATCGGGGTCTATCAGACTTAATCTGAGACTGTTGCCAAGGGAGAGGAATGGAGTCAGTAGCTAGGGAACAGAGTTTGGAGTGGGGACCGACAACAATGGCTTCAGTCTTCCCAATATTTAATTCAAGGAAATTTATGCTCATCCAGTATGGAATGTCAGATAAACAGTCTGATAATTTAGCAACAGTGGAGCAGTTGAGTGAAGTGGTGGTGAGGTAGAGCTGGGTGTTGTCAGCATACATGTGAAAACTAATGCCGTGCTTTCGGATGATGTCATTGAGGAGCAGTATGTAGATGAGAAATAGGAGGGGGCCAAGGATAGATCCCTGGGGGGGGGGACACCAGAGGTAATGGTGTGGGAGAAGCAAGAGAAGCCATTGCAAGTGATACTCTGAAAATGATTAGATAAAAATGGAAGCAGGTGAGAGCAGTCCCACACAGCTGGACGACAGTGGAGAGGTGTTAGAGGAGGATGGTGTGGTCAACCGTGTCAAAGGTTGGAGACAGGTCAAGAAGGACGAGGAGTGAAAGTTTACTTTTGTCACAGTCACATAGAATGTCATTTGTGACTTTGATATGAGCTGTTTCGATACTGTGATAGGGGCAGAAACCTGATTGATATAATCTGTTTCAGTGTTGTCCAAAGTTACAAATAACATCCTATGTGACTGGACCATGGCAAACTATCCCGCCTCATTCTTGTCGACTCTCTGCAGTCTTTAATGCAGTTGATCACACCATCCCTTACCAATGACTCTCCTCGTTGTCCAGCTGGGTAGGACTGCTCTCTCTTAGTTTCATTCCTATTAATCCATTTGTGGAATCCCTCAAGGATCTAACCTTTGCCCCCTCCTATTTCTCATCTACATGCTGCTACTCAGGAACATCATTCCAAAACACGACAGGTTCTACATGTACGCTTTAGCGATGCCAAGCTCTACCTCATCACCACCTCTCTCAACCCCTCCCCTGCCTCTGATTTGTCATGCCACCTGTCCAACCTGCAGTAACATAGAAAATAGGAGCAGGAGTAGGCCATTCAGCCCTTTGAGCCTGCTCCGTCATTCATTATGATCATGGCTGATCATCCAACTCAGTAACCTGTTCCCACTTTCCCCCCATACCCTTTGATCCCTTCTGACCCAAGAGCTATATCTAACTCCTTCTTGAAAACATACAATGTTTTGGCCTCAACTGCTTTCTGTGGTAGTGAATTCCACAGGCTCACCACTCTCTGCGTGAAGAAATTTCTCCTCATCTCAGTCCTGAAAGGTTTACCCCGTATCCTTAGACTGAAATGCAGTATTGGAAATGCAGGAATTTCCTCCAATTAAGTACTGGGAAGACCGTAGCGAAATTCATCCGTGACTCCACTCTCTTCCTGGCAACTGTCTGTGGCTGAACCAGACAGATCACAACCTTGGCATCCTATCTGATGCTGAGCTGAGCTTCTGACCCCATATGCTCGCCATCACCAAGACCAGCTACTGCCATCTCTGTAATGTCACCCATTTCTAGACCTGCCTCAACTCATCTAATGCCGAAAACTTCATCCATGCCTTTGTTACCTCTAGACTATTATTCTAGATTATTCTAACACACTTCTGGTTGGCCTCTTACCTTGTATCCTCCATAAAGGAGAGCTCAATCAAAACTCTGCTGCCCATGTCCCAATTTGCATCCAACACCCATTCACACACCTCCCCTGTGCTCACTGATCTAAATTGGCTCTCGCGATCTAAAAGTTCTCATTTTTGCTTTCAAATCTCTCCATAGCCTCACCCCTCCCTATCCCTGTAACCTTTGCCAGCCCCACAACCCTCCGAGATCTCTGTGCTCCTTCAATTTTGCCTTCGTGCACATCCCCAATTTTCATCACTCCACCACTAGCGGTCGAACCTTCAACTGCTGAGGCCCTAAGCTCTGGAATTGCCTCTCTATCCTCCTTGAAGATGCTTCTTAAAACACACCTCTTTAACTCAGCTTTTAGTCAGCTGTCCTAATGGCTTCTTCTCTGGTTAAATGACAATTTTTGTCTGATTACGCTCTTGTGAACCGCCTTGGGACATTTTACTACATTAAATGTGCTACATAAATGCAAGTAGTTGTTGTTGTGCTAGCTGAAATCAAAGTACTTTTCCAAAGGTTGTGAAAATGGAAATGGGAAGAAGGGGAAAGGAAACAAAATGTGGCAGTCCTACACAACATCTCATGGTTGCTTGCAGAGCTGTACTTATGAAGTCCAGAGTTATTTTCTTTCCCGTCTACTCCATTAGTCGGGAGCTGCTGTAACATTTAAAATATTTTCCGTATTGTAGACTCAATGATGAGATTTTTGAGATTCTACATTGTCACCTCTCAGTTTGCATTACTTTTATCTTCTCAGTTTTTAAAATATTAACATCTATTCATCTTGATCAGACTATCCTGCTTTGTCACTTTTACCCAATTTGTCATACACATGCACGCTACTGAAACTTTACAGCCACACAAATTGGATGTGAGCATTTGTAACTCCACCTAAATCAACCACTACAACCTAATTAACCCTTACATATGACAGATCATTTCAACACCCAAATGAAACCTATTTGTAAAAGGATATGTCTAATGTCAAGTTGGTTGGCCAGTATTTATTGGTATATCTATGTATGTACAACATAGCAGTTCACAACCTGCCCAGTTAGGTAGTTAGCCCTGTGTCTGATGTGATAAGCCCCTATGGTTTGTTTAAAATCCTTAGAACTATTCAGGTGGTGTGTCAGTGGTTATGAATATTTGGTTCCCAGCATGTCCACTCATACCTCATGATCAACAAGAAGTTATTTTATATTTATTGTGCATCTGCTAGAAGTAGGCCCCAACCACAGCCTTGCAATACAAAGGGGAAGGTGCTAATTCCTCCAGTAATAGCAGTTCAGCAGCTCTTTCTATAAACGAGTGCCGAAAACTGCAGAGCATCTTTTACTTCTAGCCACAGAGAGACTCTTGAATTTGGTTTCTGCATTGTTGACCTGAATGGACTTTCGCCAAACACCAGGAAAGGTCTGCAGCCAGAAAATGAATGTCCCTATCCTGATTTTCAAAGAACTGTTTACAAACAGCTGTTTTTGTTGTCAACAGCACCCTGAAATCCACGGCACAATGACCCAGAATTTTCTGGGAAAATAATGTCACATTAATTGCACACCCCCTTATTAGTGTAAAAAAACACAGCAATGTGGCAAGGAAGTTGTTATGAGTTGCGAATCGTCACAAATTGTTAGATGATTTGTGTCGCTGTTCTGTTAGCCTCCCCATGAGTTCCAGGAAATTGCTGCATTTGTACTGTTAGAACTAATTTAAACTTGCCACAGAAAGCTAAGGTTGATATTTAACAACATAAGAACTCTCTTAACTGTGAGATTTATATTTCAGCAATGCCACTCAAACTTGGAGGCCCAGAAAGGGAACCAATGAAACTGTGGAATCTCATTCCTACAGGTAGTAAATTGTTCCCTAGACCATTTCAAAACTGTTAATTTAAAATAGGTATTTTTCCTTATTTTTCTTTCCTGTCTCTCTTCCTTCTCCATCCTTGCTTTGTTTCTTTTTCCATCCTTAAATATCATTAGTTATGGAGATAAGCCCCGTTGTTCACCAAGGTCCCAGATTCCCCGTTGATCTTTCTGCATCATTATCAGTAATTGGTGACGGAAAAAAATTTTGAGCTGAAGGTTAAGGTAAGAAAATCTAACCAATGGGACATGACATGAGATGCCCCACTCCAGTAAATTTTGGCCCATCGTAAACGGGGCCAATTCCAGAGCACCAGGCATTGAAACATGTACGTACCACTTCAAGTGGAAACTTTATGAAATATAAGTGTGACACAAGCGTCTTTACAGTACCGACATACTCTCTTAACTTGAAACCAGTTTTCTGGATTCAGGCTTTGATACCCATGTCCATCACAGCAAGCCAGCATCTCTGTCAGGTGAAAGTACATACCTTGAGATGTGGGCATCACTAGCAATGCCAGCATTTACTGCCCATACCACTAAGTGCTGTGCTAGGCCACTTCAGAGGACAGCTGGTACGTAACTGAAGTCAAATATGGGCAAGACTGGATTAGGATGATAGGTTTCCTTCCCTGAATTGCATTAACAAACCAACTGGGCTCTTGTGACAATCTGACAGCTTCATGGTCACTTTTACTGATACCAACAATTTATTTCCAGACATTTAAAAAAAATCAGAATTCAAATTCTCAAACTGACATGGTGAGATTTGAACACATACCCTCTGGAGTTTCTTTTGGTTTTTATTCATTTCATGGGATGTGAACATCACTGGCAAGGCCAGTATTTGTTGCCCATCCATAATTGCCTTTGAGAAGGTGGTGGTAAGCTGCCTTCTTGAACCACTGCAGTCCATCTGGTGTGGGGACTCCCACAGCGCTGGTTCATCTTTTGTGTCACGGTTTTGTACAATTGAATGGCTTGCGAGGTCATTTCAGAGGGCAGTTATAAGTCAACCACATTGCTGTGGGTCTGGAGTCACATGTAGGCCAGACCAGGTAAGGACAGCAGGTTTCCTTCCCTAAAGGACATTAATGAACCAGAGGGGTGTTTACAACAATCAATGGTAGTTTCATGGTCACCATTACTGAGATTACATTTCAATTCCAGATTTTTTTATTGATAAATTGAATTTATTAATTCATTTATTAATTAGCTGCCATGGAGGGATTTGAACCAATGTCACCAGAGTATTAGCCTGGGTCTCTGGATTACTAGTCTAGTGACATTACCACTACACCACCATCTCCCCACTACATCACGAGTCCACTTACATAGCCATTATGCTACAAAGAAATTCGCCTCACCCGCATCCCCCAATGTGAAATATAATGATTGCACCCAATAGTCTGAAACATAGAAAAGAGTGCTAATGAGACATATGAGGAATGACTCAGCTATGACTGCAGCAGTAATCTCCTGGAACTCACTGCCTATGAGAGTGGTGCACGTGGAGATGATCAATGATTTTAAAAGGAAATTGGATGGGCACTTCAGGAAAATAAACTTGCAGGGCTAAGGGGATAGAACAGGGGAATGGGACTAATTAGATTGTTCTACAGAGTTCTGGCTTGGACTCGATGAGCCAAATGGCTTCCATTTGCACTATAATAACTCTATGACTAACTTTAATGGATGGAAAAATCGCAGGCAGCAATACCAGTGATTTCTGAAGATTTCTCCTGTGAGCACTGTGACCCACTAGGAGCAGTGGATTGCAAAATCTCCCCTTTGGAATGTCCCCAGATCAGCGGCCTTTTTGTTCAGTTCCCTGTTTGGTTACCTATCTGAATTTGATCCAATTATTTTTCCTCCAAAAGTCATCTCAACTTTTATTACTCTCTCTTGCTTGCAGCGAATCTTTCTCCCTGAGGAGCTTGAATATGTACGGGTCACTGCTCAGTTGAGCCTCGATTTATGAAACAAATCAGAGCCGGTCTCTTTAAACCTGTGACTTGTTCTTCCCATTAGACAGTATCTGACAATGGAAATTAAAGTATGCTGTCGGCAATGTCTTGCTACATCACTCAAATCAGTTTCTACTTAGTAGTAGAGGTCTCTGCATTCTGAAAATTTTTTAAATGTTGGATCGGTACAGAAAAGAAACTAGTATGTATGCTGCCCTTGGGCTCCTAGACATAGCAATGAGTCATATCTACTTTAATAAGTGCACCAGTATGATAGGTATCAAATTGGTGGAATATGTTGCGTTTAAATAAATAAAGAAAACAGACTATTAAAGTTCTTAAAAATATTTTCATCTTAACATTTCTTCCTTTAACTTTTTTTTCCCACTACAGACATTTTTTTACCTCAATAAAGACTGTAACAACTTGCAATTATATAGCAACTTTAACATAGTAAACGGTCCAAAGGCACATCACAGGAGTATAATCAGCCAAACATTAAAACCAAGCCAAAGAAGGTGTCATTAGGACAGATGATCAAAAGCTTGGTCAAAGAGGTAGGTTTTAAGGAACATCTTAAAGGAGGCATAAAGTTTTAGGGAGGGAACTCCAGAGCTTAAGGCCTAGATAGCTGAAACCACAGTCGCCAATGGTGGGGCAAAAGGAAGTCGGAATGCACAAAAGGCTAGAGTTGGAGCAAAGCAGCATTGTTGGAATGTTGTAGGGCTAGAGGACATTACAGAGATAAGATCACTCCTGAACACCAGTGATCTGACATCTGCAGATTTGGCTTTACATAGTATTTACATTTACACACTAGCTGCAGGCTTACAGTGTAGTGGGTTTAGACTGTGAGGTCAGTGTGTAAATAGAGACGTAGGTCAGAGGTGAGCACACTTGAATTACTGCAATGAATGTCTTCCCCCACTCCAGCCTCCCTGGAATTGTTTTTCAGCAGCCCAGGTTCAAAGCTCCAAGGTGGAGTAAGGGCACAACTGAAAATTTACCTAGGTTAAGTGTGTTCCTGGGGATAATGCAAGAAATCTTTTTAGTTGCTGATAAATGTAACTGTCACGTGAGCACGTATTGCAACATCACTGCACTCATATCATGATGCAATAATGTGAAGAGTCTTCACAGTGACTGAAAACCGGGAAATTAGATTGGAGTTTTGGGGAATCTGATATAAATCAGTTCTCCAAACCGTGAACTACCTCCAGAACAATTCAACCTTGCTTGGTGCAGTTTAAATGCAGCTTTAGGTTTTCATTGGTTTGCTGTTGGATTAGCAGCTATTTTTGCCCAGCTAAAGAAACAAAAGCCACTTCTGTATGCCCTGTTCCACACATTGTCAGAACAAATCAACATCAGTTTAATCTATTTCTGGTGAATTATTCATTCAGGATGTCTTCAGGACACCTGTGGAAATAGATTCTAATTTTCCCTTTAGAAAATATTTAACAATAGAAATTAAAGTATGCCATTGGCAATATCTTGCTATATCACTCAAATCAGGGGAATGGGACTACCCAGTAACTGGACAGCTCTTTCAAAGAGCCAGAACAGGGACGTCGTGCTGAATGGCCTCTGTGTGTATGATCCTAATTAGTAGTGGATGAATCCGTTTATGTAAATTTTTTAAATGCATGAACTTTACAATCAATGCATTTTTAATGAGAGGCAATTTTAGCCAGGAACATTCCTCCACAATTAGTGAAAAATAATTCATAAATATTTGCAGATAAATTTGCAAGATGACAAAACCAAATTGATTCCTCCAGTCATTGCCTAGATCATATCTTTTACATCATTTATCATGTAACTTAATTCTTTGCTTCTACATGACTGTACATTGAACTATTTTTAAGTATGCTTTAAAAGGTACTGTGCTTCTCTTCAGCAGATGAGGCTAGATTTTAGAGGCATCGGGAATTTGGGGATAGAGGTCAGCACACCTCAAGAATTTTCTAATTGATGGGAAGTCCTGTAGGATGCTCTGACTTCCACATCCAAGTTCCCAAAATGTGCCCCAAACATTCAAAGCTGGTCCTGGTAACCTAGTCCACTGTGCATGTATAAATACAAAATATCTAGTTTTGGCAGTATTCATATGAAACACATTAATCAAGGCTTCAAATCTCCACCCCTCCCTCGCCTTCACATGGTCCATCTCCGACTCTTCCCCTCTTCCTCGACTTCTCTAACTCCATTTCTGAGGATAGGCTGTCAACCAATATCTACTATAAGCCCACTGGCTCCCACAGCCTCCTTGACGACATTTCCTTCCAGCCCTCTTCCTGTAAGAGCTCTACTCCATTCTCCCAGTTTCTCCATCTCTTCTGACGATGCCACGGTCCATATCAGTGCTTCCAACATGTCTTCCTTTTTCCTCAACAGAGGATCCTCCTCCACCATGGTTGATAGGGCCCTCAACCATGTCCGTTCCATTCCCTGCACTTCTGCCCTCACCCTTCCCCTCCCACCCAGATCACGATAGTGTTCCCCTTGTCCTCACCTTCCACCCCACTAGTTTCCACTTTCAAGGGATTTTCCTCCACCATTTCCATGACCTCCAGTGCAATGCCACCGCCAAACACATCATCCCCTCCACAATCAGCATTCTGAAGGGACTGTTGTCTCTACAGCATCCTACTCTTCCATCACTTTCAAAACTCACTCCTGTTCCCAAGGCACCTTCCCAAGCAAGCACAGGAGATGCAAAACCTGCCCTTTCACCTCCTCCCTTCCCACCATCCAGGAACCCAAACAGTCCTTCCAAATGAAACAGTGATTCAGTTGCACATCTTTTAATTTAGTATACTGTATTCACTGTTCACAATGCAGTCTCCTCTACATTTAGGAGACCAAACGCAGGTTGGGTGACAGCTTTGCTGAACCCTTCCATTCATTCTACAAGCCCGATCCAGAGTTCCCTGTCATTTGCCATTTTAATTCCACACCCCAGCCCTGCTGTGACCTCGCTGTCCTCAGCCTCCTACATTGTTTCAATGAGACTCAAAAGAAGCTCGTGGAACAACACCTCATCCTTTGATTAGACACTTGGCAACCTTCCGGACACATTGAGTTCAACAACTTCAGATCATAACCACTGCTCCCATTTTTTCGGACAGCAGCTGTCGGTAATGATTTTGCCATTTACAGCCCCTTTTATTTCTTTACTTATTCCATTACCATCCCCTTTTGCCTTATACCATCATCCCTTTTGTCATTTAAAATCAATCCTGCCTTCCACCCTATCATAGACCTCACCTTTCATTGTTGCCTCCCTCCCCACTTTCCTTTCCTCTGTACTTGCTTAAAACCTGTCACATTTTCCAATTCTGACAAAAGGTCACAGACCTGAAACGTTAACTCTGTTTTTCTCTCACAGATGCTGCCTGACCTGCTGGGTATTTCCAGCATTTTCTATCTATATCACAGAATCAGACAGATTGTTATAGTGCAGAAGGAGGCCATTTGGCCCATCATGTCAGCACCAGCTCTCCAAAAGAACAATTTACTTAGTGCCATTCCCCTGCCATCTCCCCGTAATCCTGCACATTCTTCCTTCTCATATAACAGTCTAATTTCCTTTTGAATGCTTCAATTGAACCTGCCTCCACCACACTCTCAGGCAGTGCATTCCAGACCATAACCACTCGCTGCGTGAAGAAGTTTTTCCTCATGTCACTTTTGCTTCTCTTACCAATTATTTTAAATCTGTGCCCTCTCGTTCTCGATCCTTTCACAAGTGGGAACAGTTTCTCCCTATGTACTCTGCCCAGACCCCTCATGATTTTGAATACCTCTAACAAATATCCTCTCAGCCTTCTCTTCTCCAATCTATCTTCATAACTGAAGTTATCATCGTGGAACCATTCTCTTGAATCTTTTCTGCACTTCCTCCAATGCCCTCACAACTTTCCTAAAATGCAGCGCCCAGAACTGGACGCAATATTCCAGCTGAGGCCAAACTAGTGTCGAAGTTCAACAGAACTTCCTTGTTCTTGTCCTATTTGCACCTTCTCCTTTGTTATCTCTTGCCCCACCCCCGCTTTACTTGCTTAAAACCTTTCACATTTCCAATATTTGCCAGTTCTGAAGAAGGGTCACGGACCTGAAACGTTAACTCTGCTTCTCTCTCCACAGATGCTGCCAGACCTGCTGAGTATTTCCAGCATTTCTTGTTTTTATTTCAGATTTCTAGTATCCGCAGTATTTTGCTTTTATTCCTTAATCTTGTATTTTATGCTATTAATAAAGCTCAGGATACTGTATGCTTTATTAACCGTTCTCTCAACTGTCCTCCCACCTTCAATGATTTATGCACATATACACCTAGGTCCCTCTGCTCCTTGCACCCCCTTTAGAATTGTACCCTTTATTTTATATTGTCTCTCCATATTATTCCTACCAAAATGAATCACTTCACTTTTCTCTGCATTGAACTTCATCTGCTGTCTGTCTGTCCATTCCACCAACTTGTCTATGTCCTTTTGAAGTTCTACACTATCCTCCTCACAGTTCACAATGCTTCTATGTTTCGTATCATCCGCAAACTTTGAAATTGTGCCCTGTACACCAAGGTCTAAGTCATTAATATATATCAGGAAAAGCAAGAGTCCCAACACAGACCCCTGGGGAACTCCACTACAAACCTTCCTCCAGCCCAAGAAACATTCATTAACCACTACTCTTTGTTTCCTGTCACTCAGGCAATTTCGTATCCATGTTGCTACCATACAGTTTATTCCATGAGCTACAACGTTGCTCACAAGTCTGTTGTGTGGCACTATATCAAACACCTTTTGGAAGTCCATGTACACCACATCAACTGCATCGCCCTCATAACACTCTGTTACCTCCTCAAAAGACTCCAGCAAGTTAGTTAAACATGGTTTTCCCTTAAGAAATCCATGTTGGATTTCATTAATTAACCCGCATTTGTCCATGAGACTATTAATTTTGTCCTGAATTATTCTTTCTCGAAGTTTCCCCACCACTGAAGTTAAACTGGCCTGTAGTTGCTGGGCTTATCTTTACACTCTTTTTAGAACAAGGGTGTAACATTTGCAACTCTCCAGTCCTCTGGCATCACCCCAGAGTCTAAGGAAGACTTAAAAATTATGGCTAGTGCCTCTGCAATTTCCACCCTCACTTCCCTCAGTATTCTGACGCATCTTATCTGGTCCGGGTGCTTTATCCTTATAGTTAAGATTTATAATATGTTAATTTGCTTTAAAATAAATATTTACTCTTTTCAACTTTTCTTAAATGGTGCTTTTTTAAAATTCTTTTGAGTCAAATTATTTTTAATCATTCACAGGATGTGGGCATTGCTGGCAAGATTAAGATTTATTACCCAGCCCTAATTGCTCCTGAGAAGGTGGTGGTGAGTCACCTTCTTGAATCGCTGCAGTCCATGTGGTGTAGGTATTCCCAAAGTGCTAGGATGTTCCAGGATTTTGACTCAAGTGACGATGAAGGAATAGCGATATATTTCCAATGAAGGATGCTATGTGATTTGTAGGAGAACCTGCTGTTCCCATGCTGCTGCTACTCCTGTCCTTCGAGGAGGAAGAGGTCACAAGTTTGGAAGGTGCTGTCAAAGAATCCTTGGTGCATCCTTGAGGACAGTTCACACTGCAGCCATGGTGTGCCAGTGGCAGAGGGAGTGAATGTTTATGGTCATGGATGGAATGCCAATCAAGTGGACTGCTATATCTGGGATTGTATCGTGCTTGAGTGTTGTTGGAGTTCACTCATCCAGGCAAGTGGAAACAATTTCATCACACTTCTGACTTGTGCCTTGTAGATGGTGGACAGACTTTGGGGAGTCAGGAGGTCAGTTCCTCACTGCGGAACAGCCAGCCTCTGACCTGCTTGTGTAGTCACAATATTTCTATGGCTGGTCCAGTTAAGTTTCTCGTCAATGGTGGCTCCTGGGATGTTGATGCTGAGGGATTCAATGATGGCAATGCCATTGAATGTCAAAGGGTGGTGGTTAGACTCTCTCTTGCTGGAGATGGTCATTGCCTGGCACTTCAGCACAAGCCCTGGATGTTGTCAGGACTTGCTGCATGCAGGCATGGACTTCTTTATTAATTGAGGCATTGTGAATGGAACTGAACACTGTGCAATCATCAGCAAACATCCCCACTTCTAACCTTGTGACAGAGGGAAGACGATTGATGAAGCAGCTGACGATGATTGGGCCTAGGACACTATTCTGAGGAATTTCTGCAGCAATATCCTAGGGCTGAGATGACTGGCCTCCAACAACGACAAACATCTTTTTCTGCGGTATGACTCCAGCCAGTGAAGAATTTTCCCCGATTCCCACTGACTTCAACTTTACTGGGGCTCCATGGTGCTACATTCGGTCAAATGCTGCCTTGATGTCAAGGACAGTCACTCTCACCTCACCTTTGGAATTCAGCTCTTTTCTCCTTAATTGGACGAAGGCTGGAAAGAGATCTCGAGCCACATGATCCTGCTAGAACCCAAACTGGACATCAGTAAGCAGGTTATTGCTGAGTAAGACCCCATCCAGTGAACATTCTGTGCCTTTGCTACCCTCAGTGCTTCTTCCAAGTGGTGTTTAACATGAAGGACTACTGATTCATCAGCTGAAGGAGGGCAGTAGGTGGTAAACAGGAGGAGGTTTCCTTGCCCATATTTGACCTGGTGCCCTGAGATTTCATGGGATCCCAAGTCAATGTTGACGACTCTAAGGGTCATTTCCTCCTGACTGCATACTACTGTGCCGCCACCTCTGGTGGGTCTGGTTCCAGGGACGGTAACAGGGGATTGTGGGACATTGGCTGATAGGTATTATTCTGTAACACTGTGTCCTGCTGTTTATTAACTAGTCTGTGGGACAGCTCTCCCAATTTTGGCTCAAGTTTCCAGATGTTAGTGAGGAGGATTTTGAAGGTCAACTGGGTTGGCCGTGACTTTGATGCATCCAAATCCGATGCCTAGGTCGATGCCAGATAGTCTGTTTGCTTTTTATTCGTATTATACTTTATTGTAGCAACTTGCTACAACTAAATGGCTTGCTATGCCATTTCAGAGGGCAATTACGAGTCAACCACATTGTTGTGGATCTGGATTCACCAGATAATGTTGTCAGGTTTCCTTCCCTACAGGACATGAGTAAGCCAGATGGATTTTTACAACAATTTGATAGTTCATGGTCATCATCACAGATTCCAGTTTTTTTTTAATTCCCACATTTATTTAATTAACTGAATTTAAAATCCCTGTCATGGTGGGATTTGAACTCACATGTCTGGATTACTAGTCCAATAACATAACCACTATACTACAGTACCCTTTATTATCAGAGGTGGGCAATGCTTTATAAACCCATTATCACACCTAAGAGATAAATATGAGAAAGTATTACCAAGTAGAATTTCCACTTTGAGCACAATCGGGAAATTGCACCCAAAAATCACATGCAATTGCAGTGGTTAAGTTACACTTTAAAGGCGGAATTTTGTGCTCGCCCCCCCCAGCAATTTTGGATGGTGGCGGGGGACAGACCCCACCACCATCCTGCCTCCACCCAAATTAAGTCCGGGGACAATTAATGCCCAATTAAGGGCCTTATCCTGCTGCCACCAGAATTAGCCCAGCAACGGGTGGGCGTGTCGCTGCACAGGGAGCATGCCAAACAAACCCACGTGAGTTGCTTGCCGGCTCCGGGGGAGGGAGGGGGTGTGGGGGTGGGGAGGTGGGGGTGTTCCGCATTAAATAGCACAGTGCCAGATCGTAGGACCCAGCATCGGAAAGGGGGGGCACCACTGACAGCCACCTCCCCGCCTTTGCTGCCAAGTCCCCTACAACTCCCTCCCCCCGCAACTCCAACCCTGCAAAACCCCTCCTGCTCTGACTCACCTGTAGCCTGGGTCCAGCACCTCCGATGAGTCCAGTACCAGCAGCAGCCACTGGCTTCATGGTGGCGCTGCTCAGTTAAAGAGCTGCTGGCCTCTGATTGGCCAGCAGCTCTCAGCAGGTGGGACTTGCGTTGCCAGGGTCCTTAATCCCGGGGTAAGGCCTGCGCTATCCACTTAAGTGCCTATTTGGCACGTATTGTGGCAGTCCTTCCCCAGAGGAGGCGACGCGAGACTCTCGCCACGTTTTAGCCGGTGGCCGAGTCCCCATCGCCCATATAAAATCTCAGCCTAAGTTTCTGTTAAAATTAATTTGCCTGATCCCAAACATCAAATCCTCCAGCAACAAATGCAATTGGGCACTGTAATTGGATGTAATTGTTTCAACATCATTAAACAGCATTCCTTGGTATGTTTAACAGCAGTAACCTGGTGCAGTATTACTAATACAGCTGAAAGTAGATTTATCGCCAAAAATAAGATCTTTAATAAGGGTATCCAGTCCCGTGCCGGAGAGCAACCTGACCTTAAAAAACTGAAAATAACTTAAAAAGATGATCTTGAACCATTTAATACTTTCATTGGTGTACACTAGTCAATTTCTTAGTAAATTACATATTCTTTGATATGAAAAAAAACTTCTTAAACATGCCTATGGTGCATCAAAGAAAATGAGCATAATTTGAAGAGCCTTCCCAAACCAGCACAATTGTCAAAATCTCTCTATTGATCTGGTAGCAAGGTCTGTTTTGTTGGGGAAGCCTGAATCATGCATAAAACAGGAGCATAAGTGGTTTTGGGTGTAACTCGCCTAAATTTTAAATTCCCTGATCTTCTGTTCTGATTCGACTGATTCCAGATTGCGATGGAATCTGGGCGCAGAGCTAGTGGAAACAAGTGGAAAATTCCAGTCTGCCCCCTTACAGATTTTGTATAATTAACAAACTAAATTTTTTTTAAATGTAGAATTGAAATTTAATTTTATTTCTGAATGAAAAGTTTGCAAGGAAGTTGTGCAATGTGACTCTCATTCAATTATAGAAAACTGTGACCACATGCCCTAACTTGAGTTATTTTAAGACTCTAGTTCAATTATTGGTTTCAATATTTAAGGAATAAGTATTCTATTTGCTGATTGGGATGAAGGTTGTTAGTGCTAGGGATTGGAATGATTCCTATTTCAGGCATCCAATGTCAGCATCAAGCACTTCAAAGTACAATACAGCACAGCCAGATACCAGGTAAAGTGCCTTCTGCTCTGCCTCAACTCCAACCTCAAACAGCATCATTCTGTAGCCCGTCTGACTGAGACTGCTGAGTGGGATAGTTTTGTAGTTCCACATTTATTAGAAACTTTTGCCCAACAGTCAGATGAGACTTCCAACTGATCAGTCTTGGCCTCATTTAAACCCAGGCCTCAGAGGTCAGAGGCCCAAACCCAGCCCACTGCACCACCCAGTTCTATATGCTGGGCATTGCACCCAATATAGTTTTTTTTTTAAGTACTGGAAACAATGGGGGAGCATTTTATGGAGTAACAGGGGTCTCAGCCACCAGCTGGAGAGATGGCGAGAGATCCGCGTTGCCTCCTTTGGGGAAGGCCTACTGTATAACAAGCTAATCAGGCAATTAACAGGCCACTGGTAGGCCTTTTCCAGGATCAGGACCCCGGGGGTGGGGGGGGGAGGGGAAGTCCCACCAGCTGAGAGCTGCTAGCCAATCAGAGCCCGGCCGCTCTTCTGTTTGGCATTGCCACCGGGGAGGTGGTGGCTGCTGGCAGAATGACACCCACTGGAGGCCCAGGATCGCGAAGCGACCCAGGCCAGAGGTAAGTGATGGCAGGAGAGGTTTTGTGGGGTGGGGGTTGAGGGGGAGGGGGATGTAAGGGGCCAGCAGCAAGGCCCCCACCACCCCTCCCCCCAAGTTCCCGATGCCATGTGTCTCAATCAGGCACTGACTGCCTTTGAATGAGGGACCACCCTACCTCCCCAGGAGACCACAAGCAACCCTGCATGGGTTTGCATGTCATGCTCCCCGCATGCCGACAGGCCTGCCCGCTACAGGGCTAATACCAGTGGCAGCGGGAAGTTAATTTCCCCTTAAAGGCCTCAGTTGGTGGCTGGGCAGGTAGGCCATCCATGGGCCTGCCGCTACGGACTTAATCAGCGTGGAGTTGGGAAGGTGGAGGCTCCACACCCACCATCATCACGCCTGATAAAATGCCCTCCCCACCTCCAAACTTGCCACAGGGGAGAGCATAAAAATACCACCCAATTTGTTGTGACAATTCAGGACTTAACCACTAAGCAGTTGTCTTCAAATTCCACAAATAGCTTTTTAAACTTAGGATTTTTTTTATTGCTTAAGGATTGAAGTCCAAGTCCAGAGACCTGAGCACAAAAGTCTATGCTGAGACTCCAGTGCAGTACTGAAGGAATACTGCTATGTCAGAGGTCCCATCCTTTGATGAAGTGCTAAGCCATGGCTCAGTTTACCCTCAGGTGGATGTAAAAGATCTCATAGCATTACTTCAAAGAAGAGCAGGGGAGTTCCTCCTCGTGTCCTGGCACCTTAAAACAAATGAGATCGGGATATTAGCTAAACAGATCACATAGGAAGAATCATTGCCTTACTCTTCTGAGGGACAGCATGAATGTTAGGTCAGTCCTTCAAGCATTTAAAGTAAGCCTCCCAATTAGGCTATTTCACTCTTCCTACTGTCACAGGTGCTGCCAGTAAATTAGTTAACAGAGACTAATTAACTAGCTTTTCTATTGCAAAGTAACAACTGAAATACTCAAAGCATGTCCTTATCTATTTTTCTTTGCTGCCCTCTTGTTTTATGCTTATTGACTATGCCCTTCATTTGGCATTCTAATGAACTTGGGAAGTATTTAGCATGACTGTGGTATGATGATTAATGCAGCAGAATGTAGATTCCTCTCAGTCAGGAGAGTGGTTTCAGTCTATGACAGCATAAAATCAGCGGAAGGATATTCCTTTTAAGTCTCCTGTTGTGACCTTAAGGCTCCAGATTTTAAGTCTATTCTCCAGTTCAGGAGCTGCTGACAAATAAACTCAGACAGAACACAGAAACTGAAAACCAGCAAAACGATGAAAAAGAGAAAAGCTACAATGAATAGAAAACTGACTAAAATAGATTCTACTTACTAGTATTTTCCTATTGTTCCTCTCAATATAATTGCTAGATTATTTCTGCCCGTAGCTTGTTAATCATAGATTTCTACTGTTTAGTCAAATACGCTCTTGGCAAACTAAATTATACCTCACAACTCATTAAATAACAATTGTAAAGAGCTGTAATCACTTTTAGCATCTTATTTTTCATAACAATTTTATTTTTAATATAACCACAACTACTTTATGTCCTGTGGCATTGTTCATGGATGAAAAGAGGAGGGTTTAGGACTAAGACCTTGTTCAAGGACCTTGTATGGTTGTTAAATTTGCTGATGACACAAAGATAGGTAGGAAAGTAACTTGTGAAGAGGACATAAGGAGGCGACAAAGAGATATAGATAGATTGAGTGGACAAATATCTGGCAAATGGAGTATAATGTGGGAAAATGTGAAATTGTCCATTTTGGCAGGAAGAATAAAAAAAAGCATATTATCTAAATGGGGAGAGATTGCAGAGCTTTGAGATGGAGAGGAATCGGGATGTCCTACTGCATGAATCACCAAACGTGAGTAGGCAGGTTCAGCAAGTAATTAGGAAAGCTAATAGAATGTTATCATTTATCATCAAAAAAAGGAAAGGTATCAGCCCTTCGTTTTGCAAGCTGGAACATCAGAACTGTGTGTCCTGGCCTGTCGGAAGACCTTACACAAACTAACGACGCTCGGAAGACCGCCATCATTAACAATGAGCTCAGTAGACTCAATGTGGACATTGCAGCACTTCAGGAGACATGCTTCCCTGCGAGCGGATCTCTAAGAGAGCAAGACTACACCTTCTACTGGCAGGGTAGGGATCTTGAAGAACCATGACAGCATGCAGTGGGCTTCACCATTAGAAACACTTTGCTCAGCATGATAGAGCCACCTTCAAATGGCTCTGAACGCATACTGTCCATCCTACTGCTCACCGCCTCTGGTCCAGTACACCTACTCAGCATCTATGCTCCAACACTCTGCTCCGCACCTGAAGTTAAAGACCAGCTCTACGAGGAACTCCATAATATCATTAGTAGCATTCCTAATACTTAACATTTGTTCCTGCTGGGGGACTTGAACGCCAGGGTTGGGGCCAACCATGACTCATGACCCTTCTGCCTTGGGCGCTATGGCATTGGAAGGATGAATGAGAATGGACAGAGACTGCTGGAGTTGTGTACTTATCACAACCTCTGCATCACCAATTCGTTCTTTCATACCAAACCCTGTCACCAGGTTTCATGGAGGCACCCAAGATCACGTCGTTGGCACCAGCTGGACCTCATCATCACAAGGCGAGCCTCGATAAACAGTGTCCAAATCACATGCAGCTTCCACAGTGTGGACTGCGACACCGACCACTCCCTGGTGTGCAGCAAAGTTAGACTCAAACCAAAGAAGCTACATCACTCCAAGCAGAAGGGCTGCCCGCGCATCAACACGAGCAGAATTTCTTATCCACAGCTGTTACATAAGTTTCTAAATTCATACAGTCATAGAGTCGTACAGCATAGAAACAGGCCCTTTGGCCCACCACGTCCATGCTAACCATAATACATACTAATCCCACCTGCCTGCATTAATTCCATATCCCTCTATGCCTTGCTCATTCAACTACCTGTCCAGATGCCTCTTAAATGTTGCTACTGTTCCTGCCTCCACCACCTCATCTGGCAGCTCATTCCAAATACCCACTATTCTTTGTGTGAAAAATTTACCTCTTTGATCCCCGTTAAACCTCCTCCCTCTCACATTAAATCTATGCCCTCTAGATTTAGTCACCCCTACCATGGGAAACAAACTCTGGGTATCTACCCTATCTATGCATCTCATAATTTTATATACCTCGATCATGTCCCCTCTCAGCCTCCTTCGCTCCAGAGAAAACAGACCCAGCCTATCCAATCTCTCTTTATAACTCAAGCCCTCCAAACCAGGCAACATCCTTGTGAATCTTTTCTGCACCCTCTCTAGCTTAATCACATCTTACCTGTAGTGTAGCGACCAGAACTGCACCCAATACTCCAAGTGCGGCCCTTGTCTGCGTTAAATTCCATTTGCCAAAACCTTGCCCACTTTCCCAGTTGATCTATATCCTGTTGTAACCTTAGACAACCTTCTTCACTGTCCACTATACCACCAATTTTGATATCAAATGCAAACTTACTGATCATGCCCCCTACATTCACATCCAAGTCATTAATATATATGACAAACAACAGAGGGCCTGGCACTGATCCTGCGGCACACCACTGGTCACCGGCCTCCAATCTGAAAAACAACCCTCCACTATCACCCTCTGCCTCCTATCACCAAGCCAATTTTGTATCCAATTGGCTAGCTCACCCTGGATCCCATGTGTTCAAACCTTCCAGACCAGCCTACCATGTGGGACCTTGTCAAAGGCCTTGCTAAAGTCCATGTAGACAACGTCCACCGCCTTGCCCTCGTCAATCCTCTTGGTCACACCTCCTCAAAAAACTCAATCAAATTCGTGACACATGATTTCCCACGCACAAAGCCATGCTGACTATCCCTAATCAGACCATGCCTTTCCAAATGCATATAAATCCTGTCTCTCAGAATCCCTTCCAATAATTTTCCCACCACTGATGTAAGGCTCACCGGCCTGTAGTTCCCTGGCTTATCCCTGCTGCCCTTCTTACATAAAGGCACAATATTAGCTATCTTCCAGTCTTCCGGTACCTCACCCGTGGCTAATGATGATACAAAAATCTCTACCAGGGCCCCAGCAATCTCCTCCCTTGCTTCCCATAGCATCCGAGGATACACCTGGTCAGGCCCTGGAGATTTATCCACCTTAATGCGCTCCAAAACCTCCAACACCTCCTCCTTTGTAATGTTGATATGCTCCAGGATATCGCTGTTCCCTCCCTTGAACTCACTAGCTTCCATGACCTTCTCCGTGGTAAATACAGACAAGAAGTATTCATTCAAGACCTCGCCCATTTCCTGTGGCTCCACACATAGATTACCACACTAATCCTCAAGGGGACCTACTCTCTCCCTAGCTACCCCTTTACTCTTAATATACTTGAAAAAGCCCTTCAAAACACTCCTGCAGGGGATGCAGAGACGAAGTGGGCCCACATCAGAGACGCCATCTATGACTCAGCAATGACCACCTCTGGCAAACGTGAGAAGCAGAATGCAGACTGATTTCAATCTCACTTTGAAGAGCTGGAACCTGTCATAGCTACTAAGCGCACTGCACTGTTGAACTACAAGAAAGCCCCCAGCGAGTTAACATCCGTAGCACTTAAAGTAGCCAGAAGCACTGCACGAAGAACAGCTAGGCGCTGTGCAAATGATACTGGCAACACCTGTGCAGTCTTATTCAGCTGGCCTCCGACACCAGAAACATCAGAACAAAGAACAAAGAACAGTACCGCACAGGAACAGGCCATTCGGCCCTCCAAGCCTGCGCCAATCTTGATGCCTGTCTAAACTAAAACCTAAATACTTCCAGGGACCGTATCCCTCTATTCCCATCCTATCCATGTATTTGTCAAGATGTCTCTTAAACGTCGCTATCATACCTGCTTCAACCACCTCCCCCGGCAGCAAGTTCCAGGCACTCACCAACCTCTGTGTAAAGAACTTGCCTCACACATCCCCTCTAAACTTTGCCCATCGCACCTTAAACCAACGTCCCCTAGTAACTGACTCTTCCACCCTGGGAGAAAGCTTCTGACTATCCACTCTGTCCATGCCGCTCATAACTTTGTAAACCTCTATCATGTCGCCCCTCCGCCTCCATTGTTCCAGTGAAAATAATCCGAGTTTATGCAACCTCTCCTCATAGCTAATGCCCTCCAGACCAGGCAACATCCTGGTAAACCTCTTCTGTACCCTCTCCAAAGCCTCCACGTCCTTCTGGTAGTGTGGCGACCAGAATTGCACGCAAAATTCTAAGTGTGGCCTAACTAAGGTTCTGTACAGCTGCAGCATGACTTGCCAATTTTTATACTCTATGCCCCGACCGATGAAGGCAAGCATGCCGTATGCCTTCTTGACTACCTTATCCACCTGCATTGCCACTTTCAGTGACCTGTGGACCTGTACGCCCAGATCTCTCTGCCTGTCAATACTCCTAAGGGTTCTGCCATTTACTGTATACTTCCCACCTGTATTAGACCTTCCAAAATGCATTACCTCACATTTGTCCTGATTAAACTCCATCTGCCATTTCTCTGCCCAAGTCTCCAACCGATCTATATCCTGCTGTATCCTCTGACAATCCTCATCACTATCCGCAACTCCACCAACCTTTGTGTCATCCGCAAACTTACTAATCAGACCAGCTACATTTTCCTCCAAATCATTTATATACACTACAAAGAGCAAAGGTCCCAGCACTGATCCCTGCGGAACACCACTATTCAGAGCCCTCCATTCAGAAAAGCACCCTTCCACTGCTACCCTCGGTCTTCTATGACCGAGCCAGTTCTGTATCCATCTTGCCAGCTCACCTCTGATCCCGTGTGACTTCACCTTTTGTACCAGTCTGCCATGAGGGACCTTGTCAAAGGCTTTACTGAAGTCCACATAGACAACATCCTTCCTTCATCAATCATCTTCATCACTTCCTCAAAAAACTCAATCAAGTTAGTGAGACACGACCTCCCCTTCACAAAACCATGCTGCCTCTCGCTAATAAGTTCATTTGTTTCCAAATGGGAGTAAATCCTGTCCCGAAGAATCCTCTCTAATAGTTTCCCTACCACTGACGTAAGGCTCACCGGCCTATAATTTCCTGGATTATCCTTGCCACCCTTCTTAAACAAAGGAACAACATTGGCTATTCTCCAGTCCTCTGGGACCTCACCTGTAGCCAATGAGGATACAAAGATTTTTGTCAAGGCCCCAGCAATTTATTCCCTTGCCTCCCTCAGTATTCTGGGGTAGGTCCCATCAGGCCCTGGGGACTTATCTACCTTAATGCTTTGCAAGACACCCAACACCTCCTCCTTTTTGATAATGACATGACCCAGACTATCTACACTCCCTTCCCTGGACTCAGCATCCACCAAGTCCTTCTCTTTGGTGAATACTGATGCAAAGTACTCATTTAGTACCTCGCCCATTTCCTCTGGCTCCACTCATAGATTCCCTCCTTGAGTGGGCCAACCCTTTCCCTGGTTACCCTCTTGCTCTTTATATACATATAAAAACCTTGGGATTCTCCTTAATCCTGTTTGCCAATGACTTTTCATGACCCCTTTTAGCCCTCCTGACTCCTTGCTTAAGTTCCTTCCTACTGTCTTTATATTCCTCAAGGGCTTCGTCTGTTCCCAGCCTTCTCGCCCTTACGAATGCAGAGGAATGTATGATGGCACCAAGAGAGCTTTTGGGCAAACCATCAAGAAGATCACCCCCCTCAAGTCTAAATCAGGGGACACGATCACTGACCAACGCAAGCAAATGGACCGCTGGGTGCAGCACTACCTAGAACTGTAGTCCAGGGAAAATGTTGTCACTGATTCCGCCCTCAATGCAGCCCAGTCTCTGCCAGTTATAGATGAGCTGGATGTACAGCCAACAAAATTGGAACTTAGTGATGCCATTGATTCTTTAGCCAGGGGAAAAGCCCCTGGAAAGGAGGACATTACCCTTGAAATAATCAAGAGTACCAAGCCTGCTATACTCTCAGCACTCCATGAACTCCTTTGTCTGTGCTGGGATGAGGGAGCAGTACCACAGTACCACGGGTGGCGCAGTGGTTAGCACTGCAGCTTCACAGCTCCAGTGAGCCGGGTTCGGTTCTGGGTACTGCCTGTGTGGAGTTTGCAAGTTCTCCCTGTGACTGCATGGGTTTCCGCCAGGTGCTCTGGTTTCATCCCACAGCCAAAGACTTGCAGGTTAATAGGTAAATTGGCCATTGTAAATTGCCCCTAGTGTAGGTAGGTGGTAGGAGAATGGTGGGGAGGTGGTAGGGAATATGGGATTAATGTAGGATTAGTATAAATGGGTGGTTGTTGGTCGGCACAGACCCGGTGGGCCGAAGGTCTGTTTCAGTGCTGAATCTCTCTATAACTCTATGACATGCGCAATGCCAATATAATCACCCCCTATAAGAACAAGGGTGACTGCAGTGACTGCAACAACTACTGTGGAATCTCCCTGCCTAGCATAGTGGGGAAAGTCTTTGCTCGAGTCGTTTTAAACAGACTCCAGAAGCTGACTGAGCGTGTCTGCCCGGAGGCGCAGTGCGGCTTTCGAGCAGAGAGATTCACCATTGACATGCCGTTCTCCCTTCGCCAGCTACAGGAGAAATGCCGCAAACAACAGATGCCCCTCTACGTTGCTTTCATAGATCTCACCAAAGCCTTTGACCTCGTCAGCAGACGTGGTCTCTTCAGACTACTAGCAAAGATCGGATGTCCACCAAAGCTACTAAATATCATCACCTCTTTCCATGACAATATGTAAGGCACAATTCAGCATAGCAGTGCCTCATCAGACCCCTTTCCTATCCTGAGTGGCGTGAAACAGGGCTGTGTTCTCGCACCTACACTGTTTGGGATCTTCTTCTCCCTGCTGCTCTCACATGCGTTCAAGTCTTCAGAAGAAGGAACTTTCCTCCACACAAGATCAGATGGAAGGTTGTTCAACCTTGCCCGTCTTAGAGCGAAGACAAAAGTATGGAAAGTCCTCATCAGGGAACTCCTCTTCGCTGACGATACTGCATTAACATCCCACACAGAAGAGTATCTGCAGAGACTCATCAACAGGATTGTGGCTGCCTGCAATGAATTTGGCCTAACCATCAGCCTCAAGAAAACGAACATCATGGGACAGGACGTCAGAAATGCTCCATCCATCAATATCGGTGACCACGCTCTGGAAGTGGTTCAAGAGTTCACCTATCTAGGCTCAACTATCACCAGTAACCTGTCTCTCGATGCAGAAATCAACAAGCGCATGGGAAAGGCGTCCACTGCTATGTCCAGACTGACCAAGAGGGTGTGGGAAAATGGTGCACTGACACAGAACACAAAAGTCCGAGTGTATCAGGCCTGTGTCCTCAGTACCTTGCTCTACGGCAGTGAGGCCTGGACAACGTATGTCAGCCAAGAGCAACGTCTCAACTCATTCCATCTTCACTGCCTCCAGAGAATCCTTGGCATCAGGTGGCAGGACCGTATCTCCAATGCAGAAGTCCTCGAGGCGGCCAACATCCCCAGCATATACACCCTACTGAGCCACCGGCGCTTGAGATGGCCTGGCCATGTGAGCCGCATGGAAGATGGCAGGATCCCCAAGGATGCATTGTACAGCGAACTCGTCACTGGTATCAGACTCACCGGCCGTCCATGTCTCCGCTTTAAAGACGTCTGCAAACGCGAATGAAGTCCTGTGACATTGACCACAAGTCTTGGGAGTCAGTTGCCAGTGATCGCCAGAGCTGGCGGACAGCCATAAAGGCGGGGCTAAAGAGTGGCGAGTCGAAGAGACTTAGCAGTTGGCAGGAAAAAAGACAGAAGCGCAAGGGGAGAGCCAACTGTGTAACAACCCCGACAACCAATTTTATCTGCAGCACCTGTGGAACAGTCTATCACTCTAGAATTGGCCTTTATAGCCACTCCAGGCGTTGCTCCACAAACCACTGACCACCTCTAGGCGCTTACCCATTGTCTCTCGAGCGAAGGAGGCCAAAGAAAGTAATAGAATGTTATCGTTTATCACAAGGGGAATTGAATACAAAAGTAGGGAGGTTATGCTTCAGCTATACAGGGCATTGGTGAGACCACATCTGGAGTCCTGTGTACAGTACTGGTCTCCTTTTTTAAGGAAGGATGTAAATGCATTGGAAGCAGTTGAGAGAAGGTTTACTGGACTAATATCTGGAATAGGGTTGCCTTATGAGTAAAGACTGGACAGGCTAGGCTTGTATCCGCTGGAATTTAGAAGAGTAAGAGGTGACTTGATTGAAACATACAAGATCCTGAGGGGTCTTGACAGGATGGATGTGGAAAGGATGTTTCCCCTCGTGGGAGAATTTAGAAATAAGGGGTCGCCCATTTATGAGGAATGAGGAGAAATTTTGTCTCTCAGAGGGTCGTGAGTCTTTGGAACGCTCTTCCTCAAAGGCAGTGGAAGTAGACTCTTTAAATGTTTTTTAAGGCACAGGTAGATAGATTCTTGAAGGGGGTGGTGAAAGGTTATCAGGGGTAGGTGGGAATGTGGAGTCGAGATTACAATCAGATCAGCCATGATCTTATTGAATGGTGGAGCAGGGCCAAGTGGCCTACTCCTGCTCCTAATTCATATCTACTATGTGTTTCTTCTCATCAAATCATTGAAGATGGAAGGGCAGGTTCAGAAAGTGGTTAAAAAGGCATACAGGATCCTGGGCTTTATAAATAGAGGCAGAGAGTACAAAAGCAAGGAAGTTATGATGAACCTTTATAAAACATTGGTTTGGCTTCAACTGGAATATTGTGTCGAATTCTGGGCACCACATTTTAGGAAGGATGTGAAGGCTTTAGAGAGGGTACAAAAAAGATTGACAATAATGGTTTCAGGGATGAGAGACTTCAGCTCCATGGAGAAGCTCAAGCTGCTCTCCTTAGAGAAGGTTGAGAAGAGATTTGATCAGGTGTTCAAAATAATGACTGATCTAGACAGAGAGAAACTGTTCCCATTGCAGAAAGGTGGCAAATCAGAGGATACAGATTTAAGGTGAATGGCAAAAAGAACCAACAGCAACAAAGAGAAAAACTTTTTAATGCAGCGAATGTTTTGGATCTGGAATGCACTGCCTGATAGTGATGAAGGCCGATTCAATCATGGCTTTCAAAAGGAAATTGGATAAGCGCCTGAAGAGGAAAAATTTGCAGGAATACAGGGAAAGGGCAAGGGAGTGGGATTCTTGCAGAAATCCAGCACAGACACAATGGGCCAAATGGCCTCCTTCTGTGCTGTAACCATTCTATATTTTCATGACCAATCCTGCCCCCCACCCCACCTCCACCAATTGTTCTAGGATACATTAAATGGAATCATGTCGGACTGTGACAGAGAATGAGGCAGCTAATCATACTACTTATACTGAGACCACTGCTGGCTGCTCCTTCCCAATTTGCTGCAGGCAAGTGGTGGTGCAGGGGATGTGGGGTCATGGTGCCTGTCAGTTTTTCCTCCCATCAGCCCTATTTACCAGCACTTCCTCAGGCCACCAAGTGTATGATGACAATAGGCCCCAGGAAATGCCTTTTGTAGGAATCTGAGAACAATCTTTGGTGCTCTTCTGACCTTTTAAGCTCCCTCGCCACCATTTCTGGTGCAGCAGCATTGAAATGCTTCCTTGTGTTACAGATGAAAGATGGCTTCCCCTTTTCCACCTCTCTACTGACCAAAGACAGCTTGATTTTTAAAAAATGTTTGAACCCCTGAGTGCTTTAATTGTCAAGAACAGACAAATGACAGGTTTTCTTGTAAGTTTTAAAAGAAAATGTATATTATTCAACACCCAAAATATATGCAACTATACCCACTCTTACAGATACACACACACTCAAGAAGTGATCGAGATTATAAAGTAACATGCGTTTAGGTCTTATGACTTTTTGAGAGTTCTCTGTTGCCCTTGCTTTTCTCCAGGGTGGAGACTTGAAATGGTGCAGGCCTGTAGTCTTTTCCTTGTTCACTGAAGAAAAACATGGGATGTTTAGGAGGACGGATGCACTTTTGCAGATTTCTCTTATTACATTCCAGTCAAAGTTCCGTGGCGAAACCCTGGTATGATTTCTCAGGTGGATGAATCCAAGGCCAACTCCATCTCTGCCTTAAAGCTGATGATGTTAGGCAGTGTCCTTTCTCTTTGATAGCATAGATGTTTCTCTCTCTGTCTTTTATCAGACTATACCTTTATTAAAATTCTTAACAGAAACCTAGTTTCTGTCATGTAACCAGAGTTTCTCTTTCATTGAATTCATAAATAGCTTCTGATGGTTAAGTTGGAGAGATGCAGCCATTATCATTGAAAGGGCCATTTGCATCTTATTGACATCTCTAATATATGTCCAGAAAGATCATTTATATTTTAATGAGTTTTGCAAGACTTGTCCTAACATGAAAATTAGCTCAGGGTTCTTGCAGTTTCATGTGTTTTCGCAGGAAAGGAAAGGTCACTTGAAAGCTCAACTCCATTTTGTTTTACAGGAAAAGTGTCTGTTTCAGGTTTATTTCATAAGTTCATAAGTTTGTATTGCGTGAGCATATACAATACCTGTTGTATTAAAAGGTTTCCTCTTGATGGCAGAAATCCTGCCAGAGGTCAGGGAGGCAGGAGCAAGACCTGGTAGTTGCTAGAAAGAGGCTGAGGCAGAAACTAAGCCAAGCAGTGGTATCTGAAAAGAGGCAGGGGCTAGAAGCAGGCAAAGGCGAGGAGTGCTATTTGGCTGCAGACTGAAAATTGGACATAAACCTGCAAAGTCCAGGATCTAGGAAGGGGTTGGGCCGTAAGCCTGGTGATAAGGTGTCTGGTAATCATATGAGGGCCAGTGGCATTGAACAATCTATCTCTGTAATCTCCTTTATTATAGAATTACTTTAGCATCCACGTCAACAGGTTATCACCAGCATTAAGATAATGTCAATTGGAAAATCTAGGCTATGGTTTCAGATAGACATTGGTCAAGATGGATGCACAAAGGATCATTTACCTATTCATTTTTAAAATTTGTATATCTAGCTTGTCCTGCTGATATCATAAGGCATAAAATATTCTTAGAGAGCTAAACTAACGTACAGTTGACAAAGCACAGCTGTTGAGATACTTTAGGGTGAATGATTATCAAGTGTTAGCTCTCCCTGATTACCCAGTTTCCTGCTCTGATGTCACAGGCACTCAAAAGCTCCAATATTAATCTAGCCTGCCTGGTGGGAACACTGCCGATTCGGGTCATATGCCTGTTTACACCATGTCCAATTTTACTCTCCATGGGTTCATTCAGCAACAACTTATAATTATATAGTACCTTTAATGTAATATAAAGTTACAAGGCGCTTTATAGGACCATTATGAAACAAAGTATGACACCAAGCCACAAGAGGAGATATTAAGTCAGATGTGCAAAATCTTGGTCAAAGAGGTAGGTTTTAAGGAGTGCCTTAAAGGAGAAAAACGAGGTGGAGAGGCAAAGAGGTGTAGGAGGGTATTCCAGAGCTTGGGGCCTAGGCAACTGAAGGTGTGGCCACCAATAGTGCAGCAATTAAAATCAGTGACGCACAAGAGCCCCAAATTAGAGGAGCACAGATATCGTGGAGGGTTGTGGGGCTGGAGGAGATCACAGAGATAGAAAGGGGCGAGACCATGGAGGGATTTGAAAACAAGGATGAGAATTTTAAAATCAAGATGTTGCTTCACCAGGAGCCAATGTTGGTCAGCGAGCACAGGGGTGATAGGGGAACAGGACTTGGTGCGGGTTAATAGACAGGTTGCAGATTTTTGGATGACCTCAAGTTTACAGAGAGTAGAATGGAGGAGACCAGCCAGGAATGCATTGGAATAGTCGAATCGAGAGGTAACTAAGGCATGAATGAGGGTTTCAGCAACAGATGAACTGAGACAGGGATGAAGTCAGGTGATGTTACAGAGGTGGAAATAGGCGGTCTGAGTGATGGCATGAATGGTCGGAAGCTCATCTTGCGGTCAAATGTGATACCAAAGTTTGTGAACAGACTGGTTTAATCTCAGACTGTTGTCAGGGAGAGGGATGGAGTTGGTAGCTAGCGAACAGAGTTTGGAGTGGGGACCGAAACAATGGCTTCAGTCTTCCCAATATTTAATTGGAAGAAATTTCAGCGCATCTAGTACTAGATGTCTGATAAGCAGGCTGACAGAAATGGTGTAAAATGGCTGTCTGACCTCTTCCTGCGAGGTGGGTTAACCTAAAATCAAAGATGTAATTTTAAAACCTTCCAAACAAAAACTAAAAATACTTTGTAACAGTTACATTCTTAAAAGGGACCAAATTCGTAAGACAGCCTCTTAGATAGACTCGGACAGGGGCACAGGGTCACCCTGTTTGTGCATGCTATCAATTCACTGGTTACAACAGCAAGATCCAGGCATCTTGGCATGCAGAACACATGGTAACAACAGTTTACAATTTGATCCACTTGCATTCATTTTAAATGTCTCTTCACTACCATTACAACTGCATCAGCTATTAGGTAATATATCCACCAAGGATCTCTACTAACAAAGCTCTCACTGGCATGCACTTCAATAACAATGTCAAGCCTGTTGAGTTATCACACTGCTAGGTTCAGCTGGTTTTAGTAAACCTTATTTGAATATTACTCACCCACAAAAGTGTTGTTTAAGTCAGTACCTGCCCCGCAGTAGCTTTGTATTCAAAGAGTATTTTTCATTTCTGAACTTACTCAGAAGAGATAAAATCAAAATAGAATGTCAGTCCAAGGTAAGTGGTTGGGGATTGGCTTCGGGGAAATCCCTGATCTTGCTAAAACGCCTGTTTTTAAACCAGAGATGTTTTTAGCAGGATGTGAACCAAAACAGCAGTAGTAATATGATGCCCACAAAACTATAGTAAGTTACATGTCTGTGCCTCGCTTCCTCTCTTCACATACCTAACAAGACAAATGTTATAAACTAGCAAGAGAGGACATTGTTCAGGAGATTTCTGGGAACTTGGAAATAAACTCAAGTTATTCACTTTCGTCTTACCAGTTGATTCTGTTTGTTTTGATTTATTGTTCATAATTTATTCAATTATTAAATATCTTAACAGCCTCTCATCACATTAGTCATCTTCACACAATCAAACTCAAGCAGCAACTAACCAGCTTCCCACTGTTTCTGAACACTATTTAAGTTTATGTTGCAACGATCTGGCATGGGCTCCTGAATCTTGTTATGAGGAAGGCATTTAAGGCTGACCATTAAGTTTCAACATCAAGTTGCAACTATCTGGCATGGGCGGCACAGTGGTTAGCACTGCAGCCTCACAGCTCCAGGGACCTGGGTTCAATTCTGGGTACTGCCTGTGTGTAGTTTGCAAGTTCGCCCTGTGTCTGCGTGGGTTTCCTCCGGGTGCTCCGGTTTCCTCCCGCACGCCAAAGACTTGCAGGTTGATAGGTAAATTGGCCATTATAAATTGCCCCTAGTATAGGTAGGCGGTAGGGAAATATAGGGACAGGTGGGGATGTGGTAGGAACATGGAATTAGTGTAGGATTAGTATAAATGGGTGGTTGATGGTCGGCACAGACTCGGTGGGCCGAAGGGCCTGTTTCAGTGCTGTATCTCTTAACTAAACTAAACACTTGGACTGCTTACATAGTAGTATTGTCATTAGTATGTAGAGTATACAGCTATTTATCTATATAACACGCCATAACTGGGATAAAAACTGTGGAACATCCCCCAGAACTCTCCATGAGCAGGTTTCCTGCCCATGTTGTTGGCCAGTCAGAATTTAGTCTGGGGAGACAAAGAAGGAATAGAGATATCCATTATATCAAAAAAGGCGACTAGGTCTGAATCCTTACAAAAGTTTTGACAGTTGTTGATTTTCTTTTACACTAGTCATCATCACACACCTTTTTAAGACATGAAATCCAATTTTTCCCCCAATCTTTTTTGGTTTTTCCAGACTAACCTCAAAGGCTTCCAAAGGCAATCTGCACTGAGGACAGAAAATAAAAATGGGGCAAGATATAAAATGAGCTCCTGACTTACTATCACCCATTTTACACTTTTGCACAAAGTCACCATCTACCCCTTTGGCTCTACCAAGGAAGTGTGCAAAAATACTACAACGCACTTCAGTTTTTTTCCTTTGTCCTGGGAAGAATGTCTCTGTCCTGACATAACAGTATGGCTGAGACAGGGAACTCTGCAAATGTGGAGGATGGAATTGGATCCTTCCAATGCTGTAATACCACACAAAGGTACTCTACTATACTACATTGCTGTAATGTTATCACGGACTGGATTTTCTCACAGGCTTCGAGACCGAATAGGTTCCCAAGCCTGCACCTATCGGCAGTGCGCCCAATGGCGCAGTCTGCCCATAGGCGGCTTCCTAATTGGCCATCTCCACGCTTTCCGTTCCATTAAGAGCAGCAGGCAAGCTCCCGTGATGCCGGTCCAATCCATTGCAATGGCGGTTTCCGCCAACGACAAAATCGGACCTAATTGGGTCCATCATTGGCTCCCGCCTCTGTAGTGCGGGAATGAGTGGGAAGCTGTCCTGATACGGCTCCCCCCTACTGCCATCAAGGGGCAGGGAAAATTTAACCCCACATTGCTATTTCCCGAACAAGAACTGATCGCAACAGTGCCACTTTAAACACATGAATGTGTGAGGTTCCAAAGGACGCAACCCGCAGAATGACAGGTACAATTTCTTCTCATTAACCTTTTTTAGGTCTTGAAATTCAGTTAATTTGATTAACCACTGCTGTCCCCTCCAGTTTAACTACTACCTTTTTTTCCTTCTCTGGAATCAAATGACCCTTTCCTGCGTTACTTTACCAGATGTGTTGGCTGCCCTCCAGCACCTGGTCTTAGTTTTTTTTTGTGTGAGTTTGGACATCGAATGCCAGCAGACTATTTGACCAAGGAGGGCACCACAACCAAAACTGATGCTGCCCTTACCCAAAGCCCACGCATGTGTAATTTAAAACCTGCGGGTGTGGAGGAGATGTCACTGGCAGGAACCTTGGTTGGTTTTCTTTTGCCTCTGATGCCTTGGCTGAGATCAGCAAACTCAGCACAGACCAATGACCGAACCACAGGCCTTCTGGTTACCAAAAGTTTTTTAAAAACCTGGCCTAGTCTAGTTTATTTCTAGCCTCAAAAATGGAAATAAACATTCAACTGTTCCCATTAGATCTGAAGCAAGTAGATTAACTGATATTACAGGCTACCACGTCACTGTGGACTTCAGCCACTGTTTTAAAATAAAATCTTAAAGAGATCTGGAAATCTGACAATTACCAGCCATAGATTTTTTTTATTTTTTTATTTTTTTGCATTTTAACAGTGGCAGCAGAAAGGTGATATTACAAGCATTTTGAGCACGCTTGTGTGTGAATAACTACCAGCCTCTGGTGCACATCATGCTTGTTACAAGCTGTGCCTCGCAAATATGCTGGCCTCAGATCAGGGCTGTCACACAAACCACATCATCGAAATGTCAGGAACCAAGAATATTGACTGCTATAACTGCTGATAACTGAGGTCACAGAACAACCAAAAAGGCTGCACAAACTGCCGACTAATTTTCCTTTAACCTCAGTGTTTGCAAACGCACGCTTCACGCAATCTGGTGTGCATAGTATTAAGCGTATTTAATAAGCCAGATTTGGGCACCAACATGTAGCAAAATTAGGGGATTGATTTTAAGCCCCATGGATGCTAACTATCCACAAAAAAATACTGGTAAGAATCCATATAGTTGGATTTCTGACCTGATTAGGAAAACTATGATAACTGCTATGTGAAAGGATAATATAATTTTAACATAAAAAAAAGCAGATTTACTCACTGGTTACTCACTGGTACAGTGTTTTGTGTTGCCCTTAACAGCAGAACACATCTTACCCTGGAAGACAGTAATTGTCAGTACTCTGCCTGATGAATATAATACACCTGCATAAGAGGTTAACCATCGAACATGCTTGCGTATACAACTGAAATATGTATTTGAACGTCTCCTGTTGCCCTGGTACCTTTTCTTTTACTCACACTCCACAGGTTTACCAGTGAAACTGCTGTTCCCCAATGCCCAATTTGTGGGACACAATTTTCAGTCTGGCCGCCTGCCTGTTCCAGTAGCACTTTGAGGTCCCGTCCACATTTGAATTTGGCAACTGAGCCATGGAGGTCAAATGGGGCCCTGATGCTGTTCACTGTTGTTCAGTCTCAACACTGTCAGCTGGCAGAAGCTCACATGTGGACCCCAGGAAGGGATGGCGGGGAAGTCGAGCCAGCAGCAGCTCACAGTGTTTTTGTGGAGCCAGGAGCAGTCAGGGCAGAGCACGTCCAAGAGTAGCAGCATCAGGATAGAGCAGGTCTAGGAGTAATAGGCTTCAAGAGAGAGCAGATCCTGGAGTAACCAGCATCAGGATGAAGCAAGTTCAGAAGTAATCAGCTTCAGGAGAGAGCAAGTCCAGGAGTTGCAGCATTCATGCAGAGCAGGTCCAGGTGTAATCGTCTTCAAGATAGAGCAAGTCTAAGCGTAGCAGCATCAGGGAGCGAGTAAGCGAAGGAACAGCCAACACTGGGGAGAGCGGGCCAGGGGTCCTTGATATTGTGGAAGAGTAAAGCACCACACTGGTACCTGTTAGAATAATCAGCTTTTGGCCTGTACCATTGACCTTTGGCTCTGTGATTAGGAGGATAAAGCATATTGTATTTCTGAAATTATTGCCGTTATTAACAGAAGGAAGTTACTTGTATCTGAAGGGGGTTTAGTACAGTGGTGCATAAAAACTATAAAAAATATTGTATTTGTGAAGACTATATCTTTCGCTGTTAGTAAAGCATGTAATTTTACCTGGTGTCAATCACAATCTATTGTTCAATAAATTCGGTGTATCACAGTGATGGGCTAACCACTGTCTTGTCTAAGCTAATACAAAGATTTGACTAAAGTATGCAGACAGCTTGTAATGGTGAATGACAGCTATAAGACTTTGGAGAAGCATAAGTACATTGGACATAGAATATTAAAGATGGACAAACAAGAAATTGCTCTGCAGGCTCTTCTATCGGAACATTCAAGAGGTAATTCATTCTAATAGCTCAGGAAAATTCAGAGCCTGGCAGCTTGGGGACCTTTGGCACTCAGAGATCCAAGTCCACCCATGAGCAACACCACAGGAGAGCTGCAGATATACTATAAGTGGTAATTTTTGCAAGGCAGGAGGCTCACTAGTGATGAGCATGGGTTGGAGAATAGGGGATATAATATTATAGACCTCCCTTTAACCCACACTTGTGTTCGGCAAGGGTACTGCTACCCAAAAGTGTAGATCAGAGATAGGCCTAAGACACTACAGCCTGATTCTCCAACCCATACTCTCCACTAGAGAGGATCCATTCTGCCAGTAAACTCTCTCAAAATTATTTCTTGCAATTTTGGATCCTCAGTGGCAGCAAATCGAAGTAGTACTTCCAATGGCAGACATTTGTCTTATTGCATATGGATCTACAGGATTGCTTGGGTGCAAGGCATTGAGGAAAAGCAGGCAGGGGAAGGGGATGAGGATTTAATGTCTATAGTGGTGTAGCTGAATGTTTCCATCCTTCAAGGTGGGTGTTTGCAGCCCGCCCCAGCTGATCGTCCTCCATGCCTTGTGCCCAGGTGATCCTATGTGCAAAAGGTAATTCACCCCAATTGTTTCTAAGCTTTCCTTGGTATGTATATAGGAAAGAACAAAGAAAGTAGGGGAAATAGAGAGAAATATGTTGTGTACAGGGAAAGTGTGATCGTAATACTGGAGTACTGTCAATACCAGTTGAAAGGAATTACATTTTTAAATTATAATGACTAATACTTCAATTATTTGCTGCCTGAACTGATTATTATTCAGTGTGCAAAATCTTGCTGTTGAGTGAAAACACTGAAATAAATAGATGGCCTCCTGTTCTCAAACAAAACTAAAATTAAAGTGATAGATTTTCCTAATGTGTAGGATTGTACTGAACAGAGCAAAGCATAACTTTTACTGTTTGTTGTGGAAGACGTTCATTCGGGTATATTAAATTTTCAGAAACATTCAACAATTACTTATCTGTCATCAGAATATCAGCACAAGTTTTATTACCTAATTAATATATAAACATTTGATCAAATGTTTCCTAAATGTGTTTTTCTAGCACCCAGAAAGCTAATCTTTAATTCTGGAACGTATAATGTTCAGATATTTTAGTTGGCAATTTCAGTTCTAACTTATTTCCCTTTCTCAGACAGAACCAAGGCCAGGCTACAACAACAACTTGCTTTACAACACTTGGTCAAAGATTTAGATTTTAAGGAGGATCTTAAAGAAGGAGAGGGAGATAGAGAGGTTTAGGGAGTGAACTCCAGACTTTAGGATCTTGCCAGCTGAGGGCACAGCCACCAAAGGTGGAGTGATTAAAATTAGGGAATGCTAAAGAAGCCAGGATTGGAGGAGTTCAAATATCTTGGAAGGTTGTAGGGCTGGAGAGATAGGGAGGGGAGAGGACATGGAAGGATTTGAAAACCAAGATAAGATTGATGAACAGGACTTGGTGCAAGTTTCGGATGACCTCATGTTTACGGAGGGTAGAACGCAGGAGGCTGACCGTGGGGGGCATTGGAATAGTCAAGTCTAGAAGTAACAAAGGCATGGATTAGAGTTTCAGCAGCAGATGAACTGAGGCAGAGGCACAGTCAGGTGGTGTTACGGAGCTGGAAATAGGTGGTATTAATGACGACGTGGATATGTGGTCGGAAGCTTATTTCAGGACAAAATATGACATTAAGGTTGCGAACAGTCTCGTTCAGCCTCATACCGTTGCCAGGAACAGGGACAGAGTTGATGGCTAAGGAATGGAATTCGTAGCGGGGACTGAAGACAATGGCTTCGGTCTTCCCAATATTTAATTAGAGGAAATTTCTACTCATCCCATACTCGATATCAGACAAGCAGTCAAGCAATTTAGAGACTGTGGTGGAGTTGAGATAGATGGTGGTGAGGTGGAGCTGGGTGTTGTCAACGTGAAAACTGACACAGTGGGGGGAATTTTATGCTCGCGGGGGGGTCTCGATGTCGGGGGAAACTGATGCCGAGATCCCTACATCCCCTCTTCTACAGAAGGTCCGCTGAAATTAGTGCCAATCAGGCACTTAAGTGGACAGCAACGGACCTTCCATAGGATTTACGACCCAGTCGCTGCAAGTCCCAGCCTTGCAGAGCTGCTGGCCAATCAGAGACCGGCAGCTGCAGCATTACCGTGGAGGCAGTGGCTGCTGTAGTAGCTGCAGAAACCAGACACCGAGAAGCGGTGCTGGAACCAGGCTTAAGGTTGTTCAGGGCAGGAGGGGTCTCGCAGGGTGGGGGTTGTGGCAGATGGAGGGAGAAGGGGGTTCTGTAGCAGCCCCCTCCACCCCCCCCGATGCTGGGTCCCTTGTCCAGGCACTAAGTGCCTTTGAATGAGAGAACCACCTTCCCCCTCCCCCTGCCGCCAGAGCTGGGAAGCGGCCTGCACAGTTTCTCGGGTAATTGCAGCTGCGGCAGGAAGGGTCTCAATTGGTGGCGCAGTGGAAAGGCCGTTCACAGGCCTTCCCATTCTGAACTAAGGAGGCAAGATGGTGGCAGGGTTCTCCCCCACCCCCCAACGCTACCATCTCACTCGATTTTTATGCTGTCCCCACCTCGGGGCAAGAGCATAAAGCTTCCCCCTGTGTTTTCGGATCATGTCACCGAGGGCAGCATTACAGATGAGAAAGAGGAAGGGGCCTCCAGAGGTAACAGTGTGGGAGTGGGAAGGAAAGCCATTACAAGTGATTCTCTAGCTATGACTAGATAGGAATGGAAGCAGGTGAGTGCAGTCCTACCCAGCTGAACAACAGTCGAGAGATATTGAGGCATTGGAGAATGGCTATAGTACAATCAGGAAGTGCAACAGAATTTCCACAATTTGAAGGAAAAATAATCAGATGAGGTTATTGCACAAATTCTAACAGGAAGCGATGTATCACCTGTGAATTATAGCTTATGAAAAGACAGTTTGCCTTGTATGTAAAAAATAGCTTCTTGTTTCTATCAGTTCTACTAAACCCCAGAACATAAACATGTTTAGAATAATGGCAAATTGGGAGTAAATTACAAAGGGGTGTAGTAACCTTGAGTTGGATGTGGATAATGATGTACATAAATGGCTGGAACACTCAGACACTTCAATCCCAAAAACATTGAATGGCCCCATAAAAAATTTCAACCCAAGTCAACATTTTGCAAATTAATACAGCTAAGCAGTTTCATTCACTTCCTTCTTGAAAAATGAATTGCCTACATAAATGAGCAGAGAGCTGAGTTAATGGCGAATAGCAGAAATTATACTTTGCAGATGCATAAATACATTGGATGTCGGACAAAATATCAAAAATTAGTATATATATTCTGCTGTCAGAGGTAATTGTTCTGATAATATAGGGAATTCAGCACCTGGTTATATCACAGCCCACTGTTCATTCTCTACAAGGTTAAAACACAGTTTTGGAATCCAGAAAATGTTAAAATGCAGCAGCAAAGTTTGAGTGGTTATACAGGGTCACCCACATGCACTTGCAATCTTGGACATACTCCCATAGTCTTATTCACATTCACAACTGTCATTGTGAATGCCACCTGCAAATGGTTCTCCCTAATATCCACAAAGACACTAGACCAGTGTTAATGTGAGTTTAGGCAACAGGGTGTTACAGTTTTATAGAGGCACACATGAACACGAGCATATGCTTAACCACATTAAAAATCAATAATCAAATAATTGTTTCATTTTATCATGACAATCCATACTTTAACTTTGCAATGAGGGTTGAGGTGTAAATGATGAATCTGAAATCCATCTTTAATAGTAAATTATCAAATCTCCATGTGACAAAAATTAAGCATTTTTGTATAAGATTTAGCATGCCTTTGACTTCTTTAATTCTGTCATGGTATGTAAGGACTAGCGATAGTCACATAACTCATGACCATCTTAACTCAGTACAATGTTGCAATGATTCGTTGGTTACCACAGAGTCCATTTGAGGAAGCAGCCAAGCCACTCAATTCAAATACAAACATGTGTGAATAAAAGCGAAATACTGTGGAAATCAGAAATAAAAACGAAGTGCAAGAAATACTCAGCAGGTTTGACAGCATCTATGGAGACAGAAGCAGAATTAATGTTTCAGGTCGATGACCTTTCATTAAAACATGTGTGATTTGTTCAGATATATGTTTTTTTTTAAATTCATTCATGGGATGTGGGCGACGCTGGCCAGGCCAGCATTTATTGCCCATCCCTAATTGCTCTTGAGAAGGTGGTGGTGAGCTGCCTTCTTGAACCGCTGCAGTCCATGTGGGGTAGGTATACCCACAGTGCTATCAGGAAGTGAGTTCCAGGATTTTGACCCAGCGATAGTGAAGGAACGGCGATATAGTTCCAAGTCAGGATGGTGTGTTGTTGGAGCTGCACCCATTCAGGCAAGTGGAGAGTATTCCATCACACTCCTGACTTGTGCCTTGTAGATGTTGGACAGGCTTTGGGGAGTCAGGAGGTGAGTTACTCACCGCAGGATTCCTAGCCTCTGACCTGCTCTTGTAGCCATGGTATTTATATGGCTACTCCAGTTCAGTTTCTGGTCAATGGTAGCCCCTAGGATGTTGACAGTGGGAGATTCAGCGATCAGAATGCCATTGAATGTCAAGGGGAGATTCTCTCTTGTTGCAGATGGTCCTTGCCTGGCACTTGTGTGACACGAGTGTTAATTGCCACTTATTAGTCCAAGCCTGGATATTGTCCAGGTCTAGCTGCATTTCTACACTGACTGCTTCAGTATCTGAGGAGTCACGAATGGTGCTGAACATTGTGCAATCATCAGCGAACATCCCCACTTCTGACCTTATGATTGAAGGAAGGTCATTGATGAAGCAGCAGAAGATGGTTGGGTCTAGGACACTACCCTGAGGAACTCCAGCAGTGATGTCCTGCAGCTCAGATGATTGACCTCCAACAACCACAACCATCTTCCGTTCCACTAGGTATGACTCCAGCCAGCGGAGGGTTTTCCCCCTGATTCCCATTGACCCCAGTTTTGCTGGGACTCCTTGATGCCATACTCGGTCAAATGCTGCCTTGATGTCAAGGCCAGTCACTCTCACCTCATCTCTTGAGTTCAGCTCTTTTGTCCATGTTTGAACCAAGGCTGTAATGAGGTCAGGAGCTGAGTGGCCCTGGCGGAACCCAAACTGAGCATCACTGAGCAGGTTATTGCTAAGCAAGTGCTGCTTGATGGCACTGTTGATGACACCTTCCATCATTTTACTGATGATTGAGAGTAGGCTGATGGGGTGGTAATTGGCCGGGTTGGACTTGTCCTGCTTTTTGTGTACAGGACATACCTGGGCAATTTTCCACATTGCAGGGTAGATGCCAGTGTGGTAGCTGTACTGGAACAGCTTGGCTCGGGGAGCGGCAAGTTCTGGAGCACAGGTCTTCAGTACTATTGCCGGAATATTGTCAGGGCCCATAGCCTTTGCAGTACCCAGTGCCTTCAGTCATTTCTTGATATCACGCGGAGTGAATCAAATTGGCTGAAGTCTGGCATCTGTGATGCTGGGGACTTCAGGAGGAGGCCGAAATGGATCATCAACTCGGCACTTCTGGCTGAAGATTGTTGCAAATGCTTCAGCCTTATCTTTTGCACTGATGT
The DNA here is from genome assembly GCF_036365525.1 of Heterodontus francisci. Taxonomy (NCBI): domain Eukaryota; kingdom Metazoa; phylum Chordata; class Chondrichthyes; order Heterodontiformes; family Heterodontidae; genus Heterodontus; species Heterodontus francisci. Next base: position 46,365,124 of record NC_090372.1, read on the forward strand.
GCTGGGCTCTCCCATCATTGAGGATGGGGATATTTATGGAGCCACCTCCTCCAGTTAGTTGTTTAATTGTACACCACCATTCATGGCTGGATGTGGCAGGACTGCAGAGCTTAGATCTGATCCGTTGGTTATGGGATCGTTTAGCTCTGTCTATCGCATGCAGCTTACGCAGTTTGACACGCAGATAGTCCTGTGTTGTAGCTTCACCAGGTTGACACTTCATTTTGAGGTATGCCTGGTGCTGCTGCTGGCATGCCCTCCTGCACTCTTCATTGAACCAGGGTTGGTCTCCTGGCTTGATGGTAACGGTAGAGTTGGGGATATGCTGGGCCATGAGGTTACAGATTGTGGCTGCGTACAATTCTGCTGCTGCTGATGGTCCACAGCACCTCATGGATGCCCAGTTTTGCATTGCTAGATCTGTTCGAAATCTATCCCATTTAGCACGGTGGTAGTGCCACACAACACAATAGAGGGTATCCTCAATGTGAAGGCGGGACTTTGTCTCCACAAGGACTGTGCAGTGGTCACTCCTACCAATACTGTCATGGACAGATGCATCTGTGGCAGGCAGATTGGTGAGGACGAGGTCAAGTATGTTTTCCCCTCTTGTTGGTTCCCTCACCACCTGCCGCATACCCAGTATAGCAGATATGTCCTTTGGGACTCGGCCAGCTCGGCCAGTAGTGGTGCTACCGAGCCACTCTTGGTGATGGACATTGAAGTCCCCCACCCAGAGTACATTCTGTGCCCTTGCCACCCTCAGTGCTTCCTCCAGGTGCTGTTCAACATGGAGGAGTACTGACTCATCAGCTATGGGAGGGCAGTAGGTGGTAATCAGCAGGAGGTTTCCTTGTCCATGTTTGATCTGATGCCATGAGACTTCATGGGGTCCGGAGTCGATGTTGAGGACTCCCAGGGCAACTCCCTCCCTACTGTATACCACTGTGCCGCCACCTCTTGTGGGTCTATCCTGCCGGTGGGATGGTGATGGCAATGTCTGGGACATTGTCTGTCAGGTGTGATTCCGTGAGTATGACAATGTCAGTCTTTTGCTTGACTAGTCTGTGGGACAGGTCTCCCAACTTTGACATAAGCTCCCAGATGTTAGTAAGGAGGACTTTGCAGGGTCGACAGGGCTGGGTTTGCCGTTGTCGTTTCTGGTGCCTAGGTCGATGTCGGGTGGTCCGTCCGGTTTCATTCCTTTTTATTGGCTTTGTAGCAGTTAGATGCAACTGAGTGGCTTGCTAGGCCATTTCAGAGGGCATGTAAGAGTCAACCACATCGTTGTGGGTCTGGAGTCACATGTAGGCCAGACCAGGTAAGGATGGCAGATTTCCTTCCCTAAAGGACATTAGTGAACCAGATGGGTTTTTACAACAATCGACAATGGTTTCGTGGTCATCATTAGACTCGCTTTTTTTAAAAATTCCAGATTTATTAATTGAATTCAAATTCCACCGTCTGCTGTGGTGGGATTTGAACCCATGTCCCCAGAACAATACTCTGGGTTATTAGTCCAGTGACAATACCACTACGCCACCACCACCGTCTCCCCCATTACGTACAAGAATGTGATAGACCTATTTATAAAGAACAGATTTCCAATCTTGTTGCAAGCAATCCACAGACGAAATCTTGCAAAGCTGCCCCAGCCCCCAACTTTTGTATTGAAATTTGGACAACTGTTTGAACACAAGTATAAATCTGGGTAAAATTCCCATATCCAGCCTCATTCACCAGGAGTATGGATCAGAGTATCAGGTGTAAAGGTCAGAATGCCCAATTCGCTGCTCTTCCAGTTTTAATGGTTGCGAGTGAAGTGCCTGATTCTCCAATCCACACTCCCAACAGGTGAAGCCACACTTGGAAACTTCACCTTTCAAAACTTACCATATAAAATGGCCAGCATCAAACCTAACAAGCTTTGAGACAAGAAAACAAATTTTACACCTCCTAACCAAAATGTGCATCTTATTACTCTATACTCAACACAGGCTTTGATCAAAATAGGTTGACAGAAGAATATATGCAACATCTGGGGTATCATAAAGTACCTCCTCTCATGTCTATGATATGGAAACATTAGGGCCCAAAAATCCAGATATGCCCATTCTTGGGCATGCAGGCCCTGCAAATGAATGGTGAGTCTCGAGGCACCCCCAATATTGAGCCCTGGGGCTCATTTCGTTAGAATCTGCTCCTCCTTGCTCCACTTTCAGTTAATTTACTTTCCTTCTTGTTTGGGCCTAGCAGACAATCCTTAGCCCTGGCTTTCCTGGCACTAACTGCCTCAAAACAAACAGGTCTTGCACTGGGAGTCTTAGACAGGCATTAAGCACATTATTTGCATATGCCAAGGGCTTAACACTTGTTTCAGGTGTGTGTAAAGGTCCTTTTATTTTGTCCTTGCCTAATATGGTGGGTGGTGCTATTCCAGCCAGAAATGTTCACACACTTCCTGCCTGCCATATTGAGGCTTTAAATTATGTTTGAAAAACAGGTGTTCATGGACCACTTTCTAGGCTCGAACGATTTTACTCTCAGCTCACCACATGAAAGATTGTCAATTTATTTGCATTTTAAATATTACAAAGAAGAAAAAAGCATTGGCTTAAATCTTCTTATAATATGCTGCAATACCTTGAATCCTGTACAGTGTTAAAATATTAAGCTGCTCCTCAACAAAGGGCCATTCTTTCAGCACGGGAGACCCAGTAACAGCATTAATATGCCTGGTTTAATAGGCTGAACTTGAACTGCAGAACAAAAGCTTGATATTGTAATTCCAGGAAGTGTAATGAGGAAACATATTTCTAACTAGTGGTTTAGTTGTAAAATCTAGGATGCAAATGCAGCTTCTCGACAATAAGTTACAGAATTATTTTGCAGTGGTAAGATCGACAAATTTAAATCAATCATTTTAATGTTTTAAATGGAATTAAGGCAAAGACAGATAGTATACTGAAGGAGATGTGAGAGGGATAAAGTGCATTACAAATCAAAAAGAATGCTGATAAGGAAATAACAGTCTGTTAATTACATGCTAACATTTGTTATGTACTGGAAAAAGAAGGAAGATATGGGCCGGGATTTTATTCGGGCGACAGGGTTCTCGACGTCTGGCTAAAGCAACGCCGAGAACCCTGTGTCATCTCTTCTGTGGGAGGCCCACCGAATCAAGTGCCAATTAGGCACCGGATCAAGGACCCCGGTGATGGAAGTCCTATGCTCTGACAGCTTCCAGCCAATCAGAGGCCGGCAGCTCTCTGAGCAGTGCCAACGAGGAGGCGGTGGTTGCTGCTGGTGGAGCACCCACTGGAGCCCTTGGAGCGGTGCTGGACCCAGGCCACAGGTAGGTCAGGGCGGGAGGGGTCTCGTGGGGTGGGGGAGGAGGGTTTAGGGGCTTCGGCAGCAAGGGCAGGGGGGTGGCTCAGCGGGCCCCCCCCCTCACCACCCCCCCCCCAAATCCCTTCCTGATTCCAGGTCCCTCGTTTAGGCCTTTTCACAAGGGCAAGCAGCCTGCACGGTTTTTCCTGCCATGCCTCCCGTGCAGCGACAGGACCGCCCGCTGCTCGGCTAATTGTGGCAGCGGCAGGATGAGGCCTTAATTGGGCATTAATTGCTCAATTAAGGGCCTCAGTTGGCAGCAGGGGCAGGAAGGCTGTTCACAGGCCCCTGACTTAATTTCAGCGGAGGTGGGATGGTGGCGGAGTCCCACTCATATGCTCTCCCCGCCTCCAAACCTGCCATGGGGGAAAGCATAAAATTCCTTCCATGAAAGCTACTCACAATAAAGTGAATTAACACTGGGCAAAATGTAGCAAAGAATTAAAACTCGTTATTTGTTGCTTTAACCAGCTAGATTGAAATGTATACAAATGTATATTCTCCACTTACCTTGAAATCCCTACAAAACTGACAACATAAGCTTTTCAATGTTACATCCATTCATCAGTGTAATTCTTAGTGACTGGTTTGTGCTGAGAATTGAGGTTTAATTTTGTTGTTGGGTGTCCAAAACTTGAGTACTCATGAATCTGAATTTGATTCAAAATATACCAGGATATCAGAACAAAGGGGCATGGGTTAAAACTAGCGAAAGGAAAGTTTAGGGCACATATTCCTTCACACAGAGGCTCCGCCACTTGAACTGATCTTCTTGGTACAACAGTGGGAGGAGAAACCTTTAAATTAATTTAAGAATCATATAATGCCATGATGTAGTGAATTTAGGTCTTCTGCCCATTCCCAGTTTTTCAAAGAAGTTGATGGGCCTTCTTTGTGAGCCGCTGTAGTCCTTGTAGTAATGAGTCTCCCATGCTGCTGTAGGGTCGGGAGTATCAATCCCTCAAGGACTACAGCAGTTCAACAAGAAGTCCCACTACCACCTGCTCAAGGGCAACTTTCTTTTCTTTCTTTCTTTTGGGCCTCCTTATCTCGAGAGACAATGGATACGCGCCTGGAGGTGGTCAGTGGTTTGTGAAGCAGCGCCTGGAGTGGCTATAAAGGCCAATTCTGGAGTGACAGGCTCTTCCACAGGTGCTGCAGAGAAATTTGTTTGTCGGGGCTGTTGCACAGTTGGCTCTCCCCTTGCGCCTCTGTCTTTTTTCCTGCCAACTACTAAGTCTCTTCGACTCGCCACAATTTAGCCCTGTCTTTATGGCTGCCCGCCAGCTCTGGCGAATGCTGGCAACTGACTCCCACGACTTGTGATCAATGTCACACGATTTCATGTCGCGTTTGCAGACGTCTTTATAGCGGAGACATGGACGGCCGGTGGGTCTGATACCAGTGGCGAGCTCGCTGTACAATGTGTCTTTGGGGATCCTGCCATCTTCCATGCGGCTCACATGGCCAAGCCATCTCAAGCGCCGCTGACTCAGTAGTGTGTATAAGCTGGGGGTGTTGGCCGCTTCAAGGACTTCTGTGTTGGGGATATAGTCCTGCCACCTGATGCCAAGTATTCTCCGAAGGCAGCGAAGATGGAATGAATTGAGACGTCGCTCTTGGCTGGCATACGTTGTCCAGACCTCGCTGCCGTAGAGCAAGGTACTGAGGACACAGGCCTGATACACTCGGACTTTTGTGTTCCGTATCAGTGCGCCATTTTCCCACACTCTCTTGGCCAGTCTGGACATAGCAGTGGAAGCCTTACCCATGTGCTTGTTGACTTCTGCATCTAGAGACAGGTTACTGGTGATAGTTGAGCCTAGATAGGTGAACTCTTGAACCACTTCCAGAGCGTGGTCGCCAATATTGATGGATGGAGCATTTCTGACGTCCTGCCCCATGATGTTCGTTTTCTTGAGGCTGATGGTTAGGCCAAATTCATTGCAGGCAGACGCAAACCTGTCGATGAGACTCTGCAGGCACTCTTCAGTGTGAGATGTTAAAGCAGCATCGTCAGCAAAGAGGAGTTCTCTGATGAGGACTTTCCGTACTTTGGACTTCGCTCTTAGACGGGCAAGGTTGAACAACCTGCCCCCTGATCTTGTGTGGAGGAAAATTCCTTCTTCAGAGGATTTGAACGCATGTGAAAGCAGAAGGGAGAAGAAAATCCCAAAAAGTGTGGGTGCGAGAACACAGCCCTGTTTCACACCACCCAGGATAGGAAAGGGCTCTGATGAGGAGCCACCATGTTGAATTGTGCCTTTCATATTGTCATGGAATGAGGTGATGATACTTAGTAGCTTTGGTGGACATCCGATCTTTTCTAGTAGTCTGAACTAGGTATGGGCAATATGTGCAGTCTTGTGGGTATCATCCACATCCTAAGGACAAGTATTTTTAAAACTACAAGAATGTTACAGATGTTATAATAAATAAATGCTACAAACACCACAGAAATAAAAATGGATGCAGTTCTTACTCCTACCAACTTTTAATGCTCCCTGCACTTAGCACCAACTCATCACTCCTACTCTCAATGGCGCAAAGCAGTTATTAATTAAGTTAAGAATGACCAACACCATGCCAAAAATAGCCACTGTACATTTCTGCCTGTTAGAAAACATAAACTGCTTACCAGTAAAGTGGGATAAAAATGACACACTGTGCAGTAATGTCTGCATTTGAATTCTGTTAAATCTAGTTCAATGCATGGTAAATTCTGCAAGTGATTCCCTATGCTTTATTCTGGGCTTGTAAGCTTGAAGCTCATAATTTGCAATCTGTTTTCACAGCAGCACAGGGCTCCCTGATGCACCACATTAAGCTGCATGCACTGCGCAAGCAAACATTTCTGATAGTGTAATATGGGTGATATCGATTCAGCCACCGTTTGTCATTTCCATTGCCATTATTACGTGAGATTCTGAGGTGAATCTCAAATTTGCACAAACATCATGGAACTTTTGCGGGCACTAAAGGACTAAATACCAGCTTCACTGGAATCTGCAGAAGGTCCCCAGATAAGAAACGGTCAGGAACTAGTGGTATCGGATTGGATTGCACCTTCCAGGCCATGGAGATTGCTGTTTCTTGGGGTTTTCAGGATCTGATAGCTACCATTAGACTATTCATGCTGCTAACTGCAGGGAAATGGCAATGGCTGGAGTTCATCTGCCTGATACTACTGTCTCTCAGGAGAACAATGCATGCTAGGCTTCCAGCCTTCCCGCTCAGAACATAGGAAGCAAGATCAGGCTGCCTAGGCGCAAGCTTCAGAAATGGAGCCAACAGTGGTTCCCTGCCACTGGAACAAGCTTTTTCTTTAAGAAAGTTTATTCTCAGGATGTGAATATCACTAGTAAGGCTGTCATTTATTGTCCATCCCTAGTTGCCCTGTGTTACGACCAGGTGAGAAAGGTGTCTAAGGGTCCCTTTCAGCCTTCACCTGGTCTTACTGTAACAGGGTTTGATTTTTAAACACACTGTGTTTTGAGCTCCCCCTTCAGTGAATCCTTGTTCACTGCTTTCTCATTATAAGGCAAAGAAATTAGCACAAACAGGCTTTCTTCGGTTTAAAGAAGAACAGTGAAATTTATTAAACTTAAACTACAAACTCTAATTCAGTTAACGCCTGAGGATACACACCGAGCCTCAGGCCAGCATGCATACGCGATACGCACATGCAAATAGAGACAGAAAAGAGCAGAAGAAAAATAAAGTGGAGAGGTTTGGGCAATCTGTAAAGGGGGTTTGTTACTGTGCTTTGATCTCACTGTAGAATCCTTGTTTGTATTTGGATCTTGCTTCTCGTTGGGGACCAGTATTCTTCTTAAACCTTGTTCACTGCAGGGGTTCATGTGTCTTCAATAGGTCTTGGAGTTCCGTGAGAAAGAGATGGAAGCAGACAGGAGAGGCTGCAGCGAGCCACAAGAGGTCCAGGAGCAAACAGCTTACTGAGTTCAAATCTCTGTGGCAAGTTGAAATTAAAAGAAAATTCAGGTGGCCCAGCAGGTTGTCATGTGACTAGCTGGTGTGACCTCGTCCATTTGTGTACTCGGCCATCTTAGCAGTTAACCTGGAATGCGAGCTCCTCCACCCTCAACGTCTGGTAATCAGAAGTCCATTGTGGATTAAATTGGAGCAGGGAATAGCCCCTTTGTCCTTTCCAAGTACTGTCTGTCAATATGCAAAAAATGTCTCTCCAGCCAAGGATCCATTGTGGTTTTTTTAACCAGTTCTTTCTTCACTCCAGTAACAGTTTAAAATTAAAGTTCATGTGGCAAAATTAATATTCTTCATTCTCGGCAGGTGTGGGCCTGCATGACATCTCCACACCCAGGGGAATGAAATGCAATTTGAAATAAAGGTGCATTTCATTAAAAGGTTTGAGAGAAATTATAAGATACAGAAAGAAAACCCAAGCATTTCTCTCATTCATTCATTCATTCATAAATCTTAAAGCCTATTAAAATTTCTGGGTGCCAGTGCTGCTTTAATTTCCCCTTTTTGGCATCCCAGTAACTATGTGGTTCTTTGGGGAAACTTTTCTTCAGTTTGCCCATTGCTATGACTGCCTAGGATCTGGGTTCCTGCTGAAGTAATGTTTTTCTCAGGAGGGTTAGTAGTTGGCAGGTCTATCCTGAACTCTCTTTCAGTGCTTTGCTGAGTCATGCAAAGGCTTTTGAATTCAGAGGATGGGTGGTTCCCTTTTCCTCTGACTGTGGGGGTGGAATCTTTGTTAATCTCCCCTTTGTTCTCTGGGACACTCATGCCTGCAGGTATTGGTGCAGACTTGAGTGCATTTTCCTGTGGCACTTCAACTAGGTAAGGCACCACCCTCATGGTTTCTGTGCCCCCTAGAGGTCTCTCTTTGTCTCTGCAGGTTCCTGTAAATGTTGTTAGCAACTCTGGTGGGCTGCTTCTAGAGTCTGCATTTACGTAGGAGGATATGGGGTCTAACTTTTCACATTTTTCAGGGTTGGCTGACCGGGCAGTAGAGGTTTTCATTCGGGATTCCTCCCAGACTTCCTTTAACCTGCCCCCTTGGTCACTTTTTCCCCTTCTCTGTCTAAACTTTTGCCAGCCATGTGCCTGCCTGTCCCCTTTTGTTCTCGGCGGGGGTTCCATACAGTTCACCATCCCTCAGCTGGAGGGTCCTCCTAACACTGGTACAGAACTTAGGGGTGCAGGTTTCGCTGTAGGTTGCAGTATCCCCTCAACCTGGCACATATGGCAACTCCTGCAGTACTCCACCACATCTTTATGGAGTTTTGGCCAGTCAAACTGCTGTCTTATGTGGGCTTTGGTCTTTCGTATACCGGCATGTACAGCCACTGTAGTCTCGTGGACCCTTCTTAATATTTCTCCCCAGTACCTTTGCGGCACCACTAACTGGTGAACTACTGTCCACTCTTTGCTCTCAGGTCTGTGAGGAGAACTCCATTTCCTCATCAGTACCTCACTCTTTAAATAGCAGCAATCAGGGACTCCCTCTGCTTCACTTTCAGATTAGGCAGCCTGTGCTAACTCTCACAATACTGGGTCAGCTCACTGTGCCTCAGCTAGGGAAAACCCATTTAAATCATTCCCTGGGTTTCCTAACTTTCCAAAGAACATCTTGGAAAGGCAGTCCTCATGGTCACCTACCTGCAGTGCCAATGCAGCCTCCTCTGGGGGAGCTGGTTTGATCATGGCCTGATCCACTACACATTCAGGGACGCTGCAGGGATCCATCTCCCGCCACTGCCCTGTGTCTCTGACCTCCTGTGGTCTTTCTTTCACTACTGTGGGGGCTACCACCTTCACCCCTGCCAGACCATTACCTAGGAGCAGGTCAATCCCGTCCACAGGCAAACTAGGGACAATCCTTACAGTCACCGGTCCCGAAACTAGGTCGCACTCCAGGTGTACAGGTACAGTCATACACTGCCCTCACCATTCACCACCATTTTGATGTTCACTGCACTCTCTGGGGGAAAGGTCAGGCCTTTTCCCAGTAAAAGGGATCTGGTGGTCCCTGTGTTCCTGATAGAATCACTATGGGCTTGCTTGCCCTGCTCAAGGGGTGTGGGGTTACTCTCCCTTCAGACACAAAACTCTGATAACTTTCTGCATTACTATTAAATTTTTCTGCACTGGCCGTAGTAAGCTTCCTGGGTTGCACTCTTACTGCAGTTAAAGCCACATCAGGGTCCCTGTCTTCACTGAGTGGGTGTGCCCTGATTAACCCTACAGGTTTTCCCTTTAGTTTATGGCAGTCAGTTTTTAAATGCCCTGCTTTATTACAATGGAAGCACACAGGTCTCCAGGTCTCACCCTTGGCTCACAGCACCTTCCTTTTTGGCTGGAGGAGGGCCCCCTGTGTCTGCTGCTTTTCTTTCTCTCCCAGGACTGCCTGGCCGGAGATCACCTTCCCACCCTTTGTCATTTTCAGATTTGTGGGTATGATTAGGAAAGGTTCTCCCCTGGGAAACTGACTTATAAATTAAAGCAAACTCATCGGCCAGAACAGCTGCTTGCCAGGCTCTCTGGACCCGCTGCCCCTCTCCACGGGTCTTTATTGAGAGTGGGAGAGAGTTTTTAAATTTCTCTAACAGAACTACCTCCCTGAGATTCTCATAGCTGAGCTGTATTTTAAGAGGCCTCAGCCACTGGTCAAAAGCCAGTTGCTTACTTCTTTCAAACTCCAGATAAGTTTGATTAGCTTGCTTTTTGTGGGTTCTAAACTTTTTGTGATAGGCTTCAGGTACTAATTCATATGCCCCAAGGATAGCATTTTTGGTCAATTCATAATCTGATGAACTCTCATCTGGCAACAAGGAATAAACCTCATGGGCTTTTCCAGTTAGCTTGCTTTATAGTAAAAGAGGCTAGGGGCTGGATTTTACCTTAGGCGGACGGGACTTCACCGCCGACATAAAAGTCGGTGGCGAACCTGCTTCCGCCAAGCCTGGGGATCCGTCCCGTATTTTACGGGTCCCCGGGCTTTAATTGTCCTGAGGTGGGACTTCTACCCATCTGAGGGAGGAAGTTCCACCTCAGTGAGCTGCCTGCCAATCAGCGGGGCGACAGCTCTTAGTCCCAGCAGAGACACCAGGAGTGGTGGCCACTGCTGGGACTGCAGCCCAGCCAACGACTGGGATCCAAGAACGAAGGTAAGTTGGGCTTGCTTCACCAGGGATATCAGTCCTTCCCTGGTGAGGCTTCAGTGGTCGTTTGGGGGGAGCGGGGGGGGGGGGGGCGTCTTGGGTCCCAGGGTGGGTTGGGAGGCAGGGGCGGCCCTCAATCGCTGCGCGGTCTTTCATGTCCCCAGCACGCCCATTTGCCATGGGTAAAATACCTGTAGAAGCGGGCGAGGGCCCTTAATTGGCCATTAAGTGGCCGCTTAAGGGCCTTGATTGGCCTCGGGCGGGCTGCTCTTCCCCCCCCCCCCCCCCCACCCACTGCCCAACCACCATAAAGTTGACCAGAGGCAGGGGCGGGTAGGCCTGCTGGAGCCTCCCGCTCAATTTTACGCCGCGCCCACGCCACCATCCGACCTGCTGGGGCGGCGTAAATTTCAGGCCCAGGTCTCTGCTGGCCATTTTAGCTGCTTTGCCCGTTTCTCAAAAGACACAAAAAACGCTTCCACATCTTCCTCAACGAATTTTGGGATTAGATGAGCTAATTTTAACAATTCTGTACCCAGCCCTGAATTACGCTCCTCCATATTGGCCAGTTACTCTGTCACTCCCTAGTTAACTCAAGCCGCTTCAGCGCTCTTTCTTCGGATTCTTTCTGGAATATTCTTTCTCTCTCTCTCTCGTTCCTTCTCCAATCTTTCTCTCTCTCTCTCTCTCTCCTGCCTTTCATTCTCTTCACATTCCTTCTGGAAGGTTCTCTCTTTCTCTTCCCGTTCCTTCTGGAAGGTTCTCTCTCTTCATTGTTCCTTTTGGAAGGCTCCCTCTTTCTTCCTCTCCTGCCTCGCTCTCTCTTTTTCCTGTCTCTCCATTTCTCTTTCCTCTAATTCAAGTTTCCTCTGTTCCAATTATAGCTTTGCTAGCAGTACCCTGTCTGGGTATACTTCTAACACTGTTTCTGTGTCTTCAGATTCAAGGGAAAAATGGTTGGCCACTAGCCTTTGGAGTTCAGACTTCGTAGCTTTGCCACATACAATGAACCCACACTGCTCAGCCATTTTCCTCAATTCCTCGATAGTGCTTTTAACTTATCCCAAATTACTTTGCCCTGGCTTGGAGTGCTTCTAGCTTCAGTTGCAGACATGTTAGTATTCAATCCCACATAACTACAAGAAAACCTGTATTTAAAAACTTGTTCTTTTTTTGCTAGGGAACAATTTGGCTTCCCACTTCCAATTTCTCTCATTTGTCTGTAGGTAAAATTCCGGATGCTAGCACCCAAATTTCTGTTGCAACCAGATGAAATAGGTATCTAGGGGTCTCTTTCAGCCTTCACCTGGTCTTATTGTAACAGGGTTTGATTTTTAAACACACTATGTTTTGAGCTCCCCCTTCAGTGAATCCTTGTTCACCGCTTTCCAATTATAAGGCAAAGAAATTAGCACAAACAGGCTTTCTTAGGTTTAAAGAAGAACAGTGAAATTTATTAAACTACAAACACCAATTCGGTTAATGTCTACAGATGCACGCCATGCCCCACATGAACATGCATACATGATACGCACATGCAAATAGAGACAGAAAAGAGCAGAAGAAAAATAAAGTGGAGCGGTTTGGACAATCTCTAAAGGGGGTTTGTAACTGTGCTCTGATCTCACTGTAGAATCCTTGTTTGTAAGTGGATCTTGCTTCTCGTTGGGGCCCAGTATTCTTCTTAAACCTTGTTCACTGTAGGAGACTTTTCTCTCTTGGGGTTCATGTGTCTTCAATGGGAGTTCCGTGAGAAAGAGATGGAAGCAGACAGGAGAGGCTGCAGCCAGCAAGCCACAAGAAGTCTTTTCAGTCCAGGAGGAAACAGCTTACTGAGTTCAAAACTCTGTGGCACGTTCAAATTTTTTTTAAAACTCAGGTGACCCTGCAGGTTAGTCATGTGACTAGCTGGTGTGACTTTGTCCATTTGTGTATTCGGCCATCTTAGCAGTTAACCTGGAAATGCGAGCTCCTCCACCCTCAACGTCTGGTAATCAAGAGACCATTGTGGATTAAATTGAAGCAGGCAGTAGCCCCTTTGTCCTTTCCAAGTACTGTCTGTTAATATGCAAAAAATGTCTCTCCAGCCAAGGATCCACTGTGGGTTTTTTAACTCCAGTAACAGTTTAAAATTAATGTTCATGTGGCGAAATTAATATTTCTCATTCCTGGCGGGTGGGGTCTGCATGACACCCTGATACAGCTGAGTGGCTTTCTAAGCCACTTCAATGGGCAGCTAAGAGGCAAATGCATTGGTATAGGATGGGCATTGTATATAGACCAGGCTGGTCCCTACTGGGTAGCAATAGCAGGTTTACTTCCCTAAAGGATGTGAATGAACCAGTTGTATTTTTAATAACAAACCAACAGTTTCACAGTCACTTTTACTAATAGCAGTTATTTATTCAGAGATTTCTTTTTTTAATCTGAATTCAACTGCTCCAACTGCCATGGTGGGATTTAAACTCTTACCTTCTCTGGATTACTGGTCCAGTAACATAACCGCTACACTGCCCTTAAATATCTCATATTTCTCTAAGGTCACCTCTTAGGCGCTCCCTTTCTAGATTGAAAAGCCCAAGTTTTTCCAGTCATTTGTTCTACGAGCTTTGCCTGATTCATTTAAGTGCAGTTTCTATGCAATTTAAGAAATGAGAAAATCCACCAAGATAAGACAATTTAACTTCAGGGGTTTACTGAGCTTAATCCACTTCTCTCACCTCTCTGAAAATATTTTTCAATGCAATTGAAAACAACATACTTTGGATATTCATGCCGACACAGAAATACTAAGCCTTTTTTGATGAAGCACCAAGATAATCGAACAACGAACTCGAAACTATATCGGAAGCACAGTCATTCCAGAAAGATATGCAAAACCCTACCTCTTTCATGCTGCTTTATGCCATCAGTCCTAGAGTGAGAATTTGCTGAAGGTAATCAGTATAGAAATGAGACCAGCGTGACATTTGCTGACACTTGCGGATCGCACCCACATGAGTCAGCAGTGGTAGATAGAGAGTGGAGATAAGAAGAAAATAGAATGAGCTCCCTTAAGGTGAGAGAAATTTGTCCAATAGCTGATATTTACCCTTTAAAGTTTGTGGTTGCATTTTGGCGGTAATTGGAAAATATCATTACATTTTAAAATGCTGCGGGTTCCCCCCGCCCCAAGCAATATTAACAAAGACCCAATGTTGTTTTAGCTTATTTGCTTTTGGTTTTTGTATATTTACAATGTGATCCTTTTGTGATTTATTCGAGGAATTAAAATGGTTAGAGGTTTAGAAGGAACTTGCTTCCTAAGGGCAATTACAAATGTAGAAATTTATCACTGTTATCTTTTCTGTGATGTATTTCAAAATTTGGCAAATTTCCATTTGCAACTACCATTTTTCAAACTTCACCTGAACACCCTGGTATAGAGAGTAGTGATTAAGGGTAGTTATTCAAACTGGCGGAAGGTGGGAAATGGTGTTCCACTAGGATTGATCCCGTGACTACTGTTGCTCACCATTTACATAAATGATATGGACTTGGGAATTACAAGTACAATCCCAAACTGGGGGTGGTGGGGGGTGGGCAGTGTATTGAGTAAGATCGCAGCAGAATACAAGATGACATCAACAAACTTGCAATGGGCATGTAAATGGGCTATGTACTCTAATTGGCAGGATTTGAAAAGTGATGTCCTCCAGGGATCTGTACTGAGGCCTCAGATTTTTATGATTTATATTTATGGCTGGTCTCCATATTACAAAAAGGATCTAGCAGCTCTGGAGAAAGTGCAAAAAAGATTTACAAGAATATCACCAAAGAGAGTACATCAGGAAAGACTGAACATGCTAGGCCTCTTTTCTCCAGAAAAGAGAAGACTGAGAGGTGACCTGATAGAGGTCTTTAAATTTATGAAGGGATTTGATAGGGTAGACATAGAGGGTGGGATTTCAAATCGCAAGTTGGAACCCCCACATCACCATGACTTCCCCAGGTCCCGCCCCGCAATGACACAGAAATGCATATACATTGCAATTTTCAACCAGCAAGAGCTTAATTGGCCTGGAGTCGCGTGCACCACCAAGTTAGCGGCAGCGAACACAGGAAGGAGGCGGAACTGAGGCAGCATAGGCTCGATTTAAAGGATGGGCGGAAGCCATTGCTGATGTTGCCGTTCATCCAAAAAATGGAAGCACAACCTGAGCGGATGGCAGTGGGCAGCAACGCCATTTGTGCCAGGGCAGCCCTCTGTTTTGCTGACGACTTGCTGGAGGTGCTGCTGGAAGCGGTGACTGTGCACAGGAGCATCCTCTTCCCTGCAAGTGGCAACAGAAGGCCTGCAAGACTCACCAAGAGGGCATGGCTGGAGGTGGCACATGAGGTCAGCAGCAGAGAAGTGGTGAGGAGGAACTGGGTGCAGTGCCAAAAATGCTTCAATTACCTTCTTAGGTCTGGCAAGGTGAATGCCAAGAGATTTCCAGATGGTATTCTCCCGCTCAGCAGTCACCAGAGTGCAAAAGAGAGGGGCATCCTGAGGGCACCTAGAGTTCCCCTCACCATGAGAGAGGGTGCTCAGGTGCCTTGCTGACCCATAAGTATAGGTCAGAACCCAGTGTCACTGGTGAGGAGGCTGGAGTGCAGACTATGACATCATCTACAAATGATAAGCTGCAAGTAGAGAGGGAAGGAGGCACTGCCCTAATGGCACTGTTCTTCACCTTGAAGGCCAAAAGGGAGTTGAATGCTCAGGAAAGCGAGAGGAGATGCCTGGACAGTGGGGTGCTCCAGATCACGGCACTGAGGCAAGTCAAGGAGCAGGACCTTGATGTGGCCAGAGTGTCCAGCAACAGGAACGCTGGGGACAGGGAAGCGGGTGTCTGCCACAGACAGGGTGAAAAGAGTTCAACAGCTCCATGTTCAGGGGATGCATGGCAATGTTCCCCATGTCATGAACTATCAATGGATAAGCTGTCATCTTTTTATTTTAAGCAGCAGAAACATCTGTTGTCTGTCCTGATCTCTCATCACACTTCAATTAAGTCACCCCTCAGCCTCCTCTGTTCTAAGGAAAACAACCCCAGCCTATCCAATCTTTCCTCATAGCTGCAAATGTTGACCTGGCAACATTCTTGTAAATCTCCTCTGTACTCTCTCCAGAGCAATTATGTCCTTCCTGTAATGTGGTGACCAGAACTGTACGCAATACTCCAGCTGTGGCCTAACAACGTTTTATACAGTTCCAGCATTACATCCCTGCTTTTGTATTCTGTACCTCGGCCAATAAAGGAAAGCATTCCATATGCCTTCCTCACCACTTTATCTACCTGTCCTGCCACCTTCAGGGACCTGTGGACGTGCAGTCCAAGATCTCTCACTTCCTCTACCCATCTCAATATCCTCTCGTTTATTGTATATTTCCTTGCTTTGTTTGCCCTTCCCAAATGCATTACCTCACACTTCTCTGGATTGAATTCCATTTGCCACATTTCCGCCCACTCAACCAAACCATTGATATCATTCTTCACTGTCAACTACATGGCCAATTTTTGTCATCTGCAAATTTCCCAATCATGCCTACCACGTTGAGACCTCAGCCTGTACCTTCACATCTTCACAGAATTGTTACAGCGCAGAAAAGGCCTTTCGGCCCATTGTGTCTGAACCGGCTCTCCAAATGAGCAATTCACTTAATGCCATTCCCCTGCCTTCTCCCCGTAACCCCGCAATTCTTTTCAGCTAACAGTCTAATTCGCTGTTAAATGCCACGATTGAACCTGCCTCCACCGCACTCTCAGGCAGTGCATTCCAGATCCTAACCACTTGCTGCCTGAAGAAGTTTTTCCTCATGTCACTTTTGCTTCTTTTGCCAATCACTTTAAATCACTTTGCCCTCTTGTTCTTTTCACGAGTGAGAACAGTTTTTCCCTATCCACTCTGACCAGACCCCCTCATGATTTTGAATATCTCTATCAAATCTCCTTTCAGCCTTTTCTGCTCCAAGGAAAACAGTTCCTACTTCTCCAATCTGTCTTCATACCTGAAGTTCCGCATTCCTGGAATCATTTTCGTAAATCTTTTCTGTACTCTCTCCAATGCCTTCATATCTTTCTTAAAGTGTGGCGCCCAGAAATGGACCCAATACTCCAGCTCAGGCTGAACTAGTGTCTTATACAAGTTTAACATAACCTCCTTGCTCTTGTATGCTATGCCCCTATTATAAAGCCTGGGGTACTGTATGCTTTATTAACTGCTCTCTCAACCTGTCCTGCCACCTTCAATGACCCTCAGGTCCCTCTGCTCTTGCACCCCCTTTAGAGTTGTACCCTTTGTGTTATATTTTCTATCTATGTTTTACCTTCCAAAATGAATCTCTTCCCATTTCTCCGTGTTGAACTTCAGCTGCCACTTGTCCACCCATTCCACCAACTTGTCTATGACCTTTTGAAATTCTACACTATTCTCCTCACAGTTCACAACTGTTCCAAGTTTCATATCATCTGCAAATTTTGAAATTGTGCCCTGTACACCAAGGGTGGGTAATTAATATATATCAGGAAGAGTAAGGGTCCCAACACTGATCCCTGGGGAACTCCACTACAAACCTTCCTCCAACCTGAAGAACATCCATTAACCACTACTCTTTGTTTCCTATCCTTCAGTCAATTTTGTATCCATGTTGCTACTGGCCCTTTTATTCCATGAGCTATAATTTTACTCACAAGTCTATTGTGTGGCACTGTATCAAATGCCTTTTGGAAGTCCATGCACACCACATCAACAGCATTGTCCTCATCAATCCTTTCTGTTATCTCTTCAAAAAACTCCAGCAAGTTAGTTAAACATGATTTTCCCTTAACAAATTCCTGCTGGCTTTCCTTAATAAACCTGCATTTATCTATGCGACTATTAATTTGTCCCGAATTATTGTTTCTAGAATTTTCCCCACTACGGAAGTAAACTATCTTTACTGCTGGGCTTATCTTTACACCCTTTTTGGAACAAGGATGTAACATTTGCAATTTTGCAGTCCTCTGGCATCACCCCAGAGTCTAAGGAAGACTGGAAAATTATGGCCAGTGCCTCCACAATTTCCACTTTCACTTCCCTCACTATCCTTGGATGCATCTCATCTGGCCCTGGAGCTTTATCAACTGTTAAATATAGACAGCCTACCTAATACCTCCTCCTTATCAATTTTTAATCCTTCTAGTGTATTAATTACCTCCTTTTTCACTGTAGCCTGGGCAGCATTTTCTTCCTTGGTGAAGACAGATGCAAAGTATTCATTTAATACCTCAGCTATTCCCCCTGCCTCCATGAGTAAATCCCCTTTTTGGTCCCTAATCTGCCCTACTCCAGCTTTTACCATCCTTTTACTATTTATATGTCTATAGAAGACTTTGGGATTCCCTTTTATGTTAGCTGCCAGTCTCTTTTCATAATCTCTCTTTACTTCTCTTATTTGCCTTTTCACTTCCCCTCTGAACCTTCTATATTCAGCCTGGTTCTCCATTGTATTATCTACCTGACATCTGTCATAAACACACTTTTTCTTCTTCATCTTCAACTCTATCCCTTTTGTCATCCAGGGAGCTCTGGATTTATTTACACTACCTTTTCCCTTCAAGGGAATATACCTTGACTTTGCCCAAACTATCTCTTCTTTGAAGGTAGCCCATTGTTCAGCTACCGTTTTTCCTTCCAAACTTTGATTCCAATTTACTCGGCCCAGATCCATTCTTATCCCATTGAAATTGGCTTTCCCCAAGTTAATTATTCTTACTCTGGATTATTCTTGTTCCTTGTCCATCGTCAACCTAAACCTTATGATATAATGATCACTGTCTCCTAAATGTTCTCCGACTGCTATTTGATCAAGTTGGCCCACCTCATTGCCAAGAACCAAGTCCAGCAGTGCCTCCCCTCTAGTTGGACTGGAAACATACTGTTGTAGAACATTTTCCTGCACACACTAGGAACTCTTGCCCCTCTCTGCCATTTACACTACTATCCCAGTCTATATTTGGAGTACTAAAGTCCCCCATTATAACTACTCCATAATTCTTGCATCTCTCTGTGATTTCCTTGCAAATTTGTTCCTCTTCATCCTTTCCACTAGCTGGTGGCCTACAGGCGCACACTGGCACTTCGGTGGGTCCTCACATGTTATTAAAGAAGGTGGCACAGCATGAAGCACATGTCACTTCAGCACAGGAGAATTCAGGGAGGCAGAGTCAGCTGTGGCCAGTCCCCCTCGGAGGATGGAAGACAGGCATAGCCCTGCTCAGCAGGGCAGAGATGCAGAGCCTCGGGAGTCTCGAAACAGGCAGCTGTAACTGGAGAACCAACATGAGATGTGTGTCCACATGTCAGAGTTACCTGAGGCACTGTGGAGTCATGGGGTGAGAATGGAAGAGTCCATCATCTCATGTGCTCCATAATGACTCAGTGCTTTGAGTGCATGAGCTCTTCCCTTGACAAAATGGTCAACCTCTTGGAGAGCCATATGCAGCATCACCCAGAGTGGATGCAGGAACAGTGCACTGACATGCACAGGATGCATGCCAGACTCAGCAGTATTGACCAGTCAGTGACGCAAATGGCACAGAGAAGTATTGAGTAGATGCCAGCTGCACCCCAGCTGGTGGTCCCCTCTAGCGATTAAGGATGCCATGAAAGGCGACAGATGGTGATGAGGGGCACACCCCTCACAGGGCTCTGTCATCATCCTCCCCCATGGCCCTCCGACTGACGAAGCATCTATGGAGTCCTGCCCTGTGACTGAGTCTGCCCACCCCAGCACCTCCATGACGAAGACAACCACCACTGGCATCTCAGTCCCAGACAGGCATGAGCAATGCAGTCTGCCTCCACCTCATCCTCAGCCACAAGGGGAGCACCTCCGGTAACTCTGACATGTGGACACACATCTCACGCTGGTTCTTCAGTTACAGCTGCCTGTTTTGAGACTCCCGAGGCTCTGCATCTCTGGTCATCGGAGGCCACTGCATCTGTAGTATCACTTTGTGAGTCACTGGATGTTTATGATGTGAATAATAGTTAATTAAGCAATAAAGCACTGGGAAAGTTTTTGCACTTAGGTTGACTTAGATTTAGATTTAGAGATACAGCACTGAAACAGGCCCTTCGGCCCACAGAGTCTGTGCCGACCATTAACCACCCATTTATACTAATCCTACACTAATCCCATATTCCTACCACATCCCCACCTGTCCCTATATTTCCCTACCACCTACCTATACTAGGGGCAATTTATAATGGCCAATTTACCTATCAACCTGCAAGTCTTTTGGCATGTGGGAGGAAACCGGAGCACCCGGAGGAAACCCACGCAGACACGGAGAACTTGCAAACTCCACACAGGCAGTACCCAGAATTGAACCCGGGTCGCTGGAGCTGTGAGGCTGCGGTGCTAACCACTGTGCCGCCCATCAGGAAACACTTGTGTGTTTCCATTTCATGTTGGCGAAACGCAGAAGAATGGAAAGTGAGGGTTGGCAGAGCGATGGAGTGTGCTGGTGAGGATTGTATACGTGCAGACTGGATCCTTCCTGCCCCTCCTTCCCCACCCCTGTGCCCCTTCTGCTCAGGGGTCTGCTTTGCTCTGGTAGATGCTGCTGTTCAACGCTGATCAGACCAAGCATGGAGACGCTTGATCCCATTTCCTCATATGCCCTTCCTTCGTTGGCATTGGACTGTGGAGTCTGCCTGACCCCACCTGCTCCCCACCCCTGCCCCTGACCTCCCCGCCCCCTGCCAAAAAGCCCTTTTCAAGAGTGCAAAGATATGCAGGATATTTCTTACTGAGCACAACTGCCTGCCTTTGAATGAAGGCCATCTCTCGGGTTTCTTTCTTCAATACAGCCCCTTGCCTCTGACCCGCCATTCCAGATCACTTCCCACTATGTCACCCCCTCCTCCTCCCTGTCATGGTTCTTATGGCACATCAAACCCATCCTTTAGAACTAAAATCCAAGTCTGGCCCTTAAATGAGCTGCCAACAAGCTCGCTGCTATGCTTAACTGGACAATTACACAGAACGGGCAAGTTGCCTCTTCCAACTCCTGATGTTGTGTCGGGAAACCAGCACGCTTAACCGAGGGGCGGGTTTAAGTGACTGCCCAACCCCATTCCCGCCCTCAATGACAATTTGAAATCCAGCCCAAAGAAACTGTTTCCAATTGTGGGAAGTCCAAAACTAGGCAACATAAATATAAGACTGTCACTAATAAATCCTATAAGAAATTCAGGAGAAGTTCCCTTATTCAGAGAGTGGTGAGATTGTGGAATTTGCTACTATGTGGAGTCACTGAGGCAATTAGCATAGATGCATTTAAAAGGAACGTAGGTAAGTATATCAGGGAGAATGGAATAGAAGGACATGTTGATAAGTTGCGATAAAGTAAGGTGAGAGGAGGCTCTTGTGGAGCATGTAGGCCGAATGGCCTGTTTCTGTGCTGTAAAATTCTATATTATTATAGATAGCTGCTATGGGCAAGAATTCACACAGTGCTGAAAAGATCAAGCTGCAAGTGTAAAGCTTGGGTGATTTATAGATGTTTACAGAGCCCTAAGATGGAACTGCAGCCTTAGAAATGGCAGTTGGCTCAGTTTGTGGCATGCTCATCTCTGAGTTAGAACATTTTAGGTTCAAGCCCCCACTCCAGAATTTGATTTCATAATCTCTGCTGACACTTTGTTGCAGGGCTTGATGGAATACTTCCATTGTCATTGAGGAAATGTTAAACTGAGATCCTGTCTGTCTGTTTAGGTGGCTATAAATGATTCCATTGGAATATTTAAAGACATTTTCCTGGTGCCCTGGCCACCCTTCAATCAAAAAAGAACCCCAGATTAACTAGTCATTTATCTCCTTTGCCTTTTACGGAAACTTGCTGTGCTCGTTGCACTTGCCCACACAGCAATAGCGACTACATTTAAGTTCATTGGTTGTAAATCACTTTGGGACAGCCTGAGGGCATGTTAAGGTACTACATAAATGTTATTTTTTCTCATATCTCACTGACAGCTATTTGATATTCTTTGCAGCATTTAAAAATGAGACTTTTTTAAAATTGTGATCAGGTGTTCTGAGCTTGGTGAAAGATGTACAGTGTGGGCAAAGGTGGCTATATTGTACAATGTCAAGATACAAGGAATCACAAAATGCTGTGTTCTGCCAATTCCTTTCTCCTAACATGATGCTAAAAGCAGACTTCATGGTAATAAAACATATTACCTTATGGGGTAAATTTTACAATTTAGCACTCTCAGCTACAAGGGTCGCACAATGGAAGGGGTTATCGCAAATTCAGGGACAGAGGTTATTGTGACAAATATGCACCATTCCCAACTTTCTGTCCTTTTAACAACAAAATTGTGCAAGATACAAATTAGGCATGCTGCTCGCTGAGGCTGAATTCCTGATGTATACATCTAAATCATAAGGCTATCTTTGTTGACCTTACTACAACATTAAGACTACTCAAACCCTAAGGCCACTAAGTGTCAAAGAACATTTTGTACGTTCCACTGAAAGGTCTTACAAAATAAGCTCAGACAAGTGACGTAGGGGTCATTTTTTTTGTCTTGACCACACAGGCAGTAATGTGGTGCAGCGGATCACCCATCCGATATAGAACCTGCCTGATTTTCATTCCATGAATTACAATGAAATAAAATTCTGACGGATTCTATAATTGGCATGGGATCTGCTGCACCAAAGTATTGTCCAAGTGGTGAAGATAAAAGTTAAACCCAATCATGTTCCTGCAGAGTTTATAGAAAGGTTTCAGGGAATGTTCACCTGTTATTGTTGGCCAAATGTTTTCTCACTAGCATATTTTTCAAATGCATTTCTTTAATTATAGTGTCACAAGTACTTCCAGATAGTCAATATCTTGCATTACACACAGAGAAGTGCTGGTTATATTTGAACATGTGAAAGGGACACAGTGGAAGACGCCACACTCCTTTCAGCTTGTCAGCCACATGCCAAGATACACTTTCTAATTCCGTTGGAGATTTGAAATTTCACATATTCTTCAGCACGCTAGGGCAAGGGCACTGCAGAGATCTCTCAACAGATGTTAAACACCAGAATCTCATGTACCTGCAAACAGTCACAGGAAATATTACTGTCTTTGCAGGCGGAAAAACCTGCACAAACTGCTAATTCCTGCAGCAGAATCTGATCAAAGGCAAGAAATTGTATTAAACACTATGACACTGAACAGTTTTTAATTACTGTTGCAAAATTATTGTTTCAGTAGCAGACTTTCCATTTGACATGAACAACTACCAAGAGTCTCTTTATACTGCTCTTCCCTGTTGCCACTATCTCCACCTCTACTAACAAATGCAAAGAATTTGTGAATTTCTTTGTCAGAGGACAGAGACCATCCACATGGTTGACACCGCTGCTTCTTCCCTTCCACTTGTTCAAGATGCCAAAACTCTTCCATAATCCTGTCCTGACTCTGAAGCCCTATCTCTCTCTAGTTTCTCCTCCGTTATTTCTAATCTCACTGCATCCAAGACATCCACCTCCTGCTCTCTTAACCCCAATTCCCACTAAACTACTGATAAGTCAACTTTCCCCATGCTAGCTGATGTTGTTGTTTCCTCTCTTCAGGTAATATTCCTTTCTTTCAAAATCACGTTCATCACCCCCTCCTCCAAAAAAATCCACACTCAATCCCTCTGTCCTCACTAATTACGGCCCGATCTCCAACCTCCCTTTCCTCACCAAGGTCTTTGAATGTGTTGTCACCTCTCAGATCCATGCCCACTTAATCCTCCAATCATATTTCCATCTCTCCCTCAGCATCAGAACAGCCCTAACCAAAGTCAGCACCTACATTCTCAGTATCTGTGAACATGATGCATTTTCCCTCCCAATCCTACCTTTTAATATAATTGATCACACCATCCTTCTCCAACTCCTCTTCTCTCTTGTCCAGCTCAGTCAGGCTGCCCTAGTTTGGTTCCACTTTTACCTATTCAGTCATAGCCAGACCATCTCAAGCAATGGCTCATTTTCCCAATACCTAGGTCTCCTCCTCCTCATCTACATACTGCTCCTTGGCAACACCACCCACAGGCACGGGCGTGGCTTCCACACATCGGGCCACTGGGGCCATTTTCGGGAGCCCTGGCGCAATTTCATGGACATCAGCTAGTATGCAGCATCAATTAAGAAGGCAAACAGTATGTTGGCCTTCAATGCAAGGGGATTTGAGTACAGGAGTAAAAATGTATTGCTGCAATTGTATAAAGCCTTGGTGAGACCACACCTGGGGTACTGTGTACAGTTTTGGTCTCCTTATCTAAGGAAAGATATACTTGCCATAGAGGGAGTGCAAAGGAGGTTCACCAGACTAATTCTTGGGATGGCGGGATTGTCTTATGAGGAGAGATTGCAGAAACTGGGCCTGCATTTTCTTGAGTTTCGAAGAATGAGAGGTGATCTCACTGAAACTTACAAAATTCTTACTGGGCATGACAGGGTGGATGTAGACAGGATGTTTCCTCTGTCTGGTAAGTCTAGAACCAGGGCACATAGTCTCAGAATAAGGGACAGGCCATCTAAGACTGAGATGCGGAGGAATTTCTTTACTCAGAGGGTGGTGAATCTGTGGCATTCTCTGCCCCAGAAGGCTGTGGAAGCTCAGTCATTGAGCACGTTCAAGACAGAAATCGATTAGATTTCTGGATATTAATGACATCAAGGGACTTCGGGATAGTGGGGAAAAATGGCATTGAGGTAGATGATCAGCCATGATCTGTTTGAATGGCAGAGCAGGTTCGACAGGCCGAATGGATTACTCTCTGTTCCTATTTGCTATCAGGCAGTTAACTACCTGAGGCCACTTAAGGGCCTCAATTGGCCTCTGGGCGGGAGGGCCATCCTCGATGTTCCCCGTCCCTGGTAAACTTCCATGGCATCGGGAGGACGCCGGGCACTGTACCCCCTCGCCATTTTACAACCTCTTTTTTCCCCACCCCACCGCCTTCCAGCCCGTCTCTAGAGGGCTAGTAAAATCGAGCCCATGGAGTGACAGCATCCACCTCTCCATCACTTCTCTCAACCTGTCCATTGTATCTGTGCTATCAAGCTGTTTAACATCCAGTCTTCAATGAGCTGTAATTTCCTCCAGCTAGACATTGGATCTGAAGCCATTGTCTTTCAGGCCCACTACAAATTAACTTACCTCCAATTCCAGTCTATTCCTGGCCATTATCTCTTGTTGAATCAGACCACTCCCAATCTCAGCATCCTGTTCAGCCCTGAGGTAAGCTACCAATGTCATATCACTCAATCACAAAGATTGCTTACTACCTCCATAACATTGCCTGCCTCATCCAAGTCCCATTTGTTCATCACCCTTATCCTCATTGAGCTATGTTGGCTCCCATCAGCCAATACCTCAAATTTACAATTATCATTGTGTTTAAATCTCTCAAGGCCTCACCCCTCCCTGTCTCTAACTTTCTCCAACCCTGCATCTCTCCTGAATTCTACACTCCTCTGTCTTCAGCCTCTTGTGCGCAACCCTCCCCTTACACTTTGCCCCATCATTGGTGGCACAGTGGCGCAGTGGTTAGCACCGCAGCCTCACAGCTCCAGCGACCCAGGTTCGGTTCTGGGTACTGCCTGTGCAGAGTATGCAAGTTCTCCGTGACTGTGTGGGTTTCTGCCGGGTGCTCCGGTTTCCTCCAACAGCCAAGGACTTGCAGGTTGATAGGTAAATTGGCCATTGTAAATTGCCCCTAGTGTAGGTAGGTGGTAGGAGAATGTTGTGGATATGGTAGGGAATATGGGATTAATGTAGGATTAGTATAAATGGGTGGTTGTTGGTCGGCACAGACTCGGTGGGCCAAAGGGCCTGTTTCAGTGCTGTATCTCTCCTATAACTATGACTCTATGGCTGTGCATTCCTAAACCCTACAATCAGTAATTCCCTTCCTTGAACCACTCTGCCTTTCTAACTCCCTCTTCTTCTTTAAGGCCCTCCTTAATTCTTCTTTTTTAAGGCCCTCTTTAAAACCTATCTCTTTGACTAAGGTTTTAGTCATTCCTCCTAATCTTTCCTTCTTTGACATAGTGTCCATTTTTCCATGTAAGTGAAGTGCCTTGGGATGGTTTTCTATGTTAAAGATGCGATGCAAAATGCAAGTTTTCTTTGTAAATTAACGTTACATTTAAAGACAGGATATAGGATGACTGGACAGTTCAGTAATTTACAATCTGTTTGTTCACCTCTTGGAGCTGCATTTGAATCCAACTTACACTAATGGCACAAGAGACTCCTTTCTCTCTCTCCCTGTTGGGTATTAGGGTCTACATGAAATGAGTTTGCAGTGAGTACAGAACTGCCCACAATTTGGCATTGAATTCTTGATGGAAATATTCACACTAATTCAGTAAAGGTTGTCCTTTTAAAATTGAAAGGATGGTATTCTGAATTCAGATTTTTTTAAATCAAAAAGTTTTCTTTTTAATTTTTCATTCTGTGGTGATTCAGTCTTTCCACAGCTGTTAATGTTCACACCTACCATTTGAAAAAAAAGCATATGAGATCCTTGGCTTTATTAATAGAGACACAGGGCTAAATTTCCACCACAGAGGCAGGAACGGAGGCGGGTCAGATGAAGTGATGATTTAGACTCTCCACGGCAGCCATCACTGAGGCTGCTGGTTATCCTAAGGGAGAGATCTGCTGATTGTGCCAAAGTCTTCCACAGCACCAAAGGGAAGCAAGATACATACGAACATACGAATTAGGAGCAGAAATTTCTCCTCATCTCTGTCCTAAAAGGGTGACCCTTAATTTTAAAACAATGCCCCCTAGTTCTGGACTGACCCACAAGAGGAAACATCATTTCCACATCCACTTTGTCAAGACCCTTCAGGATCTTCTATACTTCAATCAAGTCTCCCCCACTCTTCTAAACTCCAGTGAAAACAAGCCCAGTCTGTCCAACCTTTCCTCATAAGACAACCTGCTCATTCCAGGTATCAATCCTGTAAACGTCCTCTGAACTGCCTCCAACGCAGAGATGTTACAGAAGAGCTGAGGCCTGACACCCTGGGCAGGGCTGCCCCTCACTTCAACGATGCAGATCTGGTTCTAATGTTGGAGACTGTGAGGGACAGGAGGGAGGTCCTTTTCCCGTAGGGTGGTAGGAGGAGGCCACTGTGTCGTGCAGAGCACTAAGTGGGTCACTGGGGTGTCTTCTTACTGTGGAGAGAAAAACAGAGTTACCATTTCTCTGATGAAAGGTCACGGATCTGAAACATTAACTCTGTTTTTCTCTCCACAGATGCTGCCTGACCTGTTGAGTATTTCCAGCATTTTCTATTTTTGTTTCTGATTTCCAGCAACTGCTGTATTTTGCTTTTGTTTTCTGACTGTCTCTGCCTACTATTTTCCTCTATTTGCACTGTATAAATGATGACACTTTAAGCCAGGTGCCTGGGACTCCTTTTTTGCTGCCATTGACAGAGAAAGTGGTATGAGACAGTGAAAGAGATAATGGGATCTTCCTTGATGAAGGCAAAACCTCTGGACATATGTGCTTCCTTCATTGGCGGTAAGTGATTAGATGCTCCAGCCTGCGTCTTCCATCCATGTGTTAGCACAGGTATCTCAAACGTACTTCCATGCTATGCCCCTTAACCTGGGTTAGAGGGACTCAGTTGAAATATTCCTGGATCAGGAGATCCCTGACATTCATGGCATCCTCACGAGCCCATCGTGCCCTGAGCCATGCCCAGCTACCTCACTGTGCAACTGGGGCAACTCTCTGTTCACCATCATCTCCCTCCCCCCAACCACCCCTCTTGCTCCTCCCCCAATGAGGTATCTCCATCAAGGACCTCAATGTCCTCAAGCTCCATACCTCCCTAGAGTGCCATGTTATTGGGAACGCAATAACAGCTCACCACAATGACAGATGGCCGTGAAACCCAATGCCCTCTGTCCCTGCAAGCTTGCAATTATCATGAAATGAATGTACTGTCCAGCTCTGGCAAAGAGGGCATCAGTGACCTGTGTGCTGCTATTTGCAAGATGTCACTAAGATCCACAGCTGATCCTTGGAAGGAGCCCAAAGCAAAGAAGCTCAAGGCCACAGTGACTTTGACAGTTACTGACAGGGCACAGCAACCAGTGCTACAAGATGCGAGGTTTTCAGCGATGAGGATACAGATGTCTGTGACCATCTGCCTGGAGCATCACAGTCTCCTGCAGCTCTGGGTTTCGGTCATCTCCAAGTTGCTCCATTTTCGGCAATAGATCCTGTGTTGAGGGTATGGCTTCCATTGACTTCCTGCCCTTCTTTCCTCTCCTGTGCCCTCCTGCTACTCAGGGACCTGCCCTTCCTGCAGAGGGTGTTGCCCCTCATTGCCACTGGGCCCAAAATCTGCCAGTCATAACCCCATTGCCAGTTGCAGCCTTCCTTTCGGACAGGTGGCTGCCCTATTGTAATTGCCAGCCCTTGCCCCCTGCTCTTCAGCCCCCCGTGATGCCAGGAGGGTAATGTCCCCATTCAGTGCTTGAGCACTGAATGCTCACTCTCCCCACCACCTGCAGCGTGCCAAGGACACCTCCATTCCAAATGCCAAGTTCACCTTTACCATGTTTCCCTCTTAAGAGGCCAGGGTAATTCCCTGGAGCAGCCATGACTGGCTCCCTAATCTGTATCCACCTTCCTTCAGCTGCTCAGCAATAGATAGCATGTGAAGCCTGTGTTTCCCCCTTCAAAATTTGAACCTCCCCTCTAACAAGCTCTTAATGAGCTGTTTAAGGCGGACAGGATTGCTGTTCCACACTCCCTCCCCCACCCTAGTGAACATTGCTGGCATCCGGAACCGTGTCTTGAAATTGGCATGCCAGCTGATGCCAGTATTTTCAGGCCACCCCCCGTCCCCCTCCTGCCTCTGTTTCCAACCTCGGTGGTGGGGGGGTGAAAATTCAGCTGATGGAGTACAAAGGTTAGGAAGTTATGCTAAACCTTTATAAAACATTGGTTAGGCCTCAGCTGAAGTGTTGTGTTCAATTCTGGGCACCACATTTTAGGGAAGGATGTCAAGGCCTTAAACAGGGTGGAGAAGATATTTAATAGAATGTCACCAGGGATCAGAAACTTCAATTATGTGGAGCTGGAGGTCTTCTCATTAGAGCAGAGAAGGTTAAGAGGAGATTTGATAGAGATGCTCAATATCATTAACAGTTTTGATAGAGTAAATAAGGAGAAACTGTTTCCAATGCCAAAAGAAGAGTCAGTAACCCAAGGTGATCAGCAAAAGAACCAGAGAAGACATGAGGAAACTTTGTATTGCACAGCAAGTTGTTGTGATCTGGAATGCATTGCCTGAAAGGGTAGTGGAAGCAGATTCAATAGTACCATTCAAAAGAGAATGGGATAAATACTTGAAGGGAAAAGGCTTACAGAGCTGTGGGGAAAGAGTAGGAGAGTGAGACTAATTGGAGGCACAGTGGGCCCAATGGCCTCCTTCTGTGCTGTATGATTCCATGATTCTACAATGGGTGAAAGATGCTGCCCTAGCAAGAATTAATCCACCATTTCCAGCTGTGTGACATGAATACAACAACATAACCGCACTGAATTGGACACTCCTGTCAACAACTGTACTGCAAATGCTGACTTCCATGGGATAGATTTCAAACCACAGTATATTTGGAAACAGGACAATGTGAACTTGTTAGGAATCTCCAAGCCAAATTCCAGAAAGAAACAGCACATTGTGTGCGCCTGACTGGCACCCAGAGCTGGTAAGGTTGGCTCCATGTACTCTAATCCTATTTCTCGTCCCTTTTATATTCTCCCATTTCAATACTTACCCAATTCTTTTTCAAACAACTTGTGCTATGCATGTCACATGTCCCCTTGCTGTCATTGCACCAGCAGACTTTTAAAAAGATGTAAAAACACACAGTGTATGTGGTCTGCCTGAAGCAAAATTCAATTGCAGAATCCCTGAGGAGTGCAAGCAGTCTAAAACAGGAACACTTGCTGCATTCCCTATTATATTGGATGGTCAACCATTCACAGAATTTGAACAGTGTTTTCCCACACTCACACAGTTAGCTGCCAAACAAATACATGCTGTAAACAGTCCCAGAATATGTTTACAATTGAGTGAATTGGTTGGTTCCATTAATCAGTTCCAAACACTTTGAATAATGTCTAAGGATAATGGGAGCACTTAACCTATGCATATTTAGGCCTTCCTAAACTATACATTGTGTATATCATCCAAACTGGGAATGTACATGCTCTGCAACCTGCAGAAACAACCAGCAGTAACCAATTCAGTACCTGTGTGTGTTGTGATCAGCGGGAAAGAATCCAATAAATAATCACAGACAGAAATGCTTCATTTGTATCACACTGTCGTAATGACTCATTTTTAAAAATCCAAAATTGCTTGGAAACTGGCTCCAAAAGTTGTTTCCTGTGCCAGTTGGGAAATGGATGTTAAATCATACTTGACCCAATCATAAGAGCAATGGGACAAATTTAGCAAAAACAGATGCATACAAACAGGAGTGCAATAGTGGTAGATAGTACTAACAGACATTTATCTGGGGTTATGTCTGTTTTGAAGACTGCAGCTATTTAAAAATGGGTTCAGAAAGAAAGAACTTGAATTTGTAGAATCATACAGTTCAGAAGGAGGCCATTTGGCCCATCATGCCTGTGCCAGCTCTTTGTAAGAGCTTTCCAATTAGTCCCACTCCCCTGTTCTTTCTGCGTAGCCCTATAAATTTTACTTTTCAATTTATCCAATTCCCTTTCGAAAGTTACTATTGAATCTTCTCCACCACCCTTTCAGGCAGTGCATTCCAGATCATAACAACTCACTGAGTCAACAAATTTCTCTTCATCTCTCCTCTGGATCTTTTGCCAATTTATATGTGTGTGTGTGTTCTCTGGTTACCGATTCTACTGCCAGTAGAAACACCTTCTCCCTATGTACTCTACCAAAACCCCTCAAAATTTTGAACATCTCAATTAAATCTCTCTCTAACTTTCTTTGCTCTAATCTCTCCGCATAACTTAAGTCCCTATCCCTGGAATGATTCTAGTAAATTTCTTCTGCAACCTCTCCAAGGCCTTAACATCCTTTGTAAATTGTGGTTACAGAATTGCACACAATACTCCAGTTGAGGTCTAACCAGTGATTTACAAAGGTTTAGCATAATCTTCTCGCTTTATGCCTCTATTTATGAAGCCAAGGGTCCCATATACTTTTAAATAGCCTTCTCAATTTGTCCTGCCACTTTTAAAGATTTGTGTACACGAACCCCTGGCCACTCTGTTCCTGCACTCCCACCCCTCTCTTAAAATTGTACCATTTCATCTATATTGGCTTTCCTAATTCTTCTTTCCAAATGCATCACTTCATATATCTCTGCATTAAATTTTCTCTGCCATGTGTCAACCCATTATACCATTTTTTCTACATACTGCTGAAGGCTGTTATGATGCTCTTCACTGTTTACTACATTTCCAAGTTTCATCTCATCTTCAAATTTTGCAGTTATGTCCTGTATACTCAAGCCCAGGTCATTAAATGTCAAAAAGAGCAACTGTTCTAAGACTGACCCCTGGGGGGCACCACTGCATATTTCCCTTCAATCTGAAAAACAAAACATTCCCCATAATTCTCTGCTTTCTGTCCCTTAGCCAATTTCATACTCATGCCACCACTACCCCTTTAATCCCATGGGCTTCAACTTTGCTTACAAGTGTATTATGCGATACATTGTCAAATGTTTTGTCAAAGGCCAAAGATACAATATCAACTGCACTACCCTCATCAAATAACTCAATTTGTCTTTAAAAACTCTGTGCTGCCTATCATATATCAACCCATGTCTTTCCATTTTATCCCAGACTACTGTCTCTAAAAGTTTTACCACCACCAATGCAAGGCTAACTGGCCTGTAGCTACTGGGTTTACCCCTCTCCCCATTTTTGAACAGGGGTGTAACAGTTGCAACCCTCCAGTTCTCTGGCTCCACTCCCATATGGAAGGAGGATTGAAAGATTATGGCCGGAGTCTCCTCAATTTCCACCTTTACTTCCTTCAGTAACCTAGGATGCATCCCATCTGGACTAGGTGACTTCATTACTCGAGTGCTGCCAACCTTTTAAGTACCTGGTCTTTATTTTTATACTGTCCAATTTCTCCAATACCTCCTTCTTTACATGACATTGGCAGTATTCTCTTGTTTTGTGAAGATGGATGCAAAGTGCTCATTTCGTACCTCAGCCATGTCATCTGCCTCCTCAAGATAATCTCCTTTTATGTCTTAATTGGCCCCATCCTTCCTTTGATGGTGCTTTTACTATTTAAATGTTTATAAAAGACTTGTGTTACCCACTAATCCTTTCTTATACACACTTTGCCCCTCTTATTTCCTTTTTCAGTTCTCCCCTGCACTTTCTGTATTCTGCTGGATTCTCTACTGTATTATGAGTTTGACATTTATCATAAACTTTCTTTTGCTATTTCATTTTAATCTCTGTATCAGCCAGGGAGCTCTAGCTTTGGATGCTCTTCCTTTCACCCTCATAGTTATGAGTCTAGTCTGTGCCCAAACTATCTCCTCTTTGAAGGCCTCCCATTGTTCATTTACTGTTTTACTTGCTAATTCAAGCAGAAAAGTGTGAGGTGATGCATGTTGGTAGGTAGAATGAGAGACACAATATGCTAAATGGCACCATTTTAATGGAAGTGCCAGATAAAGATCTGGGGGTGTTTGTGCACAAATCTTTGAAAGTGGCAGGATAGCTTAACAAAGCAATTAATGAAGCATATGGGATTCTGGGCTTTATAAATAGAGACATGGCATACAAAGCCAGGAAGTTATGCTAAATCTATACAAACAATAGTTTGGCCCCATCTCGAGTATTGTCTAATCTGGTCACCACATTTTAGGAAGGACGTAAATGCTTTTGAGAGGACACAGAGGAGAATGACTAGAATGGTTCCAGGGATGAGAGATTACAGTTGCATGGACAGACTGGCAAAGCTGGGGTTGTTCTCCTTACAGCAGAGAAGGCTCAGAGGAGATTTGATAGTGGTGGTTAAAATCATGGAGTAAACAAAGAGAAACTGTTTCCCATGGCTCAAGGCCCAGACTTGATGGGCCGAATGGCCTCTTCTGTGCTGTACTATTCTATGATTCTAATCTTTGTTCTCCATCCACATGAGTTCTTGTGAAAGGTCAACAACCTTAAATGTTAACTCTGTTTCTCTATCCAGATGTTGCCTGACCTGCTGAGTATTTTCAGCATTTTATGTTTCTATTTTGGGCCAGATCCCTTTTCCGCTCACTGAAATTAACCCTCTTCCAGTTTAGCATTGTCACCTTTGATTGTTCCTTTCCATAACTAATCTAAACCTAAATGATATTGTGATCACTGTTTCCCAAATGCTCCCACACTGAAACTTGCTCCACCTCAGTCCCTAGAACTAGATCCAGCAGTGGTCCCTTCCTCATTGGATTGGAAACACTGATCAAGAAAGCTCCCCTGTACATAATTCAGAAATTTCTTCCCCTCCTTGGCCTCACACTCTTTTTATCTCAGTCTATATTAGGATAATTGACAACCCTATTATCGTGACTCTATTGTTTTACATTTTTCTGAAATATGTTTTAAAATTTGCATCTCCATCTCCTTCCCATTATTTGGTGCTCTATAGTATATATGCAGCAACAGAACAACTCCTACTCTGTTCCTTAACTCTAGAAAAATAGGTTCTGTTTTTGAATCCTCAAGCACATCACCCCTTACCAAAGCTGTAACAGTGTCTTTGATCAATCAATCCTTTAAATTCTCAATTCTCCAAATTATATTTCCTCTTCCTGCTGTGAGGGACCCAAGGATCTATCTCTGATCATAAAATCTTTGTGTTATATATTTTATTAGGCTCTTGTAATTATACCATGTCATAATTTAAAACTGGTTTCAGAATGGTTGCTTTCTGCGAGAAGCTTTCTGTTGCCACTGAAGTGGGAAGAATGTTAGTCTTCCTTTTGTTTATGGCTTTGTTTGTAAATAGTCCCTCCTTAGGTGCAAATTGGTTTGGCAGACACGTCTACTTGGGATATGCTAATGTTGTAAGAGTTGCTATCATTAACCCAACGGCTAAACCATCGAAAAAAAGAGCTTTATTCATCAGAAGCCAGTCAGCTGCAGAATGTATCAGGGATCCTATTTCCTGATTAAGGCTGATGCATGGTGCTACTGATTCATCAGCAGACATGCTCTCTTCAGACTACGAGCAAAGATCAGATGTCCACCAAAGCTACTAAGTATCATCACCTCATTCCATGACAATATGAAAGACACAATTCAGCATAGCAGTGCCTCATCAGACCCCTTTCCTATCCTGAGCGGCGTGAAACAGGGCTGTGTTCTCGCACCTACACTGTTTGGAATCTTCTTCTCACTGCTGCTCTCACATGCGTTCAAGTCTTCAGAAGAAGGAATTTCCCTCCACACAAGATCAGATGGCAGGTTGTTCAACCTTGCCCAACTTAGAGCGAAGACCAAAGTACGGAAAGTCCTCAGCAGGGAACTCTTTGCTGATGAAGCTACATTAACATCCCACACAGAAGAGTATCTGCAGAGACTCATTGACAGGATTGCGGCTGCCTGCAACGAATTTGGCCTAACCAACATCCTCAAGAAAACCAACATCGTGGGACAGGACGTCAGAATGCTCCATCCATCAATATCTGTGACCACGCTCTGGAAGTGGTTCAAGAGTTCACCTACCTGGGCTCAACTATCACTAGTAACCTGTCTCTTGATGCAGAAATCAACAAGCACATGGGAAAGGCGTCCACTGCTATGTCCAGACTGGCCAAGAGGGTGTGGGAAAATGGCGCATTGACACGGAACACAAAAGTTCGAGTGTTTCAAGCCTGTGTCCTCAGTACCTTGCTCTACGGCAGCGAGGCTTGGACAACTTATGTCAGCGACGTCTCAACTCATTCCATCTTCGCTGCCTCCGAAGAATCCTTGGCATCAAGTGGCAGAACCGTATCTCCAACGCAGAAGTCCTCGAGGCGGCCAACATCCCCAGCGTATACACCCTACTGAGCCAGCGGCACTTGAGATGGCTTGGCCATATGAGCCACATGGAAGATGGCAGGATCCCCAAGGACACATTGTACAGTGAGCTCGTCACTGGTATCAGACCCACCGGCCGTCCATCTCTCCGCTTTAAAGATGTCTGCAAACGCGACATGAAGTCCTGTGACATGGACCACAAGTCGTGGGAGTCAGTTGCCAGTGATCGCCAGAGCTGGCGGACAGCCATAAAGGCAGGGCTAAAGAGTGGCGAGTCGAAGAGACTTGGCAGTTGGCAGCAAAAAAGACAGAGGTGCAAGGAGAGAGCCAACTGCGTAACAACCCCGACAACCAATTTTATATGCAGCGCCTGTGGAATAGTCTGTCACTCTAGAATTGGCCTTTAGAGCCACTCCAGGCGCTGCTCCACAAACCACTGACCACCTCTAGGCGCTTACCCATTGTTTCTCGAGACAAGGAGGCCAAAGGAGAAGAGAAGAAGGTGCATTCACAGTCAACACGGTATGTGAGCTGCCTCCTTCCATTGTATCTTTGTTGTGATCTTGATAACAGTTCTTTGCCCAGAAACTATCTGAATCTGGGAATAAAAATGGTAATCTTTCCCTAATCCTGAAGTTAAATTCATGCAGTTTCATTGTATGTAGATGTCACAACGGTGAGGCAGGATTCCGAGAGAGCAATGGTGTATATTTCTGTACTGATCACCTGAACAGATTTGTTATTTTATTTGAACTATTTTACGGTAATCATAATTATTAACTGATAATTTATTCATCCTCCTGTATGATTGTACTTTCTAATAAATATAACTAGTACTTCTTACCCTGAACTATATGTTCTGCAAGCATGGTGTTTTTTTTATCAATTCAGAAAAATGTGGACAGACCAAATTATCTCCAATGCTTGCCCCAGTGCTAGAGAGGTTCACCCTGTAGCAACACTATCCCAAATATTTTCACATAAGGCCAATTTTAACTTGATGGGAAGCCGACAGGAGTAGATGACCATCCCACGCAGAAGGAAATAAAAGACTTGCATTTATATAGTGCTTTTCACGACCTCAGGATATCCCAAAGCACTTTACAGTCAATGAGGTACTTTGAAGTGTAGTCACTGTTATAATGTAGGAAACACTGCAGCCAATTTGTGCACAACAAGCTCCCATAAACAACAATCTAAAAATGGCCAGATAATCTGTTTTTAAAATGTTGGTTGAGGGATAAATATTGGCCAGGCACGGGGAATAATTCCCTTGCTTTTTGTTTTCCAAAACAGTGCCATGGGATCTTTTACATCCACCAGGCAAAACCTCAGTTCAACTGAAAGACAGCACCTCTAACAGTACAGCATTAGAGTTTCAGCCTAGATCTTAGTGCTCAAGTCCTAGAGTGGGACTTGAACTCAGAACCTATGACTCAGTGCCAAGTGTGCTACCAACTGACCCACAGCTGACACCATGTATCACTCCTTGGAGACATGGAAATTAAAATCTGCCAGCCCTCATTTGAATTCTGTTGGACAACCCCTCATCTCTTGTGAGCAGAAAGCAGCAGCTGTCCATCAGAGTAGGATGAAGTTCAGGTGACTGAAAGAGTGCTGCCAGCAGCAAGATAAGTGGGGGCAGGACGTTGCAAGGGTCTCGCAGCTGGAGAGGGAGGGAGCCTAGGGCAGCAGAGGATTAGAATTTTCTTCTGGTGCCCAGCACAACACTCTTGCTACTCCTGGACCTACTACATAAAGTATTTTAAGTTACCTTAGAGGGCCTCGATGGATTCCCATCAGCTTCACCTGCCCAAAGCTCCTGAGTGAGTTAACATATCATTGGAATCCATGTACATCGTTGGACCCCAACTTGGATTTATTGATGAGGGTCCAACTATAGACTCTTAAAGACTTATCCACTGCCATAACCAAATGTATTAAATAGGAATTGGAGAGAATGGACTGGAAAACAGATGCACTCCATTTTAACTGCTCCCCCTATCCCTTCCCAGAAATCAAAAGAATTCAAATTGCCCCTTAAGTTTAAGTTCATAGGGTTGCCTATGGAGGCTGACTTTAACAATGACCATAAGCATTGGAGCATACCCAAATTTTAACACTGATCTCCTGTAAAGTGTTTGGTGCCATTTATTACATGGAAGGCACTATACAAGTGAATAATTGCCACTCTAATGGTGACTGTTCCTGTTTGGATGCATCTTGAATATCACTTGGTTTTCCTTATTCTGTGAAAAAAAGATGTCACATGATGAGTAAATAAGCACACTTATATAATCAGGTACTATATTGTTACTACATGCAGAATTATGTACTTGTGCATGGAGACAATGGCATAACACACTGCGCAAATCACTGAATTACATGGTTTATAATCTATTTTTAGTTCACTGCTCTGACCTCCTCAGCCCAATACCTTTGAGAGCCTTACTCCTAAATAAATCAATAATGTTCTCTATCTTTTCATAGCTCTGTTCACTAACTGTTCCACTCCATGTCCTCCTATTAGTTTTGACTTTAACCATAAAAGTGTAGTGGAATAAGACAAGGAGCTGAAAATCCTCTTCCTACTCTGCTGGCAGAATTGCCTTGGGTCAGGGCAGGTGCTCCCAATGTATATTAAAGTGTTAGGCACCAAGCCAGAGGAGGGCAAGCAGGAACAGAGGTGCAGGTAAGGTAAGCCACTCTGAGATTTTCTTTGTTGCATAATTGTATAAAGGGAACCAATGGTAGTCGCATTTTGTGGCAGGGTTAAGGCCAGGACACAGTCCTGGTGGTCCTGGATGGGTCCCACTTGCACCTGTCAAATGAGCTGTACACAGGCTTTATTCTGGTGTCTAAGCTTCTGGGCAGCAGAGGGCCAAGCAAAATTTCAGCATTAATTTCTGCCCCAACCAAGCTCCATTGGAAATTAGCAGCCTCAGCTGGTACACAGCATATCTGAGTCCCACCAAACTTCTCTAAGCTCTGCTGCACTCCAAGAGAACTTGTATCAGAAGTGCAGCTCTGGTCAGGAGGAAATGACCCCTGGAAGTTCCTTCCTGCAACATTCATTTTGCTATCAATCCACGTGGAATGTAATTGTCTATTATTTTCCCTTGTACTTGCCTTGCTACATTTCTCTCTCTTTTATCCATATCTCTTTAACACCTATGAGTGTAAGATTGTTCTTTTAACTATGATTGTCCTTCATGTTCAATTAAGTCTTGTGATAATATTTCAATAATGGTGCCTTACCTTTGTGCTTTTTTAAATCATGCAGCTCAAGTCATCCAGTTTCTTCACCAGCTTTTCCAGGTGCTGGACACCAATGAGGATCAATTGCTTTAGTCCCGTTTTCAGAGGTAAAATGATTGGTGCACTCAGAGCACGCCCCCATCAGGTGGGTGCAGGTAAGGCACCAAATGGGATCCCGTGCCTTATTTGAATGGAATAGGTGGACAGCTATTGTTGCTCTTGCCATTGATTGGCAGCTCACCTAATGAGGGGCAGAAAAATGGGCAACCCTGAAGCCATTTAAAAGCAGCTTGCACTTCTTAATGGGAATGTGAATTTTAGTTGTTGACAACTGGAATTCAAGATTTCTGAAAATGGCAGACAAAGGGGAAACTGCAAGGAGCACCTGGTTTTCAGATGCTGTCCTGGAGGTACTGGTACAGATTAATTGCAATGTCACTGTGTTGAAGATTGTTTTAATATTTGTACTTATGAAAATGACTTATGAAAATGTCAGCAAGGAGGCATGTCCTCTTTCCACCCAGCAGGAGAAAGATGTCCAGGTAAGGGCAAAGTGGGTG
This sequence comes from Heterodontus francisci, assembly GCF_036365525.1. Taxonomy (NCBI): domain Eukaryota; kingdom Metazoa; phylum Chordata; class Chondrichthyes; order Heterodontiformes; family Heterodontidae; genus Heterodontus; species Heterodontus francisci. Next base: position 46,403,621 of record NC_090372.1, read on the forward strand.
AATGCCAGAAACTTTGCATCGAGGACATAGCTGCAATGCAGAAAAAAAATTTAACGGAGTAACAGGACTTGCTAAGACTCCTAACTCATATCTCACATTATTCTCTGTTTAGCCCTACAGTATCTGTAGCCCCAGCCCTCACAACCTGTCGGAAAACCCTGAATCTGTTTGAAGTTGGGAAACCACTGTTCCCAATGTCAGCACCTGTCAGCTGTGAAACTGACTTGCAATTTTTTTTAAAAAGACAGTCTGAAAGAAGAAGCCAGTGGAAAATTTCTCATCTCCAGTCACAGACCACTGGTGAGGATGAGGAACGGCCGAGTACGATTTACATCCACGGGCCAGATGGAAATCTTTGGCGGGCCGGATCTTGGCCCACGGACTGTTTGTTGGAAAACTCGGGGCTACCGCTTGACCCCAATCTACCCGGCCATTCAACTGTCTGGGTAGAAGAGAGGGGGCTATTAAGAACTGGCAAAGGCTGAAAGCATCATGACTGCTGCCAGGAAACCAGCCACAAAACTGTATGATTCTCTAAGCCTTTCTTATTGTTGAGCATTGTGGGTCTTGATGGGGAGCAGATAGGGCTATGGGGGCACAGTTTATTATCCCCTGCTGCTGTGGAAATCCAGCAACTCTGGCAAATCCCGCAGCATTTTCCTCCTGCATGGCGGCATCAATGGGGAAGGTGATGATAAATTCCTGGAGCTTTGCAAAGAGTGCATCTGTCACCTGCCTGATGCAAATGTACACTGTGATAACTGCAAAAATGACAACGTGTTAATGACGCACACTGTAATTAATGCACAAATTGGCCAGCAAATTCAGGAAATTGAGGGATGTCATGAATTGCAAAACTCCAGAACTTACTGGTTGATTTACATCAGCATCTCATCTTCAGCCTTCCTGTTATTTTTTAAAATTTGCTGGATTTGCACGTTAATTTCCCATTAAATTCACAGCTGAAAGTTGGGATTAGTGATTAACTTCATTCTAACTACGTGATAATTATTAATGCAATACCAATCAAACTCTGCCTAGAAAGGGAACAATTTAAACTATTCCTGCATGTGATGTGTTCTTCTTAGAGAGAGTTTCAGTTTTAAGCCTTTTTCTTACTTTCCTTTCTCTTTTTTTTTCCTCTCTCTCTTAATTCAGTCCTCTTTTCCTCTCTCTTTCTCTTTTTATACCTGATTTGACTGCAGTTCCTTCTCTGCCATTCCTCTGCTTCTTTCTCAATCCTTAAATCTTCTCTGGTACGGAGATACTGTTGGTCCTGCCACTCACTACGTTCCCAGATCTCTCATTACCCTTGCTGCACCATGTTCAGTTTGCTCTCCCAGCAACATGCAAATCACTATTTTTCAAGCTGAAGGGTACAAGAAAAAGTCGAACTAATGGCGCACGCCATGAGATGCCGCATTCCAGTCAGATTTGGCCCATCATTTATGTCCCCAAGAATGACCCAGAGGCATAAAAGCTTCGAGCAACTGTGACCTTGATTGCCACCAACAGTACTGTGTCTCAGATCAACAGGTACAGAGCCTAATCACTGTCTTCCCACTGAAGCATGCTGAAGCAATGCCACTGGATACGCTGCTCCTCTGTCGGGTTCATCAGGTGAGATATTCAGTTTCTGAATACCCCCATGCTGTATGGCTTCCTGGGCTTTCCCCTCCTTCACCATCTTCTAGCAGCCTTTACAGTTTATGCTGATTTCTTGCTGCTGCTGCCGCTACTCTTCCTCATCATTTGGCAATCTTAACGGGTCTCCCCAAATGTGCTGAAGCTAATGCTAGCCAAAACTGTAGCACCTCCAAAAACTCACTCTCCAAACTGGTGAACAGCCAAAATAGCCAAAACACTGGCCCAAATGCATGCCTGAAGCTTATAAAGCTGAAACCAGAGACTTAAGTTAATGGAGGTAAAGATCCCTTTAAATATTGTTGCTGTTGCATGATTACTAATTGGTCCCACAGTGATTTGCTGCATGGGATTACGAACAGATGCATCAAATGTGCACAGACACCAATTTCTCAAACAGGTCCTAATTCATATATATGACCCTAGATTTCCAAACTGTAGCGAGGCCTACATTTGTTTCAGGCAGCTGCTGGGGATGCCGATTGAGTGCCTGACCCAATATGCATCAGGCACACTTCCGACGCTCTTCTGTCAGGGGATGTCACGCTGCAACATTTATTATTGCACTCGACTCAGGCCTGAGAAACAGACAACACACCAACCAATTTCGAACCCCCCGCCAACCCCAAGCTCCTGTACTCCGTTACATATATCCATGAGCTCAATGACCTTCCCTCTGCCATAAAGGCAGAAGTGAAGGTGTTTGCTGATGATTTAGTTTTAGTTTCATTCATAACTCCTTTGATGAAGCAGTCAATGTCAGCTAGCAACAGCAGTAATGTCATGGAAAATGCTAACACCACCAAATTTCCTTCCAAGTTACTGACTATGCTGAAATAAAAACAAGAAATGCTGGAACCACTCAGCAGGTCTGGCAGCATCTGTGAAAAGAGAAGCAGAGTTAACGTTTCGGGTCAGTGACCCTTCATCGGAACTGATGACTATGCTGATTTGGACATAAACCACAGCTGCTCATTTAATTGTAACTTGGCCAAACTGCTGGAATTCCCTACCTAACACCATTGTGAGAGCATCATCATCACAGTACTGTAATAGTTCAAGGAGGAGGACGCCACCACCTTCTAAAGATAGCTGGAGATGGGCAATAAATTAGGCCTGCAATGCCCACGTCCTGAGAATACAAAAATGGTATTGCTTAAAATTTGCATGCAGTCACCATTTTGTTAGCATAAACATAAATAACAAAAAGAGAATGTTTAGCTTTGTATTTCAATTAGTGCCAGTAATACAGAGGCTCTGGGTGGAAACTTACCACCTTAGTCCCTGCCGCAATGGCCAAACTATTTTCAGGTTTGGAATGCGACTCTCTGCACAGCATGCCCAGCAGTTGCTCTTTGCCAGAGCAAACCAATTGGCATCCCGCCTCAGGGCTCCCCAACCAATTAGGGAGGGCGGGTGGGATGCTGCATCCATTCTGTCAAAGGAAGGATTTCTAATTAAAGGGACCACAACGTGTGTCAGAAAAGCTGAGCAGCATTTGGATTTTTTAGGCTACTACAGCAACCACAAGAATGGAGAAGAGACCTGGGAAGGCTGCTCCCCGGGTCTCTCACTCTTACCTGGAGCTCCTGCTGCAGGATCCGAGCGGATGCAGTGAGGTGAGCTCTCCCAAGGATGGGAGAAAAAGGACAACCTCTACAATCAAGCAGGCATGGCTGGAAGTGACTGAGGAAGTCAGTCGCAGGAGTCTGCTCCCTCCAACCTGGAGGCCATACATCAAGAGGATCCAGGACCTCAGGAGGGCATGACAGGTGAGTGGCATAACACTTTCAGGTGCCAAGCCACACATATCCAGCATTCTCCTGCACAGCACCCCTTAGATCAACACATCTTGCAGCTTCACTCATTCCTCTCTCTCTCTGCAGGCACCTCACAGCCCCATCTGAGCAGCCAACCCTCACACTCAGCCTATTTTCCTCTCACACCCATACTTCACAGTCATTCTCCTTCCCTCCTCTCCACATAAGCCATTACGAACATTCACACCTTTCTGCTTTCTTTCCTTGCAGGAGAAAAGAGCACATAACTTGGTGAGAGGCAGAGATCCTACAGTCACTAAACAAGTTCTTCCCGTCGTGCACATTATGGGGAGGTGGTGGTGTAATGGTAATGGCAATGGACTAGTAAGCCAAAGGCCCAGGCTAGTGCTCTGGGGACATGGGTTCGCATCCCACCACAGCAGATGGTGACATTTGAATTCAATTAATAAATCTGGAATTTAAAAAAAGCTAGTTTAACTGTCAATTGTTGTAAAATCCACTCACTAATGTCCTTTAGGGATGGAAATCTGCCGTCATGTGACTCCAGGCCACCAGCAATGTGGTTGACTCTTAAATGCCCTCATGAAATGGCCCAGCAAACCACTCAGTTCAAGGGCAATTAGGGCTGGGCAATAAATCAAATCAACCACAAACAAAAAAAAACTAGCCTTGGGAATGTGCTGACAGGTGTGGAAACTGGTTCTATGGATGGGAAATCCAGGATTCAAGGCTTAAGCACCTCATAATTGGGTTCTTAACAACCTCAACAACGGCTTAATTACTTACCTGGCAGATTCAACAGGGGAAAGCTGGAAGAGGGTGGGACCATGTCAGGATCCTGACCCGATGTCAATTTCTGGGGTTTTCCTTCTCCCACTCGCCCCTGAACAGATCTCCAATGGGCTGGAAAAATCTGCCCTATAAGTCAGTGGTTCTCAAACTTTTTTGGTTGAAGAACCGCTTTTCAAATGGATTAGTAATCACGGACCAACCCCCACCCATCTCAATTATAATACTATAAACTCCTTGCACATTTACATTTCTGAATAGAAAGTTCATCAGTATCCTGTTAAAGGGACTTGCATGAAATTTTGCCAGAGCTGTCTGATATAATGAACATGGATGTGATTGGTGATGGGAAAGCTTTCATCTTCCTTTCAGCTGAAAGGTAACCCGACAGGTTCAGCAACATGCCTGAATACTTCACCACACAACACCTCCCTGCTCTTGCTAGAGTGGGATTAGACCTGGTGGCTCCTGTTGGGATCACTGGCACCGTTTCAACAACAACAACAACAACTTGCATTTATGTAGCACCATTAATGTAATAAAAGGTTTCAGGTGTAACCTTCCATCCCATGCCGAATCACTGCACAGCTACCGAGCGTTTTAGGGCTTTTTCATCCCCCTCTGCTGCATAACCCTCTGGGTGGCGCAGTGGTTAGCACCGCGGCCTCACCGCTCCAGCGACCCGGGTTCGGTTCTGGGTACTGCCTGTGTGGAGTTTGCAAGTTCTCCCTGTGACTGCGTGGGTTTCCTCCGGGTGCTCCGGTTTCCTCCCACATGCCAAAGACTTGCGGGATGATAGGTAAATTGGCTATTGTAAAAAAAAAATTGCCCCTAGTCTAGGTAGGTGGTAGGAGAATTGAGGGAAGGTGGGGTTATGAGAGGGGAAAAATGGGATTAATGTAGGATTAGTATAAATGGGTAGTTGATGGTCGGTGTGGACTCAGTGGGCCGAAGGGCCTGTTTCGGTGCTGTATCACTCTATGACTCTATAATGGCCTGTCTGCACTGGAATATTACTGACAACCTGCCTGGTGTGCAGCATTTCTGCCATCGGGCCAGCATCTGGGACTGTGGCTTCAGTCCAGGTCCAGTCACAGGCCCAGCTGCAGTACTCAGGGAACAAAACCTGTCTTGATCGTCATTCCAGACTGCTGGACAAGGCTAATGTGGTGGTTCTTTCCTAGCTCTGTGAATCTATTCTCAGTGTCCCTGTGATCTCTCATCTCCTCTCTCAGGATAGTCAGTCAGAGGCCTCACTAATCCAGCTACATGTCCATTTCCAGAGCTGCCTCAACCCACTTGCCCACCTGGCGATCGCTCACCAGTGTCACTTAAATCCAACCTTCTGACACAGAGTTGGCAGCACTACTCACTGAATCATGCTGACACTAGAATCAGTACATTAAATGAGTGAGACCTTAAAACTGACTGGCAACAAAGACAAGAGAAAGACGTAAAGTGCTTCTTCTGCCTGGAACAACATGGAAATTGCCCTGTTTGTTTATTCTCCACAACTGAATCTTCAGACAGATAAACCGACTGCTCAGCTGGGTCTAATTTGTTAAGTATTAGCTAATATGACTGTCTTTTGATGTTAACTAGCAGAAAGCCGCAAAACATTTGCAGTCAAATTAGTATCATTATTGCAAAAGTACTTCTTTAAATACAGGATTTCTAGTTATTCTTTCACCAAATGTTTTAACAGAATCAAAACTTCTCACAGTGGAAAAAGCTACACAAAGCAATGCATGTGTAAAAACAGGCCTAGGAATATAATTACAAATTTTGTCAAGAGTCTGGCCTTGTGACTTGTTTATAGTCATAGAATATGAAAGTCTAATTGGGAACTGTTTTCTCCTGAGTTGAAAAGGCTGGTTTACATCTGATGGGCTCAATATTATTTGAGGAATAAACACTCTATTTCCTTGAAATCTGCCTGTTATAATTTCAGCATCTATCATTGAAGAAAACGGCTTCCCAACTACCAATATTGTTCCATGACAAAGTCCTTGTTTAGGATTCAAGTTTCGTAGCAACATTGTAACTGCTCCTTCCTTGAGTCTAAACCCATTGGAGTTAGACTGTGTAGAAACTGTTATCATCTTATTCGTCTATAGAATCAACACTGATGTATTCTTTTAATTCACCTGACAGCTTTTCCAAAACCTTTTTATTCAAATCTAGTGAATCTTCATTTTTAGCAAAGACTAGCTTTTGAATATTAAGTCATATAAAATAATTATCCCTGCCATTTTGTCACACTTAACCAATTCCACCACCACTCTCCCATGCCATCCCCATTCCATGCCATTCCATCCTTCCCATGCTATCCCACTCATGCCACCCCCATCCCAGTCCTTCCATCCCTCCCATTCTATCCCCATCCCATTCTTTCCATCCCCATCATTCCATCTTATCCCTCAAGAAAACAATCTCTCCAGGCAGCGTAAGTTTGTTGTTGGGCTCCCCTTACCTTCTGTTGTTTCTGTTCTCCACCAACCATTGTCAGTCACATGTGTGTTACACACTCCCGTCCTCCGTGCATCCCACATGCCACTGCATGTGCCTGGCATTGTCCACCAAATAAACCCAGCAACAGAGGCACCCCATCAACTGATCAATAAAAGCAGTCTGGACAGACAAAAACTGAGTTTTGATAGATGTTATCTTCTGCATAAAAGCTACCACCAGCCTGATTTGTATCTCTGTTGCTAAAAAAAGTATCCTGCTCCTGTATACTTCTGAAAAATACCTCCTTTGGTCTGTCCCCACCTGGTCCAAGATACCAATTGGCTAGAACTTCCCTGATTTTCTAATTTTCCTTTCCATGCAGAGAAGGATGCACAGGCTTGATCAAGAACTAATTGGTATGAGAGAATAAAATCTGCCTCTTCATAGCACCAATCAAAGATGTCCCAACTCCCAGTGGCACCAGGCTGGTTCCTGCAAGATGGGATGGGGTGGACATCCCATCCCTCTACTGGCTGTAAAGTCCCGAGTTCCAAGTGATGTGGACCCAATAATACACAACTGCCCCTAAATTGACACCAACTTAGCACTTTTTCGAAGAGATGTTAGGGTGGGAAATGGAAAGTCTCACACTGGTGTAGCGGGAATGTTCTTCCATTGTTGAGACTGGGGGAAGGGTCAGTGTTCCGCAAAGTACAGGAAGCTTTATGATCCATCTCACAATCCTGTGCCAGGCACAGAACTTCTTTGATGCTGATTTTGGGGGTGAAATTTCTCAAGACCCCATTTCACAGATAGAATCAATTAGCTTGTGGGAATATTGCGGATGCACTGATCTCGTGGAATTAAAGACTACGGGCAGCATGCCTGCAATTTTACAATAAGTGTGCAAGACCTTGAAGGTGGCATGGGGTCCACGCTCTTGGGAATATTTCTCCCTAGGTACCCATAATGGAAAAAGTTTAATTTCTTGGCAGTAACATCTTCTCACCTTGCTCAGATCCAAATAAAAGTATCACATCTGGCATTAAAAAGAACACAATCTGTTAATATCATTTAAATATAAGTTGCATTTGTATACAGTTTTCATCAACCTCATCCTCTAGCACAATGTGCATAATCTTTTAACACATAATCTGTACTGACGGGCACCCCTTTAACACCTTGTACACACTACTGTTGCTGTTATCACCTTTTCACACTGTCAACCAGTTTGTGCTTCACAACAGCACATTCTGTAAGCCATCTGTTTGCGCCTACATTCAGCTCACTTCCTTCCACCCCCTATTTGTGTTGGGATTCAAGACACTCTCGATGCTTTCTTTAACAAGACCCTTCATGCAAGTGCGCATAACATCGTAATTCCAGTAACTAAGATTTAGGGCTAGAACATCTAAACAAAAACACTGCAATAATGTCTGTTTTAGACTCAGTGTGGTCTTACAAGTCTTGTTAGTCCGACAATTTAGCCCGACATGATCCTCTGCTCAAGAACATCCCCTTTAGAAACATTTACAAGATTCCTAGAGAATTATGGATGAAAAAGGACATCAGCCCCTCCAGAAAGATCCTAAAGCCCTCCTCCCAATTGCAGTAACCATTTGTCTCATAGAGTTATACAGCACAGAAAAAGGCCCTTCGGCCCATCGTGTCTGTGCCAGCCATCAAGCACCTAACTATGCTAATCCCATTTTCCACCACTTGGCCCGTAGCCTTGTATGCTATGACATTTCAAGTACTCATCTAAATACTTCTTGACTGTTGTGATGGTTCCTGCCTCCATCACCCCTTCGGCAGTGTGTTCCAAATTCCAATCACTCTCTGGGTGAAAAAGTTTTTCCCCAAATCCCCTCTAAACCTCCTGCCCCTTACCTTAAATCTATGCCCCCTGATTATTGACACCTCCACTGAGGGAAAAAGTTTCTTCCTATCTATCCTATCAATGCCCCTCATAATTTTGTATACCTCAATCAGGTTCCCCCGCCCCCCCCCCCCCCAGCCTTCCCTGTTCTAAGGAAAACAACCCTCGCCTATCCAGTCTCTTTTCATAGCTGAAATGCTCCAGCCCAGGCAACATCCTGGTAAATCTCCTCTGCACCCTCTCCAGTGCAGTCACATCCTTCCTATAGTGTGGTGACCAGAACTATACACAGTACTCCAGCTGTGGCCTAACTAGTGTTTTATACAGTTCCATCATAACCTCCCTGCTCTTAATATCTATGCCTTGGCAAACAAAGCAAGTATCCCATATACCTTCCTAACCACCTTATCTACCTGTGCTGCTGCCTTCAGTGATCTATGGACAAGTACACCAAGGTCTCTCTGACCTTCTGTACTTCCTAGGGTCCTACCATCTATTGTATATTCCCTTGCCTCATTAGTCCTCCCAAAATGCATCACCTCACACTTCTCAGGATTAAATTTCATTTGCCACTGCTCCGCCCATCTTACCAGCCCATCTATATTGGCCTGTAATCTAAGACTTTCCTCCTCACTATTTACGACACTACCAATTTCCGTGTCATCTGCGAACTTACTGATCATACCTCCTACATTCACGTCTAAATCATTAATGTACATTACAAACAGCAAGGGTCCCAGCACCGATCCCTGCGGCACACCACTGGTCACAGGCTTCCACTCGCAAAAACAACCCTCGACCATCACCCTCTGCCTCCTGCCACTAAGCCAATTTTGGATCCACTTTGCCAAATTGCCCTGGATACCATGGGCTGTTACCTTCTTAGCCAATCTCCCATGCAGGACCTTATCAAAAGTCTTACTGAAGTCCATGTAGTCACCTCCTCGAAAAATTAAATCAAATTTGTTAGACATGATCTCCCCCTGACAAAGCCATGCTGACTATCCTTGATTAATCCCTGCCTCTCCGAGTGAAGATTAATCCTGTCTCTCAGAATTTTTTCCAGTAGTTTCCCTACCATTGATGTTAGACTCACTGGCCTGTAATTACCTGGTTTATCCCTGCTACCCTTCTTGAATAATGGTTCCACATTCGCTGTCCTCCAGTCATCTGGTACCTCTCCTGTGGCCAGACAAGATTTGAAAATTTGAGTCAGAGCCCCTGCTATCTCCTCCCTTGCCTCACATGACAGCCTGGGATACATCTGGGCCTGGGGATTTATCCACTTTTCAGCCTGCTAAAACATGTAATACTTCCTCCCTTTCAATGCTAATTTGTTCAAGTATATCACAATCCCCTTCCCTGATCTCTACACCTACATCGTCCTTCTCCATAGTGAACACAGATGAATAGTAATCATTTAAAACTTCACTTATGTCCACCGGCTCCACACACAGATTGCCACTTTGGTCCCTACTCTTTCCCTGGTTATCCTCTTGCCCTTAATATACTTTAAAAAAGCCTTGGGATTTTATTTTATCTTGCCCGCCAGTGTTTTTTCATGCCCCCTCTTCGCTGTCCTAATTACTTTTTTAAGTACCCCCCCCCTACACTTTCTATACTCCTCTAGGGCCTCCGCTGTTTTCAGCGCTCTGAATCTGCCATAAGCCTCCTTTTTTTTCCTTATCCAATCCTCTATATCCATTGATATACAGGGTTCCCTGGACTTGTTGGGGAGAGGTTATCCAGGGATTTTGTTTCCACAACTCTATCTGGGAGTCAATTCCATTTATTGATCACTCTTTGTGCCAGGAACTTCCTGATATCTGAGATTAAGTGGCCTTTCACTAGTTTGAATGTGTGTCTCCTTGTCCTACTCTTGCAATTTATTTTAATCTAAATACCCAGCTTTATCTTTTCCATTCTTTCAACTATCTTATAAACCTCAATAGGATCACCATCTGCTACATGGGAAAGATGACTGCTTTCCAAGGAAAAAGTGATGAAAGAATTTGTCCTGGCACAAAACATCTGTCACCTGCTTTAAACAGTGATATTGGGCTCATTGAGAGCTTTGGCTCATATTCCTTGTTGTAACAGTAAAATTCAAGGCTCGGGTCACTTGAACAGCCAATGGCAGGCCCAAACCTTTGCTGAACTAGTCTGAAAGTCTGGCTCAAGAAGATGGTGTATTTGTATGACTGCCTCCTTGATGAAGTAGGGAGTGAAACATAAACATAGAAAATAGGAGCAGGAGTAGGCCTTTGGGCCTGCTCTGCCATTCAAAAAAGATCATGGCTGATCGTCTAATTCAGTACCCAGTTCCTGCTTTTTCCCCATATCCCTTGATCCCTTTGGCATTAAGAAATATATCTATCTCCTTCTTGAATATATTTAATGATTTGGCCTCCACTGCCTTCTGCGGTAGAGAATTCCACAGGTTCACCACCTTCTGAGTGAAGAAATGTCTCCTCATCTTGGTTCTAAATGGCATACCCGTATCCTGAGACTGTGACCCCCGGTTCTGGATTCCCCAGCCATCGGGAACATCCTCCCTGCATCTAGCCTGTCTAGTCCTGTTAGAATTTTGTAGGTTTCTATGAGATCCCCTCTCATTCTTCCAAACTCTAGTGAATATAGGCCTAGTCGACCCAATCTCTCCTCATACGTCAATCCTGCCATCCAGGAATCAGCCTAGTAAATCTTCTTTGCACTCACTCCATGGCAAGAACATCCTTCGTCAGATAAGGAGACCAAAACTGCACACAATACTCTAGATGTATTCTCACCATGGCCCTGTATAACTGCAGTAATTCATATCGCATAAGACATATCCAGGTAGCCATGATGTGGTCTGTGAACAAAGCTGGTTAGTTACGGGCAGTCTGCCTCAGGTGTAAATACACCTCCCTCTCAGGCTTCTTTAGGTTCGCTTCTTCTCCAAAACAAAGCAGGAAAAGAAGAGGCCCAATGGGATGCCCATCTTTTGAACTTAAATTGTAGATACCAAGTGGAAGCTGAGATGGCATCACCATTGAACTCTGGCTTTCCTCTCCACCCCACTTCCCTCACACAACCCTCCTCTTCTGCTTCTATGCTTTCAGGTATAGAAAACTGCTGCCTGGACAGCCTCAGCAGAGGCAGGAGGAAAAGGAAAAGCTACCCCATGACAGTGGTAAGGATGCACTGTCACTCGATCTTACACTTGCAGCCACCAACTCAAATACTGGCACTGCAAGGAGCTTAGAGACTAATGTATAGTTGGGATTACCACCTGATGAGTCACTGGGCATGAGTGGGCTGCAGCCATGCCAGGGGGAAAAGGGTAGCTAGTGTGTCAGCTCCCCAGGGCTGGGGGCCAGGCCACAGAGGAGTTCTGCTGTAGCAGACCCAGAGGACTTTGATTGGGCAGCATTTGGGAGGACACTGATGACGATGCATACTAAGATGATTGGGGCATTGGCAGGCTTGCCAGATAGCCTCCTGTCACTGTCTAGGAACACGGAGGAGTCCATCTCCAACACTGCAGATAGCATCGCCCAGAGCCTGGAGCCCATCCTTTCCAGCATGGAAGTGATGGCCAACTCCATAACAGCATTGCAGGACTGACCCACGATGGAGCACCTGGTGGCTGCTATCTCAGTTTCCATTGCAGCACAAACAGAATCCTCGTGCTATCTCGGTGCTACAGTGGAAGATCAGACGGGGTACCTTGCAGGCTCAGACTGCTGCCATCATGGGTGTGGATGTCAGTGCTCAATGGAGCATTCCAGTTCTCACAGAGTCCAGCAAGCTGCTCTCGAACAGATTACTAGGATTGTTGAGGTGCCAGTGGCCCCGTGGAAGACAACCCTTCTGTCCTCTCTCAGGATGACAGCATTTTTGCTCCCACAACTGCCACTCTGCCAGTGCCCTTGCTGTTGCCTCTCAGTCAGCCAATCCAGACTGCTGCTGTCCATGCCGAGGTGGTCCAGTCCGAGTCCAGGCCCTCAAGGCCCAGAGCTGTTCAGGGTGTCCTCCAAGGCCATCTGCAGTCTCCCCTACTGAAAGTCAGCAGCCTTCCACCAACCATGCTGCAGCCACAGAGGTAGCACTGAGTAGGAGCACCAGGGCAGGCAAAAGCACATGGAAGACACGCACTCAGGGAATGCACAGGGTGATTTTAGTTCATTGTTCTTTGTATAATTTAATGTGTTGTTGCATAAAGATGTTTTACAAAGGTTCCTTTTGGTGGCCTTTATTGCTTGATGCTGGGCAAGGGGATATTGTCATGAAGAGTGTGAAATGGATTTGAGCGTGGTGATTGGTGATTCCACGTTAGGCTGCAGAAGTTGTTGGAAGTAGAAGCAGAGCCTCACAATCTACTGTGTGACATGCCATCCAGTTACGGAAAAGCCCGGATGCCTCCTCCCTGCATCTTCCTCCTCCTCCCTTATAGCTCTTGCCTTCTCTATGATGTGGATATGTGGTTGAAATCTCATCTCAGGGTCAAATATGACACCAAGGATGCCAACAGTCTGGTTCAGCCTCAGTTGCCTGGGAGAGGGATGGAATAGATGGTGGGGACTGAAGACAGTGGCTTCAGTCTTCCCAATATTTAATTTGAGGAAAATGTTTGCTCAGCCAGTACTGGATGTCAGACAAGGTAGAGACAATGGAGGGTCAAGCGAGGTGGTGGTAAAGTAGAGCTGGGTGTCATCAGTGTACATGTGGAAACTGACATGATTTTGGATAGCATCAGATCAAGCTGTCCCAGTGCACGCAAGGGACACAGCTGTATAGGCTCTTCTTCTTCCCTCGTGCCGTGCTGGCCACGCAGGAAGCAACACACAGTGCAACCCACACTTAATAAACATGTCAAAGCCACTGGTGCACCATGGCAGCAGCGTGTGCTCACTACAAGATACACTGCAGCAGCTTGCTAAGACTTCTTCAACAGCACTTCCCAAACCCATGACCACTACCAACCTAGAAGAGCAAGGGTTGCAGGCACATAGGAACACCATACCCTTCAAGTTCCCTGCCAAGTCACACACCTTCCTGCCTTGAGCATATCTCACCATTTCTTCAACATTACTGGAAAATCCTGGAATTCCCTACCTAACAGCAGAGTGGAAGTTAGCTTCACCACGTGGACTCCAGCAGTTCAAGAGGTGGCTCACTGCCACCTTCTCAAAGAACAAGACATGGGCGATACATGCTGGGCTTGCCTGCACCCAAGAATGAATAAATACACTTTTAAAAATTAGACCATATTTTGTATTGGTCTTACTAACATGCATGATAGTACAATGATGTGTTATTTGGCAGACTCTACTATTCCTAAGTTCTCTTGGTTAGTTTCCATCTTTCACTCTCAATGAACTTGAGCTCATCCAAAAATGTGCTGTATGTATCCTAACTTGCAGCAAGTCCTATACACCCATCATCCCTGTACTTGTGGATCTACATTGGCTCATGGTCCACCAGCATCTTGATTTTAAGATTCTCATCCTCATGCTGAAGTCCCTCAATGACCTTACCCCTTCCTATCTGAACGCAGCAGTACAAGTGCAGTGTGTGCTTCAAACCTGGCAGTGTGAGTTCTGTGCAATCTCTGCAAGCAACAGAGTAAGCACTTCCTATTCTCTGAACCCAGCAGTGGGAGTGCCATGTGTTCTCTGAACTCGGCAGTGTGAGCATCGTGTGTTCTCTGAACTCGGCAGTGTGAGCATCGTGTGTTCTCTGAACTCGGCAGTGTGAGCATCGTGTGTTCTCTGAACTCGGCAGTGTGAGCATCGTGTGTTCTCTGAACTCGGCAGTGTGAGCATCGTGTGTTCTCTGAACTCGACAGTGTGAGCATCGTGTGTTCTCTGAACTCGGCAGTGTGAGCATCGTGTGTTCTCTGAACTCGGCAGTGTGAGCACCGTGTGTTCTCTGAACACGGCAGTGTGGGCACCATGTGTTCTCTGAACTCGGCAGTGTGAGCACCGTGTGTTCTCTGAACTCGGCAGTGTGAGCATCGTGTGTTCTCTGAACTCGGCAGTGTGAGCATCGTGTGTTCTCTGAACTCGGCAGTGTGAGCATCGTGTGTTCTCTGAACCCGGCAGTGTGAGCATCGTGTGTTCTTTGAACTCGACAGTGTGAGTGCCGTGTGTACTTTGAACTCGGCAGTGTGAGCATCGTGTGTTCTCTGAACCCGGCAGTGTGAGCATCGTGTGTTCTCTGAACTCGCGTCTATGTGTGCTGTATCTTCTCTGAAATGTATAGTGTAACCGCCAGCGTTCTCTGAACTCAACAGTGAACGCCATAAATTCTCTGAACTCAGCAGTGTAAGTGCCTTGCAATACTCCCAACCAGGAATGTGAGCACTGTGCCTTGTCTGAACCTTGCAGCCTGCCCACCTGACAGTGACTGGATCAAATTACACATTAGAGAACTTGAATTACTCTACAGCAGACAGAATCAAATTACACATTCTAGACAAAAAGTTGGGTGTGTCTTGTCCTCCAAGCAGGCCAATCAGAAATCTGCTTCTCCCCACATCCGGAGCAAATACATGTCGCCAAAAAAACCTAGGACAAATGCCAAACCATCAATGAATTCAATGGAAAAATGCAGAAAAAAATGAATTCACAAACAAGTAGTGCAGCAAGCAAGCTTCTGGCATTACCTGCAAAAGTTGTCATGCAATTGTTTGGTGAGTGGGGGTGGGGGGTAAGAGGAGAAGAGTTAAAAGCCAAAATGAACATATCTGCCAATGATTTAAAACTTTTCCATACATTCTTTCTGGTTAATATCTGCCGTGCAGTTACTACACACTTCGGAGTCTCCTATGTTATCTACAGTGTAACCAAATATTACCTAACCTTGTGACCTCCAGAGAACATTCAGACACCAAAGCAGAACTGCATTACAAATCACATTAAAAAAAAACACCCACACAACCACTGTACCAGGCACCAGGGAAACAACAAAGACATCTCTCCACAACCTAGTGAGTCACCAGCCACGGGTACAAGTGAGATCTCCATTATATGTTGTTTGGAAAGGCCCATAAGGCTTCCTGCACCGGGGTCCCAATTGGTAGTGATGGGTGTTACAATTGGGCAATTTCTCCAATATCTTGTCTTTACAATTTGATGGCATTTTCAACAAGCAGACTGAGTCCCTTATGAACTGAGGCCTCACTCTACATTCTCTGCTTTGTATGAGTTGGCGTAACTCAAGTTCAATAATTAATCCCAAATCCTGGCAAATTACTTGCTGGAGAATATGTGGGATGCCCACCACATTTTCGAGTTACGACAGAAGGCAAAAAACATCATGCTGATCTAATAATCCAGAGGCCTGGACTAATAATTCAAAGACAGTGAGTTCCAATCCTACCATGGCAGTTTGAGAATTTGAATTCAGTGTGAAAACTTCAGAAAGGAAAATGCCAGTTAAAGTGACTACAATGCTGTCGGATTGTCATAAAATCACAACTTGTTCACTAAAGTCCTTTAGGGAAGGAAACTTGCCATCCTATCTGGTCTGGCGTACATGTGACTCAAATCCCACACCAGCGTGGTTGATTCTTCAGTGCCCTCTGATGTGGCCTAGCATGCCACTCAGTTCAGGGCAACTAGGGATCTGCAATAAATGCTGGTCTCATCAGCGAAACCCACAACCTGAGAATGAATCTTTTAATTAAAAAGTTAAACCAGTGGGTTGAGGTTCAAACTGCTCCAGATTAGGTACATATAAAATAATATGAAGCAGATGAGAGTGGAATGAGTACTTACATCTGTGTGTCAGGTTGCATATATTAACACCAGCGGCATTCAATATACATACCCTGTGGTGCGCTATCCATAACACCTACTATGCCCATAATAATTAGCTTAATGAGTTTAACGCATATCTTCAGCACAATAGTGTGCCACATCCTCTAAACAGTAGTTGGAAGTATGAATTATACAAGTGGGAATCACGTGCTGCTCCACACTCCTGATGTGGTCTTGTGACCCAGAAATAATACCAGCATTCTTTGTAATAGCGCCAGCAATTTCTAGGTCCATCATTGGAAACACTGCACTTTTGAATAGTATTACATTTTTTCTTTCCTTTTGGAGTCAAGACTTCTTTCTGTGTTGATCAAAGTAAATTATGTTCCTCCATTCTTTGTCCCTAATGTCATCATCAAGTACTCTCAGGTCAGATATCACATGAATTGGGTTCCATGGCAACGATCTAACTCCCTCCACTTTGCCACAACATTAAAAAATACTCCCTACTACCCTTGAATGATATTTTTATTTCCAACACCATTCACTCTTCAGAACAGTCGCTAAAAGAGTGCCAATTTAAGTACTGAATCATAAGTGGCTTTGGACTATAAAGCTGCACCCACTAGGAACTGAGCTGAGAATGCCAAACCCAATTCATGGACTCATATAGCCAGACTTTCATTCTTTCACCACTTACTGGACTTAAGAATAAAGATGAACATCTAGCAAAGACAGTAGCTGAGAAGAATGGCAATCCTTCTATAAAGGCACATGACAATTGCTCTAATGAGATGCCAGTCAAACATGCATGCATCACAATGCATGCAGAAAAGTTTAATTCTCCTTATAAAGCACTGCCCACACATGTTTTAAATTTTTAAATAAATCAATACACATGGAATTTATTTTATTTGGCGTACAATTTTATTCATGTCAGTACTCCCTCTTCAATAAATAAAAGCTAAGGAACAGTGGGGCTTCAACTGTACTGGGAGAGTCATTTTCATGTTTCTATGGAAAACTTATCTAATTTTATACCCTTCACTGTGTGAAACATCATTCCTCCAACAGCCCACTGTAATTTAATTTCTAGCATTACCATGGCTGCTCCACAGACACCTGCAGTGCGATTAAAAAAAGAATCACTGAGCTAGCGTCATTCTCTCCATTAATCCTACAAATTACATGCAATTTAAAGTTTGGGTGTTTATAACAACGGAATCAAAAATCAACTTTTTATTACTGACAAGAAAATTTGCTAATGGAAAGAAAAGAACAACTGGTAAATTTCAAATTTGAGACTCAATTAATGCTGGCTTCAGCTGTGGTTCAGTGGGCCACACTCTTGTCTTTGAAACAGAAAGATACGGGTTCAAGTCCCACTCCAGAGACTTGAGTATAAAAACTAAGCTGCAATTCCATTGTAATACAGATAGAGTGCTGCAATATCAGAGGTATTACCTTTCATACAAGATGCTAAACCAAGACCCCATTTATCCTCTCAGTGGATGTAAAAGATCCCATGGCACTGCACTAGATTTAAAGAGCCCGCTGCCAATGGCGAGCTAAAAAAATGGCGGGCCGGATGCCAAACAGCCACTGCAATCTCAAGCGCGGTGGTTCATTTAAATAGCAGGGGCGGCCCACGTCCTCCCCCGCAATCTCGGGGAGCGGGCAGGCTGTTCGTCTCCAGCAATGGCGTCAGTTACCTGGGCGCTGGCACCCATTTTAAAGGGCAACCAGCCAGCCCTGCCACCTAATTAAAATTTTTAAACAGATACCCCCAAAATTATATAAATAAATTTCTGATGCCCCTTTCCCACCCTCCAATAACATTACATTAAGTATTTGCCCTTCACCCCACCAAAACACTTACCTTTTACATCTGACCTTCCTCCCCCAAACTGCACAGTTTGAAGTTCTACCCTTCCCACCATTCCCTACATTCATTACATTTATTTGACCCTGTCCCCCCACGCGCACTGAAAATCTTACTTTCTCCCCCCTCCCCACCAGTGTCACGCCGCCTTTCCTCAGATGGGGAATTGAACGTGCAGGAGTGCCAGCTGCCGCGCCTAAGATCACAGCGGGCCCTCAAGATTGGAGGTAAGTATGTAAATTCATTAATTTTATTCATTTGGATATTTAAATTGTAGTCCTGTCACCCAGCAGCGGGGGGAGCACCTGGAGGATTGGGCCAGGCCCTCCCAACATCGAGGTCCGTGGCAGGCCTCATCCGGACCCACCTTCAGGCTCCCCACCACCCCCCACCACAGATCACGACATCGAGGGCTTAGTAAAATCCAGCCCACTATTTTGAAAATGAGCAGGGGAATTCTCACTGGACAACATTTATCCCTCAATCTACACCTAAAACAGATTATTGGGTTTCATTGCTGTTTACGGAAGCTTGCTGTGTGCAAATTTACTTCTGTATTTCCTACATATAACAGTGACCACATTTCAAAAATACTTCAATGGTTGTAAAGAACTTTGGGATATCCTGAGGTTGTGAAAGTTACAACTTAAATACATGTCTTTTTAATAGGTGAGGCACTGCACCGAGCAAACAAGCTAATAAAGGATTTATCCTTTAGTTGCAATGTCAGCTGTGGGCTCCCAGCCAGTGAGAGCTGAGCTGAAGCTATCAACAACAACTTGCAAAGCTGCAGGCCTGCTAACATTGTACCATTGTTTAAAAAGGGAGGAAGTGATAGCCCGAATAATTACAGGCCAGTCAGCCTAACCTTAGTGGTAGGCAAATTACTGGAAAAAGTTATGAGAGACAGGATAAATTGACATTTAGAGAGACATAGTTAAATCACGGGCTGTAAGCAAGGATTTGTTAAGGGAAGGCTGTGACTGACTAACTTGATTGAACTTTTTGAGAAGCTAACAAGGAGGGTTGATGAAAATAGTGCATTTGATATAGTCTACATGGATTTTGGCAAGGTTTTTGACTAGGTTCCACATGGCAGACTGGTCAGAAGATTAAAAGCTTATGGGATCCAAAGGAAATTGGCAAGTTGGATCCAAAATTGGATCTGGCAGGAAGCGTAGGGTTATGCTCAACAGATATTTTTGTGACTGGAAGGCCTTTTCCGGTGGGATTCTGCAGGGCTTACTACTGGGTCCCTTGCTGTTCGTGGTATGTATCAATGATTTAGACTTACATGTGGGGGACATGATTGAGAAGTTTGCAGATTATACAAAAATTGGCTGTGTGGTTGACAGGAGGAAGAAAGATGCAGACTGCAGGAAAATATTAATGGACTGGTCAGGTGGGCAGAAAAGTGGGAAATGGAATTCAATCCAGAGAAGTGTGAGGTAAAGGATTTGGGGAAGGCAAACAAGACAAGGGAATACACAATGAATGGAATGATTCTGAGAAGTGTAGATGAACAGAGGAACCTTGGAATGTATGTCCACAAATCCCTGAAGGACAGGTAGATAAAGTGGTTAAGAAGGCATATGGGATACTTTCCTTTATTGGTCGAGGCCTGGAGTATAAGAGCAGGAAGGTTTTGCCATAATGACATAAAACATTAGTTAGGCCACAACTAGAGTACTTCATACAGTTCTGGTCACATTACAGGTGGGATGTGATCACACTAGAGAGAGTACAGAGGAGATTTATAGAGGATGTTGCCAGGAATGGAGAATTTTAGTTATGAGGAATGATTGGATAGACTGGGGTTGTTTTCTTTGGAACAGAGGAGGCTGAGAGGAGATTTAATTGAGGTGTATAAAATTATGAGGGGCCTAGATAGAGTGGATAGGAAGGACCTGTTAGCAGGGAGGTTAATAACCAGGGGGCATAGATTTAATGTAATTGGTAGAAGAATTAGTGGGGAGTTGAGGAATAAATTTTACACCCAGAGGATGAGGGTCTGGAACTCACTGCCTGAAAGGGTGGTAGAGGCAGACCCTCATCACATTTTAAAAAACACTTGGAACAGCAACTGGGGTGCCATAACTTACAGGACTATGGATACAGCTGGAAGGTGGGATTAGACCGGATAGAGTTTTGGCCGGCACAGACACCAAGGGCCAACTGGCCTCCTTCCATGCTGTAAATCTTTCTATATTTCTTCTATGTTTCTATATAGCAACTTTAACATAGTAAAATATCCAAAGGCACTTTACAGGAGCGTCATCAAAAAACATTTAACACCAAGCATATAAGGTAACCAAAAACTTGGTCAAAGAGGTAGGTTTTAAGGAGGATCTTAAGAGGAGAAGAGAGAGGCAGACAGACCTAGGGAGGGAATTCCAGAACAAAAGGCCTAGGCAGTTGAAGGCATGGCCGCCAATGGTGGAGCATTTAAAATCGGCAAGATGCCAGAATTGGAGGAGTGCAGAGATCTCAGAGGATTGCAGGGCTGGAGGAGGTTACAGAAATAAGGAGGGACAAGGCCGTGGAGGGGTTTGAAAACAAGGATGAAGATTTTAAAATCGAGGCGGTGCCAAACCGGGAACTAATGTAAGTTAGTGAGCACAGGAGCGTTGGATGAATGGAACTTAGTCTGAGTTAGGATACAGCAGAGATTTGGATGTGCTCATGTTTATGGAAGATGCAAGGTGGGAGGCCAGCCAGGAATAGTCCAGACTAGAGGTAACATAGACATGGATGACGGTTTCAGCAGCAGATGATCTGAGGCAGGCGCAGAAACTGACAATGGTACAGAGGTGGAAGTAGGCAGTCTTGGTGATAGAGCTGACATGTGGTCAAAAGCTCAGCTCAGCTCAGGGTCAACTAGGACCCCAAAGTTATGAACAGTCTGGTTCAGCTTCAGACAGTGGCTTGGGAGCGGGATGGAGTCAGTGGCGAGGGAATGGAGTTTGTGGCAGGGGGAGTCTAGATGCAACACCGCAGAAGCAGGAAGAGAGGCCACTGGAGGTGATTCTTTGGCTATAATTGGATGGATAGGAATGGAACCAGATAATGGCTGATCCACCCAGCTGGCCGATGGAGAAGAGTTGTTGGAAGAGGACAGTGTGGTCTACCATGTCAAAAGCTGTATACAGGTCGAGAAGGATGAAGAGGGATAGTTTACCTTTGTCACAGTAATATCGGATGTACGTGAATTTGGTGAGGGCTGTTTCAGTGCTGTGGTGGGGGCAGAAATCTGATTGGAAGGATTCAAACACGGAGTTGCAGAAAAGATGGGTACGGACTTCAGAAAGGAGAGGGAGGTTGGAGGTGGGGCAGTAGCTTGCAAAGACACAGGAGTCAAGGATGTTTTTTGCAGACGGGGTGATGGCAGCAGATTTAATGGGGAGGGGGACAGTACCAGATGAGAGGGGACGGTTAACAATATCAGCTAACATGGGGGCCAGGGAGAGAAGTTGGATAGACAGCAGTTTGGTAAGAATAGGGCCAAGTGAGCAGGTGGTGATTCTCATGAACAAGATGAACTCGGACAGCACATAAGGGGAGATGGGAGTGAAACTAGAAAAAGGTGCGAGTTCAGGGCAGGGGGCCATTTTAGGAGGAGCTATCGTTAGGGGATGGGAGTGAAGCAGCAGAGGCAGCTGAACAGATGGTCTCAATCTTAGTTACAAAAAAGTCCATGAGCTCTTTGCACTTGTTTGAAGTAAAGGTGTGGGGGTGCAGGGGAGAGGGGTTTAAGAAGATGGTTTGCAGTGCAGACAAGAAGCCAGGATTATCTCTGCATTGCAGGATCATCCTGGAATATCAGCAGTTTTGGCAGGTGACAACAGGATCCAATAGTACTTTCTGTGTCCAGCCAGATCTGGAAATGGTTAAACCAGTTGTCCACCAAAAACTTACAAGTTTTCGTCCCTTGTACTTAAGGGAGTGGAGATGAGGGCCAAACCAGGGGAATGGCCAGGTTAAGACAGAGTAATGGTTTTAATGGTGACGAGGGCATTAAAGCTGGAGGTGAGGGAATGATTGAGCAGATCGTTAGATGCAGAAATGATGTGGTAAATGGAGAGCAAAAGGCTAGACAGCAGGGAATTTAGATTTGCTGTTTTAGGCGACTTGGGGCAGCCTCATTTCACATAAAACCCTTATCGCTGGAGCGACTTTCATCTGGCACTATGGGGTGCATTCAAACCCTGAGCCAGTGGTGCAAATATTCAAACCCACTGCTACACCCAGCACCCTAGGCATACAAGCACTGAAAATATTGCAGATTGAAAGTTATTGAGGAGTGATTCATACAGCAGTATAGCAACAGGTAGGTGTGGGTGCTTGTAGCACAGTTAATTACAATGCTCTTTTGTATTTGTTTTAAATTAATAAAAAAACATAATGACAATTTGAATTTAGGGCTCTGATTTCAACCTGTGATGAAAGTCCATGAAAAAGTTATGACGTATTGCACTGAATATGTCACTAAAGTCACAGTTCTATGAGTGAAGAAAAGAACTTCCCCTCAGGCAATAGTAATAAAACCGAGACTGTGAGAGCAAACCTCAAAATAATACAGGTGCTGCCTGACCTGCCGAGTATTTCCAAAAATAACAACAACATATATTTATATAGCATCTTTAATGTAATGAAATGTCCCAAGCTGCTTTACAGGAGCATTATAAAACAAAGTATGACACCGAACCACAAAAGCTGATATTAGGTCAGATAACCAAAATCTTGGTCAGAGGTAGGTTTTAAGGAGTGTCTTAAAGGAGGAAAGCGAGGTGGAGAGGCAGAGAGATGGAGGGAGGGTATTCCAAAGCTTGGGGCCTAGGCAACTGAAGGTGCGGCCACCAATAGTGGAGTGATTAAAATTAAAAAGAATTAGAGGAGAGCAGATATCTCAAAGGGTTGTGGGGCTGGAGGAGATCACAGACATAGGGAGGGCTGAGGCCATGGAAGGAGTTGAAAACAAGGATGAGAATTTTAAAATAAAGATGTTGCTTGACCGGGTGCCCATGTAGGTCAGCGAGCACAAGGATAATAGGGGAATGGGACTTGGTGTGAGTTAAGACACGGACAGCAGAGTTTTGGGTGACCTCAAGTTTACGGAGAGTAGAATGTGAGAGACCAGCCAGGAGTGAGTTTGAATAGTCAAGTCTAGAGGTTACAAAGGCATAAATGAGGGTTCCAGCAGCAGACGAGATGAGACGGGGCGAAGTCAGATGATGTTATGGAGGTGGAAACAGGCAGTCTTAGTGATAGCATGAATATGAGGTCGGAAGCTCATCTCGGGGTCAACTGTGACACCAAGGTTCCGAACAGACTGCCTTAATCTCGGAATATTGTCAGGGAGAGGAATGGAGTCAGTAACTAGGGAACGGTGATTGAAGTGGGATGTAAATTTTTTTTTATTTCCAGCAATGCTAAATTATGATGCAAATTCACACTGTTGTGAAAAAATATAAAATTGCCCTTGTCATTTCAAAACTGCTCAACAATACTTCACTCAAGAGCATACCCAGTCAATGAAACAAAGAAGGGACTTGCATTTATATAGTGCAGTTCATGATCACAGGATGTTCAAAAGCACTTTAAAGACAATGAAGTCATTTTGAGGTATAAAAGCAAAATACTGCGGATGCAGGAAATCTGTGTATGTTTTATTTTAGTTTGTTCAGTTTGTTTCTACTGTGCCTACCCACTGTGTTTTTTTTCATGTTTGTGCTTGTGGCTCTTCAGTTTTCTGTCCATTAACACCCTATCTGTACTAATGCTTTGTCTTTCAGCACACCATTAACATATTGTTTGCCTTTGCTCCATGGCTTTCTGGTCAGCTATTTTGTGACTTGCCCTATCAATACCTTCTCTTTTGTTATCTCTTGCCCTACCCCCACTTTACTTGCTTAAAATCTTGTACATTTCTTATATCTGCCAGTTCTGAAGAAGGGTCACTGAAGAAATGTTAACTCTGCTTCTCTCTCCACAGATGCTGCCAGGCCTGCTGAGTATTTCCAACGTTTCTTGTTTTTATTTCATTTTGAAGTAGAGTCACTATTGTAATGTAGGAAATGTGACAGCAAGGCCCCCACAAACAGCAATGTGATAATGAACAGATAATCTGTTTTAGTTGATTGAGGGATAAATATTGGCCAGGAAACCTGGAAGAGCTTCTCGGCTGTTCTTCAAAATTGTACAATGGGATCTTTTACATTCACGTGAGAGGGCAGACAGGGCAGTAGCTTAACATCTTATCCGAAATAAGGCACCTCCAACAGTGCAGTACTCTTCAGTACTACACTGGATGAACCTAGATTAAGTGCTCAAGCCTTTGGAGTGGACTTGAACCATCAGAGCAAGTGCCATGGCTGACACCTCTCCAAACTGCTCCAGCTCCATTGTGATGTGCAACATTCGGTTCATCCCAAGGAGATGTTGTAAAATGCACTGCCTACATTCATCTGTAACTCCGCTGCATGCAACATTGTGACTAAAGCATGAAATATAAAATTGACAGTGCTTTCATATTTCCAGAGCCATTATTTCTAGATGGCCTGTTGAAAAACACTGGATATTTGCAGTATCGATAAATCAACAAATCCCTTCCCTTCAGTTTTTGCAGTGTATTTAAACAACAGGCATAATGTATGGATTGGACCAACATGGGAATCGAATCTCACCCTTTAGGGGACTGGAGTTTAGGTTTCATTTTTTGTAAGGGTAAACAAAATGATTTCTGGTGATTGAACATCAAGAATATAAAGATGGAACAGAAAAACGGCCACTTAAGTTGCCCAGTTTATCCAGTCCTTTGGTGCCATGTACTGGGCCTGCAATAACCGCTTTCATCTCCCTCTTACACTGATGCCAAGTTCTTATTCCTCTAGTCTTTTTGATATGGAATCTGTTCAGTTACTTTTCAAATACTTCTACCAAGTCTACATTTATTGTACTTAGGGGTTGTCTCTCCTAAATGTTAACTCAGCGGCCAGGATTTTACTCTGGCAATGGGGATCTCGACGTCCAGAAAAAGAAATGCCAAGATTCCTGCATTGCCTCTTCTCCAGAAGGTCCACCGAATCTAGTGCCAATCAGGCACTTAACTGGACAGCAGCAGGCCTTCCACTAGATCAAGGACCCCGTTGCCAAAAGTCCCGCCCTTAGAGTGCTGTTGGCGAATCAGAGATTGGCAGCTGCAGCACCACCGAAAGCTGCACCTACTGGAGGCCAAGGAGTGTAGCTGGACTCAAGGCAGGAGGGGTCTCACAGGGTGGGGGGTCATGGGGGAGGGGGATGTCAAGGGGGTTGGTAGCAAGGGCAGGGGCTGGTTCACAGTGGGCACCCCCCCTTCCCAATGCCAGGTCCCTCGTTCAGGCACTAAGTGCAGCACAGTGACGCAGTGGTTAGCACCGCAGCCGCTCAGCTCCAGCGATCCGGGTTCAATTCTGGGTACTGCCTGTGCGGAGTTTGCAAGTTCTCCCTGTGACTGCGAGGTTTTCCGCCAGGTGCTCCGGTTTCCTCCCACCGCCAAAGACTTGCAGGTTGATAGGTAAATTGGCCATTATAAATTGTCACTAGTATAGGTAGGTGGTAGGGAAATATAGGGACAGGTGGGGATGTGGTAGGAATATGGGATTAATGTAGGATTAGTATAAATGGGTGGTTGATGGTCGGCACAGACTCGGTGTGCCGAAGGGCCTGTTTCAGTGCTGTATCTCTAAATAAATAAATAACGAGGGCCCCCCCCCACTGCCCAAACCACAAGCCAGGAAGCAACCTACATGGTTTTTCATGCCATCCTTCCTGTGCCTGTACTTTCTCGATATGCAAGGGTGGTCACTGCTGGTAGCATATATTTGTAAAATTGGTCTAGTGTTCTGACCTGAAACAATAGCCCATCTTTTCTCTTGTCAGATGCCCATACCAATTTTTTAAAAATTCTTTCATGGGATGTGGGCGTCACTGGCAAAGCCAGCATTTGTTGCCCATCCTTCATTGCCTTTGACAACTGAGTGATTTGCTAGGCCATTTCAAAGGGCAGTTAAGAGTCAACCACATTGCTGTGGGTCTGGAGTCACATGTAGGCCAGACCAGGTAAGGACGGCAGATTTCCTTCCCTAAAGGACTTGCGTGAACCAGATGGGTTTTTACAACAATCTATCGATTGTTTCATGGCACCATTACTGAGACTAGGTAATGACTCCCCAAAGCCTGTCCACCATCTACAAGACACAAGTCAGGACTGTGATGGAATACTCTCCACTTGCCTGGATGGGTGTAGCTCCAACAACACTCACGAAGCTCGACACCATCCAGGACAAAGCAGCCCGCTTGATTGGCACCCCATCGACAAACATTCACTCCCTCCACCACCGACGCACAGTGGCAGCAGTGTGTACCATCTACAAGATGCACTGCAGCAATGCACCAAGGCTCCTTAGACAGCACCTTCCAAACCCGCGACCTCTACCAAATAGAAGGACAAGGGCAGCAAATACATGGGAACACCACCACCTGCAAGTTCCCCTCCAAGTCACACACCATCCTGACTTGGAACTATATCGCCGTTCCTTCACTGTCGCTGGGTCAAAATCCTGGAACTCCCTTCCTAACAGCACTGTGGGTGTACCTACCCCAAATGGACTGCAGCAGTTCAAGAAGGCAGCTCACCACCACCTTCTCAAGGGCAATTGGGGATGAGCAATAAATGCTGGCCTGGCCAGCGTCGCCCACATCCCATGAATGAATAAAAAAAAACTAGGGCCGGAATTTTATGGCCCTCTACACGAGTGTGCTGGTGCCAGGGGGGCCGTAAAATTGAATGGGAGGAGGGGGTGCCGTTCCCAATGCCTTCCTGCCCCTGCTGCAATTTCAGAAATGGCCCTGTGCCCCACGGAGGGTCCTCCCCCCTCAATGGCCCAACCGCCCCCACTGGACAACACTCTCTCCCCATTCCTAAGTGACTCTCCCTTGCCTCGCCAGGGCCGGGTCAATTACAGTGTTCCTAAAGTTGTAAAGGCATGTCAATATTTTACAATGTGAAGAAGAAAAAATGGACAGCAACGGAAAGAGAAGAACAGGTTAGTGGGATTCATGAGGAAAATTCAGAAAAACCTTTGAAAGCTGGAAGAGGGGGACAGAGAGACTAAGGGAGCGAAGTCCAGGGATTGGGGTATAGGTGTGATGGCTGAAAGAATGGCCACCAATGGTGGATTGAAGTGAACTGGAATGAGGAACTCGGGGAAACAAGATCTGTGCATGGGAATATAAGGCTGACAAAGTAATGGCACCATCTGTTCCACCTCTCAATTTCAGCTGCTGGGAGAGATAACTTTTTGCTGTTCTCACACGCTGAGCAGTTGCTTTGATTTATCTGATAATACTTGTGTCTGCTATACCCAAGCAAAGGAAGTCAACAAAATATGGAGCTGAAGAAGGTAAGATGAGTGGAGAGTCAGAGACTGGGTGAGGTATAGCTTTTCCAATTTTAATTTCTAGTGAGTATAACAAGTAGCTGAATCAATATCACCCATTTTACACTGTCACTCAAAGTCAAAATTAATCACCTTTTAGAGTCATAGAGTTATACAGCACAGAAACAGGCCTTTCGGCCCATCGTGTCTGTGTCGGCCATCAAGCACCTATCTATTCTAATCCCATTTTCCAGCACTTGGCCCATAGCCTTGTATGCCATGGTGTTTCAAGTGCTCATCTAAATACTTCTTAAATGTTGTGAGGGTTCCTGCCTCTACCACCCCTTCGGCAATGTGTTCCAGATTCCAACCACCCCCTGGGTGAAAATTTTTTTCCTTAAATCCCCTCTAAACCTCCTGCCCCTTACCTTAAATCTATGTCCCTTGGTTATTGACACCTCCTCTAAGGGAAAAGTTTCTTCCTATCTAACCTATCAATGCCCCTCATAATTTTGTATACCTCAATCACGTCCCCCCTCAGCCTTTTCTGCTCTAAGGAAAACAACCGTAGCCTATCCAGTCTCTTTTCATAGCTGAAATGCTCCAGCCCAGGCAACATTCTGGTGAAATAAAAACAACAAGAAATGCTGGAACCACTCAGCAGGTCTGGCAGCATCTGTGGAAAGAGAAGCACAGTTAACGTTTCGGGTCAATGACCCTTCTTCGGAACTGACAAATATGAGAAATGTCACAGGTTATAAGCAAGTGAGCTGGGGGTGGGGCAAGAGATAACAAAGGAGAAGGTGTAGATTGAACAAGGCCACATAGCTGACCAAAAGGTCATGGAGCAAAGGCAAACAATATGTTAATGGTGTGTTGAAAGACAAAGCATTAGTACAGGTAGGGTGTTAACGGACTGAATATTGAACAGCAGCAAGTGCAAACATGAAAAAAAAAGTGGGAAAGCAAACTGAACAAACTGTTCAATAATCATCTATATTGTCCTGTAATCTAAGGCTTTCCTCCTCACTATTTACGACACCACCGATTTTCGTGTCATCTACGAACTTATTGATCATACTTCCTATATTCACGTCTAAATCATTAATGTACACTACAAACAGCAAGGGTGCCAGCACCGATCCCTGCAGTACACCACTGGTCACAGGCTTCCAATCGCAAAAACAACCCTTGACTACCACCCTCTGCCTCCTGCCACTAAGCCAATTTTGGATCCACTTTGCCAAATTGCCCTGGATCCCATGGGCTCTTACCTTCTTGACCAATCTCCATGCAGGACCTTATCAAAAGCCTTAGTG
This sequence comes from Heterodontus francisci, assembly GCF_036365525.1. Taxonomy (NCBI): domain Eukaryota; kingdom Metazoa; phylum Chordata; class Chondrichthyes; order Heterodontiformes; family Heterodontidae; genus Heterodontus; species Heterodontus francisci. The sequence goes on from NC_090372.1 coordinate 46,432,530, forward strand.
AAGCCCATGTAGACTACATCAACTGCTTTACCCTCAAATACACATCTAGTCACCTCCTCGAAAAATTCAATCAAGTTTGTTATGATTACACCACTTCTCTACATTATTCTTTCACATCATTTCTGGTCATCCAGTGAGAGCAACAATGCAATAACTATTCTGTTACATGAAGTAGTCATGCTACTCATTGTGTAGCTATCACAATCCAAACCTTGAAAAGCTGACATAGAAAAACTGAGGCACTGCTGAGCTGACATCTACTATCAAAAAGTGACCAAATCATATTTGCCCACATGGATGCCTAATAGTGTAACTAATCCTCAATGACATTTAATGGGGGTCATTTTACTAATTCTCACTCACACAACATGGAGTTTCACCCACCAGAGCACATTGAGGAAATTCAGGCTTGATGATCAACAAAGCAAAGATTGGTCCAACCAGAAAGGAGGCATTGCTGGATCTGGTGCTGGGAAATCAAGTGGACCAAGTGTCTGTGGGGGAGCACTTGGGTAAAAGTGATCATCCTATTGTATAAGGTTTAGACTGGTAATGCAGAAAAGCAAGGAACGATATAAGGTAGAATGTCTAGGTTGGAAGAGAGCTAAATTCAGTGCACTGAGTAGTGATCTAGCCAGGATGAACTGGATAAGACTGACAGGAAAAACCGTAACGCAACAATAGGTTATCTTTAAGGAAGAGATGCTTCAAGTACAGGTGAGGTATATTCCAACAATGGTGAAAGGTAGGGGAACCAAAAAGAGGGATCCTTGGGTAACGAGGGAGATAGCGATTATGCTGAAACAAAAAAAAGAGGGTGCATGATTCATGTCAGGTGAATTCTTCAAGTGAGAACCAAGCCAAATACAATAGGTTGAGAGGGGAGGTGAAGAAGAAAATTAGATTGGCAAAGAGAAAATACGAGAATAGAATGGCAGTCAACATAAAAAGGAACCCAAAAATATTTTAACAGCATGTAAATAGTTAGCGGGTAGTAAGAGGTGTAGTGGGACCTATTCAGGACAAAGAGGGTAATATATGTTTAGACGCACAGGGCAAGGCTAGAATACTTAATAAGTACTTTATACCAGTATTTACTAAGGAAGACGAATCTGACAAAATATCGGTAGAATCGGAGAGAATAGAGGCAATGGATAGGATAAAAATTGAGGGAGGAGGAACTGGAAAGGCTGGCTATGCTTAGGATAGATAGGTCACCTGGTCCGGATGGCTTGCATCCCAGGTTGCTAAAGGAAATGGAGGTGGAGATAGCAGAAGAGCTTGCCATAATCTCAGAATTACCTCAACATGCCAGGGTCCTCACGGCCTTGGGCAGCCAGAGGACGGTCGCCAAAGTTATCCCAAGCCACAGGGCAGCCTGATCAGCCACCTACCTCTCCTGTAGTTGGCGGCGAAGGGGAATCGACACGCGTGAGCACTCAGAAACGATTTAAGAAATCACTGTAACTGCACTTAGGTTTCACTGATGTGATTTTGATCCATGTTAATTTTTGTGCAACTTCCCGCAAACTTTATTAAAGTTCTCCTTTTGCTTCTTTATGTCTCAAGAAACTGATGATGTACGAGGCAAACTTTTTCTTCTGCATGAGATGGAGACTTGGGGGAGGTGCACCATTGGGCCATGGTGTGTTAGAGGGTAAGGTGGACCATAGAAGCTGAGATTAATCCTTACAGGTGAGTGCTTTTGGGGTTTCAGCAGATGTAATGCCTGAATTTAGATTGATATGTCAGTCGCTGGCAGAGTGCATGAACCTCAGGTCAGGAGAAACGCCCGAGTATTAGAGCCTCCCTTGCACCCAACTCCTGCAAACCTCCAACTGCTTCTCCTGGACGTCCAGGTGGCTGGGCCCCTCCTCCTCAAACTCTTAACCCTCCTCGTCTGAGGATACCTCGGGCTGAACAATTTCCTTAGCATCCATGCCCCCGCCCCCCTCTGCAGCGCCAGGTTATGTAAGGCACAGCAGACAACCACAATGTGAGATATCCTTGCTGGCGAATACTGAAGGGCACCACCTTAGCGGTCCAGGCACCTAAATCCCATCTTCAGAAGACCTATGGTCTGTTCAATGTTGACTCTGGTCATCGCATGGCTCGCATTGTACCGTTCTTGTGCCTCATTCCGTGGGTTCCTCACAGGTGTAATCAGCCATGTCTTCAGCGGGTAATTCCTGTCACCAAGTATCCATCCTTGCAGGTACTCGGGAGCTGAATAGTGTTGGCACCTGGGAGTTCCAGAGAATGAATGCGTCGTGACTGCTTCCTGGATAACGAGCACACACCTGCAATATACTTTTACGGTGGACGCAGACAAGTTGCACATTTGAGTGAAATGCCTTTCGATTACTGAAGGCCCCTGGCTGACCTGCAGGAGCTCTGATTGCCACATGTATACAGTCAATCACTCCTTGGACCATTGGGAACCTAGCAATGGCACTGAAGCCTCTGGCTCTCTCGGCCTGACTGGCCGAATCAGTCTTGAACTTGATGAACTGGTTGGCTACCACCCTTATACAGTGCTGCACAGATGATTGTGAGATTCCGCACATGTCTCCTGTGGAAGCCAGGGATGATCCTGATGCATAGAAGTTCAGAGCGACTGTGACCTTTAGAGCCACCAGCATTGGATGGCCCCCCATGCAGTTGGAGCTCTCCTCCACTGCTATCATCTCACACAGATGTGACAGTCTCTCGGGACAGGCGCAGTCTTGATTTTTTTTTGATTTAGAGATACAGCATTGAAACAGGCCCTTCGGCCTACCGAGTCTGTGCCGACCATTAACCACGCATTTATACTAATCCTACACTAAACCCATATTCCTACCACATCCTCACATGTCCCTATATTCCCCTACCACCTACCTATACTAGGGGCAATTTATAATGGCCAATTTACCTATCAACCTGCAAGTCTTTTGGCTGTGGGAGGAAACCGGAGCACCCGGAGGAAACCCACGCAGACACAGGGAGAACTTGCAAACTCCACACAGGCAGTACCCATAATTGAACCCGGGTCACTGGAGCTGTGAGGCTGCGGTGCTAACCACTGCGCCACTGTGCCGCCCTAAGACACTGGCGCTCTGACATCTGCAGGAAGCTCAGCCGCTGCCGGTACACCCTGCCTACTGGGTAAGACTCATCTCCTCACAGGTCCTGGCGACCAGTACATCAGTGGCCTTCTGCCCCTCCCCCATTTCCAGGCTGCAGCTGGCCAGCAGGTCGCTGATTTCCTTGGCCGCTTGGCTGTCAGTTCCTCCTTGTGCCGTTCTCTTCCTCGCTGGAGGACCCTCCTCTAGCGTGGACAATGCCCATGGCGATAGCAACCCAAAGATGTATTGCGGACAGCTTTTTTCTGCCTGGCGCAAAGGACAGGCACTCGCAACCCACCTCCTCTACCCGGGATAAATCACAGAAGCTGTGGCCCTACCAGGAGTATTACTTACTCAAGTGAGCCCTGGTGAGCCAGCAATATCAACCTTGGAATTTGTTGCTAAATAAAATGCACAAAACAGAAAATCCCAGTACCTCTAACTCCTTAAGTAAGAGAGTGGTTGCCTTTCATTTAAAGCTGCCAGGTCTGCAACCACCAACCGTACCCGCCCGCCCCATGCAGAGAACATAAAATGGCATGGGTGATGTAAAATGGCTGTTAATTGGCTTTTTAACCACTTCAATTGGCTGTCAATTGTCTTAGGTCGGACAGCGAGCGGTGTCCCCATCTCGCCTGCCGTCCGACAAGCGTGAAATGGCAATCTGGCTTCATGACGTCGGGGACCTGTTCCAATGTCATCGCCCGCCATTCAATGCGGCAGCACCTCCGAGGACGCCCAAGTTGAGAAAGTAAAATTCGGCCAAATTCTGTTGCATTTTAATGCCCGAATAATTCTATGCGGCCCACACCCAAATTCGCAATATGTATTGGTGGTGTGTGTAGCTCTACACTGGGAAGCGACTTTTATTTCTTCCGCATAATTATGAGAGGTTTTTAGTTTAGTTTAGAGATACAGCACTGAAACAGGCCCTTCGGCCCACCGAGTCTGTGCCGACCATCAACCACCCATTTATATACTAATCCTACACTAATTCCATATTCCTACCACATCCCCACCTATCCTTATCACCTACCTATACTAGGGGCAATTTATAATGGCCAATTTACCTATCAACCCGCAAGTCTTTGGCATGTGGGAGGAAACCGGAGCACCCGGAGGAAACCCACGCAGACACAGGGAGAACTTGCAAACTCCACACAGGCAGTACCCAGAATTGAACCCAGGTCGCTGGAGCTGTGAGGCTGCGGTGCTAACCACTGCGCCACTGTGCTGTGATAAGAGTAAATAAGGAGAAGTTGTTTCCATTGGCAGGAAGTTCAGTAACCAGGATAATTGGCAAAAGAAACTGGGGTGAGATGAGGAGAATTTCTTTTAATGCAGCTGGTTGCCGTGATCTGGAATGCACTGCTTGAAAGGAGAGAGCAACAGATTCAATAATAACTTTATAAAAGAATTGGATGGATGCTTGAAGGGTCTCCTCCTGTGCTGTATGTTTCTATGATTTTCATGAGTTTTCTTAACTTGTAACCTAGGGATTTTGACTGCAGAAGCAAACCACGAGAGGATGGTGGCAAGGTACATAGAAGACAAACCCAAACAAAAGTATGCAGTAAACACTCTGAGCAGTCACGCAGGTACACCAGCACTTTATGTTCATTTCAAAACAATAAAGCTGACAATGCAAAAAGCATGGAAACTTCAAAATGAGTTATAATATAAAGGAAGTTATAATTTCTCCAGTTTGCTTTTATTAGAGTATCTTGGATCAGTTGAACCCTATGTTGGGCAAGTTCAGACACGCAAGCCATTCTACAGAATTCCCTTTAAGAAGTGCCCCACCCTGTATATCCTCAGATGCCTTTGTTACATGTGTTGCACTGTCTCAACCTGATGATGTCACTGCTTTCATTTTACAAGCAGCTTAATTCATACACACGTCCCATAACCTTTATTTCCATGGTAGTTTATGTTAACCTCACTCTCCAACAGAACAAGTCCAATTAGAATAATGTTTCATACTGGAGTAGGCTTTGATCTATTTATCTAACTTGATTTTCACTCGTAATTAAGATTCAAGCAGCCATAGCTAGCTACTCAGGAATTCTGTGGTCTAGAATTTGATTGCAGCTGAAAAAAGGCATGTAAGGGTTGGGGAACACACTGTATACACAGTGAACACACTCAGGGGTGCAGCCAATGCTACCCCACACTAAAAATTGGCTGCATGCCTCTTTGGCAGGGTGGGGGGATGCGAGTGAGGGGGGAGGATACAGAAATGGAGGAGGCGGACTGCCCACCCTTGATGACATAAAGGGGGTGGGCACTTCATCCCCGGCAACGGCGTCTGGCGCCACCGCACAGATACAGGCTCCATTTTTAAAGGGCTTCAAGCCCTTACAGGTCATTTAAATTTTTAAAGGTCCCGGTGTGCGAAACCTTTAAAATAAAATTGCAAAATCACTTTAATTCCCCTCTCCCACCACCGCCCCCCCCATGAGTAGTCAATATATAAATTGCCCTATCCCCCAAAAACAAACTTTTATTCCGATGCCGAACTTTGCCCCCGAACTTTGTTCCCTTTGACCCTCAACCCCTTCCCACCAGCCCCTCAGCCAATAGTAAAAGATTCCCCCGCTCCCCCCCCGCCCTGAAAAATTCACTCCTCCTCCCTCCCCACCAGTGTCACACCTCAGATCTCCGTGGGACGGCCTTCGGGACATGGTAAGTGTTTATTCATTGGTTTACATTTATTTAAATATTTAAATGAAGGCTCCATCGTCAAGCAGCGGTGGGGGGGGGGCCCCCGAGGCCTCGCCACTGCCAGTAAAATGGGGCGTGGCCTTCCCAGCATCAAGGCCAGTGTCGGGCCTCTCCCGGAAGTATTTTCTGGGCCCCCCCCACCATGACCCCGGACGTCAGGAGGCTTATAAAATTCAGCCCTGTGTATCTGAGGCCACTTAAAAGCAATCAGCATCTATTAAAGGCCCTCTGGCTACCGACTACAGGGACCATTTGTGAAGGAAGAAATTTCTGCAAGACCTGCATATTCAGCCACCAGGTCTCCGATGCTGCTTTGGTCCAGGTGATGGACTGGAGCAGGGAGATTCCACCCCCCCACCACCCACACATTTTCCCTCCCCCAGGCAGAAGGCCCTCCAGACAACACCTCTGCTGCCAGTAGTATGTGGTTGCAGGGAGCTAAATGCCAGGAGCTAATCTCCCAGGACATGGCTGCAATGCCAGAATGAGTTCAATGACCTCAGCAGATATGTCATTTACTCTCTCTTCACAACTCGAGTCTCACCACTTATAATACTCCCCTCCTCCATTTCCCTCTCCTACAATCACTGATATCACTCAAACCCCTTCTGCAGCTACTCACATACTCACCAATTTTGCAACCCTCACACCTACACCTCACATCTTACACACTGCATACTAACTATTCAATCATAACAGGAACATTCTCTAAACACCTTACAAGCACTCCCTTTAAATAGCAATGCTGATGGGTCCCTCCTGCCTGCTAGCGCCACAAGTTGCTGGGCAAGTTGTCATGACATGTGGCGAGTCAGGTGCTGGGGCAGTGCAATATCACAAAAAGATTTTACAACAAGTATAGGACCCTAATTGCAATATTTTAATCAGCAATTTTAAATACTTTGTGCCCTGAATGCCCATTGTCATGCTCGGAAGGAGCCATGATGAAATAAACAATGAACTGGGGGAATTATGAAATAAAAAACAACTTTTGAACTGAACCATAGGAAAATGGGCAAATTTGTACCACAGATAAAATAGAGGGGTGACCACTCCTGTACTGTCAATAACCAAGCCTGTCTGCAAAGACGAAACTCATTAACCGTCTGAATTAGCTCTGGGGAGAACCCATTGAAACTGCAAGGAGCCATTACATTTTGATGACTCCTACCTACAGGAATGAACTAATAAAGTTTCTTTAGACAGACTGACTCTGCAGCCCAAGCCAAGATGAATAGGTGTGAAGTAGCACGATTGCAACAGAACAGTTCCCATCCAGACACAAAAAGATAGCATTGGTTTTCATATCCTGGGCCATTGTGTGGTCACACCAGGAGAGAGTGTCTGGTGTCACCTGACAGAGACTCAAATGTGATGGATTATTCCCTTAAAAGTAGCGCTCTGAAGAGGGAGGGGAGATCAAGCAAAGACCACAGAAAGCCAGTTCCAGCCAAAGGCTGTGAGATCAGTCCAGTTAATGAAGAAGCCCTGCTGCTGATACTATACTTCAACTTGCTACAGCAGAGAACTGAAAAGGTGACCTCTGCCTCCTGACTGAAGTTTTAACTATCAGAAATCTACAACACCTCAGCAAGTTCACAAATACAAACATCCAGGCCTGGACCTTTGAAAAGACTTTCCTCCCGAGAAGATTCAACAGGTTTCTGAGAACCACGAACTCTTACATCCCTTCAGACTATAGTTGCATCTTACCCTTTCCCTTCTAACTATCTATCTTTATGTGTGCATGTGTGTGTGAATGCGTGAGTAGGTGAAGGTTGCGAACAGTTTGGGTTTTGCTGTTTAAATAAAAATTTAAACTGTCTTTTAAACCTTTGAGAAAACCTGTTGTCTATTTATTTGATCCTTGAAACACTCAGGGATGAACGCACCATTTTTCACAAAACATTATCTGCCGTCAGTTGGGAGGTGAAAAGTGGAAGCCACCCACAACACTTACCACCTGTCCGTAATACTATGAAGCTGCTTGATCCAATATGGTGTGTAGATAAATTGGATATTTAGGTGTCCATTTTGTGCCTGAACAAAAACGGGACCTTGCCATTGAATTTCTAGGCCACTAGCTTTTTAAAAGGCTTCTAGGCAAATTTCATGAATTTGTGCTTCTAGCACAGACCCTTACACACCAGGAATTTGATTGGGAAGGTAGTGCTAAAATGCATGGACAAAACAAAACCTTGTTGGGCTTTGCTGATCTCCGTGGTTCATATTCCTGACATCTGCCCTTCCTCTCCCCAGAACACGAAGCCCCTTAAAATCTCCCCTCTTCTGATTTACCAAAAAGATCTTACAAGTTAGACAAAGTAATGCTGATGTCATTTATTCAGAGCAATTTGTAATGACAACCATAAGCCAATGGATGTCAAACTTTTCTATGTTGGTGATTTGTGCAAATATTTATAACTTCTTAGAGACCCCAACCCTGATTTCTCTAAGACACTGTCAGCGTTATCACTGCAGCAAACATTTTTATTAGTGTACAGCAACAGAAATAACATGCTGCCCAGTCAAAACCTGACCTCCAACATGTCAGAGAGTCACTCGCAGACCCCATTATTGGATCGAAAAACATGGACTATGCACCCACAATTTCCCATCAGAGCTCGGTAAACAGTGGGGAGACAGCAAATTGGTCAGTGTTGCGTCTGTTTTCCAGAGGTAAAACGAGGCAACAAGGACCAATTTTGGGCACAACGTCCCATGCCCAATCAGTGCCTAGGGCACAGGATCCACCATATTGGTAAAGGCAGCTTCCCAGGCATCTATGGCACCCACCAGAAGCAGGCAATAGGACCCCTGAAGATGCAAATCAGGTCTCTACCACTTGTTTTAGGCCCCCTTGAAGATATTGGTCAAAAACTATGCGAAGCATGCACCATGTAAGCTCTGAATAGATTTTCCAATTCCACAGTGGCCTAAGCAGTGGTCCTTAAGGGGATTGCTGGAGACCACTAACAAAAGGTAAACTTTTTTAAATGACCTTTCTGTGGATCCAGGAGGAGCAGGACTGCTCTTCCCTGCTCAACAGCACTATTATGGGCCACTGCTGCTCACCACTCGGCCCTGCTCCCATTCTCCTCCCTCCCAGGACTTGCCTGAGGGCCACTGCTAGCAAGGAAGTTGGCGCACATTGGTCCTACGGCAACCAGCAAGCTGCCTCCAGAAGCTGCAACCACAGTCTACTGGTAATATTACAGTGAGGCTCCAGGTCCAACTCATGCCAAGCCTCTGGCCTCCTGGGTCGGGCACACATTGAAACACATCATTAGTTATGTACCTAAACTAATTACTAGCCCAGTTTTGGATGCCTATCCTTGAGAAGGATATATAGGACTTGGAGCATTTCCAGTGATGTTCCACTAAAGATAATATCTGGAATGAAGGGTATAAGCTACGATGAGAGAATGGGTAAACTTAGGGATGTTCCCGAAGAATGACAAGGTCAAGAAATTATTTCATTGAGGTGTTTAAAACAATGAAAGGAACTAACAGGGCATGTAAGGAATGACTTTTCCTTCCAGTAAATAACGGGAGCTAAACTACTTAAAAATTAATCTAGAAAAAAAATACTTAACTACACAAAGGGTTGTGAGAATGTGGAATGCACTGTCCCAGAAGGCCATAGATATTGAATCAGTTAAATGTTTAAATAAACTGTGGATATTTACTTGGGAGGTAAGGATATTAAGCGGTATGGAGAAAGGGCAGGGAATGGGGATGAAAAGATGAGGTACCAACACCTTAAAAACAAACTAATTGTTCATTCATTTCCTTGCTCTTTTACTGTGCACAAAATGGCTGCTGCATTTGTCTACATAATAACTTCATTTTAAAGTAGTTCACTGCATGAAGTGCTTCTGAGAGATGTGATAAAGTGCTATGTAACTGCAAGTCTTTTATTTCCTCTATATGCTCCCCTGTGGAAATTGGTACAAACAGGGTAGTCAAGAAAGTTACTTGCTTGGAGCGTACACAGCGACATCCAAAGAGTTCAATGCTCAGAGAATCAGGGACATCATTAGGCTGTGCTTTTCAGTACAGGTATGCTTGGAGAGCACAGGCAGTTATTTGACATCCCTGTAGACACCAATCCTAGGCAATCATAGCCTTGAGGAAGTGCCTTCAGGTGCAGCATCCAAAAGCTTTTGCCTCAAAGTGATTCAAGCAAAGGGCACCTGTGGCACAGGAAACTGCATATACAAGTACAAGTTGTTCTTCTTAATTCAAACTTGCTTTATTAAAATTATCTGATAATTCAAAAAATGTTTGCACTAAATTCACTTTGTTAGTTATTTACATTGCTTGGTTCAAATAATTAAATGATTCCATATTTAATGTAAAAGTAACTTTGTTATCAGTAGACTGTAGTGGGACTTGCACATCCCATAAAACTTGCTAGTTGTATGAGCAGCCTTCACTGCTCCATCTTCCTCAGCTAAGGAACACTTCAGGTTAGAGCATCCAGAAAAAATAAAGCACTTCACAGCTCAAAAATGCAAATGCACCTGAAAAAATGTGCAACTGGAACACAAACACATAAACAGCACATGCACCAAAAGGCAATAAAATAGGGTTTATCCTAAAATATCTGTCAAAACTCTATCATTCTTTAAAGAAAGCATCAGTTGTTTCAAAGCCAACGGAACAGCTAGTCCTCCTGCAAGCGCACAATTTGTATGGCGAGTAGCATCTCCTATGCCCTCTGCTGTCCTGGGCCACTCTCTCCTGCTCCCACTGCATTGTGAGATAGCAGGCAATGGCTGCGGCACCGTTCTGCAGTGTTCACTTCAATCAGTGCTGTGCTGACACTTCCAAATCCTTACCCTTAGTTTCAACACTCCAACTGCTGTAGTGAGAAATTGTAACATCACCCGCCAACACGAGCTTCCACTTCTACAGCACTTCTTGCATAAGGAAATGTTTCATAGCACTCGACAAGACAGGAAAGGAAGGTGAACGCTGAGCTGGCGTGGGGCGGGGGGGGGGCGTTGGGGTGGCAGGGGGAGGAAGACAGTGAAAGCCCAACCAAACAGAAGGGTTTTGAAGACCGGGAGGAAGCTGAAAGATAGAGAGATTTTGAGAAAGTTCCAAAGGGCCAGGTCCCCATGGCTGAAAGAACGATGACTGCGAAACAGACACGAGACAGAATGAGAGAATGGAGTGGCTAATAATATTGCAGGTGGCAGTGGGAGTGAATAGGTCAAAGAGCCAAAGTTACCATTACACCATAAGCTATTGGTGACTTTGACCCTGTTGGTCTCAGGCTTGTGGAAGATATAGAAACCGAATAGGAGAGTTTTGGACAAGGAAATATGGGAGGGGTGAGTGTGTAGTTGATAGAAGGTGCTTTAAAGGACATTGGAGAGAATGGTTCAAAACCAATCAGCCCTATAATGTGTCTATTAGTTTCTGTAAGTGTTGGCACCATTTTGTATCACAGCCTAAGCAAGCTATAATTCCATTACAATACACATGAAACATCCATATGCCATGTTCAGATTTTTTTTTAAACATAGAATTTCCTTTGTATTGTGGATCTCTGTTCTGAATGGAAGCTTAGCAGCCACTCTTCATTTACTTCCCCTTTTCTTAGTATAGGCCTTTAACAAGGCTTTCACAGTCCTTTTCAACCAATGCTGTTTTGGTTTCCTCAAGGTTTCAGGTCCTAAGCAAGGCCCAATTTCAGGCCCTGAGCAAGAGTCAGAGTAAATGTAATGATAATAAGAGTCCAATGCTGTTTTCTACCAGTCTTTCACATCATTTGAACCACACAAGCTTTCTTGTCCAAAATAAAGTCAAGAGGAAAACTGAAGGTCTGAAATTCCTCCCAACCCCTTTGACTGGGCACAAGTCAGATGGAGTTCACCCAAAGTGCACTCCATTTGACATGACCTGAACCTGTCTGGATTTCTGGGTTCAGACACTTATGTAGGCCCGATGTTCTCCAGTTGCAGGCCCACCCCTTAGTTGGGGCCTGCCCCTAAAATTGGAGATGAAAATCCAGTCATTGTGAATGGCCACCATCTGCAGGGCCTTTTGCCTGCTGACTGAAGTGTTGGGGCTGGGGGATTGAGGGGCACCCGAGCACTGCCAACTTCTTCTGGTGCTCCTGCATGTGGGCACCTGGCCAGCATACATCAAGCCCACTAAGGACATTCCCATCTCATTAGCATGGTATCCTCACATATACCCCAGGAATGCTAGGGTGACATAAAGTGGACAGATATCCAGTGTCACAGGTGCCTGTTCCCTTTTCTTCTTCTTTGTGCCATAGTGTTCCCTCGGCTCCTAAAAGAGGAATATTGGGCATATTACACCTTGATATAGGTAACTGATCCTTAACAAACCCCCCACATACACATAAGTATGTGCCAGCAGCAACAAGCCTCACCTACTTCCAGCTCATATCAAAAGACGTATTGATTTCAATGGATGCCAAATCACAGCCATTTTTCAAAATGCACTGCTGGTCAGCAAGGCTCCTCACAGCCAAAATGTACTCAAAACAGTCAGGCGATGATGTAGCTGCTACATTCATTTAAATACCTCCATGCAGACTTAATATGGATATTATCCTGTATAAAAACACATAATATGTAAATATATCAATACTGTTAAGAAAACAGAGTAATAAAAAATGGATACTACATCCCCTTATGGGTGTCTCCATTGCTTAATAGATACTAGATCTCCTTATGTGTCTCCAGCACATAGGTACTACACCCCATATACTCCACAGACACATAATGTAAATATGTTGACATCCAATCACCTTATTCCACTATGCATAACTATTATGTCTGTACGCATATAAAATATAAAAATCTTGCATCCAGTGTACATTCATCACACTCCAGACACTACGCCACACTATGCTACTAGATGCAAAATAATATTTTTTTTTAAAGAGAATGAAAGCCAGTCACTAACCCAGAACCTACAACTTAGTTACAATTGCCTTTCAATTAACCTCAACAGTTTCTAAGCAGCTACAAATACCCAGATTTACCCCACAGATGGTCCTTGAAGAGGGGCCTGAAGGGTCAGTCACAAAGCAGCTTAACATCACACACCCTAGATTAGACATGCACTGGTATTATATATATCATTTATGATAATTATTTATGATAATTATTTATGATTGTATGTATACCACACACCCAATCATAATGAAGGTAAAGCATTGATACGAGAAACCATCCAGGTCATGTTACAAGGAAATAGAGAAATACCTGGAAATAGAGAAATACATTTATTTTCCACTAAAACAAAAACTGGATTCAACCCTTTGAAAATCACAGTTAAAAATATTTGACTAGCCAGCGCATACAGTATACGCCAAAGGACACCAGCTCTTCCACAAGATAAACATAAGCACCTCAATGAGCAAATAAATAACGTCTGTTACCAGGGCAACCTGATCTAATTACATGATTGATCAGGTCCAGGGGTAGTGCAGTGAAACCCTACACCAACATCTATCTACGTGTAGTGAACCAGACAGCTTATCCAAGAACTTGCACACATGGAAATCATTTCTGAGACTTTCATTATTCAACGCAGTGAATGTGTTAACATGCAGATAATTTAATGCAGTAAAAAAACACTGATTATTACAGCACTGATGCAATGCCTTGGAAATAATTATAGTATTCCCACTTTCATTCATGATCTTTTTACCCAGCAGCTCAGCCTCAGAAAGAGAAGTAACTGACTCACTTGAAAACAATGCCCACATTTTTTTAGTATCGGTTTACTGCACTGCCTTGAAGCGACGTTATTCTTTTAATTCCTACATTTAAGTGACAGGGGTCAAGGTGTCAGACCGTGAGCTGGCAAACCTGTTCCCACCACCCTTTGTTGCTCTCTCTCTTTCCTTCATTTGACACAAAATATAATCATTTTGAATACAAAATCTTGATTTGTTCGTGGAACAGTGCTGTTGCTAAACCATGGAGTCAATCTGCCTTCAGAAAAATGTGCTGAGACTTATCAAGTCCAACAGTTTTATATACTTATTTGGCCATTAAGAAGGACCCACTTTAAGAATAGCACGTTAAAAGCCTGCACTAAAGCTGTACAAAAAGGCAGATGGAGGAATATGGATTTGCAGATGAGTCATAGCGAGATAGTAACAATAAGGAGACTTGCGTGGTGTCACCGTCTTACTTAGATGGTCTGACCGCAGAGCTCTCGTACTACAATGTATCGGCAGTGTTGTAAACAAGATAAAATGTTGCCTTCTGCAGACCAGCCCTATCTATCCCGATTACGCAACGTTCTGGCGAGCCCGTCTCCTGGATGACCCGATTAAACAAGCTGTCAGCTCGCTGACGGGCTCCCGTTCCCCGAGCTCTGCCCAGCGGACACCCGCTGCATCCCCCTCAGTGCTTGCTTGCACCCAACCCCCGCCCCGCGCAGACAGCATCACCCCCACCCCAGCACCAATTCCTAAGACTCTCCCCTCCCCAAACAAACAGGGCGCAAACACCACAGCTTTCCACACATACTCAGTGCGCACTTCGTATTCACACAAAAAATACACATACGCACCACACACAGTTTTCTCAATCAGATCTCTGGGAAAGGCGGTGTTTGTACTACTGGAGAGAGCCTAGCCATTTCACAACAACCTACATTACACACAGAGCAAGGAAATGACAGCAAATAGCTAATGCTGTGGGAGAAGAACTTTAAGATATATATATCTAAAAAGACTTACAGCATAAAAAGGTGGTGATGCTTTAGAAGGTGGCGCTCCTCGATGAAGGAAGCCGAGCTTGCAGCTCTGTAGTAATGTCTGTCTTGCAGACACCGCTCCTGCTCCCTGCTTCTCTCCTCTAGCGCTCGCTCTCTCACTCTCTGTAACTGCGTGTGTGTGTGTGTGTAACATAAGCCAAATATGGAGCAGTTGGCTGCGTCTGCTGATAGCTTAAGGATTCTACTATATGCAAAGGATGCAAGACAACACACATACTGGCGTGTTGCCAACAGACCCAGAGATTAATGCGAGCACATTGCTAGAGAGAGAGAGAAACCAGGGTTAGAAGAGAGGAAAAATATGCAAATAAGTCTTTTGCAACAGAGCACGGTTCAACACATTGGAGCGTGTTATGTGTGGAGATAGTATATTATTCTACACTCTGGCGCAGGAGTTTGATAGATTTTGAAAATAAAGCTAAACTTGTAAAAGTCACGTGTACAGTACACCCAAGGAGACTTTTAAAAGCCAGTTAAGTAACTTGCCTTGGGTAGTACAGTAGTACATGTTTGTTACAATAGTGCAGATTGTAAGCTGCCAACTAATTTAACCCATTCGCTGCAAGAACCCGTTTTGTGCTCAACTGGAAGAAATGGACTGGAGAAATCAATAAAATGAATACAAATAATGCATAACAATCTCATGTTTAATATCAACATATGCAGAGAACATATTACGTAAGTTTGACTTTGTTAATAGTTTTTCCAGGTCTTAACCACTTGTCATCCTTAGGGACGGTCTTGCATACATTTTGTTGAGTGGAGAAAATGCTTAAGTTACAAAGTGCAAACGACTAATTTTACAGTATGTAATGTCTTCCTGTGCATCTCGGTCTCCATTCTCTCTACTCGTACCCAACACACAGTATCAACTCTATCCCATTCCATGATTACCCCCTTTCAATGTTTCTGCGATTTCTCTTCACTGCCCAAGACTTGGAGATTCCGTCTCCCCCACCCCTTCTTTCAATATCAGCATCTGAGATTTCCCCTTCCCCATCTATGTGGTCTTTGGTTTCTAAATGTGCCCTGTCTCTGCTGGAGTCAACTGTTGGAATATTCTTTTAAACAGAATGGGGGCTATTGGAACAGCTCCAGAATATTCCTTTAAACAGAAACAAGCTGCTGGAATATCCCCATTTAGCAGAAGGGCAATGCTACCTGCTTCCTGAGAGCAACATAAACAGCTGAAGACCTCCAGCTGGAACCTCACTCATTCATTCCTGATTGGTCAAGGATGATGTAATGCTTCAATGCAGTACGAACTTCACACACTGGGGCTGCTGCAGTGTGTTTGTCCTTTATATCACGAAGTGCCGGACTCAGTATTACTGCTGTTTTCAGGACGAAATGTACGTGGGTCCTCTTCCAACACTTTATTTATATGCATGAAGTTAAAGCTTAGCGTTTTCTAAAAATTACAATGTGTCAATGTAATTCTGTAGGCTGCATTTGCTGGGATTGTCTTATATTCAATTTTCCAGTTATGCTATAATAAATTTCAATGTAATATTTGCATTTTGTATTTTTGGAAACTACGAATATACCCAGGGCTGCCAACAGTCACAGGCTGCGAAAAGCCTAACGATTCATCTGAAAACCTAGATGGCATTTGAAAAAGATGCCTATCCATTGCGTAATTAGGGGTGTTGCCATTCTTTTAAAAATGTTTTTATATACTGGGTGCTGCATAATATTCTTAATAAATTGGGGAACATTTAAATAGGCGTGAATGTAATAGTTCCCTGTATAGTGATTTGCTGCAGCATTAAAAGCACGTCTTCGGCCGTCTAACGCACTGAGACTCACAAGGTTACTAAATGTACTGTTCATTTCTGACGTCATTCTTAAATACCAGCTGGTTTATGAACTGATGCAGAGCAAAGAATTAGCTTAGACCTGTCTTACTGTGACTGTACAGCTCTCTACAATGGGAGCATATGGGATTTAGCTTTAGGCTAACTCTCACAGTGCTAGTATATATTCAAGACACAATTGTAAATGGGGATGCAAATCAGGCGCAAGGTGGCCTGCAAACCGCTTTGACCTCTGCAACGTGAAGCCTGGGGAATTCGAATGCCTGAGTTTCATCTGCATGCACCTGGCTATTCTCCCACCCAAACCAGCAGGAAGCGGTGGGAGGAGGGAAATGTCACTCAGGGGGCTGATGGAATGTTCCACGGTTCTCAGGTACATTGATTGGGTGGGGATGGGCAGCCCGGTCAGGAGAGGCTTAAACTTTCGTTGTTGGGTCCAGAAGAGCCTTTTTTCCCCAAAATATACTTTATTCATAAAAATTTGTAAAGGTACATTATTATTTAATTCACTGTACATAAAGTGCATTACAGATCACTTGGTTAAATAGAGTAAATGGGACTCTAGGGTGCCTCACTCCACTGACCATGTTGATTGCATCTACATTTACATTGCATTTACATTGCATAAATTTCCTCCAATTAAATATTAGGAAGAGCGAAGCCAATGTTTTCAATCCCTACGACAAAATCCATTCTCCAGCCACCAACTTCATCCGTCTGTCTGTGTGAGCCTGAGACTGTTCACAACTCTGGTGTCATATTTGACCCTGAGATGATCTTCTGACCACATATCCACATCATCACTAAGGCCACCTATTTCCACCTCTGGAACATCGTCGGACTTCACCCCGCCTCAACTCATCTGCTACTGGAAATCTCATCCATGCCTTTGTTACCCCCAGACTTGACCATTTCAATGCTCTCCTAGCTGGCATCCCATCTTCCCCTTCTATAAACTTGAGATCATCCAAAGCTCTGCTGCCTGTGCCCTTAACTGCACCAAGTCCTGTTCAGCCATCACACCTTTGCATGCTGACCTGCATTGGCTCCCAGTTAAGCAACACCTTGATTTTGAAATCCTTGTTTTCAAATCCCTCCGTGCCTCCTCCCTCCCTATCTCTATAATCTCCTCCCTCACTACAACCCTCCAAGATATCTGATCTATAATCATCTAATTTTAGCCTCTTGAACATCCCCGATTTTAATTGCTCCACCATTTTGGTACCAAGCTGCCAAGGCCCTAAGCTCTGTAATTTCCTCCCTAAACCTCTCCACCTCTCTACCTATCTTTTCTTCTTTAAGATGCTCCCTAAAACTGACCTCTTTGACCAAGCTTTTAGTCATCTGCCCTAACATCTCTTTATGTGGCTCTGTGCCAAATTTTGCTTTATAACGCTGCTGTGAAATATCTTGGGACGTTTTATTAAGTTAGAAGTACTATATATGTAGGAAAGATGTGAAGGCTTTAGAGAGGGTGGAGAAAAGATTTACGAGAGTGTTTCCAGGAATGAGGGACTTCAGTTATGTGGATAGATTGGAGCAGCTGGGACTGTTCTCCCTAAAGGAAAACAGATTGAGAGGAGATTTGATAGAGGTGTTCAAAATCATGAGGGGGCTAGACAGAGTAGGTAGAAATAAATTGTTCCCATTTGCGGAAGAGTCTAGAATCGGAGGACACTAATTTAAGGTAATTGGCAAAAAAACCAAAAGCGACATGAGGAAAACTTTATTATGCAGCGAGTGGTTAGGATCTGGAATGCACAGCCTGAGAGTGTGGTGGAGGCAGATTCAATCGTGGCTTTCAAAAGGTAATTGGATCAGCACCTGAAGGGAAAAAAATTGCAGGACTTTGGAGAAAGGGTGGGATTGTAGGACTAGCTAAATAAACCTTGCAGAAAGATGGCACGGGCTCGACAGGATAAATGGCCTCATTGTGTGTGGCAACCATTCTATGATACTAAGATTGTTGCATGTAGACATTTTCTGATACATATATACAGCTCATGAGATTTTATACTGGCTCCAGCCCCTCCGTGTTCTATAATGGGAGGGCCCTAAGCTGTTGCTTTTCCCATTTGAGCCTTTGCAGTGGCTACATCAAGCTTCAGAGCACCCCTCAATATGTAGTTCTGGACCTTGGAAGGTGCCATTCTGCAACAATCAATTAGGAACATCTCCTTGTACTGGAAGAGTAGCATGTTTCGGGCAAACCAAAGAGCGTCTTTCACGGAGCTGATAACCTTCCAACAGCAGTTGTTATCTGTCTCAGTTTGTATCCCTGGGAACAGTCCATAAAGCACAGAGTCCTGTGTTACAGAGTTATTCAGGATGAACCTCAACAAAAAACACTGCATCACTTTCCAGATGTAAGGCACATTCCAGAAGGAGATGGGTGACGGTCTCTTCCCCACCCCAGCTGATTCAGGGGACAGCATGCGATGGTACTGTGATATCAGGACTACATGAAGGATCTGATGGGGAGTGCCCTTCTCACCACCAGCCAAGCTATGTCTTGGTGCTTGTTTGAAAGTTTCACCCATGAGGGGTTATGCCAAATGACTTTGACAGTATGCTCAGGGAACCATTCAACAGGATCTACCATCTTTTTCTCAGGGCCTCGAGGATGCTATGCACTGATTGACTTGTGGTCATTTTTCTGCACAAACTATTCTATGAGGGAGGGACAAGTGGTGCAGCACAGTCCAACTAAATGGAGTATTCCGCACCTACTTGACCAGACTGTGGACAGATAGAACCTAAGCATGCAACACTTAGGGTTTGCATACTGAGCGTCTATGATGCAACCAAACACAAAGATAGCCATCAGGCTGAGGCTGATGTTACGTACTGTTTTCCCTTTTACCTAGAGATTTGTATACTGTGTCCCTTGGACAAAATCGAATTTTGATATGGCATGAATGATAATCGCGGCACAGGAGCTAAGTATGAACCAGACCTGCGCCATGTCCAGCAACAACGAGAGCACCTCGCACCTGATGACCAAGTTCTTACCTGCAATCGAGAGAGAGCTCCCACGTTTCCAGTTTCTGTATGCTCCTCCCAATTCTTGGTGCACACCCCGGCTCCTTCATATTCCCAGCTGCTTCAGATAATCTGACCTAACAGTGAAGGGTCAAAGAATTTGTTTACCCAATTTCCAAAGAACATGGCCTCACACTCATTGTGATTTACTCTGGCTCCCAAGGCCAGTTCAAACTGGTCACAGCTGCTCATCAGTCTGTGGACCAACTGCAGATCCGAACAGAAGGTAGCGCATTATCCCTGTACAGGGAGCTCTTTATCTGAGCACCTCCACTGCCTGGAATCGTCATCGCTCTTGTGCCCGCATTCATCCTGATGGACTCGGCAAAAGGTTTGATACAGCACACGAACAAGACAGAGAAGAGAGAACAGCCTTGTCTGACTCCAAATATGGTTGGAAAACTCTCTGATTCCCACCCACCCATTGATTAAAACTGCACCACTGCTGTTTGTGTAGAGTAGTTGGATCCAATTGCAGATTCCCTACCTAAACCCCATTTTGGAGATCACATCTATCATGTACATGTGTGTGAGTTTATCAAAGGCCTTCTCCTGGTCCAAGCTGATTAAGCAGGTATCCACCCTACTGTACTGTACTGTACTTAGCCTCATGCAACCTAGCACAATGATTGCCTATAAGAGAACTTCCTGCTGGGTATGGCACAGATCTGATTCTGTTAGATCACCAGCTCCAGAGCAAACTTGACCATCATTGGCTATGAACAGAATTTTGTTGTCAACGTCTAGCAGTGAAACGGGCCCCCAATTTTTAAATTCTTCCCTTTCCCTTTTCTGTTTGTAGGTGAAGGTGATGATGCCTTTTCTCACAGATTCTGACATGCTGCCTGCCAGAAGCATATTCTCATACACTTCCAGCAAGTCTGGGCTGATCTAATTCCACAGTGTTGAATATAACTTGGCTGGTAAACCTCTGGGAGTTTTACTCGTCTCGAAGGACCAGACGACCTTTATCAGCTCATCCAGCGTTAGTGGTTTATTGGACTCTCCCACTTGCTGTCGACTAAAATCTCTGAGATAGAGGACAGGAGATTGTGCTGTCTGTAGGCTTCATGTCATACAGCCCGGCATAAAAGGATTTGTTGATCCTTAGTGTGTATGGCTGTGAGGACATTACCGAGACCTCTTTGTTCAGGCTGCTGATCACAGAGCTCTCTGTGTACCTTTTGGAAAAACATGAACACAGCTAATCCTGCTCCATGGAGTTATCAGTTATTTGGATGATCTTGTAGGACTGAGGCAAAGAGTGAGGCCTCCTTGTTCTTCATCACTTGGAGATCCTCCCCGCCATCGGTCCCCAATGACTACAGTTGGAGCAGATCCTGCATGCTTTTCTGGAGTCAAGACATTTTTCTGTCTCTCACTCTTATTTATTTGCCTTCTGAACACCTTTGAGGCTGAAGAACCTCTTTATATTCATCTTGACTGCATCCCACCAGTGTATCAGGAATCGAAGAGGGGTTTCACAGTTCTCCAATCTTTATAATGTCTTTTGCATCTCTCGATGTTTTCCAGGGTCAGCAGTATCATGTTCAGCTTCCATGTCCTACTGCCTCCTACTGATCTTTCTGTGGGTGACAGTCGGCCAGTAGGAGGCAGTGGTCAGAGTAGAACACCAGCATGACATTGGTGAAAATGATCATGGGCTGGATTTTACTGACTCACCGACGTCGGACTACATGGCAGGGGGGCCCAGAAATGGCTCTGGGAGAGGCCCGCCATGGGCCTCGACACTGGGAAGGCCCTGCCCCATATTGTTGGTGGCGACGAGGCCTCGTGGCAGCCCACCCGCCACCCGGCGGCGGCATCTCAATTTGAATATGTTAATGTATTTAAACTAATGAATTAAATACTTACCTGCTCCCGCCATCCGTCTTGGATCCATATTAGTGGTGGCGGCTGGCACTCCCGTGCCTTCGAATCTCTGTTCAGAGATCCGAGGTGGAACACTGGTTGGGGAGGGGGGGGCAATGGGAAGGTACGTTTTCAGGGTGGGGTGGGGGGGAGGTAGCACAGTTAAACATTTTTGATTGGTCTAGGGGGTGATGGGAAGGGGTAAAGTTCATAGCTTATTAACTTTGTAGGAGGAAGATCAGGAGCACAAGGTAAGTTTTTTTCAGGGGGAGAGGGCAAGTAATAAATTTGATGGTAATTGGTGGGGGGAGGGGTTGGGGATAACGTATTTAATTTTTAACACTCATGTAACTTAAAAAATTTAAATTACATTGAAGGGCTGGAAGTCCTTTAAAAATGGCGTCGGCAACTGCACAATGGCGACGGATGCCTTTTTTAAATTCGTTCATGGGATGTGGGCATTGCTTGCTAAGCCAGCATTTGTTGTCTATCCCTAATTGCGTTTGAACTGAGTGGCTTGCTAGGCCATTTCAGAGTCAACCACATTGCTGGGGTCACTTCTAGGCCAGGCTGGGTGAGGATGGCAGATTTCCTTCCCCAAAGGATATTAGTGAACCAGATGGGTTTTTACAACAATTGACAATGGTTTCATGGTTGCCATTAGAAAAGCTTTTTAATTCCAGATTTATTAACTGAGTTCAAATTTCACCATCTGCCATGGTGGGATTTGAATCCATAGCCCCAGAGCATTAACCTGGGGAGGGTCTGGATTACTGGCCCAGTGACACTGTCACCGTGCCACAGTCTCCCCCCATGTTATCGGTCTGCCCCGGCCATGTAAGTAAGTCGTTGCGTTTAATATCGCGGCGGCTCTGTGAAGTAAATCTCGCGCATGCATGCCGCTATCTTTGAAGCTTGCTGCTGATCTCGGCGGCGAGCTGGTAAAATTCAGCCCTATGAGCGCTTGGGACATAAACAGATGTCTATTCAGAAACAGATGGATCCATCTGGCCCCGACCAGGTGTATCTACCCTGCGCTCCATCTGCAGGATTTGCAGAAGACATTGCACAGCTTGGTGTCTTTTACTGCTTCCATTAGGAATCTGGATGTTGTGAACAGTTAGCTGTTGGCTCTGCCAAGTCATCCAGCTGCATGGATGATGCAGTTGAAGTCATGGCCTACAGTGACAGGCCTGGACATCACCAGCAGCAATGGGAGCTGCTGGAAGATGGCCAAACACTCACTCTTATAAGCCAACGTGGTATTTACCTTATAATGTATAATCACTTTTAACAATGTAACTGTAGATGCAAATGTAAATGTAGACTGGTTGTGGTGGAGTCCTGTGTGTGTGGAGTCTGTCTCATGGTGGCAACGTTGGACATCGAAGTACCGAGACCAAAGATATCTAATGAACTGTATGTGGGCCTTAAGGCATAAGGCAGGATGGTCAATTTAGTCATGACAGAGCCTTGCCAAAATTAACAAAACCTGCAAAATGAATTAACTGCAAAAGTGATGGCATCTGGAAAGTGATACAGACTTTGCTCATTAAGAGCTAATAAACATGTCTGTCTGTACCAAGCTGAAGATTGATAACAGTTCTGGAGATAACAAAATGGAGCCAAGCCGTCTTTGTTATCTGAAGCAGTGAGCCTTGAAATTCTTGCATGAGGCTCAAGTTAGGAACCATCTGGGGCAGTAACTAACTTGTGTGGGAAAGGACAGTGAGATAATTATGGACCAATTGAAGGAGTCAAAGAACGGTTTTACCTTATACAGCACAGGGCCATAGCAAAAAAAGCGGGTATAAAGATTGAGCCCACATCTCTGCTGCAATGCTTAGGGTGGCATGGTCGGCCATCTGGAAGTCACGCATGGCTGATTCGTTGGCCGATTGACCACTGAGACAGACTCCGTCTCACAGGGCTGCAAAGCAACTGAGTATCATGAGTATTACTATTGCTTAGTGGTTTAATAAAGGCATACCACATCTTGTGGAACAGTATCCAAGTTGTTGTCTGCCATAGATACCCAGAGTAAAGGCTAGAACAGGGCTGTCCAACATACAGCCCACGGGCCAGAATCCGGCCCACCAAAGTTTTCCATCTGGCCCGCCAAGAATGAGAAATTTCCACTTGAAATCCACTATTGGCTTCTTCAGGCCCACCAAGACTTTCTGCGACTGACAACGGTTGCAATTCCTTACTGTGTATGTTTTCCTTTACCAAAATGGCAGGCACTCTTTAGTACCTGATGTTCTGGCTCCTTTAGTAAATGGCGCCACCAGGGCTGAGCTGCATGTCTGTTAGTGTTCCCATCCAAACTTCATTCCCAGTGCGACCTTCCGGCCTTGAGCACATGCCCTAGGGTCAGCACTGGCTATGCCTGTGTACAGACCTGGCCTGGGCCTCGGGCTCCGGGTTCTTCATCACCACCACCATCACCGAGGAGGATCTGCCTGATGAGGCAGCAGGGCCCATGCCCGGGTCCTGGAAGCAGGGTAACCAGGCCTTGGGAGCAGGGTTTGGGGGGGTGGGGTTGGTGGACACAGTGGGGGGAGAGACAGAGAGGGAGGCGGGAGAGTGAGATGAAGACACACAGAAACAGAGAGAGACAGAGACAGAGAGTCAGAGACACACAGAGACAAAGAAAGAGATACAAAGGGCTGGATTCTATAGGCCCACTGCCGAAATCGGCGACAGGTGAGAAAGGGCTGCACGTTGCGGAGCGCATGTGCCCCCCGCCCAATGATTTGGAAGGGATGGGGTGACCGACAGCGTAAACGGCGTCAGCTGACAAGTCAGCAGCTGCTGGCGCCATATTTAAATGGCAGCCAGCCCTGAGGTCATTCAGAATCCATTTAAACACCTTGGTGCTGGAGCTGACCAGTCAGCACAGAAGCTGTTTATCCACATCTGGAAACCAGTACCCCAGCAAGGCACAGCAGATGGCAGAGATGCGAGGAAGGGTGTCCCCACAGTTCAGTGATGCCTCCCTGCTCACTCTCCTCCAGGCTGCAAGGGCAAGGCGGGAGGTCTTTTTCCCCGGCGATGGCTAGAAGAGGCCCTCCCACCTGATCAGCAAGCCTGGATGGAGATTGCAGAGGAGGTCAGCTGCTGAGACTAGGTCCAGTGCGTTAAGAGGATGAATGATCTCATGCACACGGCAATAGTAAGTGACACGATTTTTGGCAGCTCCATCTGACCTGGGTTTGCCCACACAGAGTGGCACATGGGTGCCACTGCTATGTCAAAGACAGGGAGGTCAGGCGGGGTGGATTGATGCCATGTGGGTGGTTGCATGTGTGAAAGAACTCACCCTCATTTTCACCCCAGAGCATGGCACCTATATGACAGGCTGAGTCTGTATTACACACTGATTGTCCCCCATCTTTCGTTGTAACGTCCCTGTTGTGAAAAGCATCATGTTGTTGTTTGGCAATGTTATACATCTGCATCCTTGCTGTTCCAGGCAAAGAGGGTGCACAATGCGAGGGAGTCCTCCAGGACTGGCAGAGGGGTGCCAGACATCAGACCACTATCACAGGCAGCCATGGAGGATGTTCCATTTCAGACGTGGAGCTTGGGTTCCCAGGTTAACATACATCTCTTTGACAAATGCAATGATTAGTCGAAACATTTCCTTTGAGGACACAATGCTGTCATATTAGTGATATGTACACCAGTGAACCTAAGACTGTGCTCTTCACATTGTATCTTGCAGGGCGACACTCCGAGGTGGCATCGGATGCGCTGGAGAGTGCCAGCACCTCTGAGGAAGAGACAGTCTCAGAGGACGCAGCATCCCATGACACTCCTGCACCTTCCACCAGCGCAGAGACACTTCGGTGGAAATCCGTTCGGCTTTAGAGTCTGGGTCACAAGCTGGTGAGAGCACCACAAACATGCCTGGACAGCTGGCTGAGGCTGAGACAGCCGAAGCCTCTGACAGTTGGAGGACTGTGGGCAGCCAGGCCCATGCTGAGCCCCAGGTTGATGATGACCCTCTCGTGTCAACAGCACAGGGCATGCTGGATTTACAGGGAGAAGTAAGGCAACATCTGGCGGCGATGCCACTGGCCATGCGCAGCCATGAGCAGATGATGGGCAAGTCCATCCAGGCCATGACAGCTGCCATGTCCCAGGCAAATGAGCACATGGCTTCCTCCATGGAGAGGATGGTGACCCTCATGGAGAGCCACATTCCACAGATGCATGCTGACCTGCAAACCCTCGCCTCGGCCATGAGCTGGATGCAGCAGTAGCTAGGCAAGAGAGGGACCAGGGGCCTGGAGAGTGTCTCTGCTCCTGGTCCTTCTCAGGAGAGCAGCGAGGTTTCAACGAGCCTTGAGAGAGAGGAGGCAAGCCAGTGGTCCATATCTGGGGTCTCCCCTCAGGGTGATTCCAATGTGGACACTGGCTCCACAGCCCCTCCGCTGGTGAGTCCAGCTCCAGCAGTCACGACGTCTGAAGAGAGCCCTGCTCTGGCGCAGAAGGCCCTCAGGCAGCCAGGGCCCTTTAGGCCTCGTGCGCCCAGTGGATCACCGCCCAAGTCATCCAAAGCCAAAGGACGTCCTGATCAGCAGCCTGCCTCCAGTCAAGCTGCTAACGCACAGGTTGCACTGCGAAGGAGCACCCGCAAACGTTTAAAAAAGATACCATGACACATATGGATTATCAATGGTGACATGCCTATGTATTAATTCCTTCTCACTAAATGTGCTTTTCTAACAGCTGTCTCCTTTTTATTGTGTGAATAATGCATGCCAGCATGTGCCGACTATGTCTCCTCCCATTCCATCATTGACATGAGAGAAATGCCAATGTATGGTCAAACATCATCGCCATGCCAGTATGCATGATGTGGCACTGCACGGATGCAGTCACATGGGCAATGGCTGAGTCATCTGCTGCCAGTAATGGTGAAGACACAGATGTCACAGATGCAGAAGATTACTTACCAGATGCAGCACGGTGATGTGTGACATGGGGAGCATATTCTGCTCCTCAGGGATTGTGGAAGTGCTCAGCAATAAGGTGTTGCCATGTATCCTTTGCTCTTTGCTCACCCTGTCTGCACTGCATCGATGATCTTTGTCCTCCCATGCGCGTATGCTGCTGCACTCCGCTGTGTCCTCATCATCCGAGGATATTTCCTGCTCCCGTCTCTCATCATCCTGCAAGGCCTCCCCCCTCTGTATTGCAAAGTTGTGCAGAGCACAGCATACAGCAATGATACGGGTAACCCTTTCTGGTTTGTGATGAATAGTTATTGGGCGGTACAGTGGTGCAGTGGTTAGCACCGCAGCCTCACATCTCCAGAGACCCGGGTTCAGTTCTGGGTACTGCCTGTGCAGAGTTTGCAAGTTCTCCCTGTGACTGCGTGGGTTTCCGCCGGGTGCTCCAGTTTCCTCCCACAGCCAAAGACTTGCAGGTTGATAGGTAAATTAGCCATTGTAAATTGCCCCTAGTGTAGGTAGGTGGTAGGAGAATGGTGGGGATTTGGTAGGGAATATGGGGTTAATGTAGGATTAATATAAATGGGTCGTTGTTGGTTGGCACAGACTCGGTGGGCCGAAGGGCATGTTTCAGTGCTGTATCTCTAAATAAAATAAATAAATACTGCAGGGCCCACCTGATCTATCCAGGCAGCGGAAGCGCATCTTCAGCATGCTGATGGTAGCTTGTGTCGAGCCATGGCTGGCGTTCTATCTATCCTCTGCATTGCTGGTGGGGTTTCTCACTGGCGTCAGGAGACATTTCTGCAAGGGGTAACCCTTGTCACCAAGAATCCACCCTGCATCTGAGCCAGTGCAGTAAAGAGCATTGGCACCTGGGACTGGTGCAGGCTGCATGAGTCATGGCAGCTGCCTGGAAAGTGGTCGCACACTTGCATGAAGTGTTTCCTGAGGTCACAGACTAGCTGCATGTTGAGTGAGTAGAAGCCCTTTCTATTCAGGAATACAGCTGGTTGTCCAGCTGGAGCCTTGATGGCCACATACGTGCAGTCGATGGCCCTTCGCACCTGTGGGAATCCCACAATGGGCCCTCCCATCCTGACTCTCAGGGTCCGTCCTGAAGCGCATATAGTCACCAGCCCTCCTGTACAAGTCACCCTGATAAGTGCACTGCTGACTGTGAAACCTCACACAGGTCGCTGGTGGGTCCCTGGAATGATGCGGAGGTGTAAAAGTTGAGAGCTGCGGTGACTTTGAGGGCCACAGGCATAGGGTGTCCAGCAAACCCCATTGGCTGCAGGTCATCATTCAGCAGTGCACAGAGATGCGTCACCGCCTCCCTGGACATCCACAGTCGCCTCTGACACTGGCGCTCCGACATCTGCAGGTATGTCATGCGGGGCCTGTAGACCCGCTGCCTTCTCAGGTGTCGAATATGCCATGAGCTTCCACATGGGCTGTGCCTGCCTCTAGGTTCCACCTCCAGTGGATATGGCTCCTCACGGCACTTGTATTAAGAAATACAGGGTGGACCAGCCCCATCTGTACGCTGCAAGTGAACTTGGTTCCTTCAGGACGTCAATGGTACCTATCAGAGCAGAGAGTGATGTAAATCGGTGCTTCAGCTGCGTTCCGTCATCATCTATATGGTATGGCATGACATTGCCCGTCTTAGCTTTGCATAGGAGCGGGGCAGCACAAGCACAGTCATGTTATTGATATTGCCTGGATGGGACCATCGGCAACATGACCTTCAACCCACTACCATTTTTGGCCCCTACCCCACACAAAGGGGTCATCGAGTTCTATTGCTCCCCCCTCTCCCAAACAGCATTGGCCGATTGTAGGGTCAGCACTCTTTCACACCCCCCCCCCAAACATCAGCATGAGCAGAGTGGCCCCCTTTTTTGGAAGAAGGGCACGGGGTACCTCCCTTCTTACATACAGAGTTTAAACCCACACATTGCGGTTCTGCACCCACCCTCACATCCTCCGAGGACTGACACGTCGGTGCCGCCAGCTTTTCACGGACGTGAAAGTGAACATATGTGAGTGCCTCACGTCCGGATGAAGATCACAACCTGCTGCCTGAATTGCAGCGGCCTGCATATTAATAAATGGTAAGTGCCCATATGCATATTCAAATCCAGGTCCTGTCGTCAAGCGGCTGGAAGGCCGACACGAGGCCTTGCCGCTGCCAAGATCGGGCCGGGCCCTGCTGCCATCGAGGTCCGTGGCGGGCTTCATCCAGGGCAAACTTCATGCCCCCCTCACCATGGATCCCAATGTTGAGGCCCCTATAAAATCCAGCCCAAGGAGAGAGACAGAGACAAAAGAGACAGAGACAGACAGAGAGACATAGAGAGAGACAAAAAGAGAGAGAGACACACACACAGAGACAGAGACACATGCAGAGGCAGAGAGAGAGATAGACACAAAGACAGACAGACACAGAGACAGAGAGAAACACACAGAGAGGCAGAGAGAGAGATAGACACAAAGAGAGACAGACACAGACAGAGAGAGGGAAAGAGACAGAGAGCGGGAAAGAGACAGAGAGGGAGAGTGATCAAGATCACTCCCGACAGATGGACATCTATCCGGAATATTCCGCATCACTACATCAAGCGATGG
This sequence comes from Heterodontus francisci, assembly GCF_036365525.1. Lineage (NCBI taxonomy): Eukaryota > Metazoa > Chordata > Chondrichthyes > Heterodontiformes > Heterodontidae > Heterodontus > Heterodontus francisci. Next base: position 46,461,468 of record NC_090372.1, read on the forward strand.
GCAGACATTGTAGGCATTGTCTATTTGTGCAAGCAAAAATAATGCCAGGTTTCTCACTTAATCGGTGTTCAGCATAGTGATGAGAAAGTAAGTTAATAAATTAGTCTTCTCATTTAAAGCTTGTTTGCAAAAATGCACATTGTTTTGATTAATAGTAAAACAAATTTCTTTATCTGTCTGAAATTTGCTCACCAACTTCCTTTATAAGACAAAAAGTATAATGTGGCCCCTCAGGCAAAAAGGTTGGGCACCCCTGGGCTAGAACTTTTAGACCAGATAGAGGGTGTTACATTCTTTAGAGGCAGGGTGTTCTCATTGATTAGCCTGAGCAGAGGGTTTTTGTACATTAAATCTGCTACGAGAAGGCGGCAACCCACCACTTCCTTTACCTCGGTGATGGTTGTCTCCTCGCAGCAGAATGCCCAGGCTGGAGGGATGGCAATCTTTCCTGCTGGCCAGATCGATCGTTCATGGGACAACCATCACGACCATTGCCGATAAGTACTGAGGTGCCGTGGTCCACATTCCTGCAAGAACAGCAGATCGGCTTTGACCTTGGTGAGGTACTCTAAGGTCGAAACATATCACGTAGTGGTTTTAATGCTACATACATTAATGGATACGATCTTTAAACCCATTTTTAAAAATGTGCAGTCCGACAAAAATAACTCACCACACCGTTTATACTGATCCCATTCCTTGGGTCTGTTCCTGCATACCCATGATCCATGCACTCTGCTGAACTAACCCCAGGCTGAGGCCACAAACCTGGAGGGAGAAATTTGCACATATAGCGCCAATGGACTACCTTTGATTTCCTGGTGGCAGACAGCACCACGGGCCACGACCTGCACTGTCCGCACAGCGCTCTTCAATGATGCTAGATGCGGCGCTACGCAAACACATTTCATGCCTCAGTCTCTCACAGAAAGGATACATCAAGGGTGTCGCGTAAGGGGTGGGGTCATGCTGCTCCCGATTTCCTGGAGCTGATTCTCACTCTCTGCATCGCTGCTCTGAGTGGCAACAATGCTTTCAAGGAAATGAATTACACAGTTCTTCCAGATTATAGTGCAGAAATATTACAGATTTCCTTTCTATACTACAGCACCATTTAAACACGATGTAACTACATCAGAAATTCAGCAGGAGTGAAACCAATCTATAACCGCAGGAGAGAGTTGGGTCTAAGTGAAAATTTGGTGTCCATGCTTTATTGCACTTCTGTGATTTATGAACTTTCATCTTCAAAAAGATCGCCCCTTCCGTGGAAAAATAGTCCTGTCTACATGGGCCACTTAGGTGCATACAATAAACATTGTGGGCCACATAGAAGAATAAGTTCTGTCTAGGTGCCAGAATCATACCACGGGGCTGAATTTTATTAGCGCGTCACACATCGAGGCGGTGTGCTTTGAAGTCAGCTGCCGCTGAGCCCCTGCGATATTTTGCGCAGGGGCTCATTTAAATGAAGGGGGTGGAGCAGCCGCCCCCGATGACTTAGAGGGGGCGGCTGCATAGTCCCCAACAATGGCATCCAGTGTCAGCGTGGCGCCATTTTTGAAGGGCTTCAAGCCCTTAGCAAAAATTTAAATTTTTAAAGATATATGAATTTTCATCTGCTTATAAAAATTAATCGAAGATGGAGGCCTTTTGCCAACCACCCCCATCCCCCGCCACAATAGTCTTTTTATTGCCCTATATTCAGAAAACTTGTTTTATTCCCAACCTGAACTGTCACTCCACCCCACCACCCCACCTTTTCACATTTTCCCTTCAACCCTTTCCCATCATCCCCACAGCCAATAAAAAGTGGTTTCCTCGTTCTCCCCACCTCCAACCCTGATAATTTTACTCCTCTCCCCTCCCCACTAGTGTCTCGCCTCGGAACTCCGAACAGAGTTCTGAAAGCGCGTGAGGTATGGCTGGCGGCTGTAAAATCGGCATGGGACGGCTGCCGGGACCAGGTAAGTTAATTTGCATTCCGTTTAATTTAATTCAAATATGTAAATGAAAGCCCCGCTGCCAAGCCACGGAGCGGGCCGCAACGAGGCCTTGCCGCCGCAGCCAGTAAAATGCGGTGGGGCCTTTTTGGCATTGGGGGTCGTGCTGGGCCGCTCCCACAAGTATTTTACGGGCCCCCTTGCCATGACCCCAACGTCGAGGGGCTGGTAAAATTCAGCCCCAGGTGTGCATCTCAGAATATTGGATATGGAGAATAGCACACCAGTTGCACAGAATATCCTTTAAATTAATGGCAAGAAAATTGGGCAGGCTCTGTAATAGGTAGGCCATCTTCTGCACCCAATATTCCAATATGCACTTCCATCAATTGCTGTTTGCAGAAGAGACTTCCAAATTTCTCATACCGTTTGCATGAAGTGATGTTTCCTAATTTCACTCATAGAATCATAGAAAGTTTACAGAAAGAGGCCACTTGGCCCATCATGTCTGTGCCGGCACTCATGAACGATCTGGGTCTAATTTTTAGACTGTGCCCCCTAGTTCTGGATGTGCCAACCTGTGGAAATAGTTTCTCTCTACCCTTTCTGTTCCCCTTAATATTTTGAAAACTTCAATCAAACCACACCTTAATCTTCTAAATTCCAGGTAATACAACCTTAGTTTATGTAATCTTTCCTCGTAATTTAATCCTTGGAGTCCAGGTATCATTCTGGTAATGATGTCCAGAACAGCTCACAGTATTCCATGTGTGATCTAACTAGGGCTTTGTATAGCTGTAGCGTAACTTCTATCCCCTTGTATTTTAGCCCTCTAGACATAAATGCCAGCATTCCATTAGCCTTTTTGATTATTTTCTGTACCTGTTCATGACATTAGAGTGATCTGTCGACCTGGACCACCCACATCTCTTTGGACATCCACTGTTTCTTGCTTTTCACCATTTAGAAAGTACCCTGTTCTATACTTTTAGGTCCAAAGTGGTTGACCTCACATTTGCGTACATTGAAATCCATTTGTTTTCACTTAATCCGTTAATAGCTCTTTGTAATATTATGCTTCCATCTACACCACTTCCAATGGTGTAGTGGTGTGACAATCTTTATGTTGTTGGCAAATATGGATATGTGGCTTTTTATCCCATTATCTAAGTTACTAATAAATATGGTGAATAGTGAAGGCCCCAACACAGATCCTTGTGGGACTCCACAAGTCACATCCTGCCAATTAGAGTACCTGTCCATTATCCCTACTCCCTGTCTTCTTCAGTTCAGCCAGTTTCCTAACTAGCTCAATAATTTGCCTTCAATTCCACGAGCTTCAACTATGAAATAGTTTTCAGTAGTGTCATATTTTGAAATTTTATAACCCCCCCCAAAAGTTCAATTAAGGTCAGCTGGTGATCAATATTTGGCAGTGGTTGCTGGGATAAGCCCTCCTAGTGTATTGCAAACAGAACAAGATTAAAATAAAACTGAGGTAGAAAAACACACAGTCAGGCCTTTAAACAGAAAAATGTGAAGTCAAGATTTTATTTGGTTTGGCAGGAGAATGCAGACGGGTAGTTAGGCGTTGTTTAGTTTAAGTCAAACAACCCACTTATGTGGAGAAGTTTAGCTTATTTCTCATTTTTCTATTATTACCCAAAGACATGTCATACTGGTTGAATTAATTGAGTCCAATTAAGTGCTGCCCAGTGAACTAAAACAGCTTAATGATTCGTATCTGGCCTCATCTTACTAGACTTCTCTTGGTCCACAAAGATCGGAGAGGAACTTGGGGAGTCATGCGAAAGATGTTAATGTCCACTGATAATCACAAGGGTATACCATCATTACAACCCTAAGTTATACTATTTTATGTACATATATTGGACAGGGTGTGTGTACTCTGGCATACGAGGGTCATGTGATTCACTTACTGGAGCAACTGATGCCACTGAACCTGAGAAGGTATCCACAGCAAGCCCAACTTTCTAACAGTTTGAGACATCTCATTTACATTGCAACAATTTTGAGCTATTTTATGACAGAAGAATAATATTTTCTTATTTTGTTATACTCTTCTGCCTGCAGCGTGTGATCATAAAAATATTGATGAAGAAAAATCCTTTAATATGCAAGATAGGAAGGGCTTTTCTTTATCTTATACATATATTCTTGCATGGAGCACACACTTTCTGTTCACAAACTTTACTGCTGGTTAGCATGTTTTTTGATTACAGTTTTGTGTCAACATTTGACATTGTGAATTGATTATTTACACACACTTACGCTTATTTATATTTTTACACAAGTGCACACTTTAATTTTTATAGATATATATTGGGAGACGGTGGTGTAGTTGTAATATCACTGCACTAGTAACACAGAGGCCCAAGCTAATGCCCTGGGACACAGGTTTAAATCGCACCATGGCAGCTGGTGGAATTTAAGTTCAATTAATTAATACATTCAATTAATTAATTAACAGATCTGAAATTGAAAGCTAGTCTCAGTAATGGTGCCATGAAACTATCATCGATTGTCGTAAAAACATATCTGGTTCACTAATGTCCTTTAGCGAAGGAAATCTGCCTGTCCTTACCTGGTCTGGCCGACATGTGATTCCAGACCCACAGCAATGTGGTTGACTCTTAACTGCCCTTTGAAATGGCCTAGCAAGCCACTCAGTTGCCAAGGGCAATTAGGGATGGGCAACAAAGGCTGGCTTTACCAGCAACACCCACAGCCCATGAAAGAATTTGAAAAAAACATACATGTATGTACTTAAATATAAAATAAAAACAAGAAATGCTGGAACCACTCAGCAGGTCTGGCAGCATCTGTGGAAAGAGAAACAGAGTTAACGTTTCGGGTCAGTGACCCTTCTTCGGAACTAGCAAATATTAGAAATGTCAAAGGTTATAAGCAAGTGAGGCGGGGATGGGGCAAGAGATAACAAAGGAGAAGGTGTAGATTGGACAAGGCCACATAGCTGACCAAAAGGTCATGGAGCAAAGGCAAACAATATGTTAATGGTGTGTTGAAAGACAAAGCATTAGTACAGATAGGGTGTTAACGGACTGAAGATTGAACAGCAGCAAGTACAAACATGAAAAAAAACAGTGGGTAAGCAAACTGAACAAACTAAGATGAAATGAAATAAACACAAAAAAAAAGATTGTAAAAAATGTAAAAAAGAAATAAAGAAAAAAAAAAGAGAAAAAATAACTAAAAATAAAAGTAAAATGGGGGCCCGCATGCTCTGAAATGATTGAACTCAATGTTCAGTCCGGCAGGTTGTAGTGTGCCTAATCGGTAAATGAGATGCTGTTCCTCGAGCTTGCGTTGATGTTCACTGGAACATTGCAGCAATCCCAGGACAGAGATGTGAGCATGTGAGCAGGGGGGAGTGTTGAAATGACAAGTAACCGGAAGCTCAGGGTCCTGCTTGCGGACTTAGCGGAGGTGTTCTGCAAAGCGGTCACCCAGTGGTCTGTACTTAAATATACTTAGATTTTTATATACACACACACATATATGGGTGCACATACATATATTTTACATGTAAACTTATTTGTACATACTTAAACATGCACATATACACATATATTTACATTTATATATAACTTATACATACACCTAATATTTATGTAATTGTGTGTATATACTATAATTCCCTGATCATTACCAGATTCCACAAAATATGATTTATAATCATTATGCCTTGTAGAATGTACGAGGAGAAATTAAGCACTTAAAGGGTTAAGCAATAGCTTGCCTTGACCTGCGCAAAAACACAGCTGCGTAGTACCATAACTCCTGGTTTACATGGACTAGTGCCAATAACCTATCTGAACGGAGAAGAGTGACTAGTTTTTGTGATCGTGTTTTGTAGTCTGTTTTCTCAAAATGCAACAAAGACTGCCTCACAAGCTGATTTTAACACAGTAGCACTCAGGTACATTCATAAGTTTGCTGCATTTGGTTGCGAGATAAGGGCTCTCCCTATGGCGTGCAGCCAAAACAAATTCACAGACTCCCACAATTCCCTGCCATAACTCAACTTTTCATTGAATTTCCCTGCCAACTGCACTTCAAACACATATTTGAAACAAATCACATACTAGCATTATCTGGTGCTAGATAGCTCTGTAACATTAAAATAATCGGGCCTACCAACATATCAGAAAGCTTCCATTCATATTTCATATAGTGGTTAGCAATATAAAACAATATCCTGAAATGTATTTTGCATTGAGAAAACACACAATCATGCTTATGGTGCATTGTTGAGGAAAGGCAACATTTTCTGTGTTATTGATCATGGAATGGATTTTATTTAATTAGAATTGCAACAAAACTGAATTTCTATTGCCACCATGCAAATGTATGCAAATTTTATCCCCTATTGACTGCAGTTGTATATTTCTCTGTGATACACAAACTTTTAGTCAAGGCAATGGTTCATATACTTTTACTGGCCTGTAGGAATGTGGCAGCATATTGCCAAATGGGTCAATTGGGAACTTTACATTATGAAGACCTGGAATGGGATTCAGAACAAATTCTACAATTTGAAAAAGATTACAAGATAAGGCAAGAATACTATCCTTTCTTAATATGGAGATGAAGGAACCTCTATGCTCTTAATTCTAACTTGTTAAAAGATATAAACTTCAGGGGGTACATTGACTTCTTTTATTAGGTTATACAACTCTTATATTTAAAGCCCTAAAAGTGCACTGATTAACAAGGGAAAGAATGAAACAGACTGTGGACTATCCCAGGAGAAGCCTTTTATAATAGTTCAGTGGCACCTAAGGCAATAAATTTTCCCTGGCTTTCCAATCTCCACCCTGGAGAAATTCCAAATCTTCAAAACTCTGTCGCCTCCATTCTGACTCACTTAGGATCATAGAATCATAGAATAGTACAGCACAGAGGGAGGCCATTTGGCCCATTGACTCTGTGCCAGCTCTTTTGAAAAGCAAATCAGTTCGTTGCACTGCCCTGCTCTGTTGCCATATCCCTGCAACTTTTGCTGCTTTAAATATTTATCCATATTAGGATAGGATTATCCATCACTCCTTTTCTTGCTGACCCCCGTTGGCTTCCTGTTTCTCAACACATTGAATTCTAAATTCTTATTCTTGTTTACGACAGAGTTTACTACAATTGTGGCTTGTGTTGGACAGGGATAGCTGCATTATCTGTGGTAGCATAAGGAATGCACCACAGATGACATTAATATAGTGTCTTTACTCTAGTGAAATGTTCCAGGATGCTTCACAGAGAAGAAACAGTTGCTGAGAAGTAATAGAAGGATTAGGATGACCAAAAGCATGGCTGAAAAGATATGCCTTGACAAGACTTATAAACGTTATGAGAAGGAGCCAGGTGGTGGAGTGTAGGGCAGGAGATCCAGAGAGTAGTACTAAGACGAGAGGATCTGCCAATGACAGTGGACCAAAGAGTGGGTGGAATGCAAAGAAGACCAGAATTTAGAGGTACAAAAGGTACACACTGATTATAGGAGATTGCAGAGGTAAGGAAGTGCAAAGCCATAAAGAAGAGTGTTGTTATGGGAGCAGTAAGGGGGGAGGGCAAAAGCAGGCAATGTTGGAAATGTTAAATTAGTGGCCTTGGTGGTAAATGGGATACAGGATTCAAGCTCAGCTTTTTCTCAAATGGGACATCAAGGAAGCATAACATGTAGTTTAGAACAAGGTGAGCAATCAGGGATAGGAATGGAGTTGATGGCAAGGATATGGATATTTTGGGTGGGGATTGAATAAGATAGCTTCCATTGTCCCAATGTTCAACTGAATTAAGTTTTGCCAGTCATCCATAGAGCAGGGGCAACACTAGTGGACAACTGCAGATAACAACAATAGGAATGTGTTGCATGGCTAACGGACATATGTTATGCAGGTCTGGCTGCCCAAGAAGTACTCTGTGTATTGCCACTGGGAGGTGATTGTCTAGGTCTGTAGATAATAACATAGAAACATTGAAAATTTATGGCACTGAAGGAGGTCATTTGGTCTATTGTGTTTGTGTTGACCGAAAAAAAGCTATTCACGTTAACCCACTTTCTATCTCTTGGTCTGTATTCCTGTAGGTTATGCACTTCAAGTGCATACCCAAGTAATTTTTTTTAAATGAATGAGGGGTTCTCTGCTCCCTTTCAGGCAGCGATTGTCAGAACTCCACCACCGTCTGGGTGAAAAAGATTCTCCTCAACTCCCCTCTAATCCTTCTACCAATTACTTTAAATCTATGCCCCCTGGTTATTGACCTCTCAGCTAAGGGAAACAGATCCTTCCTACCCACTCTCTCTTGGCCCCTCCTAATTTTATACACATCAATTAAATCTCTCCTCAGCCTCCTCTGTTCCAAAGAACATAACCCCAGCACATCTAATCTTTTCCCATAGCTAAAATTCTCCATTCCTGGCAACATACTTGTAAATATCCTCTGACTCTCTCTAGGGTGGTCACATCCTTCCTGTAGTGTAGTGACCAGAACTGTACACAGTACTCTAGCTGCAAACTAACTAGTGTTTTATACAGCTCTAGCATAACCACCCTGCTCTTATATTCTGTGACTCAGCTAATAAAGGAAAATATTCCATATGCCTTCTTAACCACCTTATCTACCTGTCTTGCTACTTTCAGGGATCTAAGGAGTGCAATCCAAGGTCCCTCTGTTCCTCCACGCTTCTCAGTATCCGACCATTTATTGTGTATTCCCGATGCCCTGTTAGCCTTTTCCAAATGCATTACTCACACTTCTCCAAATTGAATTCCATTTGCTACTTTTCTGCCGACCTGACCAGTCCATTAATATCTTCCTACAGCCTACAGCTTTCTTCCGCACTAGCAACCACACAGCCAATTTTTGTATCATCTGCAAACTTCTTAGTCATGCTCCTTACATTTAAGGCTAAATCATTGAAACATACCACAAAATGAAAGGAGCCCAGTACTGAGCCTTGTGAAACCTGACTGGTAACAGCCTTTCCAGTCACAAAAACACTCATCGACCATCACCCTTTGCTTCCTGCCACTGAACCAATTTTGAATCCAACTTATCGCTTTCTTTTGGATCATATGGACTCTTACTTTGCTGACCAGTCTGTCATGCGGGCCGTTGTCAGAAGCCTTGCTAAAATCCATGTAGACTACATCAAATGGTTACTCTCATCAACCCTCCTAGTCACTTCATTAAAAAATTCTATCAAGTTAGTCAGACACAACCTCCCCTTAACAAATCTATGATGACTGTCCTTGATTAATCTGTGCCTTTCTAAATGACAATTTATACTGTCAGAATGTTTTCCAATACCCACCATTGAGGTTAGGCTGACTGACCTGTATTTACTTGGGTTATCCTTTCATCCCTTTTTAAATAACAGTGCAACGTTAACAGTCCTCCAGTCCTCTGGCACCACAGCTGTAATCAGAGATAGATAGACCGAGGCCCAACCATCTTCAGCTGCTCACCAATGATCTTCCCTCCATCATAAGGTCAGAAATGGGGATGTTCGCTGATGATTGCGCAATGTTCAGCACCATTTCCGACTCCTCAGATACTGAAGCAGCCCGTGTCCGTATGCAGCAAGACCTGGACAATATTCAGGCTTGGGCTGATAAGTGGCAAGTTACATTTGCGCCACACAAGTGCCAGGCAATGACCATTTCCAACAAGAGAGAATCTAACCATCTCCCCTTGACATTTAATGGAATTACCAATGCTGAATGCTCCACTATCAACATCCTAGGGGCTACCATTGACCAGAAACTGAACTGGACCAGCCACATAAATACTGTCGCTACAAGAGCAGGTCAGAGGCTAGGAATCCTGAGGGGAGTAACTCACCTCCAATCTCCCCAATGCCTTTCCACCATCTACAAGGCACAAGTCAGGAGTGTGATGGAATACACTCCACTTGCCTCGATGGGTGCAGCTCCAACAACACTCAAGAAGCTTGACACCATCCAGGCCATGCAGCCCGCTTGATTGGCACCCATCCACCACCTTCAACATTCACTCCCTTCACCACCAATGCACAGTGGCAGCAGTGTTTACCATCTACAAGATACACTGCAGCAACTCACCAAGGCTCCTTTGACAGCACCTTCCAAACCTTCAACCTCCACTACCTAGAAGGACCAGGGCAGCAGGTGCATGGGAACACCACCACCTGCAAGTTCCCCTCCAAGCCACACACCAACCTGACTTGGAACTATATCACTGTTCCCTCATTGTTGTTGCATAAGAATCCTGGAACTCACTTCCTAACAGCACTGTTGGTGTACCTATACCCCAAGGACTGCAGCAGTTCAAGAAGGCAGCTCATCACCACCTTCTCAAGGACATTTAGGGATGAGCAATAAATGCTGGCCTATCCAGCGACGCCCACATCCCATGAACAAATAAAAAAAATCACGGAGCTGTGTCTTCTGCTGCGAAGACCTGCAGTTAACATGCAGCATTGCATTGACACATGCAATGTCAGTAATGGTCAGCTGTTGCCTGAAACTACAATGTTGATCTAAGTGGATGGAATTGGACAGACAACCACTGTCCTCTCAACCACCTCGCGTAGCATCACCTTGATTTCAGTAGTCATCAATAGCAGTCTGCTCCATTAGTCTGCAGACACATGTTTGCACTAAGTGTTCCCTTTCCCCTCATTCCTGCTGCATTTCTTAGTCTGCTGCCCCTTCAGCTTTGCTAAAGGCTGCTAACAGTTGAGATGCCTTTTGAACATCTACAAAAGTCGTCAGAATTTTTGTCCCTTCTATTGTGACTCTCCCCTCAAATTGTCCTCATCACTTTGAATGTAATTTTTATGCAATTTCTACTCCCATCACTTATGTGCTCCCTAGAACTATTCAATTCTGAATGTGAAACTGTGAATTATGCAAATAACCTCAAGCTGAATAATTGAATACGCTTAACACTTTCCCATTCTAACAGGATTTGTCCCTGCTTTTAACCATTTAGACTTGACTAACACCTCCTGACACAGCCTATTTTATGATTGAAGGAGAGTCTTTGAGGGATAGTCAGTAAAATGGCTGAATGGCTATTTGGCAACTGGATAAATACAGGTTACCGCAGATTTCTGTCACACTATAGCAACATGATTTGAATGATCATACAACTACTGTACTGCAAGTGGTTAACGGCGACATTTTTATATCTGCAAAATAGTTCTTAGATGTGATAGATTTCCAACAACTTGCCTGCACATGTGGCTCGAATAGAACCCTGCAAACTAGTGTAATTGAGTTGGCATCAGGTTATAATTGGCTCACAGTGATTGAGCTCCATTCTGCACTGTGAATCTGGGTAATTTATTTAAATTTATTGCTATTTCTGTTCAGATACTTGTTTTCCTAGCTTTCAGCACAGAAGCTTGCTGGTAGGTGCTTGTTAAAAACTCTCACTCGGCTGGGCAAACACTCCCACATGTGCGATCATTAGTGCATGAGGGGTTAATATGAACACGGAACTGGAGTGGATGTTTATCTTTTCAGAAAATAATGACTATTGTGCTGCCAATATCTTTATGGAGAGGACAACATTAGTTAAGGCTCAAACTTTTATTGTGATAAGACAATTCCATATTTTATGTATTTTCAGCTGCCCCCTGTTCTAGAATTTTCCATTTAATCTATCTTAACCCAGCAAGAGATGGCCTGCTCCCATCCTGTGCCAATATTAACCTGTAACTGCCTCTTGGAATGACTTGATGTGACTCTCCCTTTTACCACCGATTTATGGCTGAATCATATTAACTATTCCTCCAGGCACAATGCCTCAAAGGTTGCAATCCTCATTCAGAAGGTACCTTTGTAAGACATTTACAATGACTGCAGATGGCTAATATAGAAGAACACTTTGTCTTTCAGCACACCATTAACATACTGTTTGCCTTTGCTCCATGACCTTCTGGTCAGTTATTCTCTGTGACTCAGTCCTATCAACACCTTCTCCTTTTGTTATCTCTTGCCCCACCCCCCGCTTCACTTGCTTATAACCTTTTACATTTCTAATATTTGCCAGTTCTGATGAAGGGTCACTGACCTGAAACGTTAACTCTGCTTCTCTCTCCACAGATGCTGCCAGACCTGCTGAGTATTTCCAGCATTTCTTGTTTTTAATGCAACTGTATGTTAAGTTTGAAGAATTGTGAAATAAACTGCACAAGGACTGAGAAGGAAGTCTCGAGTGGATGAATTCAATACCAAATCAGGTATAGAAAGAGAAATAAACAGAGGGAAGAAAAATTGGATTAAGAGTAAGAAAAGAGACAGAAAGGAAACAGAAACATAGAAAATAGGAGCAGGAGAAGGCCATTCGGCCCTTCGGTCCTGCACCGCCATTCAAAAAAGATCATGGCTAATTGTCTAATTCAGTACCCTGTTCACGCTTTCTCCCCATATCCCTTGATCCCTTTGGCATTAAGAAATATATCTGTCTCCTTCTTGAATATATTTAATGACTTGGCCTCCACTGCCTTCTGCGGTAGAGAATTCCACAGGTTCACCACCCTCTGAGTGAAGAAATTTCTCCTCATCTCGGTTCTAAATGGCATACCCCGTACCCTGAGACTGTGACCCCTGGTTCTGGACTCCCCAGCCATCAGGAATATCCTCCCTGCATCTAGCCTGTCTAGTCCTGTTAGAATTTTGTTGGTTTCTATGAGATCCCCTCTCATTCTTCCAAACTCTAGTGAATATAGGCCTAGTCAACTCAATTTCTCCTCATACGCCAATCCTGCCATCCCAGGAATCAGCCTAGTAAATCTTCTTTGCACTCCCTCCATGGCAAGAACATCCTTCGTCAGTTAAGGAGACCAAAACTGCACACAATACTCCAGATGTGGTCTCACCATGGCCCTGTATAACTGCAGTAAGACATCCTTGCTCCTTTACTCAAATCCTCTTGCAATGAAGGCCAACACACCATTTGCCTTCCTAACTGCTTGCTGCACCTGAATGCTTGCTTTCAGTGACTGGTGTACAAGGACACCCAGGACTTGTTGCACGTCCCCCTTTCCCAATCTATCACCATTCAGATAATAATCTGCCTTTCTGTTTTTACAACCAAAGTGGATAACCTCACATTTATCCACGTTATACTGCAACTGCCATGCATTTGCCTGCTCACCCAACTTGTCCAAATCATATTGGAGACTCCTTGCATCCTCCTCACAGCTCATATGCGCCCCAGCTTTGTGTCATCTACAAACTTGGAAAAGTTACATTTAGTTCCCTCACCCAATATTAATAAAGTTTGCAAGTTCTCCCTGTGTCTGCGTGGGTTTCCTCCGGGTGCTCCGGTTTCCTCCCACATGCTAAAGACTTGCAGGTTGATAGGTTAATTGGCGATTATAAATTGCCCCTAGTATAGGTAGGTGGTAGGGAAATATATAGGGACAGGTGGGGATGTGATCGGAATATGGGATTAGTGTAGGATTAGTATAAATGGGTGGTTGATGGTCAGCACAGACTCGGTTGGCCGAAGGGCCTGTTTCAGTGCTGTATCTCTAAACTAATATATTGTGAGTAGCTGGGGCCCAAACACTGATCCCTGCGGTACTCCACTAGTCACTGCCTGCCACCTGGAAAAAGACCCATTTATTCCTACTCTCTGTTTCCTGTCTGTCAACCAATTCTCAATCCATGCCAGTATATTACCCCCAATCCCATGTGCTTTAATTTCGCACACAACCTCTTATGTGGGACCTAATCAAAAGCCTTCTGAAAATCCAAATACACCACATCCACTGGTTCTCTCTTATCTATTCTACTAGTAACTTCCTCAAAAAACTCCAGTAGATTTGTTAAGCATGATTTCCCTTTCGTAAACCCATGCTGACTTTGTCCAATCCCATTTATGCTTTCCAGGTGTTCTGCTATCACATCCTTTATAATAGACACCAGCATTTTCCCCACTACTGATGTAATGCTAACTGGTCTGTAATTCCCTGTTTTTTCTCTCCCTCCTATTTAAATAGTGGGGTTACATTTGCCTCCCTGCAATCTGTAGGAACTGCTCCAGAGTCTATAGAATTTTGGAAGATGACCACCAATGCTCCACAATTTCCAGGGCCACTTCCTTTAGTACTCTGGGATGTAGATTATCAGGCTCTGGGGATTTGTCAGCCTTTAACCCCATTAATTTTCCCTAGCACTATTTTTTTACTAATACTGATTGCATTCAGTTCTTCCCTCTCATTAGACCCTTGGTTCCCTAACGCTTCTGGGAGGTTATTTGTGTCTCCTTGGTGAAGACAGAACCAAAGTATGTGTTTAATTGTTCTGCCATTTCTTTGTTCCCCATTATAATTTCCCCTGTTTCTGACTGTAAGAGATCTACATTTGTCTTCACTAATCTTTTTCTCTTCGTATATTTATAGAAGCTTTTTCAGTCATTTTTTATGTTCCCTGCAAGTTTACTCTCATACTCTAGTTTCCCCCGCTTAATCAACCTCTTTGTCCTCATTTGCTGAATTCTAAACTGCTCCCAATCCTCAGACTTGATGCTTTTTCTGGCAATTTTATATGCCTCCTCTTTGGATCTAATACTATCCCTAATTTCTTTTGTAAGCCACGGTTGAGCCACCTTTCTGGTTTTATTTTTGCACCAGACAGGAATGAATAATTATTGTAATTCATGCACACGTTCTTTAAATATTATCCATTGCCTATCCACCTTAACCCTTTTAGTAAAGTTCCCCAATCTACCATAGCCAATTCCTGCCTTCTACCTTCGTAGTTTTCTTTATTTAGATTCAGGACCCTAGTTTCGGATTCAACTACTTAATGAAGAACTCTATCATGTTATGGTCGCTCCTCCCCAAGGGACCCTGCACAACAAGATTGTTAATTAATCCTATCTCATTGCACAATACCCAGTCTAGGATAGCCTGTTCTTTAGTTGGTTCCTCAATGTATTGGTCTAAAAAACCGTCACGTACACACTCCAGGAAATCCTCCTCCACAGTATTATTGCTAACTTGGTTTGACCAATCTATATGTAAATGAAAGTCACCCATGATTACAGCTGTAACCTTATTGCATGCGTCTCTAATTTCCTGTTTAATGCTATCCCTTACATCTCCACTATAGACAACCCCCACCAACATTTTCTGCCCCTTGGTATTTCTTAGCTCCACCCATACAGATTCCACGTCATGATTTTCCGAGCCAATATCCTTCCTCACTCCTGCATTGATTTCCTCCTTTACTAACAATGCTACCCCTCCTCCTTTCCCTTTTTGCCTGTCCTTCCTAAATATTGAATACCCCTGGATGTTCAGTTTCCATCCTTGGTCACCCTGCAGCCATGTCTCTGTAATCGCAACTATATCATAATCGGTTATATCTATTTGTGCTGTTAATTCATCTAGCTTATTGCGAATGCTCCACGCATTAAGACACAAGCCTTTAGACTTGTCTTTTTAACATTGTTAGTCATCTTAACTTTACTTTGCACTATGGCCCCATTTGTTTCTTGCCCTTGTTTTCTTTGCCTTCCACTTCTGCTTCTTACCTTTCTGTCTTTAATTTCTATCCTTGTTTCCCCCTCCTCTGTCTCCCTGCTCAGATTCCCATCCCCCAGCCATTCTAGTTTAAACCCTCCCCGACAGCACTAGCAAACACCCCCCCGAGGAAATTGGTCCCAGTCCTGCCCATATGCAACCTGTCCAGCTTGCACTGGTCCCACCTTCCCCAGAACCGTGCCTAATGTACCAGGAATCTGAGTCCCTCCCCCGTACACCATTTCTCCAGCCACGTATTCATCTGATATATCCTGCTATTTCTGCTCTCGCTTGCATGTGGCACTGGTAGTAATCCTGAGATTACTACCTTTGAGGTCCTACTTTATAATTTATGTCCTAACTCCCTATATTCAGCTTGCAGTACCTCATCCCTTTTTTTACCTATGTCATTGTTACTGATATGTACCACGACCACTGGCTGCTTGCCCTCCCCCCTCAGCATGCCCTGCAGCCACTCAAAGACATCCTTGACCCTAGCACCAGGGAGGCAACATACCATCTTGGAGCCTCTTTTGCGGCTGCAGAAACGTCTGTCTGTTCCCCTTATGATTGAATCTCCTATCACTATAGCCCTGCCACTCTTCTTCGTCCCCTCCTGTGCAGCAGAGCTACCCATGGTGTCATGAACTTGGCTCTTGCTGCTTTCCCCTGAGCCATCTCCCCCAACAATATCCAAAGTGGTATATCTGTTAGAGAGGGGGATGGCCACAGAGGACTCCTGCACTACCTGCCTTCCTCTACTTTGCCTGGTGGTCACCCATTCCCTTTCTGCCTTTTCAGCATTTGCCCGCGGTGACCACCTCGCTAAACGTGCTATCCATGACAATCTCAGCATCGTGGATGCTCCATAGTGAATCTACCCGCAGCTCCAGCTCCGTAATGCGGGTGGCCAGTAGCTGCAGATGGATACACTTCCTGCACACATGGTCGTCAGGGACACTGGAAGCATCCCTGATTTCCCACATAGTGCAGGAGAAGCATATCATGGGTGTGTGCTCTTCTGCCATTACTTATCTTTAGTTTACTTAGTTACTCCCTTTAATTAAAAATACTAATTACGCTAGGGGCCTTGTTCTACTCCAAACACTACCCGCTACAATCTAAAGTCCTTACCTTTACTTTTGAAGCTACTGATAAATCCGACTAAAAATAAATACAGTTCACCAGTTAAAATAAACTTTACTCAAAAAAAAAGCTACTCACTTGTTCCTTATTATTAAGCTATTTACACACGCACCCTAACATTGGTGTACTATTTAGAGTTATGCCCTAACAGCAGTTACTCACCAACCAATCACCTTGCAGCTTTCCTGCAGACAAAGTAAAGCATTTTAAAAAAATTACATTTTACATTTTTTCTAATCTCCAACAATTAAAACCTGAAGGAATGAGACTCCAAACTTGTAATAGTTAATTTACAGTGTCTTAGATGTTGTTTGGTAATAACTAACACTTATCACATTGTTAAATGAGTACTTAAACTAAAATGGACAAGCCTTTACATTCTGTGGCGAGCTTAGTTTGTATCTACCGTGCAAATACAGCAATGTCATGCCATTCAATGCATTTCAATGGTGAGCCAGATAGCAAGATAATTTAATGAAGGTAATTGCGGAGCAGTGCAACTAAGTCAACAACTTCTGTATATCTGTGTTTAATCTCACTTCTGCCCTTTGTCTGAGGTTTCTGTGCCACTTGTGCAAAAATAATGGTGAATACCAATAACCTCACTGTTATTTTGGCAGTAGATTATGGCCCAATATTGTTTGCTTGAAGGCTGAAGGCAGCACTAGACATTCCATAACACACTGCTGAACTATTGAGAGAATATGGTCACCAACAATATATCTCTAACCTGAAGCAAACATGTATTGAGATACCCAGACTCCAAACCTTTCCACAGTCAGAGTCTGACTAATTTTCACTAACTATACAGTAGCCAATCAATACTGCTCAATTCTTTCATTCATATTCCCCTATTTGCCATTTTATTTTGGAGCCTATTAACTCACCTCTTGCCTTTCCAGAGATTTCTCATATGTCTGTCTGATATGACATTTCTACACTTTTACAGAGGTATTCCATGTCCTGATGCTCTCACTAGGGAACAGTACACACAGGGAGCACAGATGAAAAATTGCAACCACACAACTCATCCTTTTACTGAATGGAAAATGCTGGGTTGCTTTTCTACAATTTCCTAATGTACCTTCCCTGTGATCAGCACTCCCCACTGGGAATGTGGAATCACCTTTTAAAATGTGTATCCGATTTACTATTTGGCAACAGTTTATTTAACCCATCAGCTGCCCTTTTGTAAAAATGGTTAACATAATGGGCACATGGCTTCTTGTCTTTATTTCAAGTCCTATGAAGGGGCTCTCCTCCTGGTCATATCAGTTCTGACAAACCTGATATGTTAACTATCTTTTCTCTTTCAGACATTGACTGATCCCCTGTGTGTCTCCGACATTTTCTGTTTGTACAACATACTTCTACTCTACAAGCATCAAATAAATTAGTCTAAAAACTTACTGCAGTAAGGAGAGATGATATCTTGGAGGGGGCATCAAATGAAGCTTTATGGGTAGAGTTTAGGAATAAAAAAGGGACAGCCACAATGCTAGGTGTTTATTATAGACCCCCAGATAGTCAGCAGGAAATTGAGGAGTAAATATGTGCACAATTCGCAGAGGTGTGTAAAAATAATAATAGGGTAATTATATTAGGTGATTCCAACTTTCCCAACATTATTTGGGATAGTCATCGTGTTAAGGGCTTAGATGGAGTGGAGTTCTTAAAATGTATACAGAACTTTTTAGCTCAATATGTAGAGGATCCAACAAGGGAGGGTACAGTGCTGGACCTAATTCTGGGGAATGAAGCCGGACAGGTGGTTGATGTGTTGGTGGGGGATCATTTTGGTGATAGCGACCACAACATGGTACAATTTAGATTAGATTAGATTAGATTAGAGATACAGCACTGAAACAGGCCCTTCGGCCCACCGAGTCTGTGCCGAACATCAACCACCCATTTATACTAATCCTATATTCCTACCAAACATCCCCACCTGTCCCTATATTTCCCTACCACCTACCTATACTAGTGACAATTTATAATGGCCAATTTACCTGTCAACCTGCAAGTCTTTTGGCTTGTGGGAGGAAACCGGAGCACCCGGAGAAAACCCACGCAGACACAGGGAGAACTTGCAAACTCCACACAGGCAGTACCTGGAATCGAACCCGGGTCCCTGGAGCTGTGAGGCTGCAGTGCTAACCACTGCGCCACTGTGCCGCCCAAAATTTAAGCTTGTTATGGAGAAAGAAATAGACAAGTTGCGAAAAAAGGTTTTAAATTGGGGGAGAGTGAATTTTAGTAAAATAAGGCAGGATCTGGCCAAGGTAGACTGG
Source organism: Heterodontus francisci (assembly GCF_036365525.1). Classification (NCBI taxonomy): domain Eukaryota; kingdom Metazoa; phylum Chordata; class Chondrichthyes; order Heterodontiformes; family Heterodontidae; genus Heterodontus; species Heterodontus francisci. Next base: position 46,480,412 of record NC_090372.1, read on the forward strand.
AAAGAGTTACTTGTTGGGAAATCTACAGAAGAGCAGTGGGGGGCATTCAAAAAGGAAATGGGGAGGGTACAGGCCCAACATGTTCCCTCTAGGGTAATGGGTAGGAGCAACAAGCCCAGAGAACTATGGATGACCAGAAACATTCAGGGTACGATGAGAAGGAAAAGAGAGGCTTTTAGCAAATACAAGGAGAGCAAATCAATGGAAGCATTTGTGGAGTACAGAAAGTGCAGGATGGAGCTTAAGAAAGCAATTAGGAGAGCAAAGAGGGGATATGAGAAAGCTCTGGCTGGTAAAATTAGGGAAAATCCCAAGATATTCTATATGTATATCAAAGGGAAGAGGATAACCAGGGAAAGAGTAGGACCCGTTAGGGACCAAGGGGGAAATTTGTGGGTGGAGCTAGAGGACATTGGTAGGGTGTTGAATGAATACTTCACATCTGTCTTCACCCAAGAGAATGAGGATGTAGATATGGAACTCAGAGATAGAGACAATGAGGTTCTAGGGAAAATTGTCATAGGGAGTGACAAGGTATTGGCGGTTTTGGCAGGCTTAAAAGTGGACAAATCTCCAGGTCCAGATGAGTTGTGTCCCAGGATGCTGTGGGAGGCGAGGGTGGAGATTGCAGGGGCTCTGACCCTAATTTTTAATTCCTCTCTGGCCACGGGGGAGGTGACAGAGGACTGGAGAACAGCTAATGTGGTCCCACTATTTAAGAAAGGTTGTAGAGATAAGCCAGGGAACTATAGACCAGTGAGTCTCACGTCAGTGGTCGGGAAACTATTGGAGAAAATTCTGAAGGAGAGAATCTATCTCCACTTGGAGAGGCAAAATTTGATTAGGAATAGTCAGCATGGCTTTGGCAGAGGGAGGTCATGCCTAACAAATTTGATTGAATTTTTTGAGCATGTGACCAGGTGTGTAGATGAGGGTAGTGCAGTTGATGTAGTTTACATGGATTTCAGCAAAGCCTTTGACAAGGTCCCACATGGGAAACTTATCAAGAAAGCAAATGCACATAGGATACAGGGTAACTTGATATGGTGGATTCAAAATTGGCTTAGCTGTAGGAGACAGAGAGTGATGACAGACGGTTGTTTTAGTGACCGGAAGTCAGTGTCCAGTGGCGTACCACAGGGATCTGTGCTGGGTCCCCTATTGTTTGTCATTTATATAAGCGACATAGATGACTATGTGGGGGGTAGGATTAGTAAGTTCGCGGATGACACAAAGATTGGCCAAGTGGTCAACAGTGAGGTTGAGTGTCTTGGGTTACAGGAAGATATAGACAGGATGGTCAAATGGGCAGAAAAGTGGCAGATGGAATTTAACCCTGAAACGTGTGAGGTGATACACTTTGGAAGGAGTAATGTGACACGAAAGTATTCAATGAATGGCCTGACACTGGGAAGTTCTGAGGAACAAAGGGACCTTGGCGTGTTTATCCATAGATCTCTGAAGGCAGAAGAGCAGGTTAATAGGGTGGTGAAAAAGGCATAGGTGACACTTGCCTTTATCAATCGAGGCATAGATTACAAAAGCAGGGAGGTCATGTTGGAGTTGTATAGAACTTTGGTAAGGCCACAGCTGGAGTACTGTGTGCCATTCTGGTCGCCACATTATAGGAAGGATGTGATTGCACTGGAGGGGGTGCAGAGGCGATTCACCAGGATGGTGCCTGGGATGGAACATTTAAGCTATGAAGAGAGGTTGGATAGGCTTGGGTTGTTTTCGCTGGAGCAGAGAAGACTGAGGGGTGACCTGATCGAGGTGTACAAGATTATGAGGGGCATGGACAGGGTGGATAGGGAGCAGCTGTTCCCATTAGTTGAAGGATCAGTTACGAGGGGACACAAGTTTAAGGTGAGGGGCAGGAGGTTTAAGGGGGATTTGAGGAAGAACTTTTTTACCCAGAGGGTGGTGACAGTCTGGAATGCACTGCCTGGGAGGGTGGTAGAGGCAGGTTGCCTCACATCCTTTAAAAAGTACCTGAATGAGCACTTGGCACATCATAACATTCAAGGCTATGGGCCAAGTGCTGGCAAATGGGATTAGGTAGACAGGTCAGGTGTCTTTAATGCATAGGTGCAGACTCGATGGGCCGAAGGTTCTCCTGCACCGTGTTATTCTGTGATTCTGTGGTTCTGTGAAAAAATGTACAGGTCACCCCAACAATTCAAAAAGAAAAACACAAAAATTGGAAAGTGGCATAAAAAAACTCCACCTTATAAATTATCAAGCTGTAATTACACCTTTGCTTAAAAGACTCATTGGATGTTTAAATTAATTATGCCTGGTTCTGCATGAAAGACTCCCAATTAAACTGAAAGTTGTAGGAATCCAGAATAGCACAGGGGACTAGATATGTGGACTGGACATGAAGCTGGTTGTTCGATAGGAAAGCGAGCTTGCTAGTGACAGGTGTTTTGTCAGAGAGGTGGGTTGGTGTTGAGTCGTATTTCCCAGGGATCAATGCTTGGATCTCTGCCATTTCTTATTCATATTAACTACCAGCTGTACTGTTGTTATGTTTGGGGGTGAAGTTGGCTGGACAGTAACATCCGATGTTGCAGTGAGGGATTTGGAATATTTATGCAAATAGACAAATGGCACATGAAATTTAATACTGATAAATGGAGTGTGTGGCCACTTAGACAAAACAAAATGCAATGTAAGTACAAAATAAATGGAATAGAATTAGTATAATTGCAATTTTTTCAATATTTGTCACTTCTGCAACCCTGATTTCCTTCGCCCCACCACTGGCAGCCATGCCTTCAGCCGTCTAGGCCCAAAGCTCCAGAATTCCTTCCTTTAAACCTCTCTGCCTTTCCACCTTTCTCCTCCTTTAGGACAGCCCTTAAAACTTACCTCTTTGGCTGAATTTTTTGGTTAGCTGTCCGAACATCATCTTATGTGGCTGGATATCAATTTTTTGTCTGATAGCCCTCTGTGAAGCACCTTAGGAAGTCTTACCACATTAAAGATGCCATATAGATGCAAGTTGTTGTTTATATAATATACAGCACAATAAAAGTCTTGCATTATATAATGCCTGTCACGATCACTGGATATCCCAAATCACTTTACAGCCAATGAAATATGTTTGAAGTGTAGTCACTGTTGTAATGTAGGAAATGCAGCAATCAATTTGCACATAGCAAGCTCCCATAAACAGCAATGTGATAATGACCAGGTAATCTGTTTTTTTGATGTTGGTTGAGAGATAATTGGGGATAACTCCCCTGCCTCACTTTGAAATGGTGTCGTGGAATCTGAGAGGGTAGACAGGTTTAACATCTCATCCAAAAAACACAGGACATTTGGCACAACCAGTCCATGCCAGCATTTATACTCCATTTGAGCCTCCACCCTTTCTTTCTCTAATTCCATCAGCATAACCCTCTATTCCTTTCTCCCTCATATGTTTATCTAGCTTCCCCTTAATAGCATCTATACGACTCGTCTCAACCACTCCATAGTAATGATTTCCACATTCCCACCACTGTCTGTGTAAAGGCGTCTTTTCAGAATTCCCCATTTGATTTCTTGGTGATTATCTTATATTGATAACCTCTGGTTTTGCTGTTCCCTCAAATGCAAACACTCTGGGAGGGAATTGTTTGCTCTCCCCATGGCAGGTTTGGAGGTGGGCAGAACATAAAATCAGGTGGGATGGTGGTGGGGTGGGGGGTTCCTGCCACCAGCCCGCCTCTGCCAAAATTTAGTCCAGGGCGGGAAGGCCCGCCACCAATTGAGGCCCTTAACTGAGCAATTTATCCCCAGTTAAGGGCCTCATCCTGCCACCACCACCGCCACAATTAGCCATGTGGCGGGGGGCCCTGTTGCCGCATGGGAAGCACGGCACAAAAAGCAGTGCGGGTTGCTTCCCAGCTCCGGGATGGGATGGTGGTGGGGGTGGGTCCCTCGTTAAATGGCACTTAGTGCCTGAACAAGGGACACAGCATCAGGAATGGGGGGGCCTGCTGAAAGCCACCCCCCTGCCCTTGCTAGCGACCCCCTCCTACACCTCCCTTCCCCACAACCCCCACCCTGCAAGACCTCTCCTGCCCTGACCTACCTGTGGCCTAGATCCACTGATTGGCCAGCATTCTCCAAGGGTGGGACTTTCAGCGACGGGGTCCTCGATCCCGTGGAAGGCCCGCTGCTGTCCACTTAAGTGTCTGATTGGCACTAGATTTGGCAGGTCTTCCGGAGAAGAGGCAAGGCTGCTTCTCGATGCCACTTTTGCCAGAGAACAAGACCCCCCATTGCAAGCATAAAAGCCCAGCCTATGCGTATACTCCATCAAAATCTTTCATAATTTTAAAGACCTCTATTACATCACCTTTCAGCCTGCTCTTTTCAAGAGAAAAGAGACCCAGCCTGTTCATCCTTTCCTGATCGATATAACCTTACATTTCTGATACCATCCTTGTGAATCTTTTTTGCACCCCCTCCAGTGCCTCTCTGTCCTTTCTGTAATATAGTGATCAGAATTGTATGCAGTACTCCAAGTGTGTCTAACCAAGGTTTGATATAAGTGTAGCATAATTTCTCTACTTTTGAATTCTATGCTTCTAGAAATAAACCCTCGCGATTGGTTTGCTTTTTATGACCTTATTAACCTGTTAGTGATTTGTGCATGAATACTCCAAGATCCCTTTTGTCCTCTACCCCATTTAGATTCTTTTTTTCCAGGTAATATGTGACCTCCTTATTTTTCTGACCAAAATGTAATATACCTCACAACCATCTGTGAAAATATTCATTTGCCGATTTCATGCCCATTCTGCAAGTTTATTAATGTCTGGATTCACTCAGCAGGTCTGGCAGCATCTGTGGAAAGAGAAGCAGAGTTAACGTTTCGGGTCAGTGACCCTTCTTCGGAACTGACAAATATTAGAAAAGTCACAGATTATAAACAAGTGAGGTGGGGGTTGGGCAAGAGATAACAAAGGAGAAGGTGCAGATTGGACCAGGCCACATAGCTGACCAAAAGGTCACGGAGCAAAGGCAAACAATATGTTAATGGTGTGTTGAAAGACAAAGCATTAGTACAGATTAGGTGTGAATATACTGAAAAAGAACATCAGCAAGTGCAAACCTGAAGAAAAACAACCTGAAAAAAACAGTGGGTAAGCAAACTGAACAAACTAAGATGAAATGAAATAAATGCAAAAAAAGATTGTAAAAAATGTAAAAAGGAATGCAAAAAAAAAGGAAGAAAAAATAACTAAAAATGACTAAAAATGAAAGTAAAGTGGGGGGCTGTCATGCTCTGAAATTATTGAACTCAATGTTCAGTCCGGCAGGCTGTAGTGTGCCTAATCGGTAGATGAGATGCTGTTCCTCGAGCTTGCGTTGATGTTCACTGGAACACTGCAGCAATCCCAGGACAGAGATGTGAGCATGAGAGCAGGGGGGAGTGTTGAAATGGCAAGCAACCGGAAGCTCAGGGTCCTGCTTGCGGACTGAGCGGAGATGTTCCGCAAAGCGGTCACCCAGTCTGCGCTTGGTCTCCCCAATGTAGAGGAGACCACACTGTGAGCAGCGAATACAGTATACTACATTGAAAGAAGTACAAGTAAATCGCTGCTTCACCTGAAAGGAGTGTTTGGGGCCTGGGATACTGAGGAGAGAGGAGGTAAATGGGCAGGTATTACACCTCCTGCGATTGCAAGGGAAGGTGCCCTGGGACGGGGACGAGGTGGTGGGGGTAATGGAGGAGTGGACCAGGGTGTCGCGGAGGGAACGACCCCTTCGGAATGCTGACAGGGGAATGGAGGGGAAGATGCGACTGGTAGTGGCATCACGCTGGAGGTGGCGAAAATGGTGGAGGATGATCCTTTGGATATGGAGGCTGGTGGGATGAAAAGTGAGGACAAGGGGAACCCTGTCACGGTTCTGGGAGGGAGGGGAAGGGGTGAGGGTAGAGGTGCGGGGAATGGGTCGGACACGGTTGAGGGCCCTGTCAACCACAGTGGGGGGAAATCCTCGATTGAGGAAAAAGGAGGTCATATCAGAAGCACCGTCATGGAAGGTAGCATCATCAGAGCAGATGCGTCGGAGACGGAGAAACTGGGAGAATGGAATGGAGTCCTTACAGGAGGTAGGGTGTGAAGAAGTGTAGTCGAGGTAGCTGTGGGAGTCAGTGGGCTTATAATGGACATTGGTAGACAACCTATCCCCAGAGATGGAGACAGAGAAGTCGAGGAAGGGAAGGGAAGTGTCAGAGATGGACCATGTAAAGGTGAGAGAAGGGTGGAAATTGGAAGCAAAGTTGATAAAGTTTTCGAGTTCGGGGCGGGAGCAGGAAACGGCACCGATACAGTCATCAATGTACCGGAAAAAGAGTTGGGGGAGGGGGCCTGAGTAGGACTGGAACAAAGAATGCTCGACATATCCCACAAAAAGACAGGCATAACTAGGACCCATGCGGGTACCCATAGCGACACCTTTTACTTGAAGGAAGTGCGTGGAGTTGAAGGAGAAGTTGTTCAATGTGAGAACAAGTTCAGCCAGGTGGAGGAGGGTGGTGGTGGATGGGGACTGGTTGGGCCTCTGTTCCAGGAAGAAGCGGAGAGCCCTCAAACCATCCTGGTGGGGGATGGAGGTGTAGAGCGATTGGACGTCCATAGTGAAGAGGAGGCGGTTGGGACCAGGAAACTGGAAATTGTCAAAATGACGTAGGGCATCAGAAGAGTCACGGATGTAGGTGGGAAGAGACTGGACCAGCGGTGAAAAGATAGAGTCTAGATAGGAAGAAATAAGTTCAGTTGGGCAGGAGCAGGCTGACACAATGGGTCTGCCGGGACAGTCCCGTTTGTGGATTTTGGGAAGGAGGTAGAAGCGGGCTGTCCGGGGTTGCGGGACTATGAGGTTGGAAGCTGTAGAGGGATCTCCAGAGGAGATGAGGTCAGTGACAGTCCTTTGGACGGTGGCTTGATGTTCGGTGGTGGGGTCATGGTCCAGAGGGAGGTAGGAAGAGGTGTCTGTGAGTTGGCGTTGAGCTTCTGCAAGGTAGAGGTCGGTACGCCATACAACAACAGCACCACCCTTGTCTGCAGGTTTGATGACCATGTCGGGGTTAGACCTGAGAGAACGGAGTGCCTCAAGTTCAGAGGGGGACAGGTTAGAGTGAGTGAGGGGGGCAGAGAAATTGAGACGACCAATGTCTCGCCGACAGTTTTCAATGAAGAGATCAAGAGCGGGTAAGAGGCCAGGGTGAGGGGTCCAGGTAGAGGGAGAATGCTGGAGGTAGGTGAATGGGTCTGCTGGTCGGGGGGAGGACTCCTGGTCAAAGAAGTGAGCCCGGAGGCGGAGGCGACGGAAGAAGAGCTCAACGTCATGCCGAGCGCGAAATTCATTGAGGTGGGGGCGTAAGGGGATAAAACTGAGTCCTTTGCTGAGTACAGAACGCTCAGCATCAGAGAGGGGGAGGTCAGAGGGTATAGTGAATACACGGCAAGGGGTCAGATCAGAAGGGGTGGGGTCAGAGGGAAGTGAAGCGGAAGGAGGATCTGGAGGGGCATTTGTCCCCATCAGCTGCTGGAGCTTGCGTTCCTTAACACCTGAAAGGAAGAAAAAAAGTTTTTTGTTAAGTAATTTAAACCTGCTTTTCTGTGGTGTGAGGTCTACTGCCCTAAGCAGATCCAGGTACATTTACTTAAGGGTTGCAACCAGCTGCCCTTTGGGATGTCACTCATTCAGATGGTCAGATTGTAAAACTATGGGTGGGCTAAATAGGCTGCTGTTGTTTGGTGTCCCAAGAAAGGGTCTGAAATGTTGACGGACGTTTGTTTTTTCACAGATGTTACCTGACTTCCAGAATATAGACAGCTTTTTCTGTTTTAGTTTGCATATTTAGAATACCTGTAATTTAGATTTTTGACATTTCATGCTGTTGTAACTGGCCCAGTCAGTTTACAGTCACATGCAATGCCTGGGAGATCTATCTGCCCTCTCCATTAATGTTTAAACTTGGAAAACTCTGGGGAATCAGAAGGTCGACAGATCGTAAAAGGATAAAAGACTGGGCCTTTAGAATTCATAAATGATAATATGTGTGATCTGTTTCATTGTGAACGAATCAGTAACAGTCCCACTCCTACCTTACGATGGAGGAAAGGTTATTGATGAATCGGTTAAAGATGACTCCTCCTTTCCACCCAGAACTTGTGCAGCGATGTCCTGGTGCTGTGAAGGTTGGTCCTGTGGTAACTTTAAGCCATCTTTCTCTATGTCAAGCATAACTCAGCCGTCATAAAATATTGCCTTGAAGTAATATGCTTTTGAGTAGTTTAACATTTGCGTTGTCATTGAAACATGAGTGAACCAGTTGGTGAAAAGATGGACAGTGACGTAACATCAAATGAAGACTCCAATGTGGTTTTCATCTATTATTGGAATTAGCAGGACACTTGCACTTCCTTATTGGTCTTTTGCAAATACCAGCAACTGGTACTTAAAATCTACTTAAAGTGGTGTTTTAAACCAGGGTCTGCGGAGGCAACAATGTCACAGGAAGGACATTTATTTGGGATACAAGTGACCTGCCACCAATGCAATTTTCCCATTGCTGCATTGTGCGGATTTTCTTCAGTCAAAAGTATTTGGGACATAAATCAACATATTAGTATAGTTTAGCTACAATAGACTCAAATGGCTTATTACCTGCACCAGATTCCACCCCCCCTCCCCCCCCTTTACCCCCCTTCCACCCCCCCCCCCCCCACCCCCGTCCCCTTCCCTGCTCCACCCTCTCAGCTCACCCCCTCACAACCCCGTCCCAGCCCGCCCCCCCCTCGCACCATCTTCACCCCGCACCCCCTTCCCCTGCACCCCCCCCCCACCCCCTCCCTCTACCCCTCCCCCTTGCATCCCCTCCTCCCACCGGCACCATCCTACACCTGTGTAGGGGCCCCAACAACCCCACTGCCTTGTGGGCGTCTCGGGAGAGACCAAGGCTAAGGGAGTAAACCCTAACAGAAAATCCGGAGCGGAACCCCGTAGGCGGTCATGTGTCACCTTTGGCATGTTTCCGGCAGTTCCTGCAGCCATACTGGTGCCAAACGTCGTGTCCTGCACTCCTTTGGACCCCACCAGAAAGGCCGAGAGGGGGGTTTTGACGACTGGGCAACTCTCAACCTCCATAAATTTGCCCAGGCATGCGCCATGGAGAGGTCACTCCATAGTTGCCTCACAGCGACTAAAACAACACGGAAGGCAGCAGCTTCACAAACCACTGACCACCTCCAGGCGCGTATCCATTGTCTCTCGAGATAAGGAGGCCCAAAAGAAAAAGAAGAAGATTAATGTCTTTTGTAATTTGTTGCAGTCCTCCTCAGTGTTTACTATTCCCGGTGCCCCCCCTCCCCCCACACCTCCCCCCACCCCGGCCCCAATTTGATGTCATCTGCAGATTTAGAAATTATGTTTTTGATTCCAAAGTCAATATCATTAACATAAATTGTGAAACCAGTGGTCTCAGTACTGATTTTCATGGGATCCACATTCCAACATGTACCACTCTGAATAGCTACCCTTTACCCCTACTCTCTGCTTTCTAAATTGAAGCCAGCTAACTACCCATTCTGTTACTTGTCCACTGTCTCTGCATGCTCTAACCTTATTCATTAATCTACTATGTGGCACCTTATTAAAGGCCTTTTGGAAATGTAATTATAAGGCAAGTCAGCAAAGGGATTAGGCATAATCCCAAGATCACAAAATAATTACAGATGAGAAAAGGCATTCAGCCCATTTTAGTTCCTCGACCCAAAGAGACATTGAAGTTTCCCACTGTAGCATTGATTTTTAAAAAACAATTCTAGGGTTTTTAGCCCTGCTACTCTACCTTGACATTCACTCCACATATCAAACACTCTTTGTATGCAGAAAAACTTCTTGTTATCAGTCCTAAATTTGCCTTTTACAATTTTCAACCCATGGTCAGCCACCAAGCAACTTACATGTAACATGCTAAACATGCCTTAAATACCTGTTAATGTTCGGTCCAAAGCACTTAATGGCTGACCCAAGGAAGCAGAATTGACCCACTTTGGAAATTGCTTTTACTGCTAAAATGAAATCATAAATTCAAATATTGCTGAGGACTAGTTATTTGAGGCATGCTTTGGGGTATTGATGATATAATATGTGGAACCTGTTGTTGTTCTTGCATTGACAAAATGTCTAAAATTGTAAAAACGAGGAATCTGTGCTTTAAAGCTGAGCTGACAGCTGCAGCCTGCAGTAGGACTGATAGCAGGTCAAAGTCAGTGCTAAGCATTTGGGTGTAATGTTTCCACTGTAGGCGCAATCAGCAAAACTACACAAAATTGCGCTCAAATTTGTGCTAGTTTTGAGGAGTATTTTCTTTCCTTGAGTTTCCACTCAAACTTATTTGCATATCTCCGAGTACAAATTCTGCCATGACCTAGCATTTTATAATAATTTTAAAAAATCCTTGATATATTTATGAGTGATAACTTGGTGCAATTTGATTAATTCAGCTGAAAATGAGTTTATCAGAAAAAATAAGCATTTTGAATCAGTGTCAATCCACCACCTGTGAGTAAACTGATTTTAACTTACTGAAAATGACTTGAAAACTGGACAGAACCATTTCCTAGTTATATTGGAGTAGTCAGTTTCTTCCTAAATTAAAACACTATACTCAGAAGCTTTTATTAATGTTATTATACTCAAAAGAACTAGCTTAATGTTTAGACCCTCCTTAAAGGCCCCCAAACAAGCGCAATTAGTGGAAAGTCACACTAATGATTAATTCATCCTGGGAGCATGGTCAGTTTTGTGGGCAGGACCAGCTTCAAGTGCAATGATTTTTAAATTAATGCAAAAGATCACAGAAACTCGAGTTGCCCTGCACTTAATTTGCACTTAAATTTTCACAAGCTTTCGTAATTACACCAATTTTCGCCAAATTATGTAGGAAAGAAAGTGCAACTGAGCAGAAATTCCAGACGCTGATGTTTCTACAGTGATGTGTTCACAAAGATTTCACATTGGGAAGAAGCAAACCTCCAGCTCATTAAAGTATACAATATCTTTATATAATGAATACTTTTAATTGTAGTAACTGTATTAACAATTCAGTTGCATTGTTAATGTTCCTAGCATGCTGAATTCTAAATGTGCAATTTGACATACACAAATACACAGTGGCACCCAGCTTTCATCACTAGTATAAAGTCTCACTGGTGACTGCCCTCTAGTTGACTGCATCGAATGTTTGAGACAACAAGAGTTGCTTTTGATGGGAAACTAAAACAGAAAGTGCTGGAAATACTCAGCAGGTCAGGCAGCATCTGTGGAGAGAAAAACAGAGTTAATGTTTCAGGTTGATGACCTTTCATCTGAACAGTTCTGTTTTTGTTTCAAATTTCCAGCATCCGCAGTATTTTGCTTTTGTATTTGTGCTTTTGATAGGAACTGGGAATGCAGTATCCATTAAATTGGTCCTGTGCGGCGTTGCTATTCAGTAAAACAGGGTGTGGTGGAGATGGAGGTAAAGAGGTAACATCCTAAATTACATGGAATTTGTTGTAATGTTTCCCCATGAGAACCAAAACACCCCTTGACCCTATGGTCCACTACAACCAGTTAGGTAGCACAGTCACCAGGAAGACATTATAAAGTAAGTTTCTGGTCACTATCACTGGTGGTGCCAGAACAGAATGGGTTCTGGGAAGGAGGTCTGAAGTCAGATGGAGGTCAATCTCCACCCTTGCTGCACCAGGCCTAAACTTCTGGGCCGGCCTTAGGGCTGTCATTGAGAACTGGCAAAAGCTTTACTTCAATATTATAATATTTCGAAACAGGATTCTTATGACCACATGCACAATTTCCTGAGAATGTCATGGGGAATGTACTATGCCTTGAGTTTGCTTGTGTAAAACAGAACTTGGGTGCAGACACATTCTGGCTTGACAGGAAGTCAGCATTTAAAGGGAGAAGACGCCACTTTGAAGAAAAATATCTGAAGGTGCTACTTCCCTTTAAATTCTGATCAGAGTTATTAACAAAGCTATTTTGTGTCTGATAATTTCTGAGGGTTTCCTGATGGGGTTTCATTGTTTTCTGTGTTATTTGCAGAATGAAGAAGATGAAAGGAGGAATGCAAAAACAGATCAGATTGCATTAGAACTGGGCTGCCCTTATCTGCCTTTACCAACACAGATGCATCTATAGGCATAGGAACATATAGCTTGGGACATCAGAGGAAAATTGCCATTGCATCCCTGATTTTCTTTGCTCCACCACTGATAGCCATACCTTCAGCTGCCTCAGTCCTAAGCTCTTGAATACTTTCTCTAAACCTCTCTGCCTTTCCCTCCTCAAAACCAACCTCTTTGACAAGTTTTTTGATACCTGTCCTAATATGTCTTTATGTGACATGGGCCGGGATTTTATGCCATCCCGATGAGCGGGATGATGGTGGCGTAAAATGGAGCTGGAGGCAGCGGGAGACCTTCCCGACCCGCTCCCGCCTCCTTAACGGCCACTTAAGGGTTGTTGCCCGCCTCCACGCAGATTTTACGCATGGCAAGAAGGTGTCCTGGAGCCGGGAGAAGCTACCTAACAAAAGCAGGCGGCTTCCGAGCTTCCTGGGGTGGCCCTCATGATCAGGCACCCTGTGCCCGATGGAGGTCCGCCCCCGCTACCCCAACCACCCCAAGACCCAACACGCCCCCCTTTCCCCCAATCGACCATCCTAGCCTCACTGGGGCCTGACCGATTACCCCCGGCGAGGCAACAAAAACTTACCTTCCGTCCTGGTGGCGCTGCTGGGACTAAGAGCTGCTGGCCCGCTGATTGGCCAGCAGCTCGATTAGGTGGGACTTCTTAACTCAAGCAGGTGGAAGTCTCGCCTCACACCAATTGAAGCCCGGGGACCCACAAAATACAGGTGGGATCCCCAAGCGAGGCAGTAGCGGGTTCGCCACCGACATTTTAGTCGGTGGCCGACACCCATCTGCTACCGTATAATTCCGGCCATGGTCTCCAATTTTGTCTGATAAAGCTCCTGTGAAGTAGCTTTGGATGTGTATTAAAGTTATATAAATTTAAGCGGTTGTTGTGATTGTTGTTTGCAGGCTCTGTTTCACTGGGTAAGCAGGGACAGAGTATTGCTGCCCCCTGGAATCTAACCTTCAGCCAATCTCCACCAAGGGATGACACTGCTAGTGGAGGCCAACGTTGGCAGAGTCCTAAATTTATATGCATTCATCTCATTCCAAGCTGCTGGTTGGGACATCAGCAATATAAGTTCATCTGCAATTCACAAATGTATCAAGCAGACAACCATTAACCGGAAAAAAATTTCATAAATTTTCTCATGGGCAATCTGCAGCAGAATGAAAAGGTTGTGCAATTTGTTTTTGCATAGTAGGTTTCTCCAAAGTGCAGGGCATCATTGCTGTTGCCCAATGGACTGCTGAGTACGTACTGATGGCTTTCATGAGTCTGAAGAGCTCGCAATTGCTGAAGCTACAGCTTATCTGTGGCCATCAAAATAAGATTAAGAATGAATACCCACTTCCCATGTAGCAGATTTATTTAAAGGCAATGTCAGGATTATTTGAAGGAAAAGGCAGAATTCAAAGATGGCTTCTTGGAAACTGTTGCTCCCCTCTTCAACCCAGGATCAGGTCACCATTGAGATAGCCAAGAACAACAATATTGGCACACTATTGAGATCTTGTAACAATGTGGATGATTTTATTCTAAGTTGCTGGGCAGGAAACTCATGGGGTTGGTTGGAACATTGGTTTTACACCCCACCAACTATAATTCTCTGTTGACTTCAGTTTCTCAATGGGTGGGTTAAGTTAAAATTGCCCCCAACATTGCAGATGTCTGGCCTTCCAAAATCTGCTACCTAATCTGCAACTTTCACAGACCAACAGGCATAATAATTATATAGGTACAGGAGGACAACTGTACACAGCCAAGAGCAGAGTAAGATGAAGGCGAGGAGCTGGAAAATATTTCTCCTGAACGACCTTTGCAGGAAAATGGTGTAGGTGTGTAATATGCGGAAAAAGCCCGATAAATCTAACAATCACATATCCCATTCGTCAGCAAATTGATGAAAGGAGTTATCAATAGTGCCAGTAAATGGCACCTACAATAGAATATTATGCTTGCTAGTACTCTGTTCAGGTTGCACCAAAGTACTCAACTTCAGACCTCATCTCAGCTTTGATCCAGACATGGACATAAAAGCTAAATGCCAGCAAAGAAGCATAAGTACCAATCTCAACAAGGCAGTATTTGAACAACTATGGCACAAAGGAACCCAGCAAATGAAGTCAATGGAGGTCAAGTGGGATACCTTTCAATGATGGAGTCTTACCTACCACACAGTAAGATTTTTGGATGCCAACTATCGCAGTCCCAGGCCATTGCTGCAGGAGGTCCTCAAAATGGTTGGCCTCAACTACCTCAAGAATAACCATCTATCCACCATGATGTCAGGCACGGAGCTACTCACTGACAATTACAATTTGGCAGCTCCATTCACAATTCCTCCGATGGTCATACAGCCTATGCCAACCTATAAGTGACAGATAACATTCGCACCACATAAATGGCAGGCTCTTTTCAACACGAGAAAACTCAATTTCTACTCCTGATCAATGTTCCCTTTAAAATTTACTTGTGTGTGGCTCGTTTTTTAAGCCATTATCCCTTTAAATACTCACGCGTACACGCACATTATTTATCACAAAACAAGGCCTGGATAATACAGTCCCCTCAAAGCTGCTCCATCTTCTAAAAGGCAGGCGTGTGGTGGAATACACAACACTAGCTTGGATGAATGCAGCTGGAAACAACACTTAAGAGGCTCAACACTATCCAGGGTAAAGCAGTTCACTTGATCAGTGTTAGTGCCACTGGACTCAGTATCCACTCCTGTGGCTGTAGTGTGTAATATCTACCAGCTACACAGCAGAAACTCAATGATCTTGTTTTTAGAGCACTTCCCATTCCCATAAGACAAAAACAACAACAGTAGCACCCACATAGCATTCTGACTTGGATAAATATGGCTTTTCCTTCATTGCCACTGGGTCAAAATCTTGGAATTGCCTACCTACCACCATTCTGGAGGCACCATCACCATAAGAACTGTAGCAGTTCATGAAAATGTTCCATGACCACCTTCTCAGGACAACTAGGTACAGGCCATAAATGCTGGCCTTGCTTGTGTCACCCAAATTCCATAAACAAATTGAAAAAGGCAGAAAGGGCCATACACAAGGCTGTCATTGTCAGGCCTTCACCTACGTTCGCCATTCACTCAGTGCATAAACCGTCCTTTTCACACTTGCACATTGCATTGGCCAAATACATTCATTTTACATTGACTATTACATTAGCTCACCTACTATGTATCCCATTTCTTTCATCTGTTACCTCGGGACACGTTTGAAATAAAGTAAAACCTATAACTAAGTGGTGCATATACTTGGTATTACTTACCTTGGTACTTCTCTTTGGTAACAGTACATGTGTTATAGCTGCTGCTCTATTGTAAATAAGGTAGTTGATTATTGGGTATCAATGGAAACATTTTGGCTTTGAGGTGGCCCTATACAGGGGCCAGGAAGTAGTTCCACCAAATTCGCTGCTGCGATGACTGCCTGGTGCTGGTGCATTTAAAGTATTTTGAGCAGGGTGAATGGACTGACCAGATTTCATGTGACCTGAGACTCAGCAACATCATCTGAGCTGGTTCTGTTCCTCTTTTGCCTCCACTATGTGTTTCTGCTCACTCATGTTCTGTGATTCATCTTGTGTCTCTACTTCAAACCCACAACCTAAATTTCACAGGGTGTAGTGGCAGAGCCAGTGGGAGGTTAGGTGGGTCATGAAGCCCCTTCCAATCACTTTGAGATAAGCACAGGCACAACTGCCGAATTGCCTCCTTCTGTGTTGTATCATTTTATGATTCTATGAATTTTGTACATCTGGACTTAGCCAAAACTGACCACAAATAATTTACTCACCTAACTTTTAGATTCCTGATCCCAATTTTGTTGAGGTTTCGAATATGACATGAATGGAAAAAGGGCATTGGATGATGTCTTTGTGGATGTGGTGTGCCAAGTCAGAAAATATCTGGACTTCAACCCCTCTCCTAATCCTTGACTTTAGCTCTACCCCTACCAGAGTGGATGTACTACACTGATGTTTGTCACAGCTGGAAGGATTAACATTGAATGCTGTAGCTGCTGGTATCGTGTTTTCTGCTGGGCCCTCCACCTTGTTCTTCAGGGACACCAAGAGAAATAGAAAACCATGTATTAGAATGATGAGTGAAAAGTACAGCAAGAACCAGAGCTAACAGAGCTAATAGTGCATGTGTCATGGTGCCTTGTTTGAAAACATGCAGCCCTGAAAATGCATGGGATGTCATCCCTGCAGTTAGGCTGGGATTGCAACTGAGTCCCTCCATTGTTAATCCCAACCAGAATTTCCAGCAACATTAGGGAGGCATTTCAGTGACATGGGGCCAGCAAGCGCAAGTGCCACTGTGCACTTACCCCATGCTGCCAAAAACTCCAGCATCCTCCAGTTATCTGTGATATGCCCATGCCATGACTGGTATCATTAGGGATGGGTGGAGGTTCTGTTCTTTTTGAGGTGAAGAAGACTTTCCAACTGAGGTCAGGACCTGGCCTATTTGGGTCCCAGCCTTTTCCCATGTTGCTTGAGTAGATCTATCTAAGATTCTGGCAGCAATCTCATGAAATGGCTCAGGAAATTCTGCCCCTGTAGGTGAGTGACTTTGAGAGGAAAGGAAGAACAAGAACAATGATTCCATCCTTTAACTTCAAATTTCACCATGACTCATTCAATGTATTGTTTAAATCACCATCATGCCCAACACAATCTGTTCATACAGACACTTCCTCTGTCCAGCAACTTGTAAAGTATGCTTTTAAATAGGGGCTTCTGCCTATAGAAGGTCCCCAGTGACGTTGAGCTCCTGCGAACAGAGCTACTACCAGCTGGGAGTTTTATTTATTCATTTATTCATTCATGGGATGTGGGCGTCGTTGGCTAGGCCAGCATTTATTGCCCATCCCTAATTGCCCTTGAGAAGGTGGTAGTGAGCTGCCTCTTGAACCGCTGCAGTCCACATGAGGTAGGAACACCCACAGTGCTGTTAGGGAGTTCCAGGATTTTGATCCAGCGACAGTGAGGGAACAGCGATATAGCTCCAAGTCAGGATGGTGTGTGACTTGGAGGGGAACTTGCAGGTGGTGGTGTTCCCATGCATTTGTTGCCCTTGTCCTTCTAGTTGGTAGTGGTCGCGGGCTGGGAAGGTGCTGTCTAAGGAGCCTTGGTGGGTTGTTGCTGTGCATCTTGTAGATGGTAAACACTGCTGCCACTGTGCGTCGGTGGTGGAGGGAGTGAATGTTTGTCGATGGGGTGCCAATCAAGCAGGCTACTTTGTCCTGGATGGTGTTGAGCTTCTTGAGTGTTGTTGGAGCTGCACCCATCCAGGCAAGTGGAGAGTATTCCATCACACTCCTGACTTGTGCCTTGTAGATGGTGGACAGGCTTTGGGGAGTCAGGAGGTGAGTTACTCGCCGCAGGATTTCTAGCCTCTGACCTGCTCTTGTAGCCACGGTATTTATATGGCTACTCCAGTTCAGTTTCTGGTCAATGGTAGCCCCCAGGATGTTGAAAATGGAGGATTCAGTGATGGTAATGCCATTGAATGTCAAGGGGAGATGGTTAGATTCTCTCTTGTTGGAGATGGTCATTGCCTGGCACTTGTGTGGCGCGAATGTTACTTGCCACTTATCAGCCCAAGCCTGGATATTGTCCAGGTCTTGCTGCATTTCTACATGGACTGCTTCAGTATCTGAGGAGTCGTGAATGGTGCTGAACATTGTACAATCATCAGCGAATATCCCCACTTCTGACCTTATGATTGAAGGAAGGCCATTGATGAAGCAGCTGAAGATGGTTGGGCTCCGACACTACCCTGAGGAACTCCTGCAGTGATGTCCTGGAGCTCAGATGATTGACCTCCAACAACCGCAACCATCTTCCTTTGTGCTAGGTTTTCCACATTGCCGGGTAGATGCCAATGTTGTGCTAGGTTTTCCACATTGCCGGGTAGATGCCAATGTTGTAGCTGTACTAGTACAGCTTGGCTCGGGGCGCAGAAAGTTCTGGAGCACAGGTCTTCAGTACAATTGCCGGAATATTGTCAGGGCCCATAGCCTTTGCCGTATCCAATGCCTTCAGTCGTTTCTTGATATCACGTGGAGTGAATCGAATTGACTGAAGTCTGGCATCTATGATGCTGGGGATTTCAGGAGGAGGCCGCGATGAATCATCACCTTGGTACTTCTGACTGAAGATTGTTGCAAATGCTTAAGCCTTATCTTTCGCACGGATTTGCTGGTCTCCCCATCATGGAGGATGGGGATATTTGTGGGGCCACCTCCTCCAGTTAATTGTTTAATTGTCCACCACCATTCATGGCTGGATATGGCAGGACTTCAGAGCTTAGATCTGATCCATTGGTTATGGGATGGCTTATCTCTGTCTATCGCATGCTGCTTACGCAGTTTGGCATGCAAGTAGTCCTGTGTTGTAGCTTCACCAGGTTGACACCTCATTTTGAGGTATGCCTGGTGCTGCTCCTGGCATGCCCTCCTGCACTCTTCATTGAACCGGGGTTGGTCTCCTGGCTTGATGGTAAAGTGGGGGATATGCCAGGCCATGGGGTTACAGATTGTGGTTGAGTACAATTCTGCTGCTGCTGATGGCCCACGGTGCATCATGGATGCCCAGTTTTGCATTGCTAGATCTGTTTGTTGTGATTATAAAAATTGATCAACCACAGGAAACCCTGCAAGATTGGCTCAATGACATCCTGACAAATGCCATCCATCGCATTCCATCACAGCACTCAATTCTGTACCAAAATCAAAAGGGGTACTTTTTTGCTTTTGAAACCTTTTGCACTCAAAATCCCATTATGTGTTCCTGTGCCAGGGCGGAAGACTTAACAACAATTCACCCTTATAGACTTATATTTTCCACTCACTGATCAAGAAATGAAAGCTGGGTACCGTGTTTTGGTATGCCTGAAATTGTACATGCTAAGAATCTGCTGGGTATTAGCTGTGGTTCAGTTGGTAGCATGCTTGCCTCTGAGTCGGAAGGTTGTGGGTTAAAGTCCCATTTTAGGTGAACACTCCATGCAGTACTGAGGAAGCTCTGCACTGTCCGAGGTGCCGTCTATCAGATACAGTGTTAAACCTCTCAAATGAATGATAATGATCACATGGCACTGTTCAAATTAAAGTAGGGGAGTTCTCCCTGGTGTCCTGGCCAATATTTATCCCTCAACCAACATCATTAAAACAGATTATCTGGTCAGTAGCACATTGCTGTTTGTGGGAGCTTGCTATGCACAAATTGGCTGTGGTGTTTCCTACATTACAACAGTGACTACATTTCAAAAATACTTCATTGTCATTGGCTGCAAAGTGCTTTGGGGTCCTGAGGTCATGAAAGGCACCATATAAATTAAAGCTTTCTTTATCACATAAAAATACAACTAAATTGTTAATACAGTTAATGAAATTAGTCCAGGCTCAAAGGTATAAAATATCATATACTTTAATGATCAGGAGCCTTTTTTCCTCCCAACGCAAAAAGCCTTAGTGAACAATTATCACTATATAAATATCAATTCTGTCATCAAATGCTTAGCACTGACTTTGACCTGTGATACCAGTTCTACTACAGGCTGCAGCTGTCAGCTCAGCTTTTAACCACAGATTCCTCATTATTACAACTTCAGCTGTTTTGCCAATGCAAGGACATGTTGGCAAGGGCTCTGATTGGTCAGGGACTTAACTGACTTAGCAAACAAGCATTGCAAATCAATATACTGTACTTCACTGCACAAAGATAAATTGCACAATTGACACCAGGAACAAGAAAAGGCAAAGTCCCAGTGATTAAATGCAGTCAAAGACATTTTATTCTACATCAGCCTCCCAGACCAGGCATGCTTTTACAATACACTCTGTGGCTTCGTTCCAGGGGTAATTTTTGAACTACAGTTCATAGTGTTTTAAGTAGGTCACACACAGCTTAGTCAGGAATACACCGTCAGCAACAGTCACTAGGAGTTGCAAAGAGGATTGCAGGAACAGCCAATAACAAGGCCAGGGGAAATTAAGAGCAGAGTGTCACGAAACTGCGTTCTACAAACCAGCTGCATTGAAGTCCCTGCTTTGTTCAAACAGCTGACAGACAAGCTTGGACATAATCAAGCTCTTACTCAGCCATTTATAGCAGTGCAAGGACTAACTATTGACAGATGTGTTGCTAGCACTGCTTAAACATTAACCTGAATGAAAATAATATGGAAAATGTGATCCTGCTCATTATGTAAAACCTATGCTCATAGTCTTTTGAATTCTTTTTCTTATTGAGAGTGCTATAATAGATCTAGCAAGACAACATACCAGGATCACCTGATAAGACATATTATGTAATGAAAATATGTAGTAAAACGTGGCGAAATATTCTCAGTGATATTTTTACAGTGCTGGTTAGTTTTGTTTTAAACAAACATACATTTCCTGTAACAGAGCGCAAAAGAAGGGGAAAAGAAGGACATTAGATAATACTGGAATAAAAATAGAAAATGCTGAAAATACTTAGCAGGCCTGACAGCATCTGTGAAGAGAGAAACAGCTGATGATTCTGCCATTCACACCTCCTCTGGACACATCTTTTATTTCTTTGCTTGCCCTATTGCCATTCCCTTTTGCCTGGCACCATCAACCCTTTTGTCATTTAATCTCTCCTGCCTTCCACCCCATCACAGGCCTTCCCTTTTGTTCTTTCCCCCTTCCCCTTTTCATTGCCTCTGTACTTGCTTAAAACCTATTGCACCTCTTGGTTCTGGCAAAAGGGCATTGACCTGAAACGTTAACTCTGTTTCTCTCTCCACAGATGTTGCCAGACCTACTGAATATTTCCAACAATTTCTGTTTTTATTTCAGATTTCCAACATCCACAGTATTTTGCTCTTGTATTAGTGAAGACTGAAATATTGGGCTGAATTTTATCCTGGTAGCGGGACCGGATGAGGTTGATGTCACTGCTTGTCACATGCCACTTAAATGCAGGAGGCATGGGGCCCGCCCATTGGAGGACAGGGGAGGGCGGAGAGATATCGATGGTCTCGTCAGCAGAGTGGAACACAGGTGCTGGTGCCATATTTAAAGCACTGCCAGCCCTGCTTAAATTGTTGCTTTGCCTTTGCTGCTGCTGTGCTGCTGTCATCCTGCCTGGAGTCCCTGCTCTGCTGACCCCCTGCCTGGAGACCCTGCACTGCTGACCCCCCCCTGCCTGGACTCCCTGCACTGCTGCTCCCCCTGCCTGGAGTCCCTGCACTGCTGACCCCCTGCCTGGAGACCCTGCACTGCTGCTCCTCCTGCCTGGAGACCCTGCACTGCTGACCCCCCCTGCCTGGAGTCCCTGCACTGCTGACCCCCTGCCTGGAGTCCCTGCTCTGCTGACCCCTTGCCTGGAGACCCTGCACTGCTGACCCCCCCTGCCTGGAGTCGCTGCACTGCTGCTCCCCCTGCCTGGAGTCCCTGCACTGCTGACTCCCTGCCTGGAGTCCCTGCACTGCTGACCCCCCCTGCCTGCAGTCGCTGAACTGCTGACCCCCTGCCTGGAGACCCTGCACTGCTGCTCCCCCTGCCTGGAGACCCTACACTGCTGACCCCCCCCTGCCTGGAGTCCCTGCACTGCTGTCACCCTGCCTGGAGTCCCTGCACTGCTGACCCCCCCTGTCTGGAGTCCCTGCACTGCTGACCCCCCCTACCTGGAGTCCCTGCACTGCTGACCACCACCCCCCTGCTTGGAGTCCCTGCACTGCTGACCCCCTGCCTGGAGTCGCTGCACTGCTGACCCCCCCTGCCTGGAGTCCCTGCACTGCTGACCCCCTGCCTGGAGTTCAGAGGTGAGGTGAGAGTGACTGCCCTTGACATCAAGGCAGCATTTGACGGAGTGTGGCATCAAGGAGGCCTAGGACAGTTGAAGTCAATGGGACTCAGCGGGAGAACTCTCTACTGGTTGAAGTCAAACTTAGCACAAAGGAAGATGGTTCTGGTTGTTTGAGGCCAATCATCTCAGCCCCAGCACATCACTGCAGGAGTTCCTCAGTGCAGTGTCCTAGGCACAACCATCTTCAGATGCTCCTCTCCACCATAATGTCAGAAGTGGGGATGTTTGCTGATAATTGCACATGCTCAGTATCATTCACAACTCCTCAGATACTGAAGCAGTCTGTGCCCGCATGCAGCAGGACCCGGACAATATCCAGGCTTGGGCTGATAAGTTGTATTGTGTTTTTCTCTTTGTTTCTTAACACAAATGCTACCAAACAAGTTGGCAAATAATAAATAGGGTTCTTTATTCAGGAGAGCTCTTCAAATGTGCTCTCATCTGACTAACACCAACACTACTAACACTATGTTTCTATTAATGCCAAAGGGATCAAGGGATGTGGGGAGAAAGTGGGAACAGGGTACTGAATTAGATGATCAGCCACGATCTTTTTTGAATGGTGGAGCAGGCCCAAAGGGCCGAATGGCCTACTCCTGCTCCTATTTTCTATGTTTCTACTACAACTGCTGAATCATCTGGTAGACTACATCACTTCCTGTGATGACATCTGTTTAACCTGTTTACATATTTAACATTATGCTCATTTACATTCAGTACAAAGTCATAATCACAACCTGCCCCTTTCCTTAACTAAAAACTTAACACAATTAACACACTATGTGCATAAAATAGGTACTCTGTAAAAGTATGAAACATGTTAATTAAGAGCACTATTTACATTTATGTTTAGGTCTGACAACTAGTCTTCCAGGTGCCCTAAATCTCGCAATCTTGGAAACACCTGGTGATCTGCTGACATGACCAGACCTGATAACAGTTACATTCTGTTGTGACCTTGTGTTCTCAGCTCTCTCTTCTTGACTGCTTGGTGTGGAACAACAGTCATCCTGCATTGTACTGTTGGACTTGTATCCTTTTGTTGCTTTGTCATCAAGACGTGTGTGTGCTCATACACTTGGCACCAGAGGTGTATTGCCATTGGATACCTCTCTTAGATGAGATATGCTCCTTCTCAACATGGCAACCTTCGCTGTTGCCACCTCGTAGGATCGTGGCTCTTTTGTTGGAAACTATGTTTTCTCCTGCCATGTATAACTCTTACTTTTTGACAAATGTGCAGTGGAGGCAACTCTGCATATGCATGCCTATCATGAATGATCTTCACCTTGTCTAGCCTTGCAACAACCTGTCCTGGATCGATGATGTCCTTGTGAAGTGATAGCTTGGGAGATCTGTCCTCACCTGTCATTCAAACATGATTTCCGCAGGACACAGTAGCCCAGAACCCAGTGGTGTTGTACGGAGATGTAACATCACTGCCTAGGTATCTTGACCCATTTCTGTGCATTTCTGTATTAACGACTTCACAGTTCTTAGCATTCTTTCTGCTAATCCATTTGAATGTGGATATTGTAGAGATGAGATGATACGATTCATGGTCCATTTCAAACACATGTCCTGGAATGGCTTTCCACTATACTGTGGACCATTATCCAACACTATCTCCTCCGGAGCACTAAACAAGCTAAAAATGGCATTTATGGTGTTAGCCACCATGGTGCTCGATGTGTCCCTGAGTCTTCGGATAATTGAGAGTTTCGAGACGTAATCAGTGACACTGAAAAGATCTGTCGCTATCTTTGACCATAGGCATGACTGAATGTTGTGCTGCTGAAGTGGCTTCTTCTGCTGATTAAGCTGATGTTCTTGGCATGCATGACACGTTTGATTGATGTCATTACTAATTCCTGGCCAGAATACCATCTCTTGTGCTAGACGTCTGGTCCTCTCAATGCCCATATGGCCCTGGTGCAATTGGCCAAGGATATCAGAACGAAGTGCTGTGGAAATCGACACCTGGCGGCCCTTGAAAAGCACACCACTTGACATGCCAAGCTCATCACGATGCAACCAAAATGTTCTGAGGTCTGTGGGAACCTCTTGTATGGCACCTGGCCACCCAGTGACAATGATTTTTTTATATTCATTTACGGGGATGTGGGTGTCACTGGCCAGGCCAGCATTTATTTTCCATCCCTAATTTTCCATGAGAAGATGGTGGTGAGCTGCCTTCTTCAACAGCTGCAGTCCATGCGGGGTAGGTACACCGACAGTGCTGTTAGGAAGGGAGTTCCAGGATTTTGACCCGCCAACAGTGAAGGAACGGCGATATAGCTGCAAGTCAGGGTGGTGTGTGACTTGGAGGGAAACTTGCAGATGGTGATGTTCCCATACATCTGCTGCCCTTGTCCTTCTAGGTGGTAGAGGTCGAGGGTTTGGAAGGTGCTGTCTAAGGATCCTTGGTGTGTTGCTGCAGTGCATCTTGTAGATGGTACAGACTGCTGCCAATGTGCGTCGGTGGTGGAGGGAGTGATTGTTTGTGGATGGGGTGCCAATCAAGTGGGCTGCTTTGTCCTGGATGGTGTCGAGCTTCTTGAGTGCTGTTGGAGCTGCACCCATCCAAGCAATTGGAGAGTATTCCATCACACTGCTGACTTGTGCCTTGTAGATGGTGGACAGGCTTTCGGGAGTTAGGAGGTGAGTTACTCACCGCAGGATTCCTAGCCTCTGACCTGTTCTTGTAGCCATGGTATTTATATGGCTACTCCAGTTCCATTTCTGGTCAATGGTAATCCCCAGGATATTGATAGTGGAGGATTTAGCGATGGTAATGCCATTGAATGTCAAGGGAGGTAGTTAGATTCTCTCTTGTTGGAAATGGTCATTGCCTGGCACTTGTGTGGCACGAATGTTACTTGCCACATATCAGCTCAAGCCTGGATATTGTCCAGGTCTTGCTGCATTTCTACATGGACTGCTTCAGTATCTGAGGAGTCACAAATGGTGCTGAACATTGTGCAATCATCAGCGAACATCCCCACTTCTGACCTTATGATTGAAGGAAAGTCATTGATGGAGCAGTTGAAGATGGTTGGGCCTAGGACACTACCCTGAGGAACTCCTGCAGTGATGTCCTGGAGCTCAGATCATTGACCTCCAACAACCACAACCAACTTCCTTTGCACTAGGTATGGCTCCAACCAGCGGAGAGTTTTCCCCTGATTCCCATTGACTTCAGTTTTGCTAGGGCTCCTTGATGCCATACTCCGTCAAATGCGCCTTGGTGTCAAGGGCAGTCACTCTCACCTCATCTCTTGAGTTCCGCTCTTTTGTCCATGTTTGAACCAAGGCTGTAATGAGGTCAGGAGCTGAGTGGCCCTGGTGGAACCCAAACTGAGCGTCACTGAGCAGGTTATTGCTAAGCAAGTGTCACTTGATAGCACTGTCGATGACACCTTTCATCACTTTACTGATGATTGAGAGTAGACTGATGGGGTGGTAATTAGCAGGGTTAGATTTGTTCTGCTTTTTGTGTACAGGACATACCTGGGCAATTTTCCACATTGCCGGGTAGATGCCAGTGTTGTAGCCATAATGCTCTAAGGACAGGATCTCTCCACTGCTTCTCATGTTTGTTGTGTCCAAAGTGCATCAGATCACTGTTGTGTACATCTTCCAAATCAGCATCTATCTCGTCCACCTGTACATCTAGTGGAATTTCCTGTTTTTTCCTGGGTTTGGGTAGTCTGCTCATTGCATCAGACATGACCAACATGAGGTTGCCCATTCTTTGCTTGACTTATCAATTCTATGGATGTATTTTTATCAGCAATCTTTGGAGTCGAGAGGATGCACTGGTAAGTGGTTTCATCCAAATCATCTCCAGTGGTTTGTGATCAGTTTCAACAACAAACTCTTTGCCAAGCAGATACATATGGAATCTGGTGATCCCGAACACCAGTGCCAATGTTTCGCGTTCATTATATGAGTAGTTTGCCTGATCAGGCGATAAGCTCTTGGAACCGAATGCTACTGGCTTACCATTCTGTAGTAGGCATGCCCCTAGACCCTTCTGTGAGGCATCTATCTCCAGCCCGTCTCTTTTCATGGGTTGTAGTATGATTCAGTGCCTGTTTTAATGAATTGAATGTGTACTGATGATCCTCATGCCACAGCAATGGCTTATTCAGAAGTTAATGTAATGACGATGCTCTCTCTGAGAAGTTTGGAATGTATACTGTCAGAAAATTAAAGAAGCTTAAGCATCTCTGCAGGTCTTCGTTATCCTGTAGCGTTGGCATGGGCTGAACGTCTTTGACTTCACTTGGATCCGGGCAGATACCCGTATCGAAGTAGATAGACCCAAAAGTTGATGTGGGTCACGTTGATGCTGCACGTTTTGCTGTTAAACACTAGCCCCTCTTGTCTGGCAGTCTCAATAAGCATAGGGAGGTTCCTATCGTGTTCGGTTTTAGTTCGCCCAACAACAGCAATATTATCTACAATGCAGACACAACCGGAATGCGCTCAGTGCTGCGGTCCATGTGCTACTGGAAGACAAGCCAAGCGGCAGGCATAGACAACAATACCTTCTGAATGGGGTTCTGAAAGTTGTCAACTCCTGTGATTCTGCAGATAGGTGAACTGACCAGTACATATGTTTTGCTTCAAGTTTAGAGAAATACTTGGCTCCAGCAAATGCCAAGTTGAGCTTTTCAAGTGTAGGCATTTTGTGTGGACACCTCTTGAATGCCTTGTTCAGCCTTCTTGGATCCAGACAGAGTCTGATCACGCCATTTTTCTTGGCTATGGTGGTGATCGAATTGCACCAATCTTTGTGATGCTGTAAGAATGGATTATTCCTTGACTCTCCATGGTGGTAAGCTCTGCTTTTACCTTGTCTCATACGTCAGTGCTGCACTTTTATGGTGGATCTATGGATGGTGTTGCATCTTCCTTAAGATGAAGAATTGCATCTCTAACAAAATTGCCCACAGTTTCGAATCTGTCGGGGTAGCTCCTTTGTAGGTCTTTGATGGACACAATAGGAGTGCACTTACTTTGACTGTCATCCGTCTTTGACTGGTTTATCTCATGAATTGTAATTATGCGAAGCTCGCTGCACACTGGCAGTCCTGCTACTGCTGGACCTGCAACGTCTACACGTAAAAAGCTTGTGCTGACCAGGCGGAGTCTCCATACCTGCAATTTAGGGTTAAAACTCCTAAACAATATATTGGTGACCCATGGTACGGAGTGAATCTCACTCTGCTTGGTTGGATCACTGACTTCCATCTTTCCTAGTACATATTCTTCAATGTGCATAGTGGAAGAATTGTTAGCAGTTGCCCCAGTGTCAACTTTCAGATGTAGTCTGTGTTTTCCATTCTTGCTTTGGCAGATGATTTCTATTATTGTGAGGGCTTCAAACTTGGTTATGGCATCAACTTGACGTGTGAAATGACTGCTCATCCTCTGATATGTCTTCACCTTTGTTCGCATCATCTCTTTTGCTCAAGTTCCTGCACAAATCGTGGACTGACCTATGTTTCCGGCAATGCTTTGGGGACCCTTTTCTGTCCTTTCCATCAGGTAGCACCTGTCTGTGGCTATAATATGGTTTGCTCTGGCTTCGTCTTCACTGCCAGACCTCCTGCACATCCTTGCCCAGTGCCCCCTGAGGCCACACACTTTGCATGCATCTCTGTATGCCGGGCACTTGCGCGGTTGGTGGAAGAGCCCACACGTGTTACACCCCTTACCTTGTTTGGGTGTCTTGGCTATTCCGTTTACAGTTGACCCCGATCATAGGGCTTGCAAGCATTGTCAGCTGTTACACTGGCTTTGTACTTGCACACATCTTGCAGCACGCTTTCGCTATTGTATCCTCTTTGTTTGTCAAGCAAGTCTATTTGAAAGGCTTCTATGGGTGTGGATGCAATCACTAACTCCATTACACACTTGGATAGCTCCGCATCACACTTCTTTCCCTTATCCCTGCATCTACTCACAAACTGGTTGATTGTTTAATTTAGCAGCTGCCTATAACTCAACTCTAGCCTGTGAATTCAAAAATTCACCCTGACCTTCAGTTGGTCTTCCAACATAGACCACAGTTTGGTAGGATCCTTTTGGTTCATCTCTGATAAACCAGATGTATTAATCCTGTGGAGACCTTCATTGCCTATGGCAATTTTAATTTTAATGGCTTGCTTCTCTTGTTCTGTGACTGCAAAGTCCAGGAAACATAGCTCCATTCGTTGTCTGAACAACTTAAACTCAGTGAGAACATCTGGAGCTTTCCAGTTCATGATTGGATACTTGGTCACCATGGCCTTAGATCCAATTATTTCCAAAGGACATTCCCCCCTCATAGAATCGATGTCGGTCCGCTATGGCTGCGGAGCTGGACTTGGTCCATGCCCTGTGCTTTGAGGTTGCAGTGCAAGCTTTCAGTCTCTGGATGGGGAGACTTCTCACCCGGAATCTGCTTTGGCGGGAGAACTCACTGATGGCTCAATGGCTTGCAGACTGACAGCCTAATGCAGGAATGACTCCCCAATACAGATCGCTGCTGGAAAACCACCCATCTGGTCAGCGAATTACACCAACGCGCCTATCCCTTACAGTATTCTGAAAAGGTTCTGACCCTGAGGGTGGTGGTTGGCACCAAATATTCTTTGCTGCTACTTCTTGCTGTTTTTCCAAAATACTGTTCCAGGTTTTTACATCTGCTCCTTGTCCTTCACCACTGCAACCATATTGTGTTTTTCTCTTTGTTTCTTAACACAAATGCTACCAAATAAGTTGGTAAATAACAAACAGGGTTCTTTATTCAGGAGAGCTCTTCATGTGTGCTGTCGACTGACTAACACCAACATTACAGCTACTATCACCTGATAGACTACATCACTTCAAGTGATGATATCTGTCGAACCTATTTGCATAATTCAACAGTAGGCTCACTTACATTCAGTACAAAGTCATATCGGTTGGGATTTTACAGGCACCCCCCACCCCCACCAAGGCGGGAGCAGAGGCGGGGGCATGAGTATTGTAATATTGCAATGGGTGGCACAGGGCAGAGGGCCCATCACCTCCCTACTGCCCACGATCTTCCCGGGCTGGGATAGGCCAACGATGGCCTTCCTGACCAGAGGCTAATTGAGGCCCTTAAGTGGCCTATTGCCAGCCAAGAAGGGCTTTTTCCCACCACCACAGGGATCTAATCAGTAGCCAGGTAGGGGCCCTGCCACACGGGGATGATGCCTTTTAAAACGAGGCGCCCTCCCTGCCAGCTTGGGGGGGCGGGGTTCCCTCCTCCTTCTTGGGCAATTTGTGGCCAACAGAGGATCCCCACTGAGAACAACTTTACCCCCAGGGAACACCCCCCCCAAGACTGAACAACCACATGCCCCCCACCCCTTGCCAGGACCTTCCGGACTGGCCCCAGCGTTCCCGCCTCACCTACCTCTATTCCAGGCTCCACCATTGGGCCTGGGTCAGAGGCCTCTGTAGAACCGGCAGTGGCCACCACTCCTGGTGGTGCTGCCGATACTGCTGAGTTGCCAGCTGTCTGATTGGCTGGCAGTTCTAGGAGGCAAGTTCCCTGCCCCTTTAAAGTCTTTAAAGGGATGGGAACCCGCCTCCTAAAACTTTGAATTAAAACGACCGGAGGATCACTCTGGGTCTGGGCACAGAAATGCACAGGCGGGGTTCCTTTTCGGCCCAGCACTGGGAGCCCCGCCTCCAGCCCATCACAACAAGTGCCAAGTAAAATTTACATCACACAAATGGCAGGCAATGACGATCTCCAACAAAAGAAAATCTAACCACCTTCCCTTGATGTTCAATGATATTACCATCACTGAAACCCCCACCATTAACATCTGGGGGGGTGGGATTATTATTGATCAGAAATTTCACTGGACCAGCCATATAAATACTATGAATACAAGAGCAGGTCAGAAGCTGGGAATTCTGCAGCAAGTAACTCATCCCCTGTCTCCCAAAGCCTGCCCACCATCTACAAGGCACAAGCCAGGAGTGTGATGAAATACTCTCCACTTGGCTGGATGGGTGCAGCTCCAACAACACTCAAGAAGCTCAAAACCATCCAGGACAAAGCAGCCTGCCAGACTGGCACCTCATCCACCACCTTAAACATTCACTTCCTCCACTATCGGCAGACAGTGGCAGCAGTGTATGCCATCTATAAGATGCACTGCAGCAATTTGCCAAGGCTCCTTTCGCCAGGGTTATTGCGGAAAATAAAAGCTCATGGTGTAGGGGGTAACATATTGGCATTGATAGAAGATTGGCTAGCTAAC
The DNA here is from genome assembly GCF_036365525.1 of Heterodontus francisci. Taxonomy (NCBI): domain Eukaryota; kingdom Metazoa; phylum Chordata; class Chondrichthyes; order Heterodontiformes; family Heterodontidae; genus Heterodontus; species Heterodontus francisci. The sequence goes on from NC_090372.1 coordinate 46,510,804, forward strand.
AGGAAACAGAAAGTAGGCATAAATGGGACATTTTCTGGTTGGCAAGATTTAGCAAGTGGTGTGCCACAGGGATCAGTGCTGGGGCCTCAACTTTTTAAAATTTATATAAATGACTTGGATGAAGGGATCGAAGGTATAGTTGCTAAATTTGCCGATGACACAAAGATATGTAGAAAAGTAAGTTGTGAAGAGGACATAAGGAGGCTACAAAGGGATATAGATAGGTTAAGTGAGTGGGCAAATATCTGGCAAATGGAGTATAATGTGGGAAAATGTGAAATTGTCCATTTTGGAAGGAAGAATGAAAAAGAAGCATATTATCTAAATGGTGAGAGATTGCAGAGGTCTGAGATGCACAGGAATCTGGGTGTCCTAGTGCATGAATCACAAAAGGTTAGTATGCAGGTTCAGCAAGTAATTCGGAAAGCTAATAGAATATTATCATTTATTCTGAGGGGAATTGAATACAAAAGTAGGGAGATTATGCTTCAGCTATACAGGGCATTGGTGAGACCGCATCTGGAGTACTGTATACAGTACTGGTCTCCTTATTTAAGGAAGTATGTAAATGTGTTGGAAGCAGTTCAGAGAAGGTTTACTAGACTAATACCTGAAATGGGCGGGTTGTCTTGTGAGGAAAGGTTGGACAGGCTAGTCTTGTATCCGCTGGAGTTTAGAAGAGTAAGAGGCGACTTGATTGAAACATGTAAGATCCTGTGGGATTTTGACAGGATGGATGTGGAAAGGTTGTTTCCCCTTGTGGGACAATCTAGAACTAGGGGTCATAATTTAAAAATAAGGGGTTGCCCAATTAAGACAGAGATGAGGAGAAATTTTTTCTCTCAGAGGGTTGTGAGTCTTTGGAACTCTCAGAAGGCAGTGGAAGCAGAGTCTTTAAATATTTTTACGGCAGAGGTAGATAGATTCTTGATAAACAAGGGGGTGGAAGGTTATCGGGGTAGGTGGAAATGTGGAGTAATCAGTTCAGCCATGAACTTATTGAACAGCGCAGCAGGCTCGAGGGGCCGAGATGCCTACTCCTGCTCCTAATTCGTATGTTCGTATGTTTGTATGTTCAACAGCACCTTCCAAACCCATGACCTCTACCACCTAGAAGGACAAGGGCAGCAGACACAAGGGAACACCACCACCTGCAAGTTCCCCTCCAAGCCACACACCCCCATCCTGACATGGAAATATATCGCTGTTCTTTCACTGTCGCTCAATCAACAACCTGGAACTCCCTTCCAAACAGCACTGTGGGTGTACTTACACACCAAGGACTGCAGCGGTTCAAGAAGGTGGCTCACCACCACCTTCTCTAGGGCAATTAGGGATGGGCAACAAATGCTGGCCTAGCCAGTGACGCTCACATCCCATGAACAAATGAAAAGAAATCGCATATCCAACTGTTTTTTTTAAATACGATGAGTGTTTCTACCTCTACCACCCTTTCAGGCAGTAAGTTCCAGATCCTCACCTTCTGGGTGAAAAAATTACTCCCCAGCTCCCCTTTAGTCCTTCTACCAATTACTTTAAATCTGTGCACCCGATTGTTGGCCTCTCTGCTACTGGAAATAGGTCCTTCTGATCCACTCTATCTAGGCCCCTCATAATTTTATACACCTCAATTAAATCTCCCCTCAGCCTCCTGTGTTTCAAAGGAAACAGCCCCAGCATATCCAGTGTTTCCTTGTGGTTAAAATGTATCATTCCTGGCAAAACACCCCTAGAACTGCAGACAAGTGTTAGAAAAAAATTCAATGACCTGGCGAGGGCAGGCATGGTTAAGAAAAAGGCCACTCTTCTTACTTGACACCATGGGCACCAGAATACTGTTCACCATTGAATATTAATAGCTGCACAGGTCAGCCATCATATTGCACTGTGGTTCAGGGTTCATTAACTTGGGATCTCACAATAAGTGATGCTAACATAAATAACAGGAAATATTTACATGCTGAACCTTCAACGCCCTTCCTCCACTATAATAGGGTGCCAACAGCATTACACCAGCCGTCTGATGCCATCTTTTAAAAAAATGGTTCTCAGGATGTGGGTGACACTGACAAGGCTGCACTTACTGCCCATCCTTCATCGCTCTGACAAGGTGGTGGACCTTTTCCTTTAAATGTTGCAATCTTTGTAGTGACAAAGCTTTTACAATGGTGATAGATAGGGACTTCCAGGAAACTGATCAGTAACAACAAAGAGGCAGTAACATATGTCCAAGTCAGGATTATATTTGACTTAGAGGGCAACTTGGAGACGATGGTTCCCACCATCTTGTACTCTTGTCCTTCTTGGTAACTAAGTATGTAGGGTTGTGAGGTGCTGTGAAGTAACCTTGGTGAGTTGCTGCAGTGCATTCTGTAGATAGTGCATAGTGCAGCACACTGGTAGATATTGAGTCTAGTGGCCAGGATGTTGATCAAACAAACTGGTCTGTCCTGAGTGTTGTTTTGACTGCACACAACCAGATGAATGATGGGTATTCCATCATATTCCTGACTTGAGTTTTGTAGATGGTGGAGAGCTCTTGAGAGGTCCAGAATTGATCCACCCTGGCTGGCTAGGGCTCATCGATGAAATGCTTGCCTTAACTTAACTCACTCAATCTTGTTACAGAAATAAATGACATACAATGCCTGTGAGCGGCATGGGGCAAAGAATGTATAGCAAGCAATATAGAACTGACCCCAAGGAGGAGCAGGTCATGCAACTAGTGGGGAGGCACTCTGCTTTCACTGTGGAGATGGCAAGATCAATAGATCAATGTAAGCAGCAGATTAGTGGGTGCAAACCTAGACTTCTCCATGGTATTCTGGTAAAACAAAACATACTATGCAGAAATTGCCTTACCATTCAATGTTTGCTTCATCCCAAAGGGCTATGCTCAACCATTCTTCACTTTTGCTATCAGTTCTACAGATTCATCAGAACAAAGGGGATCACATGATTAAGAGAAGGCATAATATGATGGTTATGATAATGTGGAGGAGAAAAACAAACAGGAAAGAAAATTCTCTCAGTTGGACTGTAGCAATCATGGTGACGATGAGGATGAAGAGGAGAAGAATGATGAAGATTGTCACACAAGAATCAGTAAGGCAGGACACAGCCTTGTATTACTCTACCTCAATTCTCCCACATCACTTGCTTTCTCACTGCCAGGCACCGGGTCAGATACTTATATCAAGGTTGGGTGTGGGGTGGGGGTATGTGGAACAGGAGTAGATAGTGTCAGTGTGGTTATTGCACTACATGATTCACAGGGTATAACGGAGCCAGAGGAGCAGGGATTGGGTATGGATGTACTACCTTCCCTGTGGAGGCAGAGGACAAGGCTGCCATTTGCTTCAGAGTGAAAAAAAAGGTTGTTTGAGAAACATCTCACTGGGGGAGATGGTGGCATAGTGGTAATGTCACTGAACTTGTAATCCAGAGGCTCAGACCAATGCCCTGGTGGCACGGGTTTAAATCCCAGCACTACAGCTGGTGCATTTAACTTCAATTAATAAATTTTTAAAAATTGGAATTGAAAGCTAATCTCAGTAATAATGCCATGAAACTATCACTCATTGTTGTAAAATGCCCCTTTAGGCAAGGAAATCTGCTGTCCTTACCTGGTCTGGCCTACATGTGACTCCAGACCCACAGCAATGTGGTTGGCTCTTAACTGCCCCATGCACTGGCCTAGCAAGCCATGCAGTTGTCAAGGGTAATTAGGGATGGGCAACAAATGCCGGCCTTGACAGCGACACCCACATCCCATGAAAAAGTAACAAAAAAATCTGCAGGTTCTGTGGTCAGTCTCCAAGATACCTAACAAGGGTGATACAGGATCATGTATCCCTCATTTGTTTGAATATGTTGTAACGTTTCTCTTTGATGCTGACAGAAATGGAGAATGTCACACTTCATTGGAGTCAGCAACAGTTCCCCAACTCAAAAGTCAGTCAGTGCCTCCTCCTCCATGATAGCACAGATTGAATCCCTGGTGGTAGTAGGGGACAGATTAGATATAACCCTGAATATTGACTTTCAGGCCTTTGGGGCTGGGATCTCTGTCAGGGCTTTTAGAATTTGATTGTAATTATTAGTGTAGCAATATCCTTGATCAGTGTGAAACACATCCAGGGCGCAATACAATGGTGACGGATGGAGGCAACCTGCATGAATCAACTGTTTTTCAGGACAGCAGCATGAGTATTGGTAACACTCCAGGATTGTTTTGGAATCTCCAGAGATTAACCTCCAAAACACTACTGCAAGGAAACCAGGAAAAAAATCAATCTGGCATGAAAACAATTTATTTTCTTTCAACACTTTTGTTCATTAGTTACAAAAATGCTGGACATGGGGCATAAAAGGCCATTTGCCTTGAAGAGTCAAGAATCATCCAATATGGCCTGTTCATTTTCCAGTTGGCTGGGGTGGACAGCATGCCTCGAGGATTGGGCAACCAGTGGGGAAGCATGGGGATGGGCAGGTGGAAAGAAGAGGCCATGTGATGAAACCTCCAGGAATACATCCAACCAGAGTTGGCCATCCTAAGCAGCATGTACCAGACATTTAGTCTTACTCCTCAGTGCATTATGCAATTGACAGGTAAAAGGCCAGACCAAGCTGTTCATCCAAATGTTCAAGAGATGCAGCCCACAGTGGGTTCTTTCCAGGACCAAGCTGCCATGAAAGAAGGGCCAATTCAGCTCAATGAGCCTTTTGTAACTTAAGAGCAGCCAACCACCTCTAATGAAACTGGTCCGCAGGTTACACTCAGGTATTATGGACAGGTGATAAGGGATGTGACTGGTTCCCACTGTTCACCTCCCAATTGACCTCAATCGTGTTTTGTTTAAAATGATGAGTTAGTCCCTGAGTGTTTTACTTGCCAAATAAACAGACAGTAACAGATTTTCTTGTAGGCTTAAAACAGAAGATTAACTATTTATTGAACAATATTCATTCTCACATGCACTCGCAAGAGAAGATAAATAGAAGATAAAGGATAAGAGTTCAAGGTGTGGTAGGTTTTTTTAGTTTTTTTTAGTTTTTAGAGATACAGCACTGAAACAGGCCCTTCGGCCCACCATGTCTGTGCCGACCATCAACCACCCATTTATATTAATCCTACACTAACCCCATATTCATACCACATCCCCACCTGTCCCTACATTTCCCTACCACCTACCTATACTAGTGGCAATTTATAATGGCCAATTTACCTACCAACCTGCAAGTCTTTTGGCATGTGGGAGGAAACCAGAGCATCCAGAGAAAACCCACGCAGACACAGGGAGAACTTGCAAACTCCACACAGGCAGTACCCAGAATTGAACCTGGGTCGCTGGAGCTGTGAGGCTGCGGTGCTAACCACTGCGCCACTGTGTTTTGTGGTTTACAGTAAACATGTTGAATCTTCTAAGTTGAACAGTCTCTTTTAAAGATGCATGCCTGGGTTGTTTGTAGTCTTGACTTGTTGAGGTTTTGTAGATTTCTGGTGGTTAAGATTTCAGATTGGAGGTGGCATTCAATTTCAGTTATCTGTTGCACCAGGTTGAGGTGGAGAATCAGCAGCAGGGCTTCTTCTTGTTTAGGCTGGATCTTTCCACAGCCCTTGGCTGGACTCCTTCTGTGAGGTTGTTTCAGATCTTGATCTCTCTCTCTCCAGAGGTTTGCCTTTTAAGGTCAAAATCCATCAGAGTTTTTGTTAGTTGACACATGACCCCCTCCCCTGGTGTGACTACACAATGGGCCAGGATGTGGCATTCATGGTCATTCGTTGATGTCTGGATAGGTATAATACTGTTATGATGTGGCTACTTCACACCTTCTTTGTTCAGAAGAACCCATTCAATTCAGGAATATCTCTTGATGGTTTCAGGAGGGGTGTCACTAATAGCTCTTAGTCTGGAATGTATCCTTTTGTGTTTTCGGGAGATGAGAAAGTTTGAATATACAGGCCAAGTCAGCTGACCTTTGGCAACCATCTTGCAGCACATTGACCACTTTTTTTTAAAGGAAAAGTCAATTTCAAAGATTCCATATTGAATAAAGTTCATATCTTAAAAGTAGAAATGATATGTCTTCATTAGGCATGATACAGGAAAAGCATTAGATTAGAAAAAAAAGTGTGTTGAGACACTAAGCAATAATAAGAGAGAAGGTGTACTTATCTCATGCTCATGTATTTATAGAAATGTCAGCATACAAGGAAAGGGTCACTTATCTTGTGCTTATGAATTCATGAACATTAAAGACTTGCAAGATGCAGTAATGGAAGAGAGGTCTGAGGTACTCAGTGGTCTCATGCACCATGGCAGTACTAAATGGATAGCTCTTTCAGGGAGCTGGAATAGGTGCAATGGGCTGAATGACCCCTCTGCTACACTATTATACTAGAGTTACTGAATTTGATGGAAGATTTAACTGAAGCATAATGTATTAAGAAATGTGAATGACAACAACCAATCTAATCACAAAATAATATTTTTAAGTTAAGCCCCCTGATTGTATTCAGTCAACAGAAGCTGTCACTCATACTCAGAAACAGAAATGAACAAAACATTAAGTGTTTCATTTTTGCCATATTTATTTTTGATCCATTCGTTGGCTGACCCATCACCTGAAAATGAAGCTACTAAAAACATTATGTCAGTAGCTGTTGTGTTTGCCTAACAGAGTCCAAGCACTGTCCTTAAGGTGTTGCACTTATTTATTTTAAGTCCAGTCAACCTGGGCACAGGTTTGCAAAAGGCAAGGCATTGGGTATCCAGGGGATGCATGAGAACACTGTTGGTTTTAATTGGCTAAAACTGTGTATCCTACCGGCACACAGCACTGCTGAGCTTTGGAGCAGTGTTCAGCCAAGATTTTTTAGGTCATTAGCTTGCAGGATGATGTGGAACTGAATGGAGATAATCTCAGGCTCCAATGGTTACCCATCCAGGTTCCATCAATGATCCAATTGGCTGGTTAATCATCAACCTGGAGTGCTACAAGCTTGCCTGGTCAGCATTAGATCACTGAGCCTTCTACAAACTTGAGCATATGTTTCGTAAACTACAACATCTCAAGACTTCTTCTCTACTTGCAGCGCAAGATAGCACATAATAAAAGAGAAGAGGTCCAAACTAGAGGAGATTATAAATCCCTGACATACTTTGAGGCAACTACCCTGGATATCCTTGTATTTGTATAGCGTCTTTCATGATCTGAGAATATCCCAAAGTTCTTTACTGGCAATAAAGTACTTTTGAAGTATAGTCACTGCTGTGATATAGGAAACGCAGCAGCCAATTTGTGCACAGCAAGCTCTCACAATCAGCAATGTGATAATGACCAGATAATCTGTTTCTGCTTAATGTCTCATTCGAAATATGGCACCTCTGACAGTGCAGCACTTCCTCATTACTGAACTTTGGTTAGATTTTTGTGTTCAAGTCTCTGGAGTGGGACTTGAATCCACTACTTTCTGACTCAGAGATGAGCATGCTTCTAACTGAGCCACAATTGATTCGAAAAATTGCTGCCTATGACAGTATTATAACCTCAGCTGGGATCGCATTTTTGAAAACCACAGGTACATGGTTTTGATGCACACTCTGTGAGTGCTGTTCTTTCCCGCAATTGTAGAACAATCCCATACTGTTTAGAGGGTGAAAGGGCTGTCAATGTTAGGCATAAGACTACTGTGATATTTTTAATCATGAGCCACATACCTAAGATTTGCCTTGTGCCAAAAACAAACATGGTATGAAGTTGCAATTTGCATAACATGATCCATATTGGATAGTTAGGGGATATGTATCCCATTTTCTATCTTTAATAAAAGCAAAATACTGCTGATGCTGGAAATCTGCAATAAAAACAGAAAATGCTGGAGATACTCAGCAGGTCTGGCAGCATCTGTAGAAAAGAAACAAAGTTAACGTTTCAGGTCTGTGACCTTGCATCAGAACAGATGAAAGGTTACAGATATGAAACGTTAACTCTGTTTCTCTCTCCACAGATGCTGCCAGACCTGCTGAGTATTTCCAGCACTTTCTGTTTTTATTTCTATCTTTCACCCCCATCTTTCACTTCTTTTCCCCTTGCTGTATTTTTCTCTTTTCTCTCTTTGCTGCCACCTGAATATGGCATTTTTGAGCAGCTTTGGAGTTGGGGCTATCCCAGTATTCACAGTGATAGTGAATGTCTTCTATTAAAAGTATAGGCTCGATGAATGCAGGAACGGTCCCACTTCCATTTCATTCCCTTGTTCCCAGCAAAAGTTAATTGCGCTATCCTCAAAGAGCAACTCATCTAATACAGAAGAATGTTATCCTTTACTATGAATCACATCATTACTCCTGCTAAAAGTATACATTCCTTCAATCCAGATATTACTTTCCTTTCCTGCCTGTGCAGCTACAGAGAGAAAGAGAGAAGCAGAGCAAATCAAAAAGGGAGTCAAATAGAATAAGCAATCTAGTTCATCATGCAACTCCACATTGCCCTGAGCTTTGGATATTGGTGCAAATCTTTCTGCGATATTGTCTTCTCCTAGCCCCGTCCCCAGGATTGCTGACTATTTTAATACCATTCAATTGACCCTGGCCTTGTTCTGAATTGGCTGTTGTGTAACAGGCCTATTATCAATTCTGCAGAGCCTTTTACAACGGTTAATAGTAAATGAGCCACATATTTTCACAGATTTAAATTGCCTCCTCCCTTTGGGTAATGTAAAATTTACTGCACATATCATTACTGGATATAAATTCTTGCATTTTTACACTTGTAAATTATCTAGTCACTTCGTGAGTCCTTCTTCAATATTTTAACACACTTCCAATCAACATAAGGACAGTGCTCTAGAGGGTTTCTCACCAGATCACACAGCAACACACTTCGGTATAAATATTCATCTTCAACACCAAAAGTGCCGAGGCTTGGACTTCAGCAATCCAAATGCATCTCCCCCTGTGATTTTCAATTCATTAAAATGATGGGGGTTTGTGCCAGAATTCTTGATATTCCCCGAAAATGAAGATTTATGCCAGGAGTGCTGGAGGTGAAAATTTATCTGATTTTAAAAAAGGATGGAAAATCAGGCAATGTCCTTCTCTGATGGTCACGTGATCCTTTATGCCTGATTTCCCCCATTTGCTGTGGCCAGCTGATCCAGTACATCCTGGTAAAGGAAAATCTACCTCACTTTCTCCCAGGCTATATCATTCTCAATGGGTAAGAATGTAACACTGAACAAAAGATTGCAGAAATTACAACACAGCAGAAGATCCATTGGGCTGGATTTTCCCACAGGCTTCAGGGCCCTGATGCCAGGACCAAACGAGAGTCCTGAGCCTGCAATTACCAGCAGCACGCCTGATGGTGCAGTCTTCCTGGAGGTGGCCAGCAGCTCTGGAGCCTTGGTAGCCCCACCAGAAGAGGTGGGCACTGCTGAGACAGGTCCGGGACCGTGAGGGCACCTCAACAAGGAGGCGCCCTTGGAGGGGTGCATTTGAAGTTAATATTATTAGAGGCAAAGCTGTTAGGCCCCTTCAAGTGGAGGGGAAACCCCTCCAGATGGTCCGTTTGAGACACGGGTGTGGCCTTTCTTGCCGCCAACCTCCTCTTTGGGGCATGGAGCTTCTGGCCTGTTGCAGGGAGGCTGCCTCCATTACGATGGCGGCTTCTGCAGGCTCTACAGAGGCAAAATACCAGCGGGCCCAAAAAATTAGACCTCATTGGTTCTGTAAATCAGCTTAATTGGCTGCCTGCTTCCATGGTGCAGGCAGCTGGGAAACATCCCCAGCAGCGGGAATGCATTGGAGAGTTGTCCCGAAGTGGCTCCCCCCTATTTTTCTGGTCTCCCCGCCTTCAAGCATCATGGTGCTCGGAAAATTCAGACCATTGTATCTGTTCTGCTGCCAGCTGTTCAAATGTAGTTATCTATTCAAATTAGGATTACCAACTCTGGCTTGGACTATTCCTGAAGGTTTTATCACATGATCTCCTGTCTCCAACTGCCCCACCTCCACACTACCATCATTGGTTGACTAACATGTCCATCCTCGCAGCACATCACCTTTCACGCCAACTGGAAAACAACCAGATGCTTAATTATCTGATTGGATGAAAATTGATTATCAGTCTTTTTATCCTATCTCTAATATGTTAATAACTAATAGATGTTCAATGAAAATGAAAAGACCACACACAATTTTAACACTCTATGATTTTTCTGCTGGGGTGCTCATAGCACTGTCCTGGAGGGTTGTGGATGCTCCAGCATTGAATACATTTAAGGCTTGGATAGATAGATTTTTGGTCTCGCAGGGAATTAAGGGATATGGGGAGTGGGCAGGAAAGTGGAATTGAAGCCCAAGATCTGCCATGATCGTATTGAATGGCGAGCAGTCTCGATGGGCCTTATGGTCTACTCCTGCTCCTATTTCTTGTTTTTTTTAATTCATTCATGAGATGTGGGCGTTGCTGGCTAGGCCATCATTTATTGCCCATCCCTAATTGCCCATGAGAAGGTGGTGGTGAGCTGCCTTCTTGAACCGCTGCAGTCCTTGGGTGTAGGCACACCAACAGTGCTGTTCGAAAGGGAGTTCCAGGATTTTGACCCAGCAACAGTGAATGAACGGTGATATTGTTCCAAGTCAGGGTGGTGTGTCACTTGGAGGGGAACTTGCAGATGATGGTGTTCCCATGCACCTGCTTCCCTTGTCCATCTAGGTAGTAGAAGTCGTGGGTTTGGAAGGTGCTGTCGAAGGTGCCTTGGTGAGTTGTTGCAGTGCATCTTGTAAATGGTACACACTGCTGCCAAATTGCGTCAGTGGTGGAGAGACTGAATGTTGAAGGTGGTGAATGGGGTGCCATTCCACATGGTGTTGAGCTTCTTGAGTGTTGTTGGAGCTGCACCCATCCAGGCAAGTGGGGAGTATTCCATCACACTTCTGACTTGTGCCTTGTAGATGGTGGACAGACATTAGGGAGACAGAAGGTGAGTTGCTCGCCACAGAATTTCCAGCCTCTGACCTGCTCTTGTAGCTACAGCATTTATGTGGCTACACCAGTTCAGTTTCTTGTCAATGGTAACCCCCAGGATGTTGATAGTGGGGGATTCAGTGATGGTAATGCCATTGAATATCAAGGCGAGATAGTTAGATTCTCTCTTGTTTGAGATGGTCATTGCCTGGCACATGTATGGCATGAATGTTAATTGCAGCTTATCAGCCCAAGCCTGGATGTTGTCCAGGTCTTGCTGCATCTGGACACAGGCTGCTTCAGTATCTGAGGCGTTGCGAATAGTACTGAACATTATGCAATCATTAGCAAACATCCCACATCTGATCATATGATGTGGGAAGGTCATAGATGAAGCATTTGAAGAAGGTTGGGTCAAGGACAATACCCACAGGAACTCTTGCAGCAATATCCTGGAGCTGAGGAGATTGGTCTCCAACAACCACAACCATTTTTGTTTGTGCTTCAGTTTGACTAGGTCTCCTTGATGCCACACTCAGTCAAATGCTGCCATGATGTCAAGGGCAGTCACTCTCACCTCATCTCTTGAGTTCAGCTCTTCTGTCTATGTTTGGACCGAGGCTGTAATGAGATCAGGAGACGAGCAACCCTGGCGGAACCCAAACTGAGCATCGGTGAGCAGGATATTGCTGTTTAAAAATGGTGCTTGAACTCCTTCCATTGCTTTGCTGATGATCGAGAGTAGACTGATGGGGCGGTAATTGGCCAGATTGGATTTATCCTGCTTCATGTGGATAGGACATACCTGTGCAATTTTCCACATTGTCGGGAAGATTGTCAGTATTGTAGCTGTACTGGAACAGCTTGGCTAAGGATGCGGCTAGTTCTGCAGCACCAGTCTTCAGTACTACAACCAGGATGTTGTCAGGACCTATAGCCTTTGCTGTATCCAGTGCCTTCAGCCATTTCTTGATATCATGTGGAGTGAATCGGATTGGCTGAAGACTGGCATCTGTGATGCTGGGATTTTAGGAGGAAGCCACTTTTGCCCCACTTCCCTTAATACCTTAATATCAATCTAACAATCTCAGTTTTAAAATTAACCATTGACTTAGCATTAATTGCTGTTTGTGGAAGAGATTTCCATACTTCTACAACCCTTTGCTTGCAAAAGTGCTTCCTAATTTCATTCCTGAAAGGTCTGGCCCTAATCATTTTGACTATGCTCCCTACTCCTGGACTCTACAACTAGCAGAAATAGCTTCTCCCAATGTACCCTACCTGTTCCCCCTAATATCTTGAAGACCCATCTAACACCCCTTAACCTTCTATTTTCCAGGGAATACTACCCTGGTTTGTTTAATCTTTCCTCGTAGCTTAACCCTTGAAATCCAGGTATCATTCTAGCAAATCTACCTTGCATTCCCTCCAAGGCCAATATATATATTCTTTCTATTCGCTCATGGACTGTGAGCATTGCTAGCAAAGCCAGCATTTGTTGCCCATTGCTATTGCCCTTGAGAAGGTGGTGGTGAACCGCCTTCTTAAACCACATCCAAAGTGCTGTTAGGAAGAGAGTTCCAGGATTTTGACCCAGCGACAGTGAAAGAACGTCGATATAGTTCCAATTCAGCATGGTGGTGTTCCTGTACGTCTGATGCCCTTGAACTTCTATGTGGTAGAGTTTGCAGGTTTGGAAAGTACTGTCGAAGGAGGCTTGGCGAGTTTTTGCAGTGCATCTTATAGATGGTACACACTGCTGCTACTGTGAGCCGGAGTGGAGGGAGTGAATGTTTAAGGTAGAGGATGGGGTGCCAATCAAGCAGGTTGTTTTGTCCTGGATGGTATCAAGCTTCTTGAGTGTTGTTGGAATTGCACTTATCCAGCCACACACCTGACTTGTGCCTTGTAAGTGGTGGACAGGCTTTGAGGAGTCAGGAGGTGAGTTACTTGCTGCATAATTCCCAGCCTCTGACCTACTCTTGTAGCTACAGTATTTATATGGCTGGTCCAGTTAAGTTTATGGTTAATGGTGACCCCAGGGTGTTGATGGTGGGGTTTCAGTGATGGTAATGCCATTCAACATCAAGGGGAGATGGTTAGATTCTCTCTTGGTCTTGCTGCATGCAGGCACAGACTGCTTCAGTATCTGAGGAGTTGCAAATGGTACTGAACATTGTGAAATCATCAGCGAACATCCCCACTTCTGACCTTATGATGGAGCGAAGGTAATTGATGAAGCAGCTGGAGATTGTTGGGCCTAGGATACTACACTGAGGAGCTCCTACAGTGATCTCCTGGGGCTGAGATGATTGGCTTCCAACACCTACAACCATCTTCCTTTATGCTAAGTGTGACTCCAGCAAGCGGAGAGTTTTCTCCCTGATTCCCATTGACTTCAATTTTGCTAGGGCTCTTTGATGCCACACTCGGTCAAATGCTGTCTGGATGCCAAGGGCAGTCAATCTTGCCACACCTCTTGAATTCATCTCTTTAGTCCATGCTTGGACCAAGGCTGTAGTGAAGCCAGGAACTAAGTGGCCCTGGCAGAACCCAAATTGAACTTGGGTGAGTGATTATTGTTGAGTAAGTTCTGCTTGACAGCTCTGTCAACCACATCTTCCATTACTTTGCTGATGACTGAGAGTAGACTGATGGGGCACTAATTGACTGGATTGAATTTGTCCTGCTTTTTTTTGTGGACAGGACCTGGTCAATTTTCCACATTGCTTTCAATTTCCCACATTGTAGGGTAGATGTCAGTGTTGAAGCTGTAATGGAACAGCTTGGCTAGGGGCTCAGCAAGTTCTGGAGTACAAGTCTTCAGTACTGCAGCTGGGATGTTGTCAGGGCCCATACCCTTAACTATATCCATTGTGTTCAACCATTTTTTAGATATCACATGGAGTGAATTGAATTGGCAGAAGACTGGTACCTGTGGTGGTGGGTACTTCTGGAGGAGGCCAAGATGAATCATCCAGTCGGCACTTCTGACTGAAGATGTTGCAAATGCTTCAGCGTTGCCTTTTGCACTGACATGCTGAGCTCCACCATCATTGAGGATGGGGATGTTTGTGGAGACTCCTCCTCTGGTTAATTGTTTAATTGTCCACCACCATTAATGACTGGATGTGGCAGGACTGCAGAGCTTTGATCTGATCCATTGGTTGTGGGATCTCTTAGTTCTGTCTATTGCACGCTGATTCCGCTGTTTAGCTTCACCAGATTAGCACCTGATTTTTAGGTATACCTGGTGCTGCTCCTGGCATGGACTCCTGCACTCCTCATTGAACTGGGTTTGGTCCCCTGGCTTGACGATAATGGTAGAGTGAGGGATATGCTAGACCATGAGATTACAGATTGTGATTAAATACAATTCTATTGCTGCTGATGGCCTACATTGCCTCATGGATGACAAGTTTTGAGCAGCTAGATCTGTTCTAAATCTATCCCATTTAGCACATAACAAGATGTGGGATGTGGTAGTGCCACACAAAACAATGGAGAGTATCTTCAGAGTGAAATCAGGTCTTCATCTTCACAAGGAGTGTGCGGTGGTCACTCCTACCAATATTGACATGAGAAGATGCATCTGCAACAGGTAGATTGGTGAGGATGAGGACAAGTAGATTTTTCCCTCTTGTTGGTTCTTTCACCACTTACCTCTGGCCCAGTCTGACAGTTATGTCCTTCAGGACTCAGCCAGCAGTGATACTACCAAGCCACTGATGGTAATGGACATTGAAGTCCCCCACCTGGAGTACATTCTGTGCCCTTGCTATCTTAATGCTTCTTCCAACTGGTGTTCAACATGAAGGAGTACTGATTCATTAGCTGAAGAAGGGTGATAGGTGGTAATTAACAGAAGCCTTCCTTGCCCATGTTTGACCTGATGCCATGAGACTTAATGCTGTCCATAGTCAAAATATATAAGCACTCCCTCCTGCCTTTGTACCACTACCTCTGGTGGGACAAGGGAATGGTGCCGGAATAGTCCAGAACATTGACTGTGAGGTATGATTTGGTAAGTATGACTATGTCAGGCATATGTTCCTAGATGTTAGTGAGGAGGGCTTTGCAAGATCAACTGGGTGTGCACTTGCTGTTTCCAGTTCATAGGTCAATGCTGGATAGTCTGCCTGATTTTCTTCTTAGCAGTTTGAGACAACTGAATGGCTTGCTGGCCCATTTCAGAGGGCAATTAAGAGTCATCCACATTGCTATGTGCCTGAAGTCACATGTAGGCCAGACTGGCAGATTTCCTTCCCTAAAGTGCATTCATGAACCAGATGGGTTTTTCAACAGTGCAGTAGTTTCATGATCATCATTACTGATACTAGCCTTTTAATTGCATTATTAATTATTTGAGTTTAAATTTCATTAGTTGCCATGGTGGGACTTGAACTTATGTCTCCAGAGCATTAGCGTGACCAAATTGTAGTGGTGATATCGGGAATGGCATTAAACAGGAAATTAGAGATGCATGTGATAAAGGAACATCTGTAATTATGGGTGACTTTAATCTGCATATAGATTGGGCAAATCAGTCACAATACCGTAGAGGAGGAATTCATGGAGTGTATACGGGATGGCTTTCTGGACCAATACATTGAGGAACCAACTAGAGAACAGGCCATCCTAGTCTGGGTATTGTGTAATGAGAGAGGAATAATTGACAATCTAGTTGTGCGAGACCCCTTGGGGATGAGCGACCATAATATGATAGAATTCTTCATCAAGATGGAGAGTGACGTAGTTGATTCTGAGACTAGGGTCCTGAATCTTAATAAAGGAAACTACGAAGGTATGAGGCGCGAGTTGGCTATGATGGATTGGGAAACATTACTTAAAGGGATGATGGTTGATAGGCAATGGCAAACATTCAAAGAGCGCATGAACGAACTGCAACAATTGTTTATTCCTGTCTGGTGCAAAAGTAAAACGGGAAAGGTAGCCAAACCATGGCTTACAAGGGAAATTAGAGATAGCATTAGATCCAAGGAAGAGGCATACAAATTTGCCAGAAAAAACAACAGACCTGAGGATTGGGAGCAGTTTAGAATTCAGCAAAGGAGGACCAAGGGATTGATTAAGAAGGGGAAAATAGAGTATAAGAGTAAGCTTGCGGGGAACATAATAACTGACTGTAAAGGTTTCTATTAGTATGTGAAGAGAAAAAGATTGGTGAAGACAAATGTAGGTCCCTTACAGTCAGAAACAGGTGAATTTATTATGGGGAACTAAATGCAACTAAATTCCAATTAAATGCATAGTTTGGTTCTGTCTCACAAAGGAGGACACAAATATCATACCAGAAATGTTGGGGAACACAGGGAGGAACTGAAGGAAATCAGGATTAGTTGAGAAATGGTGTTGGGAAAATTGATGGGATTGAAGGCCAATAAATCCTCAGGGCATGATAATCTACATCCCAGAGTACTTAAGGAAGTGGCCCTAGAAATAGTGGATGCATTGGTGGCCATCTTCCAAGATTCTATAGACTCTGGAAAAGTTCCTACAGATTGGAGGGTAGATAATGTAACCCCACTATTTAAAAAGGGAGGTAGAGAGAAAACAGGGAATTATAGACCAGTCAGCCTGACGTCGGTAGTGAGGAAAATTCTAGAGTCCATTATCAAAGATTTTATAGCCGAGCACTTGGAGAACAGCGATAGAATCGGACAGAGTCAGCATGGATTTACGAAAGGGAAATCATGCTTGACAAATCTACTAGAATTCTTCGAGGCTGTAACTAGTAGAGTTGATGAGGGGGAGCCAGTGGATGTGGTTTATTTGGACTTTCAGAAGGCTTTCGACAAAGTCCCACATAAGAGATTAATGTGTAAAATAAAGCGCATGGGATTGGGGGTTGTGTATTGCAATGCATAGAAAATTGGTTGGCAGACAGGAAACAAAGAGTAGGTATAAACGGGTCTTTTTCCGAATGGCAGGCACTGACTAGTGGGGTACCGCAGCGATCAGTGCTCAGACCCCAGCTATTCACAATATATATTAAAGATTTAGATGAGAGAACTAAATGTAATATCTCCAAATTTGCAGATGACACAAAACTGGGTGGGAGGGTGAGGAGGATGTAGAGAGGCTTCAGGGTGATTTGGACAAGTTGAGTGAGTGGGCAAATGCATGGCAGATGCAGTATAATGTGGATATATGTGAGGTTATCCAGTTTTGTAGCAAAAACAGGAAGACAGATTATTATCTGAACGGCTATAAACTGAGAGGTGGGAATATGCAACGAGACCTGGGTGTTCTCGTACACCAGTCGCTGAAGGTAAGCATGCAGTTGCAACAGGCGGTAAAAAAGGCAAATGGTGTGTTGGCCTTCATAGCGAGAGGATTCGAGTACAGGAGCAGGGATGTCTTGCTGCAATTATACAGGGCCTTGGTGAGGCCACACCTGGAATATTGTGTGCAGTTTTGGTCTCCTTATCTGAGGAAGGATGTTCTTGCTATAGAGGGAGTGCAGCGAAGGTTTACCAGACTGATTCCTGGGATGGCGGGACTGCCGTATGAGGAGAGATTGAGTCGGTTAGGATTATATTTGCTGGAGTTCAGAAGAGTGAGGGGGGGGGGGGGGATCTCATAGAAACCTATAAAATTCTAACAGGACTTGACAGGGTAGATGCAGGAAGAATGTTCCCGATGGTGGGGAAGTCCAGAACCAGGGATCATAGTCTAAGGATACGGGGTAAACCTTTCAGGACTGAGATGAGGAGAAATTTCTTCACCCAGAGAGTGGTGAGCCTGTGGAATTTGCTACCACAGAAAGCAGTTGAGGCCAAACATTGTATGTTTTCAAGAAGGAGTTAGATATAGCTCTTGGGGTGAAAGAGATCAAAGGATATGGGGGGAAAGTGGGAACAGGTTACTGAGTTGGATGATCAGCCATGATCATAATGAATGGCGGAGCAGGCTCGAAGGGCTGAATGGCCTAATCCTGCTCCTATTTTCTATGTTTCTATGTTTCTATCAGGCTGGACCTCTGGGTTACTAGACCAGTAACATTACCACTGTGCTACCAGTCTTTCCAAAGATGTTGTCCCCAAAACTGCTCACAGTACTCTAGATGTGGTCTAACTAGGGTTTTGAGTACTTGAAACATGATTTCTAACCCCTTGTTTTCTATTCCTCTAGGTATAAAGCCCAACATTCCATTAACCTTTTTAATTATTTTCTGAAACTGTTCTTGACATTTTAACGATCTGTGTTCTGACCCCAAGTATCTTTGGACCTCCACTGTTTCGAGCTTTTCACCATTTAGGTCCAAAGTGGATAGCATCTCATTTGCCTACACTGAATTCCATTTCCCACAGCTTTGCCCATTCACTTAATCTATCAACATCTATTTGTAATTCATTGTTTCCATCTACACGTTTACAATACCACCTATCTGTGTCATCAGCAAATTTGGATATGCGGCTTGTTGTGTTTTATTGCTCAGTGATTGATTGCTTTGTGCTGTGTTTGTAAGACTGCTTACTACGCTGAGGGGGCATAGTTCCAAAAGTGAAACTAAGACTGATTCAGGCAGCCATCTTGAATAAAGCCTACACACACACAAATCGTGAGTCTAGTTTCTTCATGCTTGGTGTATGAAACATACCATGGTTTTCTGTCCCATTATCTAAGTCATTAATGAATACAGTGAATAGTTGAGGCCCCAACACAGATCCCCTTGCAGGACACCACTGGTCACATCCTGCCAATTAGAGTACCTGCCTATTATCCCTGCTCACTGTCTCCTTCCACTCAACCAATTTCCTAACCAGGTCAATAACTTTGCCTTCAATTCTTCAACTTTAGCTTCAACTTTAACTCACAGTCTCTTGTGCAGGACTTTATCAAATGCCAAGGTAGACAAATTGGCTTATCGTTATCCAGCTTATCCTTCTCCTGTTTCTTAAACAGGGATGTAAGATTTACTACCATCCAGTCCTGTGGCGTAATTTCCCTGTTCAACAATCTTTGGAAAATTATGCTTAATGCCTCGAGGGTCTCCTCCCAAATCACCATCAGTATTCTCAGATGCTTGCCATCTAGGTCTGGTGACTTCTATTTTCAGTCCAATTAACTTTTTTAACACTGTACTTTTTGAATATTGACCTCTAAGAGTAGCTTTTTCACATCCTCCTCTGGTAATCATCATGGCCATGTTGCCAGCAGTCAGTACATGCAAAACGGCAAAGTTATGCTAATTTGCTTTAAGAATATTCATAATAGGGGAACAGTAGTGTAGTAAAATGAAAGCAAAATACTGCAGATGCTGGAAATCTGAAATAAAAACAAGAAATGCTGAAAATACTCAGCAGGTCTGGCAGCATCTGTGGAGAGAGAAGCAGAGTTAACGTTTCAGGTCAGTGACCCTTCAGTGTTTATGTTACTGGACTAGCAAGCCAGAAACCTGGACTGATAATACAGAGAATGCAAGTTCAAATCCCTCCACAACAGTCTGAAAATTTAAATTCAGTTTTAATCATCTGAAAATAAATAAACTGATATAAGTTAAAAGTGACTACAAAGCTGTTGGATTATCATAAAAATAAAACTGGTTCACTAATGCACTTTAGGGAAGGAAATCTGCTGTCCTTGCTTGGCAAGGCCCATATGCAAGCACACCAATGTATTTGACTCCTAACTGCCGTCTGAAGTGGCCGGGCAAGTTATATAGGGATGCTACAGTTGAAGAAATTGGCCACTATTACTTTCCCAGGGCAACTAAAGATGAGCAATAAATGCCAGCCTTGCCAGTGCCACCCATATCCAGAGAATAAAAAACAGGAAAACTTTTCCTGCCTCATATTTTTGCTATAATTATTGATTTATTTTTTGCAACAGATTTTATGCAAATTTTGGTGACAAGCAAAAAAAAAGCCAAGGAAACATAGGATTTCACAGTATGTGAGAAGAGATGTGAGGCTCATTATTACATACCCAGCTGTACATGCAAATATCTGTTTGTTGGAGTACTGGCTGCATGTGTTGAATAACTTGCACCTGAAATGAAGACTTCATTTTTTCTGAGTTTGAGATTTTCTTCCAAGTGGAGAAAATACTTTTCCCCAATCCTTTCTTCTTCTGTCTTGATTTATTCTAAGAAAGAACGGATAATTTTGTAGATTTGTACTCCCATTGCAGAACTTCAAAAGAATTAGATGTGAGACATTTGTTTTATGTGGCAAGTTGTTATGATCTGGAGTGTACTGCCTGAAAGGGTAGTGGATGCAGATTCAGTAGTAACTTGCAAAATGGAATTGAATATATACCTGTAATGGGAAAAATTGTGGGAAGAGCTGCAAAGTGGGGCTAAATGCATAGTTCTTTCAAAGAGCCATCACAGGCACGAAGGGCTGAATGGCCTCCAAATGGCTTTCTTCTGTGAGATTCAATGATTCAGACAATGGTTCCATGAGCTTGGCAGCCCTCTCAGACCTGCCCATTCTTGTTTCTGAGCTTAGAAAGTAATAACAAGCTCCGGAGTGCCGTTCAGTTGGGCCTGCACCAGCACTTACCTGAAATCTACACACAAGGAGGGGGCAGGGTGGGGGAGAGCAATGTACACCTTTACTAGGTCGGTGGTAATCTGACAGAAAGGATCACCTGCCAGTTGCAGAACTTGTCTGATTTTCACCCCATTGATTTGTATATTTACAGGATGTTTCTTAATAGATTTCTGCTTTGTTGTTTGATGGTGGCAATGTCTGGTTGCTATGCATGGAAACAACCAAGTTATAGATTTCACACAATGAGTGTTTAACTTCTTATTAGAATCCCATGGAATTGTTTCTATGATATTTTAATTTAGTTTCATGGAAATCTACTTTGATTTTTCCCTGCACCATGATGTGTTGACAATTTGACTTTATGGATTTAAAGATGTAGAACACACGAATCTTGGTGCAGTGGCCAAAATATGTTCAAATATATTAAATGAGTGGCTTAAGTTATGTAGTACTGCAAGGAACAACATCATCTCAACAGCTTACCAGAAGGAACTGAGAGAACAAGTAGTCATTTTAGTTATATGTATTGTAAATTAATTCTTGTGCTTTATAGTATTTGGCCATTCTTTTTTACAGTAAATAATTTACATGTAAATACATTGGAATAGTAGAGTTAGGCTGCACCAATTGAGTCCCAAATGTGGTATTTTCCAGCTTCCACTGTGAGAAGTGGCATAGTGAGAATCTTCTATAAATCCCAGTAAGAAGTATTACTATCAATTTGGTAATTGTTAGCTTTGGGATACAAAACCCAAAGAGCATATTCCCGCTTATTGAGCAGGAAAGTTTGCTTGAGGGGAATCTAGTCTATTGTTGAGAGAGAAATGGTATTTAACAAGTCAAAACCATAAACTTTTCTCCCTATAGAGGAGTGAAGAAGTAGGTATTCACTCCTCTTGAAAGCACCATCATAACATAGGGCTGGATTTTACCAAGCCCTCAATGTCTGGCTCCGTGGCGGGGGGCCAAAATGTGGGAGGGCAGTGGTCCACTACAGAACCCGACGTTGAGAGGGCCCGGCACAAACCTCCTGGCGGTGGCAAGGCGCAGTGGTGTCTCCCCCCCGCTGCTGGGTGACGGGACCTCAATTACAATATTAAAATTAATTACATGCATAAATTTAAATGGATTTACCAGCAATCTTAAGGGCCCACCGCGATCTTCGGCGTGGCGGGTGGCACTCCCGCGCCATCAGTTCCCCATCCAGGGAAAGGTGGCATGACAGTGGTGGGGACGGGAGAGGAGTAAAAATTTTCAGTGTGGGAGGAGGGGATGGGGATGGGTATATGGGATGGTGGGAATGGGGTGAACTTCAAACTTTGTGCAGTCTGGTGGGTAAGGCCAGATTTGAAAGGTAAGTGTTTGGGGTGGAAAGGGAAATAGTTAAAGTAATTGTTACTGGGGGAAGGGAAAGGGGCGTTGCAAATTTATTTAATAAAATTTGGGGAGGGTTTGGTTAAAAATTCAAATATGTCAGCTGGGCGGCTACCCTTTAAAAATGGCGTCAGCGCCTGTGCATAAGCAGCTGACGTCATTGCCGAGGATGACAACCCTTCACATGACTGGGCGAGGACGGGCCACCCCGGCTATTTAAATGAGCTGCCATGCGTAAGATCGCTGTGGATCTTTGGCGTGCGGCCCGCATGGGTGGGCTGCCATTTTTTGAGCTTGCCACCAAGATTGGTGGCGGGCTCTAAAATCCAGCCCATAATATACAAGGGTAGGCTTTCCAACAATAACTTAGGTTTATATAGCACCTTTAATGTGTAAAATGTCCCAAGGTGCTTCACAGGAATGTTATCAAACAAAATTTGACACTGAGCCACATAAGGAGATATTAGAACTGATGACTGAAACCTTGGTCAAACAGTTGCATGTGCTAGGAATGTTCAAACAGGGGTTAGGAGATAGGGCAGATCTGGCTCAGGTTTGTTTCTTGCCTGATTCCTTCTGTCTACTACCTCTCAGTCACAGCTCTTTATGCACCAAGATTTCTCAGATGAAATGTGATATAAAGATCAAGGAATTATTTCAATTGATATAAATAGCATGAATGTACAATTTCCCAGACTCCTCACTGGGAACGTGCTGTTTGCTTATATTGCCCAATGAAATTTGTCAATGCTGGGAAGACAGTTTTTGAGCTTGTGCTGTCAAGGCATCTGTCAATAATTGTAGCTGCAGTTTGAATTCTTCACTTGTGCTTCTAGTGTGATATTTATTGCATTATTTTTCGCCTCTGAATTTTCCAGCAGTGGTCTTTTGGGAACGGCAATTTCAGTTGCAGGAACAAAAATTCAGAATGTGGATATTTCTTTTGGTATTACTCTCTTTCTGCTTATTTTAGTGGGAGGACAAAGAGAATGTGAGTAGAGACAAGACTGTTTCCACTAAAGTCTGACGATCCACAATCATGACCGTAGGCCTAGAAATATCTACCGAGGTATGTCAGAGTCGATTTTCCTTTGTCAGCTACACATAATGAGAAATGGCAGACGTAAGTTACGCCATCTTCTAAGATCAACATAGGTGATAACTCTGAAGGTGACCACAGTCCGGAACACTTATTCAACCAGATCTTTGCAAGCTACCACAGGTAGTATACAACAAATTGCTAGTCTGCACACTGGTGACAGAGGCTTGGTTTGCCTGGTTAATTCTTTCACCATTTTCTCAATGGGAAGTTACCAACAACACAGAAAGATGCAGCATTTTTGTCAAGTTTGTCAGATTCCCTTAAAGTACTGGGCATTATAATTTAATGCATCTGGTTACTTGGGCCTCTCCCATAAAACACATGGGCAGAAAGGGTAAGGCATTAATGTGCAGGTGGTTATGACCACAAACTTAAGTCTGCTACCAGTCTTAAAGGAAGGGTTAACTGGTACAGTGAGGCACATGCTCACCAGCATGTTTAAACAAAGCATGTCTAAAAGAGTAGCCAATTAAATATATTTTTAAATTAAACCTGTTAAAAGATGTTTGTATTTGAATTGAATAGTTCAGCTTCTCTCTTAGACAGCTGGCTAAGACAAAATGACTAATCATTGCAGCCCTGTAGAAGCAACATGACGCAAACAAACCTTTCCCCCTTATTCCTTTATTATCGTCAAATTTACTTCAACTACCATGGATATCAACACCCTTATTTGATGTTTTATTATTCTATCTTATTAGAATTCAACTCTCTAGATAGGGTTCAAATAAAGTGCATCCAATTTATTTCCCTAATAATGCATTGAAAAAGTGAAATTAATATTTATTACCCCAATACTTACTTTTGGTGATAGTGTATTTTTTGTATCAGTGGTCGAGAACATGAATTTGTAGACTATTTCTATGACAATTTCTTTGAGCAATACATTGTAGAACTGACTAGGGATAAAGTGATCTTAGATCTCATATTGTTTAATGAAATAGGATTAATTAGCAATGTCATAGTAAAAGATCTATTGGGAAATAGTGATCATAATACCATTCAATTTCATGTTAAGTTTGAAAGTGATACATTTCAATCATAAACAAGAATCTTAAACTTAAACAAAGCCAATTATGAATGTATGAGGGGAGAACTGGCTAAGGTTAATTGGGTAAATAGACTACAAGGTATGGTGGCAAATGAACAGTGGGAAATATTTAAAGAAACAATTCAAAGAGTTCAACAAAAGTACATTCCATTCAAAAACAAAAGCTCAGCAAAAATCTGGCAAGTCCCTGGGACCAGATGGCCTAGACCTAGGGTTCGAAAAGAGATAGCTGCAGAGATAGTGGATGCGCTAGCTATGATTTTCCAGAATTCCTTAGATTCAGAAATGGTCCCGTCAGATTGGAAGTTGGCAAATGTTACGCTGCTTTACAAGAAAGGAGGTAGAGAGAAAGCAGGGAACTACAGGCCAGTTAGCCTAACATCAGTCATTGGGAAGATGCTGGAAACTATTATTAAAGAAGTCTTAACAATGCACTTGGAAAACCATGGTATGATTAGAACAAGTCAGCATGGTTTTACTAAAGGGAAATCCTGTTTGACAAATTTATTAGAATTTTTTGAGGATGTAACTAGTAGGGTAGATAAAGGGGAACCAGTAGATGTAGCATACCTGGATTTTCAGAGAACATTCAATAAGGTGCCACATAAAAGATTAATAGGCATGATAAGGGCTCATGGTGTTGGGGTAATGTATTAGTATGGACAGAGGATTGATTAACAGACAGAAATCAGAGAGTGGGCATAAATGGGGCATTTTCAAGTTGGCAGGCAGTGAATAGTGGAGTGCCACAAGGATCAGTGCTGGAGCCTCAGCTATTTACACTCTATATTAATGACTTGGATGAAGAGACAGAGAGTAATTTATTTAAATTTGCTGATGATACAAAGCTCAGTGGGGAGGACATAGAGAGGCTGCAAAGAGTTAAGACACCCCTAGGTAGCAGCGATCATAATATGATTGAATTTTACATTCTGTTTGAGAGGGAGAAGAGTGGGTTTAGTTTAGTTTAGAGATACATCGCTGAAACAGGCCCTTCGGCCCACCGAGTCTGTGCCGACCATCAACCACCCATTTATACTAATCCTACACTAATCCTAAACTTAAATAAAGGTAATTATGAGGGCATGAAAGCAGAGCTAGCTAAAGTGAACTGGCAAATTAGGTTCAGGGATAGATCAATAGAGATACAGTGGCAGACATTTAAGGGGATATTTCAGAATACACAGAATGGATACATTTCAATGAGAAAGAAAAATTCCAAGGGTGGGACCTGCCATCCGTGGTTAACTAAAACAGTTAAAGATGGTATCAAACTTAAAGAAAAAGCATATAATTGTGCAAAGATGGGAGGCAGGTCAGAAGATTGGACAGAATATAGAAAACAGCAAAGAATGACTAAAAGATTGATAAGGAAGGTAAAATTAGAGTACGAGAGAAAGCTAGCTAGAAATATAAAGACAGATAGAAAGAGTTGCTATAGATATTTAAAAAAGAAAAGAGTTAACAATGTGAGTGTCGGTCTTGTAGAAAGTGAGTCTGGGGAATTAAAAATGGATAATAAGGAGATGGCAGATGAATTGAACAGGTATTTTGCATCGGTCTTCACTATTGAGGATATAAGTAACATCGAGTATTAGCTGTAAGTCAGAAAATAGAAAGGAGGGAGGAACTCAAGAAAATTACAATCACCAGGTAAGTGGTACTGAACAATTTGTTCAAACTGTGGGCTGACAAGTCCCTGGGTCCTGATGGACTTCACCCTAGTGTGTTAAAAGAAGTGGATAGTGAGATAGTTGATGCGTTAGTTTTAATTTTCCAAAATTCCCGAGATTCCGGGAAGGTTCCATTAGATTGGAAAATAGTGAATGTAACTCCTTTATTCAAAAAGGGAGGGAGACAGAAAGCAGGAAACTACAGGCCAGTTAGCTTAACATCCGTCATAGAGAAAATGTTAGAAGCTATTATTAAAGACGTTATAGCAGGGCATTTAGAAGAATTCAAGGTAATCATGTTTAACCAATTTATTGGAGTTCTTTGAGGGAGTTACATGTACTATGGATAAAAGGGAACCGGTGGAAGTACTGTACTTATATTTCCAGAAGGCATTTGATAAGGTGGCACATCAAAGGTTATTGCAGAAAATAAAAGCTTATGGTGTAGGGGATAACATATTGGCATGGATAGAAGATTAGTTAGCTAACAGAAACAGAGAGAAGGCATAAATGGGTCATTTTCTGGTTGGCAAGATGTAATGAGTGGTGTGCCACAGGGATCTGTGCTGGGGCCTCAACCTTTTACAATTTATATAAGTGATTTAGATGATGGTTGCTAAATTTGCTGATAACATAGAGATAGGTAGGAAAGTAACTTGTGAAGAGGACATAAGGGGGCTATAAAGGTATATAGATAGTTAAGTGAGTGGGCAAAGACCTGGCAAATGGAGTATAATGTGGGAAAGTGGGAAATTGTCCACTTTGGCAGGAAGAATAAAAAAGAAACATATTATCTAAATGGTGAGAGATTGCAGAGCTCTGAGATGCAGAGGGATCTGGGTGTCCTAGTGCATGAATTGCAAAAGGTTAGTATGCAGGTACAGCACGTAATTAGGAAAGCTAATAGAATGTTATCGTTTATCACGAGGGGAATTGAATCCAAAAGTAGGGAGGTTATGCTTCAGCTATACAGGGCATTGGTGAGACCGCATCTGGAGTACTGTATACAGTACTGGTTTCCTTATTTAAGGAAGTATGTAAATGTGTTGGAAGCAGTTCAGAGAAGGTTTACGAGACTAATACCTGAAATGGGCGGGTTGTCTTGTGAGGAAAGGTTGGACAGGCTAGTCTTGTATCCGCTGGAGTTTAGAAGAGTAAGAGGCAACTTGATTGAAACATATAAGATCCTGAGGGGTCTTGACAGGATGGATGTGGAAAGGATGTTTCCCCTTGTGGGAGAATATAGAACTAGGGGTCACTGTTTAAAAATAAGGGATTGTCCATTTAAGACAGAGATAAGGAGAAATGTTTTCTCTCAGAGGGTCGTGAGTCTTTGGAATTCTCTTCCTCAAAAGGCAGTGGAAGCAGAGTCTTTGAATATTTTTAAGGCAGCGGTAGATAGATTCTTGATAAACAAGGGGGTGGAAGGTTATCGGGGGTAGGTGGAAATGTGGAGTAATCAGCTCAGCCATGAACTTATTGAACAGCGCAGCAGGCTCGAGGGGCCGAGATGCCTACTCCTGCTCCTAATTCGTATGCTCGTATGTTCGTATGAGATATAGACAGGTTAAGTGAGTGGGCAACAAGATGGCAAATAGAGTATAATGTAGGGAAATGTGAAGTTGTTCATTTTGGTCGTAAAATTAGAAAAGCAGAATATTTTTAAAAAGGTGTGAAACTGGTAACTGATGTTTTATTTATTTATTTAGAGATACAGCACTGAAACAGGCCCTTCGGCCCACCGAGTCTGTGCCGACCATCAGCCACCCATTTATACAAATCCTACATTAATCCCATATTCCTACCACATCCCCACCTTCCCTCAATTCCTCTTGATGTTCAGAGAGACTTAGGTGTACTTGTACGAGGAACGCACAAAGTTAACATGCAGGTGCAGCAGGCTTATTGCAAGGGGATTGGAGTACAGGAATAAAAAAGTCTTACTAAAATTGTACAGGGCTTTGGTGAGATCGCAGTTTTGGTCTCCATATTTAAGAAAGGATAGTCTTGCACTGGAGGCAGTGCAGCAAAGATTTACTAAATTGGTCCCTGGGATGAGGGGTTGTCTTATGATGAGAGGTTGAGTAAATTGGGCCTATATTCTCTGGAGTTTAGAAGAATGAGAGGTGATGTAATTGAGACATACAAGATTCTGAAAGGGCTTGATAGGATAGAAGCTGAGAGGTTGTTTCCACTGGTCGGGTAATCCAGAATGTGGGGACACAGTCTCAGGATAAGGGGCTGATCATTCAGGACTGAGATGAGGAGAAATTACTACACTCAAAGGGTTATGAATCTTTGGAATTCTTTACCCCAGAGGGTTGTGGATGCTCCATCATTGAATACATTTAAGGCTGGGATAGATAGATTTTTGGTCTCGCAGGGAATCACTGGATATGGTGAGCAGGCAGGAAAGTGGAATTGAAGCCCAGGATCAGCCATGATCGTATTGAATGGTGGAGCAGGCCCGATGGGCCTTACAGTCTACTCCTGCTCCTATTTCTTGTGTTCTTGTGCTCTTGTGTATCATCTGGAACCTAACCAAGTGTTGCTTCTATGTACTTCACTAGTAGGTGGAGTAAGCATGGTGAATGGCTTCTTGGAGTGCAGGTCGCTCTGTATCTCCTTGTACTAGGTCACGAGATGGCTCTGCAACTGCTGGTGGCAACTATCTCTGAGGTGGCTTCCTGGTTCTGTATATTTACTGGCACATCTTGAGTTATTTGAGTGGGGTGGTTGGGTGGGGAGGATGTGGCATTCGTTTGGGAGATACCTCCTTCATCTGGGTCAAATCCTATCCCTGCTGCTGGGCATGTCCAGTGATCTATGAGAGAGCAGTCTGCTGTACAACAATAAGAGCAGCGAAGACTGCCTCAGGGTTCACTTAATCCAATCCCCCATGCCAGATGAGAAAGAATTCTGTGCACTGAAACTCCTATAGCCCGAGCAAGAGTATTCAGCAGAGAAACCTTGGCTGGGTCATTGAAAACTGGGGTCTCTATTGCAGGTCATGCACTCAATAGTAAACTGTAGTTTCATAAAGTGGTCATACAGCAGGTGTGGGTAGTGGTTGACTCCACAGTTGCAATGAGATCTTGCATATTGCCTGGCATATCTAAATGCCTGATGAAGCATTGCTGCTCAGAGAACAGACTTCTTTTGCATGGAGTTCCTGAACTCCTCCTGAAACCCACTAGCCTAAATCCTTCGGAATGGAAATACCTGTGCTGGCCCTTGTGGCAATTTCAAGGAATGACATGGGTGCTATGAGGAGCGAGGTTCACTGCAGCCATGACTATTTCCTTTTAGAAAGGACATCCATACAAAGGAATGACATATGTTATTGAGAAAATATTTTAGTCTCGTACACTGTTCTGAGGAACTCCTGCAGTGCTGTCCTGGGGCTGAGATGATAGACCTACAACACTACAACCATTTTTCTTTGTGCTAGGTATGACTCCAGCCAGTGAAGAGTTTTTCCCCTGATTCCTGGTAATCAGCAGGAGATTTCCTTGCCCATATTTGACCTGATGCCATGAGTATTCATGGGGTCCAGAGTCAATCTTGAGCACTCTCAGACTCCCACTATCTCCTGACTGTATACTAATGTGCCATCATCTCTGGTGGGTCTGTCCTGCCTGTGGGACAGGACATACCCAGGAATGGTGACAGAGAAATCTGGAACATTGGCTGAAAGGCTTGATTCTGTGAGAATGACTGTCAGGCTGTTGTTTGACTAGTCTGTGGGACATCTCTACCAATTTTGACATGTCTCCAGACGTTAGAGAGAAGATCTTTGCAGGGTCGACTGGACTGGTTGTATATGAAAGGTCACAGACCTGAAACGTTAAATCTGTTTCTCTCTCCACAGATGCTGCCTGATCTGCTGAGTATTTCCAGCATTTTCTGTTTTTATTTCAGATTTCCAGCATCCTCCGTAATTTGCTTTTGTACCTTTGTCATGTCCAGTGTCTGCATCAATGCCAGTGGTCAGTCTGGTTTTATTCTTCTTAGACTTTTTTCTAGCAGTTTGATACAACAGAGGGGTTTGCTATGCCATTTCAGAGGGCAGTTAAGATTCAACCACATTCCTGTGGATCTGGAGTTATATATAGGCCAGACCAGCCGGGTAAGGATGGCAGATTTCTTTCTCTAAAGGACATTAGTGAACCAGATGGGTTTTTAACAACAATCCACTAATTTCACGGTTACCATTACTGATACAAGCTTTTTATTCCAGATTTATTTCATTAACTGAATTCAAATTCCCCAGCTGCCATGGTGGAATTTGAACTCATATCTCTGATCAGTAGTCCAGGCCTCTGGATTACTAGTCCAGTAACGTAACCACTGTGCGACCATATCCGATAAATTAATTATAGCCAGTAATTAATTTTAATAATTGATAGTACCAAAAACTGGGACCACTGACCTTCACTGCTGAATCTCCAATCCACACACCTGTTAGGATTTAATTCTAAGTGAAGATTTAATTTGAGGGTAAAACTAGATGTGTAACTCATAACCCTAATATTGATGAAATGTTTATGTGGGCCTGATGGGATATTGGAATCTGTCTTTCATATACACTCAGGGTTTCCTGGTAAAACAATTCCACAGTTACTTGGACTATAACACAGGTTTAGCCCAAAGAACCATCCTGTAGTCTTTTTGATATACTCTCTCCACAAATTTGATATCCTCCGTCCTCGACAGCTGAGTGGTGTTTTGTTGCTATTCGTAACGCTGCTGACAATCCTCAAGTTCAGAAAATGACCATAGAATAAATGGAATAGCTTAAAACTGGATACATACATGGTAACGGTAAAGAACACACTTCACCAGTTATTTTGCCACCTGTGGCATTGTTATCAAATTTCCTAGAGTCTATTTACTACAGGACAAAATCATTTGCCTAGATCTTTTCCAGTTTCTCTCCTATCTCCCCTCATGTCCTCTCTGAGCTCATTTTATTCATGAGATCCACCTCCTACTCCCTCAACCATATTCTCACGAAACCCCTTACCATCCAACTTCCTCTCCTGGTCCCCATGTTAGCCAATATTGTTAACCTTTCTCTCTTCAGGTGTTGTCCTTCTCTCTTTTAAACCTGCTCTCATCACCCCTATCCTCAACAAACCAACCCTTGACCCCACCGTCCTTGCAAACTACCATCCCATCTCCAGCCTCCCTTTCCCTCTCATGAACATGTTGACACCTCCCAATCTATTCTCATCTTTCCCGGAACTCCATGTTTGAATCCCTCCAATCAGGTTTCCGCTGCTGCCACAGTACCAAAACAGCTCATATCAAAGTCACAAATGACATCCTATGTGACTGTGACAAAGGTAAACTTTCCCTCCTCATCCTTCTTGACCTATCGGCAGCCTGTGACACGGTTGACCACACCATCCTCTTCCAATGCCTCTCCACTGTCATCCAGCTGGGTGGGACTGCTCTCAGCTGGTTCTATTTTTATCTGTCTCATCGTAGTCAGAGTATCACTTGCAATGACTTCTCTTCCTGCTCCCGCACCATTACCTCTGGTGTCCCCCAAGGATCTATCCTTGGTCCCCTCCTGTTTCTCAGCTACATGCTGCCCCTCCATGTCATCATCTGATAGCACAGCATTGGTTTTCACATGTACGCTGACACACCCAGCTCTACCTCACCACCACCTCTTCAACTCCTCCACTGTTGCAAAATTATCAGACAGCTTATCCAATATTCAGCACAGGATTTTCTCCAATTAAATATTGGGAAGAACAAAGCCATTGCATTTGGTCCCTGCTCTGAACTTCGTTCCCTAGCTACCAACATCACCCCTCTCCCTGGCAACAGCCTGAGATTAAAGCAGTCTGTTTGCAACCTTGGTGTTACAGTTGACCCTGAGATGAGCTTCCAACCTCATATTCACACCATCACTAAGACTGCCTAATTTCACCTCCGTAACATCACCTGATTTCACCCCTGTCTCAGCTGCTCTGCTGCTGAAACCCTCATTCATGCCTTTGTTACCTTTAGACTTGACTATTCCAATGCACTCCTGGCTGGTCTCCCATATTCTACTCTCTGTAAACTTGAGGTCATCCAAATTTCTGCTGCCCATGTCATCGCCCGCACCAAGTCCCATTGACCTATCACGCCTGTGCTCACTGACCTACATTGGCTTCTAATCAAACAACATCTTGATTTAAAATTGTCATCTGTGTTTTCAAATACCTCCATGGCCTCCCCCGTCCCTATTCTGTAATCTCCTCCAGCCCCACAACTCTCCAAGATAACTGCTCTCCTCTAATTCTGGCCTCTTGATCATCACTGATTTTAATTGGCAGCTGCGCCTTCAGTTGCCTAGGCCCCAAGCTCTGGAATATCCTCCCTACACCTCTCCGCCTCTCCACCATTAAAACGCTCCTTAAAACCTACTTCTTTGACAAGCTTTTAGTCATCGACCTAATATCTCCTTTTGTGCTGCTGTGAACTACCTTGGGAGTTTCATTACATTAAAGGTGCCATATAAATATTAATTGCTGTTTGTTGTTGTTATTTCTTCTGTGTTCATGATCCTAGGCAGTCAGCTCAACCAACATTCTCACAGTGGTACTTACTGGTCATGTCTAATTGATATAGCAGTGGACAAAATGAAGTAACAGCAATTTCACCATTTGGGAAACAACCTTGTGACAAAGTGAAGGTGAACCCCATCAACCATTCCATCTCCCTGCCAAATCAAATTCAACTCATCAACATCCAAGACCTAAAGTTTATTAATTATACAATCCAAAACTTATGAAGAATGACACTAAAGTCCAATATGGAACCAAGGATGCCTTTGAGTGTAAATTCTATACCTTTTGCATGAGGTTGCATCTTACTGGCCCTGAAACCAGTGGTTTAGAGCTAATTGCCTTGGTAGCCAACAGACATTTTCTACTTAATTTTGTAATAACATTAGCTATTTTACGGTAACTAATCAGAGCACTGTCAGCAAGTGACACATTTTAATTGTGTTAGTCTCCAACAATTATGCCAATAATCAAAAGAACTCAAATGCCTTTTGAACAATTAGACCTCCCAGTTAAGGAAGCAAAAGCTATCTGGTGAGGCTGATTTTCTCCACTGCTATATCAATTAGACATGGCCTATAAGTACCACTGTTGCTCATGGCCAGTATATCCCCAAGTTATCAGTGGCATTGTTACTGAAATAGTGTTCACCTGTTCTCAGTGCATCTTATGTTCAAAGACTTCCATGCCCAGGAGAAGTAGGGACAATGTGCTGGAATAGAAGCAAGGGAGTTGGTAGCTGTCCAGAGATACAAACAGCACTTTCTTTAAAGATTGTGAACTGCCTCTGTGTGGATGCAAGCAAATAAACTGCAAGGTGACCAGAATAGCTGCTGCCATGTTGTCCAATATAGATAAATATTGAGGGGTGAGAGGCACCCTGTGAACAGTGTGGAAGGTCACATGGAATTGAATCTTCCCTTTCTTGGTAATATGACAGACGACCATTTTACTGCATGTATAAACATTTACTGCTCTGGCTTGGTCTACTAACTGAAAGTAGTGTAGCCCTAAACCCACAGCTTGTAACTTTAAGCAATTGAAATACCATTATAAATTTGTGTTTGCTGTAGATCCCTCCTTGGATTCAGAGGTGTCAGACACTACGGCAAGTGAATTCCACATTCCTTACATGCTAGGGTTAATTCACACTATGCATGTTTTACCTTTATCATACTGTAAATCAAGAATATAACATTGCATCTCCCTTGACATATGAACTGCTTATTGTATCTTTTGTACATAGCCTTCCAGGCACTTCTTCAATCTTTTTGCAGGCAGGCTGAGAAAGCACTCCAAAAAGTAGAAGCACTTGTTAAACTACCTGATTGCCATTGTCTGACTGTGACCCCTGGCCAACTCGTCATCCAAGCACTAAAATAAAAGCAAAATACTGCAGAGGCTGGAAATCTGAAATAAAACCAAGAAATGCTGGAAATACTCAGCAGGTCTGACAGTACCTGTGGAGAGAGAAGCAGAGTTAACATTTCAGGTCAGTGACCCTTCATCAGTTCTGAGAAATGAGCACAAACAGCCTTTCTTAGGTTTAAAGAAGAAAAGTGAAATTTATTGAACTTAAACTAAAACTCTAATTTGATTAACGCCTACAGATGCACGACGCGCCCACACTAGCATGCATATGTGATACACACATGCAGATAGGGACAGAAAAGAGCAGAAGAAAAGATAAAGTAGAAAGGTTTGAGGCAATATCTAAAGAGTTTGTTACAGTTCTTCGGGCTCACTGTAGAGTCCTTTTGTAGGTTGATCTTGCTTTTTGTTGGGGCCCAGTATTTTTCTTAAATCTTGTTCACTGTAGGAGACTTTTCTCTCTTGGGGTTCATGTGCCTTCAATTGGAGTTCCGTGAGAAAGAGATGGGAGCAGACAGGAGGGGAGGAGGTCTTTTCAATCCAGGAGCACAGAGTTTTCTGCGAGTTCAAACACTGTCTCTACAATTTAAAACTCCCCAAGTTGGCCAGCAGGGTGGTCACGTGACTGACTGGTTTGACCATGTCGGTTCTGTGTATTGTATGGGAGCAGGGCATAGCTCCTTTGTTCCAACACTGTCTGCTAATATGCCAAAATGTCCTTCCAGGTAGGGGTCTGCAACCCCTTGTAATAGACCTTCTCTTCTTCCCAGCAACAATTTGAAATTTAATGTCTATGTGGTTAAATTAATGTGCCTCATTCTTTACAGCTGGGGGCCTGCATGACACATAGGTGATGTAATAATAACGTAAAAACCTTAATATTATTTTAAGAATTATAGCAGAGATTCTAGTTCAGGGTAAAACAACTTACTGCTGCTATTGCCACAGCTCTGGAGTCACATGGAGGCTAGACTGGGTATGGGAAGCCGGTTTCTTTCCCTAAAGGACATTAATGAAGCAGTTGGATTTTTAAAATAATCCAATAGCTTTATGGTCATGTTTACTGATACTTTGGTTGTTTATTCGGATTTATTTAATTAACTGAATTCAATTCACAAGCTACCAAGGTGAGATTTGAACTCGCATCTCCAAATGATCAGTCTAACCTGCAGGATTGCTGGCATTTTGTCTTAAGCAAAGGTTAGTTCACAATGGGAGACAATTCCTTTGATCTATACCTATCATGTCCCTTCATTTTATTAATTTGACTGAACATCTCTAGCAGGTTAAATAGGGAAGTTGAGTAGAATGCCATGTAACATGGTTTAGTTCCAAAATGTAATACATGCAGTGCTGCCTGGTGCTTCTGTGTCACACTCTGCATCTGTTCCTAAATTAGCATAATTAGTGTCAGAGGAAAGGATCTGGTTGGGCTAGATACTGGATAGATTGGAGTAACTCAGGACAAATCCCACACAAATGTGTTTGCGAACATTTGCATAGGCTTGTTTAACCATTTGCAAATACATCCTATAACTTAGGATATTCAGGAGTTTGTATTCCCAATCAAGCAGCTCAGAGTTGGTGTCCTGGATGAAGGTCTTTCTGTACTGGGATAGGAGCTAGAAAATGACTGTGCAGTCTAACACCAGAATGTGATCTAGAGATTCTGAAATTTAAAAAAATTGTGAATTTTATACATTTAATTCTCCTTAGGCCAGGCCTTGCAGGTGAACTTAGATTTGTGGCTGTAGTCCAAACATGGGTATCCTCAACAGGTCTAAGTCATAAGTAAGACATTTAGAGAAATGGCTCTTCCTGTGCTACAGTGACACTAGAAAGTGGAAGGTATGGTTAGAATGAGGCAGAAGTTATGCTACAATGATACAAAGCGCTAGTTGAACTCCAACCTGGAGTACTGCAAGCAATTCTGAGGAAAGATATAGTGGCCTTGGAGGAAGTACAGCCAAAATTTGCCAGAATGATACCTGGAATCCAAGGGTTAAATTACAAGGAGAGATTACACACACTAGGGTGATATTCCCTGGAATTTAGAAGGTGAAGGGGTGATTTGATCGAAGTTTTCAAGATGTTGAGGGGAACAGATACTATTTCCGCTGCTTGGGGAATCTAGGACTAGGCGGCAGAGGCTAAAAATTAGAGCCAGACCTTTCAGGACTGAAATTGGGGAACATCTCTACACAAACAGAGCAGTAGAAGTTTGGAACTCCCTTCTGCAAGCAGTAATTGATGCTAGATCAATTGTTAATTTTAAATCTTATTGATAGATTTGTGTTAACCAAAGGTATTAATGGATATGGGGCAAAGGTGGGTATATGGAATTAGGTCACAAATCAGTTATAATCTCATTGAATGGAGGAACAGGCTCGAGGGGCTAAATGGTCTACTCCTGTTCCTAGAAAGGCCAACTTTTCAACATAGTGGTACACAAACATTAAATCGCCATGTAACCATGTCATTGTGATCTCATATTTTTCTACTGAACAGTTCAAAGAAAACAGCCCAGGCCCCTTTGTGCTTTGGCCAGAGCCTCTTGATACTCCACTTGAAATTGAAAGGAATAGTGATGATCATTCCCAAGTCCTATACCTTGCACTCACTCATTCACTATACACCTCTGTTCTCTACACGTATCTGCATAATTGTGCACTTACCTGTGTTGAAAGCTATTTTCAAATCTTGCACCCACTTCCTAATCTTTCCATATCAGTTTGCAAACTATTTTCTTCTTCTAAGCTCAAAACTGTACCACATGATTTGGTGTCTATTTTGTTTTCCATTTTGCTATCTCACTCTTCACACTGAGACCTATTTTTTGCAAACCACCCTTCACTTTATCAAAAGTTTTCTGAAAATCTCAGCAAATAATATCTATCAGATCACCTTGATCCATCATTCTAGAGACTTCTTCCAAAACTGGATCAAGTTTGTCAAAGATGTGCTCTGTTTTCAAATGGGTATCCCCCATCAGCCCTGTACATTTTAGATGATAATTTATAGCAGGTCTAATTATATTTTCCATTAACCTCCCCATCACAGGAGGTTACACTTACTGGCCTACAGTTTCTAGGACTGTACTTTAGGTCAATGCATAGTCTAAGCTCACCATCTTTTCGTCGTGCAATGACTAGATTTGATATCCATGGCGATGAGTTGATTCGCTCAATGATACCATCTGCTATTAGTCGTTTCAGCTCCTGTGACACATCAGCACGGATTGCAAACGGCAACCATCTCAAATTTTGTTAAGCTGGTCGAATTGATTTGTCAACATGAGGAGCATGACAGTACCCCTTGATCTCCCCAAATCCAGTAAATAAGGAAGGATACTGGTGTATATAATCTGCATTGTCAATCCCATTAATGTGTGCTCCAGTGGGGTCAGCAAGTTTGAATCCAAGCTTATCGAAAATGTTTACCCCCATAAAGCTTCGACCTTTAGCTACATAGAAAGTGATCCAGTCAAGGGTGACATTTTTGTAGCATACTGGAACTGTGATCGTTCCTGAAACTGGAATGATAGTGTCATCATAAGCTTGAAGAGTGTCCGTCACAGGAGTGAGAGAGAATTGCGAAAAATACTTAAGATAGTTTGTCATTCAAAATAGATATTTTCGCGCCAACATCGATAAGAAGTGACACTGAGATGACTGCGATCTCGACTGAGCACTCCTTAAAGTGACTTGGTGCTTTCCTTTCTGTGATGGTAAATACATGTTGTACCTCACTCTCAGGAAGAGACTCCCCCACATGTTGAACCTTTTCTTCGACGACCTACACACCTTTAAAACATGAGTTACGCTTTTTTCCTCGAGCTGGACATGGCATTGTGACTCAATGAGCATTTCCACAATTTGGGCACCGTTTTGAAGGTAATTGACCATGACGGGGCACAGTTTGATGAGGTTGTTGAGGTCTTCTTGTCTGTAACTCTTGCACTGAAGCTGGTTGGGCCAGCTGTGTCTGTAGCCCTGAAGCTAAGGGTGCATGTGCGTGTAACCTCTTAGAATCTCACATGGCAGATTCGATCTGGACTGCTATGGTTATGGCTTTTTCCAAGGTTAAATCATCATCCTCCATAAGGAGACTTTCCCTAATTCGTGGAATTGAAGTTTTTTCAATTAATTGATCACAAATTATATCGTTGTTTAGTGTGCCAAATTTGCATGGAGATGCCAATTGCTGCAATGCTGTCACGTATTGTTTAATGGGCTCACCATGTCAATGGAATCTCTGGTGGAATGTGTATTGCGCTATCATCACACTCTTCTTTGGACCAAAATATTTTTTGAGAGCACTTACCGCTGTATCAAACGTGGTCATATCTTCTGTGAGCTGCTCAAATGTAAGCTGACCATTTCTTCTGCAACAATGTACGAGTATCACTTTCTTACTGTGGGTTAATTGGATAAGGGAAGTAACCCCTTTGTCTCCACAAGCACTATCTGTTAATATGCAAATGTATTTCCAGCCAGGGGCCTGGTGATTTTTAGAACAAGTCCTTTCTTCACTTCAGCAACAGTTTTCAAATCAATGTTCATATGACAAAATTAATGTGCCTCATTCTTGGCAGGTGGTGGTCTAGCATGACATCACTGTTACCTTCCCTTCATTGTCTACCTTAGTGACCCTCACCAGGACGTTTTGAGGGCTCTCCGCTTCTTCCTTGAACAGAGGCCCAACCAGTCCCCATCCACCACCATCCTCCTCCGCCCTGCAGAAATCATTCTTACATTGAACAACTTCTCCTTCAACTCCACTCACTTCCTGCAAGTAAAAGGTGTTGCTATGGGTACCCGCATGGATCCTAGTTATGCTTGTCTTTTTGTGGGATATGTCGAACATTCCTTGTTCCAGTCCTACTCAGGCCCCCTTCCTCAAATCTTTTTCCAGCATATTAATGACTGTATCGGTGCC
This sequence comes from Heterodontus francisci, assembly GCF_036365525.1. Lineage (NCBI taxonomy): Eukaryota > Metazoa > Chordata > Chondrichthyes > Heterodontiformes > Heterodontidae > Heterodontus > Heterodontus francisci. The sequence goes on from NC_090372.1 coordinate 46,549,380, forward strand.
GTTTCCTGCACCCGCCCCGAACTGGAAAACTTTATCAACTTAGCTTCCAATTTCCACCCTTCTCTCACCTTTACATGGTCTATCTCCGACACTTCCCTTCCCTTCCTCGACTTCTCTGTCTCCATCTCTGGGGATAAGATGGACGTTGGAAAGACCAACTGCAGATTGGGTGACCACTTTGCGGAACACCTCCGCTCAGTCTGCAAGCATGACTTCGAGCTTCCGGTCGCTTGCCATTTTAATTCACCACCCTGCTCCCATGCCCACATTTCTGTCCTTGGCATGCTGCAGTGTTCCAGTGAGCATTGACGCAAGCTTGAGGAACAACACTTCATCTTTCGATTAGTCACTCAACAGCCTTCCGGACTCAACATTGAGTTCAACTATTTCAGAGCATGACTGGCCTTTTTTATTATTATTTTATTTTTTCACCATGTACCTGCCTTAAAATTGTTTTTTCATGTTTGTGCTTTTGGACAGAGCTGTTCATTATTCTGCCATTAACACTCTCTGGACTAATGTTTTGTCTTTCACCACAACCATTAGCACTCCTTTTGCCTTTGTCCAATTACATCTTTGTCATTTAATCTCTCCTGCCCTCTGCCTTATCACACACTTACACACATGTACAAGTATTGAGTTGCATCCCTAGCTACGTCATGGTTGCAGAGGGAGTATGAATATTTGGTTACTTAGCCATTCTTCAGTCAACAATTAGGTTAAAAAAGAACAGTAAAGGATGTTAATGGGGATTGTGCTCTCATCAACTGTGCTGATCTAGACTCAGACCTCAAACTTCAGGCATTACAATTAAAACAAAATGGCTACCTCACATGCTACCCAAGATTGAAACAGTACAGTTAGCAGCAGTTCATACTGTGCTGCAGATGGACATGTATAGTTTCTGTTTTGGGTGCAATCAGTGATCCAGGTGCAAAGTAGTGTAGTGTAGAGTAGTGTTTTGTTTTTGCAAATTTCCACTCAAACTCATTTGCATTTCACTGAAAGTAAAATAGGGACATAGGAACAGGAGTAGGCCATTTAGACCCTTGAGCCTGTTCCGCCATTCAGTGAGATCATGGCTGATCTGCAACCTAACACCTTTGTCTGATAACCTATGGGCCGGGATTTTATCTGGGCAATGGGTGTCTCAGCAACCAGCTAAAGTGCCAGTGAGAGCCCCATGTCGCCTCCTCTGGGGAAGGCCCGCCACATTACATGCTGATTAGGCGCTTAAGTGGATAGCAGCAGGCCTTTCCCAAAATTCTGAAAATTGAAGTCCCACCTTGATCGATGTTCCTCGACCACCAAGTCTCTTTGGACTGCCACTGTTGCTAGCTTTTCGCCTTTTAGAAGGTACCCTGTTCTATCCTTTTTAGATGCAAAGTGGTTGACCTCACATTTGGCTACATTGAATTCCATTTGCCAGAGTTTTGCTCATTCACTTAATCTATCAATATCTCTTTGCAATGTTATGCTTCCATCTTCACTGTTTACAATGCCACCTATCTTTGTGTTATCAGCAAAGTTGGATATGTGGCTTTCTATCCCATCATCAAAGTTGTTAATACGTTGAGTCCCCAACACGGATCCTTGTGGGGCACCACTAGTACATTCTGCCAATTTGAGTAGCTGCCTGTTGTTCCTCTGTCTCCTTCTGCCCAGCCAATTTCCTAACCAGATGAATACTTTTGTCTTCAATTCCACAAACTTCAACATTAGCTAACAGTCTCTTATCAGGGACATCATCAAATGCCTTCTGGAAGTCCATATAAATAATATGCTTACATATTCCCCAGTCCACTACTTTAATCGCCTTTTCGAAAACTTCAATCAGATTCGTCAGGCATGACTTATCCTTTACAAATCCATGCTGCCCCTCTCTGATCAACTGGAAATTTTCATGGTTTTCAGTCACACTATTCTTAATTATAGACTAGTAATTTCACGACAACTGATGTGAAGCTAACTGGTCTATAATTCCCTGGTTTCCCTCTTACACTTTTCTTAAATATCAGATGGCATGTGTATTTTTTCCAGTCCAAAGAAATGATTCCCAAATGGAGAGAAATTTGGAAAATTATAGATAAGACATCTGTAATGTTCTCACCTACTTCCTTTAAAACCCAGGGATGGAAACCATCTGGTGCTGGGGATTTGCCAATCTTTAGTGCCACTATTTTCTTCATCACTGTTATTTAGCTTCAGTTAGTTTGGGTGAGTCCCTCATCCTGATTCAATATTAATTTCCTTGGGATGTTTGGCACGCTGACCCCTTCCTCTACTATATATACTGATACAAAGTAATTATTCGGCATGTCTGCCTTTTTCTTGTTTTCATTGACAATATCACTGTTATCAATTTTTATGGATCCTATATTGCTCCTGACCACCCTCTTTTTTCCTAATGCAATTGTAAAAAATGTTGTGTTGATTTTGATATCCCTTGCAAGTTTATTTTCATACTCCCTTTATGTAGCGTTTACTATTTGTCACCCATTGCAGTTCCTTGTATCTTTCCCATTCGCCAGGATCTGTGCTTTTGTTTTTTGCATTTTTGTATGCTTTTTCTTTTAGTTTTATGTTGTCTCTTACCTTTTTAGTTGTCGATGACTGTCTTCATTGGCGAGCAGAACTCTTGCCCCTTGGGGGTATAAATTGGTTAAATCTGTCATGAACCAATGCAATTGGGCAGCATTTTAGAACATAATTTTTTTTAAAAATTGTTTTAAAATGTATTCCTTGATATATTTAAAAGTGGTAATCTGGTTCAGTTTTATTAATACAGCTGAAAATGGGTTTATCACAAAAAATAAGCATTTTAATCAGAGTGACTGGTCCACCACCTATGAATAACTGAATCTGATAACTGAAGATGACTTTTAAAAAAACTATACACAACCATTTGTTTCTGAGCAAGTTGTTACAAAAAATCAGAAGCCTTTAAAACGTGCTTATTGGTGACCTTGTACCCTAAAGAACAGCTTAATTAATAGAGCCTCCTCAAAGGCTTGCAAACAAGCGCAATTAGCAGAAACTTGCAATGGTGATTAATTCAGTCTGGGGGCATGGCCAGTTTTGTGTGCAGGATAGGTTTCCGATGGGATGTTTTTTAAACCAGTGCAAAAAAATGCAGAAACTCAAGTTGCACTGCACATAATTTGTAATCAATATTGTGCAATTGTTTGTGCTGGTTTCACTGATTTTAGGATAATTGTGCTGAAAAAACCCAACACAATCAATGGAATCTCCGGCAGAAATATTTCCAAATTTGCTTCAAGTTTCCTAGTCAGTCCATCAGTTTAATATTTATAAAATTACTAAATTACAATTTTTTAAAAGTCCCAAAAAGCCTTTATGATTCTCCCAGCACTTTTAACCTATTTGCATAAAAAAGACAATTTACATAAGCAGACCAAGCCCCTCTGAACTGAATGGAGTAATACACTACATGACAAGTAATTAGACTTGTACCATTTGATTTACAAACCTTGTAGACTTTGCACTTAACTCTTGTCCAATCTGAAGGGCTGTAAGTATGATAATGTCTGCTCATGAAATTTAGGAGAAAATAGTCAGATTTATTTACACCGTAATACATAGATGCAAAAGAATATGACATAAGACTACTGTATTCACGGCTGACGATGCAGTCTCATAGAACATAGAACATAGAACAGTACAGCACAGTACAGGCCCTTCGGCCCACGATGTTGTGCCGAACCTTTAACCTACTCTAAGATCAAACTACCTACCTACCCTTCATTCTACTATCATCCATGTACCTATCCAAGAGTTGCTTAAATGTCCCTAATGTATCTGCTTCTACTACCACCGCTGGCAGCGCATTCCACGCACCCATCACTCTCTGTGTAAAGAACCTATCTCTGACATCTCCCTGAAATCTTCCTCCAATCACCTTAAAATTATGCCCCCTGGTGATAGCCCTTTCCGCCCTGGGAAAAAGTCTCTGGCTATCCACTCTATCTGTGCCTCTCATCATCTTGTACCCCTCTATCAAGTCACCTCTCATCCTTCTTCGCTCCAATGAGAAAAGCCCTAGCTCCCTCAATCTTTCTTTGTAAGACATGCCCTCCAGTCCAGGCAGCATCCTGGTAAATCTCCTCTGCACCCTCTCTAAAGCTTCCACGTCCTTCCTATAATGAGGCGCCCAGAACTGAACACAATATTCCAAGTGTGGTCTAACCAGGACTTTATAGAGCTGCAGCATAACCTCGCGGCTCTTAAACTCAATCCCCCTGTTAATGAAAGCCAACACACCATACGCCTTCTTAACAACTTGGGTGGCAACTTTGAGCGATCTATGGACATGGACCCCAAGATCCCTCTGTTCCTCCACACTACCAAGAATCCTGTCTTTAAGTCTGTATTCCGCATTCAAATTTGACCTTCCAAAATGAATCACTTCACACTTTTCCAGGTTGAACTCCATCTGCCACTTCTCAGCCCAGCTCTGCATCCTGTCAATGTCCCGTTGCAACCTACAACAGCCTTCCACACTATCCACAACTCCAGCAATCTTCGTGTCATCGGCAAACTTGCTAACCCAGCCTTCCACTTCCTCATCCAAGTCATTTATAAAAATCACAAAGAGCAGAGGTCCCAGAACAGATCCCTGTGGAACACCACTGGTCACCGAGCTCCATGCTGAATACTTTCCATCTACTACCCTCTGTCTTCCATGGGCCAGCCAATTTTGTATCCAGACAGCCAACTTTCCCTGTATCCCATGCCTCCTTACTTTCTGAATGAGCCTACCATGGGGAACCTTATCAAACGCCTTGCTAAAATCCATACACACCACATCCACTGCTCTTCCTTCATCAATGTGTTTTGTCACATCTTCAAAGAATTCAGTAAGGCCTGTGAGGCACGACCTGCCCCTCACAAAGCCATGCTGACTATCCCTAATCAAACCATGCTTTTCCAAATAATCATAAATCCTGTGTCTCAGAATCCTCTCCAATAATTTGCCCACTACCGACGTAAGACTGACAGATATGTAATTCCCAGGGTTATCTCTATTCCCCTTCTTGAACAAGGGAATAACATTTGCCACCCTTCACTCATCCGGTACTACTCCAGTGGACAGTGAGGACGCAAAGATCATCGCCAAAGGCGCGGCAATCTCTTCCCTCGCTTCCCGTAATATCTTTGGGTATATCCCGTCTGGCCCCGGGGACTTATCTGACCTCATATCATTCAAAATTTCCAGCACATCCTCCCTATCAACCTCAACCTGTTTGAGCATATCAGCCTGTTTCACGCTGTCCTCACAAACGACCAGGTTCCTCTCACTAGTGAATACTGAAGCAAAGTATTCATTTAGGACCTCCCCTACCTCCTCCGACTCCAGGCACAAGTTCCCTCCACTATCCCTGATCGGCCCTACCCTCACTCTGGCCATCCTCTTGTTCCTCACATAAGTGTAGAACGCCTTGGGATTTTTCTTAATCCTACCCACCAAGATTTTTTCATGTCCCCTTCTAGCTCTCCTAAGTCCATTCTTCAGTTCCTTCCTGGCTACCTTGTAACCCTCTAGAGCCCTGTCTGATCCTTGCTTCCTCAACCTTAAGTAAGCTTCCTTCTTCCTCTTGACTAGCTGTTCCACATCTCTTGTCATCCAAGGTTTCTTCACCCTACCATTCCCTTCCTTGCCTCATCGGGACAAACCTATCCAGCAGTCGCAGCAAGTGCTCCCTAAACAACCTCCACATTTCTGTCGTGCATTTCCCTGAGAACATCTGTTCCCAATTTATGCTCCCCAGTTCCTGCCTAATAGCATTGTAATTCCCCCTCCCCCAATTAAATATTTTCCCATCCCGTCTGCTCCTGTCCCTCTCCATGACTATAGTAAAGGTCAGGGAGTTGTGATCACTATCACCGAAATGCTCTCCCACCGAGAGATCTGCCACCTGGCCTGGTTCGTTGCCAAGCACCAAGTCCAACATAGCCTCCCCTCTAGTCGGCCTATCTACATATTGAGTCAGGAAACCTTCCTGGACACACCTGACAAAAACTGCTCCATCCAAACTATTTGCACTAAGGAGGTTCCAATCAATATTAGGGAAGTTGAAGTCACCCATGACAACAACCCTGTTACTTCTGCACCTTTCCAAAATCTGCCTCCCAATCTGTTCCTCCGTGTCTCTGTTGCTATTGGGGGGTCTATAGAAAATCCCAACAAAGTGACTGCTCCTTTCCTGTTTCTGACTTCCACCCATAATAACTCAGTAGACAAACCCTCCTCGACGACCTCCCTTTCTGCAGCTGTGATACTATTCCTGATTAGCAATGCCACTCCCCCACCTCTTTTCCCTCCCTCTTTTCCCTCCCTCCCTATTCCTTTTGAAACATCTAAACCCCGGAGCATCCAACATCCATTCCTGCCCCTGTGATATCCACGTCTCCGTAATGGCCACAACATCGTAGCTCCAAGTACTGATCCATGCTCTAAGTTCATCACCCTTATTCCTGACACTTCTTGCGTTAAAATAGACACACTTCAACCCATCATACTGGCTGCAACTTTGTTGTGTCAAATGTCTAACCTTCCTCACAGACTCTCTGCACTCTGTATCTGCCTGTTCAACAGCTAATCCATCCACTGATCCATAGCTCCGGTTCCCTTCCCCCTGCCAAACTAGTTTATACCCTCCCGAAGAGCTCTCGCAAACCTCCCGCCCAGGATATTGGTGCCCCTCCAGTTCAGATGCAAACCGTCCCTCTTGTACAGGTCCCACCTTCCCCTGAAGGTATCCCAATGATCCACATATCTAAAGCCCTCCCTCCTACACCAGCTCTATAGCCACGTGTTCAGCTGCACTCGCTCCCTGTTTCTAGCCTCACTAGCACGTGGCACCGGTATCAATCCTGAGATTACTACTCTGCTTGTCCTGTCTTTTAGCTTCCAATCTAACTCCCTATATTCGCTTTTTAGGTCCTCATCCCTTTTCCTAGCTATGTCATTGGTACCGATGTGTACCACAACCTCTGGCTGCTCCCCCTCCCCCTTAAGAATCCTGTAGACTCGATCCGAGACATCTCTGACACTGGCACCCGGGAGGCAACATACCATCCAGTACGCATTCAGTACGCAAGCATGACCCTGAGCTTCTGGTTATTTGCCATGTTAACTCTCTGCCCCACTCTAACTCTGACCTCTCTGTTCTTAGCCTCCTACAGTATTGTGTGCTAGATGTGGTGCAGTTGATAGCCCTCTTTCCTCTGTGTCAGAAGGTTTCAGGTTCAAGTTCTACTCTTGGACCGGAACACAAAAATCAAGGCTGAGTGAGTGCCACATTGCTGAGGGTGCTCTTTCAGATGAGACTTTACACCAAGGCTCCAACTGCCCTTTCAGGTGGACATAAAAGATCCCATGGCACTATTTTGAAGAAGAGCAGGGGAGTTATCCCTGCTGCCCTAGCTAATACTTATCCCTCAATCAACATCACAAAACAGATTATCTGCTCATCATCACGTTGCTGTATGTGGGAGCTTGCTGTGCATTTATTTCCTACATTACACCCGTGACTACAGTTCAAAAGTACTTCATTGGCTATAAAGCGCTTTGAAGTATCTGGTGGTCATTAAAGGTGCTACACAAATGCAAGTCTTTCAAGTCTTTTTTTCCCAGTGAAGCTCCATGCAAGTTTGAGGAACTGCAACTCATCTTTTAATTAGGCACCTTCCAGCCTTCCGGCTTGAACAGTGAGTTCCACAACTTTAGATCGTAACCACTACCCGCATTCCCTCACACAGCAGGTGCTAGTAATGGTTCTACTCCTCGACACCCATCTATTGTCCCTTTACTTTTCCCATTAAACCCTACCTCTGCCTTGCATCATCATCCCTTTTGTCATTTAATCACTCCTGCCCTCCACCCTATCACAAACCTTTCCCTTTGTTCTTTCTTCTCCCAACCCACACTTTTGTCCTTACTTCAAAATGATGAAATCTGTAATAACTTCCAGTTCTGATGAAAGGTCATCGACCTGAAACGTTAACTCTGCTCTTTCTGCTGCCTGATCTGCTGAGGGTCTTCCAGCATTTTCTGTTTTTATGGTGAAAGATGAGCAGTACAATATTTGACCCACACAATTGAGGAACTCAGTTGTTCCAAAACAATACAAAGTTTGAAACTTAGCAGTTCTCTTCAGTAACTGTTAATTGAGTTTCTGATAAAATATATATGACACAATGGCGTCAAAATTGGCTTGCTGATATGAATTGGGAGCTGGCACAATCCCTGCGCCAGACCATATGTGGTCCTCTGACTAATTGGGGCATAGAGATCTGTCTTCTTGCTCCAAATGGTTCAATATATCTGCTCCAGGTTGTTATTCCAAGGAACCCAGCTGAAGTGGAGAGCTCTGGTTATTTCTATGCTCAGTAACCTTAAAGTACAGATTTAAGATTATTGGCAAAAGAACCGGGGTGAGATGAGGAGAATTTTTTTTTATGTTGCATGTTGTTATGAACTGGAACGCACTGCCTGAAAGCTTAGTGAAAGCAGATTCAATAGTAACTTTCAAAAGGGAATTGAATAAATACTTGAAAAGGAAACATTTGCAGGGTCATCAGGAAAGAGCAGTGAAGTGGGATTAATTGAAGCACTCTTACAAAGGGTTGGCACGAGCATAATGGGCCAAATAGCCTCCTTCTGTGCGGTATCATTCTATGGAATGGTGCTCTTTAATTAAAGCTGACAGCAAGAGAATTGAAGGCTATTTTCCCTCTCAATTTTCAGAATAAAATTGTTTGTTGAGACCCAGTAACCCTTGGTTAATGGTTTTAAGGGTTACTGGAATGTCTTCAAGCTTAGAGCAGAATCAAAGTGACCGAAGCCAAAGTTTCATGTGAAGTACTCGGAGCTGAAAGAGAAAATGGTTCAAAAAGAAATAAAAGAGTGAAAAGCACTAGAAACGTGTAAAAGGCATCAGCTGCCGGCCAATAAATGTCTCCCAAACTATGTTTATCTATCCTGACAGGAGGCCTAGTTCAAATAGTGTAACTTTACAAGTTCATGCTATTGTCTGGGAGCCTTGGTCACTGACTACACATAACAAGAAGTTGAAGGGCATACGGTCCATGATTTTCCATTCTTAAAAGAATGAAGAAAAATGCTAGCTGTTTAAAGAAGGAAGAAAGACTTGCATTTATATAATGCCTTTCACAATCACCAGACATCCCAAAATGTTTTACAGTCAATAAAGTACTTTATTGAAGTGTAGTAACTGTTGTAGTATAGGAAACAGGGCAGCCAATTTGCACATAGCAAACTCCCACAAACAGCAATGTGATAATGACCAAATAATCTGTTTTAGTGATGTTGACTGAGGGATAAATATTGGCCAGGACACCAGCGATAACTCCCCTGCTCTTCTTCAAAATACTGCCTGAGATCATTTGCGCCCACCTGAGAAAACAGACAGGTCTCAGTTTAACATCTTATCCAAAAGGCAGCACCCCTTCAGTACTGCATTCATGTATCAGCCTAAATTGTTGTCCTCAAGTCTTGCAGTGGAATATGAACCCACAACTTTCCTGACTCAGAAGCAAGAATGCTAACAACTGAGCTACAGCTAACACATGATGGCATACAGTAATGTTGTTTTATGTCAGTTTTGGACTCTCCTTTAAGAAAACATACTGGTTTGTTTAGCTGGGCAATGTTGCTGAACCATTTGTCAAGTCTAACCTTCAGCTGTTCACATATAATAAAGTATATACATAAAGGGTCATTTTACAAAACCTTGCTCTTGATATGCAACCTCGTCTGCTGGCAGCGCACATAGATGTCACTTTCCAACTACCGCTGGTGGTGAGTAAACTCATCCATTGTCACTGCATAGCAGGAAATCGTAGATGTGCTCATGTGATTTTTTTGACACTTGCTGTTGGAGGGTCAGGTTTGCTGCTGTCAGTCTGTACTCAGGAAAAACTGATCATTAGGAATTTGAGGGCAGAATTTAGTGGATCTGACGGGGTTCCTGGAACCGGGCCATAAAGGTGGTTGGAAACCCACCTCGGCCATTCGGAACCCCTTCGGCTCTATTTAACAACGCCCAGCCCGCGCCGTGAAACCCATTCCTTTAAATATGGGGATCCCGCCTCCAAGAGCTGCCAGCCAATCAGAGGGCTTGCAGCGCAGTAGTGTCGGCAGCGACATCAGGAATGGTGGCCACCGCTGGTACTGCAGGAGGCCTGGGAATCAGGCCCAGTGCTGGAGACTGGGACCCCAGGTAAGTGAGGTGGGCTTGCCGGGGCCAGTTCAGCAGTCCCCAGCAATGGGTAGTGGGGAAGGGTGCATGTTGAGATCGGGGGAGGGGGTTTGAGGCACAGATTGCCCACGGAGGAGGGGCCCCAATCACCAGACCGCAGGGAACTTGCCTCGTTTTACTGGGCAACTTCCCTGCTTGGCGGAGGTCCACCCCCGCAGCTGGCTTAATGCCAGCGGTGGGGGAAAGAGGCCCTTAAGTGGCTGATAATAGGCCTCTTCAGGGCCTCAATTAGCCTCTGAGCTGTCATCAGCCTAGCTCGTCCCTTACTAAATTGAGGTGCGACAGGAAACATAGAAACATAAAAAATAGGAGGAGTAGGCCATTTGGCCCTTCGAGCCTGCTCTGCCATTCATTATGATCATGGCTGATCATCCAACTCAGTAACTTGTTCCTGCTTTCCCCCCATATCCTTTGAAGGCAATGGGCCCGCTGCTTCCCGTCTCTGGGGTGGGGAGGGCCCATTAAATCCAGCCCCAAGAGTGCACTTCCCATGTTTTCCCCTCTGTAATCTGCCCAATCTACCCATAAGCATCCAGGTAAGTGGTTCTGCATCATATACAACTGTGGCTCAGTGACACCACCCACACTGCTGAGTTAGAATGTTGTGTGTTCAAACTCCATTCCAGAGATTTGAGCTCTTAATTTATGCTGACACTTCAGTAAAGTTCTGAGGGAGTGCTGCACACTCAGAGATCTGTCTTTTGGATGAACCATTAAACTGAGGTCTCCTCTGCCCTTTCAGATGGATGCAAAAGATCCCATATCACTTTTTGAAGTAGAGCTGGGGAGTTCTTGCCAGTATCCTGGCTAATATTTATCATTGAACCAAAATCAGTAAAACACATTATCTGCTCATTTATTTAATTGCTGATTTTGAGAGCTTGCTGTATGTAAATTGACTGGATTTCTTGCGTTATAACAGTAGCAAAAGTATTTCAGTGGCTACTTTAGGACATCCTGCAGCTGTGAAAGGTGCGATATAAATGCAAGTTCTTTCTTGATCATCATTTCGTAAAAATACCTCACATCTACAATATAAAGTGAAATGTTGCCAAACACAGCATGTTGAATTCCTTGCATGCTACAACATGTTGATTAGATGTGACACTTGTAAACCTAACATTGATGGAGAATCTCCATTAAGGTGGCGATATGCAGCTCATTTCATATAATCATAAACCACTCCGTTTCATTAGCAGAATTCGTATCTTAAATTGAAAATTCTAAATGTCAGTGAATAGCTCATAAGGCATGTATCAAATTCATAGACAGAAGGTTGACTCATACTGTATGCTAACTCAGTTGCTAGCATTTCCTACATCTAAATCAGAAGTTGTGGGTACTAAGCTTCATTTCAGGGCCTGAGTATTCTGACGTTTCAATATATTACTACGGGAATGTTGTATTGTTGGAAGTGCCCTCATGAGGACAGAACAATAAAACGAGGTTCTGTTCCTGCAATTCAAAATTACGGATTGTGCAGCTTTATTTGAAGACAGGCAGAGAATTTCTGTGGTCTCCTGGCCAACATGACTCTCTTAACCAACACCAGAAATTGCTGTTTGTGGGATCTTGCTGTGTGTAAATTGGCAGCACAAAGCAGAGAGGGGATTCATTGCTTGCAGCAAGGCTTAACGACTAGAAACCAGACCTGTAAAAAGAAAATCAGGGAGTCAACATGAATTCCTTGGAACAGCTCATGGAAGGAAAGCACTTTCACTGCCATCAGCGGGTTCTCAGAAGGTGCCAATCTGAAAACCTTTTCACAACAAGCTGATGTAAAATTAATGGTGCTGACAAAATCCTTAATTGGGTTCACAAAACAAATCCACAGCAAAATGTTCCTGGCTACAAGTGCCTATAGTTATGTCTTTATGGACATTCTGGTGAAGGGCCTTGCTGAGGACTGCAAAGGAGAAGGGCTGTCTCCTTTATAATGAAACACAGAGTTGACACTTCTCAGGCCATCCATGACATTGGAGATTGCTTATCCAGGCAGAATTCAGCAAAAGACCAGGAACATAGCTTCAGGTTTCTAGCCTGCTTGGAGGTGACATGGAAGGGACAATCTCAATTTCACAACAGGAAGTCTTCTTCTTCTTTGGCCTCCTTGTCTCGGGAGACAATGGGCATGCGCCTGGAGGTGGTCAGTGGTTTGTGGAGCAGCGCCTGGAGTGGCTATCAAGGCCAATTCTAGAATGACAGGCTCTTCCACAGGTGCTGCAGAAAAATTTGATTGTCGGGGCTGTTACACAGTTGGCTCTCCCCTTGCGCTTTTGTCTTTTTTCCTGCCAACTGCTAAGTCTCTTCGACTCGCCACACTTTAGCCCTGCCTTAATGACAGCTCTGGTGAACGCTGGCAACTGACTCCCACGACTTGTGATCAATGTCACAGGATTTCGTGTCGCGTTTGCAAGACGTCTTTGAAGCGGAGACATGGACGGCCGGTGGGTCTGATACCAGTGGCGAGCTCGCTGTACAATGTATCTTTGGGGATCCTGCCATCTTCCATGCGGCTCACATGGCCAAGCCATCTCAAGCGCCTCTGACTCAGTAGTGTGTATAAGCTGGGGATGTTGGCCGACTCGAGGACTTCTGTGTTGGAGATACGGTCCTGCCACCTGATGCCAAGTATTCTCCGGAGGCAGCGAAGATGGAATGAATTGAGACGTCGCTCTTGGCTGACATACGTTGTCCAGGCCTCGCTGCCATAGAGCAAGGTACTGAGGACACAGGCTTGATACACTCGGACCTTTGAGTTCCGTGTCAGTGCACCATTTTCCCACACTCTCTTGGCCAGTCTGGACATAGCAGTGGAAGCCTTTCCCATGCGCTTGTTGATTTCTGTATCTAGAGACACGTTACTGGTGATAGTTGAGCCTAGGTAGGTGAACTCTTGAACCACTTCCAGAGCGTGGTCGCCAATATTGATGAATGGAGCATTTCTGACGTCCTGCCCCACGATGTTCGTTTTCTTGAGGCTGATGGTTAGGCCAAGTTCATTGCAGGCAGCTGCAAACCTGTCGATGAGACTCTGCAGGCACTCTTCAGTGTGAGATGTTAAAGCAGCATTGTCAGCAAAGAGGAGTTCCCTGATGAGGACTTTCCGTACTTTGGACTTCACTCTTAGACGTGCAAGGTTGAACAACCTGCCCCCAGATCTTATGTGGAGGAAAACTCCTTCTTCAGAAGACTTGAACGCACGTGAAAGCAGCAGGGAGAAGAAAATCCCAAAAAGTGTGGGTGCGAGAACACAGCCCTGTTTCACGCCACTCAGGATAGGAAAGGGGTCTGATGAGGTGCCGCCATGTTGAATTGTGCCTTTCATATTGTCATGGAATGAGGTGATGATACTTAGTAGCTTTGGTGGACATCCAATCTTTTCTAGTAAACTGAAGAGACCACGTCTGCTGACGAGGTCAAAGGCTTTGGTGAGATCAATGAAAGCAATGTAGAGGGGCATCTGTTGTTCGCGGCATTTCTCCTGTATCTGACGAAGGGAGAACAGCATGTCAACGGTCGATCTCTCTGCACAGAAGCCACACTGTGCCTCAGGGTAGACGCGCTCGGCCAGCTTCTGGAGCCTGTTTAGAGCGACTCGAGCAAAGACTTTCCCCACTATGCCGAGCAGGGAGATTCCACGGTAGTTGTTGCAGTCACCGCGGTCACCTTTGTTTTTATAGAGGGTGATGATATTGGCATCGCGCATGTCCTGAGGTACTGCTCCCTCGTCGCAGCACAGGCATAGCAGTTCATGTAGTGCTGAGAGTATAGCAGGCTTGGCACTCTTGATTATTTCAGGGGTAATGCTGTCCTGCCCAGGAAGTATACATGATAAAAGGCCCAGATATCCACTTCAAACGCTTAATGACCTTGAAAATCCCTCCTCCACCTGTTAGAGGAGACCTGTCTTTGGCACCTCTGCATCACCAGGGAGGCTGGCACAGAGCTATACCATCCTCTGGAGATGGAACTACAGACAACTTCATTCCCAACATTCAACTTTTATGTCACCAAATATTTCCAAACTCCACTGGTAGCATACAACAAATCAGTTATGTTTATCATTTTCAACATGTTTATCACTTTCTTAGTGGAAAGAAGGCAGCAGAATTTTTCCTGATGATAGTACAGATTGTGACCATCCAGGCCCCTCACAGCAACCCCATGGCCCAAGTAAGTTGTAAAGGCTTCCATTCTTTAATGTCCAGGTAATGTTCATTCCATCTTCGCTGCCTCCGGAGAATCCTTGGCATCAGGTGGCAGGACCGCATCTCCAACACAGAAGTCCTCGAGGCGGCCAACATCCCCAGCTTATACACACTACTGAGTCAGCGGCGCTTGAGATGACTTGGCCATGTGAGCCGCATGGAAGATGGCAGGATCCCCAATGACACATTGTACAGCGAGCTCGCCACTGGTATCAGACCCACCGGCAGTCCATGTCTCCGCTTCAAAGACGTCTGCAAACATGACATGAAGTCCTGTGACATTGATCACAAGTCGTGGGAGTAGGGTTTCCAGCGTTCACCAGAGCTGGCGGGCAGTCATTAAGGCAGGGCTAAAGTGTGGCGAGTCGAAGAGACTTAGCAGTTGGCAGGAAAAAAGACAAAAGCGCAAGGGGAGAGCCAACTGTGTAACAGCCCCGACAACCAATTTTTTCTGCAGCACCTGTGGAAGAGCCTGTCACTCTAGTATTGGCCTTTATAGCCACTCCAGGCGCTGCTTCACAAACCACTGACCACCTCCAGGCGCTTACCCATTGTCTCCCGAGACAAGGAGGCCAAAGAAGAAGAATGTTGGATCATTGGAACTTCATATACTTGAGGCCACCCATAAGTTCCAACTTTAGGAAGTCCACCGTATCAGGATTATTTGAAGAAACAGAGAAAGTTGGCTCCTCGTTACCAGAACTAGCTGTTTAGTCTTGGTTCAATGCCACTTTGTGAAACCTCTGAACATCAGTGAATGCAGATACAACAAAGCACAAGCCCCAACCAGGATTAGTTTTGAACACACACTGGGATGCTGGAGCAAAATTCCATTGCTTTGACTTGAGGAGTTGAGATGAGTGTATATTTCTGTTGAATCTCTAAAACCATCAAAATCTGTTGCATGTTGCACAATTTTGTAACATAGGGAGCAGTTACCAAGCAACTGTAAGGTCAATAGTCTATGGCCAACTGGTGCCAGAGGAGGATGATGGGAACAGAACAAACAACTGGATGGGGATGTGCAACTCACTCTAGGCAACTCTTTTATTTAAATGTATAATGTGACCTTTGCACAACCAATCCCACCAATTTTGTCACTATACAATTGCATAATAAGAACCATGCATACCATCCTTCCCCCTGCTGCAACCTTAATATAGGTGTTATCACAGAAACTTTCCAGAGCAAGGTGAAATAAAGTGAAATTAAATTTCACCTGAAAGTTAAGTATATGTGAGGCTAATGTTTCCAACCTTGAGGCTTCCACTTGTTAAACTGAATGTTGTATGCTGTCTACTGCTGCTTCTCTGAGGTGCTACCCCATTAAGAGAAATGTGGGACTGAATTTTCATCCAGAGGTGGGCCTGCCGGGAAAGTCGCAGCACTGAGCGGCATGCTGGTTTCCCAATGCGTTACTCGTCTCAGCGATCTTGGTGGAGGCGTTTTCTTTGGGGTCGTAGCAACCTGCCCAAAAGTGGCAGGTAATCAATTGAGGCAGTTAATGAGCCACGTGAGAGCTTGTTGCAGGGCTGATTAGATTTTTGAGCTGCTGCATGGGAAACACACTGGGTCAGCAGCACGTCCAAGGAGATGAGGTGGTTGCACATCGGGAAGCTATTCAGAGAAGCGGTTGCCATTTCTGACAGTGCATAAATGATGGAATAAGCACTCTTGTATTTGCACACAGTGACCACTGCATAAGCAAGGCTCACAGAGTGTTTCAGGTGGAGGCACTGGGGCATTTGAGGGGAAATGCACCTACAGGGATCAGTGGGGCATAGCAAGGGGGATCCAGGCAGGTGTTGTCATGCAGCTGGTGCCAAGTGAGGCCATCCCTGGACATTGGGCTCAGCTACTCTGAGGTGGTGACTAGTAGTGACGAGGATCAGCTGTGCCAGCAATACATGCAGCCCCCTGGGGTTGCAGAGATGATGCCTTAGGGGCAGGGAGGGCATGAAGGTGCTACGCTCACCTTAGGGTGATCCCTGGACATGTTGGAGCCCAGTGTTGCCAAAGGCTGTGACTATTGGGGCAGATGGTTGCTGATTTGTTTGCCCTCATGAAGGAGGACCTCAGGATTCACTGGTTACATGGGCATGCCCTGCCACTGGCTGAGAAAGTGAAAGTGGCTTTACCTCTTGGTTGTTTCAAGGGGAGCAGGGGACCTGTGTAGGATATTGCAAGTGGCCATCCATCATAGCATCAGGCAGGTGACAGATGCCCTGTATCCTATATGAGACAGCATTGGAGTATGTTGACTTCCAGACTGATGGGGCCACTCAGGCCCAGAGGGCTGTAGGCTTTCCCTCCATGGCAGGATACCCTCAGGCGCAGGGCATGATCTACTGCATCCCTGTGGCCATCAGGGCCCTGGTGGAGCAGCCAGGGGCATTTATCAATAAGAAGAGATTCCACTTTCTCAAAGCCCAGCCAGTGTGCGACTACCGCAGGTATTTTCTGCAGGAGTGTGCAAAGTTTGCTTGCAGTTACACTAGGCCCTTCTTCCTGAGGCAATCACAGGTGCTGCAGCAATTCAAGTATCCAGAGAGACCACCTGGATGGCTGTTAGGGGGCAAGGGTTATCTGCTGAAGAAGTGGCTGCTGACGCCTGTGCCCAACCCTACAATGGAGGCACAGAGCTGCTACAACCGCTGCCATCTCAGCACAAGGGTCCCATTGAGCAGGCCATCAGACACCTGAAGATGTGGTCAGGGGGCATCCTCTACTATGCTCCCTCAAGGATGTCTCACATGGTGATGGTATGCTGCACTCTGCACAACATGGCCTTCCAGAGAGATGTGGACCTTAAGGAGGAAGATAATGTGGAATGGCATGCATCTTCTGAGGAGGAGGAGAAGGAAGACATGGTACAGCACAGTGATCCTGCTCTGCAAGGCCTTGCAGAGGTCAGGCTGAGGTGTCAAACCATTGACCAGGATGGCAGGGAAGCTCGTGCTGCACTGATCCAGGCACGCTTCCCTTGAGGATGGCACATCCTGGATTGCATTTGGCCCATTACCATACTTTTCCCACAAAGAGCAGTCACATCCAAAATATCTGCCACACAGACAAATCTTCTGTTCCCCCACAATGGCAAGAAGACACATCACCATTGGCCACACAATGTTCCTGACCATCCACTTCATCATGCTGGTGCCTTAATGCCCTCAAAACAATGGGATCACATAAATCAGGGTGCTACTATGAACCATCTCATTACATTGAGGGTTAACCAGTGAACAGAAATATTACAAAAGTCACCAAAGTGAACTCCAAAATGAAACTATCTGTGGCTGAGACAGAAGTGGAGGCAGGCTGCTCACTTGTGTCTGCAAGTGGCTGAGATCATGTGGCACCTGTCCTCGGTTACGGTGCCAAATGGGGCACCTCCACAGGCTGCCCCTGCGTCAATGCAAGGGTAGCCTCAGTCACGGGGGCTGCTGTATAGATGGTGCCTCAATCAAAGAGGCCAAGGGGGTAGTTGATGACGAAGGTGCCCTGTGAGAGGTGGCCCCTTGACATCATTCCTGCCTGTCCTAGCCCTTCCATGGCACATATGCACGGCTAAGGGAACAAACAGCTGGCAGCATCAGTGCAACTGGCTGGTCAATGCTACAGAATGTGGCAGGCATTCTGTGCATGGCAGTATGATGTTCCTGCATCCACTCAGCATGATGCCAGGTATGGTTCTCCATGAGAGTGGCCAGTCTTTCAATGGAGGAGCTCATGCATTCATATTACTCAGACAATGCGAAACACATCTCATGAATGGATTCCTCCATTCTCTGCCCAAGGCTTTGCACTGCCTCAGGAAACTCTGACATTTGGGCACCTATCTTCCATTACTGCTCCAGAAAGACCCACCTTGTATGTGACCCCTGAGACACTACATCTCTGCCCAGCTGAGCATGACTGGAGCTGTCCTCCAGCCTCTGAATGGGTCTGCCCACACCTGCCTCTGTCTCCGCCACCTCCTCCTGCTCACATGTGAAATTCTGGTCACCTTCTGCCACCCATTCTAAACTCGTGTGAGGCCCCACCGAGGTGAGTGTATCTGCAGTGGTTGAAGGTGCACTTGACATCTGTGTTGGTGGTGCCTCGGGTGCTTCTTCCTCCTCTGAGGTTGCTGCTGATGGCACAGTGGTATTGCTGAGGCTCCCCCTTCACAACTGGAACTGTGGGAGACATAAGACATCAGTTACGAAAGCTCTCCTCTGTCAGTATCTGCTGACTCAGAGCTGCAGCAGCGCATAACAGCTTACACATTGGCATGGACGACACAGACAAGGATGGAGCTCCCTCCCCTTCACATGGAAATAGGCACATGTTTTCACCCTCTCGAGGATGGACACCCATCTCGCCCTCGCCTGCTGAGCTGCCACCCTGGCAATTTTAACCATGGCAGTCAGTATAGTGAGATGTGCCACCGGTGCAATCCCTTACTTGAGCGTTGTGTGCTCTTGTTTCCTGTAAAGTCAAGAGCGAGAGAATTAAGACCATTGTGCTCTCCTCCACTGCATCCTGCAGCACACTCACACGTGCTGTCCATGGCTCCAGTGTCACCTCCTCCACAAGTGACTATTGTGTGAGCATTGCCCATGGCTCAGGAGTGCACCTGGACACACATATTCTCACTGTTCTAAGCACAGTGCACCCTCAGGTTGCTCTGCTTATAGGTGTGCTGATGACTCCCGAATTGGAGGCCTGTCATCTGGGTGAAGCATTGCACTCACCTTGCCAGAGCTCAGAAGGTTGTCGAAGCACTTCCTGCACTGCACACATGTCCTGCTGACCACAGTGCAGCTGTTCACTTCCTGAGCCACCTCCATCCATGCCTGCTTTGTCTGATAGGCTGGCCTCCCATCCTGTTGCTCTCTGGAAACAGGCACTTCTCTGGGCAGACAATGCCTCTAGCAGCACCTCCAGGGAGGCATTGGCAAATCATGGGGCCACCCTTCCATGGGTACACGCCATGCTGCTGCTCTGCTGCGTTCCAGCCTCTGCCATCGCATAGGACACCGACGTTCACAATCATGGCTGCCGGGTGCCCTTTAAATCGGGCCCTCCACGTCTACATCCCGCCTCCTCAACGCATCTGCTGCCACTAATTGAATGGTGAACACACCAGCGGGCCGCCTCCTTCAAAATACCATACATGACTTCGGGTAACGTCTTGAAATGTCTCTAGGACTTTTAACAGAAGTAAAGCTGACCTGGACAAGGATGATTATCACTGTGCACTAGATGTAGCAAAAATGTAGGCTTGCTCTTTATAAAGGTATTTACGATTTCACCCACTTCTGCCACACAGAGGCAATCTTGGTCCATAATGGCCTTGTTGCTTATTAATAGTCTCAAAAATAAATTTTAGGCATTTGCACTCCCAGCACTGAATATCGTGAATTTGGGTTCGGAGGTCAGTGTGCTCTGCGAGGCTTTCCGTCCATTCTTTCTAAGTTGTTGTTTGTCACCTTTTGAAACCCATCACCATGCTCAAGAATCTCAATCCCAAGCTACTGAGAAATCTACTCCCATAGAGTTACACTATGACCAACATAGAATGCACACTCTTGCCCTGTATGTCTACACCTAAGTCCAGAGGGTTTCCTCTGTTGGCAAAAACCAAGTGTTAGAAATCTCTAAGCATGAGAAAGGTTATTATTGGAGTTTAACCAACTAAAATAGCACAGCACTGGCAGACTTCCCACTGCTTGTTCAGCTAGCCTGTCAGGACACTAGTTTGCTGGGTTACCTGGACCTGGGTGGGAAGAATCCCTGTGACAGATCTACTCCTCCCGGTCCTACTAATGAATCAATCTGGCTGATCATCATTGATGGTGCCCTGGAGTATTGCAGACATGTCTAATTGAGATATCAGAATACCAAATCTGTCATAGAGGGTTGACTCAATTCCAATCTTCCATTACCAAGCATTATATTTTACAGCCATCTCAATCACAAAAAAAAATCCTGCATACGTCCCTCCTACCCCCAACGAAGATAGTCACTAGGTGGTCATCAAACTGACCAGCTGATAACTTTTGTTAAAGATACACACTCACACACACACACACACACACAATGTCACATTTGTAAATTTCACAAAAATAGTTGTGTGTGATAAAGGTTATTTGTAATTTATTTGAGATCACTGTACTCCTTCTCACTGTGATCTGTTACTTAGTTACTCAGTTGGTGGGGCTGTTATGTGTTACCACACACATGGGGAGAAGCCACATTTAATTCAATACTGAAAGAATGCTAACTGGAGTTGGTAGAACAGGCAGTTCCCTCTGTCTCAAGAGATGATAAAAATCTTTCTATTTCACTGAAAGGCGGGAATCACTCCAGTTGTATTTTCCAATAATTTGAATTTGATGCCACCAAATGCAAGGCACTCAGCATATATTTAAGAGAGCCAATAATAAATCCAATAGTACATTGTTACGACCAGTGAGAAAGGTGTCTAGGGTTTTTTTCAGCCTTCAGCTGGTCTTATTGAAACAGGGTTTAATTTTAAACACACTGTGTTTTGAGCTCTCCCTTGGTAAATCCTTGTTCACCACTTTCCAATTACACGGCAAAGAAATTAGTACAATCATGTTTTCTCAGGTTTAAAGAAGAAAAGTGAAATTTATTAAACCTTAAACTTCAACTCTAATTTGGTTAACGCCTACGGATACAAGCCGCGCCCCACTCTAGCATGCATATGTGATACACACATGCAAATGGAGACACAAAAGAGCAGAAGAAAAATAAAGTAAAAAAGTTTGAGGCAATCTCTGAAGAGGGGTTTTTACTGTGCTTCGAGCTCGCTGTAGTCCTTGATTATAGGTAGTTTTGCTTTTCGTTGGGGCCTAGTATTCTTCTTAAACCTTGTACACTGTAGGAGACTTTTCTCTCTTAGGGTTCATGTGTCTTCAATGGGTCTTCAGTTCTGTGAGAAAGAGATGGGAGCAGACAGGAGAGAGATGTTCTCAGTCCAGGAGAAAAGAGCTTTCTGAGTTCAAATTTTCTGTGGCAAGTTCAAATTCTGCAACAGCCAGTTAGTCATGTGACTTAACTGGTCTGACCACTTCTTCAGTGTATTGGGAAGCAAGGACTGGGTCCTTTGTTCCAACACTGTCTGCTAGCATGCAAAAAATGTCTTTCCGGTGAGGGGCCTGGCAATTCCTTGTGATAGGCCCTCTTTTCTTCTCAGCACCAATTTTAAGTTTTATTGTTCATGTGGTGAAATAACGTGTGCCTCGTCCTTGGAAGGTGGGGGCCTGCATGACAACATTCAGAAGAAACTCTTTATCCAGAGAGCGGTTAGAATGTGGAACTTGCAAACAGGGAGTGTTTGAGGCAAATGGCATAGATGTTTCAAGGGGAGACTAGACAATCACATGAAAGAGATAGGAATAGAAGATTATGTTGATAGGGTTACAGGAAAAGGAGTGGGAGAAGGCTAGTGTGGAACATAAACATGGTTGGACAAGTTGGGCCAAATGGGTTGTTTCTGTGATGTACATTCTATGTAATTCTATGTAACAGCTCTTATCAGACAGAATTTTGTGTGTTAACCAGGCAGTCACCAACCTTGATGAGACCAGTGCAGATCACATTTTAAATGTTCTTTAATCCTTCCTGCACAGCAGACTCCAAATGATGACTAATTTCAGCAAAAGCAGCGCTCAGGCCTTAATATATAATAATCCCTGTTGCAGTAGCACTACTACATATTGTATTTCAGCATGACCAATAGTGAAAACATACTGTATATCCAGCCCTGATGTTGGCTATGTTAACCTCTAAAGCTGCCTGCAGTGCTGCAGCCCTCTTATTTGTATTAACCCATGTAGTTACCTGAATTAACTTCTGAAATTATGTAGTATGTCACACCATTTTCAGCTATATTAACTGTGCGGCTCTTAATACCGCACCCAGGCCAGTTGTAGTCCACAAAGGAAAATTCATTCCTGATCAGCAGGAACACTGTATAACTCTATCAAGGACCTTTGAAAAGTCTTGTGCTGTGTTCCACCAGTCTTCACACATTGTCCCATGGCACTTGTCATGCAGGCCCCCACCTGCCAAGAATGAGGCACATTGGTTTTGTTACAAGAACATTGACTTTTAGCTGTTGCTGGAACAAGGAAATGACTTGTTAAACAGATCAGCCATGGCTGGGAAAAAATATTTACATACTAACAGATATCGAAGGTGAGAAAACACATTCCAGGGCCTGCTAAGGAGGATATAATCCACAAGGGCCAGGACTGGTTAGACCAGCTGGTCACATGACTAACTGGCTGTTCCAGGGTTTTCTTTTGAACTGGTCACAGAAAGTTTGAACTCAGAAAGACTGTTTGCTCCTGAACTGAAGAAGATCTCCCCTGTTTGCTCCCATCACTTTCTCACAAGCCTCTGAATCCACTGAAGACACATGAACCCTAAGAGAGAAAAGTCTCCTGCAGCGAACAAGGTTTAAGAAGAATACTGGGCCCCAATGAAAAGCAAAATCTACCTACAATCAAGGACCCTACAGTGAGCTTAAAGAACAATAACAAAAACTCTTCAGATATTGCCTCAAACTTTTCCACTTTATTTTTCTTCTGCTCTTTTCTGTTTCTATTTGCATGTGTGTATCGTGCAGGCATGTTAGATTGGGTGCGTCGTATATCTGTGGGCGTCAACCAAATTAGAATTTGAGTTTAAGTTTAATAAATTTCAACTCTTCTTCTTTAAACCTAAGAAAGCCTGTTTGTACTAGTTTCTTTGCCTTATAATTGGAAAGCAGTGAATGAGGATTCACCAAGGGGGAGCAAAAAACACTGTGTTTAAAATTAAAACCTGTTAGGGTAAGACCAGGTGAAGGCTGAGAGGGACCCCTAGACACCTTCCTCACTGGGTGGTAACACACTGCATTGGTAGAAGGCAGTTCTGGCATACTTTGTTGCATTGAATATTCATTGGGGAGAAATTTGTTTTGGCCCATTTTTGGGCCTGAAATAAGTAGCATATTGGGAACAGGAGCCAGCAACTGGAGTCTGAGCCCCACCTGAAATTGGGCCTCATCAGCATATTGTCAGCGAGCTATGAAAGCTGATCAGGCACCAGATGCAGCTTGCTGAATCCATGAAGACAAATTCCCCAGCAATGGCCCTCAGACAGGTCCTGGGAGGGAAAGGGGGGAGGAGATTGTTGGAGGGGATGATCGGGAGGGAGGGCATGATCAGGAGGGAAAGGATGATTGTGAGGGAAGCGGTGATCAGGAGGGAGGGATTGATTGGGAGGGATGGGGTGAATGGGAGGGATGGGGCGAATAGGAGGGACACGATCAGGAGGTAAAGGATGATCAGGGGGGCAGGAGTGCAAGCGTGAGCTGGTGATAGACTTTGGGACTATTTTGCTCAGTCTCTACGTGTGCCTTCTTTCCTCTGCTAATGCAAAAATAAAGTTCCAAACAGTCCAGCCGATGTGTCCTTTACTGGAAATGTGACGTTCTCCAATAATAGTGAATTGCCAATACTTGTTCCCCACTGCTAATGATGTGGACTGACAGTCTGATCCCTCAATGCAATACTAGTATTGCTGATGCTTTGGAATCCCAGATGATCTTCAGTCATTCTCAGACTGAAAAAATACTGAGAGTATAATTAACAATCAACGTATTTTCATATTTAATGTTTGTCACATAAATTATTGCATGTACAACACGTTCTGAACTTAATGTTTTATATATGGTGAATTGTAGGCCCATTGCTTTAGATGTTAGTAAATACAAAGAGCACTAATCAGATTCAGTGTAAGTTCCCCAAACAGCATTCCTATCAAAACTCCCTCCAACAACTCCATTAAAAAGAATATAGACACTCTCTCCTTAGCTGTTGCTAGCTCTTTCAGCATGGGTGGTCCTTACTATGTGCTGGTCCAAGGCTGGCATTTGAATGCCAACTTCTCTTCTGCAGTCTTCTGAATGTTAGGAAAATGTTTCCATTCATCCCTCTCAACTGCTGTGTAGCCACATTGCAGACCATATGTTGGGGAGAGTTCCATAAATGACTCATTGGCCACAAGTTTAACCACCCACAGTAATGCACGGAATGGGGTTAAAATTTTAAATTACAGCTCTTGGCTCCAATCCATCACCTGTCCAGCTATTTAAATTTGTACTACCCTAAATCAGGCCATTGATGAGGCTGTCACAAAAGGCAGGCGGGGGACTAGTTAACATTCAAAAATCACAGACCGATGGCATCATGGGCACTGTGACGTAGAATTAACTGAACGTCAAGGGGAGTCTTGCACTGTCAGCAACTGGCCAAGGAAAGTATTAAAAATCTGCTCCTTTTAAAACTCCTTGTGGACCAGGAGGTGTGAGAGTGTTTCCCCCAGGCCTCTCAAGGAGTGTTAGGGCTTCCCCAGCCCTGGCTTCCGCTCTAATTTCTGGAACACCCAATCCCCAGCCTCCTGTAAAACCCTGCTTCCACCAACTGTCAGGGACTGTTCCCAAGGGTCCTCAGCTGTGGCCTCCTGCCATTAAATTCCTACTCCCACCCACCGGCCAGTAGTTATTCCAGCCAGGTGTTGAGCAGGAGTCAGCGAAGAATTATTTAATTTTGCTGGGTTTGTTGCCCACTACCAGGCTCCCCCGCACCATTTCTGCACTCCCGTTAATATCAGGGCCATAGTTTCTTCAGCATTGCATCCACAATTAAATCTACCTCCCCCTCTGAAAATTGTGGAAAGATTTTGTGAACTGCACTTCAACATGTAGGAGTCAAGGGCCCATCTTTTATCTGTTTAAGCTACTTTCCGAATGTGCTCAATATTGTACTTATGAATACTAGTATATAACAACTGTTGGTGCATATTTTCAGCCAAGCCTCCCTGTCTCAATGGAAAGCAGTTGCTCCTTATATTTGTGGCGTTTACGCCGCAGTTACCCAGCTTCTACTCACCTGGTAACAGAACCAATGGCAGCACCAATTGGGGGTCCCCCACAAGTTGGAGTGGGGAACAAACAAAATTGACGGACAGGAAGTGACCTGTTGGCCCACCAAGCCTGCCCCACATTCGTTATGGCCGGAGCATCACCACTAAACACTTCCACCCTCCTTCTTGCCCTAATCTCCCGCAGCCAGGTAATCTCCTAAGAGAAGCAGAGAAAAGGGCCAAAAGGAAAAATAAGCTCTATAAAATTCCTCTCTGACCCCTTCAGTCCACGAGATCACATGGATCAAGTGTTATTTGTAAAACCACTTACCATCCATATCACGTGATGTCTACTTCAGTCAAGAATCTGTCCAGCTTCTTATTGAAGGCCTACAGAGAGACAGCACCCACCGCAGCAGCTGACAACACATTCAAGAGGCTCACTACTTTCTGGGAAAATAAGAAATGTCTAATATCCAGTCTATTCCTACTCTTCTATAGTTTAAACTCATGCTTCCTGGTCCTCTTCAATATGCTAAACTGGAATAATCTAACAAAAGGTACACAATCCAGCCCTTGAATTATTTTCTAGATCTCTATTAGGTCACCACCAGATTACATTGCTCTAAAGTAAATAGACTAAGCTTCTTGAGCCTATCTGAGCAGCTGAGTTTCTTTAAGCTAGGAATTATTCTTGTAGCTGTCTCTGGACCTTTCTCAAGACCATGTCGGGGGACTATAACTGGGCACAACTGAGGAAGGGAGCTGTCAGGAATCTGGAGGATGAGCATTATAAATCAGTGGAGGAGATGGGAGAATCAGGGCTCAGGGAAAGTTGTAGACTTGGGAAAGGGGACTCGGGGAGTGATAGAGACTGGGGAATGAGGGATAAGGGAGAGATGGAGACTGCAGAATGGGGGCTTGGGGAGAGATGAAGACTTGGGAAAGGAACTTGGGGAAAGACGGAGACTGGAGAATGAGGGCTCAGGGAGAGATGGAGACTGGGGAATGAGGCGTGGGGAGAGGTGGAGACTGGGAAATGAGGGCGTGGGGAGTGAGGAAAATGTAGGATAGAAAATCAAGGTGTGGAGATCAGGGAGAGGAGGGTACTGAGGAATGTGGGAAAGAAAAGGCCTGGGCCTTGGACCATTAGAGCTCAAGAAGGGGGCAGAAAGGGGCGGGGTCCAGCATTTCTTGCAGAGCTGGGAGCAACAATAGCAAGGTGGTGAATGGCATCGAGAGAGAAGCAGCCAGTAAAATGGGAACTGGGGGACCTTACTGTGGGTAAATAGTGAAAAATTGTTTCTACTCATGGGCCAATGGGGAACTAGTGAACGAAACCAAGGACATACACTGGAAGAACCAAAGAGGATAGAAGGAGGAAGGTTCTTGAGCTGATGGCTATTAGACTGTGGAATTCTTCAGCATGAGGCTAAAACCTAATTTAAAATGGAAAGGGATTGTCAGTAAAACCCTATATGTCAAATGAGAAATATTAATTTCATCACTTGGAGACTTACCTTAGACTTTTAATGGAAAAAACCCTACAAGTAACTTTTTAAAAACTAGCAGCCAAGATAACCACTCCCATTTACATCTGAAATACCAGAAGATTGGACTGGAGACAAAACGTCTAACAAGAAGCCCAGCCCGGACAATGCCTTGCTCTAAGTGATTGAATTACCTAGAATGGCTTCATTAACACAATAGTCAAGGCCATCCCCACCCATTGACTTTGAAAGAGACAACTCTCTCCAAGTGTGAATGGACATCCTGGGGCATGTAGAACCTTGAATTTCATTAGAAGATTCCAGAAGAACCTGATTAGAAACAAAGGGGATTGAAAAGAATCATGTGACTGCCTATTCATCTCTAAAGAAACACGTTTTGTTGCACTGGCAAGCAGAAAAGCGGTAACCGAATGGACATAGCTGAGAAGGCTCTGCTCCCCTGTCTCTCTCTCTTCTCTCTCTCTCCCCAGAAAATATCAAGTGAAAACCCTCTGTGACTGGGGAACCCTCCAAGCCTACAGACCGCTACAGCGACCCGGGTTCAATTCTGGGTACTGCCAGTGCGGAGTTTGCAAGTTCTTCCTGTGACTGCGTGGGTTTTCGCCGGGTGCTCCAGTTTCCTCCCACAGCCAAAGACTTGCAGGGTGATAGGTAAATTGGCAATTATAAATTGCCCCTAGTATAGGTAGGTGGTAGGAGAATTGTGGGGATGTGGTAGGAATATGGGATTAATGTAGGATTAGCATAAATGGGTGGTTGATGGTCACCACAGACTTGGTGGGCCGAAGGGCCTGTTTCAGTGCTGTATCTCTAAATAAATAAATAAATAAAAAATCCTGAGCAAAGCAGGCCAACCAAAGTGCAGTTTGACCAGCGAGGACTTCAACAATACAGCTTCAGCCGAGGACTACTGGATTTACAGACTGTATTTAAGTTTCATTTATTCTGGACTTTAATCCAACCACCAAATCTATTTTCCCTCCTGTAATCTATTTCTCTGTGTGTGATTCTCATATGAATGTGTTCGTGAATGTGTACCATATTTTTTAGTATCTTTTTAAATCCGGTTAGTGTGTTAAGTGTAATAAACTTACCTCTTCCTTGTTTAAACTCAAGAAACTTTTTTGATTGGTTCTTTCACAGTCACAGTAAAGAAAAAAGATAAAACACTCAGAGGTGGTAAACACAACCACTGTTTAAAAGGGATAAACCCAGTTGCAGTCACATAAGAGGAAGGGGCAAGAGGGGAGCCTGAGACCCCCTCCTCACCTGGCCGTAACAGGATAAATAATTGAAAAGGAGGAATATGAAAAAATCTTTGAGGAATGGAGTTATAGGAGAGAGTGCTAGCACCGTGGGCCTAATAGCCTCCTCCAGTGTTGTCCATATTAAAATTCTATGAAGATTCTCCTTTATTGAGTCCGAGCCCAGGAAGTGCTTTAGAAATGTTGGTGCTGAGCTGAATTTTGAAGGATGTGCCCTGTGAGAGTTGCCCCAAACACTGAGCTCACTGCCCTTCGTGCAATCTCTCACTTTGGTTCCGATCGGTCCATGCCGGCTGGTGTTAACGTGTGAAGTCTAACACGGGTCAGTTCTGACTGAGATTCCCAATTCAGAGTTGTCACCTTCACATGGAACCAGAGTAAAGGAGACAGGGAGAGAGATGGAGCCTATTATAAGTGGCCTCAACTGGGGAGCCTGACCGCACCTTGTGAAGCACAAAGGATTTCTGACTATTTTTCAAGGTAAATTTCAACAGGTTATAGGATTATTACTATTTACAGTTACAGGTAGAGTATCGGGGCGCTAAAACTATTACTACCAGTTACATATTTACTAATGGTGAATTATTGTATTACTGTTGGTAAATAGCATACTGAGGGTAATCTGAGTGTTACCTGTTATACTGTTCGTTATCAGTGCAATTTCAGCGAGTTACCATTGTTTACAGATGGAATCAAAGTTCCTGCCCCCTCTGATTTCCTCTCTGTAAATCGCTCCCACACCTTCAGTTTTCCCTTGGCCCCGTTTTCAGTTTCCCCTCTTCCTCACCCTTGGTTTCCCCTCTGCCTTTCTCTTGGTTTCCCTCTGCCTCACTCTCAGATTCTCCTCTACCTCTCCGTCAGGTTTGCCCTCTTCACCTGCTCATGAGTGTCCTCCTGGTTCTTGGAACTGCTCACACAGTAACTACTGGTGCAAAACCATGAGAAAAAATATCCAACTATAGGGGGCCCAAGCTTTATAATGTAAATGCAATAACATTATCAAAGTATATATTGTAGAAGTCAAGCTATCAGACATCACGTGATCAGATGTCACATGAACTGATGCCACGTGATCAGATGTCATACGATCAGATGTCCAGGAATGCTTCCAACTAGAGTTGGCAACCCGAAAGGAGAAGACGAAGTGGAGCTTCATCCGCTGCTGAATCTGAAGGCAAAATGGTGGAGTGCTCAAATAATACTCTGCAACTTTTGCAGGATCAGCTGACCTTCAACTTGCTATTGCAAACTGTGGAGTTGAGCACATAATCCAGCCCAGTAATTCAGAATATTACACAGGGACTGCTGCATTTTTGGAGAGAGCACCTTATGTAAATGTGATTCGAATTATTTGCTCATGTGGAGGATGTGCTGACACAGGCCGAATGGCCTGTTTTAGTATTATAATTTCTATATATTTGTATGTTCCTCTCAAAAAACATATTGGATGGATAACTTTGGCAGAGATGTAAAACTGGGGATATCGGATCAGTCTGATTTTGGGTGTATAACGGAGGACTGATCTAATACTGCATGTTTTACATCCCCACTGAAGTTCAAATTTGACCTGTTATCTGATAATTAATTCATTTGGTGTATGTGGAACCTTGCTGTGCACAGGTTGTCTATTGTGCTGGCTCATATAACAACCAAGACTGCAAATGAAATAGCAGTGCTTTGGGATGTTTTGCGATATAAATAACTGCAGGCTTGTTCCTATTAATTATATATTCTCCAACTTCTGGAATGATTTTCAAATGGAGCTTTAAAATATCTTATCGGATCAAATTTGCATATGACTCACTAATATTTCATCTCTTGAAAAATAAAAATAAATCCATGATACTAAAACAAAATGCAAATAGTGGCAATACCACTGTGTTCCTGTTGGTGGTGCTGCTGAGAATGACTTTTACTTCGAGCTGGATTTTACCAAGCCCTTGATGTCAGGCTCCCTGGTGGAGGGCGGGTGGGGCAAAAGATGGGGCCACCAGTGATCTGCCACAGAGCCCAATGTTGCGAGGGTCCAGCCCGATCCTCCCAGTGGCGACAAGACTCCATGCAGCCCCCCGCCCCGCTGCTGGACATCAAGAACTGGATTTCAATATTTAAATTAATTAGATGCATAAATTTAAATGGACTTACCTGTAATCTTGAGGACCTGCCACGATCTTCAGTGCAGCGGCCGGCACTCCCGTGCCTTCAGTTCCCTGTCCAGAGAAAGGCGGCATGACATTGGTGGGTAGAGGGGAGGAGTTAAGATTTTCAGTGCGGTGGGCTGGGAGGGGTGGGAAAAGAGGTCAAATAAACGTCATGTGTGTAGGGGATGGTGAAAAGGGATGCACTTTAAACTTTGTGCAGTTTGGGGGGGGGGAAACGTCAGATTTGAAAGGCAAGTGTTTAGGGGCGAAGGGCAAATATTTAATGTAATTGTTATGGGGTGGGGGGGTGGGAAAGGGGTATTAAAAATGTATTTAATAAAGTTTGGAGGTTGATTCTTTAAAAATTCAATTTGAGTGGTAGGGCTGGTTGCCCTTTAAAAATGGCGCCAGCACCTGCGCACAGGCAGCTGACACCATTGCCGAGGATGGACAGCCTGTCCCCTTCACGTGATTGGGGGGGCGGGGGGGAAATGAACTCATGCTCCAGCATGAGTTTACAGCCCAGAAATAGGCCATTCAGTCCGAATGATCCATGTCGATGTTTATGCTTTACACAAGGCTCCCGCCACATCTACTTCATCTAACCTTATTAACATATGCTTCTATTGCTTTCTTCCTCATGAAGTTACCTAGCTTCCCCTTAATTGAATCTATAAGGTTTGCCTCAACTACTCCATGTGGTGCTAAGTTCCACATTCTAACCACTCTGTGAGTAAAATAGTTTCTCCTGAATTCCTTATTGAATTTATTAGTGAATATCTTTTATTTATGATCCCTAGTTTTGGATTCCACTAGAAGAAACCAGCTAATCAATACTGTAGGAAAGCACAGGGCCTTTTAATATTTCTTTATATATACAATGTATAACAATTATATATACAATTTTAACAGCAATTTTAGCAACAACTTAATCAATACTGATTCCATTGACATCTTTTTTTCCTCCTGGGTGTCCATAATTATTTATGACAATGTAGTAAATATAATTATATAACTATAGTGACATTGGTACTTCTGGTGAACTCCCTGGAACTCCTTCTGCCTCTCTACGCTTTCAAGTCTGAGATTGATAGATTATGTTTGGCAAGGGTATCAAGGAATATGGAGCTAAGGCGGGTAAATAGAGTTGAGGTACAGAATAGCCATGATCCAGTTGAACAGCTCGAGGGGATGAATGGCCTACTCATGTTCCTAATGTTCTTAATCCTTTCAGTTTTCAAAACCTCTTGTTAACCCCAGCCTATGATCACCTCTCTTCTTCTTGGGACTTTCTTCTAGTTTAAAAGTTCTGTATTAATGAAAGTTGTTTAAAATTAAAAGAATTGGCAATTGGATGGCACAGTCGATTGACCGTGAGATGGTCCCCGTCACTTGGAAGGTAACATCAGCGATCGGGAAGGAGGGGAGGAATGGGAGGCTGGAGTTTGGGACCGCTGGCGGGGTGGAGGGTGTAGTTGGTGGTGGTGGGAGTGTATTCTGGACAGTGATTGGGGCTGGGGGAGGCTGAAGGTTTCCATGTGAGGCCTAGGGGAAGCACTCCTGCTCCTCCTGGATCACAAGGGGTGTTAAAATAGCAGATCTCCTGTCTCTGATCAGCCAGCAACTCGGGCCTCCACCTCACTTCCGGTTAAATTTAAGTTGTGCTGTGAATGTCATCATCAGAGCTTGACTTTGGAATGTTAATTATTCCCCTGCCTACCTTTTACAGGAACTCTGTCAACACCCTGATTTCTGTATTTGAATATTTAACGGGACTGGAATGGGGTTGGGTTGGGGTTGGTTGCTTAATCCTGTTTTTTAACCCCCTCTCCCTTCATTGGGGGAGGGAGAAAGTTAAATTGAAGCCATCATGTTAGCAGTTGCTCAGTTGGTAGCACTCTCACCTCCAGGTCAGTAGGTTGTGGGTTCAAGTTGCATTCTAGAGACCTGAGTACATGAACCAAGCTGACCTGTCAGTGTCGTACTGAGGGAGCACTGCACTATCGGACGTTCCGTCTTCCAAGTGAAGTGTTAAACTGAGGACCTATCTGCCCTCATATGTGGATGTAAAAGATCCTATGACACTATTCAAAATGGAATTCTCCTCAGTGTCCTGGCCAATATTTATCCCTCGACCAACATCAAGAAAAAATAAACCAATAATATGGTCATTATCATGGTGCTGCTGTGGGAGCTTGCTGTGCACCACATTTCGTACATTACAGCCGTATTCCAAAAGCATTGGCTGCAAAGCACTTTGGGACATCATGAGGCTTTCTCTCCTTCCTAAAATGAAGTGAAGTTGCTGCAATTAACCCACAACAGCGGAGTTCATTTTTGGTTGAAGTACACTGTTCCCATGCAGCTGGTGGAACCTGAATCAGCAGCACAAATCAAAATAACAAATGAATCATGTTAAAAGAATTACTAGATGTATTGTGAAATAACCCTCCTGAATAAGCTAAAACCATCTCCGAGACTGCCGAATGAAAACTGAGAATTTGCTACATAGAAAATTGTAGGTATGAGCCCTTTTTCTGACCCACTTTAGAGAGCATTTTTGAATAGTCTAATTAAACAGAGGGAAATTGTCATTCAGATTACTCTGCTTGGTTTTGGCAAATTTACCAAGGCAGAAGTTATGGCTTCAAACATTTCTTCCCTTAGTGTTGTCTCTTCATGTGCCTCCTTCAGCATAACTCCTCCTCATTTCACTTTATAACTTTAGGAATCTCAACTGCAAGTTAATTTGCCTACAGGTATTTGCATGTTTGCTTTGTTGATTTCTTACTGTCTCCTGTGGTAACTAATCCATACTGGCTTTGTAAAAATTTATTTTCGGGTTGTGGGGATCGCTGGCAAGGCAGGCATTTATTGCCCATCTTGGTTGCTCTGAGAAGATGGTAATCCAATTGAATTGCTTGCTCAGCCACTTCAAAAGGCAGCTGAGAGTCAATCATGTTGGTGTGGGTCTGTCTGAAGCCTCAAAGAGTCTAGACTGGGTAAAGACAGCAGGTTTCCTTCCCTTGAAGACATTAGTGAACCAGTTAGGATTTTCTTTTACGGCAATCTGATGACAATGGTCACAATTGTGAAAGGAAGTTATGCAATCCAATTAAATATATTCCAGCATGAATAAACTCCCACAGAAAAAGAGAACCTGTGAACTGAATTTCCTTCCTTCTGGGTTACTAGTTTACCAGCTTGTTCTATAGTATATTTCAATTAAAGTATGTTTCCTGAAATGGTCAATCTTCTTCATGTTGTGGGTTGGTAACCATTAATGACACTGCCATGTTTGTGCTTGTAACATTTACTTATTTACAAGGTAAGTCCTCGGTTGCTACAAATGATATTATCACTGCATAGCCTTTGTTCCAAAAGAAATCTCCTAATGTCTTGATGAAAACTCTACGAACCATTTTTCCTTTACGACAGACTAACAGCATACTTTTTTTTAAGAATATCTAGACTTTCTAAAACACAATGTGCAAACTTTTAAACACCATAGACCTTCAGATATGATGGGGTCTTGTGTACTTGAAAAGGAAATTGATTCTGGATATTGAAGGTTGCATCATCTGGTTCATAACCACTAAAACTAACATTGTGTTTGGCTTGTGTGATATTGCCAAGATTCCAATGATGTTACTATTTTCATTTGATGGAAATCTCTGAGCAGTTATAGACGAACAAATGGTTTATATGAAGTTATCCTCTCATAATTTCTCACTAAGACAGTCGCCAACTTTGATTTCATTAGGCTTGCTGTAGCATTATCAACATTCCTTCACCATCTGCATCAGTGAAATGATATCTTGTTGCTTCTGCATTGTCAACCTCTCTATCATCTACAAAGTTCTTACATATATGGTCACCTCCCAAATCTGTTCTCATCTGTAACTTTTTTCCTGCCACTCCATGTTTGAATCTTTCTAATCATGTTTCCATCTCTGCCACAACACTGAAGCAGTCTACATAATCTTTTCACCCTTACAAACCCCTGCTCCCACCTCCCAGTGCTCTGTTTCTTTGACTCTGACCTCTTGTGCATCCCTCCTCACAACCTTTAGCAGTCCTGCTTTCAGCTATGTTGGCCCCACACTCTAGAATTCCCTCCCTCAACCTCTTCACTGCCCTCACCTCCTTTAAGACCCTCCCTAAAAGCCATTTTTTTGGCCACCCCTCCTACTACCTTCTTCTTTGACTTGGTAATCATTTTCATCTGATTACACTTCTGTGAAGTGTATTAGTATGTTTTTCTACTTGAGGTGCTAAGTAAATGCAAGGAGCTAAAAATTCAACAGGACTGGTTTGTGAACGCAGTTGCCCCACACCGATCAAGGTGAAGCAGGCAGCACACAAATTAGCCTGGATTTCTTAAAGGGGAAGTGCAATCTGGCAGCAGCCGGTGTTGGAATAGTTTCGGAAAGTGTTTCTCACAAGGAATAGAGTGTAGCAATGGAACAGGAGACCAGAGAGAGGGTTTCAGGCTCTCTGACACAACATTGGCAGCCTTAGTCCAGGAGGTGGAAAGGAGGAGAGAGTTCATTCTTCCACAGGGGGCCAGGAGGCCCTCAAGTCAGACATTGCAAAGGGAATGAGAGCAGGTAGCCACAGAGGGCAATTCAAGTAGTCTGGCTCTGAGAATCTGGATGCAGTGTCGCAAAAATTTTAATGACCACACACGAGTGGTCAAGGTCAGTGAATGCATCTTCAAATGCCATCTCCTACTCACCACAACCCCATCACTCACCCATCAGTAATCTCTGGCAATCAAAACTTACTCATACGCTCCATCTCACCCTCACACACTTACCATTGCTGTAAACTTCACACCCACATCTCACAGCTTCCACATACTGCCAGCTATTCAGCTATGGCAGGCATATCAACCAAACACATTGCAAAATACTCACTGACACTCCTAGTCTCTCTCTCTTGGAGGACAAGGTGGCACATAACAGGAGGGAGCAGCGACGAATCAGCAGTGGGCAGGCACAGCTACATCTCCTGAGCCCTTTGGCGAGATAGTGCTGTGTATAATTGGTGTGGCAGTGACTGAGGCCATTACAACTGGTGTTGCTGAAAGCATCCAGGATGATGGTATGATCCTGCCATGCACCTTCTCAAATCCCACTTCACCCTCATCCCACAATCTGGCATGAAGTACAAGCTGCAGATGGTGTGAATATGGACCTCTTGCTTTCCACCTAACCTGCCTTCCGTCTCCCCAATCCTTCCCTTCTGCATTTATGTTTCCAGATACACAAGAACTGCCTCCTCGCAATGAACGTTGCGAACAAGAGCAGACGTCTGATGACGAAGCATCGCTATTTAAACCGACACATGCAGCCACCAGCTCCAATACTGGCACTGCGGATACTCCTGAGGTGAGATCAGCATGTGGTATGAGTGGTCTGGGAGGAAGGAAAGCATGTGTGCCAGCCCCCCAGAGGGCAAGGTCACAGACACGTTCTGCTGGAGATGACTCAGATGCGGATTTCAATGGGGCAGTGTACAGGAAAAGACTGATCGGCATGCTCACAGAGGGGCTGAATTTTAGAAAACAATGGCGGCCCGCCAATGTGGGCCGCAAGTTGTGGAGCTGCCACGATCCTAAGCACGACGGCTCATTTAAATAGCCGGGGCTGGCCGCGCCCCTCCCCCCCAACCCCACCAATCACGTGGAGGGAGCAGGCTGGCCACCCCTGGAAATGGCATCAGCTGCCTGTGCACAGGCACTAATGCCATTTTAAAAGGGCTTTGAGCCCTACGTTAAATTTAAATATTCAAAGCTAAAGTGAATGAAAAAATTACATTCATTTATTTTGCCCCTTTCCCACCTCCCAATAACCATAAAAATAATTACTTGCCCTCTCCTACCCAAAACACTTACCTTGTCCACCTGATCGTCCCCTCCCGACAAAGTGCATAAACTTTCACCTCAAACCCTTCCCACCATCCCCACACCAATGATGTTACTTTGACCCCCTCCACAACCCCCCCACCCTGCATTGAGAAATTTACCTCCACCCCGCTCCCCACAAGTGTTCCACCTCGATTCCCCGGACAAGGATCCGAAAGCACGGGGGTGCTTGTCAGTGGCAGGAAGATTGCAGCGGGACGGAAGGCGGCAGTGCAAGTATGATTCATTCATTAATTTAAATTTATTTAAATATGCAAATGAGGGTCCCGTCGCCAAGCGGCTGGGTGGCGCCACAAGGCCTCACCGCCAGTGGCAATATTGAGCCAGCTCTCCCAGTTACGGGATGCATGGCAGCCCTCTCCTGGAGTCATTTTCCAGCCCTCCCCTGCCACAAAACTCGATGTCAGGGGGAGTGAGGGGTCCATAAAATCCAGTCAAGAGTCTTGTAACCCTGTCATCCATTAACCCCAGGTACTTTCCCCCAAATATTGTGGAATCTTGCCTTACTCTTTATACCAATGGCACATAACAAGTATTTGTTCTCTCAAACTAGTTTATTTAACTATTACGCAAGCTACAAATATACTCACTACACTGGAAGTTGGTAACCTCACGTGCAAGAGTTTGTCCTCGGATGGTCGGCGTTATGACCGAGGTTGGAGGAATGCACTGTTTTTCTCTAGTTCCACTACTCCACTGGTCACAACATATATTTAAATGCTTTACCCAGTTACCGATATGGCCAATTATATACTTTATCTATAATAGTTTCAGAATAAAAATAAGCCAACCAGGTTTCTTTAATA
This sequence comes from Heterodontus francisci, assembly GCF_036365525.1. Classification (NCBI taxonomy): domain Eukaryota; kingdom Metazoa; phylum Chordata; class Chondrichthyes; order Heterodontiformes; family Heterodontidae; genus Heterodontus; species Heterodontus francisci. The sequence continues at coordinate 46,586,470 of NC_090372.1, forward strand.
AACAACAAAATTGTTGATTTATTATAAAACAAGACTTATTCAATAAAGATGCAAAGTTTATTAACACATAGTTTGAAATATATAAGTATAAATATCCCCCCCCTTTAAAATAACCTAACACACATGAACTCACACACACCGGTTAAGGAAAATAAATAAATAAAAATGAAAAAAAAAACTGGCTCTGCAGAGATCAACCTTTTTTAAAAAAAAATACTTTGGCAGAGTTATTGTCAAATCGTGAAGAAAAAGGATAAGATATGGAATGTTCCAGATGGCCTTTGGTCTGGCGTCCGGGTACACGTAGATGGCTGCCACTGGGATCTTTCTGGAGCAGCTCTGTTCAGAAGACATTGAGGAGTAGTCTTGCAGGCTTTTCAAGAAAATTACTGCATGAGTGGTTTCAGCTATCACACTGGATTCTCAGAAGATTTTCCCAAGCAGGTGGAAAAGGATGAGTTGGGTGGCTTCTCTCTTAGCAGGATATATACCAACTGAGCATTCAAACAGTCCACATCCAAATCAGAAAGCCAAAAACTCCTGACAACCATAAACCTAGACATGTGACTTCTCTGTAAACAACTCCAATAGCCAGCAAGGCCTCTTATGTTTATTTAGCACTTCATTGCCTCTTCGAGTAAGTGTTTTTTATTTGTAAAAATCCAAAGTTTCCTTCCAGTAACCTTTTTAAAAAAAACAAATCCAGGCATTTCCTGTCTTTCAAATGAACCAATTTTCACAATCTTTCACACATGAGTCCTCAAAAAATATTAATAATGGAAGCACCTTCATGACACCGTCACCCTTGGAGGAATGAAACACCAATTTTAAATGCATTTCATTATAAAGTGTGGACAAAAAACAAAATATATATAAAAAAAACACATTTACACACTCATTCTCATTCACTCTTTACCTGTTAGGCCCCCACCTGCCAAGAATGAGGCACATTAATTTTGTCATGAACATTGATTTTAAATTGTTACTGGAGTGAAGAAAGAACTTGTTAAACAGTTAAACTTGTTAAACTTGTTGAAAGCAGTTCAATAGTCCTGTGACTCAGTCCTCTCTCCAGGCTGAAGGTTTGTGCGGAGCCTCTGCATCTGATTCAGTGATTCTGGAAGGAAAGTCCCAATTGAGAATCCAGAGTGAAGAAAGGACTTGTTAAACAGATCAGCCGTGGTTGGAAAAGACACTTACATATTAACAGACGATGATTGGAAGGATCAAGGGCCATTCCCTGACACATTCAACCCACAATGGACCTTGATCACCAGGTAATGTGTGTAAGAGGAGCATTCCAGAGACTGCTAAGGTGATACAATCCAAGACATGGTCAGGCCAGTTAGTTACATGACTAACCTGTTTGACAACCTGGGTTTTTCTGAATTGTACAAACAGTTTGAACTCAGAGTATCTGTTTGCTCCTGGACTGAGAAGACCTCTCCTGTCTGCTCCCATCTCTTTCTCACAAGCCTCTGAATCCACTGAAGACACATGAACCTCAAGAGAGAAAGGTCTCCTACAGCGAACAAGGTTTAAGAAGAATACTGGGCCCCAACGAAAAGCAAGATCTACCTACAATCAAGGACTCTACAGTGAGCTCGAAGAACTGTAACAAAAACTCTTCAGATATTGCCTCAAACTTTTCCACTTTATTTTTCTTCTGCTCTTTTCTGTCTCTATTTGCATGTGTGTATCATGCATGCATGCTAGCATGGGCGCGTTGTGTATCCGTAGGCGTCAACCGAATTAGAGGTTAAGTTTAATAAATTTCAACTTTTCTTCTTTAAACCTAAGAAGCCTGCTTGTGCTGGTTTCTTTGCTTTATAATTGGAAAGCGGTGCACAAGGATTCACCAAGAGGGAGCTAAAAATACGGTGTTTAAAATTAAACCCTGTTACGGTAAGACGAGCTGAAGGCTGAAAGGGAACCCTAGACCTCTTTCTCACCTGGTCGTAACAGTAACTAATACAGTTCTGCCCTGTACCATCTTTGTACTCAGGTAACACAAAGCAAAGTTAAATTCTAGACAGACCATCAGCAATTTTCCCCGCAATGTAGATAATCTTTAAGTGAAAGGGCTGCAATGGTAAACTCCATTGAAATAGTCTGGCATTCTGGTTTTTGAATTTTTCCACAAAGGGTTATGACCAGTATATACCAGTGTCTCCCTGTAGCCATGGTGGACATATACTTCAAAATGTTTAAGAGCTAGAGGTAAGCCCAGGATTTCTCTTTCCACTGTAGAGTATCTATTTCAGTGTTGATATAGCTTTTTGGAAAATTATCCAACTGACCTTTCTATGCCCAATTCATCTTCTTGTAACAGGATTACACCTACCCCAGGTCACTAGCTTCAATTGCTACTTTGAAGGGCTTAATGAAATTTGGGGCAGCCAACACTGGTTCATTGATCAAAATTGCTTTCAGCCTCACAAAATATGATTGACACTCCCCTGACCACACTACCTTGTCTTTCTTTGTAGCAAATCCATCAGTGGTAGAAATCAGACATCCCCAAAACCTCATGATTTCTCATTTAGTCTAAGGGGCAGGGAAGTCCACCAATGCTAATATTTCTGCTGTTCTTGGCAACACTTGTCCTTGCCCAACTATATGCCCTTAGTAGGTTACCCGCGCTTTTGCAAATTCACTTTTGGCAAAGGTTATCACCAAATCAGCTGACTGTTCCTACCACCTTTTGTCAAACTCTGCTCACAAAATCACCAAGTCCCAGTTTCCATCTGTAACAAGCACATTTCGCACTTTGATAAACTGTTACAAGCAAATAGTTGAATAAAAACATTGCATAAAAGTGCATTCCTCTTACAGTCTATTGCTACTGTCAAGGAGTATGGAGGAATCTGGCTCCAACTTGGCAGTGGCTTTGTGCAGAGTTTGGAGACTATAATTTCCAGCATGGAAGTGGTGACCAACTCCAAGACAGCACTTGTGGACCCAGAATGATGCAGCATCTGGTGGCCAATGTCTCAACTCCCATTGCAGCATAGGCAGAAGCCACCCAACATCTCAGTACTTCAGTGGAAGCTCAGACTGTAGTCATGGTATCCATACTTGGTGCCATGCAAGCCCAGCTTGGTGCCATGCAAGATCAAACTGCTGCCATCATAGCTGCAGATACCAGTGCTCAAAGGGGCTTGCAGGCTCTTACAACAGTCCATCAATCTGTGCTCCAGCAGATTACTTGGACTGCTGAAAGCACCACCCTGGGTGAGTAGCAGTGGCTCCGTGGTACAAAAGCCTGCTGTCCTCTCTTAGGATGATAGCATTCATGCTCCCACCACTGCCACTCCACCAGTACCCCTGCTGATACCTCTCTGCCAGCTAGCCCAGACTGCTTGCACCCATACAGAGTTTGTGCAGTCCGAAGCAGAGGCCACAAGGCCCAGAGCTGTCTGAGGGCGCCTGGAAAGCCATCTGCAGTCTCCCCAGTGAAAAGCAGCAGCCTTCCACCAGCCGTGAGTAGCACTGTGTAGGATGCAGCATGAGGCCTGGCAAAAAGACACAAGATAAACACGAAGGAAACACACAAGGGTGAATAGTTCAGTTTTTCAAGTATTATTGTAAATGTTGTTGAATAAAGTTGTTTGGATTGGTTGGTCTGTGGTGTCTTTTCTTTCAGGCTTTTGGTCAAGAGAAATCTGTGAAGGTCCATAGTAGACAGATGGAAAGGTGGGGAATTTTGGAGCAACGGTGATGTGGGGATGCTTTCAGGGGCACTGGAGTCTGATGAGTGGCCCACGAACAGCCCGTCTGGAGCGATGGTGTCCCGGATGCTTCCTCCCTTCCACCTCCTCCTCCTCTTCTTGTCCTCTTCTTCCTCCTGCCAAGGTGCTCATTGAAGGCCTGGTGACAAAGTCTGCATCCTCATGAGGGTTAGGTTCTGTGGAACACAGCAGACTACCATGAATTTGGAGGCACGTTCTGACGAATATTGCAAGTGTTCCCCCGAGTGGTCCAGGCAGTGGAACTCTGGTTTGTTCTATGACGTTCCTGGTCGCAACATGGCTCTGACTGTAAAAGCGCCATCTGTGTTTGGTTAGGTGGTGGATGAAAATCATGAGTCACATGTAGAGAGGGTAGCCCTTGTCACCAAGCAGCCAGTCTCTGGTTCGTCATAGTGGTTCAAATATAGCAGGAATGGCTGACTGGTGCAGGATAAAAGCATCGTGATGCCAGGATAGTGGGCATTAATCAACATGACTCTCTGTACATGGTTGCACACCAACTGCACACTAAAGGAATGGAACCCTTTGTAGTTCCGATACATCTCGCCGTTGATTTGTGGGGTCCACACAGCCACATGCTGATTGCTCCCTGCACCATTGGGAATCTTGCTCCCTTGGAAATCCATTTTCCCACTGTTCCTGTTTTTCTCTGTTTACATAGCAAACAATAAAGTCCCCTCACCTTGTTTACAGGGCCTCTGTCATTTCCATGATGTGGTGATGCACAGCAAACTGAGAGATGTTGCAAATGTTGCCAAGCTCCAGCCTGGAAGGATCCTGAGGTGTAGAAATTGAGGGCCATGGTGATCTTCATGGCCACTGGCAGCACTGTCCTCGCCCTGCTCTGTGGCTGCAGGTCCGATTAGACAAGGTGACACAGTTCAGTGACCATTTGCCTGGTGAATTGTAGCCATCTCAGACACCCTCCTGGCTGAAGTGGAGATTGAGAAATGCTCTCTGATAACCATAGGTGGATACGGCCTTCTATTGAGAGCCCACCTCCTCCTCCCTCAGTGCACAGCTTCCCCTCTCTGCTGCCGGGGCTCCATCTCACTGTGATGCTGCAAAGAAAGACTGCAACTATAGTTACCGTCAGGGAAAGCAAGCTTTCTGTTCAGTGGCCTTCAAAATCCACTCCACTCCTTGCAAAAATCCAGCACCACTCCTTTTAACTGCAACAACTTGTAAGAGCACCTCCAACACCACAGTACACAGCACTTCCACTAACTTGGCAGCAGCAAAAGAAAATCAAAAACACCTCACCTGAAATTCTGATGCTGATGCTTTTAAATAGCGCTAGTCGGGGTACGGAGATGGGGGGGATGGTGGTGGGGGGTGGTGGGTGGGTGAATGGGGTCCCCTGTGCAACTGAATGCATGTGAATGCTTTAGACAGGGCATTAACAGGACCTGTGAGATTCAAAATGGCAGGTCACATGCCAAATCAGCGTTAGACTGCTGACTGATGTCACTATCTGCCCACTCTGCACACTTCAGGCACATGCACGGCATGCTATCGCCCTTCCAAGCATGGTGATCCAAACGGCTGCACCATAAGTGGCTGGAAGCAGATCAGCCGTCAGCACCAGTGGCGCAATGGGAGCCCTATTTTGCAGCAAAGCTGTTCTTCATGTTGTGACTGACTGGGAAGTGAAAAAGTTCTGTCGTGTTTATCAGATTAAGGTGCAGAAAGTAGTAATTCCGTTCTTTTGGGTGTTGAAATCAGTGTGAATCTAGCAAAGATACATCCTTTTATACTGGAAGGAAGTCAAAATAACATGGGTGCAGTGACAGATGCTAATTGACCATATGTGGTTGACCATTTGTGGTTGGTGGCATGTAGAGAAGTCGATGTAGTTTTTGACTGTCACCGATGGAGATGTGGTTTCTGCTTACTTTAGTCGGAAATCATTACACAAATGTACTATGTTAGAACTTATCCAAATGGATGCAACTGGTGCAGATCCTTGCCGGCTGAGAGCATGTATCAAGCAATTGCACATGATCAGTCCATGATTTCTGTTCATTTACCCAGATATCTCTTCATAATTTGAAACTGGTTTATCACTTTAAATATGGCTACATTCTTCAATTTGCATCAGTAACTAGCAACATAATTGCTTGTAGCACAGTTAGAGTTCGGAAGGCAGAACTGAAAGATCCTTGAAAAAGATTGAATGCTGGAATATTGACAAAACCCTACAAGAATGCTATGTAGGTTCAGTAGTTTGTCTGCACAGGTTTGAAAATTATTCAGTAGGACTATTTGAAAATTTTTCATATTTTGCTGTTATTTGTCACCAGTTGTAAGTAAGAAAAGTACAGCTGAGTAGCTGGAGAACTGTAAACGTGATCACGTGGGCCAGGAGGTGAGGTGCTCTGTCAGTTAGGGACGTACAGCACAGGCCAGCAATAATTGGGGAAGTGAAGGCTGAAAATGAAGTGACTACATTCTACTTCCCTAGGATTAGCTGTTCTCTTCCAGTTACATTTATAACTGTGGATAACATTTACTCATTAGATAACAATCAGGAGCAGAAGCTCTGGCCCATTTTCCTCTCCCTAATATAGGAGGCCTGAGGCCAGTTTCATACCCCTACAACCACCTCAGCTGACACAGCAAAAATGGACAACTCAAACTTAGCTCAGGGGGAAACAGCTATTGGGGGAAGAAGCAATCTTTATTTACTTACTTATTTTCTAAGTCTCTTGATTATGCAGCTTGGTATTCTAACATACCCTCTTTTTATTCTTTCTCCACATTCGACAGCCAAGCCAGGGAGTCACTTTGTCTGGGGACGGCCCTCTGCTAGTGCTGCTATATTATCAACTACTAGGGGGTGAGTGGATCAGAGATTATTTTTTACTTTGCAGGAGATTGAGGGAAACACAGTGATGGAAAAAGATAATCGCTTCTGAAAAATCAACATGTCCCCACAATCCATGGCAGGAAGCAACAAAATTAGAAGTAGGTAAGGTAGCAAACGAAATAAAAAAGATAAATCTGAATGCTGCTTCAAATTAAACTGCACCAATATGGCAACAGATACAGGTACAAACTGGCAAAACAAAACTTAGGACAGACATCAGACATCAATGGGTGGAATGGGCTTCCAACAAGTGCAGTGGAAGTAAAACTACCAGAGTCATTTTAGTAATATGGTTAGATGTCATGATGAGAGGACTGTAGCCCTTTTTCTGGATAATAAGCTCAGATGGGTCAAATAGTTTATTTCATTCACATCTATTTTATGACTTGAAATTAATGGAAGTGAGCATGGACTAACAGGCATTATGAAAAACAGGTCACCTGAGAATTAATTAGAAAGCACGATTAAGAGTGTCCAAGATTGCATCAACACTTGACTACAAGTCCATTCTATATTGTATCTGGGTTTTTTTGATTTGTAATGCAGTAAAACCTCACTATCCCAAAGACAAGTGCACTGCAATCTGGATTAAAAGATTCTCAAGTCCAGAGGACACTCCCATACAAACAATTCTCTGTATTTTTTATGATTTGTTATACCAGGAATACATTACCTGCCACATTATATCCTTCTTACTTCAGTTATAACATTGTCATTTTGCTCAAAGTGAAACAACTGTAGGAAACATACAAATCACAAGCAAGGAAAGTGGTTAGGAAGTACCAATGAGGAGATGTTAAAACAATCATTGTACATTGCATGGCATAAAACTGCTGTTGTTAGAAAACAAAATATCCTCTGACTCACTGCAAGCATTGCCATGGGAGATCTGCCCATGTAAATTTTCTTTTTCAAATTTATGGTACTCTGTTCCCCTTACTAATTCCATTCTTAAAATAGGGCTGGGAGATGTGCGCTGCTATATACTGTAGCTTTAAACCAAAATATGATTTTAGTGTAAAAAAACCCCAAGCACGCTGCCTTAAAAGTCTTTAAACAATATTACAGCAAATAATTACAACATAAGCTGCAGAAGCCTACACCATTGCTGTCAAGTACATGTGACGTCACCAAGAAGAATTGTGCTAACTTTGCCATAAAATATGTTCCTACATTACAACAGTGACTACACATCAAAAGTACTTCATTGGTTGTTAAGCACTTGGAGCCATCCAGCGGTCGGGAAAGCACTACATAAATGCAAGTCTTTCTTTTTTTTTACATATTTACTATAAAGCTAGTAGATCTCCTATGGCAATGTTCACATGTAACTCGGGATCTGGAGTGCAGTTAATGCTGCCTATTGCAATCCCATTGCACTCTGAATGCAGTAACTCTTTGCCCATCCCAATAATACAGCCCGATGTGTCTGTGCTGGCTCTCTGCAGGAGCAACTCACGAACAACCACCCACTCCCCCACCTTTTCCCCGTAGCCCTGCAAATTCTTTCTGAAGCAACAGGCAAGATGATTGGCCATGGCAAACATTTAAATACCTTTCTTAGTTAGTGAGTTAGTTTGCTATTAGAATAAGTTTGTATGGGAGTAGGTTTGCTATTGGAGTAGGTTTTCTGTATGAGTTACTTTCTGATTGGAATAGGATTCCTAATCCTAATGGAGTAGGTTTTCTATGGAAGTTGGTTTCCTGTGGAGTAAGTTTCATTTGAGAGTGGCTATTTTTGAAGTTGGTTTCCAATTGGAGTTTTTTTCCTTTGGAGTGGTTTTCTTATCAGGGTATGTTTCCTTATGGGCTGCTTTCCTGTGAGAGTAAGATTCCTATGGAGTAGGTTTCCTATGGAATAGGTTTCCTGTGGGAGTAGGTTTACTGTGGGAGTAGGTTTCCTATGGGATAGGTTTCCTAAGGAGGTATGTGTTGTGGAAGCACTTTAAGAGGCTGTAAGTGAATGTCACTGGAGGAAATGATGTCATGTCACACATGACCAGGGAGTTGTGGGTGTAGCTCGACAGAGTGAGATGTGTGTTGGTGTGCTCCTGTAGCATATATATGTTCTAGTTTAATTTATAATAAAAACCCACATATTCCTTGGATATTACATGTCAGCCTGTGAATCTTACAGTAGTTTGCATACCAAAGGAACGAGTAATAGTACATGGTGACAACATTTGGGATATACTTTTTCTGAAGACCACCAAATATTACATTGTGGAAACATTTGATTTTTTCTGAAGGACACATCAAGTACAGTACAGTAACAGCATTTTGGAGCTCCTGAAACACACCAAAACAAAAAAGAAAGCAAAGAACAGTGGTTACTTACCTGGAGTGGCTGAAGATCCTGCAGGAGTGCAGTTGGCAGAAGACACCACAACAGTGCAGTGAACATAGGACTGCAGACAGCACCTCGGGGAATGTTGAAACTCTGTTAGTAGGCAAATTGCCAGGGGATTGAAGCTTTCAAATAATCTAGGTTGAAAAATTTGAAAAGAAGTAGCTACAGCCATAACTGCTTTAGTTTTCCCAGGTTTTTGCTTTGTGGTTGGGTCCTAATGCATAAAAAGTGGGAAGAGATTAACAGCGCCAATGGAGGTCCACAGCACATTGAAAAAGGCAGATTGTGGCAGGTGCTTGTATTGCAAGCTGCAGCTCGCTGCAGAGAAAAAAAAACTGCTTTCTCAGTTTAGAAAAAAATAGCCTGTGTAAATGAAGAAAGCTGTCATCTCACAGTTCAAAAAAAGATGAGCTGTGTAAACAAAGAAAGCTGTCATCTTGCAGTTTTAAAAAAATGAATGAGCTGTGTAAACAAAGAAAGCTATCATCTCTCACTGTTAAAGAGGCAGGTCCGCAGAAAATAAACCTGTCTAAAAAAGGAAAAAAGAAAGCTGTGCCTGTAAAACAGAAAACCTGGAAAGCAGAGAGCTTGTCAAAGAACTGCGCCTGTGAAAAAGAAAACTTGTGAAGAGTCCTATATTTATTAAAAAGCAGGATCATCCAGAAAATGGCTTTCAGTTTTCCAATTATAGATTGGAAAGCATCAGACATAGTGTCTGAGTTTAAACTGTTTCGATAGCAGATGAAACTGTGTTTCCTGGATCAAGAAGTGAGCAAACCAGAGAATAAAGCTGTAAAAATCAAGATCGGTCTGGTCAACAAGGCCTGCAGTGGATTAACACATCAGGATTGTCAGATGAGGATCAGAAGGACCCGAGTAAAGTATGGGCATTCCTGGAAGATCAACCCAAGGTAGAGGTCAATTTCTGAGCACTTGGGCTTGAGCAATGACCTACCAGCAAAAGGCAAGATGAGTCCATAGACCAGTTTGTTGCAAGGTGCCGCGACAACGCTCAAGAATATGACTTCGCAGATATTGAATTGTCAGAACAGATTATAGAATTAGTAATTGTGCCTACACCACTAGAGGCCTTTCAAAAACACCTGTTAGGAAAGAAGAAAGGGCACACCATAGATGCACTACTCAATGATGGAAGGAAATTTGAAGCCATCATGGCTGGGTGCCAATAGTCACAAGCGTTGGGGTGGCTATGACAATTGGTATAAGGCTCAGAAGTCTGCTAAGCCTTATCGCAAATATGGCCTGACATACCCAATTCGCAGTTGTCCGGTGACATGCGAGGACATTAGGCAAGGCAGTGCAGAAGGCTGAGCTGAGATACCGCACACAGGAATGGTGGCAAATCACATGCAGAGAGAATGTCTGCAAGACAGGATGGCATATGCAACAAGAGGTGTGACAACACACACCAAAAGTCCAAGCAGGTACATCGGGTCAGCAGAGTGACAGATTGCCAGGAGGACATGAATGGAGAATGCACTCATACGAACAGCGAGTAAGCATTCCACATAGTTAATTTGGATCAACATGTCAATGTTATTACGCAATCTGAGGTATTCACCATGATCTGGACTATATATTCACAGAAGAGCGGCAAGCATAAGTGCAAAGTGAAAATTGACACCGGGGCAAGTGCAAATATTCTACCCCTCTGTATCCTGAAGGACATGTACTTAAAGTAATGGGAATCTATGATACAACCCACCACAGCTGCCTACAATGGTTTTCCAATCAAGTGCATTGGAATGATAACCTTGCAGTGCAGCTATGGGAGATTGAATGGCTACCACAAATGTTTTATATTGTAGGCACAACTGAATCAGCTGTTGCAGGACTTCCAGTTAGCCGAGGTCTACCAATTGTCTAAAACAATAAGTCAAAACCGCACCAAAGATGATAGAAAATGTCCAGGTCGGGTGTTTTGGGTCGGTTCATGCAAAGGATGACACAAAGGCTAGGGGTCTTGACACAAACTGATATGACTGTAATTCTCTTCTTGGCCTTCAGTTCATTGCAGCAAGTAGCCGGAGGCCAGAGAGATTGCTGGTAATTGGTGATGTTGCCAGTCATCATTTTTCTAGCTTTCTAAACAAGGGAAGGTGAAGGCATCATACAACAGGCAAGCAGGACCTGAATTAGCTCGATTGCGAGTAGGTCAGAAGGTCAGAGTTCTCAATCATTCATCAGGAACTTGGTATCCTGCAGAAGTTGCTAGGATACGCAACCAGCCCAGATTGTACAAAGTCCAGGCACCCACTTGTGCAATTCTCAGAACTGGTCAACTCTAAGAGCTGTATGAAAACACTACGTGTGACTACTCAGTGGCATCGCGGACAAGTTCAAAGACAAAGTCTGAAGATGAACATACAGAGGCTACAGGCACAGAGGAAGAACATGCTAACCAGAGTTCTAAGTTACCAGAATCTCAGAGGAGTCATCAAGACGAGCTCAGCTCTGAGAAGAGGTTTACGATAACAAGATTAAGACAAATAAGCAAACCTCCTCTACGTTTTAGAGTGTGTTAAACCTGCTTACTTGTAAATTACATTTTGTTTTATTCATGTATAGTTAGTCTGAACCTTAATGTCATTGTATATTGTACATATCTTTTATCTTTGGAAAAAAGGGGGATGTTGTGGGAGCACTTGAAGAGGCTGCAAGTGAAGATCACTGGAGGAAGTGATGTCATGTTACACATGACCAGGGAGCTGTGGGTGTAACCTGACACAGTGAGATGTGTGTAGATATGCTCTTGTAGCAGCTGTATACATATATATACATATATATATATATATATGTATTCTAGTTTAAATTATAATAAAAACCCATGTATTCTTTGGATATTATTTGTAGTCCTGCGACTCTTACAACAGCTCACATACCTATGGTTTCCTATGGAGTAGATTTCCTGTGGGAGTAGGACTGCTATCGAGTAGGTTTCCTGTGGGAGTAGAATTGCTATGGAGTAGGTTTCCTATGGGAGTAGATTTCCTATGGGAGTAGGATTCCTGTGGGAGTAGGAATGCTATGGAGTAGGTTTCCTTTGGAGTAGGTTTCCTATGGAAATAGATTTCCTATGGAAGTAGGATTCCTGTGGGATTAGGTTTTCTATTGGAGTTGGTTCCCTATGTGCGCTAAGCTAACAAAATCATAAATTGGTTTATAAAGGAAATGCATGTGATTTGGTTACATAAAGTATTCAGAGGAAATCTTTCTCCCCAGTTTGTATTTTCCTTCCTAAAATTGCCTGTATATTATTTACAGAATATATTGCCCTGCCTCCCAGGAAGGACTTACAGTATTTTCTTAAGATACAAACATTTTAGTTTGTTCTTCTCTCCTCTCTAGCTAAAATATTTCAGGATTTCTAAGACAATATTCCGCTGCATTGCCTGGAGCTTGCTCATTTCTCAGGCACAAAGCAGAGTGAAAGGGGAGAGGGACCCATCATGCCATGTTTATGCTCTATCTGCATTATGCAGACCCTTCTGGAGGCTTGCGTGGTGGAAAGGGTGGGATTGCTTTCGCATGGAACAAATGAGGGTACACAAATGGTAAAGAAATTATGCAAGACTGATATCACAATGCCTCATTTCATTTGAGCTGAGGTCCAACCATAGACTTGAAACATCAAGTGGTCCTTGATGCTCACACCCAACTTCTTCAGATTAGTGGATCTAATTTATTGCTATAAATATGGGTGGGCAGCAAACTTCTGGAGCTGCAAAAAAACACCCCCTCCCCCCATCCCCAACCTCTTTTTCAGGGTTAGCTGATGAACATTGGAGTCTGGCTTCTGTTTTAAGACCACTGCTGCAGACTTGTATCACTGTGGCAGTTCCATCCTAAGCCCTTCCCAAGGGGTACTGCATTTTGACAATTATAATGACTTGAACCCACAATCATTGTGGGCTCAGGGCCCATCAGATTGGGGTGTATATACACAAATCTTTGAAGGTGAAAGGGCTAGTTGAGAAGGGTGATTTAAAAGAAAAGCATATGGGGGCCTTGGCTTTATTAGTAGCAGCATAGAGTACAAAAGCAAGGAAGTTATGCTAAACCTTTATAAAACATTGGTTAGGCTTCAGATGGACTATTGGGCTGGATTTTATGGGCCTCCCTGAGGCGGGGGTGCCCAAAGAATTGCGACTATTGGTGGGGGCGGAGGGTCCGTTGCCGCCCCATTGGCAAGTGCTTTGGCTGGGGACAGGATAGGCCGACAACAGCCTTTCCACCCATAGGACAATTGAGGCCCTTAAGTGGCCTATTAACGGTCACTTGAGGGATTCTTCCCGCTGCTGCTGGGATCTAACCAGTGGTGGGGCCTGGAGGGGTGTCTCCTTATTTTACAAGGCAACCTCCCTGCAGGCTTGGATGCAGTTCCTCCTTTGTGGACAATCTGTGGCCCATGGAGGATCCCCGCTTGCAAAACCTACAATTCCATGGCTCTCCGTCCCCCTGGACTTCATGCCCACCCTCGCTGGGGCCTTCCAGACTGGCCCCGCCTCACTTACCTGAGGTCTGGGTTTCCAACACTGGGCCAAGGTCCAAGGCCTCTGCATTACCGGCAGTAGCCACTGCTTCCAGTGGCACTGCTGATACTGCTGAGCTGCTAGCCCTGTGATTGGTAGGCAGTTCTTGGCAGCATGATCCCCATCTTAAAAGAGACGGAGATCCCAGTACTGGGTACTTAGGCTTCAAAACACTGGGGTGGAGGGGAGTGAAAAGGCCGAGGCGTGGTTCACCCCGCCTTTTCGGGGTGCCGGGAGCCCCGCCACCTCCACAAAATCCAGCCCTTTATGTTCAATTCAGGGCACTAGACTTTAGGAAGGATGTCAAGACATTGGAGAGGGTGCAGGAGAGATTTACTAGAATGATACAAGGGATGAGTGACTTCACATGTGCGGAGACTGGAGAAACTAAGATTGTTCTGCTCAGAGCAGTGGAAGTTAGGAGGAGATTTGATGGAGATGTTAACAATCATGTATGCTTTTGATAAGAGTAAATAAGTGGAAATTGTTTCCAGAGGTAGAAGGATCAGTAACCAGGCACAGAATTAGGTGAAAAGAATCAGATCACATGAGGAAACTTTTTTTCCAGTCAGTCATTGTGATCAAAAATGTACTGCCTGAAAGGATGGTGGTAGCAGATTCAGTCGCAACTTTCAAAAGAGGAGCTCCTTCACTTGCACAGTTGGTGCCGTGGGAAGGGGAGCGGTGTTGGGGGTGATTGACGAGTGGACCAGGGTATCGCAAAGGGAATGTTCCCTTCGGAATGCTGAAAGGGAAAGGAAAAATGTGTTTAGCGATTGTGGAAATAGCGGAGGATCATCATTTGAATATGGAGGCTGGTGGAATGGCGAGTGAAGACAAGGGGAACCCTATTGTGGTTCTGGGAGGGAGGGGTAAGGGTGAGAGCAGAAGTGTGGGAAATGAGACAGACAGGGTTAAGGGCTCTGTAAACTGTGGTGGTGGGAATCCTAGGTTGAAGAAAATGGAAGACATATCAGAAGCACTGATATTGAGGGTGACATTGTCAAATCAGATGTGTTGGAGACAGAGAAACTGGGAGAATGGAATAGAGTCCTTACAGGAAGTGGTGTGGAAGGAAGTGTCATCAAGATGGGAGTCAGTGCGCTTAGAGTAGATATTGGTCGAGAGACTTTTCCCAGGAATGGAGATAGAGAAGTTGAGGAAGAGTCAGAGATAGGCAAAGCAAGAGAAGGGTGGAATAAAAACAAAAAAATGCTGGAAATAATCAGAAGGCCTGGCAGCATCTGTGGAGAGAGAAGCAGAGTTAACATTTCAGGTCAGTGATCTTTCACCAGAAAGGATGGGAATTGGAAGCAAAGTTGATGAAATTTTACAGTTCAGGGTGAGGACAGGAAACAGTGCTGCTACAGTCAACAGTGTACTGGAAAAAGTGGTGAGCAAGGGAACCTAAGCATGACTGTAACAAAAAATGTTCCACATATCCCCAAAAAGGCAGGCATAGCTGGGATCTATACAGGTGTCCATAGCAAGTGAGCGGAGAAATTGTTCAATGTCAGAACAAGTTGAGCCAGGTGGAAGAGGGTGGAGGTGGTTGGAGACTGGTTGGGTCTCCGTTCAAGGAAGAAATGGAGGGCCTTCCTGGTGGGGGATGGAGGTGTAGAGGGATTGAACGTCCATAGTGAAAAGAAGACTACTATGGCCAGAAAACCGGAAACTGTTAAAGTGGCGGAAGGCATGGGAAGAGTTGTGGATGTAGGTGGGAAGGGACTGGACAAGGGAAGAAAAAATAGACTCAAGATGGAAAGAAATCAGTTCTGTGAGGCAATAACAGGCTCAAACGATGGGTCTACCAGGGAAGTCCTAAATCTTGGGAAGGAGGTAGAAGCAGGTTCTGCGAGATGGGGTACTATGAGGTTGGAGGCCATGGAGGGAAGATCTCCAGAGGAGATAAGGTCAGTGACAGTTTGGGAAATGATGGCTTGCTATTTGGTGGTGGGGTCATGGTGCGGGGGAGGTTGGAGGAGGTGTCATGGAGTAGGTGTGCCAAAAAACAAGAGCTCCACCTTTGTCAGCAGGTTTAATGACAATGTTGGGCCGAGAGAATAGAGAACTGCAAGTTCAGAGGGAGTTAGGTTAGGTGATTGAGTGGAGCAGAAACATTGAGATGGCCGATGTCATACAGGCTGCTCTCAATGAAAAGATTTCGAGAGCGTAGTGGGCCCAAGGGAGGGGTCCAGGTGGAATGAGAATTCTGAAGACTGGAGAAAGTGTCTGCTGTATTGGGGGGGGGGGACAGCTGGGCAAAGAAGTGGGCATGAAGGAGATGGTGAGGGAAGAAGATCTCAGCATCATGCTGAGCTCAAAATTCATTACCTTTTATCGTGTTCGTTGAAGGATAAATGTTTGCAAGGACAGCGGGAGAAATCTGCTGCTCTTCTTCGAATAGCACTGTGGGATCTTTTATGTCCACCTGAGAAGGCAGACAGGTTTAAAGTTTCAGCTGAAAAATGGCACCTCCGACAGTGCTACACATTTTCAGTACCATACAGAAGTGTTAGATTATGTGCTCAGGGGGAAAATTTTATGCTCTCCCCCATGGTGGATTTGGAGCTATGGACAGCATAAAATCAGGTGGGACGATGGCGGGGCTGGGGACCCCCACCACCCCGCCTGCTACCAGTTGAGGCCCGTGACTGGGCAATTAATGCCCAATTAAGGGCCTCATCCTGCCGCCCCACAATTTCTCACTGCACAGGAAACATGGCACGAAAAATTGTGCTGCGAGCTGCTTCCCGATTCTGGGAGTGGGGCATCGTTAAAAGGCAGTTAGTGCCTGAATCAGGGACCCGGTATCGGGAAGGGGGAGTGCCCGCTAAGAGCCATCCCCCTGCCCTTGCTACTGGCCCCCCTAGACGCCCCTCCCCCATGATCCCCACCCCGCGAGATTCCTCCCACCCTGACCTACCTGTGGCCTGGTCCAGCGCCGCTCATGGCCCTCGGGCGGGTGGTCCACCAGCAGCAGCCACGACCTCCGCAGTGATGCTCCTCAGTTGAAGAGCTGCCAGCCTCTGATTGGCAGCTCAGAGGGTGGGACCTCCATCACCGGGATCATTGATCCTGTGGAAGGCCCACCACTGTCCACTTGAGTGCCTAATTGGCATTAGATTCAGCACACCTCCTACAGAAGAGGCTACAGAGGGTTCTCGGCTTTTTGCAGATGTCGAGACCCCCGTCACCTGGATAAAATCTCAACTCAACTCTCTGGAGTGGGCGTTGAAGTCACAATTTTCTGTCTAAGCGGTGTGAAGCTACTGCTAATATCAGCTAGAACTCCTAATCCAGTTGAAGGTTTCAAACCATGGGAACAGAACAGAACTCGCCCCAGGCTCCAGGGAGAGGAGCAGACACAATTCAGAAACTTCTTAGAAACGTTTCTGACGTACAAGGGTTTACGGGTAAATTATTGTTTCTATTCCTATAATAATATTATCAATGTATTTAATTAAATTTGATATACTAAAATAAATGAGGAAACAACATAGCCATAACAAACCTGAAGAAAATTGGTTGAATGATTTGATTGGTTAGTTTTGTGTCAGTTTCTTGTTTCCAGATTGTAGCTGTCAGTGAATGAGAGTGATCATTGGTTGTCTTGCAAATAGTTGATGGGGTATTTGAGCCAATTAGCATTGTTAACTGGCAGAATATTGGTTGTTTCAGCAAATCATGACTTTTCAGATCTAATACTCTATAGGTATGTGCATGATGTAAGAATTTTATTGCTATAGGTTATATATACATGGTGCAAGCCTACACTTGTCAATGTACAAATCTTTGTAGCTTTCAAGTACCTTCTTCCAGAGTGACTTTTGCATTCATCCTGACCTATTGCATAAAACAGAATTAAATTGCAAATTCGAGATATGATTGATTTTTTTAATGAAAGGTCCTATAACCTCATTGTTTTAGTTCACTATAATTCAAGTTTGTACACGCAAGGCCTGGATGTAACAGAAGATAAACAATCTGTTTTTTGGTGTTTTCTGGTGTTGATTTGATGCTGTGGAAAGCAGAGTCCAATCAGCCTGCCTGTAAATTGTGAACTCCTCTAATTATAGTGCTAACTCAAACTTTTCTTCTGATCTGTAGTCTTGCTTGAGGCGTGTTATGTTTGAACCTGCATTCTCAAGTTCTACACTCACAGTCCAAGTTAAATAGGTTATTTAAGTTCATATTGTCTGTCCCTCTCAGCATTTTAAAGTCATGTAATCCTCTCCCAAACTTTTTTTTCTCCAATCCAACAAAATTCAGTTCTGTGAGTTTCTCTTGGTAATTCATTTACACAAGTTTAGTGTATTTGCAAAATGCTTACAGCTTTGCATTAACACTAAATGGGTGAGCCCTGCAATTCCTGGAGCCAGAAAGTGTGAATTGTCTGATCTCAGTTCCGATGGGGGGAGAAATTTGGAGCTGAGCCATGATTTCACCCTATTTTTACAGCCCCTTTAAAGTTAAATGGGAAGGTTGGTGGTGAGGTTCTGCAGGGGAGAGGTGCTTTGCCACAACAACAGAGCACATCTGGGGACGTTTCCAGCCTAACAGGACCCAAATCTTTACCACAGAAAAGTAAATAATCCCAGTCTGAAGGGCCTGTTCCTGTGCTGTATAACTCTATGACTGTAAAGGGCATCAATGATCTTCCTCATGATGCCTGCTTGCTATATTGGGATTAGAAGTTGGGTATTCACACCCCATGGCATTGGTATGGACTTGCAGATGCCACACTGCTCCAGTGACAGGGAGTACAACAAGATCCCACGAGTATGTTGTTCCAGAAATAAATATTGGCCAGGACACCGGGAAAGCTCTTCTGCTCTTCATAGAATCATAGACAGACACAGCACAGAAGGAGACTATTTGGCCATCGTGCCTGTGCCAGTTCTTTGGTGGAGCTATCCAATTAATTAATTAATCAATCCCATTCCCCTTCTCTTTCCCCATAGCCCTGTAATTTTTTTCCCTTCAAGTATTTAATTCTCTTTTTAATGGTACTTTTGAATGCTTCCACTACCCTTTCGGGCAGTGCATTCCAGATCACAGCAACCCGCTGTGTAAAGGAAAATGTTTCCTCATGTCGCCTCTGGTTCTTTTGCCAATCACCTTCAATCTGTATCCTCTGGTTACTGATCCTTCTGCCAAAAGAAACAGTTTCTACTTACTGTCTCAAAACCATTCATGATTTTTAACATCTGTATCAAATCTCCTTTTAATCTTCTTTGCTGTAATGAGAACAACACTAACTTCTCCAGTCTCTCCCCATAACTAAAGTACTACATGCCTGGCACCATTCTAATATATCTCTTCTGCACCCTCTCCAAGGCCTTAACATCCTTTCTAAAGTGTAGTGCCCAGAATTGAACATAATACTCCAGTTGAGGTCTATTCAGTGTTTTATAAATGTTTCGCATAACTTATTTGCTTTTGTACTCTATGCCTTTATTAAATAAAGCCAAGAATCTCATATGCTTTTTTAACAGTGTTCTCAGCTTGTTCTGCCACCCTCAAGATTTGTGGACATACACACCCAGCTGTCTCTGTTCCTGTACCCCACTTAAAACTGTACCAGTTAAATCATATTGTCTCTCCTCATTCTTCCTACTAAAATGTATCACTTCACACTTCTCTGTTAAATTTCATCTGCTATGTATCTGCCCATTTCACCAGTCTGCCAATGTCCTCCTGAAGTCTGTTACTATCTGTCTCATTGTTTATTACAATTCCAAGTTTCATACCATCTGCAAACGTTGAAAGTCTGCTCTGTATACTCAAGTCCAGGCCATTAATATATATGTCAAAAATTTCTTCAAAATAGTACCATGCATTCTTTTAGATCCACCTGAGAGGGCACAATGGGGCCTGGTTTTACATCTCATCCAAAAGACAACAGCTCCGACAGTGCAGAGCTCCTTCAGTACTGCACTTGAGTGTCAGCCTAGATTATGTGCAATTGAATGGGATTTGAATCCACAACCTGCTGACTCAGAGGCAATGTTCTACCATGCTCAGTCTGCTCACACTATGCATAAATGGCAAATATTCCATCATTCCAGCTAGAGGGCTGAATCTTCTGTGTGGCAGCTCATTTAAATAGCTGGGGCGGGCAACCCCCCGCCCCAATCACATGGCGAGAGCTGGCTGTCTGTTCCTGGCAATGGCGTCAGCTGCCTGTGCACAGGCGCTGACACAATTTTTAAAGGGCTTTGAGCCCTACTGGTAAATTTAAATATTTAAAGATAAAAATAAATAAATAAAGACATTTTTTCCGCCCCTCTCCTACCCCCCTCAAATACAATTAGATTAATTATTTGCCCTCTGCAAAACACTTATCTTGTCCATCTGACCTTCCCCCCCCACCCCCCAAACTGCATAAACTTTAAACTCCAACCCTTCACACCATCCCCTACGCCCATGACTTTACTTTGACCCCTCTTCCCTCTGTCACGCACTGAGAAACTTACCTTTTCCCCCGTCCCCACCAACGTGGCACCTTGTTTCTCCGGACGGGGATCAGAAGGCGCGGAAGTGCCGGCCACAGGGCCAAAGATGGCAGTGGGACATGAGGCGGCGGCATAAGTATCATTTATTCATTCATTTTAATTTATTTGAATATTCAAATGGGGGTCCCGTCGCCTCGCAGCGGGGGAGCCGCCACGAGGCCTCGCCGCCGCCGGTAATGATGAGCCAGGCTCTCCCGGCGTCGGGGTGTGTGGCGGCCCACTCCCGGAGGCATCTTCAGGCTCCCCACTGCCCGCTACGGACCCCAAGGCCTGGGGGAGAACTAAATCCAGCCCACAGATTGCAAAAGAGTTGTAAAAACTGAGTTGTACTCAGAGAATCTGGCAGTACATTAATAACTGGATTAACCAAAGGCCAAATAAGTAGCTAGAATAAGAGTGCAAGAAGATTTATATATTGAAAAAGATTACCTAAATAAGGCAAAAATATCACCACATCTTTATATGGCCGCTGTTAACTGTGACTGCTTAAAAGATATTAACAAAAGAAAAAAATGCTTGTATAGTCAAAATAATGAATGCAATATCTGGTGGCACATGTGATTCTCTTTAATAATTCACATTTCTTTTCTGTTTTAATAACCAAAATATCAAGGTGGCCGATCCGGGAAAAGTCTTTGAGAGCACATGAGCTAAGTGGTATGGAGAGAATTTTCTGAGGGATTGGTAAGAAAGAAGTTGGAGGGCTGCACAGATCACCCAGTTGTATCATATCAATTATATACTATATAATTTTCACTTCATGTTATTTTGACTTCTCATTGCCTCCTGATTGTGTACCTCATACTTCATACCTGTTATAAAGACACAATACCTGAAGGGATAAGTCTATCTATAAAGTCTCATATGCACCCAATATGGTGTATAGAGAAAGGAAGAGTCAGCCTTTTAAAATGATGGTTTTGCAATCGCACGTTTCTGATAATGTAGTGCCAGCAGGTGATATTCTGAACAAAGTCATAAAATTACCCCTCGAGTGGGTCAATTAGCAGCCCAGATGCTGCATACTTTGCACTCTACATAATTAATGATATTTGCAAGGAATAAGGGGCAACAATTATGAAGGAGCCAACACTACTGGAGCCTGCCAATCAATTGGGGTAACTACTCCAGAAATTTATGAAGCCAATTAACTTCCACTACCAGATACATTGAGGAATATCAATATTATTAATATCCGGGAGCCAATAAATATTTATGAACCTGATGTGGGATACAGCAATATGAATGAGAATACAATTTTGTCAATATTGCAGTCAGAGTGGCATTACATTACTTACCGTGCCGATGAGGAGAATGATGATGAGCATTCTGTTGCTGTACTTGCTTTACCCCCATTGCTGCCTTCCTCCTCTCTAAACTTTTTCTTCATGCCCTTCTTGCCACTGCCCTGACCTTGGTCTTCCACTAAATCCAAATCAGGAGGGGACAAAAGGGATAATGCATGATGTTCGCAATCATTCAGGTTATCATTGATAACTTTAACTGGAACAGCTGGAATAAGAACTTGCATTGATATAATGCTTCTCAATGAAAAAGAAACATCTTAAGATACTTCACCAAACAGAACACAAGCTGGTGCCAAGCCTTTGTGAGACATCTGGAACCCTGGTTTTTAAAGGTGGAAAGGGAAGCAGAGAGGTAGAAGTGATTGGAGGGAGTTCCAAAAAGTAGCACTTTTGAAGTCTCTACTACTGAATGTGGAGTAGGAAGCCCACATTAGAGGATAGGAGAATGAGGGTGGCATCAGGCTGGATAAAGCTGCAGAACGAAGGTAGACATGGAGGAGGATTGTAACTTTGATTAACTAGCCATAGGCTAACCAGTGTAGATCAGTTTGAACAGGAGTGCTAGGCAAGAGGGGATTATTGGGGAACAGGATGTTGATAGCAGAGTTTTAGATGATTTGAAGTTTATGGAGGGTGGATGTCAGGAGGGCGGCAAGACAAATCAAGCCTAAAAATTTCCTCTTTGCTTGATGAACCTGACTGAATTTTTTTGAAGAAGTGACTAAAGTAGTGGACAGGGGAATGTCTATGGATGTTATTTATATAGATTTCCAGAAGGAATTTGATATAGTTCCTCATAAGAGATTTCTAGCTAAAGTTGAAGCTCATGGAATTGAAGGATAATTATTGACCTGGTTATGAAATTGACTGAGCGCCAGGGGACAGAAAGTAGGGATAATGGGCAGATGCTCGAGTTGGCAAGATGTGACCAGTGGTGTCCCGCAAGGAGCTGTGTTGGGGCCTCCACTATTCACCGTATTTATTAACAATTTTGATGTTGGGATATAAAGCCACATATCCAAATTTGCTGATGACACAAAGACAGACAGCATTGTAAGCAGTGTGGATGGAAGCACAAAATAAGAAAGGATATTGATAGATTAAGTGAATGGGCAAAAGTGTGGCAAATGGATTTCAATGAAGGCAAATGTGACGTCAACCACTTTGGGCCGAAAAGGGGTAGAACATGATACTTTCCAAAATGGTGAAAAGCTAGAAACAGTGGAGGTCCAAAGAGACTTGGGGGTCCGGGTACATAGATCATTAAAATGTCATGAACAGGTACAGAAAATAATCAAAAACGTTCATGGAATACTGGTCTTTATATCTGGAGGGCTAGAATACAAGAGGTAGAAGTTATGCTTCAAAGCATTCATTAGACCAAACCTGGAGTACTGTGAGCAGTTGCAAGGACCACACCTTAGAAAGGATATATTGGCCTTGGACAGAACGGAACATAGATTTACTAGAATGATACCTGGACTTCTGGGGTTAAACTACAAGGAGAGATTACCTAAACTAGAGTTGTATTTCCTCGAATTTAGAAGGTTACGGGGTGATTTGATTGAAGCTTTCAAGATATTAAGGAGAAGAGATTGGGTAAATAGAGAGAAACTATTTCTGCAGGTTGGAGAGTTTAGGACTAGGGGGCATAATCTAAAAAAATAAAGCCTGACCTTTCAGGAGTGACATTAGGAAACATTTCTACACACAACGGGCAATAGAAGTTTGGAACTCTCTCCTGCAAACAGCAATTGATGCGAGGTCACTTGTTAATTTTAAATCTGACATTGATAGATTTTTGTTTAGCAGAAGTATTAAGCGAAATGGGAAAAGTTAGGCTGTCGATCAGCCATGATCTAGGCAAATGGCAGATCAGACTTTAGGGATTAAATGGCCTATTCCTGTTCCTATATATCTTTGCTTGGGATGGCTGAGATCAGGTACACATTCAATTAGATCATGGCTGATCTGTGCCTTGACATTCCAACACTCGCTGGCATGAATATTGGTTTGTGACTTAAAGACACTCCTTAACAAATTTTCACGAGGCTTTGAAGTGAACTCATCATTGATTTTACAATATCAAGTCACCTGAGCCTAATACATACAAGATCGATTAAATGTGTCAGCAGGGAAATGGAGGCTAGCTGGGCTCGAAAGGGAGTTGATGGTAAAGGATGGATGCAAAAGATCCTGGGCTGATCAGTATCAAAAAATGGTGAGGTGATAGAGTAAAAAATTTTTAAAAAATTATTACTCACCTAGAAGTTCATTTCAAATTTATTATAGTTTGTTTCTATTTGCAGCCAGTGACAGAATCCCATTCACTTTTATTCAGAATAATTAACCTGAGCAGGTCTGAGCAGAACTGACTTTTTTTTTTGAGGAGTCTTTTTGTATTTCCTCC
The DNA here is from genome assembly GCF_036365525.1 of Heterodontus francisci. Lineage (NCBI taxonomy): Eukaryota > Metazoa > Chordata > Chondrichthyes > Heterodontiformes > Heterodontidae > Heterodontus > Heterodontus francisci. The sequence continues at coordinate 46,610,229 of NC_090372.1, forward strand.
CTGTTCGGTTTTTCTCATAACACACACCACTCCTGGTGGAGGTGCTGAGATAACCAACCCACTTGCAGGTCTCTATAAATGCCAGTCGGTAACTGCAAAGTACTTGCTAAAAGGGTGAGATGAGCTAACATAGGAGGATGCTCATGTGGAGCATAAAAACCGGCATAGACCAGTTTGGGTCAAATGCTCTGTTTTTGAGCTGTAATTTCTGTCTTTTTAAAATTATTTATTCACAGGATGTGGATGTCACTGGCAAAGTCAGCATTTATTACCCATCCCTAATCACCCAACAGAGAGCAGTGTCACGCAGGCCCCCACCGGCCAGAATGGAGCACAGATATTTCACCACATGGACATTAAATTTTAAAATTGTTGCTGGGAAAAGAAGGCCTATTACAAGGGGTTGCCAAGCCCCTGACTGGAAAGATATTTGCATAGTAACAGACAGAGCTGGGAAAGGAAAAAGTGGCCACTCCCTGCTCCAATTTAATCCACAATGGACTTTTGATTACCTGATGTTGAAGGTGGAGAGGCTAGCATTCCAGGTTAACTGCTAAGATGGCCGAATACACAAACAGATGTGGTCAGACCAGTTTAGTCACATGAGTAACTGGTTGTTGGAGTTTTTTGAATTTGAACTTGCCACAGAGAATTTGAACTCAGAAAGCTGTTTGCTCCTGGACTGGAAAAGACCTCTCTCCTGCCTGCTCTCATCTCGCTCTCACCAGCTTTGGAAACCATTGAAGACTCATGAACCCCAAGAGAGAAACATCTCCTACAGTGAACCACGTTTAAGAAGAATACTGGGCCTCAATGAAAAGCAAGAAATACCTACAAGCAAGAACTACCTACAAAAGGACTACAGGGAGCTTGAAGCACAGTAACAAGAAACTGTTCTGATTTTTCCTCAAACCTCTCCACTTTATTTTTCTTCTGCTCTTTTCTGCCTCTATTTGCATGTGCGTATCATGTATTCATGCCAGTGTAGGGCACGGCATGTATCTGTAGGTGTTAACCGAATTAGAATTTAAGTTTAAGTTTTAATAAATTTCACTTTTCTTCTTTAAACCTAAGAAGGCCTGTTTGTGCACATTTCTTTGCCTTATAATTGGAAAGCGGTGAACAAAGATTGCCCAAGGGGAAGCTCAAAACACGGTGTGTATAAAATTAAAAATCCTGTTACAATAAGACCAGGTGAAGGCTGAAAGAGACCCCTATACACCTTTCTCACCTGGTTGTAACAGCAGTTATGAGTCAACTATATTACTTTGGGTCCAGAGTCATACATAGGCCAGACTGGGTAAGTACAGCAGTTCTCCTTCCCTAAAAGACATTCGTGAACCAGTTGGGTTTCACAACAATAGTTTCATGGTCACCATGACTGATACTAGCTTTTCATTGCAGATTTATTTAATTAATTATTTAATTAAATTTAATTTAAATTCCCACAACTTCCATGATGGTATTTGAAGTCATTCTATTGTATATAACTCTGTGAAATCAACACAGTGTAGCAACCTCTGGTTTCTGCTCACCACATCTGATGCAGAGCGGCAATCTGGAGCACATCCTGAAGTGAAATAGCACAAACTAATGTTCTGCATTGTGTTGCAATGCAATGATTCTGCAGTTAAATATGTAGAATTCTGGAAATACACAGCATGGTTATGGTTGGCCAGTTCTATTGGCTACTGTATGCTACGTACATAGAATTATATAGAATATACAGCACAGAAACAGGAAATTTGGCTCAACCAGTCTATGCCAATGTTTATGCTGCACTCGAGCTTCCTACCAATCTTCCTCATCTCACCCTATCAACATATCACTCTTTTTCCTACCCCTCATCTGCTTATCTAGATTTCCATTAAATGCATATATACTATTTGCCTCAACCACTCCCTGTGGTAGTGAGTTCCACATTCTAAACACTATTGTTTGCCTTTAGTTTTGCTCTTCCCCACAAGTGGAAACATTCTCTCTCTGGCTACTGACTTGCAAAACCTTTCATAATTTTCAGGAGAAAAGCGACCCAGCCTGTATGCTTTCCTGATAGCGCCTTGGGACATTTTATTATATTGAAGGCGCTATATAAATATAAGTTGTTGTTGATCGGGGTAGCTGTACAGATCTGGTATTATCCTTGCAATTTTTTTTCACCTTCTCCAGTGCCTCTATATTCTTTTTATAATATGGTGACCAGAACTGAACACAGTACTCCAAGTGTGGTCTAACCAAGTTTCAATACAAACTTAGCATAATTTCTCTACTTTTCATTTTAATTCTTCTAGAAATAAACCCTAGTGCTTGGTTTGCTTTTTTATGGTCTTATTAACCTATATCACCGCTTATCGTGATTTGTGTATTTATACTCCTAGGTCCCTTTGCTCCTCTAGCCCTTTTAGATTCTTATTTTCTAAGTAATATGTGACCTCCTTATTTTTCTTACAAAAATGTAATACTTCACACTTAGCTGTGTTGAAATTAATTTTCCAATTATGTGCCCATTCTTCAAGTGTATTAATGTTTTCTTGTAATTTGTTGTAGTTCTCTTCAGTATTGACTATCCATCCCAATGGGTGTTGCCCACTATCTTAGAAATTGTGTTTTTGATTCCAAAGTCTAAATCATTACTATCAATTGAGAACAACAGTGGTCCAAGCACTGATCCATGTGGGATCCCACTTCCCATCTTCTGAATAGCTACCCATTGTCCCTACTCTCTGCTTTCTGTCCTACAGCCAGATATATTTTATTTCAGGATTCATTGCCTTCCTTCCTTCACAGGCCCTTTCTCTCTTCTTCCATCTCAATTAGGCACAGGAGTCAGCTGAATGTGATTAAGAATAACTTTCATTTGCTACTGAAGCCTCTTCATCGATTTAATTAAAACAGTGGAACAAAAAGACTGACCTATCTGGGCAGAAGGTGGGTTTTTATACTGAAAATTAATAGCATAAAGTTCAAGAAAATATATAAGCTAACTGCTTTCCTCCTTTACTAACATTTCTGAATAGGGAATATTGACATTAAAAGAACTCCTGTTTATCTTCTTCTTCTTCGGCCTCCTTGTCTCGAGAGACTATGAGTAAGCGCCTAGAGGTGGCCAGTGGTTTGTGGAGCAGCACCTGGAGTCGCTATAAAGGCCAATTCTAGAGTGACAGACTCTTCCACAGGTGCTGCAGATAAAATTGGTTGTCGGGGCTGTTACACAGTTGGCTCTCTCCTTGCACTTCTGCCTTTTTTCCTGCCAACCGTTAAGTCTCTTTGACTCGCCACTCTTTAGCCCTGCCTTTATGGCTGTCCGCCAGCTCTTGTGATCACTGGCAACTGACTCCCACGACTTGTGGTCAATGTCACAGGACGTCATGTCGCATTTGCAGACGTCTTTAAAGCAGAGACATGGACGGCCGGTGGGTCTGATACCAGTGACGAGCTCGCTGTACAATGCGTCCTTGGGGATCCTGCCATCTTCCATGCGGCTCACATGGCCAAGCCATCTCAAGCGCCGCTGGCTCAGTAGGGTGTATAAGCTGGGGATGTTGGCCGCCTCGAGGACTTCTGCGTTGGAGATACAGTCCTGCCACCCGATGCCAAGGATTCTTCGGAGGCAGCGGAGATGGAATGAGTTGAGACGTTGCTCTTGGCTGACATACGTTGTCCAGGCCTCACTGCCGTAGAGCACGGTACTGAGGACACAGGCTTGAAATACTCGGATTTTTGTGTTCCGTGTCAGTGTGCCATTTTGCTACACTCTCTTGGCCAGTCTGGACATAGCAGCAGACACCTTTCCCACGCGCTTGTTAATTTCTGCATCGAGAGACAGGTTACTGGTGATAGTTGAGCCTAGGTAGGTGAACTCTTGAACCACTTCCAGAGCGTGGTCGCCGATAGTGATGGATGGAGCATTTCTGACGTCCTGTCCCATGATGATCATTTTCTTGAGGCTGATAGTTAGGCCAAATTCGTTGCAGGCAGCCGCAATCCTGTCGATGAGTCTCTGCAGACACTCTTCTGTGTGGGATGTTAATGCAGCATTGTCAGCAAAGAGGAGTTCCCTGATGAGGACTTTCCGTATTTTGGTCTTCGGTCTAAGATGGGCAAGGTTGAACAACCTGCCACCTGATCTTGTGTGGAGGAAAATTCCTTCTTCTGAAGACTTGAACGCATGTGAGAGCAGCAGTGAGAAGAAGATCCCAAACAGTGTAGGTGCGAGAACACAGGCCTGTTTCACGCCACTCAAGATAGGAAAGGGGTCTGATGCGGCATCACTATGCTGAATTGTGCCTTTCATATTGTCATGGAAAGAGGTGATGATACTCAGTAGCTTTGGTGGACATCCAATCTTTGCTAGTAGTCTGAAGAGACCACGTCTGCTGATGAGGTCAAAGGCTTTGGTGAGATCTATGAAAGCAACGTAGAAGGGCATCTGTTGTTCGTAGCATTTCTCCTGTAGCTGGCGAAGGGAGAACAGCATGTCAATGGTGGATCTCTCTGCTCGAAAGCCGCACTGTGCCTCGGGGTAGACACGCTCGGCCAGCTTCTGGAGTCTGTTTAAAACTACTCGAGCGAAGACTTTCCCCACTATGCTGAACAGGGAGATTCCACGGTAGTTGATGCAGTCACCGCGGTCACTCTTGTTCTTATAGAGGGTGATGATATTGGCATCGTGCATATCCTGTGGTACTGCTCCCTCATCCCAGCACAGGCAAAGCAGTTCATGGAGTGCTGAGAGTATAGCAGGCTTGGAACTCTTGATTATTTCAGGGGTAATGCCGTCCTTTCCAGGGACTTTTCCACTGGCTAGAGAATCAATGGCATCACTGAGTTCCGATTTTGTTGGCTGTTCGTTCAGCTCATCCATGACTGGCAGAGACTGGGCTGCATTGAGGGCGGTATCAGTGACAACATTTTCCCTGGAGTGCAGTTCTAGGGAGTGCTCCACCCAGCGGTCCATTTGCTTGCGTTGGTCAGTGTCGTTTCCCCTGATTTAGACTTGAGGGGGGTGATCTTCTTGATGGTTGGCCCAAAGGCTCTCTTAATGCCATCATACGTTCCTCTGATGTTTCCGGTGTCGGAGGCCAGCTGAATACGACTGCATGGGTGTTGCCAGTAGTCATTTGCACAGCGCCTGGCTGTTCTTTGTGCAGTGCTTCTGGCTACTTTAAGTGCTACGGGTGTTAACTTGCTGGGGGCTTTCTTGTAGTTCAACAGTGCAGTGCGCTTAGTGGCTAAGACAGGTTCCAGTTCTTTGTACATTATGTACAGTTTATGCACCATGAGAAATGCTTGATGGTGTAGTCTTTCCATGATTTCCCACCTTTAAGTTAACCCTTTCTCTGCTGCTGTTGGTTTTGTGTTCTCTTTCAGATACTTGTGAATGGAACAGGCTCAACTGCCCCAATCAGTCATAACATGTTACAAAATATAGCAAAAAAGGTTGCATTTTAAATACAAAGTTTTACTTTTCTAAAATCTCCCTGAACCCCCGTCTCTCTCTCCTCCTTTAACATGTGCCTTAAAAGCTACATCTTGGAGCAAGATTTAGTTCACCTTTCCTAATATCTCCTGAAGTTAGCTCAGTGCCAAATTTTGTCTGATAACACTTATGTGAAGTGCTTTGGGATGTTTTACAATGTTAAAGATGCTATGTAAATGCAAGTTGTTGTCACAGATGTCAAGTGTGACCCTTCAACAGAATGAATTCTTCAATATGTTGTTCTATGATGCTGCTACACTATTTCTCTATCAAAGCTTTCTATTCAACAGACAAAGACTGATTGCACAGTGGTGAGAGTGTCAGCTGCTCAGTCTGATATTAAAGTCTGAGATTACATGACTTCTATTGGTCAATTTTATTTTAATGTTTTCCGTTATTTGTTTGGACATAAAATGTACAAAGAGCCTTTTTGATATTGGAGTTGAATAATAACCCTAAATAAACATTAATTACAAGGCACAAGGCCAAACAGTTGTACTATACAGTTAATCATTACTGTGTACAGTAAACTGAAACAAAACTGTATGATTTAATCTGTGTTTTATACAATAACCCAAAGTGCTTTCTGTAGATATATAGGCTGTGTTTCTAAACCATTGTAAAAAGAAACAGTACCATAGTCGTTCTAATCTACTGTTCTTAACATTCCTAAAATATTGCACTCACCTTTTATAAAACCATACATCTTTACTGGTAGCCATTTAAAAAATAAAAACCTCCACATCTCAGCAGAACAAAGGCCTGTATCAGAGGGACTGAATGGTCATACATAGATTGTTAAATGGTAAATATCCTTATTAGTTTTACCTCTCTCTACAGGCACTGACTGGTCTGCAGTGTATTTCTGGCATTTTCTGTTTTTGTGACCTAGTAATTGTCTATCGTTAAATGTCGGGAGGACAATCAATTGACAATTACTAACCTTCAAAAACAAAAGATGCCAGAAACTCTCAGCAGGCCAGCTAATGTCTGTAGGAAGAAGAAACAGTTGCTGAGATATCTTCACTGCTTTCCTTCCTCAGCCTCTGCGCTGAATTACTTCTCATCCTCTATGATTTCAACCTTCATCTTAACTCATCATGCTCTCTATCTTCTGAGTTCACTGCCCTCCTATCCTCCCTAAATCTCTCCCTGCATGTAAACTCCCCAACCCATATTCACGGCCACCCCCTTGACTTTGCCACCTCACGTGGTCTTGCGAGTCCCATCATATCAATCACAGATAAGGCCATCTTTGATTACTTCCTGGTATCATTCTCCACCCATATTCCCCTTCCATGCCCCAACCCCACCTTCTTCTATATCTGTCCCTAGAAAAAAACTATCCCCAATTCAGTTAAAGCTGCACTTTTAAAATCCCAACTATCAAGCCTTTGGCCTTAGGTTCACCACAGCATTCCTGCAGCTACTGATTTGCTCAACCGCACCCTCACCTCCACCTTTGATGCCCTAGTCCCCAATAAAACCACTACGCTTTCTCACCCTGGTTTCCCCCTGGTACGGCCTTCATCTCTGCTCCATTAAATCCAAGGGAGGCAGTCTGAAAGGTTATGGCGGCCAGCTAGTTTAGCCATCCACTGCTAGATTTGACTTAAGAACATAAAACACTATTGGGTCCTGCTCTCCTTTGCTAAAACTGCTCACTAATCCAGGATCATCCTGGAATACAAAAGTAACCCCACTTCTTTTCTTTACTGCAAACGATCTTCTTAAACCCCTCTCCCCATCTCCTCCAACCTCACCTCCAACATTAAGTGCATGGTAAAGGCCCGCTCAGGTCAGGAAAAAAAAAACCTGACCTGAACTCGACAGAACCACATCGGACCCAAGCCCAACCCGGCCCGAGTCCCTCCATTTTTTTCCCGCGCTCCGAACCGTCCCGATCCTGACCCAACCCGACCTGAGCCTGATCCAACCACTGGAATGTTCACTTTACCTACCATCCCATTCCGAATTTGCAGGAAGCTGCAGCATGAACACAATGATGTCATAGAGACGCTCACTCGCTCACTGCACAGAATCAGAGTTTCCCTCCTTGATGTCCCGAACTCCTAGCTCAGGGAGGTTTTTCAACTTTTGACACTTACTAAACTCAACTTCCCAGCAGAGTTAGATATAGCTCTTGGGTCTAAAGGGATCAAAGGGTATGGGGCAAAAGCGGGAATAGGTTACTGAGTTGGATGATCAGCCATGATCATAATGAATAGCGGAGCAGGCTCGAAGGGTTGAATAGCCTACCCCTGCTCCTATTGTCTATGTTTCCATGTTTCTATGTTAATACTTACTGTGTGTGTCCGACCCGGACCCGGCCCGAGCCCGAAAGCCCGACCCGGAAGAGCGACCCGACCCGACCTGAACCTGACACGTGTCATCCCGTTGGGTTCGGGTCAGGTAGCAGGCCTTTAGTGCGTGGAGCTCATGGATTTCATTGTCACTAAAATCAAGACCATCTGATCAGCTGCCTCTGCCACTTCCTTCCATTCCACTAGCCCACCTGGCCAAACTTCCACTAAAGATTCCCCTTGCCCTAGCCCTGACTCACATCTATCTCCATTTTCTTTCCTATCTCCCCTAATGCCCTCTTTCCCTCCTGCTCCCTCGACCCTAATCCCACTAAATTGCTGACCACCCAGCTTGTCCTTCTGGTCCCCATGTTAGTCGATATTGTTAACGGTTCTCTCTCTTCAAGTGTTGTCCCTTTCTTCTTTAAATCTGCCATCATCACCCCTTCTCAAAACAAAAGGTTGGCGTCACCGTCCTTGTAAACTACTGCCCCATCTCCAACCTCCCTTTCCTCTCCAAATTCCTTGAATGTGTTGTCGCCTTCCAAATCTGTGTCCATCTTTCCTGGAACTCCATGTTTGTATCCCTTCAATCAGGTTTCCACCCCTGCCACAGTACCGAAACAGCTGCAATGGCTTCTCTTCTTGCTCTCTCACCTTTATGTTTGGTGTCCCCCAAGGATCTATCCTTGGCCTCCTCCTATTTCTCATCTACATGTTGCCCCTTGATGTCATCATCTGAAAGCACGTTAGTTTTCACATGCACGCTGATCACACTCAGCTCTACCTCACCACCACCTCTCTCCACAATATAAAAAAAGCAAAATACTTTGGATGCTGGAAAGCTGCAATAAAAACAGAAAGTGCTGGAAAAACTCAGCAGGTCTGGCAGCATCTGTGGTGAGAGAAGCAGAGTTAACGTTTCAGGTCAGTGACCCTTCTTCAGAACTGGCAGATATAAGAAATGTAAAAGATTTTAAGCAAATAAAGCAGGGGGTGCGGCAAGAGATAACAAAAGAGAAGGTGTTGATAGGACAAGGTCACAGAATAGCTGACCAGAGGTCATGGAGCAAAGGCAAACAATATGTTAATGGTGTGTTGAAAGACAAAGCATTGGTACAGATAGGATGTTAATGGACAGAAAACTGAACAGCCACAAGCACAAACATGAAAAAAAAACAGTGGGTAGGCACAGTAGAAACAAACTGAACAAACTAAAATAAAATAAACACAAAAAATAAAAGAAAAAAGAAAAAATAACTAAAGATAAAAGTAAAATGGGGGGTCCGTCATGCTCTCTCCACACCCCCACTGTTGCTAAATTATCAAACTGCTTATCAACATCCAGTACTGGATGAGCAGAAATTTCCTCAAGATAAATACAAAGAAGACTGAAGGCATTGTTTTCGGTCCCTGCTCCAACTTCCATTCCCAGCTACTGACTCCTTCCCCCTCCCTGGCAACAGTTTGAGACTAAAGCAGACTGTTAGCAACCTTGGCCCATTTGACTTTGAGATGAGCTTCTAATCACATATCCACATCATCACGAAGACTGCCTATTTCCACCTCTGTAACATCGCCCAAATTAGCCCCTGTCTCAGCTCATCTGCTGCTGAAACCTTCATGCATGCCTTTGTTACCTCTAGACTTGACTAATCCAACGCACTCCTGGCTGGTCTCCCATATTCTATCCTCCATAAACTTGAAGTCATCCAAAGCTCTGCTGTTCGTGCCTTAACTTGCACCAAGTCCCATTAACCTATCACCCCTGTTCTTGCTGACCCACATTGGTTCCTGGTCAAGTAGCATCTTGATTTTAAAATTCTCATCCTTGTTTTCAAATCCCTCCAGAGTCTCACCCCTCCCTATCTCTGTAATTCCCTCCAGCACCACAACCCACCAAGATATCTGCGTTCATCCAATTCAGGCTTCCTGAACATCCCCGATTTTATTCGTTGTGCCATTGGTGGCCACGCCTTCAATTCCCTATGTCCTAAGCTCTGGAATACCCTCCCTACATCTCTCCGCCTCTCCACCTCGCTTTCCTCCTTTAAGATGCTCATTAAAATCTACCTCTTTGACCAAGCTCATCAAGCCTCATAAAGCAGGCATGGCTGTAAGTAGCAGAGGAGGGCCAGAATCTTATGAGCCATGCTGAGGCAGCTTTGGAGGCGGGAGGGCAGGAAATTTTTGAAATGTGCTTGTTGGGTCTTATAGCTGATGTGCTCTGGCCTGTGAGAGTTCTTGCTTGAGGTGGGGTGAGACTGGCATCTGCTACCCACCTGGCAGCAGCTGCTAGCTTAATAGGAGCAATTAAGAGACCACTTAGGAGCAAAGTGGTGACACAGCCAGGATCTTACCCACTGGGGCCAAAATCCCATGGGTCCCTGCAGGCAGCCTCCTGGCAGCAGGCCAAGGTGCCAGTTAGGCCTCCTTTAATTCCAACCCCCGCCCCTCTGGAGCTGCCGCAGTTAGAGGGCCACAGCTGCAGCAACAGGCCAGCATGTGCAGGGGCTCCCCCGGCAACAGTTTATTTAACCTTTTTTGAAGTCTTCAGAGGGTTACCTCCAGCCTATACAGCCCTGCCTGTCATCCTTAATTGGAGAGAGCTCCCCAAGGAGGTGTTAATTTGCCACCTCTGGTAAGACCAGGGAGGCAGGCTCATAAACCTTATAAACTATCGGGGTCAGGACCTGGAAAAGATTCCATACTTTGTTTGAAAACTAAGGCGGTAAGTTTCCACCTGAGGTAAGCAGCAGGACTGTGGTGCCAAGGACCTGGATACAGTGCTGAAAAAGGTTTAATGACCTCATGAGGTCTGGCAAGGTGAGCTGTCAGCTGGGAGCCATCACTCAGTCACCTCCCTAACATCCTCCTGCACAGCACTTGTCTGGCCAACACATCTTGCTGCTACACACATTCCTTTCTCTCCAGTCTCCTCCTCAAATTACTCTCATCCTATTGCCCTTTTGCACCCATTTCTCACAGTCATCCTTCTTAAATGTTCACCCTCCATCCTCAGCAATCAGTTCACTTCTCACACTCAGAACTCTCTGCCTTTTCTCATTGCAGGAAAAGAGGGCCCATAACTCCAGGGAGAGGCAGACAACTAGGGCAGGAGTTGCAGCCATAGCCAACTTGACCATGATGCAGGAGGAAACACTTGAGATTGGCAGGGTGGCATAGTACTGGCCGTTGCCGATGGAGACATGTGGGTGGCCCAGGATTTTATCTGGGGGACGGGGGGTCTCAACATCTGGCAAAAGCGCCGCTGAGGACCCCGCATCGCCCCTTTTGTGGGAGGCCTGCCGAATCAAGTGTCAATTAAGCACTCAACTGGACAGCGGTGGGCCTTCCAGGGATCAATGACCCCAGCAATGAAGGTCCCACCCTCCAAAAGCTGCCCGTCAATCAATGGCCGGCAACTCTTTAACTGCTGCCGGTAGAGCATCCACCTGGGGCCCAGGAGTGGTGCTGGACTCAGGTAGGTCAGGGCAGGAGGGGTCTCGAAGGGTGGGGATTGCGTTGGAGCGGGGTGTAGGGGGGGGTGGTCAGCAGCAAGGGCGGGGGTGGCTCTCAGTAGCCTCCCCTTCCCGATCCGTATCCCTTGCTGTGTCTGAGAGAGGACAGAAGTATGTTCAGGGTCATGTGCCTCGACATTAATAACAATTCCATCGCCTTTTTGTAGTGGTACACATATGTGGCACCCTTCTGTTGGTATTGGTCTTAGTAGTTGATTTTGCTGATGAGTGATAAACACAAACAAAGTGGTTGGGTTTTCCACAGGCTTAACACTGTTTACCAGTAGCAGGACACTCTATCCAGTGTGGGTAAGCACCACCAAAGTGGAATTTTGTTTTGGATAAGTCGCAACTCTGTTTGTGAGCCAGCTGTTGTTGTTTTGCGGGTGGTTTTCTGGTGGATGAGTGATGATTAGTATTAACACAAGTTGAACTTCGAGTGTGGTAGTTACTGTTAGCAGCCTCAACTTTAGTAGCTCTGGATTCTGAGAGTGATAGTGATCTTGCTAACTCCAATAGCTCTGACAACGTTCTGTCTTTCTCAGGTGCTTTTCAGCGTAGTTGACTGGAGGGACAGCCTTCAATTATTTGTGGTTTGATTTCCCGTTCATCATGTTCAACATCACAGAAGTCACATTTGGTAGTTAGTTGCCTCAATTGCGTGCAACATTGGTCATTCGTCTTGTTTACTTCTTGCTTAGTGCATAGGAAGACAATGATTGCGTATATGATGTTTTCTTTGGGCATGAAGTCAGTCATTAGTGCATATTTTGCTGAGTTGTACTCATTTTGCTCAGGAGTAAGTGTCTCAAAGATGTCTTCTAATTCTTCATCGCGGAGTGTGGAAGTAAGGCCTTGTTCTTTGTGCCCTCTGTGATTGCAAAACCTGCCATCGTGTTTTCGAAACATCGCAGCCACTTTTGCCGCCATGGCAATACAGATGATCGCTCTGAATGCACATCAAAAGATGGTAGATTGGACATAAACAAAGCCACATTTATCAGCAGAGCAGTGGGAGCGCATGATCAGGGATCTGGAATCGCGTTCCTTTCAGAGGAAACATCTCTGCAATGATCTGAGATTTTTTTTTGATTTGGATGGTTGTTTTGGAGAGATCAGTGTGTGTGTGTATACACTGTCCAAGCTTTCTGTGTGTCACTCTACCACAGTCTGCAATTTAAAATAATCTAATCTTTGGTCTCCTTGTCTCGAGAGACAATGGGTAAGCGCCTGGAGGTAGTCAGTGTTTGTGAAACAGCGCCTGGAGTGGCTATAAAGGCCAATTCTAGATTGACAGACTCTTCCACAGGTGCTGCAGATAAAATTGGTTGTCGGGGCTGTTACATAGTTGGCACTCTCCTTGCACTTCTGCCTTTTTTCCTGCCAACTGCTAAGTCTCTTCGACTCGCCACGCTTTAGCCCCGCCTTTATGGTTGCCCGCCAGCTCTGGCGATCGCTGGCAACTGACTCCCACGACTTGTGATCAATGTCACAGGACTTCATGTCGCGTTTGCAGACGTCTTTAAAGCGGAGACAAGGACGGCTGGTGGGTCTGATACCAGTGACGAGCTCGCTGTACAATGTGTCGTTGGGGATCCTGCCATCTTCCATGCGGCTCACATGGCCAAGCCATCTCAGGCGCTGCTGGCTTAGTAGGGTGTATAAGCTGGGGATGTTGGCCGCCTCGAGGACTTCTGTGTTGGAGATACAGTCCTGCCACCTGATGCCAAGGATTCTCCGGAGGCAGCGAAGATGGAATGAATTGAGACGTCGCACTTGGCTGACGTACGTTGTCCAGGTCTCGCTGCCATAGAGCAAGGTACTGAGGACACAGGCTTGATACACTCGGACTTTTGTGTTCCGTGTTAGTGTGCCATTTTCCCACACTCTCTTGGCCAGTCTGGACATTTAAAATGCTGTCTGTAAAAGTGGACAAAAACCTTCCAAAAGTTTCGTACCGGGAAGCAATATTTCCAGTTTTTCGCCACCCTTTTCTTTTTACTTCATCGCCTTTGTGATGTCCTCAGGACTGGAGTGAGGTTTAGTTTGGTTTGGTATCAGATATGTGAGACAGAGAGCCAGCTACTGCAGCAGGCTGTTGAACATAAAGGCTTCTTCTTTAGTCTGTCTTTCTTTCACTCTCTCTTTGCTAGCATTTGTGTTCTACAGCAACTCCCAAGTGTACACAAAGCCCAATGCAATTGCAATTTCAAAACATTAAACTGTGAGAATGCTTTGTGCTGGGGGACCCAGACCATTGAGGGTTACTGTTCCGTATGGCTTTAGGCTTGATCGTTATCTGAACGATGCCTCTATGAGGCCTTCTCTGGCAACCAGATGTGCAGCTACAGCCACCCTAGCCACATTATGTTCCTCCTCCCTCTCATCAGAAGAAGTTGAGTGCTCTGCAGCTTCCTCCTCCTGAAGCTCCATTCCTCTCTGCAGCATCATGTCATGCAAGACACAGCAGACCCCTGCCATTCTGGACACATTTGCTGCTGCATACTGATGGGTGCCCCCAGATCTGTCAAGACATCTGAATCTCATTTTCAGCAAACCTGCTCAATGTCTGCCCTTGTAGTGTTGTGGCTCCTGTTGTACCTCTCCTTGACATCATTGGCAAGTCTCCTGATAGGGGTATTCAGCCAAATCCTCAGAGGGCTTCCCTTGTCTCCAAGGCGCCACCCACTTATTCTGCTTGGAGGTGCAAACACCTGTCGTAGACAGGACTGGCGCAGGATGTAGGCATTATGGCATCTTCTAGGAAATCTTGTGCATAATAAACTTACGGTGGTCACAAGCTATCTGCACATTGAGGGAATGGAATCCCTTCTGGCTAATGAACACTGCAGGATTATCTGATGGTGCCCTGATTACCACATGTGTGCAGTTGATGATCACCTGAACCTGTGGAAATCCAGTCACTGTAGCAAAGACAAGAGTTCTCTGCGCCTTACTGGCCTCATCAGAGCCAAAGTGCACATATTAGCTTGCCTTGGCGTACATGGCATCTGTGAAATGGGAGACAGACTTGTGGGCTGCAGATTGTGAGATCCTGCAGATGTTTCCAGCTGATGACTGGAAGGAGGTGAAGAAATTCAGGGCTGTGGTGACCTTGATGGCCACAAGCAATGCGTCCTCACCTGGCCCACTTGGAAGGAGATCTTGTTCTAAGAGCCTGCAAATGTCAGCAATGAGCTACTGCGAGAGCCGGGGCAACCTGAGGCACTGTTGCACAGTCATGTCGAGAAAGCTGATCCTCTGTCTGTTCAACTTATTTGCGGGGTATCGCCTCCTTCGAGCTGCAGCTGCTGGCCCTTCCCCTCTGCCCTGTGGAGGGGCATGTGGCTGCAATTGCTGTTGCTGCTGCTGCTGATATTGGTGTTGGTGTTGCTGGTCCTTCTGTTCGTCTTCAGAGGTCGATCAATATAATGGCTGCCTAGGCTGCTCCCAGCCTGCAGCAAAGGCTGAGAGCAGATAAGGTAAGTAAGGTCCAAGAAGAGTCAAATGGCTTTCAAAAAAGTTGTTCCTGTCCTGTAAATCACACTCTCAGGATGAGTGCCTTTCCCATAGGCATGGTTGCCTATGTTTAGTTTATCTCTGTTTAAACACTTCCTAGTATGTCAGTTTCATTGATCAATGGTTTCTAGCTATGCTCCCACCTTCTGCATCCTGGTGAGATTCATACAGCTCGGGGAATCCATATGCTCGCTGTTAAAGCCAGAATAGAAGGTTAAATGGCCACATAATTGCTATTTAACATATTTAAATATCTGACCTGACACCTTCGTGGGGGCTTCAAACTCGCTTCAAACACACCCCTGTTGATGCAGAAGAGAGTGGGAACATGTTGGTTTCCCCACACGCTGTTGGGGCTTTAATCACCACCTCCCCCACCCCCCCAACCCCCCGCATGTGCCTGAGCCAGTGTTCCTAGGAGCCAATGTAACTCAACAAGCACAGAGGTGATGGGTGAATTGGATATGGTGCAAGTTAGGGCATAGGCAGCAATGTTCCCTCTAAGCTGCACAGGTGTGAAGTAATCAGGAATATATAGCGCAGTCCAACAAAGAGCACAGCAAAGAGAAAATAGAGAGAACATTGATGGGCAGCAGAGATTTGGGTGAGCTTGCGTTTATGGAGGGTGCAAGATGGGAGGCTGGCTGGAAACGCATTGGAGCAGTCAAGTTAGAGATAACAAAGGCATGGATGAGGCTTTCAGCAGTGGATGAACTGAGGCAGGTTTGGAGTTGGGCAATATCATGGAGGTGGAAATAGGCAGTCTTAGTGATGGTGTGGAGATATGGTTGGGAGCTCATCTCAGTCAAATACGACACCAAAGTCATGAGCAGATTGTTCAGCCTCAGACAGTTGCCAGGGAGAGAAATGTAGCTGGAAGTTAAGGAGTGGAATTTGCAATGAGAGCCAAAGGCAATGACAATTCCTCCCTTTCATCATGCTTGTACCTTCCTAATGCATTTATCTACTGAACAGTACGCAGTAGTCAAATTCATTAGAAGGGAGAACCAGTGTGGTGGTTAATCTTTGATCTGAAACTCATAGGCCTCACACAGTAAGGAGCAGAGAGGCAGCAGACTAGTCCATGGTCTTGGTGAAGTCTAAAAGATTTTGTTACACTGCAACAATGGCAGTTTATGCAACCTGTACTCATAGTTTAACCTTCTAAGTCCAGGCATCATTCTGGTGAATCTACAGATGTTAACTGGCTTGCTGTGCGTTTCTGACATTTTCTGTTTTTGTGGCATAGTAAATGTCAATTGACTGTGTTCTCTTACATAACACACCACCAACCAGGATATAAAACGGGCAGTCATATTAAACATGCATTGCCAGCTACAAGTTGGGGAGGTATACACATATGGACCGTAAGTAAAAATATCACTATAAGCACTTTAAATAATGGCAGTTGTGTCATTAATACAGTGTAACAAGATCTTTTAGACTCCTCCTAGACGACAGATTATTCTGCTACTTCGCTGCACCTTACTGTGTGAGGCCTGTGATTAGTTGTCACTCCAGTAATCCATTCTAATAAGTTTAACTACTGCATATTGTTTAGTAAATAAATTTACTGGAGAGTACAAGGACCAGGAAAGGGAGGAATTATCTCTTGCATATGTTAGTTTAGCATCATTCTTGCCTGAGTCAGAAGATTGTGAGGTTTCAAGCTCCACTCCAGGACCTGGGTACATATGGATTTGTGCTTTATTGCAGTACTGAAGGAGTACTGCATTGCTGGAGATGCTGTCTTTCAGCTGAGACCGTAAACTGAGGTTCTGTCTGCCTGCTAAGGCCCCAGCTGGTATATTATATCCAGTTCTGAGCACCATACTTTAGGAAGGACGTCAAGGCCTTGGAGAAGGTGCAGAAGAGATTTACTAGAATGGTACCAGGAGTGAGTGACTTTCAGTTATGTAGAGAGACCAGTGAAACTGGGGTTGTTCTCCTCAGTGGAAATAAGTTGAAGAGAAGATCTGATGGAGGTATTCAAAATTATGAGCGGTTTTGCTGGAGTAAATAAGGAGAGACCGTTTCCTATAGCGGAACGCTCAGTAAACAGAGGACGTAGATTTAAGTTGATTGGCAAAAGAACAAGAGGCGAAATGAGAAAATAATTTTACACAGCAAGTTGTTGTGATCTGGAAAGCACTCTCTGAAAGGATGGTGGAAGCAGATTCAATAGTAACTTTCAAAAGAGAGCTGAATAAATACTTGAAGTGGAAAGATTTCAGGACTATGGGGAAAAAGCGGGGAGGAAGACGAATTGGATAGCGCTATCAAATGCACAATAGGCCGAATGGCCTCTTTCTGTGGTGTATTGTTCTATGATTCGACGATTTTATTTGAGAAAGAGCAGAGAGTTCTCCTGGCGTTCGGGCCAGCAACTTAATCTTAAACTCACCCTTATCTATCAACAGCAAAAGCACTATGGCGGTAATTTTCTTCAATAGAAAGGAAGATCGGGCAGTATGTTTAACAGGTGCCTGATCTGCAACCACCAGTTCACCACCAAACCCAAAGTGAGAATGAGCCCTATTGGCTGGTTCAGTCATTCATCTGCTCTGTGAGAGACCTTGCTGTGTGTAAATTGGCTTATGCATTTGCCAACATAACTGCGGCATTTCCAAAAGTCATTCATTGGTTGTAAAGTGCTCTGGCATTTCCTGAGGACATCATATATAAATGCAAAATAAATATAAATTCCAAATATATAAATGCATAATTTTTTTCTTTCCTTTCACTATCTATGCTGAGCTTCAGGGTCTTGAGAAGGAAATGATAGATGATGTCTGAAGGAAGAAAGAGCAGTGGGGTCAGAAGACAGGAAAGAAGGAATACAATAGTTAAAATACTATCGGAATACAGTAGTATTACAGAAATTGCAGCTGTAACTATTACACCTAATTCTGAGGATAAAAACAGAAAGATCTGGAAATACTCAGTAGGCCTGGCTGCACCTTTGGAGAAACAGAAGTCAGCAGTCAATGGCCAGAATTCTATTAGGTCATTAAGTGTGAGTTCAGAGGCGGGAGGTAGGTGCCACCAGACTGCGTTTGGCTGAAGTCCGACGTCATGACATTGTTTCTGGATGTTACCCGCAACGGGAACCATGAAGGGCGGACTTCTGACATTGAGGACACCAATTGAGGTATTTAAAAGGCCAATTAGCTTCAATTTTATGGGATGTTTTGGATTTTATCAATGGCGCATGGGAACCATGGGGCTTCAGACACCTGCCTGGTGAAACAAGACGGCAAGGAAGCAGAGGACAGCATGAAAGCAGGGTTAAGTACTGGCTCTCTAATGATTCCGTAGGGAGAGCCAACGTGTGGTGGCAAGAGGGTGGTGCACAAAGGGAACTGCCAGATGTCGGCAGAAGGGGGAAGAAGCTACCAGGAGTGTGGGGGCATGTGGCCAGGGTCAAATAGGGGCAGTGGCACTTGCTCTGGAGAGGATTCAGGGACAGATTTTGGGGATTGGATGGGGGGGCATCCTGGTAGAAGGCCTAGGAATCAGATAGGAGATACATGCCATGGGCCTCATTCACCCAGGCCTTGTGGCCCCCATTGAGGAGGAGGGGCATCTCAGAGGGATGGGGGGTCCAGGCATTGGCGGGGGCACATCAACAACCTCATGACCAGCCAGAGGGCCAGCCTTGGGGTGGGCATGGCGCAGAAGGTCACAGAGGGGCACACCAACAGCACATGTGCACAGAAGAGCCCATCCCCAGGAGAGAGTGTACAGCCCATGGCTGAACTTTCTCCAAATGTTTGAGTGGCATTGTCAGAGAAGACTGTGGCTCTCCAGGGAGGCTGTCACTGATCTCTGCTCCATTGCTGCAGAACATACTGAGATCCATGGGGTTTGATGGACATCCAATGCCAATGGCCCCGAAGATCATAACAGCTCGCAATTTCGACACCTTCGGCTTTTTCCAGGGATCCAATGAGGATATGTGTGGGATTTCCCAGTCTGCAGCCCATCAATGCATCAAGCAGGTGACCAATGCCATGTTCAAGAGGGCTGGTGACTATGTGCGCTATCGGAATGTCAGAGAGATCCATTGGGTTCAGAGCCATCACTGGATTCCCCAGGTCCAAGGTGTCATTGACTGCACACATGTGGCCATCAAGGCTCCCATGGACCAGTCAATGGCCTTCATCAACAGGAAGGGCTTCGACTCCATCAATGTCCAATTGCTCTGTGACCACAGAAAGCAGATTCTTCAGGTGTCTGCACGGTTCCCGATAAACAGCCACAACGCCAACATACTTTTACAGTCCCAGGTCCCATAGCTTTTCCAATCCCCTGGGACCCTTCAGGGATGGATACTTGGAGACAGGGGCTACTCTTTAAAGACATGGCTGCTCATGTCTGTCAGGAACCCACACATGGATGCAGAAGAGAGGTACAACACCTGCCACTTGTCAACTCGAACGACCATCGAGCAGCCCATTGGCCTTCTGAAGATGCAATTCAGGTGCCTGGACTGATCTGGTGGAGCCTTGCGAGGGTCTTGCATATCATGGTGGTTTGCTTTGCACTGTACAACCTAGCACTGCAGAGGGAGGAGCCGTTGAACAATGAGAACATCACTGATCGTGATGCCTCCTCTGATGATGAGGATGTGGAGGAGCCAGCTGACCAGGCAATGCAGGATGAGGAATTCCTTGGACTACAGGCAAGGCGCAATGAGGTACGCACAAGGGAGGCTTAGGATGCCCTAATAGATAACCATTTCCTGTGACCCTACTGCCCTTTCAGAAAGATTCCAAGAAAGCCTTAGTCCTGCTGTCACCCTGTTCATTTTTCCCTCCATTGCCCAGCATCCAGGTGCACAGAGGCAAGTCTGCAGAGCTGAATGGTTGCTCCTTAGTCCACCGTTTCAAGACCATTGAGGGAGCAAGGGTATAGATGAGATCTTACAGGGCATCAAGAATTAGAATGAGAAGCAGGAAGATTGATTGAAACATTATTGCAGCACACAACAGAAAGCAAACTTGACATCTAGATATTGTAATTACCTGTGAAACCCAAGTGCAGCTAGGTGCTCTTCTTAACACTCTTACAAGTGCTCCTATGAGGCGCTATCCTGCACCTGTGGCTTTTTTTTATTTGTTTGGGGGATGTGGGCATCACTGGCTAGGCCAGCAAGTATTGCCCATCCCTAATTGCCCTTGAGAAGGTGGTGGTGAGCTGCCTTCCTGAACCGCTGCAGTCCATGTGTGATAGTACACCCATAGTGCGATTAGGGAGGGATTCCAGGATTTTGACCCGGCGACAGTGAATGAACGGCAATATAGTTCCATATCAGGATGGTGTGTAGCTTGGAGGGGAACTTACAGATGGTGGTATTTCCATACATCTGCTGTCCTTGTCCTTCTAGGTGGTAGACGTCATGGGTTTGGAAGGTGCTGTCTAAGGAACCTTGGTGAGTGGCTGCAGTGCATCTTGTATATGGTACACACTGCTGCCACTGTGTGCCGGAGGTGGAGGGATTATATGTTGAAGGTGGTGGATTGGATGCCCATCAGGTGGGCTGCTTTGTCCTGGATGCTTTCGAGCTTCTTGAATGTTGTTGGAGCTGCACCCATCCAGGCAAATGGAGAGTATTCCATCACATTCCTGACTTGTGCCTTGTAGATGGTGGACAGGCATTGGGGAGACAGGAGGTGCGTTACTCGCCGCAGAATTCCCAGCCTCTGACCTGCTCTTGTAACCACTGCATTTAAGTGGCTGGCCCAGTTCAGTTTCTGGTCAATGGTGACCCCCCCAGGATGTTGATAGTGGGGGATTCAGTGATGGTAATGCCATTGAACATCAAGGGGAGATGGTTAGATTCTCCCTTATTTGAGATGGTCATTGCCTGGCACTTGTGAGGGGCGCATGTTACTTGTCACTTATCAGCCCAAGCCTGAATGTTGTCCAGGTCTTGTTGCATATGGACATGGGCTGCTTCAGTATCTGAGGAGTCGTGAATGATGCTGAACATTGTGCAATTATCAGCGAACATCCCCACTTCTGACCTTATGATGGAGGGAAGGTCATTGATGAAGTAGCTGAAGATGGTTGGGCCTAGGACACTACCCTGAGGAACTCCTGCAGCAATGTCCTGGGACTGAGATGATTGACCTCCAACTACCACAACCATTTTCCTTTGGGCTAGGCATGACTCCAACCAACAGAGAGTTTTCCCCCAATTCCCATTGACTGCAGTTTTGCTGGAGCTCCTTGATGCCATATTCGGTCAAATGCTGCCTTGCTATTAAGCGCAGTCACTCTCACCACACTTCTGGAGTTCAGCTCTTTTGTCCATGTTTGGAACAAGACTGTAATGAGGTCAGGAGCTGAGTGTCCCTGGCGGAACCCAAACTGAGCATCAGTGGGCAGGCTATTGATAGCACTGTCAATGACCCCTTCCATCACTTTGCTGATGATCGACAGTAGACTGATAGGGCAGTAATTGGCCAGGTTAGATTTGTCCTGCTTTTCATGCATAGGACATACCTGGACAATTTTCCACATTGCTGCGTAGATGCCAGTGTTGTAGCTGTACTGGAACAGCTAGGCTAGTGGTGTGACTAGTTCTAGAGCACAAGTCATCAGTACTATTGCCGGAATGTTGTCAGGGCCCATAGCCTTTGCAGTATCAGTGTCTTCAGCGTTTCTTGATATCACGTGGAGTGAATCAGATTGGCTGAAGATTGGCATCTGTGATGCCGGAGACTTCAGGAAGAGGCCGAGATGGATCATCCACTTGGCACATCAGCTACCGCCTTGTGCCCAGGATAGGACGGCCCCCACGCCTCGCATTCCTTAATTAGCCGGCTGCCACTAGATCGCATGTAGCCGGCCGTCTAAAACCCAAACGGAAATGGCATCCGCTTCCAATGCCATTGCTGTGACCTACACACTCATGAGAAAATTCAGCCCAATGTTTCAGTTTTTGTTTGAGATTTCCAACATCTGCTGTATTTTGCTTTTTGTTTTTATTTCTGCATATTCTCCTCACAGATTTCAGGCTGTTTGTTCAAAAGCACTGCTGGGATATGACCAATATAATTAGTACCATTTTTTGAGAATCAGATGTTGTTAGTTTGTCACATATTTACTGTAATTATTTGCAATAGAAATGCTGATGGGGAGAATTTTATAACAGGTACATCAAAAGGCAACAAATTGTGGTATTTCCTTGGCTTTGTGCTCCCAGAGTCCACAGTCACAGTCAGGGAGCACGGATCGGAGATTGAATAAAATGTGCCTATATTCTCTAGAGTTTAGAAGAATGAAAGGTAAAATCATTGAAAAGTATAAAATTCTTTGAGGGCTTGTCAGAGTAGATGCTGAGGAGCTGTGTCTCCTGGCTGAGAGAGTCTAGAACTAAGGATCGTAGACGCAAGATAAACTGTTAACCATTTAGGACTGAGTTAGGGAGAAATTTCTTCACTCAGATGGGTGTGAATCTTTGGAATTTTCTACTCTACAGGGCTGTGGATGCTCAGTTGTTAAGTATATGCAAGACTGAGATTGATAGGCTTTTGGACACCAAGGGAATCGACAGGGGGATTAGGTGGGAAAGTGGAATTGAGGTAGAAGGTCAGCCATGATCTTATTGAATAGCATAGCAAGTTTGAGGGGCCAAATGGCCTACTCTTGCTCCTATTTATAATGTTCCTTGCTGCTGTGACTCCACACTCCCTAGGATTGTGGATTTATTTCGGTTGCTTGAGTTTTATTATATAAAATGATGCAATAGGAGAAAATCATCTTTCTGAAATGAATGATTCACAAGTACCTGGAACACATCAGCATGGAAAACATTTTATCTTTTTCTGCAACAAATTCCACTGGCACCCACTGAGGGGACTTAAAAACATCTATCTCTCGCCACCTTATGGTGATTCTGAGTTACTACATAACAGAAGGAATCGGTGGTATCCAACAGTAAGGAAGTTAAAGTGTTGGAACATACCCTTCCAAGTTTCCCCTTTCCCCAGGTTAGTAATTTAACTGCACAAGTACTAAACAGGACTCGATTTTAACTCTGGGCAAGTGGATGAGTTTTGAATGAGTTAAAATCTCATCCTGTGTCCCATGCTTAATATTTTGCTTTAAAATTCTTAATGTATTCTATGTTTAAAAGGAGAATTGGACTGTATTTGAAATGGAAGTATATAAAAAGGTCTGAAAATGGGATTAGAGTTGATAGCTCCATTTCAAGATCTAGCACAGCATGGACATGATGGGAAGAATGGCCTCCTTCTGTGCTGTAACTTCTAGGATTCCACAAAAATATACATCTTTGCAACATTGAAGAAACATGCAGGATGATAAAATGTTTTGTAGCTTTTAATTTGATGCAGAGCTGCTACTGCTATCCTCAACTGAAATAAAACACCCTTTTGAAAAAATTTGCCTTGAGATTGTTTTATGTGCAAGAACTGTTCCACAAATAAAAAAGCAAAAATGATCCTTATGCATGTAATCAAATGGGGAAGATGACAAAAATGAAATACGAGAGGAGCCATTTTCTCATTTTGCTCTCCCAGTGGGAAGCCTCATCCTCCAGCATGCACACTGGGAATTCAGGAACACTCCATTTAAACTGTGTGTCATGCAGCCCAAATTTCCCATGTGGATTCTCGGCAGACAAGGCTCCCCATCAGC
The DNA here is from genome assembly GCF_036365525.1 of Heterodontus francisci. Classification (NCBI taxonomy): domain Eukaryota; kingdom Metazoa; phylum Chordata; class Chondrichthyes; order Heterodontiformes; family Heterodontidae; genus Heterodontus; species Heterodontus francisci. The sequence goes on from NC_090372.1 coordinate 46,633,721, forward strand.
AATGTGAAATTGGGAAAAAAAACTACCTTTGAGTGTTTTGCTTGTCAGTGAAGATCAAGATGGTACTGGATGGGAAAGGAATGAATTGCAAGGCATAGAAATGATTAATGGGCTCAATCTCACATTACAAAACCAAAGCTGAGTAGATTGTCCCTGAACTTTGAGACTGAGTTGCTACCTCTAATCCACTTCTACCTGATATCTTGGGTTTTTTTGGAGGGAAAAGGAGGGTGTATTTGGTAGCTCCAAAATGCAGAATCTCACAGAATGTTGGTAAGCAATGTAAAGTGCATAGAGTCATAGAGTTATACAGCACAGAAACAGGCCCTTCGGCCCATCGTGTCTGTGCCGGCCATACAGCACCCAACTATTCTAATTCCATATTCCTGCACTTGGCCCGTAGCCTTGTATGCTATGGTATTTCAAGTGCTCATCTAAACACTTCTTAAATGTTGTGAGGGTTCCTGCCTCCACCACCTCCTCAGGCAGTGCGTTCCAGATTCCAACCACCCACTAGGTGATAAAATGCTTTCTCAAATCCCCCCTAAACCTCCTGCCCCTTACCCCTAAATCTATGCCCCCTGGTTCTTGACCCCTCCGCTAAGGGAAAAAGTTTCTCCCTATCTTACTTATCAATGCCCCTCATAATCTTGTACAACTCAATCATGTCCCCCCTCAGCCTTCTCTGGTCCAAGGAAAACAAGCCTAGCCTTTTCAGTCTCTCTTCATAGCTGAAATGCTCCAGCCCAGGCAACATCCTGGTGAATCTCCTCTGCACCCTTTCCAGTGCAGTCACATCCTTCCGATAGTGCGGTGACCAGAACTGTACACAGTACTCCAGCTGTAGCCTAACTAGCATTTTATATAGCTCCATCATAACCTCCCTGCTCTTAAATTCTATGCCTCAGCTAATAAAGGCAAGTATCCCATATGCCTTCCTAACCACCTTATCCACCTGTGCTGCTGCCTTCAGTGATCTATGGACAAGTACACCAAGGTCCTTCTGACTTTCTGTACTTCCTAGGGTCCTACCATCCATTGTATATTCCCTTGCCTTGTTAGTCCTCCCAAAATGCATTACCTCACACTTTTCAGGATTAAATTCCATTTGCCACTGCTCCACCCATCTTACCAGCCCATCTATATCTCCCTGTAATCTAAGGACCTCCTCCTCACTATTTACAACACCACCAATCTTCGTGTCATTTGTGAACTTACTGATCATACCTCCTATACTCACGTCTAAATCATTAATGTACACTACAAACAGCAAGGGTCCCAGCACCGATCCCTGTGGTACACCACTGGTCACAGGCGTCCAATCGCAAAAGCAGCCCTGGACCATTACCCTCTGCCTCCTGCCACTAAGCCAATTTTGGATCCAATTTGCCAAATTGCCCTGGATCCCTTGGGCTCTTACCTTCTTAACCAATCTCCCATGCGGTACCTTATCAAAAGCCTTACTGAAATCCATGTATACTACATCTACTGCTTTACCCTCATCGACACATCTAGTTAACTCCTCGAAAAATTCAGTAAGTTAGTTAGACACGATCTCCCCCGACAAAGCCATGCTGACTATCCCTGATTAATTCCTGCCTCACCAAGTGGAGATTAATCCTGTGTCTCAGAATTTTTTCCAATATTTCCCCAACCACTGATATTAGACTCACCGGCCTGTAATTACCTGGTTTATCCCTACTACCCTTCTTGAATAATGGTACCACATTCACTAACTTCCAGTCCTCTGGTACCTCTTCTGCAGTCAGAAAGGATTTGAAAATTTGTGTCAAAGCCCTTGCTATCTCCTCCCTTGCCTCTCATAACAGCCTGGGATACATCTCAAACAAAAACAAGAAATGCTGGATTCACTCAGCAGGTCTGGCAGCATCTGTGGAAAGAGAAGCAGAGTTAACGTTTCGGGTCAGTGACCCTTCTTCGGAACTGACAAATATTAGAAAAGTCACAGATTATAAACAAGTGAGGTGGGGGTTGGGCAAGAGATAACAAAGGAGAAGGTGCAGATTGGACCAGGCCACATAGCTGACCAAAAGGTCACGGAGCAAAGGCAAACAATATGTTAATGGTGTTTTGAAAGACAAAGCATTAGTACAGATTAGGTGTGAATATACTGAATATAGAACATCAGCAAGTGCAAACCTGAAGAAAAACAACCTGAAAAAAACAGTGGGTAAGCAAACTGAACAAACTAAGATGAAATGAAATAAATGCAAAAAATGTAAAAAGGAATGCAAAAAAAAGGAAGAAAAAATAACTAAAAATGACTAAAAATGAAAGTAAAGTGGGGGGCTGTCATGCTCTGAAATTATTGAACTCAATGTTCAGTCCAGCAGGCTGTAGTGTGCCTAATCGGTAGATGAGATGCTGTTCCTCGAGCTTGCGTTGATGTTCACTGGAACACTGCAGCAATCCCAGGACAGAGATGTGAGCATGAGAGCAGGGGGGAGTGTTGAAATGGCAAGCAACCGGAAGCTCAGGGTCCTGCTTGCGGACTGAGCGGAGATGTTCCGCAAAGCGGTCACCCAGTCTGCGCTTGGTCTCCCCAATGTAGAGGAGACCACACTGTGAGCAGCGAATACAGTATACTACATTGAAAGAAGTACAAGTAAATCGCTGCTTCACCTGAAAGGAGTGTTTGGGGCCTGGGATAGTGAGGAGAGAGGAGGTAAATGGGCAGGTATTACACCTCCTGCGATTGCAAGGGAAGGTGCCCTGGGACGGGGACGAGGTGGTGGGGGTAATGGAGGAGTGGACCAGGGTGTCGCGGAGGGAACGATCCCTTCGGAATGCTGACAGGGGAAGGGAGGGGAAGATGCGACTGGTAGTGGCATCACGCTGGAGGTGGCGAAAATGGCGGAGGATGATCCTTTGGATATGGAGGCTGGTGGGATGAAAAGTGAGGACAAGGGGAACCCTGTCACGGTTCTGGGAGGGAGGGGAAGGGGTGAGGGTAGAGGTGCGGGGAATGGGTCGGACACGGTTGAGGGCCCTGTCAACCACAGTGGGGGGAAATCCTCGGTTGAGGAAAAAGGAGGTCATATCAGAAGCACCGTCATGGAAGGTAGCATCATCAGAGCAGATGCGTCGGAGACGGAGAAACTGGGAGAATGGAATGGAGTCCTTACAGGAGGTAGGGTGTGAAGAAGTGTAGTCGAGGTAGCTGTGGGAGTCAGTGGGCTTATAATGGATATTGGTAGACAACCTATCCCCAGAGATGGAGACAGAGAAGTCGAGGAAGGGAAGGGAAGTGTCAGAGATGGACCATGTAAAGGTGAGAGAAGGGTGGAAATTGGAAGCAAAGTTGATAAAGTTTTCGAGTTCGGGGCGGGAGCAGGAAACGGCACCGATACAGTCATCAATGTACCGGAAAAAGAGTTGGGGGAGGGGGCCTGAGTAGGACTGGAACAAAGAATGCTTGACATATCCCACAAAAAGACAGGCATAACTAGGACCCATGCGGGTACCCATAGCGACACCTTTTACTTGAAGGAAGTGCTTGGAGTTGAAGGAGAAGTTGTTCAATGTGAGAACAAGTTCAGCCAGGCGGAGGAGGGTGGTGGTGGATGGGGACTGGTTGGGCCTCTGTTCCAGGAGGAAGCGGAGAGCCCTCAAACCATCCTGGTGGGGGATGGAGGTGTAGAGCGATTGGACGTCCATAGTGAAGAGGAGGCGGTTGGGACCAGGAAACTGGAAATTGTCAAAATGACGTAGGGCGTCAGAAGAGTCACGGATGTAGGTGGGAAGAGACTGGACCAGCGGAGAAAAGATAGAGTCTAGATAGGAAGAAATAAGTTCAGTTGGGCAGGAGCAGGCTGACACAATGGGTCTGCCGGGACAGTCCCGTTTGTGGATTTTGGGAAGGAGATAGAAGCGGGCTGTCCGGGATTGCGGGACTATGAGGTTGGAAGCTGTAGAGGGAAGATCTCCAGAGGAGATGGGATACATCTCATCTGGGCCTGGGGATTTATCCATTTTTAAGCCCGTTAAAACAGCTAATATTTCCTCCCTTTCAATGTTAATATGTTCAAGTATACCACAATCCCCCTCCCTGATCTCTACACCTACATTGTCCTTCTCCAGAGTGAATACCGATTAAAAGCAATCATTTAAAACCTCACTTATGTCCTCCGGCTCCACACAAAGATTGCCACGTTGGTCCCTAATGGGCCCTGCTCTTTCCCTGGTTATCCTCTTACCCTTAATATACTTATAAAACGCCTTGGGATTTTCCTTTATCTTGCCCGCCAGTGTTTTTTCATGTCCCATCTTCGCTCTCCTAATTACTTTTTTAAGAGCCACCCTACACTTTCTATACTCCTCTAGTGCCTCCGCTGTTTTCAGCGCTTGGGATCTGCCATAAGCCTCTTTTTTTTTCCTAATCCAATCCTCTATATCCCTTGACATCCAGGGTTCCCTGGACTTGTTGGTCCTACCCTTCACCTTAACGGGTACATGTTTGCTCTGAACTCTCACAATTTCCTCTTTGAATGACTCCCACTGTAGATTTTCTTACAAGTAGCTGCTCCCAGTCCACTTTGGCCAGATTCTGTTTTATCAGATTGAAATCAGCCTTCCCCCAATTCAGTACCATCTGGTCCATCTTTGTCCTTTTCCATAACTACCGTAGTCTTACAGAGTTATGGTCACTATCCCTGAAATGCTCCCCCACTGATACTTCTACCACTTGACCAGCTTCATTCCCTAGGATTAGGTCCAGTACTGCCCCTTCTCTTGTAGGACTTTCTACATACTGGCTCAAAAAGCTCTCCTGTATGCATTTTAAGAATTCCGCCACTTTTAAGCCTTTTGCACCAAGACTATCCCAGTTAATATTGCATGATGATCTATTTTGCATATGTTAAAGAAATATTCACCTTCATGTAAATAATTGTTTGCACCTTAGGCCCAAACAGTTTGTGATTATTTTTTGCACAAATTCAATGGGAGCAGTACATTGGTTCCAACTCCATTATCTTTAATAATTGTCACAGAATTTTACAGCGTAGGAGGAGGCCATTTAGCTCACGGTGCCTGCACCAACTCTCAAAAGAGCTATTTATTGAGTTGCATTCCCCTCCCCTGTCTCCATACCATTTAAGATATTTCTTTTTCAAATATTTAACCATTTCTCTTTAAAAGTTGTGATGGATTCTGCTTCCATCACTGTTTCTAATAGGGCATTTCATGTCCCAATAATTCTCTACATTGAGAAATTTCTCCTAATCTCTTCTTTTGTTCTTTTGGTGATAATCTTAAATTTATCCTCCCTAGTTATCAACACACTGATCAGTGATTTATTTACTGAATCGAAACCACTCATGATTTTGAACACCCCTTAACTTTTTCTGTACGAGTGAAAAGAACCCAGTTTCTTTAGTCTCTTAATCTTTTCTGTACTAGTGAAAAGATCCCAGTTTCATTATTTTCTCCTCATAACTAAACCATCCCACCCTTGGTATCATTTTAGTGAATGATAGTCCGCACGCCTAGAGTTACCTGCCTTATTTTTCCACCATACACCCAGGCCACTGGAGCCTCCTCCGCTTTGCCAGATTTTACTTGGTTCCCTCCCATTCTGCTATTCATCTGTAACAATTTACACATTCTCTGAGTCATGGTTCATTTTGTCTTACACCACTTCTGTCATTTGTTACACTACACTGATCTGATTAGTAAGTTTGCGGACGACACAAAGGTTGGTGGAGTTGCGGATAGTGATGAGGATTGTCAGAGGATACAGCAGGATGTAGATTGGTTGGAGACTTGGGCGGAGAAATGGCAGATGGAGTTTAATCCAGACAAATGTGAGGTAATGCATTTTGGAAGATCTAATACAGGTGGGAAGTATACAGTAAATGGCAGAACCCTTAGGAGTATTGACAGGCAGAGAGATCTGGGCGTACAAGTCCACAGGTCACTGAAAGTGGCAACGCAGGTGGATAAGGTAGTCAAGAAGGCATACCATATGCTTGCCTTCATCGGTTGGGGCATAGAGTATAAAAATTGGCAAGTCATGCTGCAGCTGTACAGAACCTTAGTTAGGCCGCACTTGGAATATTGCATGCAACTCTGGTTGCAACACTACCAGAAGGATGTGGAGGCTTTGGAGAGGGTACAGAAGAGGTTTACCAGGGTGTTGCCTGGGGTCTGAAGGGTATTAGCTATGAGGAGAGGTTGGATAAACTGGGATTGTTTTCACTGGAATGACAGAGGTGGAGGGGCGACATGATAGAGGTTTACAAAGTTATGAGTGGCATGGACAGAGTGGATAGTCAGAAGCTTTTTCCCAGGGTGGAAGAGTCAGTTACTAGGGGACATAGGTTTAAGGTGCAAGGCGCAAAGTTTAGAGGGGATGTGCGAGGCACGTTCGTTACACAGAGGGTGGTGTGCCTGGAACTTGCTGCCGGGGGAGGTGGTGGAAGCAGGTACGATAGCGATGTTTAAGAGGCATCTTGACAAATACATGAATAGGATGGGAATAGAGGGATACGGTCCCCAGAAATGCAGAAGGTTTTAGTTTAGACAGGCACTAAGATCGACGCAGGCTTGGAGGGCCGAATGGCCTGTTCCTGTGCTGTACTGTTCTTTGTTCTTTGTTATTTGAAGAAAGGATAGACGGAAAACATAGGAGAGGGAAGCAGAGGAGAAAATGGATGACAGATATAATGAACTGGATGCAGTTGACTTATGTGGAATGTGTAAGGGCAGCACAGGATTGACAGAGGTGGAGATCTATGGCAGTCAACCTTCTGGGAAGATGACACCAACGAAAGAACAAACTAAACAAATTGGCATGTGAATAGTAGTAACAACATAATATTTGACAGTAGGTGTTAAGCTTAGACAGTTCCTCATTTTATTTGAAAATAATAAATGGGTTGCACTTGAATGCTAAGTTTTAAACTTTTCTTTTATGTATAATTATACATTTTCTTTCTTTCTTCTCAACATCAACAAGAAGTATCTAGTTAAACCAATGCACTTTGAAAGTTTCAGACAGACTCTTAGATTTTCAAAAGCCAAAGATGGACTCATTGATTTGAAATGGGCAGGCTGACAAATTCCACAAGGAGCTTAGGCCTCCCCTGTCTCTTCCTCAAGCTTCCCTCCTGTGACCCCGATGCTCTCCTGAACCTCTTCCTGACCATATACCTGTGTTTGGAGACTATTCTTTTCGGTCCCCGGTGGTGGCCTCCCACTGCTTGATATCCCACTCACTAGCCAGTAGCCACTTCCTGCCTAGTTCAGGTGGGAGGCTGGGGCGATAAAGGGTAGAAATTCGTTGCCAGCATGCCACCTCGGCGGCCTACCTCTCCTTCCCTGGTGCATGATGTGCCATTGACAACCTCCTGCACAGCAAGCACAGCATTGCTGCATTAGAATGGCGTACGCAGGTGTGTCCCCCTTGTGTGCTGAAAGACTTTGAATGGACCCTATCCTAATGCCGCTCGGCCCAACCAGCTGATGTGACACCAGGACCCCAAATTTAGTCAACCGCTTTGTTGTTCATTCTGCAAACAACAAGTTGGAAGCTGCAAGGTGGGCCCTGCACTTGTGTTATTTAAAGGGAAGGAAAGGTGATTTTTTTTTGGGAACTTTTTCTATTGTAAAGTGCCTGCAAGTACTCTGCAGTGTTTTTGGAGGTTTTTTGGTGAGTTCCTGGATTTGCCAAAGAGTGTTGCCACAACCTCATCAGGGGAGGTCAGAAGAGTAACTGACCTGTTCAGATAAATGCTGCAAAAGGTATGGGGGAGTAGTGACAGTGCCTCTGGGTCTGCAGCACAATGGGGAGATGGAGCAGAGGCTGTGGAGAAGGCATGCTCTGCACAATGTTGTCTGCCAGGTTGGAGCCAGACTCCGCCATACTCCTTGACAATGATAGAAGGTTGTCTGGCAGACCAGCCAATGCACTCAGCATCTCAGTGTACACGCTCAACATTGTTCTCCTTTATGCTGCCCCATTGAGGTCCTCATCTGTGTCCTCTGCAGTAGAACTCATCTGCCATGTTGCCCTCCGGTGAGCTGACAAATGAACCACCTTTTCCTTCTGACCTGACTGCAGCCCACTCATGCTGGATGATTCACCATATGCTGATCCCAACTCTATACCAGCCTCCAAGATACATGCAGTGCCAGTACCTGAGCTTGTGGCTGCAAGTGTCAGATCAACTGATGGGGCCACTTCATTAATGCTATGATGTTGCTCACTTTTCTCCTCCTGGGGCTTGTGTGGCTGAGCAGGAGGAAGTTCTTGGGTATCTGAAAGCAGAAAATCAGAAGGGTAAGGTTGGTGTGAGGGAAGAGGTGCTGTGGTGGGAAGTCCATGGTCACACCATCTGCAGCTTACTCATTATTCCAGATAGCAGGATGAGAGTGATATGAGAGTTGAGAAGGCACATAAGGCAGGAACATACCGTCATCCTCAATATTCTCAGCAATGTCGGATGCCATGGGCCCCATCACAGCCGGCCCCATGATGCAGAGAATCATCTCCTCCACAGGGCTCAGGAAATGCGGGCATCTTTGCCCCCCACCAGTTTTGCTCTGCTCCCTTCTACTGTGGCAGTGGTTGTGTAGCACTGTGTTTTTCCATGATGTTCCTGCCATAGCTGAATAGCTTGAAGTATGTGGAGGCAGCGAGAGGTGGGTGTGAGGCTGGTAGCATTGGTAGGTGTGTGAGAGTGAGGTAGAGTAGCTGGACATTAGGCATAAGTCCTGACACCCAGGGAATGCTGCTGGGTGATTGATGAGGCTGCAGTGCATTGAGCAGCATGAGAGACTGGTGTTGTGGTGAGTTGGAGATGCCATGTCCTCAGGTCCAGACTCCAGGAGTTGACCTTTTTAGCCACCTGCTCCCAATTCCTTCTGAGGGTGGTCCTTGAGGGTTGCCTGGGCCCAAGCGGACCCATGGTGTCTCTCCTCCTACCCACCTGCACCACAAATGACTCCAGGGCTGCATCTGTCACTATGGAATCCTAATTCTGCCCTGGTGTTCACTTTGCAGTAATTTACATTGCAGCAATATTGTTGAGTGCAGCTTCCCTTTAAGGACCAGCCTGCTTTAAAAAGAGTAGGTTGGCTATGTCGCATGGTCTGCAAACAATGCTGCCAGGTCCCCTCTGCTGTTCGCAGAGGCTGCAGGCAGTGTTCAAGAGTAGAAAGCAGCGCAGGAGCCACTCAGGTCAATGCTACAATCATTCAGAAGGTGTGGGTACACCAAGTTTACCTGTTGCCCACCTTGATCTGAATGGGCATGGACAGGGTGGGAATCTCGACCTCTGCACCCTAAAACCGGGCACACCTGGAAATCTGAAATAACTGAACTGAGTTCTGATGAAAGGTCACAGACCTTTCTCTCTGCTTCTCTCTCCACAGATGCTGCCAGACCTGCTGAGTATTTCCAGCACTTTCTGTTTTTATTGCAGATTTCCAGCATCCAAAGTATTTTGCTTTTATTTTATTACCATGAGCTCTTATCTTGTGTGGTAATCTTTTATGTGGTACCTTATGCCTTTTGGAAATCCAAATACACGACATCTATTGGTTCCCTTTTCTCCACGCTGCTTGTTACATCCTTAAAGAACTCTAATAAATTTGTCAAACACAATTTCCCTTTCATAAAACCATGTTGCGTCTCCCTGATTGCCTAAGTGTCCTGCTACTACATCCTTAATAATGGAATCCAGCATTTTCCCAATGACAAATGTTAGACTAACTGGCCTACAGTTTCCTGCTTTTTGTCTCCCTCTTTCTTGAATAGAGGTGTTACATTTGCGGTTGTCCAATCAGCTGGCACCTTTCCAGATCTAGAGACCTTTGGAAGATTACAACCAATGCATCCATTATCTCAGCAGCCACTTCTTTGAAGATCCTGTGTGCAAAGCTGCTCCCTTCTATACTATAAACAAAATAATATTGTGCTCAATTTTAGTTAGAAATGTTTCATTTTTGTTACAGTCACTTGTTAATCTGATTTAAAAAACAATAATTCTTGGGTTATGATCATCACTGGCAAGGCCAATATTCTTTGCCTATATATAGTTGCCTTTAAGAAGATGGTGGTGGGCCTTTATTTTGAACCAGTGCAATCCATGTGTTAAACAATGCTGTTAAGTAGGATTTTGACTCAGTGGCGATGAATATCCATCAATGAACAGTGATGTACATCTAAGTCAGGATGGTGTGTGACTTGAAGGTGATAGAACTGCTGCTCTTGCCCTTCTTGGTGGTAGTGGTCGCAGGCTTGGGAGGTGGTGTCCAAAATGTCTTGGCGAGTTGCTGCCATGCTTCTTGTGGAGAGTGCACATTGTCTCCAATTACTCACACATTGAGTGACAACAATTTGCAAATCTTTATCAACTGATGTAATGAAAAACATACAAATCTAGTTCTACCTTTTTAGAAAGTCCCTAAGAATGACCCAACATGCATTGCATTCTGATCTGCTAACATAAACCAGTGAAGTATACCAGTAGGCTAGAGCTTAATGTAAATACCAGACGAATGAGGTGCAAGTAGGTTGGAACCTGAAACTTCTCTTTAACAGAGAGTTGAACTAGTGAATTTGAAGACGGGAGGCCCCAATAATGGTGATGTGAAGTGACAATCAATACAGTCTGCAGTCCGGGTAAAATAATTCTTTTTTTTTTTTCTTTTGGGCCTCCTTATCTCGAGAGACAATGGATACGCGCCTGGAGGTGGTCAGTGGTTTGTGAAGCAGCGCCTGGAGTGGCTATAAAGGCCAATTCTGGAGTGACAGGCTCTTCCACAGGTGCTGCAGAGAAATTTGTTTGTTGGGGCTGTTGCACAGTTGGCTCTCCCCTTGCGCCTCTGTCTTTTTTCCTGCCAACTACTAAGTCTCTTCGACTCGCCACAATTTAGCCCTGTCTTTATGGCTGCCCGCCAGCTCTGGCAAATGCTGGCAACTGACTCCCACGACTTGTGATCAATGTCACACGATTTCATGTCACGTTTGCAGACGTCTTTATAACGGAGACATGGACGGCCGGTGGGTCTGATACCAGTGGCGAGCTCGCTGTACAATGTGTCTTTGGGGATCCTGCCATCTTCCATGCGGCTCACATGGCCAAGCCATCTCAAGCGCCGCTGACTCAGTAGTGTATATAAGCTGGGGGTGTTGGCCGCTTCAAGGACTTCTGTGTTGGAGATATAGTCCTGCCACCTGATGCCAAGTATTCTCCGAAGGCAGCGAAGATGGAATGAATTGAGACGTCGCTCTTGGCTGGCATACGTTGTCCAGGCCTCGCTGCCGTAGAGCAAGGTACTGAGGACACAGGCCTGATACACTCGGACTTTTGTGTTCCGTGTCAGTGCGCCATTTTCCCACACTCTCTTGGCCAGTCTGGACATAGCAGTGGAAGCCTTACCCATGCGCTTGTTGATTTCTGCATCTAGAGACAGGTTACTGGTGATAGTTGAGCCTAGGTAGGTGAACTCTTGAACCACTTCCAGAGCGTGGTCGCCAATATTGATGGATGGAGCATTTCTGACATCCTGCCCCATGATGTTCGTTTTCTTGAGGCTGATGGTTAGGCCAAATTCATTGCAGGCAGACGCAAACCTGTCGATGAGACTCTGCAGGCATTCTTCAGTGTGAGATGTTAAAGCAGCATCGTCAGCAAAGAGGAGTTCTCTGATGAGGACTTTCCGTACTTTGGACTTCGCTCTTAGACGGGCAAGGTTGAACAACCTGCCCCCTGATCTTGTGTGGAGGAAAATTCCTTCTTCAGAGGATTTGAACGCATGTGAAAGCAGCAGGGAGAAGAAAATCCCAAAAAGTGTGGGTGCGAGAACACAGCCCTGTTTCACACCACTCAGGATAGGAAAGGGCTCTGATGAGGAGCCACCATGTTGAATTGTGCCTTTCATATTGTCATGGAATGAGGTGATGATACTTAGTAGCTTTGGTGGACATCCGATCTTTTCTAGTAGTCTGAAGAGACCACGTCTGCTGACGAGGTCAAAGGCTTTGGTGAGATCAATGAAAGCAATGTAGAGGGGCATCTGTTGTTCACGGCATTTCTGCTGTATCTGACGATAGTTCAATGATAATTTGCATCCCTTAACTGGATAATTTACCTGCAGCACCTGTGGAAGAGTCTGTCACTCTAGAATTGGCCTCTATAGCCACTCCAGACACTGCTTCACAAACCACTGACCACCTCTAGGCGCTTACACATTGGCTGGAATTTTTCGCTGCCCCAGTGGTTCGGATGGTGGCGTGGGGGTGATGTAAAATTGAGTGGCTGGCTCCGGGAGGCCTTCCCACCCTGATTCTGCCTCCGGACAAGTTTACGGAGGTCAGGCGGTGGTGGGGGGGGGGGGGGGGGGTGGTGGCGGATGGTAGAAAATGGGATTGTCCCGCCCGAGGCCAATCAAGACCCTTAAGTGGTTACTTAAGGGCCCTATCCCGCCTCCACGGGTATTTTACCCATGGCAAGCGGGTGTGCTGGGGATGTGAAAGGCCGCCCAGCGATAGCTGCCAGACTTTCCGCGCCTGAGGGAGGGGGGCAGGGCAATCGGGCACAGGGTGCCCAATTGAGGGCTGTCCCCACCTCCCAACCCATCCCTGGGATCCAAGACGCCCCCCTCCCCCACACGACCACCCTAGCCTCACCAGGGCACGACCGATCTCCCTGGTGAGGCAACCCAATCTTACCCACTCTCTCCGGTGCCTGGCGTTGGCTGGGCTGCAGTCCCAGCAGTGGCCACCGTTCCCAGAGGCACCGCTGAGACTAAGAGCTGCCGGCCTGCTGATTGGTGGGCAGCTCACTGAGGCAGGACATCCTCCCTCAAGCGGGTGGAAGTCCTGCCTCGGGACAATTAAAGCCTGGGGACCTGTAAAATACGGAATGATCCCCAGGCTGGGCGGAAGCAGGTTTGTCACCGACATTTACGTCGGAGTCTGGCTCCCGTCTGCCCACTGTAAAATTCCGGCCATTGTCTCTCAAGACAAGGAGGTCGAAAAGGAAAGGAAGGAAGGAAATGAACAGGATAATTTAGGCAATTTCTATTTACTACACAGGATGTGGATTATTCCAACTTAAAAAGGTCTGTTTAAAAATGAAAACCATACAAACCTAATTCTATCTTTCCAGAAAGTTCCTAAAGAATGACCTAACATGAATTGCATTTTAATCTGCTAACGTAAAGCATTAAAATATACCAGTAGACCATAACTAGCAAACTTAAATTGGAGCTATTCTTACGAAACATTTCTGTTCGCTGCCTATAGACCAAATGAACTTTGGTGTTACACACATTTAGGCCATCAATTAGTTTTCTGAACCTGAACCTGCTGGGATATTAATTGATACATTACACAGACTTCACCCATTTTCCTATAATCACACTGTACAATTAAAAGTTTGTGTTTTTTTTAAGCTTTCCAAACAACCAGCACACAATCATCTTTGCACCCTCATGAAAACAATATGTAGTCTGAAAATTAACACACTTATTCTGTTGCAGGCATGAGATAAGAAGTGTAGAATTAAATAGCTGCTTTGCAAAGTTCTTAATGTTAAACATTTACAAATCTTTGATATACACTGATCCTTGCTTGATTTTAATAAACTCGCACCATCAACTGTTGGTTTAAAATGTCCCAATTTGAGTTCAATACAACTGTATAGTAATACCCCTCACTAACATGCGCAACATTGCCATGCAATTCTGAGCACCTAATATTGGACTGCCCTATGTGTACTCTTCCTCTTACTTGTCAGAAACCTTTTGAACCCTCACTATCACCTCTACCTCTGTAGTATAAGATTGTGAAGGATTAATACCGATGACAGTGAGAGAGAGCCATCCCACTGTATGAGTGATGATGTAACAGTCACATGAGATAGGCTTGAGGAGAAGAAGTTTTAGTAGCACGAAGGATGCTAGCTTAGGTGGCTTGTGGAGAGTGTATATAGTAACTGTAAATAATAAAGATTTGTTAGTTAACCTTTACCAGAGTCTAAGACTTTCTCCAGAATGTCCTACAATGCTACTAAAACAAATACAACTGAACCCAATATGGTGGCAGCAGTGGGACTGACCACGAGAATTTGAAGATCTCCTTACCTTTGGAAGAATTATCAGGTGAACAATAGAGAAACTTAAAGATAAATACAGTTAGAAAGATATGTACCGACAAAAGAGGCTTTTTTAGCTGTGGTGAGTCAAAGCACAGAAATACAGGCTGCACCACAGAACAGAAGCATGGTGGCCTGTAAGTAGAATCCAGCAATTGGGTGAATTACGATACCAATGGTCGGGGATCGTTTTAAAAGCATGCAGTAATTTTTTTAAGGCATCGGTGGAATGCTCGGGGTGGGGGGGAAAGAAAAGAACCCCAATCCTTCACTAGGGCTGAACGTGAGGACGAAGAGAAGGAACCCCCCAAAAAGCATGGGAATGTTCAAAACCCCAGAAAACAGGAGGGACACCTCCACAAAGGGAAGCAAGCCTGAAAAAAAAGTGCATTTCTCAAGCAAAGGGGAAAAAAAAACCTTAAAAAAAAAATTAAAACAGTGGGAAGTCTCAAAAACAGCTGGGGCACCTCCATTAAAGCAACCAAGCCTTAAAAAACAAAGTGAATTTCTTAAAGAAAGGGGAACACCCTTAAAGTTCTATTAAGAAAGCAACATGCATCCAAAATTGGGAATGCCTGAGAGTCAGAATCAAGGGGGATCCAATCAGATTCAAAATTGGCTATCATGGAGAAAAAGGTTCCTAAGGTTTAGAATCGTTTCACAACTCCATACAAAATCTGAAGTGGAACAAGTGAACACCCTTCTATATTCTGTGGGGGTAATTGCGGATGATGTAATTGTCCAACAAGGATCAACGAGGCTACCGATAAATTCAAAAAGATACTCCAGGCATTTGATAAATATTTTAATCTCCATACCAATAAAATCTTGGAAAGAGCCAAATTTAATAAGTGGGCGCAGATGATTGGTGAACCTGTAGACTCCTTTATTAATGACCTGTATAGATCGGCCCTCCCCGTGGGCTTCGGGGGTGGGGTCCATCGTTTATGTGCAATTTGTGGCCCATGGAGGTTGCCCACAAGGTTGTGAATATGGCGAATTAAAAGCAGAACTGATCAGAGACAGGATAATTGGAGGAATAGCGGATGAATATTGTCAGACCTGTTGCAATCCAAGGAAGACCTTGCACTGGAAAAGGCCATTCAAATTGTAAAACAGGCTGAAGTTCACCAACAGAATAGGGACATCCTACAAGCTGAAGACAAGCCGTGGATGAGAAGGAGTCCAATGCCCGTACAGCTGGTTAAGGCAAAGCCAGGGAAACACTTTGAGGAACAGAAAAAACATTCAGGTTAGAAGGCGCATGATATAGGAAAACCTCGCCAATGTTGTGGAGCCAAGAAGACCTCCAGGCAACAGTGCCCAGCAAGTAAAGTGTGGAAAAGCTGGACACTGTGGGGAGATGTGCCACAGCAAAATTTCTTTGCTTAAAAGTGCAAAGCGCAAGACCTTCAGGCAAAAAGCAATGTATCAAGTACAACAATACCCACAAGAGAAAGAACCTGGAGAGTTCTTGGGAGCAATCAGTAATCCAGACCAAGATTTCTGGACAGCAGACATCTACTTGATCGGACACCTCATGAATTTTAAGCTTGACACAGGGGCTAGCGTCACGGTATTGTCTGACCAAGAGCCTTGGGTGAAGTGACATTACCTGCAACCGACAGATATACTGTTGCATGGTTCAGGCAGGACACAAATGTAAAAGACAAACTCCAAGCAACTCTTCAGCTTAAAGGAAGACAACTGGTAAAGACCTTGGCTGGGATTTTGTGAGACCCCCTGAGGCGGCAGGTGGTTGTGGGGGTGGGGGCGGGCACAGAGTATTGCGACAGGTGGCGCGGGGTCAGCAGGGCAGAGGGCCAGTCGCCTCCCCATCACGCAGCAATCTTACCCGGGGCAGGATAGGCCGACGATGGTCTTCCCACCCAGAGGCCAATTGAAGCCCTTAAGTGGCCTATTGATGGCCAATTAAGGGCCTCCTCCCACCGCTTCTGGGATCCCCGCAAGGAAGAATTTTACCCCTGGGACCCTCTTCCCTCTGGTCTGCATGACCACCAAAACCTCACTGGGGCCTTCCGGACTGGCCCCAGTGATCCTGCCTCTCGTACCTCTGTTCTGGGGTTCCACTGCTGGGCCTGAGTCCGAGGCCTCTGCGGTACCAGCAGTGGCCACCGCTCCTGGTGGCGTTGCCGATACTGCAGAGCTGCTGGCCCTCCGATTGGCCGGCAGCCCTTGGAGGCAGAATCCCTATCCTTTAAAGTCTTTAAAAGGAGGGGGATCCCACCTCCTAAAAATTTGATTCAAAAAGACCGTAGGATTGCACTTGAGGGGGAAGAGGCAGATACAAAAAGGCAGAGGCAGGGTTCTCCCACATTTTCGGCCCAGTGCAGGGAACCCCAGCTTCACCACAAAATCCAGCTCCTTATATGTCTTACAGAATCAAGAATTTTCCTTACTGAGCAGAAATGCAGGCTGAGAACTGCAGTTGATTAAAAAGGTAGCCAAAGTCAAACAAGCAAAGGTAAACGATTCCTTTCAAACATAATTCCCAAAGCTGTTCACAGGATTCGGAAAACTAAAGATGGAGTATAGGATCGCTCTGAAGGAAGAGGTCAGACCAGTGTGTATCTTCATACCAAGAAGAATACCTCATCCCCTATTAACTAAAGTCCAAGAACAATTGGAGGAGATGATAAGAATGGGTGTTATCCCTCCGATAACACAACAAATGGACTGGGGTTCAGCTATGGTTCCTGTCTTGAAGCCAAATGGAACTCTGCAAATATGCGTGGACTTAACACAGCTCAACAAAGCAGTCGCGCGTGAGATTCATCCAATGTCTATGGTGGATGACAGTTTATCGAAATTCTCTCAGAGCACCATGTTTACAAAACTCGATGCCAATAGTGGGTTTTGGCAGGTACCCCTGGATGAGACCTCAGGGTTGTTGACTACATTCATAAAATCTTTTGGGCGGTTTTGTTTTAATAGGTTACCATTCGGAATAACCTCCACACCAGATTTTTCAATGATTCATGTCCAATATCCCAGGAGGGTTCACAGAGTGATATGCCACAAGGATGATATTTTGATACACAGAAAGTCAGTGGAGGAACACGACCACCAAGTCAGAGAGGTTCTACAGAAACTTCAAGAAGTAGGACTAACTTTAAACGAGAAGTGTGAATTTTCCAAAACTCCTATTCGTTTCTTGCAACGCATTGTGAGTGGAGAAGGAATAATGGCACATCCTCAGAAAACAGGGACCATTAAGGAATTTCCTATTCCTACAACAGTTCAGCAACTCCAGAGATTTTTCGGAATAGTAAATTAACTAGCAAAGTTTTTACCACATTTAGCACAAATAATTGATCGCTAAGGCAAGTTCTAAGAAAACAGCAAGCGTGGTGTTGGGATGCCCACCAGGAACAAGCATTCCAGAAAATTAAAGAAATTCTAATTTCGCCGGACACGTTGGCACACTACAACCCTACACTGCCTACGACAATAGCAGCAGACGCCTCTTCAGATGGCTTGGGCGCTGTACATTTTCAGGAGCAACCTGAATGCTTCCCGTAGACTCATATTGTATGTGTAAAGAGCACTGTCAGATACAGAGACATGTTACACAGTTATCGATAAAGAAGCTCTAGCTGTCACATGGCCTGTGAAAAATTTTCAGACTACATCATTGGAATACGTGTGGTAATCGAGACAGACCACAAGTTATTGGTTTCTTTATTAGACAAAAAATAAATAGCAAAAATGCCTCCATGTATTCAATGTTTTGTCTCAGATTGATGAGGTACACATATGAAACTGTATACGTCCAAGGGAAGTTCCAATCCTCACCTGATGCATTATCGAGGGCAACCACAGATCATCACAAGGAAGATGTGAATTTCATATGTGATAGAGTCATACTTGCAACACATGGCACAAAGTTGGCCAGCAAGCACACAAACGTTGTGAGAAATATGACAAGCACAGACGAAGAGTGCATTCGCATTAGACAATATTGTACACATGGGTGGCCACAAGATGGTCCAGGAGCGAGAACAATAAAGACGTTCCATGAGTTTAGGAAATACTTTACCATAATTGACGGCTTATTAGTTCACAATGACAGAATTGTTATTCCTACTTCAATGAGATCTGATATCTTAGATTGATTACACCAACGCCATTTGGGTATAGTCAAGTGCAGAGTGAAGGCACAGTCTCTGGTATGGTGGCCTGGGATATCTAAGGATATCGAGACCATGATCAATAACTGTCAGACATGAGTGATACAGAGGCCAGAACAGCGTGACCACTGTTGACCACACAATTTCCAACTAGATCTTGGCAAAGGCTAAGCATGGATTTACTTATGTTTGGTGGGAAGTCATGTACCATTATTATCAACCACTTTTCTAGGCGGATAGAAGCCCAACTTTTACATTCTATGACTACCGAGGTAGTTATCAGAATCCTTATGGATGTCTTTGCGACACATGGAATTTCGGATGAAATATTATCAGACAACGGACCATAGTTTGCGAACAAATGTTTTACCCAGTTTGCTGTGAAGTTGGGCTTTCAGCATCTTACGAGCTCACCGTGGTATCCACAGTCCAATGTCGAGGCAGAACGAGGTGTGAGAACCGTAAAATCTTTACTCAAGAAAAATGAAGATCTTCCTATCTCACTCCTAGTTTATCATTCAACACTAAAATAAAAGCAAAATACTGCGGATGCTGGAAATTCCGAAGAAGGGTCACTGACCCGAAACGTTAACTCTGCTTCTCTTTCCACAGATGCTGCCAGACCTGCTGAGTGGTTCCAGCATTTCTTGTATTTATCATTCAACACCACTGCTGTGCAGATTATCACCAGCAGAATGACTAATGGGAAGGAAGTTAAGAACACAGCTTCCAGTAATGCCTCAACAATTAATGCCTGGATTGAAGACTCAAGACTACAAGAAAGTTCGAGAAAGAGAAAACTCCTACAGAAGGAAGCAACCCCAGAATTATGATAGGAGATTTTGAGCAAAAAGCTTACCCAAATTAAACAATGGGCAAAATGATTGGATATGTGACCTGGAATGAGAAGGTACAGTAATCCATAAACATGAGGACTATCAGCGATTGTATGTTATAACAACGAATGAAGAGGAACAAAGCGAAACCGAATGAAATACTACAACCCGTAGAAATGAAAAACCAAGTCAGCAACCCATACTTCCTATGAAGACTACTGCTCGTCCCAGACAGATTACAACCAGATCAGGGAGAGTTGTCAAACCTTCGATGAGACTAAATCTGTAAAGTCAAGAGACTTGGGGGGAGAGAGAATACTAGAGAAGTCATAAATGAATATATGCTTGGAAAAATGTTGGATAAAGATTTGGGGGGGGATGTAGTATAAGGATGTAAATGGTTAATACCGAAGAATGTGAGACAGTAGCCTGCGTAGCAAGTCTGGGTTGCACGAAAGATGGTAGCTTAGGTGGCCTGGGAGAGTGTCATAATAATAAGTCATTAGTTCACATTTACCAGAGTCTAAGACTTTGTCTAGACAGCCCTACAACATTACTAATACAAATACAACTAAACCCAACAACCTCTACTTCTCACACTGCTTACACCTCCACACCTGACTGGGTCCTTGACAGTAATTCATACAGCTGACTTTCAGAAGGTACCTCAGGTACCATGCCACTTCAAACTTGGAGGCACGGCAAACAGTGAGGATGATATGAACCGCCTACAACAAGGCATAGGTAGGCTAGTAGAATGGACAGAGAGGTGGCTGATAGAATTTAATACTGACAAGTGCATTTTGGCAGAAGGAACAGTGAGAGGCAATATATACTTAATGGTACAGTACTAAAGAGTGGTTGTGTACCTATCATAACCTCTGCATCACCAGGTTTCATGGAGGCACCCAAGATCGCGTCATTGGCACCAGCTAGACCTCATCGTCACAAGGCGAGCCTCCTTAAACAGTGTTCAAATCACACGCAGCTTCCACAGTGCGGACTGCGACACCGACCACTCCCTGGTGTGCAGCAAGGTGAGACTCAGACCAAAGAAGTTGCATCATTCCAAACAGAAGGGCCACCCGCGCATCAACACGAGCAGAATTTCTCATCCACAGCTGTTACAAAAATTTCTAAACTCACTTGTAACAGCCCTTCAAAACACTCCCACAGGGGATGCTGAGACCAAGTGGGCCCAAATCAGAGACGCCATCTATGAGTCAGCTTTGACCACCTATGGCAAAAGTGCGAAGAGAAATGCAGACTGGTTTCAATCTCATAATGAAGAGCTGGAATCTGTCATAGCCGCTACGCGCATTGCACTGTTGAACTACAAGAAAGCCCCCAGCGAGTTAACATCCGTAGCACTTAAAGCAGCCAGAAGCACTGCACAAAGAACAGCCAGGCGCTGCGCAAACGACTACTGGCAACATCTATGCAGTCATATTCAGCTGGCCTCAGACACCGGAAACATCAGAGGAATGTATGTTGGCATTAAGAGAGCTCTTGGGCCAACCATCAAGAAGATCGCCCCCCTCAAATCTAAATCAGGGGACATAATCACTGACCAATGCAACCAAATGGACCGCTGGGTTGAGCACTACCTAGAACTGTACTCCAGGGAGAATGTTGTCACTGAGACTGCCCTCAATGCAACCCAGTCTCTACCAGTCATGGATGAGCTGGACATACAGCCAACAATATCGGAACTCAGTGATGCCATTGATTCTCTAGCCAGCGGAAAAGCCCCTGGGAGGGACAGCATTACCCCTGAAATAATCAAGAGTGCCAAGCCTGCTATACTCTCAGCACTACATGAACTGCTATGCCTGTGCTGGGACGAGGGAGCAGTACCCCAGGACATGCGCGATGCCAATATCATCACCCTCTACAAAAACAAAGGTGACCACAGTGACTGCAACAACTACCGTGGAATCTCCCTGCTCAGCATAGTCGGGAAATTCTTTGCTCGAGTCGCTCTAAACAGGCTCCAGAAGCTGGCCGAGCGTGTCTACCCTGAGGCACAGTGTGGCTTTCGTGCAGAGAGATCAACCTTTGACATGCTGTTCTCCCTTCGTCAGATACAGAAGAAATTCCGCGAACAACAGATGCCCCTCTACATTGCTTTCATTGATCTCACCAAAGCCTTTGACCTTGTCAGCAGACGTGGTCTCTTCAGACTACTAGAAAAGATTGGATGTACACCAAAGCTACTAAGTATCATCACTTCATTCCATTACAATATGAAAGGCACAATTCAACATGGCGGCTCCTCATCAGACCCCTTTCCTATCCTGAGTGGCGTGAAACAGGGCTGTGTTCTCGCACCCACACTTTTTGGGATTTTCTTCTCCCTGCTGCTTTCACATGCGTTCAGGTCTTCTGAAGAAGGAATTTTCCTCCACACAAGATCAGGGGGCAGGTTGTTCAACCTTGCCCGTCTAAGAGCGAAGTCCAAAGTACGGAAATTCCTCATCAGGGAACTCCTCTTTGCTGACGATGCTGCTTTAACATCTCACACTGAAGAGTGCCTGCAGAGTCTCATCGACAGGTTTGTGGCTGCCTGCAATGAATTTGGCCTAACCATCAGCCTCAAGAAAACGAACATCATGGGGCAGGACGTCAGAAATGCTCCATCCATCAATATTGGCGACCACGCTCTGGAAGTGGTTCAAGAGTTCACCTATCTAGGCTCAACTATCACCAGTAACCTGTCTCCAGATGCAGAAATCAACAAGCGCATGGGAAAGGCTTCCACTGCTAAGTCCAGACTGGCCAAGAGAGTGTAGCAAAATGGCACACTGACACGGAACACAAAAATCCGAGTATTTCAAGCCTGTGTCCTCAGTACCTTGCTCTATGGCAGCGAGGCCTGGACAACGTATGTCAGCCAAGAGCGACGTCTCAATTCATTCCATCTTCGCTGCCTCCGGAGAATACTTGGCATCAGGTGGCAGGACCGTATCTCCAACACAGAAGTCCTCGAGGCGGTCAACATCCCCAGCTTATACACACTACTGAGTCAGTGGCGCTTGAGATGGCTTGGCCATGTGAGCCGCATGGAAGATGGCAGGATCCCCAAAGACACATTGTACAGCGAGCTCGCCACTGGTATCAGACCCACCGGCCGTCCATGTCTCCACTTTAAAGACATTTGCAAACGCGACATGAAGTCCTGTGACATTGATCACAAGTCGTGGGAGTCAGTTGCCAGCGTTCGCCAGAGCGGGCGGGCAGCCATAAAGGAGGGGCTAAAGTGTGGCGAGTCGAAGAGACTTAGCAGTTGGCAGGAAAAAAGACAAAAGCACAAGGGGAGAGCCAACTTTGTAACAGCCCCGACAAACAAATTTTTCTGCAGCACCTGTGGAAGAGCCTGTCACTCTAGAATTGGCCTTTATAGCCACTCCAGGCGCTGCTCCACACACCACTGACCACATCCAGGCGCTTACCCATTGTCTCTCGAGACAAGGAGGCCAAAGAAGAAGAAGACTAAAGAGTGTACAGAGGGACCTGGGGGTTCATGTGCATAGATTTTTGAAGGTGTCAGGACATATTGAGAGAGTGGTTAGTAAAGCATATGGGATCCTGGGCTTCATAAATAGAGGCACTGAGTACAAAAGCAGGGAGGTTATGCTGAATCTTTATTAAGTTCTGGTTATCAAGCAACTAGAGTATTGTTTCAGTTCTGGTCACCATACTTCAGGAAGGATGTGGGGATCCTTCAGAGGGTGCAGAAGAGATTTACCAGAATGGTTCCAGTGATGGAGGATTTTAGTTAAAAGATTATGCTGGAAAAGCTGGGTTTGTTCTCCTTAGAATAAGGAGAGGAGATTTGAGGGGAGATTTAATAGAAGATTATGACAGGTTTAGATAAGTGAGACAATGAAAAACTGTTCCCATTAACAAATAGTACTCAGACTAGAGGACACACATAGAATGTTTTGGGCAAAATATGCAGGGGGAATATGAGGAAGCACTTTTTAACGCAGCGGGTGGTCATAACCTGGAACTCACTGCCCACAAGGGTGGTGGAAGCAAAGATGATCAATGACTTCAAGAGAAAGTTGGATGGCCACCTGAGAGGAATAGACTTGCAGGGCTATGGGGATCAAGCCGGGGATTGGGACTGACAGCATAGCTCCGTGGAGAGCTTGCATGGACTCGATGGGCCGAATGTCCTCCTTCTGTGCTGTAAATGACTCTGTGACTCTAAATTATGATGATTGAACTTGAGTCAAAGTTCTGAGAAGCGTGTGTAAGGGCTTCATTTTATGTCTTAGCAGCATAAAGCAGGAAAGGACTTGTATTTATATGTATTTGAATGTCAGAACACATTTAAATGTCATCCCTGTTATTATGTCTTTTTGGACACAAGATTGGGGCGGCACAGTGGCGCAGTGGTTAGCACTGCAGCCTCACAGCTCCAGTGACCCGGGTTCAATTCTGGGTACTGCCTGTGTGGAGTTTGCAAGTTCTCCCTGTGTCTGCGTGGGTTTCCTCCCACAGCCAAAAGACTTGCAGGTTGATAGGTAAATTGGCCATTATAAAATTGCCCCGAGTATAGGTAGGTGGTAGGGAAATATAGGGACAGGTGGGGTTGTGGTAGGAATATGGGATTAGTATAAATGGGTGGTTGATGGTCGGCACAGACTCGGTGGGCCGAAGGGCCTGTTTCAGTGCTGTATCTCTAAACTAAACTAAAACATCCCACAAGCAATAAGATGAATGACCAGTTAATCTGTTTCGGAGCTGTTGGTTAATGAAGGAATATTGTTCAGGACAGCAGAAGAGCTCCCACCTCTTCTTCAGATATACCATAGGATATTAAACCCCATGTCTTTACTGTCCCATCAGAGTAGGCTGTAAAGAAGAATTAAAGGAGCCCTTTTAAGGCATTATTATATGTAAATGATATGTAGGGTCGGCTTTTCAAAGCTGATCTTTTTAATGATTTAAGAACATTAGGACCTGTGCCCTGTAACTCATTAAATGAGTTTTAATCAAATGGTACCAGATGAATTCTTTGTCCTTCACCTTAAATTCTCATGAAGAATTCATCATCCCTTGTCTGAATTTGGCTTACCTGAAGCATTTAAAATCATACCGGTCCAGATTGTACAGTATTAAGGTTTACACAAGTATGCACATTAGATACACATTAAGGCATTGAGTCAATAAGTTAACCTCTTCTTACTTAAGTCATCGAAGTAGAAGTCAGGCTATAAAATCTGGAGCTAACATTTCTTTATTAATACGCATAGGATATATAATTAATAGCATCTTACTGTGAGGTGTCAGAATTGACTCAGTGGTTGTGTTCACACCTCTGAGCCAGAAGGTTAAGGGTTTGTGCCCAGTTGCAGACATATAGGGTTGGACATCACCAGAACTTTCAAACAAGCACCAAGACGTAGCTTGGCTGGTGGTGAGAAGGGCCCTCCCCGTCAGATCCTTCCTGCTCGCCCAGAGTCTTGCCCCCTCCACACACTGCCCTTGAGGTGGCTGCGGTGGGGAAGAGACAGTTTCCCACCTCCTTCTGGAGTTTGCAAAGCAGGTGTGGGAAGAGATGCCATGGTTTTTGTCGAGGTTCATCCTAAGCAGCTCTGTAACACAGGAGTCTGTGCTCTATGGGCTGTTCCCAGGGATGCACACTGAGATAAACATCAGCTGCTGCTGGACCATCAATTCAGTGAAAGACGCTCTTAGGTCTGCCCACAACTTGATGGTCTTCCAGCACAAAGAGTTGTCCACGACTGAGTGTTGCAGACCGGCACATTCCAAGGTCCAGGACTACATGCTGAGGGACGCACTAAAGCTTGGGGCAGTCACTGCAAAGGCTCAGTGGGGAAAGACCACTGTGTAAGGCCCACCCACCAAAGTGAACTGAGGGGCTGGACCCATGGGAAATCCCTCGGGCTGTATACACCAAATATAGTTTTGCTGTAAAATGTACCTGGCAGATAAAATGGAATGAAAAGGTTGTGAGGGAACTCATTCCTGTATTGAAGAAAACTGATTTCCTTTGCACTTTTTGGAATATCAACTTGGTGCTGTTTTGAACTCTTTTGAAATGTATTTTTTACAGATTTGTATGAATAAAGTAGATATTGAAAAAAAAAATAGGGCGGGATTCTGTAGGCCCACTGCCGCGATGGGCGTGGATCATGGCAGACGTCCCTCCAATCACGTGACAGGGAACGGCATTGCTGATGCTGTTCAGGGCGTCAGCTGATGCAGGTGCCAACAACATTTTTAAAAGGCTGCCAGCACTGCACACAGTACAACATAATGCAGAGTTTAGTTGGACACTAAAACGTGCAGATTTACCCACTTCCCCCACACACTAAATCATGCATTTACCCCTTTCCCCCAGACAGTAAATCATGCAGTTAACCCCTTCCCCCCATACACTATATAGTGCAAACACCCCCTTCCCTGCCATACACTAAATCATGCATTTACCCCCTACCCCCCCAAACACAGATTCATGCAGTTACCCCATTTCCCCCATACACTAAATCATGCAGTTACCCCCTTCCCCCTACACTAAATCATGCAGTTACCCCCTTCCCCCATACTCTGAATCATGCAGTTACCCCCTCCCCAAATACACTAAATCATACAGTTACCCCCTTCCCCCCTTACACTAAATCATGCAGTTACCCCTTGTCCCCATACACTATATCATGCAGTTACCCCCTTCCCCACCGTACACTAAATTGTGCATTTACCCAGTCACCCCCATACACTAAATCATGTATTTACCCCCATTCCCCCATACACTATATCATGCAGTTACCTGTCTCCCCATACACTAAATCATGTATTTACCCCCTTCCCCCATACACTAAATCATGCAGTTACCCCCTTCCCCCCATAAACTAAATCATGCAGAGATGCCCCCTACCCCCATACACTAAATCATGCAGTTACCCCCCCCCCCCATATACTAAATGAATCAGAGTTGGACCCTACCCCCATACACTAAATCATGCAATTACCCACTACCCCACCATACATTAAATCATGCAGTAACACCCTCCCCCACACCATTTTCTGAATCATGCAGATACCCCCTTTCCCCCAAACACTAAATCTTGCAGTTACACACTTCTTCCCCATATAATAAATCATGCAGAGTTGCCCCCTACCCCCATATACTAAATCATGCAGTTATCCCCTTCCCTCAGAAACTAAATCATGCATTTACCCCCATCCTCACCGTACACTAAATCATGCAGAGATGTATCCAACCCACATAAACTAAATCTTGCAGATTTGCCCCCTTCCCCAAACACTAAATCATGCATTTACCCACTTCCCCCATACAATATATCACGCAGAATGCCCCCTACCCCCATACACTAAATCAAGCAGTTACCCCAAATCTCCCATACACTAAATCATGCAGTTGCCCCCTTCCCCACCATACACTAAATCAGGCAGTTTCCCCATTCCCCCCATATACTGAATCATGCAGTTACCCCCTTCCGCCATACACTAAATCATGCAGTTACCCTCTTCCGCACAGACACAAAATCATGCAGAGTTGCGCCCTACCCCATACACTACATCATCCAGTTACCCCCTTTGCCCCATGCACTAACTCATGCAGTTACCCCCTTCCCTATCATACATTGAATCATGCATTTACCACCTTCCCCCATACATTAATCATGCATTTACCCCCTACCCCCCAAACACAGATTCATGCAGTTACCCCATTTCCCCCATACACTAAATTATGCAGTTACCCCCTTCCCCCCATATTCTGAATCATGCAGTTACCCCCTCCCCAAATACACTAAATCAGACAGTTACCCCCTTCCCCCCTTACACTAAATCACGCAGTTACCCCCTTGTCCCCATACACTATATCATGCAGTTACCCCCTTCCCCACCATACACTAAATTGTGCATTTACCCAGTCACCCCCATACACTAAATCATGCAATTACCCCTCTCCCCATCCACTAAATCATGTAATTACCCCCTTCCCCCATACACTAAATCATGCAGAGTTAGCCCCTTCCCCCCATAAACTAAATCATGCAGAGATGACCCCTACCCCCATACACTAAATCATGCATTTACACACTTCAACCATAAACTAAATCCTGCATAGTTGCCCCCTATTCCCATACACTAAATCATGCAATTACCCCCCCATATACTAAATGATGCAGAGTTGCCCCCTATCCCCATACACTAATCATGCAATTACCACCACCCCACCATACATTAAATCATGCAGTAACACCCTCCCCACACCATTTTCTGAATCATGCAGATACCCCCTTCCGTCCATACACTAAATCTTGCAGTTACACAAATCTTCCCCAAACAATAAATCATGCAGAGTTGCCCCCTACCCCCATATACTAAATCATGCTGGTATCCCCTTCCCCCATAAACTAAATCATGCATTTACCCCCATGCCCACCGTACACTAAATCATGCAGAGATGTGTACAACCCCCATAAACTAAAACTTGCAGATTTGCCCCCTTCCCCAAACACTAAATCATGCATTTACCCACTACCCCCATACAATATATCATGCAGAATGTCCCCTACCCCCATACACTAAATCATGCAGTTATCCCAAATCCCCCATACACTAAATCATGCAGTTGCCCCCTTTCCCACCATACACTAAATCATGCAGTTGCCCCCTTCCCCATCATACACGAAATCAGGCAGTTTCCCCATTCCCCCCCCCATATACTGAATCATGCAGTCCACCCCCTTCCCCCATACACTAAAAATCATGCAGTTACCCCCTACCCCATATACACTAAATCATACAATGTTGCCCCCTTCCCCCCATACACTAAATCATGCAGCAACCCCCTTCCCCCATACACTAAATCATACAGTAACCATCTTCAACCATACACTAAATCATGCAGTTATCCCCTACTGCCCCATACACTGATTCATGCAGTTACCCCCATACATTAAATCATGTAGAGTTGCCCCTACCACATACACTAAATCAGGCAGTTTCCCCCTTCTCCACCATACACTAAATCATGCAGTTACTTCCTTCCCCCATTCACAAAATTATGCATTGTTGCCCCCTACCCCCATACACTAAATCATACAGTTACCCCCTTTGCCCCATATACTAACTCATGCAGTTACCCCCCTTCTCCACCATACACTGAATCATGCTATTACCACCTTCCACCACACACTAAATCATACACTTATCCCCTTCCCCCCATTCACTAAATCATGCATTTACCCCCTTCCCCCATACACTAAATCATACAGTTACCCCCTTTGCCCCATACACTAACTCATGAAGTTACCCCCTTCCCCACCATACACTAAATCATGCATTTACCCCCCTTCCCTCATACACTAAATCATACAGTTACCCCCTTTGCCCCATACACTAACTCATGCAGTTACCCCCTTCCCCACCATACACTAAATCATGCATTTATCCCCTTCCCCCTATACACTAAATCATACAGTTACCACCTTTGCCCCATACACTAACTCATGCAGTTACCCCGTTCCCCCCATACACTAAATCATGCAGTTACCCCCTTCCCCCCTTACACTAAATCATGCAGTTACCCCCTTGTCCCCCATACACTATATCATGCAGTTACCCCCTTCCCCACCATACACTAAATTGTGCATTTACCCAGTCAACCCCATACACTAAATCATGCAATTACCCCTCTCCCCATACACTAAATCATGCATTTACCACCTTCAACCATAAACTAAATCCTGCATAGTTGCCCCCTATTCCCATACACTAAATCATGCAGTTACCACCCCCCCCATACACTAAATGATGCAGAGTTGGCCCCTACCCCCATACACGAAATCATGCAATTACCCACAACCCCACCATACATTAAATCATGCAGTAACACCCTCACCCCACACCATTTTCTGAATCATGGAGATACCCCCTTCCCCCCATACACTAAATCTTGCAGTTACACACTTCTTCCAAAACAATACATCATTCAGAGTTGCCCCCTACCCCAATATACTAAATTCATGCTGTTATCCCCTTCCCCCATAAACTAAATCATGCATTTACCCCCATCCCCACCATACACTAAATCATGCAGAGATGTGTACAACCCCCATAAACTAAAACTTGCAGATTTGCCCCCTTCCCCAAACACTAAATCATGCATTTACCCACTACCCCCATACTATATATCATGCAGAATGTCACCTACCCCCATACACTAAATCATGCAGTTATCCCAAATCCCCCATACACTAAATCATGCAGTTGCCCCCTTCCCCACCATACACTAATCAGGCAGTTTCCCATTCCCCCCCATATACTGAATCATGCATTTACTCCTTTCCCCATACACTAAATCATGCAGAGTTGCCCCCTACCCCCATATACTAATCATGCAGTCACCCCCTTCCCCCATACACTAAAAATCATGCAGTTACTCCCTACCCCAAATACACTAAATCATGCAGTGTTGCCCCTTCTCCCCATACACTAAATCATGCAGTTACCCCAAATCCCCCATACACTAAATCATGCAGTTGCCCCCTTCCCCATCATACACTAAATCAGGCAGTTTCCCATTCCCCCCCATATACTGAATCATGCAGTCACCCCCTTCCCCCATACACTAAAAATCATGCAGTTACCCCTACCCCATATACACTAAATCATACAATGTTAGCCCCCTTCCCCCCATACACTAAATCATGCAGCAACCCCCTTCCCCCCATACACTAAATCATACAGTAACCACCTTCAACCATACACTAAATCATGCAGTTATCCCCTACTGCCCCATACACTGATTCATGCAGTTACCCCCATACATTAAATCATGTAGAGTTGCCCCTACCACATACACTAATCAGGCAGTTTCCCCCTTATCCACCATACACTAAATCATGCAGTTACTATCCTTCCCCCATTCACAAAATTATGCATTGTTGCCCCTTACCCCCATACACTAAATCATACAGTTACCCCCTTTGCCCCATATACTAACTCATGCAGTTACCCCTTCTCCACCATACACTGAATCATGCTATTACCACCTTCCACCACACACTAAATCATACAGTTATCCCCTTCCCCCCATACACTAAATCATGCATTTACCCCTTCCCCCATACACTAAATCATACAGTTACCCCCTTTGCCCATACACTAACTCATGAAGTTACCCCCTTCCCCACCATACACTAAATCGTGCATTTACCCCCCTTCCCTCATACACTAAATCATACAGTTACCCCCTTTGCCCCATACACTAACTCATGCAGTTACCCCCTTCCCCACCATACACTAAATCATGCATTTATCCCCTTCCCCCATACACTAAATCATACAGTTACCACCTTTGCCCCATACACTAACTCATGCAGTTACCCCGTTCCCCCCATACACTAAATCATGCAGTTACCCCCTTTCCCCTACACTAAACCATGCAGTTACCCCCTTCTCCACCATACACTGAATCATGCTATTACCACCTTCCACCACACACTAAGTCATACACTTATCCCCTTCCCCCCATTCACTAAATCATGCATTTACCCCCTTCCCCCATACACTAAATCATACAGTTACCCCCTTTGCCCCATACACTAACTCATGAAGTTACCCCCTTCCCCACCATACACTAAATCATGCATTTACCCCCCTTCCCTCATACACTAAATCATACAGTTACCCCCTTTGCCCCATACACTAACTCATGCAGTTACCCCCTTCCCCACCATACACTAAATCATGCATTTATCCCCTTCCCCCATACACTAAATCATACAGTTACCACCTTTGCCCCATACACTAACTCATGCAGTTACCCCGTTCCCCCCATACACTAAATCATGCAGTTACCCCCTTTCCCCTACACTAAGCCATTCAGTTACTCCCTTCCCCCCATATTCTGAATCATGCAGTTACCCCCTCCCCAAATACACTAAATCATACAGTTACCCCCTTCCCCCCTTACACTAAATCATGCAGTTACCCCCCTTGTCCCCATACACTATATCATGCAGTTACCCCCTTCCCCACCATACACTAAATTGTGCATTTACCCAGTCACCCCCATACACTAAAGCATGCAATTACCCCTCTCCCCATACACTAAATCATGCATTTACCACCTTCAACCATAAACTAAATCCTGCATAGTTGCCCCCTATTCCCATACACTAAATCATGCAGTTACCCCCCCCCCCCATACACTAAATGATGCAGAGTTGGCCCCTACCCCCATACACGAAATCATGCAATTACCCACTACCCCACCATACATTAAATCATGCAGTAACACCCTCCCCCACACCATTTTCTGAATCATGGAGATACCCCCTTCCCCCCATACACTAAATCTTGCAGTTACACACTTCTTCCCAAAACAATACATCATTCAGAGTTGCCCCCTACCCCCATATACTAAATCATGCTGTTATCCCCTTCCCCCATAAACTAAATCATGCATTTACCCCCATTCCC
Source organism: Heterodontus francisci (assembly GCF_036365525.1). Taxonomy (NCBI): domain Eukaryota; kingdom Metazoa; phylum Chordata; class Chondrichthyes; order Heterodontiformes; family Heterodontidae; genus Heterodontus; species Heterodontus francisci. Next base: position 46,665,326 of record NC_090372.1, read on the forward strand.
ACCGTACACTAAATCATGCAGAGATGTGTACAACCCCCATAAACTAAAACTTGCAGATTTGCCCCTTCCCCAAACACTAAATCATGCATTTACCCACTACCCCCATACAATATATCATGCAGAATGTCCCCTACCCCCATACACTAAATCATGCAGTTATCCCAAATCACCCATACACTAAATCATGCAGTTGCCCCCTTCCCCACCATACACTAAATCAGGCAGTTTCCCCATTCCCCCCCATATACTGAATCATGCATTTACTCCTTTCCCCAATCACTAAATCATGCAGAGTTGCCCCCTACCCCCATATACTAAATCATGCAGTCACCCCCTTCCCCCATACACTAAAAATCATGCAGTTACTCCCTACCCCAAATACACTAAATCATGCAGTGTTGCCCCCTTCTCCCCATACACTAAATCATGCAGTTACCCCAAATCCCCCATACACTAAATCATGCAGTTGCCCCCTTCCCCATCATACACGAAATCAGGCAGTTTCCCCATTCCCCCCCCATATACTGAATCATGCAGTCACCCCCTTCCCCCATACACTAAAAATCATGCAGTTACCCCCTACCCCATATACACTAAATCATACAATGTTGCCCCCTTCCCCCCATACACTAAATCATGCAGCAACCCCCTTCCCCCATACACTAAATCATACAGTAACCACCTTCAACCATACACTAAATCATGCAGTTATCCCCTACTGCCCCATACACTGATTCATGCAGTTACCCCCATACATTAAATCATGTAGAGTTGCTCCTACCACATACACTAAATCAGGCAGTTTCCCCCTTCTCCACCATACACTAAATCATGCAGTTACTTCCTTCCCCCATTCACAAAATTATGCATTGTTGCCCCCTACCCCCATACACTAAATCATACAGTTACCCCCTTTGCCCCATATACTAACTCATGCAGTTACCCTCTTCTCCACCATAGACTGAATCATGCTATTACCACCTTCCACCACACACTAAATCATACAGTTATCCCCTTCCCCCCATACACTAAATCATGCATTTACCCCCTTCCCCCATACACTAAATCATACAGTTACCCCCTTTGCCCCATACACTAACTCATGAAGTTACCCCCTTCCCCACCATACACTAAATCATGCATTTACCCCCCTTCCCTCATACACTAAATCATACAGTTACCCCCTTTGCCCCATACACTAACTCATGCAGTTACCCCCTCCCCACCATACACTAAATCATGCATTTACCCCCATTCCCACCGTACACTAAATCATGCAGAGATGTGTACAACCCCCATAAACTAAAACTTGCAGATTTGCCCCCTTCCCCAAACACTAAATCATGCATTTACCCACTACCCCCATTACAATATATCATGCAGAATGTCCCCTACCCCCATACACTAAATCCATGCAGTTATCCCAATCACCCATACACTAAATCATGCAGTTGCCCCCTTCCCCACCATACACTAAATCAGGCAGTTTCCCCATTCCCCCCCATATACTGAATCATGCATTTACTCCTTTCCCCAATCACTAAATCATGCAGAGTTGCCCCCTACCCCCATATACTAAATCATGCAGTCACCCCCTTCCCCATCATACACGAAATCAGGCAGTTTCCCCATTCCCCCCCATATACTGAATCATGCAGTCACCCCCTTCCCCCATACACTAAAAATCATGCAGTTACCCCCTACCCCATATACACTAAATCATACAATGTTGCCCCCTTCCCCCCATACACTAAATCATGCAGCAACCCCCTTCCCCCATACACTAAATCATACAGTAACCACCTTCAACCATACACTAAATCATGCAGTTATCCCCTACTGCCCCATACACTGATTCATGCAGTTACCCCCATACATTAAATCATGTAGAGTTGCCCCTACCACATACACTAAATCAGGCAGTTTCCCCCTTCTCCACCATACACTAAATCATGCAGTTACTTCCTTCCCCCATTCACAAAATTATGCATTGTTGCCCCCTATCCCCATACACTAAATCATACAGTTACCCCCTTTGCCCATATACTAACTCATGCAGTTACCCCCTTCTCCACCATACACTGAATCATGCTATTACCACCTTCCACCACACACTAAATCATACAGTTATCCCCTTCCCCCCATACACTAAATCATGCATTTACCCCCTTCCCCCATACACTAAATCATACAGTTACCCCCTTTGCCCCATACACTAACTCATGAAGTTACCCCCTTCCCCACCATACACTAAATCATGCATTTACTCCCCTTCCCTCATACACTAAATCATACAGTTACCCCCTTTGCCCCATACACTAACTCATGCAGTTACCCCCTTCCCCACCATACACTAAATCATGCATTTATCCCCTTCCCCCATACACTAAATCATACAGTTACCACCTTTGCCCCATACACTAACTCATGCAGTTACCCCGTTCCCCCCATACACTAAATCATGCAGTTACCCCCTTTCCCCTACACTAAACCATTCAGTTACCCCCTTCCCCCCATATTCTGAATCATGCAGTTACCCCCTCCCCAAATACACTAAATCATACAGTTACCCCCTTCCCCCCTTACACTAAATCATGCAGTTACCCCCTTGTCCCCATACACTATATCATGCAGTTACCCCCTTCCCCACCATACACTAAATTGTGCATTTACCCAGTCACCCCCATACACTAAAGCATGCAATTACCCCTCTCCCCATACACTAAATCATGCATTTACCACCTTCAACCATAAACTAAATCCTGCATAGTTGCCCCCTATTCCCATACACTAAATCATGCAGTTACCCCCCCCCCCATACACTAAATGATGCAGAGTTGGCCCCTACCCCCATACACGAAATCATGCAATTACCCACTACCCCACCATACATTAAATCATGCAGTAACACCCTCCCCCACACCATTTTCTGAATCATGGAGATACCCCCTTCCCCCATACACTAAATCTTGCAGTTACACACTTCTTCCCAAAACAATACATCATTCAGAGTTGCCCCCTACCCCCATATACTAAATCATGCTGTTATCCCCTTCCCCCATAAACTAAATCATGCAGTCACCCCCTTCCCATCATACACGAAATCAGGCAGTTTCCCCATTCCCCCCCATATACTGAATCATGCAGTCACCCCCTTCCCCCATACACTAAAAATCATGCAGTTACCCCCTACCCCATATACACTAAATCATACAATGTTGCCCCCTTCCCCCCATACACTAAATCATGCAGCAACCCCCTTCCCCCATACACTAAATCATACAGTAACCACCTTCAACCATACACTAAATCATGCAGTTATCCCCTACTGCCCCATACACTGATTCATGCAGTTACCCCCATACATTAAATCATGTAGAGTTGCCCCTACCACATACACTAAATCAGGCAGTTTCCCCCTTCTCCACCATACACTAAATCATGCAGTTACTTCCTTCCCCCATTCACAAAATTATGCATTGTTGCCCCCTACCCCCATACACTAAATCATACAGTTACCCCTTTGCCCCATATACTAACTCATGCAGTTACCCCCTTCTCCACCATACACTGAATCATGCTATTACCACCTTCCACCACACACTAAATCATACAGTTATCCCCTTCCCCCCATACACTAAATCATGCATTTACCCCCTTCCGCCATACACTAAATCATACAGTTACCCCCTTTGCCCCATACACTAACTCATGAAGTTACCCCCTTCCCCACCATACACTAAATCATGCATTTATCCCCTTCCCCCATACACTAAATCATACAGTTACCACCTTTGCCCCATACACTAACTCATGCAGTTACCCCGTTCCCCCCATACACTAAATCATGCAGTTACCCCCTTTCCCCTACACTAAACCATTCAGTTACCCCCTTCCCCCCATATTCTGAATCATGCAGTTACCCCCTCCCCAAATACACTAAATCATACAGTTACCCCCTTCCCCCCTTACACTAAATCATGCAGTTACCCCCTTGTCCCCATACACTATATCATGCAGTTACCCCCTTCCCCACCATACACTAAATTGTGCATTTACCCAGTCACCCCCATACACTAAAGCATGCAATTACCCCTCTCCCCATACACTAAATCATGCATTTACCACCTTCAACCATAAACTAAATCCTGCATAGTTGCCCCCTATTCCCATACACTAAATCATGCAGTTACCCCCCCCCCCATACACTAAATGATGCAGAGTTGGCCCCTACCCCCATACACGAAATCATGCAATTACCCACTACCCCACCATACATTAAATCATGCAGTAACACCCTCCCCCACACCATTTTCTGAATCATGGAGATACCCCCTTCCCCCCATACACTAAATCTTGCAGTTACACACTTCTTCCCAAAACAATACATCATTCAGAGTTGCCCCCTACCCCCATATACTAAATCATGCTGTTATCCCCTTCCCCCATAAACTAAATCATGCATTTACCCCCATCCCCACCGTACACTAAATCATGCAGAGATGTGTACAACCCCCATAAACTAAAACTTGCAGTTTTGCCCCCTTCCCCAAACACTAAATCATGCATTTACCCACTACCCCCATACAATATATCATGCAGAATGTCCCCTGCCCCCATACACTAAATCATGCAGTTATCCCAAATCCCCCATACACTAAATCATGCAGTTGCCCCCTTCCCCACCATACACTAAATCAGGCAGTTTCCCCATTCCCCCCCATATACTGAATCATGCATTTACTCCTTTCCCCATACACTAAATCATGCAGAGTTGCCCCCTACCCCCATATACTAAATCATGCAGTCACCCCCTTCCCCCATACACTAAAAATCATGCAGTTACTCCCTACCCCAAATACACTAAATCATGCAGTGTTGCCCCCTTCTCCCCATACACTAAATCATGCAGCAACCCCCTTCCCCCATACACTAAATCATACAGTAACCACCTTCAACCATACACTAAATCATGCAGTTATCCCCTACCGCCCCATACACTGATTCATGCAGTTACCCCCATACACTAAATCATGTAGAGTTGCCCCTACCACATGCACTAAATCAGGCAGTTTCCCCCTTCCCCACCATACACTAAATCATGCAGTTACTTCCTTCCCCCATTCACAAAATTATGCATTGTTGCCCCCTACCCCCATACACTAAATCATACAGTTACCCCCTTTGCCCCATACACTAACTCATGCAGTTACCCCCTTCTCCACCATACACTGATCATGCATTTACCACCTTCCACCACACACTAAATCATACAGTTATCCCCTTCCCCCCATACACTAAATCATGCATTTACCCCCCTTCCCCCATACACTGAATCATACAGTTACCCCCTTTGCTCCATACACTAACTCATGCAGTTACCCCCTTCCCCACCATACACTAAATCATGCATTTACCGCCTTCCCCCATACACTAAATCATGCAGTTATCCCCTTCCCCCCATACACTAAATCATGCATTTACCGCCTTCCCCCATACACTAAATCATGCAGTTATCCCCTTCCCCCCATACACTAAATCATGCAGTTATCCCCTTCCTCCCATACACTAAATCATGCAGTTACCTCTTTCCAACATGCACTAAGTCATTCAGATACCCCCACCTCCCAGACAATGAATCATGCAGTTATCCCCCTCCCCCCATTCACTAAATCATGCAGAGTTGCCCCCTACCCCCATGCACTAAATCATGCAGCCACCCCCTTCCGCCCATACACTAAATCATTCATTTACCCCCTTCAACCATACAATAAATCATGCAGTTACCCCCCCCCCCTCCCCCCAGACACTAAATCCTGCAGTTACCCTCATCCCCCCATACACTAAATCATGCAGTTACCCACTTCCCCCCCATACACTAAATCATGCAGTTACCTCCTTCCCCCCATACACTAAATCATGCAGAGCTGCCCCTGACTCCCACACACGAAATCATCCAGTTACCCCCTTCGCCCCATACACTAAATCATGCAGTTACCCCCTTTCCCCCATACACTAAATCGTGCAGTTTCCCCCTTCTCCCCTTACACTGAATCATACAGTTACACCCATTCCCCCCATACACTGAATCATGCAGTTACCCCCATCCACACCAAGCACTAAATCATGCAGTTACGCCGTTGTCCCCATTACAGTAAATCATGCAGTGATGCCCCCTTTCCCCCCATACACTGAATCATGCAGTTACCCCCTTCGCCCCATACACTAAATCATGCAGTTTCCTCCTTCCCCCCCACCAAACACTGATTCATGCAGATACCCACTTCCCCCCATACACTGAATCATGCATTTACCCTCTTCTCCGATACACTAAATCATGCATTTACCCTCTTGACCCATACACTAAATCATGCAGATTTTCACCCTTCCCCCATGCACTAAATCATGCAGGTACCCCCTTCCCTCATGCACTAAATCATGCAGATACCCCGTGCCCCCCATACACTAAATCATGCATTTACCATCTTCCCCCATACACTAAATCATGCAGATTTTCACCCTTCCCCCAAACACTAAATCATGCTGTTCTCCTGTTTCCCCAAACACTAAATCTTGCAGTTACCCCCTTCTCCACCATACACTAAATTATGCAGTAACACCCTCCCCCCCCCATTTTCTGAATCATGCTGTTACCCCATTCCCCGCATACACTATTCATGCAGATACCCCCTTCCCCACATACACTAAATCATGCAGATACCCCTTCCCCCCATACAATAAATCATGCAGTTACCCCCTTCCCCCCATACACTAAATCATGCAGTTATGCCCTTCGCCCCATATTCAGAATCATGCAGTTACCCCCTTCCCCATACACTAAATCAGGCAGTTACCCCCTTCCCTGCCATACACTATATCATGCAGTTACCCCTTCCCCCATATAATAAATCGTGAAGTTACCCCATTCCCCACCATAGACTAAATCCAGCAGTTACCCCCTTTTCCCCATATTGTAAATCATGCAGTTACCCCCTTGCCCACCATACGCTAAATCCTGCAGTCACCCTCATCCTCCCCATACACTAAATCATGCAGTTACCCCCTTTCCCCCATACACTGAATCATGCATTTACCACCTTCCACCACACACTAAATCATACAGTTATCCCCTTCCCCCCATACACTAAATCATGCATTTATCCCCCTTCCCCCATACACTGAATCATACAGTTACCCCCTTTGCTCCATACACTAACTCATGCAGTTACCCCCTTCCCCGCCATACACTAAATCATGCATTTACCGCCTTCCCCCATACACTAAATCATGCAGTTATCCCCTTCCCCCCATACACTAAATCATGCATTTACCGCCTTCCCCCATACACTAAATCATGCAATTATCCCCTTCCCCCCATACACTAAATCATGCAGTTACCCCCTTCCTCCCATACACTAAATCATGCAGTTACCCCCTTCCTCCCATACACTAAATCATGCAGTTACCTCTTTCCAACATGCACTGAATCATTCTTATACCCCCGCCTCCCAGACAATGAATCATGCAGTTATCCCCCTCCCCCCATACACTAAATCATGCAGAGTTGCCCCCTACCCCCATGCACTAAATCATGCAGCCACCCCCTTCCCCCATACACTAAATCATTCATTTACCCCCTTCAACCATACAATAAATCATGCAGTTACCCCCCCTCCCCCCAGACACTAAATCCTGCAGTTACCCTCATCCCCCCATGCACTAAATCATGCAGTTACCCACTTCCCCCCCATACACTAAATCATGCAGTTACCTCCTTACCCCCCATACACTAAATCATGCAGAGCTGCCCCCTACTCCCACACACTAAATCATGCAGTTACCCCCCCTCCCCACCATACACTAAATCCTGCAGTCACCCTCATTGCCCCCATACACTAAATCATGCAGTTACCCCCTTCCCCCCAAACACAAAATCATGCAGTTACCCCCTTCACCCCATACACTAAATCATGCAGTTATGCCCTTCGCCCCATATTCAGAATCATGCAGTTACCCCCTTCCCCAAACACTAAATCAGGCAGTTACCCCCTTCCCCGCCATACACTATATCATGCAGTTACCCCTTCCCCCATATAATAAATCGTGAAGTTACCCCATTCCCCACCATACACTAAATCCAGCAGTTACCCCCTTTTCCCCATATTGTAAATCATGCAGTTACCCCCTTGCCCACCATACGCTAAATCCTGCAGTCACCCTCATTCTCCCCATACACTAAATCATGCAGTTACCACCTTCCACCACACACTAAATCATACAGTTATCCCCTTCCCCCCATACACTAAATCATGCATTTATCCCCCTTCCCCCATACACTGAATCATACAGTTACCCCCTTTGCTCCATACACTAACTCATGCAGTTACCCCCTTCCCCGCCATACACTAAATCATGCATTTACCGCCTTCCCCCATACACTAAATCATGCAGTTATCCCCTTCCCCCCATACACTAAATCATGCATTTACCGCCTTCCCCCATACACTAAATCATGCAATTATCCCCTTCCCCCATACACTAAATCATGCAGTTACCCCCTTCCTCCCATACACTAAATCATGCAGTTACCCCCTTCCTCCCATACACTAAATCATGCAGTTACCCCCTTCCTCCCATACACTAAATCATGCAGTTACCTCTTTCCAACATGCACTGAATCATTCTTATACCCCCGCCTCCCAGACAATGAATCATGCAGTTATCCCCCTCCCCCCATACACTAAATCATGCAGAGTTGCCCCCTACCCCCATGCACTAAATCATGCAGCCACCCCCTTCCCCCATACACTAAATCATTCATTTACCCCCTTCAACCATACAATAAATCATGCAGTTACCCCCCCTCCCCCCAGACACTAAATCCTGCAGTTACCCTCATCCCCCCATGCACTAAATCATGCAGTTACCCACTTCCCCCCCATACACTAAATCATGCAGTTACCTCCTTCCCCCCCATACACTAAATCATGCAGAGCTGCCCCCTACTCCCACACACTAAATCATGCAGTTACCCCCCCTCCCCACCATACACTAAATCCTGCAGTCACCCTCATTGCCCCCATACACTAAATCATGCAGTTACCCCCTTCCCCCCAAACACAAAATCATGCAGTTACCCCCTTCACCCCATACACTAAATCATGCAGTTATGCCCTTCGCCCCATATTCAGAATCATGCACTTACCCCCTTCCCCATACACTAAATCAGGCAGTTACCCCCTTCCCCGCCATACACTATATCATGCAGTTACCCCTTCCCCCATATAATAAATCGTGAAGTTACCCCATTCCCCACCATACACTAAATCCAGCAGTTACCCCCTTTTCCCCATATTGTAAATCATGCAGTTACCCCCTTGCCCACCATACGCTAAATCCTGCAGTCACCCTCATCCTCCCCATACACTAAATCATGCAGTTACCACCTTCCACCACACACTAAATCATACAGTTATCCCCTTCCCCCCATACACTAAATCATGCATTTATCCCCCTTCCCCCATACACTGAATCATACAGTTACCCCCTTTGCTCCATACACTAACTCATGCAGTTACCCCCTTCCCCACCATACACTAAATCATGCATTTACCGCCTTCCCCCATACACTAAATCATGCAGTTATCCCCTTCCCCCCATACACTAAATCATGCATTTACCGCCTTCCCCCATACACTAAATCATGCAATTATCCCCTTCCCCCCATACACTAAATCATGCAGTTACCCCCTTCCTCCCATACACTAAATCATGCAGTTACCTCTTTCCAACATGCACTAAATCATTCAGATACCCCCGCCTCCCAGACAATGAATCATGCAGTTATCCCCCTCCCCCCATACACTAAATCATGCAGAGTTTCCCCCTACCCCCATGCACTAAATCATGCAGCCACCCCCTTCCCCCCATACACTAAATCATTCATTTACCCCCTTCAACCAAACAATAAATCATGCAGTTACCCCCCCCCTCTCCCCAGACACTAAATCCTGCAGTTACCCTCATCCCCCCATACACTAAATCATGCAGTTACCCACTTCCCCCCCATACACTAAATCATACAGTTACACCCATTCCCTCCCATACACTAAATCATGCAGAGCTGCCCCCTACTCCCACACACAAAATCATCCAGTTACCCCCTTCGCCCCTTACACTAAATCATGCAGTTACCCCCTTTTCCCCATACACTAAATCGTGCAGTTTCCCCCTTCTCCCCTTACACCGAATCATACAGTTACACCCATTCCCCCCATACACTGAATCATGCAGTTATGCCCTTCGCCCCATATTCAGAATCATGCAGTTACCCCCTTCCCCATACAATAAATCATGCAGTTACCCCCCTCCCCCCAGACACTAAATCCTGCAGTTATGCCCTTCGCCCCATATTCAGAATCATGCAGTTACCCCCTTCCCCATACAATAAATCATGCAGTTACCCCCCCTCCCCCCAGACACTAAATCCTGCAGTTACCCTCATCCCCCCATGCACTAAATCATGCAGTTACCCACTTCCCTCCCATACACTAAATCATGCAGTTACCTCCTTCCCCCCCATACACTAAATCATGCAGAGCTGCCCCCTACTCCCACACACTAAATCACCCAGTTACCCCCTTCGCCCCATACACTAAATCATGCAGTTACCCCCTTTCCCCCATACACTAAATCGTGCAGTTTCCCCCTTCTCCCCTTACACCGCATCATACAGTTACACCTATTCCCCCCATACACTGAATCATGCAGTTACCCCCATCCACACCAAGCACTAAATCATGCAGTTACGCCGTTGCCCCCATTACAGTAAATCATGCAGTGATGCCCCCTTTCCCCCCAGTCACTGAATCATGCGGTTACCCCCTTCGCCCCATACACTAAATCATGCAGTTTCCTCCTTCCCCCCACCAAACACTGATTCATGCAGATACCCACTTCCCCCCATACACTGAATCATGCATTTACCCTCTTCTCCCATACACTAAATCATGCATTTACCCTCTTCCCCCATACACTAAATCATGCAGATTTTCACCCTTCCCCCATGCACTAAATCATGCAGGTACCCCCTTCCCTCATGCACTAAATCATGCAGATACCCCGTGTCCCCCATACACTAAATCATGCATTTACCATCTTCCCCCATACACTAAATCATGCAGATACCCCGTTCCCCCCGACACTAAATCATGCAGTTACCCCCTTTCCCCCATATACTAAATGATGCAGAGTTGTCCCCTACTCCCAAACATTAAATCATGCTGTTCCCCCGTTCCCCCCAAACACTAAATCATGCAGTTACCCCCTTCTCCACCATACACTAAATTATGCAGTTACACCCTCCCCACCCCCCCATTTTCTGAATCATGCTGTTACCCCGTTCCCCACATACACTATTCATGCAGATACCCCCTTCCCCACATACACTAAATCATGCAGCTACCCCCTCCCCCCATACAATAAATCATGCAGTTACCCCCTTTTCCCCATACACTAAATCGTGCAGTTTCCCCCTTCTCCCCTTACACCGAATCATACAGTTACACCCATTCCCCCATACACTAAATCATGCAGAGCTGCCCCCTACTCCCACACACAAAATCATCCAGTTACCCCCTTCGCCCCTTACACTAAATCATGCAGTTACCCCCTTTTCCCCATACACTAAATCGTGCAGTTTCCCCCTTCTCCCCTTACACCGAATCATACAGTTACACCCATTCCCCCCATACACTGAATCATGCAGTTATGCCCTTCGCCCCATATTCAGAATCATGCAGTTACCCCCTTCCCCATACAATAAATCATGCAGTTACCCCCCTCCCCCCAGACACTAAATCCTGCAGTTATGCCCTTCGCCCCATATTCAGAATCATGCAGTTACCCCCTTCCCCATACAATAAATCATGCAGTTACCCCCCCTCCCCCCAGACACTAAATCCTGCAGTTACCCTCATCCCCCCATGCACTAAATCATGCAGTTACCCACTTCCCTCCCATACACTAAATCATGCAGTTACCTCCTTCCCCCCCATACACTAAATCATGCAGAGCTGCCCCCTACTCCCACACACGAAATCATCCAGTTACCCCCTTCGCCCCATACACTAAATCATGCAGTTACCCCCTTTCCCCCATACACTAAATCGTGCAGTTTCCCCCTTCTCCCCTTACACCGCATCATACAGTTACACCCATTCCCCCCATACACTGAATCATGCAGTTACCCCCATCCACACCAAGCACTAAATCATGCAGTTACGCCGTTGCCCCCATTACAGTAAATCATGCAGTGATGCCCCCTTTCCCCCCAGTCACTGAATCATGCGGTTACCCCCTTCGCCCCATACACTAAATCATGCAGTTTCCTCCTTCCCCCCACCAAACACTGATTCATGCAGATACCCACTTCCCCCCATACACTGAATCATGCATTTACCCTCTTCTCCCATACACTAAATCATGCATTTACCCTCTTCCCCCATACACTAAATCATGCAGATTTTCACCCTTCCCCCATGCACTAAATCATGCAGGTACCCCCTTCCCGCATGCACTAAATCATGCAGATACCCCGTGTCCCCCATACACTAAATCATGCATTTACCATCTTCCCCCATACACTAAATCATGCAGATACCCCGTTCCCCCCGACACTAAATCATGCAGTTACCCCCTTTCCCCCATATACTAAATGATGCAGAGTTGTCCCCTACTCCCAAACATTAAATCATGCTGTTCCCCCGTTCCCCCCAAACACTAAATCATGCAGTTACCCCCTTCTCCACCATACACTAAATTATGCAGTTACACCCTCCCCACCCCCCCATTTTCTGAATCATGCTGTTACCCCGTTCCCCACATACACTATTCATGCAGATACCCCCTTCCCCACATACACTAAATCATGCAGCTACCCCCTCCCCCCATACAATAAATCATGCAGTTACCCCCCTCCCCACCATACACTAAACCCTGCAGTCACCCGCATTGCCCCCATACACTAAATCATGCAGTTACCCCCTTCCCCCCAAACACTAAATCATGCAGTTACCCCCTTCTCCACCATGCACTAAATTATGCAGTAACACCCTTCCCCCCCGATTTTCTGAATCATGCTGTTACCCCATCCCCCCATACACTATTCATGCAGATACCCCTTCCCCCCATACAATAAATCATGCAGTTACCCCATTCCCCACCATACACTAAATCCAGCAGTTCACCCCCTTTCCCCAGGTTCTAAATTATGCAGTTACCCCCCTCCCCACCATACACTAAGTCCTGCAGTCCCCCTCATCCCCCCCATACACTAAATCATGCAGTTACCCCCTTCCCCCCAAACACTAAATCATGCAGTTACCCCCTTCTCCACCATACACTAAATTATGCAGTAACACCCTTCCCCCCCGATTTTCTGAATCATGCTGTTACCCCGTCCCCCCATACACTATTCATGCAGATACCCCTTCCCCCCATACAATAAATCCAGCAGTTCACCCCCTTTCCCCAGGTTCTAAATTATGCAGTTACCCCCCTCCCCACCATACACTAAGTCCTGCAGTCCCCCTTAGCCCCCCCATACACTAAATCATGCAGTTACCCCATTCCCCCCATACACTAAATCATGCAGTTATGCCCTTCGCCCCACATTCAGAATCATGCAGTTACCCCCTTCCCCATACACTAAATCAGGTAGTTACCCCCTTCCCCGCCATACACTATATCATGCAGTTACCCCTTCCCCCATATAATAAATCGTGCAGTTACCCCATTCCCCCCCATACACTAAATCCAGCAGTTACCCCCTTTTCCCCTTATTGTAAATCATGCAGTTACCCCCTTCCCCCATACACTAAATCATGCAGTTAACCCTTTCCCCACCATGCACTAAATCATGCAGTTACGCCTTTGCCCCCAATACACTAAATCATGCAGTTACCCCCTTCCCCCCAAACACTAAATCATGCAGTTACCCCCTTCTCCACCATACACTAAATTATGCAGTAACACCCTTCCCCCCCGATTTTCTGAATCATGCTGTTACCCCGTCCCCCCATACACTATTCATGCAGATACCCCTTCCCCCCATACAATAAATCCAGCAGTTCACCCCCTTTCCCCAGGTTCTAAATTATGCAGTTACCCCCCTCCCCACCATACACTAAGTCCTGCAGTCCCCCTTAGCCCCCCCATACACTAAATCATGCAGTTACCCCATTCCCCCCATACACTAAATCATGCAGTTATGCCCTTCGCCCCACATTCAGAATCATGCAGTTACCCCCTTCCCCATACACTAAATCAGGTAGTTACCCCCTTCCCCGCCATACACTATATCATGCAGTTACCCCTTCCCCCATATAATAAATCGTGCAGTTACCCCATTCCCCACCATACACTAAATCCAGCAGTTACCCCCTTTTCCCCTTATTGTAAATCATGCAGTTACCCCCTTCCCCCATACACTAAATCATGCAGTTAACCCTTTCCCCACCATGCACTAAATCATGCAGTTACGCCTTTGCCCCCAATACACTAAATCATGCAGTTACCCCCTTCCCCCTATACACGAAATCATGCAGTTATGCCCTTCGCCCCATATTCAGAATCATGCAGTTACCCCCTTCCCCATACACTAAATCAGGCAGTTACCCCCTTCCCCGCCATACACTATATCATGCAGTTACCCCTTCCCCCATATAATAAATCGTGCAGTTACCCCATTCCCCACCATACACTAAATCCAGCAGTTACCCCCTTTTCCCCTTATTGTAAATCATGCAGTTACCCCCTTCCCCCATACACTAAATCATGCAGTTAACCCTTTCCCCACCATGCACTAAATCATGCAGTTACGCCCTTGCCCCCAATACACTAAATCATGCAGTTACCCCCATCCACACCCAGCACTAAATCTTGCAGTTCCCCCTTCCCCACCATATGCTAAATTAAGCAGATACCTACTTCCCCCCCATACACTAAATCAAGCTGTTACCCCCTTCTGCCCTTACACTAAATCATGCTGTTACCCCCTTTCCCACCATACACTAACTCAGGCAGTTACCCACTTCCTCCATGCACAAAATCATGCAGTTACCCCCTTTCCCACCGTGTACTAAATCATGCAGTTACCCACTTCCCCACATACACTAAATACTGCTGAATTGCCCCCTACCCCCATACACGACATCATCGAGTTAACCCCTTCCGCACATACACTATATCATGCCATTACCCCATTCCCCACCATACACGAACTCAGGCAGTTACCAACTTCCCAACCAGACACTAAATCATGCAGTTAACCCCATTCCCCACCATACACCAATTCATGCAGTTACGGCCTTGACTCCCATACAATAAATTATGCAGTGTTGCCCCAACCCCATACACCAAATGATGCAGTTACACCCCTCCCCACCAGACACTAAATCATGCCGTTACCCCCTTCCCCACCATACATTGACTCAGGCAGTTACCAACTTCCCACACATACACTAAATCATGCAGTAACCCCTTCCCCACCATACACTAAGTCATGCAGTTACGCCATTGCCCCCCATATACTAAATCATGCAGTAACCCCTTCCCCACCATACACTAAGTCATGCAGTTACGCCATTGCCCCCCATACACTAAATCATGCAGTGTAGCCCCCTACCCCATACACTAAATCATGCATTTACCCCCTTCTCCACCATGTGCTAAATCACGCCGATACCCACTTTCCCCCCAAAACTAAATCATGCTGTTACCCACTTTCCGTTGAATTAAATCATGTTGTTACCCCTTTCCCCACCATACTCTAAATCATGCAGTTACCCCCCTTCCCCACCATATAGTAAATCATGCAGATACCTGCTTCCTGCCCCATACAATTCATCATGCAGTTACCCCCTTCTCCCCTTACTCTAAATAATGCAGTTACCTCCTTCCCCACCATACACTCAATCATGCACTTACCCCCTTACCCCCATACACAAAATCATGCAGTTAACCCCATTGCCCTTACACGAAATCATGCAGTTACCCCCTTCCCCATCATACACTAAATCATGCAGTGTTGCCCCCTTCTCCCCATACACTAAATCATGCAGCAACCCCCTTCCCCCATACACTAAATCATACAGTAACCACCTTCAACCATACACTAAATCATGCAGTTATCCCCTACCGCCCCATACACTGATTCATGCAGTTACCCCCATACACTAAATCATGTAGAGTTGCCCCTACCACATGCACTAAATCAGGCAGTTTCCCCCTTCCCCACCATACACTAAATCATGCAGTTACTTCCTTCCCCCCGACACTAAATCATGCAGTTACCCTCCTCCCCCCATATACTAAATGATGCAGAGTTGTCCCCTACTCCCAAACATTAAATCATGCTGTTCCCCCGTTCCCCCCAAACACTAAATCATGCAGTTACCCCCTTCTCCACCATACACTAAATTATGCAGCTACACCCTCTCCCCCCCCCCCATTTTCTGAATAATGCTGTTATCCCGTTCCCCACATACACTATTCATGCAGATACCCCCTTCCCCACATACACTAAATCATGCAGCTACCCCTTCCCCCCGTACAATAAATCATGCAGTTACCCCCCTCCCCACCATACACTAAACCCTGCAGTCACCCTCATTGCCCCCATACACTAAATCATGCAGTTACCCCCTTCCCCCCATACACTAAATCATGCAGTTACCCCCTTCTCCACCATACACTAAATTATGCAGTAACACCCTTCCCCCCCGATTTTCTGAATCATGCTGTTACCCCGTCCCCCCATACACTATTCATGCAGATACCCCTTCCCCCCATACAATAAATCATGCAGTTACCCCATTCCCCACCATACACTAAATCCAGCAGTTCACCCCCTTTCCCCAGGTTCTAAATTATGCAGTTACCCCCCTCCCCACCATACACTAAGTCCTGCAGTCCCCCTCATCCCCCCCATACACTAAATCATGCAGTTACCCCCTTCCCCCCAGACACTAAATCATGCAGTTATGCCCTTCGCCCCACATTCAGAATCATGCAGTTACCCCCTTCCGCATACACTAAATCAGGTAGTTACCCCCTTCCCCGCCATACACTATATCATGCAGTTACCCCTTCCCCCATATAATAAATCGTGCAGTTACACCATTCCCCACCATACACTAAATCCAGCAGTTACCCCCTTTTCCCCTTATTGTAAATCATGCAGTTACCCCCTTCCCCCATACACTAAATCATGCAGTTAACCCTTTCCCCCCATACACTAAATCATGCAGTTATGCCCTTCGCCCCATATTCAGAATCATGCAGTTACCCCCTTCCCCATACACTAAATCAGGTAGTTATCCCCTTCCCCGCCATACACTATATCATGCAGTTACCCCTTCCCCGATAGAATAAATCGTGAAGTTACCCCATTCCCCACCATACACTAAATCCAGCAGTTACCCCCTTTTCCCCATATTGTAAATCATGCAGTTACCCGCTTCCCCACCATACACTAAATCCTGCAGTCACCCTCATCCTCCCCATACACTAAATCATGCAGTTACCCCCTTTCCCCCATACACTGAATCATGCAATTACCACCTTCCACCACACACTAAATCATACAGTTATCCCCTTCCCCCATACACTAAATCATGCATTTATCCCCCTTCCCCCATACACTGAATCATACAGTTACCCCCTTTGCTCCATACACTAACTCATGCAGTTACCCCCTTCCCCACCATACACTAAATCATGCATTTACCGCCTTCCCCCATACACTAAATCATGCAGTTATCCCCTTGCCCCCATACACTAAATCATGCATTTACCGCCTTCCCCCATACACTAAATCATGCAGTTACCCGCCCTCCCCCCAGACACTAAATCCTGCAGTTACCCTCATCCCCCCATACACTAAATCATGCAGTTACCCACTTCCCCCCATACACTAAATCATGCAGAGCTGCCCCCTACTCCCACACACGAAATCATCCAGTTACCCCCTTCGCCCCATACACTGAATCATTCATTTACCCCCTTCCTCCCATACACTAAATCATGCAGTTACCCCCCCTCCCCCCAGACACTAAATCCTGCAGTTACCCTCATCCCCCCATACACTAAATCATGCAGTTACCCACTTCCCCCCATACACTAAATCATGCAGAGCTGCCCCCTACTCCCACACACGAAATCATCCAGTTACCCCCTTCGCCCCATACACTAAATCATGCAGTTACCCCCTTTCCCCCATACACTAAATCGTGCAGTTTCCCCCTTCTCCCCTTACACCGAATCATACAGTTACACCCATTCCCCCCATACACTGAATCATGCAGTTACCCCCATCCACACCAAGCACTAAATCATGCAGTTACGCCGTTGCCCCCATTACAGTAAATCATGCAGTGATGCCCCCTTTCCCCCATACACTGAATCATGCGGTTACCCCCTTCGCCCCATACACTAAATCATGCAGTTTCCTCCTTCCCCCCACCAAGCACTGATTCATGCAGATACCCACTTCCCCCCATACACTGAATCATGCATTTACCCTCTTCTCCCATACATTAAATCATGCATTTACCCTCTTCCCCCATACACTAAATCATGCAGATTTTCACCCTTCCCCCATGCACTAAATCATGCAGATACCCCCTTCCCTCATGCACTAAATCATGCAGATACCCCGTGCCCCCCATACACTAAATCATGCATTTACCATCTTCCCCCATACACTAAATCATGCAGATTTTCACCCTTCCCCCATGCACTAAATCATGCAGTTACCACTTGCCCCATACACTAAATCATGCAGTTACCCCGTTCCCACCATACACTAAATCATGCGGGTACCCCCTTCCACCATACACTAAATCATGCAGATACCCCGTTCCCCCCGACACTAAATCATGCAGTTACCCTCCTCCCCCCATATACTAAATGATGCAGAGTTGTCCCCTACTCCCAAACATTAAATCATGCTGTCCCCCCGTTCCCCCCAAACACTAAATCATGCAGTTACCCCCTTCTCCACCAGACACTAAATTATGCAGTTACACCCTCTCCCCCCCCCCCATTTTCTGAATCATGCTGTTACCCCGTTCCCCACATACACTATTCATGCAGATACCCCCTTCCCCACATACACTAAATCATGCAGCTACCCCTTCCCCCCATACAATAAATCATGCAGTTACCCCCCTCCCCACCATACACTAAACCCTGCAGTCACCCTCATTGCCCCCATACACTAAATTATGCAGTAACACCCTTCCCCCCCGATTTTCTGAATCATGCTGTTACCCCGTCCCCCCATACACTATTCATGCAGATACCCCTTCCCCCCATACAATAAATCATGCAGTTACCCCATTCCCCACCATACACTAAATCCAGCAGTTCACCCCCTTTCCCCAGGTTCTAAATTATGCAGTTACCCCCCTCCCCACCATACACTAAGTCCTGCAGTCCCCCTTATCCCCCCCATACACTAAATCATGCAGTTATGCCCTTCGCCCCATATTCAGAATCATGCAGTTACCCCATTCCCCATACACTAAATCAGGCAGTTACCCCCTTCCTCGCCGTACACTATATCATGCAGTTACCCCTTCCCCCATATAATAAATCGTGCAGTTTCCCCATTCCCCACCATACACTAAATCCAGCAGTTACCCCCTTTTCCCCTTATTGTAAATCATGCAGTTACCCCCTTCCCCCATGCACTAAATCATGCAGTTACCCCCTTCCCCCATACACTAAATCATGCAGTTAACCCTTTCCCCACCATGCACTAAATCATGCAGTTACACCTTTGCCCCCAATACACTAAATCATGCAGTTACCCCCATCCACACCCAGCACTAAATCTTGCAGTTCCCCCTTCCCCACCATATGCTAAATTAAGCAGATACCTACTTCCCCCCCATACACTAAATCAAGCTGTTACCCCCTTCTGCCCTTACACTAAATCATGCTGTTACCCCCTTTCCCACCATACACTAACTCAGGCAGTTACCCACTTCCTCCATGCACTAAATCATGCAGTTACCCCCTTTCCCACCGTGTACTAAATCATGCAGTTACCCACTTCCCCACATACACTAAATACTGCTGAATTGCCCCCTACCCCCATACACGACATCATAGAGTTAACCCCTTCCGCACATACACTATATCATGCCATTACCCCATTCCCCACCATACCCGAACTCAGGCAGTTACCAACTTCCCAACCAGACACTAAATCATGCAGTTAACCCCATTCCCCACCATACACCAATTCATGCAGTTACGGCCTTGACTCCCATACAATAAATTATGCAGTGTTGCCCCAACCCCATACACCAAATGATGCAGTTACACCCCTCCCCACCAGACACTAAATCATGCGGTTACCCCCTTCCCCACCATACATTAACTCAGGCAGTTACCAACTTCCCACACATACACTAAATCATGCAGTAACCCCTTCCCCACCATACACTAAGTCATGCAGTTACGCCATTGCCCCCCATACACTAAATCATGCAGTGTAGCCCCCTACCCCATACACTAAATCATGCATTTACCCCCTTCTCCACCATGTGCTAAATCACGCCGATACCCACTTTCCCCCCAAAACTAAATCATGCTGTTACCCACTTTCCGTTGAATTAAATCATGTCGTTACCCCTTTCCCCACCATACTCTAAATCATGCAGTTACCCCCCTTCCCCACCATATAGTAAATCATGCAGATACCTGCTTCCTGCCCCATACAGTTCATCATGCAGTTACCCCCTTCTCCCCTTACTCTAAATAATGCAGTTACCTCCTTCCCCACTATACACTCAATCATGCACTTACCCCCTTACCCCCATACACAAAATCATGCAGTTAACCCCATCGCCCTTACACGAAATCATGCAGTTACCCCCTTCCCCATAATACACTAAATCATGCAGTCACACCGTTCCCCACCATATGCTAAATCAGGCAGATACCCCCTTCCCCCCATACACTAAATCATGCAGTTATCCCTTCCCCACCAGACACTTAATCATGCAGTTACCCCCTTCCCCACCAAGCACTAAATCATGCAGTTACCCCCTTCCCCACCAAGCAATAAATCATGCAGTTACGTCCTTGCCCCCATACACTAAATCATGCAGGGTTGCCCCCTAACCCCATACACTAAATCATGAGTTACCCCCTTCCCCACCATACACTAAATCTTGCAGTTCCCCCTTCCCCACCATATGCTAAATTAAGCAGATACCCCTTCCTCCCAACACTAAATCATGCAGTTTCCCCTTCCCCACCATACACTAAATCATGCAGTTACACCCTTCCCCACCATACACTAAATCATGCAGTTACCCCTTCCCCACCAGACACTAAATCGTACAGTGTTGGCCCCTTCGCCGTACACTACATCATGCAGTTACCCCCTTCCCCCATACACGAAATCATGCAGTTACCCCCTTCCCCACCTTACACTAAAGCATGCAGTAACCGCCTTCTCCACTAATTGCTATATCACGCAGATATCCGCTTCCCCACTATATACGAAATCATGCAGATTGCTACTTCCCCCCCCATACAATACATCATGCAGTTACCCCCTTCTCCCCTTACACTAAATCATGCAGATACCCATTTTCCCACCATACACTATCTCAGGCAGTTACCCACTTCCTCCATGCACTAAATCATGCAGTTACCCCCCTCCACCGTGCACTAAATCATGCAGTTACCTTCCTCCCCCATACACTAAATCATGCGGCACAGTGGCGCAGTGGTTAGCACCGCAGCCTCACAGCTCCAGGGACCCGGGTTCGATTCCGGGTACTGCCTGTGTGGAGTTTGCAAGTTCTCCCTGTGTCTGCGTGGGTTTTCTCCGGGTGCTCCGGTTTCCTCCCACAAGCCAAAAGACTTGCAGGTTGATAGGTAAATTGGCCATTATAAATTGCCACTAGTGTAGGCAGGTGGTAGGGAAATATAGGGACAGATGGGGATGTTTGGTAGGAATATGGGATTAGTGTAGGATTAGTATAAATGGGTGGTTGATGTTCGGCACAGACTCGGTGGGCCGAAGGGCCTGTTTCAGTGCTGTATCTCTAATCTAATCTAATCTAAAAATCATGCAATTAACCCCATTCCCCACCATACACCAAATCATGCAGTTACGCCCTTGACCCCCATACAGTAAATTATGCAGTGTTGCCCCTATCCCCATACATAAATCATGCAGTTACCCCCTTCCCCCATACACAAAATCATGCAGTTACCCCCTTCCCCAACAGACACTAAATCCTGCCGTTACCCCTTTCCCCACCACACACTAACTCAGGCAGTTACCAACTTCCCAGCAATACACTAAATCATGCAGTGTAGCCCCTTACCCCCATACACTAAATCATGCAGTTACCCCCTTCCCCACCATGCACAAAATCATGCAGTTACTCTCTTGCCCCCAATACACTAAATCATGCAGTGTTGCCCTCGACCCCCACAGATTAAATCATGCAGTTAACCCCTTCCTCCACCAAGCATTAAATCTTGCAGCTCCCCTTCCCCACCATATGCTAAATTAAGCAGATACCCGCTTCCCCTATCACTAAATCATGCAGTTACCCCCTTCCCCACCATACACTAAATCATGCAGTTACCCCCTTCCTCACCATACACTAAATCATGCTGTCACCCCGCCCCCCCCCCCCCCCATACACTATGTCATGCATTTAACCCCTTCCTCACCATACACTCAATCATGCAGTTACATTCCTGCCCCATACACTAAATCATGCATTTACCCCCTGCCCCCCATACACTAAATCATGCAATTAACCCCTTCCTCACCACATACAAAATCGTGCAGTTACCCGCTTCCCCCTTACAAAACATCACACAGAGTTGCCCCTGTCCCTACCATTCAAGAAATCATGCAGTTACCGCTTTCCCCCATGCACTAAATCACGCAGTTACCCCTGTCCCACCATACATTAAATGATGCAGAGTTGGCCCCTACCCCCATACATTAAATCATGCAGTTATCCCCTTCCCCCCATACATTAAATCATGCAGAGTTGCCCCTTACCCCCCCAGACACTAAAGCATGCAGTTACCGGCTTCCCCCATACACTACATCCTGCAGCGTTGTCCCCTTCTCCACCATACACTAAATCTTGCAGTTCCCCCTTCCCCACCATATGCTAAATTAAGCAGATACCCCTTCCTCCCAACACTAAATCATGCAGTTTCCCCTTCCCCACCATACACTAAATCATGCAGTTACACCCTTCCCCACCATACACTAAATCATGCAGTTACCCCTTCCCCACCAGACACTAAATCGTACAGTGTTGGCCCCTTCGCCGTACACTACATCATGCAGTTACCCCCTTCCCCCATACACGAAATCATGCAGTTACCCCCTTCCCCACCTTACACTAAAGCATGAAGTAACCGCCTTCTCCACTAATTGCTATATCACGCAGATATCCGCTTCCCCACTATATACGAAATCATGCAGATTGCTACTTCCCCCCCCATACAATACATCATGCAGTTACCCCCTTCTCCCCTTACACTAAATCATGCAGATACCCATTTTCCCACCATACACTATCTCAGGCAGTTACCCACTTCCTCCATGCACTAAATCATGCAGTTACCCCCCTCCACCGTGCACTAAATCATGCAGTTACCTTCCTCCCCCATACACTAAATCATGCGGCACAGTGGCGCAGTGGTTAGCACCGCAGCCTCACAGCTCCAGGGACCCGGGTTCGATTCCGGGTACTGCCTGTGTGGAGTTTGCAAGTTCTCCCTGTGTCTGCGTGGGTTTTCTCCGGGTGCTCCGGTTTCCTCCCACAAGCCAAAAGACTTGCAGGTTGATAGGTAAATTGGCCATTATAAATTGCCACTAGTGTAGGCAGGTGGTAGGGAAATATAGGGACAGATGGGGATGTTTGGTAGGAATATGGGATTAGTGTAGGATTAGTATAAACCAAAGCTACTAAGTATCATCACCTCATTCCATGACAATATGAAAGGCACAATTCAACATGGTGGCTCCTCATCAGAGCCCTTTCCTATCCTGAGTGGTGTGAAACAGGGCTGTGTTCTCGCACCCACACTTTTTGGGATTTTCTTCTCCCTGCTGCTTTCACATGCGTTCAAATCCTCTGAAGAAGGAATTTTCCTCCACACAAGATCAGGGGGCAGGTTGTTCAACCTTGCCCGTCTAAGAGCGAAGTCCAAAGTACGGAAAGTCCTCATCAGAGAACTCCTCTTTGCTGACGATGCTGCTTTAACATCTCACACTGAAGAATGCCTGCAGAGTCTCATCGACAGGTTTGCGTCTGCCTGCAATGAATTTGGCCTAACCATCAGCCTCAAGAAAACGAACATCATGGGGCAGGATGTCAGAAATGCTCCATCCATCAATATTGGCGACCACGCTCTGGAAGTGGTTCAAGAGTTCACCTACCTAGGCTCAACTATCACCAGTAACCTGTCTCTAGATGCAGAAATCAACAAGCGCATGGGTAAGGCTTCCACTGCTATGTTCAGACTGGCCAAGAGAGTGTGGGAAAATGGCGCACTGACACGGAACACAAAAGTCCGAGTGTATCAGGCCTGTGTCCTCAGTACCTTGCTCTACGGCAGCGAGGCCTGGACAACGTATGCCAGCCAAGAGCGACGTCTCAATTCATTCCATCTTCGCTGCCTTCGGAGAATACTTGGCATCAGGTGGCAGGACTATATCTCCAACACAGAAGTCCTTGAAGCGGCCAACATCCCCAGCTTATACACACTACTGAGTCAGCGGCGCTTGAGATGGCTTGGCCATGTGAACCGCATGGAAGATGGCAGGATCCCCAAAGACACATTGTACAGCGAGCTCGCCACTGGTATCAGACCCACCGGCCGTCCATGTCTCCGTTATAAAGACGTCTGCAAACGCGACATGAAATCGTGTGACATTGATCACAAGTCGTGGGAGTCAGTTGCCAGCATTCGCCAGAGCTGGCGGGCAGCCATAAAGACAGGGCTAAATTGTGGCGAGTCGAAGAGACTTAGTAGTTGGCAGGAAAAAAGACAGAGGCGCAAGGGGAGAGCCAACTGTGCAACAGCCCCAACAAACAAATTTCTCTGCAGCACCTGTGGAAGAGCCTGTCACTCCAGAATTGGCCTTTATAGCCACTCCAGGCGCTGCTTCACAAACCACTGACCACCTCCAGGCGCGTATCCATTGTCTCTCGAGATAAGGAGGCCCAAAAGAAAGAAAGAAAGAGTATAAATGGGTGGTTGATGTTCGGCACAGACTCGGTGGGCCGAAGGGCCTGTTTCAGTGCTGTATCTCTAATCTAATCTAATCTAAAAATCATGCAATTAACCCCATTCCCCACCATACACCAAATCATGCAGTTACGCCCTTGACCCCCATACAGTAAATTATGCAGTGTTGCCCCTATCCCCATACATAAATCATGCAGTTACCCCCTTCCCCCATACACAAAATCATGCAGTTACCCCCTTCCCCAACAGACACTAAATCCTGCCGTTACCCCTTTCCCCACCACACACTAACTCAGGCAGTTACCAACTTCCCAGCAATACACTAAATCATGCAGTGTAGCCCCTTACCCCCATACACTAAATCATGCAGTTACCCCCTTCCCCACCATGCACAAAATCATGCAGTTACTCTCTTGCCCCCAATACACTAAATCATGCAGTGTTGCCCTCGACCCCCACAGATTAAATCATGCAGTTAACCCCTTCCCCCACCAAGCATTAAATCTTGCAGCTCCCCTTCCCCACCATATGCTAAATTAAGCAGATACCCGCTTCCCCTATCACTAAATCATGCAGTTACCCCCTTCCCCACCATACACTAAATCATGCAGTTACCCCCTTCCTCACCATACACTAAATCATGCTGTCACCCCGCCCCCCCCCCCCATACACTATGTCATGCATTTAACCCCTTCCTCACCATACACTCAATCATGCAGTTACATTCCTGCCCCATACACTAAATCATGCATTTACCCCCTGCCCCCCATACACTAAATCATGCAATTAACCCCTTCCTCACCACATACAAAATCGTGCAGTTACCCGCTTCCCCCTTACAAAACATCACACAGAGTTGCCCCTGTCCCTACCATTCAAGAAATCATGCAGTTACCGCTTTCCCCCATGCACTAAATCACGCAGTTACCCCTGTCCCACCATACATTAAATGATGCAGAGTTGGCCCCTACCCCCATACATTAAATCATGCAGTTATCCCCTTCCCCCCATACATTAAATCATGCAGAGTTGCCCCTTACCCCCCCAGACACTAAAGCATGCAGTTACCGGCTTCCCCCATACACTACATCCTGCAGCGTTGTCCCCTTCTCCACCATACACTAAATCAGGCAGTTGCCCCTTTCCCCCTATACTGTAATCCAAGCAGTCAACGGCTTCCGCTCCACCCCCCGTACCCCGTAATCTAAATCATGCAGAGTTGCCCCCAACCCCCATAAACTAAATCATGCCGTTACCCCCTTTCCCACCATACACTAAATGATGCCATTACCCCTTTCCCCTCCATATGCTAAATCATGTAGTTACCCACTTCCCCACGATACACTAAATCATGCAGTTACCCCCTTCCCCCATACGCTAAATCATGCAGAGTTGCCCCCTTCCCCCATACACTAAATGATGCAAAGTTGCCCCCTACCCCCATACACTAAATCACGCAGTTACCCCCTTCCCCACCATATGCTAAATGACGCGGATACCCCCTTCCCCCAACACTAAATCATGCAGTTACCCACTTCCCCCACCGTATGCTAAATCATGTCGATACCCCCTTTGCCACCATATACTAAATCAAGCAGATATCTACTTCCTCCTCATACAGTAATTCATGCAGTTACCTCCTTCTCCCCTTACACTAAATCATGCAGTTACCCCTTCCCAACGATACACTAAATCATGCAGTTATCCCCTTCCCAACGATACACTAAATCATGCAGTTATCCCCTTCCCCCCATACATTAAATCATGCAGGTACCCAATTCCCCCCATACACCAAATCTTGCAGTTCTCCCTTCCCCACCATACACTAAATCATGCAGTTACCCCTTCCCCACCAGACACTAAATCGTACAGTGTTGGCCCCTTCGCCGTACATTACATCATGCAGTTACCCCCTTCCCCCATACACGAAATCATGCAGTTACCCAGCTTACACTAAAGCATGCAGTAACCGCCTTCTCCACTAATTGCTATATCACGCAGATATCCGCTTCCCCACTATATACGAAATCATGCAGATTGCTACTTCCCCCCCCATACAATACATCATGCAGTTACCCCCTTCTCCCCTTACACTAAATCATGCAGATACCCATTTTCCCACCATACACTATCTCAGGCAGTTACCCACTTCCTCCATGCACTAAATCATGCAGTTACCCCCCTCCACCGTGCACTAAATCATGCAGTTACCTTCCTCCCCCATACACTAAATCATGCAATTAACCCCATTCCCCACCATACACCAAATCATGCAGTTACGCCCTTGACCCCCATACAGTAAATTATGCAGTGTTGCCCCTATCCCCATACATAAATCATGCAGTTACCCCCTTCCCCCATACACAAAATCATGCAGTTACCCCCTTCCCCAACAGACACTAAATCCTGCCGTTACCCCTTTCCCCACCACACACTAACTCAGGCAGTTACCAACTTCCCAGCAATACACTAAATCATGCAGTGTAGCCCCTTACCCCCATACACTAAATCATGCAGTTACCCCCTTCCCCACCATGCACAAAATCATGCAGTTACTCTCTTGCCCCCAATACACTAAATCATGCAGTGTTGCCCTCGACCCCCACAGATTAAATCATGCAGTTAACCCCTTCCCCCACCAAGCATTAAATCTTGCAGCTCCCCTTCCCCACCATATGCTAAATTAAGCAGATACCCGCTTCCCCTATCACTAAATCATGCAGTTACCCCCTTCCCCACCATACACTAAATCATGCTGTCACCCCGCCCGCCCCCATACACTATGTCATGCATTTAACCCCTTCCTCACCATACACTCAATCATGCAGTTACATTCCTGCCCCATACACTAAATCATGCATTTACCCCCTGCCCCCCATACACTAAATCATGCAATTAACCCCTTCCTCACCACATACAAAATCGTGCAGTTACCCGCTTCCCCCTTACAAAACATCACACAGAGTTGCCCCTGTCCCGACCATTCAAGAAATCATGCAGTTACCGCCTTCCCCCATGCACTAAATCACGCAGTTACCCCTGTCCCACCATACATTAAATGATTCAGAGTTGGCCCCTACCCCCATACATTAAATCATGCAGTTATCCCCTTCCCCCCATACATTAAATCATGCAGAGTTGCCCCTTACCCCCCCAGACACTAAAGCATGCAGTTACCGGCTTCCCCCATACACTACATCCTGCAGCGTTGTCCCCTTCTCCACCATACACTAAATCAGGCAGTTGCCCCTTTCCCCCTATACTGTAATCCAAGCAGTCAACGGCTTCCGCTCCACCCCCCGTACCCCGTAATCTAAATCATGCAGAGTATCCCCCAACCCCCATAAACTAAATCATGCCATTACCCCCTTTCCCACCATACACTAAATGATGCCATTACCCCTTTCCCCTCCATATGCTAAATCATGTAGTTACCCACTTCCCCACGATACACTAAATCATGCAGTTACCCCCTTCCCCCATACGCTAAATCATGCAGAGTTGCCCCCTTCCCCCATACACTAAATGATGCAAAGTTGCCCCCTACCCCCATACACTAAATCACGCAGTTACCCCCTTCCCCACCATATGCTAAATGACGCGGATACCCCCTTCCCCCAACACTAAATCATGCAGTTACCCACTTCCCCCACCGTATGCTAAATCATGTCGATACCCCCTTTGCCACCATATACTAAATCAAGCAGATATCTACTTCCTCCTCATACAGTAATTCATGCAGTTACCTCCTTCTCCCCTTACACTAAATCATGCAGTTACCCCTTCCCAACGATACACTAAATCATGCAGTTATCCCCTTCCCCCCATACATTAAATCATGCAGGTACCCAATTCCCCCCATACACCAAATCATGCAGTTACCCCTTTCTCCACCACACCCTAAATCATACATTTACCCATTTCCCCACCATAAACTAAAGTATGCAGTTGCCCATTCCCCCCCCATACACCAAATCATGCAGTTACCCCCTTCCCCACCATATGCTAAATCACGGAGATACCCTCTTCCTCCCCAACACTATATCATGCAGTTATCCGCTTCCCCACCATGCACTAAATCATGCAGTTACCCCCTTCCCCACCATGCAGTAAATCATGCAGTTTCCCCATTCTCCACCATACACAAAATCATGCAAATAAAAGCAAAATACTGCGGATGCTGGAAATCTGAAATAAAAACAGCTTCCAACCTCATAGTCCCACAACACCAGACAGCCCGCTTCTACCACCTTCCCAAAATCCACAAACGGGACTGTCCCGGCAGACCCATTGTGTCAGCCTGCTCCTGCCCCACTGAACTTATTTCTTCCTATCTAGACTCTATCTTTTCTCCGCTGGTCCAGTCTCTTCCCACCTACATCCGTGACTCTTCTGACGCCCTACGTCATTTTGACAATTTCCAGTTTCCTGGTCCCAACCGCCTCCTCTTCACTATGGACGTCCAATCGCTCTACACCTCCATCCCCCACCAGGATGGTTTGAGGGCGTCACCAGCGTGATGCCACTACCAGTCGCATCTTCCCCTTCCTTCCCCTGTCAGCATTCCGAAGGGATCGTTCCCTCCGCGACACCCTGGTCCACTCCTCCATTACCCCCCACCACCTCGTCCCCGTCCCAGGGCACCTTCCCCTGCAATCGCAGGAGGTGTAATACCTGCCCATTTACCTCCTCTCTCCTCACTATCCCAGGCCCCAAACACTCCTTTCAGGTGAAGCAGCGATTTACTTGTACTTCTTTCAATGTAGTAAACTGTATTCGCTGCTCACAGTGTGGTCTCCTCTACATTGGGGAGACCAAGCGCAGACAGGGTGACCGCTTTGCGGAAAATCTCCGCTCAGTCCGCAAGCAGGACCCTGAGCTTCCGGTTGCTTGCCATTTCAACACTCCCCCCTGCTCTCATGCTCACATCTCTGTCCTGGGATTGCAGCAGTGTTCCAGTGAACATCAACGCAAGCTCGAGGAACAGCATCTCATCTACCAATTAGGCACACTACAGCCAGCCGGACTGAACATTGAGTTCAATATTTTCAAAGCATGACAGCCCCCCATTTTACTTTCATTTTTAGTTATTTTTTCTTCCTTGTTTTTACATTCTTTTTTACATTTTTTACAATCTTTTTTTTTTGCATTTATTTCATTTCATCTTAGTTTGTTCAGTTTGCTTACCCACTGTTTTTTTTCAGGTTTGCACTTGCTGCTGTTCAATATTCAGTGTATTTACACCTAATCTGTACTCATGTTTTGTCTTTCAACACACCATTAACATATTGTTTGCCTTTGCTCCGTGACCTTTTGGTCAGCTATGTGGCCTGGTCCAATCTACACCTTCTCCTTTGTTATCTCTTGCTCCACCCCCACCTCACTTGCTTATAATCTGTGACTTTTCTAATATTTGTCAGTTCCGAAGAAGGGTCACTGACCCGAAACGTTAACTCTGCTTCTCTTTCCACAGATGCTGCCAGACCTGCTGAGTGATTCCAGCATTTCTTGTTTTTATTACACTAAATCATGCAGTTACACACTTCCCCCATGCACAAAATCATGCAGTTGCCCACTTACCCCCATACACTAAATCATGCAGTTACCCAATTCCCCCCATACAGTAAATCATGGAGTTACCCCTTTCTCCATCATACACTAAATCATGCATTCACCCCCTTCCCCACAATAAACTAAAGCACGCAGTTGCCCACTCTCCCCCATACACTAAATGATGCAGTTACCCAATTCCCCTCATACACAAAATCATGCAGTTGCCCACTTCCCCCCCAAACACTAAATCATGCAGTTACCCACTTACCCCCATACACTAAATCATGCAATTAACCCCTTCCTCACCACATACAAAATCGTGCAGTTACCCGCTTCCCCCTTACAAAACATCACACAGAGTTGCCCCTGTCCCGACCATTCAAGAAATCATGCAGTTACCGCCTTCCCCCATGCACTAAATCACGCAGTTACCCCTGTCCCACCATACATTAAATGATTCAGAGTTGGCCCCTACCCCCATACATTAAATCATGCAGTTATCCCCTTCCCCCCATACATTAAATCATGCAGAGTTGCCCCTTACCCCCCCAGACACTAAAGCATGCAGTTACCGGCTTCCCCCATACACTACATCCTGCAGCGTTGTCCCCTTCTCCACCATACACTAAATCAGGCAGTTGCCCCTTTCCCCCTATACTGTAATCCAAGCAGTCAACGGCTTCCGCTCCACCCCCCGTACCCCGTAATCTAAATCATGCAGAGTTTCCCCCAACCCCCATAAACTAAATCATGCCATTACCCCCTTTCCCACCATACACTAAATGATGCCATTACCCCTTTCCCCTCCATATGCTAAATCATGTAGTTACCCACTTCCCCACGATACACTAAATCATGCAGTTACCCCCTTCCCCCATACGCTAAATCATGCAGAGTTGCCCCCTTCCCCCATACACTAAATGATGCAAAGTTGCCCCCTACCCCCATACACTAAATCACGCAGTTACCCCCTTCCCCACCATATGCTAAATGACGCGGATACCCCCTTCCCCCAACACTAAATCATGCAGTTACCCACTTCCCCCACCGTATGCTAAATCATGTCGATACCCCCTTTGCCACCATATACTAAATCAAGCAGATATCTACTTCCTCCTCATACAGTAATTCATGCAGTTACCTCCTTCTCCCCTTACACTAAATCATGCAGTTACCCCTTCCCAACGATACACTAAATCATGCAGTTATCCCCTTCCCCCCATACATTAAATCATGCAGGTACCCAATTCCCCCCATACACCAAATCATGCAGTTACCCCTTTCTCCACCACACCCTAAATCATACATTTACCCATTTCCCCACCATAAACTAAAGTATGCAGTTGCCCATTCCCCCCCCATACACCAAATCATGCAGTTACCCCCTTCCCCACCATATGCTAAATCACGGAGATACCCTCTTCCTCCCCAACACTATATCATGCAGTTATCCGCTTCCCCACCATGCACTAAATCATGCAGTTACCCCCTTCCCCACCATACAGTAAATCATGCAGTTTCCTCATTCTCCACCATACACAAAATCATGCAAATAAAAGCAAAATACTGCGGATGCTGGAAATCTGAAATAAAAACAGCTTCCAACCTCATAGTCCCACAACACCAGACAGCCCGCTTCTACCACCTTCCCAAAATCCACAAACGGGACTGTCCCGGCAGACCCATTGTGTCAGCCTGCTCCTGCCCCACTGAACTTATTTCTTCCTATCTAGACTCTATCTTTTCTCTGCTGGTCCAGTCTCTTCCCACCTACATCCGTGACTCTTCTGACGCCCTACGTCATTTTGACAATTTCCAGTTTCCTGGTCCCAACCGCCTCCTCTTCACTATGGACGTCCAATCGCTCTACACCTCCATCCCCCACCAGGATGGTTTGAGGGCGTCACCAGCGTGATGCCACTACCAGTCGCATCTTCCCCTTCCTTCCCCTGTCAGCATTCCGAAGGGATCGTTCCCTCCGCGACACCCTGGTCCACTCCTCCATTACCCCCACCACCTCGTCCCCGTCCCAGGGCACCTTCCCCTGCAATCGCAGGAGGTGTAATACCTGCCCATTTACCTCCTCTCTCCTCACTATCCCAGGCCCCAAACACTCCTTTCAGGTGAAGCAGCGATTTACTTGTACTTCTTTCAATGTAGTAAACTGTATTCGCTGCTCACAGTGTGGTCTCCTCTACATTGGGGAGACCAAGCGCAGACAGGGTGACCGCTTTGCGGAAAATCTCCGCTCAGTCCGCAAGCAGGACCCTGAGCTTTCGGTTGCTTGCCATTTCAACACTCCCCCCTGCTCTCATGCTCACATCTCTGTCCTGGGATTGCAGCAGTGTTCCAGTGAACATCAACGCAAGCTCGAGGAACAGCATCTCATCTACCAATTAGGCACACTACAGCCAGCCGGACTGAACATTGAGTTCAATATTTTCAAAGCATGACAGCCCCCCATTTTACTTTCATTTTTAGTTATTTTTTCTTCCTTGTTTTTACATTCTTTTTTACATTTTTTACAATCTTTTTTTTTTGCATTTATTTCATTTCATCTTAGTTTGTTCAGTTTGCTTACCCACTGTTTTTTTTCAGGTTTGCACTTGCTGCTGTTCAATATTCAGTGTATTTACACCTAATCTGTACTCATGTTTTGTCTTTCAACACACCATTAACATATTGTTTGCCTTTGCTCCGTGACCTTTTGGTCAGCTATGTGGCCTGGTCCAATCTACACCTTCTCCTTTGTTATCTCTTGCTCCACCCCCACCTCACTTGCTTATAATCTGTGACTTTTCTAATATTTGTCAGTTCCGAAGAAGGGTCACTGACCCGAAACGTTAACTCTGCTTCTCTTTCCACAGATGCTGCCAGACCTGCTGAGTGATTCCAGCATTTCTTGTTTTTATTACACTAAATCATGCAGTTACACACTTCCCCCATGCACAAAATCATGCAGTTGCCCACTTACCCCCATACACTAAATCATGCAGTTACCCAATTCCCCCCATACAGTAAATCATGGAGTTACCCCTTTCTCCATCATACACTAAATCATGCATTCACCCCCTTCCCCACAATAAACTAAAGCACGCAGTTGCCCACTCTCCCCCATACACTAAATGATGCAGTTACCCAATTCCCCTCATACACAAAATCATGCAGTTGCCCACTTCCCCCCCAAACACTAAATCATGCAGTTACCCCCTTTCTCCAACATACACTAAACCATGCAATTAACACCTTCCCCCCCATATACTAAATCGTGCAGTTACCCCCTTCCCACATGCACAAAATCATGCAGATACCCAATTCCCCTCATACACTAAATCATGTAGTTACCCAATTCCCCACCATACACTAAATCATGCAGTTACCCCCGCTGCCCGTACACTAAATCATGCAGTTACCCCCATCGCCCCCATACACAAAATCATGCAGCTGCCCACTCCCCCCCCCATAGACTAAATCATGCAGAGTTGCCCCCGTCCCCACCATAAACTAAAGCATGCAGTTACCCCCGTCCCCACCATACAGTAAAGCATGCAGTTACCCCCTTCCCCACCATACAGCAAAGCATGCAGTTACCCCCTACCCCACCATACAGTAAATCATGCAGATTTGCCGCCTTCCCCACCATACACTAAATTATTCAGTTACCCCTTCCCCCCCATACATTAAATCATGCAGTTACCCCCTTCCCCACCATACACTAAATCATGCAATTAACACCTTCCCCACCACACACTGAATCATTCAGTTACCCCTTTCTCCACCATACACTAAATCATGCATTTACCCCCTTCCTCACCATAAACTAAAGCATGCAGTTGCCTACTTCCCCCCCAACACTAAATCATGCAGTTACCCCCTTCCCCACCATATACTAAATCGTGCCGTACCCCCTTCCCCATACACTAAATCATGCATTTACCCCCTCTGCCCATACACTAAATCATGCAGTTACCCACTTTGCCACCATATACTAAATCATGCAGTTACCCACTTTGCCACCATATACTAAATCAAGCAGATATCTACTTCCTCCTCATACAGTAATTCATGCAGTTACCTCCTTCTCCCCTTACACTAAATTATGCAGTTACCCCTTCCCAACGATACACTAAATCATGCAGTTATCCCCTTCCCCCCATACATTAAATCATGCAGGTACCCAATTCCCCCCATACACCAAATCATGCAGTTACCCCTTTCTCCACCACACCCTAACTCATACATTTACCCCCTTCCCCACCATAAACTAAAGTATGCAGTTGCCCACTCCCCCCCATACACCAAATCATGCAGTTACCCACTTCCCCACCATATGCTAAATCACGGAGATACCCTCTTCCTCCCCAACACTATATCATGCAGTTATCCGCTTCCCCACCATGCACGAAATCATGCAGTTACCACCTTCCCCAGCATACACTAAATGATGCAGTTACCCCCTTCCCCACCATACACTAAATCATGCAGTTACCCCCTTCCCCACCATACACTAAATCATGCAGTTACCCCTTTCTCCCCATACATTAAATCATACCGTTACCCCCTTCCCCACCATACACTAAATCATGCATTTACCCCCTTCCCCACCATAAACTAAAGTATGCAGTTGCCCACTCCCCCCCATACACCAAATCATGCAGTTACCCCCTTCCCCACCATGCACTAAATCATGCAGTTACCCCCTTCCCCACCATACAGTAAATCATGCAGTTTCCCCATTCTCCACCATACACAAAATCATGCAAATAAAAGCAAAATACTGCGGATGCTGGAAATCTGAAATAAAAACAGCTTCCAACCTCATAGTCCCACAACCCCGGACAGCCCGCTTCTACCTCCTTCCCAAAATCCACAAACGGGACTGTCCCGGCAGACCCATTGTGTCAGCCTGCTCCTGCCCCACTGAACTTATTTCTTCCTATCTAGACTCTATCTTTTCTCCGCTGGTCCAGTCTCTTCCCACCTACATCCGTGACTCTTCTGACGCCCTACGTCATTTTGACAATTTCCAGTTTCCTGGTCCCAACCGCCTCCTCTTCACTATGGACGTCCAATCGCTCTACACCTCCATCCCCCACCAGGATGGTTTGAGGGCTCTCCGCTTCTTCCTGGAACAGAGGCCCAACCAGTCCCCATCCACCACCACCCTCCTCCGCCTGGCTGAACTTGTTCTCACATTGAACAACTTCTCCTTCAACTCCACGCACTTCCTTCAAGTAAAAGGTGTCGCTATGGGTACCCGCATGGGTCCTAGTTATGCCTGTCTTTTTGTGGGATATGTCGAGCATTCTTTGTTCCAGTCCTACTCATGCCCCCTCCCCCAACTCTTTTTCCGGTACATTGATGACTGTATCGGTGCCGTTTCCTGCTCCCGCCCCGAACTAGAAAACTTTATCAACTTTGCTTCCAATTTCCACCCTTCTCTCACCTTTACATGGTCCATCTCTGACACTTCCCTTCCCTTCCTCGACTTCTCTGTCTCCATCTCTGGGGATAGGTTGTCTACCAACATCCATTATAAGCCCACCGACTCCCACAGCTACCTCGACTACACTTCTTCACACCCTACCTCCTGTAAGGACTCCATTCCATTCTCCCAGTTTCTCCGTCTCCGACGCATCTGCTCTGATGATGCTACCTTCCAAGACGGTGCTTCTGATATGACCTCCTTTTTCCTCAACCGAGGATTTCCCCCCACTGTGGTTGACAGGGCCCTCAACCGTGTCCGACCCATTCCCCGCACCTCTACCCTCACCCCTTCCCCTCCCTCCCAGAACCGTGACAGGGTTCCCCTTGTCCACACTTTTTATCCCACCAGCCTCCATATCCAAAGGATCATCCTCCGCCATTTTTGCCACCTCCAGCGTGATGCCACTACCAGTCGCATCTTCCCCTTCCTTCCCCTGTCAGCATTCCGAAGGGATCGCTCCCTCCGCGACACCCTGGTCCACTCCTCCATTACCCCCACCACCTCGTCCCCGTCCCAGGGCACCTTCCCCTGCAATCGCAGGAGGTGTAATACCTGCCCATTTACCTCCTCTCTCCTCACTATCCCAGGCCCCAAACACTCCTTTCAGGTGAAGCAGCGATTTACTTGTACTTCTTTCAATGTAGTATACTGTATTCACTGCTCACACTGTGGTCTCCTCTACATTGGGGAGACCAAGCACAGACTGAGTGACCGCTTTGCGGAACATCTCCGCTCAGTCCGCAAGCAGGACCCTGAGCTTCCGGTTGCTTGCCATTTCAACACTCCCCCCTGCTCTCATGCTCACATCTCTGTCCTGGGATTGCTGCAGTGTTCCAGTGAACATCAATGCAAGCTCGAGGAACAGCATCTCATCTACCGATTAAGCACACTACAGCCAGCCGGACTGAACATTGAGTTCAATATTTTCAGAGCATGACAGCCCCCCATTTTACTTTCATTTTTAGTTATTTTTTCTTCCTTGTTTTTACATTCTTTTTTACATTTTTTACAATCTTTTTTTTTTGCATTTATTTCATTTCATCTTAGTTTGGTCAGTTTGCTTACCCACTGTTTTTTTTCAGGTTTGCACTTGCTGCTATTCAATATTCAGTGTATTGACACCTAATCTGTACTAATGCTTTGTCTTTCAACACACCATTAAGATATTGTTTGCCTTTGCTCCGTGACCTTTTGGTCAGCTATGTGGCCTGGTCCAATCTACACCTTCTCCTTTGTTATCTCTTGCTCCACCCCCACCTCACTTGCTTATAATCTGTGACTTTTCTAATATTTGTCAGTTCCGAAGAAGGGTCACTGACCCGAAACGTTAACTCTGCTTCTCTTTCCACAGATGCTGCCAGACCTGCTGAGTGATTCCAGCATTTCTTGTTTTTATTACACTAAATCATGCAGTTACACACTTCCCCCATGCACAAAATCATGCAGTTGTCCACTTACCCCCATACACTAAATCATGCAGTTACCCAATTCCCCCCATACAGTAAATCATGGAGTTACCCCTTTCTCCATCATACACTAAATCATGCATTCACCCCCTTCCCCACAATAAACTAAAGCACGCAGTTGCCCACTCTCCCCCATACACTAAATCATGCAGTTACCCAATTCCCCTCATACACAAAATCATGCAGTTGCCCACTTCCCCCCCAAACACTAAATCATGCAGTTACCCCCTTTCTCCAACATACACTAAACCATGCAATTAACACCTTCCCCCCCCATATACTAAATCGTGCAGTTACCCCCTTCCCACATGCACAAAATCATGCAGATACCCAATTCCCCTCATACACTAAATCATGTAGTTACCCAATTCCCCACCATACACTAAATCATGCAGTTACCCCCTCTGCCCGTACACTAAATCATGCAGTTACCCCCATCGCCCCCATACACAAAATCATGCAGCTGCCCACTCCCCCCCCCCATAGACTAAATCATGCAGAGTTGCCCCCGTCCCCACCATAAACTAAAGCATGCAGTTACCCCCGTCCCCACCATACAGTAAAGCATGCAGTTACCCCCTTCCCCACCATACAGTAAAGCATGCAGTTACCCCCTACCCCACCATACAGTAAATCATGCAGATTTGCCGCCTTCCCCACCATACACTAAATCATGCAATTAACACCTTCCCCACCACACACTGAATCATTCAGTTACCCCTTTCTCCACCATACACTAAATCATGCATTTACCCCCTTCCTCACCATAAACTAAAGCATGCAGTTGCCTACTTCCCCCCCCAACACTAAATCATGCAGTTACCCAATTCCCCTCATACACTAAATCATGCAGTTACCCCCTTCCCCACCATATACTAAATCGTGCTGTACCCCCTTCCCCATACACTAAATCATGCATTTACCCGCTTCCCCACCATAAACTAAAGCATGCAGCTGCCCCTTTCTCCCCCATACACTAAATCATGCAGTTACCCCCTCTGCCCATACACTAAATCATGCAGTTACCCACTTCCCCCACCATATACTAAATCAAGCAGATATCTACTTCCTCCTCATACAGTAATTCATGCAGTTACCTCCTTCTCCCCTTACACTAAATCATGCAGTTACCCCTTCCCAACGATACACTAAATCATGCAGTTATCCCCTTCCCCCCATACATTAAATCATGCAGGTACCCAATTCCCCCCATACACCAAATCATGCAGTTACCCCTTTCTCCACCACACCCTAACTCATACATTTACCCCCTTCCCCACCATAAACTAAAGTATGCAGTTGCCCACTCCCCCCCATACACCAAATCATGCAGTTACCCACTTCCCCACCATATGCTAAATCACGGAGATACCCTCTTCCTCCCCAACACTATATCATGCAGTTATCCGCTTCCCCACCATGCACGAAATCATGCAGTTACCCCCTTCCCCAGCATACACTAAATGATGCAGTTACCCCCTTCCCCACCATACACTAAATCATGCAGTTACCCCCTTCCCCACCATACACTAAATCATGCAGTTACCCCTTTCTCCCCATACATTAAATCATACCGTTACCCCCTTCCCCACCATACACTAAATCATGCATTTACCCCCTTCCCCACCATAAACTAAAGTATGCAGTTGCCCACTCCCCCCCATACACCAAATCATGCAGTTACCCCCTTCCCCACCATATGCTAAATCACAGAGATACCCTCTTGCTCCCCAACACTATATCATGCAGTTATCCGCTTCCCCACCATGCACTAAATCATGCAGTTACCCCCTTCCCCACCATACAGTAAATCATGCAGTTTCCCCATTCTCCACCATACACAAAATCATGCAAATAAAAGCAAAATACTGCGGATGCTGGAAATCTGAAATAAAAACAGCTTCCAACCTCATAGTCCCACAACCCCGGACAGCCCGCTTCTACCTCCTTCCCAAAATCCACAAACGGGACTGTCCCGGCAGACCCATTGTGTCAGCCTGCTCCTGCCCCACTGAACTTATTTCTTCCTATCTAGACTCTATCTTTTCTCCGCTGGTCCAGTCTCTTCCCACCTACATCCGTGACTCTTCTGACGCCCTACGTCATTTTGACAATTTCCAGTTTCCTGGTCCCAACCGCCTCCTCTTCACTATGGACGTCCAATCGCTCTACACCTCCATCCCCCACCAGGATGGTTTGAGGGCTCTCCGCTTCTTCCTGGAACAGAGGCCCAACCAGTCCCCATCCACCACCACCCTCCTCCGCCTGGCTGAACTTGTTCTCACATTGAACAACTTCTCCTTCAACTCCACGCACTTTCTTCAAGTAAAAGGTGTCGCTATGGGTACCCGCATGGGTCCTAGTTATGCCTGTCTTTTTGTGGGATATGTCGAGCATTCTTTGTTCCAGTCCTACTCAGGCCCCCTCCCCCAACTCTTTTTCCGGTACATTGATGACTGTATCGGTGCCGTTTCCTGCTCCCGCCCCGAACTAGAAAACTTTATCAACTTTGCTTCCAATTTCCACCCTTCTCTCACCTTTACATGGTCCATCTCTGACACTTCCCTTCCCTTCCTCGACTTCTCTGTCTCCATCTCTGGGGATAGGTTGTCTACCAACATCCATTATAAGCCCACCGACTCCCACAGCTACCTCGACTACACTTCTTCACACCCTACCTCCTGTAAGGACTCCATTCCATTCTCCCAGTTTCTTCGTCTCCGACGCATCTGCTCTGATGATGCTACCTTCCAAGACGGTGCTTCTGATATGACCTCCTTTTTCCTCAACCGAGGATTTCCCCGCACCGTGGTTGACAGGGCCCTCAACCGTGTCCGACCCATTCCCCGCACCTCTACCCTCACCCCTTCCCCTCCCTCCCAGAACCGTGACAGGGTTCCCCTTGTCCACACTTTTTATCCCACCAGCCTCCATATCCAAAGGATCATCCTCCGCCATTTTCGCCACCTCCAGCGTGATGCCACTACCAGTCGCATCTTCCCCTTCCTTCCCCTGTCAGCATTCCGAAGGGATCGCTCCCTCCGCGACACCCTGGTCCACTCCTCCATTTCCCCCCACCACCTCGTCCCCATCCCAGGGCACCTTCCCCTGCAATCGCAGGAGGTGTAATACCTGCCCATTTACCTCCTCTCTCCTCACTATCCCAGGCCCCAAACACTCCTTTCAGGTGAAGCAGCAATTTACTTGTACTTCTTTCAATGTAGTATACTGTATTCGCTGCTCACACTGTGGTCTCCTCTACATTGGGGAGACCAAGCACAGACTGAGTGACCGCTTTGCGGAACATCTCCGCTCAGTCCGCAAGCAGGACCCTGAGCTTCCGGTTGCTTGCCATTTCAACACTCCCCCCTGCTCTCATGCTCACATCTCTGTCCTGGGATTGCTGCAGTGTTCCAGTGAACATCAATGCAAGCTCGAGGAACAGCATCTCATCTACCGATTAGGCACACTACAGCCAGCCGGACTGAACATTGAGTTCAATATTTTCAGAGCATGACAGCCCCCCATTTTACTTTCATTTTTAGTTATTTTTTCTTCCTTGTTTTTACATTCTTTTTTTACATTTTTTACAATCTTTTTTTTTTGTATTTATTTCATTTCATCTTAGTTTGTTCAGTTTGCTTACCCACTGTTTTTTTTTTCAGGTTTGCACTTGCTGCTGTTCAATATTCAGTGTATTTACACCTAATCTGTACTAATGCTTTGTCTTTCAACACACCATTAAGATATTGTTTGCCTTTGCTCCGTGACCTTTTGGTCAGCTATGTGGCCTGGTCCAATCTACACCTTCTCCTTTGTTATCTCTTGCTCCACCCCCACCTCA
Source organism: Heterodontus francisci (assembly GCF_036365525.1). Classification (NCBI taxonomy): domain Eukaryota; kingdom Metazoa; phylum Chordata; class Chondrichthyes; order Heterodontiformes; family Heterodontidae; genus Heterodontus; species Heterodontus francisci. The sequence continues at coordinate 46,706,994 of NC_090372.1, forward strand.
CTTGCTTATAATCTGTGACTTTTCTAATATTTGTCAGTTCCGAAGAAGGGTCACTGACCCGAAACGTTAACTCTGCTTCTCTTTCCACAGATGCTGCCAGACCTGCTGAGTGATTCCAGCATTTCTTGTTTTTATTACACTAAATCATGCAGTTACACACTTCCCCCATGCACAAAATCATGCAGTTGCCCACTTACCCCCATACACTAAATCATGCAGTTACCCAATTCCCCCCATACAGTAAATCATGGAGTTACCCCTTTCTCCATCATACACTAAATCATGCATTCACCCCCTTCCCCACAATAAACTAAAGCACGCAGTTGCCCACTCTCCCCCCATACACTAAATCATGCAGTTACCCAATTCCTCTCATACACTAAATCGTGCAGTTACCCCCTTCCCCCATGCACAAAATCATGCAGATACCCAATTCCCCTCATACACTAAATCATGTAGTTACCCAATTCCCCACCATACACTAAATCATGCAGTTAGCGCCTCTGCCCGTACACTAAATCATGCAGTTACCCCCTTCCCCCCCATACACTAAATCAGGCAGTTACCCACTTCCCCCCATACACAAAATCATGCAGCTGCCCACTCCCCCCCCCCCATAGACTAAATCATGCAGAGTTGCCCCCATCCACACCATAAACTAAAGCATGCAGTTACCCCCCTCCCCACCATACAGTAAAGCATGCAGTTACCCCCTTCCCCACCATACAGTAAATCATGCAGTTACCCCCTTCCCCACGCTACACTAAATCATGCAGTTACCCCCTCTGCCCGTACACTAAATCATGCAGTTACCCCCATCGCCCCCATACACAAAATCATGCAGCTGCCCACTCCCCCCCCCATAGACTAAATCATGCAGAGTTGCCCCCGTCCCCACCATAAACTAAAGCATGCAGTTACCCCCGTCCCCACCATACAGTAAAGCATGCAGTTACCCCCTTCCCCACCATACAGTAAAGCATGCAGTTACCCCCTACCCCACCATACAGTAAATCATGCAGATTTGCCGCCTTCCCCACCATACACTAAATCATGCAATTAACACCTTCCCCACCACACACTGAATCATTCAGTTACCCCTTTCTCCACCATACACTAAATCATGCATTTACCCCCTTCCTCACCATAAACTAAAGCATGCAGTTGCCTACTTCCCCCCCCAACACTAAATCATGCAGTTACCCAATTCCCCTCATACACTAAATCATGCAGTTACCCCCTTCCCCACCATATACTAAATCGTGCTGTACCCCCTTCCCCATACACTAAATCATGCATTTACCCGCTTCCCCACCATAAACTAAAGCATGCAGCTGCCCCTTTCTCCCCCATACACTAAATCATGCAGTTACCCCCTCTGCCCATACACTAAATCATGCAGTTACCCACTTCCCCCACCATATACTAAATCAAGCAGATATCTACTTCCTCCTCATACAGTAATTCATGCAGTTACCTCCTTCTCCCCTTACACTAAATCATGCAGTTACCCCTTCCCAACGATACACTAAATCATGCAGTTATCCCCTTCCCCCCATACATTAAATCATGCAGGTACCCAATTCCCCCCATACACCAAATCATGCAGTTACCCCTTTCTCCACCACACCCTAACTCATACATTTACCCCCTTCCCCACCATAAACTAAAGTATGCAGTTGCCCACTCCCCCCCATACACCAAATCATGCAGTTACCCACTTCCCCACCATATGCTAAATCACGGAGATACCCTCTTCCTCCCCAACACTATATCATGCAGTTATCCGCTTCCCCACCATGCACGAAATCATGCAGTTACCCCCTTCCCCAGCATACACTAAATGATGCAGTTACCCCCTTCCCCACCATACACTAAATCATGCAGTTACCCCCTTCCCCACCATACACTAAATCATGCAGTTACCCCTTTCTCCCCATACATTAAATCATACCGTTACCCCCTTCCCCACCATACACTAAATCATGCATTTACCCCCTTCCCCACCATAAACTAAAGTATGCAGTTGCCCACTCCCCCCCATACACCAAATCATGCAGTTACCCCCTTCCCCACCATATGCTAAATCACAGAGATACCCTCTTGCTCCCCAACACTATATCATGCAGTTATCCGCTTCCCCACCATGCACTAAATCATGCAGTTACCCCCTTCCCCACCATACAGTAAATCATGCAGTTTCCCCATTCTCCACCATACACAAAATCATGCAAATAAAAGCAAAATACTGCGGATGCTGGAAATCTGAAATAAAAACAGCTTCCAACCTCATAGTCCCACAACCCCGGACAGCCCGCTTCTACCTCCTTCCCAAAATCCACAAACGGGACTGTCCCGGCAGACCCATTGTGTCAGCCTGCTCCTGCCCCACTGAACTTATTTCTTCCTATCTAGACTCTATCTTTTCTCCGCTGGTCCAGTCTCTTCCCACCTACATCCGTGACTCTTCTGACGCCCTACGTCATTTTGACAATTTCCAGTTTCCTGGTCCCAACCGCCTCCTCTTCACTATGGACGTCCAATCGCTCTACACCTCCATCCCCCACCAGGATGGTTTGAGGGCTCTCCGCTTCTTCCTGGAACAGAGGCCCAACCAGTCCCCATCCACCACCACCCTCCTCCGCCTGGCTGAACTTGTTCTCACATTGAACAACTTCTCCTTCAACTCCACGCACTTTCTTCAAGTAAAAGGTGTCGCTATGGGTACCCGCATGGGTCCTAGTTATGCCTGTCTTTTTGTGGGATATGTCGAGCATTCTTTGTTCCAGTCCTACTCATGCCCCCTCCCCCAACTCTTTTTCCGGTACATTGATGACTGTATCGGTGCCGTTTCCTGCTCCCGCCCCGAACTAGAAAACTTTATCAACTTTGCTTCCAATTTCCACCCTTCTCTCACCTTTACATGGTCCATCTCTGACACTTCCCTTCCCTTCCTCGACTTCTCTGTCTCCATCTCTGGGGATAGGTTGTCTACCAACATCCATTATAAGCCCACCGACTCCCACAGCTACCTCGACTACACTTCTTCACACCCTACCTCCTGTAAGGACTCCATTCCATTCTCCCAGTTTCTTCGTCTCCGACGCATCTGCTCTGATGATGCTACCTTCCAAGACGGTGCTTCTGATATGACCTCCTTTTTCCTCAACCGAGGATTTCCCCGCACCGTGGTTGACAGGGCCCTCAACCGTGTCCGACCCATTCCCCGCACCTCTACCCTCACCCCTTCCCCTCCCTCCCAGAACCGTGACAGGGTTCCCCTTGTCCACACTTTTTATCCCACCAGCCTCCATATCCAAAGGATCATCCTCCGCCATTTTCGCCACCTCCAGCGTGATGCCACTACCAGTCGCATCTTCCCCTTCCTTCCCCTGTCAGCATTCCGAAGGGATCGCTCCCTCCGCGACACCCTGGTCCACTCCTCCATTTCCCCCCACCACCTCGTCCCCATCCCAGGGCACCTTCCCCTGCAATCGCAGGAGGTGTAATACCTGCCCATTTACGTCCTCTCTCCTCACTATCCCAGGCCCCAAACACTCCTTTCAGGTGAAGCAGCAATTTACTTGTACTTCTTTCAATGTAGTATACTGTATTCGCTGCTCACACTGTGGTCTCCTCTACATTGGGGAGACCAAGCACAGACTGAGTGACCGCTTTGCGGAACATCTCCGCTCAGTCCGCAAGCAGGACCCTGAGCTTCCGGTTGCTTGCCATTTCAACACTCCCCCCTGCTCTCATGCTCACATCTCTGTCCTGGGATTGCTGCAGTGTTCCAGTGAACATCAATGCAAGCTCGAGGAACAGCATCTCATCTACCGATTAGGCACACTACAGCCAGCCGGACTGAACATTGAGTTCAATATTTTCAGAGCATGACAGCCCCCCATTTTACTTTCATTTTTAGTTATTTTTTCTTCCTTGTTTTTACATTCTTTTTTTACATTTTTTACAATCTTTTTTTTTTGTATTTATTTCATTTCATCTTAGTTTGTTCAGTTTGCTTACCCACTGTTTTTTTTTTCAGGTTTGCACTTGCTGCTGTTCAATATTCAGTGTATTTACACCTAATCTGTACTAATGCTTTGTCTTTCAACACACCATTAAGATATTGTTTGCCTTTGCTCCGTGACCTTTTGGTCAGCTATGTGGCCTGGTCCAATCTACACCTTCTCCTTTGTTATCTCTTGCTCCACCCCCACCTCACTTGCTTATAATCTGTGACTTTTCTAATATTTGTCAGTTCCGAAGAAGGGTCACTGACCCGAAACGTTAACTCTGCTTCTCTTTCCACAGATGCTGCCAGACCTGCTGAGTGATTCCAGCATTTCTTGTTTTTATTACACTAAATCATGCAGTTACACACTTCCCCCATGCACAAAATCATGCAGTTGCCCACTTACCCCCATACACTAAATCATGCAGTTACCCAATTCCCCCCATACAGTAAATCATGGAGTTACCCCTTTCTCCATCATACACTAAATCATGCATTCACCCCCTTCCCCACAATAAACTAAAGCACGCAGTTGCCCACTCTCCCCCCATACACTAAATCATGCAGTTACCCAATTCCTCTCATACACTAAATCGTGCAGTTACCCCCTTCCCCCATGCACAAAATCATGCAGATACCCAATTCCCCTCATACACTAAATCATGTAGTTACCCAATTCCCCACCATACACTAAATCATGCAGTTAGCGCCTCTGCCCGTACACTAAATCATGCAGTTACCCCCTTCCCCCCCATACACTAAATCAGGCAGTTACCCACTTCCCCCCATACACAAAATCATGCAGCTGCCCACTCCCCCCCCCCATAGACTAAATCATGCAGAGTTGCCCCCATCCACACCATAAACTAAAGCATGCAGTTACCCCCCTCCCCACCATACAGTAAAGCATGCAGTTACCCCCTTCCCCACCATACAGTAAATCATGCAGTTACCCCCTTCCCCACGCTACACTAAATCATGCAGATTTGCCCCTTCCCCACCATACACTAAATCATTCAGTTACCCCTTTCCCCCCATACATTAAATCATGCCATTACCCCCTTCCCCACCATACACTAAATCATTCAGTTACCCCTTTCCCCCCATACATTTAATCATGTCGTTACCCCCCTCCGCACCATACACTAAATCATGCAGTTACCCCCTTCCCCACCATACACTAAATCATGCAGTTACCCCCTTCCCCACCATACACTAAATCATGCAGTTACCCCCTTCCCCACCATACACTAAATCAGGCAGTTACCCCCTTCCCCACCATACACTAAATCATGCAGTTGCCCCCTTCCCCACCATACACTAAATCATGCAGTTACCCCCTTCCCCACCATACACTAAATCATGCAGTTACCCCCTTCCCCACCATACACTGAATCATGCAGCTTTGCCCCCTTCCCCACCATACACTAAATCATTCAGTTACCCCTTTCCCCCCATACATTAAATCATGCATTTGCCCCCTTCCCCACCATGCACTAAATCATGCAGTTTCACCCTTCCTCACCATACACTGAATCATGCAGTTACCCCCTTCCCCCATACACTAAATCGTGCAGTTACCCCCTTCCCCCATACACTAAATCATGCAGTTGCCCCCTTCCCCACCAGGCACTAAATAATGCAGTTACCCCCTTCCCCACCATACACTAAATCATGCAGTTAGCCCCTTCCCCCATGCACTAAATCATGCAGTTACCCCCTTCCCCCATACACTATATCATGCAGTTGCCCCCTTCCCCACCATGCACTAAATCATGCAGTTTCCCCCTTCCCCACCATACACTAAATCATGCAAATTTGCCCCCTACCCCCATACACTAAATCATGCAGTTGCCCCCTTCTCCACCATACACTTGATCATGCAGTTACCCCCTTCCCCTGTACACTAGATCATGCAGTTCCCCCTTCCCCACCATGCACTAAATCATGCAGTTACACCCTTCCCCACATACACTAAATCATGCAGTTACCCCCTTTCCCACCGTGCACTAAATCATGCAGTTACCCCTTTCCCCACCATACACTTGATCATGCAGTTACCCCCTTCCCCCATGCACTAAATCATGCAGTTACCCCCTTCCCCCATACACTATATCATGCAGTTTCCCCCTTCCTCACCATACACTAAATCATGCAGTTACCCCCTTCTCCCATACACTAAATCATGCATTTGCCCCCTTCCCCACCATGCACTAAATCATGCAGTTTCACCCTTCTTCACCATACACTGAATCATGCAGTTACCCCCTTCCCCCATACACTAAATCGTGCAGTTACCCCCTTCCCCCATACACTAAATCATGCAGTTGCCCCCTTCCCCACCAGGCACTAAATAATGCAGTTACCCCTTCCCCACCATACACTAAATCATGCAGTTACCCCCTTCCCCCATGCACTAAATCATGCAGTTACCCCCTTCCCCCATACACTATATCATGCGGTTGCCCCCTTCCCCACCATGCGCTAAATCATGCAGTTTCCCCCTTCCCCACCATACACTAAATCATGCAAATTTGCCCCCTACCCCCATACACTAAATCATGCAGTTGCCCCCTTCTCCACCATACACTTGATCATGCAGTTACCCCCTTCCCCTGTACACTAGATCATGCAGTTCCCCCTTCCCCACCATGCACTAAATCATGCAGTTTCCCCCTTCCCCACCATACACTTGATCATGCACTTATCCGCTTTCCCCTCCTGCACTAAATCATGCAAATTTACCCCCTATCCCTGTACACTAAATCATGCAGTTACCCCCTTCCTCGATACAGTAATTCATGCAGTTACCCCCTTCCCCCATACAGTAATTCATTCAGTTACCCCTTTTCACGACACTAAATCATGCAGTTACCCCCTTCCCCCATACACCACATCATGCAGTTCCCCCTTCCCCACCATACACTTGATCATGCAGTTACCCCCTTCCCCCATACACTAAATCATGCAGTCACCCACTTCCCCACCATGCACGAAATCATGCACTTATCCTCTTTCCCCTCCTACACTAAATCATGCAAATTTGCCCCCTACCCCTGTACACTAAATCATGCAGTTACCCCCTTCCCCGATACAGTAATTCATGCAGTTACCCCCTTCCCCCCATACATTAATTCATTCATTTACCCCCTTCCCCCGACACTAAATCATGCTGTGACCCCCGTCCCCTGATACAGTAATTCATGCAGTTACCCCCTTCCCCCCATACAGTAATTCATTCAGTTACCCCCTTCCCCCAACACTAAATCATGCAGTTACCCCCTTCCCCACCATACACTAAATCATGCAGTTACCCCGTTTCCCCCATGCACTAAATCCTGCCTGGCAGCTGATCTGAGGAAGGAGCTGCTTACTTCTGAAGGTAAATCTGTTCTTTTAGCACATCTTGTGGGACAAGATGAGCAGGAGATCACTCCCCAAAGCCTCACTTGCATTTAGAAAGACTAAATCTGATTGCAAGGTCTACAAAGCATAGAATGAAAATATTTCTGTCTTTGTCCCATAGCTTTAGATTCATGTTAACTACCTTATTTTAGTATTGTGCCATTGGAAGGCTTATAGTGGTGTAGTGGTGTCATCTGATACTTTTTAATCAGATTTCACAATTCTTACTAATCTTTTCTATTAGACCTGTATACCCTCCATAAATCACACCTGCATCCTTTAGCAGAATTTTTAACCTTTGACAAATAGGGTGAGCAAATTGTCTATGTAACTTTAAGACAATTTGTTTTTTTTCCCTCTGATTCTTTTCACCTGGTACCATTAATACTTTTCTAACTCTCAGATGAGAAACATGATATTTTGTTAATGGGGTACAATAATGCCCTGACAAGGTAAACTGCAGATCCACTGGCTTTCCAAAATTAATTGTCTTATTCTGCTGCAGGTAAAGTTTCATTTTGTGCATTTTTAATAGAAGGTTTACTCAACAGCATAGATATCTCACTAGTGTCTAGATCAGTACTTATAAAATGAATTACTTTGGCTATTTTACATAGAATTATTACTTTTTAATGCTGCCATGATGTCAAGGACAGTCACCCTCACCTCAGGAGCTCAGCTCTTTTGTCCATGCTTGGACCAAGGCTGTAATGAGGTCAGGAGCTGAGTGGCCCTGGCAGAACCCAAACTGAGCATCAGTGAACAGGTTATTGCTGAGCAAGAGCCACTTGACGGCACTGTCGACGACCCCTTCCATCACTTTGCTGATGATCGACAGTAGACTGATGGGGCGATAATTGGCCGGGTTGGATTTGTCCTGCGTTTTGTATACAGGATATACTTGGGCAATTTTTTACATTGCTGGGTAGATGCCAGTGTTGTAGCTGTACTGGAACAGCTTGGCTAGGGGCACGGCTAATTCTGGAGTACAAGTCTTCAGTACTATTGATAGGATGCTGTCAGGACCCATAACCTTTGCAGTATCCAGTGCCTTCAGTCATTTCTTGATATCACATGGAGTGAATCAGATTGGCTGAAGACTGGCATCTGTGATGCTGGGGACCTCAGGAGGAGGCCGAGATGGATCATCCACTTGCCACTTCTGGCTGAAGATGGATGCAAATGCTTCAGCCTTGTCTTTTGCACTGATGTGCTGGGCTCCCCCATCATTGAGGATGGGGATATACGTGGAGTCTCCTCCTCCTGTTAGTTGTTTAATTGTCCAGCAACATTCACAACTGGATGTGGCAGGACTGAAGAGCTTATGACTGCTCTGTTGGCTGTGGGATCGCTTGGCCCTGTCTATATCATGCTGCTTCTGCTGTTTGGCATGCAAGTAGTTCTGTGTTGTAGCATCACCAGGCTGACACTTCATTTTTAGGTATGCCTGGTGCTGCTCCTGGCATGCCCTCCTGCACTTTTTTGCTGAACCAGGGTTGGTCCCCCAGCTTGATGGTAATGGTAGAGTTGGGGATATGCCGGGAAATGAGATTGAACACAATTCTGCTGCTGCTGATGGCCATTCCTGGGTATGTCCTATCCCAACAGCAGGACAGACCCACTAGAGGTGGCGGCATAGTGGTATGCAGTCGGGAGGGAGTTGCCCTGGGAGTCCTCAACATTGACTCCGGACCCCATGAAGTCTCATGGCATCAGGTCAAACATGGGCAAGGAACCCTCCTGCTAATTACCACCTACTGCCCCCCCCTTAGCTGATAAATTAGTGCTTCTCCATGTTGAACACCAATTGGAAGAAGCACTGAGGGTAGCAAGGGCACAGAATGTACTCTGGGTGGGGGACTTCAATGTCCATCACCAAGAGGGGCTCGGTAACACCACTACTGACCTAGCTGGCCGAGTCATAAAGGATATAGCTGCTAGACTGAGTCTGCGGCAGGTGGTGAGGGAACCAACAAAAGGGGGAAAAACCAACTTGACCTTGTCCCCACCAATTTATCTGTCGTAGATGCATCTGTCCATGACAGTATTGGTAGGAGTGACTGCCGCACAGTCCTTGTGGAGACAATGTCCCGACTTCACATTGAGCATACTCTCCATTGAGTTGTGTGATGACTGATGTCAAGCTAACTGGCCTGTAGGCCCCTGCTTTCTCTTTCCCTCCTTTCTTGAATAGCGGTGTTAATGCCCACCAGCTGCATAAAATTAAACACAACTAATGTATGATTAACATCACCTCCACTGAGTCACTTCTTAATGCTTTAATCTTCTGTTCCAAACACTGAAAGCCAGATGACATTGGCACACTGTCACTTTCTCCTTGGTTTAGATCCAATTTTTTTATGTCGGTTGTCCATTTCCCAGTTAGTAGTATAAATTGCTTTTAGTTTCTAGGCCAAGAATACAGATTCTTCTGCAATTAGCTTCAACAATTTTCCTCCCAATTTTCTTCCCTGCCAACCTCGCTGAAGATGTTTATTCTTAGCTGTGGTATTGCACCACAGACCCCTGGTTGCCCCCCTGTAAATCACCCAAGTGGTCACTCTTCATGTGTAAGCCTAGCTGGTAAGAATTTGAAGAATGTTTGATTGCAAGAGGCACCATATTCCAATCTGATTCAATCCTCACCAGATGTCTGCTCTCATCGGGGTCAAGGGGATGGGGGGGAGGGGGTGGGGGGGGGTGGGGAAGAAAGGTCATTGGATAACAAACAAAAGTAACTGTGGCTGATTTTAGTCTTTCTACTGAGTTTAGCTCCCTTGCCATTCCACCAACTGAGATCAGCTATCTTAATACAAACTGGCAATCAAACCTAGGACTTTTCTGATCTGTATGGATAGCCTCTCAGTGCTTTAACTATTGCACAGGATACATCTATGTCATATAGAAGATGCTGAAAACACGACTATGCTATTACGCAATCAGGCATGAAGGTGACTTACAAATGCTGCACCTTAATCAGTGTTTGGGTATTTGTGTCCACCTGCTCCTCAAATGCTTTTTTCTTTCTCACACCATTTGTAGGGAATCAAAGTATCAAACTGGTGTCCTAGAACTCTGCCTCAGTATGCTGATACCCCACTAAATCACCAATTGTTAACCACAGTTTGTTAATCTACTGTGAGGTTGGATTGTGTGTATTGAGTCGATCTCTTGTGACATTACGCCCAGATAGTTTGCAGACCACTTGTGATGTTTAATATAGTTTCATTGGGAATGGTGCACAGCAGGAGCCTGGATTGGAGCACATCAGTGGGCTGAGGAGCAGAGCACTGAGGGAGAGGGGCATTTATATGAGCTCTAGGACTTTAAATTGCCTGGGCCTCACACTGTTTCAGTCTGAACCACTTCCCTCCTGCTCCAATTTAAATTTGTGGCTCAGGTTTCTGGACTTTCCAGGGTAACCCCAGAGTCAACAAGGTTTTGCCGGCGGTGCAAGACTTGTACATGATCTGTCCACATATAATTCACAGGACACTGTATTGTGTGAGGCATGATTTATGGGAGTAACTAGTTGCAAAGCAAATTTCATTTACCTCAATAGTTATGTTAATAAGGTTCCACATTGAATTTCATGAGGTCAAGTGAGAAACTGACCATAGTTTAGAGCTCACCCATATAAACTGGATACAGGGGTGCTGGAGCACAGGACTGTTATGGCTCAGGGGTGTGAGTACTACCACTGACTCAAGCTGATAGTTAAAAGATGAGGACTTCCAGCCATAACTAATGCAGGGGAGGACACTGAGAGCAGGCTAGAAAATTTTCCTGCTGAACCCAGCCAAGAAAAGTTGACAATGTTAAAATTGTCTTTTCTCTTTTCAGATGTGTTGGACTTGCTCCGTATTTTGAGCATTTCCTATTTTTATGTCAGTACTGCAAGTAGCATTGCTGTAAGCATGATGGTAGCAGAGATTAGAGCTGCTTTTCCATGAAAAATATAGGATTAAAGTCAATGTAGAAACACAAATGTAGTTATTTCCTCGTTGCTTGTATCTTTTAAATATCATCCTTGATTAAAGTTAATGCAGATCTTTGTCGACATTAACATTCACTTATATTTTTATATTAAAACTGATTTAATAGGATCATCTTCATTATTTGTATTTAATTTGTTTTTCTTGCTGTCGCATTACAAGAATAGTTAAAGCTGATCTCGTTAAAATGGCGAGCTGGAAATCCATTGTTTTCAACGTAGCTTTGAATCCTGCCAACTACATTCACAGTGTTGCTGTTCCCTTGGGATGGCTTTCCATATCAGGCCTCCTTCTGTGCTGCAATTTGTTTGAAAACAATTCTAGGAGCTCATTTCAATTCCTCCTTGTGTGAATTTCCCATTTCCTTTCAGCTCTAATTCAAGCTTCTCCCCTATCTCTTCTCACTGTGGTGACTGCCTTTCGTTCTGTCCATCAAACTTTAATGGTGAGCGAAACAATTAATTACAAAGTATCTATAACACAGAACCAGGTCATTAGGCCCAACAGGTCCATGCCAATGTTTATGCTCCACATGAGCCTCTTCCCACCCTTCTTCATCTAATCCCATCAACATATCCTTCTATTCCTTTCTTCCTCGTGCTTATCGAGCTTCCCCTTGAATGCATCTATGGTAACCGCCACAACCACTCACTGTGGTAACGAGTTCCACGTTCTAATCCTCTCTGGGTAAAGAAGTTTCTCCTGAATTCAGTATTGGATTTGTTAGTCTCTTATATTTATAGCCTCTAGTTCTGGAAAGGCTTCCACTGCTATGTCCAGACTGACCAAGAGAGTGTGGGAAAATGGCGCACTGACACAGAACACAAAAGAGTGTATCAAGCCTGTGTCCTCAGTACCTTGCTCTACGGCAACGAGGCCTGGACAGCGTATGTCAGCCAAGAGCAACGTCTCAATTCATTCCATCTTCGCTGCCTCCGGAGAATACTTGGCATCAGGTGGCAGGACCGTATCTCCAACACAGAAGTCCTCGAGGCAGCCAACATCCCCAGCTTATACACCCAACTGAGCCAGCGGCGCTTGAGATGGCTTGGCCATGTGAGCCGCATGGAAGATGGCAGGATCCCCAAGGACACATTGTACAGCGAGCTCGTCACTGGTATCAGACCCACCAGCCGTCCATGTCTCCGCTTTAAAGATGTCTGCAAATGCGACATGAAGTCCTGTGACATTGATCACAAGTTGTGGGAGTCAGTTGCCAGCAATCGCCAGAGCTGGCGGGCAGCCATAAAGGCGGGGCTAAAGTGTGGCGAGTCGAAGAGACTTAGCAGTTGGCAGGAGAAAAGACAGAAGCGCAAGGGGAGAGCCAACTGTGTAACTGCCCCAACAACCAATTTTATCTGTAGCACCTGTGGAAGAGTCTGCCACTCTAGAATTGGCCTTTATAGCCACTCCAGGTGCTGCTTCACAATCCACTGACCACCTCCAGGCCCATTGTCTCTCAAGACAAGGAGGCCAAAGAAGAAGAAGAAGAAGAAGTTCTGGTCTCACTCTCAAGTGAAAACATCTTCTCTACATCAACCCTAACAAAATCTTTCATAGTCTTGAAGACCTCTCGCAGTTCAGTGCTCTCTTTTATAAAGAAAAGAACCCCCAACCTGGTCATTCTTTCCTGACAGTTATAACCTCTCATTTTTGGTATCGTTCTTGTTAATCTTTTTTGCACCTTCTAAAATGCCTCTATATCCTTTTATAATATGGAGACCAGAACTGTTCACAGTACTCATAATGTGGTTTAACCAATGTGCTATACATGTGTAACAAAACTTCTCTGCTTTTCAATTTTATCCCTCCATAAATGTACCCCAGTGTTTTGTTTGCTGTTTTTATAGCCTTATTAACATATGTCGCTACTTTTAGTGATCTGTGTATCTGTAGCCCCAGATCCCTCTGTGCCTCTATACCATTTAAACACTTATTTTCCAAAGAGTATGTGACCTCCTTCTTCATCCTGTTAAAATGTATTATCTCACACTTACCTATATTGAATTTCATTTGCCAATTACAATCCCATTTTGCAAGTTTATTAATGTCTTCCTGTATTTTGTCACAGTCCTCTGTATTATGTTACGGACAGGTGGGAAATGGTGTGGGTGACTTTCACTTTACACCTCTCAACTGACTGCGGTTAGTTTTTTAAAAAAATATTTATTTAGTCCCTAGGTGTTTTAAGGGTCAAATAAACAGACAAAAGACAGCAACAATAGGTATTCTTGGAGGTTTAAAAAGAAAGATAACTATTTATTAAAACAATACACAAAAATGTTTGCAACCTCACCCACACATCCATTCATACACAAGCGCACACACAAGAAATGATAGAGAGTAGAGGGAATTAGAGTTTGTTTGTTGTAAAGAGAGTTCACTTTGAAACATTATTGATTTTCCAGGAGAAATTTTTAACAGCATTGCAGTTCTGAATGTTCCTTGTTTTGGAATTGAAGAAATGTTGCAGACTGCTTTGGTTAAAACTCAGTCCAAGGATGGTGGTGGAAGTCCTGGTTCAATTTCCCAGATGAGGAGTTTCAAGGTCACCTTGCAATCTCTCTGCCTCAGTAGTTTAAAGATGGTGCTGGCAAAGCTCCTTGCTTAGCTGGATCAATCTCATAGCTTCTCTGGCTGGAATGGCTTTCTGTCTCCCTCTCAGAGATGTTACTTCTTTTAAGGTAAAAACATATCAGGTTTTGGTTTTAGTCAGGTGACTCATGACCCTGTCTCCTGGGGTGTTCATACAATGTCCCAGGATATGGGGACCATTGTTACATAATGGCATCTGAATGTGGTCCATTTTGATAAATAAGTGTTATTTCACACCTATTATCTTGGCTTTGGCTTTGGATCAGTCTGTCTGCAAAAGCCATTGCTCTCCTACTTTTTGATGATTGGAGTCATTAGCATGGAATGGTTGGTTTTATATGTCAATGTGCCTCCTCAAGGTGATTCCAGATGTTAATAATGCTCCCTTCAACAGACAAGCATGTTGATTGGCAGTATAAGAGGGGATCACCTGACCTCTCCCTCCATGTTGCCGGGTAGCAAAGTATCCATTTTCTTATAGTTTAGTTCAACAGTTTACTTTTATTTCATAATTCCTCCAGTTCATTTCATATTTCATCACTGTTCCCTTTGTGAGCATGACACCTCCTTGCAAAAAGGGAAAAATGAAATTCCATAGTATTACATTTTTTTGTTTCTTGTTTTTCTGAAAGAAAGAAAGTATGACATAGGATAGCACACATCTGCACGCATTCATCCCATGCATTCCTCAGGTTTTCAGTCATGATTCTTTCACAGGTTTCTGTAGTACAGTGTTTAAATTCTGGATAGTGCGTCTGCAATAATGTTGTTCTTCCCAGCTATATATACAATTTTCAAGTTGAACAACTGGAGAAATAAGCTCCATTGGAACAGTCTGGCATTTTTAACGTTGAATTTTTCCAGGAATTTTATGGGGTTGCGATCAGTATAGATTTGAATTTCTCTGTGTCCATTATTTACATTGACTTTGAAATGTTGAAAGGCTAGCAGGAATCCCAATGCCTCCTTCTCTATTGTGGAATATTTTCATTGCTGTTTATTTAGTTTTTTTTGGAGTATGACTGCTCCTATGCCAACATCACTGGTGTCAATGGCCACCTCAAAGGATTTCTTGAAATTTGGAGAAGCCAATACGGGGTCATTTGTTAAAATCGCCTTCAGCTTTACAAAAGCTATCTGGTATCACTCTGACCACACTACCTTTACATTTTTCTTTAATAAGTCGGTTAAGGATGCAGCTAGGGTGTTGAAGTTGGGGACACATTTTCTGTAGAAACCGCACATCCCCAGGAATCGTGTGATTTCCTTCTTAGTCTTGGAAATGGGGAAATCTATCAGAGCTTGCACTTGTGCTGCCCTTGGCAACACCCGATTTTGAGCTAAAATGTGCCTTATAGGTTACATTCACCTGAGCAAATTTGCTCTTTGCTAAATTGGCCACTTGGTTAGCTTGCTGTAGACACTCAAAGAGTTCACATAAGTGCCTTAAGTGGTGAAAACTAACAGGTCATCCAGGTAGATGACACAGTTATTTAAACCAGCTACCACCTGGTTCATTAGTCTCTGGAATGTTGCTGGGGCTTTCTTTAAACCGAATGGCTTAACTTTACATTGAAATAAGCCATCGGGGGTTGCAAAAGCTGAGATTTCTTTTGCTTGAGTGGTCATGGGAACTTGCAAATATCCTTTCAATAAATTGATTTTACTAATGTACGTGGAATTTCCTACTCAGTCAGCACAGTCTTCAATACGGGGATTGGCTATGAGTCTGTTCAGGTTACTGCATTAACTTTGTGGTAATCAATGCAAAGTCTGGTTGATCTGTCGGGTTTGGAGGCTAGTACAATAGGTGAGCTCCAGCTGCTTGTCTGAGTTCAATTAAATCATTAAAATAAAAGCAAAATACTTGGGATGCTGGAAATCTGAAATAAAAATAGAAAGTACTGGAAATACTCAGCAGGTCTGGCAGCATCCTTGGAGAGAGAAGCAGAGTTTCAGATCTGTGACCTTTCATAAGAACTGATCAGAGACATGCAAAAGAGGCACGACACAATCCCATATATACGCACTTCCTACCACCATGATGGACTCTCAAAGTGAACTCAAAATAAAGACTCACCTCACTGTATTCCGCCTGTCGCCTCCTTTATATCTCATTCCAGTGCCTAACACTCTGACACATTTGAGACTGTAACCAAACATGGCCTATGCCTATACTAGCAGCCCATTGAGGGAGCAAGGGTAAAGGTTGAATTTTACAAGTCAGCAATGGAAGCATGAGCCATTTACAACAATGAATCTAACCTCTATTTATTGCCAAATTGCAGGAACCAAAGCAAAGGCCACAATTAATACAATTGTAAAGCCCCAAGTCAGTCAAGGTGCTCGTCTTCATTCATTTTCTGTGCTTCTACATGGTGCAACCCCTGCTCTGGCAGCTGAGGTGGAGGCTTGTTACTGATCGAGCTGTCCCTTGGCCTGGGATTACTTTGGCAGGATGTCCTCTGACTGCATGAGGCCTGGAGGGTTCCAGCTGGCTGAGGGGTTGCTGCACAGGTGCAGGAGCCTCCTCAGTTGTCGTGACTACTGGAACTGGGCTCACTGTCGGACGGACTGAGGAGCCGCTGTCCACACTCAGAGTGCCCTGAGGGGAACACCTAAATGTGGAGGTCAGCCTCTTCTCCTCCCTTTCAAGGCTCACTTGAACCTCCCTGCTGATCGGAGAAGGACGAGGAGCTGGAGAAGACTTCATGTGTCTCGTCCTTCTTTTGCCTTGCCACTGCTGCGTTGAGTTCATGGCCAAGGTGATGGTGTGCAGGTCTGGGAACATCTGTGGGATCTGGCTCTCCGTGAGGGTCACTAACCTCTCAATGGAAGAAGCCATGAGCTCACACTCATGGCATGGATGGACTCCTCCATCATTCGCTCATAGTCGCACATTGCTTCTGGCAGCTCCACCAGATGTTCCCTTACCTCTCTCTGCAACTCCAGCAGGTTTTGTGCTGCTGCTCGTCATTAGCCTGGGGCTCAGCTTGGGCTAGGCCTCCCACAGTCCTCCAACTGTCTGTGGCCTCAGCTGTCACAAACTCCGTCAGTTGCTTTGGCGCGTTTGTGGTGCTCTCACCAGTTTGTGACCCTGAAACTAATCCCGAGTGCATACCCACCAAGGGGAAAGTATCTGCGCTGGTGGAGGGCACAGGGAATGATGTAACAGGCCCCCTGTCCCAACTGCTGTGCATGCCTCCGAAGTGCCATGACCTGCATGAGAGAGCACAAACATTTGTGGGTTAGGTTATTCAGATCTCCTCATGCCAACCATGATTGATGTGGATCTCCAGACATTTGGTAGACTGCACATGAACACAATGGGCTGGATTTTAAGAAGATGGCTCCAGATGAGGCCTATCACGGACCTCGGCTCCGGCACCACCACCCCACCCCCCCCCACCCCCCCCACTGCGCGATGGGACCACAATTTGAATATTTAAATCAATAAAATTAATTAATTTAACTATACTCAGTCATGATCTTGAGGGTCTGCTGCAATCTTCGGTGCAGCAGCCGGCACTCCCGCACCTTCAGATGCCCGTCCGGGGAAATGAAGCGCAACACTTGTGGGGAGGGGGGAGGAGGTAAGTTTATCAATTGGGGGGGTGGAAAGGGGTCAAATAAACATCATGGGTGTAGGGGATGGTGGGAATTGTTGTACTTTAAACTTTGAGCAGTTTGGCGGGAAAGGTCTGATATTAAACCTAAGTGTTTTGGGGGGGGGGGAAGGACAAATAGTGAATGTAATTGTTATTGGGAAAGAGGCGTTGGCACTTTAGTTATGTAATTCTGGGGCGATAGCTCTTTAAAAATTTAAATATCCCGGCAGGGTCAGCGCCTGCACACAGGCTGTCGACACCGTTGCCGGGGACAGACAGCAGCCCCCCATCTACATGATTGCGGGGGTGGGGGGGGCGGGGTTGCAGCCCACCACAGCTATTCAAATGAGCCATCGCGCTTACAATTGTGGAAGCTCTTTGGCATGCGGTGAGATCATAGAATCCAGCCCAATGTCTGCTCACTCCCTTGTGAGAATACTCCAGTCTCGCCATCTACAATTGCACGGTCACCCTCGGCCCCTGCTATCTCCAGAGCCTTATCCTCTGCTGACATCAGAGGTTTCACATCAGGGATCTCACCTCCAGTCCTCAATGTCTCTCTGGTGGTATGGGCCTGTTTCTCCTGCAAGCAATAAGGGGGACACAGTTAGACTTTGCACGAAGAGCAGCAGCACACTAGTGCTGCTAGTGGCAGCTCCTCATCCCCCGATGGGGTCTCCCAAATGGCTCCTCCTCACTTCTGCTCGCAGGGGACGTAATGGGTTGAACTCTGAAAGATGACGGCCTGTCACTGAGATGCAGCCATGCAACTGACAGGATATGGTAATGCCTCACCCCCTTTCCACCTCCCCATGTAGAGCTCACTCCCACATAACCAAACAGGAGAGAGGCATGAAGGACTCACCTTGGCGGAGTGAAGGAGGTCATTGAACCTCTTGCGGCACTGGACCCATGTTCAGGGGCGGGGTGACCCCCCCCGCCACCCCCCCCCCACTCCCGGCTGCTGACCTCCTCTGCGATCTCCATCCAGGCTTTCTTGGTCAGGTGGGATCTCTTCTTGCCATCCCTTGGAAAGAGGACCTTCCGCCTTTCCCTTGTAGCCTGAAGGAGAATCTCCAGGCAGGCATCACTAAACTGTGAGGCCACCTGGTGTCTTGCCTTGGGCATGGTCCCAGTTGGCTCTTGCTCCATTTGGTTAGTCCACTGTCCAAGTGCAGGAATCATAGCAGTGGTGGAGGGTGGGGGGCGGTGTCCAGGAGTTACAGCAACAGCAGTAGTAGAGGGGGATCCAGGAGTTACAGCAACAGCAGTGGTAGAGGGGGATCCAGGAGTTACAGCAACAGGAGTAGTAGAGGGGGATCCAGGAGTTACAGCATCAGCAGTAGTATACATATTGCAGTGTTATTTCAGGAAAGAAGTTGTTCTTTATTTCTTGTCAAATGATGAATTTCATTATAACATACTGGTGTTGAAGCAAAATAATTTATTTTTACATGTAATTTACTCTGGTTCTACTGATCATATATGACCAATGCAGTTATTTGTCTGGATGTGTGCAGTTTCAACAACACTCAAGACGCTCAACACCATCTCGGACAAAGCAGCCTGCTTGATTGGCACCTTAAACATTCACTCCCTCCACCACTTGAGTACAGTGGCAGCATGTGTACCATCTACAAGACGCATTGCAGCAACTTGCTAAGCTTCCTTTGACAGCACCTTCTAAACTCACAACCTCTACCACCTAGAAGGACAAGGGCAGCAGACACATGGGAACACCACCACCTGCAAGTTCCCCTACAAGCCACACACCATCCTGACTTGGACCTATATCACCCTTCCTTCAGTGTTGCTGGGTCAAAATCCTGGAACTCCTTTCCTAACAGCACCGTGGGTTGTACCTACACCAGATGGACTGCAGCGGTGCAAGAAGACGACTCACCATCACCTTCTCGAGGGAAATTAGGGATAAGCAACAAATTCTGGCCTTGCCAAGACACTCGCATCCCACGAAAGAATAAAAAAAATTATTCTTATGATTACAGGAAAAACAAAAATGCAACCCTAATCTGTTAAATAGTAGGTATTGTTGAGATTGGTTGAGTCATAATGTATTGTGAGCTATTCATTTTTAAAGTGGGGAGGGAGTGTAGTATATGGTAAGAGCTGGTCATATTGTAATGTTGCCCTCTCTGTTGGGAGGATTGATGAATAAAGGAGGTGAGACAACATGGCCGATTAAGTAGAGTCTTCACGTAAATTATTTCCAGTCCAAATGCTACAAAATGACTGATCATGGTCAGCAAATGTATCTTCACATAACATCTCACACCCACCACAACACCAGCCTCATAGGCTGCTCAATGCACCACACCCCCATCACTCACCCAACAGTAGTCCCGAGCACTCAGGACTCATGCAGAACATTCACATACTCCGCCTCATACTCATTCACCTTCCAATGATGCCAGCCTCAAACCAACCTCTCACGGCCTCCACATACCTCCAGCTATTGAGTTATGGCAGGCACATCAATCAAACACAGTGAAATACAAACACCGACATTCTGCCCTCTTTCTTGCACGAATAGGTTGTCCATGTGGGCAGCAGAGTGGCGCAGTGGTTAGCACCGCAGCCTCACAGCTCCAGTGACCCAGGTTCATTTCTGGGTACTGCCTGTGCGGAGTTTGCAAGTTCTCCGTGACTGTGTGGGTTTTCGCCGGGTGCTCCGGTTTCCTCCCACAGCCAAAGACTTGCAGGTTGATAGGTAAATTGGCCCTAGTGTAGGTAGGTGGTAGGGGAAGGTAGGGATGTGGTAGGAATATGGGATTAATGTAGGATTAATATAAATGGGTGGTTGATGGTCGGCACAGACTCGGTGGGCCGAAGGGCCTGTTTCAGTGCTGTATCTCTAAATTAAATAAAAAAGTAAAATAAAAGGAGGGAGCAGCAGAGAACTGGCTGGGAGCAGACACACCTTCATTGAGTAAGCTTAACAGAGGAGACGGTGCTCCGCAACATGCAGCCGGCTGCAACAGAGCCTGTAGCATCCGGCAAGGCCGAGACTATCCAGAATGACACTATGTAACTGCATTATACCCCTTCTCAACTCCTCGCTGTCATATCTGGCATGACATATTTTTATTTTATTTTATTTTTTATTTAGAGATACAGCACTGAAACAGGCCCTAGCTTTCCATCCTAATTCCCCTTCTGATTTTATGCTTTCAGATACTCAGGAATTGCTATCTGTCCAACCACATCAAACCCAGGAGAAAGAGAGAGAGCAACCCCAAACCAGTGATGGGTAAGCACCCCACTTGATCTGGCACTCACAGTCAGCAGCTCAGATACTGGCACCGTGCATACATTAGAGGCTAGTATAGAGTTGGGATTTGCACATTGTTAGTCACCAGACACGAGTGGACTTCAGCCAGAACAGGGGAAAGAATATTGTGTTCACCAGCTTCCCTGAGGGCGAAGACACAAACAAGTCTTACTACATGAGACTCAGATGAGGACTTCAATGAGGTGGCATATGGAGAAGACAATGCACACCAAGATGCTTGGTTCATTGGCCTGTCAGACAGCCTCCTGTTACTGTCGAGGTGTATGCAGGAGTCCAGCTCAAAAGTGGCATAGGGCATCATGCAGAGCGTAGAGCTCATTCTTTTCACAATGGAAATGGTGGCCAACTCCATGACAGCACTAGCAGACCCAACTGTGATACAGCATCTGGTGGCCCGTTTCAGCTTTGACTGCAGCACAGGCAGAAGCCGCCCAACATCTCAGTACTGCAGTGGAAGCTCAGACACAAGTCATTAGATCCACACTTGCTGCCATACAGGCTCAGAGTGCTGCCATCATAGCTGCAAATCTTGGTGTTTATAGTGGCATGGAGGCTGGTACAGCAGTCCGGAAATCTGTCCCCCAACAGATTACTAGGATTGGTGAGGTGCCATCCCTGGAAGTGTTAGTGGCTCCATGGTGCACAAACCTGCCATATTTACTCAGGATGCAAAAGCAAAATACTGTGGCTGCTAGAAATCTGAAATAAAAATAGAAAATTCTGGAAATACTTAGCAGCATCTGTGGAGAGAGAAAAAGAGTTAACATTTCAGGTCTGTGATCTTTCATCAAAACCTCTCAGGGGACAGTGCCTCAGAATGACAGCATTCATGGTCCCACCACTGCCACTCTGCCAATGCCCTTGTTGATGGCTCCCAGCCAACCAGCCCAGACTGCTGCCACCCATGTTGAGGTGGTCCAGTCCGAAGCCAGGCCCACAAGGCACAGAGCTGCTCAAGGGCCTGCTGCAAGGTCATCTGCAGTCTCCGCCAATAAAAGTCAGCAGCCTTCCACCAGCCATGCTGCCACCACTGGGGGAGCACTGCATAGGAGTATTAGGACAAGCAAAGGCACGTGCAAGACAGGCACTAAGGGAATGCATAAGGATGGATCGTTCATTTCTGTTTGTATAATTGGATTTGTCTTGGATAAAGATGTGAATGAGAAGGTTTTTGTGGGTGGCTTTTATTGTTCGACGGTGGCCAAGCAGACTCTGTGATGGAGTGTCTCAGACTGATGATATGGTGGGGTGGTCAAGGGAACAGTTATATTGAAAGTGGAGTTTGAGAAGTCACTCTCTGACAGCCCGTACAGAGCGAAGGCATCCAGGATGCATCTTCCCTGCCTCCTCCTCTTCCTCTTCCTCCCGAGATGGTCTCCGGACTCCTGTAGGCAGGCTGCACCCTTAATATGGCAATGTTGTGGAAGATTCGGCAGACCATCACAAATTTTGAAACCCGCGCTGGTTTGTACTGGATTCTTCTCCCTGGGTGGTCAAGGAAGCAGAACATTTGCTTGAGAAGGCCACTTGTCTGTTCCTCGATGTTTCTTGTGGCTTTGTGTTCTCATTACGTGCCCGCTGTCCTTGCAGAAGGGGATAATAAGCCACAAGTACAGGGGTAGCCTTTTCCCTGAGCAGCCAGCCTCTGGTTCACTGTGGAGGCCTGAAGATGGTGGGTATGACTGACTGGTGCAGGATGAATGCATCGTGGCCGCTGCCAGGATAGCAGGCATTCACCAACATGATGTATTGGGAGTGGTCGCATACCAACTGCACATTTATAGAATGGTAGCCCTTCCGGTTTCTGTACTTCTCCCAGTTGTCATGGAGGGAATGCAGAGCTATGTACGTGCAGTTAATGGCGCCCTGCACCATTGGGAATTGCACTTTCCTGACAAAATCATGTACCCTCTCATCCTGCTTGTCCCTGCTGAGGGAGAAGACGATGTACTCTCCGCTTCTGGAATAAATGGTTTCCCATGACTGTGCAGGTACTCCAATGGACTGTGTACTGGGATATGTTCGAGATGTCGCCCGTTCCCACTTGGAACGACCTGGAAAAAAAAGTTTAATGCCACTGCGACCTTGATGGCCAATGGAAGGGCCTTCCTTGCCCTCATGTGAGATTTCAAGTCAGGTTATATGAGTGATTCAGTTACCTCAGGCATTGCTCCTGCGTCAAATGGAAGTTGGAGAAGTGCTCCAGAAAAATCCTTGGTGGGTAAGGCCTTCTGTGGAGTGCCTTCCTCCTCCTCCCCCATCTTCATAGAGCTGACAAGTCCCCAGGTCCTGAAGGACCTCACTCTTGGGTGTTAAAAGAAGTGGCTAGTGAGATAGTTGATGCGTTAGTTTTAATTTTCCAAAATTCCATAGATTCGGGAAAGGTTCCGTTAGATTCAAAAATAACGAATGTAACTCCTTTATTCAAAAAGGGAGGGAGACAGAAAGCAGGAAACTACATGCCAATTAGCTTAACATTTGTCTTAGGGAAAATGTTAGAAGCTATTATTAAAGACGTTATAGCAGGGCATTTAGAAAAATTCAAGGTAATCAGGCAGAGTCAACATGGTTTTGTGAAAGGGAAATCATATTTAATCAATTTATTGGAGTTCTTTGAGGGAGTTACATGTGCTGTGGATAAGGGGGAACTGGTGGATTTATTGTACTTAGATTTCCAGAAGGCATTTGATAAGGTGCCACATCAAAGTTTATTGCAGAAAATAAAAGCTGATGGTATAGGGGGTAACATATTGGCATGGATAGAAGATCGGTTAACTAACAGGAAACAGAGAGTAGGCATTAATGGGTCATTTTCAGGTTGGCAAGATGTAATGAGTGGTGTGTCACAGGGATCCGTGCTGGGGCCTCAACGTTTTATAATTTATATAAATGACTTAGATGAAGGGACCAAAGGTATGATTGCTAAATTTGATGATGACACAAAGATAGGTAGGAAAATACGTTGTGAAGAGGACATAAGGAGGCTACAAAGGGATAAAGATAGGTTAAGTGATTGGCAAAGATCTGGCAAATGGAGTATAATTGGGAAGGTGTGAAATTGTTCACTTTAGCAGGAAGAATAAAAAAGAAGCATATTATCTAAATGGTGAGAGATTGCAGAGCTCTGAGATGCAGAGGAATCTGGGTATCCTAGTGTATGAATTGCAAAAGGTTAGTATGCAGGTACAGCACGTAATTAGCAAAGCTAATAGAATGTTATCGTTTATCGCGTGGAGAATTGAATACAGAAGTAGGGAGGTCATGCTTCAGCTATACAGAGCATTGGTGAGACCATATCTGGAGTACTGTGTATAGTACTGGTCTCCTTATTTAAGGAAGGATGTAAATGCTTTGGAGGCAGTACAGAGAATGTTTACTAGACGAATACCTGGAATGGGCGGGCAGTTTTATGAGGAAAGATTGGGCAGGCTAGGCTTGTATCCGCTGGGATTTCGAAGAGTAAGAGGCAACTTGTTTGAAACATATAAGATCCTGAGGGGTCTTGACAGTGGATGTGGAAAGGATGTTTCCTCTTGTGGGAGAATCTTGAACTAGGGGTCACTGTTTAAAAATAAGGGGTCATCCATTCAAGACAGACATGAGGAGAAATATTTTCTCTCAGAGGATCATGAGTCTTTGGAATTCTCTTCCTCAAAAGGCAGTGGAAGCAGAGTCTTTGAATATTTTTAAGGCAGAGGTAGATACATTCTAGATAAACAAGGGGGTGGAAGGTTATCGGGGGTAGCTGGAAATGTGGAGTAATCAGATCAGCCATGAACTTATTAAATGGCAGAGCAGGCTCGAAGGGCCAAGTGGCCTACTCCTGCTCCTAATTCGTATGTTCCCCTCTCTGCAGCTTTTGATCCATTTGACGGCCATGCTGCAGACCAAGAGGCACTGCAACCACAGGCCCGTAACCTGGTCACCAAATCCTGTGTCCTCCCTGATTTTAAACAGCAGCTATCCAGAACACCTCCAAAAAGTATACTGCAGTACTTCCACAAACTTAGCTGAAGCAGAAGTAAGTCAAAAGCATCTCACTTGCAAGTTTTTGTCTGTGCCATTTAAATAAGGCTAGTTGGAGATCCTAGAGCTGCTGAATGCCTGATCAGTTGTGAGTAATCAGCACAGGTATCACTGGGCATGATTTAATGGTAATATTAGAAAGAGAATTGGATAAATAACTGAAAGGAGAAAAATTACAGGGCAATGGGGAAAAAAGCAGTGGACTGGGATTGCATATCAATCAAAGAACCAGCACAGCACAACAGGTCGAATCGTCTCGTGCTGCGACGTATCAGCATATGATTCTATGAAAGAGCTAGACAGACTACCCAATCTTACCACAGAGGACATACAAATACATATATATATCTTAACACTAACTCTCAGCTTGTCTCACTGCTATAACTTGCATTGCTAGGTAGTAAGGTTGTGAGTTCCACATCTTTTTTCAGGATTTAAGGTTATAATCTAAGCTGGCACTCCAACGCATTATTGAGGGAGTGAAGCATTCTCATAAGTGCCGTCTTTCAAATCAGATGTTAAAACTAGGCCCCATTTGGCTGTTTAGGTGAATGTTAAAAGATTCTATGGCAATGTTTATCATTGCCAACACCACCAAAAATACGAAATGGTCATTCATTGCATAATTTGTGGAATCTTGCTGTACACAAACTTACTGCCGCATTAGCCCACAGAACAACAGAGACTACACTTCAGAATTAATTAATTGGTTGAAAAGTGTTTTGGGACATCTTGGGGATGCAAAAGACACAATATAAATGTAATTTTTTTGTCATTAAGCATAATTGTTCATTTTAAATACAGGCCACATACCATTTGTAAAATTCACTGTCTTCATGCCAAGAACATCCCCCCTGGTGTCATGTGACACTACCACCATGCTGAGTGTGATAGATTAAGAACATTTCTACAAGCTTAAAACTGTTTTTTGTGCTGTTGACTGGTGTTTAACGATGGCAATGCTACGGCACATCAATGGAAGATGGTTGGATTCTCTCTTGTTGGAGAGTCTGGCACTTCTGTGGCACAGGGCGGCACAGTGGCGCAGTGGTTAGCAGTGCAGCCTCACAGCTCCAGCGATCCGGGTTCAATTCTGGGTACTGCCTGTGTGGAGTTTGTAAGTTCTCCCTGTGTCTGCGTGGGTTTTCTCCGGGTGCTCCGGTTTCCTCCCACAAGCCAAAAGACTTGCAGGTTGGTAGGTAAGTTGGCCATTATAAATTGCCCCAAGTATAGGTAGGTGGTAGGGAAATATAGGGACAGGTGGGGTGTGGTAGAAATATGGGATTAGTATAGGATTAGTATAAATGGGTGGTTGATGGTCGGCACAGACTCGGTGGGCCGAAGGACCTGTTTCAGTGCTGTATCTCTAAACTAAAAACTAAACAAATGTTGCATGCTACTTATCAGCCCAAGCCTGAATGTTGTCCAGGTCTTGCTCCATATGGCATGGACTGCTTCAATTTCTGAGGAGTTGTGAGTGAACACTTTTCCATTACCAGTGAACATCCCTATTTCTGACCTTTATAGTGGAGGGAAGGTCATTGATGAAGCAACTAAAGACGGTTCGGCCTAAGACACTGCCCTGGCGAAATCCTGTGACGTTGTCCTAAGATGACTGGCCTCCAACAACTACAACAATCTTCCTTTGTGCTCGGTGTGACGCCAACCAGTGGAGAGTTCCCTCCCCACCAACCACCCCCCCCTCCCCCTCCCCACCGCCAATTCCCATTGACTTCAATTTTGCTAGGGCTCCTTGATGCCACATACAGTCAAATTCTGCCTTGATGTCAAGGGCACTAACTCTCACAACACCCCTGGAATTCAGCTGTTCTGTCCATATTTGGACGAAGAATGTAATTGTAATGAGCCTAGCCTTTGCTTTGTTCAGTGCATTTGGCTGCTTCTTGATAATACGTGGAGTCCATTGAATTTGCTGAACCCTGGTATCTGTGATGCTGGGGACCTCAGGAGGATGCCAAGATGGATCGTCCACTCAATATTTCTGGCTAAGCCCAACTAGGTATTCACACCACTTGTTCTCAGCCCAACTCTAATTTTTGGATTCAACTATTCTTTTTTTAATTCAAAGGGGGTGATATTTGCCAAAGACTTTAGGTGCTAAAGAGCCTCTGAAGTGGCCAAGTTGGGATCTTCAGCTACAACACTTGTTTAACCCACATTTAGCGCAAGTCACCATATTGGTAAAGGAGTTGAAGCAAGCACTTGGAACAGCCACACAGAGGAATGCTGAGGGGCTATTTGCCTCTTAAATTGCCTGCTAGTGTTCATTAAAGAAGCTGCACAGCATTTTAGTGACACGTGCTTGAATTAATGCCCTCTCCTAACAGTGACCTGCTGAATAAGAGTAAACAAGACATTGCTGAGGATTTCAAATGCTATATAAAACCATTATCAACTTTCACAGTTCACTTACTGCTGTAGGTTTGAAGAGGACTTTTCAACCACAACAGGAGACTTTCTAGGACAGTTTGTCAAGACTTTACCAACACTCACTCAACATGGGATTAGTATGAATGGGAGGTTGATGGTCGGCACAGACTCGGTGGGCCGAAGGGCCTGTTTCAGTGCTATATCTCTAAATAAATTTTTTAAAAATAAATAAATTTGTTCTGGAAATTCTCTGAAAACGTCACCTATAAAAAGTGAGTGCCAGGATACTTCATCTTATTGAACATCTTATAGGAGTCACCAGGGGAAAGGGCCTGCTTGGTCATCGGCGTCTTGCTAGGGATTACCCCTTGGTCAACAGGAGAATGGGAGGACACGAGAGGCCAGCAAAGCAGCACTAGCTGCTGCAGAAAAGGACAGGAGGGAGAGGAGGACGAGATGGATTCATTCCTGTCTGTGGGTACAGGACATCCCTCCTCTGCCAGAACCCCCAGTGCCTTGTCTGAAAACCGGTGTGCCTGCTCACTCAGCACCTGAATCATCCTGAAACCTGCCGTTGTGTATCAACCAGTACACTCCTCAACTTTAGTGGAAGTGGATGTGTGCAGCCCACACATAATGTTCCATGAAAATTGGTTCTACTGAGTACTTGAGTGCTAAACCTGTTTTAGTACCTCCAGGTTTTTTCAAATTATGGTAATCAGCAATTAGAACCAAAAATGCAGGTTCAAACCAGACTTTCATCAGGCATGTTTTATTAGCACAAAATTCACTAAGCACCTATTTTCAATCTTTCACCAAAATAATCCCAAAAGTATTTGTAGTATTCCATTATTTTTACATATTTTTCTGTTGGAGTCAAATCCAGGTTATTTTCTGAATTGGCCTTTAATAGGGCTATGGAGGCACAGAACACTAAAGTTAAGAGAAAATGACACATAGTAATTGTTTTAGCATCAATATCTCGAAGAGCAAGGTAAATCAAGTCAACTCTAGTTTATTCGCTGTTAGAACTGCCAACTGAATTCTTTGATTGGAGTTTATGCTCAAACAGTTTAGGGAAATTCCAACATCAAATGGTAAAATTAAAATGTGCAATGTTCCTTTAAAAGCTTTACATACATTTGTCTCTTAATATGCATGTGATTCTCCCTGATTCATCACTCAAGTTCCATGGCCAATCAATTCTTTATCTTTGATTATTACAGTTTTAAATTGGGAAAGAAACAGGGTGGTAGGATAGGGTGAGTTTGTTACATGTAAGATTAACTTCAAAGTAAGTGGAAGACCTAACTGAAAGTAGGTATTCTAACTTTCTTTCTCAGGGTGGCACAGTGGTTAGCACCACAGCCTCACAGCTCCTGCGACCTGGGTTCGGTTCTGGGTACTGCCTGTGCAGAGTTTGCAATTTCTCCCTGTGATCACGTGGGTTTCCGCCTGGTGCTCCGGTTTCCTCCCACAGCCAAAGGCTTGCAGGTTGATAGGTAAAATTGGCCATTGTAAATTGTCCCTAGTGTAGGTAGGTGGTAGGGAATATGAGATTAATGTAGGATTAGTATAAATGGGTGGTTGTTGATTGGCACAGACTTGGTGGGCTGAAGGGCCTGTTTCAGTGCTGTATCTCTCTATGACTCTATTTATCTTCTGGTTCTCCACCTTCTAAACCATAGCAGTGCACAGAGAAGAGGTGTGATTTAAAGAATGATGCACCAAACTACAAGTTATCTTTGAAAGACAAATCTAAATAGTAACTTTAGTGAAAGTATGAAAATTATTCTGCTTGGATTCTGTCCAGATGACTCTGCCATTAATCTACAAGTCTGCAGTTCAACACT
The DNA here is from genome assembly GCF_036365525.1 of Heterodontus francisci. Classification (NCBI taxonomy): domain Eukaryota; kingdom Metazoa; phylum Chordata; class Chondrichthyes; order Heterodontiformes; family Heterodontidae; genus Heterodontus; species Heterodontus francisci. The sequence continues at coordinate 46,736,192 of NC_090372.1, forward strand.
TCCTAATTTCCAATTACAATTTTTAACAATGAGGTGTGTTCTCCATCCACTTTGCAATTCATGGTTTAACAACCTCATCAATAAAGCCTTTTTCAGATTCTGCTGTGGATTTTGTCCACACCCCTTCAGAATAGGCCCATCACCTCTAAGGAATCAATGAATGAGCAAGTGGCTCCTACAAAGGTGTTTCATATTCTGAAGTTTGAGTCATGTGATGTTGTGATGTTTCTCCATTTCCATACAGTATAAAATCCCCATACGCAGACAACCTCAATCTTTTTTGACAAAGACAGCCTATTGCATTGGCTATGATTACATATTTAAGGAAGCAAATTTCTAAATGAAACATAGTGCAAATAGGAAACAGTTTGAGAAAGAGGATGGAGCAATGTGTGTGAAAGATAAACCACATTCAAAGAATGTAGAACACCTCATTTGCTTCCTCATTTTACCTTCTACATCTGTGAGAAACCTCAGGAAATGTTTCTACGTTAAGGACGCTATATAAATGCAAGCTGTTATGGTTATAATTGTGTATTCATTCATTGATTTTCTGAAAAAACACAATGGTGCAATAAAAGAGGAGTTGGGTTCATTATGAACTGACAATATGGAATGATGTTCTAGACAGAGCATCTCCTTTGGATGTTGCCCTGACGATAGTATTCAGTAAACTATGAAATTTACTGCACAAGGTCACCATAGAAATAGAGTCAAACAGTATTGTCCCACAGGATAGCCATTGCTGAAGCAGGATGTGCTTTTTATCTGGTTAATGTTGATTTCATCATTCATACTATGGATATTCTGTAATTCATCCAGTAATACATTGATTTTAACACCGAATTCAGCATATAACTGGAAGTCTGAGGTTAAAATTACAGACACCATTTAAGAATCCATAGTCTGCAGACCAAATAATATATAGTTGACTTAAACAAAAGTTTAAAATTCAGTAACGAGACATGCTGAAACAAATCGTACTAGGAGTGACTTAAGCGTAAGAAATGTAGGGCTAAAAATTCGATAAGGCCTGTTAACAGTCACGGGGATCATGATATGCATTTAATCCATGCTTCTTGAAAGTAATGCAGGCAGCATGCAAACTTTGTTCTGGCTGCATATTTCCATGATTGTGGCATGCAGCCCAACACTATACACCATGCTGAGTAGCTGTACACTCAGCAAGGGGCCCAAGTTCATGTGAGGCTAGCACCAATTAAAGCTAGTCTGCACTGCTTAAAGCCAACCTGAACCTCTTAAATGGGAGGTGCATTCTGACTGCAGCAGCTCATCACTGGCTGGGACACACTTTCCGACCAGGAAGAAACAAGGTTAATGGCGCAGCTGGCCAGAGGGGTGGCTTCTAGGTTCTCCGATTTAGCACAGAGACCTTAGTGAGGAAGGCTGAAAGGAGAGAGAGTTGATCTATCTGAAGGGTCAGGAGGCCCTCTAGCCGGACACGACGAAGTCAGTGGGAGCACTTAGCCATGGCGATCAATGCCAGGTGTCTGGCCCCAAATACAGTGCTGGAAGAAGTTCAATGACCTCACACGAATCAAATGCCACGTCTTACCAGTGGCACCATCAGCCTCACACACTCCTGCATCACACCCCCATCACTCATCCACCAACAATCTCTAGGAATTACAACTTGTGCCTAACATTCATGTACACCATCTCACCCTCACACATTTCCCAATGCTGCAAGCCTCATACCTGTATCTCACAGCTCCCACATGCTTCCAATGAATCAGCTTTAACAGGCACATCACACCCAAACACATTGCAACACACTCACTGACACTCTTCCATCTCTCTTGCAGTACAAAGTAACAGGAGGCAGCAGCAATGAACTGGCAGGGGACAGGCAGTGCTGCATGCCCTCAACCCCTTGGAGGAGTCAGTACGGTCATTACTAAGGCCATGGCAAGCAGTGTCACTGAACCATCCAGGATGACTGTAAGTTCCTGCCTTATGCACCTACTGAAATCCAACTTTACTCTCGTCCTACAAACTGGTATGATGTACAAGCAGCAGATGATGTGATCATGCACCTATTGCTACCCCCAGCCCCCTCTCTTCCCTCACCCCAACACTTCCCTTTTATATTTATGCTTTCAGACAGTGTCAAACTGCTGCCTGGTCAGCCAGTAGTGTCTGAAGATGAAGGACCAGAGGAAGAGCAGACCTCTGAGCAGGAGGTGCTGTCACCTCATCTTAACTTGCAACCACCAGCTCAGTGCACTGCATGTACTTTAGAGGGTAGTATAGAGGCAGGATCTGTAATTGTCAGCTGGCACAGCTGGGCTGCAGCCAGGTCAGGGGGAAAGGATCACATGAGTGTCAGTGCCCCATAGGGTGAGGTCGGAGATGTGATCTGCTGCAGAGGACTCGGATGGGAACTTCAATGTGACGACGAACAGGAAAAGGCTGATGGGCATGCACACAGAAATGCTTGATGTATTGCTTCGCCTGCCAGAGAACCTCTTGTCAAGGAGAATGGAGGAGTCCAGCTCCAACTTGGCTTCTTGCAGAGCTTGGAGTCAATCCTTTCCAGCATGGAAGTGGTGACAAATTCCAGAACAGCACTTGTGAACCCAGCCATGCTGCAGCATCTGATGGCCAATCTCTCAACTTCCATTGCAGCACAGGCAGAAGTCACGCAATATCTGGCTGCTTGAGTGGCAGCTCAAACTGCTGCTGTCATGGTTCTGCTCAAAGGGGCATGCAGGCCCTCACAGCAGTCTGTGCTCCAGTAGATTACTTGGATTGCTGAGACATCGCCCAGGGGAGTGACTGTGGCTCTGTGGTACACAAATCTGCTGTTCTCTCTCAGGATGACCGCACTCGTGCTCCCAGCACTGTCATTCTGCCAGTGTCCCTGCTGTTGCCTGTCAATGAGCTGGCCCAGACTGCTGTTGCCTGTGCTGAAGTGATGCAGTTCAAACCAGACCCTCATGGCCCAGGGCTGCACAAGGTCATCCTGCAAGGTCATCTGCAGTCTCCCCCACTGAAAGTTAACAATCTTCCACTGGCCATGCAGCAGTCAGTGGGTTAGCACGGTATAGGAGCAATAGGACAGTCAAAGGCACCCAAATGACAGGCACTAAGGGAATGCACAAGGGTGATTAGTTGAGTTTTGTATGGATTATTGAAAGTGTTGTTGGATAAAGTTGGTATGGAATAGTTGCTTTGTGGTGTGTTTTATTTCAGCATTGTAGCTGAGGATTCTGTGACGGTCTGTAAAAGAGGGATGGTGAGGTGGGGAAGTGTTGAGCAATGTGGATTTAGGGAATAATTCAGAGGAACTGGAGCCTGATGAGATGCTCACATACAGCCCATCCAGAGCACTGATGTGCTGGCTTGTTTCCTCCTCATCTTCCTCCTCCTCCTGAGGTGGCTATCAAAGCCCTGGTGGCAAGGGCTGCTCTCTCATGATGGCCAAGTTCTAGAGCAGACTACCATGAATTGGAAGACATGCTCTGGCAAGTACTGGAGGGCTCCCTCAAGCAGTCCAGGCAGTGAAACCATTGCTTTAGGTTTCCAATTGTCTGCACCATAATGTTCCAGGTCACAGCATGGCTCTCATTGTGGGAGCGCTGTCCACTGTGTAGATGAACCACCAGCCATGTGTACGACAGGTAGCCCTGGTCACCAAACAACCACCCTATGGTTTGACATGTTAGCTCAAAGATGGCTGGAATGGCCCATAGGCATCATAACTGCTGCCAGGATGGTAGGAATTCACAAATATGTTGGTCTATGCAGGGTCACACAATGACTGCAAGCTCAGTGAGTGGTACCCCTTGCAGTTTCAGTACATCTCTCCATTGAAATATGACACCCGCAAGACCACATGCATGCAGTCCATGGCTCGCTGCATCACAGAGAAGCTCACTACCCTGGCAAAACCACATGCCTGCTCCTCCTGCTTCTCTCTGCTTAGGGAGAAGACAATGAAGCCCTCTCTACTTATGTACAGAGCCTCTAGGACCTCTTGGGTGCAACAATGGACGGCGAACTATGATATAGAATCAATGGTTACAGCACAAAGGAGACCATTCTTCCCATCGAGCCAATGCCAACTCTCTGGAAGAGCAATTCAGCTAGCCCCGCACCCACCCTTTCCCTGTAGCCCTGCAAATTTTTTCTCTTCAAATAATTATCCAATTCCCTTTTGAAAGCCACAACTGAATCTGCTTCCATCATCCTCTTAGGCAGTGCATTCCAGATCCTAACCACTCGCTGCACTAGTTTTTTCCCTATGTCGCTCTTGGTTCTTCTACCATTCACCTTAAATCAGTATCCTCTGGTTCTTGACCCTTCTCCCTATGTATCTTTTTGTATTCTTATCTACCAAATAGTAGCCAGAGTATTACTTGTAATGGCTTCTCTTATTGCTTCCATACCATTACCTCTGGTGTCCCCCCAAGGATCAATCCTTGGTCCCCTCTTATTTCTCGTTTACATGCTACCTCTTGGTAACATCATTTGAAAGCAAAGCGATAGTTTTCACATGTACGCTGACAACACCCAACTCTACCTCATCACCACCTCTCTCTACTCCTCCACTGTTGCAAAATTATCAGACTGCTTATTTGACATCCAGTGCTAGATGAGCAGAAATTTCCTCCAATTAAATATTGGGAAGACCGAAGCTGTTGTTTTCGGTCCCTCCTCCAAACGCCGTTCCCTAGCTACCGACTCCACCCTCTCCCTGGCAATAGTTTGAGATTAAACCAGACTGTTCGCAATCTTGTGTCATATTTGACCTCGAGATGAGCTTCTGACCACATATTCGCGCCATCACTAAGATGGCTATTTCTGCCTTCGTTACCTCAAGACTTGACTATTCCAATGCACTCCTGGCTGGTCTCCCACATTCTACCCTCCCTAAACTTGAGGTCATCCAAAACTCTGCTGCCCTTGTCCTAACTCCCATCATGTCCCGTTCCCCTATCACCCCTGTGCTCGCTGACCTACATTGGCTCCCGTTCAAGCAACATGTCGATTTTAAAATTCTCATCCTTGTTTTCAAATTCCTCCATAGCCTCATCGTTCCCTATCTTTGACCAATCTTTTGGTCATTTCACCCAATATATCCTTATATGGCTCAGTGTCATACTTTGTTTTATAATGCTGCTGTGAAGCACCTTGGGATATTTTATTATGTTAAAGGCACTATTTAATATTTGTTATCTACTCTATCCAGACACTTCATGATTTTGAACGCCTCTATCAAATCTTCTCTCAACCTTCTCTTCTCTAAGGAGAAGAACCCCAGCTTCACCAATCTATCTATATAACTGAAGTCACCTCATCCCTAAAACCATTCGCGTAAGGTGCCCAATACATCAGTTGAGGCCGAACCAGTATTTTATATAGGTTCATCATAACTTTGTTGCTTTTGTACTCTATGCCTCACTTTTATAAAGTCCAGGATCGTATGCCTTTTTAACCACTTTCTCAACCTGCCCTGCCACCTTCAATGATTTGTGCACATATACCCCCAGGTCTCTCTGTTCCTGCACCTCCTTTAGAATTGTACCCATTATTTTATATTGCCTCTCATCGTTCTTCCTACCAAAATGTATCACTTCACACTTCTTAGCATTAAATTACATCAGCTTATGTCCTCTTGATGTCTATCAATATCTTCCTTACAGTTCACAATACTTGCAAGTTTGTGTTACCTGCAAATATTGAAATTGCCCCCTGTACATCAAAGTCTAAGTCATTTATATCGAGAAAAACAGTGGACTTAGTACCAACCACTGCCGAACCCCAATCCATACCTTCCTGCAGTCTGAAAAGCAACCAAACACCTGTCATTCAGCCAACTTTGTATCCATGCAGCCATTCTCCCTTTTATTTCATGGGCTTCAACATTTCTGGCAAAGCTGTTTTTTGACACTTTATCTAATGCCTTTTGGAAGTCCATGCACACCATGTCAACCGCATTACCGTCATCAACCCTCTCTGTTACCTCATCAATAAACTCAATCAAATTAGTTAAACAGATTTGCCTTTAAAAAATAAGTGCTGGCTTTTCTTAATTAATTTACACTTGTCCCAGTGACTGTTAATTTTGACTTGGATTATCGTTTCTAAAAACTTTCCCACCACCAAGATGACTGGCCTGCAGTTGCTGGATTTATCCATACACCCTTTTTGAACAAGGCTGTAGCATTTGCAATTCTCCAGTTCTCTGGTACGATCCCTGTAACTAAGAAGGATTGGAAGATTATGGCCAGTAGCTTTGCTGTTTCCGCCCTTACTTCTTTCAGCATCTTTGGATACATCCCATTCTGTCCTGGTGACTTATCCACTTTAAGTACAGCCAGCCTTTCTAATACCTCCATTTTATAAAGTTCTAGCCCATCCAGTATCTCAATTACCTCCTCCTTCACTATGACTTTGGCAGCATTTCTTCCTCAGTAAAGGCAGATGCAAAGTGCTCATTTAGTATTTCAGCCATGTCCTCTTCCACCCCCCCCCCCACCCCGCCCCACCATGTATAGATTTCCTTTTTGGTCCCTAATTGTCCCCATCCCTCCTCTTACTACCTTTTTACTATTTATATGCCTATTGAACACAAAAGTCCGAGTGTATCAGGCCTGCGTCCTCATTACCGTGCTCTATGGCAGCGAGGGCTGGACAACGTATGTCAGCCAAGAGCGACGTCTCAATTCATTCCATCTTCGCTGCCTCCGGAGAATACTTGGCATCAGGTGGCAGGACCGTATCTCCAACACAGAAGTCCTCGAGGTGGCCAACATCCCCAGCTTATACACACTACTGAGTCAGTGGCGCTTGAGTTGGCTTGGCCATGTGAGCCGTATGGAAGATGGCAGGATCCCCAAAGACACATTGTACAGCGAGCTCGCCACTGGTATCAGACCCACCGGCCGACCATGTCTCCGCTTTAAAGACGTCTGCAAACGCGACATGAAGTCCTGTGACATTGATCACAAGTCGTGGGAGTCAGTTGCCAGCGTTCGCCAGAGCTGGCGGGCAGCCATAAAGGCGGGGCTAAAGTGTGGCGAGTCGAAGAGACTTAGCAGTTGGCAGAAAAAAAGACAGAAGCGCAAGGGGGGAGCCAACTGTGTAACAGCCCCGACAAACAAATTTTTCTGCAGCACCTGTGGAAGAGCCTGTCACTCTAGAATTGGCCTTTATAGCCACTCTAGGCGCTGCTCCACACACCACTGACCACCTCCAGGCGCTTACCCATTGTCTCTCGAGATAAGGAGGCCAAAGAAGAAGATGCCTATTGAAAACTTTTGGATTATGTTAATGATCATCTCTTCTCATACTCTCTCTTTGCCTCTCTTATTTCCTTTTCCACTGCTCATCTGAACATTCTATATTCACTCCGGTTCTCACTTGTAGTATCAACCTAACATTGGTCATATGCCCCCTCTTTCTGCTTCATCTTACTCTCTATCTCTCTCATCATCCAGGGAGCTCAGGCTTTGGTTTCCCCTCCTTTCCCCTTTGTGGGAATGTAGCTCGACTGTACCCGAACCATCTCCTCATTAAAGGCAGCCCGTCGCTCTGTTACTGTTCTTCAGTTTCATTCGCAACTCCTCAGCTACTCAAGCAGTCCATTCCCTCTTGGACAGCTTCAGGCATGGGCTGAAAGGTGTATTGGATATATACTCTGACCAAATTAAGATATAGATTTTGTACAAACAAATGATTCAATTTCTAAATGATGAATTAATGGTAAACAGTGTAGCAGTGTATGATCCATTTTTCTACATTTCTTAATATAAAAAATGAATACATTTGATTTATATTAGAAATCTCTGTCAGATACTTTTAAAACTGATTGTTGATTGACCGAATGTCGCAAAGTGGCACATTCCAAGGTCCAGAACTACGTGCTGAGGGATGCACTAAAGCTTGGGGCAGCCGCGGCAAAGGCTCAATGGAGAAAGACCACTGTGTAAGGTCCCCCCACCAAGGTGAACTGAGGGGCTGGATCCATGGGAAACCCTTTGAACTGTATCCAGAAAATATTTGTTTGTTGTAAAATGAACATGGCATGTAAAATAAAATGGAAGGGTTGAGTTAATTGAATCAGTGAGCAGTTCCATTGTTTCTCTTATTCAACTGTCTTTTGGAATGCAAATGTGCAGCCATGTTTCCAGCCACTGTCCTTTTCGAATGCAAATCTGGCTTCAAGTCGTTACTTAGGTTATTTAGTGCAGCCCAAACTCTAACCTTTCACAAGGCTGTGGACCGCTACTGTTTATGTTTGAATGAAAGCACAGCCTCTTCATCAGCATTGAATATTGCCATATAAAAAACATTTCTTCCCAAATGGTTGAGAGTAGTACTTAATTTTCTCTTTTATCTGCTTTGTGCAGGTTTCTATTTCTCTGGTTTGTTTCTGGAAGGGAAAAGAACAGAACATTGGAAACTGTTATTAAGACAATATTACCAATATAAATTTTAAAGTTCAGCTTTATTCCAAAATTATAGTTTTTAAGGCTAATCATTTCTCTTTGATTTTAGCATTTTGATTCTGGTTACAGATTTGTGCTGTCCTTAAGATCACAGTTTTGCCAGCAGGGAATGCCAACAAGGGCAGCAGTTCTACTGCAATTTTCTATGCACCTTCAATTGTAACGCTGTCCCAGTCTGTGTGTAACAGGGACCCACCTTTCATTAGAGTCATACAGCACTGAAACAGGTCCTTCGGCTCACCGAGTCTGTGCTAACCATCAGCCATCCCTTTATACTAATCCTACATTAACCCCATATTCCCTACCACATCCCCACCTTCCCTCAATTCTCCTACCACCTACCTACACTAGGGGCAATTTACAATAGCCAATTTACCTATCACCCTGCAAGTCTTTGGCTGTGGGAGGAAACCGGAGCACCTGCTGGAAACCCACACAGTCATAGGGAGAACTTGCAAACTCTGCACAGGCAGTACCCAGAACTGAACCCAGGTCGCTGGAGCTGCGGTGCTAACCACTGCGCCACTATGCCACCCCAAAAAGCTTATAAAAACAAATAAGAAGTAACTTACCTTGTACACAAGATACATGCACAGAACAGAAAGCACACACACTGCCGTTACAATGGACAACATTTTAATCATGGTTATTCTTGTAGACTGGTTGGAATCATCTGTACAAAAAAAAACACACACAATCAGCCATCCTCGTATCTAAAACCATGCAGCATCCGCACACATTTAGATATGTTCATAACTCATGCACAGAAGATCATTTTATTTTCAGTGGTTTAATAATTGATTGATTTATATAGGCCTCAAGTTCCTCAGAACCATAGAGTCATAAAGTTATACAACATAGAAACAGGCCCTTCGGCCCATTGTGTCTGTGCCGGCCATCAAGTACATTACTATTCTAATCCCATTTTCCAGCACTTGGCCCATAGCCTTGTATGCTATGGTGTTTCAAGTGCTCATCTAAATACTTCTTAAATGTGGTGAGGGTTCCTGCCTCTACCACCTCTTCAGGCAGTGCGCTCTAGATTCCAACCACCCTCAAATCCCCTCTAAACCTCCTGCCCCTTACCTTAAAGCTATGCCCCCTGGTTATTGATCCCTCCGCTAAGAGAAAAAGTTTCTTTCTATCTAACCTATCAATGCCCCTCATAATTTTGTATATCTCAATCATGTCCCCCCTCAGCCTTCTCTGCTCTAAGGAAAACAACCCTAGCCTTTTCAGTCTCTCTTCATAGCTGAAACGCTCCAGCCCAGGCAACATCCTGGTGAATCTCCTCTGCACCCTCTCCAGTGCAATCACATCCTTCCTATACTGTGGTGCCCAGATCTGTACAGAGTACTCCAGCTGTGACCTAACTAGCATTTTATACAGCTCCATCATAACCTCCCTGCTCTTATATTCTATGCTTCGGCTAATAAAGGCAAGTATCCCATATGCCTTCCTAACCATCTAATCTACCTGTGCTGCTGCCTTCAGTGAGCTATGGACAAGTACACCAAGATCCCTCTGACCTTCTGTACTTCCAAGGGTCCTACCATCCATTGTATATTCCCTTGCCTTGTTAGTCCTCCCAAAATGCATCACCTCACACTTCTCAGGATTAAATTCCATTTGCCACTGCTCCACCCATCTTACCAGACCATCTTTATCGTCCTGTAAACTAAGGCTTTCCTCCTCACTATTTACGACACCACCAATTTTCGTGTCATCTGCAAACTTACTTATCATACCTCCTATATTCACATCTAAATCATTAATGTACACTACAAACAGCAAGAGTCCCAGCACCGATCCCTGTAGTACACCACTGGTCACAGGCTTCCACTCGCAAAAACAACCCTTGACCATCACCCTCTGCCTCATGTCACTAAGCCAATTTTGGATCCACTTTGCCAAATTGCCCTGGATCCCATGGGCTCTTACCTTCTTAACCAATCTCCCATGCGGTATCTTATCAAAAGCCTTACTGAGGTCCATGTAGACTACATCAACTGCTTTACCCTCATCTACACCTCTAGTTACCGTCTCGAAAAATTCAATCAAGTCAGGTAGACATGATCTCCCCCTGACAAAGCCAAGCTGACTATCCCCGATTAGTCCCTGCCTCTCCAAGTGGAGATTAATCCTGTCCCTCAGAATTTTTTCCAATATTTTCCCAACCACTGATGTTAGACTCACTGGCCTGTAATTACCTGGTTTATCCCTGCTACCCTTCTTGAATAATGGCACCACATTCACTGTCCTCCAGTCCTCTGGTACCTCTCCTGTGGCCAGAGAGGATCTGAAAATTTGTGTCAGAGCCCCTGCTATCTCCTCCCTTGCCTCTCATAATAGCCTGGGATACATCTCATCTGGGCCTGGGGATTTATCCACTTTTAAGCCCACTAAAACAGCTAATACTTCTTCCCTTTCAATGCTAATATGTTCAAGTATATCACAATCCCCCTCCCTGATCTCTACACCTACATTGTGAACAGAGATGCAAAGTAATCATTTAAAACCTCATCTATGTCCTCTGGCTCCACACAAAGATTGCCACTTTGGTCCCTAATGGGCCCCACTCTTTCCCTAGTTATCCTCTTGCCCTTAATATACTTATAAAACACCTTAGGATTTTCCTTTACCTTGCCTGCCAGTGTTTTTTCATGTCCCCTCTTCACTCTCCTAATTACTTTATTTAGTACCCCCCTATACTTTCTATACTCCTCGAATGCCTCCGCTGTTTTCAGCGCTCCGAATCTGCCATAAGCCACCTTTTTTTCCCTGATCCAATCCTCTATATCCCTTGACATCCAGGGTTCCCTGGACTTGTTGGTCCTACCCTTCACCTTAACAGGTACATGTTGGCTCTGAACCCTTACTATTTCCTCTTTGAATGACTCCCACTGGTCTGATGTAGACTTTCCTACAAGTAGCTGCTCCCAGTCCACTCTGGCCAGATCCTGTTTTATCATATTGAAATCAGCCTTCCCCCAATTCAGTACCTTTATTTCTGGCCCGTCTTTGTCCTTTTCCATAACTACTTAAATCTTACAGAGTTATGGTCACTATCCCCAAAATGCTCCCCCACTGACATTTTTACCACTTGTCCAGCTTCATTCCCTAGGATTAGGTCCAGTACTGCCCTTCTCTTGTCGGACTTTCTACGTACTGGCTCAAAAGGCTCTCCAGTATGCATTTTAAGAATTCTGCCCCCTTTAAGCCTTTTACACTAAGACTATCCCAGTTGATATTAGGTAAGTTGAAATCCCCTACGATTATTACACTATTATTTTTACACCTCTCTGAGATTTGCCTACATATCTGCCCCTCTATCTCTCCCTGACTGTTTGAAGGCCTGTAGTACACTCCCAGCCAAGTGATTTCCCCCTTTTTGTTTTAAAGTTCTACCCATATGGCTTCATTTGAAGAACCTTCTAAGATATCATCCCTCCTTACTGCAGTAATTGACTCCTTGGTCAACAGTGCAATGCCACCTCCTCTTTTATCCCCTCCCCTGTCACACCTGAAGATTCTATACCCTGGAATATTGAGCTGCCAGTCCTGCCCCTCCCTCAACCATATCTCTGTTATAGCAACAATATCATAATCCCATGTGCTAATCAATGCCCTCAATTCATCCTTCTCAAGTTTTATTCTCAATCTTCACTGAAATAGCTGATCTCAGCTTGGAAATGATGCCTCTGGAGTAAGCTGTGAACGCACAACGTTCTGACTTCAAGGCAACAGTGCTACCACTAAGCCACAGAGTGGACATCAGGTGAGGATAAGATTGGCCTTGGCTGAGTTGCCACCCCACCTATTGGTTGAACTACTTGACAGTGTAACCAGTGTAAGTCAAACATGAATAATGGCCATATGGGCGAGGTATCATAGAATCACAGAATGTTACAGCACAGAAGGAGCCCATTCAGCCCATGGTGTCTGTGCTGGATCTCTACAAGACCAACTTAGCTAGACACACTCCACAGCTCTGCAGAAAATTTTCTCCTTAGTTGCTTATCCAATTCCTTATTGAAAACCATGACTGAATCTGTCTCCACCATGCTCTCAGGCAGTGCATTCCAGATAGTAACCCCTCGATGTATAAAAGTTTTTTCTCATGTCACCATTGGTTCTTTTGCCATTCATCTTGAATTGGTGTCCTCTGGTTCATCACCTTTCCGCCAATGGGAATAGTTTCCCCCATCTACTCTATCTAGACCCTTTGTGATTTTGAACACCGCTATCAAATCTCCTCTCAACCTTCTCTTCTCTGAGGAAAACAACCTCAGCTTTTCCAATCTATCCATGTAACTGAAGTCCCTCATCCCTGGAACCATTCATGTAAATCTTTTCTGCACCCTCTGTAAAGCCTTCACATTCCTTCCTAAAGAGCAATTGAGGTCATAAAATCATTAACGCACAGAAGGAGCCACTCATTCCATCAAGTCCACACTGGATTTCGTGGAGCATTCCAGTCACTCCTATTCCCTGCTTTATCCCTGTAGCCGTGCAATCTTATCTCCCTCAAGTGTCCATCCAATTTCCTTTTGAAATCATTAATCATCTCCACTTCCACCACGCGCGTAGGCAGAAAGTTCCAGGTCATTACCACTAGCTGTGTAAAAAAGTGCTTCCTCACATTCCTCCGCATCTCTTGCCCAAAACCTTAAATCTGTGCTCCTTAGTCTTTGTACCACAAGCTAATAAGAATAGCTATTCTTCATCCACCAGTCATAATCATGTGCACCTCCATCAAATCTCCCCTCAATCTCCTTTGCCCCAAGGAGAACAACCCCAGCTTCTCCAGCCTAACCTTGTAGCTAAAAACCCTCATCCCTGGAACCATTCTGGTAAATTTCCTTTGCACCCTCTCAAGCACCCTCACATCCTTGCTAATGTGTGGTGATGAGAACTGGATGCAATACTCTAGTTGTGGCATAACCAGTGCTTTATAAAGGTTCAGCATAACTTCCCTATTTTTGTACTTAGTACCTCTGTTTATGAAACCCACAATTTATTTTTATTCTTTTCATTAGATGTGAGCGTCGCTGACAGGGCAGCATTTGTTGCCCATCTCTAATTGCCTTTGAACTGGGTGGATTGCTAGGCCATTTCAAAGGGCAGTTAAGAATCAATCACATTGCTGTAAGCCAGACCAGGTAAGGACAGCAGATTTCCTTCCCTAAAGAACATTAGTGAACCAGATGGGTTTTTACAGCAATTGCGATAGGTTCATGGTACCATTAACCGAGACTAGCTTTCAATTCCAGATTTTTAATAATTAAATTGAATTTAAATCCCACCAGTTGCTGTGGTGGGATTTGAATCTATGACCGCAGAGAATTAGCCTGGGCCTCTGGTTTGCTAGTCCAGTGACATTACCACTACGCCACCGTTTCCCCATTTGATTTGCTAACTACTCTTTCAATATGTCCTGCCACCTTCAAGGGTCTGTGCACACAGACCCCAAGGTCCCTCTGTCTCTGCACACTCTTTAGAACTGTGCCACTAAATCTATATTGTCTTTCCCCATCTCTTCAGCCAAAATGCCTCACCTCACACTTCTCTATATTAAATTCCATCTGTCACTTGTCTGCCCATTCAGCTAGCCTACCTATGACCTGTTGCAGTGCACTTGTGTCATCCTCACTGTTTGCCACACCTCCAAATTTGATCAAACCAGTATTTATAAAGGTTCATCATAACTTCCTTGTTTCTATGCTCCATGCCTTGATTTATAAAGCCCAGGATCTCATATGTCTTTTTAACGCCTTTCTCAACCTGTCCTGCCACCTTCAACAATTTGTGCTCATATACCCCCAGGTCTCTCTGTTCCTCCACCCCCTTTCAGAATTGTACCCTTTATTTTATATTGCCTCACCTCATTCTTCAATCAAAATGTATCACTTCACACTAAATTAAATTTCTTCTGCCATGTGGTCGCCCATTCCACCAGCCTGTATTTAACCTCTTGACGTCTATCATTATTTTCCTCAGAATTCACAATACTTCCAACTTTTATGTAATTCGCAAATTTTGTAATTGTGCCCTGTACAGCCAAGTCTAGGTCATTAATATAGATCAAGAAAAGCAGTGGTCTTAATACCAACCCCTGGAAAACCCATTCCATACCTTACTTCAGTCCTAAAAACAACCGTCCAGCACCTCCTCCCTTCTCACCATCCACGGCCTCAAACACTGCTTTCAAGTGAAACAGCAATTTACTCGTCCTTCTTTCAATTTAGTATACTGTATTCGTGCTCATAATATGGTCTCCTCTACATTGAGGAGACCAAGCACAGTTGGGTGACTTCTTTGTGGAACACCTCCGCTCAGACCATAAGCGCGACCGTGAGCTTCCTGTCACTTCTCATTTCAATTCTCCACCTTGCTCCCACTCTGTCCTTGGCCTGCTACAGTGTTCCAATGCAGCTCAATGCAAGCTCGAGAAACAGCATCTCATCTTTCGACTGGGCACTTCGCAGCCTTCTGGATTCAACATTGAGTTCAATAACTTTAGATTATAACCTTTGCCCCCATTTTATCTTTGTGTTTTTTTTTCACTGTTTCATTTTTTTCTCCTCCCCCCAACCCTTGTTTCTTTTTTAATCTCTTTATTTTGTGTTTGGACAGCTGCTATCCTGCCATTTATAACTCATCCAGACAAATCTTTTGTTTCTTTACATGTCCCATTATCATTCCCTTTGGCTTTGTACCATGAAATCGTTGGTCATTTAATCTCTCCTGCCTTCCACCCTATCAGAGACCTTCCTTTGTGTTCTTCTTCCCCCCACCCCCCACCTTTCACTTGCTTAAAATTATTTCTAACTTTTGGCAATTCTGATGAAAGGTCACAGACCTGAAATGTTAATTCTGTTTTTCTCTCCACAGGTTCTGCCTGACCTGCTGAGTATTTCCAGAATTTTCTGTTCTTGTTGCGTTCACCACTATGCTCTGTTTCCTGTCACTGAGCCAACTTCATATCTATGTTGCCACAGTCCCTTTGATTCCATGGACTTCAACTTTGCTGGCAAGCCTATTATGTGACACCTCATCAAACGCCTTTTGGAAGTCCATGTACACTACCTCAACCGCATTACCCTTATCAAACCTCTCTGTTACCTCATCAAAAAATCTGAATCAAATTAGTTAAATACAATTTGCCCTTAATAAATTTGGCATTCCTTAAATAATCCACATTTGTCCCAGTAACTGTTAATTTTGTCCCGGATTATCATTTCTAAAAGCTTTTTCACCACCAAGGTTAACTGACTGGCCTGTAGTTGCTGGGTTTATCCTTACACCCTTTATTTGAAGAATGCAACACTTGCAATTATTCAGTCTTCTGGCACCACCAGAAGATTAAGGCCAGTGCCTCAGCAATTTCCTCCCTTCCCTCAGAATCCTCAGATTCATGCCATCCAGTCCTGGTGACTTATCAATTTTAAGTACGGCCAGCCATTCTAATACCTCCTCTTTTTCAATTTTTAGTCCATTCAGTGTCTCAACTACCTTCTCTTTCACTATGACATTGACAACATCTTTCTTGTTAAAGACAGATGCAAAGTACTCATTTAGTACCTCATGCACAGATCCCCTTTTTGGTCCCTAATCTGACCCCCTCCTCCTTTTACGATTACTATTTATAGTAATTTATATACCTATAGAATACATTTGGATTTCCTTTTATGTTAGCTGCCATTCTCTTCTCATAGTCTCTCTTTGCCTCTCGTTTCCTTTTTCATTCTCTGAACTTTCTAATATTTAGCCTGCTTCTCACTTGTAGTATCAATCTGACATCTGCCATATGCACCCTTTTTCTGCTTCATCTTATTCTCTCTATCTCTTTCATCATCTGGGGGCCCTGACTTTGGTTGTCCTACCTTTTCCCCTCGTGCGAATGTACCTCGACTGTACCCAAACGATCTCTACTTTAAAGGCAGCCCATTGTTCCATTGCAGTTTTGCCTGCCAATTATTCATTCCAATTTGCCTAGGCCAGATCTGTTCTCAATCCACTGAAATTGGCTATCCTCCAATGAAGTATTTTTACTCTGGATTGCTCCTTGTCCTTTTCCACAGCTAACCTGAACCTTATGATACTATGATCAATGTTCCCCTATTGATTCTTGATCCACTTAACACACCTCATTCACGCAGAAGATGAAGGGTGCAAGATGAACCCACCAATGCCTTCAGAAGAGCAGAAGAAGAAAATAAATGATACAAGAGAAAGAGAATGCATCACACACATGGAATATAAAATTATTTATCTGAAGCTAAATCCAATAGCTGTGTGCTTGTCCTCACTATTGAGTACCAGGTGTAACCATGGCAACTCCCTCACCATAACTAGTCTGAACCTATCTGGAACATTCAGCAGTACAAAAAGAGAAAAAAAAAACTCACTGGTGCTCGAGCTGACCCAAAAATATCTGGACAGATAGAAAACACCACTTAAATAAAATGGAATGAAACCAAACTCCCACCAAGGCCATATCCCAAAGATCAGCATGCACATGCACTGCGTCCTTTAAAGCAGCCATAGCCAACTGATGTTGTCATGACAACCATGATGGTGACTTCTCCCAAGACACAACAACTTACATTTTTGAAGTGCTTTTAGAAAAAACATGTTAAAATGCGACAAACATAGGGTGGGTGGAGGGAAAAATAAATCAGGTTTAACCCTACGGCGTGAAACATTTAATTGTTGATGTTCAGAGAGACTTTGGTGCACTCATACAAGGAACGTTGCATTTGGGCAGGTCAAACAAGGCAAAAGAATACACAATAAATGGATACTGAGAGGTGTAGAGGAAGTAAGGGACATTGGAATGTATGTCCATAGATCCCTGAATGTAGCAGGACAGGTCGATAAGGTGGTTAAGAAGGCATATGGAATCCTTTCTTTATTAGCCAAACCATAGAATATAAGAGTAGGGAGGTTATGCTGGAACTGTATAAAACATTAGTTAGGCCACAACTTGCAGTCCTGGTCCCCTCATTACAGGAAAGGATGTAATTGCACTAGAGAAGGTACAGAGGAGATTTACGAGGATCTTGCCAGGACTGGAAAATTGCAGCCATGAGGAAAGATTGGATAGGCTAGATTGTTCTCCTTAGAACAGAGGAGGCTGAGGGGAGACTTGATTGAGATGTACAAAACTATGAGGGGCCTAGATAGGGGGATGGGAAGGGCCCATTTACCTTAGCAGTGAGGTCAGTGACTAGGGGGCATAGATTTACAGTGATTGGTCGAAGGATTACAGGGGATTTGAGGAAAACATTTTTCACCAGATAGTGGTGAGGGTCTGGAACTTGTAGTATAAGCATGTAAAGGGTTAATACTGAAGACAGTGAGAAACTCCTCCCACTATATGTGATGATGTAACAATCATATGAGATAGGCTTGAGGCGAAGTATAGTAGCACAAAGGATGCTAGCTTAGGTGACTTGCTGAGAGTGTATATAGTAGTGCCATAAACTTTCTATTATTCTATGAACACAGAAAGTTAGCATGCAGATGCAGCAAGCAATTGGGAAGGCAAATGTATATTGGCCTTTATTGCAAGGGGATTGGGGTACAAGAATAAGGAGGTCTTGCTACAAGTATATAGGGCTTTGATGAGACCACACCTGGAATACTGTGCAGTGTTTTGATCTCCATATCTATGGAAGGATATACTTGCCTTGGAGGCAGGACAGCCAAGGTTCCCTAGATTGGTTCCTGGGATGAGAAGGTTGTCCTATGATAAGAGGCTAAGTAAATTGGGCCTATAACTCTGTGGCGTTTAGAAGAATGATCTCATTGAAACATACAAGATTCCCAAGGGGCTGGACAGGGTAGATACTGAGAGGATACTGGGGAATCTAGAACAAGGGCATAGCCTCAAGATAAGGGGACTGATCATTTGGGACTGAAATGAGGAGAAATTTCTCCAATTAGAGGGTTGTGAATCTTTGAAATTGGTTATCTCAAAGGGTTATGGATGCTCCTTCGATGAGTATATTTAAGATTGATACCGATAGATTTTTGATCTCTCAGAGAATCAGGGTTATGGGGAGTGGGCAGGAGAGTGGAGCTGGAGTAGAAGATCAGCCATGATTATATTGAATGATATAGCAGGCTCGAGGGGCTGAATGATCTACTCCTACTCCAATTTCTTTTATTCTTGTATTCTAAAATCAGAAAGCCACTTCTAATGTGAAAGCTGCCGAGTCAGAGAGACGTGTTCACACAAAGAGTAGAAGAAATCAGGCACATGCTCCCCCAAAAAGTTCTAAATGCTGGGACAATTGGAGCTTTCAAGACCAAGATCAATAGATTTTTTTAAGGTAAGCATATCAAGGAATATGAAGCAAAGGTGGGAAAATGAGTTGACGTATAGATCAGCCATGATCCATTTGAATGGTGGAGCAGGCTCGAGGGGCTGAATGGCCTACTCCTGTTACTATGTTCAATGAGATCAACTCTCAAATGCCTCCTTTCAAGGGTGAAAAGCTCAGGTTTCTCCAATCTTTCCTACTTTTTTTTGTTGAAGGCAAAAATACTATGATTAATTCACTTCTGTTCAGCATTTTGTGCAAGTATGAACTCATTAAAAATTTCTAATACACCTTAGGCAGACTATTTCTACTGTTTCCAACTCATCTTCAGCAGAGCACTAGAGAATAAGCTGCACTATGGCAAATAGGGAATAGATTACCACATTGGATTTGTCTTGCAAATATCTTTGTGTTGCAAAATTCTAAGCAGACATACAAAACAAATTTAGTTGAATATTGCCCTATTCCACACATGCACATACACACATCCAGTATGTGAGTCATAACCAGATTTCAAATTGGATCAGTACAAAGTGACACATAATACTGCACTGTTGTACTTCACGTCTCCATGTTGCTATGGTGTTCTTTGTTGTTGCTATGGCATTTTCTGAAGCTTTCCATTGCTGTGTTGTACTTCATATGCTCAATGGCAATAACTGTATATACCATTATAGATGAGCTATTATACCTGTTGCAGTCAAAAGAACTAAAGTCAAAAAAGTGGGTGAATTTTTCAATAAAAGCACTAAAGGTGAGAAGACATGAAACTGCTAGTTCAACAATTGCCAAGGTCAACCCTAATTACTTTTTCATGGCACTCTATCTACTCATAATGGCCTATCACTGGGAGCTCACTGTAGTTCAAGGTGGGGGTCAGGGTGGCAAATTGACTGAATCATCCCTTGAAGGGCAGTTGCCAAAATTTAAGGCAAGGAAGGCAGAAAGAAATTCTTGCAGGATCCATTGGGCCTTGCACTGATTTCCTGATATGTCCTCCCAGCACACAATGTTTTCTTACAGTGGCACTGTACGTGCTACGGAGAATGAGTGACTGGGAATAATGGAGTCATCCATCTAAAAGACAAACACCTCCGTCTCTGTATTCCATAATGCGCTGATGTCCACCAACAATCAACCTCAGTGATTCAGAAGCTAAGCAATATCATTTCAAAATAGTTTGACTGGTCCTATGTTTAATATGAGGTGATCAGAGATATGGTCAACTATGAGCAAAGTATCCTTGACCTTGTGGAGGTACAGCTTCAGACAAATCACTAGGAGCCACAGGCAGGCACTGACCATCAGTGACATAAGTAGGGACCTCAGAAACTGAAGAGTGAAAATTAGGCTAGCAGCCTGTTGCTGATGGCAAAAAAGTCCTGGGCACACTTGTCCATGTGCATTGCTTGCAGGAAAAAAGCTCTCCACAGTGACTTGTTAACAAACCTTCACTCCATGACCACCTCATCATGTAGTGTCACTGATCCCTCCACCACCTCCTCTGAAGTTCCCTAGTCAAACAAGTCAACATTCACCAGTTATATGGCTTTTCACTAAGGAACACGAAAGGTATCATAACAGGCACAGGGTGAGATTGCAGACACATAATGTACGCAAATTTACAATATCACAGAAAGTTATTTAAAACAATCATCTTTACCTTTGTACTCTCTAATTCAATTTATTTTGGTGTGAAGACCCATGTAAGCACTGGATAACAGAATTGAAAACTCAATGGAAGCTTGAGGAAGCTCAATTATGCATCTTACTACCTTCTGGACTCAACAGTGATTTCAGTAACTTCAGATCATAACCAATGCTATTTCTTTCAGACAGCAGGTGCAGGTAATGATTCTGCTGTTGCCACTTACAGCTTCTCTAGACCCATCTTTTGCCATTTGTCCCATTATCACCCCCTTTTGTCTTGCACCATCAACTCTTTTGCCATTTAATCACTACAGGCCTTCCCTTTGTTCTTTCTTCCTCTCTTCCTCCAACCACCCACCCCGCCCTTTTCCTTGCTTCTGTACTTTCTTAAAAACTGTTATATTGCTAACCTCTTCCAATTCTGATGACAGGTCATCAGTCTGAAACCTTAACTCTGTTTCTCTCTTCACAGATGCTGCCTGACTTGTTGGGTATTTCCAGTATTTTCTGTTTTTATCAATGGAATAAAATTGTTTTTATTTCTGAAACTGTTGATCTGTCCCTCAGTGGAAATGGATGAGCCTGTTATCATTCTGCAATAGTACATCTGTCACATTTTGAATGCAGCTGGACATAGTCTTTGGCTAGTGCCAAAGCTTTCCCTTCCATGTGAATAAAGTGATCCAAAACATTGAGCACAGCTGTAGCGTTCATGGTGTAGATTCCAAGTTCTTAGCAGTTAACAAATTCAGTAGTTGCTTTCTGCAATGTCTCAATCTCATCTGACACTGTTCCTACATTACTAAGTTCACTTTTCCTCCGTAGTGTGAAATATGATCTTGCCTCCAGATCCTATTTCTGTGCTGCTACCTGCGCAACCTGCACAAGTTTCCTCATTGATATCATCAAAGGAATCTGCGCGGGTCGCGCAGGTAGTGGCCATCAGCGCTGTCTGCCCCTGGAGTATTAATGCAGTCTACGCAGTACTGCCTTTGAAGTGGTGCTAGGCGAACAGATTTTTATCCCTTCCTCTTTAAGATGCTATAGAGCTAACATTGAGTATGAAGGTAGATTGGATGAATTAGCACTTCCAGTGCAGGGTTTCATGTTACGGAAAAGCCTGAAGTATTCTGAGAATGGAAGTCACCATATCTGTTATGAACGCTGGACTTTGTAACATGACTATGTTGTAAAAACGGTGATTTTTAAAAGTTTAAGATGGAGTCAGAGAAGTCCAGTGACCTCATATCAACTCTGCTGAAAGACAAGACAGAAATCTCAGTTACCAGGACAACCAGAGAACACAGATCAAAGACTTCTTTTGAAAACAGGGACTGCCGGGGTATAACACCTGAAGAACAATGGGTTTCATCCTCCCAGACTTACGAATCATAAACATGGAGTCAGTGATTCTGAGAATGCAAATGTACATGGCAGCTTCTAACACCTGGAAACAATGGAAGGCCCAGATGGCTCTGCTGATGCCAGACTTCTGATCTTTGCATATTGGAAAAAGACAATGAGCTATTGACTTTTGATTCCAGATAAATTTAACAGATTTTCTGAAGGCAGACAGGCTATAAGAAAGGATACCAGCAGTTGCAGCCTCAAGTGAGAGAAAGTGGGAATGCCTGCTCTCAGAGAAGATATACAGGGAAAGGCTGTGAAGACTTGAACCTGTTTTGAAAGTTGAGAGTGCAGAGAGGTAAAAGATCAACAGGATCAACAGGAATCACCTTATTTATGGATGTCCCTCTCGAAAGTGCTTGGAGAAGTGAGCAAAGAGGACATTGACGTTGAGAAAGGTCTGGGAGATTCAATCCATTGCAGCTGAGAGGAGTTTGGGACATTTAACCATAAAGATGTTTCCATCAAAGAAGACATTATAACATATATATGTGGTGTGAGGTTTTCAAATGTTTTAATAAGTAAAGAAAACATCTTTCTCTATAATTTGGGGGTATCAGCTACTCACAAAGTGTGATTGAGTTAATGGGGATTTCTTTTAGTCTTAAAATGTGAAATCTTGTCCTGTAACTCTAAATTGGTCTGGGGTTCATATTTTGTATTTTAGCGTTAACAGTCTCACTGAGGTTGTAACATATCCCATATAATTTTCCATCCAAGGGCAGAATTTCTCACCAATTCTTGGTATGTGCTCCTATCATGCAAAGCTCTACACCAGGAGTGCTAATTCATAAATTCTACCCTGAGATTTTGATGTGATAAAACAGGAATGGAAGTAGGAATATATAGTACTGTTCTTTTAACCACATGCTAATTTTAACTTTTGATAGAATACTGACCTCTTTTGCG
Organism: Heterodontus francisci; assembly: GCF_036365525.1. Lineage (NCBI taxonomy): Eukaryota > Metazoa > Chordata > Chondrichthyes > Heterodontiformes > Heterodontidae > Heterodontus > Heterodontus francisci. The sequence goes on from NC_090372.1 coordinate 46,758,966, forward strand.
GAGTCTCACATCTGCCTGCTTGTTTTGTTCTCCAAGTGGTGCCCACAAGGAACACTGGTACGTTCCCAAATCGTCGCTGGAGACATTGAGAATAGTCAAGAAATAGGGACTGGCAGAAGCTAACTCAACCGATCCGTTGAAACCAAGATACTTCCGGACAATGTTCTCTTTGAAATCCTTTCGCACAATTCCTGATAAACTGAACCCAGCATCAGCTACCTAGAAAAATATTAAACATAACTACATAACTCATGGAGAATAAAACAGTGCTACTTCTTTCCACAGGAGAGCATTTGTGACCAGGTGTATTTGAGCCGATGACCATCATATGGAAACTCAGAAAAACAGTTGAAGCAGAGGAAGATATATACAGGGGGAGAGGGCAGAGGAATGGAATTAGATTTGGATTGCTCTTTATGAGAGCTGGCACAGATATGATGGGCTTGTGGCCTCCTTTTGTGCTGTAAACCTCTATACTTCTTCTATAGCTGTACTTCTGGCCTGGCCTTTTTAAAGAGTTTATCTGTTGTTTTTGATATATTCAAAAATATTTTTGGCGACTTCAAATTTAGAAATTCTGATTTTGCTTAAACTCTCAGGTTTTAACTGTTTTGTGAAAAACAAGCTACAGGGGGAGCTGGTGGTGTAGTGGTAATGTCACTGGACTGGTAATCCAGAGCCCAGGCTAATGCTTTGGGGGCATGGGTTCGAATCCCACCACGACAGGTGGGTAAATCTGGAATTAAAAGCTAATCTAATGATAACATGAGACCATTATTGATTGTTGTAAAAACCCATCTGGTTCACTAAAGTCCTTTAGGGAAGGAAATCTGAACCCAGCATCAGCTACCTAGAAAAATATTAAACATAACTACATAAATCATGGAGAATCAAACAGTGGTCTCACCCACATGTGACTCCAGCAATGTGGTTGACTTATAAATGCCCTCTGAAATGGCCTAGGCAAGCCACTCAGTTGTATCAAACTGCTGACACCGTTGGTGTACCTACACCCCAAGGACTGCAGCAGTTCAAGAAGGTAGCTCACCACCACCTTTTCAAGGGCAGTTAGGGATGGGCAATAAATGCTGGCCTGGCCATTCCATAAACGAATTGAAAAAAAAGTAAACTCAATCAAAATTGACAGTCAGGAAGGGGTTAAGATACTGAAGAATGCAATGTTTAAAATGAATATACTTCAATGTATATACTGCCAACAATTTACATCAGTATATGCACACACTATGATGATTGCTTATATAGCCATTGTTCAGTTGTACAGTCAAAATGTTTGTAGTTATAGAATGTAACACATTTAGGATGAATAACAACATAACCAAGGATTTGGATGGCTTTATTAAAACTCTTGTTCATTGTGTTTAATTTAATGAAGTTACAGAGACCTGTGATTAAAGGATGTAAAACTTCCCAGGACTCAGCTGGAACAGTAAACTACGCCTACAGTTTAGTAGCCTAGCTTTTCCAGCAAAATTTTTTTTTAAATGTGTGAAACTGGTAAGGGTTGATGTTCAGAGAGACTTGGGGGTACTCATACAAGGAACGCACAAAGTTAACATGCAGGTGCAGCAGACTATTAGGAAGGCAAATGGCATGTTGGCCTTTATTGCAAGGGGATTGGAGTACAGGAATAAAGAATTCTTATTAAAATTGAACAGGGCTTTGGTGAGACTGCACCTGGAATACTGTGTGCAGTTTTGGTCTCCACATTTAAGAAAGGATATACTTGCACTGGAGGCAGTGCAGCAAAAGATGAGAATGGTGGGGATGTAGTAGGGAATATGGGATTACTGTAGGATTAGTATAAATGGGTGGTTGTGCTTGTTGGTTGGCACAGACTCGTTGGGCCGAAGGGCCTGTTTCAGTGCTGTATCTCTAAATAAAATAAATAAATAAATAAATTGGTCGCTGTGATGAGGGGGTTGTCCTAAGATGAGAGGCTGAATAAATTGAGTCTATATTCTCTGGAGTTTAGAAGAATGAGAGGCGATCTAATTGAGACATACAAGATTCTGAAAGGGCTTGATAGGATAGAAGCTGAGAGATTGTTTCCACTGGTCAGGAAATCTAGAACAGGAGGCACAGTCTCAGGATAAGGAGCCAATCATTCAAGACTAAAATGAGGAGAAATTACTGCACTCAAAGGGTTATGAATCTTTGGAATTCTCTACTCCAGAGGGTTGTGAATGCTCCATCGTTGAATACATTTAAAGCTGGAATAGATAGATTTTTGTCTCGCAGGGAATCAAGGGATATGGGCAGCAGGCAGGAAAGTGGAATTGAAGCCCAAGATCAGCCATGATCGTAATGAACGGTGAAGCAGGCTCGATGGGCCTTATGGTCTAATTTTGCTCCTATTTCTTATGTTCTCGTGTGTTATTTTATTTCCTACAGCAAAGAGCAGATGAATGAATAGTTCATTTGTTTTGGGTATGTTATTTGAGAGATGAATGCTGCAGCTTCTTCAAAAAAGATGTCATGAGGTCTTTTACATCCACATGGACAACAAATGAAAGGCAGGACCTTCAACAATTTTGCAGCCCCTCAGTATTGCACACAAGCCTATATAATGTCAAGATCAGCTAACACTCATGGAAACTATGCACATAGGGCATGAAATGAAATTGAAATAACAGAAATAAAACTAAAATTCCAGAGTAAATGTCCCCTCCCTTTCCAGAAACCTAATAATTTGAGTAAGTTTCTATGGCTCATTACAAATATCACAGTATGACTAAAATGCTGACTGCAGGCTTCAATTTTTGGTTTCTGTCTAAAGTATAAAAGACTGTAAGTGCTAAGTTTAGGAATATATTTAATTTTTCTAATACAAATTTTTGATCATTTATTTTCACTTACTCCTGTAGTTTAAGGGCAGTAGGGCAGTGGTATTTTAGAAGTGGCTGTAGTGTACATGGTGAAAGTGCATTTATTTGCTGGGGGTTCTGAGTCCTGACCTCCCCACTCAATCCCATCTCCCCACCAAGAAACCATTGATCTGCTGCATTTCCTTTCAGTGCAGTACTGTGTAATGGAGTACTGCATCTTTTGGATATTAACCAAAGGCCCCATCTGCCTGTTCAGGTGGATGTAAAAGATCCCATGTCATTATTTGACACCAATGTCCAGGCTAGAACTTCCCTCAGCCAACACTACCAAAAAAAGATTGACAGATCATTCATCTCACTTTCTGTTTGCGAGACCTTACTGTTTGCAATTGGCAGCCAGATTTCCCTACATAACAACAGTACAAAACTAATTGGCTGTGAAAGACTTTAAAGGTGCTGTATATTTGTAAATCTTTCCTAAACTTAATTATTTATGGTTAATGCAAGCCAGTAAGAGGTTCCTGATCCAATATTAAATGGATAATTATAAATGATTTACAGCACATGAATTAACTTATTGGAATCAATTGCTTAAACATTGCATGTGATTCATGCTTTTGAGACATCTCATTCGTCAACATTTTGGATTTCTTTGGAAGGAAGACTCTATCTGGGATTGGCTGATACTGGGAGACCAGGGTGCTACTTAAAGGCAGCTAGTATCTCTTAAAGGGAAGGTGTATTCCAGCTGAAAAAACTGTATAGTAAGTTCTGGAAGAAATGACTGATGGAGGGATCAAGCAGTTCCCAAGGTTTTCTGAAGTAGCACTGGAGGCCCAGTGCAGGTAGTAGAGGAGGGACATCCTGTTTCCCTCAGGGAGCAGGAAGCACTCCAGGCATCTATTCAGGAGGCAGTGGGAAGAGATCACTAAGAATATTAATGCCAGGAATATTGCCCAAGAATATGGCTGTTGTGCACAAAAAAGTTTAATTATCTAACTAGAATTGTTAAGCTAGGAAGAATGCGTTCATACTGCCTCATCATAGCTGCACCGCTCAGTGCCTTATTAATTACAACACTCACAGCACTCTCAACACTGTCCTCCTCCACTACTCTGCACTGTTCTGCAATCACGGCACCACACTCACCACTATTACAACGCTCAGATACACACAATCCACACACACGCACTGTCCAGCATGACAGCCTAACTCTCCAAACACCTTACAAGAATCTCATACACGCACTTCACTCTTTCTTGCAGGTGAGAAGGTCACACACAACAGTAGGCAACAGACTGCCATTGAAGGGGAAAAAGCAACCCTGCTCCCTTCAAGAGAGCCACCTGGTTATAATGGGAAGAGGCAAAGTGAAAACCATGGTCACTGGGTGTTGCTGGAGATGTCATGAAGAATTTCTTTATACCTAATTCTCTGTCTCTTCTCACTTCTCCCTCATCCCACTTGACAATATCCAGCTCCATCGACACCACTGTGGAACGCATTATGATGGAGATCTTATAACAACTCTGTCAACTTCCCTGGCAGCGCAAACTGCTGTCATGGCAATTCATAGGGCTACTTTGGAAGGTCACATTGCTGATATGGAAGCTCAGATGGCTGACATTTTTGCTTTAGGCCTTCCAGGATGTAATATCACTCCAATATGCTGCTCTCCAGGAGAGCTCTAAGAGTACTGAGGGACCCAGGAGAGTAGCTGCGGCTCCATGGGAGAGGCAACTGCTGTCCCCCTCAGGATGATAGCATGCCTGATTCCCCATCATTGCCACATAGTCAGCTGACTCAGACTGCTCTGGCCCATGCCAAGATGCTGCAGTCTACAGCCAGGCCCTCAATGCCCAAAGCTGCTTGAAGTCTCCCACTGCAGCCATCTGAGGAGATCTCAATGGAAGCTCTTCCAACTCCCAAGATGTAGTCACTGAGAAAGCACTCATAGGAGCACCAGGTAAATAAACACAGGTATTAAGGGCTTGCAGAAGGGCTTCTGTCAATGCTGACATGATTTGTTTGATCAATTGTTTTTTGATCTGGATTTGGTGTTCGTAATTGCATTTGTAGTGAACTGAGGGAAAAATCCATATGTTTGGAATAAAGGTGGTTGTAACCAGAGTGGTAAGGATTGTGGGAATATTGGTGGACATGATGGCTGATTGAGTTGAAGTGCTCCTCAATGAGCTTGTCTCAGGCAGATTGGGGCTCTGGATGCCACTGCCTCCTCCTCTTCCTCCTGCTGTACTTGTTGCTGCCCCAGTGGTGCTAAAGTTGTGCAGCATGCAGCAAGCAATGACAAATCTCAGGAGTGTGCTGCAAAACTCCTCCAGAATGGTCTAGGCAGCAGCAGCATTGCTTGAGCATAACTTTACTCAATCACCTTTCCAGTGACGATGGTGCTAGTTGTGGGACAGCTCTGAAGCTGTGTCCAGGTTCCGGAGGTGTGAGTCTTATCTGGGAAGGAAGGGGAATATCCTTTGTCCCTTCCAATGCAGGGGTTGATAGATTTTTTTAAAAACTTGTATTTCCTTAGCATCTTTCATGGCCACTGGATATCTGAAAGTGCTTTACAGCCAATGAAGTACTTTTGAAGCATTTGCATCCATCTTCAGCCAGAAGTGCGAGTGGATGATCCATCTCGGCCTTCGCCTGAGGTCCCCAGCATCACAGATGCCAGTCTTTAGCCAATCTGATTCACTCCACATGATATCAAGAAATGGCTGAAGCCACTGGATACTACAAAGGCGATGGGCCCTGACAGCGTCTGGCAGTTAGGATTCTGCCAGGGCCACTCAGCTCCTGACCTCATTACAGCCTTGGTCCAAACATGGACAAAAGAGCTAAACTCCAGAGGTGAGGTGAGAGTGACTGCCCTTGACATCAAGGCAGCATTTGACCAACAATGGCATCAAAGAGCCCTAGCAAAACTGGAGTCAATGGGAATCGGGGGAAAACTCTCCACTGGTTGGAGTCATACCTAGCACAAAGGAAGATGGTTGTTGGAGGTCAATCATCTCAGTCCCAGGTCATCACTGCAGGAGTTCCTCAGGGTAGTGTCCTAGGTTCAGCCATTTTCAGCTGCTTCATCAATGACCTTCACTCCATCATAAGGTCAGAAATGGGGATGTTCGCTGATGATTTCAAAATGTTCAGCACGATTTTCAACTTCTCAGGTACTGAAGCGGCCCATGTCCAGATGCAGCAAGACCTGGACAATATCCAGGCTTGGGCTGATAAGTGGTAAGTAACAGGTGTGCCACACAAATGCCAGACAATGACCATCTCAAAAAAGAATCTATCCTTCTCACCTTGATGTTCAATGACATTCCCATCACTGAATCCCCCACAATCAACATCCTGGGGATTACCATTGACCAGAAACTGAACTGGACCAGCCACATGCCATGGCTACAAGAGCAGGTCAGAGGCTGGGAATTCTGTGGCGAGTAACTCACCTCCTGTCTCCCCAATACCTGCCCACCATCTACAAGGCACAAGTCAGCAGTGTGATGGAATACTCTCCACTTGCCTGGATGGGTACAGCTCCAACAACACTCAAGATGCTCGACACCATCCAGGACAAAGCAGCCCGTTTGATTGGCACCATCCATCACCTTCAAGATTCACTCCCTCTACCATCGACGCACAGTGGCAGCAGTGTGTACAAGATGTACTGCAGCAACTCACCAAGGCTCCTTCGACAGCACCTTCCCAGCCCGCGATCTCTACCAACTAGAAGGACCAGGGCAGATGCATGGGAATACCACCACCTGCAAGTTCCCCTCCAAGTCACACACCATCCTGACTTGGAACTATATCGTTCCTTCAGTCGCTGGGTCAAAATCCTGGAACTCCCTTCTTAACAGCACTGTGGGTGTACCTACACCCCAAGTACAGCAGCAGTTCAAGAAGGCTGCTCACCACCACCTTTTCAAGGGCAATTAGGGATGGGCAGTAAATGCTGGCCTAGCCAGCGATGCCCACATCCCACGACCAAATAAAAAATTCCTTGGGGAACAGAGTGCCCGATCAGGAGAGAACTCCCCCCAGCCCACAAGGAGGCCGCTTCGTATTATAGGGCGGCCTCCCAGGAGGTGGAGTGCCCATCCACCACTGGTAAAATACCAGCAGTGGCGGGATGAGGTCGTAAGTGCTTAAGGTGGGCGGGCCACCTGACACCTTCCCTCCGCTGGTACGATAAAAGCTGGGACACATAGGTGATGGTCATGGTACCCCATGCCATCCCAATCAATTTTACACCTCTCCCCTACTCCCACCTCCCAGCCTGCTCCTGGCGAAGCGTCAAATTCTGGCCAATGAATCACAGATCATGTGACACAGGTAGGCATAAAGAGCGAGGAAATTGGGGCATGGTGTAATTATAAGTGTCATGCACTTGGTCCTGAATTTCCACGCTCTTTTACGCCAAGCATATGTGTCACACATGTCTCTGTGCACAAGCCCCTCCCCGATAACTGCATCATCAGTTCAAATTGTGACTGCTTTACATCGATGCTATAAGTATAGACTAAATCAGGGTTGTCCAACCTTTTCGCGGGGGGGGGGGGGGGGGATAGCGGGCACGTTACAATTTTTGTCTTACATGGGGAGCTGATGTGACAATTTCAGACAGATAAAGGAATTACAATTTATCTTACTATTAATCAAAACAACAACAAAGGTGCATTTTTGCGAAGAAGCTTTAAATGAGAAGACTAATTTATTGACTTACTTTCTGGTCACTATGTTGGACACTGATTTAGTGAGATACCTGGCATTTTTTTGCTTGCACAAGTAGTCAATGTTTGCCCGCACACATGTTGTAGTGATGCAGAGTATTCTGGAAAGATGCCGTTCTGTCAGGAGTGATCTTGATCACTCTCTCTCCCTGCTCCCACCTACCCCCACCCCCCCCCCCCCCACATCCCCTTTCTCTCTCCCGCTCTGCTCCCCCTCTCTATTCCCCTCTCTCTCTCTTTCTGTCTGTCCCCCTTTCTCTCTCTCTGTCCCTCTCTCGTTGTCCCTTTCTCTGCCCCTCTATCTTTCCCCCTCTCTCTCTTAGCCCCCCTCTGTCTCTGCCCTCTCTCTCTCTGCCCTCTTCCTTCTTTTGTTCCCCTTTCTTTCTCTCTCTCTGCCCTCCCCACCCCCTCTCTTCCCTCCTCTCTCCTCCCCACCCCCCTCTCTCTCTGTCCCCCTTTCTCTCTCTAACAGTTGCAGAGAGCGGGCACAATCTTAAAAAATCTTAGATCAGTTTCACAGCTGACAGGTTTCTGAACTGCGGACAGATTCGGGGTTTTTACGGCGAGCTTTAAAAAAAACCCGAACCTGTCCGAAGTTCAGAAACGGATGTTCCTGATGTCAGGATCTGTCAGCTTTCAAACTCAGCGCGATTTTTTAAGCCAATCTGCAAGAAGAAGACAAAGGGAAATTTCTCATCTCCAGTCACTGACCCCCGATGAGGCTGCGGAATGACCCGGGTACAGTTTACACCCGCGGGTTGGGTCCTGGTCTAAATGTACTCTTAAATAAAAAAAACTATTTTTACCTTGTACCAGCTGATAGCTCGGTATTGAACTTCAGATTTAGAGGGAGCATCACAGGACAGCTTTGCTCTTTCACCCAACCTTACAAAAACTTCAGTCACAGCTTCAGCACCCAGTATGAACAGCACTGCTAAAACAAGGAACATCACAGAGTAAACAGTCAAGACATATTGAACGACATACTCTTAATCCAAAAAGCAGCCAAGCGAGAGCTTAGTGACAGAAGGACAAGGAGCAACAGTGGACAACTATCTAAAAATCTTCAATTGACTTTGAGCCCAACGGTGAATTTCAAAGCATCTTAAAATTACCAGGCATTAGAAACAGGGGCCGCCTGAGTTTGCAGCTGGGCAGAAATTCCATGCTCACAACTTGTGAACAGCGAGCAAGTGAGTGTGTTGACAGCTCAGATACAAGCAGGAGGAAATGAAACTTAAGTTTCGTTTTCCTGAAAAACACGCGCGATTTCTTTTGCAAACGAAACAAAGTGAGTAGGAGGAGCTTAGTTTGTGTTATTGACAGTCAGTGTCAGTTGTCAGTCAGTGTTCCGTGCTTCAGCATTTAACTGGAAAAGAAAGCATGAGCTTTCCGGCCAACAAAGATACCGACACTCGAAATTTACAGGAAAAGAAAACCCGCACCGCATTTGTTTCATTTCTTATTCTGCTCGTGAAATGTGATATGGACGTCACAGGATGGTAAACCTTTCAGGACTGAGATGATTAGAAATTTCTTCACCTAGAGAGTGGTGAACCTGTGGAATTCGCCAAAACATTGTCTTCAAGAAGGAGTTAGATATAGCTCTTGGGTTTAAAGGGATCAAAGTGTATGGGGCCAAAGCGAGAACAGGTTACTGAGTTGGATGATCAGCCATGATCATTATGAATGGCAGAGCAGGCTCGAAGGGCCAAATGGCCTCATCCTGCTCCTATTTTCTATGTTTCTATGAAATGAAATGATCACCATGATGTTAGAATCACAGAGTAAAAGTGCAAAACAACTGAGAAAGAACAAATTTGCAAGAAATTACAGAGAAGTGCACGAATTATAGAGTAGTTATAATGGAGGACTTTAATTATCCGAATATAGACTGGGAGTGTAGTAGTGTAAAGATCAGAGAGGGGCAAGAGTTCCTAGAGTGTGTTCAGGAGAATTTTCTACAGCAGTATGTTTCCAGTGCAATGACAAAGGAGGCATTGCTGGATCTGATTCTGGAATATGAGGTGGGTGAAGTGAATCAAGTGACAGTAGGAAAACATTTAGGGGCAGTGGTCATGGTATTATAAGGTTGAGGTTAACTATGGAAAAGGACAAGGAGCAATCCAGAGTAAAGATAATTAATTAGGAGAGGGCCAACTTCAATGTGGTGAGAGCAGATCTGGCCCAAGTAAATTGGAATCAAAGATTGGAAAGCAAAACTGTAACTGAACAAATTTTAAAGAAGAAATAGATCGGGGACAGTCCCACAAAGGGGGAAAGGCAGGGAAAACAGATTCAGAACTCCCTGGACAATGAAAGAGATAGGGAGTAAGATAAAGTAGCAAAAGGTTACATATGACAGATGTCAGGCGGATAATACAATTGAGAACCAGGCTGAATATAGGAGGTTCGGAAGGGAAGTGAACAAACAAATAAGAGAAGCAAAGAGAGACTAGGAAAGGAGACTCATGGGTAACATAAAAGGGAATCTAAAAGTCTTCTTTCAGCAAATAAATAGTAAAAATGGCGGTAAAAGAAGGATCGGGGTCTATTAGGGGATATACACATGGAGGCAGAGGGCATAGCTGAGGTTTTCAATAATTAATTTGCATCTGTTTTTACCAAGGAGGAAGATGCTGCCTAAGTCATAGTGAAAGAGGAGATAGTTAAAACACCTGATGGGCGAAAAATTAATGAAGAGGAGGTAATAGAAAGACTGGCTGTACTTAAAATTGGTAAGTCATTAGGACCGGATGAGATGCATCCAAGGATACTTAGGGAAGAAGGGTGAAAATTGGGGAAGCACTGGCCCTAATCTCCCAATCCTCCTTTGAAACAGGTGTGGTTCCAGAGGTCTGGAAAATTACAAATGTTACAACCTTGTTTAAAAAAGGGTGTAAGGACAAGCCCAGCAACTACAGGCCAGTCAGTTTAACCTTGGGGGTGGAAAAGCTTTTAGAAACGATAATTCGGGACAAAATGAATAGTCACTTGGACAAATGTAGATTAATTAAACAAAGCCAGCATGAATTTGTTAAGGGCAAATCGTGTTCAATTAACTTGCTTGAGTTTTTTGATAAGGTAATAGAGAGGGTTGATGAGGGTAATACGGTTGCTGTGGTGTACATGGACCTCCGAAAGGCATTTGATAAAGTGCCACGTAACAGGACTGTCAGCAAAGATAGAGCCCATGGAATAAACAGAACAGAAGCAGCATGGATACAAAACTGACTGAGTGACAGGAAACAGAGAGTAGTTGTGAACGGTTGTTTTTTCAGACTGGAGGAAGGTATATAGTGGGGTTCCCCAGGGTCGATGTTGGGATCCCTGCTTTTCCTGATATATATTAAAGACCTAGACTTGGGTATATAGGGCACAATTTCAAATTTGTGGATGACACAAAACTTGGTAGTATTTTGAACTGTGAGGGGAATAGTGATAAACTTCAAGAGGACACAGGCTGGTGGGATAGACTGAAAAGTGGCAGGTGAAATTTAATGCAGAAAACTGTGAAGTGATTAATTTTGGGGGAGGAAGAGTGAGGAGAGACAGTCAAAATTAAAGGATACAATTCTAAAGAGGGTGGAGGAGCAGAGGGAATTTGGGGTATATGTGTACAAATCATTGAAGGTTGCAGGGCACATTGAAAAAGCAGTTGACAAAGCATATGGGATCCTGGGCTTTATAAATAGGGGCATAGAGTACAAAAATAAGGAAGTTATGGTAAACCTGTATAAAACACTGGTTCATCCTCAACTGGAGTATTGTGTCCAGTTCTGGGCACCACACTATCGGAAGGATGTTGAGGCATTAGAGAGGGTGCAGAAAAGATTCACAAGAATGGTCCCAGGGATGAGGAACTTCAGCTATATGGAAAGGTTGGAGAAGTTGGGTCTGCTCTCCTTGGAAAAGAGATTAAAAGGAGATTTGATAGAGATTTTCAAAATCATGAGGTGTCTGGACAGCATAGATCGGGAGAAGCTGTTCCCATTGGTGGAAGGATCCAGAACCGGAGGACACTGATTTAAGGTGATTGGCAAAAGAAGCAAATGCCACATGTGGAAAAAAATTTTGTGCAGCGAGTGGTTAGGATCTGGAATGCACTGCCTGAGAGTGTGGTGGAGGCAGATTGAATCAAGGCCTTCAAAAGAGAACTGGATAATTATCTGAAGAGAAACACTTTCAGGGCTATGGGGAAAAGGCAGGGGAGTGGGAATAGGTGAGTTGCTCTTGCAGAAGCTGGCATGGACATGACAGGGGGAATGGCCTCCTTCTGCACTGTGACCATTCTATGATTCTATAAAGAGTGCTAGTTATACAACACCTTATCATGCAACTAACTCAGTTGAGGTATGTGACAGAAGCAACTTCAGAGGGTGTACATTCAGATTGAAGTATGTAGGTGTGCAGAATGCACAAGTTATTTGAAGTGATTGTGGCAAAATTTCCATTAAATACACAGAAACCTATAGAGACAGCCACTATAACGTGACACGTCTGACACGTTTGGCTACTGAGCCCATGATGCTGAATGCCAAAGTGATAAACAACTTCAGCCAGAAGTGTCGGGTGGGTGATCTAACTCAGCCTCCTCTTAGATCCCTACCATCGCTGATGTCAGTCTTCAGCCAATTCAGTTCACTCCAGGTGAAATCAAGAAAAGGCGGAAGCCAATGGATACAACAAAGGCAATGGGCACCAACAACATCCCAGCTATAATGCTGAAGACATATTCCAGAACTAGCCGCACCCTGAGCCAAGCTGTTCAGTACAGCTACAACACTGGCATGTACCTGACTAAGTAGAACATTGCCCAGGTATGTAATGCCTACAAGTAGCTGGACAAATCCAATCCAGCTAATTACCACCCCATCAGTCTACTCTCAATCATCAACAAAGTGATGGAAGGGATTGTAGACAGTGCTATCAACAAAGAACAAAGAAAATTACAGCACAGGAACAGGCCCTTCGGCCCTCCAAGCCTATGCCGATCCAGATCCTCTTTCTAAACCTGTCGCCTATTTTCTAAAAAATCAAGTGGCATTTACTCACCAATAACCTGCTCACTGATACTCAGTTTGGGTTCAGCCAAGACCACTCAGCTCCTGACCTCATTACAGCCTTGCTCCAAACAAGGACAAAACAGCTGAATCCCAGAGGTGAGATGAGAGTGTCTGCCATTGACATCAAGGCTACATTTGACCAAGTGTGGCATCAAGGAGCCTAATAAAATTGAATTCAATGGGAATCCGGGAAAACGCTCCACTGATTGGAATCAAACCAAGCACAAAGGAAGATGGGTGTGATTGTTGGAAGCCAATCATCTCAGCCTCAGGACTATGTCCTAGGACCAAGCATCTTCAGCTGTTTCATCAATTACCTTCACTCCATCATAAGGGGATGTTCGCTGATGATTGCACAATGTTCAGTTCCATTCACAGCTCCTCAGTTAATGAAGCAGCCAGCCCATGGCCACAGGCAAGATCTGGACAACATTCAGGCTTAGGATGATAAGTAACAAGTAAGATTTGCGCCAAACAAGTGTCAAGCAATGACTATTTCCAACACGATAATGAATAGTATTACCATTGTCAAATGCCCTACCAACAACATCCTGGGTGTTAACATTGAAAAGAAACTTAACTTATCGCAGCCACTAAAATACTATGGCTGCAAGAGCGGGTCAGAGACTGGGTATAGTGTGGCGAATGACTCACCTCCCGAATCCCCAAAGTTTTATCTCCCATCTACAGGGCACAGGTCAGGATTGTGGTGGAAAACTCTCCACTTGCCTGCATAAACACAGCTCCAACAACACTCAAAAAGCCTGACACCATCCAGGATGAAGCAGCCCACATGATCGCACCCTCCCCCCAAACCCCCATCCACCAAGAACACAAGAAATAGGAGCAGGAGTGGGCCATATGGCCCATCAAGCCTGCTCCACCATTCAAAACGATCATGGCTGATCTTAAGATTCAACTCCACTTTCCCGCCCACTCGCCATATCCCTTGATTCCGAGAGAGACATAAATCTGTCCATCCCAGGCATAAATGTATTCAACGATAGGGCATCCACAACACTCCGGGGTAGAGAATTCTAAAGATTCACAACCCTTTGAGTGTAGTAATTTCTCCTCATCTCATTCCTAAATGATCGGCCCCTTATCCTGAGACTGTGCCCCCATGTTTTAGATTCCCCGAACATACAAACATATGAATTAGGAGCAGGAGTAGGCCACTCGACCCCTCGAGTCTGCTCCGCCATTCAATAAGTTCATGGCTGAACTGATTACTCCACATTTCCACCTACCCCCGATAACCTTCCATCCCCTTGTTTATCAAGATCTATCTACCTCTGCCTTAAAATATTCAAAGACTCTGCTTCCACTGCCTTTTGAGGAAGAGAATTCCAAGACTCACGACCCTCTGAGAGAAAAAATTTCTCCTCATCTCTGTCTTAAATGGGCGACCCCTTATTTTTAGTGACCCCTAGTTTGAGATTCTCCCACAAGGGGGAACATCCTTTCCACATCCACCCTGTCAAGACCTCTCAGGATCTTATACGTTTCAATCAAGTTACCTCTTACTCTTCTAAATTCCAGCGGATACAAGCCTAGCCTGTCCAATCTTTCCTCATAAGATAGGCCACCCATTCCAGGTATTAGTCTAGTAAACCCTTTCTGTACTGCCTCCAACGCATTTACATTCTTCCTTAAATAAGGAGGCCAGTACTGTATACAGTACTCCAGATGTGGTCTCTGCAATCCCTCACCATTTAGATAATATGCTTCTTTTTATCTTCCTGCCAAAGTGGACAATTTCCCACTTTCCCACATTATACTCCATTTGCCAGGTCTTTTCCCACTCACTTAATCTATTTATATCCCTTTGTAGCCTCCTTATGTCCTCTTCACAGGTTACTTTCCTACTTATCTTTGTGTCATCAGCAAATTTAGCAACCATGCCTTCGGTCCCTTCATCTAACTTGTAAAAAGTTGAGGCCCCAGCACAGATCTCTGTGGCACACCACTCGTTACATCTTACCAACCAGAAAATGACACATTTTTGCCTACTCTCTATTTCCCGTTAGCTAACCAATCTTCTATCCACGCCAATATATTACCCCCTACACCATGAGCTTTTATTTTCTGCAATAACCTTTGATGTGGCACCTTATCAAATGCCTTCTAAGTACAATACATCCACCGGTTCCCCTTTATCCACAGCACATGTAACTCCCTCAAAGAACTCCAATAAATTGGTTCAACATGATTGCCCTTTCACAAAACCATGTTGACTCTGCCTGCTTACCTTGAATTTTTCTAAATGCTCTGCGATAACATCTTTAATAATAGCTTCTAACATTTTCCCTAAGACAGAAGTTAAGCTAACTGGCCTGTAGTTTCTTGCTTTCTGTCTCCCTTTTTGAGTAAAGGAGTTACATTCTCTATTTTCCAACCTAATGGAACCTTCCCCGAATCTAGGGAATTTTGGAAAATTAAAACTAACGCATCAACTATCTCACTAGCCACTTCTTTTAACATCCTAGGATGAAGTCCATCAGGACCCGGGGACTTGTCAGCCCGCAGCTCCAACAATTTGTTCAGTACCTCTTCCCTGGTGATGGTAATTTTCTTGAGCTCTTCCCTCCCTTCTATTTCCTGACTTATAGCTAATACAGGGATGCTATTTGTATCCTCAATAGTGAAGACCGATGCAAAATATCTGTTCAATTCATCTGCCATCTCTTTATTATCCATTATTAATTTCCCAGACTCACTTTTTATAGGACCAACGCTCACTTTGTTAACTCTTTTCTTTTTTAAATATCTATAGAAACTCTTACTATCTGTCTTTATATTTCTAGCTAGCTTTCTCTCATACTCTAATTTTACGTTCCTTATCTACCATTTAGTCCTTCTTTGCTGTTTTTTATATTCTGTCCAATCTTCTGACCTGCCTTCCATCTTTGCACAATTATAGGCTTTTTCTTTAAGTTTGATACTATCTTTAACTGTTTTAGTTAACCACAGATGGCGGGTCCCACCCTTGGAATTTTTCTTTCTCGTTGAAATACATCTATTCTGTGTATTCTGAAATATCCCCTTAAATGTCTGCCTCTGCATTTCTATGGACCTATCCCTTAACCCGACCAGCGGAGATAATCTCTCAGTGTCTACCCTATCCAGCCCCTTTAGAATCTTATATGTTTCAATGAGATCACCCCTCATTCTTCTAAATTCCAGAGAATATAAGCCCAAATTACTTAGCTTCTCATAATAGGGCAACCCCCTCATCCCAGGGACCAATCTAGTGAACCTTCATTGCACTGTCTCCAATGTAAGTATATCCTTTCTTAAATGTGGAGACCAAAACTGCACACAGTACTCTAGATGGGGTCTCACCAAAACCCTGTACAATTGTAGCAATACATCCTTATTCCTGTCCTCCAATCCCCTTGCAATAAAGGCCAACACGCCATTTGCCTTCCTAATTTCTTGCTGTACCTGCATGTTAACTTTCTGAGTTCCTTGTACAAGCACACGCAAGTCTCTTTGAACATCGACACTTACAAGTTTCACACCTTTTAAAAAATATTCTGCTTTTCTATTCTTATGACCCAAGTGCATAACTTCACACTTCCAGACATTATACTCCATCTGCCATCCTGTTGTCCACTCACTTAACCTGTCTAATGTCTTTGCAGCCTTTGTGACCTCCCCACAGCTTACCTTTCCCCCTACCTTTGTATCATCAGCAAACTTAGAGACATTATCTCTGTCTCTTCATCTAAGTCATTAATATAGAATATAAAATAGCTGAGGCCCTAGCACTGATCCTTGCGGCAGTCCACTATTTACTGCCTGCCAACTTGAAAATGGCCTGTTAATACCCGCTCGTTGCTTCCTGTCTGTTAACCAATCATCTATCCATGCTAATATATTACCGCCAACTCCATGAGCCCTTATCTTCCCTATTAACCTTTTGTGTAGCACCTTATCGGATGCCTTTTGAAAATACAGGTATATTACATCTACTGGTTCCCCTTTATCTACCCTCTGGTTATCTTATCTGGTTAACTTTATCTGGTTATGTTCTCAAAAAACTCTATTAAATTAGTAAAACACGATTTCCCTTTAGTAAAACCATGTTGACTTGTTCCAATCATACTATGCTTTTCATTGTAAGCCACCGACTCCCACAGACTTAAAAGCTTTACTCCCTCCACCACTAGTACACTGTGGCTGCAGTGTGTACCATCTTCAAGATACACTGCAGCACCTCCCAAACCTCTGACCTCTATCGCATAGAAGGACAAGGAAAGCAGGCACATGGGAATGCCATGAACTCCATGTGCCCTTCCAAGTCAGAAATCATCCTGACTTGGAAATATATCAATTTTTTTCTTGTCATTGGAAATCAAAGTCCTGGAACCCCCTACCTAACATCACTGTGGGAGAATCTTCAGCTCACGTACAAGAACTGTTTCAGAAGATGGATCAACACCACTTCTTAAGAGTAATTAGGGATGGGCAATAAATGCTGACCTAGCCAGTAATTCTCACTTCCTGTAAATTTATTTAAAAAGGGGGCGAGGTAGAGACTTCAAGCAACTGGTAAAAACTAAGCAGATAAAAAATAAACAAAACAATTTAAGGGATTTTTAAAATGTTATATATTTGTAAAAATAATTATTGTTTGTCATTTATACTGCAATGATAGAATCAGTCAGTCAATAATTCTTTTGTCCCATTGGTTGAATCTCTGTTTTTCTCTTTTTGAATTTATTATTTTCCATTTGAATCACTCATTTATCTATTGTGGAAAACCTTTCTTCCAATTAGTATGGGCTACTAGGAATAAAATGGCAGAGAGATTAACCACACAAACCTGCAGCCCCATTTTACAGCACCTCAAGTAGAGATAGCTGGGCCTCCACAAACCTCAGACTCAATTTAAGGAGCCTGTGCCCCACTCTTCGCCCAGAATCATCTCTTCCTGTACTTAACTTCTGGAACGATCTACTTTCCTTGACTGGGTCTTTGACTATTTGTGTAACCCAGTTGTGATGTGTCACTCATACATTTAACAATATTTTAAGCACCATTGAGACAGATAACTAATTATAAAAACTTAGCAGGTAACAGTAAAAACATCCAAACATTAATGCATTACAAAGAAGGAACTTACATTTATATTGCATCTTTTCAATTTCTCAAGACATCTGAAATCACTTCACATTTAATTAATTACTGTACTTTGAAGTGCAGTTACTGTTGTTATGCAGGACAGAGATGTTCAAACTATTGTCTTTGTGGGTCACATAGCTTCTGTTTTGGAGCCTTGGACATGACGTGTAAAGTTTAAATCTGAGGTCCCATTAATTTGAGTATATTTAGATGCAGGATTAATTGACCTTTTCCAGGGATCAATAGATTTTTGTTAGGTAAGGACATCGAGGCTGCTGAAGAAAAGGTGAGCAAAAAGAGTTGAGGTACAAATCAGTCATAGACTAATAGCCAAACAGGCTCAAGAAGTTGAATGGTCTACTCCTGTTCCTATTTCAAATTACTGATACTAGTAGATCGTGGTGTCCTGATTTAGGATGTCTTCATTAATGAGACAACAGTACCAAGAACAGTTGTTTCCAAAACTTCAAGGTCCACAACCTCAAACAGGACAAAGAAGAAAGAACAAAGAACAGTACAGCACAGGAACAGGCCATTTGGCCCTTCAAGCCTGCGCCGATCTTGATGCCTGCCTAAACTAACATCTTCTGCACTTCCGGGGCCCATATCCCTCTATTCCCTTCCTATTCATATATTTGTCAAGATGTCTCTTAAACGTCGCTATCGTATCTGCTTCCACCACCTCCCCTGGCAGCAAGTTCCAGGCACTCAACACCCTCTGTGTAAAAAACTTGCCTCGCACATCCCCTCTAAACTTTGCCCCTCGCACCTTAAACCTATGTTCCCCAGTAACTGACTCTTACACCCTGGGAAAAAGCTTCTGACTATCCACTCTGTCCATGCCGCTCATAACTTTGTAAACCTCTATCATGTCACCCCTCCACCTCCGTCGTTCCAGTGAAAACAATCCGAGTTTTTCCAACCTCTCCTCATAGCTAATGCCCTCCAGACCAGGCAACATCCTGGTAAACCTCCTCTGTACCCTCTCCAAAGCCTCCACGGCCTTCTCGTAGTGTGGCGACCAGAATTGCACGCAATATTCTAAGTGTGGCCTAACTAAGGTTCTGTACAGCTGCAACATGACTTGCCCATTTTTATACTCTATGCCCCGACCAATGAAGGCAAGCATGCCGTTTGCTTTCTTGATTACCTTATCCACCTGCGTTGCCACTTTCAGTGACCTGTGGACCTGTACGCCCAGATCTCTCTGCCTGTCAATACTCCTAAGGGTTCTGCCATTTACTGTATACCTCCCACCTGCATTAGACCTTCCAAAATGCATTACCTTACATTTGTCCGGATTAAACTCCATCTGCCATTTCTCCGCCCAAGTCTCCAACCGATCTATATTCTGCTGTATCCTCTGACAATCCTCATCATTACCCGCAACTCCACCAACCTTCGTGTCGTCCGCAAACTTACTAATCAGACCAGCTACATTTTCCTCCAAATCATTTATATATACTACAAATAGCAAAGGTCCCAGCACTGATCCCTGCGGAACACCACTAGTCACATCCCTCCATTCAGAAAAACACCCATCCACTGTTACCCTCTGTCTTCTGTGACTGAGCCAGTTCTGTATCCATCTTGCCAGCTCACCTCTGATCCCGTGTGACTTCACCTTTTGCACCAGTCTGCCATGCAGGACCTAGTCAAAGGCTTTACTGAAGTCCATATAGATAACATCCACCGCCCTTCCCTCATCAATCATCTTCGTCACTTCCTCAAAAAACTCAATCAAATTAATAAGACACGGCCTCCCCTTCACAAAACCATGCTGTCTCTCACTAATAAGTTTGTTTGTTTCCAAATGGGAGTAAATCCTGTCCCGAAGAATCCTCTCTAATAGTTTCCCTACCACTGACGGAAGGCTCACTGGCCTATAATTTCCTGGATTATCCTTCCCACCCTTCTTAAACAAAGGAAAAACATTGGCTATTCTCCAGTCCTCTGGGACCTCACCTGTAGCCAATGAGGATGCAAAGATTTCTGTCAAGGCCCCAGCAATTTCTTCCCTTGCCTCCCTCAGTATTCTAGGGTAGATCCCATCAGTAGATCTCTCCCAAGTGACGCTGGCAAACCTTGCAGCCAGGATATTAGTGCCCTTCCAGTTTAGATGCAACCCGTCCTTCTTGTACAGGTCCCATCTGTCCCTGAAGAGAGCCCAATGGTCCAGATATCTGAAACTCTCCCTTCTACACCAGTTGCTCAGCCACGCGTTTAGCTGCACTATCTTCCTATTTCTAGCCTCACTGGCACGTGGCACAGGGAGTAATCCAGAGATTACAACCCTAGAGGTCCTGTTTTTTAACTTACTACCTAACTCCCTAAACTCCCCCTGCAGGACCTCATCACTCTTCCTGCCTATGTCGTTGGTACCGATGTGTACCACAACCTCTGGTGTTCACCCTCCCCCTTCAGAATGCCCTCTGTCCGTTCAGAGACAAACTAACCAATAAGAAATAAAGTCCAAATAAGATTCGTGTGACTGGGTCTTGAGCGTCATTTTTCCAGTGTTCAGAGGCCACCTGTGACACCTAAGGTTACAAATGGGACACCCCTGATGTAGGCAACTGCAGCAGCCAATTTGCTTATAGCAAGATTCCCGAAGCAGCAAATATGAGAAATAACCAATTACACATCAAAATAGCTACCAGGAAGCACATTTATTGACCTTATGAAGTATTACTTTGCCTCTGTACTTTTTTTTACTGTGTCATTAAACAAAAATCTCGGGGAAAGTTTTATATTTTTCACTGTTAAATTGCTTTGCTGATTACCGCATCATGTGGTAAGAACCAGAACATCAACAATTTAAATGCAGTGTGAATGGGATTTTCTAGAATCTTTTTCACTATGTCATGTGAAAAATAAATATGTTTGTACTATATGAATACATTTCAGTTTTTTCCTCTCCCTGGTCTTTTTCAGGTCAGCATCTTCTGGAGTAACTCAGGGTTCATGTTGTACATGTCACACACAGGGCTCATAAGCAATGGAAATGTTTTCTTTTTTATTGATTCATGGGATGTGGGCATCACTGGCAAGGCCAGCATTTGTTGCCAATCCCTGATTGCCCTTGACAACTGAGTGACTTGCTAGGCCATTTCATAGGGCAGTTAAGAGTCATCCACATTGCTGTGGGTCTGGAGTCACATGTAGGCCAGACCAGGTAAGGACAGCAGATTTCTTTCCCTAAAGGACATTAGTGAACCAGATGAGTTTTTACAACAATCGACAACGGTTTGATGGTCACCATTAGACTAGCTTTTAATTCCAGATTTATTAATTGATTTCAAATTTCACCACCTGCCATGGTGGGATTTGAACCCATGTCCCCAAAGCATTGGCCTGGGTCCCTGGATTACTAGTCCAGTGACATTACCACTATGTCTCCCCCTGCGTTTGGTCTCCGCAAGGTAGAGGAGACCGCATTGTGAACAGCGAATACAGTATACTAAATTGAAAGAAGTATAAGAAAATTGCTGCTTCACCTGGAAGGAGTGTTTGGGGCCTTGGATAGTGAGGAGAGAGGAGGTAAAAGGACAGGTATTACACTGTCTGCAATTGCATGGGAAGGTGCAGTGGGAAGGTGACAAGATGTAAGGTGATGGAGGAGTGGGCCAGGGTGCCACAGAGGGAACAGTCCCTTCAGAATGCTGACAGGGGAGGGGAGGGGAAGATGTGTTTGGTGGTGGCATCATGCTGGAGGTGACAGAGGATAATTCTTTGGATGTGGAGGCTGGTGGATGGAAAGTGAGAACAAGGGGAACCCTATCATGGGTCTGGGAAATGGGGGAAAGGGTGAGAGCAGAAGTGCGGGAAATGGATCGGACACAGTTGAGGGCCCTGTCAACCATAGTGAGGGTAATCCTCGGGTGAGGAAAAAGGAAGACATTTAAGAAGCGCTGTTGTGGAAGGTTGCACTATCAGTACAGATGCAATGGAGATGGAGAAATTGGGAGAATGGAATGGAGTCCTTACAGGAGGCAGCTGTGCGATTCAGTGGCTTACAATGAGTATTAGTGGAAAGCCTATCCCCAGAAATGGAGACAGAGAAGTCGAAGAAGGGAAATGAAGTGTCAGAGATGAACCCTGTGAAGGTGAAAGAAGGGTAAAAATTGGAAGCAAAGTTGATGACATTTTCCAGTTTTGGGTGAGAGCAGGAAATGACACTGATCCAGTCATCAATGTCCCAATAAAAGAGTTGGGGTGGAGGCCTGAGTAGGACTGGAACAAGGAATGTTCAACATACCTATCGAAAAAACAGGCAGAACTAGGACCCATGCAGGTATCCATAACAACACTTTTTATTTGGAGGAAGTGAGTGGAGTTGAAGGAGATGTTGTTAAATGTGAGAACAAGTTCAGCCAGGCAGAGGACGGTGGTGGTGGATGAGGACTGGTTGGGCTTCTGTTCAAGGAAGAAGCAGGGAGCCCTCAGACCATCCTGGTGGGGGATGGAGGTGAAGAGAGATTGGTCATCCATAGTGAAGAGGAGGCTGTTAGGGCCAGGAAAATGGAAATTGTTGAACTGACCTAGGGCGTCAGAAGAGTCACGGATGTATGGACAAGGGGAGAAAAAATTAGAATGTAAAAGTAGATTACTGCAGAGATTGAATGATTCCAATAAATGAGGGATTTATTTTCCAGAACTCAGTGAAGTTTCCTAATGTAAAAGATGTCATCAAAGGTGCTTCTCTGAATTTCAATTGAAAATTATTAGTCAACTGTTACTATATCTTCCACTTAGGCCTATGGCAGTAGGTGTACCTTGGCTCAGTGGTAGCACTCTTGCCTCTGAGTCAGAAGGTTGTGGGTAGAAGCCCAACACTGGAAACCTGAGCTCATAATCTAGGCTGACTCTTCAGTGAAGTACTGAGAGTGTTACCCTGTTGGAAATGCCACCTTTCAGATGTGACATTAAACGGAGTCCCTGTTTGTCCTCTCAGGTGGATGTAAATGATTCCTTGGCACTATTTTGAAGAAGATCAGGGGAGTTTTCCCTGGCATCTGGCCAATATCCTGCCACAGCAACTGGGGAATTTAAGCACAGTTTTCCAAAAGGCATTTGATGAAGTGCCACATAACAGGCTTGTCAGCAAAGTTAGAGCCCATGGAGTAAAAGGAGCAGTAGGAGCATGGATACAAAATTGGCTGAGTGACAGCAAATAGGGTAGTTGTGAATGGTTGTTTTTCGGACTGGAGGAAGGGGTTTAGTGGGGTTTCCTAGGGGATGTTGTCAGGACCACTGCTTTTCTTGCTATATATTAATGACCTAGACTTGGGTGTACAGGGCACAATTTCAAAACTTGTGGATGACACAAAACCTGGACGTATTGTGAGCTGTGAGGAGGACAGTGTTAAACGTCAAGAGGACATAAACAGACTGGTAGAATGGGCGGACATTTGGCAGATGAAATTTAATGCAGAAAACTGGGATGTGATTTATTATTGGTAGGAAAAATGAGGAGAGGCAATAGAAATTAAAGGGTACAATGCTAAAGGGGCGTAGGAATGGAGTGACCTGGGAGGTATTTGTGTACAAATACTTGAAGTTTGCAGGGCTTGTTGAGAAAGCAGTTAATATAGTTAATAAATCCTGGGCTTTCTAAATAGGGGCATAGAGTAAAAGAACAGGAAAGTTATGATAAACTTGTATAAAACACTGGTTCGGCCTCAACTGGAGTATTGTGTCCAGTTCTGGACACCACACTATCGGAAGGATGTTGAGGCATTAGAGAGGGTGCAGAAAAGATTCACAAGAATGGTCCCAGGGATGAGGAACTTCAGTTACGTGGATAGGTTGGAGAAGCTGGGTCTGCTCTCCTTGGAGAACTGAAGATTAAGAGGAGATTTGATAGAGGTGTTCAAAATCTTGAGGGGTCTGGACAGAGTAGATAGGGCGAAACTGTTCCCATTGGCGGAAGGATCCAGAACCAGAGGACACCTATTTAAGATGATTGGCAAAAGAAGCAAAGGCAACATGCAGAAAACATTTTTATTCAGCAAATGGTTAGGATCTGAAATGCTCTGCCTGAAAATGTGATGGAAGCACATTCAATTGAGGCCTTCAAAAGAGAATTAGATAATTATCTGAAGAGAAAAGAAATTGCAGGGCTAGGGCAAATAGGCAGGGGAGTGGAACTAGTTGCTCTTGCAGAGAACCAGCATGGACACAATGGGCTAAATGGCCTCCTTCTGTGCTGTAACCATTCTATGTTTTGATATGTTTCTTGTTGTGGATGAGGGTTAGACTGTGTTTTTTTTATCCATGCATTGAAATATGAAGGTTGAAACATTTGTGGGCTAAAGAAGAGACCATCATTCACAGAGTCTGAGGCTAAATTTAGCAGGACTGTGAGAAATATTGAGCTGCAGGATTACTGGGAGCCAGCATAAGCGAAGATGATTGTCTCGGTGTGTAACCTCAGAAAGAGAAGATGGCAAAGCTTGATTAGAAGAATGTTGGGATTTTAAAAAAAAATTGACAAAGCTAAAATTATTTTAATGAGAACAGCAGGTGAACATTTAAGGAATTCATATGATGGTCTTTAAAATAATTTAAATGTTTATGCTAGTGTTAAAATAGCAGAGGAGAAACACCCTATAATCACATTCTTTCACTAACATAACCAACAGCAATTTCCAGATGATAATATGGGTCGTCTTATGAGTGTGCAGTGCCACAATAGCTGCATAGCAGCAGGAGTAGGCTATTCAGCCCATCAAGCCTTCTCCACCACTCAATACAATCATGGCTGATCAGTCACTTCAATGCCTTTTTCCCACACTATCCTCATATCCCCTTATGTCATTGGTATTTAGAAATCTGTAAATCTCTGCTTTAAACATACTCAATGACTGAGCTTCCACAGCTCTCTGGGGTAGTGAATTCTAAAGTTTCACAACCCTCTGAGTAAAGACATTTCTCCTTATCTCTGTCCTAAGTGGCTTCCCCCTTATTTTGAAATTGTGTCCCCTGGTTCTAGACCCCCCAACCAGGGGAAACATCTTAGCTGCATCTACCCTGTCTATCCCTTTAAGTATTTTGTAGGTTTCAATGAGATCACCTCTCATTCTTCGAAACTCTAGAGAATACCGGCCCAGTTTCCCCAATCTCTCTTCATAGGACAGTCCCGCCATCCCAGGAACAAGTCTGGTGAACCTTTGTTGCACTCCCTCTATGGCAATAATATCCTTCCTAAGATAAGGGGCCAAAACTGCACATAGTACTCCAGGTGCAATCTAACCAAGGTTCTATACAATTGAAACAAGACTTCACTACTCCTGTATTCAAATGCTCTTGCAATAAAGGCTGACATAACATTAGCCTTCTTAATTGCTGCTGCACCTGCATGCTAGCTTTCAGTGACTTATTGACAAGGACACCCAGATCCCTTTGTACATCTACACTTTCTAATCTCTTACCATTTAAGAAATACCTGGCACATCTATTACTCCTACCAACGTGGATAACCTCACAGCTTTCCACATTATATTCCATCTGCCACGTTCTTGCCCACTCACTAAGTCTGTCCAAATCCCCTTGAAGCCACTTTGCATCTTCCTCACAATACACATTCCCACCTAGTTTTGTGTTATCCGTGTACTTGGAAATACTACATTTGGTTCCCACATCCAAATCATTGATATATATTGTGAACAGCTGGAGCCCAAGCACTAATCCTTGTGGTACCCCACTAGTCACAGCCTGCCAACGCAAGAATAACCTGTTTATTCCTACTCTCTGTTTTCTGCCTGTTAACCAATCCTTAATCTATGCCAGTATATTACCTCCTATCCCATGTGTTTTATCCCAGGGCGGCACAGTGGCGCAGTGGTTAGCACCGCAGCCTCACAGCTCCAGGGACCCGGGTTCGATTCTGGGTACTGCCTGTGCGGAGTTTGCAAGTTCTCCCTGTGTCTGCGTCGGTTTCCTCCCACATGCCAAAGACTTGCAGGTTGATAGGTAAATTGGCCATTATAAATTGCCCCTAGTATAGGTAGGTGGTAGGGAAATATATAGGGACAGGTGGGGATGTGATAGGAATATGGGATTAGTGTAGGATTAGTATAAATGGGTGGTTGACGGTCGGCACAGACTCGAAGGGCCTGTTTCAGTGCTGTATCTCTAAACTAAACTAAACTTAATTTTGCTAACCAACCTCCTGTGGGGGACTTTATCAAAAGCCTTCTGAAAATCCAAGCATACCACATCCACCAACTCACCTTTATCAATTCTGTTAATAACATCCTCAAAAAACTCCAACAGGTTCGTTAAACATGATTTCCCATTCATTAATCCATGTTGACTATGCCCAAACAGATCATTATTATCCAAGTGTCCATTTATCACATCCTTTAGAATAGATTCTAACATTTTCCCTACTACTGATGTAAGGCTAGCATGTCTGTAGTTCCCAGTTTTCTCTCTCCCTCCCTTCTTAAATAGTGGAGTGACATTTGCTACCTTCCTTTTTGCCTGTCCTTCCTAAATGTCGAATATCCTTGAATATTCAGTTCACAGTCTTGGTCACCCTGTAGCCACGTTGCCTTCATGGCAATTAGATCATTTCCATTTCCCTCTATTTGGGCCTTTAAATCATTTACCTTGTTGTGAATGCTGTGTGCATTCAGGTAGAGTGCCCTTAACCTTGTCTTCTTGACATTATTCTGCATGACAAGCCTAGTTGATGCTTGCCTTTGTTTTGCCTGCCTTTTAATGTCACTTGTTACTTTTCCACCTCCTGTTGCCAGCTTTGCCTCCTTCCAATTTGAGCGCCCCCTCAGGTTCCAATCCCCCTGACAAGCTAGTTTAAACCCTCCCCAACAGCATTAGCAAATCTTCCTGCCAGGATATTAGTTCCAGTCCTGTTAAGGAGTAGCCCGTCCATCTTGTACAGGTGCCACCTGCCCCAGAACCGGTCTCAATGCCTCAGAAATCTGATGCCCTTCCTGCTACACCAGTTCTCCAGCTACGTGTTCAATCAATCAATCCTCCTATTCCTATGCTCACTAGCATGTGGCACTTGGAGTAATCCTGAGATTATTGCTTTGGAGGTCCTGCTTTTTAATTTCCTTCTTAACTCCCTAAAATCTGCTTTCAGGACCTCATCCCTCTTCCTACCTATGTCATTGGTACCAATGTGGCTGTTCACCCTCCCCCAGAAGGATGTCCTGCAGCCACTCCGTGACATCCTTGAGCTGGTAACAGGGAGGCAACACACCATCCTGGAGTTACGTTTACTGCCACAGAAATGCCTGTCTGATTGACTATCGAATCTCCTATCACTATTGCTCTGAAATGGGACCAGAAGGAAAACATTAGTAGAATTAGTATTAGAATGTATTAATAAGTTTAGAAGAATCACTGTAGTTGTAAGGAACTATGGAATGATGGGATACTTGGCCATTATGCTGGAACTGTACAACTATGTACTTAATTGCCTTCATAGTCTGTGTAAACATGTTGGCCTTGCTTCACTAAATAAAAATAAAACTAATCAAAGAGATAAGGGTGAGACTGGAGATGAGTCAGGATGCCATAAATCATGGGAGCTGGCAGCTTCAAGGTTTGGGAGGAGATGGCAGGAGAATGTTTGTGGGGCAATACAATCCAGGTTATTGATCAAACTACAGACCTGGAATGTGTCGGGGTAGTGTAAACAATGAATAATGGTTATTGTATTCTATAAATGTGTTCTACAGCCTCTGTTTCACTGAGAAGCTGTTTGGGTGACCAGAGGCATAAGTGCACAAGTGCCCAAATTTCTGATACGAGCTTCTAGCAGATGAGGTTCTTTTCGCCTACTCTGCCCTCCCAACCACACAGAACAAAATAGTACCAGATTCAACTGCTACCCTATGCTGATCTCATCCAGAGTGCAGTGGGGTTGCTGCAATTGGTCTCAATGTCTCCTGGTTAGGAAGAGAAGCTACCAGTCAGCACTCTCAATCACATTGCAATGACTCCTCCTGGGAAGTACTTTATAGGTGCACTTTGGGTGAGGGCAAGGTTGGACTCAGCTGTAATACTCTTATTGTTGAAGAGCCTGTTGGTACCTATTTAGGAAAGGAATCAGATGGTTGCTGGTGTCCACAGTTTGGTACTTGTCAGCAATGATTTACCAGCTTCAGAAAAGGAGGGGAGAGAAAGAAAATATCATTAAAAAATAAATTCACAAAGTGTTTGTTTCAGACAAGTAGTTAGAAGACAAGGCCAATGGAAGGACTTATCCTGAGGCTCTCCTGAAGTAGTTGACTGCACAAAGTATTTCCACCAGAGGGTGTCAGTAATGCATTCAAACCCTCTCACAAAAATCTTCTGCTTTATTAATTCTCAGACAATATTGGCAGAAAAATGTGAAGGTGAGCAGCAGATAATAATAAGAAAATAAAAGTAAGAATCACTTATCTAATCAATAAGCCTACAAATAAATGCCAATTTAAGCATTCGTAGCTAAGTTAATACCACTAGCCATAGGTCAATGGGACTAACAAAGAAAAAGCTTGGCAATAAATCAGAAAAGGGGACCCGATATAAGAATATTGTCCTATTTAAGCCAAGATAATTTTCCCTGAGTAGATTATTTTGCAGGTTATTTGGATGCATGATAGTGCACCAAATACTGTGCCACTTAGTATATAGTAGAATGTCTTCCAAATTACCAATTCAGGATCTCACTTATGGTGTCACATCATATCCTCAAGGCATGCCAAAGCACTTTACAAATACTGAGCTAATTTTGAAGCATCGTCATTGTCACATAAGCAAACAGAAGAGCCAATATGTACAGATCAAGGTTCCATAGACAGTAAACATTTTTTGGTGGTGTTGGTTGAGGAAGGAACAGAAAACACAACACCAGACGGTCTCCCTATTCAGCTTCAAAGTGATCTTTTATATACCTGAACAACCGACGAGGCCTCAGTTTCATTTCTCATCTCAAAGAAAATGGCCACAATTTTCCAACCCCCGAGGGGGCAGGCTGGAGGCTGGGGGAGTGGGAGGGGGTTTATGTAAAATTGTGTGGGAGGCGAGGAGGGGTGCCATTCCCTTCACCTTCCTGCCCCCGCTGCAATTATACAAGTGGCGGGAGAGGTGACAAATGGCCCACCTGCCCCAGGCCATTTGAGGCCCTTAAGCAGCCAATGAATTTCCACGTAAGGGCCTTCTCCTGCCTCCGCTGGTATATTACCAGTGGTGGATGGGCACTTTGTCAGCTGTGTAGGCCCCCCAGTAATAGCTGGCAGCCTCTTTGCAGGCCCGAAGGTCGGGGCCCTCCTGATCAGGCACCCTGAGCAACATGGAAGACCCCCCCAGCTGGTGTACCTCCCACCACCCTCCTGATTTTCCCCCAGTCTCCTGGTTGGGGCCCAGCCGATTGTCCCCAGCGAGGCAGCGAGACTCCTGAAGCTGGATGCAGTCCCAACAGTGGCCACTGCTCTTAGTGGCGCTGCTGGGACTGAGGAGCTGCGGGCACCCTGATCTCTGCGTGGCTCCCAGGCTAGGCGGAGGCAGGCTTGCCCCTGACTTTTAAGCAGGTGGGTGGGGCCTCCACCCCAACAAAATTCCAGCCAACTTCTCTGACAATGCAGCATATCTTCAGTATTGCATTGAAGTGCCCATTTAGTTGAATAGCTCAAGTCCTGGAGTGGATCTAGAACCGCAACCTCTGACTCAAACAAAAATGTTGTAAGCAGCGTATGGACATTCTAATTACAGAATAAGTGGAACTTGAATCCTAAACATACTTTTCCGATATCTCATTCTGAGGCCTGCACATTCTTGAGTTCTATTTCAGTACAACTGGCTGCCTTCTTGCAGGGATGGTTATATCTTGTATTGTTATCTAGGTCCCTGAACGATTTAAGTCTCAAAGTATGCAGATGGGTTGCTGTGTAGTCAGATTGCACCAATTTAGTCCAGTTTAATTTAGCTCCTTCAAGTTCCAAAGCAGCTCTCTATTGTGTATGCTTTGTTTGTATGTCACTGTGATTAATGGATGCCTGTATTTCTCTGTCGGTCACCTGTGAGTTGGTTCACTGCAAAGGATCCATTGCTTAAGTGGTTCTGTTTCATTGTTGTGTTGGAAACCTGAGGAATTTCAAGGTCAAGGTGACAATACCCTGTTTTTGAGCCAGTGATTATGCCGTCGTCACAAACAATATGAAAATGGCATGTCGGCCAATAATTTTCCTATAACATCAAGTTGTGTGGTCAGGTGACCAGTATACTGAAGATTATTAGTATTGAACATGGGCTAAGAAGTAAGAAGTTTAAGGTAAATATATGGCATGGCAATGTATATTCATACAGAACCATGAAAAACTGATTATTCACTGAAAGTATCCAATGCAAGGCTAGTCCGACAAGGCTAATAAAATACTGGGATGCACATAAAGCAGATTGCAATTTGAAGCAGATTTTTTTTAACTTTGTGCAATTTATTGGCAAATATAATTTGAAATATTGATGAATTGAAAAGATTTTGAAGATAAAGTGATCAAGGCCATTCCATAATAAGTAGGTCAGAACTTTCCTTTCAGCTACACCATAGTCATTATGCCCAGCTGAGAGATCTGGAACAGTTAGAGGCTTTTATTTGTTCCCTTGCAAAAAAACCTTGCTTTATTTTGATGGGCCTGGTTTTGTCCTTTCCTCTGTAGTTTTGAAAGAAGATGCTTTTTCAGTTATTTCAATCAACAGACTAGACAAGAGTAGTCTGAGCACAGCTGGTGCAGTTCGGAAGTGAAGTTGTGGAGAAGCTTTCAGATAAACCTATATCATCATCTTGCTGTAACTATTGTTTTAAGTGCCCACCTTTATACTTTTGTTACAGTAATGAAACTCGACATATTGAGCCATTCAAAACAAAATGTTTTCAAAAACAAGAGTAAAGTACTGCAGATGCTGGAAATCAAACAAAAACAGAAAATGCTGGAAATACTCAGCAGGTCTGACAGCATCTTATGAAACAATGTTAACATTTCAGGTCGGTGACCCTTCATCAGGACTGACGTTAACTCTGTTTCTCTCTCTGCAGATGCAGCCAGACCTGCTGAGTATTTCCAACATTTTCTTTTATTTTTAAGATGTTTACTTTTATTTTAAAATAAGTTTCCTCAATTGCAAGGAGCTCATGGACTTCTTTGTCACAAAGATTGAGATCATGCATTCAGCTGCTTCTGCTGCTTCCTTCCCTTCCCCTAGTCCATTTGGCAAAACTTCCTATAATAAAAGCAAAATACTGCGGATGCTGGAAATCTGAAATAAAAACAAGAAATGCTGGAACCACTCAGCAGGTCTGGCAGCATCTGTGAAAAGAGAAGCAGAGTGAAATGGACCCTTCTCTCACCTTTACATGGTCCATTTCTGACACTTCCCTTCCCTTCCTCGACTTCTCTGTCTCCATCTCTGGGGATAGGTTGTCTACTCATATCCATTATAAGCCCACCGACTCCCACAGCTACCTCGACTACACTTCTTCACACCCTACCTCCTGTAAGGACTCCATTCCATTCTCCCAGTTTCTCCGTCTCCGACGCATCTGCTCTGATGATGCTACTTTCCATGACGGTGCTTCTGATATGACCTTTTTCCTCAACCGAGGATTTCCCCCCACTGTGGTTGACAGGGCCCTCAACCGTGTCCGGCCCATTCCCCGCACCTCTACCCTCACCCCTTCCCCTCCCTCCCAGAACTGTGACAGGGTTCCCCTTGCCCTCACTTTCCACCCCATCAGCCTCCATATCCAAAGGATCATCCTCCGCCATTTCCGCCACCTCCAGCGTGATGCCACTACCAAACGCATCTTCCCCTCCCTTCCCCTGTCAGCATTCCGAAGGGATCGTTCCCTCCGCGACACCCTGGTCCACTCCTCCATTACCCCCACCACCTCGTCCCCGTCCCATGGCACCTTCCCCTGCAATCGCAGGAGGTGTAATACCTGCCCATTTACCTCCTCTCTCCTCACTATCCCAGGCCCCAAACACTCCTTTCAGGTGAAGCAGCGATTTACTTGTACTTCTTTCAATGTAGTATACTGTATTCGCTGCTCACAGTGTGGTCTCCTCTACATTGGGGAGACCAAGCGCAGACTGGGTGACCGCTTTGCGGAACATCTCCGCTCAGTCCGCAAGCAGGACCCTGAGCTTCCGGTTGCTTGCCATTTCAACACACCCCCCTGCTCTCATGCTCACATCTCTGTCCTGGGATTGCTGCAGTGTTCCAGTGAACATCAACGCAAGCTCGAGGAACAGCATCTCATCTACCGATTAGGCACACTACAGCCTGCCGGACTGAACATTGAGTTCAATAATTTCAGAGCATGACAGCCCCCCATTTTACTTTCATTTTTAGTTATTTTTTCTTTTTTTTTTACATTCTTTTTTACATTTTTTACAATCTTTTTTTTTTGCATTTATTTCATTTCATCTTAGCTTGTTCAGTTTGCTTACCCACTGTTTTTTTTTCAGGTTTGCACTTGCTGTTGTTCAATATTCAATGTATTAACACTTAATCTGTACTAATGCTTTGTCTTTCAACACACCATTAACATATTGTTTGCCTTTGCTCCGTGACCTTTTGGTCAGCTATGTGGCCTGGTCCAATCTACACCTCCTTTGTTATCTCTTGCCCCACCCCCACCTCACTTGCTTATAACCTGTGACTTTTCTAATATTTGTCAGTTCCGAAGAAGGGTCACTGACCCGAAACGTTAACTCTGCTTCTCTTTCCACAGATGCTGCCAGACCTGCTGAGTGGTTCCAGCATTTCTTGTTTTTATTTATGGCAAAACTTCCTCTAAGGTTCCCCCATCCTAGCCCTGAGCTCGAATCTTTCTCTAGTTTCTCTCCTATCTCCCCTCACACCCTCTCTGAGCTTATCTTGTCCATGAGACCTACCTCTTGTTCCCTCGAGCCTGTAAGACTAAACTGCTGACTAACCAACTTTTCATCCTGGCTCCCATGATTAGCTGGTATTGTTAATGTTTCTCTCTGAAGTACTGCCCCCTCTCCTTCAAATCTTCCATCATCACCACTCTCCTCAAAACACCAACTATCGCATCTTTTCCCACTCTAGCACTGTTACCTCGGGAGTCCCCCAAGGATCTATCCTTGGCCCCCTCCTACTTCTCGTTTACATGCTCCCCTTGACCACATCCAAAAACACAGCAGCAGTTTCCACATGTACGCTGGTGACTACCTTACCATGTTGGTGCCACATAAAAGGTTATTGCGCAAAGTAGGAGCTCATGGTGTAGGGGGTAACATGGATAGAAGATTAGCTGGCTGGGAAAAAACAGAAAGTTTGCATGAATGGGTCCTTTTCTGAGTGGCAGGATGTGACGAGTGGAGTCCTGCAGGGGGCTGTGCTGGGGCCTCAACCTTTTACAATTTATATCAATGACTTAGATGAGGTGAGGAAGAATAAAAAAGCAGAGTATTATTTAAACGGAAAACGACTGCAGAATTCCGAGGTGCAGAGGGATCTAGGTGTTCTAGTGCATGAGTCACAAAAAGTTAGTATGTAGGTACAGCAAGTAATAAAGAAGGCTAATGGAATGCTATCCTTTATTACGAGAGGAATTGAAAATAAAAGTAAGGATGTTATGCTTCAGTTATACAGAGCATTGGTGAGACCACATCTCGAATAGTGTATGCAGTTTTGGTCTCCTTACTTAAGGAAGGATGTAAATGCATTGGAGGTGGTTCAGAGGAGGTTTACTAGATTGATACCTGGAATGAGCGGGTTGTCTTACGAGGAGAGGTTGGACAGACTGGGCTTGTTTTCACTGGAGTTTAGAAGAGTGAGGGGAGACTTGATTGAAGTATATAAGATCCTGAAAGGTTTTGACAAGGTGGATGTGGAAAGGATGTTTCCTCTTGTGGGTGAGTCCAGAAATAGGGGGCACTGTTTTAAAATTAGGGGTCACCCTTTTAGGACAGAGATGAGGAGAAATTTTTTCTCTCAGAGGGTTGTGCGACTTTGGAACTCTCTGCCTCAGAAGGTGGTGGAGGCGGGGTCATTGAATATTTTTAAGGCAGAAGTAGATTGTTTCTTGTTAGGCAAGGGAATCAAAGGTTATCGGGGGTGGATGGGAGTGTGGAATTCGAAACACAAACAGATCAGCCATGATCTTACTGAATGGCAGAACAAGTTCGAGGGGCAGAATGGCCTATTTCTGCTCCTAATTCGTATGTTCTCCCACTACTCTGCCATTGTCTTATGGATCAGTTGGTAGCACTTTTCCCTTTGAGCCAGAAGGCTCCAGGTTCAAGTCCCATTCCAGGACTTGATGGTCATTGAAATAGCATTCATAATGTGGCCTATAAGGTTGTTAATCAGCCTGTGAATCTTTCCAGTACTTCACACTATTCTCCAAGGGAAAGAGTGTGAAGATACAACAAACCAACCCCACCACTGCCTCTAAATTGTCACACTGCTTATCCAACATCTTGTACTGCAAGAGCAGAAATTTCCTCCAACTAAATATTGGAAAGACCAAAACCGCTGTATATGGTCTCCATCACAAACTCCATCCCTCTTCCTGGCAATTGTCTGAGGCTGAACCAGACTTCACAACCTTGGTGTCATATTTGACCCTGAGACGAGCGTCTGGCCACAGATCTGGACTATTGCTAACACTGCCTATTTCCATCTCCATAACATCATCCAACTCCGCCCCTGCCTCAGCTCATCCACTGCTGCAACCCTCATCTATGTCTTTGTTACCTCTAGATTTGACTATTTCAATGCACTCCTGGCTGGTCTCCCATTTTCTTCCCTCTGTAAACTTGAGGTCATCCAAAACTTTGTTGTCCCTGCCTTAACTCATATCAAGTTTCATTCACCCATCACGCTGAGCTTGCTGACCTACATTGGCTGCCAGTTAAACAAAGCCTCGATTTTAAAATTCTCCCCCTTGTTTTCAAATTCCTCCATGATCTCACCCCTATCTCTATAATCTCCTCCAGCCCCACAATCCTCTGAGATAGCTGCATTCCTCCAATTCTGGCCTCTTACACACTCTGATTTTAATCACTCCACCACTAGTGGCCAGCTGCCAAAGCCCCACACTTTGGAACTCCCTTCCTAAACCTTCCTGCCTCTCTACCTCTCTTTCCTCCTTTCAGACACTCCTTAAAACCTATCTTTTGATCAAGCTTTTGGTCATCTGCCTTAATATCTCATTCAGTGTCTCTTGTTCAAATTTTGTTTGATAATGCTCCTTGTGAAGCACCTTGGGACGTTTTACTAAGTTATAGGCACAATATAAATACAGGTTGTTGTTGTAAGTTACTTGTGCAACCAACTGAATGATTGAACACCATGGAATATCTAAAAATGAAGAATTGGACCCTGCTAGTGTCTGATTTATTCTTTTTCTGTATGACTTGAACATTCAGAATTGTCAAGTAAATGCCATAGCAGATGGCACTTGTCTTTCATCATCTTTCATAAGCCAATTATTAGCTAAATAAAGATTCATTGACACTGGAGTTGACCATAATGAAACCTATCCATGTTGTCAAACTCTTGGCTTTAATCTATCTATTGCTGGCATAGATTAAAATTGCCAAATGACTTATAATTCAGTACAAATATTTAAAACAAATAACTACCATAATCTGAATATTCCTTTCACATGAAGCATGATTAGCTTTATAGATGCCTCCTTTACATCTGTACAAGAACGATGAATAAGGAGCCAGGAAAAAATTGAGACAGTAGACCTACCACCAAGTTGTCCTATGCAGAAATGAGTCTAAAATAATTCTCTTGATGGATCTCAATTGAGATGCTGAAGAAATGGAAAGATATTACGAGTTTTGCATGGACTCAGCTAAGTAAACACTCTCCCTTACTGCCAGGATACAAACCTGTGAGCTGCAATCTAACAGTCTGAGAACCACAACTTTTGGAGGAGTGGGAGACTACAAAGATCTGATACTTCCTATGCCATATTAGTGACTACGGTGACGTTGCTATTAAGTCTGTATCCTTTTCCAAATGCAAGCTACAAAAAAAAATCTGTTAATTTTAAAATTGAAAGTGACCTATTAGCTGAAGCTGTAGATGTTACAGTGTGGGCTATCTCCCATCACTTGTATTCATACCAAATGGCAGTTTTCGTAAAGAGATTTAGGTCTGCTTTGAACTGAAACATGCTCCAATATGCATAGTGTGAATGGAATGTGGTGCCACAGCACTCACTGTTAAATTTTTCTCAGTGTTAGGAGGGACCATGGGAGTTTTTCTTTGGGTCTTGTATCTCAGATACTTCACTTCAGGTTAGTGCCAAAGATCATCACTCCCTATGAGCTCTTCTTTTCTTCTTTGGCCTCCTTATCTCGAGAGACAATGGATAAGCGCCTGGAGGTGGTCAGTGGTTTGTGAAGCAGCGCCTGGAGTGGCTATAAAGGCCAATTCTAGAGTGACAGGCTCTTCCACAGGTGCTGCAGAGAAATTTGTTTGTCGGGGCTGTTACACAGTAGGCTCTCCCCTTGCGCCTCTGTCTTTTTTCCTGCCAACAACTAAGTCTCTTCGCCTCGCCACACTTTAGCCCCGTCTTTATGGCTGCCCGCCAGCTCTGGCGAACGCTGGCGACTGATTCCCACGACTTGTGATCAATGTCACAGGATTTCATGTCGCGTTTGCAGACGTCTTTAAAGCGGAGACATGGACGGCCGGTGGGTCTGATACCAGTGGCGAGCTCGCTGTACAATGTGCCGTTGGGGATCCTGCCATCTTCCATGCGGCTCACATGGCCAAGCCATCTCAAGCGCCGCTGACTCAGTAGTGTGTATAAGCTGGGGATGTTGGCCGCCTCGAGGACTTCTGTGTTGGAGATACGGTCCTGCCACCTGATGCCAAGCATTCTCCGGAGGCAGCGAAGATGGAATGAATTGAGATGTCGCTCTTGGCTGACATACGTTGTCCAGGCCTCGCTGCCATAGAGCAGGGTACTGAGGACACAGGCCTGATACACTCGGACTTTTGTGTGAACTAAGTCTGCCATTACAAGACCCCTTTCTAGGTAACTGCTGAAAGCCCAGGAGGTTGAACTTGAATCTCTCACACTCTATTATGCTTACTAGATATGAGCCCACATCCTTGACTTCAAAAGGGTGGTAGAACAAATATCTTATCAGGCCACAGTTGAGGTAATGCATTACCAAATATATTTATTGACAATAGATAAGTGAACAGTAGCAAAGATAAAAAGATTTATTGTAATAGAATTATACCACAGAAGTGGGCCATTCGGTCCCTAGAGTCTGTACCGGCTTTACATTTTACAACTCCTTTGCAGTTCACCCAGAAAAAAGGAAATCAAATATGTATTTCTCATGTTTACATCAGGCTGTGGACAGAATGTCAAATACAAAGGGTGTTCGCCAGTTAATATCTGAGATGCAGGACACTAACAGCTAGTCCCACTCCCTAACCCTTTCCCCGTAGCCTTGCAATTTTTTTCCCTTCAGGTGCTTATTCAATTTCCTTTTGAAAATCATGGTTGAATCTTCTTCCATCACATTTTTACCCACTTGCTGCATACAAAAACTTTTCCTCATGCCGCCTTTGGTTCTTTTGCCAATCACTTTAAATTTGTGTCCGCTGGTTCTTGACCCTTCGGCCAATGGGAACAGTTTCTCTCTATCTATCCTGTCTCGACCCCGATGATTTTGAACACCTCAACCACTTTCCCAACCGGATCTGCTGCCTTCAATGATTTGTGCACATATACCCCCAGGTCTCTCTGTTCCTGCATCCCCTTTAGAATTGCATCTTTTATATTGCCTCTCCTTGCTCCTCCTACCAAAATGCATCACTTCTCACTATTAAATTGCATCTGCCACATGTCTGCCCATTCCACCAGCCTGTCTATATCCTTTTGAAGTCTATCACTATCCTCCTCACAGTTCACTACAACTCCCAGTATTGTGTCATCTGCACATTTTGAAATTGTGCTCTGTATACCCAAGTCTAAGTCATTAGTATAAATCAAGAAAAGCAGTGGTCCTAGTACCCACCCCTGGGGAGCACGACTCATAGAGTAATAGAGTTATACGGCACAGAAACAGGCCCTTCGGCCCATTGTGCCTGTGCCGGCCATCAAGCACCTAACTATTCTAATCCCATTTTCCAGCACTTGGCCCGTAGCCTTGTATGCTATGACATTTCAAGTGCTCATCTAAATCTACTTAAATGTTGTGAGGGTTCCTGCCTCCACCGCCCCTTCAGGCAGTGCGTTCCAAATTCCAACCACCCTCTGGGTGAATTTTTTTTTCCTCAAATCCCCTCTAAACCTCCTGCCCATTACCTTAAATCTATGCCCCCTGGTTATTGATCCCTCCGCTAATGGAAAACGTTTCTTTCTATCTAACCTATCAATGCCCCTCATAATTTTGTATACCTCAATCAGGTCCCCCCTCAGCCTTCTCTGCTCTAAGGAAAACAACCCTAGCCTTTCCAGTCTCTCCTCATAGCTGAAATGCTCCAACCCAGGCAACATCCTGGTGAATCTCCTCTGCACCCTCTCCAGTGCAATCACATCCTTCCTATAGTGTGGTGCCCAGAATTGTATATAGTACTCCAGCTGTGGCCTAACTAGCATTTTACACAGCCCCATCATAACCTCCCTGCTCTCATATTCTATGCCTCGGCTAATAAAAGCAAGTATCCCATAAGCCTTCCTAACCACTTTATTTACCTGTGTTGCTGCCTTCAGTGATCGATGGACAATTACACCAAGGTCCCTCTGTCCCTCTGTACTTCCGAGGGTCCTACCATCCATTGTATATTCCCTTGCCTTGTTAGTCCTCCCAAAATGCATCACCTCACACTTCTCAGGATTAAATTCCATTCGCCACTGCTCCGCCCATCTTACCAGCCCATCTATCTCATCCCGTAATCTAAGGATTTCCTCCTCACTATTTACGACACCACCAATCTTCATGTCATATGCGAACTTACTTATTATACCTCCTATATTCACGTCTAAATCATTACTGTACACTACAAACAGCAAGGGTCCCAGCACCGATCCCTGTGGTACACCACTGGTCACAGGCTTCCCTTGCAAAAACGACCCTCGACCATCACCCTCTGCCTCCTGCCACTAAGCCAATTTTGGATCCAATTTGCCAAATTGCCCTGGATCCCATGGGCTCTTACCTTCTTAACCAATCTCCCATGTGGGACCTTGTCAAAAGCCTTACTGAGGTCCATGTAGACTCACCGGCCTGTAATTACCTGGTTTATCCTTGCTAACCTTTTTGAATAATGGTACCACATTCACTGTCCTCCAGTCCTCTGGTACTTTTCCTGTGGCCAGAGAGGATTTGAACATTTGTGTCAGAGTCCCTGCTATCTCCTCCCTTGCCTCACATAACAGCCTGGGATACATCTCATCTGGGCCTGGGGATTTATCCACTTATACTTAATGTACCTAGCTATTCCTCCTGGGAATAAAGGGAATAACCAATCATGTCCCTTGTGCCAGAATTCATAAGTAAAATTAGATCTGGAGTGTCCCTGGTGATAACTTTAAACAGGAGTTTGCTGCGAAACCTCCATGGGCCCTCCTACCTCTGTTTCCAGTAGCTTCAGAAGTACAGCTTAATCTGAGTAAGACTGCCTGAAAATACACTTTACAATTCCTCTGAAGTTCACCCAGAACAAAAGGAAATCAAATATGTATCTCTCATGATTATATCAGGTGGTGGATAGAATGTCAAATTCAAAGCGTTAATCTCGAAGTTTGTATCTGAGATGCAGGACACTAACAGCTATACAGAAAGATAGCAGGGATGCTTCTGGACAGAATAACACTAAAGGCTAAACAGGCACTAGTATATTAAAACCACCTTTTGTAGCAACCTACAGACACACCGGGGTAATTTTAAACTAACCTGCCTGCTGGAAAATCCATGGGATTATGTAGAACACTGGTTTTGCACTTCGCCCAGTATTACCCAGGCCGGGTTTAAAACCATCGCTGCACCCAAACTGATCAGTTTCACAACAGGCAGGTTGGGTTAAAATTGTCTCCATCTTGTCTGCTCCTGCTTTGATGTGTATCAGCCAGATGGATCTTTTATTTAATTGAACCTGATTTTAACTTCAATGGTGCAATAACAAGAAAGCAGGAAGCAAATTATAATATACCATAAATGAAATGTTTATTTTTGTTACATTGCCCACCATGCTCTCCTATTCAATTTGAAAGCTAGTAAATTGCATACCATTATATTGAAGGTAAACTTAACAGCCAAAATTTACAGTAAATTAATTACACAGATGCAGAATCTCACAGCAAGAAACTAGAGTACAATAATTTATTTACTTCATACATAAACAGTTAAATATCAGCAAAGTTCTGAACCTTTAGCAGGACTTTTCAGTAACTTTTGAATTGAGTCTCTCTGAAGGGCACAGAGGGGGCAAAATTCTTGAACTACATTCAAGAGAACTTTTTTAGCCAGCACGTAACAAGTCCAACGAGAGGGGGCAGAATTCTAGATTTAGTCTTTAGTAATGAAGCTTGGCAAGTGCAGGAAGTAACAGTGGGTAACCATTTTGGATATAGTGACCATAATACAGTAAGTTTTAGCATAATCATGGAAAAGGACAAAGATAAAACAGGAGTAAAATTTCTAAATTTGGGGAAGGCAAATTTTAAGAAACTGAGAGGTGATCTGGCGAAAGTGGACTGGATACCGCTACTTGAAGGAAAATCAGTGGCAAACCAGTGGGAGGCATTCAAAAACGAGATACTACAGGCATAGTGTAGGCATGTCCCCACAAAGATAAAGATAAAGGGTGGTACTGCCAAATCTAGAGTCACCTGATTATCTCAAAGCTTACAGGGTAAGTTAAAACAGAAAAAGAAAGCTTATGACGATAACAAAAATATTAATACTTTAGAAGCTTAGAGGAGTATAGAAAGTGCAGGGGTGAAGTAAAAAAAGGAAATTAGAAAAGCAAAGAGAGGACATGAAAAATTATTGGCAGATAAAAATCAAGGAAAACCCGAAGATGTTTTATCAGTACATTAAGAGCAAGAGGATAATTAAGGAATGGGTAGGGCCTATCAGAGATGTACAAGAGAACTTTGTGTGGATGCAGAAGATGTGGGCAGGGTTCTTAATGAGTTTTTTGTCTCTGTTTTCACAAAGGAGAGGGTTGATTTTGACATTGTAGTTAAAGAGGAGTGTGAAATATTAGATACAATAAGCATAATGAGAGAGGAAGTACTAGAGGGTCTGAAATCCTTGAAAGTAGATAAATCGCCAGGACCAGATGGATTGCATCCCAGGTTGTTAAAGGAAGCCAGGGAGGAAATAGCGGATGTGCTGTGGATCATCTTCAAATCCTCACTAAATACAGGAGAGGTACCAGATGATTGGAGGTCTGTGAATGGTGTACCATTGTTTAAAAAGGGTGCGAGGGATAGCCCAAATAATTGTAGGCCGGTCAGTCTGACCTCAGTGGTGGGTAAATTGTTAGAATCTATTCTGAGGGACAGGATGGCATGAATTAATCAGGGATAGTCAGCATGGATTTGTTAAGGGAAGGTCATGTCTTACTAACTTAATTTTTTGAGGAAGTAACAAGAAGAATTGATGAGGGTAGAGCAGTGGATGTGGTCTACATGGACTTTAGTAAGGCATTTGACAAGATCCCACATGGCAGATTGGTCAGTAAAATGAAAGCCCATGGGATACAGGGGAATGTGGCAGGTTGGATCCAGAATTGGCTCAGGGCCAGGAAACAAAGGGTAGTAGTCGATGGATGTTTTTGTGAGTGAAAAGCTGTTTCCAGTGGCGTTCCACAGGGCTCAGTGTTGGGTCCCTTGCTGTTTATGGTATATATTAATGATGTGAACTTAATGTGGGAGGCATGATTGGGAAATTTGCTGATGACGCAAAAATTGGCCGTGTAGTTGATAGTGAAGAGGATAGCCGTAGACTCCAGAAAGATATCAATGGTTTGGTTGAGTGGGCAGAAAAGTGGCAAATGGAATTCAATCCAGAAAAGTGTGAGGTAATGCATTTGGGAGGGCAAATAAAGCAAGGGAATACACAATAAACAGGAGGATATTGAGAGGGGTAGAAGAAGTGATAGACCTTGGAGTGCATGTCCACAGGTCCCTGAAAGTGGCAGGACAGGTAGATACAGTGGTGAAGAAGGCATATGGAATGCTTTCCTTTATTGGCTGAGGTATAGAATTCAATGTCAGGGATGTAATGCTGGAACTGTATAAAACGCTGGTTAGGCCAGAGTTGGAGTACTGCGTATAGTTCTGGTCACCACATTACAGGAAGGACATAATTGCTCTGGAAAGAGTACAGAGGAAATTTACAGGAATGTTGCCAGGTCAACATTTGCAGCTATGAGGAAAGATTGGATAGGCTAGGGTTGTTTTCCTTAGAACAGAGGAGGCTGAG
This sequence comes from Heterodontus francisci, assembly GCF_036365525.1. NCBI lineage: Eukaryota > Metazoa > Chordata > Chondrichthyes > Heterodontiformes > Heterodontidae > Heterodontus > Heterodontus francisci. Next base: position 46,801,223 of record NC_090372.1, read on the forward strand.
GGGTGACTTAATAGAGGTGTACAAAATTATGAGGAGCCTAGATAGACAGTAAGGACCTGTTTCCCCTAGCAGAGAGGTCAAATACCAGGGGGCACAGATTTAAGGTGATTGGTAGAAGGATTAAAGGGGACATGAGGAAAAACTTTTTTACCCAGAGGGTGGTGGGTGTCTGGAATTCACTACCAGGAATGGTGGTGGAGGCAGAAACCCTCAATTCTTTTAAAAGGTACCTGGACATGTACCTGAAGAGCTGTAACCAGCAAGGCTATGGACCAGGTGCTGGAAGGTGGGATTAGATTGGGCGGCTAGTTTTTTTTCCAGCCAGCACAGACACAATGGACTGAATGGTCTCCTTCTGTGCTGTAATCTTTCTATGGTTTCTATGTAATTTCTTTCTATGAATCTAAATGACAAATATGGACTCCTTGTACTATTCCTATACTAGAATAGGTAGTATGTAGCAGGGAACTAAAAAAAAACACGAGAATACCGCTGACCAGATATATTACTATCTTCTTGATGTGAAGTTGGGTTTCTCTGGAGGACCAATAACATTTACTATTGGCAATTGGAAATTATAGGTATTAATTTGATATGGCCATTCTCCTTTGGAAGTGCCCTCCAGTGCAATTACATTAACAATTTTAGCCAAATCAATACCTTCCATTTTCCCTCTTCATCCATGCAAAACCATTTTTTAGGAGATCCCACTAGCTTTTCCCACTAGTTAGCTTATTGCTCAAAATAGTGGGTAGACTGCATAGATCCTCAGGTAATTCATCAACAAGACAATCGGCTGCAAATAGGGATGCAATAATACTTGCAAAAATGTCTGAAACAACCATTCGAAATCATTCCTTATATCTGGGATAGGTTACAGTGGACAACCATGTCTTACTCCTCTTTTGTTCAGTGACTCACCTACCTGTACACAGATCGTGGAGCTGAAGTACAGATACCATATAAAATTCGAAACTTGCACTCCCTTAGTTTTCAGCTTTTTACGAGAACTGCACAAGGAACTAAGCCAAGAGCCTTTCAAACATTGCTAATACAATTGAAGTGGATTTTCGCATCTCAGGCACAGCTAACTGGTCAGTTTTAAAACGTGCTACTCTGCCTGCTTTAAAAAATGTTGTTTGCAGCATGATGGAGCTCTGTTTCTGTTACAATAGATTTGCAGAATTGTTGCCATTTGCAAAACAAACTGCTGGAGTGGGGAAGGGAGAGAAGGGTAAATATTCCAAGTGATGTTCTTATATGTAGTACCAGTAGATGATGCTCACTGTGAACTGGAGTCTACAGTGTTGTTTTATAACATGAACGCACTAAGCCCCAACACCAGCAGTCCCTTTCACATCCAGCAGTCCCAGAGAGGGCCTCTCCCTGCAATAGGATTTCTCTCTCTCTCTATCCTGTCCTGTCAATCTTCCCATCTTCAAAAAGGTGCTTTTCTTCCCCACTGCCCAGGTGGCTGCACAGCTAAAATAAATAAATCAGAGTTCATTGATAGAAGGTGGTCGTCTGGCCATATGCATATCAAAGTAGTTATGTATTTGAATGGTTCTCAAAACGTTTTCCTTTCACTGTTACTGTTTCTCTCCTCATTCACTTTTGTTTCTTTTATTTACTGGTCTTTTCTCAACTTAAGTCCTATTCCAAATATTAGCATGGCTCAGTTGTTGTAGTCTTGCTTCTCTGTTAGAAGTTTGTTGGTTCAAGTTCCACATCAGGACTTGAGCACAATCTAGGCTGACAGTCCAGTGCAGTAATGAGAGAGTGCTGCTCTGTCAGAGGTGCCATCTTTCACACGAGACATTAAAACTCAGGTCTTATCTGCTCTCGTCAAGAAAGACCCATCCGTGGCTCACTCAGGAAGTTAAAGAGAGTTTTAGACTAAAGGAGAGGCTTACAATGTTGCAAAAAAAGTAGCAAGTCTGAGGATTGGGAGTGTTTTAGAAACCAGCAAAGGGCCACCAAAAAGTTGATAAAAAGGAAAATAGAATGAGAGTAAACTAGCCAACAATATAGAAACAGATTGTAAGAGCTTTTATAAGTACATAAAAAGGAAGAGAGTAGCTAAAGTAGACGTTGGTCCCTTAGAAGCAGAGACAGGAGCAATCATAATGGGGCATGAGGAAATGGCAGAGGCATTGAACAAATATTTTGTGGCTGTCTTCACAGTAGAAGACATAATTCCATAGCAGAAATAGGCAGTAACCTAGGGGCTAAAAAGAGTGAGGAAATTAAGGAAATTTATATCAGCTGAGAAAAAGTATTGGAGAAATTTGAGGGACTAAGATCTTACAAGTCCCCAGGACCAGATGGCCTACACCCTAAAGGGTTCTAAAAGAGATAGCTGCAGAGATAGTGGATGCGCTGGCTATGATTTTCCAGAATTCCTTAGATTCAGGAATGATCCAGTCAAAATGGAAGTTGGCAAATGTTACACCGCTTTTCAAGAAAGGAGGCCCGTTAACCTAACATTAGTGGTTGGGAAGATGGTGGAAATTATTATTAAAGAAGTCTTAACAATGCACTCACAAAAGCATAGTGTCATTAGAACAAGTCAGCATGGTTTTACTAAAGGGAGATTCTGTTTGACAAATTTATTAGAGTTTTTTGAGGATGTAACTAGTAGGATAGATAAAGGGGAACCAGTAGGTGTATTATGGCATTCGATAAGGTGCCACATAAAAAATTAATAGGCAAGATAAAAAAGGGCTCATGGTGCTGGGGGTAATATGGACAGGGGATTGGTTAACAGACAGGAAGCAGAGAGTTGGCATAAATGTACCATTTTCAAGTTGGCAGGCAGTGAATAGTGGGGTGCCACAAGGATCAGTGCTGGGGCCTCAGTTATTTACAATCTATATTGATGACTTAGATACATTACTCTATGTCTCTTCATCCAGGTTTGCTGATGATACAAAGCTCGGTGGAAAGGTAAGCTGCAGGGAGGACATAGAGAGGCTGCAAAGGGATATAGACAGGTTAAGTGAGTGGGCAACAAGATGGCAAATAGAGTATAATGTAGGCAAGTGTGAAGTTGTTCACTTTGGTTGTTCAAATAGAAAAGCAGAATATTTTTTAAAAGGTGTGAAACTGGTAAGTGTTGATGTTCAGAGAGACTTGGGGGTACACGTACAAGAAACGCACAAAGTTAACATGCAGGTGCAGCAGGCTATTAGGAAGGCAAATGGCATGTTGGCCTTTACTGCAAGGGAATTGGAGTACAGGAATAAAGAAGTCTTACTAAAATTGTACAGGGCTTTGGTAAGACCGCACCTGGAATACTGTGTGCAGTTTTGGTCTCCACATTTAAGAAAGGATATAGTTGCACTGGAGGTGGTGCAGCGAAGATTTACTAAATTGGTCCCTGAGATGAGGGGGTTGTCCTACGAGGAGAGGGTGAGTAAATTGGGCAGATATCCTCTGGAATTTAGAAGAATGAGAGGCGATCTAATTGAGACATACAAGATTCTGAAAGGGTTGATAGGGTAGAAGCTGAGAAATTGTTTCCAGTGATCTGGGAATCTAGAATGTGGGGACATTGATACGGGGCCAATCATTCAGGACTGAGATAGGAGAAATTACTGCACTCAAAAGGTTGTGAATCTTTGGAATTCTTGACCCCAGAGGGTTGTGGATGCTCCATCATTGAGTACATTTAAGGCTGGGATAGATAGATTTTTGGTCTCACAGGAAATCAAGGGATATGGGGAGTGGGCAGGAAAGCGTAATTGAAGCCCAAGATTAGCAATGATCATATTGAATGGCAGAGCAGGCTAGATGGGCCATTTGGTCTACCTGTGCTCCTATTTCTTGTGTTCTCTCTCAGGACGACATAAAAGATTCCATGGAACATTTTCAAAGATGATTAAGGGGTTTTTCTAGTGTTTAGGCCAAAATTTAACCCTCAACAAATACTACCAAAAATTAAATGGCCATTCAGCTCTTTTTATTGTTTGTGTAAACTTTATGTGGGGTAATTGGCTGTGAAGAGCTTGGGAACATTCTGAAGATATCAAGGGTGCTATATAAATACAAGTTCTCTCCTTTACGTTTTCTCTTTCTCTTTCCTTTCTTTCCCAACCCCTTTTCTTACCATTGCTTTTAACACCTCATTCTTTCAGCATATAGGTGCTGTAAGGGTGTCTGTGGGGCTTAGGATTATGCTGGGTAAACAATGTAAAGACCATGAATCCAGCAGAATTCCAGACCAGAGAGAGGGGCAAGCTTGATGCAGAAGGCACTTCTGAAAATATTTCTAAGGTATAGTGGCAAAATCTAGCTTTTTTCCCTAGAATTACTTAATATTTTTATTTGATATATTGTTTAGGGCTATAGAGCTTCCGACCACATATCTGCACCATCACAAAGACAGCCTATTTCCACCTTTGTAACAGCTCGCCAACTTCATCCTTGCCTCAACTCATCTACTACTGAAATCCTCATCCATCATTGGACTTGACTATTCCAATGCACTCCTAATTGGCCTCCCACATTCTACCCTCTGTAAACTTGAGCTCATCCAAAACTCTGCTGCCTCCCCAGTGTGCTAACTCGCACCAAGTCCCGTTCACCAATCATCCATGTCTACATTTCCTTCCAGTTAAGCAATGTTGTGTTTTTAAAATTATCATCCCCATTTTCAAATCCCTCCATGGTCCCTCCCTATCTATGTAACCTCCTCCAGCCCACAAGCTACCAAGATATCTACACCCCTCTTATTCTGGCCTCTGATTTTAAAAGCTCCAACATTGGTGGCTGTTCCTTTAGCCAGCAAGGCCCTAAGCTTGGGAATTCCCTCCCTAAATCTCTCCAGCTCAGTTTCCTACTTTAAGGCGCTTCTTAAAACCGACATCTTTCTGTAAGCTTTTGGCCATCTGCCCCAATATCTCCCTAATGTGGCTCGGTATCAAATTTTGCTTTATAACACTCCTGTGAAGTGCCTTTAGATGTTTTATTACATTAAAGCTGCTAAACAAATGCAACTCATCATTCTTGTACATACTTGGCTCAAGGAAAGCTAACTGGTTGCTGAAAGGAACTGGAGAAAATACTTTGAGCTACTTGATTGGTAGGTTGTCATTGTAATTGATGATGGCTGATCATAGCTTTCTCATACTTGTTCACTTTTCAAAGTGCTTTTGTTCAGTTGTTCCAATGGATTTGTTAGCTTTGTATCACTAGTATATTTGATCCAATCATGATTTTTTATGTTGTACAGAAACTTTCAAGGTTGAATAAATGTTTAGGGTATGGTGCCCTAGGAATACACATTAAAGAATAGAATTTGCAATTATATGGAGCATTGTACTTGGGAGAGCGAAGGCAGCAGACCTGCAAGGAAATGCACCGGACAGGGACAGTAAAGTGGCAATCTGTGGAGCCAGAGGACATAGGTGAGGTTTTAAATGATTACTTTGCATCTGTGTTCTCTACGGAGAAGGACGATGTAGGTGTAGAGATCAGGGAGGGGGATTGTGATATACTTGAACATATTAGCATTGAAAGGGAAGAGGTTAGCTGTTTTAGCAGGCTTAAAAGTGGATAAATCTCCAGGCCCAGATAAGATGCATCCCAGGCTGTTATGTGAGGCAAGGGAGGAGATAGCAGGGGCTCTGACACAAATTTTCAAATCTTCTCTGCCACAGGAGAGGTACCAGAGGACTGGAGTACAGCGAATGTGGTGTCATTATTCAAGAAGGGTAGCAGGGATAAACAGGCCGGTGTCTAACATCAGTGGTAGGGAAAATATTGGAAAATATTCTGAGGGATAGGATTAATCTCCGCTTGGAGAGGCAGGGATTAATCAGGGATAGTCAGCACGGCTTTGTGGGGGGAGATCATGTCGAACTAACTTGATTGAATTTTTCAAGGCGGCAACCAGATGTGTGGATGAGGGTAAAGCAGTTGATGTAGTCTACATGGACTTCAGTAAGGCTTTTGATAAGGTACCGCATGGGAGATTGGTTAAGAAGGTAAGAGCCCATGGGATCCAGGACAATTTGGCAAATTGGATCCAAAATTGGCTTAGTGGCATGAGGCAAAGGGTAATGGTCGAGGGTTGTTTTTGCGAGTGGAAGCCTGTGACCAGTGGTGTACCGCAGGGATCGGTGCTGGGACCCTTGCTGTTTGTAGTGTACATTAATGATTTAGACGTGAATATAGGAGGTATGATAAGTATGTTTGCAGATGACACGAAAATTGGTGGTGTCGTAAATAGTGAGGAGGAAAGCCTTAGATTATAGCACGATATAGATGGGATGGCAAGATGGGCAGACCAGTGGCAAATGGAATTTAATCCTGAGAAGTGTGAGGTGATGCATTTTGGGAGGACTAACAAGGCAAGGGAACATACAATGATGGTAGGACCCTCGGAAGTACAGAAGGTCAGAGGGATCTTGGTGTACTTGTCCATAGTTCACTGAAGGCAGCAGCACAGGTAGATAAGGTGGTTAGGAAGGCATATGGGATACTTGCCTTTATCAGCCCAGGCATAGAATATAAGAGCAGGGAGGTTATGATGGAGCTGTATAAAATGCTAGTTAGGCCACAGCTGGAGTACTGTGTACAGTTCTGGGCATCACACTATAGGAAGGATGTGATTACACTGGAGAGGGTGCAGAGGAGATTCACCAGGATGTTGCCTGGGCTGGAGCATTTCAGCTATGAAGAGAGACTGAAAAGGCTAGGGTTGTTTTCCTTAGAACAGGGAAGAATTAGGGGGGATATGATTGAGGTATACAAAATTATGAGGGGCATTGATAGGTTACATAGAAAGAAACTTTTTCCCTTAGCGGAGGGGTCAATAACCAGGGGGCATAGATTCAAGGTAAGGGGAAGGAGGTTTAGAGGGCATTTGAGGAAAATAATTTTCACCCAGAGGGTGGTTGGAATCTGGAACGCACTGCCTGAAGAGGTGGTAGAGGCAGGAACCCTTACAACATTTAAGAAGAATTTAGATGAGCACTTGAAACACCATAACATACAAGGCTACGGGCCAAGTTCTGGAAAATGGAATTAGAATAGTTAGGTGCTTGATGGCCAGCACAGACACGATGGGCCAAAGGGCCTGTTTCTGTGCCGTATGACTCTATAAATCCAACCCGAGGCTCGGGGCCTACACTTACCTGGGAAAGGCTGCTTGGAAGTCGGTGCGTGCTGGGTTTGACGAAAGAGTGAAAAGAAAATCTCACCGTGACATCACAGGAAAGCCACAAGTTGATTGGTTGGTGAATAACTGCTGTTAGGGTTTGTGTGTAAATAGCTGGAAAATTAGAAAAACATAAAACTTTCTTTTAAAGTAAACCTCAAGTAGCTATCTTATAAGTGGTAAGAGTTATCAGTATTAATATGGTTTAAATTAGTACCGTGAGTCATAGGTGAGTAGAGGCATAAGTTTTTAAGAAATTAAAATTTAAAAATTAATTATATTAATCAAATATTTAACTAAAACACAATAAAGATGGCAGGACAGTTGATGTGTTGCAGCTGTAGCATGTGGGAGCTATTTCTTGTGTTTTTGTATGCTCTATCGTTGAATACATTTAAGGCTAGGATAGAGACTTTTGGTCTCGCAGGGAACCAAAGGATATGGGGAGTAGGCAGGAAAGTGGAATTGAAGCCCAAGTTCAGCCATGATCGTATTGAATGGTGGAGCAGGCTCGATGGGCCATATAGTCTACTTCTTCTCCTATTGCTTGTGGACACCAGTGTAATCCACAGCAACCACATCTGTCTTGAGCGTCTATGGCTCAAGGAGCTTTGGATCAGAGTGGATGAGTTGGAGACCAAGCTCCAGACACTCCAATGCATAAGGGAGAGGGAAAGTTACCTGGACACTTTGTACCAGAAAGCAATCATACCCCATAGGATAGAGTCTTCTGATATGTGGTCAGGGACAGGAGCGTTTGACTGCAAGTAAGGCAGGTAAGGGGATCCAGAAAGAGGTAGTAGAGGAGCCTCAGCCTTTATAGTTGTCCATCAGATTTGAGGTTCTTTCAGCTTCAATGGATGAGAGCGAGGGCTGCAGGGTGGATAAGGAAACTGACCTTGGCACCATGGTACAGGAAGCCATTCACATGGGGAGAGTAAATAGGAATGTAGTTGTAATAGGAAACAGTATAGTCAGGGGATAAACACAGTTCTCTGCAGCCAAGAGCGAGAGTTCAGAAGACTGCATTGCCTGTCGGGTGCCAGGGTTTGGGACATCTGCTCGGGGCTGGAGAGGAACTTGCAGTGGGAGGAGGAGGATCCAGTTGTCGTGGTTCACGTGGGTGCCAATGACATAGATAGGGCTAGGAATGAGGTTATGCATAGAGAGTATGAGCAGCTAGGGGCTAAATTAAAGAGCAGAACCTCAAAGATAATAATCTCCGGATTATTACCTGAGCCACGAGCAAATTGGAGTAGGGTAAATAAGATTAGAGAATTTAAATGTGTGGGAGAAATGGGTTTCGATTTATGGGGCACTGGCACCAGTACTGGGGAAGTGGGAGCTGTACTGTTGGGACAGTCTTCACCTGAACCATGCTGGGACCAGCGTTCTGGCAAGTCGTATAACGAGGGGAGTAGAAAGGGCTTTACACTAAATAGTGGGGGTGAGGGATCAAGTGAGGGAAGATGTGATAATCTAGAGAGAGAGGAGAAGACAATAGGGCAAGGTAGCAATAAGGGAATTGATAATCTGAGTGTGGCAGGAAGGGAAGATTGGAGGGAAGCAAAACTGGTAACAGGAAGTAGAAAAGTAAGAAGCAAAATTTGAAGACATATGAAGCAAAGGCAAGCAAATACGATCCAAATGCAGAATAATGTTAAAAAGACAAAGTTAAGGGCACTCTATCTGAATGCATGCAGCATTCGCAACAAGGTAGATGAATTGCAGACACAAATCGAGATAAATGGCTATGATTTAATTGCCATTACAGAGACGTGGTTACAGGGTGACCAAGACTAGGAACTAAATATTCAAGGATATGTGTCATTTAGGAAATATAGGCAAAAACGAAAAGGAGTTGGGGTAGTGCTCTTAATAAGGGACGAGATCAGTACATTAGTGAGACAGGATCTTAGATCAAAGGATCAAGATGTAGAATCAATTTGGGTGGAGCTAAGAAACAGCAAGGGGCAGCAAGTATTGGTGCAAGTTGTTTATAGGCCAAACAATAATGGTAATGTTGGACATGGTATAAATCAGGAAATTAAAGGTGCATGTAACATGGGTAATACAGTAATAATGGGTATCTTCAATTTACATATAGACTGGGTAAACCTAATCAGCACTAATGTCGTGGAGGATGAATTCCTGGAGTGCGTACGAGATGGGTTTCTGGAGCAGTACATTGAAGAACCAATTAGGAATCCGGTTATTTTAGACTTATCAGGTAATGAGAATGGGCTAATTAATAACCTTGCTGTAAAGGAGCCTTTGGGAAATAGTGACCATAATATGATAGAATTTTACATTAAGTTTGAAAGTGACATTCTGAAACTAGGGGCTTAAATCTGAACAAAGGAAACGATGAAGGTATGAAGGGCAAGTTGGCTACGGTGGATTAGGAAAATACACAAAGATTTGACAGTAGACAGGCAATGGCTAGTATTTAAAGTAGTATTACATGGTCTACAAAAAATATACATTCCTCTAAGACACAAAAACCCAACAGGAAAGATGAATCAACTGTGGCTAACAAAAGAAGTTAAAGATTGCATTAGATCAAAGGAAGTGGCTTATAAGGTTGCCAGGAAAAGTGTTAAGCCCAAGGATTGGGAGCAATTTAGAATCCAGCAAGGGATGACTAAGAAAATGATAAAGAAAGGGAAAGAGAGAATATGAATGCAAGCTAGCAAGAAACATAAAGGCTAACTGTAAAAGCTTCTTTAGGTATGTAAAAAGGAAAAGATTAGCAAGCACAAATGTGGGTCCACTAGAGGCAGAGACAGGAGAATTTATAATGGAGAATAGGGAAATGGTGGAGAAACTAAACAATTACTTCATGGAGGAAGATACAGAAAATCTCTGAGAAATACTAGGGAACCAAGGGACTTGTGAAAATGAGGAACTAAAATAAATTAGTCTCAATAAAGAGGTAGTACTCGAAAAGCTAACTGGATTGAAAGTTTATATATTCCCTGGACCAGATGAGCTACATCTCAGTGTTGAAGGAGGTGGCTATAGAAAGATAGTGGATGCATTGGTGGTTATCTTTCAAAATGCTATATATTCTGTAAAGGTTCCTGCAGACTGGAAGGTAGCAAATGTAATCCCACAATTTAAGAAAGGAGGGACAGGGAAAATGGGGAACTACAGACCAGTTACGTATGATGTCAGTCTCATGGAAAATGTTTGAATCTATTATAAAGGATGTGATAACTAAACACTTAGAAAATAATATGATTGGGCAGAGTCAACATGGATTTTTGAGAGGGAAATGTTGGAGTTTTTTTTGAAGATGTTACTTGTAGCATAGATAAAGTCCCACACAGGTTAGTAAACAAAATTAGAGCACATTGGATTGGGGGCAATATACTGGTATGGATTGAGAATTGGTAAGCAGACAGAAAACAGTAGGAATAAATGGGTTATCCTCAGGATGGCAGGCTGTTACTAATGGGGTACTGCTGGGGGCACAACTGTTCACAATCTATATAAATGATTTGGATGTGGGGACCAATTGTAATATTTCCAAATTTGCTGATGACACAAAACTAGGTGGGAATGTAAGTTGTGAGGAGGATGCAAGGAGACTTCAAGGGGACTTGGACAGGCTGTGAATGGGCAAGAACATGGCATATGGAATCTAATATGAGTGAAGTGATCCACTTTGTTAGAAAAAACAGAAATACAGAGTATTTCTTAAATGGTGAGAGGTTGGGAAGTGTTGATGTCCAAAGGGACTTGGGTCATGAGTCACTAAAAGCAAGAATGCAGGTGCAGCAAGCAATTAGGAAGGCAAATGGTATGTTGGCCTTCATTGCAATGGGTTTTGAGTACAGGAGTAAAGAAGATGCATGTGAACACCACCACCTGCAATTTTCCCTCAAAGCCACACGCCATGCTGACTTGGAACTATATCGCCATTCCTTTGCTTTCGTTGGGTCAAAATCCTGGAACTCCCTTCCTAACTGCACTGTGGGTGTACCTACTCCACATGGATTGCAGTGGTTCAAGAAGGCAGCTCACCACCAGCTTCTCAAGGGCAATTAGGGATGGGCAATAAATGCTGGCATGGCCATCGACACCACATCTCATGAACGAATAAAAAAAGTCTTGCTGTAATTGTATAGAGCCTTGGTGAGACCGCACCTCAAGTATTGTGTACAATTTTGGTCTCCTCATTTAAGGAAGGACATACTTGCCATAGCGGGAGTGTAATGGGTTGTTTACAAGCCTAATCCCTGGGATGGCGGGATTGTCTTATGAGGAGAGATTGAGGAAACTGGGTCTCTGTTCTCTAGAGTTTCAAAGAAAGACAGGTGATCTCATTGAAACTTACAAAATTCTAGGATGTTTCCTCTGGCTGGTGAGTCTAGAACCAGGGGACAAAGTCTCAGAATAAGGGGTAGGCCATTTAAGACTGAGATGAGGAGGAATTTCTTTACTCAGAGGGTGGTGAATCTTTGGAATTCTCTACCCCAGAGGGCTGTGGTAGCTCAATCATTGAGCATGTTCAAGATGGAAATTGATAGATATCTGGATACTAATGACATCAAGGGATATGGGGATAGCACAGGAAAGCGGTGTTGAGGTAGATGATCAGCTATGATAATAACTGAATGGCGGAGCAGACTGCAGACCCAGTAAAAACACATACAGTAAAAACATACAAGAACTTAGTTGAAACAAAGGGATAGTTATACATAATTACACAGTGTGTCGAAACATAGGGGGGGTTGGGTAGAAAGGGGACCAGCAAAGATGCTAGCAAACTCAGTGTCCTTGCATGTACCAGATAAAGGTGTCGCTACGGACACGAGATATTATTAGACTCTCAGTAGACAATGGGAAACTATAAAGAAATGAACCAGGTTCTCACTGAGCCAAATATGGAATTATCATTATGTCATTATACCAGATCCCTATGAGTGAGAAAGAGGGGAAGGTCTTGGAAACCAGATTTAACCTCTGACTGAAACTGGGGAAGGCACGAGAACCTCGGGGAAGAACACTCGAGAAGATACCCCTGAGCCAAGGGCTCAGAGAACAGAAGAGCAGCCGCAAGTCCGAGATTGATCGCCTCGTACCTTGACGGGTAGTATACTGTGCAAGTACTGAGCGCTTGTACTTTTATGATTCTTGATGCTGTGCAAGTTAGTGAGAGCTTGTACTTGAAGATTTAGTGTGAATAAAATATTGATATACCTTTCACCAATCAGCTTCCGTGGATTCTTTAAGAGTAAGTGCAGATTCGGCTCAACAAGACTCGATGGGTGAATGGCCTACTATGTCCACAAGACAACCTAAAGTACAATATATATTTTTTTTTCAGTGCTATTATGCAGGCAAATATGGTAGCCCATTTGCACATAGCCAGGTCCCCAAATAGTAAATTAGATCAATGATCAGTTAACCTGTTTTGTTGATGATGTTTGAGGGAGTCATGTTAACCAAGATACTGGGAGAACTCACCGCTCTTCAAATAGTGCTCTTGAATCTGTTCATAGCACAAGTGGCCATTTGGCCCATCATGCTTTTGTGGTGTAATAAAAGCAAAATATTGCAGATGCTGGAAATCTGACATAAAAGCAAAAAGTGCAGGAAATACTCAGCAGGTCTGGCAGCATCAGTGGAGCGAGCAGCAGAGTTGATGTTTTCAGGTCAGTGACCTTTCATCTAATGATGAAACATTAACTCTGCTGCTCTCTCCACAGATGCTGCCAGATCCGCTGAGTATTTCCTGCACTTTTTGCTTTTATTATGCTTTTGTGCTGGCTCTTTGAAACAGCTATTCAATTAGTCCCAGTCCCCTGCTCTTTCCCCATAGCACTTCAATTTTTTTCCCTTAAAGGTATTTATCCAATTCTCTTTTGAAGGTTATTATTGAATCTGCTTCCACCGAAGTATTACAGTTTAAAGTCTCATCCAAAAGGCAGCACTCTCTACCTCACTCAGTACTGCAGTGAAAGGCAGAAACATTTGAATTGTTTGTGGAGATATTATATATTTTTTATACAGTTTTTGGTCATCTTTTTCCAGATACACAATTGACTCTTGCTGTATAAATGTGAATCATACTGTGCCTTACACAAAAAAGAAATCTGCACACCTAAGATTACACAAATGTTCAGTCAATAACACTGTTCTGCAAGATATCAACAAAAATAAAAACAGGGAAAAATCTATTTTTCATGGATGCTAAAACAGTTTTCCAAGCCAAGCCAGGCAACGCATCAGAGATTGTGATCTTTGTAAATACGGGTACAGAGGAGATTTACGAGGATGTTGCTGGGACTGGAAAAATGCAGCTATGAGGATAGGCGGGGGTTGTTCTCCTTGGAACAGAGAAGGCTGAGGGGAGATCTGATTGAAATGTACAAAATTGTGAGGGGCCTGGATAGAGTGGAGGTGAAGGGCCTATTTACCTTAGCAGAGAGGTCAGTGACTAGGGGGCATAGATTTAAAGTGATTGGTAGAAAGATTAGAGGGAAGATGAAGGAACGATTTTTCAGACAGAGGGTGGTGGGGGTCTAGTTGAGGCAGAAACCCTCAACTAATTCAAAAGAAGTCTGCATATGCACCTGAAGTGCTGTAATCTGCAGGGCTACGGACCAAATGCTGGAAAGTGGGATTAGAATGGATGGAATGTTTCTCGGCTGGCACATACACAATGGACCAAGTGGCCTCTTTCTGTGCCGTAAACTTTCTATGATTCTATAAATACATCTGAGTCTCTGACACTGACAAGAGCTTTACAGACAACTGGGTAGCACATTGCCTTTTCAACTCTGCGATCTGGGTTCAAATTCAGCCAAGACTAATGGGATACAAGTTTCTCTCTGCTAGCTGCTAGAGTCCTTTGTTAAATTAATTCTGGCAAACATGCAACTATTATAACTGATGCCCCCTCTAATTTTTTTTGGTTATGCGCAACCTATTCATTTAAGTGCAAGGGAGCTTTAAATTTGTTTGTGTGCTATGCATGCAGGCTAACTTAAAGGGGCTGACTTGTGCTCGGCCTGCATCGAAACTGCATGGGCTTAGATGTTGTAACACTAGTTGGTAATCTCACTCAAACTGGTTTGGGAAATGAAAAGACCACACTGGCATAGTAGAGTGGGGAAAGAATAAAGTTGTATTATATCTGGCCTGGGTACTGGATTAAGAAATTATTACATTTCCCAGCATGACCATCTTTTTCCTCTATAAGCATCAATTTTTGTTTAAACCAAAACACCATATAGTTGTGGCTTAACAGTATTTTAATAAATTACATTTTCAACCATGATGTTCATTTAAGTACATTTTCACTAATGTATACATATAACCTTTAGAATAGAGTATTCATTTAATTATGTAGCATCTATTAATGGATACATTTTTGAATACATTTCCTGTTTATCTGCAATCTTAATCTCTTACCTTGTCCTGCCCCTCTGCAGCCTAACTCCAACCATTCCCCCAGGTCATTGTTATTTCCCACTGTAGCTGGCCAAACATAAGCCTCCTTTCTGGTCTCTCCCAAATGCAGTCTCTGCTCGAGACTGTATTCAGGGGAACTGGAGGCGGGGTGGAAATCACATTCCCATGAACACTATACACAATTAGAGAAGCTGAGGATGTTAAGATAATAAAATATATCATTCCTTTCTTAGAGATTTTAACAGTAACAAAACTGATTTGTGGTAACATGGAAAAACAAAAATTCTTTACTTCTCGATTTGTTTATGTCCTGGTAGCTTCTGCCATTTGAACCTCAATATCCAGAAGTATAATGCATTTGCATCCTTCTGCAGACAGCAGAATGTTTCAGAGAAAACCAGATGGCAGCTTAGCTTACCACTCACCAGGCTGTGCACATGCTTCTGTTTATTCTGCAGTACCACAGGCAACAGAGCTACAACATGCTTGCTCTTGTAACGTTTCTGACAATTCATTTATAAACAGCAAAGAAACACTTATTTCTGACAACATCGCAAAACTCAAATTTACATAAAGCTATATACAGTGTACGGTCGTACACCCAACTGATTACGCGAATTGATAGACAATTCATTGTTTGCCACTTACTTTTTCTTGCTCTCACTTGCATAGACACAAAGTTTAAGCATTACAAGATAAGATCACATAAATTGCAGTTTACACTGAAGATAGGAAATCTCGAAGAGTTCCTTTATTGCTCTGCTGTTTCTGCTCACAATTCAAAAGCATCTTTAGACGAGAGCAGTGCAGTTTCTTTCCTTTAACTGATTTCAATGAGGGCGATGATGTGGAAGGTGCAGAGACAGATGTTCTAAAAAGATAAAATGTGAAAGTTATAAAAGCAGTAATATTAAAGCATTCCTTAAATCAGGGACCTTTATATCGGAGACATTTGAAATGTTTCTAACTCTACACTTGTTAAATTCCTTAATCTGAAACCAGCATTTAGTACAAAAATACCTTTGCTAAACAACCAATAAAACTTAAATGATGAAGAAAAAAGCTGGATATCTCACTTTAACATATAATTTTATATATAAAACAGCACTACTGTGCTTAAAGGAAGGTTACATTATACTACTTCTGTCACAGATTGGTTATGATTTGAGTTGGTGAGGTTTAAATTTCCTGTGTACTTTAACATACCTTACAGTCCTTCTAGCTCCCAAGATTGTGTCTTTAAGCTAGGTGGTGTGGACACAGAGCCACCCATATGAGGCTGACAATATTTTAAGTTTCTTAATTACTTCTTAAAAAATTGAATAACATTTAATATTTTTAAAAGGGCTCAAAACATTTAAAGTTAAAGTAGATTCCCTGGACAGTGGGAACCAGGCAGTGTGTGTGGGCAGTTGAAATTTTCCAGGGGGGAGGGTTCCCACATGCTATCACCAGCTTTCCCATTTTTAGATCGAGAGAGATCAGCGAAATAAACAAAGATGACAAAAACAGAGAGATGAGAAGCAATAACACAAAGATGTCACAGGCAAGTAAGTGACACCATTATCTCTAACTCACTGTTGAGTTAGGAGCAGAAGTAGGCTATTTAGCCCTTCGAGCCTGCTCCACCATTCAATAAGAGCATGGATGATGACCGACTTCAGCTACACCCTCCCACACTATCCCATTATCTCTCGACTCCCTTAGTATCCTAAAATCTATTGATCTCTGATTTGAATGTACTCAATATCAGAGCATCCACAGCCCTCTGTGGTAGAGAATTCCAAAAGCTCACAACCATTTGAAAGAAATTTCTCCTTGCCTCAATCCTAAATGGCCAACCCCTTATTCTGAGACTGTGACCTCTAGTTCTAGACTCCCAGCCAGGGGAAACAGCATCCCAACATCTACCTTGTCAAGCATTTTAGGAATTTTATATGTTTCAATGAGATCAGCTCTCATTCTTCTAAACTCTGGGGAATTTAGGCCTAGTTTCTTCAATCTTTCCTCATAGGATAATCCCCTCAAAGCAATCAGTCTAGTGAACCTTTGTTGCGCTCCCTCTAAGTATATCCTTCCTTACGTAAGGAAATTAAAACAGTGCACAGGACTCCAAGTGTGGTCTCACCAAGGCCCTATACAATTGCAGTAACTCTTCTTTCCCTTTGTAATAAAGGGCAACAGACCATTTGGCTTTCCTAATTATTGCTGTACCTGCATGCTAACTTTCTGTGATTCGTGTACAAGGACACCTGTGGAACCTGAGGTGAGCCACCCTCGGACAAGGGTGTGGGTTTGCCTGGTCAGTATGTTTCTCACACTAACTGTTCCTTAGGAATGTGTCATGTCTGGGTGATGAGATAAGAAGAGTGTTGTTGAAGCATAATGTCTCTTTCTGTTATTGCGCTGTACCAGCTGCAAGGCCAATGGTGAGATAGATATGTAAACGAAGGATTGAAAATTACTGTATCTTATTCGTTTAGAGCAAAAACTGAATTGTAATATTATTGGTGCTTTAGAATGCAAATTAAGGATTGAACTATTGTTGTAAGATTATTGGTTGCAGAATAGTATAATTGCCATTGTTTTACTGAAATTCTTCAGAACATCGCACTGAGTCTCAATGTGAGCTCTACTGTGTTTGTTCTCCTTGTGCACAAGTTAATAAAAGTCGGTTGCGAGTACTCCCCTTACCACAACACACCCAGGCCCCTCTGAATACCAACATTTCCCAGTGTCTCCTTACTGAAAAAAAAACGTTTCTACTTTTCCTACCAAAGTGGATAACTTCACATTTCTCCACATTATATTCCATCTGCCATGTTCTTGCCCACTCATTTAACCTGTATAAATCCTTTTGCAGACTTTTTACATCCTCCTCACAGCTTACTTTTCCACCTAACTTTGTATTATCAGCAGACTTGAATACATTACACTTGGTCCCCTAGCACTGATAGCGCGGTTACGTTTACTACCTTCCAAATCACACTGACTGTTCTATAATCTAGAAAATTTGGAAGATCAAAACCAATGCATTCACTATCTCTGTAGCCACGTCTTTGAAAATTCTAGGGTATAAGCCATCAGATCCAGGGATTTTTTGGCTTTTATTTTTTAGCTTTTAGTATTGCTTTACTAATACTAATACCCTTAAGTTTCTTATTTTTACTAGACACTTTAGTTGCCCACTTGGTTCCAGAATTTTGTTTGTTGTGTCTTCTACCATGAAGGCAGATACAAAGTATTATTTAATAGTCTTGCAATTTCCTTATTCCCCATTATAATTTCTCCTCTCTCTGCCTCCAAGAGACCCATGTTTACTCTTGCTGATATCTTCCCTGTTACAAATCAATAGAAACTTCTACAATCTGTTTTTATGTCTCTTGCTTGTTTACTCTCATACCCTATTTTCTCTATCAATTTCTTGGTCATACTTTGCTGAATTTTAAAATCCTCAGACTTGCTACTCTTTTTGATAACATTTTGAGCCTCTTCCTTTAATCTAATACTACCTTTAACTTAATTTGCTAGCCACAGTTCATGCACTTCTCTCATGGGATTTTTATTCCTTAAGGGAATGTAGAATCATTGTGAATTAACTATTTAAATGTTTGCCACTGCCTATCTACGGTCATATTTTTTAAGCCAGTTTCCCATCTCCCTTGGCCAACTCGCCCCTCATGCCTATGTAGTTTGCTTCCTTCAGGCTTAACAAAATCACTCTCAAACTCAATGTAAAATTTGAGCATATTATGATCATTCTTTCCAACTAGCTCCTTTACTACTAGGTTATTAATTAACTTGTCTCATTGCACAACAGTAAGTCTAAATAGCCTGTTCCGTAGTTGGTTCTTTGGCATACTGATCTAGAAAACTATCTTGAAAGCATTCCATGAATTCATCTGCTACACTGTCACTGCAAATTTGGTTTGCCCAGTCTAAATGGAGATTAAGATCCCCATGATTACTGTATATATTACCCTTGATACATGCACGTCTAATTTCCTGATTCAGACTCTATTTGGCTCTACAACTACTGTTAGGAGGCTGATAAACTACTATGGTAGCAATTTTCTGCCCTTAGTTGTTTCTTAGCTCCACCCAAACTGATTCTATATATTGTGATTTTCTGAGCTAAGATCTTTTTTCTCTCTACTGTCTTTATCCCACCCTTTATCGGAGCAACACTGCGTCCTTTTCCATCGAGCCTATCTGTTCTGAAAATGAAGAATCGTGGAATATTTAATTCCCAACCTTGATCACTCTGCAACCATGGCCGGAATTTTACGGTGGGCGGACGGGAGCCGGCCTCCAACGTAAAAGCCGGTGGCAAACCCGCTTCCGCCTTGCCTGGGGATCCATTCCATATTTTACAGGTCCCCAGGCTTTAATTGTTCCGAGGCGGTACGTCCATCCACTTGAGGTAGGAAGTCCCACCTCATTGAGCTGCCGGCCAGAGGGCTGGCAGCTCTTAGTCCCAGCAGCGCCACTGGGAGTGGAGGCCACTGCTGGGACTGCAGCCCAGCCAAAAATAGAAGACGTGGAGCCAGGAGGGAAGGTAAATTTTGGTTGCCTCGCTAGGGGTAATTGGTTTGGCCCCGGCGAGGCAAGGGTGGTAGGTTTGGGGGGCGTGTTGGGTGCTGTGAGTGGTCAGGGTAATGGGGGCGGCTCTCCATCGGGCACCCTGTGCCTGATGAGCAGGCTTCCCCCCAACCCCCCCCCCCTCCCCCACAGACGATTGGCAGCTGTTTAGTTTTCCCAGGTGGCTTTTCCCGGCTCCCGGACGCCCACTTGCCACGCGAAAAATCCACATGGAAACGGGTGAAGGCCCTTAAGCGGGCGCTTAAGGGCCTTGATTGGCCTGGGGCAGGCAAGCCATTCTCCCCCCCTCCCCCACCACCACCCTACATATGGGGCGGCGGAGGTGGCAGCGTGTCGGGAAAGCCTCCCATACCATTTTACGCCATGCTCCCGCCACCATCCCGCTCGTTGGGACTGCGATAAATTCCGGCCCACATCTCTGCAATGGCTATTAAATCAAACCCATTAATTTCTCTCTGTGCTATTAAGCATGTATTTTATTGCAACTGCTTCAAACAAACATAATGCCTTTAGCTGTAATTTTTTTTCTTTTTCCCTTATGTCACCTTAATCATGAAGGTCCCATTACCTTTAAGCTTCCTGTCCCTTCCTGACCCACTCTGCTTATTTTTACTCAAATTGGTACTCTGTTCTATAGCCTTAACATTTCTCTTATTGCTTTTGAATTTACCCTTCCCTGAATCCTCCCATCCCATTAGTTTGAAGCCCTAGCTACTGCCCTCGTTACTTGATTCGCCAGGACACTGGTCCCAGCTCAATTTAAATGGAACCCATCCGACGGAACAGCTCCCTCTTTTCCCAGTACTGGGAATCAAAGCTTTAATAGCTAACATAACTCCCATCCCTTTGGGATAAATGCCAACATTCCAGTAACATTTTAATTATTTTTTCTACTTGTCTATTAGCTTTTAGTGTTTTCTGTAATTGAACCCCTAAATCTCTGCTCCTCCACAGCTCAGAGTTCCTTGTTATTTAGAAAATACTCTGATCTATTTGTCATAGGTCCAAAGTGCATGACCTCATACTTCTCCAATTTGAATTCCACCTGCTACAGTTTTGTCTGCTCTCTTGATCTATCAATGTTCCTTAGCAACTTTCTGCTTACCTAATTAGCAATATACAGCTCTCTATTACTTCATTCATTTCATTTATAAATATGGTGAAAAGCTGAGGTCCCAATAAAGATCCTTGGAGGACTAGTCACATCCTGCCAATTTGAGTACATACCCACTAACCCTACTCTGATCCCTACCTCCTAATCAATTCCCATACCCATGCCGTTTCCAATTCCATGTATTCTCATTTTTGTTAACAACGTCTTCTGTGGAATCTTATCCAATGCCTTCTGGAAAGCTATATAAATATCAATAGACATCCCTTATCTACTTCGTTAATTACCTATTCAAAAGATTAACAAGCTTCATTAGACATAACTTACCCTTTACAAAGCCATGCTGGCTTTGATCAGTTCATGTTTATGCAAGTGGTCAGTTACTCTATCCTTAATAACAGAATCTAGTAACATCCCCAAAATAGAGGCTAGACTAATAGGCCTATACCTCCATAGTTTATCTCTCTTATCCATCTCTTAAATAGCGGAGTGGCATTGGCAACTTTCTGATCCAAGGGGACAATTTCTGAATCAAGAATTTTAGAAGATTATTAGGGCGTCTGCAATTTCCTAATTTACTTCTTTTAATACCCTTGGATGGAAACCATCAGAAACTGGTGTTTTGTCAATGTTTAGTCTTATATTTTCTCCATTACCTTTTTCTTTAAAACTTATTTTAAATCTATAAGACCCACCCTTGATTTTTTTCCTCCTATCTCAAACTTTATCCCTACCTTCTACTGTGAAGACCAATATAAATTAAGTATTTAGTATAATGCCATTTTCTGATTTGTAATTACAAAATCACTGCCTGATGCGAGCCTATGCCAGAGGTGGGCAGGAAAGTCAACTGCTAGTACATGCCTGAAAGGCCTGTAGCAACATTAAAGGCCATTGGCTTCATGTTATTCTGGTTGTTACCCAAAATCAGTAGCCAGAAGTGTCAAGACCCAAAGATCCTGGGTGCTATAGCTGAAAAAGAGATTGTGCAGCCATGTGCTTGCTGTCTGCATCTACTCAAATCCTCTAATCTGAAAGAGCTAGGCACAAGCAGCAAGCCCCATTTCTCATGGATACTACTGCGGATGTCTATCATTGGGAGACCCTGGATAATGAGGTGAGAGGAATGGTGCCAACGCTGAAGAAATTCATCATCTCAGTCCTAAATGCCCGATCCATTATCCTGAGACTATGCCCCTGGTTCTAGACCTGCCAGCCAGGGAAAACAGCCTCTCAGCATCTACTCTGACAAGACCTCCAAGAATCTTCTATATTTCAATGAGATCATCTCTCACTCTTCTAAAGTCCAGAGAATATAGGCCCATTCTACTCAATCTCTTCTCGTGGAATAACCCTCTCATCCCGGGGAATCAACCTGGTAAACCTTCATTGGACCCACAAGGCAAGTATATCTTTGAGGTTGAAGTTCAGTCATGATCTTATTGAATGGCAGAGCAGACTTGAGGGGCAGTATGGCCTACTTCTGTTCCTATTTCTCCTGTTACGCTTTTACTCTTGGCCTATTATCATTTCATCTAAATTCTTGCACATGCTCCAGGCACTGGTGCTCCATAGGGAGACTCTCAGAAGTAAGCATGCAGCACAAAAGAAGTGGGGATTTGGTGCCACGTGTCTGTTCTTTTTTTCTTTGCTTTGTAACTGAAAAATAACTGTCACCCAGGCAACAAAACAGAAGAAAATCAGCCCACTGTTTTTTTTTTTACATAACATTCCTGTCCTTTATAAAACTGCTATTCCTTCAACACGCCATGAGTAGTGTCATGGAAAACTTAAATCTATATTTTAAAATTAGTACATGGGTCACATATTCCATTGAAAATATTATATAAACATTTGGTGGGAAATTTCATGTTAAGATTAGAATAAATATTTTGTCAGGAAATATTTTCAGCTTCCGTGTGATCTCTCCCTATAACACCAGTAGGTGGTGTTCAAATTACATACGAACATACAAATTAGGAGCAGAAGTAGGCCATTAGGCCCCTCAAGCTGCTCTGCCATTCAACAAGATCATGGCTGATCTGTTTGTGTCTCGAATTCCACACTCCCATCTACCCCTGTAAACCTTTGATTCCCTTGCCTAACAAAAATCTATCTACTTCTGCCTTAAAAATATTCAAAGACCCTACCTCCACCACCTTCTGAGGCAGAGAGTTCCAAAGTCGCACAACCCTCTGAGAGAAAAAAAATTCTCCTCATCTCTGTCCTAAAAGGTCGGCCCCTAATTTTAAAACAGTGCCCCCTAGTTCTGCACTCACCCACAAGAGGAAACATTCTTTCCACATCCACCTTGTCAAGACCATTCTGGATCTTATATACTTCAATCAAGTCTCCCCTCACTCTTCTAAACTCCAGCGAAAACAAGCCCAGTCTGTCCAACCTTTCCTCGTAAGACAACCCGCTCATTCCAGGTATCAATCTAGCAAACCTCCTCTTAACCACCTCCAACGCATTTACATCTTTCCTTAAATAAGGAGACTAAAACTGCACACAGTATTCGAGATGTGGTCTCACCAATGCTCTGTAAAACTGAAGCATAACATCCTTACTTTTATTTTCAATTCCTCTCACCGAGATCCCTCTGCACTTTGGAATTCTGCAGTCGTACTTGGTTTAAGTAATACTCTGCTTTTTTATTCTTCCTGCCAAAGAAAACAACTTCACATTTTTCCGCATTATACTCCAACTGTCAGATTGCATCTTGTCTCTATGCTGGATATTAATCCCTCCAATCTGCCAACTTTTATTCACCTGATTTTATAATTCCTGTCAATACTATTTGCAACATTAGTCCTCTGTCTACAGATTATTAAAACCCTGTATATGTACATGTTGCCTGTCAACACAATTGACTGTTTTCATGTAATTAAACACCAAAACTTCCTTTGTAAACATTTAGAAGGGAAATGAAAATTATATTAATGAACTAGGGCGGCACAGTTGTTAGCACCGCAGCCTCACAGCTCCAACGACCCGGGTTCGGTTCTGGGTACTGCCTGTGCGGAGTTTGCAAGTTCTCTCTGTGACCGCCTGGGTTTCCGCCGGGTGCTCCAGTTTCCTCCCACAGCCAAAGACTTGCAGGTTGATAGGTAAATTGACCATTGTAAATTGCCCCTAGTATAGGTAGGTGGTAGGAGAATTGAGGGAAGGTGGGGATGTGGTAGGGAATATGGGATTAATGTAGGATTAGTATAAATGGGTGGTTGATGGTCGGCAGAGACTCGGTGGGCCGAAGGGCCTGTTTCAGTGCTGTATTTCTCTATGACTCTAACTAGCTGTGGGCCATACCATGGGAAATGTACAATTATGTCTCCGCCCTACATGCTAACTTCAAAATAAATAATTCAACCACTACGACCCCAAAAATATTGATACATAAATTTATTCATGCAACCATTCATATTCATTAATCTACTCTATGTATTTCCCTCTCTCTACTTGTGAAATCTGCAAATATAAAATTTGAGTACTGGATGTGCCTGTCAAACTGTAAATTTATTCACAAACACTTCATAAACATTTGCCAAAAATATGTAATTGCTTTCCTACACCTACAAATTGATTAATCAAATCTTCATAGTGTATGCACTGAATCAAATGTCCCGACCATAAAAAACGCCTCAACAGACATTTTAAACAAGTAAACATCCTTACTCCCCATGTGAAAGTATTCTTCGCAGAACATAAATGACTAATCTATACAATTTATGTTTGACAAGGAAGCTGTTTTCCAACTAAGTAACGCCGGCTTGGTAATTAAGCTGAACTGAAATTTTTTTGCTGGTTTTCTTTTAACAGTCCAACCCTGGGATTTGAAAAATAAAACTTATGTAATGAACTCGGCCAAGTCCAGCTCACAACCTCTTTTCATCAACAAAGATGTTGCTAGTGCATTTCGTCTTCAATTCGGTGAAACACTTCAGGCCTCTGATTGGCGAATTCCGATCAGAGTGCAGTATTTTTTGCACCAATCAAGAATCAGGCTTTGCCAGTGCTTCAGGCTTGAGAAGTTTCACGAGCTGATACTGAAGCTCTCACACATTTTCAGGCTTTGGAGTGGTTGGGGGGGAAAGAGGGGCTTGGATTTTGTGTTTGGAGTTTCATGTTTTTCGACATGGATTGCAGCAAGGCTTTTGACAAGTTTCCCACATGGCACATTGATTTGAAAAGAGCCCATGGGGTCCAAGGTCAAGTGGCAAGTTGGATCAAAAATTGGCTCAGTGGCAGGAAGCAAAAGGGTTAATGGTTGACAAGTATTTTTGTGACGGAAGGCTGTTTGCACAGGGCTCGGTAGTACGTCCCTTTGTGGCATACAATGATTTAGACCTAAATGTAGGGGTGTGATTAAAAAGTTTGCAGATGATACAGAAAATTGGTTTTGTGGTTGCTAGTGGCTAAAAATGCTGCAGACTGTAGCAAGATATCAATGGACTAGTACGATGGGCAAAAAAGTGGGACGGAATTTTACGTCCCCCCAGCCCCTCCCAAAAAACTGGGAAGGTGATGGAGGGGGGGCGTAAAATGGAGCGAGAGGCTCGGGGGGCCCTTCCCTGCCCGCTCCTACTGCCACTTTATGCAGGGTGGGGGCGGCGAAAAATGGCATGCCTACCTCAGGCCAATCAAGGCCCTTAAATGGCCACTTAAGGGCCTCCGCCCGCTGCCACAAAGTTTTACCTGTGGCCGGTGGGGCAGCCCAGGCGCGAGAGAAGCCACCTGACAAAAGCAGACGGCTCTCTGACGGTCTGGAGGGGGGACCCTCATCATCAGGCATCGTGCCCAACAGAGGGTCGCCCCCGCTGCCCCAACCACCCTCAACACATCACCCCCATCCTCCCATTGCCTTGCCGGGACCCGACCGATCACCCCCGGTGAGGCCCCAAAAACTTACCTTTGTTCTGGGCTCCGTGCCATCTTCTTTGCGGTGCCTGGGTTGCAGTCCCAGCAGTGGCCATCACTCCCAGTGGTGCTGCTGGGACTAAGAGCTGCCGGCCCGCTGATTGGCCGGCAGCTCTATTAGGCAGGACTTCCTGCCTCAAGTGGGTGGAAGTCCTGCCTCAGACCAATTAAAGGCTGGGAGCGGATCCCCAGGCCAAGCGGAGGGGGGTTCACCGCCGACTTTTCAGTTGGTGGACAGCTCCCATCTGCTGAGGGAAAAATCCCAGCCATGGAGAAAATCCAGAGATTTGTGAGGTAATGCATCTGGAGAAGACAAATAAGGAAAGGCAATACAGAATAAATAGTAGGATACCGAGTAGTGTACATGAACAGAGGGACCTTGGAGCGCATGTCCACAGATCCCTGAAGGTAGCAGGACACGTAGATAAGGTGGTTAAGGCTGCATATGGGATACATTCCTTTTTTAGCCAAGGCACAGAATATAACAGCAGGGAGGTTATGTTACAACTGTACAAAACACTAGTTAGGCCACAGCTAGAGTTCTGTGTACAGTACTGGTCACCCCATTACAGGAAGAATGTGATTGCACTAGAGAGGACAGAGGAGATTTACAAGGATGTTGCCAGGAAAGGAGAATTTTAGCTATGATGAAAGATTGGATAGGCTGGGGTTGTTTTCTTTGGAACAGAGGAGATTGAGGGGAGATTTACTGAGGTGTGTAAAATTATGAGGGGCCTAGATAGAGTGGAAAGGATGGACCTATTTCCTTTAGCAGAGAGGTCAATAACCAGGGGGAATAGATTTCAAGTAATTGGCAGAAGGATTAGAGGGGAGATGAGGAGAATTTCTTTTCACCCAGAGGGGTTCTGGAACTCACTGCTTGAAATGGCGGTACAGGTAGAAACCACCATTGCTTTTTAAAATTATTTGGGCATGCACTTGAAGTGCTGTAACCTACAGGACCAAGAACTTGAAAGTGGGATTAAGCTGGATCTCTCTCTTTCGGTTAGTACAGACACGATGCGCTGAATGGTATGCTGCTGTGCTGTAAATTTTCTATGCTTCTATGTTTATGCATGGGAATTCAGATTTATTTTTCTACAGGAGACTTCCTTTTCTGTTATTATATGCAGCCGACTTACTGGTTGTGACCCTTCTCCAAAAGATTGAACAGCCCTGATCGAGCCTATCTTGTACATTCCACTCTCAACTTATAAGTGGGAATCCACCATAGGGTAAGATGTGAATGATGACTGAAGAATATAATCATCTATTGTATATGGCAATAGAAGGGAACAAGTGACTATACCAAATGCCACTATCCTGTGATCTTCTTGTACTGGCTCTTTCTCTGGAAATGTAAAATGGAATTTCTGATCATTGCTTGTGGTAAATCAGAAAGGAATTGGTTACATTGGGAAAGATCAATATATTTATTCTTCCGGGTGGAATTTGAATAGAGCTGTTGATAATTTGGGGCACTAGGTTTGTGTTTTGCTGTTTGGGGAAATGTGTTTTGAGTTCAGTACTGCTGCTGCTGTTGTAATCAGCATTGAACCATTGCTTTCCTCAGATTAGTGAAGTATAATTGTACTTTCCACCACAGGGTGGCAGTGTCCAGTATGTAATTTGCTGTTGTGCCGAAAGCTTTTAAGTGTCAGAAAGAGAGAGATTGGTGCAGAAGGGTCAGTGTGTGTGACAGGTTCATGGCTAGATGAAGAGAAAGGCAAAATGGAAGCAAGGACAGTGCATGGGAAGCATTTCATACTTAGCTTGATCAGAGTCCAATCAGATGGGCACTGGGTAGACAAAAAATAGGTCCAGTGGTTAAAGCAGTGAAGTGTGGATGTATGGTTACTGAGTCAGTCAAGAATTGAGGGAGGTGGGAGAAATGAAAATAAATCACTGGAGATGAATACTTTTTCCATTGACTGTTTTAAGAGGTTCAGGGCAGGACCCACTTTTTGTTTACCCAGTGCCCATCTGATTGGACTCTGATCAAGCTAAGTGTGAAATGCTCCCCATGCACTGTCCTTGCTTCCATTTTGCCTTTCTCTTCATCTAGCCACTAACCTGTCACACACACCGACCCCTGTCTGTACCAATCTGTCTCTTTCTGCTACTTAAAAGGGCAGTTAGTACGTTTGTCTGGTAGAAACACACCCCAAACTGGAGACAAAAACTTGATGGCTTGGCTCTTGATATAGGAGTAAGGCATTACAGACTAAAAACTTTGACAATGATTTATATAACTTTGCACAGTAAGTGTACAAGTAGAAATAAGATGCAATTTAAAATTGATTAATTTTCCATGTTAAAGTTACAAGGACATTTGGTATTTCTGAAATCTTGCTTTACAATAATTAAAAATTTGTATATGAAACAATCAGCTGCAAGAAGTTTGCCTATAAATGTCACAGAACAGTGGCAAAGAAAGTGCAATATGATGGATAGGAATTGACTACTGACCAGCCTCCCAATTTACAACCTCTAAATTTCAGTTCATTCAAAACCATGCTGCCCAATATTAGCCAAATCCCAAATGCCCATCACCCTTATCCTCACTGACCTACATGGCTCCCAGTGCCCCAATACTTCAAAACGTAAAATTCACCTGCTTATGTTAAATTGCCCCATTGCTTCACCCCTCTCTTTCTCTGTATCCCCCACCCCGAACTCTCCCTACCTGACTGTGGATTTTTGTGAAACACT
Source organism: Heterodontus francisci (assembly GCF_036365525.1). Taxonomy (NCBI): domain Eukaryota; kingdom Metazoa; phylum Chordata; class Chondrichthyes; order Heterodontiformes; family Heterodontidae; genus Heterodontus; species Heterodontus francisci. The sequence continues at coordinate 46,829,152 of NC_090372.1, forward strand.
CGATTCCTTTATTCCACCATCAGCCTTCAGCCATCAAGACCCCATGCCCTGATTTCCCTTTATAACTCCTTTGCTTCTCTCCTTTAAGACTATACTTAAAATTCATCTTTTTGTCCAAGTTTATGGCCACCCCTAATATCTCCTCTTGTAGCCCAGTGTCTATTTTTCTCCTTACATCCCCCTTGGAATGTCTTTCTACCTTAAAAGTGTAATATAAATGCATCTTATTGTTGTTAAAAAGGGAATTAAATTATCTATTAAAATTGTCCATGGCCCTCTGGCTCAACTACCTGTACAATTATCAGCAGCTCTCAGCTACCTCTTTGTCCAATGTTATGCTTTTAAACACTTAGACTGAGGTGATTTGGAAAGAAATTTCTTCCTCTTTTGTGACATTATAAAGTTTCACCATGGCGACATGTTGAATGGGAACAGTGTAAATCTTTCCATTAAATATCAAGCATTCTGTTTCATTTTAATCTTAAAGGAAAAAAGGTGAAATTTGAATTTGCAACAGACCAACCAGACCATCACTTACCCAAAGGTTACCGTAACATTCATTTTCCCACATCCAACTCCCTAAACACAAGGTCATAAAGTGGCCACTCATTCCAGACTCAGTTCTGTGAAATGGTACCCTATCTACGTCCCCATCCCTCAATCAAGACACTTCTCCAAAATCCCAAGTTCACACTAGCACTCCTCTCTCGATCAGGAACTCAACCTGGAGCTCTTTTCTTTCCCTACAACCCAGTTAAGCTGTTATCCAGCTCCCCAAGTTCAAAGCAGGAGGCAGTGGCGTAGCGGTAATGTCACTGGACTAGTAATCCAGAGGCCTAGGCTAATGCTCTAGGAACATGGGTTCGAATCCCATGAAATTTGAATTCAATTGATAAATCTGGAATTAAAAGCTAGTATACTGGTGACCATGAAATCACTGTCAACTGTTGTTAAAACGTATCTGGTTCACTAATGTACATGTGACTCCAGAGCCACAGCAATGTGGTTGACTCTTAACTGCCCTCTGAAATGGCCTAGTGAGCCACTTAGTTGTATCAAAACCGCTACAAAGTCTAAGAGGAGGAATGAAACTGGGCAGGCCACCTGGCATCGACCTAGGCACTGGAAACGACAAAAGCAAACCCAGCCCTGTCAACCCTGCAAGGTCCTCCTAATTAACATCTGGGGGCTTGTGCTAAAACTGAGAGAACTGTCCCACAGCCTAGTCAAGCAATAGCAGGACAGACCCACCAGAGGTGGTGTTACTGTGGTATACAGTCAGGAGGAGTTGCCCTGGGAGTCCTCAACATTGACTCTGGACCCCATGACGTCTCATGGCATCAGGTCAAACATGGGCAAGGAAACTTCCTGATGATTACCACCTACATCCCCCTCAGCTGATGAATCAGTGCTTCTCCATATTGAACAACAACTGGAAGAAGCACTGGGGGTAGCAAGGGCACAAAATGTACTCTGGGCAGGGGACTTCAATGTCCATCACCAAGAGTGGCTCAGTAGTACCAGTACTGACCGAGGTGGCTGAGTCATAAAGGACATAACTACTAGATGGGCCTGTGGCAAGTGGTGAGGGAACCAACAATGGGAAAAACCTACTTGATCTCGTCCTCACCAATCTACCTGTCACAGATGCATCTGTCCATGACAGTACTGGAAGAAGTGATCACTGCACAGTCCTTATGGAGACGATGTCCCGTCTTCACATTGAGGATATCCACCATCATGTTGTGTGACATGATCGCCTTGCTAAATGGAATAGATTTTGAACAGATCTAGCAACTCAAAACTGGGCATCCAGGAGGTGCTGTGGGCCATCAGCAGCAGCAGGATTGTATTCAACCACAATTTGTAATCTCATGGCCCGGCATATCCCCCACTCCACCATTACCATCAAGCCGGAGGTCCAACCCTGGCTCAATGAAAAGTGCAGGAGGGCATGCTAGCAGCAGCACGGGGCATACCTAAAAATGAGGTGTCAGCCTGGTGAAGCTACAACACAGGACTACCTGCATGCCAAACAGCGGAAGCAGCATGCAATAGACAGGGCTAAGTGATTGCACAATCAATGGATCAGATCTAAGCTCTGCAGTCCTGTCACATCCAGTCGTGAATGATGGTGGACACTTAAACAACTGACAGGAGGAGGAGGCTCCACAAATAACCCCATCCTCAACGATGGGGGAGCCCAGCACATCAGTGCAAAAGACAAGGCTAAAGCATTTGCATCCATATTCAGCCAGAAGTGCCAAGTGGACGATGCATCTCGGCCTCCTCCTGAAGTCCCGAGCATCACAGATGCCAGTCTTCAGCCAATCCGATTCATTCCACTATGGGCCCCCACGACATTCCGGCAATAGTACTGAAGACTTGTGCTCCAGAACTAGCCGCGTCCCTAGCCAAGCTGTTCCGGTACAGCTACAACACGAGCATCTACCTGACAATGTGGAAAATTGCCCAGGTATGTCCTGTGCATAAAAAGCAGGACAAATCCAACCCAGCCAATTACTGTCCTATCAGTCTACTCTTGATCATCAGCAAAGTGATGGAAGGGGTCGTCAACAGTGCAATCAAGCAGCACTTGCTCAATAGTAACCTGCTCACTCACGGTCAGTTTGGGTTCCACCAGGGCCACTCAGCTCCTGACCTCATTACAGCCTTGGTCCAAACATCGACAAAAGAGCTAAACGCGAGGTGAGTGCGACAGCCCTTGACATCAAGGCAGCATTTGACTGAGTATGGCATCAAGGAGCCCTAGCAAAACTGGAGTTAATGGGAATCAGAGGGCAAACTCTCTGCTGGTTGGAGTCATACCTAATGCAAAGGAAGATGGTTGTGGTTGTTGGAGATCAATCTTCTCAGTCCCAGGACATCACTGCAGGAGTTCCTCAGTATAGTGTCCTAGGCCCAACCATCTTCAGCTGCTTCATCAATGACCTTTTCTACATCATAATGTCAGAAGTGGGGATGTTCACTGATGATTGCACAATGTTCAGTTCCATTCACAATTCCCCAGATTCTGAAGCAGCCCGTGTGCAGATGCAGCAAGATTTGGACAATCTCCAAACTTGGGCTGATGAGTGGCAAGTAACATTTATGCCACACAAGTACCAGACAATGATCATCTCCAACAAGAGAGAATCATCTCCCCTTGATGTTCAATGGCATTACCATCGCTGAATCCCCCACTATCAACATCCTGGGGGTTACCATTGACCAGAAACTGAACTGGACCAGCCACATAAATACTGTGGCTACAAGAGCTGGTCTGAGGCTGGAAATTCTGCGGCAAATAACTCACCACCTGACTCCCCAAATCCTGTCCACCATCTACAAGGACAAGTCAGGAATGTTGCCTGGATGGGTACAGCTCAAACAACACTCAAGAAGCTCAACACCAACTAGCACAAAGCAGCCCTCTTGATCGGAACCCCATCCAGCAACTTAAACATTCACTCCCTTCACCACCGACGCACAGTGGCAGCAGTGTGTACTATCTACAAGATACAGTGCAGAAACTCGCCAAGGCTCCTTTGACAGCACCTTCCAAACCCATGACCTCTACCACCTTGAAAGACAAGGGCAGCAGATGCAATGGGAACACCACCATCTGCAAGTTCCCCACCAAGCCATACACCACATCATGACTTGGAACTACATCGCCGTTCCTTCACTGTTGCTGGGTCAAAATCCTGGAACCTCCTTCCTAATAGCACTGTTGGTGTACCTACACTCCAAGGACTGCAGTGGTTCAAGAAGGCAGCTTACCACCACCTTCTCAAGGGCAATTAGGCTTGGGCAATAAATGCTGGCCTAGCTAACGACGCCCGCATTCCATGAACAAATAAAAAAAAAAATTGGCACTCGACCCTGCAGGCACTCTTTCTGCCATCCACTCCTCCGTTGCCCTACCCCTACCTCATTCCTGCTGCTCATGTAAAAGGACTGGGTTGCTTGCTCTTCTCTGAGCTGCTGCTAGCACTATGGGCAGGGGTTAGTGGGTCGTTGATTACCCATGAGAGTCTGGACTCCTACTGTTTTAAGAGTTCTCGTCTATACTATACAAAGACCTGGCAATTCCTGCCTTAGCAAAAGCAGCAGCATAGACAGAAGAGTGTGATCTAGTCCAGTATATTTACTGCTGGACTCGATGAAAAGTGGGCTAGGTGCTGGAGGCAAGTGAGCCCTGTTAGTAGTGACGTATGCCAGCAAATACTGCCATGCTAATTAGATCCCCAAAATGCCGGCTGTTGGTGTGATGATTGGCATGATAGCAAGAAAGATCAGAACTTTGGGAATATTTAGCTCCCAATCTGACCATCAAAGCCCAGTTAACTACAGCCTATTTGACTTAAATTTCTTATTTGCTGTTTTTAGCACTGTTGCCTCATTGCTGGATAAATCCTCAATCAGAACTCCAGATCTGTCAGTACCAGCAACTTGAAATTGAGAATTACATAGAATTTATAGAACAGAAAAATTTGGCCCAACTAGACTATGGCTTTATGTTCCACCTGAGCCTCCTCGCACCCTATTTATCTAACCTTATCTGTATATCCTCCCAGCAAATATGCAAATTAATGAAAATGCAAAGGTCCACAATATGTATCTGTGCAGCCTTTGAAGACAAAAGGCTTGGACGCCCCAGATGTCCGTTAAAACAACAAAAACCTACAAACGGGTTTGTTGAAAATGCCTCTTAGGTGCCACTGACCTACATTTCCATGTGCACCCCATCTTTGATTTTTTTGTGCAGTTGGTAACATTCTGCAACAGCATGACTTTGTAAATTGAGCACACATAAAACAGGTGGAGTCTACAGGGACTTTTCCACAATTATAACATTACCATAAAAAGAGAGAAAAGGTTTTGACAACAATTAACTCAATGCTTCTTCAGAATATTAGTTGACTTGGTGAATAGGGTACAACAACAGTTAAGAACCAGATACAAATCCATAGGAAATTTAAAAAAATATATAATTACCTTGGAGTTGTAGCTGGGCTCTTGGTTTTAGAACCTGATTTATTCAGATGTGGGGAATAGCTGGTGTCTTGCCCAGTGGACTGTGGCATTCTTGCTTCAAGTGTCTTCATGTCTGTTTTTGTCTTACTTAAGCTTCTGGGGATGCGGGGCCTTGCAGGTAGAGATGCCCTATTCGCTCCATATAATCTTGAAGTTTCGTTACACGTGTAGCACGTAACCAACTGTAGGGATTTTTAAAAATCGTATAGCTAATACACAGGTGTGCTCAGACTCATACATTCACTTCATAGCAAGTGACAAGCATTCTCCAAACTACTGCAGGACAGCAGAAATCAACAGAGGTGACCTGTAGGTTCATCCAAGGAATCCGGAGAACCTTACAACATAATTTGCATTTTTCCTCACCAGTTATATTCAGCAGCTATACACTTTTGACAACAAAATACATGTGGTGCATTGGTTTTTGGTTTCTATGGCTTTGTGTATGCTGCCACAATAGAATTACATTAAAATGAGATTGTTTTATGACTTCTTCAATGCCAAAGGACAAACAATATCCATTTTTGGTCATGTGCAGTATAGGGTTAATTCTACATTTCTAATGGGAAGCAGTGTTTGCAGGGAGCATAGGTTGGAGAATCTGGACAACAGCATAGTCCTATCTCTGACTCGGATTTGCTTTGAATGCCTTGAACAACCACAATCATCTTCCTTTGTGCTAGGTATGACTCGAACCAGTGAAGAGATGAGCCCGATTCCCACTGCTTTCAATTTTGCTAGGGCTCCTTGATGTCACACTCAGTCTAATGCTGCCGTGATGTCAAGGGCAGTCACTCTCAACTCACCTCTGGAAATTACCCTTTTTAACCACATTTGGACCAAGGCTGCAATGAAGTCTGGAGTCAAGTGCCCCTGGCAGAACCCAAACAGCATCAGTGAGCAGGTTATTGCTAAGTGCCATATGACAGCATGGTCAGTGACACCTTCCATCACTTTACTGATGACTGAGAATAGACCGATGGGGCAATAATTGGCCCGACTGGATTTATCCTACTTTGAGTGGACAGGACACAGTTGGGCAATTTTCCACATTGTCAGGTGGATGCCGGCATTGTAGCTGTATTGAAACAGCTTGACTAGGGGCATGGCTAGTTCTAGAGCACAAGTCTCAGTAACTACAGCCTGGATGTTGTCAGGGCCCAGAGCCTTTGCCATATCCACTGCTTTCAGCAGTTTCTTAATATCAGATGGAGTGAATTGAATTGGCTGAAGACTTGCACCGGCGATGCTGGGGACCTCAGGAGGAGACCAAGATGGATCATCCATTCAGCATCTCCGGCTGAAGATGGTTGCAAAAGTTTCAGCCTCGTCTTTCAGCAAGTGATGCAGTGGTCCTAGTACCAACCCCTCAGGAGCACCTACCTCCAGTCAATGATCTTATTGAATGGTGAAGCTGACTCTTATGGCCTATTCCTGTTCCTATTTCTTATGTTTCTATGTTAGTGCTGTGGGAATACCTTCATCACACAGACTGCAGCAATCCAAGGCCATGGTTCACCAGCATCTTCTCAAGGGCAATGAGGGATAGGCAATAAATGCTGGCCTGGCCAGCAACACCCACATTCCTCAACTGGAAATTTCTTTTATCAAAGAAAAACTCAGTGTTGAACCTGAACTGTACATTGAGAATTCATAAACATTTTAGCACCAGCTCAATTTAATACAAGTCCTTCAAATAACTGAATAATTTTGAAGTACCGCTGAATTCATGTTTCCATTATAAATTGGACTATTGCTGAGTTTTTCCCCATTGAGTCTTCATTTTCTAATATAGTTAATTCCAGGTGAAACACACAACTTGTTACCAAGAAACAATACAGCACACATTTTTATCTTTAGTACTTCAGCAGAGCTTTGTGCACTGTGCATGTATGTTGGGGACTTCTTTGGCCTCCTTATCTCGAGAGACAATGGGTAAGCGCCTGGACGTGGTCAGTGGTGATTGGGGGTGCCCAAATTCCCAATATCTGTTTCCAACTTGTGAAGCTCTGTGCTGGTAGCACTAAAGAAAAAAATTGACCACAATGTCGGAGAAAGAAAGAACTTGCATTTGTACAGTAACTTTCTTGAACTCAGGATGTCCCAACACATTTTACAGCCAATAATACGGTTCCTACATTACAACAGTGACTATACTTCAAAAGTACTTAATTGGCTGTAAAGCACTTTGAGACATCAACAGTGGTCGTGAAAGGTACTATATAAATGCAAGTATTTTTGTTGTACTGTAAGCACTATTGATAGGGCAGCATACACACAGGAAGATTCCATAAACATCAATTAATGAATACCCAGCTAATCTGTTGTTGGTGATGTTGGTTGAAGAAAATATTTGGCCAAGACACCAGGAGAAATCCAGAATTTCTCTGGAAAAAGTGCCATGAAGACTTTTACATCCAACTGAACAGGGCTTTAATAGGATGGAGAGATGGAAAAATGTCTTTAAACAAAGGGCGGCTGAAGCATGGAATGCCTTGCCACAGGGTGTGGTTGAGAAAGAGCCCATTACTTCTTTTAAGGGAAAATTACATAAACATTTGAACCAGATAAAGATATCAGACTATGGGCAGTGGAGAGGGAGACAGCGAGGACAGTGTGATCACTTTTGGATTGCTCTCTCAAAGTGCCAGTAGAGAGACAATGGGCTGAACAGCCTCATTCTGTGGTTTTATTGCCTCATCCAAAAGACAGCATCTCTGACAACGCAGACATGTGGAGTAGGGACTTCAACTAACTGCAAATAGTAGAGAAAAATATGCTTTTGTATCTCCAAATTTAATGTTCATGATAACTTCCTGAATGGCTCAATAAGCTTAGCCAATGCTTGCCTGAATCACACAGGTCAGGGAGGCCCCAGGTTCAGTACAAAGTCTTCTGAATCAACGGATCTCAACCAAGGTGGGGGGGATAGTAGGACTGCTACAAACAGGCCTCACCACATCCTGGGTAGGGAGGGGGCAATTGGTTACTTTTGGCTACCCAAAAATACTTGGAAATGCAGGTGTGTGGGCATTAGTAGTCAATGGTGATACTCTTTATATTCGTATAGCCTGCTGAAACACTGCCAAGTCTCACGCATGAATAAATTGTGGCACCAAAGGGTGATCAGAGCACAAAAACTGTACATCAACAAAGAACCACTGCCAAAAAATTAGCCAGGAAAAAAAAATCATAAGGATCTGGAAGACAATTTTCCTTTTGTGCATGTATTTTTTGATCTAACAGTATTAGATGTCATGAAATGATTTCAAGCTTATAACTGTTCCTTTGTTAATAACCCCTGTGCAGCTGCACTCCCAGCATACAAGATTTGTTGCATAACCAAATACAGTACTCATAACACAGTGGAGTATGATTTGTGCAGTGTGCTAGAACAAAAGTGAAAGGAATAAAATATTATTAGATAGGAAATTGTGATAGATTTTGATGGTCAATGAATAACACCCATACAGCAGCTTGAAGTAAAATGTCAATTAGGATCATCACATTTTAGATTTATTCAGAGAAGATAGGGAAAAAATGTTTATAGATTTAAAACATAAATGTGGAATTCTCTCGACACAAACCATTGTTAAAGCTGATTCCATTTTAAAGGGGAAATGTTTTAAAAGGGGAAATATTAGAGGATATAGAGATACAGCAGGATAGTGAGATTATATTGGGTGGCTCATGGGGAGAAATAATGATGCGGATTTGATAAACCGAGTGACCTGTTTCTGTGTTTATCATATTCCATGACTATTTTATGACATAACATTCATCATTGCTCCTTTCCAAACAGAGAGTGAATTAGACAGATCTTGATGCTGGGAAACAATTACTTATACACGCCATGCAGCATACATACTAAACAGCTCCAATGTACAGATGTCATATTAAGCAATATATTACTGTAAAGCAAGGATCAGTTACTAAACTCATTGCCAACTGGTAGTGAATCAAAGTACAGTCTATCTAGGTTACCAGTCTAAATATGCGGCATTTATTAAATGGCCCTGAGGACTGGCATTACATAGCTTAATCCAGAGATTTTTTTAAAATTCAGTTTTATTTAAACACAAGCTCCTAAACACTGCACAAACACAATCGTATAAAAATCCTATAAATATTCCTGCAGGCAGCTTTTTAGTATTTCTGGCAAAGAACCTATTGAACACAGCATGTTACCGACAGCCTGTCGAACTCTTTGAAGCACTTCTTGTTATCTAAACCCAATGGGTTTCTCTGAAGTGCTTTGGATGAACAGACGTGCACTGCATGCTTACATCTGAAGGTCAGTTCAATTTTATTTAGTAGCACAGAATAGCAAATTACCATTTTAACCACTTGAATCAGATTCTACTTGAATCTTTTCATGCAGAATTAAAATGATCAGTTTAAAATATATATTTCTACTTGGCGTCTTGTTAATTATAGTGCTAGCTCATATAAATACCATAATGTCTACAGGTAATTGTAAATAACTAAATACTAGTTTTAAAAAGATTGAATACTTACTGACACAAATGCAGCCATAACAAAAGAAACTTGACATTTACGATTTACAAACTGTACAGCTGAATTGTACTGAACGTTGGTTCTGACGAAAGCAGATAAACGCACTAGCTTCTAGTCAGACTGGAGTACCGATTTGGGTGGGGCTAGTTGTAGCCACTGTTGGCTCTTCACAGAATTTTGAACCAATCCCCTGCTACAAGGGAGGGTCATCAATTCATTCATGGTGTTCTGTATTCTAATTAGCAAAGAGGGATACAAAGAACTGTGCAGTACATCAGCTTTGAGCAGATTTACTCAAAGTGACAAGTTTACGTAACCGTGATAATGATTCAGCCACCATAAACAAAGAGAGTAATTCAAATCAGGGCAAGAGTTTTTAAATACAAAGCATAGATTTACCGAAGAACCTAATCCAATAATACACATCATTGAAACTAAAGCCAACTTTAGAAAAAATAATCCCACAAAAATGTTTCTCTCTTGACCACGGCTCAAATATTTCACACTAAGATATTTTCAAGACTAAAGCGCTGGTTTCTAGTTTTTTTTTAAAATGAATAATTGAAGTACTTGAAGGCAGGAATGACCATCGCTAATCATGAGTTGCAAGGTTACATTTTTTGGGTACAGTGTCACATGCTACTTCCATCAGTCAGCTAGTACCTCCTATGAACGAGGATGTGCTTTTACCCGTCCAATATCTAGCAAGCTGTGTGGTCAGACAGAAAGTCGCTCGTTACTGGACTTTGGCTTTTTGGTTATATCATGCGTTAGTACTCGACTTTGCCAAGCAAAATAAATGCCTCATTAGACTGTAGCTTTGGTTATAAAACTGTCAGTGATTCATATATTAACATAAGTGATTTAGTATATTACAGTAAATGAAGTGAACAGTAACATGACATGCTATAAATTTACAGTAGTTACAGGCTCAAATATCCTGGCTCAGATGTCAGAAAGTAAGTTTCATCTGCTGCACTAAACTATAATGTAAACTGGCAGACAAGATCCCTGAAATTAATCTTCACGTGGCAGTTTTTTTTTGTTGGCCATCCATAGCCTCTCTGCTTTCTAGTGCCCTCAATAGGAACAAGATAGGCTGAAAAAAATGACTGGGGCAAAGAAAAGTTATTCCGAAAAATCAAATGTGTGTGTATGGAATAGCTTCTTCTCTCAGGTTCCTGAACTGACAGAACATTTATGTTATACTTGTAGCACATCAAAATAGCTGGGTCAGTTTGTGCAAGTGATCCTAGTTTTGAAAGCCTTAAAACAGGCCACGACCAAAAGAAGCCAAGAGCGGTTACATCACAGGACAAAAAAATTCATTTTTTGCCAGTCCGGTTAGTGGATACAGCACCAAATTTAATCAAAGGATGTTTCAATACTCTCTTCAAAATGAAGGAAACACAAATGTTACAACCAGATGAGCAATGTGTCTAGGGGTCTTTTGTTGTCTTCACCTGGTCTTATTGTAATTTTAAACATACTGTGTTTTGAGCTCCTCCTTTGTAAATCCTTGTTCACAACTTTCCAATTATAAGGCAAAGAAATGAGCATAAACTGGCTTTCTTTGGTTTCAAGCAGAAAGATGAAATTTATTAAACTGTAAAACGTTCACGCCTACGGATATACGATGCGCCTATGCTAGCATGCACATGCGATACACACATGCAAATTGGGGCAGAACAGAGAAGAAAAGATAAGTGGAACAGTTTTGAGGCAATATTTTGTTACAGTTTCTTGAACTCGTAGTTCTTCATTAAAGATATGGTCTTGTGTTTCGTTGGGGCCCAGTATTCGTCTTAAACCTTGTTCACATAAGAGTTTACGTGTCTTCACAAGATGCAGTTCCGTGGGAAAAGATGAAACAGACAGACAGGAGGAGAGGAGATGTTGTCAGTCGATGAGCAAACGGCGTTCTCAGTTCCAATCCTTTGTTGGAAGTTCAAATTCAAAAGTCCAGCCAGCTAGTCATGTGACTAAAACTAGCTTGACCACTTCTGCGTACTAGAGAAGCAACTGCTGGGGTCCCTATTGTTTCAACATTGTCTGGTACTACGCAAATATCCTTCCAGTCAGGGCTTGCAAAGTAAAGTTTTTCTTCATGGGGCGAAATAATGTACGCCTCAGTCTTGGCGTGGGGGTGGGGGGGCTTGCCTGACAAATCTTGGGTCACAGATTGTGAAATTTGTGCCATATTATTTTCAGTATAGGCAAAAGGATTTCTTGTGGTATTGCTCCTGAACATATATAACAAAGCCTCTATCTCTCCCTGCTACAGGTGGTGAAGCTGACATTTATACTGAGATCCTCAAAATGTTTGTGTTTCTGTCCCATTGAAACAGTATGATATATAGCAGGACACAGATTATGCATTCCTATTGAACTTCATTTTGGTTCGGCTGTTGTTGATTACGGGAGTGTAAGCAAGTATGGTGCTGTTATAAGTGAAGGTGAATCTGGGGATTATGATCAGGTCTGGTGAAGTACATTGTAACATATGCTGAGAGGAGGTGCCAGGAAGACTCAGAATTGAAAGTCGAGATGGGAAATTTGTGAAATTTCAAGATATAATTAAGATAGTGGGGAACTGTGATACCACCTGAACCTTTAGAAGGAAATGTGATGGGTAGGTAAATGACAATCAATCTTATTAATTATATTGCAAAAAAATTTTTAATTTGGAGATACGGAGCAATGATAACCAAATCAGAAAACACTCAAGGATTTATTCACCAATGAAAAGCAGAAAAGTCAACTACATTCAGAACATTATATAGAAAATAAAAAGATTTCTTTTTAGACAAACTAGGGTTAAAAAGGTGGTTTGTTAAGTTTGTTCTTGCGAAATTAAAATACCAATGGCAGCTTTCAATGAAAGTGCAAAGTCCTATATTCTGCATTTGCCAAATGAGTGTTGCATTCAATTTAAATGTTGGGGACCGTTTACACGAATTTCACCATTGAGAGGAAAGGCTCCATTGTGGTTTTGCCATTCTTACAAACTGAAGATACCTGTCAGGCATCTGCAAAATGGAGCTGATGAGCTGTTCCCAATCTACAAGCGTTGCTCCAATGTACTTTTGGAAGTTGATTATAATTAAAATTCACCTGTTAACCCATTTCTAGGAATATAAATAGATTAAAATAAAAATGATTCCCTCTGTGGTTCTTCATTTTTTTGTTGAAAATCTGATCAGGTGAAAGGGTTTATAGAGACTAATATATTTTATATGATGATCCCCACCCGAGCAAGGCTGAAGAAATCAATAATCTACCACTGAAAGTAGGACAAGTGGAATTAATGGTTTGTTTACATTATGTCAGTAGGACTTCATATCCTATCTGCTGCAAATTGCTTTTAAGGGCATTTACCTTCTCAGATCTTTATTGCGTTGTATGTATATTTACCTGGTACTCTAGTATTAGCTTAATTTATCATGCTTTGAAACTCTACCTAAAGGCAGCACAGTGGCGCAGTGGTTAGCACCGCAGCCTCACAGCTCCAGCGACCCGGGTTCAATTCTGGGTACTGCCTGTGTGGAGTTTGCAAGTTCTCCCTGTGTCTGTGTGGGTTTCCTCCGGGTGCTCCGGTTTCCTCCCACATGCCAAAGACTTGCAGGTTGATAGGTAAATTGGCCATTAGCAATTGCCCCTAGTATAGGTAGGTGGTAGGGAAATATAGGGACAGGTGGGGATGTGGTAGGAATATGGAATTAGCGTAGGATTAGTATAAATGGGTGGTTGATGGTCGGCACAGACTCGGTGGGCCGAAGGGCCTGTTTCAGTGCTGTATCTCAACTAAAAAATTAAACTAAAAAGAAAACTAAGCTGTAAATAAACGTTAAGAATGGAAAATAGGGTCTGATTGTAGTATTACAACAGGACTATTTCATAAAACTCAGCATAGAATCATAGAATGGTTACAGCACAGCAGGCAACTATCTGGCCTGTTGTGTCTGAGCCGGCTCCTTGCACGAGCAACTTAGCTAGTCCCACTCCCCTACAGCCCTGCAAATTTACTCTCTACAGTTTATTATCAACACCCTTTTGAAAGCCATAATTGAATCTGCCATCACATTCTCAGGCAGTGCATTCCAGATCCTAACCAGTGCGTAGAAAAAAGTTTTTTTCTCATGTCACCATTGGTTCTTCCAGCAATCATCTTAAATTGGTGTCCTCTGGTTCTTGACTCTTCTACCAATGGGAACAGTTTCTCCCTATCTGACCAGACCCCTCATGATTTTGAGCACCTCCATCAAATCACCTCTCAACCTTCTCTGCTTTAACAACCACAACTCTAGCTTTTCCAATCTATGTAGTTAACTGAAGTCCCTCATCCATGGAACAATTCTCGTAAATCTTTTCTGCACCCTCTCTAAAGCCTTCACATTCTTCAAGTGCAGTGCCCAAAATTGGACACAATACTCCAGAGTTGAGGCTGAAACAGTGTTTTATAAAGATTCATCATACCACACTTGCTTTTATGTTCTATGCCCCGATTTATAAAGCCTAGGATCCCCTGTGCCTTTTGAACCACTTTCTCAACCTGCTCTGCCACCTTCAACATTTGTGCACATGTATCTCTAGGTGTCTCCGTTCCTGCACCCACTTTAGAATTGTACTCTGTTACAGACAGCTGGGAAGTGGTGTGGGTGATTTCCACTTCTCACCTCTCAACTGACCACACATAGTGTTTTAAAAAGTGTTTAGTCCGAGTGTTTTTAAGGGTCAAATAAATAAATATCAGGTTTTTTTCGTAGCCTAAAAAATTTGTTTTTAAAAAAATAATCAAAAAATATTCGCGACTTCACCCACTCTCATTCAGATACACACACAAAAAGATAGAAAGTAGATTCGTAGCATGCAATTAGAGTCCAATTGTTGCAAAAGAGTTCCATCTTTTATAAAAACCTTTAGAAGCTTTTTGGGAGGAAATCTTGCAGCAGTGCAGGCTTGAATGTCCATTGTATCCTTTCAAGAAAGTGTTGCAGGCTCCTTGTGGTTAAGCCTCAATCTGCAGTCGATGGTGGAAATACTGGTTCAATTTCACAAATGGGGGGAGTTCCAAAGTTACCTTGCAATATCTCTGCTGTTGTTAAAAAATGTTATCAGCACAGTTCCTACCTTAGCTGGAACTGTCTCACAGCTGTTCTAGATGGAAAAGACCTTCTCTGGCTGTTCTGCCCCCTCTCTTCAGAGAAATATCCTAAAAGGTAGAATCTTCTCAGGTTGGGATGTCAGTCAGGTGACTAAGGGTTCTCTCACCTGGGGCGATTCATATAATGTTCCAGTATATGGGAACAATTGTTACCTGATGGCGTTTGAATGTTGTCCATTTTGATAATTAGGTATTATTTCACACTTATTAATTTGGTCTTGGCTTTGGATTCAGTCTGCCTGCAAAAATGTTTGAAAGCTCCATTCCTGAAGATAGGAGTTGGTAGCTTGGAATGGACTGTTTTCCATTTCAATGTATTTTCCCCAAAGCTAATTCTGACTTGGATAATAGGCTTCATCTTCAACAAGGAGGAGATGGTGGCGTAGTGGTAATGTGTTTGCCCATTTCAGCAGCCTAAGTACTCTTGAAGTGCATCACTATCCTCCTCATAGTTCACTATACATCTAAGTTTTGTCTCATCTTCAAATTTTGAAATTGTGCCCTGATGACTAAGCCTAGGTCATTAATAAATCAGGAAAAGCAATGGTCCTAGTACCAATCCCCAGGGAACCCCAATGTATACCTTCTCCCAGTCCCCAAAAACAATTGTTCATCACCGCTCTCTGTTTCCGGTCACTCAGGCAACTTTGTATCCATGCTATCCCTTTTATTCCATTGCTGGCAAGTCGCTTAAGCTTCCATAATCAAGGGAATACAAGCCTCGTTCATGTAATCTCTCCTAAAATCTAAACCTTGCAGCCCTGGTAACATTCTGGTGAATCTGCAGTGAACTTTGTCCAAGGCACGGTGCCTAGAACTACACACAGTGCTAAAAGATGTGGTCTAACCAGGACTCTGTACAGCTATAACAAAACTTACTCTCCAATATAAGCTAGCCCTCCAGGTTATAAAGGTTAAAATTCCATTAGCCCTTTAGATTATTTTTGTACCAGATTGCTACATTTTAGTAATTTATGTACACGAACCTCTAAGTCTCTTTGTCCTCCACTGTTCTTGGCTTTTCAACATTAAATAATACAGCAGGGAACAAGAAGTTGGGCTTAGATGTGATGCTCCTTTGCATCCATGAAACTGTAACATTGCAAGATATCTCTTAGGAGTGCAGGAAAGAGAAAACTGATGAGAAAGACAAATTTACAGAAGAAACCAGACTGCAAAAGTAAAGGATTAAGGGCAATAATGATCACCCAATATTTTCAATATGTGAACTTGAATTAGTTGGTAGCGCTCTTGAGCCAGAAGGTTGAAGATTCAAGTGTCACCACAGACTTGAACACAATCTAGAAAGACACTTCAATGTATTACTGAGGGACTGGTGCAGTGTTGGAGGTGCCATTTTTCAGATGACATATTAAACAAAGACTCCATCTTCCAGATCAGAATCAATGTACAAGCTTCCAGGGTGATATTCAAACAGCAGAGAGTTCTCAAACATTCTTCCTCAACCTGTACCGCCATAAACAGATCAGGTCATTTAATTGTGTGTTTTATCTCATTGTTAGTGGGACTTTGTCATGCATAAATTGCTGCCCTATTTGCCTATGTAACAGCTTCAAAAGTACCACTGGTTGTAAAGTGCTTTGGGACGTCCCAAGGATGTGGTATGGTGGTATGCAAATCCAAATTCTTTCCTTCCTTTTATTACATCTCATTGAGCCCAAACTTTAAAAACCAAGCAACACAAAAAAAATCTGTTAATTTTCTCCTTTCACCAATTATTCACTTCATACAGGGGTTTAGTGCCAGAGCTGCCCGAGGTATCTGACCCAAATGGCAATTATTCATGTGTGAATGTATGTGTCAGCAGACTCCAACTTCAAAAGGTAGGTCATCAGACCCAAATAGTACTGTATCTCTAAATAAATAAACAGGGAAAATCAGGACATCCAAATAAACACTAAAATACTTTACTTTCATTTTTAGTCATTTTTAGTTATTTCTTCTTCCTTTTTTTTGCATTCCTTTTTACATTTTTTACAATCTTTTTTTGCATTTATTTCATTTCATCTTAGTTTGTTCAGTTTGCTTACCCACTGTTTTTTTCAGGTTGTTTTTCTTCAGGTTTGCACTTGCTGATGTTCAATATTCAGTATATTCACACCTAATCTGTACTAATGCTTTGTCTTTCAACACACCATTAACATATTGTTTGCCTTTGCTCCGTGACCTTTTGGTCAGCTATGTGGCCTGGTCCAATCTGCACCTTCTCCTTTGTTATCTCTTGCCCAACCCCCACCTCACTTGTTTATAATCTGTGACTTTTCTAATATTTGTCAGTTCCGAAGAAGGGTCACTGACCCGAAACGTTAACTCTGCTTCTCTTTCCACAGATGCTGCCAGACCTGCTGAGTGAATCCAGCATTTCTTGTTTTTGCATCCAAATAAACACACTGTTTTTGTAGTTAAAAATCAGTTTGAATAAATGAATGTGCTTTACTAAGTGTGAAGGTCATCAACTACAGATGCAGAAATGAGATTTGACATTCTTATTGAGCCTTATACACGGACCATGGATGGCCATTGATTTGGGAAGTGCAGGGAGTGGCTAGAATCTGAGGCTAAGAGATTAAGCATCATATTTCTCCATCTTGAAAGTATTCAAATGGGAGGTTAGCCACACTTTGACATTAAAATTGATATGGGATGGAATGTGTGGCATCTTCTCCAAAAGCAATCAAAAGGTAAAATCATCATGTCTGTGAGGCTTCATCTTGGAATAGATTCCTTCATAAAGGTTACCCGCAGTAAGGGTGCCTAAACTTTTTGTCTGAGACTACTCGTGTGTGTAACAGAGCCTTGAGAGCCACACAAACCCATTAATTTGCAATGTCTCAAGTTGTTGATTCCAACAGATCTTGGTGTTCTTATTTAGGATTTATGAGGCAACAGTGGTAACAACAGTCCTTTCCAAGCCTCAGTCTGCAAAATACAAAAGGGCAATGCAGCAAATATGAAATATATAAGCACAATAGGACTGAATTACTATGGTTGGATTGCCAGGACTTGTGGATAGCTTGTGGAGCAGAGTGTTGCCACCGTGGCCTGCAGTATATGCTTGCAATGATTGTAAAATATATAAAGACCACAAGTTAACTGAAGATTATGAAGCAATAAAAAAAAATGAAAAGATTTTAGGGGCAGTTACTGATTACTCATAGCTCTCCGATCAATATATGTTACAAGAGCACAATTATCAAGATTCATAATACTGGCTGTGAAAAAGTAACAGTATATTAAATATTTATATACTGAATTTGGTAAACAAATTTAAAATTCTGCATGCTGTTGGAAAGGCCAAGAGAAAGCGGTAACTAATATTATGCCTCTAATATTAAAAATAAAGTCCTTATATCTGAGTGATCTTCAGAGCTTTCCACAGCAATATATCAAATAACATCTGCAGCTCTCCAAACGTAAATAGAGGAATTCACTAGGACTCCAACAGCTATTTTTTTTGTTGTTGTGCATGTCTGCTCATTTCAATGCATGGTATCTTTAAAATTTTTCAATAACCACGTACATGCGTCATCTTAAACGGTACAACTTGAGAGCGGCCTGCATGGCACCTTGCTGCTGTGACGGAAAACGCACATGCCAAACGGAAAAGATGAATTTTGTCATATGAAACTTTGCCTGAGACTTTTTACTGGACATTACTACAAATAACTATTAAAAAGCAGAACACAACAGCTAAAGATGGCCACTCACAATTTGCATATGAGAAGCCAAAGGCCAGCTGGGAGACAGAAGTAATTACCTAGTCTAGCCAGAACAACAGGGGTGCACTCTGATGCAATTACCTAGAAAGGTTTTTGTCAATAGTGGTGGTCAAAAGCCATCGACACCTTTTGACTTTGAAAGAGCCAAACTCTGACACCACCCCACCCCCCTCCCAGGAATGTGTGAAGAACTTTGAATTTCAAAAAACCTTCCAGAAACTTCTGCTTTCAAACAAAGAGGTGGTTCCATGACATACCTGCCTGTGTAACTCTGAGTTTGTGAATTGTGCCTCAGACGGAAAACAGACAATGACTGACACCAAGGAAGGACTATCTCTCTCTCCTATCTTCCTCTCCAGCAAAGTCCCAGGGAAGCCTCAGCTGCAGCTAAATTGCAAATCCACAGACTCTCAGGCAACAACCAAGAGGATGGATAAAGTCTCTCTTCAGCCTTCTGGAACCAGAGAAGCAAGCCCAAATTATGCATGATCCAGCGACGACTTCAAGACTTTAACTTCAACTAAGGACACAAACTCAGTATTTGAATTCCATTTATTTATTTATTTAGAGATACTGCACTGAAACAGGCCCTTCGGCTCACCGAGTCTGTGCCGACCATCAACCACCCATTTATACTAATCCTACACTAATCCCATATTCCTACCACATCCCCACCTTCCCTATATTCCCCTACCACCTACCTATACTAGGGGCAATTTATAATGGCCAGTTTACCTATCAACCTGCAAGTCTTTGGCTGTGGGAGGAAACTGCAGTCACAGGGAGAACTTGCAAACTCCGCACAGGCAGTACCCAGAATTGAACCCAGGTCGCTGGAGCTATGAGGCTGCGGTGCTAACCACTGCGCTGCCCAGACTTATTACAGACTTTAACCTCCCAACTCTTTTTTTCCCCTCTGTATCTTTGTGTGTGTGTGTGTCTCTCTCTCTCATATGAATGTGAGTGTGGAAGTGTTGCGTATTTTAGTGTAACCGGTTTAGAGTGATAAGGTTAATAAAGTTACATCTTTCTTGTTTAAACTCAAGAAAACCTGTCCACAGTTGGTTCATTTACAATTATAATTAGAGAAACAGTTGAGCAAGTGCTCACTGAGGTGGTCAGCTAAATCACTGTTAAAGGGATAAACCCTGTTGCAGTCAAACCAGAGAAGGGGAAAAAGGGGAGCCTGAGACTCCATTCCTCACCTGGTCATAACACTGCGCATTCTCGCAAGCTTCGAGGGAATGCTGGTTCCAACCATTCAGCAAGCAACCCGCACCCCTCGACCACCATAACTGACCCAATGGCCTCGGTATCTCTAGACAAGGAAGGGGGAAGGAGAGTATGATGAAAAGAAAACAAAGAGAATTTTCACGCCTGATCACTATACCAGTGTAATAAAAGCAAAATACTGCGGATGCTGGAAATCTGAAATAAAAACAAGAAATGCTGGAAATACTCAGCAGGTCTGGCAGCATCTGTGGAGAGAGAAGCAGAGTTAACGTTTCAGGTCAGTGACCCTTCTTCAGAACTGGCAGATATAAGAAATGTAAAAGATTTTAAGCAAGTAAAGTGGGTGTGGGGCAAGAGATAACAAAATAGGTGTTGATAGGACAAGATCACAGAATAGCTGACCAGTGACCTCTCCTGGAAAGTTAAAATTTTATGATCAGATGAGATCAAACTCAGGCTCAGATATGATGTCCTCCACAGTTACATAGGTCTGCTGACACTTGCTGTCTGGACTCACAGGTGAAGAATAGCATCTCGATTAAAGTACTGGAAGGCCACTAGTACCCAAGGTCAACACCCTCCGTGAATGTCAGTGCCCTCCCGAGACAGGAGCCAAAAGGGGCAAGAGAGAATTCTGAACATGAGTACACATTTTCTTTTCCAAAAGAAAATTGTAAGGGCTCACCACTAACTTTTTAAATGTACATATATGCTTGCTAGTAATATTCTTTTGACTTCTAAATCTTGACAAGCAATGAAGCAGTGACAGCAGGGATTAACAGGCAACATCTGTAACTGTGTCAGAACACCTAAGAACAAAATTAGGATTCACGATGCAGCTGCTGAAATTGTAATTACGTCAATATAGAGTCAGAGTCATTTCGGCACAGGAGGTGGCCATTTGGGCCATCTGCTCCATCCCAGCCCTCTAAACAGCAATCCAATCAGTCCCACATCCCATTCTATCCCAGTAGCACTGCAAGTTTATTTCCCTCAAGTGCCCAGCCAATTTCCTTTTGAATCAATCATCTCTGCTTCCACCATCCACGTAGGCAGTGAGTTCCAGGTCATTACTGCTCGCTGCTTAAAAGAGTTTTTCCTCACATCCCCCTTGCATCTTTTGCCTAAATCTGTATCACCTAGTCCTTGTACCATCAACTGATTAGTACAGCTTTTCTTTGTCTACCTCATCTAAACCTGTCACATTTCCATCAGATCTCCCTTCAATCTCCTTTGCTCCAAGGAGAACAACCCCAGCTTCTCCAACTAACCATGTAGCTAAACTTCCTCACCCTGGAACCATTCTGGTAAATCTCCTCTCCACCCTCTCAAGGATCCTCACATCCTTTCTAAAGTGTGCAAGCAATATTCTAGTTGTGGCTTAACTAGAGCTTTATAAAGGTTCAGCATAACTTCCCTGCTTTTGTACTCAATACCTCTCTTTATGAAGCCCAATACCCCATACTATTTGCAAACTACCCTCGCAATATGTCCTGCCAGCTTCAAGAATCTATGCACACGAACCCCCTAGGTTCCTCTGTCCCTGTATACACTTCAGTCTATATTGCCTCTTCCTATCCCTTCTGCCAAAATGCATCATCTCACACTTCTCTGTATTAAATTCCATCTGCCACTCTGTTGGCTGATGTTCAGTTGTAGTCGACTGGTATCATCCTCATTGTCCAGCACACCTCCAAATTTGGTATCATCAGCAAATATGGAGAGGCTTGATAGGTAAGCCGTTGCTGGCAAGCCCATTATTTATTGCCCATCCCTAATGCCCTTGAGCAGCTGCCTTCTTGAACCACTGCGGCCTTGGGTGCAGGTACACCCACAGTGCTGTTAGGAAGGGAGTTCCAGGATTTTGATCCAGCGACAGTGAAGGAAAAGCAATATAGTTCCAAGTCAGGATGGTGTATGTGACTTGGAGGGGAACTTGCAGGTGGTGGTGATCCCTTATATTTGCTGCCCTCCTCCTTCTAGGTGGTAGAGGACACGGGTTTGGAAGGTACTGCCGAAAGAGGCTTGGCATGCTGTAGTGCATCTTGTAATACTGCCACTGTCTGCCCGTTGTGGAAGGAGTGAATGTTTAAGGTGGTAGATAGGGGCTGATCATGCAGGATGCTTTATGCTGGAAGGTGTCGAGCTTCTTGAGTGTTGTTAGAGCCGCACTCATCCAGGCAAGTGGAGAGTATTCCATCACACTCCTGACTTGTGTCTCATAGATGGTGATCGGTTTTGGGGAGTCAGGAGGTGAGTTACTCACCAGAGTTCACAGCCTCTGACCTGCTCTTGTAGCCACAGTATTTATATGACTGTTCCAGTTCAGTTGCTGGTCAATGATAACCCTCAGAATGTTGACGGTGGGGGATTCAGTGATGGTAATGCCTTTGAATGTCACGGGGAGATGGTCATTGGCTGGCACTTGCATGACACAAATGACACTTGCTACTGATCAGCCCAAGCCTGAATGTTGAATGTCATCTAGGTCTTGCTGCATGTGGGAACAGACTGCATCAGTATCTGAGGAGCTGTGAATGGTACTGAACACTGTGCAATCAGTCTTCACACTGAAGATACCCACCATCATGATGTGTGACACTATCACTGGGCTAAATGGGACAGAATGCGAACAGATTAGCAACTCATAACTGGGCATCCAGAAGTGCTGTGGGCCATCAGCAGCAACAAAATTTTATTCAACCACAATCTGTAAACTCATGGCCCAGCATATCCCCCACTCTACCATTACCATCAAGCCAGGGGACCAGCCCTGATTCAATGAAGAGAGCAGGACAGCATGCCGGGAGCAGCACCAGGCATACCTAAACATGAGGTGTCAGCCTGATGAAGCTACAACACAGGACTACTTGCATGCCAAACAGCAGAAGCAGTATGTGATAGACAGAGCTAAGCAATCCCACAACCAACGGATCAGATCTAAGCTCTGTAATCCTGTCACATCCAATCGTGAATGGTGGTGGACAATTAAACAACTAACAGAAGTTCTTCAATGATGGGGGAGTCCAGCACATCAGTGCAAAAGACAAGGCTGAAGCCTTTTCATCCATCTTCAATCACAAGTGATGAGTGGATGATCCATCTCGACCTCCTTCTGAGATCTCCAACATCACAGATGCCAGTCTTCGGCCAACCCGATTCATTCCACGCGATATCAAGAAACGCCTGAAAGCACTGGATACTGCAAAGGCTATGGGCCCTGACAACATTCCGGCAATAGTACTGAAGACTTGTGCTCCAGAACTAGCTAAGGCCCTAGCCAAGCCGTTCCAGTATGACTGCAGCACTGGCATCTACCCGACAATGTGGAAAATTGCCCAGATATGTCCTGTACACCAAAATCAGGACAAATCCAACCCGGCCAATTACCGCCCTATCAGTCTACTCTCGATCAACAGCAAAGTGATGGAAGGGGTCATTGACGGTGCTATCAAACTGCACTTGCTCAGCAATAGCTTGCGCACTGACACTCAGTTTGAGTTCTGTCAGGGCCACTCAGCTCCTGACCCAATTACAACCTTGGTCCAAACATGGACAGAAGAACTGAACTCCAGGGGCGAGGTGAGAATGATTGCTCTTCACATCAAGGCAGCATTTGACTGAGTGTGGCATCAAGGAGCCCTAGCAAAGCTGACGTCAATGAGAATTGGGAGGGGTGGGGGGGGGGGGGGGGGGGGGAACTCTTTGCTGGTTGGAGTCATACCTAGCACAAAGGATGATCGTTGTTGTTGTTGTTGTTGTTGGAGGTCAATCATCTCCATCCCAGGACATTACTGCAGGAGTTCCTCAGGATAGTGTCCTCAGCCCAACCACCTTCAGCTGCTTCATCAATAACCTTTCCTCCATCAAAGTCAGAAGTGGGGATGTTCGCTGATGATTGCACAATATTCCGCACCATTCGTGACTCCTCAGATACTGAAGTCGCCCATGTCCAGTGCAGCAAGACCTGGACAACATCCATGCTTGGGCTGATGAGTGGCAAGTAACATTCGTGTCACACAAGTGCCAGGCTATGACCATCTCCAGAAAGAGACAATCTTACAATCTTAACTGTTAATTCTTAGAACCTTAATGTTCAATGGCATTACCATTGCTGAATCTCCCACTATCAACATTCTGGGAGTTATCATTGTGCAGAAACTGAACTGGACCAACCACATAAATACTGTGGCTACAAGAGCAGGTCAGAGACTGAAAATTCAGTGGCAAGTAACACATCCCGACTCCCCAATGCCTGTCCACCGTCTACATGGCACAAGTCAGGAGTGTGATGGAATACTCTCCACTTGACTGGACGGGTGCAGCTCCAACAACACTCAAGAAGCTTGACACCATCCAAGACAAAGGCTTGACTGGCGCCCCATCCCTCACCTTCAACATTCACTCCCTTCACTGGCACTCAGTGGCAGCAGTTTGCACCATCTACAAGATGCACTGCAGCAACGCACTAAGACTCCTTCGACAGCACCTTCCAAACCCATGACCTTTACCACATAGAAGTACAAAGGCAGCAGTTGCATGGGAATACCACCATCCGCAAGTTTCCTTCCAAGCCACACACCATCCTGACGTTGAATTATATCACCGTTCCTTAAGTCACTGGGTCAAAAACCTGGAACTCCCTTCCTAACAGCACTGTGGGTATACTTTCACCCTAAGAACTGCAGCGGTTCAAGAAGGCAGCTCACCACCACCTTCTCAAGGGCAATTAGGGATGGCAATAAATGCTGGCCTAGCCAGCGACACCCACATACCATGAACGAATAAAAAAAAAAATTATGAGCAAACATCCCCACTTCTGACCTATTGATTGGGGGTGGGGGGTGGTGGGGAAGGAGGTGCGGGACAGTCATTGGAGCTGAATATGGTTGGACACTACCCTGAGGAACTCCTACAGTGATGTCCTGGAGCTGAGATGATTGACTTCCAACAACCATCTTCCTTTGTGCTAGGTTTTACTCCCACCAGTGGAGAGTTTTCCTCCCCGATTCCCACTGACTTTAATTTTGCTAGGACTGCTTGATGCCAATCGGTCAAATACTGCCTTGATGTCATGGGCAGTCACTCTCACCTCTGCAATTCAGCTCTTCTGTCCACATTTGAACAAATGATGTAATAAGGTCTGGAGTCAAGTGGCCCCCAGAACATGACCCCACCACCGAACGTGAAGCTACTGTCTACAGGACTGTCACTGACCTCATCTCCTCCAGAGATCTTCCCTCTACAGTTTCCAACCTCATAGTACCACAACCCCGGACAGCCCACCTACCTCCTTCCCAAAATCCACAAACAGGACTGTCCTGGTAAACCCATTGTTTCAGCCCGTTCCTGCCCCGCTGAACTTATTTCTTCCTATCTTTTCTCCCCGGTCCAGTCTCTTCCCACCTACATCCATGACTCTTCGGACACTCTACGTCTTTTCGACAATTTCCAGTTTCTTGGACCTAACTGCCCGCTCTTCACTATGGACGTCCAATCTCTCTACACCTCCATCCCTCGTAAGGATGGTCTGAGGGCTCTCTGCTTCTTGATTGAGCAGAGGCCCAACCAGTCCCTATCTACCACCACCCTCCTCCGCCTGGCTGAACTTGTTCTCACATTGAACAACTTCTCCTTTAACTCCACTGACTTCCTTCAAATAAAAAGGTGTTGCTATGGGTACCCACATGGGTCCTTGTTATGCCTGTCTTTTTGTGGGGTATGTCGAACATTCCTTGTTCCAGTCCCACTCAGGCCCCCTCCCCCAACTCTTTTTCCGGTACATTGATGACTGTTATCGATGCCATTTCCTGCTCTCGTCCCGAACTGGAGAACTTTATCAATTTTGCTTCCAATTTCCACCCTTCTCCCACCTTTACATGGTCCATCTCAGACACCTCCCTTCCTCGACTTCTGTCTCCATCTCTGTGGATAGACTGTCCACTAATATTCATTATAAGCCCATTGACTCCCACAGCTACCTCGACTACACAGGCTCACACCTGGCTTCCTCGAAGGACTCCATTCCATTCTCCCAGTTTCTTCGTCTCCGATGATGCGACCTTCCACAACAGTGCTTCTGATATGTCTTCCTTTTTCCTCAACCAAAGATTCACCCGACTGTGTTTGACAGGGCCCTCAACCATGTCCAACTCATTTCCTGTACTTCTGCCTTCACCCCTTCCGCTCCCTCCCAGAATCACGAGTCACTTTCCACCCCACCAGCCTACACAACTAAAGGATCATCCTCTGCCATTTCTGCCACCTTCAGTGTGATACCACCACCAAATGCTTCTTTCCCTCCCCTGGCAGCATTCCAAAAGGATCGTTCCCTCCGTGATACCCTGGACAACTCCTCCATCACCCCGATACCTTGTCCCCTTTCCACAGCACCTTCTCCTGCAATTGCAGGAGGTGTAATACCTGCCCTTTTATCTCCTTTCTCATCATTCGAGGCCCCAAACACTCCGACCAGGTGAAGCAGCGATTTACTTGTACCTCTTTCAATTTAGTGTACTGTATTCGCTGCTCACAGTGCAGTCTCATCCACATTGGGAAGAACAAACATAGATTGGGTGACCGCTTTGCATAACACCTCCGCTCAGTCCGCCAGCATGACCCCGAGCTTCTGGTTGCTTGCCATTTCAATTCACCACCCTGCTCCCATGCCCACATTTCTGTCCTCAGCCTGCTGCAGTGTTCCAGTAAACAGCAACGCAAGCTCAAGGAGCAACACCTCATTTTCCGATTAGGTACTCTACAGCCTTCCGCACTGAACATGGAGTTGAACAATTTCAGACTGGCCCTATTTATTATTTTATTTTATCATTTTTATTTTAACCCATGTGACTGCCTTAAACTTGGTTTTGCACGTTTGTGCTTTTGGCAGAGCTGTTCATTATTCCATCATTAATACTGTCTCTGCACTAATGCAGTGTCTTTCACTACACCATAAGCGCACACCCTTTGCCCCATGATCTTGTCAGTTAATCTCTCCTGCCCTCTGATCTATCACACATCTTCCCATTTGTTCTCCTCCCCCACCCCCCCCCCCCCACTTCATTTGCTTAAAACCTATTACATTTCTAACCTTTGCCAGTTCTGATGAAAGGTCACAGACATGAAACGTTAACTCTGCATCTCTCTCCACTGATGCTGCCAGACCTCCTGAGTATTTCCAGCATCCGCAGTATTTTGCTTTTATTATATCGGTAAACAGGTTATTGCTAAGCAAATGCCGCTTGATAGCACTTTCAATGACACCTTCCATCACTTTACCGACGATTGAGAGTAGACCAGAGGTGTCCAACCTTTTCACGTGCGGGAGGACCGGGGTGGGGAGGGGGGCACATTACAATTTTGTACAACATAGGAGGCTGGTGAGAAAATTTCAGAAACATTACGACATTAATAATTTATCTTACTAGCTAGACAACAAGTGTACATTTTTTGTGAAGCTTTAAATGAGAAAACTAATTTATTGTCTTAATTCCTCAACACGACGTTGAACACGGATTTAGTGACATGCCTGGCACTGTTTTTGCTTGCATTAGTACTCAATATCTGCCCACACACTTGACGTAGTGATGGAGTATTTCAGATAGATGGCCATCTGTCAGGAGTGATCCTGATAGCGTTTTCTTGCCGCTGCCTCGCCCCCAACCACCCCCCTCTGCCTCTCTTCCCCCCACCCCCTCTCTCTTTCTCCCCACCCCCTTTCCCATCCCCTCCCCCCCGCCCTGACATCTCTGTCTCTGCCCCCCGGCCCCTGCCCGCCTGTCTGGCTCTCTCCCCCTCTCTGCCCGTCTGTCTGGCTCTCTGCCCCCTGCCATCACGCCCTCTCTCTCCCTGCCCCCAATCTGTCTCTCCCTCTCTCTATCTATCTGCCTCCCACCCTGTCTGTCTGTCTGTCTGTCTCCCTCTGCCCACTACCGTCTGTCTCTGTCTCTCTCTCCCCCACTCTGTCCAGTCGGTCTGTCTTTCTCTCCCTCCCCCTTTCTCTCTGCCCCGTCTGTCTGTCTCTCTTCCTGTCGCTCCTTCTGCCCCAACCTGTCGGTCCCTCCCTCTACCCCCTGCCCCATCTCTCTCTCTCTCACTCTCTGCCCCTCGCCATGTCTGTCTCGTTTGCTCTCTCCCTCTGCCCCCCCCCCTCCATATGTCTGTGTTTCTCTGTCCCACTCCCTCTGCCCTCGCCCCACCTGTCTCAGTCTCTCTCTCACCCCCACCCATCTCTCTCTCCCTGTGCCCCCGTCCCCGTACGACACTCTCTCCCTGCCCCCCGCAACGTCCGTCTCTCTCCCTGTGCCCCCCGCCCAGTCTGTCTCCCTCTCTCTCTCTGCCCCCTGCCCCGTCCGTCTATCTGTCTGTCTCTCTCTGCCCGGTCTGTCTGTCTGTGTCTCTCTCTGCACCCCCCTCCGATCTGTCTTTCACTGTCCCACTCCCTCTGCCCCCCGCCCCTTCTGTCTCTCCCTCTCTGCCCCCAAGCCCCATCTGTCTCGGTCTGTCTCTCGCTCCCCCCACCCTGTCCGTCTCTCTCATTCCCCCAATCTCTCTCACCCCCCCCGCCCCGTCCGTCCGTCTCTCGCTCCCCCCATCTCTCTCGTCCCGTCCATCGTTCTCTCTGCCCCCCGCCCCCTCCGGCCCCTCACCCCCTCCATCGCCCTCTCTGCCCCCCGCCCCTCCATCGCCCTCTCCGCCCCCCGCCCTCTCTGTCGCGCCCCCCCCCCCCGTCGCTCTCCCTGGCCCACCGCCCCCTCTGTCGCCCTCTCTGGCCCCCCGCCCCCTCTGTCGCCCTCTCCGCCCCCCCCGTCGCTCTCTCTGGCCACCCCCCCGCCCCCTCTGTCGCCCTCTCTGCCCCCACGCCCCGTCTGTCTCCCTCTCTCTCTGCATCCCGCCCTCCCCCCCCACCCCCGTCCCGTCTGTCTCCCTCTCTCTCTGCCCCCCGTCCCGTCTGTCTCTCTTTCACCCCTCCGCCCCGTCTCTCTGCCCGCCTCCAACCACGCCTCTCTGCCTCCCCTCCCATCCCATCTCTGCCCAACACCCTGCTAGCCCACCCCCGTCTCTGCCCCTCCACCCCACTGGCCCCCTCGCGTCTCACTGCCCCTCTCCAAGCACCCTCCAACCCCCCTCTCTCTCTCTGGTTGCCGGGAGCGGGAACTGCAGTTTCTGAACCTTGGACAGATTTGTGGTTTCCGGCAAGCTTTTTAAAAAAAAAACAGAACCCACCAGAAAATCCCCAAGCTCTCCTGACAGGTGCTGCGAGCGCGAACAGAGATTTCCAAACTTTGGACAACTTTGAGGTTTTCCGGTGGGTTCCAATTAATTTTTAAAAGCCTGCAGGAAAACCATGAATCTGTCCAAAGTTCAGAAACCGCTGTTCCCGCTCTCAGCGCCTGTCATCTGTGAATATGGAAAGAAGCGTTAATGAGCATTAGATAAAGATCTGAGCTTAGAAATTCCAGTTCAGCTGTGAAAAGGACAGTGCAATTTTTTTCAAGCCAATCTGGTCGGAAAGAAGAGGCCAATAGGGAACTTCTCAACCTTGAAATTACCAGTCACGGACCTCAAATTTTTTTTACCACGGACACTGATATCAGTTTATGGACACATTGCTGACCCCGGCGAGGATGAGGAACTGCCGGGTACAGTTTACATCTGTGGGCTGGAGGAAATCTTTGGCGGGCCGGATCCAGGCCGGAGTAGGCCGATAGGGCAATAATTAGCCAGATTGGATTTGTCCTGCTGTTTGTGGATGGGATATACATGGGCAATATTCCACATTGTTGGGTAGATGCCAGTGTTGTAGCTGCACTGGAAAAGCTTGGCTAGAAGCCCGGCTAGTTCTGGAGTACAAGTCTTCAGTACTACAGCCTGGATGTTGTCAGGGTCGATAGCCTTTGCTGTATCCAGTGCCTTCAGCCATTTCTTATCATATAGAGTGAATCAAATTGGCTGAAGACTGGCATCCGTGATGCTGGAGACCTCAGTAGGGAGCAGATGTGGGGTGGATCACATCAGGCAATGAAAGAGGATCCAGAAAGGCAGAGTATACCAGGTCAGGAAAAGTAAAAGAATAAAAGATTGGTCAACCCTAATCTCATGGACCCAAGTATCTGTTAAGCTAGATGTTCAGATAGTAGGACCGTATTACTCAGTTTGTACCCAGGTGCACTAGATTGCCTGGAGGCAGTAAATATCAGAAAATTGGAATTGAAAGATTTTATAGATCATACCTCCTGGAAATAGTGGAAATTGACAATTCTTTCCCCTTCCACTTTACTGTAGTCACAAGAGCTGAGTCCAGAAGAAAAATGTACTGCTGTATCTCTTTATGACATAATATAAAAAGAATACTTTCCTGACTATTTAAGATAACGGTTGGGAAAATCATACGCCTGAATATCTGATAGGTTCTTCATGTCAAATGTGAGGTTGAAAATTACTTTATATATACACCTCACAGTATTTTCACAACAGAAAAAGTTATAACAGGTCTGATGTCATTTGTTACACTTGTGACAGGATAAATAAAGAACTTGCATTTATAAAACACCATATCATGTCTTCAGGTCCCAAAGCACTTCATGTCCAATAAATTACTTTTAACAGTGTAATCACTATTGTTATACAGGCAAAAAATAGGGGACAGTCGACAACAGGCATGCAGTCTGCTACAGTCAACTGGATTCCTCAGAATCTAACAGCATTGAAGACCCATGATAGCTACAAATCCAGTTGACTAAGACATCCCTGTTGCAGCAAGGGATAAAAAACAAAGGGAGCTGGTCTCCATCATTGCACATTCATTCAGATTCTGGAATTTGTATTCATCTTTCGTTTCTACGTATTTATACATCTTTTAAAATTTCTCTGATTCCTCTTGTGAAACCTAGAACAAGGCAGCAGGCTTATGGGAACACTACCATCTGCAAGTTTCCCTCGAAGTCACACATCAAAATGATGTGGAAATAGATCAAATGTTCCTTCACTGTCGCTGGGTCAAAATCTTGGAACTTCCAAACTAACAGCACTGTAGGTGCACCAACGGCCCTCAGACTGCAGTGGTTCAAGGAGGCGGCTCACCATCACTTTCTCAAGGGTAATCAGGGAGGGCAATAAATGCTGGCCTTGCCAACGTTGCCCATATCCTATGAGCGAATAAAAAAATTACACAAATATAGCTCCCCAAGTGAATTTGTTCAAAATCCCTCCTATGGTAGGACAGCACTGTGACCATCAGTGTCATACATATGAATAGTGCAAAGTCCCTGCTGCTTCAGAAAGAAAATCCCTCCAACAAAATTTGTGGTCTCGACCCACTTGTCCACAATTGCAATCACTGAATTCTGCAGTGTTTGCAAAAGGCACATGGCTTTCTAGTACATATAAGGATATGTTATTGGACATTATCCTAATTCAATGTCTGACAGTTCTGTGTGACAACTAGAACAAATCAACAGCATAAGTGAGAAAGGCAGCATATCGATAACAAAAAAATATAATTAAACATTCTTACATCAATCACACAAGTCGCCTAGTCCCCTACATGAAGACTGCAAGACCTATTCCTTCTCTCTATGCATCAGACTTTTTGTGTTTGTGGGCTGTATATATGTGTACCTTAAGTCTTGAGGGCCACATATACAGTTTAAGTTCAATTTCCCACTAATTTGCATCTATTTCACACTGCTGATCCAAAGTAGTATTTGCCTCTCAATTAAGTAACAAGATGAATAGTCTTTTCCAAACTTCCAGGCCAAAAGAAAAATTGAACAGGTGGAACAAGCCAATAAGAAAGTGAAACCTGTACAAATGGACTCCCCCAAAAAAGACAGTTACTGAAAGTCACAAATAACTTACACTGTAATAGATAGAATAAACTAAACGTCAAAACCTTGGACACTCACAAATTACAAACGAAAAACAGCCTTCAATGCACCAAGTCCACTTGCTACTTAAAATGTGGGACATGCAGGTAGGTGGAAGTGCATTAAATGAAAAAAATGTTTTTTGTGGAATGGAGATCTCTGCGCCTATGGATACTTGGTAAAGAACACTCATTGCACAAAACCTGCAAACCACCGGCCGCAGGCCCTGAAATCACCAGGACGAGGTCTGAAATCACAGGGGGTTCAAGAATTGAGAGGAGAGGGAAACTATGAAATAAAGCTGGGCGGGGATGTGAGAAAGAGATAGAGACTGTGGAATGGTGACAGGAGAAGGGGAGAGCTGGAGACATAGGGGGCGGGGGAGAAGAAATGGAAAGAATGGTTTCCCTTATCCCCACCCTCAGTTTCCCCTTCTCACCTGCTGACAGATGGCCGCCTGGTTCTTGTTACTTCTCGCACAATCTGCTGGCACGAAACTACAAATAATGATTCTCAACTACAGGGGAACCCAAGCATTATAAAGTAAATCCAAAAACATTTGTAGAAGCCATGTGGCAGATATAGTGATCTGATGTCATATGGTCAGAACATCATGTGATCAAATCTCCAGGAATGCCTTCAACCATAGTTAGCAACCCCACTCCACCAGAATGTTAGGCACAGATGAGCTGCTAACAGCCCCTTACCAACACCCAGCACTTCAAACATTTCACGGCTGCAGCGTATGGAGGAAAAGGGTCCTGGAAGGGCTCTGCAGGACATTAATTCCCCCTTCACTTTTGCTGGGATCTCCCAGGCACACAGCAGCCACCTCTCCTGGTGCAGGCTACCAACATAGCAAATTCCAGGATCAGGACATCCGTCCCTTAATGGAAAAGGACACCAGGGATGGTAATATGGGAAACCCATTGAACAGAAAATGAATTGAAATAACATACCACTGGCAGAGCTCCAGAATTAGGCACAATCCCAGATGAGACCCCAAAAAAAAAAAAGTAGCACTGCAGGAGCTAAAGTCAATCCCGTTTACTGTACATATAATAACCATTTTGAAAATAAGGACACTTGATGCAAGTCCCTTAGGTGTCCCTAATTTACAGGTTTCACTGTATTGGCGCAAATAAGTACAAGTTGCCTGGGCTTTGTTAATCAGACAGACAGTCAGGGCTTGGAGGCCACAGTTTGAACATTTTTGCTCTCGGATGTTGAAGCGCAGAGCATTCAATGAAAAGGGAGAGGAAAAAAAGGTAAATATTAGAGCAGTACTTCCTGTGCAGAGTTTGCAAGTTCTCCCTGTGTCTGCGTAGATTTCCGCCGGGTGCTCCGGTTTCCTCCCACAGCCAAAGACTTGCAGGTTGATAGGTAAATTGGCCATTGTAAATTGTCCCTAGTGTAGGTAGGTGGTAGGAGAATGGTGGGCATGTGGTAGGGAATATGGGATTAATGTAGGATTAGTATAAATGGGTGGTTATTGGTCAGCATAGACTTGGTGGGCCGAAGGGCCTGTTTCAGTGCTGTATCTCTCTTTGACTCTATACATTCACAGGATTGTCTCAAACCTTACCAATGTGCTTCTAGAGTTTCTGTATTTCTGCAGCTGCCGTACTTGTTTGAGATTAAGTTTCCAATTAGTTGCTTCACGTTGCAGCAGCTTTTTTATCTGCACCGTCATCTTCATTTTGGATTTCAGTCGCACTCTGTGGTTTCCAGGAAGAAAGCACTGGAAGCAGTGGCTACATACTCCTTCTGGTTTAACTTTCATGTCTGCAAAGAAAGTGCACGCTTAACAAAATCTGGTCCAAAATCTGCAAATTGATCCAAACAACGACGCAACACCATGTTTTACACTGACCTGTTACAGAATGGCATGTCCATCTGAAAAGAAAAAAAATAAACGTTTTACAATCTAAAATTAATTAAACCAACACCAATTTAAAAATAGAAAATGCTGTAAACACTCAGCAGGTCTGGCAGCATCTATGGAAAGAGCAACGACTGACGAATGGTTATCAACGTAAAATGTAAACTCTGTTTTTCTCTCTCCATAGATGCTGCCGGACCTGAGTAATTCCAGTTTTGTTTTTATTTCAGATTTTCTGCATCCACAGTACTTTGCCCATGCATCACTTTAAGAACATATTCTACTGTACTGCTAGGCCCCCACCTGCCAAGAATGAGGCACATTAATTTTGTCATGAACATTGATTTTAAACTGTTACTGGAGTGAAGAAAGGAATTGTTAAACAGATCAGCCATGGCTGAAAAATACATTTGCATATTAACAGACGGTGAATGGAAGGACAAAGGACCATTCCCTGACACATTCAACCCACAATGGACCTTGATCACAAGGTATTGTGTGTAAGAAGAGCATTCCAGAGACTGCTAAGGTGATACAATCCAAGACGTGGTTAGCCCAGTTAGTCACACAACTGGGGCGGCACAGTGGCGCAGTGGTTAGCACTGCAGCCTCACAGCTCCAGGGACCCGGGTTCGATTCCGGGTACTGCCTGTGTGGAGTTTGCAAGTTCTCCCTGTGTCTGCGTGGGTTTTCTCCGGGTGCTCCGGTTTCCTCCCACAAGCCAAAAGACTTGCAGGTTGATAGGTAAATTGGCCATTATAAATTGGCACTAGTATAGGTAGGTGGTAGGGAAATATAGGGACAGGTGGGGATGTTTGGTAGGAATATGGGATTAGTGTAGGATTAGTATAAATGGGTGGTTGATGTTCGGCACAGACTCGGTGGGCCGAAGGGCCTGTTTCAGTGCTGTATCTCTAATCTAATCTAATCTAACCTGCTTGGCAACCTGGGTTTTTATGAAGGCTGCATTTGCTGACTAGGTGGCGCTGCAGTGGCACATGCGCAAATGCAGCCTGTGCCACTAAAATGTCACAGTCTGCGACATCAGGCAGCTGCCAGGACTAAATATGGTGCTGCTCAAATAATCACATGAAGGCAACCTAAACACATGGCTGCACACAATGGCCGTAGGGAGAAAGTGGGCTTGGGTGGGGTGAGCAAGTGGGCATGAAGTGGGGGAGGTGGGGGGCAGAAGGAGAGCGCACCCGCCATCACCATTGTCTTCAGCCAGGCTCTCCCCACTTCCCCCACCCCCGATCTCTGCCCACGTTATGCGATGACGTCACCTGCGCACGCACCAACCAGTCCTGGCAATGCGGAAAGCAGCACACGCACAGAGAGTAGGAGCCAATCTGCGTGTGTGCGCAGTCTGATGACATCAGCTGCCGGCTACATTGACAATAATCACTTTGTTTTCGAAATTGTACAAACAGTTTGAACAAAGAGGGTTTTTGCTCCAGGACTGAGAAGATCTCTCCTGTCTGCTCCCATCTCTTTCTCACAAGCCTCTGAATCCAATGAAGACACATGAACCCCAAGAGAGAAAAGTCTCTCACAGCAAACAAGGTTTAAGAAGAATATTAGGCCCCAACAAAAAGCAAGATTTACAAGGACTCTACAGTGAGCTAAAAGAACTATAACAAAAACTCTTCAGATATTGTCTCAAACTTTTCCACTTTATTATCTTCTGCTTTTTTCTGTCTCTATTTGCATGTGTATATTGCGTAGACATGCCCCATGCTAGCATGCAATGTATCTGTAGAAGTTAACCAAATTAGAGTTAAAGTTTAAGTTTAATAAATTTCAACTTTTCTTCTTTAAACCTAAGAAAGCCTATTTGTGCTGGTTTCTTTGCTTTATAATTGGAAAGTGGTGAACAAGGATTCACCAAGGGGGAGTTAAAAACACTGTGTTACAGTAAGACCAGGTGAAGGCTGAGAGAGACCCCTAGACACCTTTCTCACCTGGCCATAACACTACAAAGAATGATGTAAATATAATTTCACAAAATAAGTTACAGAAAAGCTTAAGATACAAATATATAAAGAGATTTCAAAGTCCAAAATCTGAATAATCAACATTAGTTTTCTTTTGCATATGGTAATATTATAACCCAGTCTCCAGAGGCAGCGGAAACACCATCGACTAATTCCCTGACCCTGGAGGCAAAGTGCTGGCAGTGCCAACAAAGTTGGTCCTCAGTGGTACTCTTATATTCAAGATGTAGGTGGACTGAGCTTTAGGCTGGCCCTTAAAACCTAGCAATACAACTTCTGTATTGCTGCCTTGTAATCATCCCGTGACACATGGGGAAGGTCCACTGCCAGAATCGGAGGTCAATGATTTTTGAGCACATTTGAGTAACAGCTATTCTAATATTGCTAAATCGACACCACAATATAAAGGTGGAAAATTTGGCACAAAGGGAACTGGCTCATGTTCTGTTGTAATATTTAAACTACGTTACACTGACCTATTCTCTCCCTTGTTCCTTGGCAATTATTTTGGAAAAATTGTTTTTTGAATATTATATACAAACAACTGAAGTATCAGAACGTGTTACTGTGCTAAATCCATTATTTACTTGCACGTTTATTTTTAAAAATAATTTATAAAATTTCTGCCTATTGAAAACAATAGCACAGGTACAGTGATGAGTTTGGTTTAAAACACTGGATTTTTTTTTCAATATTGCGTGGTGGAATCCCCTTCATGTCATTGATACACTCCCAGAAATCTTACATATACATCATACATTCCTGGAGATACCTGCAAATATTGGCACATTCCAGAAAACCTCCTTGACATGCTCCTATAGACCTCTTGGCCTCTCTGCAAACTTTGACACACTCCTGTTGACTTTTTGTAACACTGACAACCTCAGAAACCACTGCCCATATAGGCACATTCTCAGAACTCTAAGACAGGGTCACCTACCCAGAGGAAACAATAGTGCGGTCATTGCAGAATATATGTTGCATTATTATACAACAGAAATCATGTCCTAATAAGTCATCAATTATAGAAAAATCCAGAAATGAGGACAATATAAGCTCTTAAGACATCACTTTGAAAAGCTTTGATTTAGAAAGACTTAATGAAGCTTTGATTATAGCATTGAATACTGCAGACTGGGAGTTACAATTTATCCAAATAGGATTTACCAGTAATAATTACTCCACTAAATTTCCCCTTCAGATGAAAAGAAAAAGTTACTTTGAAAAGTAGCAGCAAGAGCTGTTATTAACTCAGCCTCGTGAAAAACAATGTGCACATCTTCAGCTGACCAGCATCCAACAACACACAAATCTGGGGAAGAAGTACCATGCACCAGAAATGGAACAGCATTTGTTTCCATTCCCCGAGGCAGTTTTGAGAGTTTCACTTTTCTTATAGTCTGAGTAAATCAGAACAGACATCAGAAGTTGATTCTTGAGGGTTCACTCAGAACTAGAATCCCCAGTCAGTCCCTACTGTCCCTTTCATGTCAGACTAAAAAAAATTCTCTGCAAACAGCTTCCAAAATCCCCATATAAGTGAAGTAGCATTTTAAAATACGTTGCAGCTAAGAGCATTAATAGAGGTCACGGTGGGGACAATTAACATACTCATGATTGAATTCTGAAGACATTCCTCACAAATAGAGCAAGTTGGGTTTTCCCTGTTCCCCCTGTATGACTGTGATCAAGATTGTGTTTGAAACTACTTAAATCACCATTTAAAACTAAAGGATAATTACAAGAGTCGAGGTTGCTTACATTTTGTACTATGAACTCCCTCCCTCAAATGCAATTGACCACTAAAAATCCTAATAAAGGATTCAGATGGGGAAATGAAGGTAGAAACAACATCACAATCACATAATGCCAACACAAATCAGTTTCTATTCATATTTTAGGGTTTTTAAACTGCTAGAAATATTAAATACAAATGTTGTGAACAGACTTGCATGACTAGTCATATGTTACAATAAATATATCTATTTGTAAAGTATCTGGTCACCCACAATGGTGGATCCATCTACTATCTTAGTTTGGCAGGAGATAATCTCCACATTACACTCCAAGTTCAATTGATCAGCAACATGGTAACAGCAGCAAAGAAATTGTTTAAAACGATCAAATTGTACATTACTTACAAGAGGTAGCGTGCTTCTGCTGGACATGTTTCCTTCAGCTGAAAAGCTGAATTCTTGAGAAATTGCAGCCTTTTGACAACGTCGGCCATGTTGCAGCATCAGAAGGAAATAAAGAGCTAGACAAATTAACAAGTATAATAATAAGTATCAATTATTGATTATCAAAAGGTTACTTACATACAAGGAATGCCATGTGAACAAGAAAAAGTATGCCTTGCGATAATATTGCTTCAGTGGTGAATTTTTCACGAAGAATCCACAGTTCAAATCCTAGGCTCCATGGACATTGGACTTCCACAGCGTTACACCAGTTTTCCCACCCCATGAGGAAGCAACATTGCCCCTGCTCAAAACTCCAACAGCTCAACAGAGCAACACCAGGAATATCAGTGATTAATGATGGGCAAGATAGTTGCAGACACCCAGGTGAAGACGCTCTTCCCAATACAACAGCAGCTTCCGAATATTCAATCTAGGAGTCTGAGTTAGGATAAATTTAGTTTTCCTTGCATGGCTCCTGCCTGGTTGGAACTTTAACTGTCCTGTATTAGAGAGAGCTCTACTTGCCTGGACATAGTTGGCTCCAAACCACAGAAATTGAAATGTTTAGAGATCATGGGTGAAGGGAGAGAATCCCTGCTTTTGGAGAAATATGGATTTGTAAAGGGCATGTTATGTCTAACAAACCTTGTTAAATTTGTGAGGAAATAACTAACATGGCATATAAGGGGATATCTATTGATGTTATTTACATGAACTTCCAGAAAACATTCTATAAGATTCCTCAAAAAAGACTTAACAAAAGAAAAGTGAACATGGAATTGGAGGCAACCTGTTGACACAGGTAGGGAATTGGTTAGCAGGTAAGAGACAAAGTTAATATAATGGGTATGTACTCAAATTTGCAGGATGTGACTAGTGATATCCCCAAGGATCTGTACTGGGCCACAGAGTTTCTCTTTTTATAAATTACTTAGATGAAGAAACAGAGAGCTGTATATCTAACTTTGGTGACAACACTAAGTTAGGTGGCACAGTAAATAGAGTAGATGGGTGCAGAAATTTGAAAAGGGGGACTGATAGATTAAACAAGTGGACAAACTGAGGCAGATGGAACTCAATGTGGAAACGTGTGAGGTCATCCACTCTGGACCTAAGAAAAATAGAGAGCATTTTCTAAATGGCAAGAAGCTAGGAACTGTGGATGAATGAGATTTAGGAGTCCAAGTACCAAAATGACTAAAAGCTAGTGAACAGGTACAAAAACTAATTAAAAATGCTAATGGATTCAACTTTGTAAACCAGGTTTGACACTACATTGGATTTATACTGCATGCATTGTTAAATTGAAATGGTATGAGACTATCCCTCCACAGAATCTCATTTCACTTTGCAGTCAGATGATTTTCTTTTACTCGTTCATGGGATGCGGGCAGCACCAATATCTGTTGCCTGTCCCCAATTGCCCTTGAGAAGGCGGTGGCAAGTCAGCTTCTTGAACCACTGCAGATTGTGAGGTGAAGGTACATCCAGTGCTGTTAGGTAGGGAGTTCCAGAATTTTAACCCAGCAATCAAGAACCAGTGATATAGTTCCGAGTCAGGATAGAGTGCAACTTGCAGGTGGAGGTGATCCCATGCACCTGCTGCCCTTATCCTTCAAGATGGTAAGAGGTCACTGTGTTGGAGGGTGCTGCTAAAGAAGCTATAGCGAGTTGCTGCATTACATCTTGTAGATGGTAAATACTGTAGCTACAGTGTGTCAATGGTGGAGGGAGTGAATGTTTAATGTTGTGGATGGTATGCTGATCAAGCGGGCTGCTTTGTCCTGGATGGTGGCAAGCTCCTTCAGCATTGTTGGAGCTGCATTCATCCAGGCAGGTATTCCATCACACTCCTGACTTGTGCCTTGATGATGGTGAGTTATTCACCGCAGAATAAAGCCTGACAATCCAACCCGAACCAGACTACATGCGTCAGGTTTGGGTCGGGTCTATATTCCAAGTCCAGCATTCGGGCTCGGGTCGGGCCAGGTCGGGCTGGACAGCGTTGATTCCGGGAAGTTACGGGATCAGGCTTACCCATGATTCACCACAACTCCATCCGCAGGAATAGCCTGCTGCCAGAACATGAACGATATTTGGGTCGGGTGCGAAAAAATATTAAAAAGGACTCAGGCCTGGGTTGGCTGTGATCAGGTTGGACCCAGATCAGGTTTCAATTTTATACCCGAGCAGGCCTTTACCGCAGAAATCTCAGCCTCTGGCTTGCTCTTATAATCACAGTACTTTTGTGGCTGTGCAGTTTCGGGTCAATGGTGACCCCCAGGCTGATATGGAGGGATTCGGCGATGGCAATGCCGTTATATGTCAAGGGGAGGCGATTAGACTCTCTCCTTTTGGAGATGCTCACTGCCTGGCAGTTATGTGGCGCAAATGCTGCCCACCACTCATCAGTCCAATCCTGAATCTGGACCAGGTATTGCTCCTTGCAGGCATGGACTGTTTCATTATCAGAGGAAATTGTGAATGGAATTGAACACTATGAAATAATGAGTGAACATCCCCACTTCTGACCTTATGATGGAGGCAAGGCTATTGATGAAAATGGTTGGGCCTAGGACACTGCCTCAAAGAACTCCTGCAGCAATTTCTTAGGTGATTGGCCTCTAAACACCCAGCCATCTTTCTTTGCGCTAGGTATGACTCAGACCAGTGGAGAGCCCCATCACCCCCAGATTCCCATTAACTTAAATTTAACTAACGTTTAACATCAAGGCAGCATTTGAAAAGAGTGTGGCATCAATGGCAGTCACACTCACCTCACCTCTGAAATTCAGCTCTTCTGTCCATATTTGGAGCAAGGCTGTAATGAGGTCTGGAGCCAAGTGGTCCTGGCAACCCAAACGGACATCTATGAGGTTATTGGCGAGTAGCTACCATTTGGTAGTACGGCCAATGACAACAGCCATCACTTTGCTCAAGTTTGAGTTTGGATTTGTCCTGCTTTTTGTGGTCAGGACATATGTAGCTGTACAATTTTCTACTTTGTCGGGTAGATGCCAGTGACGTAGCTGTCCTGGAACAGCTTGGCTAGAGGCATGACTAGTTCCAGAGCACAAGTCTTCAGTGCTAACAGCCAGGATGTTGTTGGGGCCTTTGACATATCCAGTGGCCTCAGCCATTTTTTGATGTTATGTGGGACAAACTGAATTGGTTGAAGACTGGCATCTCTGATAGAAGGGATCTCAGGAGAAAACAGTTGCCAATGCTTCAGCCTTGTCTTTTGCAATCATGCACTGCGCTCCACCATTAAGGATGGGGATGTTTTTGGAGCCTCCTCCTCCTCCAGTTGGTTGCTTAATCGTCCACAATTCATGATTGGATGTGGCAGGACTCCAGAGCTTTGATCTCATTCACTGGTTCTGGGTTGCTTAGCTCTATCTATAGCTTTCTGCTTCTGCTCTTCACCTTCACCAGGTTGCCATGCCTGCTCCTGGCATGCTCTGCTACACTCCTTATTAAGCCAGGGTTACTATTCCGGCTTGATGGTAATGGTAGAGTAAAGAATATGTCAGGCCATGAGATTACAGATTGCTGTGGAATACAACTTTGCTGCTGATGCCCCACAATGCCTTATGGATGCCCAGTTTTGAGCTGCTAGATCTGAATTTATCCCATTAGCACGGTGATAGTGCCACACACGACGGAGTCTGTTCTCCACAAGAACAAGGTTGTCACTCTTACAAATAGTGCCATGGATAGATGCATCTGTGACAGGTAGATTGGTGAGGATGAGGTCAAGGTTTTTCCCCTCGTGTTGGTTCTTTTACCACCTTCCACAGGCCCAGACTGGCAGCTATGCCGTTCAGGACTCAGCCAGCTCAGTCAGTAGAGTTACAGTCAGAAAATCATTACGGCACAGAGGCAGCCCATCTACTCTATGCCAGCTCTCTGAAGAGCAATGTCAGTCCTATTCCCCTGCTTTATCCCTGTAACCCTGCAAGTGTATTTCCCTCAAGTGCCCATCCAATTTCCTTTTGAAATCAATCATCTCTGCTTCCACCACCCTCGTAGGCAGCGAGTTCCAAGTCATTACCACTCGCTGCGTAATCAAGTTCTTCCTCACATCTCCCTGCACCTCTTGCCCAAAACCTTAAATCTGTGATCCGTAGTCCTTGTACCATCAGCTAATAGGAACAGCTTAGCTTTGTCTACCTTATCTAAGCCTGTCAATCTTGTACACCTCTATCAAATCTGCCCTCAATCTTCTTTGCTCTTTTGAGAACTCCCCAGCTTCTCCAAACTAACCTTGTTGCTAAAATCCCTTATCCCTGGAACCATTCTGGTAAATCTCCTCTGCAGCCTCTCGGACTCGCATCCTTCCTGAAATGTGGTGACCAGAACTGGACACAATACTCTAGTTGTAACCTAACCAGAAATTTATAAAAGGTTCACTATGACTTCATTGCTTTTCTACTCATTACCTCTATTTATGAAGACCAAGATCCCACATGATTTGCTAACTACTCTCTCAGTATGTTCTGTCAGTTTCAAGGATCTATGCACATGGACCGCCAGGTCCTTTAGCCCCTGCAAACTTATTAGAACTGTGCTATTTCGTCTATATTGCCTCTCCCTATCCCTTCTGCCAAAATACATCACCTCACACTCCCCTGTATTAAATTCTGTCACTTCTCTTCCTATTTTGCTAACCTATTTTTGCCCTGTTACTGTTGCTTTGCTTCAAAGGTTGTGGGGTGACTCTCATCTTGTTTATTAGATGTGTCAAAGCTAATTCTTCATTAGCGAAAAGGAGGCTATTCTGTGATTGGAAGCCCTCTCTGCACCTACATCCTCTCACATCTAATCCTATCACCCCTTCTCGTGATGAACCCAGTTAAACCTCTCCCTCACAGTGGAGGGACAGATGTTGGAAGGCGAAACAATGTACATTTAACAATATTTTGAACTGTATCCCCAAATTCTCAATGTTAAAAATTCTGAACACAATCCCTTGGCCTCAAAAGTAATCCTGAAAATCTCTGAAATATCTAAACATTCCTTTCATTGATCCTTAGCAGGTTTCATTCTCCAAACAACCTTCCTTGATCCAAACCAACCCTGCATGGATCAGCCTGCCTTAAAAGGAGCATTCTATCTATATTTTTCCTTTTAATCTTTAATTCAATTTCTAGCTATTTATCCCAGATTGTCTTAAGGCAATAATCAACAATGGCATATTTGATCAAGCTAAAAGTTTATGTCACATTTCTATTACACTGGGTTGGAGGAAATAGAACCAATTTTCTGATCTCTAGTCTTGTTTTGCTGGTTAATTTTGAACTGTGTCCCCTAGTTCCGTACTCTGTCAGCCAGATAACCTACATTGATCACATTATACAAATCTCTCTGTCCTCCAGTTTTCTTTTCATCAATGAAAGCAAGTTTGATTTCAGTCCTCTCCTCATATTCTACAGCTCTAGCTCCTGTCACACCATGAATCCCCTGCAGTAGATCAATGCCTTACTGATGAGGTATTTTATATTTTTCAAAAATGTGCCCTCAGCAGTGCTGAGATTATATATATATATATTTTGCATACATATAAAGTCAGAAATTATACATTTGTATTTAATGTTAAATTATATAGAGCCTATTGTAGCTAAACTATACTAATATGTTGATTTATGTCCCAAATACTTTTGACTGAAGAAAATCCGCACAATGCAGCAATGGGAAAATTGCATTGGTGGCAGGTCACTTGTATCCCAAATAAATGTCCTTCCTCTGACATTGTTGCCTCCGCAGACCCTGGTTTAAAACACCACTTTAAGTAGATTTTAAGTACCAGTTGCTGGTATTTGCAAAAGACCAATAAGGAAGTGCAAGTGTCCTGCTAATTCCAATAATAGATGAAAACCACATTGGAGTCTTCATTTGATGTTACGTCACTGTCCATCTTTTCACCAACTGATTCACTCATGTTTCAATGACAACGCAAATGTTAAACTACTCAAAAGCATATTACTTCAAGGCAATATTTTATGACGGCTGAGTTATGCTTGACATAGAGAAAGATGGCTTAAAGTTACCACAGGACCAACCTTCACAGCACCAGGACATCGCTGCACAAGTTCTGGGTGGAAAGGAGGAGTCATCTTTAACCGATTCATCAATAACCTTTCCTCCATCGTAAGGTAGGAGTGGGACTGTTACTGATGCGTTCACAATGAAACAGATCACACATATTATCATTTATGAATTCTAAAGGCCCAGTCTTTTATCCTTTTACGATCTGTCGACCTTCTGATTCCCCAGAGTTTTCCAAGTTTAAACATTAATGGAGAGGGCAGATAGATCTCCCAGGCATTGCATGTGACTGTAAACTGACTGGGCCAGTTACAACAGCATGAAATGTCAAAAATCTAAATTACAGGTATTCTAAATATGCAAACTAAAACAGAAAAAGCTGTCTATATTCTGGAAGTCAGGTAACATCTGTGAAAAAACAAACGTCCGTCAACATTTCAGACCCTTTCTTGGGACACCAAACAACAGCAGCCTATTTAGCCCACCCATAGTTTTACAATCTGACCATCTGAATGAGTGACATCCCAAAGGGCAGCTGGTTGCAACCCTTAAGTAAATGTACCTGGATCTGCTTAGGGCAGTAGACCTCACACCACAGAAAAGCAGGTTTAAATTACTTAACAAAAAACTTTTTTTCTTCCTTTCAGGTGTTAAGGAACGCAAGCTCCAGCAGCTGATGGGGACAAATGCCCCTCCAGATCCTCCTTCCGCTTCACTTCCCTCTGACCCCACCCCTTCTGATCTGACCCCTTGCCGTGTATTCACTATACCCTATGACCTCCCCCTCTCTGATGCTGAGCGTTCT
Source organism: Heterodontus francisci (assembly GCF_036365525.1). Lineage (NCBI taxonomy): Eukaryota > Metazoa > Chordata > Chondrichthyes > Heterodontiformes > Heterodontidae > Heterodontus > Heterodontus francisci. The sequence goes on from NC_090372.1 coordinate 46,873,629, forward strand.
GTACTCAGCAAAGGACTCAGTTTTATCCCCTTACGCCCCCACCTCAATGAATTTCGCGCTCGGCATGACGTTGAGCTCTTCCTCCGTCGCCTCCGCCTCCGGGCTCACTTCTTTGACCAGGAGTCCTCCCCCCGACCAGCAGACCCATTCACCCGCCTCCAGCATTCTCCCTCTACCTGGACCCCTCACCCTGGCCTCTTACCCGCTCTTGATCTCTTCATTGAAAACTGTCGGCGAGACATTGGTCGTCTCAATTTCTCTGCCCCCCTCACTCACTCTAACCTGTCCCCCTCTGAACTTGAGGCACTCCGTTCTCTCAGGTCTAACCCCGACATGGTCATCAAACCTGCAGACAAGGGTGGTGCTGTTGTTGTATGGCGTACCGACCTCTACCTTGCAGAAGCTCAACGCCAACTCACAGACACCTCTTCCTACCTCCCTCTGGACCATGACCCCACCACCGAACATCAAGCCACCGTCCAAAGGACTGTCACTGACCTCATCTCCTCTGGAGATCTTCCCTCTACAGCTTCCAACCTCATAGTCCCGCAACCCCGGACAGCCCGCTTCTACCTCCTTCCCAAAATCCACAAACGGGACTGTCCCGGCAGACCCATTGTGTCAGCCTGCTCCTGCCCAACTGAACTTATTTCTTCCTATCTAGACTCTATCTTTTCTCCGCTGGTCCAGTCTCTTCCCACCTACATCCGTGACTCTTCTGATGCCCTACGTCATTTTGACAATTTCCAGTTTCCTGGTCCCAACCGCCTCCTCTTCACTATGGACGTCCAATCGCTCTACACCTCCATCCCCCACCAGGATGGTTTGAGGGCTCTCCGCTTCTTCCTGGAACAGAGGCCCAACCAGTCCCCATCCACCACCACCCTCCTCCGCCTGGCTGAACTTGCTCTCACATTGAACAACTTCTCCTTCAGCTCCACGCACTTCCTTCAAGTAAAAGGTGTCGCTATGGGTACCCGCATGGGTCCTAGTTATGCCTGTCTTTTTGTGGGATATGTCGAGCATTCTTTGTTCCAGTCCTACTCAGGCCCCCTCCCCCAACTCTTTTTCCGGTACATTGATGACTGTATCGGTGCCGTTTCCTGCTCCCGCCCCGAACTAGAAAACTTTATCAACTTTGCTTCCAATTTCCACCCTTCTCTCACCTTTACATGGTCCATCTCTGACACTTCCCTTCCCTTCCTCGACTTCTCTGTCTCCATCTCTGGGGATAGGTTGTCTACCAATATCCATTATAAGCCCACTGACTCCCACAGCTACCTCGACTACACTTCTTCACACCCTACCTCCTGTAAGGACTCCATTCCATTCTCCCAGTTTCTCCGTCTCCGACGCATCTGCTCTGATGATGCTACCTTCCATGACGGTGCTTCTGATATGACCTCCTTTTTCCTCAATCGAGGATTTCCCCCCACTGTGGTTGACAGGGCCCTCAACCGTGTCCGACCCATTCCCCGCACCTCTACCCTCACCCCTTCCCCTCCCTCCCAGAACCGTGACAGGGTTCCCCTTGTCCTCACTTTTCATCCCACCAGCCTCCATATCCAAAGGATCATCCTCCGCCATTTTCGCCACCTCCAGCGTGATGCCACTACCAGTCGCATCTTCCCCTCCCTTCCCCTGTCAGCATTCCGAAGGGATCGTTCCCTCCGCGACACCCTGGTCCACTCCTCCATTACCCCCACCACCTCGTCCCCGTCCCAGGGCACCTTCCCTTGCAATCGCAGGAGGTGTAATACCTGCCCATTTACCTCCTCTCTCCTCACTATCCCAGGCCCCAAACACTCCTTTCAGGTGAAGCAGCGATTTACTTGTACTTCTTTCAATGTAGTATACTGTATTCGCTGCTCACAGTGTGGTCTCCTCTACATTGGGGAGACCAAGCGCAGACTGGGTGACCGCTTTGCGGAACATCTCCGCTCAGTCCGCAAGCAGGACCCTGAGCTTCCGGTTGCTTGCCATTTCAACACTCCCCCCTGCTCTCATGCTCACATCTCTGTCCTGGGATTGCTGCAGTGTTCCAGTGAACATCAACGCAAGCTCGAGGAACAGCATCTCATCTACCGATTAGGCACACTACAGCCTGCCGGACTGAACATTGAGTTCAATAATTTCAGAGCATGACAGCCCCCCACTTTACTTTCATTTTTAGTCATTTTTAGTTATTTTTTCTTCCTTTTTTTTGCATTCCTTTTTACATTTTTTACAATCTTTTTTTTGCATTTATTTCATTTCATCTTAGTTTGTTCAGTTTGCTTACCCACTGTTTTTTTCAGGTTGTTTTTCTTCAGGTTTGCACTTGCTGATGTTCTATATTCAGTATATTCACACCTAATCTGTACTAATGCTTTGTCTTTCAAAACACCATTAACATATTGTTTGCCTTTGCTCCGTGACCTTTTGGTCAGCTATGTGGCCTGGTCCAATCTGCACCTTCTCCTTTGTTATCTCTTGCCCAACCCCCACCTCACTTGTTTATAATCTGTGACTTTTCTAATATTTGTCAGTTCCGAAGAAGGGTCACTGACCCGAAACGTTAACTCTGCTTCTCTTTCCACAGATGCTGCCAGACCTGCTGAGTGAATCCAGCATTTCTTGTTTTTGTTTCAGATTTCCAGCATCCGCAGTATTTTGCTTTTATTTAAATTACTTCTGTTACAATAGAGCCAGCTTCAACTGCAGTGACTTGCCTTTGATTATCTAGGGCAACAATGTCCACACGATATCTAATTTGAAAATGGGACAATATGAATCCCATGTGATCCCAATTAATCAGAAGCTCAGGTGGTCAAGTGTTGATTGCTTCATTGACTAATTTCACATACCCAGCTTTAATTTCTCAAAGTTGTTAATTGCAATCATTAGAAATCCCATTCAATTAAGAATACAGACTTAGCTCAGTGCTTAGTTAATTAAAATTAATTGTACTGTTCTTTATTGAACTCTCCATGTTTCAGTAATAGTGCTCTGTTTGCCCTTCACACTCAAATGGACTGCTGTTAAATCAGTAGTTTTTTTCCCCCTCCAAAATGAATAACCTCTTTTGGGTAATTTTTATACATTAGCTGTATTTTCAAATTCCAGGTTAACATTTCAGAAGCTGCAGTTCGGAACTACTGTTCATTTTAAGGCCCTTATTGGAGAATATTTTTCTTAAATTGTCATACGTATGATATTTGACCAAGCTTTTAGTCACCCCTCCTTCTTTGGCAAGTTGTCAATTTATTTTTGTCTGATTAAGCTCCTGTAAAGCACCTTTGGCCGTTTTTCTACATTAAAGGCTCTATATTAATACAAGTTGTTATTCAGTTTGCTGAATCATTTCCCATAGCTTTGCCAATCATGTTTAATCAATGTACTATATTGTAATGTCAACAAAAGCTTTGTGAACTGAACTTTGCATATAATGTGCCTTGTTATTTTTGTCTTCAAACTTGAGATAAAAGTCACTCATTAATAAAATACTATTGCTTTAGTGTACTCTTGTTAGATTGTATTATTTGTTGCCACCATCCATGTCCTGTACACGAAGTCTGTAACAGATGCCTGTTGTTAATCCAGCCTTCCATGTGCTTGTTAAATTAAGGCAGATCTCATTTTATATAATCTCCTAGGATCTAAATTGTCCTGAATATTCTATTCAGGGATATGCAGAGGAGAGTAATAAAGACTGAAGCCAAATGTGGAGCGGATAAGCCTTGAAGATTAGAATCGCTGAAGTTTTGCAGTCGAGAGAGAAAGGTGTTAAAGGAGACCTTATTTAACATCTGTCTCCCCAATCTATTTATACATTAAAAGCTGAGAGTGGTCTCACGATTCCAAATACTTTTAGATGGAGCTACGAGTGTAAATGTTACATAATTTGTGAATTATAGTGGGAGAGCACCTACAGTAAAGTGACTATCAACTGCTGTTGAGCTGCTTATCCGAATTCAGTGCACTGTCCTACACTTGCCACTGGATAGCAGTGCACCTATTTATTTACTGGGCACAGCAGACATCTTTTTAAAGACAAGTAATGGATATGTAACTCATACAAACAAACAGATTCTTCACTGCTAGGAAAGCCATATAGCCCAAGAAAGCAACATTAGCAGCGAGAGACAGCAAGTCTTCACAACATCCCTCCCTGAATGCTACACAATGGCTTCACCAGATCAATCTCAAGTGGCAATGCAAGCTGAAGGCCTCCAGGAGTAACACACACCAGACCATTATGAACAGGAGGGCAGTAAATTTTGACGGTGCTGGCCAGAGCAGAACGGGGCCACAGTAATATCATTTGACAAGAGCCGCTCATCATCAGGGGTAGTGTTCCGATCCTGTTAGGGACCATTAACTTTTAAAAACAGAAAGTCAAATTTTCAGTTGTTACTGAAAAAAATTACGCCACAAGATTTCATGTTTTAAACAAAAACCACTATTAACACTACAATTTGGGAACATATATATTTTAAACTTAAAATCTGAACTGAGCATAAAGACTTATAAACTCTAAGTCTCAACAGCACATCCCTGTTTGACTGTTATTTCTACTCCAAGAATCCCCTATATGTTACAGGATCACTTCTCCTGGGACCAATCCAAAGTGTACTGCAGCTCTTAAGAATTCACTTCTATTTCCTTAATTTCTCAGCTGTCTTCTGACGTATCAGACCTCCCAGATATGGACTTCCCAGCCTCAGCATAGGCCTTACTCAAAACTGAAACACCCCTGGCTCCTAAAGGCCTCTTTGCTCCCGAGCCCAGCTGACATCCAAAAATCAACTGCTTGTCTGAAGCCAACAGCTTTCCAAAAGCCAACTGACTGTCAGCAAGCACACAAATCAAAAACCCAACAGGCACCCCCTGCATCATCTATCTCCATAGCAAAGTGGTGTATGTGGGATGTCCCAGATAGCAAGTCAAACCCCTCCAATGAGCAAAATTTTGGTCCCCTCCTCATCTCCAACAAATAAGAACAATGACCCCTCTTCTCCCCACAGAACAAGAATAAGGAACCCCCACCACATAAAAATGAAGAAACTGACACAAAGCACCTTCAAAAATTCCTGGAGAATGATAGCTGGAAAATAGCAAATCCAAATAGCCGGTGAGTATCAAGAATTTTGAAGCACCAGTGGAATTCCCATCTCAAAGCAAATTGAGAAACAAAACCATAAACACACCATACACCCAATCACTGTGCAGGAATTACGCAACCTTCCCCAACCCTGTACCTATTCACTCACTGCTGGTTGCACCTCTCCTTCCAAACCATCCACTACTTGGCAATACCTCCCACATTCTTCACCAAACTATTAGCTGCAGTTCCCCATTCATAGGCTACACCAATCCCATTTTCCTTTTATAGTAACTGCCCATCTGACTGCATTTTCCAAATCCACCCATCTAGCTGTGCTTTTCTTAACTAAGTGGCTGGCTGCCTAATGCCTCTGTCTGCCTATACTAGCTGATCTGAAGTCCATTTCTTCACCACTGACCTTCCCCTTCCTCTCTCCCACTGTCCTGTCTCTTCACTTCCCTGCCCCTCTTGCCCCTTCTCCTTTCCTGTTCAACACTCTACTTAGCTTTTCTCTCTTCCTCCATGCCTTCACACCCCAGTATTGGTTCTTTTATCCACCACCCTCTAATCTGGCTGGATGTTAAAGATTCAGATTTGTGTATTGCTGAAAATAGCGACATGTTGTCAAAGCTTTTTGTCTTGCACTCATCAGGACAATCTGCAAGAATACCAATGCAAGAGAAAGCATCTTTATACTGTGAGAAGAGAGTGCTGATTGGTTGGCTAGTGAACTCTGATTGGTAGAGGCGTTGCCATGGAGAATGCACCAGTTTACAGTGACTGACAATTAACTGCCAAGCTTTGTTTGAAATTTAAATCAGGCAGCTTGACTCTGATTGGTCAAGGCATTGCCCTGAGGAATGAACCAGTGAATGGCTGTCACTTATTTTGTTAAAAATACACATTGCGTGACAATGGCTACCTTGATCAGATCATTTCTCACTGTATATCATGCAAACTTATGAATGGGCCTAAGGCCATCATTTCCAGCCCTGAAAAGTGCCCAGTCTACCTCAAATTACTCTGGAAGGGTAATGTATACCAAAAATTTGAGCAACAGGTGAAGCTAGCCATTTCATACTGCTACTATGCAGTAGCAACACGTGTCGTGTTCACCACTAACAGGATCCTGCCTATTACACAAATGAGTAATGTGATACATGCATTTCAATGCCAGTGCGATGCTAGGTATATAGGCCATATATCCCAGAGACTGGCAGATCATATCAAACAGCATGACCCTTCCGCTGTTCAAAACGGGCAAGGTACAGGCCATACCCAACCAGCCCATGCTTGCAAAACTCAAAACACAGTGTCCAACATTAGATGTGATTCCACGATTGGACAATACTTGCTAAATAATCGACAGTGTGCTCAGAATTACACCGACAACCAATTTGAAATCGTCAGTGGAGCTCGCAGTGTGCCGCATTTGCACATACTGCGAGCTACATATAGTAGTACACAGGATCCTGCTCTTTACAGACAGAAAGAACATGTACAAACATTGCGCCTGTTTCAGCTAAACAAAATAAGTGACAGCCAGTCACTGGTTCATTCCTCAGGGCAATGCCTTGACTAATCAGAGTCAAGCTGCCTGGTTTAAATTTCAAACAAAGCTTGGCCGTTAACTGTCAGTCATTGTAAACTGGTGCATTCTCCATTACAACGCCTCTACAAATCAGAGTTCACCTGCCAACTAATCAACACTCTCGTCATACAGTATAAAGTCATTATTTTCCCTTACATTGGTATTCTTGTGGATTGTCTTGATGAGTGCAAGACAAAAAGCTTCTACAACATGTCTATTTTCAGCAATACTCAAGCTCTGTACTACCAAACGACTACTCAGATTCGTCTTGACTACCCATGTGCACACGTAGGGAGTTGCACAGTAAACCAAAATCCTTCACGAGAACATAAGAAATAGGAGCTGGAGTAGGTCATTTGGCCCTTTGAGCCTGCTCCGCAATTCAACAATATTGGCTGATCTTCTACCTCAACTCCACTTTCCCACACTATCCCCATATCCTTTAACTCCATTAGTACTTCTGTCTTGATCTCTAGAGCAGACAATTCCAAACATTCACAAACCTTTGAAGAAATTTCTCATCACAGTCCTAAACAGCCAATCCTTTACTCTGAAACTGTGACTCCATGTTCTGGGGAAACATTTTCTCAGCATGTATCCTGTCATGCCCCATTAGCTAACAGGAAGCAGACAGTAGGGATAAATGAGGCATTTTCAGGTTGGCAAGCAGCAACTTGGGGAGTGCCACAGGGATCAGTGCTGGCGCCTCAACTATTGACAATCTACATCAATGACTTGGATGAAGGGACAGAATGTATGGTTGCTAAATTTGTTTATGACACCAAGATAGGTCAAAGAGTAAATTGCGAAAAGGACATAAAGAGTCGGCAAAGAGATATAGATAGGTTAAGTGAGTGGGAAAAAAAAATCAGATGGAGTATAATGTGGGAAAATGTGAACTTGTCCAGTTTGGCAGGTAGAATAGAAAAGCTGTATACTATTTAAATGGAGAGAGATTGCAGAACTCTGCGGTACAGAGGAATCTGGGTGCCCTGGTACATGATTCACAAAAAGTTAACATGCAGGTACAGCAAATGATTCAGAAAGCAAATGGAATGTGGTTGTTTATCGCAAGGGGAATCGAGTATAAAAGTAGGGAAATTCTGTTACAGTTATGCAGGGCACATCTGGGGTACCATGTACAGTTTTGGTCTCTTTATTTAGGAAAGGTTGTAATTGCATTAGAAGTTCAGAGAAGGCGCAGTGGTTAGCACCGCAGCCTCACAGCTCCAGGGACCCGGGTTCAATTCTGGATACTGCCTGTGCGGAGTTTGCAAGTTCTCCCTGTGACTGCGTGGGTTTGCGCCGGGTGCTCCGGTTTCCTCCCACAGCCAAAGACTTGCAGATGATAGGTAAATTGGCTGTTGTAAATTGCCCCTACTGTAGGTAGGTGGTAGGGAATATGGGATTACTGTAGGGTTAGTATAAATGGGTGGTTGTTGGTCGGCACAGACTCGGTGGGCCGAAGGGCCTGATTCAGTGCTGTATCTCTAAAAATAAAAAAAAATAAAAAATTTAAAAAAAGGTTCACTCGACTGATTCCTGGGATGAAGGGGTTATCTTATGAGGAAAGGTTGGATAGGTTGGGCCTATATCCATTGGAGTTTAGACCAAAGAGAGGTGATTTTATTGAAACATAAGATCCTGAGGGGACTTGACAGAGTGGATGCTGAGAGGATGTTTCCCCCTTATGGAATTCACTAGAACTACAGGACATAGTTTAAAAATAAGGGGTGTCCTATTTAAGACAGAGATAAGGACAAATGTTTTCTCTCAGAGGGTCGTTAGTCTGTGAAATTCTCTTCCCAGACAGCAGTGGAGGCAAGGTCACTGAATATTTTTAAGGATAAGCTAGATTGATGCTTGATTTACAAGGGAGTCAAAAGTTATAGGAGATAGACATAAAAGTAGAGTTGAGGGCACAATCAGGTCAGCCATGATCTTATCAAATGGCATAGCAGAGTCAAGGGGCCAAATGCCTACTCCTGCACCTAATTCATATGTTCGACATACTGATCTAGAAAACTATCTTGTATACATTGCAGGAACTTGTCCCTTACACTATGACTGCAAATTTGGTTTCCCCAGTCTATGAGAAGGTTAAAGATCCTCATGATTACTGTATTATCCTTAGTGCATGCACTTCTAATTTCCTGATTTATACTCCGCTCTACATTACAACCACTTTTAGGGAGCCTATAAACAACTTCATTTTCTGAGCCAAGATCCTTTCTCTCTACTGTCTTTATCCCATCCTTTATCAGGCTACCCCTCCATTTTGCCTATCTTTTAGAAAAGTTAGTTCCCGGCCTTGGTCGCTTTGCAACCATGTCTCCGTAATGGGGGTTAGAAATTAATAGGTTTGATTTGTGCGATTAATGCATCTAGCTTGTTGCAACAGATATAGTGCCTTTTTTCTAATTTTCTCTGATGTCACCTTAGTCACTAATGCCCTATCAACTTTGTTAGTTTCACTGTCCCATCCTGACCTACTCTGCTTATTTTTACCCAAAACACTGCTCTACTCACTTCTCCTTTGGCCTCCTTGTCTTGACAGACAATGGGTAAGCGCCTGGAGGTGGTCAGTGGTTTGTGGAACAGCACCTGGAGTGGCTATAAAGTCCAATTGTAGAGTGACAGACTCTTCCACAGGCGCTGCAGATAAAATTGGTTGTCGGGGCTGTTACACAGTTGGCTCGCTCCTTGCACTTCTGTCTTTTTTGCTGCCAACTTCTAAGTCTCTTTGACTTGTCACTCTTTAGCCCCGACTTTATGGCTGTCCGCCAGCTCTGGCGATCACTGGCAACTGACTCCCACGACTTGTGGTCAATGTCACAGGACTTCATGTCGCGTTAGCAGACGTCTTTAAAGCGGAGACATGGACGACTGGTGGGTCTGATACCAGTGATGAGCTTGCTGTACAATGCGTCCTTGGGAATCCTGCCATCTTCCATGCGGCTCACATGGCCAAGCCATCTCAAGCGCCGCTGGCTCAGTAGGGTGTATATGCTGGGGATGTTGGCCGCCTCGAGGACTTCTGCGTTGGAGATACAGTCCTGCCACCTGATGCCAAGGATTCTCCGGAGGCAGCGAAGATGGAAAGAGTTGAGACATCGCTCTTGGCTGACAGACGTTGTCCAGGCCTCGTTGCCATAGAGCAAGGTACTGAGGACACAGGCTTGAAACACTTGGACTTTTGTGTTCTGTGTCAGTGCGCCATTTTCCCACACCCTCTTGTCTCACTTAATCTATCAATAATCTTTGTAATTCTATGCTTCCATCTACACTGCTTACAATGCCGCTTAGAGTCAGTTGCATCTAGGTTGCTTTTTATCTGTAAGGGTCTAAGCAGTGACCCCTGTGATATTCCACTCAGCACCTCACTGCAATTCAAAACTATATTTCAAATCTTTTAATTTCATATTCAGTCCCAGATTCTACCTAGTCTTATAGATTTTAGCTTTGACAATTGAAAGTTTGTCAAAGGCTTTCGGGATGTTCAAATAAACTATAACAGGCTGTGCCAGCCTACAAGTAACATTCAGGTTTGAGCTAATAAGTCGCAGACAACATTCATGCTACAAAAGTGCCACATAAAGACATTATCGAATAAGAGGAAGTCCAGCTATTTCCCATTGGCCTTAAAACAGCACGTTGACAATATTCCAGCTACTGCGTTGAAAACATGTGTACCAGAGTTGGCTGCTCACCAGACTGTTCCGGTGCAGTCATGATACTGGCATCTGAAAATGTGAAAGACTATCAAAATATGTTCTATCCACCTAAGAAAAAAGAAAAATCTAATCTCAAATTGGCTCCAGACCTCAAAGTGTTGATACAGCCTGGGATGCAAGAGATGAATGCCAGAGAGGTGAAAGCAACTGCCCTGAAAATCTCGGTAGCATTCGACAAGTACAAGCAGTCAGTGGGGTTGTTGGGAGAGGGTCGGTCAAAAAGAAAATTGTCCAGTGATTGGAGTCCATGGTGCAAAGGATGTTGGTTGCGGATATCAGACAGCAAAGCTTGGGGCAGCACTGCAGAGGCTGAAACAGCTTTAACTGCTTCATTAATAACCTTGTTACACCCCCATTCCCACCTCCAGCACCCCGCCGCCTCCCCTCAACCACCCACCAAAAGGCCAGGCATGGAGCTATGTGCTGATGATTCCAGTATTCAGGCCATTTCATATCTCTGATTACGAAGCACCTCTTGCCAGCTTACACCGGGAGCTGGATAACATCCCAAACTGGCTGATTAAGTCCTCAGTGGCAGTTAATATTCATGCCATAAAAGTGCCAGTAATGGCCATATCAAATAAGCAAAAGCAAAGACATCTCATGACCTTCAATGGCATGATAAATGCAGAATCTATCAATCACCATTAACTAGAAACTCAACAGCAGCAGCCATATCTATACTGTGGATACAAGTGCAGTGCAGAAGCTAAGATATTCTGTGATATGTGACCGGTCATGCAGACCTGCACCTGCCAAGAATGAGGTATATTAATTTTGTCATATGAACATCAATTTTAAACTGTTGCTGGACTGAAGAAATAACTTATAAAGAGATCACCAGACATTTGGGCTGGAAGGACATTTGCATACTAAGAAATGCTGCTTGTGGAGACAAAGGACTATTCCCTGATCCAATTAACCCAAAAGGATTTTGATCACCAGACATCGAAGGTGTAAGGTAGCGCATTCCAGGGTCTGCTACGAAAACACAGAAGTGGTTAAGCCAGTTAATCACATCACTGACCTGCTGGCCAACTTGGTTTTTTATTTGTGCCACACAGAAAAGAATTCAGAAGGCAATTTTGCAACTGAAGCTAGAACAAGCAAGCCTCTCTCCTGGCTGTCTCTCTCTCTTTCGCTTTCTCCCAAGCCACCAGATCTGCGGAAGACACATAAACCTCAAGAGAGAAAAGACTCCTACATCGAAACAAGTTGAAGTGTGAACTGGGCCCCAACGAATAGCAGGACTTACCAGCAACCAAAGACTCCACATTGAACTCAAAGGACAGTAAACAACTAACAGATATCGCCTCAAACTTTTCCCCTTTATTCTTTCCACTTTTTCTGTCTCTATCTGCATTTGTGTTTATCGCGTATGCATGCTAGCATGGTCATGTCGCATATTTGTAGTCGTTAACCGGATTAGAGTTTAAAATGAATAAACTTCTACCTTTCTTGTTTAAATCTAAGAAAACCTGTCTGATTTCTTTGCCTTACAATTGGAGCAGTGAACAAGGATTCAGAGGGGGAGCTAAAAACACGGTTCTTCTAAAATTAAACCCTGTTACGGTTAAACCAGGCAAAGGCTGAGAGGGAACCCCTGGACCCCTTCTCACCTGGTCATAACAGACTCAACCTCCTGACCCTTCAAAGTTGCTGCACCATCCACAAAACTTAAGTCAGGAGTGTGATGGAATACTCACCAGCTGTCTGGATAAGTGCAACCACAAAAGCAATTTAAAAAGTTTGACACCATCCAGAACAGGTAGTTGGCTTGATTGGTGCCCATCAGTGGACTTACTTTCTACCATTCCTACAGTATATATGACCTACAAGAAACACTGTAGCATCTTACTAGATGTTCAACAGCACCTCTCTCTTCTACAAGCTCTACCATTAAGAAGAACATAGAAACAGAAAATAGGAGCAGGAATATGCCATTCGGTCCTTCGAGCCTGCTCCGCCATTCAATACGATCATGGCTGATCATCCAACTCAGTAACCTGTTCCCGCTTTCGCCCCCATATCCTTTGATCCCTTTAGACCCAAGAGGTATATCTAACTCCTTCTTGAAAACATACAATGTTTTGTCCTCAACTGCTTTCTGTGGTAGTGAATTCCACAGGCTCACCACTCTCTGGGTGAAGAAATTTCTTCTCGTCTCAGTCCTGAAAGCTTTACCCCGTGTCCTTAGATTATGACCCCTGGTTCTGGACTCCCCCATCATCAGGAACATCCTTCCTGCATCTACCCTGTCAAGTCCCATTAGAACTTTATAGGCTTCTATGAGATCCCCCTTCACTCTTTGGAACTCCAGCGAATATAACCCTAACCGACTCAATCTCTCCTCATACGTCAGTCCCGCCATCCCAGGAATCAGTCTGGTAAACCTTTGTTGCACTCCCTCTATAGCAAGAACATCCTTCCTCAGATAAGGAGACCAAAACTGCACACAATATTCCAGGTGTGGCCTCACCAAGGCCCTGTATAATTGCAGCAAGACATCCCTGCTCCTGTACTCAAATCCTCTCGCTATGAAGGCCAACATACCATTTGCCTTTTTTACCACCTGTTGGACCTGCATGCTTACCTTCAGCGACTGGTGTACGAGAACACCGAGGTCTCGCTGCATATCCCCCTCTCTCGGTTTATAGCCGTTCAGATAATAATTTGCCTTCCTGTTTTTGCTACCAAAGTGGATAAACTCACATATATCCACATTAAACTGCATCTGCCATGCATTAGCCCACTCACTCAACTTGTCCAAATCACCCTGAAGCCTCTCTGCATTCTCCTCACAACTCACCCTCCCACCCAGTTTTGTGTCATCTGCAAATTTGAAGATATTACATTTAGTTCCCTCATCTAAATCATTAATATATATTGTGAATAGCTGGGGTCCTAGCACCGATCCCTGCGGTACCCCATTAGTCACAGCCTGCCATTCGGAAAAAGACCCATTTATCCCTACTTCTTGTTTCCTGTCTGCCAACCAATTTTCTATCCATCGCAATAATCCCATGCGCTTTAATTTTACACGCTAATCTCTTATCTGGGACTTTGTTGAAAGCCTTCTGAAAGTCCAAATAAACCACATCCACTGGATCCCTCTCATCAACTGTACTAGTTACATCCTCTAAGAATTCTAGTAGATTTGTCATGCATGAATTCCCTTTTGACAGGATTGAGGCTGCCTGCAACGAATTTGGCCTAACCATCAGCCTCAAGAAAACGAACATCATGGGACAGGATGTCAGAAATGCTCCATCCATCAATATCGGCGACCACACTCTGCAAGTGGTTCAAGAGTTCACCTATCTACGCTCAACTATCACCAGTAACCTTTCTCTCAATGCAGAAATCAACAACTGCATGGGAAAGGCGTCCGCTGCGATGTCCTGACTGGCCAAGAGGGTGTGGGAAAATGGCGCACTGACACGGAACACAAAAGTCCGAGTGTTTCAAGCCTGTGTCCTCAGTACCTTGCTCGACAGCAGCGAGGCCTGGACAACGTATGTTCAGCCAAGAGTGAGGTCTCAATTCATTCCATCTTCACTGCCTCCAGAGAATCCTTGCCATCGGGCGGCAGGACCGTATCTCCAACACAGAAGTCCTCGAGGCAGCCAACATCCCCAGCATATACGCCCTACTGAGCCAGCGGTGCTTGAGATGGCTTGGCCATGTGAGCCGCATGGAAGATGGCCAGATCCCCAAGGACGCATTGTACAGCGAGCTCGTCATGGGTATCAGACCTACCTGCTGTCCATGTCTCCGCTTTAAAGACGTCTGCAAACACGACATGAAGTCCTGTGACATTGACCACAAGTCGTGGGAGTCAGTTGCCAGTGATAGCCAGAGCTGGCGGACAGCCATAAAGGCAGGACTAAAGAGTGGCGAGTCGAAGAGACTTAGCAGTTGGCAGGAAAAAGACAGAAGTGCAAGGAGAGAGCCAACTGTGTAACCGACCCGACAACCAATTTTATCTGCAGCACCTGTGGAAGAGTCTGTCACTCTAGAATTGGCCTTTATAGCCACTCCAGGTGCTGCTCCACAAACCACTGACCACCTCTAGGCACCTCTTGTCTCTCAAGACAAGGAGGCCAAAGATGATTTCCCTTTCGTAAATCCATGCTGACTCTGCCCGATTCTACCAATGTTCTCTAAGGGCTCTGCTATAAAATCTTTGATAATGGACTCTAGAATTTTCCCCACTACCGACATCAGGCTGACTGGTCTATAATTCCCTGCTTTCTCTCTACCTCCCTTTTTAAATAGTGGGGTTACATTAGCTACCCTCCAATCTGTAGGAACTGTTCCTGAGTCTATAGAATCTTGGAAGATGACCACCAATGCATCCACTATTTCTAGGGCCATTTCCTTAAGTACTTTGGGATGCATACCATCAGGCCTTGGGGATTTATCGGCCTTCAATCCCAACAATTTCCCCAATACCATTTCTCTACTCATACTGATTTCCTTCAGTTCCTCTCTCTCACTAAGCCCTGTGTTCCCTAACATTTCTGGTATGATATTTGTGTCCTCCTTTGTGAAGACAGAACCAAAGTATGCATTTCGTTGGTCAGCCATTTCTTTGTTCCTCATAATAAATTCCCCTGTTTCTGACTGTAAGGGACCTACATTTGTCTTCACCTATCTTTTTCTCTTCACATACCTATAGAAACTTTTTCAGTTTTTATGTTCCCCACAAGCTTGCTCTTGTACTCTATTTTCCCCTTCTTAATCATTCCCTCGGTCCTCCTTTGCTGAATTCTAAGCAGCAATGTTGTGGGAACACCATCGCCTCCAGGTTCTCCTGCAAGTTACCCACCGCCCTGATTTGGGCATGTTGTCATAATATACAATTTCCACTATTTTAAATATAATGCCAAAATGTTAAGATTTGTTGAACAATACCTTCCCCGCCTTAATAAATGCTGAGAAGGGAATCTGCCAACCTATTCCTTTAGAGATCGTGGTTATTTGACCACACAACCATTTTTTGCCCACTTGCTATGTGATGAGTGTGAGATTACAGAAACATACAAGATCATCATATAGACATGGTGTTTTACAGATTCAGTACAAGTGGTTTCAGTAGAAGTATTTATTGGAAGACAGAACATAGTTGTTAGGCATATTCTAGCAATACTAAACGGTTATTTTTGTACCCCTCGGATTATCATTACAAGTTCTCTGACAGTAGTACAGTGTGCCAAAAATGTCTCCTCCAAAGTGTGAAATTTGAAACAATCTTTCTTTTAGTTTAGGATAGAAGGTGTGGCACTATGCAACCTACATTTTGAAAATAAAAACAAAGTTCATCTCTAGACATTGTGAACTATCAAAATGTAATAGAAAAACAATTATTTTATCTCATGTGCAGTTGCTCACAAACAAAAATTAAAACAATGTCAAGATACTATAGTATGCTACATTAGTCAGTCACTGCTGGCATATCACATAACACCTCAAGAGTCACAATCTAAAAAAAGTCACAATCTCCAAGTCAGGAACAACCATTATGATTTTTGATCAAGCAATATAATAAATATAAATGAACCATTAGATATTTAATGTAAATAAATTTATTCTAATACTAAAGTTAATTTCACAGTACCCATCTTACCAAGACTGCAAAACATATGGCAGACCCTTCAGGAGCCAGGTGATATGTTTAAAGGCAGTTACATTTAAAAGTAATGTTAACCATATGGACTTACCTTGAGAAATATATAAAAACATTGCATTAATTGTTAAACACCAGTAAAACACTGCAACAATCGACTGTGTAATTGAAAAACCACCGATCACTCCCACATCCCAGGACATTTAAAACCTGACGCTCGAGCTCAGAGCAGAAGTTTACCAGCAGCGAGGAACTTGTACTTGAAGAACGACTCCACGTGTTAACGGGCACATTTACACACAACTGCAGCTTTGGTGCAAAGCAGTTTCACTTGTAAACCAGGCCAAATCCATGAGTCAGGAGCCGGTTGGACTTCGGAATAAAGTGGGAATGGAACTCACTCTTTCCAAGTCGGGATCCTTCATCCTCAAATTGACGCTGCAACTCGCATCAGTACAGGGACACTAAGTAAACTCGTTGATGCACGGTCTCCAGTGTAACCCCTCTCGCTGCAGTGTAGCTCTTTAACTATCGCTTTCTCTATATCGATCGCCCCCACACATCAGATTACATGTTACGGCCTACATGTACCGGCTTTGACGCTGCTAGCACCTTACTATGTCAATGACGGCCAGGATCAACCGCACACTCCAGCACCTCTGGACGGCAGCTGAGCCGGAAACATGGCGGAGTGATGTCATTGACAGGCCGCGGCGGCGTTTGGGTGACGTCACGGAGACAGCGGCGCGCGCGGGGTGACATCATTGAGGCCGTGACGGCGCGCATGGGGTGACGTCATTGAGAGACCGCGGCGGCGCGCGCAGGGTGGCAGAAAAAAGTTTTAATTTAATTTCTTTTAATTTTAGTACTCGAACATTGGAGGGTTGTTTTTCAGATTGGAGACCGGTGATCAGTGCTGGGCCCTCTGTTGTTTGTCATATATATTAATGACTTGGATGTGAATGTAAGGGGCATGATTAGTAAGTTTGCAGATGACACCAAAATTGGTGGTATAGTGGACAATGAAGAAGGTTGTCTAAGGTTACAATAGGATATAGATCAACTGGGAAAGTGGGCAAGGGATTGGTAAATGGAATTTAACGCAGACAAGTGTGAAGTGATGCATTTTGGGAAGTTAAACCAGGGCAGGACATATACAGTGAATAGCAGGGCCCTGGGGAGTGTTGTTGAGCAGAGAGACTTTGGGGTGCAAGTACATAGTTCCCTGTAAATGGCAACACAGGTAGACAGGGTGGTGAAGAAGACGTATGGCGTGCTTGCCTTCATCGGCCGAGGCATTGAGTACAAGAGTTGGGACCTCATGTTACAGTTGTACATAATGTTGGTTAGGCCACATTTGGAGTACTGTGTGCAGTTCTGGTCACCGCACTACAGGAAAGATGTGATTAAGCTAGAGAGGGTGCAGAAACGATTCACAAGGATGTTGCCTGGTTTGGAGGGCTTGAGTTATAACGAGAGATTGGATAAGCTGGGTCTGTTTTCCCTGGAGCGAAGGAGGCTGAGAGGGGCATGATAGAGGTATAGTGGTGCAGTGGTTAGCACCACAGCCTCACAGCTCCAGCGACCCGGGTTCAATTCTGTGTATTGCCTGTGGGGAGTTTGCAAGTTCTCCCTGTGACCGCGTGGGTTTTCGCTGGGTGTTCTGGTTTCCTCCCACAGCCAAAGACTTGTAGGTTGATAAGTAAATTGGCCATTATAAATTGCCCCTAGTATAGGTAGGTGATAGGGACAGGTGGGGATGTGGTAGGAATATGGGATTAGTGTAGCATTGGTATACATGGGTGGTTGATGGTTGGCAAAGACTCGGTGGGCCGAAGGGCCTGTTTCAGTGCTGTATCTCTAAATAAAAATAAATAAATAAAATTATGAGAGGCATAGATAGGGTAGATAGCCAGAGTCTGTTTCTCAAGGTAGGGGTGACTAAAACTAGAGGGCATAGATTTAAGGTGAGAGGGAGGAGGTTTAAAGGGGATCAAAGGGGTAAATTTTTCACACAAAGAATCGTGGGTATCTGGAATGAGCTGCCTCAGGAGGTGGTGGAGGCAGGAACAGTAGCAAAATTTAAGAGGCATCTGGACAGGTATTTGAATGAGCAAGGCGTAGAGGAATATGGAATTAATGCAGGCAGGTGGGATTAGTATAGATAGGCATTATGGTTGGCATGGATGAGGTGGGCCGAAGGGCCTGTTTCTATGCTGTACGACTCTATGACTCTAACATCATAAATCTTATAAAGGACCAAATGAAAAAATACAATGGATGCTGGAAATCTAAAATAAAAGCAAATATTCTAGAAATACTCAGCAGGAGTTAATACAAGAACACAAGAAACAGGAGCAGGAGTAGATCATATGGCCCATTGAGCCTGCTCCACCTTTCAATATGATCATGGCTTATCTTGGGCTTCAATTCCACTTTCCTGCCTGCTCCCCATATCCCTTGACTCCCTAAGAGACCAAAAATCTATCTATACCAGCCTTAAATGTATTCAATGATGGAGCATCCACAGCCCTCTCGAGTAGAGAATTCCAAAGATTCATAACCCTTTGAGTGTAGTAATTTCTCCTCATCTCAGTCCTGAATGATTAGCTCCTTATCCTGAGACTGTGTCCCCGTGTTCTAGATTTCCTGACCAGTGGGAACAATTTCTCAGCTTCTACCCTATCAAGTCCTTTCAGAATCTTGTATGTCTCAATTAGATTGTCTCTCATTCTTCTAAACTCCAGAGAATATAGGCCCAATTTACTCAGCCTTTCATCATAGGACGGCCCCCTCATTCCAGGGACCAACTTAGTAAATCTTCACTGCTCTGTCTCCAGTGCAAGTATATCCTCTCTTAAATGTGGAGATCAAAACTGCACACAGTATTCCAGGTGTGGTCTTACCAAAGCCCTGTACAATTTTAGTAAGAATTCTTTATTCCTGTACTCCAATTCCCTTGCAATAAAGGCCAACATGCCATTTGCCTTCCTAATAGCCTGCTGAACCTTGTGCGTTCCTTGTATGAGTACCCCCAACTCTCTCTGAACATCAACACTTATCAGTTTCACACATTTAAAAAAGATTCTGCTTTTCTATTTTTATGACCAAAGTGAACAACTTCACACTTCCCTACATTATACTCCATTTGCCATCTTGTTGCCCTTAACCTGTCTATATCTCTTGCAGCCTCTCTACATCTTCCCCGCAGCTTACTTTTCCACCGAGCTTTGTATCATCAGCAAACTTAGATACATTATTCTCTGTCTCTTCATCCAAGTCATTAATATAGAATGTAAATAGCTAAGGCCCCAGCACTGAGCCTTGTGGCACCCCACTATTTACTGCCTGCCAACTTGAAAATGCCCCATTTATGCTCACTCTCTGCTTCATGTCTGTTAACCAGTCCTCTATCCACACTAATATATTACCCCCAACACCATGAGCCCTTTTCTTGCCTATTAATCTTTAATGTGGTACCTTATCGAATGCCTTTTGAAAATCCAGGTATACTACATCTACTGGTTCCCCTCTATCTACCCTACTAGTTACATCCTCAAATAACTCTAATGTTTCAGGAATCATTAACCTGGGCGCACAGTGGCGCAGTGGTTAGCACTGCAGCCTCACAGCTCCAGCAACCCGGGTTCAATTCTGGGTACTGCCTGTGTGGAGCTTGCAAGTTCTCCCTGTGTCTGCGTGGGTTTCCTCTGGGTGCTCCGGTTTCCTCCCACATGCCAAAGACTTGCAGGTTGATAGGTAAATTGGCCATTATAAATTGCCCCTAGTATAGGTAGGTGGTAGGGAAATGTGGGGACGTGGTAGGAATATGGAATTAGTGTAGGATTAGTATAAATGGGTGGTTGATGGTCGGTACAGACTCGGTGGGCCGAAGGGCCTGTTTCAGTGCCGTATATCTAAATAAAATAAAATAAATAACCCTTCTCCCCCACCAATGAACGGAAACTTGTAAAACTAAATTATGTTACTACATAATCGCTGAAGACTCTCCATTAATTTATTCATTAGTACCTATTTAACTGTGTTGCTAAAAAGACATAACTAGGAGCAGGCCCCTGGGGCATCCTTGAGTTATTCAATTAGATCAGAACTAATCTACCTTAACTCCACTTTTCCGACCTATCCCCATACTCAGGGATTCCCTTAGTGTCCAAAATGTTCATCAGTATCTTTTCCCAGTCAGTGAGTCACAATGGACGTAATTCGTGTTGGTTTCTATGAGTTCAGGTTATCTTTTTTGATTGGATGGTGTCAAAAATACTATAAAGTATTTTTCTAAGACTACAGATATGTTTTACGTCATTCTAATACGGAGCAAAGACAGAACGGCTTATATAGCAGAATTGCTTTAAACTATGCTCACAATTCCTGTCCTGTTCCCTCAATGACATTGATAACATTGGATAAATTTCAACGTCGAAGACATTGTTAGTGTAAGGATAGGCACATATCCATATAGATTATTAATTAAGTAAGCTAGTTGGATAATATGTATATAATAGGGTTGTTATGTTAAAAGACAGGCTTATGATCACAGCTGGGGGGAGAGACAGAGGGAATTACTGCAAAATAAAAAAAAATGCTCCTGTTAGTATCGAGCATAACACCAAAGGTTTGTATAACAAAGTCCATGGCTCGCGCAAAATACCTATTAGAAATGACAGTATGATCTGGCGCCTATCATTCCTGTTTAGCAATTTATTAAAGAACTAAAGGTCATAAAACACCAAAGGTGTTGAAATCAGTCGGAACTAGACCATGAAAAAAATATAAGAGATACATTAAACATAGTAGGCTTTTTCCTACCTTCAAGATCAGGAAAAAGTTTGAGAGGCCACAAATTTTCAGCAAGTAAAGAGGCAAAGAAAAGTGGAAGGAAGCGAAGGTCTGTGATAGGATGGAAGGCAGGAGAGATTAAATAACAAAAGGGATGATTGTGCAAGGCGAAAGGAAATGGGAAAGGAAGGGAACAAAACATGGATCTAGAGGAGATGAAAATAGTAGAACAATTGCCAACAGCTGCTGTCTGAAAAATTGTAGACAAAGGTTATGATCTGAAATTGTTGAACTCAATGTTGAGTCTGGAAAGCTGTAAAGTGTCTAATCGAAAGATAAGGTGCTGTTTAGTGATCTTATGTTGAGCTTTATTGGAACAGTGTAGGGGACTGAGGACAGAGAGGTCAGAGTGGAAGTGGGGCAGAGAATTAAAATGACAAGTGACTGGAAACTCAGGGTCATGTTTGCAGAGTGAATGGAGGTGTTCAACAAAATGGTCACCCAATCTGTATTTGGTCTCCCCAGTGTAGAGGAGACCGCATCATGAATGCCAAATGCAGCATACTAAATTGAAAGTATTGACAGGGTGGCACAGTGGCGTAGTGGTTAGCACCGCAGCCTCACAGCTCCAGGGACCCGGGTTCAATTCTGGGTACTGCCTGTGTGGAGTTTGCAAGTTCTCCCCGTGTCTGCGTGGGTTTTCTCCGGGTGCTCCGGTTTCCTCCCACAAGGGCCTTCATGGTGGTGGGGAATCATCAGTTGAAGGAAAAGGAAGACATAGCAGAAAGACTTGCAGGTTGATAGGTAAATTGGCCATTATAAAATTGTCACTAGTATAGGTAGGTGGTAGGGAAATATAGGGACAGGTGGGGATGTTTGGTAGGAATATGGGATTGTAGGATTAGTATAAATGGGTGGTTGATGTTCGGCACAGACTCGGTGGGCCGAAGGGCCTGTTTCAGTGCTGTATCTCTAATCTAATCTATAAGTAAATTGCTATTTCACCGAGAAGGAGTATTTGGGACTCTTGATAATGGGGAGAAAAGAGGTAAAAGGGCAGGTGATGCATCTCCTGTGGTTGCATGGGAAGGTGTCGAAGGAAGGGGAGGGGATGTTTGAGAAATGGACCAAGGTGTTGCAGAAGGAACAGTTCCTTTGGATTGCTGAAAGGGGAGAAGATAGGTTTTGTGGTGGCATCATGCTGGATGTGGCAGAAATGGTAGAGGGTGATCTCTTGAATATGGAGGCTGGTGGGGTTGAAGGTTAGGTCAAGGAGAACCCTATCATGGTTCTGGGAGGGATGGGAAGGGGTGAGAGCAGAAGTGTGGGAAATGAAACAGACAGAGTCAAGGGCCTTCATGGTGGTGGGGAATCATCAGTTGAAGGAAAAGGAAGACATAGCAGAAATGCTGGTATGGAATGTGGCATCATCAGAACAGATGCAACAAAGATGGAGAAACTGGAGAATAGAAGAGTCCTTACAGGAAGTGGGGTAGGTGGACGTGTGATCAAGGTAGCTGTGAGAGTCAGTGGACTTCTAGTCGATATTGGTCGAAAGCCTATCCCCAGCAATGGAGACAAAGAAGCCAAGTAAGGGAACAGAAGAGTCAGAAATGGACCATGTGAAAGGGAAAGGTGGAAATTGGAAGCAAACTTGATGAAATTTTCCAAGTTGGGATGAGAGCAGGAAATGGCACCAATGCAGTTATTAATGTATTGGACAAAGTGGTGAGAGAGGAGATCTGAATAGGACTGGAATAAAGAATGTTCCACATGTCCCATGAAAAAGCTGGCATAGCAGGATCCATATGGATTCCCATAGCAACATGTTTTATTTGGAGAAAGTGAGTGGAGTCAAAGGAGAAGTTGTTCCATGTGAGACCAAGCTCAGCCAGATGAAGGAAGGTGATGGTGGATGGAGACTGGGTAGTCGTCCGTTCAAGGAAGAGGGAGAGAACCCTTAGGTTGTTCTGGTGGTGATAGAGTTGTGGAGGTACTGGATTTCTATGGTGAAAAGGAGACAGGGTTAGAAAGCTACAAACTGTTAACGTGTCAGAGGGCATTGGAAGAGTTGGAATGCAGGTGGGAAGAGACTGGACAAGTGGAGAAAAAATATGTGAGATCGAAAGAAATCAGTTTCTGCAAGAGCAGGCTGAAATGATGGGTTTGCCAAAGCAATCCTGTTTGTGAATCCTGGGAATGAGGTTTTGGGTACTATGAGGTTGGAGGCTGTGCAGGGAAGATCTCCAGAAGAGATGAGGTCAGTGACAGTCTTGGAAACGATGGTTTCATGTCCAGTGGTGAGGTGACAGTCCAGGGAAGGTAGAAGGTATCAAAGAGTTGGCTTTCAGCCTCCAGAAGAGAGATTGGTTCTCTAAATATCAATAGCACCACCCTTGTCAGAGGGTTTAATGAGAATATTAAGGTTGGAACTTAGAGAATTGAGTGCTGCAAGTTCAGAATGCCTCAGCTTCATACCTTTATGCTCCCACTTCAATGAATTTTGAGCTCTTCCCCTATTGACTTCGCTTCCACACCCACTTCTTTGGTCAAGAGTCTTCACCTTGCATAGTGGTCTCTTGTCGCGTCTTCAGAATTCTTGTTCCACTTGAACTCCTCTTCTGGTCTCTTACCCTCTCTAGATCTTTTCAGTGGGAACTGCTAGTGTGACACTAACCATCTCAATTTCTCTGCTCCCCTCACGCACTCTGCATATGCTGCATTATTGAGATGAGGAAGAGAATTTTATGAAGGTCTAAAATGCATGTGCAACAAATCTTCAGAGATTTTGGCTACTCCAGGACTTGCATTAATAAATCCCTCCATATATACCTGGATATGTCAGAGGAGACTTGTTTTTGTTACATCTGCTCCATAAAGCAGGTTGCAACAGAGTTTACCATTTTCTGCAAATTGTTCTGCAAGCAGGATATGGGCCAGGAATGTCTTTTCCTGTAGAAGGTCCTGAAGATTACCACAACATGGGTGGTGCAGTGGTTAGCACTGCAGCCTCACAGCTCCAGCGACCCGGGTTCGATTCTGGGTACTGCCTGTGCGGAGTTTGCAAGTTCTCCCTGTGACCGCGTGGGTTTCCACCGGGTGCTCCGGTTTCCTCCCACAGCCAAAGTCTTGCAAGTTGTTAGGTAAATTGGCCATTGTAAATTGCCCCTAGTGTCGGTAGGTGGTAGGAAAATGGTGGGGATGTGGTAGGGAATATGGGATTAATGTAGGATTAGTATAAATGGGTGGTTGTTGGTTGGCACAGACTCGGTGGGCCGAAGGGCCTGTTTCAGTGCTGTATCTCTCTATGACCCTATAACATGGAAGCTTTCATATTACTGTATCTTTCCAAACTACCCCAAGAGACATCTGCAACACCAGACTGTCTGCATTGCCCACACTTATCAAGCAAATGGAAATTTCTATGATTATGAGAGACAACAGCTTCCTCACTCTTCTTCTGGAGAGGAGGTATCAGCTGAACAGGAAACAGTTTTCACCAGGTGACAGGGTTCCCTTGAGTGCAAAGTATCTCACATGGTGTGAATATGCACAGGAGGGTGGTCCATATTAACACCACACTTGCACGAATAATTAGGGTTAGTGCTCAATTAATGGTCAGGCAGTTCCTAACAACAGAAACATAATTCTACATGTTATCCAGGGAGCAGCTTTCATATTATGGAATCTTACAGCACAGAACAAAGCCATTCAGCCAATAGTACCTCTGTCAACTATGTCTAAAGACTATCCAATTGATCTTACTCCCAGCTCTTTCCCAATTGCCCTGCAAATCTTCCCTTTTTAATATACCTCCAATTCCCTTTTGAAAGATACAATTGAATCTGCTTCAATCACCATGTCATGTAATGGATTTCAGATCATAACATCACATTGCATAAAAAAAAAATCTCGTCTCTCCCTTGGTTCTTTTGCCATTTATCTTAAATCTATTTCCTCTCATTATCAACCCTCATCAATGTTTTCTCATCTATTCTATAAAAGCCTATCTTAATATTGAACACTTCTATTAAGTCTCCCTGTAACCTTCTCTGCTGTAAAGAGAAAGATCCTAATATCTTCATTGTGTAACATTCTGTGATGCCTGCATTATTCAAAGGACACAAAAACATTGGCTAGATGGCAAAAATTAGAATACTGCAGATGCTGGAAATCTGAAGTGAAAATAGAAAATTCTACAATTTACAATTCTACAGCTCAGGCAATATCTGTAGAGAAAGACGGCTGTTGGAGTTGTAAGACAGTTAAGAGACACATCTTGCAGCTATGTAGCCTAATTGATATGGCACCTGACTTTAGTGATAATCACGATGTTACCTGAACATTACAAGTTCGGGTTCGGTTGCCATCTTTTGTCCCACTCTGACACCTTCTACAGCAGGGCACCTGAAATGATTGCATTCCCTACTTCAGTTTATCTGTCTCCATTATCATTATCAAAGCAGGTGCACTTTCTACACCAGTTTCCGGAACGGTCTCATTTTTCCTTCGATCAGTATTCCTCTCCACTGTGATAGACAGGGCCCTCGACCAAGTCTGTTCCATTTCTAGAGGACATTTGGATGGGAAACACAAACTGGTGAGTTTATGATGGTGACAGAAAAACAAACCACTTGGTCACAATGACACAGTAGAGACATATAGGAAACACTGCTCACTTTTATGCTGTAAAGTTGGAGGTGCTACTATATGTGGTACATCAAAAGCACAGATGTCAGCTGAACGTAGGAAGGTCATAGACTGAATAAGTGGAGTCAATGACTCACTGCAAATGAGGTGGTTTACTGGTACCATAAGCAAGTTTAAAGGGAGTATGCTTTCTTTAGTGTTTTCTTTTGGTGAGCTATTTGGCAATGCTAAGTTAAATGGCACAGTAAATAGTTAAATGGGAACAGGAAACTGCCGAGAGAAAAAGACTTTCATTTATAAATCAACTTTCATGACATCCCAAAGCACTTTACAGCTAATGAAGTTCTTTTCTGAAGTATAATCACTATTGTGAAAAATGTAGTAGCCAAATGTGTGCACAGCAAGCTCCCACAAACAGCAACATGATAATGACCAGATCATTGTGTTTTTATTAATTTTGATTGAGGGATAAATATTGGCCAAGACTCTGAGGTGAAGTCCCCTGCTCTTCTTCGAAATAGTGTCAAGGGTTCTCTTAACAGGGCCTTGTTTTAATGTCGCAAACGAAAGACAGCACCTCCAACAGTGCAGCTCTCCCTCAGTACTGCACTGGAATGTCAGCCTAGATCGTTGTGCTCAAATCTCTGGGGTTGGATTTGAATCCACAACCTTCTGACTTGGGACGCGAGAGTGCTACTAACCAAGCCACGGCTAACAAAGGGACATTAATAGATTAAGTGAGGGGATAAAACTGTCGCAGATAAGTTCAAATTGAGGAAATGTGAGGTCAGCCACTTTACACCTAAGGAAGATAGATCAGAGTATTTTCTAAATGGCAAGAAGCTTGGAACTGTGGATGAGCAACAACAAAAACTTGCATTTATATAGCACCTTTAATGTAGTAAAGTGTGTCAAGGTACTTCACAGGAGTGTTATCAAACAAAATCTAACTCTAAGCCACAAGAGATATTATAGCTGATGACCAAAAGCTTGGTCAAAGAGGTAGGTTTTAAGGAGCATCGTAAAGAAATGAGACACAATGACGTTTAGGGAAGGAATTCCAGAGCTTAGGGCTGAGGTAACTGAAGACACAGCCACCAATAGTTAGAATTAGAATTAGAATTAGAATTAGAATATTACAGCGCAGTACAGGCCCTTCGGCCCTCGATGTTGCGCCGATCATCTGACCTACACTATTCCATTTTCATCC
Source organism: Heterodontus francisci (assembly GCF_036365525.1). Taxonomy (NCBI): domain Eukaryota; kingdom Metazoa; phylum Chordata; class Chondrichthyes; order Heterodontiformes; family Heterodontidae; genus Heterodontus; species Heterodontus francisci. Next base: position 46,900,326 of record NC_090372.1, read on the forward strand.
ATATGTCTATCCAATGACCACTTAAATGCCCTTAAAGTTGGCGAGTCTACTACTGTTGCAGGCAGGGCGTTCCACGCCCCTACTACTCTCTGCGTAAAGAAACTACCTCTGACATCTGTCCTATATCTTTCACCCCTCAACTTAAAGCTATGTCCCCTCGTGTTTGCCATCCTCATCCGAGGAAAAAGACTCTCACTATCCATCCTATCTAACCCTCTGATTATCTTGTATGTCTCTATTAAGTCACCTCTCCTCCTCCTTCTCTCTAACGAAAACAACCCCAAGTCTCTCAGCCTTTCCTCGTAAGACCTTCCTTCCATACCAGGCAACATCCTAGTAAATCTCCTCTGCACCCTTTCCAAAGCTTCCACATCCTTCCTATAATGCGGTGACCAGAACTGCACGCAATACTCCAGGTGCGGCCTCACCAGAGTTTTGTACAGCTGCATCATAGTGGTGTAATTAAAATCAAGGATGTGCAAGAGGCCAGAATTGGAGGACAGCAGAAATCTCAGAGGGTTGTAGGGCTGGAGGAAGTTAAGGATGGAGGTGGCGGGCAAGGCCATGGAGGGATTTGAAAACAAAAATGAGAATTTTAAAGTTGAGCCGTTGTCATCCTGGGAGCCAATGTAGGTCAGTGAGCACGGGGGTGATGGGTGAACAGGACTTTGATACGAGCTACGATACAGACAGCAGAGTTCTGGATGAGCTTCAGTTTATCGAAGTTGGAAGATGGGAGGTCAGCCAGCAGAGCAATAGAATAGACTAGTCTAGAGGTAACATTGGTATGGGTGAGGGTTTCAGCAACTAATGAGCTGAGGCAGGGGCAGAGTTGGGCAATGTTACAGAGGTAGAAGGCAACAGTCTTGGTGATGGAATGGATATGTGGTTGGAAGCTCATCATTGTGTCAAATACAACACCAAGGTTCAGCCTCAGACAGTTGCCAGGGAGCAGGACTGGTGATTAGGGAACAGAGTTTGTGGTGGCGATTGAAGACAATGGCAATTTAGTTGCAGAAGATTTCTGCACATCTAGTACTGGATGTCAGACAAGCGGTGTAACAAATCAGAGGCAACGGAAGGGTTTAGAGAGTTGGTGATGAGGTAGAGTTGGGTGTCATTGGCGTTCAAGTGGAAATTGACATTGTATTTTCAGATAATGTTGCCAAGGGGCAGTATGAAGATGAGAAATAGGAGGGGGCCAAGTATAGACCCTTGGGGGACTCCATTGGTCAAGGAGCGGGAGAAGGAAGAGAAGCCATTGCAGGTGACTCTCTGACTACAACTGGATAGGAAGGAATGGAACCAAGTGAGTGCAGTTCCACTCAGCTGGATGACAGAGGAGAGGCATTGGTGGAGGATGGTGTGGTCAACTGTGTCAAAGGCTGCAGAAAGATTGAGAGAGATTTAGGGGTCCAAGTACAGAAATCATTAAAAGTTAGTGGACAGGTACAAAAAAAATGAAAAAGGCTAGTGGAGTACTGGCTTTCATCTCAAGACAGCTGGAATGCAAAATTATAGAAATTATGCTACAGTTATATAAAGCTCTGATTAGACCCCGTTTAGAATACTACATTCAGTTCTAGGAACTACACTTTTGGCTTTGGAGGTGTTGCAGTGCCAATTTGCCAGAATGATGCTGGAACACAAAGGGTTAAGTTATGAAGAAAGTTGCATAGACTAGGCTTGAATTCCCTTGAGTATGTAAGATTAAGGGGTGATCTAATTGAAGTGTTCAAGATGAATAGAGTTAATAGGGTAGATAAACTATTTCCTATTTTCTCTGGTGGGAGTGTCGAGAACAAGGAGCCATAGCCTGAAAATTAGAGCCAAGCCATTTGGATTGATGTTAGCAAGCAATCCTTCACACAAGGGGTAGTGGAAATCCAGAACTCTCCCCTGCCTCATGCCCCCCCAAAAAGCTGTTGACGCTAGGTCAATCAACAGTTTCAAAATGCAGATTAATAGTTTTTTCTTATGAATGGATGTTATGGATTATGGAAACAAGACAGATTGATGGAAATTAGGATATAGATCAGCCATGATCTAACTGAATGGCAAAACAGGCTTGATGGGCTAAATAGCCTACTCCCGATCCTAGCTTCTTGCAAAATTTGGCAGCCTTTGCCAGTAGCCCAGGTCTGCCTGTACTATGGTTCAACACAAACTCATTATTGCCTGACTTGCAAAATCAAAGTTTCATGTCACTATTCAAAATCTGATGAATTAATGAAGCTGCCAATATATTTTCTTGTGTCCAGCTGTTTTAGGAAGTAAAACAAACTAGAAATGGTGTGTTACAAACAGCCATTTAATCAGACAAGAAGTGTTCATGGTGATACAGATTGTAAATTTAATTTTTTTAAATTGAAATCAGGAGTCAATAGTACTTACAGCATTGGCATTAGCAAGAAGATTACATAATAAGGTGTTTGTGAGCAGGTAGCTGTCTAGAACATACTTTGATCATCAATGGTTCATGGACAAGTGGTACAACAAGAACTAAAATATATTTTGACAGAAATTACACTTCATGCATGAAGATTTTTGTTTATTAATTAAGTTATTATTAGTAAATATAGGAAAGCTATATGCTTGGAAATTATGTTTCGAGTAAGTATTTTAAATTTCTAACAAGAATATCTTAGATCTTAGTGCAGTAAAGCTATGTTCATATTTGGCTGTTCAACAATTTGAAGCCACATCTACACATTCAAACTATTTGGGTAAATCTACCTCCCAACTATAACTTACTCATGAATTTATCACTCGTTAAGTACCAGATCATCCTAGTTATGAGGTACAAACGATTCCAAAGGACCCCAATTATCCTTTTTTGCTCCTTGCACAGCCAAACTTTTTCCTCCCCATCTCGCCTAAAAGCATGGTTTCTTACTGGTATTCCAAAAGGCACTGATAACCCTCCAGTTCATGTTCCAAATGACTATCTTCTTGTGTAAGCCTTCATATTGAGTGTTGGGACATGGATGCCTGAACCCATTCTCACCTAAAGCTCACACAAGCATTTCCCACAGGGGTCACTGAACAGCAACAAACAGCAGGGATAATGACCAATCTCTCTAATGCAGAAATATTTTTGCCAATTTAATACCATTGTAACCTTCCTGGTTTAGATCAGCCTAGTATCAACTGGGGATCCTCTTACACTGTATAGGTTATCTCTGAATAAACTTGCTGAGCCATCGGCACAGCATTATTTATCCTTAATATCTGATATGCTAAATTAATTATTTTTAATCCTTTATATCTTTGTCAAGGTTTAATCATATCTTTGTTAAGCAAGTAAGTTGTCTTTCTGCTTCACATAAGTTTTAATCTTTCCAAAGCTGCAAATAAATTGACTTGGCTGAGTATCATCAGGCTCCATCAAAAAACAAGTCAAAAGATTCATCTAGTGTTAAGAAATGGGACCTTTAATAAATGATAATTCTGATGGAATTAATAGGCATGGTATTGTGATTGCCTAGAAGGAAGCTATTCTACTCTCTCTCTCTTAAGAAAGATTCTATAGCAGGCGGCCAGAACAGTGTAGGCCTGTTATCTCTGCCAAGGACATGATTCTGGCAGAGGATCTGAAACAAGACATTCCTAAAGCTGATAAGGTGGGATCTCATGAGTAAAGGTTAAACAGGATGTCCTAGCAAGCGTTGAGCCACAAGATGACTTCATGGCCTCCGGACGGAAATAGGAGGGATTACCTTGAATACTGAACAAGTGATTGACATGGTACGCTCACCAGCCATCAGAAATAAGTATATGAACAGGTGCTCAGGAGGGAAATCCTCAGTCTGCTTTGGACGGAAAACAGCTTCTCAAGGTGGATCCACGTTAGCTCCGGCTTAACAGAAGACGACTGAGCACCCCGAGGACCAACAGTTTGGCCAACTTGAGGAGGCAGGAGACAGAGAGAGAGAAAATGACAGCTGTTGGCAAACAGACAGGAACTGCCACTTCCAGTTGCAGGATCAGCTACAGAGAGACTGTCACTTCCAGCCACAGAGATTAGCTACATTCGCTCGCTCGCTTGTTCTCGAGGATCAGTATACCGTTCTCATGTGTCACAAGTTGTATATTTTTCCTGTCTATTTAACTAATGCAACATCATATTTAAACTGTTTCTTCTAAATAAACTATTTTAAAATCACATGATGAGCTCGACCCCCTTTAGATATCTGTGACTCCTGAATCTAAATAATCATGTTGACGACATGATTGTCAATCTTTACATTTTGGGTTTTAAAACGTGCTCAAAAATTGTTAAAGCCAGATTTTAGCCAATGAAAGCCCATATTTTTGTGACCTGCACTCACCTCTAAAACATATAGGTCTGGTATTGGGAATACATCGCTGAGAGAATTGGAGATTCAAATCATGCTCTACCAAGATAGTGTACTGAAATTCCATCACAATTACACTGTGATGCATTGGCTAATTATAAGTCAATATATGAAAGCAAGTTTTTCTTCAGATTGTGCCATCTCATTCCCCCATCATATACCTACAACAGAATTTCCTAGATACCAATTATAGATTATTTTTCGCACAGGTGATGCATAATTTTGCAGAAACATTATTTTCCAAGTATGGTGCACAGTGAAGCAGCAGTTGCTGCTGCTATAAAATGATGCAAAGCTCAATAAAACCTCCACATATTATTAGATTATAGGGTATACGAACAATGTTTTGCTCCTGAATGGATGCCAAAATTCCAGGCATGTCCTTACTGTCAGCAAGGCTGTGCATAGCAATGCAATTTTGTCAAATTACCCTATCTACAAAAATAATTCCATAATTGTAAAGCTGTAAATTTAATTTTCGAGTGTTGAATGTTGTTTCTATACAGGTTTCAGTTCCATGGCACCTGAACCCTTACACCATTGTATTCCTGGAACCACTGAGCAGGTCTGGCAGCATCTGTGGAAAGAAAAGCAGAGTTAACATTTCGGGTCAGTGACCCTTCTTCGGAACTTCTGAATCTTCCGAAGAAGGGTCACTGACCCGAAACGTTAACTCTGCTTCTCTTTCCACAGATGCTGCCAGACCTGCTCAGTGGTTCCAGCATTGCTTGTTTCTATTTCAGATTTCCAGCATCCGCAGTATTTTGCTTTTATTATACCATTGTATTCCTATTGACTGCACAATTGCCAAGGAGTCAACTGTTTAGAAGGCAATATAATAAAAATACTTACAGCACAGAAACAGGCCATTTAGCCCAACAGGTCCAAGATGGCGTTTATCCTCCACATAAGCGCCCTCCCACCCTTCTTCTAACCCCATCAACATAACAAATGTGTTGCTTTCCAGCATCAGCAACTGCCGCTTTGTTGTGTGTCATACATGCAGACATGTGTTTCCTGCAGAAATAATGCATTACTTGTGTGAAAAATAATCTGATTGGCAACTGGGAAATTCTGTTGCAGGAATATAATGGGCAATGAGGTGGCACAACATGAAGAAAAACTTACATTTGCAATCAAATCAGGATGGGGGAGTCCAGGACCAGGCGTCACAGTCTAAGGATAAGGGGTAAGCCATTTAGAACTGAGATGAGGAGAGATTTCTTCACCCAGAGAGTGGTGAACCTGTGGAATTCTCTACCACAGAAAGCAGTTGAGGCAAAATCATTAAATATATTCAAGAAAGAGTTATAGTTCTTAGGGCTATAGGGATCAAGGGATACGGGGAGAAAGCGGAACAGGACAATGAGTTTGGACGATCAGCCATGATCGTATTGAGTGGAAGTGCAGGCTCAAAGGGCCGATTGGCCTACTCCTGTTCCTATTTTTCTATGTTTCTAATTCATGATGACATCTTCGGTACCCTATTCATGATTTTGCCCGAATTGCTTTCTTTTTTTACAAAAAACTCATATCCCTATTATTAAAAATGAATCAGGAATATAAATATGTTTTATTCAAATGCATCAGGTCCATATAAGGTACACTGCATATTGATGAATAAACTACACAGGACTGGAACATCCTATCAAGTGCTGAATGGTAACACCATGGTTATTTATGCAATAGTTTGTCATGGTAATAAGCATCTTATATCCCTTTTTACCAGATGACAAAAGGCCTTTGTCGGTTCAACATAAATACACCAAGGTCAATTTTCTGAATTCATTGCTCTTCACCCACCAGGAGTGCAGAACAGAAAATCACGAATGTGATCATCACAATGTCCTGAACATTAAATTTTTCCAGACATGCACTCTTAAGCAGCATAAAATTGGTCATTGTTGCACAACTGTTAGTTTCTATACATCTAAAGCAGCAACAATAAACTAGGAATTTAGTTTTATTTTTCATATTAATGTGAATAAACCATATAATTAAATCCCTCTCTCCACTCCTACCTGCTAGTGAATTTTGCCAGCTCAGTGGCTACCAGGCACCAGCCGTCACAGATCAGGTGGAGCAAAGTTCCCTTTAAATTTAATCATTATGGCCCTGAAATTCTGCAGCGAGGTGGGGTCTCCTGATCTCCAGCCAGAGATTGGCAGAACCCCTGGAGAAATGATGTAAATTGTTGAAAACAAGCAAAATCAAATATGGCAGGAGACTGCAGCAAAACTATGCATAACATATTCCCTCAGGACACCAACAATATAATTCAAAGAAGACATTCTAAAAGTCTCTGAATAAGGAACATAGAATTTTGCACTGAAGACCCACCACTGATCAGGATCCTGGACTAAAATCACTGGAATTCTCTGCGCCACCTTTCCACACTCCCATTATTTTTAATAAGTGCATTCTCCACTCAGCACCCCATCCCAAAAATAGGGGCATTCCAGCCTGCTCATCTTCCTCTCCATATACTGAGCACTTTCCTGGCTACTCCTCACCCTTTCCTCTTCTCCCACCCTCCACTCCATTACCCTAATTTCATCCCCAATTCACTCCCCATCCCCCCCCCCCCCCACCTTCATCCTCTCTCCTCCCTCTCTGTCCCCTTTCCTCTACTTTGATTCAGCCATTCCCCTTGTCTTTTAACCCTGCTTGATGCCATGGGAGAAATGCTGCTTTCGAGTAGAAATGTCATCATCCTCATTTCAGCTGAGGAGCAGATCCATAACCTTCCCATATTTGGATATGTACTACTGATCAGAATTCTGGACTAAAATCATTGCAATTCCTCCACCCCAACCCCCACACTGTAATTTTTACTAAGCACCCTCCCCACTCCACATCTCACTCCCCAAATGAGCATTCACTGAGCATTCTTTTGGCCACTTCTCAATCGTTTCTGTCTTCCCATTCCTCATTTCCCACCCCTCCCCTCCACATTCATCTTCATTGCCCTCACTGCGTTTCTGTTTTTCTTCCCCTGCCCCCCACTACCACCACCCTTTTTCCCTCCCTTGCCCCATTTCAGTTGGAGAGCACACCTGCATCCTTCCAATTTTTGGTACCGATCCTATCAATCAAACACCAGTTAAAGATACAGTGCTGATTGGGACTTAAGTCTGAAGAATGTCTCACTTTGATGGGCATAACAGAAAAACTAGAACTTTTACCTGATTCTGCTTGCACTCTGGTTTAGGTCCAGAGAGGTCATCCAGACCTTGATCGCAATTTTGAGGTAATAATGGATGGGACATACACCAGGCAATGAGTAGCCTAACCAACAACCCTAAAAAGGAATCAGTGCAGACTACTCAGAAAATGGCCCTGGAAATGTTTAAATTTGATTTTGGTAGGGTCAGGATCGCTCCATCTGGGCCAACAAAAAACTCCCGCCCATCTGAGCACCCACGCCCACTGACAACCAGCTCAGAGTGGGAGCCCTCCCACAACTGGTAAGCTGCACAGCATGGCCGCTTGGTGCCTGCAGAATGTGAAAGAGGCACAGCTTTCAAAATATCACAGAAGTGAAAATTGTTCCAGTAGATTTCCAACAGAAAATGCTCAGACTTCAGTCCCAACAAGTCATACCAAATTGAATCATGGTTACTTGTTGTTCTAATCCAACCATGGTATACAAATGCAGATAAAATTGCAAATGCTAGAACTCTGGTATAAACACAACACATTGGAAATACACTAAAATAAAAGCAAAACACTGCGGATGCTGGAAATCTGAAATAAAAACAAGAAATGCTGGAAATACTCAGCAGGTCTGGCAGCATCTGTGGAGAGAGAAGCAGAGTTAGCATTTCAGGTCAGTAACTCTTCAGAACTAGCAGAGATTAGAAATGTGAAAGGTTTTAAGCAAGTAAAGCGGGGGTGGGGCAAGAGATAACAAAGGAGAAGGCGTTGATAGGATAAGGTCATGGAAAATAACTGACCAGAAGGTCATGGAGCAAAGGCAAACAATATGTTAATGGTGTTTTGAAAGACAAAGCACTAGTACAGATCGGGTGTACTGTTCAGTTTTCAGTCCATTAACACCCGATCTGTACTAGTGCTTTGTCTTTCAAAACACCATTAACATATTGTTTGCCTTTGCTCCATGACCTTCTGGTCAGTTATTTTCCATGACCTTATCCTATCTACGCCTTCTCCTTTGTTATCTCTTGCCCCACCCCCGCTTTACTTGCTTAAAACCTTTCACATTTCTAATCTCTGCTAGTTCTGAAGAGTTACTGACCTGAAATGTTAACTCTGCTTCTCTCTCCACAGATGCTGCCAGACCTGTGAAGTATTTCCAGCATTTAGATTAGAGATACAGCACTGAAACAGGCCCTTCGGCCCACCGAGTCTGTGCCGACCATCAACCACCCATTTATACTAATCCTACACTAATCCCATATTCCTACCAAACATCCCCACCTGTCCCTATATTTCCCTACCACCTACCTATACTAGTGACAATTTATAATGGCCAATTTACCTACCAACCTGCAAGTCTTTTGGCTTGTGGGAGGAAACCGGAGCACCCGGAGAAAACCCACGCAGACACAGGGAGAACTTGCAAACTCCACACAGGCAGTACCCAGAATCGAACCCAGGTCCCTGGAGCTGTGAGGCTGCAGTGCTAACCACTGCGCCACTGTGCCGCTTGTTTTTACTACATTGGAAATGCACGTCAATCTGTAAAATAAAGATTAATAATCAGTTGTGTACAGCTCTGCTGAAAAGCTTACCAGCGAAACATTAACCTGTTTGTTTTCCTTTTTACAGTTTTTAACTGATCTATGTACTTCTAGCTTTTATTGTTTTTATTCATCATTATTAGGCATTTGGCAGTTCCCATGAGAAACATTGGGTAGCTTATGCATTGTTAAATTTCTTACAATCCAGGGGAACTTTATGGTTTCTTGCACATGTCTAGAGGGGGAAAATAAAAGAGAAGTTAGCATGATGATTAATTGTTACAAAGTTCAGACCTGCTCTAGATTTTCTCTTGGGTTCAGTCACTGGTCTCTCTTGTATGCAGATTCCACATTTCTCATCAGGAAGTTATGTTTACTGTCCAATATCTAGGCATATGATAGCATGACTGAGGGCCAAAATACTGAAATCCTTCCTCATTTCATGACTTAGATACCATACTCTGCATGTGCCATCTCTTAAATCTTCGAAAGGCAGACTGATTAGCGCTTTAGTAAGATGAGGCCAAATATTAAAATTGCCCAATTGATTTATTTTACCAATAAGTATAATGAACAAAGTAAAAATTACAATGAATTACTGCTTATTTCACAACGGCCCTCATAACAAATTAACAAGCATGCAATATTTCATCTGACCTGGGAAGTACTACCTTAAGATGTTCTCACTCCCTATACGTCTCCAATTTACTAGCTCTTCCCAATTCCCCAGCCCATGTGTTTCTTTGTCTTTTGCAAATGAAGAGCTTGACCTTTGACCCACTCTTAGCTCTCCATGTCTGAGACTTGGCCAATTAAACCAGATACTATTTCCTTGAGTGAAGGCTTCTATAAGCCATTCCTCTGCTGTTCCCAATTGAATAGGCCATCCCAACATAACTGGCATGAAAGGTCACTGGAAGTCTAACTGCACTTCCATTGTTTGAGACTGAAGTTGTAGGCAAGAAGTGCCACTTCATGAACTGGCCCATCAAAATATAATCCACATCCCTACCACTTAGCTGCTAAGGGGATTTTAATTCCTTGTGAGCTAAAATTGACTTATCATTTCTATATAAATCACAACAAAAACCATCAACGATGAATATCAAATTATCTTAAAACACAACAATAACATACAATGCAAAATATCTTTGATAGAGATCATTACACCAATGTTAATTCATTCATGCCGCTCCACAACTGGTACTAGAAGGTGATACTGATACTTTGCTGTCCCCATTCTTCCTGTGGGTGCATATCTTGTCCCTGTTTGCCAGGTATCAGAAATCTAATGTTTGAGACATCATAGAATGAACTCACATCCTGGCACTCTATGGTGTAGTGCACTGGATGTCAGCCATTTGGATTGCTGTTCTACCTTCTTTTTTAAAAAAATACTTATTGGAGTCTAATCATAAGTGTACTCCTTTGTTGTTATTTATGGAATAATTTTGAGTTCACGCTACTGGTGGGGAGCCACACTCACCAGTCATGCGCATGGCAAAAAATTGTAAGTGCAGTAGCCTTATTTTCTGTTCATTAAAATGTGCCTGCAATTTCCCAATATGTGCAACTGACAGGCATAGCTCCCATCTGCAAGTGAAAATTTGGAAAAAAATGTCTCTGTATGGTTTGCCTCCAAGTAACAAACCTTGTATTATCATCTGGTAATGTCATGAGGCTCCAATAGATGCAGGCCGCGTCATAGACAGAACTGTAATACTATGGCCTGCATTCTTTGATGCCACTAGCATCAGCCACTAGTTGGATGCCATACCAGCAATGCAACCTCATGAAATTAGCACCATTTTGCAATGAAATGCTTCTCAACTCTCTCTAGATATGTCTGGCCACCATCCCCAAAAAGTAATATTGATCCTATATTGTAAACTACAATTTCAGATTTACAGCAAATAAGGATTGAGAAGTAGCTCTGATTACAATATTCTAGAGACAAATTTTATAAATTATGTATCATCTTCTCTGTGACAACACATATGAAAATATCATAACACACCACACTGTGGGAAAGATAGTTTAAAAAATAAAATCTACTTGAAACCAGTTGCTTACAATGTGGAAATTATAATTATAATTAAATAAAAAATTATAATGCCGAAAAGTGTGAGGTGATTCACTTTGGAAGGAGTAACAGGAATGCAGAGTACTGGGCTAATGGGAAGATTCTTGGTAGTGTAGATGAACAGAGAGATCTTGGTGTCCAGGTACATAAATCCCTGAAAGTTGCCACCCAGGCTAATAGGGCTGTTAAGAAGGCATATGGTGTGTTAGTTTTTATTAGTAGGGGGATCGAGTTTCGGAGCCACGAGGTCATGCTGCAGCTGTACAAAACTCTGGTGCGGCCGCACCTGGAGTATTGCGTGCAGTTCTGGTCACCGCATTATAGGAAGGATGTGGAAGCTTTGGAAAGGGTGCAGAGGAGATTTACTAGGATGTTCCCTGGTATGGAGGGAAGGTCTTACGAGGAAAGGCTGAGGGACTTGAGGTTGTTTTCGTTAGAGAGAAGGAGGAGGAGAGGTGACTTAATAGAGACATATAAGATAATCAGAGGGTTAGATAGGGTGAATAGTGAGAGTCTTTTTCCTCGGATGGTGATGGCAAACATGAGGGGACATAGCTTTAAGTTGAGGGGTGATAGATATAGGACAGATGTCAGAGGTAGTTTCTTTACTCAGAGAGTAGTAGGGGCGTGGAACGCCCTGCCTGCAACAGTAGTAGACGCGCCAACTTTAAGGGCATTTAAGTGGTCATTGGATAGACATATGGATGAAAATGGAATAGTTTAGGTCAGATGGTTTCACAGGTCGGCGCAACATCGAGGGCCGAAGGGCCTGTACTGCGCTGTAATGTTCTATGTTCTTACAGTTATACTTATACATAAATTCTTTGTCCATTATAGTTTAGCATAAAAGTGGCTATATTTTAGTGAAAAAAAAACGAAACCATACTTGCTTTATAGTTCAATGTTCTCTGAATACTTACAATGGATACAAAAACCATATAAATTAAGAGTGCGGATCCTAGAATGGTCAAAACAATGGGCAAGATAGTCAACTGTCCTCCAAACTTTAATGGCTGAAAGATACCTGCATCAAAAGGTTGTATTGTCAGTCACAACATTCAATAGAAAGCAATTATCAAACAACAATTGGTAGAACTGCCTCTCCAACATCCAACAAAATGATACATCTTTGTGGGGGGCTTATTGTCTACTGAATAGTATCAGGCTATTCCTTGCTCACAAAATCAGAGATCACACACAGTTATTCAATGCTTGCTCTTGGGACTTGGTATGATCTGAAGATGATAGCTCATTTGAAATAAGTGATTACTTCTAGCGTAAACATTATGTTAAATCTGAAAATTCAGTCTCTAGTGTTGAAAATCACTGGCACAATTCACTGGCTGGCAGACAGCGTCCAATCTGAAGGTTACTGCTCAGTTATAATAAATGACGATATGGAATTATTTACCTTAAAGATACTTAATACACTTACAGGCCTACCACATGCCCCACAATCATTTTATTTTCCATAACTGCCACTTGGCTTAGTTGGTAACACCTAAATCAGAAGGTCTTGAATTCAAGCCCCACTATAGATAGTAGCATATAATCTAGGCTGACACTTCAGTGCAGTGCTGAGAGAGTGCTACATTGTCAGAAGTCCCTTGAAGAATCACAAAATGATACAGCACAGAAGGAGACCATTCGTCCCATTATGCCTGTGTCAGGTCTTTGAAAGAGCTATCCACTATTCTCAATGTCCTGCTCTTTCCCCACAGCCCTGAATATTTTTTCCACTTCAAATGTTTATCTGATTTTCTTTTGAAAGTTACTATTGAATCTACTTGCACCATCCGTTCAGGTAGTGCATTCCCGTTCACAGCAACTCACTACATATATTTCCACCACCCCCCTCCCCCACCCCGCTCATGTTGCTTCCAGTTCTTTTGCTAATTACTTTGTACCTGCGTCCTCTGATTACTGACCTTACTGCCAGTGCAAACAGCTTCTCCTTATTTACTCTATCAAAACCCTTCAGGATTTTGAACACTTGTATTAAAATTCTTCTCTGCTCGAAGCAGAACAACCCCAGTTTTTCTAGTCTTTCCAGGTAACTGAAGCTTTTCATCACTGGTACCAGTCTAGTAAATCTCTTTAAGGCCTTGACATCCTTCCTAAAGTGTAATGCCTAGAATTGGACACAATACTTCTGCTGAGGCCTAACAAGTGCTTTATAAAGAGTTAGCATAACATAGATGCTTTTGTACTCTATACCTCTATTTATAAAATCAAAAATCCCATAGCTTTTTAACAGCTTTCTCAATTTGTCCTGCCACTTTCACAAATTTGTGTACATACAGCCTCAGCTCTTTCTGTTCCTGCAACCCCTTTAAAATTGTACCATTTAGTTTATATTACCTCTTCTCATTTTTCCAATCAAAAAGAATCTCTTCAGACTTTTCTGTATTAAATTTCATCCGCCAAATGTCTGTCTATTTCACCAGCCTGTCCATGTCCTTTTGAAGCCTGTTATTATCCTCCTCCTTGTTTTTGAAATTTCTGAGTTTTATGTCATCTACAAACTTTGAAATTATGCCCTGTGTACAAAAGTCCAGGTCATTAATATGTATCAAAAAGAGCAGTAGTCCCAAAACCAACCTCTGGGAAACACCACTGCACACTTCCCTCCAGTCAGAAAAACAACCATTCACCTAAACTCTCTGTTTCCTGTCCCTTAATCAATTTCATAGCCAGGCAGTCACTGTCCCTTTAATCCATGGGCACCAATTTTTCTAACAAATCTATTACTGGCACTTTATCAAATACATTTTCTAAGTCCATATACAAACTATCAACTCTGTTACTTCATCAAAGAAGTCAAATCAAGTTGATCAAACACAACTTGCCTTTAACAAATTCACACTGGCTCTCATTAATAAATTCATATTTTCCAAGTGCCAAAAAAATTTGTCCCAGATTAATGTCTCTAACTTTACTGTAGTCATCAAGTTTATCCCTCTCCTATTTTTTTTGAACAGGGATGTAACATTTGCAACCCTCCAATCCTCTGGCACCACTCCCACATCTAAGGAAGATTGAAAGATTGTGTTCAAAGCCTCTGCAATTTTACCCTTGGAATTTTACCCATGGCAAGCAGGTGTGCTGGGGACGTGAAAGGTCGCCCAGCTGTAGCTACCGGCCTTTCCTCACCCCGGGTGGTGGGGAGGGGGCTTGGCAATCGGGCACAGGCTGCCCGATTGAGGGCCGCCCCCATCTCCCAACCCAACCCTGGGATCCAAGATGCCCTCCACCCCCCAAACGACCACCCTAGCCTCACCAGGGCATGACCAATTCCCCTGGTGAGGCAACCCAAACTTACCCTCAGTCCCGCCTCCTTGGTATCCTCCTCGGTCTGCTGGGCTGCAGTCCCAGCAGTGACCACCGCTCCCGGTGGCGCTGCTGAGACAAAGAGCTGCCGGCCCGCTGATTGGCTGGCAGCTCACTGAGACAGGACCTCCTCCCTCAAGTGGGTGGAAGTCTCGCCTCGGGCCAATTAAAGCCTGGGGATCCATAAAATATGCGACGGATCCCCAGGCTGGGCAGAAGCGGTTTCGGCACCGACATTTACATCGGAATCCGGCTCCCATCTGCCCACTGTAAAATTCCAGTCAATGTTTCAGATGAAAGATCACACAGACCTGAAACGTTAACACTGTTTTTCTCTCCACAGGTGCTACCTGACCTGCTGAGTATTTCCAGCATTTTCTGCTCTTTATTTCCTTTATCAGTTCTCCCTGTACTTTTTGTAGTCAGCTTGGTTCTCTACTGAGTTATGAACCCAATATTTATCATGAACCTCCTTTTTCAGTTTCATATTAATCTCTGTATTGTTATTCATCCAGTGGGTCCCAGCTTTGAATGCCCTTTCTTTCCCCTCGAAGGACAATGCTCTTTGAAAACCTCCCAATGCTCATTTACTGTTTCAACTCATTGAAATTAGCCTTCTTCCAGTTGATTTTTCCTAGTTCTTTTCCATAACTACTCGGAACCTAATGATATTTTGATCGTGGTTTCCTAAATGCTCTCCCACGGAAACATGCTCAACTCGCCCCACTTCATTCTCCAGAACCAAATCTAGCACTGCTTCTCTCCTTGTTGGGTTGGAAACATACTAATAAAGAAATTCTCTTGTACACATTTAAGGAATTGCTCCCACTCTTTACCCTTTCGACGGCTTTTAGACCAGTCTATATTAGGATAAATGAAGTCCCCGTTATCATTACTCTATATTTTCGCATTTTTCTGTAATTTGCATCCAAATTTGCTCCTCTATCTCCTTCCCACTATTTGTTGGCCTATTGTATACATCCAGCCATGTAATAGTTCCTCTATTGTTCCTTAATTCTAACCAAATAGATTCTTTGAACCCTCAAGCACATCTTACTGTTCTAATAATGTACCAGTATCTTGTATCAATGCTGCCACACCCCTCTTTTTTTCCCTTCCCCATCTTTGCTGAATCAATTGTAGCCAGGAATATTAAGTGCTCAATCATCCCCATGTTTGAGCTAGATTTCTGTTATGGCCACTGTATTATAGTTAGTCATGTGACTCAACTGGTCTGACCATGTCTGTTTGTGTATTCGGCCATCTTAGCAGTTAACCTGGAATGCTAGCTTCTCCACCTTCAAGGCATGGTAATCAAAAGTCCATTGTGGATTAAACTGGAGCAGGGAGTGGCCCCTCTGTCCTTTCTAAGTACTGTCAGTTACTATGCAAATGTCTTTCCAGTCAAGGGTCGGGTGTTTGTTTTTAAACACGTAACAGTTTAAAAATCAATGTTCATGTGGCAAAATTAATGTGTCTCATTCTTGGCAGGTGGGGGCCTGCATGACACTGTGCTCAAATTGACTGCCACGTTTCCTACATTACAACGGTGACTAAATTTCAAAAGTACTTCATTAGATGTAAATGCTTTGGGAAGTGCTGAAAGGCGCTATATAAATGGAAGTCTTACTTTTTTCCATTTCTCACTACCCTCCTCCCCATTACCAAGTCACTAAATTGTTGCTAGTTTATGTTGCTATTTATCAGAAAATTTATTTACAAACATTGGGCGGCACAGTGGCGCAGTGGTTAGCACTGCAGCCTCACAGCTCCAGCGACCTGGGTTCAATTCTGGGTACTGCCTGTGTGGAGTTTGCAAGTTCTCCCTGTGTCTGCGTGGGTTTTCTCCGGGTGCTCCGGTTTCCTCCCACAAGCCAAAAGACTTGCAGGTTGGTAGGTAAATTGGCCATTATAAATTGCCCCTAGTATAGGTAGGTGGTAGGGAAATATAGGGACAGGTGGGGATGTGGTAGGAATATTGGGATTAGTGTAGGATTAGTATAAATGGGTGGTTGATGGTCGGCACAGACTCGGTGGGCCGAAGGGCCTGTTTCAGTGCTGTATCTCTAAACTAAACTAAACTAAATTTGTGCCTAACACCTTTGCAGAAGGACCATCAGCAGTACAAGATGAAAGCCCACCACCTTCTTGGGCAGTAGAGTTGGCAATAAATGTGGCCTTGCCAGCACTGCCCACATCCAAAGAACAAAGGTTTTTAAAAGATATGCAATACTGTGGATTATTTTGAAATCTTAAATTATCACATAATATTGTCTAAATCTTTAAAATGTCATGAAGATCAGGCAACTGATGATAAATGCAAAAGTTGCGAAAACTACAAGTCAGGACAGGACTACTTAGTAACACAGCAACAATAATATATATACTGACCCTCTTCTCGGAGTCCCACATCTGCCTGTTTGTTTCGTTCTCCAAGCGGCGCCCATAAGGAACACTGGTATGTTCCAAAGTCTTCATTGGAAACATTGTGAATAGTCAAGAAATAGGGACGGGCAGAAGCTAACTCAACCGATCCATTGAAACCCAGATACTTCCTGGTAATATTCTCTTGGAAATCCTTTCGCACAATTCCTGTTAAACCAACTCCATCATCATCTACCTGTAAAAGTAAAACAATTAATATAACTGGAAATTCGATGGAAACGCTAACAAAAAAAAGGCTTTTGAATATTTGGAAGCCAGTAACTACAGTGCAGAGACTGTCAACATTTAATGCACTTGTATCAAATTCCTCTCTCCATTATTTTAACATTATGTTCTTAAAGTAGCCCATGGATAGATAGTTGAAGAATGGGCAGCAGAGGGCAGGATTAAGTGAAAGTTTTTTGATAGTCAAAATGTACTAGTGGTGTATCCAGGGGCCTGTGCTGAGGCCATGTGAGTAATTTTAACTTAACTCACACAGCCAGAATCAGATTGAGTAACCATTTTACATTCCGCCCAATTTTATTTTCCATTGAAGGAATAGAAGGCCAAGAACAGATCCTTGGGAGATTGTGGTGACAAACTTTAGGAATCAGAGTACCATTTAATAAAAACACAAGTTCAATCAACATAAACCACTGCATTCAAAATAATGCAGTGTACATTGCATGGAATGTTAATCTTGTTCTTATAGATGAGCATTTAATTAAGCAATACCACAGATCTGATATGCCCTACCCTACTAACCTGAAAAATACATTTGGTCTTGACCTGCTCTGTGCAACACGACTGGAGACTGATATGTTTTTAATATGTATTTTCTCAAATTGCATTAAATTTCCAAACATTGCAATATAGTTAGTGTTAGCAGTAAGAAATTAAAATTGTTAATAGTGGACAGATGTCGGAAAATAATTCTGGAGGAAAAACAGTCCAACTCCAGCATCCCATTTTCAGCAATTAGTAGTGCGTTGCTGAGAGATAAATTGATCAATTGGGTGCAAACTGATCATGCACCAAGCCAGTTAAATAGCATTTTGATTCCATTTATTGAAAATGCCTGGAAGGGAAATCTCCCATATCACACAATCAATCTACAATAAGTCAAACACAGCTAGATTTGGCAAGTTTTACTGAGGTCATTGTATTCCAGTGCTATTTATAGTAAACTAAATTGGAATGATTTTAACTTGCCAAACTTGTTAATGGGGCAGAAACAGCCTCAAAATGGGTTCAGTAGATTTACCGCCCCGATAACACCAACTTTCTGACCACCATATTGACAGGAGCCTACCGAAAGGCTATCAAAGCATATGTCCATATCAGACAGCAGGCCCCTTTTAATGTGACGTATATAGGACCCCGATTGCTTTTTATGTAACTAGATAGAATGTGTGTCTTGCACTCTACAACCCACTTTTACTGCCAATACAGCTGAAGAGGCCTTGAAAAGTAAGTTTCAAATTATACTTGAGGGGCTGGGAGCAGCAGGAGTCCACTGCAAGTGTCATAAAAAAAATCTGGGATACTGCAGCCCTGGGCTTCTCCCTATGTTGGCAATCGTCTCAGATTTATCTTGCTGCAATATTGCGCTGGCCTGAATTCATAATGCTACATCAGATTGCCCATTTGGGACAAGTAGTTCGCAGGTTCTATTTAATAGGGCTGCATATAATGACACTACAAGTCCTTTTTATTTATTTATTTAGAGATACAGCACTGAAACAGACCCTTCGGCCCACCGAGTCTGTGCCGACCATCAACCACTCATTTATACTAATCCTACACTAATTCCATATTCCTACCACATCCCCACCTGTCCCTATATTTCCCTATCAATAACCTATACTAGGGACAATTTATAATGGCCAATTTACCTATCAACCTGCAAGTCTTTGGCATGTGGGAGGAAACCGGAGTACCCGGAGGAAACCCACGCAGACACAGGGAGAACTTGCAAACACACAGGCAGTACCCAGAATTGAATCCGGGTCGCTGGAGCTGTGAGGCTGTGGTGGTAACCACTGCGCCACTGTGCCGCAGTTGTTAATTGGGAGAGAACTGAAGACAAGCAAAGGACTAATAGTGAAGAATGAATTTCAGGCACAAATTCAACTTGAGTCCTAGCCAGAATGGAGACGATTGCGTAATTCGCTCCGTCATTCATGCCACGAGACTACACTGCTGTATGTAACTGTAATTGATTTTGTGCATTATGTAACTATCTTCCACTCATTGCATTTTGTTGGAGAAATAATCCTGCTCTACTCTGGAGACTCTGCTGTAGTTTAATCATGGGTTTGGAATATCTGAAATAAAACCACAAGTCCTCTGCACCTAAAGGTCATTGGCTGACAGTGGTGTCAACGTCCCCTCCATGCTTCAGCACGCCAGCTAGCATTTCCTGTAACTGTAGGGTAGCATAGGGAACCACATAGTCACTCTGCAATGGCACTGGACCGCCGCCTGATGGGGGTGGGCCGGACTCCTGTCACTGGCAGCACATCAGTCTTGGTGGACCTGGTGCCTTGGGAGCTGGCCAACTCCCGCTGCACTGGATCCCGTCATCGGACTCTTTCCCCTCTTCATCCCAGTCTATACCACCTTCTGGCGCCATGAGACAAACCATACCCCTTGTATTTGATAATGCTAGAGTTAGCTTCCGAATCTCTTCCCTACAGGATCCATGGTCACCCTCTTCGTAGGCCCGACTCTGAGCTACCCTGTAAGCTGCCTTAACATCTTTCAATCACCCCTCAGCCTTGCCAGCCCTCTCCAGATTCCTGGTACTTTCTTCACGTTGTACCTGGCACTCTCTCCTACTCTCCATAACCCAACACTGTAAATACTCAATTGCACTTCTTGAAGTCTCCTCCTGCGCTTTTCTCTCCTGCCTTTCACTGCTTAAATCTGCCACCAGTTGATCCGGCACGGCTTCTCTATCACCTGCTCTGTTCTCTAATTCCACCTTTTCCTCCTGTACCTGCTTGTGTTTCTCTGTTAAAATCTGAATCTGCCTTTGCATATACAGTAGCCAGACAGCCTTTTCCTTTTGATTTCTTGTGTGTGCTACTACCCGCCCGTTCCATTGCCAGCTCCTCCGGACAGTCAGCACACATCAGTTTCTGCACCCATGATGCAGAAAAGTTTAACTTGCTTCCCACATACTTGGATATCCTATCCCCCATTGAGGATTTTTTGCCCTTGGTCCCGTCCATAATTTGTCCTTGACCTTAAAGCCCCTTTGTGGTCGCCAATTATGTAAGAGGTCCCTTTCCCCTCTGACTGATGATTCTTGACTTTAGGATTTTATAAAGGACAAATTGCACGGACACGGTTGGGCTGAACCACAAATTTCTTTATTTTAAAAAAACAACATCCCTCCTAAAACCCTGTTACAAAGACCTCTAATCTAAAGGACACCACGCAACACCTTGATTGGTTAGTCCGATTTAAATCCCTCCACGATTTAACCTCGGCAATCACCCAAACACAAGTCACCATGACTTATAAAAGAAACCTTTTGAAAAACCACAGGCAAAACCCCAAATTCACTCAATTCGAAACCCAAACCCTCCCAGGATTTGGTTGCTGCACTTGTTTTAAAACTCTTAGCCCCAAATACCCCTTGGATTTGGCTGATCACTTACAATCCCTCCCCGCAGTTGGTCCTTCCGGTGCAAATTGTAGGTCCATGAGCCAGGTTGACCGTTCCTGACCCTCCTTCTCAACTGCAGCACCCACAGAACAAACCCCTTCAAGATTTGACTGAAAAAACTTACAATCACCCACATGGCTGGTCGTTGCCAATGTTGATTGTAGACCTGGACCTGAGAAGACCAGTCCCTGTCCTTCTTCACATAACTGCAGCGCCAAACCCTTCGATCTTGTCCCTTTTATGATGCTCCTTATCCACCTATGGCAAACGTGTGAAGCAGAATGCAGACTGGTTTCAATCTCACTTCGAAGAGCTGGAATCTGTCATAGCTGCTAAGCGCATTGCACTGTTGAAGTACAAGAAAGCCCCCAGCGAGTTAACATCCGTAGCACTTAAAGCAGCCAGAAGCGCTGCACAAAGAACAACCAGGCGTCTCGCAAATGACTACTGGCAACACCTATGCAGTCATATTCAGCTGGCCTCCGACACCGGAAACATCAGAGGAATGTATGATGGCATTAAGAGAGCTTTTGGGCCAACCATCAAGAAGATCGCCCCCATCAAATTTAAATCAGGGGACACAATCACTGAGCAACGCAAGCAAATGGACCGCTGGGTGAAGCACTACCTAGAACTATACTCCAGGGAAAATGTTGTCACTGAGACCACCCTCAATGCAGCCCAGTCTCTGCTAGTCATGGTTGAGCTGGACGTACAGCCAACAAAACCGGAACTCAGTGATGCCATTGATTCTCCAGCCAGCGGAAAAGCCCCTGGGAAGGATGGCATTACCCCTGAAATAATCAAGAGTGCCAAGCCTGCTATACTTTCAGCACTCTACGAACTGCTTTGCCTGTGCTGGGACAAGGGAGCAGTACCACAGGACATGCGCGATGCCAATATTATCACCCTCTACAAGAACAAGGGTGACCGCGGTGGAACCTCCCTGCTCAGCATTGTGGGGAAAGTCTTCGCTCGAGTCACTTTAAACAGGCTCCAGAGCTGGCTGAGCATGTCTACCCTGAGGCACAGTGTGGCTTTCGAGCAGAGAGATCCACCACTGACATGCTGTTCTCCCTTCGCCAGCTACAGGAGAAATGCCGCGAACAATAGATGCCCCTCTACGTTGCTTTCATTGATCTCACCAAAGCCTTTGACCTCGTCAGCAGACGTGATCGCATCAGACTTCCCAGGGGCTTTTCTGCTGGCTAGAGAATCAATGGCATCACTGAGTTCCGGTTTTGTTGACTGTACGTACAGCTCATCCATGACTAGCAGAGGCTGGGCTGCATTGAGGGCGGTGGTCCACCAAAGCTACTAAGTATCATCAGCTCATTCCATGACAATATGAAAGGCACAATTCAGCATAGTGGCGCCACATCAGACCCCTTTCATATCCTGAGTGTTGTGAAACAGGGCTGTGTTCTCGCACCTACACTGTTTGGGATCTTCTTCTCACTGCTGCTGTCACATGCGTTCAAGTCTTCAGAAGAAGGAATTTTCCTCCACACAAGTTCAGGTGGCAGGTTGTTCAACCTTGCCCGTCTAAGAGCGAAGACCAAAGTGCGGAAAGTCGTCATCAGGGAACTCCTCTTTGCTGACGATGCTGCATTAACATCTCACACTGAAGAGTGTCGGCAGAGACTTGTCGACAGGATTGCGGCTGCCTGCAACGAATTTGGCCTAACCATCAGCCTCAAGAAAACGAACATCATGGGACAGGACGTCAGAAATGCTCCATCCATCAATATCGGCGACCACGCTCTGGAAGTAGTACAAGAGTTCATCTACCTAGGCTCAACTATCACCAGTAACCTGTCTCTTGATGCAGAAATCAACAAGCGCATGGGAAAGGCTTCCACTGCTATGTCCAGACTGGCCAACAGAGTGTGGGAAAATAGCGCACTGATACGGAACACAAAGTCCGGGTGTATCAAGCCTGTTTCCTCAGTACCTTGCTCTATGGCAGCGAGGCCTGGACAACGTATGTCAGCCAAGAGCGACGTCTCAATTCATTCCATCTTTGTTGCCTCCGGAGAATCCTTGGCATCAGGTGGCAGGACCGTATCTCCAACACAGAAGTCCTCGAGGCGGCCAACATCCCCAGCATATACACCCTACTGAGCCAGTGGCGCTTGAGATGGCTTGGCCATGTGAGCCGCATAGAAGATGGCAGGATCCCCAACGACACATTGTACAGCGAGCTCGTCACTGGTATCAGACCCACCGGCCGTCCATGTCTCCGCTTTAAAGATGTCTGTAAACACGACATGAAGTCCTGTGACATTGATCACAAGTCGTGGGAGTCATTTGCCAGCGACCGCCAGAGCTGGCGGGCAGCCATAAAGACGGGGCTAAAGTGTGGCAAGTCAAAGAGACTTAGCAGTTGGCAGGAAAAAAGACAGAAGCGCAAGGGGAGAGCCAACTGTGTAACAACCCTGACAACCAATTTTATCTGCAGCATTTGTGCAAGAGTCTGTCACTCTAGAATTGGCCTTTATAGCCATTCCAGGCGCTTCACAAACCACTGACCACCTCCAGGCGCTTCCCCATTGTCTCTCGAGACAAGGAGGCCAAAGAAGAAGATTGTCCTGTAAACTGAAACGAAAAACAAAAAGGCAAAACATGGGAAAATGATTAAGAAGGGGTTTTGATAATGGATTCTGATGTATAGATAGTGATTTGGCTGCGGCTCACAATTCTTGTAACGCAACAGAAGATTTCCTCGGAGGCAATATCTCTTGTAAAAAAAAGATATTAAAGGGGGGGGATGTGGGATCAGACTCCCCCCCCCCCCCCCAAACTGGGCTTGGTGGCGTATGGGGAAGGAACCCCAACCCCTACGGACTCTAGTACTGTGAATAAGATCTGAACCTTAACACAAAGCACACTGAGACAGGCTGCATTCCGATGAGTCAATTTTCAAACATCCCAACATCACAACAGAACGGATACTGTTAAAGGACTGGAATTTGGGACATTATCATAACAGTGACACAGCATAACTGCCATCATGTTAAGTGATTGGAGAGGCCATTCCTCCAACTAACTGGCCCCAGAGCACAGCATTCACTTCTGTCAAGACAGGAGAGAAACCTTTCATGGATATTAGCTTTGGAGCCTGGATTACCTCACCTTGGTGGAGTTCATTGTTCCCGGTCAGGGAAATCACATCAGCACTAAATGGATCTGTCTGGACCAGGCAGGTAACAGAGGAAAGAGATTAAAGGGTGCTAAGTGCTGACCATTCGGCAGGATGACTTCAGGAGATGTGATTATGATATTTCGATAAGGAGCATCATAAAAGGGACAGGATCGAAGGGTTTGGCGCTGCAGTTATGTGAAGAAGGACAGGTCTTATCAGGTCCAGGCCTACAATCAACATTGGTAACGACCAGCCGTGTGGGTGATTGTAAGTTTTTTCAGTCAAATCTTGAAGGGGTTTGTTCTGTGGGTGCTGCAGTTGAGAAGGAGGGTCAGGAACGGTCAACCTGGCTCATGGACCTACAATTTGCACCGGAAGGACCAACTGCGGGGAGGGATTGTAAGTGATCAGCCAAATCCAAGGGGTATTTGGGGCTAAGAGTTTTAAAACAATTTTTAATGTAGCAACCAAATCCTGGGAGGGTTTGGGTTTCGAATTGAGTGAATTTGGGGTTTTGCCCGTGGTTCTTCAAAAGGTTTATTTTCTAAGTCATGGTGACTTGTGTTTGGGTGATCGCCGAGGTTAAATCGTGGAGGGATTTAAATCGGACTAACCAATCAAGGTGTTGCGTGGTGTCCTTTAGATTAGAGGTCTTTGTAACAGGGTTTTAGGAGGGATGTTGTTTTTTATAAATAAAGAAATTTGTGGTTCAGCCCAACCGTGTCCGTGCAATTTGTCCTTTATAAAATCCTAAAGTCAAGAATCATCAGAGAGGGGGGAAATGGATCTCTTACAGCTAGGCTACTAAGATAATTGTTTGGTGTTGGGTATTGAGGCTAGTAAAGTGTTAATGAGACCCTGGCAGCAAGCTGGGGATGAATATCAGACATATACAGGAGGGGGCAGTGAATTGTTGGATGTGCCTTGGAATGTGGTGAACACATAATGCAGGGTCATTATCTACTGAGAGGCAGGATAATGGGCACCTCTCAGGGGCGAGGAGTGTAATGTTTTCTTGCTAGGGAGACAGGTTTTGTGTCTTTGTCAGGCAAATCCCCCACCTGCCAAGACTGAGGCACACATGATTTTGCCACATGAATATTAAAACTTAAAAATTGCAAGCCCCTGACTGGAAAGACATTTGCATAGTAACCGACAGTGTTGGAACAATGGGGACCCAGTCGTTGCTTTCCCAATACGCAGAAGAAGTGGTTAGACCATTTTTGGTCACATGACTGACTGACTGTTGGAAGTTTTGAATTTGAACTTCCAACAGAGGATTTGAACTTGGAAAGCTGTGTGCTCCCGGTTGGACCAGAACCTCCTCTCCAGTCCTGCCTGCGTCCATCTCTTTACCACAGAACTGAATCTTGTGAAAACACGTGAACCTCAAAGAGTGAAAAGTCTCCTATGTGAACAAGGTTTAAGAAGAACACTGGGCCCCGACGGACAGCAAGACTACCTACAATTAAGTGAGCTTGAAGCCAGTAAACAAGAAACTCCTGATATTGCCTCAATCCCCTCTACTACATTTTCTTCCTCTTTTCTGTCCCTATTTGCATGTGTGTATCGCATGTGCATGCTAGCGTGGGCACATCATATATAGGTAGGCGTTAACCATATTAGAGGTTAAGTTTAAGTTTTAATAAAATTTCATCTTTCTTATTTAAACCTCAGAAAATCTGTGTGAATTGGTTTCTTTGTCTTATAATTGGAAAGCTGTGAACAAGGATTCACAAAGGGGGGTGGGGGGGAGCTCAAAACACAGTGTGTTTAAAAATAAAACCCGGTTACAATAAGACCTGTATGATTGGATGGTGGGATTTTGGTTGTAAGTCAGTGATTGGTAAATGGATTTGGTAGTTTTGGATCCACAGCGAAGGTATAAAAATAGATAATTGTGTTATGCGCATTGAAGCTGCAGTTGCCTGGCCTCTTCATGTGAGGTTGATTCTGTACTCTGAAGAAAAAGGCTTTCACTTGAAAAGTATGGTGTGTGTGACTATTTCAACATGTTCACCCCAGCATCTGAGAAAGGAATGAAGTCAGCACATCAAATTACAAAAAGGTTTTCAGTTACTTTAGAATATAATGATGCTCATAGAATCACAGAATCGTTACAGTGTAGAAGGAGGCTATCGGTTCATCGTGTCCGCACTGGCTCTCTTTCATAGAATCTTGCAGCACAAAAGTAGGCCATTTGGACCATCTCACCTGTGCTGGCTGTTTGAAAGAGCTGTTCAATTTAGTCCCACATCCTACTTTTTTCCTCATAACTCTTGCAAATTAGTCCTCTTCAAGTATATGTCCAATTCCTTTTGAAAATTCCAATGAAATCTGATTCCACCAGCCTTTCAGGTAGTATGTTCCAGATCTGAACCCTCTGTGTGAAGAAATTTCTGTTCATTTTACCTCTGGTCCTTCTGCCAATTATTCTAAATCTATGACCTCTGGTTACTGACGCACTTGCCAGAAAAACAATTTGATTAACTCCCCATCTCCCCTTAACTTTCTCTGCTCTAAGGAGAACAATCCCAGCTTTTCCACATAACTGAAGTTCCTCATCCTTGGTTTCGTCCTGGTAAATCCTCACTGTACCTTCTCCAAGACCTTGACATCCTGCTTGAGATGTGGTGCCCAGAATTGTTCACAATACTCCAGCTGATGCCTAACCAGAAATTTGTAACGGTTTAGCATGACCACTTTGCTTTTGTATTCAATTCCCTGATCTCATATGCTTTCTTAACCATCTTATAACTTGTCCTGCCACTTTCAAAAATTTGTGAATATGCACCCCCAGGTCCTTCTGCTCTTGCAGCTCCTCAAAATAACACAATTAGATTTTACGGCCTCTACACGTTTTATCTCCCAAAGTGCATCACTTCACACTTCTCTGCATTAAATTTCACCTCTCACATGCCTGCCTATTTTGCCAGTCTGTCTATGTCCTCCCGAAGTCTGCTACGATCCTGCTTGCTATTTACTATGTTGCCAAATTTTGTATCATCCGAAAACATCAAAATTGTACTCCATATACCCAACATTTATATACAGAAAAGCAACAGTCCCAATACCGATCCCTGGGCAACACCACTGCATACTTCTCTCCAGTCAGAAAAACATCTGTTCACTACCACTCTATGCCTCCTATCCTTTACATACTCAAGCTACCACTGTCCCTTTAATACCATGTGCTTCTATTTTTCATATGAATGTTATGTGGTACTTTATCAAATGCCTTTTAAAGTCCATAAGTACAAGATTTACTGTACTACCTTCAGCAACCCTGTCTGTTATTTCATCAAAGAACTTGATCAGGTTATTCAGGCAAATTTGCCTTTAACAAATCAGTGCTGGCTATCCATATAAACCCATGCATCTCCAAGTGAGAATTAATTTTGTCACTGACATTGGTCTAGAATTTTTAGAATCATCGAAGGTTTAAGGCACAGCAACAGGCCACTTGGCCCATTGTGTCTGTGCCGGCCAAAAAACGATCCACCTATTCTAATCCCACTTTCCAGCATTTGGTACCTAGCTCTGCAGCTTACAGCACTTGAGGTGCATATCCAGACTCCTTTTGAATGAGTTGAGGGTTTCTTTCTCAACTACCCTTTCAGGCAGTGAGTTCCAGAACATCGCCATCCTCTGGGTGAAAAAGCTTTTCCCTCATCTCCCCTCTAATTTTTCTGCTAATCATTTTAAATCTATGCCCCCTCATCACTGACCTCCCTGCTAAGGTGAATAGACCCTTCACCTCCAATCTATCCAGGCCCCTCAAAATGTTGTATATTTCAATCAGATCTGCCCTCAGCCTTCTCTGTTCCAAGGAGAACAACCCCAGCCTATCCAATCTTCCCTCATAGCTGCATTTTTCCAGTCCTGCCGACATTCTCGTCAATCTCCTCTGTACCCTCTCTAGTGCAATTACATCCTTTCTGTAATGAGGTGACCAGAACTGCACGCAGTACTCAAGTTGTGGCCTGACCAATAAGTTACACAGTTCCAGCATAACCTCCCTGCTCTTGTATGCTATTCCTCAGCTAATAAAGAGAAGGATTCCATATGCCTTCTTAACTAACTTATCGACCTGTCCTGCTACCTTCAGGCATATATGGACATTCACTCCAAGGTCCCTTACTTCCTCTACACTTCTCAGTATTTTCCCATTAATCATGTATTCCTTTGCCTTGTTTGACCCCCCCCAAATGCATTACCTCACACTTCTCCAGGTTGAATTCCATTTGCCACTTTTCTGCCCATCTGACCAGACCATCAATATCTTCCTGCAGCCTACAGCTATCCACCACATGGCTAATCTTTGTGTCGTCCGCAAACTTCTTGATCATGCCCTCTACATTTATATCCAAATCGTTAATATACATCACAAAATGTAGGGGAACCAGTACTGAGCCCCGCGGAACGCCACTGGAAACAGCCCTGATGTTCATCCTAGCACTGATGTTATACTGATTCGTCTGTATTTAATAGGTTTATCCCTCTCCCCTTTTTCGAATATGGGTGTAACATTTGCAATCTTCCTGTCCTCTGTTCGACTCCCATAGCCAAGGAAGACGAAAGATTTCTTGTTTATTCATTTATGTGATGTGGTGATCTCTCACAAGACCAACATTTATTGCCTATCCCTAATTGTCCTAGAGAAGGAGGTGGTGAACCACTGCGGTCCATGTAGGTACACCCACAGTGCTGTTAGGGAGGGAGTACCAGGATTTTGGTCCAGCAACACTGAAGGAATGCAATATAGTTCTAAGACAGGATGGTTTGTGACTTGAAGAACTTGCAGGTGATGGTGTTTCCACGCACCTGCTGTCCTTGTTCTTCTAGGCAGTAAAGGTCGCGGGTTTGGAAGATGTTGTTGAAGCAGCCTTGGAAACTTGCTGCAGTGCGTCTTGCAGATGGTACATACTGCTGCCAAAGTGTGCCGGTGATGTAGGGAATGAATGTTTAAGATGGTGGACTGAGTGTCAAACAAGCAGGCTGCTTTGTCCTGGATGGTGTCAAGCTGCTTCAGGGTTGTTTGAGCTGCAGTCATCCAGGCAAGTTGGCAGGGGGGGGGTGGTGGTGGTTACAGGGGCTAATTCCATCACACTCCTGACTTGTGCCACCTAGATGGTGGGCAGGCTCTGGGGAGTCAGGTGAGTTACTTGTTGTGGAATTCCTAGTCTCTGACCAGTGACTTTTTAAACTTTGAGTGATTTCAACCTATTTGGCAACTCTTTTCTATTTATTTTAATCCTACACAATATCTCTAATCCTCCTCCTCTACTGGGCCAGTAACTTCATCCTGGTCTGTTGTGAAGATAGATACAATGTACTCATTCAGTACCCTCTGCCTCCACAAGATTTCCTTTCTTGTCCTTTACCAGCCCCACCATTCCTCTAACTATTCTGCCACTTTTTACATGTTTCGAAAAGATTTTTGGGTTCCCTTTTATGTTGCCTGCTAATTTTTTCCTCATACTCTCTTTGCCCTTCTTACAACCCTTTGCAATTTCCCCTTGCACTCTGCCTGGTTTTTGATCAAATTCTGTACCTAGCATTTGTCAAACCTCCTTTTTATTTATTTATTTTTATTCATTCATGGGATGTAGGCGTCACTGGCCAGGCCAGCATTTAATGCCCATCCTTAATTGCCCTTGAGAAGGTGGTGGTGAGCTGCCTTCTTGAACTGCTGCAGTCCATGTGGGGTAGGTACACCCACAGTGCTGTTACGAAGGGAGTTCCAGAATTTTGGCCCAGCGACAGTGAAGGAACGGCGATATAGTTCCAAGTCAGGATGGTGTGTGACTTGGAGGGGAACTTGCAGGTGGTGGTGCTCCCATGTATTTGCTGCCCTTGTCCTTCTAGTTGGTAGAGGTCGCGGGTTTGGAAGGTGCTGTCTAAGAAGCCTTGGTGCATTGCTGCAGTGCATCTTGTAGATGGTACACACTGCTGCCACTGTGTGTTGGTGGTGGAGGGA
Source organism: Heterodontus francisci (assembly GCF_036365525.1). Lineage (NCBI taxonomy): Eukaryota > Metazoa > Chordata > Chondrichthyes > Heterodontiformes > Heterodontidae > Heterodontus > Heterodontus francisci. The sequence goes on from NC_090372.1 coordinate 46,930,028, forward strand.
GTGAATGTTTGTAGATGGGGTGCCAATCAAGCGGGCTGCTTTGTCCTGGATGGTGTCGAGCTTCTTGAGTGTTGTTGGAGCTGCACCCATCCAGGCAAGTGAAGAGTATTCCATCACACTCCTGGCTTGTGCCTTGTAGATGGTGGACAGGCTTTGGGGAGTCAGGAGGTGAGTTACTCGCTGCAGGATTCCTAGCCTCTGACCTGCTCTTGTAGCCACGGTATTTATATGGCTACTCCAGTTCAGTTTCTGGTCAATGGTAGCCCCTAGGATGTTGATAATGGGGGATTCAGCGATGGTAATGCCATTGAATGTCAAGGGGAGATGGTTAGATTCTCTCTTGTCGGAGATGGTCATTGCCTGGCACTTGTGTGGCGCCAATGTTACTTGCCACTTATCAGCCCAAGCCTGGATATTGTCCAGGTCTTGCTGCATTTCTACACGGACTGCTTCAGTATCTGAGGTGTCACAAATGGTGCTGAACATTGTGCAATCATCAGCGAACATCCCCACTTCTGACCTTATGATTGCAGGAAGGTCATTGATGAAGCAGCTGAAGATAGTTGGGCCTCCGACACTACCCTGAGGAACTCCTGCAGTGATGTCCTGGAGCTCAGATGATTGACCTCCAACAACCACAACCATCTTCCTTTGTGCTAGGCATGACTCCAGCCAGTGGAGGGTTTTCCCCCTGATTCCCATTGACCTCAGTTTTGCTAGGGCTCTATGATGCCATGATACTCGGTCAAATGCTGCCTTGATGTCAAGGGCAGTCACTCTCACCTCATCTCTTGAGTTCAGCTCTCTTGTCCATGTTTGAACCAAGGCTGTAATGAGGTCAGGAGCTGAGTGGCCCTGGCGGAACCCAAACTGAGCGTCACTGAGCAGGTTATTGCTAAGCAAGTGCCGCTTGATGGCACTGTTGATGACACCTTCCATCACTTTACTGATGATTGAGAGTAAGCCGATAGGGCGGTAATTGGCCGGGTTGGACTTGTTCTGCTTTTTGTGTACAGGACATATCTGGGCAATTTTCCACATTGCAGGGTAGATGCCAGTGTTGTAGCTGTACTGAAACAGCTTGGCTAGGGGTGCAGCAAGTTCTGGAGCACAGGTCTTCAGTACTATTGCCGGAATATTGTCAGGGCCCATAGCCTTTGCAGTATCCAGTGCCTTCAGTCGTTTCTTGATATCACGCGGAGTGAATTGAATAGGCTGAAGTCTGGCATTTGTGATGCTGGGGACTTCAGGAGGAGGCCGAGATGGATCATCAACTCGGCACTTCTGGCTGAAGATTGTTGCAAATGCTTCAGCGTTATCTTTCGCAGTGATGTGCTGGGCTCCCCCATCATTGAGAATGGGGATATTTGTGGAGCCACCTCCTCCAGTTAGTTGTTTCATTGTCCACCACCATTCACGGCTGGATGTGGCAGGACTGCAGAACTTAGATCTGATCCGTTGGTTATGGGATCGCTTAACTCTGTCTATTGCATGCTGCTTACGCAGTTTGGCATGCAAGTAGTCCTGGGTTGTAACTTAACCAGGTTGACACCTCATTTTGAGGTATGCCTGGTGCTGCTCTTGGTATGCCCTCCTGCACTCTTCATTGAACCAGGGTTGGTCTCTTGGCTTGATGGTAATGGTAGAGTGGGGGATATGCCGGGCCATGGGGTTACAGATTGTGGTTGAGTACAATTCTGCTGCTGCTGATGGCCCACAGCACCTCATGGATGCCCAATTTTGCATTGCTCGATCTGTTCAAAATCTATCCCATTTAGCATGGTGATAGTGTCACACAACACGATGAAGGGTATCCTCAATGTGAAGGCGGGATTTTGTCTCCACAAGGACTGTGCGGTGGTCACTCCTTCTGTCATGGACAGAAGCATCTGCGGCAGGCAGACTGGTGAGGACGAGGTCAAGTATGTTTTTCCCTTGTGTTGGTTCCCCCACCACCTGCCGCAGACCCAGTCTAGCAGCTATGTCCTTTAGGACTCGGCTAGCTCGGTCAGTAGTGGTGCTACCGAGCCACTCTTGGTGCTGGACATTGACGTCCCCCACCCAGAGTACATTTTGTGCCCTTGCCACCCTCAGTGCTTCCTCCAAGTGGTGCTCAACATGGATGAGTACTGAGTCATCAGCTGAGGGAGGGCGGTAGGTGGTAATCAGTAGGAGGTTACCTTGCCCATGTTTGACCTGATGCCATGAGACTTCATGGGGTCCGGAGTCGATGTTGAGGACTCCCAGGGCAACTCCCTCCCTACTGTATACCACTGTGCCACCACCTCTGGTGGGTCTGTCCTGCCGGTGGGACAGGACATACCCGGGGATGGTGATGGCAGTGTCTGGGACATTGTCTGTAAGGTATGATTCCGTGAGTATGACTATGTCAGGCTGTTGCTTGACGAGTCTGTGGGACAGCTCTCCCAACTTTGGCACAAGCCCCCAGATGTTAGTAAGGAGGACTTTGCAGGGTCGACAGGGCTGGGTTTGCCGTTGTCGTTTCCGGTGCCTAGGTCGATGCCGGGTAGTCCAACCCGTTTCATTCTTTTTTATTGACTTTGTAGTGGTTAGGTAGAACTCAGTGGCTTGCTAGGTCATTTCAGAGGGCATGTAAGAGTTAACCACATTGCTGTGGGTCTGGAGTCACATGTAGGCCAGAACAGGTAAGGACAGAAGATTTCCTTCCCTAAAGGACATTAGTGAACCAGATGGGTTTTTACAACAATCGACAATGGTTTCATGGCCATCATTAGACTAGCTTTTAATTCCAGATTTATTAAATTCAAATTCCACCTTCTGCTGTGGTGGGATTCGAACCTATGTCCCCAGAGAGATACCCTGGGTCTCTGGGTTACTCGTCCAGCGATAATAGCACTACACCACCGCCTATGTTTCATTTTAACCTTGATTTTCTTCATCATCAATGGAGTTCTGGTTTTGGTTGCCCATCTTTCCTCGCACTGGTAATCTGCTTGGTTTGTACCTGAATTATCTCTACCCTGAAGGTCTGCTATTGCTCATTTAATGTTTTTCTGGTCAATCTTAGTTTCCAGTCCACCTGTGCTAGCTCCTTTCTCAAATCCAGTTGGGGATTTTCACTATAGATATTCCTTTGTCCTGTTCCATAACTACTTAATGCCTAATTACATGATCTCAATTACCCATATGTTCTCTCACTGAAACACCCTCCAGTTGCATTCAGTTCTATTTCATTCCCCCAGAAATAGATCCATCTCTGCTTCATTCCTTGTTGGGTTAGAAATGTGCCAATTAAGAAGGTGCTCTTAGGAATTCTTCACCTTCTTTGCCTTGTACTCTGTCCCCGTTCCCTCTCCTCCCCAGGCTATATAAGGGTAATCCCCTATTACTACTCTGAATTTTTTAAATTTCTCTGAAATTTGCCTACAGGTTTGTTCTTCTATCTCCTTCTCACTGAGTCTATAGTAAATACCCAGCAATATATCAGCTTCTTTTCTGTCTCTGAACTCTACCCAAATAGATTCACTCTTTGAACCCATAGTATATTGTCCCTCTGTTGAACTGCAATATTATCCTTGATCGATATTGCCACTCTCTCCTGTCTTTTCCCCTTCTCTATCCCTCCTGAAAACACTGTAGTTAGGAATGTTTAGTTTCCATTCTTGCCCTTCTTTAAGCCAGGTCTCCCTCCCTATAGCTACGAAATCATACCCCTCATATGATAATCTGCACCTGTAACTCATCAACCTTATTTGTAACACAAAAACACACATATTCTAGTCTGCCTTGCTTTTTTACCTCCTACTACTTCCTGTCTTTCTGCACTACTCTTGGCATCGTTGCCATTTGCCTCCCCTAGTTTCCTGTGCATCTCGTCTCTCTGCTGCTACGTCCTGGTGCCCTCCCCATAGCACTAGTTAACCTCCCTACACGGACATTTATCCCAGCCCTGCTCAGCTACCACCTGTTCGGTTTGGGCAAGTCCCTCCTGTCTCAGATTGTGGTCTGGTTTTTTTGGATTACTTGGGGTAAATGTTTGTCTTCACTACATGGGCAGTAACCCGGAACAGGGGTATCACCTGCCTATTATAGAACCCATCCAATTTTCAACTCCATTCGATAACAGTCAAGTAACCCCCTCAACTACACGATCAGCCATGCGGAGACGACAATTTCTGGCCATGACTTAGTTGTTCTAGCTCCACCAGCTGGCGTGGCGAAAATCTCGTAAACGTTACGGAAGTGAAGCAGCTCGAAAGGAATTTCCCCAATTTACTACCATATGTTTTTTCCTGGTACACCACATTTTATTTCCATGTTCCATCTGACAAACAACAATTGGTATTTATATAGCACATAATAAATAGGCTAGCAAAAAATAATAGATTAAATTTTGATGTTTTGACTCAACACTGATATTACACATGTTTGGAATTAATTATATCTCCATCTAGTTATAGGCCCTGTATCCTGTGAGTTTAAACGACGACTTGTGTTTATGTAGCACCTAGTAAAACATCCCAAGGCGCTTCACATGAACGTTATCAGAGAAAATTTGACGCTAACACATATCTTCACCTTGTACCAGCTGATCGCTCTATACTGGATTCCAAGTGTCGGCTCAGCTTGACAGGGCAACATTGCTGCTTCTCCACATTTTACAACAACTTTTCGGGTGGATACCACGCCCACAAACAGCAGGCCTACAAAAGAAGGAATATCGAAAATGACGGACATAAACTCATTGTCAAATGCTGCTACTCGCCGAAAAACAGCAGACGTTCAAAAATGCATAATATACTGAACTAAAAGTGGATTCATGGTTCAATCAGTTTCGAATTCACCAAGGCATAAAGCGCAGCCATTTTCTTAACCAGAATAAAACACTTACTTTGAAGAACCAGGAGAGAACCAGGATGTTGCACATGGTGAAACATCGTCTTTCAGACGAAGTGTTAAAGTACCATGTGGAGAAGCAGTAAGTTTCTTGCCCGATCGCGCTGAAACTCAGGCCTCCCGAGACAACTGCCAACGGTTGGGGTGGCTCATTTCCTGTTCACGGCGCGAAAATAAACCCCGAAAGGCGGTAAAATTCAATATTTCCCCAACAGCTAACAACGAATTTCATCCCGTTGTTTTTTTATTATTGAATGAAGATTCGGTGTTTTCTCGAAGGGAAAGTCTCCAGTGCCCGACTAGAATTAGTTATGATTTGCGGAGATATTTATTTTTGTTGCGTGAGGCGGTGCTGCGGTGCGCACCGCGCGGCGCAAACTTTCATTCATTGCTCAGGGGCCGGGGGTGGGGAACTTCTTCATTGTGGAGAGGGGTTGGACGGAGGAGGTTGTAGGTCATGTTGCTCTTGTTGTTGGTTTGGGGTAAGTATATAAAGTGGGCTCTCCAACTTTACTGTTGGGTTTTAATAAAGCGTTAAAGGTCCCCCACCCCCAGGTAAAAGTGAGTGGAAACAGTTTGCTTCTCCGTAGATTAGCTCTTCTGCGTGATTTTTTTCCACTTTGTTTCATCATCAGGCGAGCTTTATCGTTAATTGTCACAACAGTTCGCAGGTAGTTTGCCTCTAATTTACTTGTCGCGTTTTCTAATGTGATAAAACTTTGCACTTTTTTTTTGTGTTTTAACCGATTATTAGTGACCTGTTTTAATACGATATTTTATTTAATTATTTCTTCTTCTTTGGCCTCCTTGTCTCGAGGGACAATGGTTAAGCGCCTAGAGGTGGTAAGTAGTTTGTGAAAAGTGACCGACTTTCACCAACGCTGCAGATAAAGTTGGTTGTCGGGGCTGTTTCAAAGTTGGCTCTCTCCTTGCACTTCTATCTTTTTTCCTGCTGGTTGCCAAGTCTCTCCAAGCCGCCACTCTTTAGCCCTGCCTTTATTGGCTGTCCGCCAGCTCTGGCGATCACTGGCAACTGACTCTTGCGACTTGTGGTCTATGTCACAGGACTTCATGTCGCATTTGCAGACGTCTTTAAAGAGGAGACATGGGCGGCCGGTGGGTCTGATACCAGTGATGAGTTCGCTGTACAATGCGTCCTTGGGGATCCTGCCATCTTTCATGCGGCTCACATGGCCAAGCCATCTCGGGCGCCGCTGGCTCAGTAGGGTGTATATGCTGGGGATGTTGGCCGCTTCGAGGACTTCGGCGTTGGAGATACGGTCCTGTCACCTGATCCAATAATTCTCCGGAGGCAGCAAAAATGGAATGAATTGAGACGTCGCTTTTGGCTGACATACGTTGCCCAGGCCTTGCTGCCGTAGAGTAAGGTACTGAGGACACAGGCTTGATACACTTCGACTTTCATGTTCCGTGTCAGTGCCCCATTTTCCCACACTCTCTTGCCCAGTCTGGACATAGCAGTGGACGCCTTTCCAATGCGCTTGTTGAATTCTGCATCAAGAGGCAGGTTACTGGCGATAGTTTAATTTATACTGATCATTATTTGCCATTTTTAAGACTCGTCGATTGGTTGGGTGAGTAGCAGCTGCTAGTGCATTTAAATAGCTTAAAAAAAGGAAAGTTTTTTTTGTTTAAAAAAAGTCTCTAGTGATAAGGTGAATACAACTGAAGTGTTTCTTTTTTATTCAGTGTAACTTATTAAGGACTTTAGATTGTAATGGGTAGAATAAGGCCTCTAGTGTAATTAGTGTTTTTTAATTAAGGGAGTAGCTAATTAATCTAAGGGTAAGTCATGGCAGGAGAGCTCAGCCCCGTGATATGCTCCCCCAACGACCGTGTGTGCAGGAAGTGTATCCATCTGCAGCTACTGGCTACCCGCATTATGGAGCTGGAGCTGCGGGTGGATTCACTGTGGAGCATCCGCGAAGCTGAGAACATTGTGGATAGCACGTTTAGCGAGGTGGTCACACTGCAGGTAATGGCTGCACAGGCAGAAAAGGGATGAGTGACCACCAGGTGAAGTAGTAGGCGCAGGCAGGTAGTGCAGCAGTCCCCTATTTAGTTTAGAGATACAGCACTGAAACAGGCCCTTCGGCCCACTGAGTCTGTGCCGACCATCAACCACCCATTTATACTAATCCTACACTAATTTCATATTCCTACCACATCCCCACCTGTCCCTATATTTTTCCCTACCTATACTAGGGGCAATTGCTAATGGCCAATTTACCTATCAACCTGCAAGTCTTTGGCATGTGGGAGGAAACCGGAGCACCCGGAGGAAACCCACGCAGACACAGGGAGAACTTGCAAACTCCACACAGGCAGTACCCGGAATTGAACCCGGGTCCCTGGAGCTGTGAGGCTGCAGTGCTAACCACTGCGCCCTGTGACCATCCCACCCCTCAAACAGATACTGTGGCCATCTCACCCCTCAAACACTTTGGATACTGTTGAGGGGGATGACCTCCCAGGGGAAAGCAGCAATAGCCAAGTTCGTGGCACCACGGAGGGCCCGGCTGCACTGCAGGGAAGGAAAAGGGGTGGAAGAGTTATAGTGATAGGGGATTCTATCGTAAGGGGTGCAGATAGGTGTTTCTGTGGCCACAAATGGGATTCCAGGATGGTATGTTGCCTCCCTATTGCTAGGATTGAGGATGTCTCGGAGCGGCTCTAGGACATTCTAAAGGGGGAGGGTGAGCAGTCAGAGGTTGTGATGCACATTGGTACCAGCGACATAGGTAGAAAGAGGGATGAGGTCCTGCAACAAGAATTTAGGGAGCTAGGTAGCAGATTAAAAAGCAGGACCTCTGGATTACTCACTGTGCCATGTGCTAGTGAGTATAGGAATAGGGGGATAGAGGAGATAAATGTGTGGCTGAGGAGATGGTGCAGGAGGAAGGGCTTTAGGTTCCTGGATCACTAGGTCTGTTTCTGGCAAAGGTGGGTCCTGTACAAGTTGGGCGGGTTGCACCTGAACCAGAACGGGACCAACATCCTTGCTGGGAGGTTTGCTAGTGTTGTTGGGGGTGGGGGGGGGGTTTAAACTAATTTGGCAGGGGGATGGGATACAGAGTGGAGGTACAGTATGGGTGAGGCACAGCCAAATATAGAAGAGAAACTGAGTCAGTCTGGAAGGCAGAGCAAATATAGACCTGTTGAGGCATAAATGAAAAATGCAAGGCTGGATTGCATATACTTTAATGCAAGGAGTCTTACTAATGAGGCAGATGAATTGAGGGCATTGATTGGCACATGGGATTATGATATTGCTATCACAGAGACATGGCTGAGAGGGGGGCAGGACTGGCAACTCAATATTCCAGGGTATAGAATCTTCAGGCGTGATAGGGGAGGGGATAAAAGAGGAGGTGGTATTGCACTGTTGATTAGAGACAATTACTGCAGTAAGGAGGGATGATATCTTTAGAAGGTTCCTCAAATGAGGCCATATGGGTAGAACTTGAGAACAAAAGGGGGGCAATCACTTGGCTGGGCGTGTACAACAGGCCTCCAAACAGTCAGGGAGAGATAGATGAACAGATGTACACAAATCTGAGAGGTGAAAAAATAATAGGGTAGTAATAGTAGGGGGTTTCAACTTGCCTAATATCAACTGGGATAGTCTTGGTGCAAAAGGCTTAAAGGGGGGGAAATTCTTAAAATGCGTACAGGAGAGCTTTTTGAGTCAGTACGTAGAAAGTCCTGCAAGAGAAGGGGCAGTACTGGACCTAATCTTAGGAAATGAAGCTGGACAAGTGGTAGAAGTATCAGTGGGGGAGCATTTCAGGGATAGTGACCATAACTCTGTAAGATTTAAGGTAGTTATGGAAAAGGACAAAGACAGGCCAGAAATAAAGGTACTGAATTGGGGAAAGGCCGATTTCAATTTGATAAAACAGAATCTGGCCAAAGTGGACTGGGAGCATCTACTTGTAGGAAAGTCTACAACAGGCCAGTGGGAGCCATTCAAAGAGGAAATAGTGAGGATTCAGAGCCAACATGTACCCGTTAAGGTGAAGGGTAGGACCATCAAGTCCAGGGAACCCTGGATGTCAAGGGATATAGAGGATTGGATCAGGGAAAAAAAGGAGGCTTATGGCAGATTGGGAGCACTGAAAACAGCAGAGGCATTAGAGGAGTACAGAAAGTGTAGGGGGGTACTAAAAAAAAAAGTTATTAGGAGAGCGAAGAGGGGACATGAAAAAACAATTGGCGATCAATATAAAGGAAAATCCTAAGGTGTTTTATAAGTATGTTAAGAGCAAGAGGATAACCAGGGAAAGAGTGGGGCCCATTAAGGACCAAAGTGGTAATATGTGTGTAGAGCCGGTGTACATAGGTGAGGTTTTAAATGATTGCTTTTCATCTGTTTTCACTGTGGAGAACGAAGCTGCAGGTGTAGAGATCAGGGAGGGGGATTGCAATATACTTGAACATATTAACATTGAAAGGGAGGAAGTATTAGATGTTTTAGTGAGCTTAAAAGTGGATAAATCCCCAGGCCCAGATGAGATGTATCCCAGGCTGTTATGTGAGGCAAGGGAGGTGATAGCAGTGGCTCTGACACAAATTTTCAGATCCTGTATGGCCATGGCAGAGGTGCCAGAGGACTGGAGGACAGCGAATGTGGTACCATTATTCAAGAAGGGTAGCAGGGATAGACCCAGGTAATTACAGGCCGGTGAGTCTAACATCAGTGGTTGGGAAACTATTGGAAAAAATTTCTGAGGGACAGGATTAATCTCCACTTGGAGAGGCAGGGAATAATCAGGGATAGTCAGCACGGCTTTGTCGGGGAGATCGTGTCTGTTTAACTTGATTGAATTTTTCGAGGAGGTGACTAGATGTGTAGATGAGGGTAAAGCAGTTGATGTAGTCTACATGGACTTCAGTGAGGCTTTTGATAAGGTCCCGCATGGGAGATTGGTTAAGAAGGTAAGAGTCATGGGATCCAGGGCAAATTGGATCCAAAATTGGCTTGGTGGCAGGAACCAGAGGGTAATGGTTGAGGGTTGTTTTTGCGAGTGGAAGCCTGTGACCAGTGTTGTACCACAGGCATTGGTGCTGGGACCCTTGCTGTTTGCACTGTACATTAATGATTTAGACCTGAATATAGGGGGTATGATAAATAAGTTCGCAGATGACGCGAAAATTGGTGTCGTAAATAGGAGGAAAGCCTTAGATTACAGGACGATATAGATGGGCTGGTAAGATGGGCGGAGCTGTGGTAAATGGAATTTAATCCTGAGAAGTGTGAGGTGATGCATTTTGGGAGGACTGACAAGGCAAGGGAATATACAATAGATGGTAGCACCCTAGGAAGTACAGAAGGTTAGAGGGACCTTGGTGTACTTGTCCATTGATCACTGAAGGCAGCAGCGCAGGTAGATAAGGTAGTTAGGAAGGCATATGGGATACTTGCCTTTATCAGCTGAGACATAGAATATAAGAGCAGGGAGGTTATGATGGAGCTATATAAAATGCTAGTTAGGCCACAGCTGGAGTACTGTGTACAGTTCTGGGCACCACACTATAGGAAGGATGTGATTACACTGGAGAGAGTGCAGAGGAGATTCACCAGGATGTTGCCTGGGCTGGAGCATTTCAGCTATGAAGAGAGACTGAAAAGGCTAGGGTTGTTTTCCTTAGAACAGGGAAGAATTAGGGAGGGACATGATTGAGGTATACAAAATTATGAGGGGCATTGATAGGTTAGATAGGAAGAGACTTTTTCCCTTAGCGGAGGGGTCAATAACCAGGGGCATAGATTTAAGGTAAGGGGGTAGGAGGTTTAGAGGGGATTTGAGGAAAACAATTTTCACCCAGAGGGTGGTTGGAATCTGGAATACACTGCCTGACGAGGTTGTTGAGGCAGGAACCCTCACAACATTTAAGAAATATTTTAGATTAGCACTTGAAACGCCATAGCATACAAGGCTATGGTCCAAGTGCTGGAAAATGGGACTAGAATAGTTAGGTGCTTGATGGCCGGCGCACACAGTGGGCCGAAGGGCCTGTTTCTGTGCTATATAACTCTATGACTCGTCGCCAGGTGCTAAATTCTTACTATCATTTCTCATAACTTTGGGGCTAGTGGAAGAAGTTAGAGAAAGAGAATGCATGAGCATTGCGAACTAGGTTCGTTTCTGTCATATAAACAAATGCCAGTTACATTTTTGTTTTGGTGAGTTTTGAACCAAATGTTTTCACTTCTATGTTTTTGTGAGTTACATTAAGTATTTCCTCTAGATATATCCATATATGTGTCGGCTGTGACTCAGTGGGTAGTACTCCCCTCCAAGTCACGTAGTTATTAGACCAAGCCCCACTCCGGAGTACAAAATGTAGGCCGACACCCCAGCCTAGTACTGTGGGAGCACTGCATTGTCGGAGGTGCTGACTTTCGAATGAAACGTTAAATCAAGGCCCTGTTTAGTTTAGAGATACAGCACTGAAACAGGCCCTTCGGCCCACCAAGTCTGTGCCGACCATCAACCACCCACCCATTTACACTACACTAATTCCATATTCCTACCACATCCCCACCTGTCCCTATATTTCCCTACCACCTACCTATACTAGGGGCAATTGCTAATGGCCAATTTACCTATCAATCTGCAAGTCTTTGGCATGTGGGAGGAAACCGGAGCACCCGGAGGAAACCCACGCAGACACAGGGAGAACTTGCAAACTCCACACAGGCAGTACCCGGAATTGAACCCGGGTCACTGGAGCTGTGAGGCTGCAGTGCTAACCACTGTGCCGCCCTTGTCTGCACTTTCAGGTGGGCGTAAAAGATCCCAGGCACTGTTTTGAAGAAGAGCAGGGGTTTTCAGACCAATATTTATCCCTTAATTGACAACACAATAACAAATTATCTGATTATTTTCACATTGCTGATTGTGGGAGCTTGCTGTGTACAAACTGGCTGATGCCTTTCCTACTTTACATCAGTGACCACTTTGAAAAGTACCTTATTGGCTGTAAAGCTCTTTGCCCTGAGTTTGTGAAAGGTGCTATATAAATGCAAGTCTTTCTAACAATCGTTTTATCTATCAGAGAATAAAGCTACTGTAGGTTCTTACTGCACAGCGTGTATTCCTTTTTAAAAAGTTGGAGTTTCTGCTATCTTTTTTTTAGAGTCAGAGAGATACAGCACTCAAACAGGCCCTTCGGCCCACCAAGTCTGTGCCAACCAACAACCATCCATTTATACTAATCCTACATTAATCCCATAATCCCTGCCGCATCCCCACCATTCTTCTACCACCTACCTACACTAGGGGCAATTTATAATGGCCAATTTACCTATCAACCTGCAAGTCTTCGGCTGTGGGAGAAAACCAGAGCACGCGGCGGAAACCCACGCAGTCACAGGGAGAACTTGCAAACTCCACACAGGCAATACCCAGAACTGAACCCGGATCACTGGAGCTGTGAGGCTGCGGTGCTAACTACTGCGCCGCTGTGAGGCTGCAGTGCTAACCACTGTGCCGCCCATTGTGACATTCATTATGCAGGGTTGCTTTCTGCATTGAAGTCAACGTAAGTATAGTGTTTTCCCCCATTTATATCGCAGCACTGTAGAAAAATGTTGCACGGCGCTTCACAGAAATGTCAGACACAATTTGACATCGAGGAAAGAGATCTTGGGAACAGTGATAAAAGCTTGATTAGAGGTAGGCTTTAAGGATGAGAGAGGTGGTGAGATTTAGGGATGGAATTCCTGAGCTTGGGGCTGAAAACATAGCTGCCAATGGTAGATTGAAGGGAGTAGGAGGTGAACCAGAGTCCAGATTTGGAGGATCGCAAAGTTTTTGGAGGGTTATACGGCTGGAGGAGGTTTCGAAGATGGGGAGGAGCCATGAAAAGATTTGAATACAGGTAGAGAACTTTAAACTGGAGATGTTGCAGGGAAGTTGGGTGGGGGAATGAGAACAAATGTAGTTCAACAAGCACCGAGATTAATGGGTGAGCAGAACTTGGTACAGGTTAGGAAAGGGCAGAAGATATTTGTGGACGATTGGAGGCTGAGGAGGAGAACATTGGAATAGGTGAGTCTGGAAGTAGCAAAAGCATGTTTGAGAGTTTCAACATGAAATGGGCTAAGGCAGGAATGGAGGTGGAAGTACACTGTGTTTGATGGAGAGTATATGGCATCAGAAGCTCAGCTTGGAGTCAAATAGAATGCAAAGGTTACAATCAACTTCAATCTGAGATCGTGGCCACGAAGGGGGATGGATTTATTGCCTGGAGTTTGTGGGAGGGGCTGAAGATGATGATTTTGATCTCTCCCAATGTTTAACGGGAAGCTTTGCATACTAAGGAACATGGGTGTCCTTGTACATGAATCAGAGTTACCAAATAAGTACAGCAACCAATTAGTAAAACAAATGGAATGTTAGCTTTTATTTACAAAGGATTGGAGTATAAGAGTGAAGAGGTATTACTGCAATTGTATAAGACCTTAGTGAGACCACATCTAGAATACTGTCACTATCTCCTCACTATCCCAGGCCCCAAACACTCCTTTCAGGTGAAGCAGCGATTTACTTGTACTTTCAATGTAGTATACTGTATTCGCTGCTCGCAATGTGGTCTCCTCTACATTGGGGAGACCGAATGCAGACTGGGTGACCGCTTTGCGGAACACCTCCGCTCAGTCCGCAAGCAGGACCCTGAGCTTCCGGTTGCTTGCCATTTCAGCACTCCCCCCTGCTCTCATGCTCACATCTCTGTCCTGGGATTGCTGCAATGTTCCAGTGAACATCAACGCAAGCTCGAGGAACAGCATCTCATTTACCGATTAGGCACACTACAGCCTGCCGGACTGAACGTTGAGTTCAATCATTTCAGAGCATGATGGGCCCCCCATTTTACTTTTATTTTTAGTTATTTTTTCGTTTTTTCCTTTTTTTTCTTTTACATTTTTTACTATTTTTTTCATGTTTATTTCATTTCATCTTCGTTTGTTCAGTTTGCTTACCCACTTTTTTTTCATGTTTGTACTTGCTGTTCAACCCTCAGTCCATTAACACCCTATTTGTACTAATGCTTTGTTTAGATTAGGTTTTTAGATTAGAGATACAGCACTGAAACAGGCCCTTCGGCCCACCGAGTCAGTGCCGACCATCAACCACCCATTTATACTAATCCTACACTAATCCCACATTCCTACCAAACATCCCCACCTGTCCCTATATTTCCCTACCACCTACCTATACTAGTGACAATTTATAATGGCCAATTTACCTATCAACCTGCAAGTCCTTTTTGGCTTGTGGGAGGAAACCGGAGCACCCGGAGAAAACCCACGCAGACACAGGGAGAACTTGCAAACTCCACACAGGCAGCACCCAGAATCGAACCCGGGTCCCTGGAGCTGTGAGGCTGCAGTGCTAACCACTGCGCCACTGTGCCGCCCTTTTGTCTTTCAACACACCATTAACATCTTGTTTGCCTTTGCTCCATGACCTTTTGGTCAGCTATGTGGCCTTGTCCAATCTACACCTTCTCCTTTGTTATCTCTTGCCCCACCCCTGCCTCAATTGCTTATAACCGTTGACATTTCTAATATTTGCTAGTTCCGAAGAAGGGTCACTGACCCGAAATGTTAACTTTGCTTCTCTTTCCACAGATGCTGCCAGACCTGCTGAGTGGTTCCAGCATTTCTTGTTTTTATTTCTAGAATACTGTGTACTGTTTTAGTGTGTCTACCTAAGGAAGGATATACTAACCTTAGATGGAGTACAGAAAGGTTCTCTTGACTAATTCCTGGGATGAGGGGAGATTGAGTAGACTGGGACTATATTTCCTGGAATTTAGGAGAATGAAAGGTGATCTAATTGAAACATAAAATTCTTCAAGGGTTTAACATGGTAGATGCTAGGAGAATGTTTCCCCTGGCTGTAGAGTCTATTGCATTCTGAATAAGTTGTAATTTGTGGAATTCAGAGGTAGAGCATTAAAGAACTAACATCTCAGAAGTGAATTGAACATCAGTACTAGGGAGAGATAAGATGCAGGCAAAATATTAGAGGTGAAACAAAGAGGTCTCAGAATAAGGGATCGGCTATTTAGGACTAAGATGAGAGGAAATTTCATTCAAAAGTTGTGGATTTTTGGAATTCACTACCCCAGAGGGCTGTGGGGAAAGGCTACTGTGTAAGGCCCTCCCACCATAGTAAACCGACAGGCTGGAACCCGTGTAAAAACCCTCGGGCTGTATGCACCAAAATATGTTTTTGCTGTGTAATGCAGATGTACATTGCATATAAAATGGAATGGCAAGAGTTGTGAGGCAACTCATGTTCTGTATCAGAGGAATCTGATATCTCGCACTTTCTGAAATGTCAAATTTGAACTGTTTTGTAATATAATTTTTACAGATTTTTATGAATAAAGTATATTTTTGGAAAATAATGAGGACTCCATATTATTGGAAATTATTAAGTCTTGGAATATTAACTCTTTTGTTTCAGTTGTTAGTGGTTACAGCATTGAGATCCAGAATGACACGTATAGCTGTGATTTATCAGTGCGTCACGTAGTTGTACATGTGCCTCTGCGTTTTAACTTCAGTAAGAGTTGTGAACAAGAATGGACTAAATTACCTGAGGTATGTTTTCCTTCAGCATTTTATAGGCAGCAATAAAATATATTTACATGAAGTATCTCCTTTAAGTGTAAAATGTACATATATTTGTGTAATTGTTTAAATTTTGCATATACTTTATACTCTCCCTTTTGTCTTAAACTAAGTACTTTTCTGTTTTTTCCCCCCAGAAAATCCCAATAGCATCAGTTGCAACTCATTCAAAACTACAGTGCCACCGACCCTGTGTTCAGGTGTCTCACAGAGAGCTAATTCTCAGTGAATGTTCAAAAGTACAGCTTACTGTTGTTTGTGGTGATGGTATCAAGGTAAGTGGACTCATTGATATTTACTAAGTAAACATTAATTGCTGTTATTGGTGAAGAGCGGAATAAGGTGATATCACAAATTTGTACTCCTTGTCTAACTGCTGACTATACCTATGACTTGTGCTGTTGAAATTGTTCATTTGATGATCATGGCAGAATTCTTTGGAATTCAAGCTTTTGTTTTTTATGTCAGTGTTACATTCTTTATTTGTGTGTGCATAAAGATTAATGCTACTTACCAAACTCTTGATTAAAAAGAAAACATAATAACAATGCTCTGAAGGTAAAAATAACAATCGTTCTTTCTACAATGTTGCACTACATTCCAAGCTGAGGATTTCAGGTGAATTATATTGCTGCCACAGCTACCTGAAGCTGCACAAAGAATTTATGACTATTTTAACTATGTGCTTGATGCACCTCCAGCATTGATAAACAAGGATGCTGTGACTGCAAAACAGCTGTTTGCATCAGCTGCCTACATATCAAAGTAAAGTACAAGTCATTCTTTAAATAAATTCTGCTTCTACAACTTACGTTTATAAAGCACCTTTAATGTAGTAAAGCAACCCAATTCGTTTCACCGTAGCATTTAGTAGACAAAATCTTCCACCAAGCCACACAATCTTACACGAAAACTTGGTCAAAGAGCTAGGTGGAAGGCAGAGAGATTTCGGGAGGTAACGAGATTGTGGCCTAGACAGCTGAAGGCACGGCCTTGTGAATAAAGGAAAGAGACAAAGGAGAGATGCACAAGGCCATTATGTCAGATTGAGTGTTGCTGGCTGGGGATGGTATGAATGCTTATGTCCTGCGTAAATAGCATGAGATTCTCTCCATTGATTGGGAAAAGCTTCATATCAGGGGTGTTTTGATGAATGGAGGAGACTTGTGGCAGTTCTGATGAAAGGTCATCGACCTGAAACGTTAACTTTGTGTCTCTCTTCATAGATGTTGTCTGACCTGCTGAGTGTTTCCTGCATTTTCTGTTTTTATTTTATGATTCTAGGGAGTTGTATGATTAACTTTTATTGTTTGAATGATAGTTAATAGGAATTAAGGTTAGTTATGGTCTGAAAAATTTTATACTTTCGCTGTCCCAGCACAGAGCTTTATGCACTGGGAATGCAACTTACCACCACCTTCTCGAGGGCCATTAAGAATGGGCAATAAATGCTGGCTTTCCTAATGGTGCCTATATACCATGAATGAATATAATAAAAATTCAAGTGTGGAGGTCAGTGTGCCCGATTTACAGGCTGAGATTTTCTCTCCATTAAAATGAATCTGCAGCAAATCATACAGACCACAAACCAACATGTACCCGTTAAGGTGAAGGGGAGGACCGACAAGTCCAGGGAACCCTGGATGTCAAGGGATATAGAGCATTTGATGAGGGGGGAAAAAAAAAGGAGGCCTATGGCAGATTCGGAGCGCTGAAAACAGCGGAGGCCCTAGAGGAGTATAGAAAGTGTAGGGGGGTAATAAAAAAAGTAATTAGAGCGAAGAGGGAACATGAAAAAACACCTGGTGGGCAAGATAAAGAAAAATCCCAAGGCGTTTTATAAGTATATTAGGGGTAAGAGGATAACCAGGGAAAGAATAGCACCCATTAGGGACCAAAGTGGCAATCTGCGTGTGGAGCTGGAGGACATAGGTGACATTTTAAATGATTACTTTTCATCTGTGTTCACTATAGAGAAGGATGATGTAGGTGTAGAAATTAGGGAGGGGGATTGTGATATACTTGAACATATTAGTATTGAAAGGGAGGAATTTACTTGTTTTAGCAGGCTTAAAAGTGGATAAATCCCCAGGCCCTGATGAAATGTATCCCAGGCTGTTATGTGAGGCAAGGGAGGAGATAGGGGCTCTGACACAAATTTTCAAATCCTCTCTGGCTGCAGGAGAGGTACCAGAAGATTGGAGGACAACGAATGTGGTACCATTATTCAAGAAGGGTAGTAGGGATAAACCAGGTAATTACAGGCCGGGATAGTCAGCATGGCTTTGTCAGGGGGAGATTGTGTCTAACTTGATTGAATTTTTCGAGGAGGTGACTAGATGTGTAGATGAGGGTAAAGCAGTTGATGTAGTCTACATGGACTACAGTAAGGCTTTTGATAAGGTCCCGCATGGGAGATTGGTTAAGAAGGTAAGAGCCCATGGGATCGAGGACAATTGGGAAAATTGGATCCAATATTGTCTTAGTGGCTGGAGGCAGAGGGTAACGGTTGAGGGTTGTTTTTGCGAGTGGAAGCCTGTGACCAGTGTTGTACCACAGAGACACTTGCTGTTTGCAGTGTACATTAATGATTTAGATGTGAATATAGGAGGTATGATCAGTAAGTTCGCAGATGACACGAAAATTGGTGGTGTCATAAATAATGAGGAGGAAAGCCTTAGATTACAGGACGATATAGATGGGCGGAGCAGTGGCAAATGGAATTTAATCCTGAGAAGTGTGAGGTGATGCATTTTGAGAGGACCAACAAGGCAAGGGAATATACAATGGATGGTAGGACCCTAGGAAGTACAGGGTCAGAGGAAGCTTGGTGTACTTGTCCATAGATCACTGAAGGCAGCAGCACAGGTAGATAAGTTGGTTAGGAAGGCATATGGAATACTTGCTGTTGGCCAGGGGCTGCAAGAAGTACAGAATCTGTTACAAACTGCTGGATAGTTCATGAATTAAAGTAACCGGAGCTCAGACACTGGCCTGTGCTGGTGAAAACCAGTTTGAACTAATTAATTTATGTGACAAAACAAGGAGAGAGATCACAGGAATAGAGCCCTATTTGGACACGGTGTGATACTGGGGTCTTTGGGCCTGGGCCAATAAGGAGAAGATACGAACAAGGTGAGCAAGCCTAAACCAACTGGAAACCAGCAGTTTTGAAGAGATAAGAAAGAGAATAAGCATGGAGAATCTCGGGCATAGAGCCAGCGAGAAACTCCGGAGACCAACCATCGTGGAAGTGGAAGACCCTGCATGAGCAACGCGGCGACGACATAAAAGAGGGAGAGAACGGAACGCCTGGCCAGCGTCGGCTCTCCCCTTTTTCGGGTATTATCCTTTGTTTTCTGTGACTAGGTCAGGGAAAGGTCAGAGGAACCTAGTGGGTGTGCTTATCGATTCTAGCTAGCTTTGTTATTAACTGTATAACCCAATTTGAGTTGCATGCTTTTGTCTAACCAAGTGTATAAGCCTTATTCTTACATTGTACAACAAAGTGAATAAAGTAAATTGATAGTTAAAGAAAGGACTGAGTTTCCTCCTCTTTGTACTAAGCCATTAACTGTAGCCGGTGGATTAGGTGGAGGGTAGCTCTCCTGTAACCCCGATATCCCAAACACCCAGCCTGAGCCTGAATTAAGAGGACTTAGTCCCACATGACGGCCAGGATCAAGTGGGTGAAGGGAATAAAGGGGCCAAGGGGGGGGAGTTGACTCCGCGCCACGGTTTACATTGCCTTTATTAGCCGAGGCATAGAATATAAGAGCAGGGAGGTTATGATGGAGCTGTATAAAATGCCAGTTAGGTCACAGCTGGAGTACTCTGTACAGTTCTGGGCACCACACAATAGGAAGGATGTGATTGCACTGGAGAGGGTGCAGAGGAGATTCACCAGGATGTTGCCTGGGCTGGAGCATATCAGCTATGAAGAGAGACTGGAAAGGCTAGGGTTGTTTTCCTTAGAGCAGAGAAGGCTGAGGGGGGACATGATTGAGATATACAAAATTATGAGGGGCTTGATAGGTTAGATAGGAAGAAACTTTTTCCCTTAGCAGAGGGGTCAATAACCAGGGGGCATAGATTTAAGGTAAGGGGCAGGAGCTTTAGAGGGGATTTGAGGAAAATTCTTTTTACCCAGAGGGTGGTTGGAATCTGGAACGCACTGCCTGAAGAGATGGTAGAGGCAGGAACCCTCAACATTGAAGTATTTAGATGAGTACTTGAAATGCCATAGCATACAAGGCTACAGGCCAAGTGCTGGAAAATGGGATTAGAATAGTTAGGTGCTTGATGGCCGGCACAGACATGATGGGTCGAAGGGTCTGTTTCTGTGCTATATAACTCTGACTCTATGACTCTAAATTGGATATGCCGAATTCTGCACCAGAATTCCTGATATATACTTGAGACTAAATTGAGAATTTGCTCCCATCTGTTTAAGTGTACGTTAAAGTATTTTGTTAGGTTAGCAGTGCACTGGGACAACTATCTAGCCTCTTCCCCCTCCCAGGCTAGTTGGAGTCATGGACATGATGGTGTGTTTATTCAAGGAAGTACTTTTGGGGTTTAGAAAATAAGTTTGGGTGGGGTGTGGGGGTGTTGCTTTATGCTGTTAACAGATTCACTGAAGATATGTGAGCTCTAACTCTGATTTTGTTAACATGATGGCTTTCAATTCTTTCGCAGATTTTGGAAAAAAGAATAGATTTTCAAGGTAAGTGAGCCTTTCTGATCATTTAAAAATTGAACTGTTATTCTTGCCAAGCTTTGCGATTTGGGGTAATGTTACAAATGTGGGAGCTTCACCTGTTGGAAGTGCATATTGTGAATTTGGGCATGGATGGAGGTCAACGGACTCCACGCAACATATCCATTAACTCTACATCTGAATTCCCAGTCATGCACACCAATACTGGGAGTGCAAATTTAAAAAAAAATTATCCAAGTATTTATTGTATAACTTGCATTTTGTTTTGCGTTCGAAACTAAGTAATTTATTAACAAGAGAGTAAAGGACTTTGTTTTTTAGGAAAAGAAGCCAGACTTGCAACAAAAGAGAACTCCAGTAATCACACATGTAAGTGATGAATGGAAAAGAAGTACCCAGCACAAGACAGTTGGATTTATCAAAAGATCACAAACTGGGAGCTTTCCTAATAGTATTAGCATGGTTGCTTTGCAGAGAAGAATTTAATTGTTATTTTCAGTATGTAACATTGCAAGGAGTATTTCCACCTCCCAAATTTAAAAAAGATACTAGTTCGTGGTTTGTATGCAATGTTGACACAGCTGCTTTATTGGCGATTTACCTGGAGAAGATGGGGGTACTTGAACGACAGCAGACCTTGTGGTAGTGGTGCTCCTACATTGGAGTATAGTAGCAGATTCCAGGATTTTGATTCAGCGATGATTAAAGAATGACAATTCTATCCAAGTCGGTCTGTAACTCATTGATAATGCCTTTCCCATAATATTTCTGCTGTTATTTGATCTGGTACATTTTGATGGTAGAGGCCCTGTGAGGTACTGTTGAAATTAGCTTGTTGAGTTGCTGCACAGCACCTATAAATAGTACATACTGCAGCCATTGGGTGTACTAGTGGTGGAGTGGCTAGATACTGAGTCTAGTGGCAGGGTGCCAACCTTGTGGACTGCTGAACTCCCATTCCTCTCAATTATTATATCACAGCAGGGGAAATTCTCAGTGAAAAATATCTACTCGGACTCACCAGAATAGTGACTTTGTTGCTGACAACATAGGAAGTACTAATGAAAGCTAATATGTGTTCACAAGGTGATTAATTTCACCATTGAGGACAAATGGCAGAGTAGGTTTGAGGGGCTGACTGGTCTACTCCTGCTCCTGATCTGTATGCACATTCGTATTTAAGTTTTCCATTTGCTAGTTCAGCAAATGCTAGGCTTTTTTGTACCTAGGTAGTTCTTGCATGTGCTATTCATGCAGTTGGAGCATACACAAAGGGAATTGGTCAAATAAATTTCTGCACGTATCTATTTACTTTGAGTATTTTTACAGAGCACCACACATTGATATTTCTGCAATGGTGGACTGTTGCTGCAAAGTGGATAAAGGGTTTAAAAAATAAACTGAATAAAAATTTTACTTTGGTAAATATATTCACAAATAATCACCTCATTAAAGGTGGATCTAATTTGGGGATCCAGTAAACAGTTAATCTAATGCATGTATTTTCATCACGATTATATATAATTAGAGGAGAAAGTGTGAGCACATCTTGTTTAATAAATATTGATATAACAATGTTTTTATCCTTTCAAGGCTTATATTCCATTCTGCAGCTTCCAATGGCAGTTATCTTTGCATATATAAATCAACGATGCTAGCCCACGGTAAGTAGTATTTAGCGTTTATTTCTTTTGTTGCTCCAAAATTTAAAAAAAATAAAGATGCATCAGTAAAATGGTTTTATCCTGTGTTTATGGTCTGATGCAAATTATTTTGAATTATCGTAATATTGACATTCAGTTGCATGGCCTTTCAAAATCTTGCAGTGTTCTTCAGTCAGCTGTTGGAAGCACATACAGAGGCTCTTACCAGGGCGCAGAATCAGTTTGTTGATATTGTGTTAGATATGATCAATTGCATTTGAATATAGTTTTGACTAAAAGCTCAAGTTGCTCAATTAAAATGTTTCAATCGTAATAGAATAATGACCAAACCTGTTAGAGAGCTAAATGTACTTTATCATCAGATAATGTCAGGAAAAGCTTTGTTTACTTTATGTAAATAGCTTTATGAAAGGTATAAGAAACCAAAAAGGGGACCCAGAAAGTAGAGTTCTTTGCGATGCCACAATCAGTTTTTTTTGGTAAGTGAACAGTAATATAGTGGTTATGTTACTGAACAAGTAATCCAGAGGCCTGGACTAATGAACCAGAGACATGACTCCAGATCACACCATGGCAGCTGGAGAATTTAAATTCAGTTAATTAAATAAAGCTGGAATAAAAGCTAGTATCGGTAATGGTGACCATGAAACCACAGAGTTATCGTAAAAATAAAACATCAGGTTCACTAATTTCCTTGAAGGAAATCTGTCTTTAACCGATCTGGCCAATGTGACTCCAGACCCACAGTAGTGAGGTTGAGTGTTAACTGCTGTCTGAAATGCACCAGCAAGCCACTCAGTTGTATCAAACCACTACAAGAAAGTCAAATAAGAAAACCAGACTGACCACCTGGCAACAACCTAGGCAGTGGACGAGACAATGGCACACCCAGCCCAGATGACCCTGCAACGTTCTCCTCACCAATGTCTGGGGACTTGTGGCAAAATTGGGAGAGCTGTCACACAGAATAGTCAAGTAACAGCCTGACGTAGTCATACTCACCGAGTCATACCTTGCAGCCAAGGTCCCAGACTGCTCAGTCACAATCCCTGGGTATGCCCTGTCCCACTGGCAGAACAGACCCATCAGAGATGGTAGCATCGTGGTATACAGTCAGGAGTGGCCCTGGGAGTCCTCAACATTGACTCTGGATCCCATGAAGTCTCATGGCATCAGGACAAATATGGACAAGGAAACCTCCTACTAATGACCACCTACAGTCCTTCCTCAGCTGATGAACCAGTGCTCCTCCGTGTTGAACACGACTTGGAAGAAGCACTGTGAAGGTAGTAAGGGCACAGAGTGTATCTGGGTGAGGAACTGCAATGTCAATCACCAGCAGTGGCTCGGTACCAGCACTATTGTCAGAGTTGGCCAAGTCCTGAAGGACATATCTGGCAGACTGGACCTGCAGGAGATGGTAAGAGAACCAACATGAGGGAAAAACCTACTTGACCTTGGCCTCACCAATCTACCTGCCACAGAGGCATCTATCCATGACAGTATTGGTAGGAGATGCAGTCCCATATTCATACTAAGTACACCCTCCATCGTGTTGTGTAGCACTACCAGCATTCTAACATAGAAGATTTGTGATGCAGAAGGAAACCATTTGGCTCCTTGTGTCTGTGCCAGAATAGGATAGATTCATAACAGATCTAACAGTTCAAAACTGGGCATCCATGAGGCGCTGTGGGCCATCGGCAGCAGCAGCAGAATTGTATTCCACCACAATCTGTAACCTCTTGGTCTGCAATATCCTTCATTCTACCATTACCAGCAGACCAAGCCTGGCTCAATGAGGAGTGTAGGAGAGTGTGCACAAGGCCTACTTAAAAATGAGGTGCCAACCTGGTGAATCTACAACACAGGACTAAGTGCAAGCTAAACAGTAGTAGTAGCATGATGCAGACCGAGATAAGCAATCCCCAACCAATGGATCAAATCAAAGCTCTGCACTCCTACCACTTCCAGTTGTGAATGTTGGTGGATAAGTAAACAACTAATGGGAGGAGGAGGCTCCACGAACATTCCCATCCTCAATGATGGTGGAACCCTGCAGGTGAATGCAAAACACAAGACAGGAGCCTTTAAACCATCTTCAAACAGTAGTGCTGAGTGGATGATCCATCACATCTTCCTCTTGAGGTCCCAGCATGATAGATGGTAGTCTTCAGCCAATTCAAAAAACCTCATGATATCAAGAAACAGCTGAGCGCACTGGATACAGCAAAGGCTATGATCCCCGATAACTTACCAACTGTAGTGCTGAAAACTTGTGCTCCAGTACTAGCTGCACACAAGCTGTTCCAACAACAATGATCACATGTACACGTGAAGTAGAAGATTTCCCTCGTATATCCTGTCCACAGAAAGCAAGAAAAATCCAATCTGGCCAATTACTGCTCCACCAATCTACTCTTAAGCATGAGCAAAGTAGTGGAAAGTGTCAACAATGCTATCAAGTGGTACTTTGGTCCAAGTGTGGACAAAAAGCTGAATTCCAGGGGTGAGGTAGGAGTGACTGCCCTTGGCATCAAGGCAGCATTTGACCAAATGTGGCATTAAAGAACCATACTAAAATTGAAGTTAGTAAGAATCAGCGAAGCCTCTCCAATGGTTGGAGTCATACCTAGCACAAAGGAAGGTGGTTGTGGTTGTTGGAGGCCAATCATCTCTGCCCCAGGACATCACTGCAGGAATTTCTTAGGGTAGTGCCCTAGGCCCAACCATCTTCAGCTGCTTCATTAATGACCTTCCCTCTGTCATAAGGTCAGAAGTGGGGATGTTCGTTGATGAGATTGCACAGTTTTCAGTTCCACTCTCAGCTCCTCAGATAACGAAGCAATCCGTCTGTGCCTGCAGGCAGCAAGATCGGGACAACATTCAGGCTTGAGCTGATGAATGGCAAATAAAATTTGTGCTGCACAAGTTCCATCTCCAACGAGAGTGTCTAACTACCTTCACTTGGCATTCAATGGCATTACAATTGCTGAAGCTCCCACCATCAACGCCCTGGGGGTTGCCATTGACTAGAAACTTAACTTGACCAGCCCATATAAATACTGTGGCTGCAAGAACAGGTCAGAGGCTGGGAATTCTGTAGTGAGTAACTCACCTGATTCCTGAAAGCCTTTCGGCTGTCTACCAGGTACAAGTCAAGAGTGTGATGGAATACTGTCCACTTGCCTGGTAGAGTGCAGTTCCACTGACATTCAAAGCAGCCCATTTGATCAGCACCCCATCCACCACCTGAAATATTCACTCCCTCCACGACCGCACAGTGTGGCTACAGTTTCACATCTACAAGATGCACTGCAGAAACGCATCAAGGCTTTGACAGCAAATTCTGTACCTTCAGCCTGTCTCATAGAAGAACAAGGGTAGCAGGTGCATGGGAACAAGTTCCTCTCCATATCACACACCTTCCTGATGTGGAAATATATCACTGTTCCTTTATGCCCACTTAATAGCACTGTGGGTGTACCAACACCACACAGACTGCAGCAGTTCAAGAAGCCAGCTCACCACCACCTCTCGAGGGCAGTTAGGGATGGGCAATAAATGCTGGCCTTGCCAGTGACACCCACATCCAATGAATGTCTTTATTTAGAAAAAGTCTATGTTGTTTACCATCAGATGCCACAATCTGATTTTTTTTTTTTTGTCACTGATTTCAGGTTCGAGGAAAAGAACACAAAGGTTCCAAACTGCACTTTATGCACACGATTTACAAGTTTACACGATTCACGCATTTTTGGTGTGTGCCTTTTGGGAGTCAGAATTCAGTTGAACCTTTCAACAAACTTATCTTACTGTGACATGAAGATGACACTGAAGACTCTTCAGAACATGATGCCATCTGTAGCCGTATCTGGTTTATTGTTTCTGAAAATAGGATATATTCTTTGACTATTCCAAAAAATATTTGAATTGGTTCAGTACACCAAAGAAAAGACCAACAGCTCAGTGCCACGTGAAAGGTCTGAAAGGGTGTCCAAACTGTGGTTTTGGGAACTTGGCATTTGAAGTCCATATACTTAATTCCTAATTTAAATGCAATTACCTGCTGGTTTACACTTTAGGGACTTGGAGATCTGGAAAGTACTGTTTTTAGCTCTGTTGTCCCATTGGTGGATAAATCTTAAATTGGGACTGCTTGAAATGTATGCAAATTATTAGGAGCTGCATTTAAATAACGTCATCTCATTACTTATTTAAGTGTACCATTGTGCACCAAAGTGATCTGTGAAGATGCTTGGACATCAATGCATTAAACAAAATTACATATTGACAAGACCCTCTACAGTCCATGGAAGTATGATCTTGGGCATTTTTTAATAGATTATTTATGGACCATATTTTTAGTAAGAAGCGGGGGGCCACCTTAACAGCTCCTTAATGGTAATTTTATTAAAATTATTAAATTTATTCCCAACTACCAATCCAGTAAACAAAAGTGTATAATGTGTCTCAAGAGGTCATAAACTTCTGGAGCTTTCATTTGTGGAAGGAGGCAACCATGAGAAGCATTAAATGGTTTCTTCCCTTCCACAGTGGATGCTAGAAGACCTCAGTGCAGGCTCATGCTTCTAGCTTTTAGAATATGAATGGAACTTGAGATTTCTTGTCAGCCAAGAAACAGTTGCATATTGAAAAGGCAAAATACTACAGATGCTGGAAATCTGAAATAAAAATAAAAAGTGTATTACTTAGATAGCTAATGCCACCAGTATTGTATATAATGTCAGTACTGATATTAAATATATTTAGCTTTGCTTAATATATAGTGTATTATTGGCTAGTCCTCTGTCTGCAGTAAGTTAGTTAATTAGACATTTATTGGTGCTGCAATAGTATTTTAAGACTTAGTGGTCATTTATTGATGTCAGCGGCAGCTCAGTTGATAGCATACTCATGTCTGAGTCAGAAGGTTGTTGGTTCAACTTCCATTCCAGGACTTGAGTACAAAAATCGAAGCTGATACTGCAGTGTGATACTGAGGGAGTATTGCATTGCCAGAGGTGCTGTCATTCAGATAAGATGTGAAACCAAGGACCTGGACTGGATCAGTTCTGATGAAGGGTCACTGACCTGAAACGTTAACTCTGCTTCTCTCTCCACAGATGCTGCCAGACCTGCTCAGTATTTCCAGCACTTTTTGTTTTTATTAAAGATGCTCAGACACCATTCAAGACTGGAATGTTGATAGGGACAGCAAACATTCCCCATTGTGTGACAATGACTTGGGCTATCAAGCTGTCTGCAGAGACAATGTACAGGAGGGAAGGGTCACATCTGACTGTCTCTGCTTGATTAGTTTATAATAATGTATAGAAGGTGAGGTCATATCTGACCAATCAAAAAGATTAAGGTGGACTGTAAACTAATATGGAAGGAAGAAACCCTCAGAGGGAACCACTAATGGCAGGGGCTGGGACAGCTCTCGGTGCACCAATTCAAGAAGAAACCAACCTATAGTCAACAGAACACCTCAAGAAAGAAGGTGGCACCACAGCAGCTTGGAAGGCAAGGACTGAGGACACCTTGTATCCTGCTGTTTAACTACTGCCGTTGGTTAAGTATTAGCTTGTATGTTCTATCTTGATTGAGAAACCGGAGTTTAGTACCTTGTGGGTGAAAAGCTAGTCAACATCCCACCTAAACACATGCACATCTTACAATTGGCACTCCAGATGGGACAAGGTGACTAGTTAAAACCAAACAACTGGTCTTTGAGATAGAGTCCATTAGTCATTTGCCTAGCCAGTGTTTGATCTAGGAGGGGGAGCCCATGACAGGGGCGTGCCAGTACATTTTATTGATTTGCCAGTAGTTGTCGTCTTTCAAAAGTATAATCGTGACAGACAAACCCGTGTTTAAGGCCTTTCAAGGCAAGCTAGATAAAGTTAAAACGAAGGATGTCCAGGTCCTGCTCGCAGAATATTTATATAAAACTAAGGAGCACGTTCTATTTGAGGACATAGTTTAAGTTTATTCAGGAACAGGTTAATAAGTTGAAAATAGCTAAGGCCTTCAAGATCATATTGCATGCAGAGGGATGACCAGTTAGTACAGGACAAAAAGGGTCAGATTGATGCATTACAGCAGCAACTGGTGAGTGCATCAGCAGCAGTGTGTGACTGCTGCACAGGTCCCTTGAAAATTCGAAGCAAAACTTCGATATTATGAGCCAGGAGAATAAAAAAAACTCTGCCGGCATTTTAGAAGACTTGCGTGGTGCTCTGTGGGAAGCCCTTCAGCAGCCCCACTGGGAGACAGACCACCGAGAGTGCCATCTGCAAATCGAGGAGATAGTAAATTGGGGAAAGAGTAAGCACTTGTGTCTACTGTCACCCAAGGTGATTCAGAGGATCCTGATTCCTCAGAGGTAGCTTGGGGTTCCTTAGAGGAGAAAGCCTCCAAGTATCACTCAAGTGAAGACCCGTGGGGTCCAGGATCTCCTCCCCTCAACTTCCTGTTAATGCTGTGGTGAAGACCTATATTTTAAATCAAGCAGGACAGCTGAGAGGAACTAACTCCCGATCCCAGCCCCTGAGCTCCAATGATTTACAAGCCTGTGTCCATGGCTTAGGCACTATTAAAATGGGGACTCAGTGTGAATTGAGAATATTGTAAGTTAACAATAGATTGCGCAGGAGGGAGAATGGAAAGAAGAAAAAGAAATTAAGATAGTCCACCGTAAAGATTAGGACGGTGTGTGAGCAACCAGATTGGTTGTGAAAGGAATTTCAAGTTGAAACCATCACGAGCTCATATCCAACTCAATTCCTGGGTCAAGAAATTTAAACCAAGAGTAACTCCTGTCTGTGATTGTGTGCATCATTCATAGAACTTGCAATCTGGTGATTAGTTTCAGCACTTCAAGTTTGAAAACTCACATTAAAATTGAGAGCTGGATTGGAAGGGAAGTGTACCTTAACTGAAGTACATGTTTTAAGTTATGAGATTCAAGGTGGGATTGCTGGCCAGGATCGCAACTCAAATGAGGTTTATTAAACGTGGGGGATTCTAATCCGGATACGAATTCACACGTTCCAACGGGTGGTTTTAATGTTAGACAGTGCAAATGGGATTTGGTTTGTTGGAAGTGAAAATGATTAATCCTGTGTCGGGTTGATCTTGGGTTAGAGAACTTTCCACAAAAGTTAAAAGTTTCTTTTTGGGAGCCACTGGAGTTTTTGTTCTGAAATAGTTGAGAAAAGGAACTTGGTAAAAGTTTAAAAAGCTTTGCTTGGCTCAGAAGAAAACAGGTTGAACTAATTTGTCTAATTTTGGAATACATTGGTTTCTTGATTTTTTTTTTTAAACAAAGTAAGGGTGATGGCGACATCACTAGTCCATCTGAGGGCTTTTGTTCCGCCCTCTTTCAAAGCAAGAGTTAACCCCTTCTGCTAGCTGCTTAGCTCACCACACAACTTTTAGTTCATTGACGATGCCTGTATTATTGGGCGTTATGAAATCGTAAGTTGATAATTTAACAAATACAATTGGATCTTTGAATCCATTGGGCTCCTAACCAGAGCCAAATGGATTCTTTGTTTTTTTTAACAGGTGATGATGGTATAGCGAGAACAGCAAGAAAGTCAGCAGTTTTGAAAATCTTTCAAGATAGAGCGTTTAAGAACAAGAGATTTGAAGGTCACCTCTAAACACATGCCAGCACTTTTGTCTGATGTAAAAGCACCATTTAATACCATCTAGCCTGGGGATAATTATTTAAAACTGGAATTGATAAAAACAAATCGATCAACGTCCCACCTAAACACACAATCTTACAGCGGCTTCATGCCCATGGTGGTGGAATTCTGCTGGGAATTGTTTCAAAACATCAGGAACAAGGAAAAACAGTACACCTAAGAGGAAATTAAAAGGTAGATAAGCATAATTTATTTTCAAGCCATTGGGTTAACAGCAGTACCGTTGGGAACAGTGACCAGGCCCAAAGAATCCATCCTTGGCCCCCTCCTTTTTCTTATCTATATGCTGCCCACTGGCAAAATCATCCGAAATCGTGGTATCCGTTTCCAAATGTATGCTGATGATACCCAGCTCTACCTCTCATCCACCTCCTTTGACCCCTCCTTTGTCTTTAAATTGTCTGGCTGTCCGACATCCAGTATTGAATAAACAAATTTCTGACCGACATGGCTGGGGATTAGAATAGATAGGTGCTTGATGACCGTCACGGACACGATGGGCCAAAGGGCCTGTTTCTGTGCTGTATAACTCTGACTCTAAGCAAAACCTCCCTTTTGAAATTCTCATTCTCGCTTTCAAATCCCTCCATAGCCTCACCCCTCCTTATCTCTCTGTAATCCCTTCCAGCCCTACAACCTTCTGAGATATCTGTTTCTCTAATTCTTGGCTCTTGAGCATCCCTGATTTTAATTGCTCCACCATTGGTAGCTGTGCCTTCAACTGCCTGGGCCATAAGCTCTGGAATTCCCTCCCTAAACCTCTCTGCCTCTCTGTCTTGCTTTTCTTTTTTAAAACCCTCCTTAAAACCTACCTTTTTGATGAAGCTTTTGGTCATCTGCCTGGTCATCCAGGAATTTGAAACCAAATTCAGGGTAAAATCCAGAACTCACTGAGGAAGGCAGAGCAAGTATGGTCGAGGGATGGGCAGTGACAATTGAATCTAGCAGTTAACTTGAAATTGAGGCTAAAATGCACCCACTCATGGAGTCTTTAACAAATTGCTTTGAAATATCTCAAAAGCTCCCTACAGTTCAGAGTGGGCTCCCCTAAATACCTCTGAGGATGCCCCATCTGAGCTAAGTAGGGCGACCAAATGTGAAGTTAAGGTTGTGTCTGAGTAACTTGATTGAATATAGAGGTAACAAGGAGAGTTGAAAAGGATAGTGCTATTGATGTAGTTTACATGGATTTTAGTAAGGCTTTTGACCAGATCCCACATGGCAGACTGGTTAGAAAAGTAAAAGCCCATGAGATCCAGGGAAAAGTGTTAAGTTGGATCCAAAATTGGCTCAGTGGCAGGAAGCAAAAGCGTCATAGTCAACAGGTGTTTTTGTGACTGGAAGGCTGTTTCCAGAGGGGTTCCACTGAGTTCAGTACAAGGTCCCTTGCTCTTCATGGCATGTATAAATGATTTTGACTTAAATGTAGGGGGCATGATTAAGAAGTTTCCAGATGATACAAAAATTAGCTGTGTGGTTGATACTGAAGCTGGAGACTTCAAGAAGATATCAATGGACTGGTCAGGTGGGCAGCAAAGTGGCAAATGGAATTCAATCCCGAGAAGTGTGAGGTAATACATTTGTGGAGGGCAAACAAAGCGGGGGGAGGGGAGGGAAATTAATTGCCCCCATGTCTGTGGCTGAGTCAATAATTCTGTTAAATGTCTGTGGTGGAAAATGTTGGTGCCTATCCCTTTCAGGTGCCAAGCTCCACACTTCCCGAGCATTCTCCTGTACAGCATCCCTTAGGTCAACACACCTTGTAGGTCCAATCATTCCTCTCCTCACAGGCACCTCACATCCCCATCTGAACAGCCAAAACTCACCCTCGGACTATTGCCCTCTTGCACCCATGCCTCACAGTCACCCTCCACAAATGGTGTCCTTTCCTCCTCCACGCAAGCCATTACAAACACACACACTACAAAAACTTGGGCAAGAGACAGAGACCCTGGTTGGGGGGAGTTAGGGATGGGGCATGGTGATCTACCAGTGACGGGGATCTTGTTGGCCATTGACAATGCCTGCCCACTTGCTCCATTGGGAAGGAGGTCTTGTTCCAGGAGGCTGCAGATGTCATCAGCGACATGCTGTGTGAATCTGAGCTTCCTGAGGCACTGGTGCTCAGATGTGTCAATGGAGCTGTTCCTCTGCATGTCGACCCCATTTTAGGGGTCTCGTCTCCTTCCAGTTGCTTCTCAGTATCCATCCCATCTGCTCTGTGGAGGGACATGGGGCTGAGGCAGAGGCAGCTGCTGTTGCTCCTGCTGGTACCATTGGCAGTGGTGTGGCCTTCTGCTCTTGCATCTCATCAGAAGTGAAGTTGCTTCCATTGCGGTGAAGGCTGGCAGCAAGGAAGTGTCGCTGCAGGTGAGTGAAATGGTGGGCGTGTGAAGTACCTTCTCAGAAGGTACCAGTCACACAATGAAAGCATTCTCTGAGAGAAGTGCTTTGAACAGCAGTCTCAATGGCCATGGCTGGAGCTCTTCAGTTTCACTGATCAAAGCCTTCCCAGCTTGTCAGTTTCACTGAAGAAGCTCTTCCCGCTGTGCACTTGGCTCAGTGACCCTGGCAAGTTGCTGACAGGTTGGGAAACAGGTCATCTAGCTAGGAAATCCAGAAATGAGGGTTAAAACAGTCTTAGTTGACTTTTAAATTACCTTAATAACTTGCCCTATAGATCCAAAGGGGTTCCTTGCTCGTTTTCAATACGGCTCCAAAGAAACCTGGTTAAGGGCAGGATGATGTCAGGATCCCAACCCAACACTAATTTCAGAGGATTTAACTCCCCATACGCACGCAAACCCGCCTCTCCTTGCCTGGGGAAACTCCCCCGTTGTTTCCTTGAATATTCTTTTTCTTTTGGGCCTCCTTATCTCGAGAGACAATGGATACGCGCCTGGAGGTGGTCAGTGGTTTGTGAAGCAGCGCCTGGAGTGGCTATAAAGGCCAATTCTGGAGTGACAGGCTCTTCCACAGGTGCTGCAGAGAAATTTGTTTGTTGGGGCTGTTGCACAGTTGGCTCTCCCCTTGCGCCTCTGTCTTTTTTCCTGCCAACTACTAAGTCTCTTCGACTCGCCACAATTTAGCCCTGTCTTTATGGCTGCCCGCCAGCTCTGGCGAATGCTGGCAACTGACTCCCACGACTTGTGATCAATGTCACACGATTTCATGTCGCGTTTGCAGACGTCTTTATAACGGAGACATGGACGGCCGGTGGGTCTGATACCAGTGGCGAGCTCGCTGTACAATGTGTCTTTGGGGATCCTGCCATCTTCCATGCGGCTCACATGGCCAAGCCATCTCAAGCGCCGTTGACTCAGTAGTGTGTATAAGCTGGGGATGTTGGCCGCTTCAAGGACTTCTGTGTTGGAGATATAGTCCTGCCACCTGATGCCAAGTATTCTCCGAAGGCAGCGAAGATGGAATGAATTGAGACGTCGCTCTTGGCTGGCATACGTTGTCCAGGCCTCGCTGCCGTAGAGCAAGGTACTGAGGACACAGGCCTGATACACTCGGACTTTTGTGTTCCGTGTCAGTGCGCCATTTTCCCACACTCTCTTGGCCAGTCTGAACATAGCAGTGGAAGCCTTACCCATGCGCTTGAATATAATAAAGCAGAATGGGTAAGTTTTAATATGATTTCACTAGGGGGCAGTGTTGCCCTTTCAGAATGAATTAGTTCTGACTGGTTTTGTGTTGCAGATCTGATTTGAAAGACATAAAAGACAATGCAAAGTTTTATGTTACTTAGTAAAATAATGTAAACATGTAACCAAAGTTTTTCAAGATCCAGTCTGGTGCCCATCATTGAATTCAGTTTATTCTTCACAAACTGTAGCATTGGCCCTTTATTCAATGAGGGGAATTACCATGTTCTATTGAGTGCATTTTATGATTTCACAATTTTTTTTAATTTATTTTATTTAGAGATACAGCACTGAAACAGGCCCTTCAGCCCACCGAAACTGTGGCAACCAACAACCACCCATTTATACTAATCCTACATTAACCCCATATTCTCTACCACATCCTCCTACCTACACTAGGGGCAATTTACAATGGCCAATTTACCTATCAACCTGCAAGTCTTTGGCTGTGGGAGGAAACCGGAGCACCCGGCGGAAACCCACGCAGTCACAGGGAGAACTTGCAAACTCTGCACAGGCAGTACCCAGAACTGAACCCGGGTCGCTGGAGTTGTGAGGCTGCGGTGCTAACCACTGCGCCACTGGTGTCGTGAGAAGCTTTCAAGGGGACTAGATGGCTCAGTTGGATAGTGGCCAGCCTTTTACCACTGGGTTCAGATTTAATTCCGAACTAATGAGCAGAAAATCTCTACTGCAATTGAATCTAGGCAGACTGAATCCAGTTGTAGTGGCTGTGTACCTATAGCACAAAACTGCACTAATTTATTTTAACAAAGACTGCAAAGTGGTTGTTGTGGGAAGTATAAAAATATCACAGTGGTGCCGTAGAGAGTGCTATTCTACCGTTGGGCTGAGGCACAAAGATATGGGACAGAACTGAGGTAGTTTAACAACTGGGAGTGGCCAACTGTAATTGCATGCCATAAATGGAATGTGTTCCAGCAATTAAGCACTGACATCCCCTCATCTCAATGGATTCAAAATTTGAAAAACAGTATCATGTAATCAGTCAAATAAAAGCAAAATACTGCAGATGTTGGAAATCGGAAATTTAAAAAAGTGCTGGAAATACTCAGCAGGTCTGGCAGCATTTGTGGAGAGAGAAGCAAAGTTAATGTTTCAGGTCTGTGACCTTTTATCAGAACTGGGAAAGGTCAGAAAAGAATTATGTTTTTTAAGCGTGGGGGTGGGGGGGGGGGCAGTGTTTGATAGGACAAGAGAGATTAAATAACAAAGCTGTCCTGGGACAAAGGCAAAGCATGTGTTAATGCTTGTGGTGAAAGACAAAGCATTAGTCCAGAGAGAGTGTTAATAGCAGAATAATGAGCAGTTCTGACTACATGAAAAGCAGGCACATGGTTAGAAAATAAAATATTAGAAAAAGGCCAGTCATGCTCTGAAGTTATTGAACTCAATGTTCAGTCCACAAGTCTGTAGAGTGCCTAATTGAAAGATCAGGTGCTGCTCCTTGAGCTTGCGTTGATGTTCACTGGAGCAGGCCAAAGGCAGATATTGTGGCATGAGCAGGGGACAGTGTTGAAATAGCAGGCAACCGGAAGCTCGGGGTCATGCATTCAGACTGAGCGGAGGTGTTCTGCTAAGCAATCACCCAATTGTGTTTGTGAGCAGCGAATACAGTATACTAATTTGAAAGAAGTACATGTAAATCGCTGCTTCACTTGAAAGGAGTGTTTGGGGCCTTGCATAGTGAGAAGAGAGGAGGTAAAAGGGCAGGTATTACACCACCTGAGATTGCATGGGAAGATGCCGTGGGAAGAGAACGAGGTATAATCAGTTCCTCCTTCCATGCATCATGCCCAATGCTCTCTAGTGCATTTTGAATGAAGAATGGCCAGAACGGCAAAGTAAGGAATAATTCATCTACTAATGTACATAGCACTGAGTCAAAGAGGGGAAGCTGGGTGACGATGGGCGTGGTGCATAATGAATAAATTATAATCAAAGGGGCCCGGTCCTGCGGTTCCAATTGCAGCAAACGCTGAGAAGTTCGCCGCTGTCGAAGGCCACAATTGGCACCGCAACTTCGGGCGAGCTGAAATACAGAAGTTGCGCGACATCTCGAAGGCCTTCAGTTAAGCGGCACGGACCATTAGCGCGAGAACTTTTACTTATTTTCCCACAACTTGCTCAGATTTTTGCATGTAAACAGTTAAGGTTCATAAGCACATGCGCAAGTTAGCAAACAGGCTAGTTGAAGCTGTAAACTGGGTGGGGTGGGGGGAGTATTTCAATACGTCTGGTTCTGATGAAGGGTCACTGACCTGAAACGTTAACTCTGCTTCTCTCTCCACAGATGCTGCCAGACATGCTGAACATTTCCAGCACCTTTTATTTTCATTTCAACACTTCTGTTGCTCTCAGTTTAAGGATTCGCTCCTGAGCAGGCTTTGCGCCTGCTAGTATCAGTCTAAAAAGAACTTCGTGAAAACATGTACAACGTCTGGGCACTAAGCATAAGTTCCAGATTCACAGCTACCTGTTCCTTTGCAAACCAACCAGGCGGAACCATCTGTGTGCTCTAGAGGCGCATTGCAAATCCCAGCTTTCGGCGCATTGCGATTGCCGGAAGTTGCGGCCAGCTTTCGCCGCTATTATAAATGCAAAATCCAGGTCATTGAATGCTAAGTAAGCTAAAGTTCTTTCTCTTCTGTATCCTCCACTAACCATCTTATGTTACTGTGCAACTGTCTTAAATGGAGGAGGGACCGACCTCCAGACCAGCACTATAGACTGAAGAATAGGTTCTATTACAGTAATAATACTACTTAGAATTAGCTTTAATAAGATTGTTCGACCACTAAACCATATATTTTAAAACATCCCTAAATTAAAAATAAAATACTGAAAAAAAAATAGGGCGCATTCCACGATTAGGAGCTCTTGCAGGGAGAGTAGAGTCATAGAGAGATACAGCACTGGAACAGGCCCTTTGGCTCACCGAGTCTGTGCCAACCATCAACCACCCATTTATATTAATCCTACAATAATCCCATATTCCCTATCACATCCCCCACCTTCCCTCAATTCTCTTACCACCTACCTACACTAGGAGAAATTTACAATGGCCAATTTATCTATCAACCTGCAAGTCTTTGGCTGTGGGAGGAAACCGGAGCACCCGGTGGAAACCCACGCGGTCACAGGGAGAACTTGCAAACTACACACAGGCAGTACCCAGAACTGAACCCGGGTCGCTGGAGTTGTGAGGCTGTGGTGCTAACCACTGCGCCACTGTGCTACCCAAATAGGATCATGAAATTATGGCTCAGAATCTGAGACTTTCCATTCTTTAAAATAAATAGGATACGGTCTTCTCTTCTCTTTGGCCTCCTTGTCTCGAGAGACAATGGGTAAGCGCTTGGAGGTGGTCAGTGGTTTGTGAAGCAGCGCCTGGAGTGGCTATAAAGGCCACTTCTAGAGTGACAGACTCTTCCACAGGTGCTGCAGATAAAATTGGTTGTCAGGGCTGTTACACAGTTGGCTCTCTCCTTGCGCTTCTGTCTTTTTTCCTGCCAACTGCTAAGTCTCTTCGACTCCACGCTTTAGCCCCGCCTTTATGGTTGCCCGCCAGATCTGGCGATCACTGGCAACTGACTCCCATGACTTGTGATCAATGTCACAGGACTTCATGTCGCGTTTGCAGACGTCTTTAAAGTGGAGACATGGACGGCCGGTGGGTCTGGTACCAGTGACGAGCTCGCTGTACAATGTGTCGTTGGGGATCCTGCCATCTTCCATGCGGCTCACATGGCCAAGCCATCTCAGGCGCCGCTGACTTAGTAGGGTGTATATGCTGGGGATGTTGGCCGCTTCGAGGACTTCTGTGTTGGAGATACGGTCCTGCCACCTGATGCCAAGGATTCTCCGGAGGCAGCGAAGATGGAATGAATTGAGACTTCGCTCTTGGCTGACGTATGTTGTCCAGGCCTCGCTGCCATAGAGCAAGGTACTGAGGACATAGGCTTGATACACTTGGACTTTTGTGTTGTGTGTCAGTGCGCCATTTTCCCACACTCTGTTGGCCAGTCTGGACATAGCAGAGGACGCCTTTCCCATGCGCTTGTTTAATTTTGCATCGAGAGACATGGTAGTGCAGTGATTATGGTGCTGAAGTAGCAGCCCAGTGGTTTTGAGTTCAAATTTCACTGTGGTAAATTGTGATATTGAATTCAATACTCCTGCTAACAGAAAAATGACCATGAAATGCTGCTGGATCATCATAAAAGCCCAACTCATTCATTAAATGCTTCCTTCAGGAAAATGCATTTCAATGCTTCATTCATTACTCTCCATACCAGAGGAATAAGTGGTGAAGGTGGGATCGGACATTTGGGAGTGGAGGCTGCAGTGAAGCCAGCATACTCAGATCTCTGGGGCCCTGTTCTTAAAAAATGGTGTGTGGCACTACCACTATGCTAAATGAGAGAGAATCAGCAGCAGCAGCAATATTGTACTCAACCACAATCTGTAACTTCATGGCTCGGTATGCCCCTAATTCTATCATAACCTGGACCAGACCTGGTTCAATGAGGAGTTTAGGAGAGCAGGCCAGGAGCAGCACCAGGCATATCTAAAAATGAAGTGCCAATCTGGTGAAGCTACAACACAGAACCACATGCGTGCTAAACAGCAGAATTAGCATGCTGTAAACAGAGCTAAGCGATCCCATAACCAACAGATCAGATCAGAGCTCAGCAGTCTTGCCATATCCAGTTGTGAATGGTGGTGGACAATTAAACAACTAACCGGAGGAGGAGCTTCAAAAACATCCCCATGGGGGAGCCCAGCACATCAGTGCAAAAAACAAGACCGAAGCATTAGCAACCATCTTCCGCCAGAAGTGTCATGTGGATGATCCATCTCAGCCTCCTCCTGAGTCCCCAGCATCATAGATGCCAGTCTTCAGACAATTTGATTAACTCCACGCGACATCAAGAAACAGCTGAAGGCACTGGATACAGTAAAGGCTATGGGCCCTGACGACATCCCAGCTGCAGTACTGAAGACTTGTGCTGCAGAACTAGCTACGCCCATAGCCAAGCTGTTCCATTACAGCTACAACACTGGCATCTGCCTGACAATGTGGAAAATTGCCCAGGTTATGTCCTGTGCACAAAAAGCAGGACAAATCCAGTCCAACCAATTACCGCCCCATCAGTCTACTCTCAGTCATCAGCAAAGTAATGGAAGGTGTCGTCCATCATGCTAATAAGAAGCAACAGACTGCTTACCTATGCTCAGTTTGGGTTTTGCCAGGGCCACTCAGCTCCAGACCTCATTAGAGCCTTAGAACAAAGAACAGTACAGCACAGGAACAGGCCATTCGGCCCTCCAAGCCTGCGCCGATCTTGATGCCTGTCTATACTAAAACGTTCTGCACTTCCGGGGTCCATATCCCTCTATTCCCTTCCTATTCATATATTTGTCAAGATGTCTCTTAAACGTCGCTATCATATCTGCCACCACCTCCCCTGGCAGCAAGTTCCAGGCACTCGCCACCCTCTGTGTAAAAACCTTGCCTCGCACATCCCCTCTAAACTTTGCCCCTCGCACCTTAAACCTATGTCCCCTAGTAACTGACTCTTCCACCCTGGGAAAAAGCTTCTGACTATCCACTCTGTCCATGCCGCTCATAACTTTGTAAACCTCTATCATGTCGCCCCTCCACCTCCGTCGTTCCAGTGAAAACAATCCGAGTTTCTCCAACCTCTCCTCATAGCTATCTCTCCAGACCAGGCAACATCCTGGTAAACCTCCTCTGTACCCTCTCCAAAGCCTCCACGTCCTTCTGGTAGTGTGGCGACCAGAATTGCACGCAATATTCTAAGTGTGGCCTAACTAAGGTTCTGTACAGCTGCAACATGACTTGCCAATTTTTATACTCTATGCCCCGACCGATGAAGGCAAGCATGCCGTATGCCTTCTTGACTACCTTTATCCACCTGCGTTGCCACTTTCAGTGACCTGTGGACCTGTACGCCCAGATCTCCCTGCCTGTCCATACTCCTAAGGGTTCTGCCATTTACTGTATACCTCCCACCTGCATTAGACCTTCCAAAATGCATTACCTCACATTTGTCCGGATTAAACTCCATCTGCCATTTCTCCGCCCAAGTCTCCAACCGATCTGTATCCTCTGACAATCCTCATCATTATCCGCAACTCCACCAACCTTTGTGTCGTCCGCAAACTTACTAATCAGACCAGCTACATTTTCCTCCAAATCATTTATATATACTACAAACAGCAAAGGTCCCAGCACTGATCCCTGCGGAACACCACTAGTCACATCCCTCCATTCAGAAAAACACCCATCCACTGTTACCCTCTGTCTTCTGTGACTGAGCCAGTTCTGTATCCATCTTGCCAGCTCACCTCTGATCCCGTGTGACTTCACCTTTTGCACCAGTCTGCCATGCGGGACCTTGTCAAAGGCTTTACTAAAGTCCATATAGATAACATCCACTGCCCTTCCCTCATCAATCATCTTCGTCACTTCCTCAAAAAACTCAATCATTTAGTAAGACACGACCTCCTCTTCACAAAACCATGCTGTCTCTCACTAATAAGTTAGTTTGTTTCCAAATGGGAGTAAATCCTGTCCCAAAGAATCCTCTCTAATAGTTTCCCTACCACTGACGGAAGGCTCACCGGCCTATAATTTCCTGGATTATCCTTACCACCCTTCTTAAACAAAGGAACAACGTTGGCTATTCTCCAGTCCTCTGGGACCTCACCTGTAGCCAATGAGGATGCAAAGATTTCTGTCAAGGCCCCAGCAATTTCTTCCCTTGCCTCCCTCAGTATTCTAGGGTAGATCCCATCAGGCCCTGGGGACTTATCTACCTTAATGCTTTGCAAGACACCCAACACCTCCTCCTTTTTGATAATGAGATGACTGAGACTATCTGCACTCCCTCCCCTAGGCTCATCATCCACCAAGTCCTTCTCCTTGGTGAATACTGATGCAAAGTACTCATTTAGCACCTCACCCATTTCCTCTGGCTCCACGCATAGATTCCCATCTCTGTCCTTGAGTGGGCCAACCTTTTCCCTGGTTACCCTCTTGCTCTTTATAAAAAGCCTTGGGATTTTCCTTAATCCTGTTTGCCAATGACTTTTCATGACCCCTTTTAGCCCTCCTAACTCTTTGCTTAAGTTCCTTCCTACTGTCTTTATATTCCTCAAGTGCTTCCAGCCCTTACAAATGCTTTCTTTTTCTCTTTGACGAGGCTCACAATATCCCCTGTTATCCAAGCTTCCCGAAACTTGCCAAACTTGTCTTTCTTCCTCACAGGACCATGCTGGTCCTGGATTCTAATCAGCTGGAGTTTGAAAGACTCCCACATGTCAGATGTTGATTTACCGTCAAACAGCCGCCCCCAATCTAAATTCTTCAGTTCCTGCCTAATATTGTTATAATTAGTCTTCCCCCAATTTAGCACCTTCACCCGAGGACTACTCATCCTTATCCACAAGTACCTTAAAACTTATGGAATTATGGTCACTGCTCCCAAAATGCTCCCCCACTGAAACTTCGACCACCTGGCCGGGCTCATTCCCCAATACCAGGTCCAGAATGGCCGCATCCCTAGTTGGACTATCTACATACTGTTTCAAGAAGCCCTCCTGGATGCTCCTCACAAATTCTGCCCCATCCAAGCCCCTAGCACTAAGTGAGTCCCAGTCAATATTGGGGAAGTTAAAATCACCCACCACTACAACCCTGTTACCTTTATATCTTTCCAAAATCTGTCTGCATATCTGCTTCTCTACCTCCCGCTGGCTGTTGGGAGGCCTGTAGTAAACCCCCAACATCGTGACCGCACCCTTCCTATTCCTGAGCTCCACCCATATTGCCTCGCTGCATGACCCCTCTGAGGTGTCCTCCCACAGTACAGCTGTGATATTCTCCTTAACCAGTAATGCAACTCCCCCACCCCTTTTACATCCCCCTCTATCCCGCCTGAAGCTTCTAAAGCCTGGAACATTTAGTTGCCAATCCTGCCCTTCCCTCAACCAAGTCTCTGCAATAGCAACAACATCATATTTCCAAGTACTAATCCAAGCTCTAAGTTCATCTGCCTTACCTGTTGTACTTCTCGCATTGAAACAAATGCACTTCAGACCACCAGTCCCACTGTGCTCCACAACATCTCCCTGCCTGCTCTTCCTCTTAGTCCTACTGGCCTTATTTACTATGTCCTCATTTACTTCACTAGCTGTCCTACTGCTCTGGTTCCCACCCCACTGCCACACTAGTTTAAACCCTCCCGAGTGACGCTAGCAAACCTTGCAGCCAGGATATTAGTGTCCTTCCAGTTTAGATGCAACCCGTCCTTCTTGTACAGGTCCCATCTGTCCCTGAAGAGAGCCCAATGGTCCAGATATCTGAAACCCTCCCTTCTACACCAGCTGCTCAGCCACGTGTTTAGCTGCACTATCTTCCTATTTCTAGCCTCACTGGCATGTGGCACAGGGAGTAATCCCGAGATTACAACCCTAGAGGTCCTGTTTTTTAACTTACTACCTAACTCCCTAAACTCCCACTGCAGGACCTCATCACTCTTCCTGCCTATGTCGTTGGTACCGATGTGTACCACAACCTCTGGCTGTTCACCCTCCCCCTTCAGAATGCCCTCTGTCCATTCAGAGACATCCTTGACCCTGGCACCAGGGAGGCAACATACCTTCCTGGAGTCTCTTTCATGTCCTCAGAAGCGCCTATCTGTGCCCCTGACTATAGAGTCCCCTATAACTATTGCTCTTCTGCACTTTGTCCCTCCCTGCTGAACAACAGTGCCAGCCGTGGTGCCACTGCTCTGGCTGCTGCTGTTTTCCCCTGATAGGCCATCCCCCCCCCAACAGTATCCAAAACGGTATACTTGTTAGAGAGGGGGATAGCCACAGGGGATTCCTGCACTGACTGCCTGCCCCTTCTAGCGGTCACCCATCTATCTGCCTGCACCTTGGGTGTAACCACTTCTCTAAAACTCCTGTCAATGACTCTTTCCGCCACCTGCATGCTCCGAAGTGCATCCAGTTGTCGCTCCAACCGATCCATGCGGTCTGTGAGGAGCTGCAACTGGGTACACTTCCTGCAGATGTAGTCGCCCGGAATGCTGGAAGCGTCACGGACTTCCCCCATCTCACAGGTGAAGCACTTCACCCCTCTAACTGACATTTCTATCACTAATTAGTTAATTGATCTAAAATAAATAAATACTTATTAAATCCTTACTAAATTATGATGCACTTCACTATGTGGTCCCTCGTGCTAGATTTCTACAATAAATATTAAATGCTGTCTAAATACAGTAATCTCCCTCTGGTTTAGTTACTCTACTTATTAATTAGTTAATTAGTGTTTTAATCAATTTTTATCAGTTTTATTTTCAAATTCGGTACAGATTCCCTACCAGCCAATCAGGTCACAGCTTTCCTGTGACGTCACTTTTTCAGTTTTTTTTCCACCCGAGGTAACTTACTCTGTTTACTCACGCTCTGGAACTCCGCCCTCCGAGTCTGCTCCGAGAATCCCCGAGGTAAGTTTTTTTTATATACTCACCGCTCTGGAACTCCGCCCTCCGACAAAAGAGCTGAATTCCAGAGGTGGGGTGAGAGTGATTGCCCTTGACATCAAGGCAGCATTTGAGCAGGTGAGGCGTCAAAGAGCCCTAGAAAAATTGAATCAAGGGAAAACTCTCTGCTGGTTGGAGTCATACGTGGCACAAAGGAAGATGGTTGTGGTTGTTGGAGGTCAATCATCTCAGCTGCAGGACATCACTGCAGCAGTTCCTCAGGGTAGTGTCCTAGGCCCAACCATCTTCAGCTGCTTCATCAATGAGCTTCCTTCAATCATAAAGTCAGAAGTGATGTTTGCTGATGTTTCGTACCATGAAGCAGTCCTTGTCCATATGCAGCAAGACCTGGACAACATTTAGGCTTGGGCTGATAAGTAGCAAATGACATTCACACTGTACAAGTGCCAGGCAATGATCATCTCCAGCAATAGAGAATCTAACCATCCCCACTTGACGTCCAATGACATTACTATTGCTAAATCCCCCACCATCAACATCCTGGGGGATATCATTGACCAGAAACGTAACTGGACCAGCCATTTAAATAGTGTGACTACTCAAACAAGTCAGAGGCTGGGAATTCTGTGGTGAGTAACTCACCATCTGAATCCTAAAAGCTTTTCTACCATCTACAATGCTCAAGTCAGGAGTGTGATGGAATACTTTCCACTTGACTGGATGAATGCAGCTCAAACAACACTCAAGAAGCTTGACACCATCCAAGACAAAGCAGCCCACTTGATCAGCACCTCATCCACCACTTTTAAAGTTGACTCACTCCACCATGTACAGTGGCAGCATTGTGTACCGGCTATAAGATGCACTGTAGCAACTCGCCAAACCTCCTTCAGCAGCATCTTCCAAACCCATGACCTCTACCC
Source organism: Heterodontus francisci (assembly GCF_036365525.1). Taxonomy (NCBI): domain Eukaryota; kingdom Metazoa; phylum Chordata; class Chondrichthyes; order Heterodontiformes; family Heterodontidae; genus Heterodontus; species Heterodontus francisci. The sequence goes on from NC_090372.1 coordinate 46,973,819, forward strand.
TCTAGAACAGGGTTGTCTAACATACGGCCAGCGGGCCAGGATCCGGCCTGCCAAACATTTCCATCCGGCCCGTAGATGTAAACTGTTCCCGGGGTCATTCCTCATCTTCATGGAGATGAGAAATTTCCCTTTGTCAGTCCGGCTTTTAGTTTCACAGGTGACAGCTGCTGACTCACATACAGTTGCAGAGAATGGAACGCTCTTTTAAAGTTCTTTTAAAAATCAGTTCTTTCAAAAAAGATCATTGTCAGTTTCAGAGCTGACAGACTGTCATCGGGAACAGCCGTTTCCCAACAGACTCAGGGTTTTCCAGCTGGCTTTTAAAAAAAAGTCAGAACCCGCTGGAAAACCCGGAGTCTGTTGGGAAACAGCTGTCCCCGATGTTAATGCTGTCAGCTCTGAAACTGACAATGATCTTTTTTGGAAGAACTGATTTTTAAAAGAACTTTAAAAGAGCGTTCCACTCTCTGCAACCGTGGGAGAGACAGGGGAAGTGACAGGGAGAGAGGGGAACAGAGACATAAAGAGGGAGAGAGAGAGAACGAGGCGGGGACAGAGAGAGAGAGAGAGTGGGATAGAAATGCAATACTGTACCAATGTGCCTCCTGGCTTGCCGTAGTCATATGACCTCTACCATGAGGCACTCTGACTGGGGGCAGCTATCACAGTCAGTTTCATTAAAGACAGAGTCCACACAAGACTGGTGTCCTGTGAGCTTGTAACATGGTGGCAGAGTGGAGCTGAGATCGAGTGGTGAAGAGCTGTGAGAAGCACAGCTACGGAACAAAGGCGACAGGAATGGTCACAACTACTAAAAGCCACAGGAAGCCACAGAAAAGGAACAATGAAACAGTTGAAAGCACAGGGTAAGACAATGGCTGCAAATTTTCCTCTGCCTATGCCAGCAGAAATGAAAGGTGATATGAAGCAAAACTGGCAGTTTTTCCACTTGCAATGACAAAATTACAAAATTGCGACAGACTTAATTAACAAACCAGTGTGGCTGTGAGTAGCTACATTTTTATCAATGTTGGGGAGAGACTCTTACAAAGTGTATTCCACCCTAAATCTCTCCCAAGAACAAAAAAAACGGACAGCAGAAATTTTGAATGCCTTGAAGGCATGCTTTGAACCCCAAGTGAACGTAACCAGTGAATGGTATGTGTTCAATATTCGGGCCCAAGGTGAAAAAGACTGCATTCACACAGCTCGCAGAATTCTGTGAATTTGCGCAACTAAAAGATGATAGGCATAAGATATCCTGCAGTGAGAGCATGTCTACTGGGAGAAGGCAAACTTACTCTCAAGAAAGTGATGGACGTGCAGAAGCGCTGGGGTTGTAAATCAGCAGCTAGAGCTTATTCATGGCAGAACAGACCAGGCCTTGCATTATTCTGATAGACATTCCAGGCCCAAAGGGCAGGACGCAAATACTGCAGGGGACATCACACATAGGAAAAGAAGGCATGCCCAGCATAGGGAGAGCAGTGTTCTCACTGCTAGAAGCTGAATCATTTTGCACGCAAGTGCTAAGCTAGAAGGAAGCACAATAAACAGGTATAGATGGCCACTGGAGAGACTTCAGCCAAAGATTCTGATGAATCACTATACAACATACAACAGGTTGCTTCAGACAGGTCGATCGGTGATAAATGGTTTGTGACTATTGGAATGATGACTGCAGAAGGAGAATATCAAGTCAACATAAAGTGTCAGATAGTGTGTCATGCAACTTCATGACCTTCACAGACCTGTGTGAAGTGTCTCAACATGGTGATCCAAAAATGAAGTCCTTTCTCCGGGTGCTCCGGTTTCCTCCCACAAGCCAAAAGACTTGCAGGTTGATAGGTAAATTGGCCATTATAAATTGTCACTAATATAGGTAGGTGGTAGGGAAATATAGGAACAAATATAGGGATGTTTGGTAGGAATATGGGATTAGTGTAGGATTAGTATAAATGGGTGGTTGATGTTCGGCACAGACTCAGTGGGCCGAAGGGCCTGTTTCAGTGCTGTATAATCTAATCTAATCTAAAAAAGTAAGGTTAAGGCTATATGATGGCACCATACTAGTGCCAAGAGGACAAGTTACTCTGAGAGCCCATTGCAATGACAAGAATGAAGATCTGGAGTTCCAAATCATAGATGGCAAGCAAAAGCCACTCACCTCATCAGAAGCAAGTCTAAAGCTTGGACTGGTAACCCTCAACGTGCATAAACAGAAAACCTAGGAGATGGCTTACAGGAGCGGGCCCCGGCACTGGAACGAGAATGCCTTTGCCAGTCGCAAGGTGACGCGAGTCATATAGGCGGCGAGGAAGAGGAAGTGTAATATCTCCAAGTTTGCAGATGACACAAAACAGGGTGGGAGGGTGAGTTGTGAGGAGGATGCAGAGAAGCTTCAGGGTGATTTGGACAAGTTGAGTGAGTGGGCAAATGCATGGCAGATGCAGTATAATGTGGATACATGTGAGGTTATCCACTTTGGTAGCAAAAACAGGAAGGCAGATTATTATCTGAATGGCTATAAACTGAGAGGGGAATATGCCACAAGACTCGGGTGTTCTCGTACACCAGTCACTGAAGGTAAGCATACAGATCCAACAGGCGGCAAAAACGGCAAATGGTATGTTGGCCTTCATAGCGAGAGGATTCGAGTACAGGAGCAGGGATGTCTTGCTGCAATTATACAGGGCCTTGGTGAGGCCACACCTGGAATATAGTGTGCAGTTTTGGTCTCCTTATCTGAGGAAGGATGTTCTTGCTATAGAGGGAGTGCAGCGAAGGTTTACCAGACTGATTCCTGGGATGGCGGGACTGACATATGAGGAGAGATTGAGTCGGTTAGGATTATATTCGCTAGAGTTCAGAAGAGTGAGGGGGGATCTCATAGAAACCTATAAGATTCTAACAGGACTTGACAGGGTAGATGCAGGAAGGATGTTCCCGATGGTGGGGGAGTCCAGAACCAGGGGGTCATAGTCTAAGGATACAGGGTAAACCTGTCAGGACTGAGACGAGGAGAAATTTCTTCACCCAGAGAGTGGTGAGCCTGTAGAATTTGCTACCACAGAAAGCAGTTGAGGCCAAAACATTGTATGTTTTCAAGAAGGAGTTAGATATAGCTGTTGGACCTAAAGGGATCAAAGGGTATGGGGAGAAAGCGGGAACAGGTTACTGAGTTGGTTGATCAGCCGTGATCATAATGAATGGCGGAGCAGGCTCGAAGGCTGAATGACCTACTCCTATTTTCTATGTTTCTATGTGAGGGATAGAGAGAAGGGTTAGAAGGAGACAAAGAGAGGGGGGAAAAGGAGACAGTGAACGGGGGAGAGGAGACAGACAGACAGTAGAGAGAGAGAGAGAGACATACAGGGGAAAGAGGGGGCGAGAAAGTCAAAGTCATTTACTTATGGCACAGAAGGAGGCTATTCTGTTCATCGAGCCCATGCCAGCTCTCCACAGAGCTATGCAGTTAGTCCCAATCCTTGGCTCAACCCCCATAGCCCTGCAAATCTATTTCTGTCAGGTGACCACCCAACTTCCTCTTGAAGTCATTGATCGCCTCCACTTCCACCACCCTTGTAAGTAGTGAGTTCCAGGTCATTACCACCCCCTGCGTAAGAAGGTGCTTCCTCATATTCCCTCTGCATCTTTTGCACAGAACTTTCAATCTGTGTCCCCTAATCCTGGGGGGCGGGGGGGGGGGGGGCTGCGGAGGGAAGAGAGAATGAGACACACATTCACAGAGAGCAGGGAGAGGGGGAAGAGAGATCAAAATCTCTCCTGCAAGATGGACTTTGATCCAGAATACTCTGCGTCACTACGACAAGTGTGCAGACAGAGATTGGCTACTTATTAAAGCAAAAACAATGCCAGGTACGTCACTAAATCAGTTTTCAATATAGTGATGAGAAAGTAAGTCAATAAATTAGTCTTCTCATTTAAAGCTTCTTCACAAAAATGCACATTTGTTGTTTTTATTAGTAAGATGAATTTTTATTGCTGTTATCTTTTGAAATTTGCTCAACGCCCCCCTCCACCCCCACCCCCCCCCCCACCCCACCGAGGCCAAGCAAAAATCACAATGTAGCCCTCCACCCAAAAAGGTTGGACAACCCTAATCTAGAAGGACAAGAGCAGCAGATGCATGAGAACACCACCAACTTCCCCTCCAAGACACTAATCATCCTGACTTAGAAATATAACGCCGTTCCTTCACCGTCACTGGGTCAAAATCCTGGAACACTCTCCCTAAAGGCACTATGGACTGCAATTGGCCAAGAAGGCAGCTCACCACCACCTTCGCAAGAGCAATTAGGGATGAGCAACAAATGCTGGACTTGCCAGCGATGCTTGCGTCCCAAGAATGAATTAAAAATACGGATGTTAGATGAGCATCAAACTTACATGGAGGCTGTGAGGATCTTCTCGGAGGAATGAGACTGATGGCAGAGGTCACAGTGGAGTAGAATGTTTTTCTCAGTGGCAATATCGGAGAGGGATTCAACACAATGCAGAACTTCCTGAAAGGAGAGCAAGAAATGAAGAATGAGAAGGAAAAAAAAGCAAGAACTGAAGGAGAAGAATAAGAGAACAAGATATGAAGCAGAAGATTGAGAGAACATTTACATTTCCTGCCTCTGACAGAAGTCTCCAGACCAGCGAATGCATCCAAAGGCTTCAGGGGGCAATTTGGAGACAACGAAAGCTTTAGGATGCCGTCTCTGTAGGATCGAATTTATGGCATCAGGTCTGTCCCCTCACTGTTCAGTAGGCTGTTAGATCCAGCATGCAACACGAGTATTGTGGATAGAATCACAGTCATGATGCCGTCTTCTCCTACTGACAGCTCTTCAATGATGGCAGCTAACATAAAAGGGAATTCAGACGTCTTGTAGAAGATTGCAGAGGATCCAAAACTTGTATGTATAGTGAGCTGTGAGGAGGATAGAGATCGACTTCAAGAGGGCATAGACAGGCTGGTGGAATGGGAGACAAATGGCAAACGCAATTTAATGCAGAGAAGTGCCAAGTGATATATTTTGGTAGGAAGAACGAGGAGAAGCAATATAAAATAAAGGGTACAATTCTAAACAGGGTGCAGAAACAGAAACATCTGGAGGTCTAGGTGCACAAATCTTTGAAGGTGGCAGGGCAGGTTGAAAAAAAAGGCATACAGGGTCCTGAGCTTTATAACTAGAGGCATAGAATACAAAAGCAAGGGAGTTATGATGCACATTTGTAAACACTGGTTTGCCTTAACTGGAGTATTGTGTCCAATTCTAGGCATTGCACCTTAGGAAAGATGTGAAGACTTTAGAGAGGGATGAAGGACTTCAGGTATCTGGATAGACTGGAGAATCTGGCATTGCTCTCATTACAGAAGAGGAGGTTGAGAGGAGATTTGATAGAGATGTTCAAAATCATGAGAGGTCTAGACAGATTTAATAGAGAGAAATGGCTCCCATTGGCAAAAAAGCTAACAGCAACACAAGGAGAAACTTTTTTATGCAGCAAGTGGTTATGATCTGGAATTCATTGCCCAAAAAGGTGGTAGAGACAGATTCAATTGTGGCCTTCAAAAGGGAAGTGGATAAGCACCTGAAGGGAAAACATTTGCAGGGGAGTGGGACTAGCTAATTTGTTCTTGCAGAGAGCTGGTATGGACTCAATGGCTGAATGGCCACCTCCTGTGCTGTAACCATGCTATGATTCTATATAGGCATGTTAGCAGTAAAACAGTGTCAGAGGAGCAGTGGGGCTGAATAGAGACCAAAATCAAAATCCATTGGTGGAGGCTGAGGTGCTAACTAAGTACTTTGCATCACTGTTTAGCAAAGAAGAGGACTTTGCCAAAGATATGGTGAACAAGGAGATTGCTGGGATACTAGATGAGATTAAAAATAAAGAGTTGGGACTAGAAAAGCTGTCAGTACTTAAAGTAAATAAGGCACCTGGTCTGGGTGGAATGCATCCTAGGTTGCTGAGGGAAGTGAGGGTAGAAACTGCAGAGGTGCTGGTCACAATCTTTCAATCCTCTTTTAGATACAGGGTGGTGTCAAAGGACTGGAATATTGCAAATATTTACACTCTTGTTCAAAAAGGGTTGAAGGATCAACCTGGGTATTACAGGTCAGTCGGTTTAACATTGTGATGGGGAAGCTTTTAGAAACAGTTAGAAAATTAACAGCCACTTGGACAAGCATGAACTTATAAAGGAGAACCAGCACAGATTTGTTCAGGGAAATTTGTTTTTGACTAACTTGATTGAACTTTTTGAAAAGTAGCAGAGAAGTAGGATGAGGGCAGTGCAGTTGATGTGTTTATGGACTTTCAAAAGACATTTATTTGATCATGTGCCACAATTTTGCTAACAAGTTTATGGGATAAAAGGGGCAGTAGCAGCATAGATGCTCCATCAGCTAAGGGTGGTGAATGGCAGTGTTTCGGACTGGAGAGAGGTGTGCAGTGGAGCTCCCCAAGGCTCAGTACTAGGACCCCTGCTGTTTTTAATGTACATTAACGGCTTGGACTTGGGCACAATTTCGAAATTTGCAGATGACACAAAATTTCGAATTGTAGTAAACACTGAGATAGATAGTATTAGACTTCAAGAGGACCTAAACAGGCACGTGGAATGTGCAGATACACAGCAGATGAAATTCAATGCAGAAAAATGTGAGATGACACATTTTGGTAGGAAGAAGGCAATGCAAGCTAAAGGCCTGCTACCCGACCTGAACCCGATAGGACCCGACGACATGTGTCGGGTTCGGATCAGGTTAGGCCCCTCTTCTGGGTTGGGCCGAGACCAGGTCGGGCTGGACACACACGGTAGGTGCTCTGCTGGTAAGTATTGAAATTAAAAAAACTTACCTGAGCTGGGAGTCCGGGACAAAACTGAGTCTGCGCAGTGAGCGAGTAACATCACTATGACATCATCACGCATGCACTGCAGCTTCCTGCAGGTTCTGAGTCGGAAGGTAAGTAAAGGGATGGTCGGGCTTGGGTTGGGTTGAGTCGGGGTCAGGCTCGGGTCGGGCTGGGCTCGGAGCAAAATCAGAGGGACTCGGGTCGGGCTCGGGTCCGCTGTGGTTCGGGTCGGGTTCTTTTTCCCGACCTGAGCAGGCCTTTAATGCAAACTAAATGGTACAGTTCTAAATGGGGTGCAAAAAGAGAGTGATCTTGGGACGCTTGTGCACAAATCTTTGAAGGTGGCAAGACAGGTTAACAAAGCATTTATTAAAGCATATGAGATCCTGTGTTTTATAAATAGAGGCATAGAATACAAAAACCAGGAAGTTATTCTAAACCTATGTAAGACATTAGTCCAGCCCCAGCTGGAATACCATGTTCAATTCTAGGCCCGACACTTCAGGAATGACATGAAGGCTTTGGAGAGAGTGCAGAAGAAAGTTACTGGTTTGGTTCCAGGGATGACGGTTTAGTTACTTGGATAATTGGAGAAACTGGGATTTTTCTCCTTAGAGCAGAGAAGGCTAAGACAAGATTTGATACGGGTGTTTAAAATCAAGAAGGGTTTGAATCGAGTCATTGTCATGCTCGGCCCCCACCTGCCAAGAATGTGGCACATTAATTTGGTCATGAACATTGATTGTTGCTGGAGCGATGAAATAACTTGTTAAACAGATCAGCTGTGGCTGGAAAAGACATTTGCATATTAACAGACAGTATTTGGAAGGACAAAGGACCATTCCTTGACACATTCAACCCACAATGGATGTTGATCACTGGGAGCGCATTCCGGGGCCTGCTGGGGTGATGCAATCCACAGGGGCCAGGACTTGTAACACCAGCTGGTCACATGACTAACCAGCTTTCTTTTGAACTGGCCACAGAGAGTTTGAACTTAGAAAAGATTTCTCTTGGACTGAGAAGATCTCTCTTGTCTGCTCCAGCTCTTTCTCACAAGCCTCTGAATTCACTGAAGACATGTGAACCCCAAGAGAGAAAAGTCTCCTACAGCAAACAAGGTTTAAGAAGAATACTGGGCCGCAACGAAAAGCAAGATCTACCAACAATCAAGGACTCTACAGTGAGCTCGAAGAACCAGAACAAAAACTCTTCAGATATTGCCTCAAACTTTTCCACTTTATTTTTTCCCTTCTGCTCTTTTCTCTCTATTTGTAAGTGTGTATCATGTATGCATGCTAGCATGGGCACGTCGTGTATCTGTAGGCGTCAACCGAATTAGATTTTAAATTCTAGTTTAATAAATTGCAACTTTTCTTCTTTAAACCTAGGAAAATCTGTTTGTGCTGGTTTCTTTGCCCTATAATTGGAACGCGATGAACAAGGGGAGCTAAAAATATGGTGTGTTTAAAATAAAACCCTGTTACGGTAAGACCAGGTGAAGATCGAGGGACTCCTAGACACCTTTCTCACCTGGCCATAACTGTAATAAAAGATAAACTATTTCCAAAGGCTGAAGGGTCAATAACCAGAGTGATTGGCAAAAGAACCAGAGGTGGCATGAGGAAAAACTTTTTTTACTTGCGGGTTAGGATTTGAGATGTTCTGCCAGATAGGCCGGTGGATGCAGATTCAAGAGTAGCCTTCAAAAGGAAATTGGATATATACTTGAAGGAGGAAAAGTTGCAGGGATATGGGGAAAGACCAGTGTATTGGGACTAACTGGATTGCCCTTTGAAAGAGTTGGCACAGACTTATTGGACTGAATGCTCTCCTTCTGTACTCTATGGGCAGAATTTTCCAGATGTAGTCCCTGCAGGACCATTTGCAGGCCAGGAACCTGTTTGGCTAGCGAGCAGTGCTGAGGTTCTTTCACTGAGTCACTGCATCATCATCCCACTTCTGGGTTGCCTGACAAAATAGGAGGGTAGGTGGGATGATGCACTCATGCAATGAAGGATCTCTGAACAGACCCCGGCATAAGAACATAAGAAATAGGAGCTGGAGTAGACCATTTGGCCCTTCAAGCCTGCTCCGTCATTCATTTTTTTAATGTGTTCATAGGATGTGGCTGTTGCTGGCAAGACCAGCATTTGTTGCCCATCCCTAATTGCCCTTGAGAAGGTCGTGATGACCTGCCTTCTTGAGCCACTGCAGTCCATCAAGTGCGGGTACACCCAGAGTGCTATCAGGGAGGGAGTTCCAGGATTTTGGTCCAGCGACAGTGAAGGAGTGGCGATATAGTTCCAAGTCAGGATGGTGTGTGAGGCAGGGGAACCTGCAGGTGGTGGTGTTCCCATGCGTCTGCTGCCCTTGTCCTTCTGGTTGGTAGAGGCTGTTGAAGGAGGCATGGTGAGTTGCTGCACTGCATCTTGTAGATGATACACACAGCTGCCATTGTGCGTCGGTGCTGGAGGGAGTGAATGTTTAAGGTGGTGGATGGGATGGAGATCAAACGGGCTGCTTTGTCCTGGATGGTGTCGCACTTCCTGAGTGTTGTTGGAGCTGCACTCATCCAGGCAGGTGGAGAGTATTCCATCACACTCGTGACTTGTGCCTTGTAGATGGTGGACAGGTTTTGAGGAGTCAGGAGGCGCATTAATCACCACAGAATTCTCAGCCTCTGACCTGCTCTTGTAGCCACAGCATTTCGCAGATGACACGAAAATTGGTGGTGTCGTAATAGTGAGGAGGAAAGCCTTAGATTACAGGATGATATAGTTGGGCTGGTAAGATGGGTGGAGCAGTGGCAAATGGAATGTAATCCTGAGAAGTGTGAGGTGATGCAGTTTGGGAGGACTATCAAGGCAAGGGAATATACAATGCATGGTAGGACCCTAGGAAGTACAGAGGGACCTTGGGATGCTTGTCCATAGATCACTGAAGGCAGCAGCACAGGTAGATTAGGTGGTTAGGAAGGAATACGGGATACTTGCCTTTATTAGCCGAAGCATAGAATATAAGAGCAGGGAGGTTAAGTTAGAGCTGTATAAAACGCTGGTTAGGCCACAGCTGGAGTACTGTGTACAGTTCTGGTCACCACACTATAGGAAGGATGTGATTGCACTGGAGAGGGTGCAGAGGAGATTCACCAGGATGTTGCCTGGGCTGGAGCATTTCAGCTCTGAAGAGAGACTGGATAGACTGGGGTTGTTTTCCTTGGAGTGGAGAAGGCTGAGGGGGAGACCTAATTGAGGTATACAAAATTATGAGGGGCATTGATAGGTTAGATAGGAAGAAACTTTTTCACTTAGCAGAGGGGTCAATAACCAGGGGGCATAGATTTAAGGTAAGGGGCAGGAGGTTGAGAGGGGAGTTGAGGAAAATTTTTTTCACCCAGAGGGTGGTTGGAATCTGGAACACGCTGCCTGAAGGGGTGGTAGAGGAAGGAACCCTCACAACATTTAAGAAATATTTAAATGAGCACTTGAAATGCCATAGCATACAAGGCTACGGTCCAAGTGCTGGAAAATGGGATTAGATTGGATGGGTGCTTTATGGTCGGCGCAGACGCGTTGGGCCGAAGGGCCTGTTTCTGTGCGGTGTAACTCTATGACTCTATATGGCTGTTCAAGTTCAGTTTCTGGTCAGTGGTAAGCCCCAGGATGTTGATCGTGGGGTTTCAGTGATGGTAATGCTGTTGAATGTCAAAGGGAGATGGATAGATTCTCTCTTACTGAAAATCGTCATTGCCTGGCACTTGTGTGGTGCGAATGTTACTTGCCACTTATCAATCCAAGCCTGAATGTTGTCCAGATCTTGCTGCATATGGACACAGACTGCTTCAGTATCTGAGGAGTTGCGAATGGTACAGAATATCGTACAATCATCAGTGAACATCCACACTTCTGACGTTATGATGGAGGGAAGGTCATTAATGAAGCAGCTGAAGATGATTGGGCCTAGGACACTACCCTGAGCAACTCCTGCAGCAATGTCCTGGGGCTGAGATGATTGACCTCCAACAACCACAACCATATTAATTTGTGCTAGATATGACTCCAACCAGCAGAGAGTTTTCCCCTTGATACCTATCGACTTCAGTTTGGCTCAGTTCCTTGATGCCACACTCTGTTAAGGGCAATCACTCTCATCTCACTTCTTGAGTTCAGCTCTTTTGTTCATGTTTGGACCAAGGTAATGAGGTCAGGAGCCGAGTAGCCCTGGCAGAACCAAAACTGAGCATCGGTGAGCAGGTTATTCCTGTTTAAGTGGCACTTGATAGCACTGTCGACGACACCTTCCATCACTTGACTGATGATCAAGAGTAGAATGATGGGGCGGTAATTGGCCGAGTTGGACTTGTCCTGCTTTTTGTGGATAAGACATACCCGGGCAATTTTCCACATTGTTTGGTAGATGCCAGTGTTGTAGCTGTACAGGAACAGCTTGGCTACGGGTGTAGCTAGTTCTGCAACACAAGCCTTCAGTACCACAGCCAGGATGTTGTCAGGGCCTATACCCTTTACTGTATCCAGTCCCTTCAGCCGTTTCTTGATATCCCGTGGAGTTAATCAAATTGTCTGAAGACTAGCATCTATGATGGTGGGGACCTCAGGAGGAGGCTGAGATGGATCATCCACTCGACACTTCTGGCTGAAGATGGTTGCAAATGTTTCAGCCTTGTCTTTTGACATGCTGGGCTCCCTCATCATTGAAGATGGAGATGTTTTTGAAGCCTAAACTATATCCAGTGCCTTCAGCCGTTTCTTGATATCATGTTGAGTAAATCGGATTGGCTGAAGACTGGTATCTATGATGCTGGGTCCTCAGGAGGAGATCGAGATGGATCATCCACTCGGCACTTCTGGCTGAAGATGGTTGCGAATGCCTTTTCTTTTGTATTGATGTGCTAGGCTCCCCCATCATTGAGGATGAGGATATTTGTGAAGGCTCCTCCTCCTGTTAGTTGTTTAATTGTCCACCACCATTCACAACTGGATGTGGCAGGACTGCAGAGCTTAGATCTGATCCGTTGATTGTGGGATGGCTTAGCTCTGTCTAGTGCATGCTGCTTCCACTGTTCGGCATGCAAGTAGTCCTATGTTATAGCTTCACCGGGTTGATATCTCATTTTTAGGTATGCCTGGTGCTGCTCCTAGCATGCTCTTCTGCAATCCTCAATGAACCGGGGTTGGTCCCCGGCTTGATGGTAATGGTAGAGTGGGGGATATGATGGACCATGAGGTTACAGACTGTGTTTGAATACAATTCTGAGGCTGCTGATGGTCCACAGCGCCTCATGGATGCCCAGTTTTGAGCTGCCAGATCTGTTCAGAATCTATCCCATTTAGCATGGTGTTAGTGCTACACATGATGGAGGGTATCCTTGGTATGAAGACAGGACTTCGTTTTCACGAGGATTGTGTAGGTCATTCCTACCAATACTGTCATGTACAGATGTGACTTCAACAGGTAGATTGGTGAGGATTAAGTCTAGTATAGTTTTCCCTTTTGTTGGTTCCCTCACCACCTGCCGCAGTCCCATTCTAGCAGCCATATCCTTCAGGAATCAGCCCACTCAGACATTGAAGTCCCCCACCCAGAGTACATTCTGTGCCCTTGTCACCCTCAGTGCTTCTTCCAAGTGGTGTTCAACATGGAGGAATACTGACTCATCAGCTGAGAGAGGGCGGTCGGTGGTAATCAGCAGGAGGTTCCTTGCCCATGTTTCAACTGATGCCTTGAGACTTCATGGGGTCCGGAGTCAATGTTGAGGATACCCAGGGCAACTCTCTTGCCACTGTATACCACTGTGCTGCCACCTCGGGGGGGTCTGTCCTGCCGGTGGGACAAGACATACCCAGGGATGGTGATGGCGGTGTCTGGGACATTGTCTGCAAGTTATGATTCTGTGACTATGACTGTATCAGGCTGTTGCTTGTCTAATCTGTGGAGCAGCTCTCCCAATTTTGGCACAAGCCCCCAGATGTTAGTAAGGAGGACTTTGCAGGTCGACAGGGCTGGGTTTGCCGTTGTCGTTTCTGGTGCCTAGGTTGATTGTTTTGTCCAGTTTTATTCCTTTTCAACTTTTGTGTAGTGGTTTTGTACAACTGAATGGCTTGTTACTGCATTTCAGAGGGCAGTGAAGAGACAACCATGTTGCTGTGCGTCTGGAGTCACATGTAGGCCAGACCAGGTAAGGACGGCAGATTTCTTTCCCTAAAGGGCATTAGTGAACCAGATTGGTTTTTATGACAATGGATGGTAGTTTCATGGTCACCACAGCTTTCAAATCCAGATTTTCATAAATTAATTGAATTTATTAATTAAGTTTAAATTCCATCAGCTGCTGTGGGATTTGAACCTGTGTTCCCAGAGTATTAGCCTGGGTTTCTGGATTACTAGTCCTAAGCCATTATCACTACACCACTGTCTCCCCTTTAAATTACAAGATTATGGCTGATCTTCTATCACAATTCCACCTTAGCATACTATCCCCATATCCCTTAATTCCCTTAGTGCCTAGAAATTTATCGATCTCTGTCTGGAATATACTTAATGACTGAACATCCACAGCTCTCTTGGGTAGAGAATTCCAAAGATTCACAACCCTCACATCTCATCTTGGTCCTAAATGGCCAACCCATTATTCTGAGACTCATGTTCTAAATTCCCCAGCCAGGGGAAACATTTTCTCAGCATCTACCCTGTCATGCTCCTGAAGAATTTTCTAAGTTTCAATTAGATCACCTTATTCTTCTAAACTCCAGGGAATATAGACCTAGTCTACTCAATCTTTCCTCAAAGGACAATCTCCCAATCCCAGGAACCAGTCTAGTGAACCTTCATTGCACTCCCTCTAGGGCAAGTATATCCTTCCTTAGGTAAGGAGACCAGAACTGCATTCAGTACTTCAAGTACGGCCTCAGCAATTCCCTGTATAATTACAATAAGACTGCTTTACTCTTTTATATTTCACTGGCATTTGCCTTCCTAATTTTTTGCTTTACGTGCATGTTAAGTTTCTGTGATTCATGTACAAGGATACCCAGGTCCCTCTGAATGCAAATGGTCAGGAAATACCCTATATACCAAATGGGAAATATTAATTTCATTGGTTGGAAACTTACCTTAGACTTTTAATGGAAAAAAAACCCTACAAGTAACTGTTAAAAAAAACTAGCAGCCAAGATGGCCACTGCCATTTACATCTTAAATACCAGGAGATTGGACTGGAGACAAAAGTCTAACATGAAGCCCAGCCAGGATAGTGGCTTGCTATAAGTGATTGAATTACCAAAATGGCTTCATTAGCATGACAGTCAAGGTCATCCCCATGCATTGACTTTGAAAGAGACAACCCCTCCAAGTGTAAATGGACACCCTGGGGCATGTAGAATCTTGAATTTCATTATAATATTCCAGAAAAGCCTCATTAGAAACAAAGGGGATTGAGAAGAACCATATGACCACCGGTTCATCTCTGAAGAAACGAGTTTTGTTACACAGTTAAGCAGACAAGGAGTAACTGAGTGTACAGCAGCGGAGAAGGCTGCTGCTTCTCTGTCTCTGTCTGTCTCTCTCCTCGCTCTCTCCCCAGAAAACATCAAGTTTAAAACACTGTCTGTGTCTGGGGGACCCTCTAAGCCGACAAACTGCTCCAGCCAACAACCAGGGGAAGAGAATCAGCTACAAATTCTGCTTTCAGGAAAACCCTGAGCAAAGCAAGCTAGCCAACATGCACTTTGACCAACCAAGAACTTCAATAATACAGTTTCATCTGAGGACTACTGGATCATCCACTTTACAGACCGTATTTAAGTTTGTTCTGGACTTTAATCCAACCACCAAATCTATTTATAATAATATAAAAGCAAAATACTGCGGATGCTGGAAATCTGAAATAAAAACAAGAAATGCTGGAACCACTCAGCAGGTCTGGCAGCATCTGTGGAAAGAGAAGCAGAGTTAACGTTTCGGATCAGTGACTCTTCTTCGGAACTGACAAATATTAGAAAAGTCACAGGTTATAAGCAAGTGAGGTGGGGGTGGGGCAAGAGATAACAAAGGAGAAGGTGTAGGTTGGACAAGGCCACATAGCTGACCAAAAGGTCATGGAGCAAAGGCAAACAATATGTTAATGGTGTGTTGAAAGACAAAGCATTAGTACAGATTAGGTGTTAATGGACTGAATATTGAACAGCAGCAAGTGCAAACCTGAAAAAAACAGTGGGTAAGCAAACTGAACAAACTAAGATGAAATGAAATAAATGCAAAAAAAAAGATTGTAAAAAATGTAAAAAAGAAAAGAAAAAAAGAAAAAATAACTAAAAATGAAAGTAAAATGGGGGGCTGTCATGCTCTGAAATTATTGAACTCAATGTTCAGTCCGGCAGGCTGTAGTGTGCCTAATCGGTAGAAGAGATGCTGTTCCTCGAGCTTGCGTTGATGTTCACTGGAACACTGCTGCAATCCCAGGACAGAGATGTGAGCATGAGAGCAGTGGGGATGTGTTGGAATGGCAAGCAACCGGAGGTTCAGGGTCCTGCTTGCGGAATGAGCGGAGGTGTTCCGCAAAGCGGTCACCCAGTCTGCGCTTGGTCTCCCCAATGTAGAGGAGACCACATTGTGAGCAGCGAATACAGTATACTACATTGAAAGAAGTACAAGTAAATCGCTGCTTCACCTGAAAGGAGTGTTTGGGGCCTGGGATAGTGAGGAGAAAGGAGGTAAATGGGCAGGTATTACACCTCCTGCGATTGCAGGGGAAGGTGCCGTGGGACGGGGACGAGGTGGTGGGGGTAATGGAGGAGTGGACCAGGGTGTCGCGGAGGGAACGATCCCTTCGGAATACTGACAGGGGAAGGGAGGGGAAGATGCGTTTGGTAGTGGCATTACGCTGGAGGTGGCGGAAATGGCGGAGGATGATCCTTTGGATATGGAGGCTGATGGGGTGGAAAGTGAGGACAAGGGGAACCCTGTCACGGTTCTGGGAGGGAGGG
Organism: Heterodontus francisci; assembly: GCF_036365525.1. Taxonomy (NCBI): domain Eukaryota; kingdom Metazoa; phylum Chordata; class Chondrichthyes; order Heterodontiformes; family Heterodontidae; genus Heterodontus; species Heterodontus francisci. Next base: position 46,989,700 of record NC_090372.1, read on the forward strand.
GAAGGGGTGAGGGTAGAGGTGCGATAAATGGGCCGGACACGGTTGAGGGCCCTGTCAACCACAGTGGGGGGAAATCCTCGGTTGAGGAAAAAGGAGGTCATATCAGAAGCACCGTCATGGAAGGTAGCATCATCAGAGCAGATGTGTCGGAGACGGAGTAACTTTGAGAATGGAATGGAGTCCTTATAGGAGGTATGGTGTGAAGAAGTGTAGTCGAGGTAGCTGTGGGAGTCGGTGGGCTTATAATAGATATTAGTAGACAACCTATCCCCAGAGATGGAGACAGAGAAATCGAGGAAGGGAAGGGAAGTGTCAGAGATGCACCATGTAAAGGTGAGAGAAGGGTGGAAATTAGAAGCAAAGTTGATAAAGTTTTCCAGTTCAGGGCGGGAGCAGGAAACGGCACCGATATAGTCATCAATGTACCGGAAAAAGAGTTGGGGGAGGGGGCCTGTGTAGGACTGGAGCAAAGAATACTCGACATATTCCACAAAAAGACAGGCATAACTAGGACCTATGCGGGTACCCATAGCGACACCTTTTACTTGAAGGAAGTGCGTGGAGTTGAAGTAGAAGTTGTTCAATGTGAGAACAAGTTCAGCCAGGTGGAGGAGGGTGGTGGTGGATGGGGACTGGTTAGGCATCTGTTCTAGGAAGAAGCAGAGAGCCCTCAAACCATCTTGGTGGGGGATGGAGGTGTAGAGCGATTGGACGTCCATTGTGAAGAGGAGGCGGTTGGGACCAGGAAACTGGAAATTGTCAAAATGACGTCGGGCGTCAGAAGAGTCACGGATGTGGGTGGGAAGAGACTGGACCAACGGAGAAAAGATAGAGTCAAGATAGAAAGAAATAAGTTCAGTGGGGCAGGAGCAGGCTGACACAATGGGTCTGTCGGGACAGTCCAGTTTGTGGATATTGGAGAGGAGGTAGAAGCGGGCTGTTCGGGGTTGCGGTACTATGAGGTTGGAAGCTGTAGAGGGAAGATCTCCAGAGGAGATGAGGTCAGTGACAGTCCTTTGGACGGTGGCTTGATGTTCGGTGGTGGGGTCATGGTCCAGTGGGAGGTAGGAAGAAGTGTCCGTGAGTTGGCGTTGAGCTTCTGCAAGGTAGAGGTCGGTACGCCATACAACAACAGCACCACCCTTGTTTGCAGGTTTGATGACCATGTGGAGGTTAGACCTGAGAGAACGGAGTGCCTCAAGGTCAAAGAAGTGAGCCCGGAGGCGGAGGCGACGGAAGAAGAGCTCAATGTCATGCCGAGCACGAAATTCATTGAGGTGGGGGCGTAAGGGGATAAAACTGAGACCTTTGCTGAGTACAGAACGTTCAGCATCAGAGAGGGGGAGGTCAGAGGGTATAGTGAATACACAGCAAGGGGTCAGATAAGAAGGGGTGGGGTCAGAGGGAAGTGAAGCGGAAGGAGGATCTGAAGGGGCATTCATCCCCATCAGCTGCTGGAGCTTGCGTTCCTTGACAGCTGAAAGGAAGAAAAAAAGTTTTTTGTTAATGCGTCGGATGAGACGAAAGATAAAATGAAACTGCGGAGTAGAACAGCTTTGAGATAAGGTGAGGCGGTGCTGCTGGAGAGCGAGGTCCAGTGTGTGCATGTGTCGGCGCATAGCACTGAGTGTGGATCTCAGGATGCGGCGAGAGTAGCAGACGGAGGAATGTTGTATTTCTCGGAGATACCTGAAATTCTGGGTGGATTCAAAGCATGATGGGTGAAACTGCAGTTGGAATCCACGTGGAATAAGTCGGAGCCGGAGACAGTCACTGAGGAAGGAGATGTGGCTGTGAATATGAGTTTTGGTAGATACCTTATCAAACACCAGGAGGGACCAAATCTATTTTCCCTTCTGTAATTTATTTGTGTGTGTGTGATTTTCGAGTGCATGTGTAGTGTATTTTTAGTATTTTTAAATCGGGTTAGAGTGTTAAGTATAATAAACTTACCTCTGTCTTGTTTAAACTCAAGAAAACCTGTCCAATTGGTTCTTTCACAATCACAGTAAAGGAAAAAGGTAAAACAGTCTCAGAGGTGGTAAACATAACCACTGTTTAAAAGGAATAAACCCTGTTGCAATCAAATAATAGGGGCAAGAGGGGAGCCTGAGACCTCCTCCTCACCTGGCCGTAATAGAAATTTGGGGGCTATAGTCCAGGATCGTAACCCAATGACAAATGAGAAATTGGAAGTGGGAAACCAAATTGATCCCGATCAAAGTTCAGTACAGGTTTTCATGTGGCTTTTGCTGCTAGAATACTAACATGTCTACATCCGAGGCCAGTACCTTCCCAAGCCAGGGTGAAGTAACTTGGGATAGATTAAAGGCCCTAACTGTTGAAGAGTTGAGGGATGTAGTTGGCTAGTTAGGGATTACTTTCCCTGCAAAAGCTAAGAAATCCAAAATCCTAAGACTTGTGGCCAACCATTTTTCACTTGAACCTGAAAATTCAAAAACAGGGTTAGAGTCAGAAACAGACAGAGTAATGTTAGCAAAAGTACAATTAGAACAGAGGAGACTGGAGTTGGAATTCAAGAGCGAGAAAGAGCAGAAAGCGTATCAAGACATCCGACACTTAAGAGCCATGAGCACCCATGACAACCTGGGCGGCACAGTGGCGCAGTGGTTAGCACCGCAGCCTCACAGCTCCAGCGACCCGGGTTCAATTCTGGGTACTGCCTGTGTGGAGTTTGCAAGTTCTCCCTGTGTCTGCGTGGGTTTTCGCCGGGTGCTCCGGTTTCCTCCCACCACCAAAAGACTTGCAGGTTGATAGGTAAATTGGCCATTATAAATTGCCCCTAGTGTAGGTAGGTGGTAGGGGAATATAGGGACAGGTGGGGATGTGGTAGGAATATGGGATTAGTATAAATGGGTGGGTGATGGTCGGCACAGACTTGGTGGGCTGAAGGGCCTGTTTCAGTGCTGTATCTCTAAATAAATAAAATAAACCTCATGAACCCGTGCCAGCTGCAGTTGGCCTCTGAAGCATACCCAGTCCCAATTGACTGTGGCCAGTATAACCAAACTATAATGGGGGTAGTTCTCAGGATGCCAATGCTGGGCCAGCAACAATGGCTGGCGCCAGTATACTGGGTGGAAAATGTTGGGGTCATCTGAAATGGGGTACATGTGCTGCATCAAAAGGCTCCTCCGTATGTGGTTAAATGGGAGAGTTCCATGTCTGGCATGGACCTAAAAGGGTATCAGGAAAGGGGTGCGCATGTGGTGTTGTGCCCATACCATCTGAACGAATTTGACCGACCGCTGTGCGGGTTCGCATCGGAAGGTGCACACCCCATCAACTGCACTATGGAGGTGGTGGTTCAGGACCATGTTCCACCTCAGATGACATATGAGAGCAACGGAACATACTGTGTCACCACCAGCGCGAGCCGGTTTAGGCTAAACAATGACACCTGGTGCACTATCCAGGACCCGACCTTCTGTTTTAAGCCCCCGATGGAGGTTCAGATTTCGCAAGGAAAGGATAGTCCCCATCTGGGATCATACCTCAGTGAACCTCACCGTAGGCAGTGCCCTCCCAAACCTCCAAGAACACATAGCCCACTTTGAATATAATATTTCATCCCTGCCCGAGCACCTCACGAAATTGGTGAAGGAGGTGGAATTGTCTCAAAAACACTATTACACTCTTGAGCAGAGGAACAGAGACACAGGGAATGATATTAGGGAAATTGCCTCCCCATCCTGGTGGGATATTGGTTTCAATATTGAAATTCCTCCTAGATTTCAGTTGCTTCGCACATGTTGGTGATTGTACAAATGATTATAATATCATATGTGTTAAGATTGTCATGAAAACTGAAACGAAAAACCAAAGGCAAACATGGGGAAATGGTTAAGAAGGGGTTTGATAATGGATAAAGTGATTTGGCTGAGGCCACAATTCCCGTAAGCGACAGAAGATTTCATCTGAGGTAATACCTCTAGTATTCGAGATATTAAACAGGGGAGATGTGGGATTGGAATTCCTTCCCCCCCCCCACCCCACCCCAAAACTGGACTTTAAAACTGGACTTGATGAAATATGGGGCAAAACCCCAACCCACTCAGACAATAGTACTGTGAATAAAAGCCAAACCTCAACACAAAACAGGCAGGCTGCATTCCAAGGGGTCAATTTCAAACATTCCAACATCACAACAGACCTGATACTGTTAAAGGACTGGAATTTGGGACATTATCATAACAGTGACTCAAGATAACTGCCATTATGTAACCCAATTGAGGAGGCCATTGGTACAACTAACTGGTCCAAACCACAGCATTCACTCCTGTCAAGACAGGAGAGAAACCTTTTCATGTATATCAGCTCTGGAGCCTGGAATACCTCACCTTGGTGGAGTTCATTGTTCTTGGTCATGGAAATAACGTCAGCACCGAATGGATCTGTCTGGACCTGGCAGGTAACAGACGAAAGAGATTAAAAAGTGCTAAGCGCTGACCATCAAGCAGGATGGCTTCAGGGGATGTTTTTATGATATTTCGATAAGGATCATCATAAAAAGGACAAGATCAAAGGGTTTGGCACTGCAGTCATGAAGGAGGGTCAGGAACGGTCAACCTGGCTTGTGAACCTACAAATTCTCACCGGAAAGACCAACCGCATGGAGGATTGTATGTTACCAGCCAAATCCGAGGGGTATTTGGGGCTGAGAGTTTAAAGCAATTTTAGGTGTAACAACCAAATCCTGGGAGGGCTTGGGTTTTCACTTTCAGTGATCTGTGGACCTGTATGTCCACCTCTGACGTTCCAGTGAAAACAATCCGAGTTTATCCAACCTCTCCTCATCGCTAATACTCTCCAGACCAAGCAACGTGAGTTTGGGGCAGAAACATGGAGTTTTGCCTATGGTTTTTCAAAGAACAAAGAACAGTACAGCACAGGAACAGGCCATTCGGCCCTCCAAGCCTGCGCCGATATTGATGCCTGTCTAAACTAAAACCTTCTGCACTTCCGGGGTCGTATCCCTCTATTCCCATCCTATTCATGTATTTGTCAAGATGCCTCTTAAACGTCGCTATTGTACCTGCTTCCACCACCTCCCCTGGCAGCAAGTTCCAGGCACTCACCACCCTCTGTGTAAAAAACTTGCCTTGCACATCCCCTCTAAACCTTGCCCCTCGCACCTTAAACCTATGTCCCCTAGTAACTGACTCTTCCACCCTGGGAAAAAGCTTCTGACTATCCACTCTGTCCATGCCACTCATAACTTTGTAAACCTCTATCATATCGCCTCTCCACCTCCGTCGTTCCAGTGAAAACAATCCAAGTTTATCCAACCTCTCCTCATAGCTAATCTCTCCAGACCAGGCAACATCCTGGTAAACCTCTTCTGTACCCTCTCCAAAGCCTCCACATCCTTCTGGTAGTCTGGCGACCAGAATTGTACGCAATATTCCAAGTGTGGCCTAACTAAGATTCTGTACAGCTGCAGCATGACTTGCCAATTTTTATACTCAATGCCCCGACCGATGAAGGCAAGCATGCCGTATGCCTTCTTGACTACCTTATCCACCTGCGTTGCCACTTTCAGTGACCTGTGGACCTGTACGCCCAGATCTCTCTGCCTGTCAATACTCCTAAGGGTTCAGCCATTTACTGTCTACTTCCCACCTGCATTAGACCTTCCAAAATGCATTACCTCACATTTGTCCGGATTAAACTCCATCTGCCATTTCTCCGCCCAAGTCTCCAACCGATCCAAATCCTGCTGTATCCTCTGACAATCTTCATCACTATCTGCAACTCCACCAACCTTTGTGTCATCTGCAAACTTACTAATCAGACCAGCTACATTTTCCTCCAAATCATTTATATACACTACAAACAGCAAAGGTCCCAGCACTGATCCCTGCGGAACACCACTAGTCACAGCCCTCCATTCAGAAAAGCACCCTTCCACTGCTACCCTCTGCCTTCTATGACCTTTCGTAAAAGGTTTATCTTATAAGTTGTGGTGACTTGTGTGTTTGGGTGGGAGCTGAGGTTAAATCGTGGAGGGATTTAAATCGGACTAACCAATCAAAGTGTCATGTGGTGTCCTTTAAATTAGTTTAGAGATCTTTATATCAGGGTATTAGGAAGGTTTAATACACAAGTTTGTGGTTCAACCCTGTGTCTGTGCAATTTGTCCTTTATAAAAATCCTAAAGTCAAGAACCATCAGTAAGTGGGGAAATGGGAGCGGGAACCTCTTACAGAGACTTCACTGCAATATGGGAGCTACCTACCCTGCAGTTCTTAGGGCCTCTGAGCAGGAGCAGCAGCTCAATCTAGCCCAGCAGCCACAGCAACAGCTGCCTTCTCCACAGCCATATGCAGCTCCATGGGACAGAGGAAATGGACATAGAGCTGCACCTCGAAGGAGACGATACCCATAGCACAGGGTCTATAGGCCAAGGACCAGCTTCCTCGACATGTCTGAATAACGGTGCCTCATAACCTTAGGCTCTTGCAGCAGGTAATTACAGACATCTGCAGACTTCTGGAAGCAAATCTCTGCCCAAGAGGAGCAGATGCCCATGCACTGCCTGTGGCTGTCGAGGTGACCACCACCTCAATTTCTTTGTGCCCAGCTCCTTCCAGGGATCTGCTGGTGACATCTGCAGGATTTCACAATCTGCAGCCCGCCAACTATATTCATTTTGACACGGATGAGGCGATTCAAACCCAGAGAGCTGGCGGCTTGGCTTCATTCACAGGATTTCCAAAGGTCTAGTGGATGATTGGTTACACTCATGTGGCAAACAAGATGTCATCAGATCAGCCAGATGTATTTATTAATTGGAAAGGCTTCCACTCCCTTAATGTGCTGTTACCACCACAAGAACATCATGTATATCTTCACTATCTATCCAGGAAGCTGCAATGACTCTTTCATCCTTCGGCAGTCTATCGCATGTGTTCTCTCCATCAAACAACCTCAGTGGTTGTCTCCTGGGAAACAAGGGTTACGTACTCAAGACCTAGCTGCTGACCACAGTGAGGAACTCTACGACAGAGGCACAGGAGAGGTATAACAGGTGCCATGCCAGCACCAGTGCAACAATAGAGCTGTCCTGATCGATCCGGACCTGCTCTTCAACATGCCCCCACCAAAGGTGTCCAGGACTGTTGTGGTCTGCTGGGTCCTTCACAACATGGCACTGCAGAGGACTACAGTTGGCCCAAGAGGCAAGTGGAGTGTATCTGTCATCCTCAGAGGAGGAGGAGGATGTTGTGCCATCGGTGCCTTCAGCCGCATACCTGGCTGCCAGAGAAGCCCACAATGGACTCATCCAGGAATACTTCACTTGAAAAGTGTGCTTCCATCATTCTACGCTTTCCATTAAGACCCCTCTACAATACGCACCACCACCACACATCCCCCTCTCCACAACAAAAATACTTCCTTTCTGCAGTCGTCCAGCCAACCATCAAAGCCATACCCTTCCCTCCTCATCAAGTCTGATCATTACATTCACCGGAAGGAAACTGACCAAGGTAAATGGGGAATGCAACAAAGTGGAGGCCATGACAATGAGTAGTTCACATAATTTCATTGAAATAAAGAGCATTAATGAAACAGTTACACTGTTCTAAGCACCCAAGTGAACCCTTTTGTGCAACTAAGAAACTTCCTCTTATGCTATCTATTACTTATACATGGTGCTACCTCTCTGGCTTCAGCCGAGGTGGAGGCAGGCTGCTGTTTCCCTTTTCTGACTTGAGATGCCTGTGGCAGATGCCCTCTCGGTTTTGAAGCCTGTGAAGGCCCCGCCAAAGACTACCCCAACTGCAGACTTTGTCGTGGGGGCAGGAGGCAGCTTGCGTGGCTCTGTCTGAAGTGGGGTGGGAAAGGACCGAGAAGTAGGGGCACCTTGAGACAAGCCCCCCACTGCCATGTGCCCTTTCTCAATCTTCCCCCTCAGGGCCCAGCTGCACTTCCCTGCATGTGAATGTGGCATTCAGCCACCAAGGTGATGCTTTGATCAATCCTCTGTGAAGTGGCAGACAGAGTATGCCGGTCATTGGCCAGGGTCAGCAAGCACTTGGTGGCCTGCCAGGTCTGATTCTCCATGAGGGTGGCCACTCTTTCAATGGAGGAGGTCATAAGGGCAAATGCCTGAGACATCATGGCACTCATGCTTGAGATGAACTCCTCCATTCTCTCCGCAAGGGTGCACGCAGTCTCTGGAAATGCTGACAGAACCTCACACATTTCCCGTTGCTGTTCCACAAGTTCCCCTTAGTTGTTGACCCCTGAGGCTCAGCATCTGTATCCAGCTAAGTATACCTGGAGTGTCTTGTGCCCTCCATTGCTGTCTCTGTCTCCAGAACTTGCTTCTGTTCATGTGATCTGTTCCTCACCATGTGCCACCCGATCTATCTATACTGCTGGACCCACCAAAGTATGCATATTTGCATTGGTGGAGGATGTGCAGGAGTCACGTGATGGTGCATCCTCAGTGCTGATCCTCCTCAGAGAACTCTTCGGCCTCCTCTCTCATCTCCTCCATTGACCCCTCCATGAAATACCTGTGGAAAATGAAAGACACGTGTTTGTGCTGAACCTAAGTGAAAGAGGATTCCAGTTAGTATAGTGCAGATGATATTTCATGTCTTGGTGAGATTGATTCAACATGAGCCACAATTAAGTGCAAAGTAGCAGGGCTTCATCTAATCCTGTTGCTAGGTCTCTGGGCCACCGTCATCTCTCCATCGGCAGCAGCCAGTACTTGTGCCGCTCTGCCGATTCAAGTGCGTCCTCCTTCGTGGCCTGGGTGATATGGCAGCAGCTCCACCCCTGGTTCTCTGCCTGTCCTTACAGTTTGTGGGCTCTCTTATCCTGCATCGAGAGAAAGCAGATAGTTAAGAAAGTGAGAAGAGAAATGAGTGCTGAGGATGGACAGTAAACATTTGAGAAGGGTGATTGTAAGGAACGGGTATGACAGGGAAATAGGATGAGGTTGAGTGTGAATGCTGTCTCTTGAAATGGAAATTTGAGGAGGAAGGTGGAGAGAAAGGAATGCGTGAGATAACACAGTGCATTGGTCATTGGAGTGCTGTGCAGGAGAATGTGAGGGAGGTGAGACAGTGATGACTGCCAGGTGCAACAGTAACCTTGCTGGACTTCATGAGGTAATTAATCCTTTTCCAGCACTGGATCCAAGTCCTTCTGCTTACCGCCTCTGCTACTTGCAGCCACTCCTGCTCCTGGCTGGCCTCCTTCTACCATCCTCAGGGATGAGGACTTCTTTTCTGTTATATTTTCTATCATACTTAACACTCTAACCCAATTTAAAAATACTAAAAATACGCTACACATTCACGCACACATTCACACGAGAATCATATACACACAAATAGATTACAGGAGGGAAAATAGATTTGGTGGTTGGATTAAAGTCCAGAATAAATGGAACTTAAATACAGTCTGTAAAGTGGATGATCCAGTAGTCCTCAGATGAAGCTGTGTTTTTGAAGTTCTTGGTTGGTCAAAGTGTATTCTGGCTGGCTTGCTTTGCTCAGGGTTTTCCTGAAGACCAAATTTGTAGTTGGTTCTCTTCCCCTGGTTGCTGGCTGTAGCAGTCTGCAGGCTTGGAGGGTCCCCCAGTCACAGACAGTGTTTTAAACTTGATGTTTTCTCGGGAGAGAGCAAGAAGAGAGAGAGGGAGAGACAGAGAAGCAGCAGCCTTCTCCGCTGCTCAGTTATTCCTTGTCCACGATACGATACAGCCCCATATACAGCAGTTCGAATGCCCCTGCCCGAGCATAATTCCTCACCTTCTGATGAAGGATCACTGACCTGAAACATTAAGTCTTCTTCTCTCTCCACAGATGCTGCCAGACCTGCCGAGTATTTCCAGCATTTCTTGTTTTTATTTCAGATTTCCAGCATCTGCAGTATTTTGCTTTTATTATAATTCCTCACCATGATCTAGTCCCCTACCTTCCATTCCTGTACTCTCTGTGGCTCCAGCAGCATTTTGTTATTCTGATGCTGGCTCCCTATGTTATTCGCTGCCTCCCTATGTATTTCCCTCAAGGTCTCATAAAGATCCTTTACAAACCTATCCCGGTTGATCTCTCTGGTCTGGGTTTCGGTCAGGACTGGCACCAATACATGAGTCGGGGTCTGCATCGCCTTCCCGGTCATCAGTTCATGTGGAGAGTGCCCTGTGCTTTTAGAGAGGCTGACCCTGATGTTCATTAGGATTAGGGGCAGGACCTCGTCCCACTTCTTTGGGTGCTCCCCAGGAGTGGAAGGTAGGGGACCAGATTATGGTGAGGAATTATGCCCGGGTAGGTGCATTCGACCCGCTGTATATGGGGCCATACAGTATTGTGCACAAGGCAAGCCTTGTATACGCAGTGTGGCTCCCAAAATGGACAAAATGGTTCCATATTAACCAATGTAAACTCTATGACCCTGAGGAAAGGAAGGTAAAACAAATCAGGGCCAAAGGTACAATCATGAGCCTGATGAATGCGAGTCTTTCGCCCATGTTTTGGGATGATGACGAGGACCCAGACAACAGGGCGGTACGGAGGAGCAGTCGGACACCCCGACCCAGGGTACCTGGACACCTCCCCGCACACCAAACCCGAGCCGCAAGAGACCCCACCCTGATAGACAGGAAGGGGGAATGCGGTAAATGGGGCACCCCATGTAAATTTGTACATAACCAAAGTCTGACCTGTGGAGGGAGGACCCCTCACAGAGTAGTGCCATTTTTCTTCTTTTTCTCTTTTCTGTAGAAGAAAATCAGATTCAAGGTAACGAGATGGGGTGTACCCTGTGGCTGAGCATGGTGACAATCCTGGTGGGAGCCAGACAGAAGGATCGGGCGACACTGAGATGTTTTTCACCTACGGGTGTATGGGGGGAGCTGGTCCCATCGTAACACATTGGGGCAAGACAAGGGGCACAGATGGGGCAACGTATATTATTTATTTATTTATTATTTTTTTATTTATTTTATTTAGAGATACAGCACTGAAACAGACCCTTCGGCCCACCGAGTCTGTGCCGACCAACAACCACCCATTTATACTAACCCTACAGTAATCCCTTATTCCCTATCACCTACCTACACTAGGGGCAATTTACAATGGCCAATTTACCTATCACCTGCAAGTCTTTGGCTGTGGGAGGAAACCGGAGCACCCGGGGAAAACCCATGCAGACACAGGGAGAACTTGCAAACTCCACACAGGCAGTACCCTGAATCGAACCCGGATCCCTGGAGCTGTGAGGCTGCGGTGCTAACCACTGTGCCACTGTGCTGCCCCTGAGGGAAAATGGCTGGGTTGGTTGGGGTCAAATTCGACCAAATACTCCAACTCCACCGGATACCAGTTTGGTGAAGTATCAATGCCCTGCCCAAGGTTAAATATTACAGCCAGCAAGCTACAGGTGAAAGAGGGAAGGCAAGCGTGCCTGGAGTGCAGGGGGAGCATGGAGCAAGGATGGTGGTGGTGGTTGCGAAAAACGGATTGGACTAAGGGTGATGTATTTGAGTTCAATGCGAAGTCCCTCTCTGCCTCCCTGGGGAAACCATTGTTTCTGAGGTCGCAACATCAGATCTCCCTGTACCTTCACTTCTACCCCTGCTACCCTACCACAATCGTGCCAGTGGTTTGCAAATACGGCAAAATTATCTTGCACACACTTCCGATATGTGGCGGGGTATTTTGGACTAACTGTTCTAAATCGTAGCTTCCCCTCGGCTGCATAGTGCAGACATTACCCTTCACCTTGTTGTCCTCGGGGACTACAAAAATCTCCTCTAGCTCGTCTGAGTCCACTGCCCCCCATAGACAATGGTTTTTCATGTCTACAGTGACATGAAGTCAGTCCTCAGGACCCCCATGCCGGCCTGTTCCCATTGCATCAGCACGCATTTCCACTTAGTGGCAAGGGGTCCTAACTCTATTGACAGGGGGTTCGACACTGTTCCAGCCTTCTCTTTCCCTGTGAAGCCCATTAATTTAAACGGAGTCCCACTCGATCAGGGAGAAGTGGTCGGATTAGGTGAGTGGACTACTGTGCTGGAAGCTCTGGAATCCACTAGATACTCCCCCCAAATGTCCTGTACTTTCATTTTTACGCAGGGTCTCCCCCATTCATTGTATTTGAGTGGGCACAAGTGCTCAGGCTGGGCACGGCTTAGTCATTGGGAAGGAGTGGGTGTGTTGGGCCTCTCACTGCTCATTGCAGCGTCCAGTTTTCCCTGTCCTTTGCCCATAACCTGTTGTAATGCAGTCACCAGAAGTTTTACTGGGTCATCTACACTCTCCTCTGCCTCCACTTCCAGAAGCTCCGCTCCTGGGGAACCCCTGTTTACCTTCTCCTACTCTTCCCCATGGCTTTGGTCCTGAGGAACCCTCATTTCCTGGTTTCCTCTCTTTCGGAAATGTACACTCCCTGAGCCAGTGCCCTGTCCCCCCCTTCTTGCTTCCATTCTCTTCTGCCACCCCAACTTCCCTTCATCTCATGCATCCTTCCCTTCTGATTCAATCCCTCACCCCAGTCAGCTTTAAATGCTAGGGTCAGCTTCCTCAGTACCCCTGCCTCAGTGTTTGTTAGGTCTTCGGGGTCAAATCATGACTCCGCCATCGTTCTGATCCATGGCAGACTGTGGGTTACTAGGGTCCTCAGCCAATGGTTTCTGGAGGCCCCTACCAGTTGCAAATAGCCCTGGTTCCTCCCTGTAGCCAACAAATACACCGGCCATAATCTGTCCGCAAACACATCCGGTGCCTCACCCGCTAGCTGCCGGGTCTGCTTGACCTGTGAGAATGGGCTGCCCTGACCATGTCCCAACGCAACCAAAATCTCATCCTTCAGACCATTTACATTGCCCCTTCCCATCTTAGTGGCTGCAGACAAGCTTTGGTACACCTTCCCGTCTAGAGAGAACAAGATCAGCTTTTTCATCTATTCCTCATCGCAATTGTTGATCCCCCCCTATCTGCTGTCTGCTAACGAAGTGGACAGAGGCATCCCCTCGGTGTTTCAGCCTCGGCACGCCGGCCAGCATTTCCTGTAACTGTAGGATAGTATAGGGAACCACATAGTCACTCTGCAATGGCGCCGGACTGCCGCCTGCTGGGGGCGGGCCAAACTTCTGCTGTCGCAGGTGGGACATCGGTCTTGGTGGACCCGGTGCCTCGGGAACTGGCCGACTCCCACTGTACTGGATCCCGTCATCGGACTCTTTCCCCTTTTCATCCCGTCAATACCACCTTCTGGCGCCATGAGACAAGCCATACCCCTGGCTGCTGATAATGCGAGAGTTAGCTTCCGAATCGTCTCCCTACAGGATCCATGGTCAGCCTCTACGTAGGCCCGACTCTGAGCTACGCTGTAAGCTGCCTTGACATCTTTCAGCTACCCCTCAACCTTGCCAGCCCTCTCCAGATTCCTGGCACTTTGTTCACTGAGCCTGGCACTCTCTCCTACTCTCCGTAACCTAACACTGTAAATACTCTACTGCGCGTCTTGAAGTCTCCTCCTGCGCTTTCCTCTCCTGCCTTTCACTGCTTAATTCTGCCACCAGTTGATCCACCACAGCGTCTCTATCACCTGCTCTGTTCTCCAACTCCACCTTCTCCTCCTGTACCTACTTGAGTTTCTCTGTTAAAATCTGAATCTGCCTCTGCATATACAGTAGCCAGACTGCCTTTTGCTTTGACTTCTTGTGCGTGCTACTACCCGCCCATTCCATTGCTTGCTTCTCTGGACAGTCAGCACACATCAGTTCCTGCACCCATGATGCAGAAAGGTTTAACTTGCTTCCCACATACTTGGATACCCTATCCCCCATTGAGGATTTCTTGCCCTTGGTCCTATCCATAATTTGGCCTTGACCTTAATGTCCGGCGACTGTCGCCAGATATGTAAGTGGTTCCCGCTCCCATTCCCCCCCTTACTGATGGATCTTGACTTTAGGATTTTTATAAAGGACAAATTGAATAGACACAGGGGTGGGCTGAACCACAAACTTGTTTATTAAAACCCTCCTTACACCCTGATACAAAGACCTCTAATCTAATTTAAAGGACACCGCACGACACTTTGATTGGTCAGTCTGATTTAAATCCCTCCACGATTTAAGCTCAGCTCCCATCCAAACACACAAGTCACCACAACTTATAAGATAAACCTTTTACGAAAAACCATAGGCAAAACCCCACGTTTCTGCCCCAAACTCACTCAATTCAAAACCCAAACCCTCCCAGGATTTGGTTGTTACACTTAAAATTGCTTTAAACTCTCAGCCCCAAATACCCCTTGGATTTGGCTGATAACTGACAATCCTCCTTGTGACTGGTACTTCCGGTGAGAATTTGTAGGTCCACAGGCCAGGTTGACCGTTCCTGACCCTCCTTCATGACTGCAGTGCCAAACCCTTTGATCTTGTCCTTTTTATGATGATCCTTTTCGAAATACCATGAACACATCTTCTGAAGCTATCCTGCCTGATGGTCAGCGCTTAGCACCTTTTAATCTCTTTTGTCTGTTACCTACCGGGTCCAGACAGATCCATTCGGTGCTGCCGTTATTTCCATGACCGAGAACAATGAACTCCGCCAAGATGAGGTATTCCAGGCTCCAGAGCTGATATACCTGAAAAGGTTTCTCTCCTGTCTTGACCGGAGTGCATGCTGTGGTCCGGGGCTGATTAGTTGTAACAATGGCCTCTGCAATTACTTAATTGGGTTACGTGACAGTAGTTACCCTGTGTCACTGTTATGATAATGTCCCAAATTCCAGTCCTTTAACAGTATCAGGTCTGTTGTGATGTTGGAATGTTTGAAATTGACCCCTTGGAATGCAGCCTGCCTCTGTGTTTTGTGATGAGGTTTGGCTTTTATTCACAGTACTAGTGTCGGTGGGGGTTGGAGTTTTCCCCATATTTCATCAAGTCCAGTTTTAAAGTCCAGTTGCGGGAGGGGGAAGGAATTCCAATCCCACATCTCACAGGCAAGAAGTTGAGATTTGGCTCAGTAGACTCCAAGGGACTTGAAAGTCACTGGGCAAAGTGGCTATTCCCAAAGAAAATAGTGAATTCAGGCTGAAAGGCTAGCAATGACGCGAATAGTTCTTTCACTTTGTCCAACCACTAGCTTGCCAATTTCAGCCTTTATACTGTTGCTAGCAGTCAACAATGACTTCCTACTGTGCACTTGCCTCTTTCACCCTGGCAAGATGTTAAAACAGTGTGGAGCCCATGCATTGGCAGGGAAAGTCAGCGTGCCAGGTTGCAGATTGAAATGTCTTATTTGGTTTCCTGACAGATCCAAGGGGGTTCCCTGTTTGCCTCGGAACAGGCACTGGTGAAACCCGGAAGAGAGCGAGAAGATGTTGGGATCCCGATCCAATGTCCCTTTTAGGGGATTTAACTTCCCGCATGCAACTGAATCTGCCTCCCATTACCTGGGAAAATTCCACCGGATGATTCTATGATCATCCAATTGGAATACCCAAGCAGTGCTCCTGTTGTACTGTGATACTTTAAAATGAATGCTCAAGCGTAAATCCAATTTAAGAAATGTTGCCCTCGTGGTGTTCTCCTTCCCCCACCTCCTGCCACTTTCCTCCTTCCCTCCCAGCAAAAGCTGCTGACACTCCAAGAACATCCAACCACCCTTTGATAACTGACGGATAAAAATGTTGTCCTTCAATCTGAGCCTGTTGTAAACTCTGTGCCATGCATGTCAGAAAATAATTTCGTTAGCTGGGCTTATGTTATTGAGTGAGGTCTGATTTGTGCCCAGGCGCATTCATTACTTAAGGGCAGCACAGAAGCAGGATTGCTTTATCGATTGCTCAGTTTTTTCTGCTGCTTCTTAATTCCTCGTTTTCCTAATCCACTTTACTTGATTTTGTAAGTTGATTTGTATGTTACCCGCTTCTAAAGTTACAATTTGTTACTGGTTCCCAAATATAAAATTGTGAACCAATTAGCTTCAATATACCTTACCTTCCGGGAGCAGAACAGAGAGGAGCGGAGCGGACCTGTGGGGAAAACGCCAAGAGCGGAGCCTATAAATCAAACCCGAGGATCGAGGCCCAGTCTCTTACCTTCTGGGAATGGAGAGGAGAGGAGCTCTTCCGGCGCGCTGGAGTTTTGAAAAAAAAAGCGAACAGAGATGTCAGAGGAGAGCTGCAAGGTGATTAGATGGTGAGTAGCAGCTGTTAGTGTATTTAAATATCTTTAAAAAAATAAGGGGAAAGTTTGTTTTTTGTTGAAAAAAAAACCTCTGGTGATAAGGTGAGTACTACTAAAGTTTTTTTTAAGGACTTTAGATTGGAGTGGGTAGAACAAGGCCCCTAGTGTAATTAGTATTTTTTAATTAAGGGAGTAACTAATTAATCTAAGGGTAAGTCATGACAGGAGAGCTCAGCCCCGTGATTTGCTCCTCCTGTGCTATGTGGGAAATCAGGGATGCTTTCAGTGTCCCTGACGACCATGTGTGCATCAAGTGTATCCAGCTGCAGCTACTGGCTACCCGCATTATGGAGCTGGAGCTGCGGGTGGATTCACTGTGGAGCATCCGCGATGCTGAGGACGTTGTGGATAGCACGTTTAGTGAGGTAGTCACACCGCAGGTAATGGCTGCACAGGCAGAAAAGAGATGGGTGACCACCAGACGGAGTAGTAGGCGCAGGCAGGTAGTGCAGGGGTCCCCTGTGGCCATCCCCCTCTCAAACAGATATACCGCTTTGAATACTGTTGGCGGGATGACCTCCCAGGGGAAAGCAGCAACAGCCAAGTTCGTGGCACCACGGAGGGCTCTGCTGCACAGCAGGAGAGGAAAAGGGGTGGGAGAGCTATAATGATTGGGGATTCTATCGTAAGGGGTGCAGATAGGCGTTTCTGTGGCCACAAACAAGACTCCAGGATGGTATGTTGCCTCCCTGGTGCTAGGGTCAAGGATGTCTCAGAGTGGCTGCAGGACATTCTGAAAGGGGAGGGTGAGCAGCCAGAGGTCGTGGTCCATATTGGTACTAACAACATAGGCAGGAAGAGAGATGAGGTTCTGCAAAGTGAAAATAGGGAGTTAGGCAGAAGGTTAAAAAGGAGGATAAGGCAAATGAATGCGTGGCTGAAGAGCTGGTGTAGGAGGGAGGGCTTCAGTTACTTGGATCATTGGGATCTCTTCTGGTGCAGAGGTGACCTGTACAAGAAGGACAGGTTTCATCTAAACTGGAAGAGATCCAATATCCTTTTGGGGAGGTTTGCTAGTACTACTTGGGAGGGTTTAAACTAGTCTTGCAGTGGGGTGGGACCCAAAGTAGTAGTCTCTCTGATGAGATAGTTGAGGCAAATGTAAAGGTTAAAGCGAGCAAGTCCAGTAGGCAGGCTGGGCAGGGGCAGGACAGGGAGCGTGGAAGGTCTGGTAGGCTAAACTGCATTTACTTTAATGCAAGAAGCCTTACAGGTAAGGCAGATGAACTCAGAGCATGGATTGGTACATGGGATTGTGATATTATAGCTATTACGGAAACGTGGTTGAGGGATGGGTAGGACTGGCAGCTCAATGTTCCGGGGTACCGATGCTTCCGGCGTGACAGAGGTGGAGGTAAGAGAGGAGGGGGAGTTGCACTATTGATTAGGGAGGACATCACGGCAATACTTAGAGAGGATATCCCGGGGGGAATGTCCAGCGAGGCCATATGGGTAGAATTTAGAAATAAGAAAGGGGTGATCACTTTGATGGGATTATACTATAGGCCCCCCAATAGTCAGAGGGAAGTGGAGGAGCATATATGTAGGGAAATCACAGATAGGTGTAGGAATTATAGGGTTGTAATAGTAGGTGATTTTAACTTCCCTAATATTGACTGGGACTGCCTTAGTGCTGAGGGATCAGATGGGGAAGAATTTGTTAAGTGTGTCCAGGATAGTTTTCTGAAGCAGTATGTGGATAGCCCTACTAGAGAAGGGACTACACTCGACCTCCTCTTAGGAAATGAAGATGGGCAGGTGGTTGATGTGTCAGTGGGGGAGCACTTTGGGACCAGTGACCATAACTCTATTAGCTTCAAGATAGTTATGGAAAAGGATAGGACTGGTCCTCAGGTTGAAGTCCTAATTTGAGGGAAGGCTAATTTCGATGGCATCAGACAGGAACTCTCAAAAGTTGAATGGGAGAGGCTGTTTACAGGTAGAGGGACGTCTGGCAAGTGGGAGGCTTTTAAAAGTGAGATAGGAAGAGTTCAGGGCCGGCATGTTTCTGTTAGATGGAAGGGCAAGGCTGGCAAGTTTAGGGAACCTTGGTTGACGAGGGATATTGAGGGTCTGGCCAGGACAAAGAAGGAGGCATATGTCAGGTATAGGCAGCTGGGATCAAGCGAGTCCCTCGAGGAGTATAGGGGATGTAGGATTACACTTAAGAAGGAAATTAGGAGGACGAAAAGGGGCCATGAGATTTCCCTGGCACATAAGATAAAGGAGAATCCTAAAAGATTCTATAAGTATATTAAGTGTAAAAGGGTAGCTAGGGAGAGAGTAGGTCCCCTTAAGGATCAGTGTGGTAATCTATGTGTGGAGCCACAGGGAATGGGCGAGGTCTTAAATGAATACTTCTCATCTGTATTTACTGTGGAGTAGTTCATGGAAGCTAGTGAGTTCAAGGGAGGGAACAGCGATATCCTAGAGCATATCAACATTACAAAGGAGGAGGTGTTGGAGGGTTTGAAGTGCATTAAGGTGGATAAATCCCCAGGGCCTGACCAGGTGTATCCTAGGATGCTATAGGAAGCAAGGGAGGAGATTGCTGGGGCCCTGGCAGAGATTTTTGTATCATCGTTAGCCACAGGTGAGGTACCGGAAGACTGGAAGATAGCTAATGTTGTGCCTTTATTTAAGAAGGCAGCTGTGATAAGCCAGGGAACTACAGGCCGGTGAGCCTTACATCAGTGGTGGGAAAGTTATTGGAAGGGATTCTGAGAGACAGGATTTATATGCATTTGGAAAGGCATGGTCTGATTAGGGATAGTCAGCATGGCTTTGTGCATGGGAAATCATGTCTCACGAATTTGATTGAGTTTTTGAGGAGGTGACCAAGAGGATTGATGAGGCAGGGCGATGGACGTTGTCTACATTGACTTTAGCAAGGCCTTTGACAAGGTCCCGCATGGTAGGCTGGTCCAGAAGGTTCGAACACATGGGATCCAGGGTGAGCTAGCAAATTGGATACAAAATTGGCTTGGTGATAGGAGGCAGAGGGTGGTAGTGGAAGGTTGTTTTTCAGATTGGAGGCCAGTGACCAGTGGTGTGCCACAGGGATTGGTGCTGGGCCCTCTGTTGTTTGTCATATATATTAATGACTTGGATGTGATTGTAAAGGGCATGATTAGTAAGTTTGCAGATGACACCAAAATTGGTCGTATTGTGGACAGTGAAGAAGGTTGTCTAAGGTTACAGCAGGATATAGATCAACTGGGAAAGTGGGCAAGGGAGTGGCAAATGGAATTTAATGCAGAAAAGTGTGAAGTGAGGCATTTTGGGAAGTTAAACCAGGGCAGGACATATACAGTGAATGGCAGGGCCCTGGGGAGTGTTGTTGAGCGGAGAGACCTTGGGGTGCAAGTACATAGTTCCCTGAAAGTGGCAACACAGGTAGACAGGGTGGTGAAGAAGGCGTATGGCATGCTTGCCTTCATCAGCCAAAGCATTGAATACAAGAGCTGGGACGTCATGCTACAGTTGTGCATAACGTTGGTTAGGCCGCATTTGGAGTACTGTGTGCAGTTCTGGTCACCGCACTACAGGAAAGATGTGATTAAGCTAGAGAGGGTGCAGAAAAGATTCACAAGGATGTTGCCTGGTTTGGAGGGCTTGAGTTATAACGAGAGATTGGATAGGCTGGGTCTGTTTTCCCTGGAGCGAAGGAGGCTGAGAGGGTACATGATAGAGGTGTATAAATTTATGAGAGGCATAGATAGGGTAGATAGCCAGAATCTGTTTCCCATGGTAGGGGTGACTAAAACTAGAGGGCATAGATTTAAGGTGAGAGGGAGGAGGTTTAAAGGGGATCAAAGTGGTAAATTTTTCACACAAAGATTAGTTGGTATCTGGAATGAGCTGCCAGAGGAGGTGGTGGAAGCAGGAACAGTAGCAACATTTAAGAGGCATCTGAACAGGTACTTGAATGAGCAAGGCATAGAGGGATATGGAATTATTGCAGACAGGTGGGATTAGTATAGATAGGCATTATGGTTGGCATGGACACGGTGGGCCAAAGGGCCTGTTTCTATGCTGTACGACTCTATGACTCTATATTTGCACACACACAGGTAAGGTAGATATATAAATATAAATAATGGTGCCACAATGTGGCCTGAGCCATTTTAACACCCAGGTCTCATTAAAGGAGGCAACAGAGCTGGCGTGAGTGAATGGAAACCATGAGGTGGGAGTGTGATTTCAGACAGCAGTAGGCCTCTGCCAGGGTCCTGGAATTCAGGTAAGCTGATCAAAAGTGGGATACCAGGGAGATTGAGATGACTTTATATTCAGGGAAGATGAGAAATACCAGATCAGGGGAAGCATAATGTTTCCTTGCAGGGCCAGGAGGAGTACCCCTGCACCACCTGGCCAATGCTTGCTGGCCCCCAAGAAAACATTAAAAAAAATCAAGCTTACTTGAGCTGCTTCTGGCTCTGATCCTGCTTGCTGCTAAGTTATGGTGACTATTAGCACTTTGCTAAAAATGCATTGTAGTCTGAATGACATCATCGGTCCCTGATTTTTAAATATTATTGAGGTACCTGCTTGGGATGCCTTCTCCGTGGCCTAACTCAGCAGGGGGAGTGGCGAGAAAGTGACTGGAATGCAGAGGATAGTACCTAGCTGCCATATTAAACTTCTCCATCCAGACCAGGCGGGCAGGGTTAATATCGAGTCTATTAACATTCGGATATTGCAGATAATATATAGATAAATTTCATACAAGAATCTATGAGTCACAGAATTGTTGCAGCACAGAAAGAAGCCATTCAGCCTATTGTGTCTGCGCTGGCTCTCCAAAAGAGCAATTTACCTAATACCACTTCTCCTCCTTCTTCCATAGCCCTCCACATTTGTCCTTTTCAGATAACAATCCAATTCCCTCTTGAAAGCCTCAATTGAACCTGCCTCCACCGCACTCTCAAGTAGTGCATTCCAGATCCTAACCACTCGCTGCGTGAAAAAGTTGTTCCTTATGTTGCCATTGCTTCTTTTACCAATTACCTTAAATCTGCCGATTACCTTCATCGGCCGAAGCATTGAGTACAAGAGTTGTGAATCTTGTTCACAATCCTTCCACTAAATGGGAACAGTTTCTCCCTATCTACTCTGTCCAGACCCCTCATGATTTTGAATACCTCTATCAAATCTCTTCTCAACCTTCTCTTCTAAAAGGAAAACAGTCCCAACTTCTCCAACCTATCTACCTAACTTAAGTTCCTCATTCCTGGAATCATTCTTGTGAATCTTTTCTGCACACTCTCTAATGCCTTCACATTTTTCCTAAAGTGTGGTGCCCAGAACTGGACACAATACTCCAGTTGAGGCCAAACCAGTGTTTTATACAAGTTTAACATAACTTCCTTGCTTTTGTGCTCTATGCCCCCTATTAATAAAGCCTAGGATGCTGTAAACTTTATTAACCACTCGCTCAACATATCCTGCCACCATCAATGATTTATGCAGATATACACTTAGGACCCTCTGCTCCTGCACTCCCTTTAGAATTGTACTCTTTACTTTATATTGTCTCTTTGCGTTCTTCCTACCAAAATGAATCAATTCACACATTGTTTGCAATGCTTTTGAAATGCTTCATACTTAACAGAAGATCTCCTAGCAAGTCGGAGCATATGTTGTTTTGTAATAATAGGATTATTAAGCCATGTGAGGCACAATTTATTATCAGGATCAGTGATTTATGAGGAATGGTTCAGACTTTCCTGCACTCTGCAGTAGCTTTGCTGCCATAGCCGTGGCAGGGTGAACTTTCTGATCTAGCCTAGCCCAATTGACCAAACACTAACCACATTGAATTTGCCCCTGATATATGTGTGCATTGCAGACAGTCTTTTGTAGAAATAGTCTCTTGGATTGACTTGGAATGATATGATGAGATGCAAACTTAATGTTGTGATAACCTTTACTTCTGTGGGAAAATCTGTCCCTGATTCAGGTGTTGTGTGCCAATCATTGGGCAGCAGATGCACCAACATCAGAAGCCTGAGGATTGAAGTATATTTATCTTGGCCTCCTCAGACTAAATCATGGAGTTGTGGGCGCCAATCAGGCATTCCGATGCAGCTTGCTTGTTGGGGCATAGAGGGCTAACTTCACCCTACGCTGAGATACAGAAAGGGGAGGGGTGAGCAGGAGGAGTGGGAAGGGGATGAGGGCTGCTCCATCTGACTCCACAAATCCTAAAAAATTTAGACCTTTTTTGATTGGCCTTCAGCAGTTCGTTTAAGGCTGCTCAAGACCCGGGAATGCTAGTCAGAGTTTACGCATCGCTAGCCCCAACTAGGAAAAACAAATTTAGGGGCCTCACTTTAATATTGAAATGAGGCCTGTGCTCAGCGGCTGCCTGAATAAAGGCCCCAAGAAATTTAGGCATGATCCAAGCACCCATGCAAATTGGATACAGGCCTCTGTGCTGCTCAAATGATTATTGCTGCACCAGTTTTTGGCCCATGAAACAGCTGTAGCCGTGTTAAATTTAGACCCAGAGGACCGAATATTCGACTTGAACTGGCAGTAAAATTAGCACTAGGAGTGAATTTCCTCAGGGTTTCTTCCATTTTGCTGCCATAACTTTGGCAGACAGTAAACAGAATTTCTGCTGAACCTCCACCCAAGTTACAGCAGTGGAGTGAGAGAACCCCCAGAATCACAACGGAAATTAAGAGAGATTTATTGTCATGTTTGCCACAGGCAAAACATCAAACTGATGTCAACCCAATTTGACGATGTAGTATACTATATTGATGTATCTTACTTTATGGCAAAAATGGATTTTAAAAATTGATATATAAATTCTTCATGTCCTTCTGTGTCTTGCGTTCAGCTTCCTTCCCACACCAACCCATTATCAAGTCCACTTTAATTCAGCATTAAAGTACCACCAAGTTATGGCAGTGTAGCAAAGCAATGAAGAAATTCATCCCGATAGTCCATATTCATACAGTCATTGCGGCACAGCAGGAAGCCATTCGGCTCATCAGTCCATGCCGGCTCTCTGTAAAGCAATCCGGTCTATCCCCATAGCCCTGCAAGTTTATTTCCCTCAGGTGCCCATCCTTGTAGGCAGAGTGTTTTAGGTCATTACCAGTCGCTGCATTAAAAATAGCTCTTCCTCGTATCCCTCCTGCATCTCTTTCCCAAAACCTTAAATCTGTGTGTCCTAGTCCTTGTGTCACCAACTAATGGGAACAGTTCTTCTTTGTCTACCTTATCTAAACCTTTCATCATCTTGTATACCTATCAGATCTCCCCTCAATCTCCTTTGCTCCAAGGACGACAGCCTCAGCTTCTCTAACGTAACCTTGTAGCTAAAATCCCTCATCCCTGGAACCATTCTGGCAAATCTCCTCTGCACCCTCTTGGACCCTTATATCCTTCATAAAGTGAGGTGACCAGAACTAGATGCAATACTCTAGTTGTGGGATAACCTTAGCTTTATAAAGGTTCAGCGTAACTTCCCTGCTGTTGTACTCAATACCTCTATTTACGAAGCCCAAGATCCCATATGATTTGCTAACCACTCTCTCAAAGTGTCCTGCCACCTTCAAAGATCAATGCACTTAAACCCCCAGGTCCCTCTATGTTGGTACACTCAATTGTGCCATATAGTTTATATTGCCTCTCTCTATCCCTTCTGCCAAAATGCTTCATCTCACAGGTCTCTGTATTAAATTCCATCTGCCACTTGTCTGCCCATACTGCTGTCCTATCTATGTCCTGTTGAAGGTGATTGGAATCATCCTCACTGTCTGCCATACCTCCAGGTTTGGTATCATTGACAAATTTTGAAATTTTTCTCTGTATTCCAATATCCAAAGCAGTGGTCCCAGCATTGGCCCTTAGGGAACACCACTGTCTACCATTCTCCAGTCTGAAAAATGATCATTTCCACAACTCGCTGTTTTCTATCCTTAACCAATTTTTTTATCCAAGCTGACACTGACCCTCCTATTACATGATCCTCAATTTTGTTAACTAGCCTTTTATGTGGTACTTAGGCAACTGCTGTCTTAAAATCCACATGGACAACATCCCTTGTTTTCCCCACACTAACCTCTGTTACTTCATCAACATTTCAATTAGATTAATCAATCACAAAGTGCTTTTTACAAATACATGCTGACATAGTGGTAATGTCACAGAACCAGAAAACCCGGCTAATGCTCTGGGGTGATGGGTTCAAATCCCACTATGGCAGCTGGTAGAATTTAAATTCAATTAATTAGTGCTAAAAAAATCCAGCTGAAAGCTAGTCTCAGGTAATGGTGATTACGAAGCTATCATCAATTGTTGTAAAAACCCATCAGGTTCAGAAATGCCCTTTAGGGAAGAGAATCTGTCGTCCTTACCTGGTCTGGCCTACATGTGACTCCAGCACAACAATATGGGTGCTGTCTGAAATGGTCAAGCAAGCCATTCAGTTGTACAAAGCCACTGCACAAAAGTTGAAAAGGAATAAAACCATATGGAACACCTGGCATTGACGTAGGCACTGGAAATGACAACAGCAAACCCAGTTCTGTTGACCCTGCAAAGTCCTCCTTACTAACATCTGGGGACTTGTGCCAAAGTTGGGAGAGTTGTCCCACAGACTAGTCAAGTAACAGTCTGACATAGTGCTAGTCATGGAAGCATATGTTGCCTCCAATGTCCCAGACTTAACCATTCCTGGTGTATCCTGTCCCACCAGTCATTTCTAAAGCCTTACTCACCACTGATGATAAACTGACTGGCCTGTACAACAACAAATTTACATTTATAAAGCACCTATAACATAATAAAATGTCGCAAGGTGCTTCACAGGAGCATTATAAACAAAGTATGACACCAAGCCACAAAAAGGAGATATTAGGTCAGATGACCAAATGCTTGGTCAAAGAGGTAGGTTTTAAGGAGTGTCTTAAAGGAGGAAAGAGAGGCGGAGAGGTGTAGGAAGGGTTTTCCCGAGCTTAGGGCCTAGCCAACTGAAGGCGCAGCCACAAATAGTGGAGTGATTAAAATCAGGGATGCACAAGAGGCCAGAATTAGAGGAGCACAGATATCTTGGAGGGTTGTGGGGATGGAGGAGATTACAAAGATAGGGAGGGGCGAGGCCATGGAGTGATTTGAAAACAAGGATTAGTTACGAGGACTGCCCTTACACCCTTACTTGAACAAGGCACATTTGGCACTCTCCAATCCTCTGGCACATTCCCCATATCTAGGGAATATTGGAAGATTATGGCAAACCCCTCTGCTATCTCCACTCCCACTTCCTTTAGCAACCTTGGATGCATGCCATCCAGTCTAGGCAACTTATCCACTCTAAGCATAGCCAGCCTTTCCAGTACATCCTATGAATTTTCACCCCATCCATTAGCTCTATCATCTCCGCTTCTACCGATATTTTGTCAGCATCCTCTTCCTTAGTAAACACTGATACAAAATACTCATTAAGTATGTTAGCCTTGCGCTGTGGCTCTAAGCATATCAAGCTCTATGTCCCGAATAGGCCCCACCTCACCTCTTACTATCCACTTATGATTTGCATGCCGGTAAAAGATTTTTGGATTCCCTTTTATGTGAACTGCCATTCCATTCTCATATTCTCTCTTTGCCGGTCTTATTTTCCTCTTCATTTCCCCTCTCAATTTATTGTATTTGGCCTGTTTCTCAATTGAAAAATTCACCTGACATGCATCATACATCTTTTTTTGTTTCTCTACATTCTCTATCTCCCTTGTCATCTAAGGAGCCTTGGCTTTGCTTCCTTTACCTTTACCCTTGTTGGAATGAACCTAGCCTGTACGTGAAACATCTCCTCCTTAAAGATCACCCATTGCTCCATGACAGTTTTTCCTGTCAATCTTTGGTTCCATTTTACCCTGGCTAGATCCCTTCTCTTCGCTCTTCCAATTTAGAATTTCTACTTTAGATTGTTCCTTGTTCTACATTGCTCATCTAAATCTTTATGATGCAATGATCACTCTTACCAAAGTGTTCCCCCACAGATATTTGGTCCACTTGGACTACTTCATTCCCCAGCACCAGATCCAGCAATGCCTCCTTCCAGTTTGACCGAGAACATAGTGGTCAAGGAAGTTCTCCTGAACACATTTCAGAAATTCCTCCCCCTCCTTCCCTTTGCTATAACATTATCTCAATTAACATTTGGGTAATTGAAGTCCTCCAATATCACCACTCTATAGTTCCTGCGCATCTCTATGATTTCCTTGCAGATTTGCTCCTCTATCTTTCACTATTTGGAGGCCTATAGAATACCCTCATTACATGATCATACCCTTTTTGCTTCTCAACTTGCACCAAATTGATTCTGTCTTTGTCCCCTCAAGGACATCCTCCCTTTCCAACAAGACAATGTTTTCCCTAATCAGTACTGCCACCCACCTCCCTTTTTTCCTTCCCTGTCTTTTCTGAACAATTTGTATCTTTGAATATTAAGTCTCCAGTCCTCACTATTTTTAAGCCATGTTTCTGTTATTGCCACTACATCATATTCCTACAGGGCTATTTGTGCTTGTAGCTCACCAATCTTATTCACAACACTTTACAAGTTTACATACATGCATTGTAAACCTGTCTTTGTATTCCTCATAGTCCTTCTTTGTCTGCTTCTATCTAATATGGTATTACTTCCTTCTTTGATACAGTCAAACACATTCACTCCTTTATGCACTTTATTTTTCTTTCCTACGTCAATCTGCTGGTGCCCAGCCCCCTGCCAATTTAGTTTAAACCTGCCCCAACCACATGAGTGAAGGTCCCAGCCCTGTTGAGGTGCAACCCATCCCTTTTGAATAGATGCCTCTTGCCCCAGAACTGATCCCAATTTCCCAAGAATCTGAAGCCCTCCCTCCTGCACTAGGCCTCAAGCCATGCATTGATCCTCCCTATCTTCCTATTTCTACTCTCGCTAGCAGTTGGCACTGGGAATAATCCAGAGATTACAACCATCAAGGTCCTACTTTTCAACTTCCTGCCTAGCTCCTGAAAATCTGACTGTAGGACCTGCTGTCTGTATGTCGTTGGTACCAACGTGTACACTGGTTCACTCCCTTCCCCCTACAGAATATCCTGCACACTCCATGCTGTCCCTTACCCTGGCACGAGGGAGGCAACACACAATACGGGACTCACGATGATTGTTATAGAAATATCTGTCTGTCCCCTAACTATGGAATGAGCTATAATGATACATTTATTCTCTTTGCTAGTCCCTCCTGTGAAGTCCCTTGTCCATTGGTACCATGGTCTGAACTGCACTCCTTTAAGGTGTTGTCACTCCCAGCAGTCGCCAAAGCTGAGTACCAGTTTAAGAGTGGCACACACCCGAAGAATCCTGCAGCTCCTGCCTCTTCCTACTCTTCCGGATGGCCATCCATCTACTATCCTGATCTCTCACTGCCCATGGGGTGACCACCTCCTGCAACGTATGATCCAGGAAACTCTCATCCTCCCTCATGCTCCAGCTGGCCCTCAAGCTCGGAAATCCTGAGCTCAAGCTGCTGGGGACACGTGGTCCACCAAAACACAAGTAGTATCTTGAATTTCCCACATGGCACAGGAGTTGTAAGCAACAAGTCTCAGCTGCCTATCCATGGTCCAAAAAATCTCTATTTCCTCTTTTATAATCTAGTTAGTACTTTGCATAAACTATTAATTTTAATTATTACCTCTAGACCTGCTCTGTGCTAATACTCCTTTTAATTCACTCACTGTTGTACTTATCTCCATTGAAATTTTATTAATTAGTTTGTTATTGTAATTAATAAGCTATAAATTTAATACAGTACTTTATAGTTTTCCAGTCCTCGCTTAAACTGCCCTATTTTAGAGAGGGAAGAAAACCTTAAAACTCACCAACCAATCAATTGTGTAATATAGTTATAAACACACACAATTTGCATTTTCTCCACAATATTGCTAAAAATATTAAATTTTTCCTTCATATTTTACCTTTAGTTATTGTCCCCAAGTTACTTTTCTTTCTTTCATCACTAACTTAAATCTAGCACACTATCATTAGCTCTCACTGCAGGTGCACAAGATCTTGTCTAATGATATTGTGATTGGTGATACTCAAGTGCTTAGCAGTCTGCAGATTTTACATTAAGCTGTGTCCTTCTTCAAGCTTTAAGTAGGGCAACTTTATGCTGATTATATTGATCTTCTCCTTCCATTTCTAACCTCCAGTACTTCATTTCTCATTTATATGCGTGCCATTGGTATTATGATCCCGAAAGTCATTTCTCTTAATTCCCGATTTTTACCTGAAGAACATTTTGCACTTTACTAGTGCCTTTAATGAAAGTTCTTTTGGGCCTCCTTATCTCGAGAGACAATGGATACGCGCCTGGAGGTGGTCAGTGGTTTGTGAAGCAGCGCCTGGAGTGGCTATAAAGGCCAATTCTGGAGTGACAGGCTCTTCCACAGGTGCTGCAGAGAAATTTGTTTGTTGGGGCTGTTGCACAGTTGGCTCTCCCCTTGCGCCTCTGTCTTTTTTCCTGCCAACTACTAAGTCTCTTCGACTCGCCACAATTTAGCCCTGTCTTTATGGCTGCCCGCCAGCTCTGGCGAATGCTGGCAACTGACTCCCACGACTTGTGATCAATGTCACACGATTTCATGTCGCGTTTGCAGACGTCTTTATAACGGAGACATGGACGGCCGGTGGGTCTGATACCAGTGGCGAGCTCGCTGTACAATGTGTCTTTGGGGATCCTGCCATCTTCCATGCGGCTCACATGGCCAAGCCATCTCAAGCGCCGCTGACTCAGTAGTGTGTATAAGCTGGGGGTGTTGGCCGCTTCAAGGACTTCTGTGTTGGAGATATAGTCCTGCCACCTGATGCCAAGTATTCTCCGAAGGCAGCGAAGATGGAATGAATTGAGACGTCGCTCTTGGCTGGCATACGTTGTCCAGGCCTCGCTGCCGTAGAGCAAGGTACTGAGGACACAGGCCTGATACACTCGGACTTTTGTGTTCCGTGTCAGTGCGCCATTTTCCCACACTCTCTTGGCCAGTCTGGACATAGCAGTGGAAGCCTTACCCATGCGCTTGTTGATTTCTGCATCTAGAGACAGGTTACTGGTGATAGTTGAGCCTAGGTAGGTGAACTCTTGAACCACTTCCAGAGCGTGGTCGCCAATATTGATGGATGGAGCATTTCTGACATCCTGCCCCATGATGTTCATTTTCTTGAGGCTGATGGTTAGGCCAAATTCATTGCAGGCAGACGCAAACCTGTCGATGAGACTCTGCAGGCATTCTTCAGTGTGAGATGTTAAAGCAGCATCGTCAGCAAAGAGGAGTTCTCTGATGAGGACTTTCCGTACTTTGGACTTCGCTCTTAGACGGGCAAGGTTGAACAACCTGCCCCCTGATCTTGTGTGGAGGAAAATTCCTTCTTCAGAGGATTTGAACGCATGTGAAAGCAGCAGGGAGAAGAAAATCCCAAAAAGTGTGGGTGCGAGAACACAGCCCTGTTTCACACCACTCAGGATAGGAAAGGGCTCTGATGAGGAGCCACCATGTTGAATTGTGCCTTTCATATTGTCATGGAATGAGGTGATGATACTTAGTAGCTTTGGTGGACATCCGATCTTTTCTAGTAGTCTGAAGAGACCACGTCTGCTGACGAGGTCAAAGGCTTTGGTGAGATCAATGAAAGCAATGTAGAGGGGCATCTGTTGTTCACGGCATTTCTCCTGTATCTGACGAAGGGAGAACAGCATGTCAACGGTCGATCTCTCTGCACGAAAGCCACACTGTGCCTCAGGGTAGACGCGCTCGGCCAGCTTCTGGAGCCTGTTCAGAGCGACTCGAGCAAAGACTTTCCCCACTATGCTGAGCAGGGAGATTCCACGGTAGTTGTTGCAGTCACCGCGGTCACCTTTGTTTTTATAGAGGGTGATGATGTTGGCATCGCGCATGTCCTGGGGTACTGCTCCCTCGTCCCAGCACAGGCATAGCAGTTCATGTAGTGCTGAGAGTATAGCAGGCTTGGCACTCTTGATTATTTCAGGGGTAATGCTGTCCTTCCCGGGGGCTTTTCCGCTGGCTAGGGAATCAATGGCATCACTGAGTTCCGCTTTGGTTGGCTGTATGTCCAGCTCATCCATGACTGGTAGAGGCTGGGCTGCATTGAGGGCAGTCTCAGTGACAGCATTCTCCCTGGAGTACAGTTCTAGGTAGTGCTCAACCCAGCGGTCCATCTGTTTGCGTTGGTCAGTGATTATGTCCCCCGATTTAGATTTGAGGGGGGTGATCTTCTTGATGGTTGGCCCAAGAGCTCTCTTCATGCCATCATACATTCCTCTGATGTTTCCGGTGTCTGAGGCCAGCTGAATATGACTGCATAGGTGTTGCCAGTAGTCGTTTGCGCAACGCCTAGCTGTTCTTTGTGCAGTACTTCTGGCTGCTTTAAGTGCTGCGGATGTTAAATCGCTGGGGGCTTTCTTGTAGTTCAAAAGTGCAATGCGCTTAGCGGCTATGACAGGTTCCAGCTCTTCATTATGAGATTGAAACCAGTCTGCATTTCTCTTCGCACTTTTGCCGTAGGTGGTCAAAGCTGACTCATAGATGGCGTCTCTGATGTGGGCCCACTTGGTCTCAGCATCCCCTGTGGGAGTGTTTTGAAGGGCTGTTACAAGTGAATTTAGAAATTTTTGTAACAGCTGTGGGTGAGAAATTCTGCTCGTGTTGATGCGCGGGTGGCCCTTCTGCTTGGAATGATGCAACTTCTTTGGTCTGAGTCTAACCTTGCTGCACACCAGGGAGTGGTCGGTGTCGCAGTCCGCACTGTGGAAGCTGCGTGTGATTTGAACACTGTTTAAGGCGGCTCTCCTTGTGACAATGAGGTCTAGCTGGTGCCAACGACGTGATCTTGGGTGCCTCCATGAAACCTGGTGACAGGGTTTAGTGTGAAAGAACGAGTTGGTGATGCAGAGGTTATGATAGGTACACAACTCAAGCAGTCTCTGCCCGTTCTCATTCATCCTTCCAACGCCATAGCGCCCAAGGCAGGAGGGCCATGAGTCATGGTCGGCCCCAACCCTGGCATTAAAGTCCCCCAGCAGGAATAGGTGTTCGGTGTTGGGGATGCTGCTAATGATGTTATGGAGTTGTTCATAGAACTGGTCTTTAGCTTCAGGTGCGGAGCAGAGTGTTGGAGCATAGATGCTGAGTAGGTGTACTGGACCAGAGGTGGTGAGCAGTCGGATGGACAGTATGCGTTCCGAGCCATTTGAGGGAGGCTCTATCATGCTGAGCAAGGAGTTTCTGATGGCGAAGCCCACTCCATGCTGTCTTGGTTCTTCAGGATCCCTGCCCTGCCAGAAGAAGGTGTAGTCTTGCTCTGCTAGAGAGCCACTCGCGGGGAGGCGAGTCTCCTGAAGTGCTGCAATGTCCACATTGAATCTACTGAGCTCGTTGTTAATGATGGCGGTCTTCCGAGAATCGTTGATTTGTGTAAGGTCTTCCGACAGGCCAGGACACATAGTTCTGACGTTCCAGCTTGCAAAGCGAAGGGCTGGTACCTTCTTTCCTTTTTTCATGTTGTTTGGTGCGGTGTATCAGTCCACCTTTCGGGCAATGACCCTGAGCTCCAAGCACCCATTGAAGCAGGCAGACTGTGGCGGGACAGAACCTTATTGACCGGGGGCTGCCCGGTTTGAGGCGGGCGGTAGCTGTCCAGTGAGGTGCAATGACCTCTCCCACCGACAAAGGCAACCCGTGGCGCCCAGTTTCTACGCCAATTTATCTGGACTTATAACCCGTAACTGCTGCCTTCCGTGTTGTTTTAGTCGCTGTGAGGCAACTATGGAGTGACCTCTCCATGGCGCATGCCTGGGCAAATTTATGGAGGTTGAGAGTTGCCCAGTCGTCAAAACCCCCCTCTCGGCCTTTCTGGTGGGGTCCAAAGGAGTGCAGGACACGACGTTTGGCACCGGTATGGCTGCAGGAACTGCCGGAAACATGCCAAAGGTGACACATGACCGCCTACGGGGTTCCGCTCCGGATTTTCTGTTAGGGTTTACTCCCTTAGCCTTGGTCTCTCCCGAGACGCCCACAAGGCAGTGGGGTTGTTGGGGCCCCTACACAGGTGTAGGATGGTGCCGGTGGGAGGAGGGGATGCAAGGGGGAGGGGTAGAGGGAGGGGGTGGGGGGGGGGTGCAGGGGAAGGGGGTGCGGGGTGAAGATGGTGCGAGGGGGGGGCGGGCTGGGACGGGGTTGTGAGGGGGTGAGCTGAGAGGGTGGAGCAGGGAAGGGGACGGGGGTGGGGGGGGTGGAAGGGGGGTAAAGGGGAGGGGAGGGGGGGTGGAATCTGGTGCAGGTAATAAGCCATTTCCTCAGTGCCCACCATCGACGTATGTCCCAAAAGTATGTCCCAACATACTTTGTGGAGCGGCTTGAGGGGGGAAGAATGTAGAAAAATGAATAAAGGAGTGGATGTAAAGTAATAATGTGAGAGTTAGTAGAAGTGATCAAAAGCCTGATCAAAAAGTTGGATTTGAGGTTTCCAAAGGCAGAGAGAGAGATAGGAACATAGCAACATAGGAACAGGAGTAGGTCATTCAGCCCATCGAGCCTGCCCCATCATTCTATACGATCATGGATGATCATTCACTTCAATGCCTTTTTCCCACACTATCCTCATATACCCTTTTGTCATTGGTATTTCGAAACCTGTCACTCTCTGCTTTAAACATACTCAATGACTGAGCTTCCACAGCCCTCTGGGGTAGTAAATTCCAAAGATTCACAAGCCTTTGAGTAAAGAAATTTCTCCACATTTCTGTCCTTAGTGGCTTCCCCCTTATTTTGAAATTGTGTTCCCTGGTTCTAGACTCCCC
The DNA here is from genome assembly GCF_036365525.1 of Heterodontus francisci. Lineage (NCBI taxonomy): Eukaryota > Metazoa > Chordata > Chondrichthyes > Heterodontiformes > Heterodontidae > Heterodontus > Heterodontus francisci. The sequence continues at coordinate 47,022,829 of NC_090372.1, forward strand.
AGCCAGGGGAACCATCTTAGCTGCATCTACCCTGTCTATCCCTTTAAGTATTTTGTAGGTTTCAATGAGATCACCTCTCATTCTTTGAAACTCTAGAAAATACAGGTCCGGTTTCCCCAATCTCTCTTCATAGGACAGTCCTGTCATCCCAGGAACAAATCTGGTGAACCTTTGTTGCACTCCCTCTATGGCAAGGGGGACAAAACTGCACACAGTACTCCAGGTGCGGTTTAACCAAGGTTCTATACAATTGAAGCAAGACTTCACTACTCCTGTACTCAAATCCTTTTGCAATAAATGCTAACATACCATTAGCCTTCTTAATTGCTGCTGCACCTACATGTTAGCTTTCAGAGACTTATTGACAAGGACACCCAGGTCCCTTTGTACATATACACTTTCTAATCTCTTACCATTTAAGAAATACTACCAAAGTGGATAACCTCACATTTTTCCACATTATATTCCTTCTGCCACATTCTTGCCCATTCACTAAGTCTGTCCACTTTGCATCTTCCTCACAACACATCTTCCCACCTAGTTTTGTGTCATCCACGAACTTGGAAAAACTACATTTGGTCCCCACATGCAAATCATTGATATATATTGTGAACAGCTAGGGCCCAAGCACTGATCCCTGTGGTACCCCACTAGTCACAGCCTGCCAATGCGAGAATGACCTGTTTATTCCTACTATCTGCTTTCTGTCTGTTAACCAATCCTTAATTCATGCCAGTATATTACCTCCTACCCCATGTGCTTTAATTTTGCTAACCAACCTCCTGTGGGGGATTTTATCAAAAGCCTTTTGAAAATCCAAGTATACCACGTTCACTGACTCCCCTTTATCAATTCTGTTAGTAACACCCTCAAAAAACTCCAACAGGTTTGTCAAACATGATTTCCCATTCATAAATCCATGTTGACTATGCCCGATCAGATCTTTATTATCCAAGTGGCCATTTATCACATCCTTTAGAATAGATTTGAGCATTTTCCCAACAACTGATGTAAGGCTAACAGGTCTGTAATTCCCTGTTTTCTCTCTCCTTCCCTTCTTGAATAGTGGGGTGACATTTGCTACCTTCCAATCTGCAGCAACCACTCCAGAATCTACAGAATTTTGGAAGATAATCGCCAATGCATCCATTATCACCATAGCTACCTTTTTCAACACTCTGGGATGTAGAATATCAGGTCCTGGGGACTTATCAACCTTCAGCCCTATTAATTTCTCCAATACAACCTTCTTACTAATACTAATTTCCTTCATTTTCTCATTCTCCCTAAGCCCTTGGATTTCTAATTCTGGGAGATTTCTTGTATCTTCCTCAGTGAAGACAGATACAAAGCAATCATTTAGCTTCTCTGCCATTTCTTTATTCCCCATTATAAATTCTCCTGACTCTGCCTGTAATGGACCCACGTTTGTCTGAGCCAAATGTTTCCTTTTTTTGTACCTGTAGAAGCTTTTGCAGTCCATTTTTATATTTTTTGCTAGCTTACATTCATATTCTATTCTCCCTTTCTTTATCAGTTTCTTCGTCCTACTTTGCTGTTTTTTAAAGTCCTCCCAATCCTCAGGTTTACTACTATTTCTGGCAACTTTATAGGCCTTTTCTTTCAACCTTATACAATCCTTAGCTTCCTTTGTTATCCACGATTGACTGCCTTTACCTTTGGGGTTTTTGTGCCTTGAAGGAATGTATAGTTGCTGTAAACTATGTAATATTTCTTTAAAGACTATCCATTGCCTATGTACTGACATACCTTTTAATGTATTTTCCAATCCACCTGAGCCAATTTGCCCCTCGTACCTTCATAATTTCCTTTGTTCAAATTTATCACCCTGGCTTCAGGTGAACTACCTCACTTTCAAGCATAATGTAAAATTCTATCATATTATGGTCACTCATCCCTAAATTTTTTTTACAACAAGATTATTAATTAGCCCTTTCTCATTACATAATGCCAGATCTAAAATAGCCTGTTCTCTCGTCGGTTCCTCAACATACTACTCTACAAAAGCATTCCTAACACACTCCAGAAAATCATCCTCCAGAACAATAGTGTCCATTAGGTTTGCCCAGTCTATATGCAGATTGAAGTCACCCATGATTACTGTATTACCCATGCTACATGCTTCTATAATCTCCTGATTAATACCATGCCCCACACTACCACTACTGTTTGGTGGCCTATAAACAACTCCTACCAATGTTTGCCACCCCTTGCTGTTTCTTAGCTCCACCCAAACAGATTCCACATTTTGTTCTTCCAATCTGAGATCCTCCCTTATTAATGTACTGATCCCATCCCTTAACATCAGCGCAACACCATCTCCTTTTCCTTTTTGCCTATCCTTCCGAAATGTTGAATATTCTTGAATATTCAGTTCCCAGTCTTGGTCACCCTGTAGCCACTGTTATGACCCAGTGAGAAAGAGGTCTAGGGGTGCCTCTCAGCCTTCACCTGGTCTTACTGTAACAGGGTTTTATTTTAAACATACTGTATTTTTAGCTCCCCCTTGGTGAATCCTTGTGCACCGCTTTCCAATTATCAGGCAAATAAACCAGCACAAACAGATTTTCTTAGGTTTAAAGAAGAAAAGTTAAAATTCATTAAACTTAAACATAAAATCTAATTCGGTTGACGCCTATGGATACACAACGTGCCCACGCTAGTGTGTGTATGTGACACACACATGCAAATAGAGACAGAAAAGAGCAGAAGAAAAAATAAAGTGGAAAAGCTTGACACAATATCTGAAGCGTTTTTGTTCCGGTTCTTCAAGCTCACTGCAGAGTCCTTGATTGTAGGTAGATCTTGCTTTTCGTTAAGGCCTAGTATTCTTCTTAAACCTTGTTCACTGTAGGAGGCACTTCTGTCTTGGGGTTCATGTGGCTTCAGTGGATTCAGAGGCTTGTGAGAAAGAGATGGGAGCAAACAGGAGAGATCTTCACAGTCCAGGAGCAAACTGTCTTTCTGAGTTCAAACTCTCTGTGGGCTAGTTTAAAAGAAAACTCTGGAACAGTCATGTGACCAGCTGGTCTAACCAGTCCTGGCCCTTGTGGATTGTATCCTCCATAGCAGGCCCTGGAATGCGCTTCCTCACCTTCGATGTCTGTTAGTATGTAAATGTTTTTTTTCCAGCCACGGCTGATCTGTTTAACAACAGATCACTCCAACAACAGTTAAAAATCAATCATCATAACAAAATTAATGTGCCTCATTCTTGGCAGGTGGGGGCCTAGCTTGACACCACATTTCCGTTATGACAATTAGATCATACACATTTACCTCTATTTGGGCCTTTAAATCATCCACCTTGTTGCGAATGCTGCGTGCATTCATGTAGTGTATCCTTAACCTTGTCTTTTTGACATTCTGCATTCTAAGCCTAGTTGATGCTCGCTTTTGTTTCGCCTGCCTTCTAATGTCACTTGCTGCTTTTCTACCTCCTGTTACCAGCTTTACTTCCTTCCAAATTGAGCTACCCCTCAGGTTCCCATTCCCCTGATAAGCTAGTTTAAACCCTCCCCAACAGCACTAGCAAATCTGCCCGTGAGGATGTTAGTTCCGGTCCTGTTAAGGTGTAGCCCATTCATCTTGTACAGGTCCCACCTGTCCCAGAACTGGTCCCAATGCCTCAGAAATCTGATGCCCTCCCTGCTACACCAATTCTCCAGCCATGTGTTCAATTGATCAATCCTCCTATTACTATGCTCACTGGCATGTGGCACTGGGAGTAATCCTGAGATTACTGCTTTGAAGGTCCTGCTTTTTAATTTCCTTCCTAACCCCTAAAATCTGCTCTTAGGTCCTTATCCTTCTTCCAACCTATGTCAATGGTACCAATGTGGACCACGACCTCTGGCTGTTCACCCTCCCCCACAAGGATGTCCTACAGTTGCTCTGTGACATCCTTGACCCTGGCACCACACACCATCCTGGAGCCACGTTTACTGTGGCAGAAATGCCTGTCTGATCCCCTGATTATCAAATCCCCTATCACTATTGCTCTTCCACTCTTCTTCCTCCCTTCCTGTGCAGTTGAACCACCAGTGGTGCCACGGACTTTGCTCTGGCTGCACTCCCCCGAGGAACCATCGTTCTCGCCAGTATCCAAAATGGAAAACCGATTAGCAAGCAAGATAGACTCAGGGGACTCCTGCACTGCCTGCCTGGTTCTCTTAGACTGCCTGGTGGTCACCCATTCCCCCTCTGTCTGCATGCTCCTATCATGTGCTGTGACTAGCTCCCTAATTGTGCTATCCATTTAGTCCTCTGCCTCACAAATGCACAACAGAGACTGCAGCCCCCGCTCGAGTTCCAAAACCTGGAGCCCAAGCTTCTGCAGCTGGTGACACTTGCTGCAGATGTGTTCGTCTAGGACATGTGATGCATCCATGATTTCCCACATACCGCAGGATGTATTTTCCACTTGGCCGAGCTGACCTGCCATAACGTAACTTTAAAAACTTTTTATTACAATGAGAAGTAAAATAACTTACCAGTTACTCACCAATCAACTTCTTCCCCTGTACCGAAGAGGGAGGCAGCTACTGGATGCTGATAAAGGGTAGAAGAAAGAAAGAAAGAAAGGAGCCCCTCCTTCAGGCACCAAACTCCCACTTTACAGTCTGTGCACTCAAATTTATTTTTTTCTTAATTTCTAGTTCCCCTCCTTACCAAATTCCCTCAATTACCAAACTCCCTTCATAACACTCTGTGCCCTCCTCCAGCAGCACCCAATGCAGACAAGCAACACTGAGAGTCCCCTGAATCTGTACTCTGAAAACAATGCTGTGTCAGCTCTGCTAGAGCTCTGCTGGAGCTCAGAAACCAGTTTAAGCTAGCTACCTAATTAACTAGCTACAGCTACTTTGAGTGTTCGTATGCCCCTGTTTAAAACTGCAAGAAACCTAACTTACCTCTTAACTGAAACAGGAATTTCAATTAATTGCTAGATGTAAACAAAACAAAACAAAAATTAGTCTCGAGAGATTAATCCTTAAAATCCACTCACTTACCAAACTCTCTTTTTCATACTTAGTGTAGATATGGGGATGGTGAGGGATATTTGGAGGGAGTTCTAGAAACTGGGTCCAACACAGTGGAAGGCTGTTTCCTCAATGTGGGGTGAAAGGTGATGCACAGAAAGCCAGAATTGGAGGATCTCCTCTAATTTCTCAATTCCTCAATTTCCTTATTACTTATCTAATCCAATTCTATGCACTTTGTGATGCTATATTTTGTTAATTAAAGACAGAAATAAAGGACATTTTATTCCTTTTAAAAGATAGGCATAAATTTTAAAATGGCACTACTTTGCTGTTGAAAATGGAAACAAGTCGAAGAAGTTTTGTGGGGAGAGAAACCTAAGACCTCTGTATGGTGCCATTGAGTCCTGATTTGAAACTCATTGATGATTTGCTGCAGGTTGAAAAAAGATATTCACTAATTCAAGAGCACTCAAGATGTCTAAAATCAAATGCAGCCAAAAGTCTGCAGCCCTTTTGGCACACTGCAGCTGCAATTCCAGCAGGAGTCTGGCAGAAGAGCTAGAAATTAGGCTGGACCAAGATACACTGGTCCTGGCCCTATGTGTAAATATGTAGGATGGTCTGTTAAAGGTGACTTTTCATTCTTGGTGGTAGGAGCAGAAAGTCACATATTTGAAATGAATGGTGTTGGCATAAAAAGGGAGGTGTGGTGATGAAATACTGCCGTGATTACCTGATGAATATCACTAGCATTTGACATGAAAGTTATTCTCTGAGTTCTCTTGATGCTGAGGAACCATTTCATGGCTAATCTTTTCTTAATGATGAGGCAATGAAGAGCACAGCAAACAACCAGAATGCATTAGCCACACTCAGGAGCATGTAGAAAAGCCCCTCCTAGCCTATCAATACTGTGGAACCTTGCCTTCAGTACCCCTGTAATCCGTTCAGTAACTGCTCTGGTGAGTGCATAGGCCTCACTGCAGGTTTCTTCTGCTGGTGAGTTTGACATTCGAATTGGGGTCATGAGCTGTCGAAGCAAGGTGGACCCTGTCACCCAGAAGCCATCCTGATACTCCACTGACTCCTTGAGTATAGATGGGAGGCTGGAGTTTCTCATGATCAACATGTTGTGACAACTCACTGCAGATTTGGCATCGATGTACAGAATTTATTGCAGCTGATCACAGACTATTGGGATATTGAGAAACTGGAATCCCTTTCCATTGAGGAAATTCAATGGTTCAAATGTAGGAACCTGCTGTGCTACGTCAGCACCATCTATTTATTTTTATTTTTATTTAGAGATACAGCACTGAAACAGGCTCTTCGGCCCTCCGAGTCTGTGCCGACCAACAACCACCCATTTTATACTAACCCTACAGTAATCCCATATTCCCTACCACCTACACTAGGGGCTATTTACAATGGCCAATTTACCTATCACCTGCAAGTCTTTGGCTGTGGGAGGAAACCGGAGCACCTGGCGAAAACCCACGCGGTCACAGGGAGAACTTGCAAACTCTGCACAGGCAGTACCCAGAATCGAACCTGGGTCCCTGGAGCTGTGAGGCTGCAGTGCTAACCACTGCGCCACTGTGCCGCCCCACTATTGCCCACCAATCCTCAGGAAAATTGACAAGCTGGAACTGAATCACCCTGTCAGGCTACTGCCTAGGAGTCATCACAAAATGGATCAGTTGTCCAGCTCTATTGGATACGTGAATGAATGTTAACTTGTCGGGAAAGGAGCATACCATCGTTCAAAGCCGAATGTGTCAATTTTCCACTCTGTTCCTGCTGAATCCCCATTTTATTGCCATTGGTTTCAACAGTGGATGAGGCTCATGGGCAGAGTCTAATTAATAAACACAATTAGAATTGCATGACATACATAGACCCAGGTGGAATTTTAACCCACTCTTGACTGATGCTGTCCCACCAGATAAAGCTGTCAGATAGCCAGTGAGCCTCTGAAATGTGTATTTTTAAAAGGAGGATCAGGACACGCAAGAGCTCCCCACCAGGAATGTCCAGGCCTCTGCTCCCTCTGGATCCCCATAGCTAGAGGACCCTTGCAACAACCAACCCACCCCCCTCAACCCCACTGCCCCCAACATCCCCTCCTTCCCAGAAATAACCCTTCTGCAAGCAACCATCTCTTGGTACCAGCAGGTGGCCTTTGGACCACCTAATCTTCCTTTCCTCTCTTGCCCCACACCCCCCCACACCTACTAGCCAGCTGGCACATTCTGCCCAAAACGGGCAGGCAGTTAAAATCTGTCAGGTTTCTGATGAAGGTTTCCATGTGGGATTGCTGTCCAATCCTGCCAGTTTCACATCAGAAGATAAATCGACTCTTTGGTATTGGTGACCTGTCATGTGTGGAACTGCACAGCTCCCTGACTGACATTGCATAAGCTCCGGTAGCAGTTTAGAGAATACGTGCAGCATTACTGTTGACTTTGACAGCCATAACAACTTGCATTTATATAACACCATTAATATAGTAAAATATCGCAAGGCATGTCACAGTAATCAGTAAAAAAAATTGTCACCAACCAAAGTGTTTGGCTACTTGACCGGGGTTAAAGGCACAGAATCACAGAATCGTTACAGTGCAGAAGGAGGCCATTTGGCACTTTGTGTCCACACCAGCTCTCTGAAGGAGCAACTCCCTCAGTTCCATTCCCCCGCCTTCTCCCCATTACCCTGCACATCCTTCCTTTTCATATAACTGTCTACTTCCCTCTTGAATGCTTCAATTGAACCTGCCTCCGCCACATTCTCAGGCAGTGCATTCCAGACCTTAACCACTCGCTGCGTGAAAAAGTTTTTCCTCATGTCACTTTTGCTTCTCTTACCAAATACTTTAAATCTGTGCCCTCTTGTTCTCAATCCTTTCACGAGAGGGACCAGTTTCTCTCTATCTACTCTGTCCAGACTCCTCATGATTTGGAATACCTCTATCAAATCACCTCTCAGCCTTCTCTTCTCCAAGGAAAATAGTCCTAACTTCTCCAATCTATCTTCATAACTGAAGTTCCTCATCCCTGGAGCCATCTCGTGAACCTTTTCTGTACTCGCTCCAATGCCCTCAGGTCTTTCCTCAAGTGTGGCGCCCAGAACTGGACACAATACTCCAGCTGAGGCCGAACTAGTGTATTATACAAGTTCAACATAACTTCCTTGCTCTTGTACTCTATGCCCCTATTAGTAAAGCCCAGGATATTGTATGCTTTATTAACTGTTCTCTCATCCTGTCCTGCCACATTCAATGACTTATGCACATATACCCAGGTCCCTCTGCTCCTGAACCCCCTTTTAGAATTGTACCCTTTATTTTATATTGTCTCTCCATGTTCTTCCTACCAAAATGAATCACTTCACATTTCTCTGCATTGAACTTCATCTGCAAGCTGTCTGTCCATTCCACCAACTTGTCTATGTCCTTTTGAAGTCCTACACCATCCTCCTCACAGTTCACGATGCCTCCAAGTTTTGTGTCATCTGCAAACTTTGAAAATGTTCCCTGTACATCAAGGTCTAGGTCATTAATATATATCAGGAAAAGCAAGGGTCCCAACATTGATCCCTGGGAACTCTACTACAAACCTTCCTCCAGCCCGAAAAACATTCATTAACTACTACTCTTTGTTTCCTGTCACTCAGCCAATTTCATATCCATATTGCTACTGTCCCTTTTTTTCTATAAGCTACAAGTTTGCTCACAAGTCTGTTGTGTGGCACTGTATCTAACGCCTTTTGAAAGTCCATGTACACCACATCAATAGCATTGCCCTCATCAACCCTCTCTGTTACCTCCTCAAAAATCTCCAGCAAGTTAGTTAAATTTGATTTTCCCTTAAGAAATCCATGCTGGCTTTCTTTAATTAACACTCAGTTGTCATTGTGACCATTAATTTTGTCCTGAATTATTCTTTCTCGAAATTTCCCCACCACCAAAGTTAAACTGACTGGCCTGTATTTGCTGGGCTTATCTTTACACCCTTTTTTGAACAAGGGTGTAATGTTTGCAATTCTCCAGTCCTCTGGCACCACCCCCGAGTCTAGGAACACTGAAAAATTATGGCCATGGGAACATAGATACTGGAGTGGAACTTTCAGCCCCTCAAGCCTGTTCTGACATTCAGTCAGATCGTGGCTGATCTGTATCTTAACCCCTTCTACCTGCCTTGTTTCCATAACCCTTAACACCCTTGCTTAATGAGGAAGAGGAAGGCAGCATAGTTCTTCCAGGGGCTTAGTAGTGAAGCAAAGTAGCTGAAGGCAGGGCTTTTTACTCAGTCCTTCATAAGATCTTTGTGGCCTATAACTCTTCTGAGGGATAATTGCAGATTGGCTTAATCCTCCTTTAATGCTGCCTTACTCTAATTTGTTCCTTTCTGGTCTTTTCAGCTTATATAGAAACACAGAAAATAGGAGCAGGTACAGGTCATTTGGCCCTTAGAGCCTGCTCCGCTATTCATTATGATCATGGCTGATCATCCAACTCAGTGACCTATTCCGGCTTTCCCCCCATATCCTTTGATCCCTTTTGCCCCAAGAGCTATATCTAACTCCTTCTTGAACACATACAGTGTTTTGGCCTCAACTGCTTTTTGTGGTAGCGAATTCCACAGGCTCACCACTCTCTGGGTGAAGAAATTTCTCCTCATCTCAAACCTAAAGGTTTACCCCATATCCTTAGACTATGACTCCTGGTTCTGGACTCCCCAACCATCAGGAACATCCTTCCTGCATCTACCCTGTCAAGTCCTGTTAGAATTTTATAGGTTTCTATGAGATCCCCCCCTCACTCTTCTGAACTCCAGCTTCTTCCAGTAGAATAGCCAACGGGAAACCTCCATTGTGACTTCCCATTCCAGTCAATCCCTTACTGTGGGTGGGGTGTCAAAAATAGGCTGTAAAGAAGAGACCTTCAGACTGCATTATAAGTATAGCTCAATAGCATCTCAATGCAAAAGATAATTCCACCCCACCAGGTAAAGCTGTCAGGAAGCTAGATTCTTCAAAAATGTTGGTAAATGTGAGAAATGGGCAAAAGTTCAGAATGTTGGAAGTGCCGTTAAAGCGTTCACTTTTGCCATTGCTTCAGCTGCTAAGAAAGCAGCACCTCATTTATATGTGTCTAACTTCCCCTGATAAAAATGATTTGTAATTAAGTGCACATCCCAGGAACTCTGACTGCTTCCCATAAAGAACTCATTAGCATGATGCCAGTGAAGGGGCAGATGTAGCTCCTGGATCTTTCCATAGCAACCAGGCTCATAATTTTCAGTGGCACCAATTATTAGCATAGTTCCCATGAAAGATGCTGTTAAAAATTCGACGGAGTTCACTGATGTCCTTCAGAAAGGAGAACCTGGCACTCCTAGCTGGTCTGGCCTACACATGACTCCAGCCTCATATTATGACAAGCCACTCAGTTATAACACACTTGTTTCCAGAAGAAAGTCCACCACCACCTTCTTAGGGCAACTAGGGATGGACAATAAAATGTTAGCTTGCAAGCATCACCCACATTGTTGCCTGTGGTCAAAATTAGTTAAGGGAAACCCATTAGTATTGATTTGAATGTTGGGAATCAAATAATGCCTGTTTTGCTTCCCATGCAAAGGAATGCTTTCCATCACCTGGTAGCAGCTGTTTCATAAATGATGTTTGATAAAGGAAAAAATGGCTGCATTTCCCCTTTGTCAATCAACAACAACAACTTATCTTTATATAGCACCTTTAGCATAATAAAATGTTCCAAGGAGCTTCACAGAAGCATTATAAAACAAAATATGATACTGAGCCACATAAGGTAGGTCAGATGACCAAATGCTTGGTAGGTAGGTTTTAAGGAGTGTCTTAAAGGAGGAAAGTGAGGTACAGAAGCAGAAAGGTGTAGGGAAGGTATTCCAGAGCTTAGGGCCTAGGTAACTGAAGGCACACAATAGTGGAGTGGTTAAAATCCGGGATGCTCACGAGGTCAGAATTAGAGGAGCGCAGATATCTTGGAGGGTTGTGGGCTTGGAGGAGGTTACAGAGATAGGGAGGGGCGAGGCTATGGAGGAATTTGAAAACAAGGATGAGGGTTTTAAGATCAAGATGTTGTTTGACCTGGAGTCATTGTAGGTTAGTGACGTGACTTGGTGCAAGTTGAGACACGGGCAGCAGAGTTTTAGATGACCTTAAGTTTATGGGGATGGAATGTGGGAGACCAGCCAGGAATACATTGGAATAGTCAAGTTTGGAGATAATAAATCCATGAATGAGGGTTTCAACAGCAGATGAACTGAGACGGGGTGAAGTCGGGCAATGTTACGGAGGTGGAAATAGGCGGTCTTAATGATGGCACGAGTATGTGGTCAGAAGCCCATCTCAGGGTTCAATGTGTCACCAAGGTTGCAAACAGACTGGTTTAATCTCAGATTGTTGCCAGGGAGGGGGATGGAGTCAGTAGCGAGAGAACAGGGTTTGGAGAGGACTGAAAACAATGGCTTTTTATGTTCCCGATATTTAATTGGAGGAAATTTCTGCTCATTAGTACTGGGTGTCTGATAAACAGTCTGATAACTTAGCAACAGTGGAGAAGTTGAAAGGTGGTGGTGAGGTAGAGCTGGGAGTTGTCAGCATACAACATGTGAAAACTAAAGGTGTGCTTTTGGATGATGTCGCTGAAGGGCAGCAAGGAGATGAGAAACAGGATAGATCCTTGGGGGACATTGCGGGAGCAGGAAGAGATGCAATGGCAACTGATTCTCCGGCTAATCAGAAAGATATTTTCACCTGTGCAGCAAGTGAAAAATACATAAGCGGATATTTCCATGATCCAGAACTCCCAAAGGAAAGTGGCACTTGAAGGTGATGGTGGAGGAGAGAGCCAGAGTGTTACAGAGGAATGGCCCCTTCAGAGACCAGAGAGGCAAAGCAGAGGGGAAAACGTGTTTGGTGTGGAATCATGTTGAAGGTGACAGAAATAGACAATGGTGAACTAGCAAATTCGAAGGCTGGTGGGGTGGACGATTGCCAAATTGTGCACAAGATAACAAAACAGCTAAAGAGATGAGTGACTAGTTAATCTGTTGAGTAGGAAGCATTATTGTGTCTCTTTCATGTCTTTTCAAGATTACAATGAAACTCTGGCCTGTTTTCCCTGCCCACTGTAGCCTGCCAGAATTAGACGTTACTCACTTAAGGGACAGAAGCCTAGTATTATTGGTCTATTCACTTTTTACACCAATATGGTCTGCGATCTGGTGCAGCTGGGGAGTTCACAAGGTGAATATCAGCCCCAGTGGATTAAAAGACTTCTTGACCACTGAGAATTTTACCTCTTCCTTGGTAGCAAATTTAGAAATAAAGAACTCACATTTATAAACCACCTTATCACATCACTCAGGACATCCTGAAGCACTTCACATACAATGAATTACTTCTTGAAATGTTGTCATTTCTAGAATGTAAACAAACATGGCATCAAATTTAGACTCATAGAGTTATACAGCACAGAAACAGGCCCTTCGGCCCATTGTGTCCGTGCTGGCCATCAAGCACCTATCCTAATCCAATTTTCCAGCAATTGGCCCATAGCCTTGTATGCTATGGCACTTCAAGTGCTCATCTAAATACTTCTTAAATGTTGGGAGGGTTCCGTCCTCGACCACCTCTCCTCCCCAGGCAGCGTGTTCCAGATTCCAACCACCCTCTGGATGAAAAGATTTTTCCTCAAATCCCCTCTAAACCTCCTGCCCTTTACCTTAAATCTATGCCTCCTGGTTATTGGCACCTCCGCTAAGGGAAAAAGTTTCTTCCTATCTATCCTATCTATGTCCCTCATAATTTTGTATACCTCAATCAGGTCCCACCTCAGCCTTCTCTGCTCTAAGGAAAACAACCCTAGCCTATCCAGTCTCTCTTCATAGCTGAAATGCTCCAGCCCAGACAACATCCTGGTGAATCTCCTCTGCACCCTCTCCAGTGCAATCACACCCTTCCTATAGTGTGGTCACCAGAACTATACACAGTACTCCATGCATTTTATACATCATAACCTCCCTGCTCTTATATTCTATGCCTCGGCTAATAAAGGCAAGTATCCCATATGCCTTCCTAACCACCTTATCTACCTGTGCTGCTGCCCTCAGTGATCTATGGACAAGTACACTAAGGTCCCTCTACCCTCTGTACTTCCTAGGGTCCTACCATCCATTGTATATTCCCTTGCCTTGTTAGTCCTCCCAAAATGCATCACCTCACACTTCTCAGGATTAAATTCCATTTGCCACTGCTCTGCCCAACTTACCAGCCCATCTATATCGTCCTGTAATCTATGGCTTTCCTCCTCACTATTTATGACACCACCAATTTTCGTGTCATCTGCGAACTTACTGATCATACCTCCTAATTTGATTTCACTATATGCAAATGAGATGAATGGCAGTTAATTTGTGTTTAATGGTGTTTACTGAGGGAGAAATATTAGCCAGGACAGCATGAATTAGAGAATTGAGAGCAGAGATATTTTTGCTCGTGCACATTGCTCCAGATTTTCCAGTGATCAAAAGTGCTGCAAATGGGGCTTGTTCACCTCAGTACATGGTTCACATTCACATTAAGTGAGTCTTTACACTCGAAGAAGACAGTTGCAATATTTACCGTTCTTTATTTACTTAAAATTGAGTTGATTTCACTGTCTTCCCTTTAGTGAATTTCTTGGAGTCAAAGAATTTAGCCATATATTTAACCACAGCTCTTACTGCAGGATGAATTTTTCAGAGCACTCTTATCACAGCCCAGCGCAGAGAAACCATAATGCTTCCAGCTGCTAAATCTGTGATACTCATTTTTGAAACTATTCAACCTTTGCTTAATGCCTAAATTGATAGTTAACATTATTGCTGGTTATCATCACTGACAAATGGTGCTCATCATCACAGACCAAGGGTGGTTATCATTACTATCCAATGATGATTATCACTGAAGATGCTGATGATTGCTGGGGGTAATTATCATTCATGGTGGTTATTGTCACTGTCTAGTGCAAGCTATCATCACTGATGGTGGTTAACATCACAGCCTATGAAGAAAGTCTTGCGTTTTTATAGTGTCTTTCATGACCTCAAGATGTCTCAAAATGATTTACAGCCAATTAAGTACTTTTGAAGCATAGTTACTGTTATAATGTAGGAAAAACAAGAGCCAATTTTGCATGCAGCAAGCTCTTACATAGAGAAGTATGATAGTGACCAGACAATCTGCTTTTTGTGCTGTTGATTGAGGGATAAGCATTAGTCAGGACACAGAATCACAGAATTGTTACAGTGCAGAAGGAGGCCATTCAGTCCATCATGTCTGCACCAACTCTGAAAGAGCAATTCCCTCAGTTCCATTCCCCTGCCTTCTCCCCGTTACCCTGCACATCCTTCCTTTTCATATAACTGTCTAATTCCCTTTTGAGTGCTTCAATTGAACTTGCCTCCACCACGTTCTCACGAGGCACATTCCAAACCTTAACCACTCGCTTCGTGAAAAAGTTTTTCCTCATGTCACTTTTGCTTCTCTTACCAAATGCCCCTTCTCCCTCTCCACCTCCATCTCTCCCACTCCTTCCCTCTCCCCCTCCTCCTCCCTCTCCCTCCCTCCCTCTCTCCCCCGCTCCCTCCCTCCCTCTCCCCCCCACTCCCTCTCTCCCCCACTCCCTCTCTCCCCCCTCCCCCTCCCTTTCTTTCCTTCCCTCTCTCCCCTTCCCCTCTATCCTTCACCTCCTCTCTCTCTCCTTCCCTTCTCTCTCCCTCCTCTCTCTCTTTCTCCCTCCCTCTCCTCCCCTCTCCCATTCTCTCTCCCCCTCTCCCTCCTCTTTCCCCTCTCTCTCCCTCCTCTCTCTCCTTCCTATCTCTCTCTCCCTCCCCTCTCTCACTCTTCCTCCCTCTCACTCTTCCTCCTCCCTCCACACATTCTTTATTTCCCCCTCCACCTCTCTCTCCTTCCCACCCTTCTCCCCCCTTCATCTCCTTCTCCCCCCCCCTCCTTTCTCCCTATCCCTCTCTCCTCTCTCTCTCTTTTACTCCTCTCTCTCCTTCCTCTCTCTCCCTCCTCCCTCTCTCCTTCCCTCTCTCTCTCTCTCTTCCTCTGTCTCCCTCCCCCCTCTCTCCTCTTCTCCCCTCTCTCCCCTTCTCCCCTCTCTCCCCCTTCTCCCCTCTCTCCCTTCCTCTCTCTCCCGCTCCTCCCTCTCTCCTCTCCTCTCTCCGCTACCACCTCTCTCCTCACTCTCTATCCCCTCTCCCCCTGACCCTCCCTCTCCCCTCCCTCTTTCCCCATCTCCCTCCCCTCCCTCTTCCCTCCCTCCTCCCCTCTCCCCTCCCCCTCCTCCTCTCCCTCCCTCCTCCTCCCCTCCCTCCTCCCTCCATCTTTTCTCCCTCCCTCCTTTCTCCCTCCTCCCTCCCTCCCTCCTTTCTCCCTCCTCTCTGAACATCTCTCTCTCTCTCCCTCCCTCCTCTCTCTCTGCCTTCCCTCTCTGTCTCTGACATTTGCAGAGCATGGGCACCCAGGGATAACTCCCCTCCCCATCTTTTAAATAGCACTATGGAATCTTTTACATCTACCTGAGAAGGCAGATGGAACCTCGGTTTAAAATCTCATCCAAAATACGACACATGGTGTCCAGCCTAGAATTTATGCTTAATCCACAACCTCAGAGGCGAATGTGTCGCCAGCTGAGCCACTGCTGGCTTGCAGTTGTTATCATCACTGTCTAGCAGTGGCTATCGTCACTGGTGGCGGTTATCATCATTATCAAATGGTTGTTATCATCACTGGATAGTGGTGGAACAGGCTCGAGGGGCTGAATGGCCTATCCCTGTTTCTATGTTCCCAGCAGTGGTTATCACTGTTTGGTTGTTGTCATCACTGTCTAGCAGTGGTTACCAACACTGTCTGTCTATGGTTATTATCACTGTCTCGTGTTGGTTACCATTACTGGTGAAGGTTGCCATCATTGTCTAGGAGTGGTTACTGTTACTGACTGTTGGTGGTTACTGTCACTGTCTAGCAGTGGTTACTGACACTATCTGCCATTGGTTATCATCACTGTCTAGTGTAGTTAACATTGCTGTCTCACAGTGGTTATCATTACTGTCTAGCACTAGTTACCATAAATTTCTGGTAATAGTTATCATTACTGTCTAGTGGTAACTGCAGTTACTGTCTAGCTGTGGCTAATGTCACTTTCTAGCGGTGGTCACTGTCACTGTCTTGCTGTGGTTACCATCATTTTTTTTTTGATTCACTCATAGTTTGTGGGCGCCACTGGAAGCCCAGCATTTATTGTCCATCCTTAATTGCCTTTGAGAAAGTGGTAGTGAGCCAACTTCTTGAACCACTGCAGTCCTTGTGGTGTAGATACACCTACAGTGCTGTTAGGGAAAGAGTTCCAGGATTTTGGGCCAGTAACAGTGAAGGAACAGTGATATATTCCCAAGCCAGAGTGGTGTTTGACTTGGAGAGGAACTTGCAGGTGTTGGTGCTTAATTGTGCCTGCTGCCCTTGTCCTTCTTGGTGGTAGAGGTCGCGGGTTTGGAAGGTGCTGTAGGAGAAGCCTTGCAGAGTTGCTGCAGTGCATCTTGTAGATGGTGGTGAATGGGATGCCAATCAAGTGGGCTGCTTTGTCATGGATGGTGTTGAGCTTCTTGAGTAATGTTGTAACTGCACTTATCCAGGCAAAGGAACATAGGAAGATAGAAACAGGAGTAGGCCATTCAGCCCCTCGAGCCTGTCCTGCCATCCAATGAGCTCTAGACCTTAGGACTCTTGTACCCAAACCCCAACCCCCAAACCCAACCGACCCCAATCCCACTTCTGTCACCTCTTAGATCTCTTTTGGTACATAAACTCCCCAAATGGTCCCCACCCCGAGACCTCCAACCCAACAATATGCCAATCCAAACCCTGGGAGCCTCCCCATCATGCTCCTACATTTCACATTCACTGCTGCCAACTATCACGCACACCATCTACAAATGTGCCATACTCTAAAATCACTCAATGCTACCAAAGCCCAACACTCACTTAACTTTTACAGAACAACCAGAACCAGCAAATGGAGAGTATTCCAACACACTCCTGACTTGTGCCATGTAGATGGTGAAAAGGCTTTAGGGAGGTGAGTTACTCACCACAGAATACCCAGCTTTTGTCCTACTCTTGTAGCCACAGCATTTATGTGGCTGCTCCAGTTAAAGTTCTGGTCAATGTTGAGCCCCCAGAATGTTGATGGTGGAACGGTAATGCCATTGAATGTCAAGGGGTTGTGGTTAGATTCTCTCCTGTTGGAGATGGTCATTGCCTGGCAATTGTGCGGTGCAAGTGTAACTTGCCACTTATCAGCCCAAGCCTGAATGTTGTCCAGGTCTTGCTGCATACAGGCATGGATTGTTGCAGCATCTGAGCAGTTGCGAATGGTACTGAACATAATGCAATCATCAACGAACATACCCACTTCTGACTTTATGTTGGAAGAAAGGTTATTGTGAAACAGATGAAGATGTTTCAGCCTAGGATACTACCCTGAGGAACTCCTGTAGCGAGATGATTGGCCTCCAACAACAACAGCCATCTTTCTATGTACTAGGTATGACTAACAAGTGGAATTTTTTCCCCCCTGATTCCCATTGACTTCAATTTTGCTCGGACTCCTGATGCCACACATATGCTGTCTTGGGGGCAACCCTAGCACGCACAACTCACAGCTCACACATACTAACAGCTGGTCAAACATGACAACCATATCACTCAAATATATGGCAGGACACTAACTGACATACTGATACTTCCCTCTTTCTTGCAGGAGAAGGTGGCACAAAACAGCAGCACTAGGAAAGAACTGGATGAGGGCCTGTATGTTTTAACGCTCTTGAAGGAAACTGTGCACGCCATAATGGGAATGGGCATCACTGAGGATGTGGCTATGGTGTGGCTGGAGGCATCAATGATGAGGGTATCTTTATATCTAACCCTCCTCCTGCTCAAAAGGGAGGGAGGAACTCAAAACAATTTCTATCAGCAAAGAAAAAGTACTTGGAAAACTAATGGGACTAAAGGCTGACAGGTCCCCTGGACCCGATGACCTGCATCCTAGGGTTTTAAAAGAAGTGCTGCAGAAATAACTGGAGACATTGCTTGTAGTCTTCCAAAATTCCCTAGATTCTGGAAAGGTCCCAGTGGACTGGAAAACTGCAAATGTAACAATGTAACACCTCTATTCAAGAAAGGTGGTGGGGGGGGGGGGGGGCGTGGGGTGCATTGGTGGGGGTGTGACAGAAAGCAGGAAATTATAGGCCAGTTAGCCTAACATCTATCATTGGGACAATGCTAGAATCCAATATTATGGAAGCAGTAGCAGGACATTTAGAAATCAAACAGAGTCAACATGGTATTATGAAAGTGAAATTGTGTTTGACAAATTTATTAGTGTTCTTTAAGGATGTAGCAAGCAGGGTGTATAAAGGGAAACCAGTTGATGTAGCACATTTGGATTTCCAAAAGGCATTCAATAAGGTGCCACATAAAAGGTTACTGCACAAGATAAGAGCTCATGGTTTTGGGGGTAGAGGATTAGCTAACTGACAGGAAACAGAGTCAGGATAAATGGAGGAGGTTAGCAAACAGTAATTAGTGGAGTGCCACAGGGATCAGTGCTAGGGCCTCAACTATTTAGGATCTATATTAATGACTTGGATGTTGGGACCAAGTGTATTGTAGCCAAATTCATTGACACAACAAAAATAGGCAGGAAAGCAAGTTGTGAGGAGAACACAAAGTGTCTGCAAAGAGATTATAGATAGGTTAAAGTGAGTAGGCAAAAAATTGACAGATGGAGTATAATGTGGGGAATTGTGAGGTTGTCCACTTTGGCAGGAAGAATAGAAAAGCAGAATATTATTTAAATGGAGAGAGACTGCACAATGCTACAGTACAAAGAGATCTGGGTGTCCTTGTACATGAATCACAAAAGGTTAACATGCAGGTACAGCAAGTAATTAGGAAGGCAAATGGAATTTTGGCATTTATTGCAAGGGGGATGGAGTATAAAGTGGGGAAGTCTTGCTACAACTGTATAGGGAACTGGTGAGACCACACCAGGGTTCTGCGTACAGTTTTGGTCTCCTTACTTAAGAAAGGATATACTTGCATTGGAAGCAGTTCAGTGAAGTTTCACTAGGCTGATTCCTGCCACAAAGGGGTTTTCTTATGAGGAAAGGTTAAGCTGGTTAGGCCTATACCCATTGGAGGTTAGAAGAATGAGAGGTGATCTAATTGAAACATATAAGATTCTGAGGGGGCTTGACGGGGCACAAGGCTGCAGGAGCCAGAGCATGGGGAAAGACTTCAATGGGCCAGGGTCCAGAAGAAGCCTGATGGGTGTACATACCCAAATACTTGGTGTACTGAAAAACCTGCCAGATAGTTTGCTTTCAGTGTCAAGAAGCATGGAGGACTCCAGCACCAACTTGGCACAAGTCTTTGCGCTGAGCTCAGAGACCATCCTTTCTATCAAAACCTCCAACAGCACACTGTGGAACCCCCCATGATACAACTTAATGGCTGATGTCACCACTTCCATCAAAGGTCTGAGTGCTGCCATGTAAGCTCAGACCTCTGCCATCATGGCTGCAGACACCACTGTTCAAAGGGGCTTCCAGTGTATCATAGAAGTCCATCAATCTGTTTCCCAACAGATCAGTAGGATTGCTGAGGTGCCACCCAGGTAGAGTGGCTGTAGCTCCATGGAACACAAGCCTGCTGTCCTCTCTCAGAATCACAGTATTCCTGCTCCCATCCTGACCACTCCACCAGTGCTCTTGCTGTTGCTGCCACCCAGGCCTAGCTGGTGCAGTCAGAAGCTGGGCCTCTAGTCCCAGAAATGCTTGAGATGGCCCTCAAAGATCATCTACAGTCTCCTCAATTAAAGCTTATCAGCCTTCCGCCATTCTTGCTGCAGCCATTGGGGAATCACCCTCAGTGGAGAACTAGGATAGACAAAGGTATACGGAAGACAGGCATTGAGGAAGTGCACAAGGGGGATTATTTTTGTATGCATTATGTCATGATTGAATTTATAAAATTGGCAATGTGCATTTTTTGGCAGTTCTCGTTTTTGTGTTGTCGGAAAGAGGACAAAGTGATGGTCAGTGATGGAGGAAAGGTAAGGAGCTGTTGGTGAATGGGAAGGTGTAATTGAGATTACTCGTTTTGCTTATTAATTATTTGAGCACATAGAGCCAGGACAGAAAGGAGCCTATCTATGTTGTAGCCTCCCTTCCTCTCCACATTCCTCCACTTCCTGATGGACTTCCTCTTCCTCCTCTTCCTCATGCTCCTCTTTCTCAGCTTCTCGCCTGCTAAGTGTTGGTAAGAGCTGTTCTTCATAAAGGCGAGGTTGCCCAGCATGCAGCATATTACTAGAAATCCTGCAGGGTTTCTCCAGAGCAGTGCAGGCAGCAGAAGTGTTGCTTGAAGACACTGATTGTTTACTCTATAATGTTCCTTGTGACAATATTGCTGTTGTTGTAGGCCTGCTGTGCATGTTAGTATGGGTTCTGGACAGGAGTCATGAGTGGATAACTCTTTCAGCCAGTAGCCAGCCTTGACTTCCTGTGGTGGATTAAATACTGACAGCACAGAGGACTGCTCCAGAGTGAAGCAATTGTGACTACTGCCAGGGTAATGAGCATTCACCTGCATGATGCACACTAGCTGCACATTGAGGGAATGAAATACCTTTCAGTTCATGAAAATGACCGAGTTCACATGAGATACATGCAAGGAAATGTGTGTGCAGTCAATGGCACTCAGCACCATTGGGAAGCCTGCAGTCTATGCAAAACCTTGTGCTCAGTCTGCCTGCTTGTCTCTGATAAAAAGGAATGAAATCAAACTGTGTCTCTGTGTATAGAGACACTCAGTAACCTCCCTTATGCAGCAGTATACTGCAAACTCTGAGATGTTGCTTTCTTCTCCAGCAGCAGCCTGGAAGGAGCCAATCACAGTCACCTTGATAGCCACAAGTAATGCTGCTCTTGCTCCACTTTGAGGTTGCCATTGTGGCTGCAGCAGTTGGCAGATTTCAGTCACATTGTCCTTTGTGAAGTGAAGAAGTCTCAAGCATTGGTCCTCATTGAGGTTGAGGTAAGAGACTTGCTCCCTAAAGACTCTCAACAGATATGGCCTCCTGCTGAGAGTCTTTCTCTCCACCTCCTCCTCCCTCTTCTAGCAGCTTGACCTTCTCTTCAGGGCCTCTCTTCATTCACCCAGTCATACTCAAATCCCAGAGGAAGCCCAATTCGGATACCCATGTTTGGAAGCAACTTGTTTCAATACAAGCTTTTAAATCTCAAAAAAGTACTTCAGCACCAGCCAGACCAGTCCTTGTAGATCATTCAAACTTTAGTCAAATATAGGAAAGCTTCGAAAGCATGTACACTTGCGCCCGCAGCCAGAAGAAATAATCCAGCAACTAACTTGTAAGTATGTAGTTTATGTACCTTTTAATGCTGTTAGGGGTGTTGGAAGGGCAGGGGGTTCTTTTATTTCGTTTCACGTCTGTTCAGCTGTGAGAAGTTAAGGCAGAGCGTAGGCTGAAGTGTGGAGTTCAAAAATGGCAGTGCTACTGTCAAATCAACACAGTACACTGATTGCATCATAATCTGCCTGCCCCGCATGCTGCCAGCGGTCATTAGGTGCACGTGCGCACAAACCCCTTTACCAGGATGGTGTCCAGCGCTCTTTTCATTGGATGTGTGCACAGTCATCTCCAACCCCATTTTCAAGTGTTATATGGCTGTGTAGCATCTAAAACACAGGTACTACAAAGCTCACTTTCTCCCATAATATTTACAGCACAAAAATAGGCCATTCAGCTCAATAGGTCCATCCCAATGTTTATGTTCCATAGGATCTTTCTCCTGTCTTTCTTTATCTAACCTTATCCTTCTATCCTTCTATTGCTTTCCCCCCCCATGTGCTTCTCTAGCATCCCTTTAAATGCATTTATGCTATTCACCTCAACAACTATTTGTAGTAGCAAGTTCTACATTCTCACCACTTTCTGTGTAAACACGTTTCTCCTGAATTTCCTATTGGATTTATTAGTGACTGTCTTATATTTATGGCCCCTCAGTTCTGGTTCCCTTGTAGGTGAAAACATCATCTCTACATCTGCCCAATCAAACCCTTTTTGTAATCTTAAAGAACTCTATTGGGTCACCTGTCTGCCTTTTCTATTCTAGAGAGAGGCCTAGCCTGTTCAATCTTTCCTGATAGGTATAATCTCTCGGTTCTGGTAGCATTCTGGTAAATCATTTTTGAACCTTCTTCAGTACCTCTATATCCTTGTTATAACATTGAGACCAGAACTGTTCACAGTGTGGTCTAGGCAAGGTTCTGTACAAGTTTAACATAACTTCTCTGCTTCTCAATTGTATCCCTGTAGAAATGAACCCCAGTGCTTTGTTTGCTTTTTAAACGCCCTTATTCACCTGGGCAACTATTTTTGGTGACCTATGTATCACTTGACTCTGGGAAGATTTAGTTTCCCTTGACAACTAATAAGCAGACTTAGGCTATGTTGATTGGATGCTAAATCCAAGCCACAGAGACCACCCTGATGTACGCTTCAGTTTTTCTCCATGCTCAACCTATATGGTACAATATTATATGGTTAACCCTGGTTTTTGGCTGCAAAGAAAGCGCCATAAAAGTAACAACAAAATAAATAGCAAAACTGTACTTTTACTTATTCATACACTATGCAGAACTTATTGAGTTAGTGAACATAGAAATAAATGTTTTAGCTGAATAAACTGGTAGAATGTTTGGTTAGGTAGCTAATGGCAAATTGTGTATATGAGTTAGCCATTGCATCTTCAAATATATTAAATATTGCAAAATGCTTTCATCTACTTAAATTGAATATTACTGTAAAATCAATCAGTGGGCAAAATGATCTTGTTCCCTCCACAGTACTGCAGAATATAGTTGAGAAGCTGGGATCTATGTTATAAATAGTCTGGTTCAGTCAGAAGCTGCTGCCGCAGTCTCTGTAGGTACTGCACCTGTGAGATGATGTATACTCGTCCACCTGAGTACTGTGTAGTCATATTACTCTGCTATGGTAGCTGGTTTCTTTTTCTGACTTGGGATTGCCATAGGTTCCACTCCAGACTGTCTGGATTGTATTGTAAACTGACATTATATCACCAGTTAGGCTGGGCGTGATCTGTCTGCAGCCTGGAGGAGTCTCTTTTAAACCTCCTCTACTCCCACCACCAGTTACTCTTTGACCGTGCTGCAGTTTGCCTTTAGTCATTTGTTTCCTAGAGAGAAAAACAGCAAGTCACGGGCAGGCTCTGAATATTATGAGCTTTATTCATTTTTTTCTTTGATTCACACTGTTACCAAGGTGACAGGGATGATCAGTCCCTCACTGAAGCAACAAAGGCATATTACACAGTTCTGATGATGGAGGAGTGCACCATTCCATAAAACTGGGATATAACAGGTAATTTTCTTTTCTTTTTAGACTTTATGTGAGCATTAAAAATGTAAGTCACCCTCAGAGCCAACTTGTCCCCGTAAAAAGATAAAACTGAACAGGAGCAGTCTGGTCTTGCTGTTAAACATGGCTAGATGATGCAAGTCAGAATGTTCCCTGGAAGAGTCTGTAACAAGACAGCAGACAGTTTATTTCATACAGATCAGATCTTCTACAAATATGAGTGCAACCTTTTGTAAATGAGCTTTGATGGAGGCCTGGTATTTTTCCATCATTATTGCATCAAAATACTGGCAGGTACCCAGCATGAAATGATGTTGGTGTAACATTTGAAAGATTTACAGCATGTTAAGAAAAAAGAACAATGGGGTATGTTGTAAGTCGTTACGCATGCATCTCAAAATAAATCCCATTTGATTGGAATCTGCAAACACACATCAGTTCTGTTTGGTCAATGATGCTGGATTTCAGCACTTGGTGCTTGTGCATTTGTTGATCACACCAGCACCAATGCAAGCTTCAAGGTCAATTCATATCTTCAAATTGGGGTGCAAATGGTACTGAGCTATGAATGTTAAGCACCCACAGGTTAGGGAGAGGAGGGGGAGGAAGGAAATGGGGATATAGAATTGCAAAAGTAGACTGTATGTTAATTTATTATTTCTCAAGCAAGATCAAAGCTGTACAAAGGATATAGCATAGTTGTCTCTTTCAAGCATAAAGAATGACTGACAAACTGTTCCGTGCTTCTGAATATTTTATAACACTAAATTTACAGAACATACGTTTTGCAGAGGAAAATAAAGTGTTTTTTTAAGAAAGCTAAAAGACCATGGAAATTTAAAGAGTTAATATCCAAACAGGCGAGAAGCAGATACACTATGCAGACCAATCCTGGTTAGTTTGGCGAGTTATATGAAAAAAACTTTATGGTGTCATTTGAGATGGTCTTCTAAAGTTTTCAGCTGGAATTTAGGCCACCAGAATCTCCTCTAGTCTAAAGGTGATCAATCATGCATGGGGAGCAAGGAAAGAAAATAATACAGTACAACACAAAAGATAGAGAAGAAGACTGTCAAAAACACTTGTATCTCTTTCACCTACCTGATTTATGTTGGAGCCCTATAATGACTAACTCTAAAGAACAGTTACAAACATGATCTTTCTTTTCCGAAACAGATGACAGACATAGTACTGCTCATTCAAAAAATACAGTGTGCTTGTATTGGATGGAAAATTACAAGTGTTAGACTGCAAAGGGAAACCTGTTTCCAATTCATGGGATTATAAATGCTTTGATCCCATTCATTGTAAACAGTTTTACTCAGCTTCTAATATTCTCAAAGCTTTTCATAAATAGCACATTCTGGGGGCACTTGGCATTTCATTGTGTATCTTGGTGCTTATTACAGGCATATTACATTTATTCTGAAGCAAGTGTTTGACACATTCAAATTCCAATGAAGGGCTAATATCAGAAATGGTGAAAATGCTCTGCAATTGTAGTCAATCAAAAAATTCCATTGGTTGTGAAATTGGCAACTTAATACAAAACAAAAATATATATTTTTAAAATCTTCACAAGCTGGAATTAGCCATGATGGTGGGTGGGATGATAAAATAACATTAAAAGCAACACAATTACTAATATTAAAAACAGGTTTTCCTTCCTGTGCAATTTATTTGCCCGTTGAACACCGTAAAACACTTTGAACACAGTAAAATGAAAAACAAACGTGAAGGAACCAGTGGCCGTGGTAGGGTTTTATGAGCAGCTGTATCTGCTTCTTTGTTCTAATCCACCCTACAGGCTAGGAACCACTGTAAAAAACTAATGACCTGCAGGTACAAATATGATTTCTGTTCTTTTTGCAAAATGTATACTGTGCAAAGAAAGATACAACACAAATGTCATTTTTGATCTTAACCTTTTTCAAATTGATTTTGTGGGATAGAAATTGGTAAGCTTTGTGCCCATTTTATATCAGAAAACAGGCGCAATGATGATGAATTTAGCAGTGCAATAGCCTGCACCGCATTTGCATGAGTGTTCGGACCACTGCTATTCATCTGGGCCTTTAATCCAGCATCCCTGGCAGTGGCCTAAAACAGGTGTAAGACTCCTTACACAAGTTAATGAGAGGCCTAACACCTGTTTTAAGACCCTTCTATGAAGTTGGACAGCCCTGAGCGGAGAACGCAATGGACAGGCCTACTCTGCTCACATTTTCCAGGTGTGGATGTGGCCTCGGAACTGGCTGTCATTGAAAAGGTCATTGAGTCATTATGGCACAGAAGGAGGCCATTTGGCCCATTGAGTCTATGCCGGCTCTCCGTAGAGCAATCCATTCAGTCCCATTCCCCTGCTCTATCCCTTTAGCCCTGCAAGTTTATTTCCTTCAAGTGTCCATCCAATTTCCTTTTGAAATTATTCATCTCCGCTTCCACCACCCTTGTAGATAGCGAGTTCAAGGTCATTACCACTCGCTGTTTAAAAAAAGTTCTTTCTCACATGCCCCCTGCATCTCTTGTCCAAAATCTTAAATCTGTGTCCCCTAGTCCTTGTATCACCAGCTAATGGGAACAGTTTTTTTCTTGTCAGCCTTATCTAAACCTGTCATAATCTTGTACACCTCTATCAAATCTCCCCTCAGTCTCCTTTGCTCCAAGGAGAACAACCCCAGCTTTTCCAATCTAACCCTGTAGCTAAAATCCTTCATCCCTGGAACCATTCTGGTAAATCGTCTCTGCACCCTCTCAAGGACCCTCATATCCTTCCTAACGTGTGGTGACCAGAACTGGATGCAATACTCTAGTTGTGGCCTAACCAGAGCTTTATAAAGGTTCAGCATAAATTCCCTGCTTTTGTACTCAATACCTGTATTTACGAAGCCCAAGATCCCTTTTGATTGAGTAATCACTCTCTCAATATGTCCTGCTACCTTCAAAGATCTATGCACAAAAACCCCCCAGGTACCCCTGTTCCTGCACACTCTTTAGAATTATGTCTATATTGTGCGATTATCCCTTCTGCCAAATGCATCACCTCGCAATTCTCTGTATTAAATTCCATTTAACACTTGTCTGTTCATTCTGCTAGCCTCTCTATGTCCTGCTGCAGTCAATTTGTATTATCCTCACGGTTTGCCACACCTCCAAGTTTAGTATCATTGGTAAATTTTGAAATTTTTCTCTGTAATCCAATATCCAAGTAATTTTACTCTGTATTCCAATATCCAAGGTAAGTAAAACAGTTTTTAAAAAAACATAATGCCGAGCCAGGAGGAGCACTGCTGCTTCTCCTAGTTCCACAGTACACCTGAGGGCTACTATCAGCCCATAATGCCATCCCCTCATATTTCCCATTACCACATGAAACATACCTAAAGGCTGCTGTCAGCAAGGAAAGTGGCTGGAATTGAACTGTTTGAAGTCAGTAGGATACCTCTCAATGCACAACAGGCACCAGCAGCTTATTTAAATTATGGAAATGTGTCCCAAGGCACCAATTTCATGTGAGCTTGGTCTTCCTGGTTGGGGTGCGCACTGTTAGTTATGCACCCAAAAATGGGTCATATCAAATTTCTACCCCAGTTCCTCTTGCAGGTATCATTGCCCTGGGCAGAACTATTGTGAAAACAAAAAGGAAATAGAAATTGGCCATTTCCAATTCTAGCAACAGGAGATAGGCACTTTCTGTTCCTATTTTATAATGTACCAATCATTCAAAGATGAAATAATGAAACAGCAGTTTTTGACTCTTGCAGTGAGCCTATGATTTGATTGTAGCTCTCTGCAAAATCCTGCCACTGCAGTTAAATTGAACTCTCATCATCCTTCTGAGCATATCCACCCACACCCGAATTATAATATTCTAAATTTCACCCAGCCAACCTAAATTGCTCATGGCAGGTTGATGGATACTATTTGTGTTTGAGGTCTCATCTCTAAATAATAAAGTTCCTGTGGGTAAATGGTGCCTTGGAAATCTGATGTAGTAAGAGAGCGAGTGCCAGCTCAGGACAAACGCATTGTGAGCAGAATAAATAGACGTGAATCATTAACTCTTTCACGGCTGCAGTAACATTTCTGCCATTAAATACCAATTACATCAAAGTGGCATATATTGAGATCTTAGATTTGCATTTAATTTTTTTTAAATTGTTTATAAAATATTAATTTTCACTTTAACAGTCTCAGAAGATGAATTATGCCAGGGATGGGAAACCATAGATTTGAGGAGAGACTTGAGATACTGGGACATTGTCACTGCAGCAGAGAAGGCGAAGAGGAGATGTAATAGGTTTTTTAAACATTGTGAAGGGTTTATATAGGGTCAATAGCAGAAGATTATTTCCTTTAGTTAACAAGTCAATGATGAAGAGTCACCAATTTAAAATTGAGAGTGAGGAAGAGGGGTTAGGAGAAATTTCTTTACGGAGAGAATTTTGAAGTGTGGAATGCTTTGCCACAAGATGTGTTTGAGGCATAGATTATTGTATATTTCAAGACAAAAGTAGATAAATACTGAAGTAACAGAATATACAAGACTATGGGGAGCAGGCAGGGCAATGGGATTAGTTTTGAATTGCTCCAACAAAAGCTGGCACAGTTTCAATGGTCCAGATAGACTCCTTCTATGCTGTAAATTCCTATAGTTCCAAGAGCAGAATGTCACACAAATGACTTGGTATCTTTCCACTGATCACTTAAGAGTTTTAGTTGTTAAGTGTGAGTCAAACCATAACAGACCTGACATCTGTAGCTGGTTGACTTTATTTGATTGACCTTAATGACTTTTCAGCAGTAAATTTACAGTATTAACATTGGGTTTGTTGTTTTCACTAAAAAGTAACACCATTAGCAGTAAATTATGCCAACCAAATGTAATCAAGCACCTGGAAATTAGCTTCTTTGCCTTTCCCAAAGGATTTGGCACTGCTTCTGTTATTCAAGGCTACGAGAAAACTAAGCTTCAGAAGCGCAAGCAATGGGGGAGGTGGTGGCATAGTGGTATTGTCACTGGACTACTAATCCAAAGACCCAGGGTATTTCTCTGCGGACATGAGTTTAAATCCCACCATGGTAGAAGGTGGAATTTGAATTCAATTAATAAATCTGGAATTAAAAACTAGTCTAATAATGGCAATTGTTGTAAAAACCCATCTGGTTCACTAATGTCCTTTAGGGAAGGAAATCTGCTGTCCTTACCTGGTCTGGCCTAAATGTGACTCCAGACCCACAGTAATGTGGTTGACTCTTCACTGCCCTCTGAAAAGGAGTAACAAGCCATTCAGTTGTACAAAACCACAGTGTGGCACTACCACTGTGCTAAATGGGATAGATTTTGAACAGATCTAGCAATGCAAAACAGGGCATCCATGAGGTGCTGTGGGCCATCAGCAGCAGCAGAATTGTAGTCAACCACAATCTGTAACCTCATAGCCCGGCATATCTCCCACGCTACCATTAACCATCAAGCCAGGAGACCAACCCTGGTTCAATGAAGAGTGCAGGAGGGCATGCCAGGAACAGCACCAGGCATACCGCAAAATGAGGTATCAACCTGGTGAAGCTGCAACACACGACTATCTACGTGCCAAACTGCGTAAGCAGCATGCGATAGAGCTAAGCGATCCCATAACCAACGGATCAGATCTAAGCACTGCAGTCCTGCCACATGCAGCCGTGAATGGTGTTGGATAATTAAACAACTTTCTGGAGGAGGAGCCTCCACAAATATCCCCATCCTCATGTTGGGGGAGCCCAGCACATCAGTGCGAAAGATAAGACTGAAGCATTTGCAACAATCTTCAGCTAGAAGTGCCGAGTTGATGATCCATCTCGGCCTCCACCTGAAGTCCCCAGCATCACAGATGGCAGACTTCAGCCAATTCGATTCACTCCACGTGATATCAAGAAACGACTGAACGCACCGGATACTGCAAAGGCTATGGGCCCTGACAATATTCCGGCAATACTACTGAAGACCTGTGCTCCAGAACTTGCTGCACCCCTAGCCAAGCTGTTCCAGTACAGCTACAACACTGGCATCTACCCGACAATGTGGAAAATTGCCCAGCTATGTCCTGTACACAAACAGCAGGACAAGTCCAACCCGGCCAATTACCGCCCCATCAGTCTACTCTCAGTCATCAGTAAAGTGATGGAAGGTGTAATCGAAAGTGCTATCAAGCGGCACTTGCTTAGCAATAACCTGCTCAGTGATGCTCAGTTTATGTTCCGCCAGGGCCACTCAGCACCTGACCTCATTACAGCCTTGGTTCAAATATGGACAAAAGAACTGAACTCAAGAAGTGAGGTGAGAGTGACTGCCCTTGAAATCAAGGCAGCAGTTGACTAAGTATGGCATCAAGGAGCCCTAGCAAAACTGAGGTCAATGGGAATCAGGGGGAAAACTCTGCTGGTTGGAGTCATACCTAGCACAAAGGAAGATGGTTGTGGTTGTTGGAGGTCAATCATCTCAGCTCCAGGACATCACTGCAGGAGTTCCTCAGGGTAGTGTCCTAGACCCAACCATCTTCAGCTGCTTCATCAATGACCTTCCCTGAATCATAAGGCCAGAAGTGGGGATGTTCGCTGATGATTGCACAATGTTCAACATCATTCACAACTCCTCAGATACTGAAGCAGTCCGTGCAGAAATGCAGCAAGACCTGGACAATATCCAGATAAGTAGCAAGTAACATTCGCGCCACACAAGTGCCAGGCAATGACCATCTTGAACAAGAGAAAATCTAACCATCTCCCCTTGACATTCAATGGCATTACCATCGCTGAATCCCCCACTATCAACATCCTAGGGGTTACCATTGACGAGAAACTGAACTGAAGTAGCCATATAAATACCGTGGCTGCAAGAGCAGGTCAGAGGCTAGGAAGGGTCACTGACCTGAAAGATGAACTCTGCTTCTCTCTCCACAGATGCTATCAGACCTGCTGAGTATTTCCAGAATTTCTTGTTTTTATTTCAGAATTGCAGCATCTGCAGTATTTTGCTTTTATTATCAGAGGGTAGGAATCCTGCTCACCTCCTGACTCCTCAAAGCCTGTCCACCATCTAAAAGGCACAGTCAGGAGTGTGATGGAATACTGTCCACTTGCCTGGATGGGTGCTGCTCCAACAACACTCAAGAAGCTCAACATCATCCAGGACAAAGCAGCCCGCTTGATTGGCACCCCATCGACAAACATTCACTCCCTCCATCACCGACGCACTGTGGCAGCAGTGTATACCATCTACAAGATGTAGTGCAGCAATGCACCAAGGCTCCTTAGACAGCACCTTCCAAACCCTCTACCTCTAGAAGGACAAGCGCAGCAAATGCATGGGAACACCACCACCTGCAAGTTCCCCTCAAAGTGACACACCATCCTGACTTGGAGCTATATCGCCGTTCCTTCACCGTCGCTGGGTCAAAATCCTGGAACTCCATTCCTAACAGCACTGTGGGTGTCCCTACCTCACATGGACTGTAGCGGTTCAGAAGGCAGCTCACCACCACCTTCTCAAGGGCAATTAGGGATAGGCAATAAATGCTGTCCTGGCCAGCGAAGCCCACATCCCATAAAAGAATTTAAAAAAAGAAATGGAGTCAGTATTTAATGCACTATGTAGTATTGGCTTCCACAAGACAGTGGGGTGATCTTGTTTCTGTCATCTTCTGAAAATGGTGCAGGTGGGGTGTAACAGAGTGCTAAATCAGATGGAAATCAGTTCTGTTTAACCACCTATGTTTAGTCCCACTCAAACTTCCATTTGGTTCTGGAGATGTGAGTTCACAGCATGTTAAAGTTATGTTTTTAGGCTATTTCTGAGCCTTTATTTGTTAGTCTTTCAGCTGGTACTCAGGATTTCATGATCCTTTGTGCCAGTTGTTAATTATTTTTGCTCCCACCACCACTCCTGACAGCTATTGGTTTTACTGGCTTATTTGGAAGAAGAGGGGAACCTATGGAGGAATGCCAGGCTGATTAGGCTGTCGAAGAAATGCTCCATGACTTCAGGCAATCACCCACCCTGACATATCTGCAAAGATGGGTGAAATTATCTAAATTTGGCACACGCAATGCTGTCGGAGACTCCTCTTCCCAAAGAAAGCTATACGAGCAAACCTCTGATTGTATTACCTGATATCTGATTGATATGTGGGTGCCTGTTGAAATGTTTGGCTGCATGCTTCTTCAGAAAACCTAATCACAGTATATTGTGCTGCACATGGTATTGTATGAAAGAAAACATACCTCAGTATGAACATAGAAGCAGAGGAGTCAGTCATACAGCCCCTTGAGCCTGCTGCACCAGTCAATTATATCATGGTTGATCTGCACCTCTACTCTATTTTCTTGTCACTGCTCCATATTCCTTGATACTCTTACCTAACAAAAATCTATCAATCTCATTCTTGAAAGCTCCAGATATCCTAGCATCCACAGCTATTTGGGGGAGAAATTTCCATATTTCTACTAGTCTCTTTGAAAGCATGCTTGCTAATTTTACTCCTGAATGGCCTAGCTCTAATTTTAATATTATGTCCTGTTGTTCTTTGATTCCCCCACATTAGCTGACCATCACGATGTCAATAACCATTTCTGCAGGTCCTGGCCCACCTACCTGGCAACCACCATGCAGACCAACCTTCTCGGCCTCTGGGTCAGTCGAGGCAGATGCAGAACTGCTGCAAGAACATCTGTAGCTACGCAGCATAGGTACATGCAGGGACATTAACACAGTCAGCCTAGGTCTGTAATTTAGCTGCACGTAGTGTTGCTGAACATTGAATGTTGGCTCCTCATATTATGAGGCATTAAGGCCTGAACTCCTAAGTGCCTCACTGTACATTAGAACATAACCCTGAATCACCCATTATGATTAGAGTCTGATTACCTGTTGTGTCCTATACTCATTAAGGCCCAAGTTTACATTATTAGTTGTTCCCATAATGCATCTGAAGTGCCTGCACATACCAGATACTCGGTGCCCATACAAAACAATTGCTTCTTGAGACACCTCTTTCATTTACATTCTTATTGTTAAAGGTGTATTTTTTTTTTGATTTCTGTGTAGCTCCTTATATTCATTGTTTTGTGATGTTATTGCTACTGGAGAAAAGAAATTAGCAAGACAATACTTATATAGAATAGAATCATAGAATGGTTACAACACAGAAAGAGTCCATTCGGCCCATCGTGTACATGCCGGCTATCTGTAGAGCCACTCAGCTAGTCCCACTTCCCCACCCCACCCATGCCCTTTCCCCTTAGCCCTGCAAATTTCTTCTCTTCAGTCCATTATTTAAAAGCCACGACTGAATCTGCCTCCACCACACTCAGGCTGTGCATTCCAGATCCTAACCACTCGCTGCGTAAAGAAGTTTTTCCTCATATCACCTCTGGTCCTTTTATCAATCACCTTATTGGATCTATTCTGGCAGCTTTTTGAAGTTGCACTGCTTCTTTTATATGTTCCTGCTTTCATAGTGAACAGCATTCTGTGCTGCTTTCAGAGCAGCCATCGGTCTCCCCTTGTGCATATCTCTTTGTCTGCAGGTTCTGGAGGAAGAGGATCACAAGACCCACGTCATTCAAGTGTTTGGTGCCTCAGGAGATCAGCAAGGACCTTTACACCACCAACTGTGTACACATCAATACTTAGACCTGTCAGATGAAGTCTGTATACAGATACCACCCCTCTCCAAAGAGGTCTTCACTGGACTTTGCATAATCCTGCAGAGAGACCACTTCAGCAACAGTGTTTAGGGTAATGCTTCAGTACTGCTCAGAAAAGATGTCCAATATTATTGTAGCCTGTTGTGTATTACATTAACGTTATCTGCAAAAGGGCCTGAACATGGAGTAGGCTATGGCAGGCACAGAATATTAGTGTCAGTAATGATGACCCTGGCTAACAACCAAAGACATGTCTGTCAAAGTAGCAGCAAATCAGCCAGCAAGGCAGTTCTAATGAAAGATCATTGACCTCAAAAGTTAACTCCGTTTCCCTCTCCACAAATGCTGCCAGACCTGAGTATTTCTAGCATTTTCTGTTTTTATTTCAGACTTTCAGTATCTGCAGTATTTTGATTTTGTGTTGTTGCAGTCAGCAAGACAATCTCTCATAGAAGATACTGTCATTTAACAGCATGAATAACGAAAGCACAACAGTCTTTAAACATGGGTTTAATAGTTCAGTCAAATAAAGTCACACTCCTGTTCTCCTGAGCCCAATCTTGAAGACTTTAGAATATAGCAGCATTTCATTGCCTTCACAGCATAAGTACTCCTAGGATACAGTAGAGGATGAGTCACGCTAAATTTTTATTCATCTCAACTGTGTGGTGCTAATGTATTCAGCCTTGACTCTTGCTCTTGCCTTCGAACTAGAAGGTTGTGAGTTCAAGACTTGAGCACAAAACTTAAGCTTACACTTCAGTGCAGTACTTAGGGAGTGCTGCAGTGTTGGAGGTGCTATCTTTCGGCTGAGATGTTAAACCAAGATCCTTTCAGATGGCTTTAAAAATCCCATAGCATTATTTGAAGAAGAGCAGGAGAGTTCTCCTGGTGATCTGATCATTTATTTCATTGCTGCGTGTGGGATCTTGCTATGTGAAAATTGGCTGCCGTGTTTCCACATTACAACAGTTAAAGTATTTAATTGGCTACGGAGCTGTTTGGGAGGCCTTATCGTCATGAAAGTTCTATAAAAATACAGGCTCGCTCTTTCTTTCTTTACCCCATGCTTCACCTCTGCAACAGTGTAAGGTCCATACCTCCTACTTCCTAGTCATGTGCTCCTTTCAGCTGTTTCCCCAGTGAAAAGTATTGATACATTTCTGATTTGTGGTACACCCAGACTGCTGGTTTGCCAGTAACAGAAGTTACCACTACAATTTATCGTCAGTTCAAAGTGTTTTCACCCTTTCTTTGGTGATAGTGTAATACGGGCAATATTGATTCAGCTGTCTGTTATATAGCTCTCCGGATTTTTATTTTGTTGAACTATTACACTATGATGCAACGTCAAAGTGACTTCCATGCAACATAAATAGTTTGTTCATGCTCTATCTGACCTTGAAGCACGACTAATTGAGACTTCCTCCTCCAGAGAGTCTCACTGCCCTTCATTCTGATGTCAGGTCATGCCTTAGCTCTGGATTCAGATTGAATTTACACTGCAGCATAGCGCAAACATTTTGTCCCAAACTTGTAGCATAAATGCTCCCTGAGAATATTCCTGCTATCCACTGGATGTTTCTTGGTCAGTCAGATATAATTTATTTATATTCAAGTAAATTACTGTCTCCCTGGGCTGGATAGTTTTTCTAAATTTCACACAATATGATGGTGAAATAAACACTAATATTAAAGTAACAAAATTACTCCAATACAAAAGCAAAATACTGCAGATGCTGGAAATCTGAAATAACAGAAAATGCAGGAAATACTCAGCAGGTCAGGCAGCATCTGTGGAGAGAGAAACAGAGTTAACGTTCGAGGTTGATAATCTTTCATCAGAACTGGGAAAAGTTAGAAATGTAATAGGCTTTGAGCAAATGAAAGGGGGAGGGTGGAAAAAATCTGCGAAAGGGTGGCGGGCAGGAGAGATTTAATGACAAAAGTGTGCATGGTGCAAGGCCGAAG
This sequence comes from Heterodontus francisci, assembly GCF_036365525.1. Lineage (NCBI taxonomy): Eukaryota > Metazoa > Chordata > Chondrichthyes > Heterodontiformes > Heterodontidae > Heterodontus > Heterodontus francisci. Next base: position 47,058,055 of record NC_090372.1, read on the forward strand.
GGAATGGTAATGGGACAAGTAAAGGAACAAAATTTCTCTAATGTTACAAGTTGCTTTTTCATTGTAGTTAGTCCCAAATAACTTGCAAACAACAGTTAAAACAAGGTTTTAATTAAAATTAAAGAAAACATTCTGCTCATCTTTCTAGCACCCATATCTTTTTATTTTATTAATTTTACTTTATTTGCACCTAATCTAACTGTCTAACTTGTTTTTATCCTTTTAAAGATTACATTTAAGACATCTTAAAGAAACACTTGCATTTATATAGTGCCTTTCACAACCTCAGGTCATTTCAATGTGCTTTACAGTCAATTAAGTACTTTTTTTTGAAGTGTAATGTAGGAAACATGGCAGCCAGTATGTGCATAATAAGGTCCCTTATACAATGTGATAATGGCCAGACAGGGCTTGTTTCGTGAGGTGTTGCTTGAGAGATTTATATTGGCCCTGACACTGGGGAGAACTCTCCTTTTCTTCAAAATAGTGTCACTTATTATATCCATCCATGAGGCCAGACAGGGCTCCCCACTGTGTACCTGCCTCCCTTCACCCGGTGTGCCCCAGACAATGCGTGCCGCCCGTGTGACCCCGCAAAAATCACAACATCCACCATTAACGAGCTCTTAATGAGTTCCTTAACCAGCTTAATTCGTCTTAATCAGGGATCAGGCCGTATGCGGGGCCTCAGTCCCCTGCCCTGGTGACATGGCCGGTGCTGGGCAACCAACATGCTGAACAGTGCTGGTATTTTGGATCCTGGCCGCCTCCGACCTGAAAATCCACCCCTATACCTCTTCAGTCATTTAACCATCACCTGTTTTCCATTTGAAGCTTTTTAGAGGTCACTCTCCTTCCTCTCTCATGTGTATGTGAATGACTATTTTTCTCTCCCTTTTCTCTTTGTTATATTTCTTTTGAAAGCTATTCATCTGCAATTGTTTTCAGTTCTAACGAAGGGTCCACGCCTGAAGCCGTAACATGTCAGGTTCTCTTCATAGATGTTGCCTGACTTGCTGAGTGTTTCCAGTATGTTCTGGGTTTTATTTCAGAATTCCGGTATTTGCAGCATTTTAATTTTAATTATCTTAACTGGAGTCTGAGATAAAATGGATATCTCAGTCAGGTGGCATGTTCAATGAATCATGAACAATACAGTAGAAGCACGCTTGGCAGGAACTTGCAAATGATTTTGCAAAACTTATGATCGTAAGAGACCCCTTTCTCTCCCTTCCAATCACAGCACGAGGCATAAAATTAGCCATATTGAATGATATAGGATTTGCAGCACAGAAACAAGCCATTTGACCCACCTGGTCTAAGCCAGTGTTTATGCTCCACATGACCCTCCTCACACCTTACTTCATCTATCCTTATCAGTTTAACTCTCTTCCGTTTCCCTCATGTACTTATCTAGCTTCTCCTTAAAAACAATGCTATTCAACTCAACGCACTCCAGTTCCAGACAACCATATCTGCAGTAAGTCTCTTCGGCTCAGAGTTGTTGAGCTGGAATCTGAGTTGCAGACATTGCGAGGTATCAAGGTGGAAGAAAGTTACCTGGATGCTTTGTTCCGGGAGGCAGTCACACCCCTTAGGTTAAGTAGAACTTTAGAGTTGGTTAATGGTCAGGAACAGGAGGGTGTGGCTATGAGTCAGGTAGGTATGGGGATCCAGCATGTAGTGGTGGAGGAGCCTCAGCCCTTGACTTTGACCAACAGGTACAAGGTGCTTGCTACCTGTATGGATAAGAACAAGGACTGCAGGGTGCATGAACAAGTTGACCAGGGCATCTTAATCCAAGATGTCATTCAAATGGGGGGACTGAAGAGGAATATGGTACTGATTGGGGACAGTATAGACATGGGCATAGATACTGTTCTTCGCAGCCATGGCCGGGAGCTCTGAAGGTTGTGTTGCTTGCCCGGTGCCATGGCTAAGGACATCTCCTCACAGCTGATGGCGAACTTGGAGTAGGAGGGGCAGGATCCAGTTGTCATGTAGGAACCAACAACATAAGTAGAACTAGTAATGATGTTCTGCTGAGAGAGTTTGAGGAGTTAGGGTCTAAATTAAAATGCAGAACCTCAAAGGTAATAATCTCTGGATTGTTGCCTGATCCATGCGCCAATTGGCACAGGCTCAAGCAGACTAGAGTATTAAACACGTGGCTTAAAGAGTGGGTGTGGGATGAAGTGGTTTCGATTCATGGGGCACTGGCACCAGTACTCGGGAAAGAGGGAGTTGTTCCATTGGGATTGGCTGCACTTAAACCGGGCTGGAATCAGTCTCCTGGAAAATCGTCGGGCTTTAAACTAACAGAGGTGGGGAGGGTTCAAGTGAAGGTAGTTTTAGAAATCCAGTGAGAAATGTTGGGACAGTAGAACTGTGTAGCAATGTGAGTAAAAACAAGCAGAGTGGGACAGGAAGCAACAGAGTGTTTAATGGCAATAATGCATCAGTGAATAAGCTCCATGAAAAGAATAGTAGTAAAAAAAATTAAAGGCTCTTTATCTGAATGTGTGAAACTTCCCCAATAAGATAGATGAACTAGTGGCACAAACAGAGGTAAATGGTTTATATCTAATCGACATTACAGAGTCTTTATTTGATTCGCTCATCGAATGTGGACATCGCTGGCTGGGCCAGCATTTATTGCCCATCCCTAATTTCCCTTGAGAAGGCAGTGGTGAGCTTCCTTCTTGAACTGCTGCAGTCTTTGGGGTGTAGGTACACCTACAGTGCTGTTAGGAAGGAGTTCCAGGATTTTGACCCAGCTACAGTGAAGGAACAGCGATATAGTTCCAAGTCAGGATAGAGGGCGGCTTGGAGGGGAACTTGCAGATGGTGGTGTTCCCATGCATCTGCTGCCCTTGTCCTTCTAGATGGTAGAGGTCGAGGGTTTGGAAGGTGTTGTCGAAGGAGCCTTGGTGAATTGCTGCAGTGCATCTTGTAGACGGTACACACTGCTGCCACTGTGTATTGCTGGTGAAGGGAGTGAATGTTGAAGGTGGTGGATGCGGTGCCAATCAAGCGGGCTGCTTTGTCCATGGTGTTGAGCTTCTTAAGTGTTGTTGGAGCTGCACCCATCCAGGTAAGTGTAGAGTATTCCATCACACTCCTGACTTGTGCCTTGTAGATGGTGGACAGGCATTGGGGAGTCATGCGGTGAGTTACTCACCGCAGAATTCCTAGCCTCTGACCTGCTGCTTTAGCCACAAGATTTATGTGGCTGATGTAGTTCAGTTTCTGGTCAATGGTAACCCCCAGGATGTTTTTTGAGGGGGATTGAGTGATGGTAATGCCATTGAACATTAAGGGCGATGGTCAGATTCTCTCTTGTTTGAGATGGTCATTACCTGGCACTTGTGTGGTGTGAATAGTACTTGACATTTATCAGCCCAAGCCTGAATGTTGTCCAGGTCTTGCTACACCTGGACAGGGGCTGCTTTATTATCTGAGGAGCCGTGAATGTTGCTGAACATTGTGCAATCATCAATGAACATCCCCACTTCTAACCTTATGATTGAAGGAAGGTCATTGATGAAGCAGCTGAAGATGGTTGGGCCTAGGACACTACCCTGAGGAACACCTGCAGTGATGTCCAGGGACTGAGATGATTGACCTCCAACAACCACCACCATCTTCCTTTGTGCTAGATATGACTCCAACCAGCGGAGAGTTTTCCCCCTGATTCTCATTGTCTTCAGTTTTGCTAGGGCTCCTTGATGCCATACTCGGTCAAATGCTGCCTTGATGTCAAGGGCAGTCACTGTCACCTCACCTCTTGAGTTCAGCTGTTTTGTCCATGTTTGGACAAAGGTTGTAATGAGGTCAGGAGCTGAGTGGCCCTGGCAGAACCCAAACGGAGCATCAGTTAACAGGTTATTGCTGAGCAAGTGCTGCTTGATGGCATTGTTAACGACCCCTTCCATCACTTTGCTGATGATCGGGCGTAGACTGATAGAGCAGTAATTGGCCGGGTTGGATCTGTCCTGCTTTTTCAGTACAGGACATACTTGGGCAATTTTCCTCATTGTCGGGTAGATGCCCATGTTGCAGCTGTACTGGAACAGCTTGGCTAGGGGCGTGGCTAGTTCTGGAGCACAAGTCTTTAGTACTATTGCCGGAATGTTGTCAGGGCCCATAGCCTTTGCAGTATCCAGACCCTTCAGCCATTTCTTGATATCATGTAGATTGAATCAGTTGGCTGAAGACTGGCATCTGTGATGCTGGGGACCTCTGGAAGAGGCCGAGATGGATCATCCACTCGGCACTTCTGGCTGGAGATGGATCATCCACTTGGCACTTCTGGCTGAAGATGGATGCAAATGCTTCAGCCTTGTCTTTTGCACTGATGTGCTGGGCTCCCCCATCTTTGAGGATGGGGATATTTGTGGAGGCTCCTCCTCCAGGTAGTTGTTTAATTGTCCACCAACATTCATGACTGGTTGTGGCAGGACTGCAGAGCTTGGATCTGATCTGTTGGTTATGGGATTGCTTAGCCCTATCACATGCTGCTTCCGCTGTTTGGCATGAAAGTAGTTCTGTGTTGTAGCTTCACCAGGCCGACACCTCATTTTTAGGTATGCCTGGTGCTGCTCCTGACATGCTGTCCTGCACTCTTCATTGAACCCGGGTTGGTCACCTGGCTTGATGGTAATGGTGGAGTCGGGGATATGCTGAGCCATGAAGTTACAGATTGTGGTTGAATACAATTCTGCTGCTGCTAATGGCCCACAGCGCCTCATGGATGCCCAGTTTTGAGTTGCTAGATCTGTTCAAAATCTATTCCATTTAACATGGTGATAGTGCCACACAACACGATAGTGGATATCCTCAATGTGAAATGGGCAGATGCATCTGTGACAGGTAGATTGGCGAGGACAAGGTCAAGTAGGTTTTTCCCTCTTTTGGTTCCCTCACCACCTGCTGCATACCCAGTCTAGCAACTATGTCCTTTAGGACTTGGCCAGCTTGGTCAGTAGTGGTGCTACCGAGCCATTCTTGATGGTGGACATTGAAGTCCCCACCTAGAGTACATTCTGTGCCCTTGCTACCCTCAGTGCCTCTTCCAGTTTGTGTTCAATATGGAGAAGCACTAATTCCTCAGCTGAGGGAGCGTGGTAGGTGGTAATCAGCAGGAGGTTCCCTTGCCCATGTTTGACCTGATGCCATGAGACTTCATGGGGTCTGGAGTCAATGTTGAGGACTCCCAGGGCAACTCCCTCCTGACTGTATACCACTGTGCTGCCATCTCTGATAGGTCTGTCCTGCCGATGAGACAGGACATACTCAGGGATGGTGATGGCGGTGTCAGGGACATTGTCTGTAAGGTATGATTCTGTGAGTATGACTATGTCAGGCATTTGCTTGATTAGTCTGTGGGACAGTTCTCCCAATTTTGGCACAAGCCCCCCAGATGTTAGTAAGGAGGACTTTGCAGGGTTGACTGGGTGGGTTTGCTGTTGTCGTTTCCAGTGCCTAGGTCGATGCTGGGTGGTCCGTCTAGTTTCATTCCTTTTCTTACACTTTGCAGCTGTTTAATACAACTGAGTGACTTGCTAGGCCATTTCAGAGGGCCTTTTAAGAGTCAACCATATTGCTTTGGGTCTGGAGTCACATGTAGGCCAGACCAGGTAAGGACGGCAGATTTCCTTCCCTAAAGGACATTAGTGAACCAGTTGGGTTTTTACAACAATCGACAATAGTTTCCTGATCATGATTAGACTAGCTTTGTTTTCCAGATTTATTAATTGAATTCAAATTTTATCATCTGCTGTGGTAGGATTCGAACCCATATCCCAGAACATTAGCCTGGGGCTCTGGGTTACTCGTCCAGTGACATCACCACTATGCCACCGCCTCCCCTGAACATTGCTATAAGGTGACTAAGATTGGGAAATAAGTATTTCAGGTGTACAACATTTCAAAAAGACAGAATGGAAAAGAAGGAGGAGTTACCCTGACTGTAAAGGATGACATAAGGACAGTAATGAGAAATGATCTTGGCTCAGAAGATCAGGAAGTATAGTCAGTATGGGTGGAGATTAGGATTAGCAAGGGTTAGAAAATGCTGGTGGGAGTAGTTTATAGGCCCCCCCAATAATAGTTATACCGTTGGACAGAGCATTAAGCAAGAAATTATTGAGCTTGTAACAAAGTAATTGTGGGTGACTTTAATCTTCACATCAACTGGACCAATCAGATTGGCAAAGGTTGTCTGGAAGATGCATTTATAGAATGCTTTTGTGACAGTTTCCTAGAACAATACGTTGTGGAACCAATCTAGGGATAAAGCTATTTTAGATCTAGTATTGTGCAATGAGGTAGGGTTAATTAGTAATCTCATAGTAAAAGATCTGCTGGGAAAATGTAGTCATAATACAACTGAATTCCATGTTATGGTTGAAAGTGGCAAACTCCAATCCCAAACACGAATCTTAAACTTGAACAAAGTCAATTACTTCGGTATGAGGAGAGAGCTGGCTAAGGTTGATTGGATAAATAGACTACAAGGTATGACAGTAAATAAACAGTGCGAAACGTTTAAAGAAAGAATTTAAAATGTTCAACAAAATTACATTCCATTAAAAATAAAAACTCAGTATGAGAGATCCATCTGTAGCTTACTAAGAAAGTTAAGGATAGCATCAGATTAAAAGAAGAGGCTTATAATGTTTCAAAGGATAGTAGTAAGCCTGAGAATGGGAAGTGTTTTAGAAACCAGGAAAGAGCCATCAAAATAAAAACATAAAGTGCTGGAAATACTCAGCAGGTCTGGCAGCATCTGTGGAGAGAGAGAAAGAGAGAATGTTTCAGGTCGATGTCCTTTCATCAGAACTGGCAAAGGTTAGAAATGTAATAGGTTTTGAGCACATGAAAGGGGGGAGAGGGAAAGAAGGACAAAAGGGAAGCGTGTTTCAAAAGTCCTCTTCAAACCTCCAACAGAAGGTGAAAAACAGAAGGTGAGTATGCCTTTAAGTAGCACTCAAAATCCTCAGCAACAACTTGTTTACTCCTCCTCAGCTGGTCACTGTTTGGAAAGGGTATTAGGTCAAGTGCTATCCACCAAAATGCCATGCAACTTCTTTCATGAGTGTTAACAGGCAATTTAGTAACAATCAGTGCCTTAATAATCTTCTGCTTGGCTGTTCATACTTCAACTCCTTTACCAAGATGTTGTCTTGTGCTAAATGTGGGCTAAACTGGGATTTCAGCTCAAGACTCCACGTTGGCCATCTCAGAGGCTCTTTAGTGCTGAAAGGAATCAGTGAAACTGAGGAACCCCACCAGCACCATGTCTTTGTTTATTTTAACCTTGAAGTTAGAGCTAGGCCATTCAGGGGTAATGTCAGGCAGCAGTTCTTCACTTAAAAGGTAGTGGAAATCTGGAACTATCTCTCCCCCAAAATGCTGTTGAGGCTAGGTCAATTTAAAATTTCAAAACTGAGGTTCGTAGAATTTTCTTGGGCAAAGGGTTAAGGACCAAGGCAGGTAGATGGAGTTAAGATATAGATCAGCCCTGATCAACTGAGTGGCAAAACAGGCTCTGGGGACTGAAAGGCCTACTCCAATACTACATGCTGGTAGTCCTGCCACTGCTGGTCCTCTCGTGTCTACCAGGTGTCACGAGAGTTTTTTTTTTAAACTGAGAAGTATGTATGCCTTTAAGATTGAGAAAAAGGATTTCTCTGAGAACAGTGAATGCTGAACTGGGTGGGGCAATTGCAAGGCAATCTGTTTTTCCAAGCCACTCAGCAGAGAGAAATGACTGTCACATGACTGGCTGCTGGGGCATTTTTAGTTTCTCTTTTGCAAGAAGAGACCAGTTTTGGCTGGAAACTGTTTTGGAGACCAGAGAAAGAGACCTCTATCTGAAAGAAAGTAAAAAACCAGTTTGCTGTTATAAACTGGGTAGGAATACAGCCCAGAAAGCTTTATCTCTTGGGGAATAATTCCTGTATTAAGTGAAATTCAAATTTCTTCATGAAGTTAAAGAAACTTTTGAAGGAATTGCAAATCTAAGGTATGGGAGCTAAAACCCTTGTTGCTGTTTATGCCTGAAGAGAGAGAAAAGACCCAGGAAGAGGAGTTGTAACATTCTGTGGAGAATCACTGCTTTGGAGAAAGGCTCCTTTGATGATAGGAAGCCTTGCATTGTGAAGGGTGGAAAGATTTCTGTTGTCTTCAGTCTCTGGAAACTCTCTGCCTCAAAAGTGAGTCCGGTTGCCTTTTTTGTGTGATTGAAAGATCCTGAAACCTCAAGAAAGCTTCTGCTGTTGGACTGCTACTTCTACATCCAAGTAGGGCTGTTGCTGCAACCTTTTGCTGGGAGATCTGTATGACACTTACCCAGTAGAAACTGCTCACTAATTTCACCTGGAAACTTCGAGTGGCATCTGACTATTCAACTCTGGGACACCTCACCATTCTGGAAATACTCTACCAGAAGTTACAACCTAGTTATTTTGTTATTCCTAAGAAACCATTGCAACTTAAGCCAATCTTTTAAAACCGGCTAACCGTTGGGTTTTGAATGTATGTGTGTGCATGAGGGATAGGAAGAATAAGAAGTTATAAAATCTGTTCATACATATGAATTTATCTCATCATTGTTTAAAATTGGTTTATTAAGAAATAGTTAACTTGCTGTTTAAAGAAACCTGGTTTGGTATGCTTTATTCTGGGGAATAAATACAGTGTTTACTTTGGCTAATTTCTGGTAGGTGGGAAAATTTACTAATATATTGTGACCTGTGGAGTAGTGGGACTGAATTAACAGTGCATTACTCCTGCCTTGGTCGTAACACAGGTAAAATATTTGTGGTTTCCATGCTGCCTTGCCATAGCTGCATTGCATTGTTAGTGTGCCACTGCAAAGGATGGGCGACCCGTTGTATGCAGATAATCTTGCAATTGTTGGTTGTATCATTGATTTCCAACAGCTCCAGTACATATCCTTCAGGATTCGGACTGGTAGGATATTTGCACTAGCTCTGGAATCAATCTTAATCTTGAATGTATGTTTGCCAGCTTTCTTTGGGCGTGTGATGTTAATGGTAGCAAAAGTTTCCAGTTGTTTGACTTTATCAACATGATGTGTCAGGTTCACAATGTGGAATACTTGCTCATCTTCTGAGTCTTGTCTTGGGTCTGTTTTGCTGTGGACTTCGTGTATCTGCTTGCATTTAAGCAGGTCTCCAGCGCTTTCCTTGCTGTTGGTGGCCTGTTTTCTATTTATTTGTGTCTTACCATGACTTCTAGCTGTGTCGTTGGAGCCAGATTTCTTGCATTGGTGGGCCCAGTGTCCTTTTGCACTGCATGCCTTGCACAGGTCTTGAAATGCAGGGCAGTTTCGCGGTGAGGGGGGCCAACCACACTTATCACACAGCTTGCTTGCCCTTTTCAACCTGGTTATGGTGCCGATGCTGTTGGCTGCAGCTAATGCTTGTAGATGCTGTTGTCTAGCTACAATGGCTTTGTATTTTCTGCCATCTTCTAGCAGTGTATCAATGCTGTGATCTTTTTCCCCAAGAGGTCTGTCTCAACATCCATTGAAGGGTTTCAGACAATCACTAGTTCCATTATTCGGTCCGATAACTCAGTTTCTGAAAAATCACATTTACTGCCCTTACTATGGCATCTACTGATGAATCAATTGATTCCTGTGGTTGTTGCCTGTAGGACATCAATTCCAGGTAGTGAATTCTAAAATTCACTCTTAATCGGAGCTGATCTTCTAGCACTTTCCATATCTTTGCAGGATCTTTCTGGTCCTCTTCAAATAAGCCAGACATATTGATTCTGTGTAATCCCTCATTTCCAACTGCTCTTAGTATTTTTACAGCTTGTTTTTCTAGTTCTGCAATCACTTGGTCTGTGAAGCATAACTGTGTTCTTTGGTTGAAAAGTAGGAACTCAGGCTATCCATGGCCTTTCAGTTCATGCTGGGAAATTTGGTATCCATCTTTCTGCTGTTTTTCTGCTGAAAACTTGCTTTAAGACTTGTTCTATAATTCTGCGTTGTTTCCCCTTTAAGAAACTCTTATTTAGACTAGCTGCTTGGATTGAGAGGAGCAGATGTTTGGCAGTGCTCTGTGTTTATCTTGCTTGTAGCACTTAAGCCTGTCTGTTTATATAGCTGTTCAGTTGCTTTTTTTTTGCTATAGTTTAAGTTCTTCACGCTCAAGTGATTTAATGGCATTTTATAGCTGTGGCTGCACAAATGGAAGATCGTCTTCACGCTCGAGTGCTTTAATGAGTTTTTAAAACTTTTGGCTGCATGGATGAGGCTCTGCAGTGATTGGGGTTTTGCTATTGGACGACTCCTGTAATGGCATCGACTTCAATCAGCTTGGGAGAAGAATCGCATTTTCCCCGTTTTTTTTTTATGGCTAGTTTAGAAAAAGCAATCTTTTAAGCTTTTTTTTTAAAGCAGTATCCCTCGACGTTCAGCACAATAAATCACCCGATTTACTTGTAACCTGCCATTCTGTGCTCTGTCTTCTACAGCCGGAGGTGAGTTCTTTTTTCTGTCCACTGTTTAGGCCAGTATTTCTGTTGAACTTTCTCTCTAGTGGCTGTAGGAAGGTCGTTTCCAAAGCTGTTTTACCTGCGGTCTTCAAACTTAGACTTTGTCTTTTCACCACAGCTGCCACCATGTAATGAGTTCTTTATATTGTCTGATGCAACATAAATGAGATGCATAGGGCCCAGTTATGCTGAAGATCTCTAACAGGTTTATTACAGCTAAATTATTATGTAGAGAGCAAACTATTTACAGAACCTTCCTCTGTGTTGCAGAGCGACTCTGGATTATAGTCACATGACTGCATCCTGGTATTTAGCTCATTACCATGCTAATATCTTAAAAGGACATCACTCTTCAAGGCAATCACACACCAAACCCATGCTGTATAATTTTGGTGTCCAGAGTTACTGTGTTTCGTGATCACATTCGCCTTGGTTTTTGCTCCCAGGCAGAATGCAGAAAAGTGATTCATGTGCTCATCCAGGAACGACTTAGTTGATTTTAATGGCCCATTCTCATTGATATTTGACCAGCAGACATCCCAACCAAAACAACTGGGAGATTGGTGCCAGACCATAAAATTCATGCTGGTTGGAAGCAGCTACCAAGGACAAAAGGAAACTGTCCCTGGAGTTTGTAAGTAGATAAGTTCAGGTAGGAGAAGCCCAAGATTTCGTTATGCATCCTGGAGGAGCATTCCTGCTCTTCCTGACTCACAAGAAAACTAATAAACAACTTACCTTAATAGAAAATCATAATACTTTGGATGCTGGAAATCTGAAATATAAACTGAAAATTCTGGAAATACTTAGCAGGGCAGGCATCTTCTGTGGAGAGAGAAAGTTAATATTTCAGGTCAATGACCTTTCATCAAAACTGGAAAAGATTAGAGATGCCACAAGTTTTAAGCAAATACACAGGCAGGGAAAACTGGGATTTGTGAAGAACAAAGGGGAAAGTCTGTGATAGGGTGGAAGGCTTGTGAGATTAAGTGACAAAAGGGATGATGGTGCCAAACAAAATGAGATAGTAATGGGACCAGTAAAGAAGCAAAAGGGGCTAGAGGAGTTGTAAATGACAACAGCAGAATCATTAACAGCAGCTGCTGTCTAAGAAAATGGGGGCAGTGGCAATGATCAAAATTGTTGAACTCAGTGAGTTCAGGAGGCAGTAAAGTACCTTATCCAAAGATGAGGTGCTGTTCCTCGAGCTTCTGTTGAACGTCATTAGAAAATTATAGGAGGCTGAGGACTGAGAGGTCAGAGTGAGAGTGGGGCGGAGAATTAAAATAACACCTGTTCTGCCACTGAATTTGCAGGATCTTGTAGAGGCAGCACTGGTGATATCTCTCCAAGGCTTTAAATTTTTATTGCAACTTAATCAAATTGATCAACTACTAAGTAAGACTAGATCAATGAATTAGTATAAAACTAAAGCCATCTTGATAATTTATCTTATAGTTACAATCGGTGTTCAATTAATCAAATTTAGGGATAAAGTTAAAATTAAATAGAAAGGGAGAGCAATACTAAAGGGTTCTGACTTTTTCATTAAATTAAAATCTGAGGTATATGGATAATAAGACTTAAATAAATCATTTAAGTTAACATCCCTATAAAACAAAGTGAAGTCAGCTGAATGATGAATAGTCGCTGAACAAAGAACAAAGAACAGTACAGCACAGGAACAGGCCATTCGGCCCTCCAAGCCTGTGCCGATCTTGATGCTTGCCTAAACTAAAACCTTCTGCACTTCCGGGGAAATCTTTATTTATTTAAGTATTAGGTTTACTTCTGTTAAGTGAGATAATTTTCTAATAAATCGAAGTATGGCAGGGCATCTCAATCTCTTGGCATGCACATTCTGTTCCAAGTGGGAACTCCAGGACAATTCTCATATCCTGGACAACCACATGTGCAGGAAGTGTCATCAGCTGGAGTGGTTCAAGCTCCAAGTTTCGGAGCTTGAGTGGCAGGCGGCATCACTGTGGCGTATCCGTGAGGTTGATGGTTTCATGGATATTATGTTTCTGCTTACTGTTATACCACTTTAACAGTCTGAGTACTTCACACATCATCACAGGAAGTGTCATCAACCAAGACGTGATAGCTCAGTTGAAATTGTTAGTCACCTAGTCAAATGCGTATGATAGAGCTCTCTAGTAAACCTGTTACTTAATAGTAAAGAACCCATTCTTTAATTACTTTTCAACTCAAGATTGTTTGGTGCCTTATTGCTGAAGAAGGCAGTAACACAACAGTCACCCCTCAACTTAAGGTTATGCAGGCAGATAGTAAATGGGTGACCACCAGGCAGTCAAGGAGGACCAGACAGGAACTCCAGGAGTCCCTTAAGTGCATCAGGCTCTCCAACCAGTATTCTGTTCTGAATACTAGTGAGAGTGATGGTTCCTCTGGAGAGTGCAGCCAGAGCCAAGTCCACAAAACCACGGCTGGCTCAGATGTACAGGGGATTGGGAGGAAGATTGGGAAAGCAATAGCGATAGGGGATTCTATAGTTAGGGGAACAAATTGCTATTTCCGCAGCCATAGACGTGAATCCAGGATGGTATGTTGCCTCCCTGGTGGCAGGGTTCAAAGATGTCACTGAGTGACTGCAGAGCACTCTGAGGGGGGAGGGTGAACAGTCAGCGGTGGTGGTCCATATAGATACCAACGACATAGGTAGAAAGAGGGATGAGTTTTTTCAGGCAGATTTTAGGAAGCCAGGAAAGAACTTAAGAAACAGGATCTGTAAGATCTTGAGGTTATTTCTGGTGTCACGCGCTAGTGAGTATAGAAATAGAAGGATAGAGCAGATGAATGTGTACTGGAGAGATAGTGCAGGAGGGAGAGCTTTAGATTCCTGGAACATTGGGAGTGGTTCTGGGAGAGATGGGTTGTACGGGCCGGATGGGTTGCACCTGAATAGAACCAGGACCGATGACATTGCGGGTCAGTTGCTAGTACTATTGGGGAGGGTTTAAACTAACTTGGTAGAGGATGGGAACCAAGAGGCAATATTATAGAGAAAAATGAGGTACACAAAGAATTGGGAGAAACAAAGCACTCGACTAAGAAATAGTAAAGTATTAGGTGGGGTCAGAGTAATAGGGAATAAGGTCTAAATTAGGTTTACAGTATATGTATGTAAACACATGGAATGTAGTAAATAAGGTAAGTGAGCTGTAGGCGTAGGTAGCCGCATGGGAGTATGATGACGTGGCAATAATGGCTCAAAAAAGGGCAGAATAGGTACTAAATATTCCTGAATACAAGCTGTTCAGGAAAGATAGGGAATGAAAGAAAGGAGGAGGGCTGGCAGCATTGACTAAGGAGAATATTATAGTACTGGAGAGAGAGGATGTCCTAGAGGGGTCAAGGACAGAATCTATTTAGTTAGAGATAAGAAACAATATGAGGTACCATTACACTACTGGATGTATTCTATAGGCCTCCAACAAATTTGCAAGGAAATTGCAGAGAGTTACAAAAACTATAGAGTCGCTATAATGGAGGACTTTAATTATCCTAATATAAACTGGGATAGTAATAATGTAAAAGGCAGAGAGGGGGGATAGTTTCTAAAGGCTGTTGAGAATTTTCTACATCAGTATGTTTCCAGTCCAACGAGGAAGGAGGCATTTCTGGATCTGCTTTCTATGGAATGAGGTGAGACAATTGGATCAAGTGTCAGTAGGGGAACATTTAGGGGACAGTGATCATAGTATCATGAGGTTTAGCTTAGCAATGGAAAAGGACAAGGAGCAATCCAGAGTAAAAATAATTAATTCGGGGAGGGCCAATTTCAATGGGGTAAGAATGGATCTCGCCCAGGTAAATTGAACAAGATGAGTAAGATGAAGCAGAAAAAGGGGGTGTATGACAGATGTCAGGTTGATAATACAAGTGAGCACCAGGCTGAGTATAGAAAGTTCAGAGGAGAAGTGAGAGAAGAAAGAAGAGCAGCAAAGAGAGCAAAAGAGAAGAGATCGGTGACCCACATAAAAGGGAATCCAAAAGTTGTCTTGTGGTATATAAATGGTAAAAAGGGTGTAAAAGGAGGAGTAGGGGCAGTTAGGGACCAAAAAGGGGATTTACGCATGGAGGCAGAGGACATGGCTGAAGTACTAAATGACTACTTTCATCTTTCTTTACCAAGGAAGAAAATTCTGCCAAAGTCTAAGAAAGAGGAGGTAGTTAAGACACTGGATGGGCTAAAAATTGATAGAGAAGATATTAGAAAGGCTGGCTGTACGTAAAGTAGATGAGTCACCAGGACTGGATCAGATGCATCTGAGGATACTGAGGGAAGTAAGGGTGGAAATTGCAGAGGCACTGGCCATAATCTTCCAATACTCCATAGATTGGCCAGAGGGCTGAAGAATTGCAAATGTTACACCTCTGTTCAAAAAAGGGGTTAAGGATAAACCCAGCAACTACAGGCCAGTCAGCTTAACCTTGGTGGTGGGAAAGCTTTTAGAAACGATAATCTGGAACAAAGTTAACAGTCACTTGGACAAATGTGGGTTAATTAATGAAAGCCAGCACAGAGTTGTTAAGGGCAAATTGCGATTAACTAACTTGATTGACTTTTTCGATTGAAGTAACAGAGGGTTAATGAGGGTAATACAGTTGATGTAATATGCAAGGAGTTCCAAAAGACGTTTGATAAAGTCCAACATAATATGCTTGTCAACAAAGTTAATGCCCATGGAATAAAAAGGACAGGGACAACATGGTATGAAGTTGGCTGAGTGACAAGAAACAGAGTAGTGATTAATGGTTATTTTTCAGAGGGATGTGGCAAGAATTGACCACAATAGACCAGTGGGAGCCAAAGGTCAGCAATGTGTCCGTACATGAACAGCAGTGTCTGTGGTAAAAATTTTGAAGTTCATGACTAGTAATTTCGGGGATGAGAAATTTCCCACTGGCTTCTTCCAGACTAGTCTGACTTTTAAAAATTCGCAACGTCAGTTTCATAGCTGACAGATACCTAGAGCAGAGACGATACCTCTGGACTTAGAACAAGTTCGTGATTTTCAGGCGGGTTCCAATTGATTTTAAAAGTTGCGAGAGGGAGAGGGACCACATATCTCACTAATTAGGGAGAAATGCATTTTAAATCAGACTCTGTTTTGATGGCATTAGGATGGCTGTACACTTTATACACAGATTCATTGCCCCCATGTCCGTGGCTGAGTCAATAGTTTTGTTAAATGTCCATGGTGCAACATGTTGGTGCCTATCCCACTTTATTATCAAACAAGACTTATCCAGTAATGAAGCAAAGCTTTAACACACATTGAAATATGAAAGTTCCCCTTTTAAACTCCCCACACACATACTCATGTACACACTGAAAAAAATACAGAAATTCTCTCTGCAGAGGTCTGTTACAAAAAAAAGACAAAAATGAATACTTTAGCCAAGACTTGCTAATTCTTGAAGAAAAAAGAAAAGATAAGGAAGGAAGTCAGTTGTCCCTTTTGGTCTGGTGTCCAGGTATATGGAGACAGGTCACTGGGATGTTTTCAGAAGCAATTCACTCTGGAGATGTTTAGAAATCAGGAGGAAATCGTGTGGCATCAGAAGTTTCATCCAACACGCACTTGAATCGCAGGGTTTTTCCAAAGGCAGGAGGAAAGAGGAGCTGACACATTGTCCTTCTCAGGGTCTCTTAGAGAAATGCAGGCAAAATGAGTTGGGGTTTCTATTTTCCTTGGCAGTCAAAACACCAACTGTCTTCAAAACAGTTCACAGTCCAACTGAAAAAAAACAATATCCAAACCCCAAACAGCAGTTCAGAACCTCCTGACCATTCATAAATCTCAACATGTCACTTCTCTGTAAACATCTTCCCCAGGTTGCCAAGGTTTCTGTTTATTGAGCATAAAGCACATGATTACCAGCAAAGGTTGTTTTCAAACAACATCTCAAGTGTCCTTTCAGTGGACTTGGTAAAAAAAAAACACGTCCACGACATTTTTTCAGTCTGAAAACACAAGTCCTCAAAAAAAAACTAATGGAAGCACTTCCATAACACTTCCAGCCTTGGATGAATGAAACACCATTTTTAAATGCGTCTCATTACATAGAGTGAAAAAAATATGAAAACACGTTTTCACACTCATGTTCATTCACTCTTTACCTGTAGCCAATACAGTTCTGCTTTGTACCATCTTGCACTCAGATAACCCAAAGCAAAGTTAAATTCTAAATAAAGGATCTGCAAATTACATTATTTTTCCCTGCAGTGTGGATAATCTTTAAGTGATAAGGCTGTAATAGTAAACTCCATCAACAAAAGCTAGGGGTTATGATCAATATATACCAGTGTGTCTCTGTAGTCGTGGCGGACATAGACTTCAAAATGCTTAAGTGCTAGTAATAAGCCCAGGGTTTCTTTTTCCACTGTTGAATATTTTTTTGGTGTTGATTTAGCTTTTTGGAAAAGTATCCCACTGGCCTTTCTATGCCTGATTCATTGTCTTGTAACAGGACTGCACCGACCCCCAGGTCACTAGCATCAATTGCTACCTTGAAGTGCTTAGTGAAATTTGGAGCAGCCAACACTGTTTCATTAATCAAAATGGCTTTCAGCCTCTCAAAAGATGCTTTACACTTCCCTGACCACACTACTTTGGTTTTCTTTATTTTGAAGCAAATCCATCAGTAGAGCAGCTATAGTATGAAAATTTGGTACAAACTTGCAGTAGAAACCACACATCTCCAAAAACCTCACGATTTCTCGCTTAGTCTTAGGGGTAGGGCACTCCACCAATGCTTGTGCTTTTGCTGTTCTTGGCAACACTTATCCTTGCCCTACTATACGCCCGAGGTAGGTTATTCTTGCTTTTGCAAATTCACTTTGGCAAGATTTATCACTAAATCAGCTGATTTGTAATTTTCTAAACAGAGTTTCTAGTTGTTCCAAGTGCGCTTTCCAAGGATCCCTATATACCAGCACATCATCAAGGTAAACCACATAGTTAGGAACACTGACTACCATTTGGTTCATTAGCCTCTGAAAAGTGGCTGGAGAATTATTTAGCCTGAATGGCATCACTCGGCATTGGAAAGGACTGTCTGATGTGCCAAAGGCCGATATTTCTTTAGCTCGGGGTGTTAAAGGAACCTGCCAGTATCACTTTAACAAATCTATTTTGTAAGAAATGTGGCACTGCCCACTCTGTCAATACAGTCTTCCAATTGAGAATTGGATAGGAGTCTGCCTTTGTTACTGCATTAACCTTTCTGCAGTCTATGCAAAATCTAGTTGAACCATCAGGTTTAGGCACTAACACCACTGGGAAACTCCAGCTGCTTTGACTGGGTTCAATTAGGTGGTTTTAAATATGTATTGGATTTCTGCTTTTACCTGGGCCTGTTTCTCTGGACCTAAGTGATAAGGATGCTTTTTTATAGGAAAGGATTCCCCTACATCCACATCATGTGTGGATGAAATTGCACATCCTGGCTTGTCCCTACAGACTCTTTTAAATGCTACGAGTAGCCTTGTTAGATTGTCTCATTACTCTGCATCTAAATATGAAAGCATAGTGTCCAATCTCTCAAACAATTCAGTATTAGCTAACCGGATAGTAGGAGGTTCAATTTGATAATTGTCTAGGTCTCCTTCTGCCTCATCCTCACTATCCCTTTCATCCTTCACTGTCCCTACTACGTGACATACCTGTGCTTGCTTATGCTCCTCCTGGTGATGATATTGTTTCAACATATTGATATGACACAGCCAATTCTTTTTCTGGCGATCTGGGATATCAATCAAATAATTCACTTTACCAATTCTTTTGACCATTTTATATGGACCACTGAACCTGTGTAGGACCTTTACCGAAAACAAAAGCGGGGCACCAACATATACTCACTGTAAAGACAGTAACACTAACATCTCATCCTCCGGTTGAAACATTTGGGTCTTGGCATGCTTGGCTTCCCATTTCTTCATGGTTGTTTGGGAAGCTTTCAGGTGCTCCAGAGCCACTTTGCAGACTCTCATGAGCCACTCCCAGAACACTGATACATAATTTAACACAGCAATTTTGTCCCTTTGTGCTAAAAACTTTTCTTTGATTAGTTTTAGAGGACCTCTTATTTCATGTCCATAAACTGATTCAAAAGGACTAAAACCAGTAGACTCATTAGGTGAATCCCTAGTGGCAAACAAAAGAAATTCTAGCCCTTTATCTCAATCATGGGGATATTGATGACAGTATGCTCTGATCATCATTTTGAGAGTCTGATGGTACCGTTCTAAAGCCCCTTGTGTCTGTGGGTGGTAGGCTGAAGACTTTAACTGTGTTATACCCAAATTATTCATAACTTCCTGGAAAATTCTGGACATAAAATTGGAACCTTTATCTGACTGAATCTCAATCGGTAATCCATATCTAGCGAAGAAATGGGTTAACTGCTTTACCACTACCTTAGCAGAAATTGTTCTCAATGGAATAGCCTCTGGGAACTGAGTAGCCATATCCATGATAGTGAGTATATGTTGGTGCCCCACTTTTGTTTTCGGTAAAGGTCCTACACAGTCTACCAACATCCTATTAAATGGTTCCCCAAAAACTAGTATGTGAATTAGACATGCGGGGTTTATGGCAGGTTGCGTTTTTTCCACAATCTGGCATGTATGGCACATTTTACAAAACTGTACCACGTCCTTCGAAAGACCTGGCCGGTAAAAATGTCGACCTATACGTGATTAGGTCTTCCGGATCCCCACATGTCCCGCTATAGGAATTCCATGCGCTATCCTTAATATTTCCCGGTGATACTTGGGTGGTACCACTATCTAGTAAACAACTGTCCATTCTTTGTCCGCAGGTCTGTGAGGAGTACTCCACTTCCTCATCAGAATCCCATTTTTAATCTAGTAGCCTTTCGGAACTCCCTTTGCCTCAGCTACTGTTAGAGCTGATTGTGCCACTTTACTTAACTCTGGTTCGGCTTGCTGAGCCTTGATCAGAGAAGATTTACTGAACATTTCCTTCGGATTATCCAAATCACCAAAGAAAGTTTCAGATATTCGGCTATCTGTCTGTGGTGCCAATCTGATCTCTGACAATGAAACTTGTTTAGCCATTGCTTGGGTCACTACACATGAAGGAAAAATTCCTGGAACCTTTTCCTGCAACTTTCTGTCTCTTTAACTTCACTTGGTTTTTCCTTGACGACTGGAGAAGCTACTACCTTCACTCCAGCCAAGTCATTCCCCAGGAGTAGGTCAGCTCTGTCTACAGGCAAACTATGGACAAATCCTACAGTTACCATTTCAGACATTAGGTCACACTGCCAGTGCACCTGATACAAAGGTACTCCCTGCTGATGCCATTCACTAAAACTTTGGCATTCAATGCGCTCTCTGGTGGAAAAGTTATGCCTTTCCCCAGCAAAAGAGTTTGTGTGGCTCCTGTATCCCTAAGTATAACTATAGATTTACCTGCCTCACTTAAGGGATAAGGAGTTACTTTTCCTTTCGACAAGAATTCCCTATAACTCTCAAGTATCTATTCACATCCCCTGCCTTATAGCTGCAGTCAGAGCTATAGCCTGGTTTGTCGTACTCTCGGTCAGGGGCCTTTCTCTACATTTGCCTTTTGCACCCCAATAAATTCCCTGGGTTTACCCTGCAACTTCCAGCATTCTGCATGAAGGTATCCCACCTTGTGGCAATGTTAACACTTAGGCTTGTAGACCTCACTTCTACACTCGGCATCTTCCTTTCTGGCCTGGCAAGGAGATGCCTGGCTGTTCCCAGCTCTCCCTTCTTGTCCCCGGCCACTTGCATTTTTTTCACGCTCTTACCTTCTATCCTTCTTGGGTTTGTGCGGGTGATGAACAAAGGGATTGGGCTTGTAAACAAGCTCGTAATCATCAGCGATTTCCGCTGCCTGTCTGGCTGTTGAAATGTTCTCGTTCTCTACATGGGTTCTTACTAACGGAGGGAGTGAATTTTTAAATTCTTCCAGGAGAATTATTTCCCTAAAGTTCTCATACATGGCCCCTACCTTTAGTGCCCACCTCCAACGATTAAAATTAATTTGCTTTACCCACTCAAATTCTAGTTTGCCTAGGCTATCTCTGAAGGTTCCAAAATTTCTGCCTGTACGCTCAGGGACCAACTCATAAGCAGCGAGAATAGCCTTTTTTGCCATCACATAATCTGCAGAAGCCTCCTCAGAAAGTATGGCGTAAACTTCATGAGCTCTGCCCATCAACCTGCTTTGCATACGCAGTATCCAGCTTTCTTTCGGCCACTCACCTGTCCAGCTATCTTTTCAAAAGAATTGAAAATGCCTCTACGTCCCTTTCCTCAAACCTCGGGAGGGCTTGTACAAATTTAAACACCTCTCCACTGAGTCCTGGGCTGGTGTCAGATCTTTCCCCATGAAAATTTTCACTGGAGTCAAGACCACCCCTTTGTCTTAGTTCCATCTTTTTAAATTCAAATTCCCTTCCATCTCTTTAACTTTCTCTTTGAAATTCTAGTTCAAGTTTTTTCATTGTCAATTCTCTTTCCCGTTCAAGCTTAACTTTTTCCAATTCTATTTCTTTTTCTTTGTCAAATTCAAGATGTCTCATCTGCAACTGAATTTTAGCTGATCCAAATGCACTACCATCTGGTTTGCCTTTGTCTTCTTCCAATTTGAAATGGTGTACTATTGCCTCAATTATATCTGCTTTCCTAGCTCCTGGTTTTAACCCTAAAACCAACTTTTCTGAAAATTCCTTTCGTCTAACCTTGGTTAAGTTTCTCAAATCACTCAGGGATATATCCTCCTTCCCCAGAAAGGTCATAGCAGCTAACAAAAACATTCCGGTAGTGTAAACTTTAATGCACAAGAAATCTGTTTTTTATACTTTTCCTCTTTTCAATTATTATTACCCCACTGACAATTGCATGTCGTCGGTGTCCGGTTATCCCGCACAGAGTCCCCAATTATATGTTACGACCGAGGTGGAAGGAGTGCACTATCTTTTCCAGTCCCACTTCTCTGCAGGTCACAATATATATTTTAAAAATGTTAACCCAGTTACCAATACGGTCAACCATATACTCTATTCTTTATCCCAGAATAAAATACACCAACCAGGTTTCTTTAATAAACAACAAAATTATCAGTTTATTATCAAACAAGACTTATCCAGTAATGAAGTATTAAATATTAATATTAAAAATATAAAAAAATAAAATATTAGAAATATTAAAAAATGAAGGCACTTTCGTAACAGTATTCTACCTAATACTTTTTTTTGACACCTCCCACTATTCAAGCTTAGTTTTATTCATTATTAGTTCTGCCCAGTCTATTGTGGTCAATTTATGCCTCATTCCCTCCAAAGTCAGCCTTATCTAAATTTAAGATCTTGATTCATGACTCACCGTTCGCCCTCTCAAACCTAATATTGAATTCTATCATATTATGGTCACAAGATGTTCCCTTACCTTTAGATTTTGACTAATTCGGGCTTATTACTCATTACTAAATCTAATATGGCCTATTCTCTTGTTGGTTCAAGAACTTATTGAGAGAAATTTTCACCCCCAAGAACGGGTGGTTTGGGGGTCAGCCTCTGGCTGGCAGCTCCGGAGGCAGAGCTTGTCTCTTAAAGGGACAGTGTTCCCAACGGCGGGAAGTTAATTGGTTGCCGGCTGTGGAATTCCATCGGGATACAACAGAGCACCGAGGCATGGTCACCCTCTGCCTTCAGGCCTGCTGCCAGGAACCCCATTGCCAGAATAAAATTCTGGCTTACTTGTGTAATTTTGTTTTAATTTGTCCTTGGGATGTGAGTGTCGCTGGCAACACCAGTATTTATTGCCATCCCTGATTGCCCTTGAGAAGGTGGTGGTCAGCTGCCTTCTTGAACCGCCAAAGTCCATGTGGTTTAGATACACCCACAGTGCTGTTAGGGAGAGAGAGTTCCAGGATTTGACTCAGCCACAGTGAAAGAATGGAAATATAGTTCCAAGTCTGGATGGTGTATGACTTGGAGGGGAACTTGAAAGTGGTAGTGTTCCCATGTTTCTGTTGCCCTTGTTCTTCTAGGCGATAGAGGTCGCAGGTTTGGAAGGTGTTGTCAGAGGTGCCTTGCGAGTTGGTGCCATGCATCTTGTAAATGGTACACACTGCTGCCACTGTGCGCCAGTGGTGGAGGGAGTGAATGTTTAAGGTGGTGGATCGGATGCCAATCAAACGGGTTGCTTTGTCTTAGATGATGTTGAGCTTCTTGAGTGTTGTTGCAGCTGCACTTATCCAGGCAAGTGGACAGTATTCCATCATTTTCCTAACTTGTGCCTAGTAGATGGTGGACAGGTTTTTGGGAGTCAGGAGGTGAGTTACTCACCAAAGAATTCTCAATCTCTGACCTGCTCTTGTAGACAACATATTTATATGGCTAGTCCAGTTCAGTTTTTTGGTCAATGGTAACCCCCAGGATGTTGATGGGGATTCAATGATGGTAATACCAATGAACGTCAAGGGGAGATGGTTAGATTCTCAGGCCTCACAGTGGAAGCCTGTGACCAGTGGTGTACCACAGGGATCGGTGCTGGGACCCTTGCTGTTTGTAGTGTACATTAATGATTTAGACGTGAATGTAGGAGGTACGATCAGTAAGTTCGCAGATGACACGAAAATTGGTGGTGTCATTAATAGTGAGGAGGAAAGCCTTAGATTACAGGATGATATAGATGGGCTGGTAAGATGGGCAGAGCAGTGACAAATGGAATTTAATCCTGAGAAGTGTGAGCTAATGCATTTTGGGAGGACTAACAAGGCAAGGGAATATACAATGGATGGTAGGACCCCAGGAAGTACAGAGAGTCAGAGGGGCCTTGGTGTATGTGTCCATAGATCACTGAAGGCAGCAACACAGGTAGATAAGTTGGTTAGGAAGGCATATGGGATACTTGACTTTATTAGCCGAGGCATAGAATATAAGAGCAGGGAGGTTATGATGGAGCTGTATAAAATGCTAATTAGGGCACAGCTGGAGTACTGTGTACTGTTCTGGGCACCACACGATAGGAAAATGTGATTTCACTGGAGGGGGTGCAGAGGAGATTCACCAGGATGTTGCCTGGGCTGGAGCATTTCAACTATGAAGAGAGACAGAAAAGGCTAGGGTTGTTTTCCTTCAAGCAGAAAAGGCTGAGGGGGGACATGATTGAGATATACAAAATTATGAGGGGCATTGATAGTTTAGATAGGAAGAAACTTTTTCCCTTAGCAGAGGGGTCAATAACCAGGGGGCATAGATTTAAGGTAAGGGGCAGGAAGTTTAGAGGGGATTTGAGGAAAAAAAATTCCACTCAGAGGGTGGTTGAAATCAGGAATGCACTGCCTGAAGAAGTGGTAGAGGCAGGAACCCTCACAACATTTAAGAAGCATTTAGATGAGCACTTGAAACACCATAGCGTACAAGGCTATGGGCCTAGTGCTGGAAAATGGGATTAGAATAATTAGGTGCTTGATGGCCAGCACAGACACAATGGGCTGAAGGCCCTGTTTCTGTGCTGTATAACTCTATGACTCTAACCCAAACCTGAATGTTGTCCAGGTCTTGCTGCATGTGGGCATGAACTGCTTCAGTATCTGAGGAGTCGCAAATGGTACTGAACACTGTGGTATCGTCAGCGAATATCCCCACTTCTGAAATTATGTTGGAGGGATAGTCATTTATGAAGCAGCTGAATATGATTGGGCCTAGGACACTACCCTGAGGAACTCTTGCAGCAATGTCCTGGGGCTGAGATGATTGACCAACAACAAAGAGAGTTATCTTCCTTTGTGTTGGGTATGACTATAGTCAGCAGAGAGTTTTCCCCTGATTCCCATTGATTTCAATTTTGCTCGGGCTCCCTGATGCCACACTTGGTCAAATGTGGCTTTGATGTCAAGGGCAATCACTCTCATGTAATGAGGTCTGGAGCTGAGTGGCTCTGGCAGAACCCAAACTGAGCTTCGGTGAGCAGGTTGTTACTGGGTGCGCAGCATTTGATAGCACTATCGATAGCACCTTCTGTCACTTTGCTGATGATTGAGAGGAGACTGATAGGGCAGCAATTGGCCTGATTGGATTTGTCCTGCTTTTTGTGGATAAGATTTACCTGGGCAATTTTCCACATTGTCGGGTAGATATCTGTGTTGTAGTTGTATTGGAACAGTTTCAGTACAGGATGTTGTCAGGACTGATTAAACGACCTTGCTGAACAAGGGAAGTTAGAGATAGTATGAAAATAAAAGAAAGGGCTTATATAAAGATGAAACACATTAAAGATCCTGTGAACTGAGAGATATAAAAAGAACAGCAAAGGGATGAAAAGAAAGTAATTAGAGCTGCAAAGAAGGACTGCAAGAAAAAACTTGCGAGTGATATCAAGGAAATCACTAAAGGTTTTTACAAGTATATTAAAAGAAAGAGGGTGACTAAGAGTAATGTGGGCCCCTTAATAACAGACACAGGAAATGGCATACTTACTAAAGAGCTACTTTGTATCAGTCTTCACAGTATAGGATGAGGATAAAGTACCAGAGATACAAGAAACTGAAAATAAATCAAGGGGAGGAACTAACTAGATTCAATATAAGTTTTTTTTAAAAATGTTGATGGAAAAACTAATGTTAGTAAAGATAGTCAACTCTCGAGGACCTGATGGTTTCCACCCCAGGGTGTTAAAAGAATTAGATGAGGAAATTGTTGATGCATTAGTCATAATCATTTGAAACTCTCAATTCAGGAATTGTCCCCCTGGATTGGAAAACTGCCAATTCCATTCCATTATTTAAGAAAGATTAGAGAGATAAATTAGGAAATTGTAGGCCTACTAGTTTAATCTCAGTTGTGGGGAAGTTACTAGAATCTGTTATTAGGGACAAAGTGACTTGAGTTCTGATGGAAGGTCACGACCTGAAACATTAACTCTGTTTCTCTCTTCACAAATGCTACCTGAACTGTTGAATATTTCCACTATTTTCTGTTTTTGTTGCAGAGTGACTGAGCATTTGGGCAAAATAAGCTGATCAGACAGTATCAGTGTGGATTTGTAAAGGGTAAGTCATGTCTAAGAATCTAGATGAATTTAATGAGGAGGTAACAAATGTGGTAGATCAGAGAGTGTCTATGGATGTTAGTTATGGGAACATAAGAAACTGTTAACAAAGATGCAAGTGTATGGAATTAGAAGCAACTATATAAGACAGGATGTCAGAAATGCTCCATCCATCAATATTGGCGACCACGCTCTGGAAGTGGTTCAAGAGTTCACCTACCTAGGCTCAACTATCACCAGTAACCTGTCTCTAGATGCAGAAATCAACAAGCGCATGGGTAAGGCTTCCACTGCTATGTTCAGACTGGCCAAGAGAGTGTGGGAAAATGGCGCACTGACACGGAACACAAAAGTCCGAGTGTATCAGGCCTGTGTCCTCAGTACCTTGCTCTACGGCAGCGAGGCCTGGACAACGTATGCCAGCCAAGAGCGACGTCTCAATTCATTCCATCTTCGCTGCCTTCGGAGAATACTTGGCATCAGGTGGCAGGACTATATCTCCAACACAGAAGTCCTTGAAGCGGCCAATATCCCCAGCTTATACACACTACTGAGTCAGCGGCGCTTGAGATGGCTTGGCCATGTGAGCCGCATGGCAGATGGCAGGATCCCCAAAGACACATTGTACAGCGAGCTCGCCACTGGTATCAGACCCACCGGCCGTCCATGTCTCCGTTATAAAGACGTCTGCAAACGCGACATGAAATCGTGTGACATTGATCACAAGTCGTGGGAGTCAGTTGCCAGCATTCGCCAGAGCTGGCGGGCAGCCATAAAGACAGGGCTAAATTGTGGCGAGTCGAAGAGACTTAGTAGTTGGCAGGAAAAAAGACAGAGGCGCAAGGGGAGAGCCAACTGTGCAACAGCCCCAACAAACAAATTTCTCTGCAGCACCTGTGGAAGAGCCTGTCACTCCAGAATTGGCCTTTATAGCCACTCCAGGCGCTGCTTCACAAACCACTGACCACCTCCAGGCGCGTATCCATTGTCTCTCGAGATAAGGAGGCCCAAAAGAATATAAGACACTAAAATAAGACACTAGTTCGGCCTCAGCTGGAGTATTGCGTCCAGTTCTGGGCATTGCACTATGGGAAAGATGTGAGGGCATTAGAGCGAGTGCAGAAAAGATTCATGAGAATGGGTTGGATGAAGAACTTCAGTTATGAAGATAGATTGGAGAAGGTGGGACTGTTTTCCTTGGAGAAGAGAAGGCTGAGAGGTGATTTGATAGAAGTATTCAAAATCATGAAGGTTCTAGACAGAGTAGATACGGAGAAACTGTTCCCACTCATGAAAGGATGAAGAACGAGAGGGCATAGCTTTAAAGTAATGGGTTAGAGAAGCAAAAGTGACATGAGGGAAAACTTTTTCACGCGGCGAGTGGTTAAGGTCTGGAATGCACTGCCTGAGAGTGTGGTGGAGGCAGGTTCAATTGAAGCATTCAAAAGGGAATTAGACTGTTATATAGAGTCATAGGGTCATAGAGAGATACAGCACTGAAACAGGCCCTTCGGCCCACCGAGTCTGTGCTGACCATCAACCACCCATTTATACTAATTCTACATTAATCCCATATTCCCTACCACATCCCCACCTTCCCTCAATTCTCCTACCACCTACCTACATTAGGGGCAATTTACAATGGCCAATTTACCTATCCACCTGCAAGTCTTTGGCTGTGGGAGGAAACCGGAGCAGCCGGTGGAAACCCACGCAGTCACAGGGAGAACTTGCAAACTCCGCACAGGCAGTACCCAGAACCGGAGCTGTGAGGCTGCAGTGCTAACCTATGAGAGGGAAGAATGTGCCTGGTTACGGGGAGAAGACGGGGGGATGGCATTAAGTGAATTGCTGTACCGGAGAGCCGGTACAGACATGATGGGCTGAATGGCCTCCTTCTGCACTGTAACAATTCTGTGATTCTGTGAACTTGTTGGTTTAGATAGGGAATTTGTTCGGAGATAGAACAGAGAGTAGGGTTAATGGGTACTTACTCAAATTGGCTGAATGTGACTAGTGGTGTCTGCCAGGGATCTGTCTTAAAGCCTCAGATTTTCACTCTATTTATAAACAACTTTAATGAAGGAATAAAGAGCAGTATATCGAAGTTTGCTGATGACACTAAGTTAGATGGCATAGTAAATAGTGTAGTCAGGGAACAGAAAGTTGCAAAGAGACATTGATTGATTAAGTGGGTGGGCAAAACAATGGCAGATGTAGTTTAATGTGGGAAAGTGTGAGATCATCTACTTTGGACATAAGAAATTTAGATCAGAGTATTTTCTAAATGGCAAGATGCTAAAAACTGTGTATGAACAGAGAAATTTAAGGGTCCAAGTACAGAAATCACTAAAAGCCAGGACGAAGGTACAAAAAATAATTAAAAGGCTCTTGGAATGTTGGCCATTATCTCAAGAAGACTGGAATACAAAGGGGTAGAAGTTATGCTACAACTGTACAGAACTCTGGTTAGACAGAATCTGGCATATTCCATTCATTCCTAGACCCCGCACCACACAAGGATATATTGGCCTTGGAGCAGGTGCAAATCAGATTCACCAGAATGATACACAGGCTAAAAGGGTTAACTTATGAGGCCAGATTGCATTGACTAGCCTTGTATTCCCTTGAGCATGCAAAAGTAAGGGGTGAACTAATTGAGGTGTTTAAGATGATCAAAGGAGTTGATGGGGTAGATAGAGAGAAAGTATTTCCTGTGGTGGGGGAGTCCAGAACAAGGGGGCATAACCTTAAAATAAGATCTGGGCCATTCATACAGTCATAGAGTTATACAGCACAGAAACAGGCCCTTCGGCCCATCGTGCCCATCAAGCACCTAACTATTCTAATCCCATTTTCCAGCAATTGTAGCTTGTATGCTATGGCGTTTCAAGTGCTCATCTAAATACTTAATCGTTGTGAGGGTTCCTGCCTCTACCACCACTTCAGGCAGTGCGTTCCAGATTCCAGCCACCCTCTGGGTGAAAAGCTTTTTCCTCAAATCCCCTCTAAACCTCCTGCCCCTTACCTTAAATCTATGCCCCCTGGTTATTGATCCCTCCGCTAAGGGAAAAAGTTTCTTCCTATCTAACCTATCTATGCCGCTCATAATTTTGTATACCACAATCAGGTCCCCCCTCAGCCTTCTTTGCTCTAAGGAAAACAACCCTAGCCTTTCCAGTCTCTCTTCAAAGCTGAGATGCTCCAGCCCAGGCAACATCCTGGTGAATCTCCTCTGCACCCTCTCCAGTGCAATCACATCCTTCCTATAGTGTGGTGCCCAGAACTGTACACAGTACTCCAGCTGTGGCCTAACTAGCGTTTTATACAGTTCCATCATAACCTCCCTGCTCTTATATTCTATGCTTCGGCTAATAAAGGCAAGTATCCCATATGCCTTCCTAACCACCTTATCTGCCTGTGTTGCTGCCTTCAGTGATCTATGGACAAGTACACCAAGGTCACTCTGACCTTCTGTACTTCCTAGGGTCCTACTATCCATTGTATATTCCCTTGTCTTGTTAGTCCTCCCAAAATGCATCACCTCACACTTCTCAGGATTAAATTCCATTTGCCACTGCTCTGCCCATCTTACCAGCCCATCTATATCATCCTGTAATCTAAGGCTTTCCTCCTCACTATTTAAAACACCACCAATTTTCGTGTCATCAGGGAATGAATTCAGAAAATACTTCTTCACATAAAGGTAGTGGAAATCTTGAACTCTCTCCCCCAAAGAGCTGTTGAGGCCAGGTCAATTGAAAATTTTAAAGCTGAGCTTGACAGAATTTGCTTGGCAAGTGTATTAAGGGTTATAGAACCATGGTAGGCAAATGCTGTTAAGATACAGCTCAGGCATGAGCTAATTGAATGGTGGAACAGGCTCAAGGGGCTATATGGCCTACTCCTATTCCTCTGTTCTTGTTAGAGTCATCAATGATTATCATGTTGTTAAAAGGGTACTTACACTATTAATTACTAGACTTAACTTTCTGTTGCAAGTTTAATGGGTGATTAACGTGCAAATGCAGCAACTTCATTAAAATAACAGGGACGTTAAGGGCCAGCGGCACGAATCGGCCAGCAACTTGTGATAATTCCAATTTCATGGGATATCTCTTCCTTGCCACAAGTTGTTGACAGATTTTCCCATTAACAGCAGCATGTGTCGTTCATACACATTATATTTTATTCAAATCTGGTTCATTGTGCTGGACTTGTGGGCCTGAATTTTATGATGGGCAATAAATATAATGGAGGTTGTAGCTTTTTTAACCTGGTGCTGACAAGGATTTACAAATTGGCATTAGTTCCACACAACTTGATCATTTTGATGCTGCTATTCTTTTGGACACATGTAGCATCCTAAGCAGGGCAAGATTGCACCAATTTACTGCAAAAAATGAAGCAGAAGCGTGATTAATACATTCGTAACATTGAGTGGAGACTTGCTGTCATCAGCCGCGTGATCCAGCATGGCACTGTCTACGGAGGATCTGTGGCATGTGTGAGCTAAGAAAAGCTACAACATGGCTCTTCAACCAGTCAAATTGAAGAATCCTCACTGAAACACCCAGAGTCTAAACCCGGAAGTATAAACTAGGAATTATAAATTAGATTTAAATCATGTACAGAAAGTGAAATAAAGATCGGGAAAGAAAGATAGGTGTAAGGGAGAGAGACAAAAGAGACAGACAGCAAAAGTAAAAAAAAAACCACACTAACTAAATTCTGAAAGAATGAGACTCCACACATGTAAAATTAAATTTTCAGGGCCAGAGAGACTGTTTCACAGTAATTATGACTGATCACGCCATTAAAACTTCACTTACACCTGAGTGTACCAACCCTAACTTGTGCCATGTTTGGTGGGTAACTAGTGGGTAGGTGGAGCATTTTCATGCCCTTACATAGATTCCAGTGCAAAATCTATCAGCAAAGTATTGCCATAGCACAGCCTGTGGAAGAGCTGGGTAACTCGAACTGCAACTTCCAAATTTCCGCATTTAACTGGGCGTGTGCGTACTCTGGAAGTTGCTGTCCAATTTACTCCCTAATGACAGTAAGCGCTGATAGCCTTACCCTTATTGTCCTTGCAAAATCTGGACTATTGTAAATTTTTAACGTAGAGATATTAACTTTACCTTATTATTTTTACTTTTGGTAACTTGTTCTTTATTTTGTTTCAAACTAGCATCCTCCACCAACTACACAAACGTGCTTCAATGGAAACAACCTACAGACAGATGAGGAATCTCAAAAGACCAAATAGATTAACAACTCATTCGGTTCATTGCTGTTCATGCGATCTTATGGTGTACAAATTGCTGCCACATTCACCTACAAAGCAACAGCGACTGAACTTCAAAGTAAATAATTGTATGTAAAGTGCTTTGGGATGTTCTGAAAGATGTGATAACTTGCTGTATAAATACGATTTCTTTCTTTTTACCGCTTGTTCCCAGACAGCTCTTTATTATGTGGAAATTCTAATAATAGACTTTCCATTTAAACTGTTAATTTACCAGCTCTTCTCTATGCAAAATGATGGTAAATGTTTTACATGTGAATTGTGAAATATAATTTATGGGTCTTCATTCATAGTTCAGAGCCTCATTCAGTTTGCCACATAAAAATCAGGAGCACTGACCTCTGTGTCCCATTCTCCAATCTATGATCCTATTGAAGGAGGCCTTGCACAGGGAGTAGAGTTTGCAAAAATTACCTTACACTCTGCACTTTAAACTGAAATGCTGCCATCTCTGAAACTTGATACAGTGGCTTATTATAGGCCACATGGTGGAACCATAGCAAGGGGGGCATTCTTGTATAGAGCATGATATTGTGAATAACAGCTTAAGTAGAAAAAGTAAAGGTTGAGACTCGGCTATTCCTTTAGAATTCTAACTTTTCCATTATTACACGAGGGCCACATGCGGCCTTGAACCTTGGCAATAACCCAGGCAGCTCATTCCTGTTTGCACTTATATTTCTTGGATCAACTGTATTTTAATATTGAGAAGACCAATGCATTGTCTTCAATGCCTGCCACAAACTCTGTGCCATTGTCATTGATTCCATTATCTCCCTGACGCTGTCTCAAGTTGAATCAGACTTTTTGCAACTTTGGCATCCTATTCGACCCTGAGCTGAGCTTCCAACTCCATAGCCACTCCATTTCAAAGACTACCTAATTCCACCTCTGTAACATCGCCCTTTCCCACCTCTGCTTCAGCCCATCCTCTGCTGAAACTCATCAATGCCTTTGTCACATCGTGACTTGACTATGCTGTTCAAGCTGGTCTCCCATATTCAATGCTCTGTAAACCTCAGCTCATACAAGAGTTTGCTGCCCATATCCTATAATCCACCAAGTCCCACTCTGTCATCACTCCTGGTTTGCCAGACCTACATAGGCTGCCAGTCCCCTAACACTTCTAATTTATAATTTCATTCTTGCTTTTAATTCCCTTCACTGCCTTGCCTCTCCCTATCTCTGGAACCTCCTGCAACCCCACTAACCCACCACCCACCCCTGCCACCCAAACTCTCCATTCTTCTGACTCAGGCCCTCTGGTGCAATCACCCCTTCCCTTTGCCTCTCCACTGGTGGCCATGCCTTCTGCTATTTTGGTCCCATACTTTGGACTTCTCTCCATAAACTTGTCTGCCTCTCTATCTACCCCTCTTCAAGACCCTACTTAAAACTCACCTTTTTGACCAAGCTTTGAGTGACCTCTCCAAATGTCCACTTCTTTGGCTCAGGAGAATCCTTCCATCCTCCCTCAGCTTGACCACCTCTATAAGAATTTCCTGTATCTTTTAATAGTGCGCTTCCTAGTGGTATGGATGTAACTATTGCC
Source organism: Heterodontus francisci (assembly GCF_036365525.1). Classification (NCBI taxonomy): domain Eukaryota; kingdom Metazoa; phylum Chordata; class Chondrichthyes; order Heterodontiformes; family Heterodontidae; genus Heterodontus; species Heterodontus francisci. The sequence goes on from NC_090372.1 coordinate 47,090,539, forward strand.
AGTCAAAACAACATAACTTGCCCTGACCCTGCAACCATTGGTAGGATCAGCTGTGGTTGTCCCAGATGAGTTCACCTCAGCACTTATGCTGAGATGTGGTGCACCGCCACCTCCCCCCACCTCACCCCCTGCAGATTTTTGGAGCTACTGAGATCTGTTGGTGTCAGCAACTTTAAGTATGTTCAAATTAATGGGAACATATAGTTTTAAACTGTGGATGTGCCCCCCCCTCCCCCCCCATCGCCATGGTATGCACCTATTAGCTTCACAAAGATGAAAGCTTGGGTATCCCTATATTAAAGTATCCACCTGCATTCCAAATGTTTGAAGTATTTCTGCCTCTACCAGATTGCAGATTGTTCCAAACATTAGCAGTATTTCAATAAGGCAGCTCTTGCTGATAACTGTTTTAAATTTATTATTTACTTGTTTATATTTCCATCCTTTGATTCTATTTTTCTGACTTAATCATTGTAAGTTCTTCCAGACCTTTAGGTGAAGTTTCACCTTATTTGCCTTCTTCGTGTATCAAGCAGTGAATACATCAACAAGTACAAGTAAATCTTAATCATTTTTGAGCTGCATTGCCATAGCTCAAATACAAGAGTAAAGTTAACAATCTTGCACTCCTGGTACAGAGCCTCACCAGATAGGTGTGCAGGTCTGAGATGGGCTCAAGCACTGTAGTGCTAATTCCCCAATCAGTGTTCGTATTGAGGCTCTTTGCTGGCAATGCACATTTGCTGAATAAACCCTGTAGAGCATATAAATAGCTAGCTACTCATTGGTTAAAATTAGAATCCAAACACCCAATCGAGAACCATCCACTTGCTGAGTAATAACAATTAAATCCATTGTTTTTCTGGGCCATATTTGAAGTTTCAGTACAATGAACAATGTGTAACTTATTTTTCTCCCTACAGATAGCCTGACAGTTTACTTACACGGATCACAATCATCAAATGCAGTCTGCCCACTTTCTCAGAAATAATGGGGGGCAGGTGAAGGATTGTCCACCAGCAGCACTGCCTCCTGTCTGGATTTACTGACATTAAAGTTGAAATCACAAACTACCTTCTGAAATAAACCACCACCATTGTGGTTGAATGGTCGCTATGAATTGCCAGACTACAGAGGATTCTGCAGAAAAACAGCTGTTTTCTTCTGAGGAGCTGGAATGCAAAATCTGTTACAATCCTTACAATCTGAAGAACAGGAGACCCAAGTTGTTGGAATGCTTTCACAGGGTGTGTGCCAAATGCCTTTATAGGATTGTAGACCTTGGAGACTCCTCCCAAAGTATAATTAGCTGTCCTTTCTGCAGGTATGAGACAAGTGTACTAGATGATGAAGTTGGTGGACTTCCGGATGACAGTAATGTCCTTGCTGCACTTACATGCAAGGAGAAAAATAGAAGGTTTGCCTTGGACAACACATCTGAGCTTCTGCTGACTCCAAAACGGTTAGGCTCCTTTGCAAGCCCCTCCCATAGCTCCTCAAACTGTCTGGTTATCACCATCATGGAAGTTCAAAGGGAATCCCCACAATCACAGAGCTCAGCATCAGTCATGGAATTCTACAACTCCAGTTTTGATTCAATGACCTCAATGTCCCAGCAATGGGCAATTTGGAATTGCACTCCCCTATTCTGCCATACAATAGGCAGGATTCTAGTCTGGATACTAGGACTGCTGTACTTCAGCTCTTTGCCTCTTGGAGTTTACCTGCTAGTGATTCAGAAAGTCACACTAGGGATCATATTTGTCAGTCTCGTTCCCTCCAGTCTTGTTATACTTATGGTCTACGGTTTCTGTCAATGTTTATGTCATGAGTTTTTGGATTGCATATCTTCCTGAAAGCAAAATCAAAAAGTAAGTATGAAGTTACAATAGCACATCTTGGTTATAGGAATTCAGGTTTTTTTGTCTTGTATTAACTCTCGCTTATGAACTGTGTAATTCTGCCATTATGCGTGTCTGGAAAGGCTGTTCTTCCAGTAGAAAATTGTAATATAAAGTGATAGTTGTGTTCCTTGGTGTGCAATATATTCTTATTGCACATTATTTTGTTCAAAAGTGAATACAATCACAATCCGAAAAGCACGAGGGAAAGTAAATTGCACTAGTTATTATGTCACTGTTTGAAAGCTGTGAAAGAAAGTATTGTTAAACTTCTTAATAGACCTTTAAATCTAATCAGGGTCCTGATAAAGGTGCACTAATCTATTGCTATATATCATTTGATAATCCTAATCAATATATTAACATATAACTTAAAATGTTTTGGCAAACAAGTTATACATTTTTCAGGAACTCCGCTTATAAAGAGATTGAAAAAGAATGAGTTGAACAAGGTTCTATGAATGCACTAATCTGACACCTTAATGGAAGTGGGGAATGCTTTTATGTGAGGGTAGTCCCAACAGTGCAACATATACATAGGTTGCAGAAGTGGATAAAGGAACAGGAATCTTTGTGTGGGGACTGCAGTAGAATTGAAAGTGGACCTGTAATTGTGACTGGTGGTGGTTGAGCACGGTTTTACACCTGGAGAGGGAACAGCATTAAAGGTCATTTTTGAATTTATGTATAAACATTCCAACACTACCATCAAAAAGCTGACATCAGCATTGAAAATAATACTTCTAAGTAGGACTGACTGATACATGTCTGTCAGTACGCCATTTCGAAAAAGCACAACAATGATGAAAAGAATCTGAAAATGCAAAATACTCTGGACCAGAAGCTGTTAGGACATAAAGGAGCTACATAGAATTGGTTCAATTCAGATAATTAATTTTAAAGCTGAAGAGATTTTATCTTTTCACGTTCGTGCATTAACTTGCCAAAAAACCTACTGCAGTGAGTTAGGTGAGGAAGCTGCAGACCCTTTATATCCTTCCTGAATCTGATAGCTTAGTGAAGAAAGGAGACTGTGTCTCAGAGAAATGCAAGCAATACACTTTGGGATTAATTAGAGCGAAACACATTGTGGAAGATCAGAGAGATACATATTGTAGATGATTTGAGGGATATACATTGTGGGATATTGGAGATACCCTTTTAGGAAATTGAAGAGGTGAAAATTGTGGGAGATTGGTGCCACACATTGTAGGAGATCGGAGAGCTGCACATTGTAGGAGACTGGAGAGCTGCACATTGTGGGAAATTGGAGATACAGACGGTGTAGTAGTTTGGAGAGATACACTTTGTGGGAATTTGGAAGGATAAACATTGTGCAACCTTAATTCAGTAGGCATTGTGGAACATTAGAGATAGGCATTGTGGAGGATTGGTGAGATACACATTGTGGGAGATGACAAATAAATATTTTGGGGGATTAGAGCAGCACACAGTCTATGGGATTGTAAATACTCTTTGTGAGTGTTTGGTGATATAATTTTTTGGGAGGTTTGAGATACGCATTTTGGGAAATTGAAGAAAGGCATGGGTGATTGGAGAGTTACACAGTGTGGGACATTGGAGTGATACACGTTTTAGGAGATTGGAAAGATACACATTTTAGGAGATGAAGAGATACACATTGTAGGAGATTCAGGAGATGCAGGAAGATTGTAATGGTACACATTATGGGAGATTGGAGATACACAATGTGGGAGATGAAGAGATACATTTTGTGGGAGGTTGGAGAGATAAGCATTGTCTGAAGTTGGAGATACAGATTGTGGGAGATTGTAGATTTATAGTGTGGGAGCTTGAAGATATGTATCATGCGAAATAAGAAAGATGCACATTGTGGGAGAATCGATCTTCGTATTATGGGAGATTCACTAATGTCCTTTAGGGAAGGAAATCTGCTGTCCTTACCTGGTCTGGCCTACATGTGACTCCAGACCCACAGCAATGTGGTTAACTCATAAATGCCCTCTGAAATGGCCTAGCAAGCCACTCAGTTGTACTTAACCGCTACAAAGTCAATAAAAAGGAATGACAGCAGACGGACCACCTGGCATCAACCTCAGCACTGGAAACGACAACGGCAAACCTAGCCCTGTCAACCCTGCAAAGTCCTCCTTACTAACATCTGGGGGCTTGTGGCAAAGTTGGGAGAGCTGTCCCACAGACTAGTCAAGCAACAGCCTGACATAGTCATGCTCACGGAATCATACCTTACAGACAATGTCCCAGAAACTGCAATCACTATCCCCGGGTATGTCCTGTCCCACCAGCAGGACAGACCCAGCAGAGGTGGCGGGACAGTCATCTACAGTAGGGAGGGAGTTGCCCTGGGAGTCCTCAACATCTGCTCACGACCCCATGAAGTCTCATGGCGTCAGGTCAAACATGGGCAAGTAACCTCCTACTGATTACCACCTACCGCCCTCCCTCAGCTGATGAGTCAGTACTCCTCCATGTTGAACACCACTTGGAGGAGGCACTGAGGGTGGCAAGGGCACAAAATGTACTCTGGATGGGGGACTTCAATGTCCAGTGGCTTGGTAGCACCACTACTGACCGAACTGGCCAAGTCCTAAAGGACATAACTGCTAGACTGGGTCTGCGGCAGGTGGTGAGAGAACCAACAAGAGGGAAAAACATACTTGACCTTGTTCTCACCAATCTGCCTGTATTGGTAGGAGTGACCACCGCACAGTCCTTGAAGTCCCGACTTCACATTGAGGATACCGTCCATCGTGTTGTGTGGCACTATCACCGTGCTAAATGGGATAGATTTCGAACAGATCTAGCAATGCAAAACTGGGCATCCATGAAGCGCTGTGGGCCATCAGCAGCAGAAGAATTGTACTCAACCACAATCTGTAACCTCATGGCCCGGCATATCCCCCACTCTACCATTACCATCAAGCCAGGAGACCAATCCTGGTTCAATGAAGAGTGCAGCAGGGCATACCAAGAGCAGCACCAGGCATACCTCAAAATGAGGTGTCAACCAGGTGAAGCTACAACCCAGGACTACTTACATGCCAAACTGCATAAGCAGCATGCAATAGACAGAGCTAAGCGATCCCATAACCAACGGATCAGATCTAAGCTCTGCAGTCCTGCCGCATCTAGCCGTGAATGGTGGTGGACAATTAAACAACTAACTGGAGGAGGTGGCTCCACAAATATCCCCATCCTCAATGATGGGGGAGCCCAGCACATCAGTGCGAAAGATAAGGCTGAAGCATTTGCAACAATCTTCAGCCAGAAGTGCCGAGTTGATACTTCCAAGTCAAACCACCAATGGAGGATCATGCCATAGAGATAACCAGGATTGCAGATCAGGAGGAAGTCGTCCCTGGTAAATTGGGAACTCCTGATGGAGATTGTAAATACAGAGAGCAAAACGCTCATTAAGGGAGTCCATCACATTCTACTCTGTTCGACAGCATACTGAACACTGAGTTGTTTGGGAAGCCTCAGCACAGCAGAGGCTTTAGCTCTTGAAGGCTAGCTCTTATGGTCTCTTCTTGTGTCTCTCATAGGTGCAGATGTTAAACCCTCAAGACCATCTCCCTCTCCCTCCATGGCAGAACAAGAACTGTCACACCTTACAAGCGCACTATCCACCAACACAGATACTATCACCTTAGTGGGTCCTGGTGCATGTTTAGATAGGGTGATACTGGGTGAGGAACATGGCACTAAAGTTCAGGAGAAGGTGCCAGAAGCAGAGGCAGCTGTGGTCAGTTCCCCTCGGAAGAGGTAGGACAGACACAGCCCTGCTCAGCTGCGTACAGATGCAGGGTCTCAGGAGTCACAGGAAAGAAGGCTCAACCTAGATCAGCAGCAGCAGGAGATGTGCTCCCACATGTTGGAGTTCCCGACACTCACACAACGAGGACGACTGCCATGTGCATCTCAGCCGCAAACCAAGAGAAGTGAGCAGGCTGCCTCCACCTCCTCCGAGGCCACAGAGGGAGTACCGCATAGAAGTGGGCGAGTGTGGAAGCCACTGCATTGTGCGGACCACTTAGTGGGTCACTGAAATGTCTTCTTATTGTTTCTGTGCACTGTTTTCCTTTTTGAGCACTATGTTAATAATGACATTTTAAGCCACAAGTCTGAAACTCCTTTTATTGATGGCGGGACAAGAAAAGAGGTATGAGGTGGTGAAGGAGATCAAGGGTTCCTCAACGTTAACAACAAAGCTTTGGGGCAGATGCACATCCTTCATTCGTGATAAGAGCTTAGATGTTCCAGGCTGCATTTTCAATGGATATAACAGCTCAGAGTGACATGCAACCCATTCCCTTCATCCTGGGTCAGAGGGACTCAGCTGAAATGTTCCTGAATAAGATGATCCCTGATATTCATGGCATCCAGCCGAAACCTTCATGCCCCACTTCCCAAGGCAACAGGAGTGCCTCATTGTTCTGCATCCTCCACTGCTGCCTCCTCTTCCTCTTCCTCTCCCGCCTCTTGCCCTTCCTCTTCCTCCAATGAGCTATGTCCTTCCAGGGCCTCACCATCCTCAAGGTCCACACCTCTCTGGAGGGCCATGTTATAGAGAGTGCAACAGATCACCACAATGACCGAAATTCTTGCAGGAGTGTATTGCAGGGTGCCACCTGACCAGTCCAGGCACTGGAAGCACATCCTCAGAAGCCCGATGGCCTGCTTAATTGTAGTCCCAGTGAGCAGGTGGCTTTGGTTGTAGAGCCTTTGCTTCTGTCTGGGGCTCTCGAAGAGGGTGACTAGTCATCTCTTCAATGGATATCCCTTGTCCCCCCAGGACCCATCCACAGACTTTGGGGGGGTTGGGGGGTGGAGTGAAGAGCTGCAGTGGCCTGAACTGATGGAGGATGTAGGAGTAATGGCAGTTGCCAAGAGAGCGAGCACAGACATGGAGGAAGCTCTTGTTGTGATTGCGTACCATCTGAACATTGTGGGAGTGGAAGCCCTTCCAATTGATGAATCTGAGTGCCTTGATGACCACATGGGTACAATCCATGGTGCCCTGCACTTGGAGGAATCCAGTGATGGCGGCGAAAACTAATGCCCTCTGTGCCTGTGAGATCTCATCTGTTGTGAACTGAATGTACTGTCCAGCAAGATGCAGTGGTGTGCAGCCATTTGTGAGATGCCACCATGTTCCGTAGCTGATCCTTGGAAGCAGTCAGAAGTGAAGAAGTTCAAGGCCACAGTGACTTTGACAGCTATTGGCAAAACATGGTGACCAGTGCTGTGAGATGCAAGGTTTTAGTGATGAGGGCACAGATGTTGGTGACCAATTGCCTGGAGAGTCGCTGTATCCTGCGGCACTGGTTCTCAATCATCGGTACGTAGATCCTATGCTGTGGGTGTGGTCTCTGTGTCCTTTCTGCCCCTCAGTCCTCTCCCATACCCCCCTACCGGTGGCTGAACTCTGCCCTTCCTGCGAGGGTGTGACTCCTCATCGTTACTGGGCCCAAAATCTGAGAGTCACGCCCTCATTTCCAGCTGCAGCCTTCCTTGTACTCAGGTGGCCCCCCTCAGTTTTCCTTGGCAATTTGCCCCTTCCTCTTCTGCCCCCGCAATGCCAAGAGGGTGACGACCCATTCAATGCCCAAGCGCTTACTGCCCACTCTCTCTGCCACCTGCACAGTGCCAAGGGCACCTGCTTCCCAATGGACTAGTCACCCTCTGTGCCGTTTGCCATTATTTGGTCTGAGGTAGTTGCCTGTGGCGCCCATGACTGACTCCCCATTGTGTACTTGCCTGCCTTCACCTGGTCTGCCCAGAGAGCGCGTGCAGCCCATGCGCCCTATGAAAATCTCAATGTCTCCACCACCACTACCCCCACCCCCCACCATTAACAAGCTCTTAATCAGTATTTTAGGGCCCAGTCTGCCTCCGATCCTAACCCAGCATGATCCAAAAGTTAAGCCCTTTTCATCTGTCTTCACAGCAGAAGACACAAGTTACATACCAGATAGTAATTAATGAACTAAAAAGAGTGAGGAACTTAAAGTAATTAATATCAAATGAGAAAAAATATTGGAGAAACTTAAAGACGAAAAGCTGATAAATCCCCAGAACCTGATGGCCTACATCCTAGGGTTCTAAAAGACATAGCTGCAGAGATAATGGATGCACGAGTAGTGATTTTCCAAAGTCCTAGATTCTAGATCAGTCACAGTGAATTGGAAGTTAGCAAATGTAACTCTGCTATTCAAGAAAAGAGGGAGAGAGAAAACAAGGAACTACAGGCCAGTTAGCCTGACATCAGTCATCAGGAAAATGCTGGAATGTATTATTAACAAATTCTTAACAATGCACTTTGAAAATCATAGTATGAAACAAGGATGGAGATAGTTTAAGCTCTGACCACAATCTTTAATCCTCCCTTAATTATTGGAGTGTTGCCAGAGGACTGAACAGGTCACAGGTTAGACCACATAGAATCATAGAATGATACAGTGCAGAAGGAGTCCATTCAGCCCATTGTGCCTATGCCAGCTCTTTGCAAGAGCTACACAAATAGACTCACTTCCTGCTCTATCCCCACAGCCCAGCAAAAGTTTTTCCTTTAAGTATTTATCTAATTTCCTTTTCAAGTTATTATTGAATTTGCTTCGACCACTCTTTTAGACAATGTATTCCAGATCATAACAACTCACTGCGTAACATTTATTTTCCTCATATTGCATCTGGTTCTTTTGCCAATGACCTTAAATCTGTTCCCACCGGTTACCAACCCTTCTGCCATGGGGAACAGTTTCTCCTTATTTACTGTATCATGATCTTGAACACCTCTATCAATTGTTTCCTTAACCTTCTCTACTCAAAGGAGAACAACCCCAGTTTCTCTAGTCTCTCCACGTAACTGAAGTCTTTCATTCCAGGTAATATTCTAGTAAATTTCCTCTGCACTCTCTCAAAGGCCTTCACCTCCTTCCTAAAGTGTGGTGCACAGAATTGGCCATAATACTCCAGTGTTTTATAAACATTTAGCATAACTTCCTGCTTTTGTACACTATGCCTTTATTAAAAAGCCAAGAATCCTATAAGCCTTTTAAAAGTCCTTCTCTACTTGTCATGCCTCTTTCAGAGATTTGTGTGTGCACACCCCCAGGTCTCTCTCTTCCTGCACTTCTTTAACATTGTACCATTTAGTTTATGTTGATTCTCTTCGTTCGCCTACCAAAATTAATGACTTCACTCTTCTCTGTGTTAAATTTAATCTATTCTGAGTCTGCCCACTTCACCAGTCTGTCTATGACCTCCTGAAATCTATTACTATGTTCCTCACTATTTACATTTACATTTCTGAGTTCTGTGTCATCGGCAAAATTTGAAATTATGCCTTACATCCAAGTCCAGGTCATTAATATATATATAAAAAGCAGTGGACCCAACATTGACCCCTAGGATCACCACTGCACACTCCTCTCTGGTCTGAAAAATAACTGTTCACTATTCTCTGCTTTCTGTCCTTTAGCCAGTTTTGTAGAACATGCAGTCCTTTAATCCCGTGGACTTTAAATTTGCCAACAAGCCTACTTTGTGTCATTTTATCAAATGCCTTTTGGAAGTCCATATACACAACATCACCTGCACTACCTGATCCACCATCTCTATTACTTCAAAGAGCTCCATCAAGTTAGTGAAACATGGTTTGCCTTTCACACATCGGTGCTAACTTTCAATTATTAGCTATACTTTTCTGAATGCCAATTCATTTTGCCCTGGATTATTGGGTCTAAATGTTTCCTGCCACTGACATTCAGCTGACTGGCCTATAGTTGATGGGCTTATCCATCTCATCTATTTTTTAAAAATAGTGAAAGATTATTTTCACTGGTTCACTCCATATGCAACAGGGGAGTGGCCCAGTGCAATGAACACAGCAAATGTCCAAGGTAAGTTGCAAAAGACCCATGTGTTAGAGCTTGCCGCTCCCTGAACCAAGCTGTTTCAATGCAAACATGACGATGGCATTTACCTGTTAATGGAGAGGGTCACCTAGAAAAGCAAGATAACTGTAACATGGCCACCTTTGGCCTACCCGAACGACTTCCTTCTAATCATCAGTTGAGTGATAGGATATCAAATGTTGGAAATGCTCAGCAAGTCAAAATAAACACTCTGGATGAGAGCTGTGGTGACCGATGGAGCATTGTGTGCAGGTCATGGATTGTTAACTGGTTTATTGCATAGAAATTCTGGGGGGCAGGGGGTGAGTCACCTTTTACATTACAAAGTGACCAGTGGCAGTGCCATTCATGACTTTTGGATTTTGTTCAGTCCAATGATATCACACATGCACTGGGCTTTCTGAGAGATCAATTCACTGCCATTCATGGTCAAGAGTGTGGTTGAGGTTCAGGGGGAGGAGAGGGAGAACATGATGCAGGTGTAAAAAAAATGCACCATGGAATGGTGGGGAGCATATGGGTTTAAATTTGCGATTTGTACAACCGTGGCACTGAACTTAACTGTGTCCATTAAAATTAATTTTAACTGTGGGATTGTCCTGAATTAGCGCCGTGGCATGAAGGCTCAAACTATAATCGAATATGGCCTATTCTGTTCAATGAGAGATGCAGAAGGTAAAACTGTTCCTTGTGATTACACCCTGCTAGCTTGTTTTGACTTTTGTAACCACATACCCTTGTATGTTAAACTGATTCTGGAAGATAAGTTTATAAATGTTGATTTGCTGCTATGTTTGGATATTACGACTCTGTATTTATATAAATCTGAAATCTATTATGATTTTTCAAATAAGGAGAAAAAGAACCAAAAGGATTCAGGCCACTAGAGAATTGTTGAATTAGTTTATGAAAAAAACAGATTGGGAAGGCAATTTCAAAAGATTTTCTTCAAATCAAAGTGTTACATAATTCAAATCCTTAATCGCTGAAGTTTAATATTATAACAAATCTGGCACAAAAACTAACTCAATTCCTCACTAGAGATTTAACAGTTGCAGCAATTTATGACCTTCAGTTGTCTTCCAAAATTTCTAGCCTCTGGTGTTTTTCTACTTTAAAAAAACTCTAACTATGTCTTGTGCTATATATTGTTGCTACTAGGAGATAGGTTTGATTCCTCTAATGACTCTTGTCTTTTGCGGGTCTGCCCTTATGCCCTTGCTACGAACAATGTGCCCTAGGAAATGAATGTTTTCAAGAATTAACATTTTTCATTAAGTGTCAGGCCTTCTTCTTATAGGTGATTCAGAACTGCTCTAGCCCTCAGGTCATGTTCTTTGACAAATTCACCATGTACTAAGATGTCTGTCCATATGGCTTATTACTCCTTTAAGGCCTTGGAGAATGTTCAACATAGTTCTTTGGAATATTTCCGGTGCTGATGTTATACCGAATGGTAAACGATTAAAACAAAACCTTCCAAATGGAGTGATGAAGGCATCAGTAATCTTGACTTTTTGTCCAATGGGATTTGCCAAAAGCCACTATTCGCATTCAGCTTTGTGAACATGATACTTTTGGATGATTTCACCAAACTTTCACCTACTGACGACATTGGATGGATTTATCTTGCAACAGCCTTATTAAGTCTATACAAATGCGAAGATTACCATTTGGTTTAGGAACTGGAACCATTCCCCAGTGCCCCTCTGTTGGTTTGGTGCCAAGAGAAATTACTTCCATCCTGGTCATCTCTTCTCGCTGAAGTTGGACTTGCTTCATTAGTGGGTGTGGTATCTTTCTAGGCTTAAAAAGACATATGGGTATAGTATCTTTTCTCAACATAATGCTGTATTCGGTCTTAAGTCTTCTCAGATGAGTAAATAATTTTGGAAAGTCTTTTTGGAAGTGATTCCCAGATTCTTGCCACTTAATTTCTTCCACCTTCTTGATAAGATGAAGGTCTATACAAGCTTTTCTACTTAAAAGAGAAAATTCTTGATTCTGTAAGATACACAGTGTTTCCAATATCTGCTTTCCCTTATACTGGAGTGTTGCCTGTGGCTTTCCCTTGACTTTCAGTTCGATCGCTCCTGGACCGTGTAGCTGAGCATCTGTTGGTTGTAGGCAGTACATCAATAACCACAGTTTGTTGTCTGGTAAATCCGTCACACGAGCTCCAGTGTCCAGCTTAAAGTTGGTGATATGTCTGTTGACATATATATATCTGCAGTCCAGAATGCATGATTAGGACCATTGATCTCACCAAGGAAGTCTTCTGATTTCTCTTCCAAAGGAGATTGTTCCACTTCATTAATGACTCTATGTGTAAAGACTTTTTCTTTGGAACTTTTTAAAGTAGAGGTTTTACTTCATCACATCTTCCCAAATGGACAACTTTCTTGCATTTAAAGCATTCTGCTTTGTTTGCAGGACACTGTTCATGCCTGTGGGTCTTTTTGGCGCCACAGTGCTGGCAGAGTTTAATGGTGCCCTGCACCTTCTTTTCTGGTGCTTCTTTTACAGTTCTGGGCTTCAGTAACTGTATGGTCATTGGAGGTTTCCTGACCCAAAGATTTTCTTCACCTCTCTGGATTGCTCTGTTCAGCTGATAGATCTCTGCTTGTCTCACCAGCTGTATTGCTTTTTCCAGGGTTAGGTCTTCAGTAGACTGCAATAAATCTGATAAGTAATCATCAGCAATACCCACTATCAATTCTGACTTTAGGTCTCCATATTCACATCCTTCAATTAGCCTGTAAAGATCCTGAATAACAGCATCTACTGATTCACCTGATTTAGAACATAGAGCATAGAACAGTACAGCACAGTACAGGCCCTTCGGCCCATGATGTTGTGCTGAACCTTTAACCTACTCTAGGATCAAACTACCTACATACCCTTCATACTACTATCATCCATGTACCTATCCAAGAGTCGCTTAAATGTCCCTAATGTATCTGCTTCTACTACCACCGCTGGCAGTGCATTCCACGCACCCACCACTCTCTGTGTAAAGAACCTACCTCTGACATCTCCCCGAAACCTTCCTCCAATCACCTTAAAATTATGCCCCCTGGTGATGGCCCTTTCCACCCTGGGAAAAAGTCTCTGGTTATCCACTCATGCCTCTCATCATCTTGTACCCCTCTATCAAGTCACCTCTCATCCTTCTTCGCTCCAATGAGAAAAGCCCTAGCTCCCTCAACCTTTCTTCGTAAGACATGCCCTCCAGTCCAGGCAGCATCCTGGTAAATCTCCTCTGCACCCTCTCTAAAACTTCCACATCCTTCCTATAATGAGGCGACCAGAACTGAACACAATATTCCAAGTGTGCTCTAACCAGGGCTTTATAGAGCTGCAGCATAACCTCACGGCTCTTAAACTCAATCCCCTTGTTAATGAAATCCAACACACCATATGCTTTCTTAACAACCCTATCAACTTGGGTGGCAACTTTGAGCGATCTATGGACATGGACCCCAAGGTCCCTCTGTTCCTCCACACTCCATCTGCCACTTCTCAGCCCAGCTCTGCATCCTGTCAATGTCCCGTTGCAACCTACAACAGCCTTCCACACTATCCACAACTCCAGCAATCTTCGTGTCATTGGCAAACTTGCTAACCCAGCCTTCCACTTCCTCATCCAAGTCATTTATAAAAGTCACAAAGAGCAGAGGTCCCAGGACAGATCCCTGCGGAACACCACTGGTCACCAAGCCTCAGGCTGAATACTTTCCATCTACTACCACCCTCTGTCTTCTATGGGCCAGCCAATTCTGTATCCAGACAGCCAACTTTCCCTGTATCCCATGCCTCCTTACTTTCTGAATGAGTCTACCATGGGGAACCTTATCAAATGCCTTGCTAAAATCCATATACACCACATCCACTGCTCTTCCTTTATCAACGTGTTTTGTCACATCTTCAAAGAATTCAATAAGGCTTGTGAGGCATGACCTGCCCCTCACAAAGCCATGCTGACTGTCTCTAATCAAACTATACTTTCTAGACTCTTCTGTTCAATCTGGCCCTTACTAGGATTTTATTGTTCCTCAAGTTAAAATACTTGTTGAAGGCTTGTAAAACTTCATCAGATTTGTTGGATGTTTCATTAATGCCCTGTCTAGCAAAAACATTATCTGCTATTGCTCCTACCGAGTACAGTAATGTATTTACTTGTTCTAATTCTGACTTGCTGTTTAATTGAGAAGCATTTCAGAATCTCAGGAATTTTTTTTCCTCCACAGAATCCAGTTTTGAATTTGATTCATTCCTTTCATGTTTCAAATCTCTCGAGTAGCTTAAATTGAGGTTCCATAGCTTCCCTAAGCTTTTAAGTATTTTACTTTTTAAAACATTTTCCTTCCCATAATGGAAGTTTTCCCATGGTTTTCAGGAGTTTTCCTGCGATTTTCAGGAGTTTTCCTGCGCTTTTCGGCCTCGCGGTCCTCTCGCATAATGACCGCCGCCTTTGAATTCGCCCATTCTAAGGATTTGGCTTTGGCAATGCTGCCTATCTAGTTCACTTTAAAATCAATTTGTACCCTTTCCAAGGGTTGCTCACCAGATCCCGGCTGTTGCTTAATTCTCTGACTCCAGCAATTGCTGGACCGTGATTTCCCTTACAGACACACATGCTTTTGTGGTGCAGCCTGAATGCCTCTGCATGCCGACTGCCTGACTTTCTGTGCCTTCACTTTGTCCATGGAGCCACTCTGGAGCTCTTTCCAGTGGCTTCACAAGTTCTGTAGTCTTTTGGCACTACTTGTGCAGGTAAGTAGTTTTCTTTAAATTTTTCTGTTGTTCACCGTTGCCACCATATTGTATACAGTTGCTACTAGGAAATAGGTTTGATTCCTCTAGCTTGTAGAGATGACTAAGTCTTTGTAAGGTTTAAAACAATAACTCATTTATTGCATTTTAGAAACTATTTACACTTTCTCTTAAGCATGTCTAACTCACTGCTGACATGATGCTGTTTCTCCTTCTTGAGTCTCTACCACATGTGATCTCTGACATCTAGGGCCTTTAAAAAGGTGGCTGCTGCTAGTGGATGCATTAGTTTTAATTTTCCAAAATTCCCTAGGTTCTGGAAAGGTCCCATCACATTGGAAAATAGCGATGTAAGTCCGTTATTCAAGAAAGGAGTAAGACAGAAAGCAGGAAACTACTAGCCAGTTAGCTTTACATATGTCATAGGAAAGTGCTGGAATTTATTATTAAGGGGCTATAGCAGGTCATTTAGAAAATCTCAGTGCAATCAGGCAGAGTCAACATGGTTTTGTGAAAGGGAAATCGTGTTTGACTAATTCGTTGAGGAAGTAGCGTGGATAAAGGGGAACCTGTGGATGTGGTGTACTTGGATTTCCAAAAGGCATTTGACAAGGTGCCACATCAAAGGTTACTAAACAAAATAACAACTCATGGTATCGGGGGGTAACATATTAGCATGGATAGAGGATTGGTTAGCTAATAGGAAGCAGACAGTAGGCATAAATGGGTCATTTTTGGGTTGGCAAGCTGTAACTAGTGGAGTGCCAGGGATCAGTGCTGGGACCTCAACTATTTACAGTCTAAATCAATGACTTGGATGAAGGGACAGAATGTATGGTTGCTAAATTTGCTGATAAGTTGTGAAGAGGACAAAAGGTGTCTGCAGAGGGATATAGATAGGTTAAGTGAGTAAGCAAAGATTTGGCAGATGGAGTATAATGTGGGAAAATGTGAACTTGTCCACTTTGACTGGAAAAATAGAAAAACAACATATTATTTAAATGGAGAGAGTTTGCAGAACTCTGAGATGCAGAGAGATCTGGGTGTCCTAGTACACAAAACACAAAATGTTGGTATGCAGGTAGAGCAAGTGATTAAGAAGGCAAATGCAATGTTGACATTTATTGCAAGGGGAATGGAATATAAAAGTAGAGATGTTTTGCTACTGTTGTACAGGGCATTGGTGAGACCACATTTACAGCATTTGTGTATAGTTTTGGTCTCCTTACTTAAGAAAGGATATAATTGCATTGGAAGCAGTTCAGAGAAGGTTCGCTCGACTGATTCCTGGTCATCTTATGAGGATAGGTTGGGTCTTAATTCATTAGAAGGATGAGAGGTGATCTTATCGAAACATATAAGATCCTGAGGGGACTTGAGAGGATGGATGTTGAAAGGATGTTTCCCCTTGTGGGAGAGACCAAAACTAGTGGGCACAGTTTAAAAATAAGGGGTTTCCCATTTAAGACAGAGATGAGGAGAAATTTTTTCTCTCAAATGGTGTGAGTCTGTGGCACTCTGTTCCCCAGAGAGCAGTGGAGGCCGGGACATTAAATGTTTTAAGGCAGAGGCAGACAGATTCTTAACAAACAAGGGAGTCAGGTAGGCAGGAAAGTGGAGTTGAGTCCACAAACAGATCAGCCATGATCTTAATGCTGGAGCAGGCTCGAGGGGCCAAATGGCCTACTGCTGCTCCTAGTTTGTAGTTCGTATTTACAGCATCACAATGGGATGTGTTACTCAAACTGTCCCAAACATTAACCCTTTCAAACCCTTATACTACATCCAGCAGTTCCAATTTTAAACACTGGGCAAAGTGGGTAAAACTGTTGTTATTTTTCAGCGTGCAATTTTTCAGACTGCAAAGATTTTTAGCAGCCAAAATGAAATATTTATAGTACTCCGAAATAAGTAAAATTATTTGAGTAAAAAAATTGACTCAAAAAAGAAAGGTGGGAGGAAGGAGTAATAAAAAATCATGACAAACATTAATAGAACATTGTACTTAGATCTGAGAGTTAAACCATGTGTGGGACTGGAGCTATACTTTGTGTTAGAGTGGAGATACAGGCCGGAATTTTACCTTCGAAATGCAGACATCATTGGAGATGGGGCGGACGAAAAATGCGACGTAATGACATCAGCTCCGACTCCTCAATGTTCAACTCGTCTGTGACCACAGCTGCCGCTGCTCTTTGTTCCCCACTGCGCACCTGGATACTCGGTGACAGGGTTACCCACTGAAGAGATGGCTGATGATATCAGTGAGGAACCCATGGAACAAGGCAGAGGAATCCTACAATGTAAGCCACACGATGACCCAAGATGAGATTTAGGTGCCTGGATTGCTTGGGTGGCGCCCTTCATTATGCAAAAGCAAGAATCTCCTGGATTGTAGTTGTCTGCTGTGCCTTGCACAAGCTGGCACTACAGAGTGGGGAGGCCCTGGCTACTGAAGATACGGAGAAGCGTGAGGCATCCTCGGACGAGGAGGGTGAGGAGGGTCCTGAAGAGGAACCGCAGTACCCTGACTGGCCTGCAGGATCACTTGGAGGGCCTCAAGATGTAGGTGCCAGGAAGGCCTGGGAAGCTCTTATACTATGGCATTTCTCCTGAACTGCAGCACGTCAGCCACCTAGTCTACCATAGATCCACATTCTAGGATCACCACAGCCACTCACGTCTGCTGATTGGCTGGCCGGCCGGCTGGCGCACAATTGTGGCAGGAGCGGAAGTCGGAGCAGCAGGACCTTCACCACCTGTTTCCATTTCCGGACCTGTGACCCCGCTGAGTCGTGTTAAATTACGGCCACCTTTTCTGGGAAATTGAAGAGATGCACATTGTGGGAGATTGGAGACACTGGGGGAGTTTTAACCTTAAAAAACAAAGAGTTTGGGTCAGGTGAGGGGTGTTAAAGTCTTAAAATCCAGATTCCCAACCCAAACCCCCCTCCAACCAGTCCATTTCTGGCTTTAACTGAGGAGCGAAAGTGGGGAGGGGGAACCAACCTGATCCAAGGAGGCGGGTTGGCACTTTAAATATGATAATAAGGCTGCAAACCTCATTGTTATGCAACTTTTCTACTTTAACTGTGTTTTGCCAAGTTTCCCGTGCTCAGGAAACTTTGAAGCTACATCCTGGCAAGTTCTTGCCGGATCCAGGAGGTGAGTTCCTTTTGGATCCAGCATGCCTGCCAGGGCAACCATTTCACCAAGCAACTCCGCCCACACCCTTGACCTGCCCCACGAGGCGTCTGACCTCCCCACCCCCCCCCAGGCCTTCGATCTTCCTCCTCAGGACTCTGATCCCTTTCCCATCCTTCCGTTTCTCTTCCCTCAACCCCACAGGCCTCTGACCTCCTTCAAGGACTCCGATTACCCCAACACCCCAGGCCTCTGACCCCCCTTCCCCCTCAACCTCCACCATCAAGACCACCAACCTCCTTCTCCCCTTTCCTCTTTACCTCCGATCGATCATCCCCCACCTCCGCTGAGATCGCGCCGCCTGCCTCCCATCTGGCATGGACCTACCTTATCCTGTGGCCTTCACGACCTGGTTCCCTATCCAACTGGAAGCCAAACCTGTCAACCAGGCTAGCTTCTAGGCAGGGACCCAATTGGTGACATCACTTGCACACTGTGGAGTTGCAGGAGATTGGAGAGATACAGTTTGTGGGAGATTGAAGATACAAATTGTGGGAGTTTTTTTATCTGTTCATGGGATGTGAGTGCCGCTGGCTAGGCCAGCATTTGTTGCCCATCCCTAATTGCCCTTGAGAAGGTGGTGGTGAGCTGCCTTCTTGAACCACTGCTGTCCACGTTGTGTGGGTACACCAACAGTGCTGTTAGGGAGGGAGTTCCAGGATTTTGACCAAGCGACAGTGAAGGAACGGTGATATAGTTCCAAGTCAGAATCTTGTGTGACTTGGAGGGGAATTTGCAGGTGATGGTGTTCCCATGCACCTGCTGCCCTTGTTCTTCTGGGTGGTGGAGTTTGGAAGGTCAAAGAAGCCTTGGCGAGTTACTGCAGTGCATCTTGTAGATGGAGATTGGAGATGCACATTGTGGGAGATTGGTGATAAACATTATTGGAGATTGGAGAGATAGACATTGTATGCAGATGGAGAGATTAAAATTGTGATATATTGGAGAGATACACACTTTGGGAGATTGGAGAGATACACAATGTGGGACATTGGAAAGATATACACTGGTAGAGACTGAGACTAACACTTTTTTTAGAATTTGGAGAGATACACATTGTGAGAGATTGGAGGGATATACTGTGTGGGAGATTGGACATACACTTGGTGGGAGGTTGGGGAGATACACTTTATGAGAGATTGGAGTTAACCTTTGTGGTCATTTGGAGAGATACAAAGTATAGGAGCATGAAATTCACTGCTATAGTTCCTCTGAAGGCGACACAATGGAGGCCTGACACTGCTTTGTTGGGACGCAATGCGCTGCTGTCCGCTTCCTGCACGGCCCGCGCACCATTTTATCAGGAAAAGGGTGAATGTGGGAGGCGTCCCCACTGTGCACCAGAAGACTGTGAATGCATGCTATCCTGACATCACACAGCCCAACCAACCAATGTGGAGCCAGAATGCCTCATTTGGACCATGCTGGTTCTGACAACGAATTTGCGCATCACTCTGCAAACAACAAGTGCAGAGATGCAAGATGGGCCCTGCACTAGCATTCCTTAAAGGGCCAGACACCCAAATTGAAGGTAAGGTCATTTTTACGAACTTCTGTTGCAAGTGTCTGGAGTTACTCTGGATTGTTTTTGGAGGTGGTGTGGTGAGTTTCTGGATTTGCCAGAGAGTGTTGCTGCATCATTGGTGAGCTATCGACACAAAGGCTACAACAGATATGGGGTCAGCAGAGGTAGTGCCTCTGGCTCTGCAACACAACAAGGGAAATGGAGCAGAGGCTGTGAAGAGGGGAATTTCTGTGCCATGTCCTCTGCCAAGTTGGAGCCGACTCCTCCATACTCCTTGACTGTTGCAGGAGGCTGTCTGGCAGCATCTCGGTGTACATGCCCATCAGCATTCTCCTGCATACCTCCACTTCAAGGTCCTCATCTAACTCATCAGTGACCTCACCCTTCAGAGAGCTGGCAAACGAAGCATCCTTTCCCCCTGGCCTGGCTGCAGCCCGTTCGTGCCTGCATGACTTACCACATGCTGATCCCAACTCTATTCTATCCTCCAAGGTATGTGCAGTGCCAGTATCTGGGCTGCTGTGGCTGGACAGGTGGCAATTTTTGGGTGCCTGAAAGCAGTATATCAGAAGGGGAAGGTTTGGGTGAGGGAGGGGGATGGGCTGGAAAGCAATGTTCCATGTAAGCCACGCCGCCGTGCAGCAACCCAAAAAGTCCCCACGCGGGCCACGCACAAGTCGTCCCCTTTAAGTTACCATGCATGCGCGGCCATGAAAAATAATTATAGAACGTACATTATTGGGAAACAATAGGTCCATGGTCACACCATCAGCAGCTTGCACATCATACCAGATGGCAGAATGAGGGTGAGCTGAGAGTTGAGAAGGGGCACAAGGCAGGAAAATACTGTCATCCTCAATGCTCTCAACAAGGCTGGATGACACTCTGCTCTGTTACTGCCAGCCCCATGATGCCATCATGGGTGCCCATGGTGCCATCTTCTCCATTGGGCACAGCACATGCAGGCATCCTTGTCCACAGCCAGTTTTGCTCTGCTCCCTTCCTTTTGTGTGCCACCTTGTCCCACAAGGGAGAGGGCAGAATGTCTGGGATTGTGCAGAACTGTGTTTGGGTGATGTTCTTGCTTTAACTGCATAGCTTGAAGTATGTGGCAGCAGCTAGTGTGAGACTGGCAGCATTGGATGTCTTGAGAGGATGAGGTGGAGTATCTGAGTGCTGATGGGTGAGTGATGGGGTTGTGGTGCATCGAGCATGAGAGGTTGATGGTGTGGTGGCTCAGAGATGTCTTGTGAAACTGCACTCACTGACCTTGACCATCTATGTGAGGTCATTAGACTTCTTTTGGCACTGCTGCCAAGTCCTTGGGTTGCAAGACTCTTAAACAGGGGGTCTCACTTCCCTTTAAGGTCCTGACCCCGTACTGAGTATCAATCACATGAACAAACTTTGGATGCAATTTCCACTTTACATGGAAAACCTTTATTAACCCACTAAACAATAATATATACTTACAACATCAGTTGCTTAGTTAGACCCACGTACAGGAGCTCATTCCCGAGTGGTCAGATCCTCTGAACAAATTCTTCCGCACGACTTCCTATGACTGACCAAGTCACACTTCCCAGCTGCAGCAACAATGTCCTTGTGAGCTGTCGCTTTCTACCCCTTTCCAACCCTGGTCCCTTGACATATAAGATAATGTCTTGAATTGGGTCATCCAATTGGGTTTCAGTGCCTTATCAATCGCACCATGGCTATGCAGGACCGCCTGCATGTTGTCATTTCCTGCTCTCAGCAGGAGAGGTCTTGGGTGCATACCAGCTATGGATGTGATATCTATACCTTGATAAAGCAAGAAGGAAACCATTCACACATATTCGAAGAGGCCATTCTCCATGATTGTGGTGTAGACAGACAGTCTGATGTTGTAATAGCCTACGGCTACCAGATTAGTGGCATGGCCTGACGTGTGTGTGTGTATGTCTGTCTGTCTGTTGTGTGTCAGTGTGTGTGTGTGTGTGTGTGTGCGGGTCCTTGTTCAGTTACACTGTCTTTAATTTTAAAACATTCATTATGAACCCCAGCGATGATGCCTTCAGTCAGAATTCTTCACCCTTCGTCCCGATGTCCTCCACACTCCATGTTTTTTACCACCGGGTGAGCTCCAGACGCTGGTCCACACCACAACTGGTTACATTTTACTTATAAACAGAAATGCAAGAGACATTAAAAATGCTTTACAGCATAACAGAAATACAAGAGATATCTAAATGCCTTACAGAGTCCAGACATCGGGAATTGACCTCCCTGGCCACCTGCTCCCACTACCTTCTGAGGGTAGTCCTTGTGGTCCTCCTGACACCGCCACCCCTCCTGTCACCATGGAACCATGGCATCTCTCCTCCTGCCCAGTTCCACCACTAATGCCTCCAGCAGCACATCCGTCACCTGGAACCCGCTCTCTGCCCTTATGTTCAATTTTCTGTCATTTAAATTCCATCAGTATTATTCAGTGTGGTTTTCCTTTAAGAGGGACACCCTGTCTTAAAGAACAGCAGGCTAGCTGCACCACATGTTATCTGCACATACAGTTCAACCCCTTGTTGTGTGCAGAGGCGGTTGGCAGCACAGAGAAGGAGGAAGCGGGGTACATACTCGGCCATATGGTGCAATCATTTGGATGAGGTGGGTGCACCAAATTTGTGGGCTGCCCACCTTAAACAGAACTGGAGCTGCAAGTGGGGAGGTCCATGCCCCGAAACCGGGTCACATGAGTTTCTAGCCCTAGGAGTTTGGAAATACACACTGTGGAGTTTAAAAAGCTAACCAGAACACTGACACACAATTTGTGGGAGACTGAGTTTGGAGATTGGGGAGATATACTTTGTGGAAATAAAACATACATTTTGCAGAGAATGGAGCAATGAACTAAGTAGAAATTTAAGAAATATACCTTTTGGCAGCTAGGCGTGGTTCTTTTGATGAGAGATTTTAGAGATGCACAACATGGGTGATTAGAGAGATACACTTCATGGAAGGCTGGAGTGATATGTTTCAGGAGATTGGAGATACACTTTGACCTGTAATTTGCGATGAGAATAATGGTGAGGCTATCAGCACTCACCATTATAATGAAGGAAATCTGACAACAACTTCTGGAGTAAGCACATATATAGTTAAATGTGGAAATCTAAACGTTTCTGTCAAAGATATCCTGTTCCTCCACAAGGGCGCTGTTGCTGTTCTATCCGATAGACTCGACATTGAAATGACTACAAAGACATGAACTTGCTGTAGTTGCCCACTGGTTCCACACTAAATACAACTGAAAATGTTAGAGCTGGTGCATTCAGTAGTAAGTGAGTTTTTAATGGCATGGTAAGTGATAATTACTGCTGAATATACCCTCTGGCCCTGAAAAATAATTTTAAACATCTGGACTCAAATTCCCTCAGAAGAAAAATAATGTGGGCAACTAAAAAAAATAATTTTTTTTTACTTTTTCTATCTGTCCCTTTTATCCAATCTGTACATCCCAGTCTTTATTTCAGTTTCTGTACATCGTTTCAATCTAATTTTTATTTCTTGCTTTATAC
Source organism: Heterodontus francisci (assembly GCF_036365525.1). Classification (NCBI taxonomy): domain Eukaryota; kingdom Metazoa; phylum Chordata; class Chondrichthyes; order Heterodontiformes; family Heterodontidae; genus Heterodontus; species Heterodontus francisci. The sequence goes on from NC_090372.1 coordinate 47,113,424, forward strand.
TTCCTGGTTTGGACTTTGCTTCTCAGTGAGGATTCTTCAATCTGATTGGTTGATGAGCTTCGCGGTTTCTTGTCTTGCTCACAGATGCCACAGATCACCTGTAGAGGGCACTGCAATTGAACAGGCACCAGGCAGAATTTTGGGCACAGAGGTGGGGCTGGGGGAACAAAAAGGCAGGGGGTGCCGTTCCCGATGTTGCTCGGGCCTCCAGTATCCAACATTTTTATTATTTTGGGTCTTCAAGGTGCTTTGTAAGATGTGGGACCTGCATCCACTCCTAACAAGATAAATGATGGACCAGGGATGAGGTCAGTATACCAGGGAGGTGATGCATACCTGCCTCCATCAAGGCACATGTGGACTACCTGGTCACGTCCAGCACTGACCGGAAGCCTGGACTCTCAAAAACAGACTTTTCCAGTTTCATCCAGATCGACTGCCTCATTCAGGGGATCAGCAGAACAATTGCTGGGGTTGAGGTCTGGTCTAGAAAAGATGCCCCTACACCCTCAAGATGGAACAAGAGCAGAGCTCCCAGCAGCAATGGGACAGAAACGTGCCAGTGATGCACTCACAGTGGCGCTTGTGTCAACCTGCCCCATATTAATACTGAAGGATTAAGGGACAGAAATCAGAAAATAGCAGTGAACAGTTATTTTTTAGACTGGAGGGAAGTATGCAATGGTTTTCTCCAGGGGTCGGTATTGGAACCATTGCTTTTTCTGACATATATTAATGACTTGGACTTGGGTATACAGAGGATAATTTCAAAGTTTGCAGATGATATGAAACTTGGAAATGGAGTAAACAATGAGAAGAATGGTACCAGGAGGACATAGACAGACTGTTGAGATAGAAATCAGCAGAAGTATGACAGATGAAATTTAATGGAGAGAAGTAAGAAGGGATAAGTACACAAATCTTTGAAGATGGCAGGAGAAGTTCAGAAGGTTTTTAAAAAAATATATGGGAACCTTGACTTTATTAATTGAGGCATAACGTGCAAAAAAAAGGAAGTTACACTAAACCTTTATAAAATGTTGGTTAGACCTCAACAGGAATATTATGTTCATTTCTGGACACCAAACTATAGGACGGCTGGATAGCCTACAGAAGAGATTTTCTAGAATGGTACCAGGGATGAGGGACTTCAGTAATGTGGAAGACTGGAGAAGCTGGGATTGTTCTCCTTAGAGCAGAGAGGTTTAAGAGGAGATCTGGTAGAGGTGCTCAAAACCATGTATGTCTTTGATAGAGTAAATAAAGAGAAACTGTTGCCAGTGGCAGAAGGGTCAGTAACCAAAGGACACAGGTTTAAGGTGATTGGCAAAGGAACCAGATTTGAGAAAACAATTTTTTTACGCAGCATGTTGTTGTGATCGGGAATGCATTGTTTGAAAGTTTGAAGCAGTTTCAATAGTAACATTCAAAAGAGAATTGGATAACTACTTGAAGGAGAACAAATTGCAGAGCTGTGGGATAGGAACAGGGGAGTGAAATTAATTTGGATAGCTCTACCAAAGAGTCAGCACAGACACGATGGGCCAAATGGCCTCCTTCTGTGCTATATCATTCTATGACTCTAATGAAGTGCTTCCCATTGGCTGTGCAAACTCCAGCAGTATCAGTGCTGGAGCCTTGCAGAGTTCCATCTGTGGTATGTAATCAGGAGAGTGACAAATCACTCCTAATTTTGTTATATTGATGCACCAAAGTGGCCCATTTAGGCATCTAATAGAATAATGCACCAGTCAACATCAACAGTATTGTATGAGCATTGGGCCAGCTGTAGAAGAGCAATACTTATACTAACTGCCTTCCTTTCATTTACAAGACTATCACTGGTTAGAACTAAGCTAACAGGTGAAATTATAAGTTCGTCTTTGACTTGGGATTCTTTTTAAAGTATTTTACTAAAAAATTGACAGTTTCATACCTTTTGAATATTAACATGTTTTTTATTTAATTCTTTGTGGAAAAATATTTATTTGATATAAACAAGAAGTAAATTGATCCAGGAACTGATCAACTATTTCATAACAAGAGTCTGATTTATTTGCTGTTGATGCAAAATGGCTGCTGTATTAGGCACAAGTAAAGTTTCATGCAATTCAGCAGCCAGTGAATAAAAGAATAGTATATGAGCCTAACTCATTCAATTACTTCTGGTACATTAATACATGCAATTCAAAGGTATGTGGTCAGCTGAGCCAATCTGCTCACTGGGTAAAGATTGAGCTCTCAACCCAGGTTCAACGGAAATAGCCAAAAATATTGGAAAAGTGAGCTCTTGCCATAAAAAAGGTGTTGACACAGATCAGTGGGCATGTGATATGGAAACAGATATATGCATTATAAATGCTCTGGGAAGCTATGTCATCCCTGACTTGTGTTGGTTGTGGATCTGGCAATACTCCCATGGTGATTTAAGATCGAATTCCAGTGGTCCAGTTTCGCTGTTGGACTTCAGTTAACATGAAAAGAATCATTCTAATAGGGATAGTGTTGAATTAGCAGTGAGTTTCTATGGTAACAGTGAATCACGACAGTCAGTGATTACTGTTGGCGGAAACAAAAAGTGTCTCAGAGTTATGCTGCACTGGTCTTAAAACAAGCCTTCCTCTGTGATAACTCTTTTGTTAACATAGATTAACTATCTACAATACTCAGCGGTGCAACACAACTTGCTTTATTGCAAAGTGCATGGATGTAGGTTCATGTGAGTGAATTCCTCACGTACCAAACTCCTCAGCTCGGTGCTGCCCCAGGGCAAGGTGGCTAGTTGAGCCCTAGCACTTCCCCATTGGGAGGAAGAAGTAAATCACCCCACGCTGCTCTTCTGAATCTCCTAGTCGCTTGCTCAACAGTTTGTCTTCCAGACTCATTGGTCATATCATGGTGCACAGTGTTGGGGAGGGGAAAAGGAGGAGTGGAAATGACAGTTAACAAATGGGACGGAGTGACACAAGAATAAAATACAAATCATGTACAAATATAGCAATATTTATTGGCCTATTAATTGTATTTGTCCATCACTAACCAGGGCAAGCTAGACCTATCTGTTAAAAACAAGATGTGTATATATATATAATGTTAAATACATATGGTGCTGATGTGTGTATCTATTATTGTTAAATCTATGTGAGTTTGGCTCAGGCTGATGTGTAAAAGAGGAATAAACATTTACAAAGTAAGTTGGCTGATCTAGACTGTTTAATCTCCCTTCTATAGTGCCAAAACAAAAGTTCACAAAAGCATGTTGAGCAGTTCATTTTTTTTTTTACATTTAATCATTTGGCCTATGCAAAGCGTAAATAATGCTTAAATGGCGGAGCAGGCTTGAGGGGCTGAGTGGCCTACTCCAGCTCCTAATTCATATGTTCGTATGGAAGTGTTCTCTTTGAACTGTCATAATGAACACACATTATGGCACAAGGTTTTTATGAAATCTTCTCACGTCAATCCATTGGATCGTATAAACTATGATACTTTAAAACATGGTTTGGTTGTGGATTATTTAACACCTGAAGCGTATAGGCAAAAGTTTATGAAACCAAGAAAAAATCTGCTCAGTACATATAGAGAAATAGTTATTGTATTGTAAAGCATATGGGGGGAGGGGGGAGGGAAATCATAAGTCCACTTACCCAATGGAAATAGGGCAGAACAGCCCTGAAAATGAAGGGGAATGACTTACCTGCCATAGCTGTTGCCATAGCAATCCTCCTCTGGGCTTACCACTGGGTGGTAGAGGATCCCACAGATAAGTCTGAGTTTATTTTTATTTTTGGGTGGTGCGGGGGTGCCAGGAGGAGCAAAAAATACTGCAGTCCCTGACCAGCACAAGCTCGCCCCTTCTCTCCTGACCTTGCCTCCCTGCCCACCCATGACCTAAACTCCCACCCTCATGGCTTTGCCTCCCCCACCCCCCCCCATGGCCTCGCCTCCTCATCCTCCAACTATGGCCTTGCCTCCCCCGTCTTTAACTTGTGGCCTCGTCTTTCCGTCCCCACCCATGGCCTCACTCCCTCTCACCCCCATGGCCTCAGCATCCCCCCCTTGGTCTTCTCCTCCTCTCCCCAATGACCTCATGCTCCCGCCCTCACCGTGGCCTCGCCTCCAACTGCCGCCCAAGGCCTCCTCTTCCCCTATGGTCTCCTCTCCCCCACCATGGCCTGCCCATCCACTCCCCCATGCTCTTTCTTTCCCCCTCCCATGGCTTCGCCTGCCTCCCCCCCCCTCCCCGGCCTCACTACCACTCACGTATGGTCTTCCCCACCCCCCTGGTGTCACCAACCCCTATGGCCTCCCCATCCCTCCCATGACCTCACCTGAATCTGTCCATGGCTTCCTCTCTCTTTCCAATGTTGTCGCCTCCCCACAACCCCAAGGATCTTTGTGTAGCTATCGCCTATGTCCCAGCTAGTTGAAAGTTCTGTAGCCCAATACTGGCACGCTGCCCTGGGATGCTCGTTTGGAATCTACAGCTCATGGGTTTAAATGAAGCCAAGGCCTCAAAGCTACAATGACCACATCACCAGCATTACAGGGCTGTCACCCAAAGTCAAAATCGACCCATTGTAATTTTGGTTAAAACAAAAATGTAATCGGCTACAGAAATTAATTTAAGGTTAAGAGATAGATTTCTGGAATGAGCTCCAGACAATTTAAGAATTTAGTTAGTTGATCATGATTGGAAAACGTTTAAGCAGTTAGGTGAATGCACTGATTAATTATGGCCCCAAGTGTGCAAGTGAACCTTCACAGGGATGGAAAATCAGATGTTGCTCACCATTTCACAGATGAATTTCTTGGTAAAAAGACTGTTCAGCCCAAGTGAAACTGAACAGAACTCAGAGGATAGAGGTATTGAAATCAGGAGGGCTGTCAATTTGGCATATGTGTTAGGATCCACCTGACGGTGACCCTACAGAGGGGAGGGTCATCTCATTAAAATAGTGGCAGCAGGTGCAAACATCACTAGATGTGCCTTTCAGGTGCTCACCTGCCCCAGGAAGTGGGGAATTCTGGCACAGTATGTCAATTCATTCGGGAGAATTGCTGAATCCCCACCATAGAAAGAAGGTGCAGGTGCCTCCTTTGTAAAAAGATCGAACTTTACCTCTAAAATATTTTTTCTTCAATGTTTCAGACTGCATCCCAAGCTCTGACCCTCAAAGTGGGCCCACTTCTGTCTTTTGGTTAGTCAGTCTGCCTGCTGCCACTCAGCAAGAATTCCTGGCCTACAGGGTCTCAACCTCCGACCACAGCCCCTCCTATGTTGCTGACCCTCTTTCTATTGGCTGGAGGCTCTGGATTTTAAAAGGCCCCCCAAACAGTTCTGGGGACCAGATGATTCCCTACCTAATTCACGGCCCTTCTGCCACTCTCCAATAGTTATGGTGGGAATGTGCCAGAAGGACAGCAGATTTTAGGCACTCATATGTTTTAAACATTGCAATGGGGGCCATCATGCAAGTCTTTGCTGGTCTTTTAGAAATCCTGTGACACAAGTCTGGAAACCGCGTTAAGCTTGAAAGGTATGAGGTAGTAATGCAGTGATTGCAGATGTAGACAGGTTGACTCCTTAACTTTGCATGGTCTCACTGAATGAAATGTACACAAAGGAGTTACAGGATACCACAGTAGTACTTGCCCACCTGGTGCAGAATCACCACTATATGTGGAGAAAAGTTGCTTGTATTCAGGGAATTTGGTAAACGACAGAAATAGCTGCAGGCAGTGTTTGGCTGTAATGTTTCAGTTTCTCATGGGTGACAGAAGTGAGAATCTATTTATCTACACCATTCGAGGTTTTCATTGGGAATGATATAGATACTAAAATGGTTATAGACAAACAGCTAAGGGTAGAGGGATACAGCATGAGGCAGAAAAGGATCGCAATGTTACTCCAGTCAAGTTGGCTGTGGAAGGCACTGGCAGAGTGGCACAATCTACAGGCTTCTATCACTTGAACAACTCAATGGGACAAAGCTATTTTAGGCAGAGGGCTTCTATGATTCATTGTGAGTGTAACAGTGATGTGCAGGGCAGTGGCAGGTTCTGTGACAAATTATTTTACGAATTTGACTGCCCAGGGAAACCTGGGATGTACAAGCCGAGAGAGCCTTGAGGAAGTGCAGTTAGCTAATCACAGTCGAGGGTTGGAGGAAAGGCACAGAGAAAACTTAGACCTCATTTCACTGTTTGAATTTAAAAGGCACTTTATCTAGATGGTGAATTCTTTTAGTTTAGAGATACAGCACTGAAACAGGCCCTTCGGCCCACCGAGTCTGTGCCGACCATCAACCACCCATATATACTAATCCTACACTAATCCCATATTCCTACCACATCCCCACCTGTCCCTATATTTCCCTACCACCTACCTATACTAGGGGCAATTTATAATGGCCAATTTACCTACCAACCTGCAAGTCTTTTGGCTTGTGGGAGGAAACCGGAGCACCTGGAGAAAACCCACGCAGACACAGGGAGAACTTGCAAACTCCACACAGGCAGTACCCAGAATTGAACCCGGGTGGCTGGAGCATTGAGGTGCCCAATGTGGCTGGAAAGCAGTTATACCATATATCATGCAGGATGGATTAGCTTTATGTGTCTTACCTGATCATGGTGAAAATATTAGAGGTCATGTGAGGTCTCACTCTCTGGTTAAGACCAATTTCACCCACACTAGAAGTCTAATCCCAACTATAACATGTAAGTGTCTTGGTCAACATTTCTTCCTCAACTGATGCCACCAAAAATGAGTGAACTGATCATTCATCTTATTGCTGTTTGTGACACCCTGCTGTAAGCAAAATTGACTTTTGCATTTGCAACCTGGAAATAAAGATCATGAGAGATATAAAATGCACTGCCAATTCACTATCACCTGCTTTACACTATTGCACAAGATCAGAATTATCCCTGGTACCTAGATAGAATGACATTTCTATTTATTGGCTATGTCTCCATTTATGTACAATTGGAAAGAGCATACAATGGGAAAGTTTAATGTTGCCAGATTTATAAAGAACAACAAGGGAATGTGCTGGCTCAGGAATTCACAATTCCAGCACCATCACTGATCACTTCCTTTGTATTGTCTTACCATTATTGCAAAAGGTAAGAAGAAACAATTTAAAACAACCCAAACGATTAAGACTGAACAAATTTGAAATATTTATAATGACATTTCCAGTCCAATGTCCCAGCAATAGAATTTCTGAAAGCATCTCTTAATGAGTTGTTATTGAACCTATGACTGTGGCGGGAGCAACGCACTGTCAATTCAGTCCTATCACTCCACAGGTCACGGCATATTATTAAGCTTTCACACCCAATAGGAAAACAGCCAAATTAATCACTCTGGTAACCCCAGAATGAAACAGACCAAACCAGGTATCTTTAGACAACAACAAATTAACTATTTATTAAAAAAACTAAATCTTAAATACTATTAAGATAAACCTTTGTCTAAAGAGCTTATAATTTCTTATTTTAATCTAACTCCCCCATTCACACACATACACTCAAAAATTAACCGTTAACCAGTTTTAAAAGTGGAGTTTTTAAAAATTAGCTGTTTTCTTGAGAATAAATAAAATAAGCAAGTTTTTTGTAGGTTACATTCCTGATGGATGAGGTCTTCTAATGTGGATTTGATGAAAATAGTCCTTCAGAAGATAAGCATTCAACTCTTTGGCTGCAGTAAGCATTGAATAGTTCTTTGAATGATGAGTACAACAATACAAACAATTTCTTGAAAAAGAAGGCTTTTCTTCTTTACACAGGGAATTAACTTGGCTTGTAGCTCCTTGTAGAATTTTTTGCTGAGAGGAAATAGACAGCTTCTTTCTCTTCAGTATGCTTCGCTGGAAAGTCTCTCTAATACTAACTGGTTTCAGCTGGTTTCTGCCAGTTCATCGCACAGCCAAGTGGAAACATTACCATGCCTGTGGGGTGAGTGCAGCAGAAGGCACTGTCCCGAGCCTGCGGGAATGGTCTCTGGCAGGCAGGTAAGTACTGGGGGCCGGGGGAATGTAGTTACCAATGGGGTGAGGACAGTGAGGAAAATCCCAGGGCACAAATGGCCCAAAGTTTTATCGTGGGGCCCAGAGGAGCACTCCTATACCTTGTGGCACACAAACAAGCTTATAAATATTGAAATTGACTTATCTTATCAGTCCTCTTACGCAGCCACTGCTCCTTGCTGCTCAGTGTTCTCAAGAAGGCTTACACCAGGAGTTAAATCCGTGACTACATGTCAGGCTCTGAATTACATCTTCAGACTTTGATGCTTACCTTTTAATGAGGCCCTTTTCTGTAACGAGGGCCTAAAGCACCTCTGGAAACCCAACAGTTAAAATGCCAGCCAGCGTGACTGTCATGCCAAGAGGAGGGCATGACTCCAAATCTATTTTACCACCTCTCCCACCGCATACCCTGTTTCACCACGCGTGGGGTTTAAATCAGCCCTATTGTGTCTGAATGGCCTGTTTCTGGTCTGTAACATTCTTTGCTGGCACTGGGAAACCACTGACCAAACTTCCACAAGCTTAAATACCTCACCCACAGGGAGAAGAAGGTTTGGCAGATTGTGGGGAGTCACACAGTTCTTGCTGTGAGAGATGCTGAGGTTGGTGGGATCTTGCTGACAGCAGAATACCAACTCAGCACCTGGTCTGTCCCATTACCATTCGACTAAAGCACCATACAGCCACAACTATCCACCTGTTTCTCAGTCTCAATACCAACAGAGTGATGCTTACCCATTCTTGGCTTCTAGCCTCCTCTCTTGCTGATTTACCAAAGCAATACAGGAGGACGAAGCTGATGGTCAAGGTGACAATGATGAGGACGAAGTCAGTTAGGAGTTGCGGCTGGATTGGACTTGCGTCTATCAGGACAGCAGCACATGCTGGGTCTCCAGCCACTGCACCAGTGCAGTGTGAGACGTGACACCAAGCTGCTAAAAAGCAAGCTGCTACGAGACGAAAACCACCACAGCCCCATGAATATTTTATAGAGCATGAGCAGTCAAGCAGCTCCCACAATCTTTGCCCACATGTGGCATCTGGAAGAAGCATGGGAATAGGTAAAATAGTCAGGTGTAGGCACCAGGAGTATGCAAGGTGTGAAAAAAAGGTTGATTGTGTCCACTTCAGAATAAAATAAAATCGGGGGCTGAATTTAGTGAGCCCGTTGCGGGTCCTGGCAGTGGACCCAAAAGTGGGTGCAGTCTCTGCCTGCGATCTGTGCGGCCGGCTGACCACAACCACACAGAGGGCAGCCAGTTTACATAATGGAGGCGAAGCGTCAGATAACTGCAATGCAGGCACTAGTGCCATATTTAAAGTGCTGCCAGCCCTGCTTGTAATGCTGACTTTCGCTGAATCAATGAATCTGGATTTCTGGTAGATCTGTTGAGCAGCTGTTGGAACCCCTGAACCCCCCGCCACCCCCCATTCCGGCTAAGGACGTTGGCACATAGCGAAGTGACTGGGCACTAGAACTGAGGCAAGACACCAGGTGGCCCCACAGTTTAGCGATGCTTCCCTGGAGATTCTCCTCCAGGCTGTAAGGGAAAGGCGGGTGATCCTCTTGCCCAGGGATGTCAGGGAGATGTCGTCCCCGCTGACCAAGCAAGCCTGGGTGGAAATCACAGAGGAGGTTAGCCAACATAACTGGGTCCAGTGCAGGAAGAGAGTCAAAGATCTCCTTTGTTCTGTCAAGGTGACTGCTCCATACCTCCCTCCTCTTTGGGGCTTGCATGTGGTTACGCGGGAGGCACAGCAACATCAGGAGGGAATCACCACAAAGGCGATGGCGAGGGTGGGGGGGGGGGGGTGGTGGGTTGGAGGGTGAGGCATCACCACATCCTGGCAGATGTATGGCTGCATCTCAGTGACAGGCCACCTTCCTTCACAGCTCAGACCCATGACATCGCTTCAGAGCGACTTGGGGAGAAGCCATGTAGGAAACCCCATCAGGAGACGAGGGGCTACAACTGGCATAACTTCTCTTGCTCTTCCTTTGACATCTTACCATGTCCCTCTTTCCACTTACAGGACAAATGAGCCTATAATGTCAGGGGGACCTCACGGACTAGCGGCAGAATACCAGATATCCAGCCTCTTTCCGAGGAGGAGGCACTGGAGCTAGTGGGGGCCTCGGGTGGCCGCTCAATAGTGGGTGAGACTGGAGTCTCTGTACAAGAGAGTGAGATAGTCTTCATTTGACATCCACCACACTTCTGGAGATCTATGTCACGCATGGTTGACATGACAAGATCTGCACAGCCTAACCTACAGATTTCAGTTCTACAGTGTTCTCTCATGCGGATCGTCATCTGCAGGAGGCTCCAGCTGAAGGGGGACAGCTGTCAACCTTTGAGGACAGGGAACAGTCAGAGGATGCACCATCACATGATTCGCCTGCACCTTCCACCAGCATAGAGACATTCACCTCAGGGGGTATGTGCTTAGCCTTAGAATCAGGGTCACAAGCTGGTGAGAGCACTGCACACGCGCCCGAGTAGCTGATGGAGGCTGTGACAGCTGAGGCCACTGAGTCGGAAGACTGTAGATGGCCAGGCCCATGCTGAGCCCCAGGATGATGACGAGCCTCTGGTGTTGACAGCATGCTGGAGTTGAAAAGAGAGCTAAGGCAACATCTGATGGAGCTTCCAGTGGCAATGTGCAGACGGTGGAGGATTCCATCCATGCCATGAGTGCTGCCATGTCTCAGGCATGTGACTGCATGGTTTCCTCCATCGAGAAGTTGGTGACCCTCATGGAGAGACAGATCCAACAGATGTGCGCAGACCTACACACCATCACCTTGGCCATGAGCTCAACGCAGCAGTGGCAAGGCAAGAGAAGGACAAGGCGCCTGGAGTCTTCTCAAGATCTTTGTCCTTCTTTGGTCAGCAGGGAGGTTCAATTCAGCCTTGAAAGGGAGGAGGAAAAGCTGACCTCCTCATCTGGGCAACGCTGAGGCTGTGGCCACTGGTAGCATTAAAGGGATCAAGGATGAGAGTATACATGTTCCTCCTTCTGTCATCACAGTATTCTCTCATCCCTCAATCTCTTTCGATTCACCAGGTGCAGATGGTGTAAGCACACACTTGGTACTTTCTCCTTCTGCTAGCTACAACTCAACCCTTGTCCTTTTTCCTTTCAGATACCCAAGAATTGGAGCCTTCCCAGTCTAAGGAGGAAGAGGAAGAAGATACTGAGGATGGAGAGACACTGTCACCCAATCTCACACTTGCAGCCACAATCCCAGATACTGATGCTGTGATTGATTTATAGATTAGCGGAGAGGAGGGATCTGCACCATGGTAAGAGACCGTGCATGTGTGCAGGAGCCAGGGTGGAAGGAAATGATTGTGCAGGTGACAGCTCGCTAGAGTTCAATGTTGGACACTAGTTCTGCTGCAGAGGAGTCAGATGAGGATTTTGAGGCCAAGGTTACAGAAGAAGGCTTATGGATGTTACAATCAAATGCTTGGTGCATTGGAAAGCCTGTCAGAAAACCTTGCGCACAATATCAAAGAGCATGGAGGAGTCCAGTGCCAACTTGGTTCAAGGCTTTGCACAGAGTTTGAAGCCTGTTGTTTCTGACATGGAATGGGTGGTCACCTCCATCAGCACACCTTTGGAACCTAGTATGATGCAACATCTAATGATCAATGTCACAGCTTCTATCAAAGGTCTGACTGCTGCTTTGGAAGCTCAGACTGCAGACATTGTGGCTCTGGGCACCACATTGGAAAGGGCTTCCAGGGTGTCACTGCAGTCCAACAGATCACCAGGATTGCTGAGGCACTGGTCAGGGAGAGTGGCAGTGGCTCCATGGCACAGGAACCTGCTGTTCTCTCTTAGGATGTCCTGCTGTCACCCTTGCCACTCCACCACGTCCTTGCTGTTGCCTGTTAGCTATCCCAGACTGCTGCAGCTCAGGCTGAGATGGTGCAGTCTGATGATGGGCCCTCCAGACCCAGAGCTGTCAGGAGCTTTCCACCTCCCATGCTACAGCCACAGGGGAAGCACCTCATAGGAACACTAGGACAGGTAAAGGCACACAGAAGACAAGCACTAAGGGAATGCACATGGGTGATTAATTTGTATGCATTATTTGATGAGTGAATTTATATAATTGGAAATGAATATGCATTTTCTGACTTGTTATATTTTTGTGTTGTTAGAAAGAGGACTATGTGAGGATCAGTGATAGAAGAAAAGTAAGTAGTGTGGGACTGTTGGCGAATGGAGAGCTTATTGGTACCACTCATGAAATATTTGATATCCATAGAGCCCAGGCAGAAAGGGGTTGTCTATGTTGTAGCCTCCCTTCATCTTCCTCTTGCATCGCTTCATTTTGCACATCCTCCACCTCATCTTCCTCGTTCTCCTACTCCTCAGCTTCTCGCCTAACAGGTAGTGGCAAGAGCTGCTCCTTACGAAAGGCCAGGTTGTGCAGAATGCATTATGCGACCACAAATTTTGATACCAGCTCAACTGAATATTGCAGGGCTCCTATAGAGGCAGTGGAACTGTTGCTTGAAGACAATGAATGTGTGTTCTATAATGTTTTTTGTGGTGGCCTAGCTCTCATTATAGGTCTGCTGCACATATGAACGTGGGTTCCAGACCAGAGTCACCCTTGTCACCCAGTAGCCAGCCTTTGACTTTCCATGCTGATTTAAATACATGTGGCATAGAGCACTGCTGTAGAATGAAAGAATCATGATTACTGCCAAGATAATGAGCATTCACCTGCATGAGGTGCTGCCTGTGGTTACACATCAATTGAGGGAGTGGAATCCCTTTCAGTTGATAAAAATAGCCGAGTTCACATGAGCAGCTGCAAGACAATGTGCGTGCAGTCAATGACACCCTACGCCACAGGAAAACCTGCAAACTATGCAAAACATCATGCTCACTCCACCTGCTTTTCTTTGGTAAGAGGGAATGAGTTGAGGGAGGCGATGGCGTAGTGGTATCGTCACTGGACTAGTAACCGAGAGACTCAGGGTATTTCTCCGAGAACATGGGTTTGAATCCCACCACAGCCAAAGGTGGAATTTGAATTCAATTAATAAAATCTGGAATTAAAAGCTAGTCTAATAATGGCCATGGAAATATTGTCGATTGTTGTAAAAACCCATCTGGTTCATTAATGTCCTTAAGGGAAGGAAATCTGCTGTCCTTACCTGGTCTGGCCTACATGTGACTCCAGACCCACAGCAATGTGGGTCACTCTTAAATGTTTCTTAGCAAGCCACTCAGTTGTATCTAACTGCTACGAAGTCAATAAAACAGAATGAAACTGGATGGACCATCTGGCATCGACCTAGGCACCGGAAACGACAACGGCAAACCCAGCCATCTGGACCCTACAAAGTCCTCCTTACTAACATCTGGAGGATTGTGGCAAAGATGGGAGAGCTGTCCCACAGACTAGTCAAGCAACAGCCTGACATAGTCATACTCACCGACTCATACCTTCCAGACAATGTCCCAGACACTGCCATCACCATCCCCGGGTATGTCCTGTCCCACCGGCAGGACAGGCCCAGCAGAGGTGGCGGCACAGTGATATACAGTCGGGAGGGAATTGCCCTGGGAGTTCTCAACATCGACTCTGGACCCCATGAAGTCTCATGGCATCAGGCCAAACATGGGCAAGGAAACATCCTGCTGATTACCACCTACCCCCCTCCCTCAGCTTGGAGAAAGCACTGAGGGTGGCAAGGGTGCAGAATGTACTCTGGGTGGGGGGCTTCAATGCCCATCACCAAGAGTGGCTCGGTAGCACCACTACTGACCGAGCTGGCCGAGTCATAAAGACCATAGCTGCTAGACTGGGTCTGCGGCAGGTGGTGAGGGAACCAACAAGAGGGAAAAACATACTTGACCTCGTCCTCACCAGTCTGCCTGCTACGGATGCATCTGTCCATGACAGTATTGGTAGGAGTGACCACCGCACAGAACTTGTGGAGACGACGTCCCACCTTCACATTGATGTTGTGTGGCACTATCACCGTGCTAAATGGGATAGATTTCGAACAGATCTAGCAATGCAAAACAGGGCATCCATGAGGCGCTGTGGGCCATCAGCAGCAGAAGAATTGTATTCAACCACAACCTGTAACTTCATGGCCCGGCATATCCCCCACTCTACCATTACCATCAAGCCGGGGGTTCAATGAAGAGTGCAGGAGGGCAAACCAGGAGCAGCACCAGGCATACCTCAAAATGAGGGATCAACCTGGTGAAGCTACAACATAGGACTACTTGCATGCCAAACTGCGTAAGCAGCATGCGATAGACAGAGTTAAGCGATCCCATAACCAACAGATCAGATCTAAGCTCCGCAGTCCTGCCACATCCAGCCTTGAATGGTTGTGGATAATTAAACAATTAACTGGAGGAGGTGGCTCCACAAATATCCCCATCCTCCATGATGGGGGAAACCAGCACATCTGCAACAATCTTCAGCCAGAAGTGCCGAGTTGATGATCCATCTCGGCCTCCTCCTGAAGTCCCCAGCATCACAGATGCCAGACTTCAGCCAATTCAATTCACTCCGCATGATATCAAGAAAAGACTGAAGGCACTGAATACTGCAAAGGCTATAGGCCCTAACAATATTCCAGTAATAGTACTGAAGACCTGTGTTCCAAAATTTGCCACGCCCCTAGCCAAGCTGTTCCAGTATAGCTACAACACTGGCAATGTGGATAATTGTCCAGGTATGTCCTGTGCACAAAAAGCAGGACAAGTCCAACCCGGCCAATTACCGCCCCATCAGTCTACTCTAAATCATCAGTAAAGTGATGGAAGGTATCATCAACAGTGCCATCAAGCGGCATTTGCTTAGCAATAACCTGCTCAGTGATGCTCAGTTTGGGTTCCACCAGAGCCACTCAGCTCCTGACCTCATTACAGCCTTGGTTCAAATATGGACAAAAGAGCTGAACTCAAGAGGTGAGGTGAAAGTGACTGCCCTTGACATCAAGGCAGCATTTGACCGAGTATGGCATCTAAGAGCCCTAGCAAAACTGAAGTCTGCTGGTTAGAGTCATACCTAGCACAAAGGAAGATGGTTGTGATTGTTGGAGGTCAATCATCTGAGCTCCAGGACATCACTGCAGGAGTTCCTCAGGGTTGTGTCCTAGGCACAACCATCTTCAGCTGCTTCATCAATGACCTTCCTTCAATCATAAGGTCAAAAATGGGGATGTTCGCTGATGATTACACAATGTTGTGTACCATTCGTGACTCCTCAGATACTGAAGCAGTCCATGTAGAAATGCAGCAAGACATGGACAATATCCAGGCTTGGGCTGATAAGTGGCAAGTAACATTCACACCACACAAGTGCCAGGCAATGACCATCTCGAACAAGAGAGAATCAAACCATCTCCCCTTGACATTCAATGGCATCACAATCACTGATTTCCCCCACTAGCAACATCCTAGGGGTTACCATTGACCAGAAACTGAACTGGAGTAGCCATATAAATATCGTGGCTACAAGAAAGGTAAGAGGCTAGGAATCTTATGGCAAGTAACTCACTTCCTGACTCCCCAAAGCCTGTCCACCAACTACAAGGCACAAGTCAGGAGTGTGATGGACTACTCTTCACTTGCCTGGATGAGTGCAGCTCCAACAACACTCAAGAAGCTTGACATCATCCAGGACAAAGCATCCCACTTGATCGGCACCCCATCGACAAACATTCACTCCCTCCACCATCAACGCATTCTGTACCATCTACAAGATGCACTGCAGCAATGCACCAAGGCTCCTTAGACAGCACCTTCCAAACCCGCGACCTCTACCAACTAGAAGGACAAGAGCAACAAATGCATGGGAACACCGTCACCTGCAAGTTCCCCTCCAAGCCACACACCATCCTGACTTGGAACTATATCGCCATTCCTTCACTGTCGCTGGGTCAAAATCCTGGAACACCCTTCCTAACAGCACTGTAGGTGTACCTACCTCACATGAACTGCAGCGGTTCAAGAAGGCAGCTCACCGCCACCTTCTCAAGGGAAATTGGGGATGGGCAATAAATGCTGGCCTAGCCAGCGACCCCCACATCCCATGAATGAATTAAAACAAAAAGAAGCTGTCTCTCTTTGTATGGAGAGTTTCATTGGACTCCCTTGCAGTCTACTGCAAACTGTGAGATGTTGCTTATATCTGCAGCAGCAGTCTAGAAGGAGTCAGAAGTATAAAAATTAAGAGCAGTGGTCAACTTGACAGCCACAGGCAGTTGTGGTTGCAGCAATTGTGTAGCGAAGATGTCTCAAGCATTGTCCCTGACTGAAGCTGGCATTGGAGGAGTCTGAAAGAATGCTACATTAACATCACCATCCTGAGAACCATCAACATCTGTCACTAGTCTTCAGCACAAACTAATTTGAGCTAATGGCCAGCGTCACAGAGAGACCAAATCGTCCCTTTTTAGTTTAGAAGTCCCTGAGCTATGTTGTTACTAATGTTGTCTCACAAGGTTACCTGTTGAAGTAGTTGCAACCACCACCCCATATGCCATTATTGCTCTCGCACAAGTTGCACTGTTCCATCTTTCCAGCTTTCTCAGCACCATTTGACAACACTCCTTTCACAGCCACCACTCTGCCCCCCACTCCCAACATCCTTCAGCATACAATCACAGGAGAACACCAACGCAACCATTTCTCATTCAAAACACATACACCTCTTCCTTTGCCTTCTTCATGCCACACAATAACACCATTCTCTTCTCACATGCTGCCATTTGCACAACCAACAACTCTTCCCAGCACAATTTCAACAGAGACTCACTAACTCTCACCCACTTCTTCTGCAAGACAAGCCGGCAGAGAGGCTGCAAACCTCATCCAACCAGAGCAGTAGGCCAGGTACAGCCTTGAGTACTGGGAAAGGTGATGCTGGTGGCTTTCATCAGTAGGGTGTCTGCATTTTACTTGTCTCTTTTGATTCACCTCTGCAAACATACAACAATCTTCCAATTTCAAGTTGCATTCTTGGCAGTAAGAGATGACAGCGGAAGATGCGTTGGCTGGTGAAGGAAAATCATCTTGATGCACCGTCAGATGCTCCATACCCCCACCAGACACCAGCTCAGATGTTGGCACTCCGCATGTGTTCAAAAGGTCTGCACATGGTGAACCAGGAGTGCCTACATGTAGAAGGAATAGCCCAGGAGACTGCTTTGCTAGAGTGACCATGTTTATTGGGATAACCCCTGTCTCCCAGCAGCCATCCTGTCCCAATCCTGACTGCTGCCATTCCTCCGCAATACCTCCCACTCCCGGAGATCCTTCCCCATCCTCGTCCCCTTCTGGAGAGCATTCCCTCCCTGGAAATTATTCCCTTTTCTTGCCCTTTCAAGATCATATTCCACCCCCCACCACCCCCATTCCCCCACCGGAGATCATTACCCCTCCAGAGATAGTTCCCTCCTCAGAGATCATTCCTCCCCCACCCCCGCACCCGAACTTCGGAGATTATCCCCCAACACCATGATCATTCCTCCTTAGAAATCATCCCACTGCACCACCCCAGCCCAAGAGCAGGACACAATCATGCTGCACAACCTGCTGCCACCAGTTGGGGTCCAGTTAAGCAATTAAACATTTTTAACAACCACCTGTTGTGGTCACCACCCCTCCTTGCAGAGATCATCAACTCCCCTCCAGATCATCCTCATGCTCCCAGAGATCATCTCCCCACCACCCACCCTGCCTTCCTGCACCCCCCGCACCCCCAGATTAGTATTGACACTATTAAGTCAGTAATCCCAGAATTAACTTTCTGAGTGTCACAGACAAATTTACTCTTCCAGGCAATGTCACGCTGTGGGAGCCAGCAAACCTGCTTGTCAGCAGCATGAAGTTTAATTTGGTTGTGATCTTTATGTGAAAGGTTGACTTGGCTTAATACATCATGTAACCATGCCAATCTTCAGAACGGTGTTTTTAAGTGGCTGGGAAATGAACTCACATCCTCTGAATGCTTGTTGCTCCATTATCCACCTGACCGCATTTGTCAATAAATGAGGCATAAACTGATCATAGAAGATTAAATTGATTCGGTCATATGAGGGCGATTTTAACCCTACTCACTTGGTGGGCAGTTAAAATGCCCTGAGTTACCTATCCACCTTGGACCTAGGATCATGCCATATGCAATTTTAACCTGCTTTCAAGGGCACCTTCTCAAAGCCAGTGAGGTCCTTCTTTACATATATAAGTTAGGTCCCAATGATGTCATTAACTGCAACTTTAACTCCGGTTTGAGTGGGGAAAAGCTGCTCTGGCTTTCCCACTTGGCGAATTCGGGACAGAAAAGGATCAGCAGCAGAAGAAACCAATAAGGGTAAATGTTTTTCTTTTCCTTGTGGGCTTGGAAGAGCAGCAGTGCTCCTTTGAGCCCCATAAGGAAAGGTTAGGCCTCCTCAGTCCCAGACCTCCATGCCTTTGTCCCAAATGTGACACTGCAACAATTCTATCCACCACATACATACAGTCAGTGGGCAACTTCTGAGCCGTATGATTTTCCACCACTTCCCACTCTTCCCCAGCTGCAAGTTGGACAATGGGATTTAAATGAAGCCTGGGCTGTAAAATCAACCATGCCTCAATCTTCCACAGGCGGGTGGTAAATTAATCACTAGCACGGTTGTCCACCAGAAACCCATTGGCAGTTAAAACCTAGACCATAGAATGGACATGTATAACTATACCACACTCACTGTGGAGGATGTGCCATTTTACTTAGATGTTGAAATTATAGAGGATTTTAACCATAGTGGAAAATTCCAATGTTCTAGGACCAGTTGAGTTCAAAGTCCTGACTCTGTGATCTAATGCTTCAAGCAGGGAGTGCTGCTCACACAGAACACATCTCAGGGGACTGTGGGTGGGCAGCATAAGATTTTCCAGCCTTTGAAATGAACGAACAGAAAATAGACCGCAGGCCTGTAATTTTCCCAAGATGCACTACCTGTGATGGGAGTGTTGGATAACAAAATCATTCCTTATATGCATTCAAACAGCATGGGCAGGGTTTAGTTAACTGTCTCTGAGGAAAGTGACAAGAGACACCACAAGCTACCTTTTCATAAATTTAACAATGCCATTTGCTTCTCTTATATTATGGAGCAGGACTTCTTTAAAAAACATTAAAAACACAAATCATTTGAAAAAGTTTAAAAAGATAACCTTTGAAGACAATAATCACCTTTAAATCACCAATAATGTGCAGTGTTAGATAGTATGGTTGGAAGTCATCTCACAGACTGCTGTTTGTGAAATGCTGATAATTAAAGGACAGCTTGATTACTTCCATTTCATTAATTTTAATATATAATTTCTCAATGTTTACTTTTTAAAGCACGCAATAGCCAGGTAAACAACTGTTATGAAGCTCCACAGGAGCAACTTTGCATATATCTGTAGAGATTTGAAAAAAAGATAGAAAACAAAGAGACCTCCCAATGGATTAGACTAGCACTCTAAAACATTGACAGCAGCAGGTGGCTGTGTGGTATATAAGTCTGTGAATTGTATTTGAGTGGATAAAAGTTGGGAGATCCCTTAAAAGGACTATGACCCAAGTCAGGCTTCTTCATAACTGTAAATAATTAATTGAACAATACATTTAGTTAATTAGTGAGGCAAGGGGTGTGCTCATGCTGCTTCATTGACCAAGTCTTTGGACTATAACATCTACTCTATTCTTGGATGTGTGGTAGCCTTTTGGCAACCTACGTGTAGTATCTAAGGGGTACATTTTCAGCTTTACTGACTGCCCATTGTGGAATCCACCTGATTTTTATTCCATTGCTTCCACCAGGCAATGGAGACAAAAATTTATCTGCATGTCTCTTGCATTTTATTTCAACATGTTATCTTAAAACCAATAAGAACTGAAATTGTGAGATTCGTCGGCCACTATGGAGTTGGCTCAACAGAAGCCCAGGTCCAATAGTTGGTTGTAAAAATCAGCCCAATTATCTGACCATTAATAATAGCCTCTGCATCTCATTCTCCAATCTGCACTCCCGTTGAGAGAGGCTCAGAGGTAGAAGTGGAATGTTGCAATTTCAGGATCACCGTTCAAAATCATTGCATTTGTGGCATGTAAGTTAACATTTACTTTCATCACTTGAAGCTAAAATCAGAGAAAATTATCTTTGAAGACAAATTTCCTAAACATGGAAATGAGCTGTTGCTCAGTTGGAACCCCTTTGAAATTAATTATATAGACCTGTCATTCCTGCTCTTGGGTATTAGATCACAGGCTTTATGACAGCTGTGGCTCACGAAAACGTTTTTACTTCTTGCATACTGATTATAAACCATCTTTCATCATTACCTACATGATAAAATTACACAATGCTGTGTAATGTGACTAATCATTCAAATTTAAATAGACAGCAACTTATCGTGACAGTGGTTTCTGATCACTGAGACTTAGCTGTGGTTTAAAGCTGATTTCACTCAGTGTGTACTGAAGACACTATGCTCCTCTCATGGGCCTTGAAATGCTCCACAATGGTAATTCTGTGTGTTCAGACAGTATAATAGGGTGGCTGCCACTGCATTTAACTATTCACCAAAAGGAAACTTCAGAGGTGGGGTAGTTATGTGAAACCAGACTGCTGGTGGGGAACTTCGCCAATTGGCAGCATTTATTGGAAAATCGTGGGTGACGTGTGCCCAATTTTCCCACATGCACTGCCAATGGGCAAAGGTCCCTGCTGGCAGCACAGCCTCGTAATATTGTCCTTATATTGTTAAAACAAACTAATGAATAAGCAAAGCTATATTAATTGGGTTTGAATTATTTTGCTGAGACATATAACATAATACTTCAGGACAACCTTTGGATTTTGTTTTATGACTGAAAAAGATCTTAAATAAGTGACACATTTGTGAATTAAGAAGGATTGTATAACAAAGGTGGAAGTAGTTATGCTGACTAGTTTCCCACCTGCTTTTCTCGCTTCCGCTCCTGGATGTGCTGGCACGGGACGTACAATTGATTCAATATGTGCTGGCAGCCCCTGTCACACTACTTGGTTTTCTGTTCTGCATGTCTGACTCTAAACAGCGATGGTATTTTATCATTGGGAGCCATTCTTTTAACAATTTACACTGTCTACTCAGTAAAATTGATGGCACATTTTGACAGAGGGATCTGCAGTGGGTGTATGTAGACTAAGGGGAAAATTTTTAACTTGAAGAATCCCAGCAAAGAACTTTGCTTGTCGAGTATGCATATTGGAAATTGTGCATTGATGGCAGAAAACTCCATTGTTTATATCTACAATTGTACTGTCATTGGGAAGCAGTTTTGTTTTGCACTGATGCAAAAGTTACCATTGAAAAAAAGCATCAACCTGGAGTCAGTGCCTGGTCCCTGGACAAGGGAATCGCATTCCACTGAAGGGGCATTTAGGTCTCAACTTCATATTTCTCCTTTTCAAATTTTAGTGGAAGCCATTTTGTACTGACACAAAACTTATATGAGCGGATCTTATGGGGTAGACATTTGATTTGGGCCATAATGAAAAAAGTGGAATCACATGGGTCACATGGCTCATGCTGAAGTCCATGGAACTGAATATCGGGTGGGATATATAAGCGACGGCCGATCAGGTGTCACCTGTCTGCTCCTGGTGCAGAGCTTCGCCCATCAGTGAAGCAGATATCGGCCATTTGAGTAGAGAGCTCTGTGATTCCTGTATGATTTTCCAAAATGAATTCCCAATATGTGATCTGAGCAGGCAAAATACCGCATTGGGAGCACAAATTCATAAAATCAACCCCATTTTGAGTGCAGTACAAGTGCCACATGTCAACCCAGAAAATTAGCAGGAGTTGACCAACAACTTCAAAGTGGCTGACAACTGGAGAATCCACGTGTTATAAGCCTCTGTTATATGGGGTGGAATTTTATCTTAACAGTCCCGCTCGAAGCTGGGAGGTTGGGAACCTGTTTGTTCTGTCAGTGGGCTTTGCTGTGGTACATTAACTCAACCATGGCATTAACACCCTATTTCCAGGTTTCCAGACCAACCACAGAGTGCAGGCATGATGATGATCCATGTCTTGTGAATAAAGGCTCTCTATCTACCTTCTCTTTCTACTTTAATATTCCCCCTTCCCTCTCCCCTCAACACTCTCCCTGCCAACTTGAGGTTGGGGTCATTTTAGTCAAAAATGGGTGGGTTGGGTGCAGTTGAGAAGTAAATGTTTTTGGAAACCCAACCCAAACCTTCCTCCAACACACCAACTTCTGGTTTTAAAGGAGACACGTGGATGGAGGGGGAGACTGATCTGCTCTCAGGATGTGGGTCGGTCTGTAAAAGCTCTCAAAGGGGCTGCGTGCCTCCATTTTAACAGGCTTTTTATTTTTTACTCATTTCAGTCAGGTTTTCTGGGCCTTGGGAAACCCAGAAGGTAAAGGGAGGTGAGAAGGTAAGTGCATTTACAGTAGTGTTTGTGGGCCAGGAGGAGCAGGAGTATTTCCTCCAGGCCCAATAAGCTTACCCATTTCCCTCCCCTTGAATGACCACCGCCCCACCTGCACAATTGCTGACCCTCCCTCGATCTCCCCCCACCACCCCCTCCCCCGGCTATCTCGCAATGTCCGACTTCCCATGGTCTCCATCCCAGCTCCACACTCTCCAGCTCCACCATGATCTCTCCACCATGACCAGGTTCTCACTCCCTGACCACAATGCCTCCCCACAAACATGATCTCCCCCGAATTGCAATCTCCCCCGAAACATGATTTTCACCCAACCCCGATCTCTCCCTGACCACGGTCTCTCCCCGACCACAATCTCTCCCCGAACACAATCTCCCCCTGAACCCGATCTCTCCTCGACCACAATCTCTCCCCGACCACAATCTCTCCCCGACCACAATCTCTCTCCTACTACAATCTCCCCCTGAACCCGATCTCTCCTCGACCACAATCTCTCCCCGACCACAATCTCTCCCCGAACACAATCTCTCCCTGAACCCGATCTCTCCTCGACCACAATCTCTCCCCGACCACAATCTCTCCCCGACCACAATCTCTCCCCGAACACAATCTCTCCCTGAACCCGATCTCTCCTCGACCACAATCTCTCCCCGACCACAATCTCTCCCCTACTACAATCTCCACCTGAACCCTATCTCTCCTCGACCACAATCTCTCCCCGACCGCAATCTCTCCCCGAACACAATCTCCCCCTGAACCCGATCTCTCCTCGACCACAATCTCTCCCCGACCACAATCTCTCCCCTACTACAATCTCCCCCTGAACCCGATCTCTCCTTGACCACAATCTCACCCCGACCACAGTCTCACCCCAACCTCAATCTCCCCCATCACGATCTCTCCACAACTACAATCTCTCTCCAACCTCAATCTCCTCGACCACGATCTCTCCCCGACCACGATCCCCCAAACACAATCTCCCTCTGACCCCGATCTTCCCCCATCACAATCTCCCCACCAACCACAATCTCCCCCTGACCCCAATCTCCCCCGCCCTGACCACAATGTCTCCCCGACCACGATCTCTCCTCGACCCCATTTTCCCCCCAATCACGATCTCCCCCTGACCAGAATCACGCAGCCCCCCCGTTTCGCCCATCCCGCGATGCCCCCTTCCTGCAATCCCTTCCTGACTCCTCTCTGCTGTGGTTTTGTGCTGCAGCCTTTCCCACCTGACAGGTAGGTGGCCTGTCAATCAGGCTGACTGTCAGGCGGCAAACCTGATGGAAAATGTAACAGATATTCTGCTGTCAATTTCTGCTGCAAACCCTTACTTCCAGGTTTCCCATCCATAACTCTCACCTTCCACTCCCTCCCCACCTCCCCATAAACATCGGAGCCAAAGTGGTTCTGGTTGATGCATCCAATGGCCAGGATTTTATGAGTCCTGTGGTATTTCCGATGGCGGAACCGGAAATTGGCGGAACTTCCACTTCTGCCTTCTTTCCTATTTCACATGCAATTTTACATGCAAACTAACGGTGCAGCGACACCCATGACAGATACATGCGATCGTGCGGCGGGGACGGACTTTCATTGATGGAACCCGCCGTCACTCTGTGAAGAACCATGGCTATCAATCATTCTGCGTTCCAAGCCTCAAGAATCAGCAGCCTTAGTGGTATTTAATTGTCAGCAGATTTACTGCAACTAAATCATTTACTTAGTTTTCAGTGCTTTTTTCTTTGTTAATTTTTCAATCCCAGCACCAGCTCCCCCTCATTTTTTTTTGACTAGAACAAGAGCTAAATTTATGTCAGCCAGCTGGCAGTCTCCTGCCCCACGGTTCAGTGATGCCTCCCTGCAGATGCTCCTCTAGGCCATCAGGAAAAGGCGGGAGGTTCTCTTCCCTGCAGATAGAGTCAGAAGACCCTCCCGCCTGACCAAGCTGGCCTGGATGGAGGTGGAGGAGGAGGTATCGACTTGTTGGGTTACATGACGAACCTGAAGCGTGTCAACGACTTGCTCAGATCAGCGAGGGTAAGTGGTTGCTGAAGCTGTTCCATTGCTTTTCTCCCTGGCTCCATGTCTTTAACACAAATGGAAAGACAAGGCATGCAGTGGAATGTGTGAGCAGCTTTAGTGCCATACACCAAATGATTGTACAGAAAGTTGACAATTGACATTGCTTATTTGTTTGGATGTGTTTTGTGAAAGCCAGTCCAGAATCAGTGATGTCAATGGTTGTGATGCATCTTTTGACATGTCATTAAATCTGCACTGTCTCCTGCAGGATAAAGGCATCCACAACCAAGAGGAGCAGGCAATGATAAGGGGAGGTGTCCCAGACATCAGAGTCCTGACACCAACTGAGAAGGAGGCTGCTGAAACTATGAGAGAGGAGGGAAGCAGGGCAATCGCAGATGGCGAGGCAGGATCCTCAGGGTGTAAGGATGAAGTGTCATCCATGATGATGCAGCCATATGTGCAAACCAAGGGAAAGTGTGACCTCATGGTCTGCTTATGCTTAATGTGCCTCTGTTTGTGTTCCACTGTAGGTGGCTGCACTTGAGCGACGGGACCCAGTAAGGCCAAAGACTCCGCCTCTCGGGAGGATGCTGCCAATGCCCCAGTGGGTGCACCATCACCTGCTTCTTCCTCCACCTCCGTCAGCACAGATACATCCACATGGTCCGCGGTACAATTTTTTGTGAGACCCTCTGTGGTGCGTACTGAAGATCCCCTCCAGACTGGTCAAGGCAGTGGAAGTGCATTGTCAACATGCCAATGGTGTGTTCGATGATGGCTCTGGTGGATGCATGAACAGCATTGTATCGCACTTCAGCTGCACTTTGGGGATGTTGCAATGGTGTCATCAACCATGTCCAAAGTGGGTAACCCTTTTTACCCCGGATCCTGCCGTCTGCTTCGGCTGGTTCGTCAAAAATTCCTGGCAGCTGTGAGTTCCGCAAAACGTGTGAGTCGTGACAGCTCCCTGGGAAACGAGTGCAAACCTGCGTAATTCTTCTCCTGTGGTTGCAAACCAGTTGTATGTTCAAAGAATGGAAGCCTTTGCGATTCGCAAATGCTGCAGCCTGGTAGCAGGGAGCTCCATTGACCACATGAGTACAGTCAATCTCTTGCACTCTAGGTAACCCAACGATGCAGCTGAAGGCCACAGACCTTGTCCTCGTCTACAGGTAAGTAGATGAAATCATTAGCACATCAAAATAGGGCATTGGTCACCTCTTTGATGCACCTACGGGTCGCAGAATGTGACATGCCACATATATCGCCCGTTGATCCCTGGAAGGCACCGCTTGCAAAAAAATTGAGTGCAGCAGTCACTTTGAGGGCAACTGGCATGAGATTCCTACCAAAGCCAAGCGGTTACAGGTCATGCTGAGGACCCTACAAATTACTCTGACCATTTCCCATAACATCCTTAGGTGTCTCTGGCATTATCTCTCTGACATTTGAAGGTAATTTGTCCTTGTCCTGAGGATGTGATGACTCACCAGTGCCCGTCTTCGATAATGCCTTTCCTCGATAGCCTCATTCTGAGCATCCTCACCTTCTTGTTCTGCCTGTTGCTGGCATTCAGGCATCATGCGCTGAGGGAAAAGACCCCTCCTCAGACACTCCCTCTGCTCTTCTTCCCGTGGTAGGAGACAAATTGGATGTATGAGACCCACGTTGCTGCAGCTTTGCAAATAATGAAATGAACAGAGCTTTCCAATTCAGCCTTCTGTTGCCAGTCAGCTAAACCATTGAGGCAATGAGCAGACCACTTTCATGTGCCTTAAAACTGCACCCAGCAGGAAATCCCACCCAGCATCATTGGTCTCCTCCCACTCGACCTGCAATCCTTGAGCAGTCACATGGTTTGCATTATCCTTTGAGAAAATGGTGCATGTGCAATTTACAGCAAATTTCCCCCACCTTCCAACTTCTTCCTACCATCTTCCAGTCTGCACCCATCACCCTTGACCCACCCAAAGTAAACCTACACCTTCCCTCTGTTACCATTGAACCTCCCCCCATTACCTTGGACTGGGACATCATCAATTTATTCATGCCATCCCTCCTCCCGTTCCTACTCCTGTTACTGTCCAAATGCCAACTTTCATCCTTGAATCTTCTCAAATGTTATTGCCAAGTCCCGTTCCCCTCCCTATGATGCCGTAGAATACCGAACCCTAAGTCCCGACCTTCCCCTCTACGAAATACAATTGCTCCCTCTGACTATGACCATTCCATTTGCCAGTCAGTATCCCAAATTTGCCCCACAGGACCCCACAGCACTCATCCCTCCCTTTAGGCCCCTCATAACTATCTGTTGACTGTAATACTCAAATCGACCCACCGCCCCCACAGATGCCCACATCCAGCTTCAGCAGCAACAACTACTACACACCCTGGCCCCTCCCCTCCTCCCTCCCCTGCTCTGCCATGCACCCATCACACCCTATTCCTTCCCCCCATCCTCTGAGAATAATCGTCCTTGCTGGTGCCAAGCCTGGAGCCAAACATCCATTCCAATGCTGGCCTTCCTTGTGCTGATGAGTTCAAGACATGAAGCCACTGACCTGAGACACAACTGCACAAAGCCAACTGGTATAAACCATGTTTAAATGAATGTGAACCGAGTGGCACAGGAATACCGTTTGCCACTAACTTAATCTGGCAGGTAGGACTTAATTTGAATAAGTGTAGGGTAATGGGTATTCATGGTATTTAATGGTCTGGAAATACATGCAAAGCTGCAATCCGCCACCGTGCGGGGCAACTCTGGACCGCTGCAAACATGTCGCTGACTTAATTGCGATAAAAAAAACTGCCATTGGAAATCAAATAAACAACTCATGCCTAATTAAATCATCCCGCATGCCACCAAAGCCGCTCTTGGCAGGACCCATAAAATTCTCCCCAATGTGTGGGATTTCCTGCTCTCATGAAACGGTTGTTTCCCTTGCTTTGCATGCACCTCCCCAGGGTGCTGTAGCTCATAAATGTGGCTTGGTCTCTGCCAGCTATGTGCAATGGTAAAACAATGCATGCAAAGATACATTTACTTCAGTGTACCTTCTGGCAGCCACTATACCTCTTCCTCATTGGTTCCCAGTTCCTATGGATTTCATTCACTTTCTCTAAAACCTCCATCCATGCAGCTTTGATCTCTGCTTTGATAGGAAGGTGGCCTTTTCTTCCAAAGAGGACCTCAAAGACATCCCCAGTAAATGAGGAAACTTCCTTCACAATCTGACATTCATGCTTTTTATGATGGATGCCACTCTGACACCTTTTCCTGCAGATCCTCACTATTCCGATCCTGGAAGATGGAACTTTAGCCGCGCAAAAAAAAAAATGCCCTTTAAGAGCTGCTACTTCAGCAGATTTTGTGTTAACAGCCAATCAAGTCACAGGCTGGCCTCCCTGTGCCCAATTTTCCTGTCTATTTACATGCCTATTATGAGGAGGCGATGTTACCATATCAAAATTCGGGAGGCCATCCATCCTTTCTACTAGCATAATTTCACTGCGCTGTGGTAAGCCACAAATACAAAATCAGGGCTTATATCTCCAGGCCATTGGCTTTCCTGCTGGATATCGGGCCTGTTTCATGTTTTATGGCCTTCTTGGCTCAGCATAAAATCAACTACACTGAGCCATAAGCCATGTGACAAAAGCTATTGAGTCAGACCTGCTGTGACCTCTCAGTAACAAAGATTTCCTTTGCATTTCAACATAGTGAATGTGGTTTTAAATATACGTCCATATTTGTTAAAATCTGCAATTCCTGAAGACGTGTCTCTTTGGTTTTTGGTTCATTTGTCACTGCTAGATGGAATTAGTTTTTATAAAGATCAATTTTCTATTCCTTACTCTTGCACGTTTTCTAATTCTTTCTGGTGCAAATTTCTGTTGCTACCTTTAAGAACTTTGATCATGTTGCGGGTCTAAGCATCAATGTTGTCTTAAGCATAGAACCTAGGTGGACACTTCACTGCAATACCGAAGAATTGCAGCACTGCCAGAAGTGCCATCTTTCAGAGAGGACATCTGCTTGTACAGGTGAATCTAAAAGCTTCCATGGAATCACGCAAAGAGCAGGGAGTTCTCCTCATGTTCTACCAACTTTCTTCCCTTAACCAACACTGCCACCGGAAAAACAGACTAAGTGATCATTCATTCTTCTAGTCTTTGTTGGCATCTTGCTGTTGTCAGGCAAAGCCCTCCACATCCCCCACCCCCCCCCCCACCTACCAAGTCTGAGGCACACATTATTTTGCCACATGAACATTAAAAGTGAAAATTGCAAGCCCTGACTGGAAGGACATTTGCAGAGTACTAGCACTGTTGGAACAATGAGGACCCAGTCGTTGCTTCCCCAATACACAGTAGAAGTGGTCAGACCAGTTTTAGTCACATGACTAACTGACTGTGGCAGAGAATTTACACATCCAGCAAAGGATTTTGAACTCAGACAAAGCCGTGTGCTCATGGAGTAAAGATCTCTGAAGCACGAATTACCTCCTCTCGTGTCTGCCTGTCCCATCTCCTTCCCATGGAACTGAATCTTGTGAAAACATGTGAAACTCAAAGAGAGAAAAGTTTCCGACGTGAACAAGGTTTTTAGAAGACTACTGGGCCCCAATGAAAAGCAAGACTACTTACAAAAGGATTACAGTGAGCTCAAAGCACCGTAACAAGATATTGCCTCAAGCCCCTCTCTACTATATTTTCCTCTTCTCTTTTCTGAACCTATCTGCATGTGATATCACATGTGCATGCTAGCGTGGGCGAGTCATATATCCGTAGGCGTGAACCGTATTAGAGTTTAAGTTTTAAGTTTTAATAAAATTTCATCTTTCTTCTTTAAATCTGAGAAAGCCTCTGTGAATTGGTTTCTTTGTCTTATAATTGGAAAACTGTGAACAAGGATTCACAAAAAGGGAGTTCAAAACGCATTGTGTTTAAAATTAAACCCTGTTACATTAAGACCAGGTAAAGATAACAAAAGACCCCTAGACACATTTCTCACCTGGTCGTAACACAGTGCACAAAATGGCTGCCACATCTGTCTACATATCAACAGTGATTACAGCTAATAAATTATTTTTGAAGTACAAAGTGCTTACAGATTTCCTGAGGATGTGATCGGCACAAGATCTTTCTTCTTTGAATAAACTAAAATTTCTCCTGATATGGGCTCAGCTGTTAAATTATAGAGAGCAAAAAATCATGTTACACTTCTAAAACTTTGCTACTGAGTTAGGCCAAGATAGGGCATTAGAGGTCAGTTGCTCCCATCCCTAGAGTACAGTTTCCTCTTGTTTGTTCCCCTTTAATGTACACCCGATTCCTCCTCTGAGGAGATAATGGTCTCAACAATATTGGAAGTAGCATATTACTTTATTTTCTTGCTATTAACATTATCAGAGTTAAATATTTGTCCAAGTATAACTTACACTTCCATTTGTGCACAGCATGCAGTTACTCTGTAAATGTAGTGTTGGTGCTAGCCCTTTGTCTGGAGCTATTCTAATCCCTTTTCCTCACCCTTTCTCATATTCTTATATGTTCTTCCTTTCCAAATAATCTGATATCCTTTTTAATGATGTTATATTCTTTGCCTCAATAAACACTTGTGGCAAACCACGCTGGGGTAGAAGGTAATGTCACTGGATTAGTAATCCAGAGCCCAGCCTAATGCTCTGGGGACATGGGTTGGAATCCCACCATGGCAGATGGTGAAATTTGAATTCAATTAATATAATTTGGAATTAAAAGCTAGTCTTTTGGTGACCATGAAACCATTGTCAATTGTTGTAAAAACCCATCTGATTCACTAATGTCCTTTAGGGAAGGAAATCTGACGTCCTTACCTGTCTGGTCTACATGTGACTCCAGACCCACAGCAATGTGGTTGACTCTTAAATGTCCTCTGAAATGGCCTAGCAAGCCACTCAGTTGTATCAAACCACCACAAAGTGTAAGAAATGAAATGGGATGGACCACCCGGCATCGATCTAGGTACTGGAAATGACAAAGACAAACCCAGCCCTGTCGACCCTGCAATGTCCTCCTTACCAACATCTGGGGGCTTGTGCCAAAATTGGGAGAGCTGTCCCATAGACTAGTCAAGCAGCAGCCTAACATAGTCATACTCACGGCATCATACCTTACAATGTCCCTGACATCACCATCACCATCCTTGGTGGGTATGTCCTCTCCCACCAGCAGGACAGACCCACCAGTGGCGGCGGTGCAGTGGTATACAGTCAGAAAGAGTAGCCCTGGGAGTCCTCAACATTGGCTCCGGACCCATGAAGTCTCATGGTTTCAGGTCAAACATGAGCAAGGAAACCCCTTGCTGATTACAAACTACCATCCCACTCTCGGCTGCTGAATCAGCACTTCTCCATGTTGAACACCAATTGGAAGAAGCGCTGAGGGTAGCAAGGGCACAAAATGTACTCTGGATGGGGGACTTCAATGCCCATCACCAAGGGTAGCTCGGTAGCACCACTGCTGGCCAAGTCCTAAAGGACATAGCTGCTAGACTGGGTCTGTGGCAGATGGTGAGTGAACCAACAAGAGGGAAAAACCTACTTGATCTTTTTCTCACCAATCTACCTGTCGCAGATGCATCTGTCCATGACAGTATTGGTAGGAGTGACCACCGCAAGGTCTTTGTGGAGACAAAGTCCCATTCACATTGAGGATACCCTCCCATTGTGTTGTGTAGCATTACCACTGTGTTAAATAGGATAGATTTCAAACAGATCTATCAACTGAAAACTGGGCAGCAGCAGCAGCAGAATTGTATTCAACCACAATCTATAACCTCATGGCCCGGAATATCCCCCACTCCACCATTACCAGCAAGCGGGGGACCAATCCTGGTTCGATGAAGAGTGCAGGAGGGCATGCTAGGAGCAGCACCAGGGATACCTAAAAATGAGGTGTCAGCCTGGTGAAGCTACAACACAGGACTACTTTCATGCCAAACAATGGATGCAACATGTTATAGTCAGGGTTAAGCTCTGCAGTCCTGCCACATCCATTCGTGAATGGTGGAGGACAATTAAACAACTAACTGGAGGAGGAGTCTCCACAAATATCACCATCCTCAACAATGGGGGAGCCAAGACAAATGCGACATGCATTTGCATCCATCTTCAGCCAGAAGTGCCGAGTAGATGATCCATCCTGGCCTCCTGCTGAGGTCTCCAGAATCACAGATGCCAGTCTTCAGCCAATCCAGCTCACTCCACATGATATCAAGAAATGGCTGAAGGCATTGGATACTGCAAAGGCTATGGGCCAGGACAACATTCCGGCAATAATACTGAAGACCTGTGCTCCAGAACTAGCCGCGCCCCTAGCCAAGCTGTTCCAGTTCAGCTACAACACTGGCATCTACCTGACAACGTGGAAAATTGCTCATGTATGTCCTGTACATAAAAATCAGGACAAATCAAACCCGGCCAATTACCACCCTATCAGTCTACTCTCGATCACCAGCAAAGTGATGGAAGGGGGTCATTGACAGTGCTATCAAGCGGCACTTGCTCAGCAATAACCCGCTCAGTGACGCTCAGTTTGTGTTCTGCCAGGGTCACTCATGACCTCATTACAGCCTTGGTCCAAACATGGACAAAAGAGCTAAACTCCAGAGGTGAGGTGAGAGTGACTGCCCTTGATATCTAGGCAGCATTTGACCGAGTATGGCATCAAGGAGCCCTAGCAAAACTGGAGTCAATGGGAAGCAGAGGGAAAACTCTCTGCTGGTTGGAGTCATACCTCACGCAAAGGAAGATGGTTGTGGTTGTTGGAAGTCAATCATCTCAGTCCCAGGACATCACTGCAGGCGTTCCTCAATTTAGTGTCCTAGGCCCAACTTCTGCTGCTTCTTCATGACCTTCCCTCCATCATAAGGTCAGAAGAGGGAATGTTCGCTAATGATTGCACAATGTTCAGCACCATTCGCAACTCCTCAGATACTGAAGCAGCCTGTGTCCAGATGCAGCAAGACCTGGACAACATTCAGGCTTGGGATGATAAGTGGCAAGTAACATTCACACCACACAAGTGCCAGGTAATGACCATCTCAAATAAGAATCTAACCATCTCCCTTTGACATTCAATGGCATTACCATTGCTGAATCCCCCACTATCAACATCCTGGGGGTTACCATTGACCAGAAACTGAATTGGACCGGCCACATAAATACTGTGGCTACAAGAGCAGGTCAAAGGTTAAGAGTTCTGTGGCACGGAACACACCTCCTGACTCCCCAATGCCTGTCCACCATCTACAAGGCACAAATCAAGAATGTGATGGGATACTCTCCACTTGCCTGGATGGGTGCAGCTCCAACAACAGTCAAGAAGCTCGACACCATCCAGGACAAAGAAGCCCGCTTGATTAGCACCCCATCCACATTCATTCACTCCACCACCAATACACAGTGGCAGCAGTGTGTACCATCTGCAAGATGCACTGCAGCAACTCACCAAGGCACCTTCGACAGCACCTTCCAAACCCACAAACTCGACCGCCTAGAAGGACAAGTACAGCAGATGCATGTGAACACCACCACTTACAAGCTCCCCTCCAAGCCACACACCATCCTGACTTGGAGCTATATTGCCATTCCTTCACTGTCGCTGGGTCAACATCCTGGAACTCCCTAAAGAGCTGTGGGTGTACTTACACCCCTAGGACTGCAGCGGTTCAAGAAGGCAGATCACCACCACCTTCACAAGGGAAATTAGGAATGGGCAATAAATTCTGGCCTTGCCAGTGATGCCCACATCCCATGACTGAATTTAAAAAAATGTTCTCCAGATCACCTGCCATAAGATTAGTAAACGCAAAGTGCCACAATTTTGGATGCATAGTGCCCACATTTTTAGTATTACCAGTGCTTTTTCGGATGGGAGCATGTACTGGATACGATTTTGGTGAGATTGTTAGTGCAGGAGCTGGGAGCATGCACTGTAAGTATGCAGAGTAGGCTGATTGTGGCGTCAGTCAGCGTATAACGCTGATTTGACTCTAGCACTGCCATTTTCAACCTCAACGCTCCAGCCAACGTCCTCTTTTAACCTTGCACAGCTGAGTACACATTCGGCAGCAGGAAGGATCACCTGACCAGCACCACTTTAAAGGGACCATCAACTATTTTCAGGTTAGTCACTGATTGAGTTCTATTGGCTGTTGTTGAGTTAGTAGAATCGTTTGCTGGTTTGCATTCTTGTTTAAAGTTGAAGAAATCTGCAGGGAGTGGTGTGACACATGGTGAAGGCCTTGGTTTTCACTTCAAGGATTCTGCTTAGACATTATTTCCTATTTATTATTTACAATCTATATTAATGATTTGGATGAAGGGACAGAGTGTATTGTAGCCAAATTTGCTGATGATACAAAGATTGGTGGGGATGCAAGTTGTGAGGATGACACAAGGGCCATGTCACACACACTGAAAGTGCGATGGTACAACAACCATGGACTAACTCTGAAGAGTTATG
The DNA here is from genome assembly GCF_036365525.1 of Heterodontus francisci. Lineage (NCBI taxonomy): Eukaryota > Metazoa > Chordata > Chondrichthyes > Heterodontiformes > Heterodontidae > Heterodontus > Heterodontus francisci. Next base: position 47,147,498 of record NC_090372.1, read on the forward strand.
AAAAATGGGCTTTGTCTTTAAAAAGGAACCTATATTTTAAAAAGTGAACAATGGTCCAAAATGGCTGACAAAGACAAAGGACAAATCTTCAAAGCTAAGGTATGTGGTAGGAATATGAAATTAGTGTAGGATTAGTATAAATGGGTGGTTGATGGTCGGCACAGACTCGGTGGGCCGAAGGGCCTGTTTCAGTGCTGTATCTCTAAACTAAACTAAACTAAACTAAGAGGTATCAATTGAACCCATTCTACACCTATCCTAAAACAGTTCCAGAATTGAATGCCTTCTGAAACAAAGAAGGTATGAAATAGCCATGTTCTGGGCCCTTGTGTGATCACCATGGGGAAGTGACCAGGGCGTCTTCTAACAGGGGAAGAGAGATAACAGCTTTACCTTAAAAAACAACAGCCAGACAGAAAAGCAAAATCCTACAGCTTGTGTTCCATCCAAGCTAGAAAACACGTACAACAGAATCCAACATTTACATTATACAACAGTGAGAGCTGGAAGGAACCCAATTGAACCTTCAATCAAGAGAGAAATCTATACCCATCTCAGGCCTGCACCATCGAGAACTTGATTTCCCAAGAGAATTCAACACGTTTATCGTAACCGTTCCCCCACTAAAAGCCACCTTCCTTTTTCCCTTCTCTATCTGTTGCTTCTTGTGAATGTGTTTGTGTGTGTGTGTATGTGTGCACGTGAGCGACTGGGTGAGTGGATGCGGTTGCGCCAATTTCGGGATAAGGCGTATTGATCAATAAACAATTGACTTTCTGTTTTTAAAGCCTACAAGAAAACCTGTCACTGTCTATTTATTTGAAAAATAAAACACCAAGGGACTAAACTCCAATAAAAATACACTTGCTGCGGTTAGGTGGGGAGTTGAACAGTGGGAACCACCCACGTCACACAACATAGTTGTGACAAATTGGGCGCCTGAGCTATGATCAGATTCGCCAGACAAATGGGAGATTAGGAAAACAGGAGGAAAATTGACTTCTAAAATTCTGAAAAAATAAACAAACAGGTTTTCTTGTATTCTTCTGTGTTTTTTTGTACTGTGCTAGAATAAAAAGAGATCACCATATTTAATGTGAAGGAATTTGTAGAGCAGGGAGAGATATCCCATGATAAGCTAAACAAATTTAAGTGTTGAAGATTTAAAAAGCTTAGCTACAGAGGTGGGAATCACTTTCCAAATATTGACTGGAAATACGATAGTTCGAGTACTTTAGATGGGTCAGTTTTTGTCCAGTGTGTGCAGGAGGGTTTTCTGACACAGTATGTAGACAGGCCAACCAGGGGCGATGCCACATTGGATTTGGTACTGGGTAATGAACCCGGCCAGGTGTTAGATTTAGATGTAGGTGAGCACTTTGGTGATAGTGATCACAATTCAGTTAGGTTTACCTTAGCGATGGGCAGGGACAGGTATATACCGCAGGGCAAGAATTATAGCTGGGGGAAAGGAAATTATGATGCGATTAGGCAAGATTTAGGATGCGTAGGATGGGGAAGGAAACTGCAGGGGATGGGAACAATCGAAATGTGGAGCTTATTCAAGGAGCAGCTACTGCGTGTCCTTGATAAGTATGTACCTGTCAGGCAGGGAGGAAGTTGTCGAGCGAGGGAGCCGTGGTTTACTAAAGAAGTTGAAGCGCTTGTCAAGAGGAAGAAGAAGGCTTATGTTAGGATGAGACGTGAAGGCTCAGTTAGGGCGCTTGAGAGTTACAAGCTAGCCAGGAAGGATCTAAAGGGAGAGCTAAGAAGAGCAAGGAGAGGACATGAGAAGTCATTGGCGGATAGGATCAGGGAAAACCCTAAGGCTTTCTATAGGTATATCAGGAATAAAAGAATGACTAGAGTTAGATTAGGGCCAATCAAGGATAGTAGTGGGAAGTTGTGTGTGGAATCAGAGGAGATAGGGGAAGCGTTAAATGAATATTTTGCGTCAGTATTTACAGTAGAGAAAGAAAATGTTGTCGAGGAGAATACTGAGATTCAGGCTACTAGGCTAGATGGGATTGAGGTTCACAAGGAGGAGGTGTTAGCAATTTTGGAAAGTGTGAAAATAGATAAGTCCCCTGGGCCAGATGGGATTTATCCTAGGATTCTCTGGGAAGCTAGGGAGGAGATTGCAGAGCCTTTGTCCTTGATCTTTATGTCGTCATTGTCGACAGGAATAGTGCCAGAAGACTGGAGGATAGCAAATGTTGTCCCCTTGTTCAAGAAGGGGAGTAGAGACAGCCCTGGTAATTATAGACCTGTGAGCCTTACTTCGGTTGTGGGTAAAATGTTGGAAAAGGTTATAAGAGACAGGATTTATAATCATCTTGAAAAGAATAAGTTCATTAGCGATAGTCAGCACGGTTTTGTGACGGGTAGGTCGTGCCTCACAAACCTTATTGAGTTTTTCGAGAAGGTGACCAAACAGGTGGATGAGGGTAAAGCAGTGGATGTGGTGTATATGGATTTCAGTAAGGCGTTTGATAAGGTTCCCCACGGTAGGCTATTGCAGAAAATACGGAAGTATGGGGTTGAAGGTGATTTAGAGCTTTGGATCAGAAATTGGCTAGCTGAAAGAAGACAGAGGGTGGTGGTTGATGGCAAATGTTCATCCTGGAGTTTAGTTACTAGTGGTGTACCGCAAGGATCTGTTTTGGGGCCACTGCTGTTTGTCATTTTTATAAATGACCTGGAAGAGGTGTAGAAGGGTGGGTTAGTAAATTTGCGGATGACACTAAGGTCGGTGGAGTTGTGGATCGTGCCGAAGGATGTTGTAGGGTACAGAGGGACATAGATAGGCTGCAGAGCTGGGCTGAGAGATGGCAAATGTTGTTTAATGCGGAAAAGTGTGAGGTGATTCACTTTGGAAGGAGTAACAGGAATGCAGAGTACTGGGCTAATGGGAAGATTCTTGGTAGTGTAGATGAACAGAGCGATCTTGGTGTCCAGGTGCATAAATCCCTGAAGGTTGCTACCCAGGTTAATAGGGCTGTTAAGAAGGCATATGGTGTGTTAGCTTTTATTAGTAGGGGGATCGAATTTCGGAGCCACGAGGTCATGCTGCAGCTGTACAAAACTCTGGTGAGACCGCACCTGGAGTATTGCGTGCAGTTCTGGTCACCGCATTATAGGAAGGATGTGGAAGCTATGGAAAGGGTGCAGAGGAGATTTACTAGGATGTTGCCTGGTATGGAGGGAAGGTCTTACGAGGAAAGGCTGAGGGACTTGAGGTTGTTTTCGTTGGAGAGAAGGAGGAGGAGAGGTGACTTAATAGAGACATATAAGATAATCAGAGGGTTAGATAGGGTGGATAGTGAGAGTCTTTTTCCTCGGATGGTGATGGCAAACACGAGGGGACATAGCTTTAAGTTGAGGGGTGATAGATATAGGACAGATGTCAGAGGTAGTTTCTTTACTCAGAGAGTAGTAGGGGCGTGGAACGCCCTGCCTGCAGCTGTAGTAGACTCGCCAACTTTAAGGGCATTTAAGTGGTCATTGGATAGACATATGGATGAAAATGGAATAGTGTAGGTCAGATGGTTTCACAGGTCGGCGCAACATCGAGGGCCGAAGGGCCTGTACTGCGCTGTAATGTTCTAATTCTAATTCTAAAAAAACTTTCAGACAAAATGCAAAGAAACCTGAACTGGTGAAAAGTCTAGCCAACCATTTTAAACTTACCCTGAACTAGAAGAAGAAAACCTAGAATCAGAATCTGAGAAAATAGATCTAGCTAGAATCCAGTTACTGATGAAAAAGGAAGAAATACAGTTTAAGCTTCAAAAGTTCAAAAAGAGCAAAGAAAGTTTCAGTTGAAAAGGGAAGAGATGCAGTTTCAGAAAGAAATAAAGGAAAGGGAGATGCAGAGAGAGGAAGCAGAATGAAGGTTTGAGTTATAGAGACTGCAAAACCAAAATGATAATGCTGCCAGCCACTCAACCTTATCCCCAATTCAAAGCAAAACATTGATGTACTGAGACACTCAAGACCAGTGCCAAAGTTTAATGAGGAGGAGCTTGAGCCATATTTTATCACATTTGAGAAAATAGTTACCAGGCTAAAATGGCTGAAAAGAATTTGGACTCTCCTCTTACAAAGTGTGTTTGTCGGCAGGGCTTGTGAAGCTATTTCCTTGTTATCAGAAGAAAGTTCCTCTGATTATGAACAAACTAAAACTGCAATTCTAAATGCATATGAACTGGTACTGGCAACATTCGGACAGAATTTCTGACAGACCCTGAAAAGACCCACACAAACTTACTTTGAATTCGAAAGAATTAGACATTTGGCTTTTGATTGCTGGATACAATCTCTCGAGCTAGAACGCTCATATGAAAATTTTAGAGAAGTGGTTTTGCTGGAAGAGTTCAAAAATGGGAAAATCAGGAACTGGAAGGGAGGGAGGAACTCAAGAAAATTACAATCACCGGGGAAGTAGTACTGAGCAAATTGTTGGAGCTGAGGGCGGACAAGTCCCTGGGTCCTGATGGACTTCATGTTATGGTCTTAAAGGGAGTGGCTAGTGAGATAGTTGTTGCGTTGGTTTTAATTTTCCAAAATTCCCTAGGTTCAGGGAAGGTTCCATTAGATTGGAAAATTGCTAATGTAACTCCTTTATTCAAAAAGGGAGACCGAAAGCAGGAAACTATAGGCCAGTTAGCTTAATATCTGCCATAGGGAAAATATTGGAAGCTATTATGAAAGCCGTTATAGTAGGGCACTTAGAAAACGTCAAGGTAATCAGGTAGACTCAACATGGTTTTTTGAAAGGGAAATCATGCTTAACCAATTTATTGGGGTTCTTTGAAGAAGTAACTGTGCTGTGGATAAAAGGAAACCGATGGATGTAGTGTGCTTAGATTTCGAGAAGACATTTGATAAGGTGCCACATCAAAAGTTATTGTGGAAAATAAAGGCTCATGGTATAGGGGGTAACATATTGATATGGATAGAAGATTGGCTAGCTAAGAGGAAACTGAGAGTAAGCATAAATGGGTCATTTTCTGGTTGGCAACGAGTGATGTACCACAGGGGACTTGGATAAAGGGACTGAAGGTATGGTTGCTAAATTTGCTGATGACATAAAGATAAGTAGGAAAGTAAGTTGTGAAGAGAACATAAGGAGGCTACAAAGGGATAGAGACAAGTTAAGTGAGTGGGCAAAGATCTGGCAAATGGAGTACTATGTGGGAAAATGTGAAATTGTCCATTTTGGCAGGAAGAATTAAAAAAAACATATTGACTAAATGGTGAGAGATTGCAGAGCTCTGAGATGCAGAGGGATCTGGGTGTCCTAGTGCATGAATCACAAAAGGTTAGTATGCAGGTACAGCATGTAATTAGGAAAGCTAATAGAATATTATTGTTTATCGCGAGGGGAATTGAATGCAAAAGTAGGGAAGTTATGCTTCAGTTATACAGGGCATTGGTGAGACCACATATGAAGTGCTGTGTACATTATAGGAAGGATGTAAAGGCATTGGAAGCAGTTCAGAGAAGGTTTACTAGACTAATACCTGGAAAGGGCAGGTTGTCTTATGAGGAAAGGTTGAACAGGTTAGGCTTGTACCCTCTGGAGTTTAGAAGAGTAAGAGGCAACTTGATTGAAATGTATAAGATTCTGAGGGGTCTTGAGAGGGTGGATGTGGAAAGGATGTTTCCCCTTGTGGGAGAATATAGAACTAGGGGTCACTGTTTAAAAATAAGGGGTCGCCCATTTAAGACAGAGATGAGGAGAATTTTTTTCTCTCAGAGGGTTGTGAGTCTTTCGAATTCTCTTCCTCAAAAGGTGGTGGAAGCAGAGCCTTTGAATATTTTTAAGGCAGAGGTAGATAGATTATTGATAAGCAAGGAGGTGAAAGGTTATTGGGGTAGGTGGGAATGTGGAGTTGAGGTTACAATCAGATCAGCCATGATTGTACTGAATGGCAGAGCAGGCTCAAGGGGTCGAGTGGCCTACTCCTGCTCCTAATTCATATGTTTGTATGTTCATTGCATCCCAGTATTATAAGAACCCACATCAAAGAACAAAGAGTCACAAGACTAAGGGAAGCAGCTAAAATAGCCGATGACTATGAATTAATACACAAATCCCCAACCTTGAATAAATTTGGGTCTAGTAACTCGTACAAGCTAGGAAGAGAAGTAGGCTTGAGATAAACGGAGAGCAGGGAAGGAAAACCCAACCAGTCTCCAACTTTTAAAAGAAGGAACCCAGATGTTAAACTAGTCGGGGTCTGCTTGACATTTTTCCCGTGTGGCAAATCTGGGCATGTCCAGGCCAATTGCTGGTATGCCAAACACCAGCAGGAGGTGCTACAGTCAAGCTAGTGTCTGTGGCTTTGAAAACAGTAAGCCTGTGTTCTGTTATCACTCAAGAGCAGAAAACATATCAGAACTTTTTGCACAATGGAAAATTGACTCCTTTTGTGTCCCAGGCACAAGACAAAGAGATAACCATCCTCAGGGTTGGTTTCAAGCCCTACTGACAGCCAAACTGACAGAAATGTCACTGGAAAGTAGAACAAATACCATGGTATTAGTAAAGGGGCTTACTGGCAAATGCTTGAAGGTTCCCTTAGTTAAAATTTACCTACAGAGTAGGTTGGTCACTGGGGTAGTGACAGTCAGAATCATTTGGAGCTTACCCTTGCAGGCGATAGACGTATTGCTGGGCAATGACTTGGCAGGAAGCACAGTATTGTACCCAGAGGGTCCAGAACAGTCCACAGAGACTGGAGAGGGGCTGCATGCAAGAAGCATATGTGTGCCCCCATCATGAATACCTAAACTATCACCATCAGAGGCTTGTCCTCACTGGGAGACTAACTTTGTTTGTTATTGTATCTGCAGGAGAAGACAGCACACAATTGAACAGCGTGCCAAGACCGGCGGTGGAGTGCCTTATCTCCATGTCTTAAGCCCGATGGAGGAGGAGGCCATGGAATTAGCAGGGTAGCAAGGCAGCCGCTCCATAGCTGATGGTGAGATGGGGTGTCTCCCCAAGAGAGTGAGTAAGCATCTCCTGGGGCACAAGGGAGCATCTGCTACAAATGAACCATGCAGCTCATCTGTTCACCTCTGCATAATTGGAGCTGCACAGTCAGGGCGGTTGAAATGTCGGGCTGGGCAGCTCTTAATCCTTCAATGTCTCTGTTCTCTCATGCAGGTCAAATGAACAATAAGAACAAAGAGCTGGAGAGACTGGGGGAAAGCTGGCCACTTCTGAGAAGGAGGAGGGAGCCTCAGAGGGTGTAGCATCACATCATTTTCCCGTACCCTTCACTAGCCCAGATACTCTCACGTCGGTAGGTATCCGTTCGCGGTTAGATTCAGGCACACAACCTGGTGAGCACATCATTGACGCACCTGGGCAGCTGACGGAGGTTGTGACAGCTAAGGCCACTGACAGTCAGAGGACTTGGGAGGCCAGGCCAATGCTGAGCCCTAGGCTGATGACGTGTCTCTGGTATCCGTGGCAACACGGAAAATGCTGCAGCTCCAGCAAGAGGTAAGGCAACATCTGGCAGAGATGCCAGAGGCTTTGCATACCCAAGCACAGGTGACGGAGGAGTCTATTCTGGCCTTGGGTGCTACACTGTCTCTTACGGGTGCATGTCTGGCTTCATCCCTTGAGAGATTGGCAACTCTCATGGAGAGCCAGTTCCAGCAAACCAATCAGTGCAGCTGGAGATATGTACAAAGACCTACACACCATCAGATTGTCCATGAACGCTTTGCATCTGTGGCAAGGTGAGAGGGGGAACGAGGCACCTGGAGTTTCCACAATGTCCACCTCCCTCTCAGGTCAGCAGGGAGATACAAGTGTGCCTTATAAGGGGGGAGGAGCAGCTGCCTGCTGCATCTGGGGGGGTCCTCTCAGTATGCTCCTGGTGTGGACAGTATCTCCAAAGCCCCTCTGCCAGTGACACCAGCACCTCCATCAGCCTTACAACAGAAGGGGTCCCTGCACCTGTGCAGGAGGCCTTCAGGCCTCAAGCAACCAGAGGATGACCACGGGTATCTTGCGCCTCCCTTGTGTGTATCTCATGGCGCCTTTCCTGCTGTCCCTGGGGCCCTTCATCTGGCATTGCCTGGGCAACATCCTCATCATCAGAGGAGGCATTGCGTTCCATGATATCCTCGCTGGATCAACGCCTCCCCCTTTTGTAGCGCCAGGTTGTGCATTGCACACGATACACAAGACACTCACTGGGGCATACGGAAGGGCTCCACCAGATCGATCTAGGCTCCTGAATCTCATCTTGAGTAGACCAATGGCCTGTTCGATGGCCGCTCGGGTTGACCCGTGGCAAGTGTTGTACCTCTCCTCTGCATCCGTGCATGGGTTCCTCACAGGCGTCAGCAGCCATATTCTCAGTGAGTAGCCCTTGTCTCCAAGGATCCATGCATGAAGACACGCTGGGAGACAGAAATGTTCTAGCACCTGGGACTGTGGAAGTATGTAGGCGTCATGGCTGTTTCCCTGGAAGAGTGTATACACCTGCAGGATCATTTGCGGTGGCCGCAGACCAGTTGTACATTGAGCGAGTGGAAGGCCTTCGTGTTGATGGGCAACATGCGTGCTGTTATTGACACCCTGAACCTGGGGGAACCCAGCGATGGCCCTGAATCCTAAAGCCCTCTCATCATGGTTGTTTGGATCCATGCTGAAGTGCAAATAGTTGCCAGCCCTCCTGAACGGGGCATTGGTGACCTCCTTGATGCACCGATGCAACTGTAGCCTGTGAGATTCTACACATATCTCCAGTTGGTCCCTGGAATGATCTGGTGGCATAGACCTTCAACGCCACAGCGACCTTCAGCAACATTGGCATCGGGTAGCCACCAAGTCCCACAGATCAAGGCACACAGATCAGTGACAGCCTCCCTGGAGAGGTGGCATCTTCGAAGATACTGCCACTTGGACATCTGCAGGTAGTTGAGCCTCGGCTGGTAGACTCTCTCTGGAGAGTAGATTCTTCTGCGCACAGGAGGCTGTTGGTGTGCCCCTCTGCATCCATCACCGTTATGTCATTCCTGAGGCTGTTCCTCCTGTAGGCCCCCAAGTTGCTGGCATGCCCCAGTGTCTCCCTCTTTCTATGCTGCTCTTCCCCCTCAACGGTGGCCTTAAAGCCAGGGTGAATGAGGCCCATGACAGGTTGCCTCTACCTGAGTGCAAGGCGTTCACAGCAAAAGCCGCAGCCCCCCCTTCCCTCACTTGTCACCTCTGATGAGGTGGCACAGCCCCGATGCCTCCTGGTATGGTTCCCCTGCAGAGCTGGCACCTTTGCCCACTCCTGACAATGATTCCCAGTGCCTTCCCTTCTCCATCCTCCCTGTCAAACAACGCTGCCTCACCCACTGGCCTCCCAGCGATACCAGCACTGAGCTCCCACCTCCTTGTCACCTCCATTAACCAGGCAAGGCTCTGAAGCCCTGCAGCCCCCAATGCACCATTAGTAAATCTGTCCCAGTAATAAAATTGCTATCTATTGGGCTCTGAAGTACCTTAATCGACTTTCCGCCACATGGACTTGCAAAGTCCACCCTCCACCTCGGCTACTGACAGTAAAATGCAGAAGGAATGTCAAGACATCGGATTTCCGGTCCGTCAGTCCATATTTTATGTTCCTCTGCCCCCCACCTCCAATCCCGTCTCCAATGGTCCCTTAAGATTCGCCATAAGAGTCTTCAAAGGGAGATAGATAGGTTAAATGAGTGGGCAAAAATTTGGCAGATGGAATATAATGTGGGAAAATGTCAGGCTTTCCACTTTGACAGAAAGAATAGAAAAGTCAAATATTATTCAAATGGAGAGAGACTGCAGAATTCTGTGGTACAGAGGGATCTAGGTGTCCTTGTACAAGAATCACAAAAAGTTAGTATGCAGGTACAGCAAACAATTAGAAAGGCAAATGGAATGTTGGCCTTTACTGGAAGGGGGTGGAGTATAAAAATAGGGAAGTCTTGCTACAACTGTACAGGGCTTTGGTGAGACCACAGCTAGAGTACTGCATACAGTTTTGGTCTCCTTATTTAAGCACGGATATACTTGAATTGGAGGCAATTCAGAGAAGGTTCACTAGGTTGATTCCTGAAATGAAGGGGTTGTCTTATGAGGAAAGGTTGATCAGTTGGGTCTACATTCATTGGAGTTTAGAAGAATGGAGGTGATCTTATTGAAACATATAAGATTTTGATGGGTTTGACAGGGCAGCTGCTGAGAGGATGTTTCCTTTCATGAGGGAATCTAGAAGTGGGGGCACAGTTTCAAAATAAGAGGTCTCCCATTTAAGATGGAAATAAGGAGGAATTTCTTCTCTCAGAGGGGTGTTAATCTTTAGAATTCTCTACCCCAGAGAGCAGTGGACGCTGGGTCCTTGAAAATATTCAAGGCTGAGTTAAACAGATTTTTGATCTACAAGGGAATCAAAGGTTATGGGGGGCAGGTAGGAAAGTGGAGTTGAGGCTACAATCATATCAGCCATGATCTTAGTGGAGCAGACTCGAGGAGTCAAATGGCCTACTCCTGCTCCTATTTCTTATGTTCTTCCGGGTGCTGTAGTTTCTATTCCCCCTTGGCCTGCAGAATGACAGGGAGAATTAGCAGAGAAAACACAGTGGAGGACAAACTACTGGAGGAGGGAGGAGGAGGGAAAGAAGGGCTCTCAGCAGAAGGCCCTATCCACCCAGGGTTTCCAGGGAGCAATTGTCCTATCTGAACCTCACTGAAGCACAGTATGTGCGATGCCTCTGCTTCATTAAGGAGGTGCTCACTGAAATCTGCCACTTGTTGCAGGCAGGCCTGCACCCTCAGAGCAGATGGCATTGTCAGTGGCTGCAAAGTGACTGTGGCCATGAACTTCCCCACATCAGGCTCCTTCCAGGCTGCAGCAGGCAACATCTTCAACATCTCACAGTTTGCCATACTAGAGGTATGTCACCGGGAGGTGACTGACACATTGTATGCAAAGCGGGGGAATACAGTACCTCCTCTCTTTCCAGAGAGAAGCAAGCCGAACGTGCAGATGGCTTCACCAGGACAGTGGGCTTCCCTATGATGCAGGGTGCCACTGACTGCACACACATTGCTTTGCAGATGCTGCAACTAAATTCAGAGATGTATCACAACTGCAGAGGATTCCACTCCCTTAATGTGCTGCTGGCATGTGACCATGCTCAGCATTTCCTGGATGGTAATGGCCAGTATCCTGGCAGAAGTCATGATGCCTTTATTCTGTGCCAATCTGTTGTACCATCACCACGAGAGACGAGAGTCTACTGGGTGACAAGAGCTATCTACTGGCCACCTGATACATGACTCCGGTGTGCAACCCAAGCTATCGTGGGCAGCATGCATATAATGAGAGCCATGCTGCTACAGGTAATGACATCAATCAGATCATTGGGGTGCTTAAGCAACATTTTCGCTGCCTGAACCTCTCTAGAGGAGCCCAGTAGTATTTGCCATGGTCTGCAGTATGCTGCACAACCTCTGCATCATGAGGGCACAGCCTTTTCCACCAGATATACAGCAAGCAGCTGAGGAGGAGGAAGTGGAAAGGAGGAGATGACTAACACATCCTCTTTCTAGGTGGGCTGTCAGTGAGGCTCATCCGACTGCTGTACCACTGTGCACACCAATTCTCCAATTCACCAACAATCCCACACCTTGTTACTGACCATCACAGTGTCCTCTTGACCACAATGCTGAAATAAAAGCCACCATAAAACAAACATTCCAAACAAACTTTATCTATCAAACCATCCAATATTCCATCCAAAAATCAACTAATCACCCTTGTGCATTCCCTTAGTGGCTGCAGCATGGCTGGTGGAAAGCTGTTGATTTTCAGTGTGAGAGACTACAGATGGCCTTGCAGGTCGACCTCATGCAGCTGTAAGCCCTAGAAGGCCTGGCTTTGGACTGCACCAGTCTGGCATGGGCTGCAGCAGTCTGGGCTTTCTGGTTGACAGGCAACAGCAAGGACACTGTCGGAGTGGCACTGGTAGGATCATGAATGCTGTTATCCTGAGAGAGGACAGCAGGTTCATGCTCCATGGAGCCAATGCCACTCCCCTGGGGTGAGGCCTCAACATTCTAATAATCTGCTTGAGCACAAACTTCTGGACTGCCCCTTTGAGCACTGGTATCTGCAGGCTCAATGGCCACAGTCTGAGCATGAATGACACCAATCTGTGCTTGCTCAGACTTCAGTCTGAGCTTCCACTTCTGCACTCAGAAATAGGTTGGTTTCTGCTTGTGCTGCAATGGAAACTGAGACATCAGCCATCAGACACTGCACTACAGTTGGACCCACAACTGTTCTCGTGGAGTTGGCCACCACTTGCACAATGGAAAGAATGGGCTCCAAGCTCTATGCAAAGCTGCGCCCGAGGTTGGTGCCAGATTCCTTCATGCTCCTTGACAGTGACCACAGGCTTTCTGGCAGAACTGACAATGTGCCAAGTATTTCTGTATGCATACTAACCAGCCTTTCTTTTGTATGCCTCTCCATTGTCGTCCTCATTTGAGTCCTCTGCAGTAACACTCATGTGCAACCTCACCCTCCAGTGAGCTGGCACCTGTTCTATCTTTTCCCCCTGCTCTGGCAGCAGATGTGAAGCAATTTGGCCATAATGAGGATTTATGAGGTTAAAAGAGTTATTTTCCAATGAATTAGGGATTTTAAAAAAACGGGGTTCATCTTCCCAACAGATTAAAAAAGTTCATGGGCATGCCTCTGACATGTCTCTGTGTTGACAGGCTTGCCTCATCTTAGAACATAGAGGCAGCTTCTGATAAGAGGGATTCACTCCTGAAAGTCACGTACATCATCACATGGTAAAACATTGATGACAGTTTTACGAATGGTCACAAAAGCTACCAGAGTGTAATAGTTGATAAGATGGTTTTATGCGGATAGCCCTAAACCACAGTCAACTCAATTTTTGGCAAAACTGACCCGACCCAAAAAACTGAATCATAATCTTGAAACACAGTTAGATGACTAATCGAAAATTGACCATCACGAGCGACTCGCAGCTTGCTGCTAGCCTAGCCTTTCTTAGGAATCAAAGAAGGTGGATCTTAACTAGAATTTAACAGTTATATAGCCTATTTGGGAAATAAAGGGGGATGAACCTACTTGCAAAAGGGCTAATAGCCCCATATATAAAAATAACTAGTTATGCAACTTGGAAACAGTATAAATATTAGAACCACACAGTAGATTTTTAGATTCACTGGACTCGCTCAAACGTGTCCCACAGTAAAGGTACGGCTCTTGGGGTGAGGCAAAGGTAGTTCTCCCCTTAACTGGGACAAAGGTATCTCGCTAAACTCTGTAGCCTTCTGCTCAGGGATTTAAGATAAATATTATTTTAATAATTGATGGATATCCTAATTAAATATTTTACTGCAACAGTATTTAGATTTAAAGATTGGATTCTATTTTCTTCCTTTTCCTAGAACGTTGCGGTTGACTGTCTCACCAATTGTGAATTACATGTTCAGTTCTTTAATAAATTTTTATATAACGTAGAAATTATATTGTCTCTCATAGTCTTCTGTATCACTAACTTGTCAACCCATCTTCGTACACTCTTTGGTGGAAGGTACATTATCGTGGACAGATTCCCAGACCCTCATAATATCTGGGTTATAATTTGGCTGAAACTTGTTAAAAAGGCTATCTGGAGGACAGTAATATTCTCAGCTGATTCCTCTCCTTTGGGGAGAGTTAGATCAGTCCTTCATACCCATTCAAGTGTCTTTAGGATATGTCTTTCTCAATCTTAGAGTCATGGTAATAGAGAGAAACAGCACTGAAACAGGCCCTTCGGCCCACTGAGTCTGTGCCGACCAACAACCACCCATTTATACTAATCCTACGTTAATCCCATATTCCCTACCACATCCCCACCATTCTCCTACCTACACTAGGGGCAATTTACCTATCAACCTGCAAGTCTTTGGCTGTGTGGGGAAACCAGAGCACCTGGTGGAAACCCACACAGTCACAGGGAGAACTTGCAAACTCTGCACAGGCAGTACCCAGAACCGAACCTGGGTCACTGGAGCTGTGAGGCTGTGGTGCTAACCACTGTGCTGCCCAAATGAGAGTGATCATCTGAGAAGTACGCCTGATCCGAGATAGCCCTAAAAAGGGGCTAGGATAATAATCCACCAGACAGGTCACTTGTACCTGGTGTCTCACTTTGTGCAAATCCCCCCTCTAAGTTACCATCTAAAGTATGCGCAGTGTTAGCATTGGAGCTAGTGGCTGTGAGTTTCAGAACGAGTGATGGTGTTTCTTCATCATTAATCTCCTCTTCCTCTATCACTTCTTGCTACTGAATCACTGCCTGGCCAGGTTGCACTTCTTGAAAGGCGAAAAGCACAAGGGTAGGGGTGTGGTCAGGGAAGGGGGGGAATAGAAAAATTAGATCATCTGAAACTTATAAATCAGAAGAGATTGTGGGATAAGGGGTAGGTGGGATGTGAGAAGGAGGATTAGGTATACTGTCGGTATGTAGGGATGAATATAATGGTTTCAGCCCTGCTGCTGACCAAGGCCTCAGTCATGTTCGTTCCAATGAGAGTGACCACCATCTCCTTCATGGGTGTAAGTACATGCAGCCATGCCTGTCCCCCACCAGTTAGCTCCTGATGCCTATGGTAGTGCAGCACCTTGTCTGAGAGAGAGAGGCAAGTGTGTCACTGAATGTTGTACAGCGTGTTTGGCTGATGTAGCTGTCATGGTTTAATAGCTGACAGTGTGTGCAAGCTGTGGGGGTGCATGTGAGGCTTTGAGCAGTGCTATATGTGTAAGAGTAAGGTGAAGCTATGAGCATGAGGTATGAGTTGTGATTGATAGAGATTGTTGGCAGGTAAGTAAAGAGGGGTGGTGAATGGAGCAGTGTGTGAGGCGCATCTTTCAGCTGTGGCATTTGAAGATGCATTCACTGACATTTAATCACTTACGTGAGGTCATTAAACCTCTTCCTGCAGTACATCCAGGTCCTCGGGGCTACACTGCTTGTGTTGACAGCAATGGTTATCAGCTCCCTTTTATTGGAATTCGGGGTATCAGAGTCAATCAACTCTTAAACCTCTTATTATCCAGTTCTGAAATTATTCAAAGTGATAATCTCTATTGGTGACAGTGATTATATTTTATTAAGTGTAAGTAAGACTTGACACAGGCTAATATCTGAGCAGTAGTATCAAAGCACAGCGGCATTACCATTATGCTCTGGGTAGAAATGCGACCTCCACATAACTACTCCCTGGTCATGCCCCAGGTACCATCACATCAGTGAATGCAATATGTGATACTTCTACAACTTTTGTGCTTGGGAAATCTTCTCTTATACTTCCTTTACACAGCAAAGCCTATGAAGACCAATTTAACCCAATCATTACCTCACTATTATTTGAATGTCCCAATTACAAAAGATGTCATTTATCCATCTGCTCACCTAAGCCAGATCAGACTCTCAAAATCTCTGACCTCCCACACAGACTGGGGGCAGGACGAAATAACGTTTGCAATTATGTCACAGTCAGCCAATTAACTAGCAGGAAGTGGAGGAGCCATCCACTCAGGTGTCACGGCCAGCATGAAGTCATGGCATTGAAAGTGCTGGCGCCATATTTAAAAGGCTGCCAGTACTCTCAAATGGAGCCATCCACACAACCAGAAGAGGGATACCTGAAGACCTCATGCAATCTGCCAAGGTAAGTGCAGCACACCTTGTTAACCCTGCAGCCTTACATGTGACTAGGCATGAATGTGAGATTGGTAGGAAGGGCATGCCTACCCAGTAACTGGCAATGGCCAGGCGGTAGCTTGGCCTGTCAAAGGCATGTCAGCGTCCATGTGAAGGGCCCTGGTCTGTAGGAGTTTACTGTTGCATTGCTGCTACTGAGTGGCCACATACAGGAGGCATTCTTGTGGCACCATCATGGACTATCAGGCTGCTAACAGTAAAGGCATTGTGCATGTCTTTGGCAGATGACTAACAATGGACATTTAGGTGCTTGCGGAAGACAGTGCATAATGCGAAGGAAAGGGCAGGATGGGCAGCGGCATCACTTTCCTCACTATCCTAACACTGATGGAGGAAGAGTCTCTGGAGTTGGGAGGCCTGGAGTGAAGCCGGTCCTTTGCAAATGGGGACACAGGAGTGGAGCTCTGAGAGAGTGAGTGACATTATGGATGGGTACAAGAGAGCCTCTGGTGAACACAAGGCATAGTGCTTATGTGTCCATCACTTGTCACATGGAGCTCCACAGTAGAAGTACTGTGAAGGTCGCGATGGAATGTGCAGTAGCCTCTAATTACTCTCTGACGCAGATCAAATACAAGAGCAGCCAGCTGATGTGACAAGGGGACAGCCGTCCACCTCTGAGGAGGAGGGGGGGACCTCAGAGGATGCACCATCACATTATTCCCTTGCACCCTCCACCAGCGTGGATACTCTCACATTGGTGGGTATTCGTGCACACATAGCTTCAGGATCATGACTTAGGGAGCACACCACAGACGTGTCCAAGCAGCGAATAATGGAGGAGTCCAGACCATTGATGCTGCCATGTTTCTGGAGTGTGCACACATGGCCTCCTCCACTGAGAGATTGATGACCTCATGGAGAATCCCATCCAGCATTCCATCCCACTGATGCCAGAGGTATGTGCTGACCTGCATGCCATCGCCACCTCTATGAACTCTATGGACCAATAGCTGGGTGAGGGGGCAGGTAGTGAGAGGTGCCTGAAGTCACCACCACGTCCTCAAACTCCCATGGTGTGCAGGGAGAGACAAATATGCCATGAAAGGGTAGAGGAGAGGCTGTATGCAACATTTGGGGCTCCTCTCAGGGCGCAGCTGGTGTGGGTGGCGGGAATTTCTCCCCACTGTCAGTGACACCAGCACCTCATGAAGCTGCGATGGCAGAGGCGGTTCCTGCACCTGTGAAGGAGGCCCTCCAGCCAGAGGATGACCGCCAAGGTCATTGAAAGCCAAGGAAAACAAATGTCAGCAACCTGCCTCCACCTCAGCTGACAGCTCAGAGGGAGCATAACATAGGAACTCAAATAAACAATTTAAGAAGACCACTACCTGCACTTGGGATTCATGGGTTTATTATATGTTAATGCATGCAAACTTACAATGTTTGTGTTTTCAAATAAATGTGGAAAGGTGCAAAGCAAAATGAATCCTTTGATTTTTGCAAACTGTTGGCCTTTAAGAGTACCCTGGATCCCTTAAATGGTGTATTGGGAAGGAGCTCACGGAGTGAAGTCAATGCATTCCTCTAATGTATTAACAGATGCAGGTAAATTGTAAGGGCAATCAAGGAAACAGCAACAGGGCTGCAGAAGGGTGTAGCTTTATTGGATTGCAAGGATCTGTTAGTAAGGATCATCTGAAATGTGCCCGTATTAGCGTGTCACGAGCCTCCCTTGCACATATGTCATGGTTCCTTGCCTGTGGTCCCTGGGTTCTTCATCATACAGCACCTGGTCAGCATCTTCCTCCCTATCCTCATCATCGGAGGAGGCATTGTGCTCATTGTTCAAAGCTCCTCCCCTCTATAGCGCCAGGTTGTGCAGAGCATAGCACACCACCACGATACACAAAGCCCTTGCTGGAGCATACTGAAGGGCTCCCCTGGATCTTTCCAGGCATCTGTACCTCATCTTCAGAAGACCTATGGCCTGCTCAGTGGTCCGTTGGGTTGGTCCTGGGCAGTTGTTGTATCTCTCCTGTACATCTGTGCTTCAGTTCTGTATAGGTGTCAGTAGTCATGTCTTCAGTGGGTAGCCCTTGTCACCCAGTATCCCTCCTTGAAGGCACATGGGGGGCCTGAAAAGATCTGGCACCTGGGACTACCTTAGTATGTAGGCATGTGGCAGCTTTCCAGGAATCTTGCACAGTCCTGGAAGGATACGTTTGCAATGGTCGCAGACCAGTTGCCCATTGAGCGAGTGTAAGCCCTTCCTATTGATGAAGGTTGCTGCCTGGTCTGTGGTAGCCTTGATGACCACAGACATGCAGTCGATCACACCTTGCACTTGGAGGAGCCCCGTAAAGGCCCCGAACCCTATCACCCTCTCAGCTTGATTTTCCAGATTGGTACAAAAGCACACGTATTGGCTTGGGCACTTGAAGATGGCATTGGTAACCATCTTGATGCAGCGATGAGCCACAGACTGGGAGATCCCACTCAAATCTACGGAAGATCCCTGGAATGATCCTGAGGCTTAGAAATTCAGCACCATGGTGACCTTCAGTGCCACTGGCATTGGGTGTCTGCCCCTCCCCATAGGGCTCAGCTCATCCTCCATCATGGCCTACACCCTGGACAGGCACAGTCCTTGGTGACACTGCTGCTCTGACATTTGCAGGAAGTTGACAGTAGACCTTCTCAGGTGGGTAACATCTTCTGCACACAAGAGGCTGGTTGCTTGCCCCTCTGTGCCCTCCTCCTCCCTGCCCCCTCTGAGGCTGAAGCTTCTGGTGCCTCTCAGGTTGCTGCTGGCCTGCTGCCTGTGGCTACAGCTCTCTCCCTCTTTGATGCTCCTCCTCACTGGAGGTCTCGAAGCCTAAGTAAATGAGGTCCATGGCAGATAGCTTCACTCAGATCTCAGGGCCTCCTATCACCCTTTGCTCTGTACATTCAAATTAAAGAAGTGTACACATAGTATTTAAGTTAGCTCTCATTAATTAGCAAGAAAACACAATGTAGGGATCTCTCAGGATTCTTACTGTAGTATAAGGGTCTGAAAGGGTTAATCTTGAGAGAGTGTAAAGAATACCTTCTACCATGATGATGGAAGATATCACATGTGAGAGAGACTTGAAGCTAGATGCAGCGTGGCTTTGGAGGAGTCACACAGACTAGTGTAAAGATGTACATAGTTCTAATATCATAAATGTCAATGTTCTAACTACTCCAGACTAAAGTATCACTCTACGCTAAACTAAGGTGGCAGCATACCAAACAAATATACAATATGGTGATCAGCGGTGAGATCGAGACCAACGGGGGTTCTTCCCATGGTACACCCAGCAGAAGAATTTGGAAGAATTTAAAGAGGGCTGACCTGAAAAAAGTGCAAAAACTGCAGGACTCAAGAAAAGGCTGTAGAAAAGCTCCAGAGCTCCAGACACTCAATCGAGGAATCAGCAGCAGAAATCCGATCCGGCGAGCGCTGCCTTAAGTGTTGGAGAACCAAGCAAAGTTCAAGGATCTGGTGAGCAAGCCTGAAAGAGGGTAAAAAATCCATCCATAACAGTACTAGGCAGGCAGCACTGGGAAAATCCTTGGTTCGGACTGATCTGAGGTCAGCACCATTACACGTGGCATCCGGAGCAAAAAGAAAGTAGGCAACGAGGCTGCTAATACTCAATTCTCCATGAGTAGGGAGTTAAAGGAGTATAACAGTAATGCTATAAGATGGAATTTAATATAAGGAGGGAAGTAATCCTTAGTTTAGCGGTGAGATTTTAAAGGCAGAAACGTTGGCCATAGCAGGAATCAGCATGCAGCTGAAAAAGTGTGGGAACTTTCGATACTGGAGGGAAAAACACAACAGTGAAAATAAAACAAATTCTCAATTCCAGAGAGATTTGGACACATGGAAAGAGCAAATCAAGCCCAAAATTGGTCATGCTGGTGAAAACAATTTCTCAGATACAGAAGTGCTTCCAAATTGGACAGCTAGTCTGAAACAGGACAAGTTAACACTTTATTATATTCTACTGGGGCTATAGCAGATGATGTTTTTGCAGGACGAGGTGTTAATGAATCATCTGCCATTGTCAGGTTGCTCATCCACCCTGCAGCCCCCGCTTTCATCCAAACAAGCTGAAAGAACTACAAACCTGTTGGACAATTGCAAAGGCTGAGGCTCCTGCACTCCTGCCCTCTGGGTCCCCTTACCTGTCTCAGCTGCAGCCACACTCTCCTGTCCCTGACCACTGACCAAATCAGAAGACCCTATCCTAAGTGGTGTGACCGCCTCTTGGTACATAATGTCCAGGTAACTTTCCCCCTCCCTGATGTGTTGCAGTGTCTGCAGCTTGGACTCCAGTTCAATGACTCTGAGCTGAAGCTCTTCGAGCTGCAGACATTTACTGCAGACGTGTTTGCCCTGGATCACACTGGCGTCCAGGAGCTCCCTCATGCTGCAGCCATGACACATCACCTGTCCTGCCATCCTTAATGTGTTTTAATTAACTATTTAATTATTTCATTCAATTATTTATTTCATCTTCCTTTTTTAAATATATTTTATTAAGCTTACCACTAGTTCCTTTATTATTTTAAACGTTAGAATTGGAATGGATCTTAATCACTTACCAGAAACTCACCAAACAGGTAGCTTCTTCCCTGCTCTCTCTGTTGATTGCGATGTCACTCTGATGTTTTTATTTTTTATTTTATTTAGAGATACAGCACTGAAACAGGCCCTTCGGCCCACCAAGTCTGTGCCGACCATCAACCACCCATTTATACTAATCCTACACTAATCCCATATTCCTACCACAGCTCCACCTTCCCCTACCCTATACTAGGGGCAATTTATAATGGCCAATATACCTATCAACCTGCAAGTCTTTGGCTGTGGGAGAAAACCGGAGCACACGGCAAAAACCCACGTGATCACAGGGAGAACTTGCAAACTCCACACAGGCAGTACCCAGAATTGAACCCGGGTCACTGGAGCTGTGAGGCTGCGGTGCTAACCACTGCGCCACTGTGCCGCCCAATTGTTCCCTACTCCGCTCCTGCTGCTCCCGCCATGCTCCTCTCTCTCTCTCGCCCTGTCTCCGGTCTCCCATCTAGGAAGATTCCACACCCACTAATGAAGCAAGTCCAACATCAACTGGAATACATGACCAAGATGGGAGCCATTTCTCTTGTTACTGAACCTACAGAGTGGTGTTCGTGAATGGTTCTAGTTCCTAAACCAAACGGTGATCGTTGCATTTGTGTAGACTGAACTCAACTTAATAAGGCTATGGCATGAGAAGTCCATTGGATGTCCTCAGTGATGAAAGATTGGCAAAGTTGTCTGAAAGTTCCGTGTTCATGAAGCTTGACACGAATAGTGGCTTTTGGCAAGTTCTATTGGATAAGATGTCAAGGCTATTGACAACCTTCATTACTCCATTTTGGAGAATCCATTGGAGAACATAACCTAAGGGTTAGAGCAGGATGAAGGCCTAACATTCAATGAGAAGCGTGAGTTGTCAAAAACATCCATTTATTTTTTAGGACACATTGTCAGCAGTAGCAGCATAAGGGCAGACCTGCAAAAGAGGAGAGCTGTTAGCGAATTTCCACTTCCTACTTTGATCCATGATCTTCAACGGTTTCTTGGCATGGTCAATCAGTTGGCAAAATTCCTACCTAATTTAGCACACGTTACTGAGCCTTTTAGTCTGCTGTCCACCACTCCAGTCTCTACTCTAACCTCTGTCCTAATTTACGCAGCCACAGACAGTTCCATCTGGTGAACGATCGCTTTCACCTTCAATTGATTTGTGGCATGGTGGACCGCAGACTAAAAGGGAAACAAATTCCACTGATCCGGTTTAATATCAATGACCAGGAGATCACACACCACGATGGACACCAGGTATCGAGTGATACATCCGGAGAGACGGCACTTTCCTCAGGGCAAGATCACAATGGTCACCAAGTTAGCTGTGAGATAGAGAAAAAATAATCAGGAAAATTACAGATAACGCATCAGAAGATTTTTTAATTTAAACTTTTGAGACTTCACACGATACGGATGATTTAGATCCCTAAGGACAGGTTGATCTATTTGGACATGGCTGGTGTTTGAGGAAGAGTAGCAGGAACAGTGAATGTAAAGGAACATGGGTGGATTGAAACAATGACTGAGGATCCGGACACTGAGAACAGACCATGGAGTTCTAGGTTCAGCTTCATGAATAAAATTGCTCATTGTTCACTAATTATCAATAATTCACTAACTCAGAAATGTCCCTTCAATAAATGTGCTGGTTAAAGTCACACATTAATTAATCAATTCACATATTTCCTCATCTCTAGTCAATGTTTAGAAATAGATGCATTAGAACTTGAAACACAGATTGTGTCGGTAGACCAAATGTCTGGATCCCCGTCCGTAGACAGAGTGTCTGGACCTCCGTCCATGGACAGAATGTCTGGATCCCCCTCCCTAGACAGAATGTCTGGACCTCTGTCCGTGGACAGTATGTCTGGATCTCCATCAGTAGACAGAATGTCCGGATCCCCGTAGGTGGACCAAATATCTGGACCTCCATCCACAGGCAGAATGTTTGGGCCTCCATCCATAGACAAAATGTTTGGACCTCCATCTACAGGCAGAATGTGTGAGTCTTCGTCCATGGACAGAATTTCTACACCCCCGTCTACAGACAGACTCTCTTCCAGGTCTCTCTCTGATCTCCCAAAGCTGTTGCCCTGACACAAATTGGGAGATGGTGAAAGGTTCTCCCGCTCCCTGTACCAGGGAAGTGTCTGGTCCGAGTACATTGACACACATTTCAAACTATTATTGTCAGATCCATGTTAGCATCAATTTACTTCACATTCTATCATTGTTCAGACTCATTCTCATTTTAAAAAATGATGCTAACATCAGATCGTGAACAGAGATTTATAATCTGAAGGCAGCGTGAGTCTGGATCTGGGACAGGAAGTCACTGATGCTGGAGAATAATCCTGTAAACCAGTGGTTCTCAAACTGGGGTCTGTGAGCTCCTGTCACTCCGTACAGACTTTCCAGGGGGTGTGTGGAGTAATGGGAATGGGATCCGTTTCCAGCAAGACTTTGGGAAGTGATCACTGGGCCAGCACTGGGGCTGAGGCAGTTCTGGAAATGGGCATGTAACTGGATTAGCGATGCCTTGGACTGACTGAGAATCCCAAGAGAGGAGGCGGGAGGCCCCAGACACACCAGGAATGGATTCACAGGACTGGGGCTGGGGGAGGTTAGGAAGGAGCCGCCACATCAGCCTTGTTCAGAGGCCTGGAAGGATGATTACTCTCAGCTTCATTCCCTGCGTACGGCAGCTGGACCCGGAATAAAGCCGCAGTCCCAGTTACTGCCAGTCCTGATGGCAGGAATGCTGCACACCAGGCAGTGAGTCAGAGATATTCCAATGCACACAGGCTGAGAAACAGCAGAGGGGGAGAAAAACACCCTGAAACACTCAGCAACAGTGCAGTGAGTAGACAGGTGGTGGAGGGTTACACCTGAAACTTGCAACAGGGGCCACCAAGCCTAATCCCACTCCAGGAAGAGCAGGGAGGTGTTGTGTGGTGAAGTATTCAACAGGCAGTTTGCTGAACCTGTCGAGTTACCTTTCAGCTGAAGGGAGGATAAAAGTTTTCACGTCATCAAACACATCAATGTACACTATACTGGACAGTCCTGGCAAACTTTCCTGTAACTCCCTTTAACAGGACACTGATGAACTTTACATTCAGAAATGTAAATGTGAAAGGAGCTTATAGTATAATTTAGATGGGGAGGGGTCCGTGATTACTAATCCATTTAAAAAGAGGTCCTTCAACCAAAAAACTTTGAGAACCACTGCTGTCGATTTGATGTAACTCTATGTACTCAATGTAATGCGGGGTCAGTGGTGGAGTTCTGCAGTAGGAGTGATCCCAGAGTAACTGTCGGGATTGTGCCTCCCATGGATGTTCCAGGTTGTGTATTTTTAGTTATCCTGGTGTCTAACACTCACAAATCAATAAAACAGGGAATTCCTAGAAACATGCTGCAGGTCCTTCTTTATCCGAGGATCAAATATCTGTTGTATAATTGTAGCAGCAGTTAACAGGCTCCTGTCAACTCCTCCGTCTGCTATTTTAATGACTTTAACCTGTTTATTTTAAATGAATTGATTTAAAATGAGTTAACACCTGTCTTAAAATAGCACAGAGGCATTTAAAGGGACTCCAGATAAACAGGATTGAGAAAGGAATAGAAGGATTATGTTAAAAGGATTAGAACATGAAGGATGGGAGGAGGCTGTGTGAGGCATTAACACTGACACAGACCAGTTGTGGTTGAATGGCCTGTTTCTGTGCTGTGAATCTATGTAAATCTATGTAAAAAGATTGGATTTGCAGGAAGAAGGCAGCCATATTTCCTGCCTGACTTCAGGCCAACCAGTTTAGCAGCATGTATTGGTTACTGTAGTGATATTGTGCTTACTTGCTTGTGCACCCCACTGCCTTGTGGGCATCTCAGGAGAGACCAAGGCTAAGGGAGTAAACCCTAACAGAAAATCCGGAGCGGAACCCCGAAGGCAGTCATGTGTCACCTTTGACATGTTTCCGGCAGTTCCTGCAGCCCTACCGATGCCAAACGTCATGCTCTACATTCCTTTGGACCCCACCAGGAAGGCCAAGAGGGGGGTTTTGACGTTTGGGCAACTTACAATCTCCATACATCCGCCCAGCCATGCGCCATGGAAAGGTCACTCCATAGTCACCTCACAGCGACCAAAACAACATGGAAGGCAGCAGTTACGGATTATAAGCCCAGCTCAATTGGCGTAGAGATTGGGCGCCACGGGTTGCCTTAGTCGGTGAGAGAGGTCATCGCATCTCACTGGACAACTACCGCCCGCCTCAAACCGGGCAGCTCCCGGTCAGTAAGGTTCTGTCCCGTCACAGTCCACCTGATTCAATGGGTGCTTGGAGCTCAGGGTCACTGCCCTACAAGTGGACTGTAGCACCGCAGCAAACAGCACAACAAAAAAAAGAAAGAAGGTACCAGCCCTTCGTTTTGCAAGCTGGAACGTCAGAACTATGTGTCCTGGCCTGTCGGAAGACCTCACACAAATCAACGATTCTCGGAAGTCCGCCATCATTAACAATGAACTCAGTAGACTTAATGTGGACATTGGAGACACACCTCCCTGCCAGCGGATCTCTAAGAGAGTAAGACTACACCTTCTTCTGGCAGGGTAGGGATCCTGAAGAACCAAGACAGCATGGAGTGGGCTTCACCATCAGAAACTCCTTGCTCAGCATGAAAGAGCCACCTTCAAATGGCTCAGAACGCATACTGTCCATCCGACTGCTCACTGCCTCTGGTCCAGTACACCTACTCAGCATTTATGCACCAACACTCTGCTCCCCACCTGAAGTTAAAGACCAGTTCTACAAGGAACTCTATAATATCATTAGTAGCATTCCCAATACCGAACATCTGTTCCTGCTGGGGGACTTTAATGCCAGGGTTGGGGCTGACCATGACTCATGGCCCTCCTGCCTCGGGCGCTATGGCACTGGAAGGATGAATGAGAATGGACAGAGACTGCTTGAGTTGTGTACCTATCACAACCTCTGTATAACCAACTCGTTCTGTCATACTAAACCCTGTCACCAGGTTTCTTGGAGCCACCCAAGATCACGTTGTTGGCACCAGCTGGACCTCATCGTCACAAGGCGAACCTCTATAAACAGCGTTCAAATCACACGCAGCTTCCACAGTGCGGACTGCAACACCGACCACTCCCTGGTGTGCAGCAAGGTTAGACTCAAACCAAAGATGCTGCATCACTCCAAGCAGAAGGGCCGCCCGCGCATCATCACTAACAGAATTTCTTATCCACTGCTGTTACATAAGTTTCTAAGTTCACTTGAAAAAGCCCTTCAAAACACTCCTACAGGGGATGCAGAGACTAAGTGGGGCCATATCAGAGACGCCATCTATGACTCAGCAATGACCACTTATGGCAAACGTGTGAAGCAGAACGCAGATTGGTTTCAATCTCACTTTGAAGAGCTGGACCCTGTCATAGCCGCTAAGCGCATTGCACTGTTGAACTACAAGAAAGCCCCCAGCGAGTTAACATCTGTAGCACTTAAAGCAGCCAGAAGCGCTGCACAAAGAACAGCCAGGCGCTGCGCAAATGACTACTGGCAACACCTATGCAGTCGTATTCAGCTGGCCTCTGACACAGGAAACATCAGAGGAATGTATGATGGCATTAAGAGAGCTTTTGGGCCAACCATCAGGAAGATCGCCCCCCCTCAAATCTAAATCAGGGGACACAATCACTGACCAACACAAGCAAATGGACCGCTGGGTGGAACACTACCTAGAACTGTACTCCAGGGAAAATGTTGTCACTGAGACCGCCCTCAATGCAGCCCAGTCTCTGCCTGTCGTGGATGAGCTGGACGAACAGCCAACAAAATCGGAACTCAGTGATGCCATTGATTCTCTAGCCAGCGGAAAAGCCCCTGGGAAGGATGGCATTACCCCTGAAATCATCAAGAGTGCCAAGCCTGCAATACTTTCAGCACTGCACGAACTGCTTTGCCTGAGCTGGGACGAGGGAGCAGTCCCACAGGACATGCGCGATGCCAATATCATCACCCTCTGTAAGAACAAGGGGGACCGCGGTGACTGCAACAACTAGTGTGGAAGCTCCCTGCTCAGCATTGTGGGGAAAGTCTTTGCTCGAGTCACTTTAAACAGGGTCCAGAAGCTGGCTGAGCATGTCTACCCTGAGGCACAGTGTGGCTTTCGAGCAGAGAGATCCACCATTGACATGCTGTTCTCCCTTCGCCAGCTACAGGAGAAATGCTGCAAACAATAGATGCCCCTCTACGTTGCTTTCATTGATCTCACCAAAGCCTTTGACCTCGTTAGCAGACGTGGTCTCTTCAGACTACTAGAAAAGATCGGATGTCCACCAAAGCTACTAAGTATCACCTCATTCCATGACAATATGAAAGGCACAATTCAACATAGCGGTGCCTCATCAGACCCCTTTCCTATCCTGAGTGGCGTGAAACAGGGCTGTGTTCTCGCACCTACACTGTTTGGGATCTTCTTCTCACTGCTGCTCTCACATGCATTCAAGTCTTGAGAAGAAGCAATTTTCCTCCACACAAGATCAGGTGGCAGTTTGTTCAACCTTGCCTGTCTAAGAGCAAAGACCAAAGTACAGAAAGTCCTCATCAGGGAACTCCTCTTTGCTGACCATACTGCATTAACATCCCACACAGAAGAGTGTCTGCAGAGACTCATCAACAGGATTGCGGCTGCCTGCAACGAATTTGGCCTAACCATCAGCCTCAAGAAAACGAACATCATGGGACAGGACGTCAGAATGCTCCATCCATCAATAGCGGTGACCACGCTCTGGAAGTGGTTCAAGAGTTCACCTACCTAGGCTCAACTATCACCAGTAACCTGTCTCTTGATGCAGAAATCAACAAGCGCATGGGAAAGGCGTCCACTGCGATGTCCAGACTGGCAAGAGGGTGTGGGAAAATGGCGCACTGACACGGAACACAAAAGTCCCAGTGTATCAAGCTTGCGTCCTCAGTACCTTGCTCTACGGCAGCAAGGCCTGACAACGTATATTAGCCAAGAGCGACGTCTCAATTCATTCCATCTTCGCTGCCTCCGGAGAATCCTTGGCATCAGGTGGCAGGACTGTATCTCCAACACAGAAGTCCTCGAGGTGGCCAACATCCCCAGCATATACACCCTACTGAGCCAGCGGCGCATGAGATGGCTTGGCCATGTGAGCCGCATGGAAGATGACAGGATCCCCAAGGACACATTGTACAGCGAGTTTGTCACTGGTATCAGACCCACCGGCCGTCCATGTCTCCACTTTAAAGATGTCTGTAAACGCGACATGAAGTCCTGTGACATTGATCACAAGTCGTGGGAGTCAGTTGCCAGTGATCGCCAGAGTTGGGGGACAGCCTTAAAGGCGGGCCTGAAGTGTGACGAGTCAAAGAGACTTTGCAGTTGGCAGGAAAAAAGACAGAAACGCAAGGGGAGAGCCAACTGTATAACAGCCCCGACAACCAATTTTATCTGCAGCGCCTGTGGAAGAGTCTGTCACTCTAGAATTGGCCTTTATAGCCACTCCAGGCGCTGCTTCACAAACCACTGACCACCTCCAGGCGCTTACCCATTGTCTCTCGAGACAAGGAGGCCAAAGACTAAGAAGAAGAAGAACTGAGCCTTCACGACAACTGTTAAGGAAAGCTCAAGCATGTGCTGGGATGCACATCAGCAACAAGCATTTCAAAAGCTCAAGGAGATGTTGATTTTGCCAGATGTCTTAGCTCATTATAACCCTTCACGTCCAACTACAATTGCGACTGATGCCTCGTTTACAGGCATGGGGCAACCCTTTTCCAAGAACAGCCAGATGGAAGTCGAAACTTGACTATTATGCATCACGAGCATTGTCCGACACTGAAATGAGACAGAGAAAGGAACTCTCGCAGTCACCTGGGCTTGTGAGAAGTTTGCAGACTATATTATAGGCTTAAAGGTTGTCATAGAGACAGACCACAAACCCCTAATTTCCTTACCTGATGAGAAGGAAATAGCTAAGGTGCCTCAGGTTGAGGCTAATGAGGTTCATGTACGAAATGGTATACATACAGGACAAGCAACAAATGACAGCAGGTGCATTGTCCAGAGCGATGGTCGACCATCCTACTCAACAGGATGTTAACTCTATTAACAAAATTGAGTTATATTCACAGGTCACTGCATCACAATGGCCGGCAAGTTCAAATAAACTCCAAAAAATCTCTCCTGCATGGTCCCGATGCCTCAGGTAGTGTCAGATTATCAAATATAATTCTCTTAAAAAGTACATAGATAAGGATACAAACATCTCCAAGAGAAACTTATCCATTTACAATTCTTAACTGCACTTTCCTGACTTTCACTAGAATGTACATTGATACCAGTTTAATATGTTCCATTGAACTGCACCCAGATGATTTTTCAAATTTCCATTTGGTGATGTGATTTTCCTGTCTCTTTGTTCTATCCTAAGTGGGGCATTCCATTAGTTACCATTTTATCTCATTCAAGAGGCCTGGAGGAAATTTACTGTCCAATACAATATTCTCAAAATATCTTTATTTATTGATACAGCACTGAAACAGGCCCTCCCTTTGGCCCACTGTGCTGACCAGCAACCACCCATTTATACTAACCCTACATTAATCCCATATTCCCTACCACATCCCCACCTTCCCTCAATCCTCCAACCACCTACCTACACTAGGGGCAATTTATAATGGCCAATTTACCTATCAACCTACAAGTCTTTGGCTGTGGGAGGAAACCGGAGCACCCAGTGGAAACCCACACAGTCACTGGGAGAACTTGCAAACTCCACACAAGCAGTACCAGAACCGAACGCGGGTCGCTGGAGCTGTGAGGCTGCAGTGCTAACCACTGCACCACTGTGCCGCCCTAAATTAAATGTTCTGACGTGATTCCAGCATTAACATATTTTGTTTGTTCTTTATTTTAGATGACCTTTTATGTCTCAAAAATACTCCATTGCATTATGGCCTGACATTTTATCATTTCAAAATTACGCCAAATCCAAACAGCAGTATTATTAGACTAACAGGTTTTGTTAATGTTCAATTTTATTTCCTCCAAAATGTTCTTCCTTGATACTCAGGAACTAACTGAACTGCTTTCCACCAGTTTATTTTCAATGAAAATTTGATCATTCCCTTAAACTTCAGTTAATTTTTCCCTTTGAAACAGCAACTCATATCAATTTATTTTATCAATTCCAATCTCAGAAACAATGATGCCCAGGCTTGGTGGTTTTACATGGTGTTGTCACATTAGCGACAAAAGTGCTCACAGCTAATTTGGAGGTAGCTGCCCTTCTCAAGCACTTCATCTCAAAAGATAACAAATGAAATGCAAAGCCTTAGTCCAAATCATCACTATGCTGTGACATTTTATGTCTATAGATCAGTTCTTAAATTCTTAAAACTACAGGATCTCTTGCTGCGGTATCAGTGTTCATGTGGACTTGGAAATCATCGTCACCTATTTAAAAGAGGAAAAAAACAAAGCATCCATTATTGTTCTACCCAAGAGCCCAATGGGTTCATTTGTCCAATCATATCTGTCAATTTAGGAATGTAAAACTGAACAATGGTTGATATATAAATTTGCATTCATCAATCCAAAAGTTGTTTGGTAGATTAAATAAGACAAAGAAAACCTGTCAGCTGAAAGGGTTAACTTCTCTGCATGTGTGCACGGAGGCGGAGTGGAACACCCCCAGACACACAATTAGTCACTTCACAATTTAAAAAAAAAATTTACCAGTTGAAAACGAAATAAACTCCATTTTAAACCTTTTTCCCAAGTCCAGGTACCTTTTTAAACTTGCACAAATTTTATCCTTAAGAATTGAAAACAACAGAAATCATTAGTAACACTATCAACTTCAAAAGAAAACATTCTCACCAGGGAATACAGCATTTTAAATTAAACTCCAACAGTTTCCTAACTTATTAGCATTTTTCTCAAACCGATTTCTCAATCTTGGATGTTTGCTACTTAACCTCATTTGGAAAAACTGCCATTAAGACCATGCATCTTTAATTTAAACTGTAGAAAACAAAAGTAGCTTTTTAAAAAAAAACTCTAGTCCAATTAAAGCAAAGTGCTTTGAAAAGTTCAAATTGAATTTCGACTAGACATTTGAGCAAACATACTTCAAGGCATCAAGGCAGAATCTTATCTTTGTGAAACAAACCCATCGGTTCCTTTTGCAGTTGCACAATTAAATTTTGACTAAAATAAATCCATACCAGTGTCTTTAACTTAAAATGTTCTTCTTTTATCCCAATTCTGGGTGCACAATCTTCAATTGAAATTAACAAACTCAACAATTACAGTCACACTTTTCATATTTTCATGCAACTGAGAAATATTGATTCCTGTAATGTGTTATGAACGCAAAGTGCTAATTTTTTTGTGATATTCCCAGATCTCGCGCCTGAGGAAAATTTAAAGTTTCAACTAGTTCAAAACCAAAACGTTTATCACAAAATACACACATTTATAGATACATAAAGAAGACAAGTAACAAACTTAAAACAGAATACTACTAAGATTAAAGAAAAGACTACAAAGGGTTAAAAAAAACTTCTCGCTCTACATACAGAAGAGTGTATGCCACTGGCATGCACAGATATTTTTCTTAAATACAGACTTCAAAATCAAAGAAATGTTATAACCTCTTAGGTATTCATAGTCAGGAAATTTTCACATATTCACACACACTTTCACACAAACTGAACTTCCTTTAAGTTTACTTTCACTCAGTAATTTTCAAGTTTAATTCTTCTCAGCACGGAAGCTGGCTAGCAGCTTCAGTGATGGTTTCATCTTTAAGTTTCTTTTCCTTCATTTTTTGAACTGTCACCTCAGCAGCTCTTTATCATTATCATCCCAGCTGCACTGCGCCTGGCTTGTCCCTCGTGCAGCTACAGATGAGATACTACCTCAGCTGAGCCAACATCTTATAAATTTCCAACTTACACACAGAATTCAGAAAACGTTCATTTAACATCTTCTTCTCTTCCCAGAGCTTTCCCTCACTTTACACAATTGAGCTGTGTACTCCAATAGACGCCTCCTTTTACCCAATTTAAACCTGCTCCTGAACTCAATCGACTGCTTTCTTATACATGTCCCCTTCCAGACTGGCAAGAAATGAGACTAGGTCACTGGCAGACAGTTGCTCGAACTCCTTCTCCCTGGCAGACAAAATCCAG
This sequence comes from Heterodontus francisci, assembly GCF_036365525.1. Lineage (NCBI taxonomy): Eukaryota > Metazoa > Chordata > Chondrichthyes > Heterodontiformes > Heterodontidae > Heterodontus > Heterodontus francisci. The sequence continues at coordinate 47,179,157 of NC_090372.1, forward strand.
CCATATGTAATCCCCAATTGCCTCACTACTGGTTGGTAAAATGCCCTACACTCCTGAAGGTTTCCTTCCTAAGCCATTAGGTGATAAGTCACACACCCTAGGATCCCACTTACACTGAATAAATTATTAAAGTAAAAACCAACTGTTTTCTCGCTCTTGGCTGGCTTGCCTCTTGCTTGGAATTCGGGGTATCAGATTTAATTAACACTTTAACCCTTTTTTCATAAGTTCAGTAATGATTCAAAGTGATAATCCTTATTGGTGGACAGTGGTTATATTTTATTCAGTATAAGTAAGACTTGACACATGCTAATGTCTGAGCAGTAGTATCAAAGCGCAACGGCATTACCATTACACTCGGGGTAGAGATGCGATCTCCACATAATTACTCCCTGATCATGCCCCTGGTACTATCACATCAGTGAGTGCAATATGTAATACTTCTACAATTTCTGTGCTTGAGTTATCTTCTTTACACAGCATAGCCTATAAGAGACCGATTTAACCCAATTATTACCTCGTTATTATTTGAACGACCCAAATACAAAAGATGTCATTTACCCATCTGTCCACCCAAGCCAGGTCAGACTCTCAAAATCTCAGACCTCCCACGCTTGGACTCTTATCCGCCAAGCTTAACTAAAGGAAGGAAAACATAGTGGCCTCAGCTATTTTGTCGCAGCTCCAAACAGTCTGACCTGACAAGGGGTGGTGGGGCTGTTGGGCATTTGGTCCGGGGGAGTGGTGTCCCGGGGGGTACAGTTGTTTCCAGTGGGGGTCCTCCGTGGGCCACAAATTGCCCATGAAGGAGGGACCCACCCACAAGCAGGGAGGGCGGCTCATTTTCCAAGGTGTCCTCCCCGTGCAGCAGAGTGCCCCCCAACCCCTCCCCTGATACTGGTAAGATCCCAGTGGCAGCTGGAGGAGGCCCTTAAGTGACCGACAATAGGCCACCTAAGGGCCTCACTTGGCCTCTAGATTCGGAAGACTGTCATCAGCCTACCCCGCTCCTGGGTGAATCAGAACTGGCAATCCCGGCCTTGGGTTCCATGACGGGCGATTCTGCCCTGATTTTCTGCCCCCCTCACCCCCCGCCATGAAACCTGCACTCGGAATGAGAACAAAATCTGGCCCCTGGGCCCTGAGATTCTGTTAAGGTGTTTATCTATTCTTTTACATGCAGCAAGCTGCCTATTTTCACACTCTACTGGATTTCTGCTGAGGTTTACTTTATTTATTATTTGGTCCCTATCAAACCCTTCAGGGTCAAAAACACTTGGTCACTTAAGGCCCAAATCATAATTGCCCATGAAGTCACTCTTAGTCGATTTTACCCAGGATTGCGGCTGCCTGCAACAAAATTAAAGAAGTGTACAGTTAGTCATAGTATTTAAGTAAGCTCTCACCAATTCGCATCAAAACACCATGTAGGGATTTTTCAGGATTCTTACACTCTGCCTTCGCAAAGTTTATCTGGAACGCATCCAGGCCCCCTGTGGGTAGAGGACTTCACTCCTCCTGTCCACTTCCACCGCCAAGACCTTCTGGGCTGCATCTGGTAACCTTGACACGCTTTCTGCCCTGTTCTATCATATTCACTCTTCTTGCAGGTCAGACGCTCTTCCCAAGCCACTTCCAGCACCTCCCCTTTAAGAGGTTCAGGCAAGCTTTAAGTAAAACAAAAACAAAATACACTGAATGATGGAAATCTGAAATAAAAACATAAAATGCTGGAAATACTCAGCAGGTCTGACAGCACATGTGGAGAGGGAAACCAAGTTAATGGACTGAAATTTGCCACTAACTTGCTAATCCTGATGTCAGGATGTATTCTGGTTTAGGAACCCGGAAGTGGTTATGGCGGGACGTAATATGCGATCTTCCCAGAGTTGGCAAATTATGAAGCCACCTCTGGTTGCCCTGTCTAATTAAGGATGGCAGCAGGGCTCCAACACCAGGAGGTCCAATCAACGCAGGCCGTGGAGATACCTGCCATTTGCATTCACAGTGTAGGCAATGCCAGGCCATCAGCAGGAGCTGCAGTGGCACCATGGAGGCACCTTCAGTGGGAGAGAGGCAGCTGCCATTGAAGCAGGGGAAGCCTTTATGGAGAGCTCAGTCTCCATGAGATGACTGCAAGGACATGCCTGCTGCCTGGGGATAAATTCCCTTGGTGAATTACTGCTGCCTCCGATCCATATTCAGACTACTGACACAACAAAGCCCTGTGCGTTTCTGGGAAAATCTCTTGTGGCGTGGAAAATTGCAGGTAAGTGGCTTATTGCTAGCCTTGATTGGCTTCCTGCTGCTGCCGGGCAGGTTGCCATCAAACCCATTAATCTGCCTGTGGGAAAAGTGCTCAGAGGCAGGAACACATCAGGGAGCCAACCCAACGCGCATCTTTCAAATTTCCTCGCACCCCTGTCTCCAAAGCCGCCTCCTCGAGCCTAAGAAAATTCAGCTCAATGTTTCAGGTTGAAACTGCACCCAGTGAGCAGATGCATAGGATGAGAGAGAAGTGAGAAGGGAAAATTTGGGTAAAGTGTGGTAGCCAGCACGCGTGGGGGAGGGTGTGCAGACCATTTCTGGCTTCTCCATTTCCAGTCAGCTGCCTTACGTTGGGTGCAATCTTCTCCTGCAAAGAAGTATGTTAATGCAATCCTTGTGAGCTGTTTTGAGAGCGTGCCTGACATATTCAAATAGCACCCTGCCCTCTGCATGCCTGTTTTGGGAAGTGATTAAATTTCTAGGACAAAATCTAATACTGAATATATCAGTAAGTCAACAGAATGAAAAATGGTAGCAGTAAAGATCATGGTCTAGATTTCCGACCCCATCTCCCACTAATTCCTTTGGCAGATCTGGGGTTGGCAGGGTGGAAATTTGTTTGGGGCCATGGTTTGTCATATCCCCACTTCCTGCTGCAATCCTTCCATCCCAATTTCAATCTGATCAAATGAGGTGAAAATGAGGAAATTACGTTCTCTGACATATTTCCCTCTCTTCGTGTCATTTGAAAGTTGGATGCAAGGGACACCTATTAGGCTCAGGTGATCAGCCTGACAAAGATGGCAGATTGGGGCTCATGCATTTTAGTCAGCAATAACATAAGAAATAGAAGCAGGAGTAGGCCATTCGGCCCCTCGAGCCTGCTCTGCCATTCAATAAGATCATGGTTGATCTGATTGTGGCCTTAACTCGACTTTCCTGTGGGTCCCCATAAACCTTGACTCTCTTGTAGATCAAAAATCTGTGTAACTCAGCCTTGAATATATTCAATGACACAGCCTCCACTGCTTGCTGGGGTAGAGATTTCCAAAAATTAACGACCCTCTGAGAGAAGAAACTCTTCCTGTCTTAACATCTCTGTCTTAAATTGGACATTCTTTATTTTTAAAGTGTGCTCCCTAGTTCTAGATTTCCCTCTGAGGGGAAATAACCTTTCAGCATGTACTCTGTCAATCCCCCTTAGAATCTTATATGTTTCAATGAGATCACTTCTCATTCTTCTAAACTCCAATGAGTATAGGGCCAACCTGTCCAACCTTTCCTCATAAGGCAACCCCTTCATCACAGGAATCAGCCTTGTGAACCTTCTCTGAACTGCTTCCAATGCAAATATATCCCTCCTTAAGTAAGGAGACCAAAACCGTACACAGTACTCTAGGTGTGGTCTCACCAATGCTCTGTATAGTTGCAATGAAGTTCAACATTCCATTTTCCTTCCTAATTATTTGCTGTACCTGCATGCTAACTGTTTGTGATTAATGTATGAGGACCCACATGTACCGTAGCATTATGCAGTCTCTCTCCAATTAAATAATATTCAGCTTTTCTATTCTTCCTGCCAAAGTGGACAACCTCACATTTTCCCACCCTGTACTCATCTGCCAAATTTTTGCCCACTCACTTAACCTATCTCTATCTCTATGCAGATTCTTTGTGTCCTCCTCACAACTTGCTTTACTACCCATCTTTGTATCATCAGCAAATTTGGTGACAATACACTCGGTCCCTTCATTCAAGTTATTAATGTAAATAGTTGAGGCCCCAGTGCTGATCCTTGTGGCACTCCATTAGTTACAGTTTGCCAATCTGAAAATGCCCCATTTATCCCAAATCTCTGTTTCCTGTTAGTTAGCCAATCCTCTATCCATGCTAATATATTACCCCCAAGGCCGTGAGCTCTTATCTTGTGTAGTGACCTTTCATGTGGCACCTTATCAAATGCCTTTTGGAAATCCAAATATACTACATCTACTGATTCCCCTTTATCCACCCTGCTTGTTATATCCTCAAAGAATTCTAATAAATTTGTCAAATATGATTTCCCTTTCATAAAATCATGATGACTCTGCCTGATTGCATTATGATTTTCTAAATGTCCAGGTTGAAACGTTAAGACCTTTGCTGGCAGCATGGAGGCCCCCTAGGCCTGCTGGAGAAACGTTCACCCATATCTGGTGTTACACTCCAAAATATAAATGACTTGAGGCTGGAAGATCAGCTGGGGTCAGGGCACATCTCTGTGGCAGGAAGAAGTTTCACTTTCCCCCTCCATCAATGCACTCCAATGAAAGGAGGATGAAGATCCAGCCTAGTGTGTCTGCAGATATTGTTTTTGTAATTCTATTGGTCACTAGAATGGTGGCAATTTGGTTTGCTGCTACCAGTGAAATGTCAGTATATGATTACACCACTGTAGCAGGAAGGGTGAGATGTTGACAGGTCTGTTCATGCTGTTGGCAGAATAGGTCATCAAAGGAACATCTCTGATATGGCATTGAAAGAATTTGCCTTGGTGCCAACATTAGTTGTCCACTGCTCCCTCTTCATGATGTGTAGCTAATCACCTATCTCATTGCCCTGCTTTCCTCTTTCCCTCTGTTGCATTCATGAAAGAAATATGGACCTTGCATTTATACAGCACCTTTCATGTTCTCAAGATGTTCCAAAGCATTTCATACCCAATGATTGCCTTTTCAAATATAGTTACTATTGCTGTGTATGCAAATATGACTGTCACTATGCACTCAGCAGGTCCTGCAAACAACAAATGAGATGAATGGCCAGGTAATCTGTTTTTGATGGTATTGGTATAGGAAGAAATGTTCACCAGGATATGAAAAGTCCCCTCCCTTCTATAAATAGTGCTGTGAGATCGACTTTGTCTACCAAAACAGGCTCTGTCATCCAAAACATGAAACCTCTATGATACCTCCCTTGGTACTGCATTAGCCTATCTGGCCAAGTCCTGAAATGGGGCTTGAAACTGCAACATTCTGACTCAGAAACAGATTGTGCTTCCTTCCTTGTTGGAGTAGCAACACATTGACTGAGAAAATAGTCTTGAAAACATGACAAAAATATTTCCTTCCTTTACCACATTTTTCCTATCCCAGCCTATTTTTTTGTTATTTAACATCTACAAATATAAGTTTATTGTTAATAAACGCATCTCTAATTTGCCTACAAATTTGATTGTCAGATTTTCTTCACTGTTTGATGGTCTGTAATGTTTTCCAGTGCTGTCACTGATCTCTTGCTATTCCTTAGGTTAATCCAAAGGACCCCTGTCTGGAACACTTCTCTATATAAAGCCTTATGTTCTAGTGCTATGATATTCTCTTCAATATTCCTTCCCCTCCCACTTTTCTTCCTTCTCTAACCCTTCTGAAAGTTTTACATCCAGGAATAACAAATACTAACCTTGACCCACCTGTAGTAACATTCTCATTATGCTATTATGCCATGATTTTCTGTTTTAATTGATGACTCAAGTTTCCCAGTTTTGTTACTTGCACTACAGTAATATGCACACTTTTTAGGCAGGATTCAATTGGTCTAGAAGTTTTTTGTCCATCCGCACTTTGTGATTTTTCTTTTTTAACTATCTTGCTTAACCACTTTCAACCTTCTTATTCTGTACATACTTAAAGCTTTGTGTTCCAATTTTCCTACTCTATTCTTTCCCTAACCCCCACCATATCAGTTTAAACCCTCCCTCTCAGCTCTAGTTATCCGCCCCATGAAAATATTGCTCCCAGCTCTAGGTTTTGTTTGTTTCATTGGTATAGCTCACTTCTGCACTGTTGTTTTGGATCTTGGTACCAACTCTATTTGTAGGCTGTCTAATTATTAGATTTACTTTTATATATATTATATTATGTTATATTTATGAATGACTTAGGTTACTCAATAGAGAGGTATATATCTAAGTTTGTCGATGACAAAGATTTGTAGTATAGTAAGGAATGTAACTAGGAGCATAAAATTTGAGATATATTAATAGATTAAGTGAGGTCCCAAATATTATATGAATGCGAAAAGCTAGGAACAGTGGAGGTCCAAAGAGATATGGAGGTCCATGTATACAGATCACTAAAATATAGTAGTTAGGTACAAAAAGAAATCAAAAAGGCTAACGAAATGTTAGCTTTTATAACTGGAGGGCTAGAATATAAAGGGGAGGGCATTTTGCTACAGCTATACAAAGTCCTGGTTAGACCACATCTGGAGTATTGTGAACAGTTCTGGATATATTGGCCTTGAAAAGAGTGCAGTGCAGATTCCCCAGAATTTTACGAGGGCTTCAAAAGTTAGATGATGAGGAGAGATTACATAAACTATGCTTGTATTCCCTGAGATATAGAAGATTAAGGGGTAACTTGATTGAGGTTTTTAGGATTTTTAAAGAATTGATAAGGTAGATAGAAAGTGTTGCCACTGATGGGTGGCTCTAGAACAAGGGAGCATAAACCTTTAAATCAGAGACAGGCCATTCAGGAGATAAGTTACAATACACTTCTTAGCCCACAGGGTAGTAGAAATGTGAAAATCTCTGCTATATAAAGCAGTAGATGCTAGCTCAATTAATAATTTTAAATCCAAGATCAATAGATTTTTGCCAGACAAGGGTATCAAAGGATGTTGAACCAAGGCAGGTGGATGAAGTCAACGTACAGATCAATCATAATCGCATTGAATGGTGTAACAAGCTCAAAGGGCAGAATGGACTATTCCTGTTCCTTTGTTCATATATCCCATTGGTACTGTTCATTTTTATAGATACCTTAGCTCCTTAAAGCAAAACAGAAACAGAATAGGCTCCACTATAAATTCACAATCCATTTATTTCAGTGTACAATCCCATGTTATAATAACTCAACTAATGACATTCTACCTCTATCAGATAATTTCCAAGTTATCACTGAATTTGCTTCAGTTACTTTTTCTTCATTTTTATCATGAGTCTTCATATTGTGTTTACTTATCTTGTCCTCATCAATCCCAGAATCTGGTGCACTGAACCTGTTAAAGCTTTCCATTGAAGATGTGTCCCCTGAGGATATACTTAGCTGGAGTATAAGGTTCCATTATTGAGGCCTCAGGGAACCTCTGGTAATGAGCAAGTTTTCCAATCTTTCCATTTCTGCTTTCAATTCAGTCACAATCTCATTCCCCACTTTCAGTCAGAAATTAAATACCTGAAGCCAGGCTATTCCTTTTATAAAATGTATGTTTTATTTTCAAAAATGTTATTTTTTCATTGTTTGAAAATATTATCTAAATGTAAAATTGTATATGTGCTATAAACTCAGAATGATTTTTGGTCAAAAAGTCACTGATTCCAAGCCTATTTCTTTTAGACAATTTGTTCAATATTTCTAAAATGACATGACAGTCAAGTGAGGTGACAAAATGCTTTCAACAGTAGATACAATCATAGAAAGCTTTTAATATATCACTTTATGATGTAGTGAGACATGAGAGCTAATTGAACCAACACAAAGGGTTTGTCCTATGTTAATTGAAGCTTGGTAATGGGTTAGATGTGTCACAGTACCTGACAGATAGCCCTATCCCTGAATAACCAAGACAAATGCCAACATGCAGCTCATATCAGCCAAATTTATGTTACAACTGATAACATTTCAGCAGTGACCTAGAAAATCATACCTTTGCTTCCAAAATGTTATCTAAATGCCCCCCCTGATTCCCTTCAGAATTTAGAATCTGTAGAAATCTGCAGTCCCATGAACTAAAACATTATGGGAAGAAATTTTCCTGTGTAAGCCTGACCAGATCAGATGGGATTGTGGCAGACAATGAGGGAAAATCCAGGCAGCAAGATCTACTGCCTCACTGTCCTAATCCATGATTTCTATCCCCTCTTGCTGGGACTGCTGCTGCCATTCCTTCCCTGCCCACACACATGCAAATGGTGGTGGGATGGGAGGCCCAGATTCCCGGGTGATTTCCCTCCTGTTCCTCACACTCACTGCAGCTTCCCAGCTCACCTTGTGCAGGGTGACAGTAGGCACCAGAAAGCGGTGCGAAAGACCCCAATTTTTTCAGGGTAGGAAAATAAGGTAGGTTTGAAACAGATTGGGAGCGGCAAGCAGAATTTCCTGCCAGCTGGAGCTTTCGCCCAAACAGGAGAATCCTCTCCTAAAGTCTTCAAGAGACAAATACCTTTCAGAATGGCTTTTAGAAGAGGTAGCAGGAATCAGATTTCCTCCTGTGCTGGATCACTTAAGTCTGCTGTCTCAGTGCATCATAAAGTGATATATATGAACGAGTGGGCAAATGCATGGCAGGTGCAGTATAATGTGGATAAATGTGAGGTTATCCACTTTGGTAGCAAAAACAGGAAGGCAGATTATTATCTGAACGACTATAAACTGAGAGAGGGGAATATGCAGCGAGACCTGGGTGTTCTTGAACAGGTAGGGTAAGCATGCAGGTGCAACTGGTAGTAAAAGAGGCAAATGGTATGTTGGCCTTCATAGCGAGAGGATTCGAGTACAGGAGCAGGGATGTCTTGCTGCAATTATACAGGGCCTTGGTGAGGCCACACCTGGAATATTGTGTGCAGTTTTGGTCTCCTTATCTGAGGAAGGATGTTCTTGTTATAGAGGGAGTGCAGCGAAGGTTTACCAGACTGATTCCTGGGATGGCGGGACTGACATATGAGGAGAGATTGAGTCAGTTAGGATTATATTCGCTGGAGTTCAGAAGCGTGAGGGGGGATCTCATAGAAACCTATAAAATTCTAACAAGACTTGACAAGGTAGATGCAGGAAGGATGTTCCCGATGGTGGGGGAGTCCAGAACCAGGGGTCATAGTCTAAGGATACGGAATAAACCTTTCAGGACTGAGATGAGGAGAAATTTCTTCACCCAGAGAGTGGTGAACCTATGGAATTCGCTACCACAGAAAGCAGTTGCGGCCAAATAATTGTATGTTTTCAAGAAGGAGTTAGATATAGCTCTTGGGGCGAAAGGAATCAAAGGAATGTGGGGAAAGCGGGAACAGGTTACTGAGTTGGATGATCAGCCATGATCATAATGAATGGTGGAGCAGGCTTGAAGGGCCAAATGGTCTACTCTTGCTCCTATTTTCTATGTTTCTATACCTACAGACATCTTTTGAAAACATTGATATCTCTAAATGTATCCTTGGCTCAGTGGTAGCACTTTTGCATTGACGTGGGGTGATAGGTGGCCAATGATCCATCCAAGGGAACCCACCAAAGTTTCCCAGCTTCGTCTGTACGGGGAAGAATTCCAGCAGAGCTAGATTCTGTACTAGGTTCCAGCACACTTGCCTCCACAACTTCCAGCACTTATACCAGAGATGCACTTGGAACCAAATGGGAACTTGAGCCCTTTAATTTTTAAAATGTATTACCTACATGCTTTTACTATTTGCTATTCTGTAGCTCCATCCCCCGTGTCTCCCCTTGCTGGCCCCCACAGTTTTGTCACTGGATTCTACTCAATGAGTTATTGTAATATTTTCTTCATATTTTGAATAAGTTTTTTCTTGACCTCTGAATTTTGCTCTGCTTTGTAAATTTACTTCTCTTTTCCTTGTTCTGTTAACCCTTATACCCCATTCGCTGCTTCCTCAGGCTTCTCCATTTCACGTCGCTTGTTCCAGTCTCGTCCCCAACCATCCTACTCCCTTCTCAATGTACTGTTACGGTCAAGTAGGGAGGGATTGAAGGGCTTCCCTTTTTTTTTGAGGAAGTGGTGAAGATGATTGATGAAGGAAGGGCAGTGGATGTTGTCTACATGGACTTCAGTAAAGCCTTTGACAAGGTCCCTCATGACACACTGGTACAAAAGGTGAACTCACACGGGATCAGAGGTGAGCTGGCAAGATGGATACAGAATTGGCTCGGTCATAGAAGACAGAGGGTAACAGTGGAAGGGTGCTTTTCTGAATGGGGGGCTGTGACTAGTGGTGTTCCGCAGGGATCAGTGCTGGAACCTTTGCTGTTTGCATTATATATAAATGATTTGGAGGAAAATGTAGCTGGTCTGATTAGTAAGTTTGCGGACGACACAAAGGTTGGTGGAGTTGCGGATAGTGATGAGGATTGTCAGAGGATACAGCAGGATATAGATCGGTTGGAGACTTGGGCGGAGAAATGGCAGATGGAGTTTAATCCGGACAAATGTGAGGTAATGCATTTTGGAAGATCTAATACAGGTGGGAAGTATACAGTAAATGGCAGAACCCTTAGGAGTATTGACAGGCAGAGAGATCTGGGCCTACAGGTCCACAGATCACTGAAAGTGGCAACGCAGGTGGATAAGGTAGTCAAGAAGGCATACGGCATGCTCGCCTTCATCGGTTGGGGCATAGAGTATAAAAATCGGCAAGTCATGGTGAAGCTGTACAGAACCTTAGTTAGGCCACACTTGGAATATTGCATGCAATTCTGGTCGTCACACTACCAGAAGGATGTGGAGGCTTTGGAGAAGGTACAGAAGAGGTTTACCAGGATGTTGCCTGGTCTGGAGGGTATTAGCTATGAGGAGAGGTTGGATAAACTCGGATTGTTTTCACTGGAACGACGGAGATGGAGGTGCGACATGATAGAGGTTTACAAAGTTATGAGTGGTATGGACAGAGTGGATAGTCAGAAGCTTTTTCCCAGGGTGGAAGAGTCAGTTACTCGGGGACATAGTTTAAGGTGCGAGGGGCAAAGTTTAGAGAGGATGTGCGAGGCAAATTTTTTTACACAGAGGGTGGTGAGTGCCTGGAACTTACCGCCGGGGGAGGTGGTGGAAGCAGGTACGATAGCGACGTTTAAGAGGCATCTTGACAAATACATGAATAGGATGGGAATAGAGGGATACGGACCCCGGAAGTGCAGAATGTTTTAGTTTAGACAGGCATCAAGATCGGGGCAAGCTTGGAGGGCCGAATGGCCTGTTCCTGGGCTGTACTGTTCGTTGTTCTTTGTTCTTGAAGTGGATGTACTGGACAATTCAGTAGGTGCTTGATTACTTATTTGCTATGATCATAATAAGAACAAATCATACATGTTTTCTTGAGCTAACAAAGGAAGAGGTTAACTTTATTGTACCTAAACTGAACTAATAAAATAATAAACAATGCGCCAACTTTCACTCACACACACACACACACTGGAGGTTTACACACACACAAATACTTTACAGAGTGGGGAAAGGTAGATTGGTTGAATTAGAGTCCATAAAAAAGGTATACGGTCTGTGGATTAGGTGTTTTGGCTGGCTTCTAACTGACTTCAATGGTCCTGAGTTTATTAGTTTGAAGAGGTAGATGACTGGTTCAGTGAGTCTCTTGGAGATAGCGATGCAGTTGATTTCCTCCACCAAGATTTTGGATTGTAGCCGGAGTATGCAAAGGTGGTTAGTCAAAAGGCAAGATTTGAAAGCTTTCAAGCTGCAATGGAGAGATCGAGAGGGGGCCCCCACTTAGGGTCTGCTCATGTCAGATTCCAGTTGCTTCTCCTTTACTGCAGATAGAACACCAGCTTAAAACCACTGATGGGCAGCGGCTTGTCACATGACAGTCACTCAGTCATTCAGATGAACATACGAATTAAGAGTAGAAGTAGGCCATTTGGCCCCTTGAGCCTGCTCCGCCATTCAATAAGATCATGGCTCATCTGTTTGTGTCTCGAATTCCACATTCTCATCTACCCCCGATAACCTTTGATTCCCTTGCCTAACAAGAATCTCTCTACCCCCGGCTTAAAAATATTCAATGACCCCACCTCCACCACCTTCTGAGGCAGAGAGTTCCAAAGTCACACAACCCTCTGAGTGAAAAAAAGTCTCCTCATCTCTTTCCTAAAAGGGCAACCCATAATTTTAAAACAGTGCCCCCTAGTTCTGGACTCACCCACAACAGGAAACATCCTTTCCACATCCACACCTTGTCAAGACCATTCAGGATCTTATAAACGTCAATCAAGTCTCCCCTCACTCTTTGAAACTCCAGTGAAAGCAACCCCAGTCTGTCCAACCTTTCCTCATAAGACAACCCGCTCATTCCAGGTAACCACCTCCAATGCATTTACATCCTTCCTTAAATAAGGAGACCAAAACAGCACACAGTATTCGAGATGTGGTCTCACCACTGTCCTGTATAACTGAAGCATAACATCCTTACTTTTATTTTCAATTCCTCTCGTAATAAAGGATAGCATTCCATTAGCCTTCTTTATTATTTGCTGTACCTGCATACTAACTTTTTGTGACTCATGCACTAGAACACCTAGATCACTCTGCATTTCGGAATTCTGTAGTCATTCTCCGTTTACGTACTACTCCGCTTTTTTATTCTTCCTGCCAAAGTGAACAACTTCACATTTTCCCACATTACACTCCATCTGTCAGATTTTTGCCCATGCACTCAACCTACCTAAATTGGTTTGCAACCTCCATATGTCCGCTTCACAAGATACTTTCCTACCTATCTTTGTGCCATCTGCAAATTTAGCTACCATGCCATCGCTCCTCTCATCTATGTCATTGATATAAATTGTAAAAAGTTGAGGCCCCAGCACAGACCCCAGCGGGACTCCATTCGTCACATCCTGCCAATCAGAAAAGGACCCATTTATGCATACTCTCTGTTTTCTGCCAGCCAGCTAATTATCTATCTATGCTAATATGTTACCCCCTATACCATGAGCTCCTACTTTGCGCAATAACCTTTTATGTGGCACCTTGTCAAACATAACATTTAGCACTATTTCTTCTTGCTAAAAGAAAGAGAACAAACAGTTCCCTTAAACTTCCTGGGTCTTAGTTCTTGCAGGCATATTAGCGTCCTGAAGGGGGAGGGTGAACAGCCAGCAGTCGTGGTCCACATCGGAACCAATGACATAGGTAGAAAGAGGGATGTGGTCCTGCAGTCAGAATTTAGGGAGCTAGGTAAGAAATTAGCAAGCAGGACCTTAAAAGTAGTAATCTTTGGATTACTCCCAGTGCCACGTGCAAGTGAGTATAAAAATAGGATAAGACAGATGACTGTGTGGCTGGAAAGATGGTGCAGGAAGGAGGGCTTTAGATTCCTGGGACATTGGGACCATCTGGGGGAGATGAGATTTGTACTAGCTGGACGGGTTAGACCGGGACTGAGTTCCTTGCAGGATATTTTGTTAGTGCTGTTGGGGAGGGTTTAAACTAGTTTGGCAGAGGGTGGGGACCTGAGGGTAGACTCAGTTGGGACATAATCAGAAGACAGAAAATTAATGGATGAGTCTGGAAGACAGGAAACAAAGGTTAGAAAATTTAAAAAAAGAGTTTGGCAGTGCTCAAGAGTATCTATTTCAATGCAAGGAGTGTAGCAAATAAAGCAGATGAGCTGAGGGGACAGATAGACATGTGGTAGTATGATATCATAGCTATTACAGAAACATGGCTTAAGGAGGGACAAGAATGGCATCTCAACATTCCCGGTTACAGGGTTTTCAGACACGATAGGGAGGGGGATAAGAAAGGAGGGGGAAGTAGCAATTTTGGTCAAAGAAACTATTACAGCTGTGAGGAGGGATGATATGTTGGAAGGTTCATCAAATGAGGTCATATGGATTGAGCTAAGAAACAAAAAAGGTGCAACCACACTGCTAGGAGTGTACAGTGGACCCCCAAACAGTCAGAGGGAGATAGAAGAGTAGATATGTAGCAAATCTCTGAGAAGTGCAAGATCAATATGGCAGTAATAGTAGGGGATTTTAACTACCCCAATATTAACTGGGATAGTTTTAGTGTGAAAGGAATTGAGGGAGCAGAATTCTTGAGGTGCATTCAGGAGAACTTTTTTGGCCAGTATGTAGTAAGTCCAACAAGAGAGGGCGCAGTTTTAGACTTAGTTTTAGGAAATGAAGATGGGCAGGTGGAAGGGGTGCCAGTGGGAGAGGATTTTTGTGGTAGTGATCATAATTCAGTCAGTTTTAACATAATTACGGAAAAGGACAGAAATAGAACAAGAGTTAGAGTTCTCAATTGGGGCAAGGCCAATTTGACTAAACTGAGGAGTCATTTAGTGAAAGTGGGGACTGGAAACAGCTACTTGAAGGTAAATTAGTGTCAGAACTATGGGAGGTGTTCAAAGGAGAGAGTCAAGGGGTTCAGAGTAAACATGTTCTCACAAAGAAAAATGGTGAGACGGCCAAATCTAGAGCCCCATGGGTGTCAAGGAGCCTACAGGGTAAGATAAGGCAGAAAAGGAAAGCAAGTTGGAATTATAAAGGATGGTTAATTCTTCTTGTGTAGTTCTGGTCTTCGATCTGCCGTACAACCTTATAAGGAGTACTTTTATCCTTTCCTTTTAATGTAGCTAGACAGGCAGCTTGTGAATGAAGGCTACAGATCTGTACTATTGAGACAGTGGTCTAGAAATGAATTGACCCATTTTGCAGGCATAAAATGGGCACCTAAGCATCCAATATGATCAGCAACATGCACATTCTGCTTCAGACATGCACTACACCACATGGCATATTTGGCACATCACATAGGCAACCAGAGCACATGCCTGAAACAGGTGTTAGACCCCTTACAAATGTAAATAGGAATTTTACATCTGTTTCAGGACCCCTTCTCAAATTTGGGCTGCCCTGAACACTGCCGACGATCGCCTCCCTTCGTTCTCCCAGGACATACTTTAGAGCTGCTGCCGGTGACACAGCAGCTGAAATTTAAGTCTGCTTTGTCAGTAAGCTACATGGGATTGTGCAGGAGGTGTCCACAGCTTGCTGGTCTAAATTAAATGAGGCCTAATATTGAAAGGGCTTAAGCCTCGTTGCTCCAGTGCAGGGAATGTTCCTGGGATTCAGTTAGAGAATGTGAATTCAGTTGAAAAAATTTGCAAATAAAAACTATGATGAATCTGTCAGATTGTTTTAAAAATCCAACTGATTCACTAATGTCGTTTGGGGAATATCCCTACAAGGTCTGGCCTATATGTCTATAATATACATATTGTTATATTATCTGTAAAGTGTTAGGAACTAATTAGTTAGGAACTAGTTGTTATGTTTAAGTGTTCCAATGGGGGGGCCTCATTCACGGCTACACTGGGGAGTCATGTTATATGTAACACAAGAATCAGGCTCGACAGCACAAAGCATGATACTGTAATAAACACGACTGACTCCAGCCTTTTCCAAGTTTAAAGTGTGATTCTTTCCAACATTGGGGAACCAGAAACAACATAAAGATGAAACATGGTGGCAGCGAGTGTCTGTGAGTCAACCTAGAACATTTTTAAAAGCATCAGATTGAGAAAAACTGAGTGGCTCGTGTGAAAACTCTAAAAAAATACTAAATGTCAGCCAGGACAGGAATGAATGCACTGCTACAGCCCATCATGAATTGGGAAGCTGATGATGTCGTAGAGGCATTTGAGAAGTTTAAACAAAAGTGCAATTTGTCATTCGGTAGTTTCCTAAAAGGCACTGGAACAAAACAAGAACAAAGATAATTACAGCACAGGAACAGGCCCTTCGGCCCTCCAAGCCTGCGCCGATCCAGATCCTCTCTCTAGTGAAGAGGAAAGGGTCAGCTATATCCTTCTGTGGGCTGGAGAAAAAGGATTACATTTATTGAACAGTTGCGACCTAAACGAAGAGGACAGCAGAAACCCTGACAAAATTTTTGAAAGATTCAGCACCCATCTCCAGCCAAAATCAAATCATTGTTTATATCGATATGAATTTCAAGGCCTCAGACAGGAACTAGGTAAGCCTATTGACAATTTTGTAGCAAGATTGAAAAATGCAGCCAGAAAATGTAAACTTAAGGACACAGATGAATGGCTGATAGATCAGCTCATTTGGGGTTCTGCACATCCTGAAGTACAGAAAGCTCTAATCGGACAGGACAAGCTCACAATATCACAGGCTGTAGACACTGCCAGAGCACATGGAGCCAGGAGCAGACAGATGAAGACTCCGACCTCCCAAATGACTAGGCTTCAGTTAAGCCAAGAGACAGGCAGCAGGGTCAATGCAGTGAAACAACAACTAAAGAATATGCACCAAACAGAGAGAAAGACGTGCAGGAGCTGTAGATGACCACATGAATAGACAGATAGAAGGAAATGTCCCACATATGGATCAATGTGCAGAGCTTGCGGAAACACCAATCACTGGGAAAAGATGTGCAGGACAAGGCAAGACGTTGGTAGATGAGGCATCAGAGCCAGAGTAACAGGGTGAAGGAATAGTGAAAGAAACCAAAACATCCATACCCTGGAAGATGGCGATGAGTTTGAGAATATGATAGACATAGGAACCATAAAATTGCACGAAATGTCTGGATGTGACAGCTCCCAGAGAAAAGAAATTCACACAACCATCCAGATCAGGAAGAGGCTGAGAAATAAGCCCACAACGATAAATCTGAAGGTGAAGATCGATACTGGAGTGCAGAGTAACATCATCCTGCTCAGACTATACTAGCAGATCTTTCCTGAAAATTTAGAGAAAAATGGTTATCCAAGGGAAGGTGCTCTGAAACCAAACAACGTCCTGCTAACAGCATATGGGGGAACTGAGATTCGACAGCTTGGAACAACCCAAATCAGAGGGACACACAAAGGAAAAGATGTTAACTGTATGTTCTATGTCACAGAAACAAATTGTCCAACTATCTTGGGGTTGAGCAGTTGCGAAGAGCTGCAGATTATCTCAGTAAACCATGAGGTGAAGGAGGCAACACTGAGGGTTGAATATAGTACACCCATTGAAAAGTGCCCTCCAATCAGAAGCAAAGAAGATCTGGTACAAATGTACCCAGTGTGTTTTGATGAAATGGTTGGATGCTTCGAAGATTTTGAGTATACCATCACCAGCGTTGAAACCAATGATTCATCCCCCACGTAAAGTACCAGCAGAACTAAAAGGAAAGTTTGAAAGAGAGCTCCGAGAAATGGAAGAAAAGAAGGTGATCATCAGAGACACAGAGCCTACAGATTGGGTAAATTCTATCGTGGTGAAAGAGAAGCCAAATGGACGGCTAAGAATTTGCCTAGATCCCAAAGATCTTAACCAAGCAATAAAGAGAGATCACTACCCTATTCCAACATTGGAAAGAATCACACTTTAAACTTGTAAAAGGCTGGAGTCAGTCTTGTTTATTAAAGTACCATGCTTTGTGCTATACAGCCTGATTCTTGTGTTACATATAACATGACTCCCCAGTGCAGCATTGCATGAGGCCCCCCACTGGAACACTTAAACATAACAACTAGTTCCTAGCTAATTAGTTCTTAACACTTTACAGATAGTATAACAATATATACATATATATAACATCTCTCTTTCTGTTGGGAGTTTCTGTACTTCTGGCACATATTGCATGTAGACACCATATTTTTGATATCTTTGTATATGCCTATCCAGTACACAGCTGGTTTGGCTCTGAGCTTACACTTATCCATTCCCATATGCCCTTCGTGTATCTTTTGGAGAAGTTCTTCCTGCATTGTTTTGGGTATGATTATTCTGGATCCGGCCAGCAGAACACCATCTTCTAGTGAGATGTCATCTCTGATAGACCATTACTGTCGTATTGCTGGCTGTGTGTGATGTATCCTATCAGGCCATTCCTGGATCACATGCTGAGATAGCATCTGTAACTCCTCGTCTTTGCTGGTCTCATTTCTAATTTGACTCAGTTTCGGTGGTGTTACATTCACTAGGTGATGAATCTTTATGCTAGATCTTCTATCTCATGTTTCTCTTGTGGTGATAGCCGAGATAGGGTGTCTGCCAGCACCATTTCTCTTCCTGGCTTATATTTCAGAGTGAAATCATAGCTCTGAAGCCGCAAGAGTAACCTCTGCAGTCTTGCTGGTGCTTTGCATTTATTTTTCTTGTAGATCTGCTCCAATGGACAATGACCATTCTCCCCTGTGAACTTCCTCCCATAGAGATATGTGTGGAACTTCTCACATCCATACACGACTGCCAAAAGCTCTCTCTCTATGTTGGCATATCTTGTCTCAGCTGATGCCAGAGTTTTGGACGCAAATGCTTTCCCTCTTGTACCTGGGCTGCTCCCAGTCCTTTTGTGGAAGCATCTACTTGTAGAGTGACAGGTTTCTTTCTGTCGTAGTATGACAGACTTGTCTCCTTGTATACTACGTCTTTGAGTTTGTTGTAACTGTCATGTGACTCTGACCGCTGGTACTCTACATCATCTTTCATCAGCTCCCACAGGTTTGCTGTGTGTTCCAACATGTGCCGAATAACGGAGCTCATGTTTTGTATCAAACCAAGGAAACTTCTCAACTATCTCTTATCTCTTGGGGCTTCACCCCCAAGATGGCTGAGATTCTTTCAGGGCTCAGCTTAACTCCGTCAGGTGTGTCAACCATTCCAAAGAACTGGCATTCTGTCACTTTCACAATGCATTTGTCTGTGTTTAGCTTAATCCCAGCTTTCCTGGTTCTCTCCATGGCTTCATGTAGATGGCTGTCATGATCTTTTCCATCGACACCATATATCTGGATATCATCAGCTATGCCGACTGCTTCTTTGCATCCTCTGTATGTCTCGTCTACTTTCTGTTGGAATACATCCTGGCTCACTTTGAGGCCAAAGGGTAGAGGCAGGAATTTGTACCGTCCAAAGGGTGTGTTGAATGTTGTCAACAGTGAAGATGCTGCGTCTAGCTTCACATTCCAGTAGCCATTTCTGACATCAAGCTCGCTGAAAACTTTTGCCCCTGCCAGTGCTGGTGTGATTTTCTTCCAACATCTGGGAACCAGAAACAACATAAAAACGAAACAATGTCACTCCAGTCTCACTACAACATGATTGAGTCTTAATTGCCCTCGGAAGTAGTCCAGCAAGCCACTCAGAATCAAGAAGGTGGCCCACCACAAGTTTCTCAGGGGAACTAGAGATGCCAGTCATGCCCACATCCTGAGAATGAATCTAACTCGACATGGATTTAACAAGACGTAGTGGTAAGACGAGAACAAAGCCTGCATTCTGATCATTAGGCACACTGGTCTGCTCAGACATCTCTACTGCTTCTGAGGACTCCCCCACTTCAGCTGCTGTTTTAGCTGTGTCAAGAACCTTTTGCTCTGTTGCAAAGGTCAGTTTCTTGGAATTTAGTGGATTGATCTGGTAAATATTTAATGCTATGTTTAAAATTTCTTTTAAATATTTATTTTTCTGTCTACAGAAATTTAGGGCTGACTTTGTTCGGGGTCCATTCCAGAGCAGGGGCCCACTCTAAATGGCACATGAACAGAGACTCTGACAGAGAAAAATCACAAGAATCATCAATCAGCTGAACAGACTCCACATCTGATTCTCTGATCTACACTTGCAAAAACAGACGTTTTGGACTGAATTTCACCACGGAGGTGGGAAACAGCAGCCGGGATTGTTTTTGCGTCAGAAATCCACATCTGGTGGGAAATTGATTAAAGTTAAGGTTTCCACAGGGTTGAACCCTTAATTCATATGGAGACTGGTTTCCTGTCCTATTAGAGCCAGTGGAGGGACATGATGAGAAGAGGGTCAGAAGAAGTGTGGGACTGATTTAGATGCCACACAGCAGTCATCACTGAAGCTGCTGATTGTCTTAAGGGAGAAATCTGCTGATTGTCCCAAAGCTTTCCACAGCACCAAAGGGAAGTGAGATGTCACAGGAGAGCCGGAGACCTGGCATCAGGGGCAGGGCTGCCCCTCGCTTCATCGATGCCAACCTGGATCTAATGTTGGAGGCTGTGAGGGACAGGAGGAAGGTCCTCTTCCTGGAGGGTGACAGGAGAAGGCCACCATGTCATGCAGAACACTAAGTGGATCACTGTGGTTTCTTCTTGCTCTCTCTAGCTACTGTTTTCTTCTAGTTGCACTGTATAAATGATGACACATGTATGGAAGTTTGGAACTCCTTTTATTGCTGGCATGAAAGCAAAAATGGTATGAGGTGATGAAAGAGATAACAGTGAGGGCAAAGCCTTTGGGCAGATGTGCTTCCGTATTGGCGGTAAGTAATTAGATGTTCCAGGCTGTGTCTGCTATGCATGTGTTAGCACAGGTATTTCAGACTCTCATATCTCACCCTTGGTCAGAGAGGCTCAGTTGAAACGTTCCTGGATCAGGAGATCCCTGACGTTCACAGCATTCATGGCCCTTCGCACCCCGAGCTGTGCCCGGTCACTTCTTTCTGCAGCAGGGGCACCTCTCTGTTCAGTGTCATCTCTCTCAGTTTCCATTTCCTCCTCCTCCTCTCTCACCTCCTCCTCCTCCCCCGATGAGCTGTCTCCTTGCAAGATCTCACTATCTTCAAGGTCCACACCTCTCTTGTGGGCCATGTTATGGAAAATGCAACAGACTTCACAATGACCGGGATCTTTGAAGGAGTGTATTGGAGGGTGCCATCTGACTGCTCCAGGTACTGGAAGCGCATCTTCAGAAGCCTGAAGCTAATGGTTTGTTCCACTGAGCATGTGGCATTGGTGTCAGGCATGCTTGTTTTGGGAGTCTTGTCCTCTCTCAGGCCAACATCCCCGGTATTGAGACACTGGTCATGGATAGTCAGATATGTTGGGTGAGCCACATCGTCCGCATGCCTGACACAAGACTCCCAAAACAAGCTTTCTACTCCGAGCTCCGTTGTGGCAAGAGGCTAGCAGGAGGGCAGAGGACACATTTCAAGGATGTCCTTAAAGCCTCCCTGAAAAAATATGACATCTCTACCGATTCGTGGGAATCTCTTGCCTGAGACCGCCCAAAATGGAGAAGAAGCATCCGCGTCGGTGCCAGCCAGTTCAAACAACGTCGACATGCCCAGGCAGCGACCAAGTGCAAACAACGGAAAAAGCATCCCATTCACTCGCCTTACCAAACACCACTTGTCCCACCTGTGGCAGAGTATGCGGATCCAGAATTGGACCATTCAAACAGCTAAGGACCCACAACCCCGGAGTGGAAGAAAGTCATCCTTGTTCCCAAGGGACTGCCTAAGAAGAAGGTTGATTGGTTGATCCACCTCTGTGCCTCTGTCTGGGGGTGCCCTAGAGGGGTGAGTAGCCATGTCTTCAAGGCCATGTCCCCTTGGATCCATCTTTGGGGGCTGGAGTGAAGATCTGAGGCAGTCGGGACTGGTGGAGGATGAAGGAGTCATGGCAGCTGCCAGGAAAACGAGCGCAGACATGGAGGAAGCTTTTGTTGTGGTCACAGACCAGCTGAACATTGAGGGAGTGGGAGCCCTTCTTGTTGATGAATCTTACTGGCCGGTCACTCAGTGCCTTGATGGCCACATGTGTGCAATCAATAATGCCCTGCACATTGGGGAATCCAGCAAAGGCAGCGAAACCCAATGCCCTCTGCCCCTGCGAGGCTGCGATTGTCATAGAGTCATAAAGTCATAGAGTTATAGAGAGATACAGCACTGAAACAGGCCCTTCGGCCCACCGAGTCTGTGCCGACCAACAACCACCCATTTATACTAATCCGACATTAATCACATATTTCCTACCACATCCCCACCATTCTCCTACCACCTACCTACACTAGGGGAAATTTACAATGGCCAATTTACCTATCAACCTGAAAGTCTTTGGCTGTGGGAGGAAACCGGAGCACCCGGCGGAAACCCACACGGGAAATGTCGTGAAATGAATGTACTGTCCAGCTCTGGCAAAGAGGGCATCAGTGACCTGAGAGATACAGTGGTGCACTGCCATTTGTGAGATGCAACTAAGTTCCTTTGAAGGAGCCAGAAGTGAAGAAGTTCAAGGCCACGGTGACTTTAATGGCTACTGGCAGGGCATGGACAGCAGTGCTGCAAGGTATGAAATCTTTGGCTATGAGCTCACAGATATCTGTGACTATCTGCCTGGAGAGTTGCAGTCTCCTATGGCACTCAGTCTCGGTCATCTCCAGGTAGATCTGTCTTCAGCGGTAGATCCTGTATTGAGGGTATGGCCTCCGTTGCCTTCCTGCCCTCTCTTTCCTCTCCCGTACCCTCCTGCTGCTTGGGATTCTGCCCTTCCTGCGGAAGGTGCTGCTCCTCACCATCAATGGGCCCAAAATCTGACAGTCAGCCTTCCTTTTGGACAGATGGCAGCCCTGTGGTGATTGCCAGTCTTGCCCTCTGCTCTTCTACCTTCATGATTCGAGTGCTGAATGTTTTCTATCTCCGCCACCAGCGCAGTGCCAAGGGCACCACCTTTCCAAATGCCGAGGCCCCCTTTGCCCCGCTGACCCTCTAATGGGGTCAGGGTGATGCCCTGGGGCAGCCATAACTGGCTCCCCACTCTGTATCTGCCTCTCTTCAGCTGATCAGAAATGGACAGATCCTGAAGTCTGTGCGCCCCCTTCAAAATCCACCCTCCCCCTCCAACAAGCATTTAACGAGCTTTTTAAGTATTTTAATTGTCCTCAGTGGGGAGGAGAGCAGGATCCCTGTCCTGCCCTCCACCCGCCCTGGTGAACACTGTCGGCACCAGGAATGGCATTTTGAAACTGACACACTGGCGAGCGCCAGTATTTTCGTGCCCCCCACCCCCTGCCTCTGTTCCCAACCTTGGGGTGGGGGGGGGGGGGGCAAAAATTCAGCCCTTTGTGTCTCACTTTATATATTTTTTAATAACACTGTAAAAGGATTTGTGTGGAATTTGCTAATTTATTGCTGGTTGAGGGCAAACACTGTGGGCAGAAATTCTTTTCCCATTAGTGCCGTTTTTTGGGCTCTGCGAATGCCCTTAGAGCCCCAAAATGGTATTCATGTGCGCATTTGTGGAGTGAATCACAACGGAGCCCATACATTTGCAGGTGCTAGTGTGCATGCAGTGAACATCAATGATGCAGCACGGCTGGTGGAAGGCTGCTGACTTTCAGTGGAGGAAACTGCCTAGGTGGACAACCTTGAGCAGTGTGGGCCTAGAAGGTCCAGCTGCAGGCTGCACCATCTTGGCATGGGCATCACCACTCTGAAAGGGCACTGACAGAGTGGCAGGAGTGGAAGGATGAATGCTGTCTTCCTGAAAGAGGGTAGCAGGCTCCTGCTCCATGGAGCCACTACCACTCTCCCAAGGCAGCGTTTCAGTAATTCTAGAAAACTGTTGGAGGACTGATTGCTAGAGTGCTCTGACATCCTACAAGTCCCTTTGTACAATGGCAGTCACCACCATGATGGCAGCAGTCTGGGTTTGCATTAGCAGCAAGCTGACCTCGCATGTCAGCAGTCTGAGCTTCCGGTACAGCACTCAGACATTGGATGATTGCTGTTTGTGCTGCAATGGAAGCTGAGACATCCGCCATCAGATGGTGCACCATGGTTGGGTCCACAGGTGTGTGAATAGAGTTGGCC
Source organism: Heterodontus francisci (assembly GCF_036365525.1). Lineage (NCBI taxonomy): Eukaryota > Metazoa > Chordata > Chondrichthyes > Heterodontiformes > Heterodontidae > Heterodontus > Heterodontus francisci. Next base: position 47,202,794 of record NC_090372.1, read on the forward strand.
ACCACTTCCACGCTGGAAAGGATCGACTCCAAGTCCACACAAAGCCCTGTGCCAAGTTGGTGCTGGACTCTCCCATGCTCTTGGCATGGACTGCAAAGTTTCTGACAGGCTTCCCAATGCACCAAGCATTTCGTTGTGCATACCCAACAGCTCCCTCTATAGACTGCCCCATCGAAGTGCTCATCTGAGCCCTCTACAGTGGAAGCCATGTTTCAGTCCAGGCACTGGCCACAGCCTCAGCAATGGACTTCCCAATTATGGCCAACACCATCTCCTTCATGAAGGTTTAGGATATGCAGGTGCTCCTGTCACTGCTCAGGTTGTGCCTAGTTGTGTGCCACCTTGTTCTGCAAGAGAGATGTAAGAGGGAAGAGCATTAGTGGGTGTCATGCAATCTGTGTGGCTGATGTGGATGTCATGGTGGAATAGCTGGCAATGGGTGCAACTTGTGAGATGTGGGTGTGAGTCTTGCAGGAGTGCTAAGTCTGTGAGAGTGCAGGGGAGCCTATGAATATTTGGTATGGGTCCTGACTGGTAGAGATCATTGGTAGTTAAGTGATGATGGTTACAGTTTAGTTACAGTTACAGAGATACAGCACTGAAACAGGCCCTTCGGCCCACCGAGTCTGTGCCGACCATCAACCACCCATTGATACTAATCCTACACTAATTCCATATTCCTACCACATCCCCACCTGTCCCTATATTTCCCTACCTATACTAGGGGCAATTTATAATGGCCAATTAACCTATCAACCAGCAAGTCTTTGGCTTGTGGGAGGAAACCGGAGCACCTGGAGGAAACCCACGCAGACACAGGGAGAACTTGCAAACTCCACACAGGCAGTACCCAGAATTGAACCCGGGTCGCTGGAGCTGTGAGGCTGCGGTGCTAACCACTGCACCACTGTGCCGCCCGTGTGGTAATCTGAACAGTACCTAAGGCTACTAGTGCAGTTGGTAGTGTTATGACCAGGTGAGAAGGTGTCTAGGGATCCCTCTCAGCCTTTACCTGGTCTTACTGTAACAGGGTTTTAATTTTTAAATACACCATGTTCTAGCTCCCCCTTGGTGAATCCTCGTTCACCGCTTTCCAATTATAAGGCAAAGAAACCAGCGCAACAGGCTTTCTCAGGTTTAAAGAAGAAAAGTGAAATTTTATTAAACTTAAAGTCTAATTCGGTTACACGACGCGACCACACTAGCATGTCCACATGATACACACATGCAGATAGAGACAGAAAAGAGAAGATAATAAAGTGGAAAAGTTTGAGGCAATATCTGAAGAGTTTTTGTTACAGTTCTTGGAGCTGACTATAGAGACCTTGTTTGTAGATAGACCTTGCTTTTTGTTAAGGCCCAGTATTCTTCTTAAACCTTGTTCACTATTGGAGACTTTTCACTCTTGGGGTTCACGTGCCTTCAGTGGGTTTTGGAGTTCCATGAGAAAGAGATGGGAGCAGACAGGAGAGGCTGTGGAGAGCCAGCCAGGAGAGGTCTTTTCCATCCAGGAGCAAAACAGCTTTCTGCAGGCTCTCAGTTCAATTCAGAAAAAAACCCAGACTGCCAAGCAGGTTAGTCAGACTAACTGATTTGACCATGCCTGTTTGTGGATTGTATTGGAGCAGGGGATAGCTCCTTTGTTCCACGCATTGTTATTTAATATGCAAAAATGTCTTTCCAGCCAGGGGCGTGGCAATCCCTTGTCACAGGCCTTCTCTTCTTCCCATCAACAATTTGAAATTTAATGCCCATGTGGCAAAATTAATGTACCTCATTCTTGGCAGGTGGGGGCCTGCATGACAGTAGGATGTGCCATTTAAAGAGGAATTCACTGGCCTTGACCACTTGTGTGAGATCATGGAACTTCTTGTGGTACTGCAGCCTAGTCCTCAGGGCTTGACTCTTGGCATTGACCTCCATGACTATCTGCTCCCAATGCCTCTTGAAATGTATCTGGAAGGCCTTCTGTCCCCCTATGAACACAGGACATCTCTCCTGCTTTCCACCTCCTCCACCACACCCTCCAATTCAGCATCCAAAAAGCTTGCAGCCCACTCTCTCTCGCCTGGCATGCCTTTCTTCACTGTTTCCCGGATCAGATTCTCTTCAACCACGACTCCCAGCATCTTCTCCAGCCACAATGCACTTCCCCTTTAAGAAGTGCAGGCGAGCTCTAAGAAATGCAGGCTTGCTTTAGGTGGTTCCCCCACTGATATGTCCACCCAATGAACAACATGGTTAGCCCTACCTGAATGCAGAGATCATTCAAATAAATAAGCAGCACAAGTTGGCATGCTGCCTGCATTGCAATCAGCAGGCATGGGTTAATTGTACTGCAATCCCTGCTTCCATTTTTGGGGGCTATTCAGTTTAACTCCCACAAGTTTAAGGTCAATTTGAGGCAGGGCCCTACCTGACCCTGGAGTAAAGTGCAACTCCCCATAGAGAGCAGTCTCACTCTCCAGAGCCATGAAAGCCACTACGTCATTGAAAGGAGCCCATGCAGCCACAATGATTCTATCGATGAGGTTCTAAAGAACCTGGCCAATCTGTGGCTATACCTCCAGCTGCTGGTAGCTGTTTGCTGGGAAAGTGATGAAGTCATTAGTCCTGTCAGCCAAGGCATCAGTAATCTAATATATGCAGCAGCGCACTGCAGCCTGGCAGATCTGACAAGTGTAGGTCACTAGATACAGCTTGACGAAGCCAGTTGCATCGAAGTTTAAGGCATGGTGACTTTCACTGCCAGAGTCAGGGTTGTGCCAGTCTTGGATGAAGTTTGCAAGTTGGATTGGAGGAGATGGCAAAGTTCTGAAACTGTCTCCCTGGTAAAGGCTGGGAATGCATAAGTCCTCAGATATGTTCAAGTAACTCTGGTGAAGTTGGTAGATTTACTCCCTTGAATAAATGTGGGTTTAGGCAGACCACCTCAGATGATCCTCCTGTTAAGATGGGCATAAAAGATCCCATGGTACTATTTGAAGAAGGGCAGGGAGTTCCGCCAGTGTCCTGGCCAAGATTTAGCCTTGAACCAATGCCCCTAAAACAGATTAACTGGTCAACAATATTGTAGATTGTGGGACCTTTCTTTGTGCCTATTGGCTGACTGGCTTGCCTAAAAAACTGTGAGTACACTCTAAAAGTTCTCTGGGATGTCCTCAGGATGTGAAAGATGCTACATAAATTCAAGTTCTTATCAATATAAATTCAAGCCTTTATCAATATAAATCTCAACCCCTTATTGGGACACCTGCAGAGTGAAACTCCTGCAATACAAATACAGCCCGGTCATTAAAAAAAAATAAGCAGCACAATCCCAGTGCACTTTAGGTACAAAAAAACCCCTCCCAGGATTTTCCAACTTCTCACTCATCCACATGCCTCCTCCACAATGTGCACACATGTATGTAACTGGTGGTTAACATTGGAAAATTGTACCCATTGTTCCTTTGGTTTAAATAAAAGCATGGCTAGATGCCAATGACTATGTGCTGGACTGCCCTCCGATTGGCAGGTGAGAGGCAGGGCACAATTTCTGTTTGCCCACATGACTCCAACACTGACTCACTCAAGTTTCTTTAGAAGGTACATGAGGTAGAATAGCAGCAGCAAAACCACTGGTCATTGGTTTATCAGCACTGAACGGAAAAGTGACTGAATTCTTCTGCAGTTGATTAAAGAGCCCCATGGTCTTTTGTGCATAGAGCAGCTGAAAGGCACAACAATGACTGAGAAGAGAGCTGCACTGGGGAGAGAGGGGAAGGGGACAGCCTCAGGAAGGTTCCCAGATTTCCTGATTCATTTGTTGATGTGTTACTAAGTGAAGTAAGGGCCAGACGGGATTGGTTTCAGAAAACTGAGTACAGGAAGCCACATGAGAGGATGGTACAAACATTTTGGTGGGAGTATGCTGAGGCATTAATTCAAACCCCACCAGCCCAAGAACTGAAACACAATTCAGAAAGACGTTAAATGCCCTCACAAGGTTAGCCAAGCTAAATTTCCCATGACAGCATGTCATACTTATATGGACAAACTCTCACTTGACCTGCCATTTCCTCTTACTGTTATTAACTGGGTGAAGAGAAAATTGCACTATTCTCAAGGAACCTCTGCTATCAATATTGCACTTTGTTAACTACATACCACTGCCTGAATTCACATTTGGTTGCCATGAGCGGGAGGTCCTCCCCTGGAAGGAGAGGTGTTTCAAGGCAGCCAAACCCCTGCTAGCATTATAATCATGGTATGGTTGCAGACATCTGGGTTCAATGAAGTGTGAGTTCCAATCAGCTTCCTCTAATAACACGGTGTACTCGAGCATAACCTGTACTGAAAAATTGCAACTGGAAGGGAAACACTCATCTTGAAAACTTTTGAGTGTGTACAAGAATAAAGCTTTACAGACTGTAGGCAGACAAACAAACAGTAGGAGTTGGGGAAATAGGAGGCAAGGTGCCAAGATTAAGTTGATAAAGACAAGGGGGAACAACATTTCAGTAATGTCTGTGCTCTCAACCACTATTTCTTTCAGGCAGTTATGTAAGTTTTTAAACTGCTTCACAAGAAGGTAACTAAGACGGTAAGTAACTTACCTGACAGCGGAGTTCCTTCTGATCCTGCCTTAAAGGACCTGATTTCCACTCCCAACTGCTCCCCTCAAAATTGCCATTGCTCCCAACTCCTGATTCTCCCCCTCACCCCCAACCCCAGTCGCCCTTGACCCAAAGCATGAACCCCAAATGCCTTCACCCCTGGTCCAGACCCCCAATCATGGATGCCCCGGACTCAATTACTTGAGGGATGCTGCAACACCAGCAGCGGCCTCATTTTTATTAACACTATCTCCAGTCTTTTGCTGATGGGATGTTGCACCAGGCCAGCTCTCATGGCAATGAGGTCCGAGGCTCAATATATATGCAGCCTGTGGGTGCACATGAATTTCTAAACTATAATCTGTTGTGGTTCCTGAGAGTTAAAATTGATTCGATTTTCTTGCTTGAGCTGGCTGTTGTTTCCTGTCCATCATGGAATACAACTTCTGTTGTTCTGTCTAGCATGAGAACCATTAGCATGAGTAGCTACAGTGACCCATGGCATAGGTTTATGGAGCATACACATTTAAATCATGATCATCTTATCTGGTACCATTGTGATATTGAAGCATAAATATAGAAAATGTGGATGCATGCCAAAATGCTGAGTGTTCTCCTAAAACAGCCCAGGGCCACAGAATGCAGAGCATGCCCAGCAAGGACCTGAAAGAAAAATGTCAAGTTCTTAAAAGCTGTACTTTAACAGTTTATAGTTGTTGTATATAGTTGCTTTGGTAATCAAACACTAAATAAGTTCAACTGTGAGACTCTCGAACCATCAATTCATTTAAAAAGATACACTTCAAGTCATTTTTCTTTCTCTTTTTATGGTGGGTAAGTGATCAAAATCATCTGATCTTTTGCTTGATCTTTTCAAAAACGTTATTCTGTTGGATTGACAGACAATGCAATGATAGAATTGCCCTGATATTGCCTTTTACTCAGGAGTCACATTTATATGTACCATTTAAGTGACTGCTTGGCTGAGTAGCACTATTGGTTCGAAAACAGAAGATTATGGCGTTAAACCCTACTCCAGGACTTGAGTCCTTCCATTCAGTTCTAAAGGGAATATATATTGTCAGTGGTGCCATCTTTCAGACCGCATGTTAAATCAAATTCAGTTCAGGTGGTTATTAAGTATCCCACGCACTATTTGAAGAAGAGCAGGGAGTTCTCCTGGTGTTCTAGCAAACATTAATCATACAAAAGCAAAATACTGCAGATGCTGGAAGTCTGAAATTAAAACAGAAAATGCTGGAAATACTCAGCAGGTCAGACAGCATCTGTGGAAAAAGAAACAGAGTTAATGTTTCAGGTCGATGACCTTTCATCAGAACATGCTTCGGTGCGATGTCCTAGAATCATAGAAACTTGTCTGTGCTGCCTCTTTGAAAGAGCAGTCATGCTTAGTCCCACACCCCTGCTTTTTGTCTGTAACATTGTAAGTTCCTCATCCACAAGTACCTATCCAACCTGTTTTTAAAATTATTTATGGAATCAGCTTCCACTATCTTTTCAGGTAGAAAGTTCCAGATCCTGACAACTCTCAGAACGAAAACATTTTTTCCTTAATCCCTCCTCTGGATCTTTTGCCAATGATTTTGAACCTTTGGCCTCTAGTTATTGACCCACTTGCTAGCTGGAATAGTTTTTCTCTATCTACTCTATCAAAACTACTCATCATCCTGAAAACCTCTATAAAGTCACCTCTTAACCTTTTCTGATTCAAGAAGAACAATACTAACTTTGCCAACCTTTCCTCGTAACTGAAGACCCTTGTCCCTGCTAACATCCTGGGAAACCACCTCTGTACCCTTTCAAGGCCTTTATATTTTTCCTTAAATGTAGTGCTCAGAATTGCAGAATTGACAATAGTACTCCAGCTGAGGCCTAAGCAAGTGATTTATAAAGTAGTACCATGATCTCCTGGCCTTTAAGTTCTATGCCTCTATTTTTGAACTCAAGTAACCCATATGTCTTTTAAACCACCTTATCAACTAACTTTGCCACCTTTAAGGATTTGTGCATATGAGTACCAAGGTCTCTCTGCTCATTTGCTCTTTTCAAACTCATGCCATTTATAGTACAGTGTCTTTCCATATTTGTCCCCCCAAAGTGCATAACTTCACACTTGTCTGCACTGAATAATCCACCCTGCTCCTGCCCATTTCACCATCCTGTCTATGTCATCCTGATGTTGATAACAATCTCATTATTATCAACTACAATATCTCTGCATATATCTATATTAATGTAAGATCTTTACTTCTTTACCTGATCTGCTTTAATAGCTCTGTGGATAACTTTGCATGTATAAACATGAATCTGCTTTGCCAAGGTTCACATTTCCCATCACCATTGTCCTTCTTGCCATTTAATTTGACCATCACATCCAAAGTCACCACTTACTTGCTCTCTTCAGCTTTCTGTCACTCTTATTCTGTCAGTGTATCCAAGGGATGCAGCCTAGAATGTCCATGGCCGACAATTAGTTTAACCATTCATTGCCTGATCTGGCTCAACTGCATAAAACACTACCAGGTCCTGCTCTCCTCTGTCAAAACTGTTCACTATTCCAGGATCATCCTGGAATGCAAGGATAACCCCATCTTCTATTCTTCAGCACAAGCTGTCTTCTTAGCCCTCTGTCCCCTGTCTCCTCCACCCTCATCTCTGACATGTGCAAGGAGCTCGGCCAGAATTTTATGAGCAGCGGAGGCCCCGCTTACTGGCTTAAAAGTTGGAGGCAAGCGTGCCTCCACCGGGCCTGGAAGCCAAGCAGTGATTTTGCATGGCCCAGGCCCTTAATTAGCTTTGGGTAGGACTTCTGCCCCTCTGAGGCAGGATGTCCCGCCTCCGAGAGCTGCCAACCAATTAGCAGGCTGGCAGCTCTTCAGTCCCAACAGCACCACCGGGAGCAGTGGCCACGTCTAGGTCTGCACCCAGCCTGAGGAGCAAGAGGGATGCCGGCCCCCAAAAGGGTTAGTGGGGTTTCAGGCCTCGCCAGGGACAATCGACTGGGTTCCAGCAAGGGGGAGTGAGGGTCAATCAGGAGGGCAGGAGAGGTGTTTCACCGAGGGTGACTTGTGCTGCAGGGAGCCCTCTCTGGGGCACAGGGTGTCCAATCAGGAGTGTCTCCCCCTGGGACCGCAAGGAGGATGCCTGATATTACCAGGCAGCCTCCTCAACTGCGAAAGCCACCGCTGGTAATATATCAGCAGCGACGGGAGGAGGCCCTTAAGTGGCAATTAATTGGCCACTTAAGGGCCTCTATTGGCCTGGGGTGGGCAGGCCATTTGCCACCTCCCCCATTGCTGGTAAAATGGCAGTTGGGCAGGTAGGTAACAGGATTGGCGCCCCCCCCCCCCCCCCCCACCACTCTATTTTACACCTCCCTCCCACCTCCAGACTGCTTTTGGGTCAGCAGAGCGTAAAATTATGGCCCTCATTAATTTCATTATCACATAGATTGAGACCATCTGTTCAGCCGCCTTCCTACCTTCCTGTACCCCACCAGGCCAAATGTCCCATAAGGTTCCTTCCTGCCCTAGACTAGAATTCTCCAAACTCCCCTCATGCCCTCTCCAAGCTTACCTTGTCCATGAGACCCACTTCCTTCTCCCTTGACCCTATTCCCAACAATCTGCTGAACATCCAACTTCCCATCTTGGCCCCCATGTTAGCTGAGAGTGTTGACAGATTCCTCACCTCACGTACTGTCCTCCTCCCCTTTGAATCTGCCATCATCAGCCCCCTCCTCGGTCACTTGGTCACTCTCTCCTTGTAAACTACCGCCTCATCTCCAACCTCTCACTTGTCTCCAAAGTTCTTGAACGTGCTGTCACCTAACAAACTGGTGCCCATGTTTCCCCCAACTCCATGTTTGAATCATTCCAATTAGATTTCTGTGCTGTCACAGGACTGAAACAGCCCTTATCAAAGTTATAAATGACACCTTATATACTGTGACTGTAAGTAAACTATCCCTCCTCGCCCTTCTGGCTTACCAGGGAAGTTAAGGATAGTATTAAATTGAAAGAAGAGGCTTGTGAAGAATATTCGTAAGCTTGATGATTTGGAGAGTTTTAGAAACCAGCAAACGGCTACCAAAATGTTGATAAAAGGGGAAAAAGAGAATATGAGAGTAAACTAGCCAGGAATATAAAAACAGATTGCAAGAGCTTTTACAAGTATATAAAAAGGAAGGGCATAGCTAAATGTTGGTCCTTAGAGGCAGAGACAAGAGAAATTATCACAGTGAATAAGGAAATGGCAGAGACATTGCACAAATATTTGAAGACTCAAATTACACATCAGAAATAGAGGGAAGCCAAGGGGCTAATAAGAGCGAGGAACTTAAAGTAATTAATATGCAAAGAGAAAAAGTACTAGAGAAATTTAAGGGACTAAAAACTGACAAATCCCCAGGACCTGATGGCCTACATCCTAGGGTTCTAAAAGAGATAACTGCAGAAATAGGGGATGCACTGGTTATGATTTTCCAAAGTTCTCTAGATTCTAGATTTCAGCAGATTGAAAGTTAGTAAATGTAACACTGCTATTCAAGAAAGGAGGGAGAGAGAAAACAGGGAACTACAGGGCAGTTAGCCTGACATCAGTTGTCAGGAACATGTTGGAATCTACTATTAAGGAAGTCTTAACAATGCTGTTAGACTATAATATTATGATCAGACAAAGTCAACATGGTTCTCTGAAACCATGTTTGAAAATTTATTCGAGTTTTTTGAGGATGTAACTGTGCAAATCTGAATTCAGACTACCCCTGTATTTCAATGTACATTATTGCTTGTGGGATCAGTGAACAATGAATGTTCAACAGGGCTGCTTTGTCAAGGAGGAGAAACTGAAGGAATGGGAAGTTCACTCATCCATGTCTTGAGTGTCTGGGCAATGTCATTTGGACACTGTTCATAGTAATAAAGTGATTAAAGAGCTTAAGTGGATCACATAACCATGGTAAAAGAATCATTGAGAGAAATTGAGGACATCAGTGTTATCTTCTTGACTCCATGTGGTATATCTGAAGTTTGCATTGTATGTCTTTTAATATATTTCAGTTTAATGGGATTTTAGCAAGACTTTTGACAAGGTCCCACATGACAGACTGGTTAAAAAAAATCCCATGGGATCCAGGGAAATGCAGCAAGGTGGATATAAAATTGGCTCAGTGGCAGGAAACAAAGGGTACTTGTTGACAGGTGTATTAGTGACTAGAGAGCTGTTTCCAGTGGCGTTCCGCAGGGCTCAGTACTGGGTCCCCTGCTTTTTGTGGTGCATATTAACGATTTGGAAGTAAATGTTGGAGGCATGATCAAGAAGTTTGCAGACGACACAAAGATTGGCCGTGTGGTAGATAGCAAGGAGGATAGCTGTAGGCTGCAGGAAGATATTGATGGTCTGGTCAGATGGGCAGAAAAGTGGCAAATGGAATTGAACATGAAGAAGTGTGAGGTGATGCATTTGGGGAGGTCAAACTAGACAAAGGAATACATGATTAATGGGAAAATATTGAGAAGTGTAGAGGAAGTGAGGGACCTTGGAGTAATGTCTACAGATCCCTGAAGGTAGCAGAACAGGTTGATAAGGTAGTTAAGAAGCCTTATGGAATCCTTTCCTTTATTAGCTGAGGTATAGAATATAAGAGTAGGGAGGTTATGCTGGAACTGTATAAATCATTGGTTAGGCCACAACTTGAGTACTGTGTGCAGTTCTGTTCACCTCATTACGGAAAGGATGTAATTGCACTAGAGAGGGTGCAGAAGAGATTTACGAGGATGTTGCCAGGACTGAAAAAATGCAGCTATGAGGAAAGATTGGAAAGGCTGGGGTTGTTCTCCTTGGAACAGAGAGGCTGAGGGGAGATCTGATTGAAATGTACAAAATTGTGAGGGGCCTGGATAGACCGTTCACCTTAGTAGAGAGCTCAGTGACAAGGGGGCATAGATTTAAAGTGATTGGTAGAAAAATTAGAGGGGAGATGAAGCAAAACATTTTTACCCTGAGGACTCACTGCCTGAAAGGGTAGTTGAGGCAGAGACCCTCAACTCATTCAAAAGGAGTCTGGATATGCACCTCAAGTGCCATAATCTGCAGGGCTACAGACCAAATGCTGGAAGGTAGGATTATAATAGGTGGATCATTTTTCGACCGGCACAGGCACGATAGGCCAAGTGGCCTCTTTCTGTGCCTTAAACTTTCTATGATTTCTAGTGTTAATATGGGTCGCATTATTGTAGTCAGACTGGAGTTGTAAAGCATGGTATCTGAGTTATAGTGAATCGTGAACTCAATAATAAAGAATCAAATAATTATATGGAATTTTTTGTATATTTTGACTGTGCAACATGAGTTAATTAAAGAGAACGATTTAATCCTGTAGTTGATACAACTGATGTCTGTGCTTAAAGTAATGAAAGAAAATGGAACAGGAAAGCAGTCCAACATAATCGTGACCGGGACATGATTGTTTTTCTCGGAGTTTGCTAAGTCACAATTGGTTCAAGGAAGTGTTTTCCTACATTTGGTGGGCCAAGGTGATATTTTCAAAGTAGACCAAGTTGGAGTTGGTTCGAGGAAATATTTCCCAACCATCAGTTCGAGGGGTGAGTATTCTTTTAGGGGTAGTGACCTAAACAAGATCTCCCATTAACAATGGGAGGATCAGGGAATGTTCTGGATGAAGTTCAGTCATTTCTTAGTAAATGGATTGAATCTAAAGAGGGGGCTTATCAGATAGGACAAGAAATAATGACTGAGGACTGGAAGATCTTAACCAATGGCTCAATTAATTTCAATTAATTTCAATTAGAATCCCCATTCAGTCCTCATGACATTCGGGAATTCAACACAGCAGGGGCTAAATGAGGCAGCTTGGGCCATTCTTTGCCAAAATGTGCAATTAAGTTTGAAGGAATTGGTAAGGAATATTGTTTGATCTCTATCAACCAGAATTGGCCGCTGGACTTGGCCTGGACAATCCTGGGACTCTTTCGGCCTGAATGCTCATTCAGGCTCATTTGGAAGATTGTCAATTTGATGGTTGTTTTTTTGTGGCTCTGTATCCACATAACAGCAAACAGCCATTTGTATTTCCCATGATAAGTTTTGGATATTTGAGTGACAGTGTCACGATGAGAGCCACTGAGAGCCCAATATATGCTCTATGCAACAAAGCTACTCAGTTTTATTCAGAATTTGATATGATATTTTGCCAGAGGGTTGACAACAAGTATGTGTGATAATATCCATCAGGATAATGATAATTTAACATCCTGTATGAGACGAATCACCCTCATGCAGCGTTCAAGTGCAGAGGTTAACTGAATCTGTATTTAGATATAGGGAGATTGTGTGTCCTTGTCAAGGCTTTGTTGTTACAAATGATCAGATACAGATATACATATGTTTGGAAGTTGGATCTTATTGTTTTAATCGATCTCTGCTAATTGTCTGGAGTGGTAGTTTACAATTCTATCGACATAAAGTGATCACAGACCAATGGAATTTAAAATGGCATCCTGCGAATCTGAGTTTGCACCAACACTACTTTGATTCTAATCATGTTGCTATTTAGAAGAAGGAGATGCCAAAATGAAATACAAGGTTTCAACAACTTCAAAGTTGGAATCAAGTGATTGTTGCAGACATTAATCATCAGATGGTTGAAATTGAGAATGTTTGCACCGTGTTGGATCAGATTGGAGATGTGAACTGGTTGGAGGTGTTATTCGGATGGAGTCCAATGGCTACTGGTGTGATGAACATAATGATGCACCCAGTTCTTATGCTGGTGTTGTTTCAGCTCATTGTGTTGGTAATATTAACTTGTTATGGATGGCATCTTTGAAAACAAGGACTACAACTGGACAAGGTTGTTGATCAGGCTAAAATGATTGTACAAATGTTACCCAGATAACTCCTGGAGGAAAGGACAGAGAGAAGAAGCGAGGGAGCGTGGGAATCTGAATTCACACTATCCATGTATTTCATTATTTGTTATTTAAATTATTTGTGGAATAAGCAAACAATGATTAAAACAGCTTTCAGTTCTGCTGAACAGGAATGCTTTGTAAAGGACAAGAAGCTGAAGGAATGGGAAGGTCACTCATCCATAGCTTGAGGGTCTCGGACATATTGTTTGGTCACTGTTCATAGTAATAAAGTGATTAAAATGCTTAAGTTGCCCATATAACCATGATAATAGAATAATTGGGAGGTATTGAGTGCATTAGTGTATATCTTTGGCTCCATGTTGTATATCTGACGTGTGTCTTTTAACGTATTGCAGTTTAGTGTCAGGATGCCTGGAATGTAGAGAGCAAAGGTACAATTGGTATAACTGTTTTAAGTAAACCACTGTTTGCTGTAGTCAGGCTGCATTGTAAAGTATGACACCTGAGTTCTTACAGTGAATCGTGAACTCAATAATAAAGAATCAAATAATTATATGGAATGGTATTGTATGATTTGACTAGGTACTCATTTTGGATTGTGTAACATATGTTCATTAAAGGCAAAGATCTGATTCTTCAGTTGTTACAACTGATGCCTGTGTAACGAAAGAAAGGTAACGAAAGAAGATAGAACAGGAAGGAAGTCCAACAGTAACTAGTTGGGTAGATAAAAGGGAGCCAGTAGATATACTATATTTGGATTTCCAAAAGGAGCCACATAAAAGGTTAATTTACAAGATAAAGTGTGATGGAGCTGGGGGTAATGCATTAGCATGAATGCAGGATTGGTTAATAGATAGGAGGCAGGGAGTAGGGATAAACAGGACATTTTCAAGTTGGCAGACTGTAACGAAAGAGTGCTGGGTCCTCAGTTAGTTACAATATATGTTAATGACTTAGATGAAGAGACTTTAACTAATATATTCAAGTTTGCTGATGACACAAAGCTAGGTGGGAATGTAAGCTGTGAGGAGGTCACAAAGAGCTATAGACAGGTTAATTGAGCGGGAAACAAGGTGGCAGATGGAGTATAATGTGGGAAAGTATGAGGTTATTCATTTTATATCTACAGAGAGCTGGCATGGGCTTGATGGGCTGAATGGCCACCTTCTGTATCATAATGACTCTATGGGCTGGATTTGGGTAGGAGGTGGGGCTCCCAATGCCGGGCTGAAAAGGTGGAGGGAACCCTGTCTCTGCTTTATCACGCCCCCGCAACCCCCACCGCCGGACTGATCCACCAGTGTTTTTAAATGTAAGTTTCAGGAGGCAGGATCCCCATTCCTTAAAAGATGGGGATCCCGCCTCCATGACCTGCCAGCCAATCACTGGGCTGGAAGTTCAGCAGCGCCACCAGGAGCAGTGGCCACTGCCGGTACCTCAGAGGCCTCGAACCTAAGCCCAGCAGTGGAACCCTGGACAAGAGGTAGCTGAGGTGGGGTTGCCGGGTCCAGTCCAGAAAGCCCTGGCAAGGGAGGGTTTGCGGGGGAGGGGGTCTTGTGTCCAGGGGAGAGGGACCCTGGGGGGTGAATTGGTTCCTGGTGGGGGTCCTCCTTAGTCCACAAATTTCCCACAGAGGAGAGACTCCCCCCAAGCCCGCAGGGAGGGCGCCTCGTTTTACAAGGTGCCCTCCCCACATGGCAGAGGACTCACGCCACTGGTAAGATTCCAGTGACAGTAGGAAGAAGCCCCTAATTGGCCTATCCTGCCCCCGGGAAGATCGCTGGGCAACGGGGAGGCGATGGACCCTCTGCCCCACTGTCCCCCTGCCACCTGTCGCGATACTCCATGCCACCCCACCTCTGATCCTGCCTCGGGGGGCACATAAAATCCAACCCTATGATTCTATACTCTATGTTAGTAAGAATAGAAAAGCAGAATATTTTTTAAAAGGAATGAAACTTTTAAATGTTAATGTTCAGAGAGACTTAGATGTACTGGTACAAGGAACACAGAAAGTTAACATGCAGGTACAGGAAGCAATTAGGAAGGCAAATTACATTTTGGCCTTTATTACAAGAGGATTGTGTCATGCAGGCCCCCACCTGCCAAGAATAAGGCATATTAATTTTGTCATATGAACACTGATTTTAAACTTGCTGGGAAGACCTGTTACAAGGGCTGCCAGACACTTAGCTGAAAAACATTTGCATACTAACAGACAGTGCTTGTGGAGACAAAAGGACCACTCCTGACACATTAAATCCACAATGGATTTTGATCACCAAACATTGAAGGTGTGAGGAAGAGCATTCCAGAGACTGCTAAGGTGATACAATCCACAAAAGCCAGGACTGGCTAAACCAGCTGGTCACAGGACTAACCGGCTGGTCCAGGGTTTTTTGAACTAGCCACAGAGTTTTTGAACTCTGAAAGACTATTTGCTCCTGGACTGAAAAGACCTCTCCTGGCTGGCTCGCCACAGCCTCTGCTGTCTGCTTCCATCTCTTTCTCACGGAACTCCAAATCCACTGAAGACACATGAACCCCAAGAGAGAAAAGTCTCCTACAGCGAACAAGGTTTAAGAAGAATACTGGGCCCCAACGAAAAGCAAGATCTACCAACGAACCTACTAGGAGTACAGTGTGGAGTTTTGTTCTCCATATTCAAGGAAGGATATACTTGACTTGGAAGCAATACAGTGAACGTTTACTAGATTGGTCCCTGAGATGAGAGTGTTGTCCTACGATGACAGGCTGAATAAATTGGGCCTAAACTCTCTGGAATTTAGAAGAATGAGAGGTGATCTCATCGAAACATATAAGTCTCCGAAGGAGCTTGACATGGTAGACACTGAGGGGTTGTTTTCCTTGGCTGGGGAATTTAGAACACGGGGGCACAGCCTCAGAATAAGGGATCAATCATTACAGGCAACATCGTGGGTAAACAGAACGTCAGGTTCCACATGTACTCTGATGACATCCAGCTTTACCTCACCACCACTTCTCTTGTCATGCTCATGCAAGGTTCAATTATGCACTATAAAAGTGAACTGATGAATTAACCTCCCAAAATGGACACACTTTTACGACAAGACAAAATGGAGTAAGGGGTCAGCTGACCTCTCCAGTACTGCGAATATACATAGTGACTGCTGGTGAATGAATCCATTATCGTGTCTGGACCAATCATGATGAAAGCATTAGAAATGCCAATTGGCCCATTCAATGTAAATAGCTACCTTTTTCAACCAGTTGGACCAATAATACCCTGAGAAGACCGAATGTTACGCTCCCAGTCCCAGCTACCCGCCCCCGCTGCTATTTTATCAGCAGGGGTGGGGGGGGAGGTGGAAAATGGCCTGTCTGCCCCAGGCCAATTGAGGCCCTTAAGTGGCCAATTAATTGCCACTTATGGGCCTCCTCCCACCACTGCTGGTATATTACCAGCAGCTGACTGGCACTTCATCAACTGAGGAGGCCATCCGGTAATACCTAGTGGCCTCCTTGTGGGCTTGGGTGGGGGGGCCCACTGTGCCCCATGGAGGGATTCCCAGTGGCACAAGCCTACCCCACTGGACCACCTCCCCCCACCCTATTGATGGACCCTCCCCCCTCAGCCAATTGACCACTGCGGCCCAGCCGATTGTCCCTGGGGAGGCTCCACACACTTACCTCCATTCTGGGCCTGCTCTATGCTCTATCTTGCTGGTCCTGGCTGGATGCAGTCCCAGCAGCGGTCGCTGCTCCCGGTGGCACTGATGGGACTGAGAATTTGCCAGCCACTGATTGGCCGACAACTCTTGGAGGCGGGACTTCCTGCCTCAGTGGGGCAGAAGTCCCGACCAAGGCCATTTAAGGGCCTGAGTCATGCAAAATTGCTGCGTGGCTTCCAGGTCCAGAGGAGGAGGAGACTCCCCTGACTTTTCAGCCCGTGAGCAGGGCCTCTTCCACAACATAAAATTCTGGCCAAAGTGTCCAGACTCAAACTCAGGATAATAGGTATGACCAATAACATCTTTATCAAAATGAGCTACATTGAAATACCATTGTCCAACAATGGCCACACATTCAGAGACATTGTATGAAAACACCAGGGGAGAGCAACTTTGGTCACCTGACAGAAACCAAGCCTGAAAAGAGTTTTTGTTTAAAAAAAAGATAGTTTTCTGTGCAGAGAGCCACAGCAGAGACTGAAAGCCAGCAGCCAGGAAGCTGAGAGAGATATATTCCCATCAAGGAGACCCTGCTGAATACCATCTTTAAAAATTACCTAGAGGCAGAGACAAGGCGGCCTTTGATGTGCCCACTGAGAGATTGAAACAGGATATTCGCCATCGGACTGTAACTGAGATTTCACCAAAGAAGTCTGCCGCAAAGCATCCGTCCACCTGAAACTTTCTAAAGCTTGACTCCAGTGAACCAAAAGGAAAAGGAAGAACAGGCCTGCATTATTTTCCTCCCAGGAAATCAAACAAAATTTCACAATGAACTCTTTTTTTTAAAAAAACAGATGTAATGCATACTTTCCTTTAATCTCTATCTTTTCTTGTGTATGTGCACGTGTGTGCATGTGTGTAAGGTGAAGTTGTGAACTTTTGTGTTTTTGTTCAATAAACATTTATTTTTCTTTAAACCTACAAGAAAACCTGTCATTTCTCTGTTTTTTAACATATAAAAAAAGCTCAAAGATTAAATACAATTCTAATAAAAACAATCTCTGCAGTCAGTGGTGAGGTGAAATAGGAGAACCATCCCTGTCATCCCTACCTGTCCATAACACTCTCCACCCCTCCACAGCCTGATTTGTCATACTGCTAGTCTGACATTCAGTACTGATAAGCAGAAATTTCCTCCAATTATACATTGGGATGACTGAAGCCATTGTATTTGGTCCTGTCCCTGCAACTGTCTGAGGCTGAACCAGACCTTTTGCAACCTTGGTGTCATATTTGACACTGAGATGACCTTTCGACTACATATCCACTCCATCACCACGACTGCCTACTTCCACCTCTGCAACATCACCTGATACTCCTGAGTCAGCTCAACTGCTGCTGAATCCCTCATCATGCCTTTGTTACCTCTAGACTTGACTCTTCCATTGCTCTCCTGGCTAGCCTCCCATCTGCCGTTTGTGCTCATCCAAAACTCTGCTGTCCATAACTTAACTCGCACGAAGTCCCATTCATCCATCACCCCAGCGCTCACTGTTCTACTTTGGCTTCCAGTCCGGCAACACCTCAGTTTTAACATTCTTCTTGTTTTCAATCCCTTCATAGCCTCTATGCAGTCTCCTCCAGCCCTACAAGCACCACCAACACCACCCCCCAGCCCCACCCCGGCCCCAAAGATTTCTGCCTCTCAATATTTCTCTCCCGATTCAAGACACTCCTAAAACATTCCTCTTCGTCTAGACTTTTGGTCACCAGTCCTATATATCTCCTTATGTGGCTCGTTGTCCAAGTTGTTTTGATAATTACTCCTGTGAAGTACCCTGGGATGTTTTACTATGTTAAAAGTGCTATATTAATGCAAGCTGTTGTTGTTGTGCGTGTTCCTCAGTCTCTCTCAACATCTGTTTGTCTGTGTCTGCAGCTGTGTGCATATCGTTTTAAGTGTATGTATATGCCTCTCTGTGTACAGTCCCTCTGTAATCCCCTGTTCTCAGTGTGCACCTCTCTCACTAATTCTTTCCTTCAGTTACACTATATATAACTTGCTCTATGGAACTGTCATGCAGCTTTGCAGGACCAGACAAAAGATAATGGGCAAACAAAGTCTTGCTCTGTGGTGCCACTGGAGCCCACCCTACAGACGTCAGAGTTATCAAAAAAGGCAGGTGCACTGCTTCTGCCAACATCTGGAATGCGCTATGCTGTGTACCATGCTGTTAAGGGCACTAGCATGGTCGTGCCATGTGTGCGCCAAAACCTTTACAGTAATTGTGCCATCAAGCCTCTCAGGCTGATTTGATGCACGTTCTGCCAATTTGGGCCTCGCCGGTCCAATCAACGCCATGTCCTAAGCACTCTCAGGTGAACGTGTGTTCATCTGCATGAGAGACATTAGTCTGACTTATAGAACCAGCCATCCAACTTTTGACTTACTTCTGCTTTTACAACCTTTGTGGAAGTGCTGTGGTGTGTTCTTGGATGAGTAGTGGTAACTTGTTGGATTTTGAAGGGAGTGTTGCTGCACCCTGACAGGCAGGTCAGAGTTTTCTGCCCAGTTAACAGAAAGCCTGCTAGAGTTATGGGGGCTATAGTTGCAGTTCCTCCTGGGAACATGGAACACAGGGTGCAGAGAGGGGCAGCTGTGTGCAGAGGGAGGCGGGCTCTCAACAGAAAGTCTTACCCACCAAAGATATGCAGTGAGCACTTCTCCTACCTCCAACTCAGCAATGTACAATGTCTGAGGTGCCTACAATTCAGAAAGGAGGTAACTGAACTGTGCTACCTTCTTCAACAGGACCAAGAGTCGCACAGCAGGGTGAGGATGGCGTTGCCAGTGGCTGTCAAGGTCACAACAACCTAGCTCAACTTCGACAGAAGCAGATCCTTGCAGGCAATTAAACTCCCCTGCTCTTCTTCAAAACAGTGCCATGGAATCTTTTACACCCACCAGACAGTTTAATATTTTGAGTATAAACCCATTGCCAGAACTGGAAAACATCAAACATTAACCTCTTCTCTTTACAGGCACTGACTGACCTGTTGTGTATTTCCAGTATTTTTTGGTTTTAATTTTACAATTAAGAATGTTATTTCTTGTCCTGAATAATATGCTTCGGTCAAAATTCCCTCAAAGTGACCACGCAGCAATCCAAAATTCTCCATGCAAGCCATGCACAAGTCAGCCCCTTTAAATTCCTGCGCATGCAAGACCCGCATAAAAAAATTTAAAGGGGTCATACACTTGAACAAATCGCCCATGCACTACACAAAAAAAATTAGACGTAACGTTGGCTTCAGCTGGTGTTAACTTTGAACTCAGGCACTTCAGCAGTGTGTGATAATTTTTAATGCATTTGAAGCAACCCTTTCTGTTTCATGAATTTCAACTTTCTTTCAAGCTACATTTGAACTTCCTTCTGTCATATAAACCCAATATGCCAAATGGGAAATATTAATTTCATCGGTTGGAAATCTTACATTCGACTTCTAATGGAAAAATCCTACAAGTTAACTTTAAAAAATATAGCAGCCAAGATGGCCATTGCAATTTACATTTGAAAGACCGGGAGATTAAACTGGAGACGAAAAGTCTAACCAAGTCCAGCCAGAACAATGGCTTGCTCTCAGTGATTGAATTACCTAGAATGGCTTTATCAACACGGTCGTCAAGGCCATCTACACCAATTGACTTTGAAAGAGCCTACCCCCTCCAAGTGTGACTGGATATCATGAGGCAGGTAGCACCTTGAATCTCAGAGAAGATTCCAAAAAAAACCTCATTAAAAACAAAGGGGTTTGATAGAGCCATCTGACTGCCTGCACAGCTCTGAAGAAACTGTAAGCTTTGTCACACAGCCAGCAGACAGGCAATAACTGAAAAGCCAGCAACGAAACAGGCTCTCACTCTCTCTCTCCCTGGAAAATATCAAGAGAAGATCTGCTGTGACTGGGAATGCCCCAAGCCTACAGACCACTACAGCCCACAACCATGGGACAAGAATCAACCACTGCCTTCAGGAACCCTGAGCAAAGCAAGCCAACTACCATGCACATGGCTCAACAAGGACTTCAAGACTACAGTTTCAGCTGAGGACTATTGGATTCACATACTGTATTTAAATTCCATTTATTCTGGACTGTCATCCAACCAACAAATCTGTTTCCCTCTGTAATCTATTTGTGTGTGTGTGTGACTCTCGTGTGAATGTGTGTGTGAATGCATTTTTTAGTATTTTAAATCTGGTTAGAGTGTTACATGTAATAAACTTACCTCTTTCTTGTTTAAACTCAAGAAAATCTGTCTGATTGGTTCTTTTGCAATTACATTAGAGGAACAGGAGTAAATACTCACTGAGGTGGTAAGCTCAACCACTGTGTTAAAAAAGGATAAACCCTGTTGCGGTCAAACAAGAGAAGGGGCGAAAGGGGAGCCTGAGACCCCCTCCTCACCTGGCCATAACACTTCATATAAAAAGAATAAGTATATTTAATTAAAAGTATTATAATAAGCATGAGCTTAAGAGGGCTCTGATGCAGAAAAATATTGCATTGAGATACCTCAATGGTAAATTTAACTATTCTGCATTCCCAGGAAATATGCTGTCCCTATCGAGAGCATGTCCTGGAAATCCTCACTATCATCACATTTGCCACCACTGCCACTTCACCAGCCATCAAACAGCGAGTTAAAATGTTGTGTCGCTCCATCACTTAGTCACACACTTAGGGCTAAGAATTGGCCCACACTGTTTTTTGGGAGTTGGGTTTGTGATTTGCAGTCTGCCCCCACCCATTGAGGTGGAGGTAGGCAGCACCTCATTTACCCGATTATAGAGTAGAGCCAAACATCACCCATGCTGCTGCCTGACGCAGCACTCAGCAGGAAGTCGAGCAGCGGATGCTAATAGCATGTGGTACAGCCAGCCTGCTGGGCTTCAAGGTAGTCCATCCATCTTCAAGGAAAGCTGCACTGAATTACAGGAGACTGCTGCTGAATACTGTTGTGGCAATTGTAAACAAGGAAAATAAAACACCAGGACAGAGGGAGAGTCCAGGGTCATAGATATGGTGTTGGAGCCTCAGACATTGATGTGGACATGGGCAGAGATGCCATGGTTACATGGGGGGCCAGGAGGCTTTCAAGGACCACCCTCAGAAGGGATTGGGAGCAGGTGGCTGGGAAAGTCCATTACCTGTGTCTGGAGACAAGGACATGAAGTCTAATGAGCTCACATAGGTGGTCAAAGTCAGTGAATGCATCTTCACATAATATCTCCAACCCACCACTCCACCAACTCACTGCTTTCACATACCTCCAGCTATTCAGCTGTGGCAGCCATCTCACCCAAACACAGTGCCACACAATACTCCCTGCCAAATTCACAAACTATATACAACACCCCAAAAAGCACTCCAGAGTACTTCCATAGACTTTGCAATCGCAGAACTTATTAAAAATTACCTTACCTGCAACTTGGATGCCTAGTCCTTTGAGTAATGCTAGTGATGGGCCCCTCTTGCAGTTGAACACTTGTTCTTTGATCAATGACAAGTGAATTCGTCCAGTGGACCTGCATGGTCCAAATTTGGAAGTCGGGCATCACATCAGCCAGTAGGGCTCTGTGATGTAATGACAGCACCAATTTACATGCATCTGGTGCACACAGGAGATGCCCGCACAAGCACCCATCTCAACATGGGGCGCCACGTGGATTATATCGGAAGCAGCTGGAATCGCAGTGAAACCCACTAGATTTTTACTGTAAAAAAATGAGGTTTTACATTTGATCATTTACATCCTAAACCAACCACTCAACCACGAGGAGGGCATTCAGCTTCCATTGTGCCATCTCCAGCAGCGCTACGCATCCGAATGTCACACCCATAGTTTCTTGCCTGCCCATTTATTGTGTTGTGTTTAGGTTTTGGCCAGAGATTATTCTTATCCAAACAAATTTTGCATAGATTAAAATATGCATAAAAATATTAATAGCCTTTGTAAATGGTACCAACAATCTTTATTCCCATAAATTGTACACCTTTTAAATGTATCCATCAAATCTGGTTAGCAACTCTTTGAGGTCTGCTTGCATGTGACCTCTGCTTTCCTCTGCCAAGCTCCACAATGTGGACCACACTATTTAAATTAAGCCAACTCCATGTAGGCAGGGTAAGTGCTAATAGTGCACAGATTAATCAAAATATATACACTATGAACTTAGAAATTATGTGAACAGAAATCTGCCTGCACTTTTATTACACTGATGATTTGGATCTTGTTGAATCCCTTTCTTTTAGGTTGAAAAAGGGACTTGTTTCAAACACTTCCATTGGAAAAATAAATAAATTTTAAAAGGATTAGTCTCACAGTTGGGCTTCTTATTTTTGATGCCACTTCCCTTGTGATGTGTAATAAGATTGGTAATGTCTGCCCTGCTGCTGGATCGTATGTATACGGGTAGTCCCCTAGTTTGAGTTCCAAAGTAAATTTTTTTCTTCGTAGTAAGTAAATCAGATGGAATTGAATTGGATGGATAATAACTTTGTACTTCATGGTGTGTTGAATTGTTGCCTGGCAACAGGTACTCTGCATAATTCTTGAATATTATTTCATTTCTGAGAAGCAATGTACATTGAGCATTTGTCTTCTGCATAATCAGAACTGCATCATTTTTATTTTTAACACTATCCCTCCCAAGACTGGAACTTGCACGAGTAGACCATTTATCCACAGATGTAGTTAAATCAGTTGATTAAAGTTTCCCAAAAGCAAAATACTGCAGATGCTGGAAATCTGAAATAAAAATATAAAATGCTGGAACCTCTCAGCAGGTCAGGCGGCATCTGTGGAGATAGAAACAGATTTAATGTCCAGGATTTTCTGGCCCCTTTGCGGATGGCCTTAGAGGCGAGGGTTTGGGGGGGGGGGGGGCATAAAATTGTGTGGGGTGGAGTCTCCAACATCCTCATGCCAGGTACCAATTTTACAAGGGGCGGATGGCATGTCTAGTGAAAATGGAGCGCGGATCTGAAAACATGGTACTTAAGGCACTTTTGGTGACAATTGACACGGATTTTATGGGCCTGTCCAATTTTGCACAATGTGCACGGGGCCACGGCAAGTATATCAGAGCAGCAAGGAAGCGGCAGGTCGGGTCTGTGCTGAATTGGCTGCTGTTGGGTGAGGCAGCGTGCCTTGACAAGAGGGCTGGAGCAGCGCAGCTATATCATATTGCAGTGAGAAGGGGGAGTTCAGGTGCCAGGGCTTTGGGGTTGAGCCTCCAAAGTGCCAGCTGGCTGCTGGCACTTGGTGCATTGATAGGGGGCTGAAAGGGGGTGGGATGAGGTGATTGGAGGAAGCATCTGGGAGAGAGGCCCTTCAGACCAGCAGTGCCCACCTGCCATGGGCATCATCCACTCAGGAGCCAGGCCCTCCAGCAAAGTGGAGAATCTGAGAGGGGTGTTCATACAGAGGGAGCAGCAGCCCGCAGGGATCCAGACAGCAGCAACCTCATGGTCACCTGCAGGGACAGCCTTGGAGTGGGGAAGGGCCAGAAGGCAGCAGAGGGAACCGTAAGCAGGGGCTCCAGCTCAGAGAAGAAGATACCCTATAGCAAGGGTGTACAGACAGAGGATTAGCTACCTCCAGATGTCAGAGCGACAGTGTCGCCAAAGACTGTACCTCTCCCAAGAAGTCATCACATATCTTTGTGCCATGATGACAGATGAGCTGAGTCCCATGCTATTGGTGGTTACTCGATGCCAGTGCCGGTGAAGGTCACTGTGGCCCATAACTTCTACACCTCCAGTTCTTTCCATGTGCCCACTGGAGACATGTGTGGCATCTCCCAATCAGCAGCACATCATTGCATCAAGGTGGTGATTGATGCCCACTTGAGGAGGGCCAGCCAATACTTCCATTAAAGCACTGATCTGGACAGCCAGCCATCGGGGCCATTGCTGGATTCCCCCAGGTGCAAGGTGTGATAGACTGCACGCATGTGGCCATCAAGGCTCCCACAGGCCAGCCAGCAGCCTTCATTAACAGAAGGGATTCCATTCCCTCAATGTCTGACTGGAATGCAATAATTGTCAACACATCCTGCAGGTGTGTGCTCAGTACCCTGGAAGCAGCCAGGACACCGACATACTCAGGCAATCCCAGGTGCCTGAGCTGTTCACTCCCCTCGCGTGCCTTCAAGGTTGGATTATTGGCAACAAGGGCTACCCATTAAAGAGATGGCTGCTGACTGGAGGGGTTGCAGAGGCGATTCACCAGGATGGTGCCTGGGATGGAACATTTAAGCTATGAAGAGAGGTTGGATAGGCTTGGGTTGTTTTCGCTGGAGCAGAGAAGACTGAGGGGTGACCTGATCGAGGCGTACAAGATTATGAGGGGCGTGGATAGGGAGCAGCTGTTCCCCTTAGTTGAAGGGTCAGTTACGAGGGGACACAAGTATAAGGTGAGGGGCAGGAGGTTTAAGGGGGATTTGAGGAAGAACTTCTTTACTCAGAGGGTGGTGACAGTCTGGAATGCACTGCCTGGGAGGGTGGTATAGGCAGGTTGCCTCACATCCTTTAAAAAGTACCTGGATGAGCACTTGGCACGTCATAACATTCAAGGCTATGGGCCAAGTGCTGGCAAATGGGATTAGGTAGACAGGTCAGGTGTCTTTAATGCATCGGTGCAGACTCGATGGGCCAAAGGGCCTCTTCTGCACCATATTATTCTGTGATTCTGTGACTCCAGTATGGAACCCTAGGACAGAAGCAGAGGAGAAATACAACACCAGCCATGCAGCGACCTAAGCCACTATCAAACAGACCATAGGTCTCCTGAAGATGAGATTCAGGTGCCTGAATCATTCTGGAGGGGCACTTCAATATGCCCTAGCAAGAGTCTCCCGGATGAGGAGCTCTGCTGCACTTTGCACAATCTGAAGCTGCAGAGTGGGGAGGCCCTACCCAATGATGATAAACTGCAGCACGAGGCATCCTCAGATGAGGAGGATGATAAGAAAGCTGGTGACCTGCCGTAGCATCCTGAAAGACATGATGGACCGCATGGAAGGCGCAATGACATGAGCATTAGAGAGGTTCGGGAGGTGCTTATACATACACGCTTCAGATGACCCTTCCCACATCATCCTTCCAATCAAATAAAAGTCCACCTTCACCCTGCACTGTTGCCCCTTACCTCAGTTGCAAGTCCATGCTCATGCACCCTGTATCATCTGGCACTTCTGCACGGTCAATACGCCGACCACAGGCACTCTGGTCCCTCCCAAACAGCCCCTGGGGCAAGCCATGGTGCTTCTGCTATGCCAGAGAGCCTCCAGTAATAGATGGAAATGTCAACATAATGCATACCATCTTGATTATAAACATAAGTAGACACAAGCCGTAACTCCTTAATGATCTATTCACCTGTGAAGCCCAAGTACATCTCGTGGGTTTTCTTAATTCTTCTCTGGGTGCTCTACATGGTGCTCCCTCTTTGCTGCCAGCTGAGGTAGAGTCAGGCTGCTGACCTTGCTGCCCCCTGGCTTGGGATGACCTTGGCGGCCGTCCTCTGGCTGTCTAAGGCCTAGAGGGCCCCGGCATGCTTAGGAACTCCTGCACAGATGCAGGTGCCTCCTTTGTCATCATGGCAACTTGAGGCACTCGTGTCACTGGCAGAGGGGCTGACAAGCTGCTGTCCACAGCAAGAATGCCCTGAGGAGCTCCCAGATGTGGAAGGCTGCCGCTCCTCCTCACTAGCAAGACACACTTGTACCTCCAAGCTAAACTGGACAAGGGCCTGGTAGAGACTCCAGGTGCCATGTTCACCTCTAGCCTTGCCACTGCTGCATTGAGCTAACGTACAAGGCGATGACATGCAGGTTTGCTCACATCTCCAGATTCCACTGACTGGTCTGCTGGATCTGGCTTTTCATGAGAGCCACCAATCTCTCGATGGAGGAGGCCATGTGCGCAGATGAGAAGGAAATAGTCGCACTCAGGGGCTCCACTCTCCAAACCAGGGTGTGCATATCCTGTGGGATTTCCACCAGGTCTTCACGCACCTCACGTTGTATGTACAGCATCTGCCGCCTTATGATGACTCCAAAGGCACGTCATCAGCCTGAGGCTCAGCATTGGCCTGGCCTCCCACACTCCTTCAAGTGTCCGTGGCCTCAGCTGTCACAGCCTCCGACAGCTGGACAGGCGCATGTGTGATGCTGTCACCAGGTTGTGACCCCGAATCTAAGCACGAATGCATACCCACCAATGCGGAAGTATCTGTGCTCGTGGGGATGCAGGGGAATGATGTGACGCTGAACCCTTTGAAGCTCCCTCCTCCTAATCAGAGGTGGATGGCTGTCCCCCAGAGACTACAGCTCTCTGTTCTTGTAGATGACCTGCATGAGAGAACAGAAAGATCAAAGGCTATTGCCCTTCCAAACACGAGCCTCCAGAATCGGCTGATCTTCAGATCGATGTATGTGCAGTGGAGGACACAGGAACACCATCCCCCATGCTCACCTAAGGCTCCCTTGGGCCTGGTCATGAGACTACTCACCCTCTTGCACTCACCCTCCTGCATCACTGTCTGCGATGGAGTGGCCACCATGCTGCCCTGCCAGTTCCAGAGCCTCCCCTTCCATGTGTGTGAGGATAGCGAGAAATGGCAGCCTGCTGCCAGTCTGGGCCCTTTCTTTGGCATTGTGGGCTCTCTTCTCATGCAGGAACAAAGAAGAGGAATGTTAGTTGCCCCACAATAACAGCCTAGATGTTCATTTTGGGGACAATCGAATGAGTCCAGCATTTACCCACTCTGGAATGGCCTTGCAAGGGTCGCCACTGACAGACTAGCTCATTGACCAAGCTACATCCATTCCTTTTATTGGAGTTGCTGCAGCCTGACCCCAATGCCACTGACTGGGTGGGCTTTCCCTCTCCAACAACTTCAGTCAAGGAAGGCTTCAGCTGTGTTCAGGTGCTTGCAGCCTTTTAAAGATGGCGTTAGCACATCCATTAGTGTTAGCCAATGCTACAGCTGCCTCCTCAATGCCCACCTCCATTGCCCAGAATTGTTGGCTCCCCGCCTGCCCTCTCAGTAGAGGAGATCCCTTGGCACTATTTCGAAGAAGAGCTGTAGAGTTTTTCCTGGTGACCTGACTAATATTTATCCCTCAATCAACATCACTAAAACAGATTATCTGGTCATTATCTCATTCTGCTGTGCACCAACTGGTTGTCACATTTCCTATGTTATAACTGGGACTACATTTCAAAAGTACTTCATTGGCTATAAAAGGCACTATATAAATGGAAGCATTTCTCTTTCACTGTCTGAGAATGTTGAACATCTATGAGATCTCTGAACCCTCCCCGATTGGTTGCCTGTAACTTTAGTCCAAGTGAGTTGAAGCTCCTTCTTGAATTTTGGGCAATAGGCAATGATTTTGATTAAACAATGGGGCAGAAGGTTGAGATAGGCTGCACATGTGGAGGCCTGGTTTACTGGTTACAGACGAGTTCTTGAACAAATGAGCCAATGACTCAAATATGAAATGCTCTATATTCTTAAGTACTCTGGAGCACATAGAATCAGGTCCAGCTCACAGTCAGTATCTTAATCCTAACTAAAACCACTTCCCTAAAGATTTTTTTGCTTTTTCTTATTGGCAAGTTGTGCTCTTGCTCCTTAGGGATATAAGCTGGTTTTGTATCACATTAAAATCATTTTTGAACACCTCCCACTGATCTGTTGATTAACTGTCAGTCACCGTAAACTGGTGCATTCTCCATGGGAACTCCTCTACCAATCACAGTTCACTTGCTAACCAATCATCACTCTTTTCTCATGCAGTATAAGTTGTTGTTTTCCCTTACATTTGTTATTCTTGTGGATTGTGCTGATGAGTGCAAGATGAAAAGCTTCAACAACATGTCTCTATTTTCTGCAATAGTGAGGGAATGGGATTTGTGGCAGGGGCCAAAGACAATGGCTTTGGTTTTTCTGATGTTTAATTGAAGGAAATTATGTCTCATCTGGGTCTGGATGTTGGACAAGCAGTCTGCCAACAGAGAGGCAACAGAGGGATGGAGACAGGTGGTGGTGAGATAGAGCTGGATGTCCTCAGTTTACCTGCTGAACCTAACGTGTTTCCAGATGATGTTGTAAGGAACTTCATGTAGGTGAGAAATAGGACAAGGCCTAGGAACAAGTCTTTGGAGAAAACCAGAAGTAATGGTGCAGGAGCAAGAAGAGACACCATTGGAGAAGATTCTCTGACTACAACTGGAACCAAGTGAAAGCAGTCCCATTCAGCTGGACAACAGAGGAGAGTGACTGGAGGAGGATGCTGTGGTCAACCATTTCAAAGGCTGCAGAGAGGTCAGGAAAGGTGAAGAGCGATAATGCACTACAATCACAGACACAGAGGATGTTATTTCTGACTTGGATAAAGGCCACTTTTTTTTTAGAGATACAACACTGAAACAGGCCCTTCGGCCCACCGAGTATGTGCCGACCAACAACCACCCATTTATACTAACCCTACAGTAATCCCATATTCCCTACCACCTACCTACACTAGGGGCAATTTTACAACGGCCAATTTACCTATCACCTGCAAGTCTTTGGCTGTGGGAGGAAACCGGAGCACCCGGCGAAAACCCACACGGTCACAGGGAGAACTTGCAAACTCCGCACAGGCAGTAACCAGAATCGAACCTAGGTCCCTGGAGCTGTGAGGCTGCAGTGCTAACCACTGCACCACTGTGCTGCCCATCACTTCAGTGTTGTTGCAGGGGTAGAAACCTGATTGGACAGATTCAAACAGGGAATTGTAGAAAAGATGGTCACTGATTTGGGAAATAACAGCACGCTCAAGGGCATTGGAGAGAAAAGGCAGTTTTGGGTTAATAGTTTGCAGGGACAGAGGGTCAAGGGTGAGATTTTTTGAAGTGCAGGGGGATGGCAGCAGATTTGAAGGAGAGAATGGTAGTACCTGAGGAGAGCGAACCATTTACAACATAAGCTATTCCTGGGGGACAGGAATTGAATTTGGGGGTCAGCACCTTCGTTGGAATAGGGTTGAGAGATCAGGGAGTGGGTCTCATGAACAAGGTATGGTTGCAGAAGGTATGCAGGGAGATAGGATCGGGGCTAAGGCAGGGGAGAGCCTTGGCTCACTGGGCAAGGGGAAGGTTGGGAAGTGGCTGAGGCAGCTGAATCGATGCTCTCAATCTGAGTGACAAAGAAGTTCTTGAGCTCCTCGCACTTCTTGTTGGAGGAAAGCGTGGATGGGATAGGGAAGAGGGGTTTGAGGAACGGGTTGGTAGTGGCAGACACAATAGCAAATGCAGCAACTACCTTGTCTGTTGGTACTTTTGTGAAACAGTGCATATGGGCTGTAACAGAAATTGTTTGCCCAACAATAGTAATTGTTTATGAAGCTGGTTTTCAGGATAGAAAGTCATGAACATTACATTACTCACAATTTCCTGAGATACACTTTCTACAACTGGCAGTCTTGGCTGTGTATGCTGGATCACGGAATCACCCCTTTAATCTTAACTGAATGATGTACTATACCTCCAGCAATTTCTGACAGAGACTTCAGGGGGAATTTTATGCTCTTTGCCGAGGTGGATTTGGTGGTGTGGGGGTTGATATAATTAAGTGGGAGATGTTTTCTCGGATTCCCCATGGCGGGAAATGTTAAAGGAATTAAGTCGGCAGCAGGTTAGTGGCATTCCAGAGTTCCCCCAGCACAGTGGCAGATTGCAGCTTTACATTCATTAAAATAACATGAAAACTCATTATCCTATGCATAGTTATGATTTAGACCTACCTGCCAGATTGAGTGAACAGCGAGCGATATTCCTGTACCATCCGGTTCAAAATTGTTTTACCGTGGCGTGCAGCAGTTGGATTTGTGCAGTTGAGTCTCAGGTCTGTGCTGTTCTCTCTTGAACTCATCTGCTAAACTAACGCCAGCATTGGAATGGATGTTTGCCTCCAGGCTCGGCACCAGCAAGGGCGAATCTTCTCAGGGGATGGCAACGAATTCATGGACGGGGGCTACATGGGGGAGCAGAGGAGGGTAGTTGGGGAGGCAAGGGTAGGGCTAATCGGGTGCATGGAGGAACAGTGGAGGACAGTCGGGGAAGAAAGGGTGGGTCGATCAGGTGCATGGAGGAGCAGGGAAGGGTAGTCAGGGAGGGAAGGGTGGGATTGATCGGGCGCATGGAGGAGCAGCAGAGGGTGGAGGGGAGCGTCCAGGGTGTTGAATAGTTGCTGTTGATGCTGAAGATGCATGTTATCAGCTGTGGGGGTGGTGGGTGGATTATAGCAGTACAGTGTGAAGATATTTGGCAAAGGTCCAAAGGGAGGGATGAGTGCTGTCAATATCAGCGAACTGTGGGGAAAATTGAGGGTACTGGCTAGCAGAGGGAATGGTTACAGTCAATGGGGGAAAATGGATTCTGTAGAGAGGGGGGAAAGTCAAGACTAATGGGTGGGTATTCAACAACTTCATATGGAGGGGGAACGGGACTCAACAACAGTGGTCAGTTCGATGTGAGGAGGTTCAAGGGCAAGAGTCAGCATGTCGATAGTAACGGGAGTAGGAATGGGGGGAGGGATGGTGAATACTTTGATGAATACACTTTGCACGGTAATGAGGTGAGGCTCAATGGTAACCAAAGGAAGGGTGACGGTAACATTGGGTGAGTCAAGGGTGATGGGTGATTGGAAGGTTGCAGGATGAGGTTGGAAGACTTGCTCTGAATTCCACGCACATCATTTTCTCCAATGACAATGGAAACCACGTGGATACGCAAGGAGAGGAAGGAGAGAGGGAGGAGGCAAATGACAGTGGGTGTGTCTACTACCTGGATGCAGATATAATGCAGATCAAGTTCATTGCCTTGATTCAGCTCACTGGCAACAGAGGGCTGAATTGCCATCCTCTGCTTATTTATTATTCAGAAAAGCCACGGTGACATGGGTCTCATACACCTAATTGCTCTAGTACCATGGGAAGAAGAACAAAGAGAGAGACCATGGAGGGCTCCTTTCCCTCAGCTCATGATGCCTGAGTGCCAGCAACTGGCAGAACAGGAAGGTGAGGTTGCTCCGAATTACAACATACAGGAACAGCCTTATCAAACACGGGCACTGGCATGTCATCGAATCCTCAGGACAAGGACAAATTACCTTCAAATGTTAGAGAGGCAATGTCTGCAATGCCTAAGGATGTCACATGAAATGGTCACAGAAATTTGTAGGATCCTGTGACATGACCTGCAGCCACTTGGCTTTGGTGGGAATCCCATACCGGTTGTCCTCAAGGTGACTGCTGCACTCGTTTTTTATGCTAGCTGTGCCTTCCAGGGATCACAGGTGACATATGTGGCATCTCACAGTCTGCAACCCGCAGGTGCATCAAAGATGTGACCAACACCCTTTTTCTATGTGCCAATGATTTAATCTACTTACCTGTAGACGAGGACAGCCAAGAAGCGAGGTCTGCGGCCTTCGGTGTTATCACTGGGTTCCCTAAGGTGCAAGGAGTGATCAACTGTACTCTTGAGGCCATTAGAGCTCCCTGGGACCAGCCTGCTGCATTTGTCAATTGCAAAGATTTCCACTCTTTAAATGTGCAACTGGTTTGCGACCACGAATGATGATGAATGATGTGCATGTTTCCCAGGGAACTATCATGACTCATACATTTTGAGGAACTCCCAGTTGCCAGTAGTTTTCAAGGAACCAGCTGAAGTGGACAGATGGTTCCTGGGTGACAAGGGCTACCCATTTTGTACACGGTTGATGACACCAGTACGTCATCCCTAAAGCACTGCTGAAGAGAGGTACAATGTTGCTCACATATCCACCAAAGCCACAATTGAACAGACCATTGGCATGCTGAAAGTGCGATTCTGTTGCCTTCACTGGTCTGGAGAGGCTGTATAGTATGCGCCACAGAGGGTGCTGTGAATAATCGTTGTCTGCTCTGCCTAGCACAACCTTGCAATTTGACATGGCAACATTCTGCAGGTGGAGGAACAGAAAAAACACCAATCCTCCTCAGATGAGGATGACTATGAAGAGGGTGAGGAGGGGGACAACAATGACAACATTGCCATCATCGAGATGAGGGCCATGGAGAGACATGCAATGGACATCAGGGAAAACCTAATTTATGCACTTTTCAGCCAACAATAAGTCACATCATCAAGGAACGTTGGGAGGAAGAACATAACAATTCCCCACAGAAATTTCCTTTTGCACGAGGTCTTATTTATCTCTGCAATCTTAACAAAGCGATGCAGCACTTAGAAACAGAATGTTTATGGCACAGAAAGAGGCCACTTGGCCCATTGTGTTTGTGCCGGCCGAAAAACAATCCACCCATTCTAATCTCACCATCCACCTTTCATGTGATTGGCATTTGAAATCATCTATCGGCTATGATGAATGCAACTATACACCATTGGAAGCAATGTTAAGTTATGACCGCAGAAAACAAAAGTAAGGCATGACAAGTACTGGAAAAAGTTAATAATCATCAGTAGGAAAACAGCCATCATGGAAGATTGAAGGCTCTAATTCCAATGATAAAATGGACACTGGACATTTTCTGAGATGCTTTGCAAATATCATTGTGTTTCTGCCTTAGGCCTCCAAAAAACATCTTTGTATCCATCTGAAACCAAGCAAAACATTAACGAGAGTGGATCAAATTTTAAATGAAATAAAAATGCATTAATAAAACTTTGCCATTCTCACAATATGTACATCACCCATGCCATCTTCAAGCTCAAAACTGTTTCAATTTCCTTTTTCGCCGACTACATCTAGGTGCAACCCTAACATTAGCAGTTGAGGTGGAGGCAGTCTGCTCAGTGTATTGCCCCATTGCTGTGGATGACTGTGGCCGGAGTCCTCTGGAGGTACGGGGCCTTCATGGTTCCATCCTACTGGGGGTCTGCAGCGCTGGTGTTTGAGTAGCCGCCATGTGCTCACCTGCTGGAGGTAAGTGGGTCAGTGTTGGGGGTTGGACGAGATGCCGCATACCCTAGGGGTGTCCTGAGTAGATCCCAGGGCAGCTGGTACATGTTCATCCTCCATCTGTGTGCACGATGGCACCTGCCAATCTCCCTGAGGGGAAGGAGCACCTGGAGGGAAGTCCAGATTCCTTGTCCCCCTCACTTAGATTCTGCTGTATGGAGTCCAACGCAACAGCGATGGAGTGCAGGTCAGATCACATATTGCTTGAGTGCTCAACCAGACTTGCCAACGAGCTCGCCAAACTCTCGAATGAGGAAGGCATATGCTCAAATGCCTAGGACATGGCAGATGTCATGGCTTGCATGGACTCCTCCATGGCATGCGTAAAGCCAAACATGACCTAAGGTATCTCCAACATATTTTCCACATGGCTTTGCTGCACATCCAGCAGACTTCTCGTAGCTGCAAACAGAGGATCGTCATGAGTGTGGGGCTGAGCAGCGGCCTGGTCTCCAGCCGTCCTCCAATTATCAGAGGACCTGGCTGGCACCTGCTCCCTCAGCAGCTGGGACATATCTGTGTTGTGACCACCAGCTTGTGATCCAGATTCTAGTCTTAAACCCCCTACGGACCGTATGGATGTATCTGCGCTGGGGGAGGTGGAAGATGAGGCAGTGACGGCGTACCCACTGGGGCATTGGCTTCTTCTTCCTCCCCAGAGGAGGAGTCTTGAGCCACTTGGCGTTCCATGACTCGAGTGTGGGCACCTGCAGTGGAGACACAAATAGAGGCACTTTAAGCATGTGCTTCACTTGAGTTCACACAATTTCCCTCAGTTTGCACATACTGTTGCAAGAGCAGAGATGCCACTTCGTCCTGACACTTTGTGGCTCCTGCTTCGCCATCACAGCTCGCCCTGCCTCCCTCTCTCTTGCAGTCTCTGACCCCTCCTCCTCCGCCATGGTCAGCAGCCTGATGTCAAGGACTGCTCCTCCCATCTTAGCATGCTCACACTGGTTATGGCTTTGTTTATCTTGCATCAGACAGTGCAGATTTAACGACATGGAAAATGATGCATCACAACTATTACATACACGCATCAACATCACTTATTCTGCAATGGCTTCTGCATGACACATCCAAGCACATAAACAATGCCAGTGTCCATCTTGGTGCAACATCATTTAGTGAATGGCACCAAGGCTGCTCGTGCATTCCATTACATCCCTTTTCCTTAAAGACACGGAGCAAGGAAGGAAAACATTGGAGCTGCTTCCCCAAGACCACTTACCCTCGTCGATCTGAACAAATCATTGATGCGCTTGCGACACTGAACCCATGTTGTATGAGTGATCCCATGATTCGAGTCCTCCTCTGCTACTTCCATCCAGGCCGCCTTGGTGAGGCAGGAAGGTCTTCACACTCCATCTCCAGGAAAGAGGACCTCTTGTCTTTCCCTGACGGCCTGGAAGAGAACCTGCAGGAAGGCAGCACTGAACCGTGGGGACGAATGCAGCCTGCTGGCTACATGTGTTTCAGTCTGGCTGCAGGGAAAATAAATGATATGAAGTTGGTGGTGAGTTTCACAAAATAAGGGAGGTAAAAACATTTTGATTTAAGTAAAAGCTTCAATTTAAGTTAGTCTGAAGAGACTTACATGAAAGGAAGGCTGCTGATCCATGAGGCTGAAAGCACAGAATGTTTTATATCTGTGACGATCATGGTGCTTGGGACTGTGACGGTGGGTTCCACCAATGAAAGGCTGCCCCCGCTACATGAACCCACGTGTCCCCCGTGCCTGGCACCGCACGGCTTATTTAAATACAAAATCGCGTGCGAAATAGGAATTTAGGCAGAAGTGGAAGTTACGGCAACTTCTGGTCCCGCTGTTCGGAATGCCGCGGCACTCATAAAATTCTACCCTTCCAGTTGCATCAACTGATCTCCTGTGAGATAAACAATATTTCTATGCTAGTCTTTAAGACATTCAATTGCTTGTTTCTTCTACATCCCAATAGTATCTTTAGATTGTTGAATGAACAAAACCTACTTTTCTTTTGATTAAATTTGCAATTCAAAACTTTTCCACTTCCAGGGACCTTGTATAAAATGGCTTCAAGAGCCAGCACTGTAATTTAACATCTAGCAGTGAAACATTTAAAATTGAAACACTGGAAATTAATGCAGTGCTGCCTTCATGCTAAAGGTTTTGCAAAACTAGAGGGTGTCACTTTCATTGTGCTGATATCATGTATGTATAATGCAATGATGCATTCAATGACTTGCTTGTTAATAAAACAAAAGAGTTTTTTAACATTTTCTTACAAAAGTAGTGTAAGCTCTCCTGATGGTTCATCAGGTGGCTGCACTCATTGGGCTGAATTTAGGTGTGGAAAATGGCGGCGGTACCACATGTCACGTGTGCAGCCATGCTGCCACGATTATGCAGCAGGCGGCCATTTAACACAATCGAGGTGGCGGTCTCCCCAAATTATATGTGGAGGTGGTAGGCGAGACGCCGAGCACGGCATCAACTGGCATCGAAGCAAGTGTCGGTGCCATCTTTAAAAGTCTGCCAGCCCTACATTCACTCCTTCCTTAAAAGTCCACAGAAGCTCATTTAGCTGATAGGTTTAGAAATTTACATCAGTGTCAACTTCAACAATCACCCCCCCTAGGAAGACTGGAGAGGATGTCAGAGTCAGAGCAAGAGTTGATTCTCCTCCAGGTTGCAAGGGAATGGCAGGATCTCTCTTCCCCAGCAATGATAAGAAGAGATGCTACTGCCTGACCAAGCAAACCTGGACAGAGATTGCAGAGGAGGTCAGCAGCCATAGGGTCACTTGACGCACCTGACACAGTGCAGGAACAGGGTCAATGACCTGTGCGTTCAGCCGAGGTAAATGCGACATTCCAAAGTTTCTTTGGGGGATTTGGATGTCACTACAGGCTGTGCGACATGGTGAGGGGGACACTGCCATTCCAGAGACAGCGAGGTAATAACACAATCATGACAGATGCTTGGCTGCATCTGTGAAACAAGTCACCCTAGTTTATAGCTCATCCCTAATAAATCCCATGACAGGGTCAGTATGAGATACTTCACATCCCCCAGTTGGTGATGAGAGGCACATGGTAGCAGAACAGTCACGGTGAAACATATGCCAATTTATAATTTTAACATTCTTCCTTTTGCAGGAGAAGAGGGCCCATAACAGGACGGAGGCTGCCAGGAGCAGTGGCAGTGTCCCAGATATACATCCTCTCAGCCAGGCCGAAGAAGAGGCCTTAGAACTAGTGGGGAGCCAGATGCGCTATATCAGACGTGGGGACCAGGATCCCTGCACAAGAGAGTGATTATTGTCGCTCATCGTAAAATTCATTAATGATGGAGAGCCACCTCTGGCATGTTTGCCATAATGGCATATGTGCAACCGAATCCACACATGTTTTTGTTGTACCTTGCAGGTCGGCGTTCGCAGGTGACTGCAGCCCCAGAGGGACACCCATCAACCTCTGAGGAGGAGGAATACTCAGAGCAGGCACCGTCCCATGACTCTCCTACACTTTCCACCAGTGCAGATACTTTCACCTCAGTGGGAATCAACTCGGCTTTAGAATTAGGGTCACTCGCTGGTGAGAACACTGCACATGTGCCTAAGCAACTGGAGGGAGCTGAGACGGCCAAGCCTCTGACAGTTGGAGGACTGTGGGTGGCCACGCCCATGCTGAGCTCCAGGTTGATGATGAACCTCTGTTGTCAACAGCACATGGCATGCTGTAGTTGCAGGGAGAAGTAAGGCAACATCTGGCAGAGATGCCAGAGGCCATGCATAGCCATGAGCAGATGATGAAGGAGTCTATCCTTGTCATGACTGCAGCCATGACCCTGGCATACGGGCGCATGGCTTCCTCTATTGAGACATTGGTGGCCCACATGGAGAACAAGATTACACAGTTGTGCCAGGACCTGCACACCTTCTCTTGTCTTGGCCATGCAC
Organism: Heterodontus francisci; assembly: GCF_036365525.1. NCBI lineage: Eukaryota > Metazoa > Chordata > Chondrichthyes > Heterodontiformes > Heterodontidae > Heterodontus > Heterodontus francisci. Next base: position 47,239,994 of record NC_090372.1, read on the forward strand.
TCAATTCAGCAGTTGCAAGGCGAGAGAAGGACTAGAAGCCTGGAGCCTTTTGCTGCTCCTAGTCCTTCTCTGGTAGTAGGGAGGTTCCATCGAGCCTTGACAGGGAGGAGGAGAGGCTGACCTCCACATCTGTGGGCTGCCCTCAGGGCGCTTCAAGTATGGACACTGGCTCGTCAGCCCCTCTGCCAGTAAGCCCAGCTCCAGGAGCCACAATGCCTGGGGAGAGTCCTGCACCCATCCAGGAAACACTTAGGCAGTCAGGGCCCTCCAGGACTCAGGCACCCAGAGGATGGCTGCCAAGGTCATATCAGGCCAAGGGGCAACCTGATCAGCAGCTTGCCTCCAGCCCAGCTGCTAGTGCAGGGGTCACACCACGTACGAGAACTCGCAAGCATATTAAGAAAATCACCTAGCCACACATGGATATTCATGGGTGACGCCAATATGTTGTGTGCAATGTTATTAAAAGCACTTCTGTGCCAATCATTTGCCATCATTGTGTGAAAACCATGTTCCATGAGCCTCTGACTTCAACCCTAGCCCTTAGTGCAGTGTCAAAGTGACCACAGCCCTCATTATCATGGCAATGTGACTGAAGATCTAATCTATATATGCTCTCCCATGGGCACTGCTGCACAATGCATCTGGTTGGCATTTAGGCAACACAGAAGTGAAGGAGGTGGAAGATTACATGCATGAAGTGAACCTTTTTTGGATTTTCATTGAAAGGACATCAGGGTGGCTGAAAACGGGTGATTAAAATGTTGTCTCTTGCCTCCTTTGCGCTTCGCTTACCAAGGCCTCCATCGCCATGTTATCATCATCCATTGATGCTTGGCCTTGTCTCTCCTCCAAGTCCTCTTCGTCAGAGGATGTTTGTCATTCAGGCTTGTCTTCCTCATGGAAGGCCTCCCCAGTCTAGTGCTAGATTGTGCAGAGCACAACAGGTCACCACAATATGCGACACCTGCTTGATTGTCGCTTGGGTGGAGCTGTGGCAAGCATTGTATCTCTCCTCCACTGCATTGCAAGGGTTCCTCACAGACGTCAGAAGCCATGTTTTCAATGGGTAACCCCTTGTCTCCTGGAAGCCACCCCCGAATGTGAGCAGGGGGATTGGAAAGCTGAGGCACCTGAGACCTCCAAAGTATGTAGGTGCCGTGGCTGCTTCCCGGGAAGCGAGCACACAAATGCAGGAAATGCTTATTGAATGGAAGCCCTTCCTGTTGATAAGTCAGATGGCTGGTCCATGGGAGCTTTGATGGCCTCATGTGTGCAATCGATTACACCTTGCACCTGTGGGAATCCAACTATGGCCGTGAAACCAATGGCCCTCTCGGCCTGACCGCCAAGGTGAGTCTGGTAGCACACATAGTCGCCGGCCTTCTTGAACAGGGCATTAGTCACCTCCTTGATGCAACAATGGGCTGCTGCCTGGGACACCCTACACATGTCCCCGGTGGATTCCTGGAAACATCCAGATACGTAGAAGTTTAGTGCCACGGTAATCTTTAGGGCCACTGGCACAGTGTGACCCCGAGATCCCATAGGTCACAAATCGCCCTGTAGAATGTCCCAAAAGTCTGTGACTGCCTCCCTGGAGAGCCATCGTGTTCGCTGACAGTGTTACTCAGACATCTGGAAGTAGGTGATGCTGGTCCGGTACAGTCTCTGGTGTACTTGGGCCTTTTTTGGCCTGGTCGGCTGCTGCTTTTCGTGTCGTGGAGCTTCAGGGTCAGGCACAGCTGCCTTTTGGGCCTGCCTCCATTGGAGGCGCTTCAACACGCCAAGGGAATCCAAAAACACAGGGTGTATGAGACCCATGGCAGGTGACCAGGGCCTTCTGTTCACTTCAGATGCAGAGACGAGCCTGCCTAGGCAACTATGCTTATCAATATTTGCTCGTCTGGATGCCTGATGTGCCTCAAGACTAAAGGTTAATGTTGGTCTACCGGCTTTTCCAGCTGTGTAAGACAGCACACACACATTACAACATCATTAATGATACCCCTAATGGCCTCCCGATACACACAACCTATACCCTTGCAGAGCACCTTGATACACACAGCCGCCTTGCAGAGCCCCCAATGCACACAGTCCCCTTGCAGAGCCCCCCAATAAACAGAACACCCTTGCAGAACCCACTGATACACACAACCCCCTTGCACATCCTAAATCAGCAGAGCAGAAATGGCTGCAGTACCCTGCATTTCCCCTATGCTGCAATGGTCAGGATACCTTCCCTTTCATGGCACCAAGGCATCTTGCCTTGGTGTGGCCAGCTTTTGAGTGTTGCAAAACTGAAGGCACAAGTGCCGCATGTCAGCCACAACATTATGGACCATTCTTAAATCACCATTAACATACTCTTACATTTCTAATATTTATCAGTTCTGAAGAAGGGTCACTGACCTGAAACGTTAACTCTGCTCTCTCTCCACAGATGCTGCCAGACCTGCTGAGTATTTCCAGCATTTCTTGTTTTTATTTCAGATTTCCAGCATCTGCAATATTTTGCTTTTATTTTACTGTATTTCAGGTGCCATTCAGGCAAGGACATAGCGCTATGAAATTGGAACTTGAAGAAGGGAATCTTAACCCTCAAAAACTGGTGGGTTTGGTTCAGGTGGAAAGTAAAAATATAAAAAATCTCAAACCCGAACCCAACCCTGCCTTGAATCCACTCATTCCCAGTTTGAGTGGATGTGGGCCGGCTGGGGTGGGTGGAGACTGGGATTGAAATCCAGCCTCTTCCCAGGAGGTGGGTCTCTTATTTAAATAAATATAAATATTATGGATCTCCAATTTTTTTCTCTGTTCTAGCTTTAACTTTGGCTGGCCAGGTTCCTGGGCCTTGGGAAATCCAAAAGGAGGCGAGGACAGCTCCACAGAAGAAGTAAATGCTTTTCCAGCACTGCTTGTGGCCAGGAGGAGCAGGAGTGCTTCCCCCGCCCACCCGCCCACCCAGCAAACCAGTGATTGAACCCCCTCCCCCCATGATTCAATAATCTTTTCAAGCCCTCCCCACAACCCTTTCACAATCTGCTCCCCTCCTCCTCCAATTTCCAGCCCCCGCAGTCTTCTCCCCTCTTCTTCCAATCTCGAGCCACTTCCATGATCTTTTCCACAACAACTCCAATCTTTACTGATCCCCTCTACAGTCCCCCAACACCTGACTTCTCCTGACCCCTTCCACAATGAGGCCTGGTGCCTTTCAATCTGGTTGTTTGCAGCCTGGAAAAAATGTTAATCAGATCCTGGCGTTAACTTCAGCAGGACATGAGGGAAACCCATTCTTCCAGGTTTCCTGACAACTAAACTTCTCCTCGCTTCCTTTCTACCTTCGAGTTAATATTGGCACAGATGTTTCTCTTTAAGTTCAAATAGTAAGGAGCATTTTACAAACATGTCCATTCTATTTAGACATTGAAGAAATACTTTGAACAATAATTTCCTCCATGGACTTTCCTTCCTTCTCTTTCCAGAATTAGAGAGTGCGTTTAGTGTGATCTATGGCAACCACGACTACAGTAAGTGTCTGCAGCTCAAGGAACTTCAGCTCAGAGTTAATGAGCTGGAGGCTGAGTTACAGACACTGCGATGCATCAGGGAGGGGGTATGTTACCTGGACACTTTGTTCCAGGAGATGGTCACACCCCTTAGGATAGGGTCTTCTGATTTGACCAGTGGTCAGGGACAGGAGAGTGTGGCTGCAGCTGAGGCAGGTAAGGGGACCCAGAGGGCAGGAGTGCAGGAGCCTCAGCCTTTGCGATTGTCCAACAGGTTTGAAGTTCTTTTAGCTTGTTTGGATGAGAGTTGGGGCTGCAGGGTGGATGAGCAACCTGACCATGGCAGCATGGTACAGGAAGCCATTCAAGCAGAGGAGTAAATAGGAATGTAGTTGTAGTAGGGGTTAGTATAGTTAGGGGTTAGACACCGTTCTCTGCAGCAAAGGGCGAGAGTCCAGAAGGTTGTGTTGCCTGCCCAGTGCCAGGATTTGGGACATCTGCTCAGTGCTGGAGAGGAACTTACAGTGAGATGGGGAGGATCCAGACGTCATGGTCCATGTAGGTAAAAATGACATAGGCAGGACAAGGAAGGATGTCAGAATGAGGAGCTAGGCGCCAAATTAAGAAGCAGGACCTCAAAGGTGATAATCTCCGGATAGGGCATAGGGCAAATAAGATTAGAGAAATGAATGCGTGGCTCAAAGACTGGTGTGATAGAATTGGGTGGGGCACTGGCACCAGTACTGGGGAGAGCGGAGGCTGTTCCATTGGGACGGTCTACACCTGATCCAGGCTGGTGTTCTAGTGAGCTGCATAACTAAGGAAGTAGAAAGGATTTTAAAGTAAATAGTGGGGGCAAGAGATCAAATTTGGGAAGATGTTATAAATCAAAGAGTAGAGACAAGGCAAGAGAGAAAGGTATTAATATGGGAAATGATAAACAGACTGTGACAAGAAGGGACAGAGACTACAAATCTAAGAGTAAATCAGCAGTCAAGGCTAGATGTTACAAAAATAACAAAAGGACAAAACTAAAGGCTCTGTAACTGAATGCATTTAGCATTTGAAACAAAACAGATGAACTGATAGTGCGAATAGAAATAAATAAGTATGATCTGATAGCCATCACAGAGACATGGCTGCAGGATAACATAGAATTGGACCTGAATATTAAAGGGTTCATGGCATTTAGGAAGGACAGGAAGCTAGGAAAAGGTGGTGGGGGTGGTGGGGGGGGGGGGGGGTGTGGTGGATCTGTTCATTAATGATGGTATTAGCGCATTAGAGAGGGGTGACCTAAGTTCAGGAAACCAGGATGTAGAAGCAGTTTGGGTCGAGATGAGAAATGATAAAGGCAAGAAGTCACGCATGGGAGTGATGTACAGGATCCCTAAAAGTAACCCCATGATAGTCCAGAGTATAAAGGAGGAGCTTGCCAGAAAGGTACAGTGTTAATCATGGGGATTTTAGTCCACATATGGAATGGAAAAATCAGATGGACAAAGGTAGCCTGGATGAGGAGTTCATAGAATGTTTTCAGGATAGTTTCCTAGAACACCATGTTCTGAATCCAACCAGAGAGGAAGCTAGACTAGACCTGGTATTGTGGAACGAGATAGGATTAATTGATGACCTCATAGTGAAGGCACCCCTAGGTAGCAGCGATCATAATATGTTTGAATTTTACATTCATTTTGAGGGAGAGAAGAATGGGTCCAAGACTAATATTTTAAACTTAAATAAGGGCAATTATGAGGGCATGAAAGCAGAGCTAGCTAAAGTGAACTGGCAAATAAGGTTAAGGGATACGTCAACAGAGATGCAGTGGCAATAGATACATTCCAATGAGAAAGAAAAATTCCAAGGGGAGGATCCACTATCCGTGGTTAACTAAAACAGTTAAAGATAGTATCAAACCTAAAGAAAAAGCATATAATTGTGCAAACTTGGGTGGCAGGTCAGAAGATTAGACAGAATATAAAAAACAGCAAAGAACAACTAAAAGATTGATAAGGAGGGAAAAATTAGAGTACGAGAAAAAGCTAGCTTGAAATATAAAAACCAATAGTAAGGGTTTCAATAGATATTTAAAAAAGAAAAGAGTTAACAAAGTGAGATTTCGTCCTATGGAAAGTGAGTCTGGGGAATTAATAAGGGAAAATAAGGAGATGGCAAATGAATTGAACAGGTATTTTGCATCGGTCTTCACTATAGAGCGTACAAGTAACATCCCAGAAATAGCTGTAAATTAGAAAATGGAAGGGAAGGAGGGACTCAAGAAAATTACAGTCACCAGGGAAGTGGTACTGAGCAAATTGTTGGCGCTGCGGGCTAACAAGTCCTCGGGTCCTGTTGGACTTCATCCTAGGGTCCTAAAAGAAGTGGCTAGTGAAATAGTAGATGCCATGATCTGATTGAATGGCAGAGCAGGCTTGAGCAGCCAAATGGCTTACTTCTGCTCCTACTTCGTATGTTCGTATGTAATTCATTTTACCTTTGTTTATAGGTGAAAGATATACTCTTTTGTTTGTATCATCAGTGTCCTATTTTTCAGCTTTTGCTCCTCAATTTGTGGGGAACTACCTTGATCCGTAGTATCTTTTCCATTTCATTGAATCTCTTCTTACATACATGGTTTTAATTTTCCAAAATTCCCTAGATTCAGAGAAGGTTCCATTAGATTGGATAATAGTGAATGTAACTCCTTTATTCAAAAAGGGAGAGAGACAGAAAGCAGGAAAATCCAGGCCAGTTAGCTTAACATCTGTCCTAGGGAAAATGTTAGAAGCTATTATTAAAACATTATAACAGGGCACTTAGAAAAATTCAAGGTAATCAGGCAGAGTCAACATGGTTTTGTGAAAGGGAAATCATGTTTAATCAACTTATTGGAGTTTATTGAAGAAGTAACATGCACTGTGAATAATGGGGAATTGGTGGATGTATTGTACTTAGATTTCCAGAAGGCATTTGATAAGGTGCTACATCAAAGGTTATTGCAGAAAATAAAAGCTTATGGTGTAGGGGGTAACACATTGGCATGGATAGAAGATTGGTTAGCTAACAGGAAATAGAGAGTAGGCATAAATGGGTAATTTTCTGGTTGGCAAGATGTAATGAGTGGTGTGCCCAGGGATTTGTGCTGGGGCCTCAACCTTTTACAATTTATATAAATGATTTGGATGAAGGGACCGAAGGTATGGTTGCTAAATTTGCTGATGACACAAAGATAGGTAGGAAAGTAACTTGTGAAGAGGACATAAGGAGGCTACAAAGGGATATAGACAGGTTAAGTGAGTGGCCAAAGATCTGGCAAATGGAGTATAATGTAGGAAAATGTGAAATTGTCCATTTTGGCAGGAAGAATGAAAAAGAAGTATATTATCTAAATGGTGAGCGATTGCAGAGCTCTGCGATGCAGAAGGATCTGGGTGTCCTACGGCATGAATCGCAAAAGGTTAGTATGCAGGTACAGCATGTAATTAGGAAAGCTAATAGAATGTTATCATTTATTGTGAGGGGAATTGACTAGAAAAGTATGCTTCAGTTATGCAGGGCATTGGTGAGACCACATCTGGACTACTGTCTCCATATTTAAGGAAGGATGTGAATGCGTTGGAAGCAGTTCAGAAAAGGTTTACTAGACTAATACCTGGAACGAGTAGGGTTGTCTTATGAGGAAAGGTTGGACAGGCTAGGCTTGTATCCACTGTAGTTTAGCAGAATAAGAGGCAACTTGATTGAAACATATAAGATCCTGAGGGATCTTGACAGGGTGGATGTGGAAAGGATGTTTCCTCTTGTGGGAGAATCTAGAACTAGGGTTTTTTTATTTTATTGATTTATTTTATTTATTTAGAGATACAGCACTGAAACAGGCCCTTCGGCCCACCGAGTCTGTGCCGACCAACAACCACCCATTTATACTATCCCTGCAGTAATCCCATATTCCCTACACTAGGGGCAATTTACAATGGCCAATTTACCTATCAACCTGCAAGTCTTTGGCTGTGGGAGGAAACCAGAGCACCCGGCGAAAACCCACGCGGTCACAGGGAGAACTTGCAAACTCCGCACAGGCAGTACTCAGAATCGAACCCGGGATCCCTGGAGCTGTGAGGCTGCAGTGCTAACCACTGCGCCACTATGCCGCCCTGTTAAAAATAAAGAGCTGCCCATTTAAGACAGAGATGAGGAGAAATTTTTTCTCTCAGTGTCGTGAGTCTTTAGAACTCTCTTCCTCAAAAGGCAGTGGAAGCAGAGTATTTAAATATTTTTAAGGCAAAAGTAGATAGATTCTTAATAAGCAAGGGGGTGAGAAGTTATTGGGAGTAGGCAGAAATGTGGAGTTGAGGGTACAATCATATCAGCCATGATCTTATTGAATGGCGGAGCAGGCTTGAGGGGCCAAATGGCCTACTTCTGCTCCTAATTCATATGTTCGTATGTTGTTCCTTCTACCTTCATTTATAGGTGAAAGATATACTCGTTTGTTTGTATCATTAGTGTCCTATTTTTCAGCTTCCGCTCCTCAATTTGTGGGAGACTACCTTGATCCATAGTATCTTTTCCATTTCATTGAATCTCTTCTTACATACTTCTGCATCTTTGGTAGGACAGAATGTTTTATTTTACTTTTTTAACTAAATCCTTCCAAGCATTGCATCCCATTTCCTAAATTCTCTTATGGAGATTTTGACCTGTCTCCCTGAAATGTGGCTTTCTGTTCAGTTTAACATGGCTTTTTTAAATTCATTCATGGGATGTGGGCGACACTGGCAAGGCCAGCATTTGTTGCCCATCCCTAATTGCCTTTGAGAAGGTGGTGGTGAGCTGCCTTCTTGAATTGCTGTAGTCCACCTGGTGTGTGTCCACCCACAGTGCTGTTAGAGAGGAGTTCCAGGATTTTGATCCAAGTCAGGATGGTGTGTGGCATGGAGGGGACTTTGCAGGTGGTGATGTTCCCATGCATATGCCGTCCTTGTCCTTCTAGATGGAAGAGGTCGCAGGTTTGGAAGGCAAGTGGAGAGCATTCCATTGTACTCCTGACTCGTGCCTTGCAGATGATGGACAGGCTTTGGGGCATCAGGAGGTGGGTTACTCACCACAGAGTTCACAGTTTCTGACCTGCTCTTGTAACCACAGTATTTATATGGCAGCTTCAGTTCAGTTGCTGAACCCCAGGATGTTGATAGTGGAGGATTCAGGGATGGTAATGCCATTGAATGTCAAGGGGAGATGGTTAGATTCTCTCTTATTGGTGATCGTCATTGCCTGGCACTTGTGTGGCGTGAATGTTACTTGCCACTTATCAGCCCAAGCCTGAATGTTCTCCAGATCTTGCTGCATATGGACACGGACTGTTTCAGTATCTGAGGAGTTGCAAATGGTGCTGAACATCATACAGTCATCAGCGAACATTCCCACTTCTGACCTTTTGATGGAGAGTAGGTCATTGATGAAGTAGCTGAAGATGGTTGGGCCTAGGACACTACCCTGAGGAACTCCTGCAGCAATGTCCTGGGGCTGAGATCATTGGCCTCCAACAACCACAACCATCTTCCTTTGTTTTAGGTATGGCTCCAAGCAGTGAAGAGTTTTCTCTTTGATTCACATTGACTCGATCAAATGCTGCCTAGTTATCCAGGGATTCACTGTCACCTCACCTATTGACTTCAGCTCTTTTGTCCATGTTTGGACCAAGGCTGTAATGAGGTTAGGAGTCAAGACGCCCTGGTGGAACCCAAAATGAACATTGGTGAGCAGGTTATTGATGGGGCAATAATTGGCCAGATTGGATTTGTCCTGCTTTTTTGTGGATAGGACATACCTGGGCAATTTTCCACATTGTCCTGTAGATGCCAGTGTTGTAGCTGTACTGCAACAGCTTGGCTAGGGGCACGGCAAGTTCCTATGCAACATAAATAAGATGCATGGAGTCCAGTTTGCTGAAGATCTAAAACAGGTTTATTAACAGCTAAGCTATTATATACAGTACAGAGCAAACTATTTCCAGAACCTTTGTCTGGGTGTTACAGATGCAGAGTGACTCAGGCTTTGAGTCACTTAACTACATCCTGGTACTTGGCTCATTAGCACACTGAGATCTTAAAGGGACATCACTCTTAAGACAATCATACAACAACCCATTCGGCGCTTCTGACTGAAGATGGTTGCAAATGCTTTAGTCTTTTATTTTACACTGATGTTCTGGGCTCCCCTATCATTGAGAATGGGGTATTTGTGGAGCCACCTCCACCTGTTAGTTAGAATTAGAATTTTATTTTAGAATTAGAACATTACAGCGCAGTACAGGCCCTTCGGCCCTCGATGTTGCGCCGACCTGTGAAACCATCTGACCTACACTATTCCATTTTCATCCATATGTCTATCCAATGACCACTTAAATGCCCTTAAAGTTGGCGAGTCTACTACTGTTGCAGGCAGGGCGTTCCACGCCCCTACTACTCTCTGAGTAAAGAAACTACCTCTGACATCTGTCCTATATCTATCACCCCTCAACTTAAAGCTATGTCCCCTCGTGTTTGCCATCACCATCCGAGGAAAAAGACTCTCACTATCCACCCTATCCAACCCTCTGATTATCTTATATGTCTCTATTAAGTCACCTCTCCTCCTCCTTCTCTCCAACGAAAACAACCTCAAGTCCCTCAGCCTTTCCTCGTAAGACCTTCCCTCCATACCAGGCAACATCCTAGTAAATCTCCTCTGCACCCTTTCCATAGCTTCCACATCCTTCCTATAATGCGGTGACCAGAACTGCACGCAATACTCCAGGTGCGGTCTCACCAGAGTTTTGTACAGCTGCAGCATGACCTCGTGGCTCCGAAACTTGATCCCCCTACTAATAAAAGCTAACACACCATATGCCTTCTTAACAGCCCTATTAACCTGGGTAGCAACCTTCAGGGATTTATGCACCTGGACACCAAGATCTCTCTGTTCATCTACACTACCAAGAATCTTCCCATTAGCCCAGTACTCTGCATTCCTGTTACTCCTTCCAAATTGAATTACCTCGCACTTTTCCGCATTAAACTCCATTTGCCATCTCTCAGCCCAGCTCTGCAGCCTATCTATGTCCCTCTGTACCCTACAACATCCTTCGGCACTATCCACAACTCCACCGACCTTAGTGTCATCCGCAAATTTACTAACCCACCCTTCTACACCCTCTTCCAGGTCATTTATAAAAATGACAAACAGCAGTGGCCCCAAAACAGATCCTTGCGGTACACCACTAGTAACTAAACTCCAGGATGAACATTTGCCATCAACCACCACCCTCTGTCTTCTTTCAGCTAGCCAATTTCTGATCCAAAGCTCTAAATCACCTTCAACCCCATACTTCCGTATTTTCTGCAATAGCCTACCGTGGGGAACCTTATCAAACGCCTTACTGAAATCCATATACACCACATCCACTGCTTTACCCTCATCCACCTGTTTGGTCACCTTCTCGAAAAACTCAATAAGCTTTGTGAGGCACGACCTACCCGTCACAAAACCGTGCTGACTATCGCTAATGAACTTATTCTTTTCAAGATGATTATAAATCCTGTCTCTTATAACCTTTTCCAACATTTTACCCACAACCGAAGTAAGGCTCACAGGTCTATAATTACCAGGGCTGTCTCTACTCCCCTTCTTGAACAAGGGGACAACATTTGCTATCCTCCAGTCTTCCGGCACTATTCCTGTCGACAATGACGACATAAAGATCAAGGACAAAGGCTCTGCAATCTCCTCCCTAGCTTCCCAGAGAATCCTAGGATAAATCCCATCTGGCCCAGGGGACTTATCTATTTTCACACTTTCCAAAATTGCTAACACCTCCTCCTTGTGAACCTCAATCCCATCTAGCCTCGTAGCCTGAATCTCAGTATTCTCAACAACATTTTCTTTCTCTACTGTAAATACTGACGCAAAATATTCATTTAACACTTCCCCTATCTCCTCTGATTCCACACACAACTTCCCACTCCTATCCTTGATTGGCCCTAATCTAACTCTAGTCATTCTTTTATTCCTGATATACCTATAGAAAGCCTTAGGGTTTTCCCTGATCCTATCCGCCAATGACTTCTCGTGTCCTCTCCTTGCTCTTCTTAGCTCTCCCTTTAGATCCTTCCTGGCTAGCTTGTAACTCTCAAGCGCCCTAACTGAGCCTTCACGTCTCATCCAAACATAAGCCTTCTTCTTCCTCTTGACAAGCGCTTCAACTTCTTTAGTAAACCACGGCTCCCTCGCTCGACAACTTCCTCCCTGCCTGACAGGTACATACTTATCAAGGACACGCAGTAGCTGCTCCTTGAATAAGCTCCACATTTCGATTGTTCCCATCCCCTGCAGTTTCCATCCCCATCCTACGCATCCTAAATCTTGCCTAATCGCATCATAATTTCCTTTCCCCCAGCTATAATTTTTGCCCTGCGGTATATACCTGTCCCTGCCCATCGCTAAGGTAAACCTAACCGAATTGTGGTCACTATCACCAAAGTGCTCACCTACATCTAAATCTAACACCTGGCCGGGTTCATTACCCAGTACCAAATCCAATGTGGCATCGCCCCTGGTTGGCCTGTCTACATACTGTGTCAGAAAACCCTCCTGCACACACTGGACAAAAACTGACCCATCTAAAGTACTCGAACTATAGTATTTCCAGTCGATATTTGGAAAGTTAAAGTCCCCCATAACAACTACCCTGTTACTCTCGCCCCTGTCGAAAATCATCTTCGCTATCCTTTCCTCTACATCTCTGGAACTATTTGGAGGTCTATAAAAGACTCCCAACAGGGTGACCTCACCTCTCCTGTTTCTAACCTCGGCCCATACTACCTCAGTAGACGAGTCCTCAAATGTCCTTTCTGTCGCTGTAATACTCTCCTTGATTAACAATGCCACACCCCCCCCTCTTTTACCATCTTCTCTGTTCTTACTGAAACATCTAAATCCCGGAACCTACAACATCCATTCCTGCCCCTGCTCTACCCATGTCTCCGAAATGGCCACTACATCGAGATCCCAGGTACCAACCCATGCTGCAAGCTCACCCACCTTATTCCGGATGCTCCTGGCGTTGAAGTAGACACACTTTAAACCAGGTTCTTGCTTGCCAGTGCCCTCTTGCGTCCTTGTAACCTTCTCCCTGACCTCACTACTCTCAACATCCTGTACACTGGCACTACAATTTAGGTTCCCATTCCCCTGCTGAATTAGTTTAAACTCCCCCCGAAGAGCACTAGCAAATCTCCCCGCCAGGATATTGGTACCCCTCTGGTTCAGGTGAAGACCATCCTGTTTGTAGAGGTCCCACCTACCCCAGAAAGAGCCCCAATTATCCAGGAAACCAAAACCCTCCCTCCTGCACCATCCCTGCAGCCACGTGTTCAACTCCTCTCTCTCCCTATTCCTCGCTTCGCTATCACGTGGCATGGGCAACAACCCAGAGATAACAACTGTTTGTTCTCGCTCTAAGCTTCCACCCTAGCTCCCTGAATTTCTGTCTTAAATCCCCATCTCTCTTCCTACCTATGTCGTTGGTGCCTATGTGGACCACGACTTGGGGCTGCTCCCCCTCCCCCTTAAGGATCCCAAAAACACGATCCGAGACATCACGAACCCTGGCACCTGGGAGGCAACATACCAACTGTGAGTCTCTCTCGTTCCCACAGAACCTCCTATCTGTTCCCCTAACTATGGAGTCCCCAATGACTAATGCTCTGCTCCTCTTCCCCCTTCCCTTCTGAGCAACAGGGACAGACTCTGTGCCAGATACCTGTACCCCATTGCTTACCCCTGGTAAGTCGTCCCCCGCAACAGTATCCAAAACGGTATACCTGTTGTTGAGGGAAACGGCCACAGGGGATCCCTGCACTGCCTGCTGGTTCCCTCTCCTTCCCCTGACGGTAACCCATCTACCTACTTCTTTTACCAGAGGTGTGACTACCTCCCCATAACTCCTCTCAATAACCCCCTCCGCCTCCCGAATGATCCGAAGTTCATCCAGCTCCAGCTCCAGTTCCCTAACGCGGTTCTCGAGGAGCTGGAGTTGGGTGCACTTCCCGCAGATGCAGTCAGCAGGGACACTCTTGGCGACCCTTACCTCCCACATTCTGCAGGAGGAACATACAACTGCCTTAACTTCCATTCCCTCTATTCTAAATTCCCAACAAATCTACTGAAAAACCAAAAAAAATGTCAAAACTTGTTAGGTTAGCAATCCAATGGACAGAACTTGTTAAATAAAAAAACAGTTGTTTAATTGTCTTCCACAATTCATGAATGGATGTGGCAGGACCGCAGAGCTTTGATCTGACCCGTTGGTTGTGGGATTGCTTAGCTCTGTCTATAGCATACTGCTTTCGTTGTTAGACAGGCAAGAAGTCCTGTGTTGGAGCTTCACCGGGTTGACACCTCATTTTTAGGCATGCCTGGCGCTGTTCCTGGCATGTTTTCCTGCACTCCTCATTGAACCAGCATTGATCCCGGGTTTGATGATAATGGTAGAGTGAAGGATATGCTGGGTCATGAGGTTACAGATTGTGTTTGAATACAATTCTGCTGCTGCTGCTGGCCCACAGTGTCTCATGGATGCCTAGTTTTGAGCTGCCAGATCTGTTCTGAATCTATCCCATTTAGCACAGTGGTAGTGCCACACAATATGATAGAGGATATCCTCAGTGTGAAGACAGGACTTCGTTTTCACAAGGATTGTGCAGCAGTCACTTCTGTCAATACTGTCATGGAAAATTGCATCTTCAACAGGTAGATTGGTGAGGACAAGGTCTAGTAGGTTTTTCCCTCTTGTTGGTTCCCTCACCACCTGCCGCAGACCCAGTCTGGCAGATATGTCCTTCAGGACTCAGCCAGCTCGGTCAGTAGTGGTGCTACCGAACCACTCTTGGTGATGGACATTGACTTCCTCCACCCAGAGTACATTCTGTGGCCTTGACAGCATCAGTTCTTCTTCTCAGTGGTGTTCAACATGGAGGAGTACTGATTCATCAGCTAAGGGAGGGTGGTAGGTGGTAATCAGCAAGAGGTTTCCTTGCCCATCTTTGACCTGATGCCATGAGGCTTCATGGGGTCTGGAGTCAATTTTGAGGACTCCCAGTACAGTTCCCTCTCGACTGTATATAACTGTGCTGCCACCTCTGGTGGGTCTGTCCTGCCAGTGGGACAAGACATACCCAGGATTGATGATGGTGTTATTTGGGACATTGGATGTAAGGTATGTTTCTGTGAGTATAACTGGGCTGGATTTTATGGGTCGCCATGCGGTGAGGTTGGAGATATGGGGGCCCATAAAATCGTGCAAGGTGGTGGAGGGCAGAGGGCCCATCACTGCCCCATTGCCAAACGATTTTTCCGGGGACAGGATAGACCAACGACGGCCTTCTTGCCCAGCGGCAAATTGAGGCCCTTAGGTGGCCTATTAACAGCCACTTAAAGGCCTCTTCCCTGGAATCTAACCAGCAACATGGGGTGCCTCCACCACACAGGGAGGGCGCCTTGTAAAACAGGGCATCCTCCCTGCGGGTTTGGAGAGGGTCCCTCCTCCGTCAGAAATCTGTGCCCACGGAGGGCCCCAGCTAGGAAGCAGTGCACTTCCTAGGACCCCCCTCCTCTTGGACTTTACATCCACCCCCCAACCCTCTTCACCGGGGCCTTCTGGAATGGCCCTGGAAACCTCGCCTCACTCACCTTGGGCCCAGGGTTCCAGTGCTGGGCCTGGGTCCAAGGTCTCTACCTGGGCGGCACAGTGGCGCAGTGGTTAGCACCGCAGCCTCACAGCTCCAGCGACCTGGGTTCAATTCTGGGTACTGCCTGTGTGGAGTTTGCAAGTTCTCCCTGTGTCTGCGTGGGTTTTCTCCGGGTACTCCGGTTTCCTCCCACAAGCCAAAAGACTTGCAGGTTGGTAGGTAAATTGGCCATTATAAATTGCACCTAGTATAGGTAGGTGGTAGGGGAATATAGGGACAGGTGGGGATGTGGTAGGAATATGGGATTAGTGTAGGATTAGTATAAATGGGTGGTTGATGGTTGGCACAGACTCGGTGGGCCGAAGGGCCTGTTTCAGTGCTGTATCTCTCTAAACTAAATACTGCCAGTGGCCACCACTCCTGGTGACGCTGATGATACTGCTGAGCTGCTGGCAGTTCTTGGCGGGGGGAATACCCATCTTTAAAGGGATGAGGATCTCGGCATGGGACACTTAGATGAAAAAACAATAGATGATTCCTTTGGGGGGTGGGGGGATAGCATGAAAAATCCAAGGCAGGGAGCCCCACCTCCTACACAAAATCCAGCCCACTATGTCAGGCTGTTGCTTGACTAATCTATGGGACAGCTCTCCAATTTTGGCACAAGCCCTCAGATGTTAGTAAGAAGGACTTTGCAGGGTCGAAAGGGCTTGGTTTGCCATTGTCGTTTCCAGTGCCTCAGTCAATGCAAATGTTCCGTCAAGTTTTATTCCTTTTCAACTTTTGTGTAGCGGATTTGTCAACTGAATAGTTTGCTATGCCATTTCAGAGGGCAGTTGAGAGTCACCCACATTGCTGTGGGTCTGGAGTCACATGTAGGCCAGACCAGATAAGGATGGCAGATTTCATTCCCTAAAGGACATTGGTGAACCAGATGGCTATTATATCAATCGATGGTAGTTTCATGATCAACATTTCTGACTGGCTTTCAATTCCAGATTTTAATTTAATTAATTGAATTTATTAATTAAATTTAAATTCCACCAGCAGCCGTGGTAGGATTTGAACCTGTGCCCCCATAGTATTAGCCTGGGTCTCTGGATTACTAGTCCAGTGACATTAGCACTACCCCACCATCTCTGAAGATGTGCCAGCAGAAATTAAGCCACAGTTATGAAAGAGGCCAAGGTTAAGGTCATTTCTAGTCATTACCATTGGATAGCTTAAGTACTCAAGATCCTAAAGGTTGTAGACAAAATAAACATCAATATGTTTAACATGGCCACTCATTCTACAGCAAGACAGCACTGGCTAAGTACCTAGCAAATAATTGATAGAGGGGTCTCAGAGGTATTGTGAGGTATGATATTTCCTAGACCCTGGGACTAGCCAGATGGACTTTCCCAGTTCTGTACATTCCTGGTAATTTACTGGTAGTGCCAGTAATTACATTAAAAGCAATATTTTACAAAGCAAAACAAAGGTGGCAACCTTAATTGTTTAGGGTCTTGACAGGGTAGATGCTGAGAAAATGTTTCCCATAGCTAGGGAATCTAAAGCACAGGGTCACAGTCTCAGAATAAGGGGTCAGCCATTTAGGACTGAGATTTACTGGCAGTAAATTACCAAGAAGGAAAACAAATTATACTACCCTTAAAAGTGAGTGCATATATCTCCAGCGGCACAGTGGCGCAGTGGTTAGCACTGCAGCCTCACAGCTCCAGCGACCCGGGTTCAATCCTGGGACTGCCTGTGTGGAGTTTGCAAGTTCTCCCTGTGTCTGCGTGGGTTTTCTCTGGGTGCTCCGGTTTCCTCCCACAAGCCAAAAGACTTGCAGGTTGGTAGGTAAATTGGCCATTATGAATTGCCCCTAGTATAGGTAGGTGGTAGGGAAAAATAGGGACAGGTGGGGATGTGGTAGGAATATGGGATTGGTGTGGGATTAGCATAAATGGGTGGTTGATGGTCGGCACAGACTCGGTGGGCCGAAGGGCCTGTTTCAGTGCTGTATCTCTAAAACTAAAAAAAAACTAAAACTAAATGCTTCACACCTCCTCACCAAGGAATTTACAAAATTGTGTACTTATTGTTGCGGTCAAACGAGGAGGGATAGAAGGGCTTCCCTCTTTTTCTTCTCCTTGTTTGACCACAACACGTTTAATTTCTTATTAAAGTGGATGTACTGGCCAAATCAGTAGGATTTTGACTACTTACTTGCTATGATCATAACAAGACCAATCGGACAGGTTCTATTGAGTTAACAAAGAAAGAGGTTAATTTTATTGTACCTAAACCGAACTATAGAAATAATAAATAACGCACCAACTTTCACTCACACACACCAGAGGTTTACACACACACAAATAGGTTACAGAGTGGGGAAGATAGATTGGTTGAGTTAGAGTCCACAAAAATAGAAGGGCTTATAGTCTGTGAAGTTTGGTGATTTGGCTGGCTTCTAGATGAATTCAGTGGTCCTGAGGCTTTTAGTTTGAAGAGATAGATGACTGGTTTGATGACATGCTGGGAAATAGCGATGCAGATGAGTTCCTCCAATGGGGTTTCTGATTGCAGCCGGAGTATGCAAAGATGATCAGCCAAGAAGCAGGATTTGAAAACTTTCAAACTGGAATGGAGAAAGAGAGAAAGAGAGATCCACACTCAGGGTCTTGTGATGGAAACCACACCTGCCAAAATGAGACATTTAATTATATTAATTTCATCATATGGAACATTATTTTTGAACTTACTGGACTTGAAATAACTTGTTTAAAAAGACCACAACGGTGGCTGAAAACGTGGCTGCACATATTTATTCTAAAAGACAGTTGCATGAAGAAGACAATGGAAGTATTCCCTGATTCAATTAGCCAGATGGATTTTTGTTAATAGTGATGATCAAGAGACATTGAGAGTCACTGAGCCAGCATTCCACCTCCCCACCACCACCAACCCCCGCTCCCTCCCCACACTGAGAGTGCCTGCTATGCTTGAAGTAATCCACAAACCGCGCAGAAGAGGCTGTTCCAAATGAGGATCTAGTCACATGACTAACCTGCTGGCCAACCTGGGGTTTTTTTGAATTGTGCCTGACATAGAACAGTTTTGGGAGAGACAGCAAGGGAACTTCAAGAAGAGAGCATCTCTCTCTCTCTCTCTCATGCAAAGTTCCAGGGACCACGGAAGTAACTGAAGCCTCAATACAGAAGACCCGTGAAACAAGTTTGAAAGTGTGCACTGGGCCCCAAAGAGAACTGCAAGACTTCACTTCAATCAAAGACTTTACATCCAATCCAAAACTAGTAACTGATCTCTAGCTATTACTTCAAACCTTTCCCCTTCTTTTTCCTTCTCTGTCTCTATTTGCCTGTTTATCGCGTATGCATGCTAGCATGGTCGTGTCACGTTTTTTAGTAGTTTAACTGAATTAGAGTTTTAAGGTTAATAAACTTACACCTTTCTTGTTTAAATCTGAGAAAACCTGTCTGGTTGATTTCTTTGCCATTACAATTAGAGAGCAGTGAGCAAGGGTTCACTGAGGGGAAGCTAAAAATACGGTATTTTAAAAATTAAATCCAGTTACGGACAAACCAGGAAAAGGCTGAGAGGGGAGCCCTAGACCCCTGCCTCACCTAGTTGTAACAGAAATTTGGGGGCTAGCGTCCCGAATTGGACCCACAGGCAATTGAGAAATTGGAAGTGGGAAGTCAAATTGATCCCAATCAAAAAGAGAAAAGATTTCAATACAGGTTTTCTTGTGGTTGTGCACGCTAGAATACTAACATGTCTGCGACTGAAGCCAGTAATTCCTCAAGCCAGGGCGAAGTAACTTGGAATAAGTTACAGGCACTGTCTATTCAAGAGTTGAGGAATATGGCTGAGCAGTGTGGGATCACTGTCCATGCCAAGGCTAGGAAATCAGAAATCCTAAGACTAATGGCCACCCATTTTTCCCTCGAACCTGAAGAATCAGAAACAAGGTTAGAAATAGACTCCGACAAGGTATTGCTAGCAAAGATACAACTGGAACAGAAGAAACTTGAATTAGAAGACAGGAAAAAAAGAAGAGAGAAAGGGAGAGACAGGAGAAAGAAAAAGAGAGCGAGGAGCGAGAAAGAGAAAGAACCTTCCAAAAGGAACGTGAGGAAAGAGAACTGAGGCAGCTTGAGTTAGCTAGGGAGCGACAGAGTAACCCCAGTGAAAGCATGGAAGATACAAGTGGTGCAGGGCAGTGTCTGGAATTGTTAAAATTTTTCCAGTTGATTCCAAAATTCAATAAGGGAGACGTGGAAGCATTTTTTGTATCTTTTGAGAAATTTCCAAGGCTCGACTCTCCTGCTGCAAAGTAAGCTAACAGGAAAAGCCCATGAGGTTTATTCCCTGTTGCCACATGAGAGTTGATCAAATTATGAACTGGCAAAAAATGCTATCCTCGGGGCATATGAGCTAGAACCAGAAGCCTACCACCAGAAGTTTTGAACACTCAGGTAGCAAGCTGATCAAACTTACTTGGAGTTTGAGAGAAGTAAGCAACTGGCTTTTGACCAGTGGTTGAGGGCTCTTAAAGTGCAGCCCAGCTATGAAAACCTCAGAGAGGTAATTTTGCTGGACAAATTTAAAAACTCTCTCCCCCTCTCCATAAAGACTCATGTAGAGGAACAGAAAGTGCACAGGGCGAGGCAAGCCGTAGTTCTGGCTGATGAGTTTGCTCTAATATACAAGTTAGTTCCCCAGGGAAAACCTTTCCTAGTCACCCCCACAAATCCGAGAAGGACAAAGGGTGGGAAGGTGATAGGAGCCCAAGCAGTCCTGGGAGAGAAAAAAAGCAGGAAACACAGGGTGCCCTCCTCCAGCCAAAAAGGAAAGTGCTGTTTGTAGGAGTGAGACCCAGAGACCTGTGTGTTTCCATTGTAATAAGGCAGGTCATCTGAGAGTTGACTGCTGGAAACTACGGGGAAAGCCTTTAGAGTTAATCAGGGCACACCCGCTCAGTGCAGGAGAAGGGACCCTGATGGAAAGCACAGCCGAACAAGCTGTGGCTTTAACTGCAGCAGTAATAAGGCCCAGAAAACATACTGCTGCAAGTGCAGGAAAATTTAATAGGATTCCTGAAGGTTATCAGGAGTTTGTGTCTGAAGGGAGAGTAATCCCATACACCTCGAGTGGGGCAAGCAAGCCGATAGTAATCCTCAGGGATACAGGGGTCATTAGATCCCTTTTACTGGGAAAAGGCCTGATCTTTCCCCCAGTGAGTATAGTAAATGCCAGAATGGTGGTGAATGGTACCTTTAGACCAGGTGCGCTTGGAGTGTGACCTAGTTTCGGGACTGATGACCGTAGGGATTGTCCCTAGTTTGCCTGTGGACAGGGTTGACCTGCCCCTAGGTAATGATCTGGGGGGAGGGAAACGGTGATAGCTTCCCGAGTAGTGATAGAGAGACCGCAGAAGGTCAGAGAGACAAGGCGGTGGCAGGAGATGGTCCCCTGCAGTTCCCCTGAATGTGTAGTGAATCCGGCCATGATCAAACCAGCTCCCCCAGAGGAGACTGAATTGGCACTGCAGGCAGATGACCATGAGGTCTGTCTGTCTGAGACTTTCTTTGGAAATTTAGAGGACCAGGGAATGAATTAAATGAATCTTCCCTAGCTGAGGCTCTGCATGCCGACCCAGTACTGAGAGAGTTAGCACAGGCTACCCAGCCTGAAAATGAAACAGAGGGAGTCCCTGACTGCGACTATTTAAAGAATGAGGTACTGTTGAGGAAGTGGAGTTCTCCTCACAGACCTGAGGACAAAGAGTGGACAATGGTTCACCACTTAGTGGTGCCGTAGAGGTACCGAAGAGAAATGTTAAGAATGGCCCATGAGATTACAGTGGCTGTACATGTCGGTATGCGAAAAACCAAAGCCCGCATAAGACAGCAGTTTCATGGCCAAAAGTCCACAAAGATGTGCTGGAGTGTTGTAGGAGTTGCCACATGTGCCAGGTTGAGGGGAAATCCCAACCTACAGTGCAATCTACACCCCTAAGTCCTGTATCGGCATTTGAAGGACCCTCCAGCAGAGGGCTGGTGAATTGTAAGGGACCCCTGCCGAGAACAAAAGGAGACAGACAGGCACAGGGCTAGCAAAATGTTAGAGAGGAAAGGGGAAAAAGGGATAGAGAGGACAAGTTAAAGGAGATCCGAGAGGATTCCAAAATGGAAACCCCTAACTGTTCAGTCAGCCAACCTCGAAATGTTTGAAAAATTAGACCCCACATCCTCCTATGTAAATACAGACACTAGAAGCACCCCACCAGAGTTGCTAACAGCATTTTCAGAAACCTGCAAGGACAAAGAAAGTCCTCAAGAGGGCAGAGAAACTGTGAGGGCAATGCCTCACCTAGCCGAAGTGCTGCAGGGGAATGCAGTGGAATCTGGACAAATACCTGCAAGCAGGAGTGGCTGGAGTCCAGTTGCCTTTCCTCTGCTGCAGAGAAAAACATCAGCCTAAAACCACAGATGGGGAGGAGCTTGTCACATGACAGTCACTCAGCGATTCAAACATAGCAGTCAGCAATAAGTCTCTGGTTGCTAAAAGAACAGATAGTTCCTGGATCTTGGTTCTTGCTAGGAAATGCACAGACATTTTGTCTCTTTCCTCACAGTCCTTTGCAATGTAGGTTATCGGGTTGCAGACGAGGTGATCATCTTAAGCTGCCAGCAGTTACCCCTTTTTAAAATGTCTTTTTAAATTTAAATTTCTTCCAAAAAATATAAAGTCAGATTTCCAGAAAATTATCATTCAACAAAACACATTGGCGTAACATCTCCCCACCATGCGAAATGAAATGTGACAACAGGAACATTTTATTATGAGGCCATAAATTAAAAAGAAACTGTAGACACACACACATCACTCTCACTGTCATAGCCATACTCTAGTTTTTTTCATCTGTGATTGTGCACGTGCACAACTGGGGAACTCTCACTGGTTTGATTGGCCCAATCAGCTTGTGCTCCAGCATTCTGTGAATTTCCTTGTGTATTTCTACAATAAATTCCTTTTCCAGTATCTCTACATCAGTGAACTCAACCCTGGATTCAAAGTTGTTCATAACTTTGTGAAGATCGTCCAATGCTTTTTGTACATTTTTTCCCTGTGCTCCAACAGGCCAACAGCTTGCTTTGCAGAGCACTTTGCAAACCAATTGTCACCTAGTAAAATTGTGACTTCATTTGTGTGGATTAGCTGTCCTGGCATAAGTACAAGTGGGCCAAATGGCACCATAACATCATAAGACAATTTGTCAGGCAAAGTTTTAAGCCTGCCTGGAAGTGCTTCATAGTCATTCTGTACTTTAACCCAGTGCTGGATATTTTCCCTTGCAGCCTGAGACCACCTATCAATTCGTCCTGCATCTCTTCCTGTTGTTCCAGCTTATCCAGCCTAACTCACAATTCCTCCTCAGTTAGGATACTTGACTTGCAGTCACCACCACAATCACCACCATCCAAATCTGCCACAAAAACCTTTTTGAGCTGAGGGTTTTCTTTTAGCTTATGAGCTTTTCTGAGTCTCCCTTCAGAATTTAATTTCTAGATCTGCATCCTGAACTTCCTCCTGAACCTGGGTCAGTTTCCTGGGATCTAGGTGATTTTGTTTTATGGGAGGGGTCTCTCCGACATCCACATTGTGTAGGGTTAGGGTTGTGCACCCTGGTTTGTCCCTGCAGATCCCTTTAAATGCAGTGAGCAACCTTGTTAGGTCTCCTCTCTGTTTTGCATTTAAATAAGGATGTTAAGTGTCTAATTTCCCTAACATGGGGGGTTTGATTTGGGAATCGTCCAGGCCTCCTTCTAACTCATCCTCACTGTCCCTTTCGCCCTCCTCTTTCCTGACTACGAGACAGAATTGTGCTTGTTTGTCCCCTTCCTGGCTGTGATACCATTTTAACATATTGATGTGGCACAGCCTTTGCTTTTTCCTATGATTTGGGGTGTCAATTATAGAATTCACCAGGCTATTTATCTTTACTACTCTGTACGGGTCACTAAGACGGGCTTTCAATGGTTCTCCCTGTATTGGTAATAACAGTAACACATGGTCTCCAGGTTGAAATGTTCTGGCCTTGGCATGTTTATCCGCCTGCCTTTTCATAGCAGTCTGGGAGGTTTTTAGGTGTTCCTGAGCCACCACGCAGGCTCTCTTGAGCCGTTCTCAGGACATGGAGATATAGCCTAACAGGGAAGATTCATCCCTGGGTCCCAAAAACTTCTCCTTGATCAGTTTTAGAGGACCTCTCACCTTGTGTCCATAAACTAATTCAAAGGAACTACAGCCAGTGGACTCATTGGGTGAGTCCCTGGTAGCAGACAGAAGAAATCCCAGCCCTTTGTCCCAGTCATGGGGGTACTCATAGCAGTATGCCCTGATCATTGTCTTTAGGGTCTGGTGGTACCGCTCCAATCCCCTTGTGACTGTGGGTGGTAGGCTGAGGACTTCAGCAGGGTTATGCCCAGGTTACCCATGACCTTTTGAAAAATATTGGACATAAAATGTGTGCCCTGATCTGACTGGATCTCAGCAGGCAGCCCATATCAGGCAAAGAATTGGGTTAGCCCCTCCACCACTACCTTGGCAGAGATAGTTCTTAGAGGGATAGCCTCTGGAAATCGGGTAGCCACATTCATAATAAGGGGAGGTTGTGGCATAGTGGTATTGTCACTGGACTAGTAACCCAGAGACCCAGGGTATTGCTCTGGGGACAGGGGTTCGAATCCCACCACAGCAGAAGGTGGAATTTGAATTCAATTAATAAATCTGGAATTAAAAGCTAGTCTAATGATGGCCATGAAACCATTGTCGATTGTTGTAAAAACCCATCTGGTTCACTAATGTCCTTTAGGGAAAGAAATCTGCTGCCCTTACCTGGTCTGGCCTACATGTGACTCCAGACCCAGAGCAATGTGGTTGACTCTTAAATGCCCTCTGAAATGATCGAGCAAGCCACTCAGTTGTATCAACCACTGCAAAGTCAATAAGGCATGAAACTGGACAGACCCAGCATCAGAGTTGCCAGTCTTCAGCCAAATCAATTCACTCCACATGATATCAGGAAACAACTGAAGGCACTGGATCCACTGCTCCAGAAATTGCTGCGCCTCTAGCCAAGATGTTCCACTACAGTTACAACTCTGGCATCTACCTGTCAACGTGGAAAATTGCCCAAGTATGTCCTGTCCACAAAAAGCAGGACAAATCCAACCCGGTCAATTACTGCCCCATCAGTCTACTCTCAATCATCAGTAAAGCGGCACTTGCTTAGCAGTAGTTTAGTTTAGAGATACAGCACTGAAACAGGCCTTTCGGCCCACCGAGTCTGTGCCGACCATCAACCACCCATTTATACTAATCCTACACTAATCCCACATTCCTACCACATCCCCACCTGTCCCTATATTTCCCTACCACCTACCTATACTAGGGGCAATTTACAATGGCCAATTTACCTACCAACCTGCAAGTCTTTTGGCTTGTGGGAGGAAACCAGAGCACTCGGAGAAAACCCACGCAGACACAGGGAGAACTTGCAAACTCCACACAGGCAGGACCCAGAATTGAACCCGGGTCGCTGGAGCTGTGAGGCTGCGGTGCTAACCACTGTGCCACAATCTGCTCAGGTTGGGTTCTGCCAGGGCCACTCAGCTCCTAACCTCATTACAGCCTTGGTTCAAACATGGACAAAAAAGCTGAACTCAAGCAGTGAGGTGAGAGTGACTGCCCTTGACATTAAGGCAGAATTTGACCGAGTATAGCAAACTGAAGTCAATGGGAATCAAGGGAAATCTCTTATACAATATAATAAAAACAAAATACTGCGGATGCTGGAAATCTGAAACAAAAACAAGAAATACTGGAATCACTCAGCAGGTCTGGCAGCATCTGTGGAAAGAGAAGCAGAGTTAACGTTTCGGATCAGTGACCCTTCTTCGGAACTGACAAATATTAGAAAAGTCACAGATTATAAACAAGTGAGGTGGGGGTGGGGCAAGAGATAACAAAGGAGAAGGTGCAGATTGGACCAGGCCACATAGCTGACCAAAAGGTCACGGAGCAAAGGCAAACAATATGTTAATGGTGTGTTGAAAGACAAAGCATTAGTACAGATTAGGTGTGAATACACTGAATATTGAACAGCAGCAAGTGCAAACCTGAAGAAAAACAACCTGAAAAAAACAGTGGGTAAGCAAACTGAACAAACTAAGATGAAATGAAATAAATGCAAAAAAAAGATTGTAAAAAATGTAAAAAGGAATGTAAAAAAAAAGGAAGGAAAAATAACTAAAAATGAAAGTAAAATGGGGGGCTGTCATGCTCTGAAATTATTGAACTCAATGTTCAGTCCGGCAGGCTGTAGTGTGCCTAATCGGTAGATGAGATGCTGTTCCTCGAGCTTGCGTTGATGTTCACTGGAACACTGCAGCAATCCCAGGACAGAGATGTGAGCATGAGAGCAGGGGGGAGTGTTGAAATGGCAAGCAACCGGAAGCTCAGGTTCCTGCTTGCGGACTGAGCGGAGATGCTCCGCAAAGCGGTCACCCAGTCTGCGCTTGGTCTCCCCAATGTAGAGGAGACCACACTGTGAGCAGCGAATACAGTATACTACATTGAAAGAAGTACAAGTAAATCGCTGCTTCACCTGAAAGGAGTGTTTGGGGCCTGGGATATTGAGGAGAGAGGAGGTAAATGGGCAGGTATTACACCTCCTGCGATTGCAGGGGAAGGTGCCCTGGGATGGGGACGAGGTGGTGGGGGTAATGGAGGAGTGGACCAGGGTGTCGCGGAGGGAACGATCCCTTCGGAATGCTGACAGGGGAAGGGAGGGGAAGATGCGACTGGTAGTGGCATCACGCTGGAGGTGGCGAAAATGGCGGAGGATGATCCTTTGGATATGGAGGCTGGTGGGATGAAAAGTGAGGACAAGGGGAACCCTGTCACGGTTCTGGGAGGGAGGGGAAGGGGTGAGGGTAGAGGTGCGGGGAATGGGTCGGACACGGTTGTGGGCCCTGTCAACCACAGTGGGGGGAAATCCTCGGTTGAGGAAAAAGGAGGTCATATCAGAAGCACCGTCATGGAAGGTAGCATCATCAGAGCAGATGCGTCGGAGACGGAGAAACTGGGAGAATGGAATGGAGTCCTTACAGGAGGTAGGGTGTGAAGAAGTGTAGTCGAGGTAGCTGTGGGAGTCAGTGGGCTTATAATGGATATTGGTAGACAACCTATCCCCAGAGATGGAGACAGAGAAGTCGAGGAAGGGAAGGGAAGTGTCAGAGATGGACCATGTAAAGGTGAGAGAAGGGTGGAAATTGGAAGCAAAGTTGATAAAGTTTTCTAGTTCGGGGCGGGAGCAGGAAACGGCACCGATACAGTCATCAATGTACCGGAAAAAGAGTTGGGGGAGGGGGCCTGAGTAGGACTGGAACAAAGAATGCTTGACATATCCCACAAAAAGACAGGCATAACTAGGACCCATGCGGGTACCCATAGCGACACCTTTTACTTGAAGGAAGTGCATGGAGTTGAAGGAGAAGTTGTTTAATGTGAGAACAAGTTCAGCCAGGCGGAGGAGGGTGGTGGTGGATGGGGACTGGTTGGGCCTCTGTTCCAGGAAGAAGCGGAGAGCCCTCAAACCATCCTGGTGGGGGATGGAGGTGTAGAGCGATTGGACGTCCATAGTGAAGAGGAGGCGGTTGGGACCAGGAAACTGGAAATTGTCAAAATGACGTAGGGCGTCAGAAGAGTCACGGATGTAGGTGGGAAGAGACTGGACCAGCGGAGAAAAGATAGAGTCTAGATAGGAAGAAATAAGTTCAGTGGGGCAGGAGCAGGCTGACACAATGGGTCTGCCGGGACAGTCCCGTTTGTGGATTTTGGGAAGGAGGTAGAAGCGGGCGGTGGAAATCTCTTCGCTGGTTGGAGTCATACCTAGCACAAAGAAAGATGGTTGAAGGTCAATCATCTCAGCTACAGCATATCACTGCAGGAGTTCCTCAGGGTAGTGTCCTTGGCCCAATCATCTTCAGCTGCTTCATCAATGACCTTCCTTCATTCATAAGGTCAGAAGTGGGGATGTTCGCTGATGATTGCACAATGTTCAGCACCATTCGCGACTCCTCAGATACTGAAGTAGCCCATGGTCAAATGCAGCAAGACCTGGACAATATCCAGGCTTGGGCTGATAAGTGGCAAGTAACATTCACACCACACAAGTGCCAAGCAATGACTATCTCAAACAAGAGAGAATCTAACCATCTCCCCTTGACATTCAATGGCATTAACATCGCTGAATCCCCCACTATCAGCATCCTGGGGGTTGCCATTGATCAGAGACTGAACTGGAGTAGCCATATAAACACCATAGCTATAAGAGCAGGTCAGAGGCTAGGAATCCTGCGGCCAGTAACTCACCTCCTGACTCCCCAATGCCTGTCCACCATCTACAAGGCACAAGTTAGGAGTGTGATGCAATATTCTCCACTTGCCTTGGATGGGTGCAGCTCCACCAACTCTCATGAAGCTCGACACCATGCAGGAAAAAATAGCCCACTTGATTGGCACCCCATTCACAAACATTCACTCCCTCCACCACTGACGCAGTGTTAGCAGTGTGTGCCATCTACAAGATGCACTGCAGCAATCACCAAGGCTCCTTAGACAGCACCTTCCAAATCCGCGACCTCTATCACCAAGAAGAACAAGGGCAATAGGTGCATGGGAACACCACCACCTGCAAGTTCCCCTGCAAGCTACATACCATCCTGACTTGGAATGATATAACCATTCCTTCACTGTCACTGGGTCAAAATCCTGGAACTCCCATCCTAACGGCACTGTGGGCGTACCTACCCCGCATGAACTGCAGCGGTTCAAGAAGGGAGCTCACCACCAACTTTTCAAGGGCAATTGGGGATGGGCAATAAATGCTGTCCTAGCTAGCGATGCCCACATCCCATGAATGAAGAAAAATAATGGTGAGAAGATATTGGTAGCCCATTTTGTTTTCAGCAGGGGTCCCACACAATCTACCAGCACACTGCTGAACAGCTCCCCAAAAGCCGGCATGGGAATTAGGGGTGCAAGTTGAGGCTTCCCCACAACCTGGCATGTGTGGCAAGTCTTAGAGAACTCCACCACATTCTTGTGGAGTTGTGGCCAGTGAAAATGCTCTCTGATGCGGGCTTGTGTTTTTCTGATACTGACATGTCCAGCCATTGGAATCTCGTGGACTATTCTCAATATTTCCTTATGGTACCTCATCGGCAACACTACCTGGTGAACCACTGTCCACTCTTCATGTACAGGTCTGTGAGGAGGTCTCCACTTCTTCATTAGCACCTCATCCTTTAAATTGTAGCACTCTGGAACTCCCTCTGCTTCAGCTTCAGTTTGGGCAGTCTGTGCTAACTTTTTTAACCCTGGGTCGGCTTGCTGAGCCCCGACCAAGGAAGTTCTGTTTAACCCTCCTCTGGGTCCTCTAACTTGCCAAAGAAAGTTTCAGATAACCTGACAGTAGAGTCATCTGTCTGCACTGCCAGTTCAGTCTCCTCTGACGAAGCTTGTCTGGCCATGGACCAGGCCACCACACAGTCAGGGAAAATGCCAGGGGCCTTTTCCTGTAACTGCTCTATCTCCCTGACCTCTTTCAGTCTCTCTAAGACCACTGGGGAAGCTACCACCTTGGCCCCACAAAGTCATTACCCAGGAGCAGGTCGACCCTGTCCACAGGTAAACTAGAGACAATGCCCAGGGTTACTGGTCCTGAAACAAGGTCACACATCCAGGTGTGCCTGGTTTAAAGGTATGGGCATATACTTTCCTCTGATATCGTTTATTAGCACTCTAGCATTCAATACACTCCCTGGGGGAAAGTTCATGCCTTTTCCCAGCAGAAAGGATTGGGTGGCCCCTGTATCCCTAAGTATGACTGTGGGTTTACTCGCCTCACTCAATGGATATGGGGTCACTTTTGCTCTAGCCACAACATTCTGGTAACTCTCTGGGATTTGGTTACGTTTTCCCACACTCTCAGCGGTAGGTTTACTGGGTTTTGCTGTCGCAGTTAAAGCTACAGCCTGGTCTGCTGTGCTTTTCATCAGGGCACCTTTTCCTGCACTTGTCTGGTGAACCCTGACTAAACCTATAGGTTTTTCCTGTAACTTCCAGCAGTCAGCTCGAAGGTGACCTGCCTTGTTACTATGGAAACATACAGGCTTCTGGGTGTCACTCCTGTTCTCAGCACCTTCCTTTTTGGCCTGAGGAGGGCCCCCGTGTTTCCAGCTCTCCCTTCTTGTTCATGGCTGTTTATTCTCCTATCACTCTCCCACTTTCTATCCTTTTCAGGTTTTTGGAGGTGACTAGGGAAAGGTTTCCCTTGGGGAAAGGGCTTGTGAATAAGTGTATAATCATCGGGCGGCACAGTGGCACAGTGGTTAGCACCGCAGCCTCACAGCTCCAGCGACCCGGGTTCAATTCTGGGTACTGCCTGTGTGGAGTTTGCAAGTTCTCCCTGTGTCTGCGTGGGTTTCCTCTGGGTGCTCCGGTGTCCTCCCACAGCCAAAAGACTTGCAGGTTGACAGGTATATTGGCCATTATAAATTGCCCCTAGTATAGGTAGGGGAATATAGGGATAGGTGAGGAGTGGTAGGAATATGGGATTAGTATAAATGGGTGGTTAATGGTCGGCACAGACTCGGTAGGCCGAAGGGCCTGTTTCAGTGCTGTATATCTAAATCTAAAATCAGACAGGATTGTGGCCTGCCTGGCTCTTGGAACCCTTTGTTCCTCCACATGGTTTCTTATGGAAAGGGGAAGCAAGGTTTTGAACTCCTCAAGGAGGATCACCTCTCTGACAGTTTCAGAGGTAGACTTTATCTTAAGTGCCCGTATCCATCCGTCGAAAGCGAGTTGCTTGACTCTTTTGAACTCAATGTAAGTTTGCTCAGGCTGCTTTCGGACAGCTCGGAACTTCTGGCAGTACACCTGCAGTATGCACTCAGGATAGCATTTTTAGTCATCTCATTATCTGATGAACTCTCATCAGGCAACAGCGAATAAATCTCATGGGCTTTTCCGGTTAGTTTGCTTTGCAATAACAATGTCCAGCTCTCGGCCGGCCACTTCAGCTGTTTTACAAGCTTTTCAAAAGAGATGAAAATGTATCCACATTCCCCTCATTGAACTTTGGTATCAGCTGGGAGAACTTTAAGAGCTCAGCACCTGGTCCTGAGCTAGGGGTAACTCCCTCATTAGCAGTGCCTTCACTGGGTACATTGGGTCTTTCCCTTATTCATTTCGAGCTGCATTAATTCCCTTTCCTCCTTCTCTTTCTGGAAAGCTCTTTCTTTTCTCCCTTTCCTGAAATTCTAATTCCAGTCTCCTCTGTACTCGCGGTATATTAGCTAATGTTACTTTGTCTGTTTCAGATTCTATGTTTGTCTCCGGTTCTACAGTCTCAATTTTTTTTTAGAGATACAGCACTGAAACAGGCCCTTCGGCCCACCGAGTCTGTGCCGACCATCAACCACCCATTTATACTAATCCTCCACTAATTCCATATTCCTACCACATCCCCACCTGTCCCTATATTTCCCTACCACCTACCTATCCTAGGGGTAATTTATAATGGCCAATTTACCTATCAACCTGCAAGTCTTTGGCATGTGGGAGGAAACCGGAGCACCCGGAGGAAACCCACACAGACACAGGGAGAACTTGTAAACTCCACACAGGCAGTACCTGGAATTGAACCCGGGTCGCTGGAGCTGTGCGGCTGCGGTGCTAACCGCTGCGCCACTGTGGTTTAAAATGGTTAGCCACAAGTTTTAGGATTTCAGGCTTTCTAGCTTTTGGACGGATAGTAATCTCTAACTGCCCAGCTACATTCCTCAACTCTACAACAGCTGGGGCCTTTGACCTGGCCCAAGTTACTTCACTCTGTTCTAGGAAGGTACTGGCCTCAAATGTGGACATTTTAGTACTTTGGCACTGAAAACCACAAGAAAACCTGTATTGAAGTTTTAAAATTATTGCTAGGGATCAATCTGGTTTCCCGCCTCCAATTTCCCATTTGTCTTTGGGTTTGATCCTAGACGTGAGCCCCCAAATTTCTGTTACGGTCAAGTGAGGAGGGTTTGAATGGCTTCCCTCTTTTCCCTCTCCTTGTTTGACCACAACAGGTTTAATTCTTTATCAAAGTGCGTGCACTGGCCAATTCAGTCGGTTTTTGATTACTTACTTGCTATTACTTACAAGAACCAATCGGACAGGTTTTATTGAGCTAACAAAACAAGAGGTTAACTTTATTGCAACTAAACTGAACTATAAAAATAATAAATAATGCTCCAACTTTCAGTCTCACAGACACTAGAGGTTTACACACACACAAATAGATTACAGAGTGGAGAAGGCAGGTTGGTTGAATTAGAGTCCATAAAAATAAAAAGGATTACAGTCTGTGAAGTTTGGTGATTCAACTGGTTTCTAGCTGAATTCAGTGGTCCTGAGGCTTTTAGTTTGACCAGGTAGATGACTGGTTCGATGAGTCTCTTGGAGATAGCAATGCGGATGATTTCCTCCAAGTGATCAGTCAACAAGCAGAATTTGAAAGCTTTCAAACTGGAATGGAGAAAGAGAGAAAGAGGGACCGCCACTTAGGGTCTGCTCATGCCAGGGTCCAATTGCTTCCCCTCTGCTGCAGAGAAAAACACCAGCTTAAAACCACAGATGACGAGGGACTTACCAGATGACAGACATTCAGTGATTCAAACATAGCAGTGAGCAATATTTCTCTGCTTGCTGAAAAGAACAGATAGCTCCTTTAAACTTCCTGGGTCTTGGTTCTTGCTGGAAAATGCACAGACATTTTGTCTCCCTCCTCACAGTCCTTTGCAATGGAGGTTACAGTGTTGCAGACTAGGTGGTCCCTTAAGCTGCCAGCAGTTATCCCTTTTTAAAAATGTCTTTTTAAATTTCTTCCCCAAAAAAAGGTCAGATTTCCAGTCAGTGGATCAAAGAAAATTATCATTCAATAAAACACATTGGTGTAAGATTATGTACAATCTTTTATACATAAGAGCATAAGAAATAGGAACAGTGTAAGCCATTTGGCCTTTCAAGCCTGCTCCACCATTCAATAAGAGCAGGCTGATCTTCTACCTCTACTCCACCTTCCCACACTATCCCCATATCCCTTATGTGCTCTTAGTACCCAAAAATCTATCAATCTCTGTCTTGAATATATTCATCGACTGAACATCCACCACTCTCTGGGTTAGAAAATTCCAAAGATTCACAACCCTTTGAATGAAGAAATCTTTCCTCACCTCTGTACTAAATGGCTGACCCCTTATTTTGAGACTGTGACCCCATGCTCTAGATTTCCCAGGCATGGGAAACATTTTCTCAGCATTTACCCTGTCAAGCCTCTTAAGAATGAAGGTTGCAGTCTTTGTTTTTACATGTTGCCATGCTTTGCATAAATATAGCTTTCATGTAATAACTGCCATGTTATCTACATTTGGTGAACAGAGATTTTAATTTTAAGAGCTGGCCGCCGATCTCAGCAGTGAGCTCAGGGCCGCACGCCAAAGAGCCACTGGAATCTCCCACGTGCTGGCTCATTTAAATGGCCGGGGCAGCCCACCGCACCCCCCCCACAATCATGTGGAGGGGGCAAACTGTACCTCACACAATGGCGTCAGCTGCCTGTGCACTGCACTGGCGCCATTTTTAAAGGGCAGCCCAAAGATTCCATTAATAACAGAAAGGTGTCAGTATTGTTAATTTCATGTTAAAAAGGTGTAAACAACAGGAAAAAGATCCTCCTACTGTTGTTTATCCTTAGAATCTTACATTTGATGATACCTATAGATATTTTTCATTTAATATTTTTCAGCGCCAACTTTCTGAAATCATTAAGCTGCAATCCATGCACCATTCGCATCATTAGGCCTCAATAGATAATATCCAAGAAATGCAACTGTAGAACCATGCAACTACAACTTCATTTATATAGTGCCTGTAACAGAGCAACAGGGAGTATGTGCACAGTAGATAGTACCATCCAATTCATCATTTCATATCAAAGATATTTAAAATTTTAATATTGCTTCCATCCCACAGTTGGAGGTTTGGCCTTTAATTCATCATGATACCTCAGCAGCTATTTATTTGGTAAATCACACCCTCTCCACCACCTTTGATGCCCTTGAAGCCACTAAAACATAGAAACATAGAAAATAGGAGCAGGAGTAGGCCATTTGGCCCTTCGAGCCTGCTCCACCATTCATTATGATCATTGCTGAGCATCCAACTCGGTAACCTGTTACCCATATCCTTTGATCCTTTAAACCCAAGAGCTATATCTAACTCCTTCTTGAAAACATACAATGTTTTGGCCTCAACTGCTTTCTGTGGTAGTGAATTCCACAGGTTCACCACTCTCTGGGTGAAGTAATTTCTCCTCATCTCAGTCCTGAAAGGTTTACCCCGTATCCTTAGACTATGACCCCTGGTTCTGGACTCCCCCACCATCGGGAACATCCTTCCTGCATCTACCCTGTCATGTATGTTAGAATTTTATAGGTTTCTATGAGATCCCCCCTCACTCTTCTGAACGCCAGCGAATATAATCCTAACCGACTCAATCTCTCCTCATACGTCAGTCCCGCCATCCCAGGAATCAGTCTGGTAAACCTTTGCTGCACTCCCTCTATAGCAAGAACATCCTTCCTCAGATAAAGAGACCAAAACTACACACAATATCCCAGGTGTGGCCTCACCAAGGCCCTGTATAATTGCAGCAAGACATCCCTGCTCCTGTACTCAAATCCTCTTGCTATGAAGGCCAACATACCATTTGCCTTTTTTACCGCCTGTTGGATCTGCATGCTTACCTTCAGCGACTGGTGTACGAGAACACCCCGGTCCGGTTGCATATTCCCCTCTCTCAGTTTATAGCCATTCAGTTAATAATCTGCCTTCCTGTTTTTGCTACCAAAGTGGATAACCTCACATTTATCCACATTATACTGCATCTGCCATGAATTTGCCCACTCACTCAACTTGTCCAAATCACCCTGAAGCCTCGCTGTATCCTCTTCACAACTCACCCTCCCACCCAGTTTTGTGTCATCTGCAAATTTGGAGATATTACATTTAGTTCCCTCATTTCAATCATTAACATATATTGTGAATAGCTGAGATCCTAGCGCCTAGCAAACTATTACTCTTTCTCATCCTAATATTTCCTCCTGGTATACCCCTCATCTCTGCTCCCCTAATTCCAAAGGATTCAGACTTGAGTGTCTTTTGTGAACAGCTGACTTTACCATTCATTGCCAGATCTGATTAGACCACTTTAAGCATTATAGGGCAATGCTGTCCATAACAGAACTGCTCACCACTCCAAAATCATCCAGGAAGGAAAAGAAACAATGTGCAAGGAGCTCATTAGCTTCTTTGCTACAAAGATCAAGATCATCCATTCATCTGCCTCTGCTGATTTCTTCCCTTCCCCCAGCCCACTGGGCCAAACCCCCTCTCAGGTTCGACCCTTGCCCTAACCCTAAATTCACATCTTTCTGTCCTATCTCCTCTCATGGCCTCTCCAAGCTCAACTTGTCAATGAAACCCACCTCTTGCTCTCTTGATCCTATTCCTACTAAACTGTTGACCACCCAACTTCCTTTCCTGACTCCTATGTTAGCTGAGATTATGAAGAATCTCTCTCCTCAGGTACTGTTTCCCTGTCCTTCAAATCTGCCGTCATCACCCCTCTCCTCAACAAAACACCTGAACTCTCCATTCTTGCAACTTACCGCCCCATCTTGAACCTCCCTTTCCACTCCAAAGTCCTTGAACATGTTGTCACCTCCCAAATTTATGCCCATCTTTCTCAGAACTTCATGTTTGAATCTCTCTGATCAGATTTCTGTCCCCATCATAGTACCAAAATGGCTGTTACCAAAGTCACAAATGACATCCCAGTTGACTGTTACAAAGGTAAACTATACCTCCTTGTTCTCCTCCTTCTGTCTGCATCTTTTGCTACAGTTGACCACGAAATTCTGCTCTAAAACCACTCCATCATTGTCTGGTTAGGTGGGATTGCACTTGCCTGTTTCTCTCTTATCTACCAGTTGTAGCCAGAGATTCACCTGCAATTTCTTCTCTTCCCGCTCCCACACCATTACCTCTGGTGTCCCCCAAAGATCTATCCTTGGACCCCCCCCTTTATTTCTCAACTATATGGTGCCCCTCGGCAACATCAGCTGAAAGCACAGCGTTAGTTTTCACATGTATGCTGACAAAACCCAGCTCAACCTCACCTCCAACTCTCTTGATCCCTCCACTGTCACTAAATTGTCAGACAGCTTATCCAACATCCAATCCTGGATGAGAAGAAATTTCCTCCAACTAAATATTGGGAACATAGAGGCCACTGTCTTCAGTCCTCCGTCACAAATTCTATTCCCTTGTCACTGACTCCATTCCTTTCCCTGACGACTGTCTGAGGCTGAACCAGACTGTTTGCAACATTGGTGTTATGTTTGACCCCAAGATGAGCTTCCTACCACACATCCACACCATTACTAAGACTGCCTATTCCCACCTTCATAATGTCGCCCAACTCCACCCTTGCCTTAGCTTACCTGCTGCTGAAATCTTCATCCATGACTTTGCTACGTCAAGTTGACTAATCCATAGCACTTCTGGGTCTAGAAGGGAGACAAATCCAATTGCGGTAATCACAGGGGAGTCTTTCTGCTGTCTGCCAGAGGGAAGATCACTGCAAGGATTCTCCTCAACTGCCTCCTTCCAGTGACCAAAGAACTTCTCACTGAGTCGCTATGTGGATTTTTCCCACTGAGAGACACTACAGATATGATCTTCCCCGCGCGAAAAATCCAAGAAAAATGTAGGGAGCAGCATCAACTGCTGTACATGGTCTTTTTTGACCTCATGAAAGCCTTTCACTCCCTCAATTGTGAGGGTGAATGGAGAGTCCTCCTCATGTTTGGCTGCCTTCAGAAATTTGTCACCATCCAAAAACACAAGAAGTCATGAAATAGGGGAAGTAGACCATTTGGTCCATCGAGCCTGCTCCACCATTCAATATGATCATGGCTGATCTTGGGCTTTAGTTCCACTTTCCTGCCTGCTCCCCATATCCTTTGATTCCCGGCGAGACCAAAAATCTATCTATCCCAGCCTTAAATGTATTCAATGATGGAGCATCCACAATCCTCTGGGGTAGAGAATTTCAAAGATTCACAACCCTTTCAGTGTAGTAATTTCTCCTCATCTCAGTCCTGAATAATTGGCCCCTTATCCTGAGACTGTGTCCCCGTGTTCTAGATTTTCTGACCAGTGGGAACAATCTCTCAGCCTCTACCCTATCAAGCCCTTTCAGAATCTTGTATGTCTCAGTCTTCTAAACTCCAGAGAATATAGGCCCAATTTAATCAGCCTCTCATCATTCTTCATCTACTACATGATGACATACAGGCCATAATCCTTACCAATGGGACCACCACAGACCCTATCGCAGTGCAGACTGGCGTCAAACAAGGACGTATCATTGCACAAACCCTCTTCTCGCTGCAATTTTGCACCTCACTTCCACCAATCTCCCCACAGGAGTGGAGGTAACCAACAGGATGCATGGGAAATCATTCAACCTCCTTTGCCTCCACTCCAAAGCAAAGGTTGCTCCATCTTCAGTCATTGAGCTTCAGTACGTGCACGACGTTTCTGTATGTGTTCACTGGGACACTGAGCTCCAAGCCTTCATTGACTCCTTCAATGAAGCATACAAGAAGACGAGCCTTACTGTAAACATCCAGAAAACTAAGGTACTCATCCAACCCACTTCTGCAGCACAGCATCATCCTCCGTCGATCAGGATCCACAGTGAGACCCTAGAAAACGAGGACCATTTTTCATACAACGCAATGATTGGGAGGCACAGTGGTGCAGTGATTAGCACTGCAGCCTCACAGCTCCAGCGACCCGGGTTCAGTTCTGGGTACTGCCTGTGCGGAGTTTGCAAGTTCTCCCTGTGACCGCGTGGGTTTCGGCCAGGTTCCCCGGTTTCCTCCCACTGCCAAAGACTTGCAGGTTGATAGGTAAATTGGCCATTGTAAATTGCCCCCAGTGTAGGCAGGTGGTAGGAGAATTGTGGGGATGTGGTAGGGAATATTGGATTAATGTAGGATTAGTATAAATGGGTGGTTGATGGTCGGCACAGACTCGGTGGGCCGAAGGGCCTGTTTCAGTGCTGTATCTCTCTATGCCTCTATAACGGGAGTCTCCTGTTAACAAAAGCAGACATAGATGACAAAATCCACCACCGGCTTCAATGTGCCAGCTCTCCCTACAGTCAACTGAGGCAGAGAGTATCCGAGGACCCAGGACTAAGGTCATGGTATAAAGTAAAAGCAAAATACTGCAGATGCTGGAAATCTGAAATAAAAACAGTGCTGGAAAAACTCAGCAGGTCTGGCAGCATCTGTGAAGTAAGAAGCAGAGTTAACGTTTCAGGTCTGTGACCTTTCATCAGAACATTATCTAAGGTCATGACTGGGCAGCAGTGATCCTGGCAGTGCAACATACTTCGGAGACTTGGACAATCTACAGCAGGCACCTTAAGGCACTGGAGAAATACCACCAACACTGTTTGCACAAAATCCTTCACATTCGTTGGCAGGATAGGTGGTCTAATGTCAGTAACCTCTCCCAAGACAACATTCCCAGCACTGAGGTGCTGATCACCCAAAACCAGCTTCGCTGGGTGGGTCACGTCACTCACATGCCTGACACCAGGCTCCTGAAGCAACTGCTCTACTCTGAGCTTCGCCATGGCAAAAGACTCCCAGGAGGACAGAGGAAATGCTTTAGGGATATTCTCAAGGCATTCCTGAAGAAATCCAACATATTCACCTTGATCACTCAAAGTGGAGGAAGTGCGTTCGGAAAGGTACTGAACAGCTCATGAGATTTCGACAGGAGCACACGAAGCCAAGTTCAGGCAGCGGAAGGAGTGCACAGTCTATGGTTTCTGCATCGGGCTCATTAGCCATGTTAGAACTCACTGAGCTGGGGTGGAAGCAAGTCATCCTCGATCCTGAGGGACTGCCTACGAAGACCCCCTCCACAAATTTGAGATTATGCAAAACTCCGCTGTCCATGGCCTAACTCGCAACAAGTCCCTTTCACCCAACTGACCTACCCCTGGCTCCCGGTCAAGCAACACCTTAACTTTAAAATTCTCATCCTTGTTTCCATATCCCTCCACAGCCTCGTCTCTCCTCATCTCTATAATCTCCTTCAGTCCTACAACCTCCATTGATCTCTGCACTCTGCCAATTCTGGCCTCTTGGGCATCCCCAATTTTAATCACTCCATCATTGGTAGCCGGGCCTTCAGTTGCCTTAACCCTAAGCTCTGGAATTCCCTCCCTAAATCTGTCCATTTCTCTTTCCTCCTTTAAGACAATCCTTAAAATCTACGTCTTTGACCAAGCTTTTCATCATATTGTCTCCTTATGAGGTTTGATGTCAAATCTTGTTCTAAGGTGGTCCTGTAACGTGGCTTGGGATGTTTTATTACATTAAAGGTGCTATATAAATGCATATTGTTGTTATTGTTGATAAATAACTGGATCAGTGGAATCAGCAAAATAATTTCCTTGCAGATAGAAGTACAAAATTGATCCATCCTTTTGAGACTTATACAATTCATTTTCACTCAACAGATTATTTTGGGCTTATTAAATAAATCTGTGTACAGAATATCATTGAAATGAAACATTAGTCAGAAAGATCTTTTTTTGGAAATAAGAATACAGTACATGATACAGACAGCAAACTCATAAAACTATTTCAGTTTGATAATAGCATGTAAATTCTGAGTCCACCCCAGTTTCAGTGAAAACGTAGCTGATTTGGTCAAATTATTTCCCGCATTTCTAACATGTGTGCAGTCCTTAATAATTGCCTGAGTACTTACAAGGCACCAGCCTGCAACCCAACATCCTCCACACCTAAATCTGTCAGATACTATTTAGAGTAAGTATGCTGGAATTGCATTTGACACAGGCTTCTGCTGATTTTTTCCGCCAATCCACTCATTACCAATGGTTTAAGATGTCCGTCAAGGATTTTAATAATAACCTGCTGACCTTAATCAGGTTTATCCTGTTTCATGTACTGTTGCTAAATTGACAACCTGACATTTATTCAGACACTTCCAGGTTCATAATTTGAATCTTCATTGCCATATTGTGTGGTAGTTACTTCAGTTAGCAGGCTGCCTCTCAACAGTGTTAATCTCAGAGCACTTTGTGCATACAACTATGTGTTTCTGCATTGCTGAACATTGCATGGATCCATATATCATGTGTGTCAACTGCTGTGTTCTGTGTGTGTAGATCAGCCTGCAGGAATGTATGATTTTCTGTTAGTTGTATATGGTGAATATAATACATGCCATTCAGAACACATTTGAGCTGGTGGGCAAAAAAAGACAGATATTCCAGTGACTTTGTTGTGGCTCTACACCCCTCCTCTCTCAAGGTGTGAACCCTTGCTGGGGTACAATTCCACAGGTGCAAGCTTCCTTTCAAAACCTCATTCAAGGGGCCATAACCCACATGAGAACCTTGGCAGTTAGTTTTGGCAGGGTACTTGACCATGACCTATCCTCATCCGACACCCACACACACCCTGACTGATTTTTCTCCCTCACCGCAAAGCCACTATAGCAGTTCAGCATAAACACCATCATGGACTGGTTGGGCTGAATGGCCTGCTTCTGAGGTGAATAGTCAATGTAATTCTATATATAGCATTGCTTATGCTAATGAATTAACTGAGTGCAAACCAATGATTACACTGGGGGGAGGGGGGAGGGCTTCCTGACCTATATGGCTTAGCTAAATAAAGGTTCTGACCCATAGATGGGAGTGTGTCTAATGCCCATTCATGTCACATTGCCTCTAAGTTGATTCCCACATGAAATGTACTTCAGAATTGAATTTGAAATTGGCTAGAGCATAGAATCCAAAGAAATTACCCTGAAAGTTGGAGGTTGGATTTAGACAGAAGTCAGGTCTGCTCTGGAGAAAGCATCAAACCTAAGGAGGAAGACAATTATGTAGCACCTCTCACAATCTCATAGCGACAAGAGTAGGCAATTCAGCCCCTCAAACCTGCTCCACCATTCAACTAAATCATAGCAGATCTGTACCTTTACTCCATATACCCACAATAATCTGTAACCCTTAATACCTGTGCCAAACAAAAATCTATGGGGGAAAAGTGGCTAAGGCCCAATAACAGGCACAGGAATAGTGATACACGATTAACCCACGCCATTGGTCGTAATGCAGACAGCAAACAAACTTTGTGCTGCCTGCTGGTTTAAATAAAAATAGTGTGCAGCCCAATGCAAGATTTTTTTTTAATTTCCAAAATATCCTTTATTCATAAAAATCTGTAAAAATTACATTCCCAAACAGTTTTAAAACAGCACCAAGTCAAAAAATACAAACAGTGCAAAGGTGATCAGTTTCCTTCTATACAATTATGAGTTGCCTCACAACCCTTCCATTTCATTGTCATGCCATATACATTTTTACATTTACAGCACACAAAATTTTCCCGATACAGTTCGAGGGGTTTCCCATGAATCCAGCCCCTCAGTTCAGCTTGGTGGGGGGGACCTTACACTGTGGTCTTTCCCCATTGAGCCTTTGCTGTGGCTGCCCCAAGCTTTAGTGCGTCCCTCAGCACGTAGTCCTGGACCTTGGAATGTGCCAGTCTGCAACATTCGGTCGTGGACAACTCTTTACGCTGGAAGACCAGCAAGTTTTGGGCAGACCAAAGGGTGTCTTTCACCGAATTGATAGTCCTCCAGCAGCAGTTGATGGTTGTCTCAGTGTGCGTCCCTGGGAACAGCCCGTAGAGCACAGACTCCTGTGTTACAGAGCTGCTTGGGATGAACCTCGACAAAAACCACTGCATCTCTTTCCACACCTGCTTTGCGAAGCCACATTCCAGGAGGTGGGCAACTGTCTCTTCCACACCACAGCCACCGCGGGGGCATTGTGCGGAGGGGGCAAGACTTCGGGTGTGCATGAAGGATCTGACGGGGAGGGCCCTTCTCACCACTAGCCAAGGTACGTCTTGGTGCTTGTTTGAAAGTTCTGGTGATGAGGCATTCCACCAAATGACTTTGACGGTCTGCTCGTGGAACCATCCGACAGGATCCACCGTCTCCTTTTCCCGTAAGGCCTTGAGGACATTCCGTGCAGACCACTGCCTGATGGACCGGTGATCAAAGGTGTTTTCCCGCAGAAACTGCTCCACGAAGGATAGGTGGTACGGCACGGCCCAACTGCATGGAGCGTTCCGCGGCAATGTGACCAGGCCCATCCTTCGCAACACCGGGGACAGATAGAACCTCAGCACGTAGTGACACTTGGAGTTTGCGTTCTGGAGGTCTACACACAGCTTGATGCAGCCGCACACGAAGGTGGTCATCAGGATGAGGGCCACGTTGGGTACATTTTTCCCTCCCTTATCCAGAGATTTGAACATCATGTCCCTCCGGACCATCTTAGATCCCCAGATGAAGCGGAAAATGGCTCGGGTGACCGCCACAGCGCAGGAGTGGGATATGGGCCAGACCTGCGCCACGTACAGCAACAACGTGAGCACCTCGCACCTGATGACCAGGTTCTTACCCACAATGGAGAGAGATCGCTGCCCCCACATGCTCAACTTTTGTTGTACGTTGGCTACTCGCTCCTCCCAGGTTTTGGTGCACGCCCCGGCCCTTCCAAACCATATCCCCAGCACCTTCAGGTAATCTGACCTGACGGTGAAGGGGACAAAGGATCGGTCAGCCCAGTTGCCAAAGAACATGGCCTCGCTCTTGCCGTGGTTAACTTTGGCTCCCGAGGCCAGTTCGAACTGGTCGCAGATGCTCATCAGTCTGCGCACGGACAGCGGATCCGAGCAGAAGACGGCGACGTCATCCATGTACAGGGAGGTTTTCACCTGAGTGCCTCCGCTGCTGAGTGGCTGCATGGCTCAGCAGGGGGCTCATGTTCATGCAAGGCTAGCACCACTTAAAGCTAGCCTGCACCTCTTCAAGGTGTGGTGCTTTCTGGCTGCAGCAGGTGCTGGAAGTGGCTGGAGAAGAGTTTCTGAGTAGGAAGAACAGTGCAAATGACAGAACAGGGAAGAGAGTGCGTGCTAAGCTTGTCTGACAAAGCACTGGAGGCCTCAGTACAGGATGTGGATGTAATAAGTTCTTTTTATGTTGTCTGATGCAACATAAATGAGATGTGTGGTTGAAGATCTCAAACAGGTTTATTTACAGCTAAACTATTATACACAGTGCAGAACTAGCTATTTAAAGGACCTGCCTCTAGGTGTGAACAGTTACAGAGTGACTCTGGAACTAAGTCACATGACTGCATCCTGGCACTTAGCTCATTAGCATACTAAGATCTTAAAGGGACATCACTCTTAAAGGCAATCTCACAACATCCCCTTTCTTTCCAAAGATAAGTCTCGTATGCTAAAAGTAAAAATACATAAGATTAGATAACATCAAAATTATTTACACATGGATAGAGATTGTGAAATTTACAAATATAGAGGCTGAAGAGTCCATGTATTGTTTCAATGGTTTGACAACACTTACAGATCTGGTTATGGTATAACCTTCTGGAGATGTGTATTTCACCCTTGGCTGTCCTGGGTTTGCAGGCATATTGTCAATGTGTTGGCTGCCATCCTCTTGATCTGTCACAGCCCCACCATTGGAGCATGCTCCCTCGAGTCTGCCGTGCGCAATTGGAATACTCCACACCTCTCTCAGTTAGCTTCAGTTCCTTCTCAACACTGCTCCGCTAGATGTTGTAATCTCGTAGAACCTAGGCTCACCGCACACTCCGGACACCTCTGCAGGCAACCATGTTTTCATTGTGGGGTGTATGACCCTGGCCCTTTGTCCTATATGAGGCTGAGGTAGTTCCGCCCCTGTGTGTCAGTCATGCATCATCTTCATTCTCCCCTGTTTTTCGAGCAGTGTCTCCTGCATCTCGGAGAATTTGGATAGATGATGGCTTGGCAGAGTCATCTGCACTTGTTTTAACTTTCCCTCTTTTAGCTGTAGGAAGGTAGCTTTTAAAGTTGTTTTCCCTGTAGTCTTCAATCTTAAATTCTGTCTTCTGACCTCAGCTACTACCATATAATGAGTTATTTTTATGTTGTCTACTGCAGCACAAATGAGATGCGTGGAGTTTAGTTGACTGAAGATCTCAAACGGGTTTATTTACAG
The DNA here is from genome assembly GCF_036365525.1 of Heterodontus francisci. Lineage (NCBI taxonomy): Eukaryota > Metazoa > Chordata > Chondrichthyes > Heterodontiformes > Heterodontidae > Heterodontus > Heterodontus francisci. Next base: position 47,283,630 of record NC_090372.1, read on the forward strand.
CTAAACTATTATACACAGTGCAGAACTAACTATTTACAGGGCCTGCCTCTAGATGTTACAGTTGCAGAGTGACTCTGGCACCAAGCCACATGACTGCATCCTGGCACTTAGCTCATTAGCATACTAAGATCTTAAAGGGGCATCACTCTAAGAGGCAAACACACAACAGTAGAAAGGAGGAGAGAGGTACTCTGCCCCTCAGGGGCCAAAAGACATTCCAGACAGATACTGAGAAGGCAGTGGGAGAAAATAGCCATCGCTGTCAATGCAAGCAGTGAAACACTGAGGATGTGGGTTGCAGTGCAGGAAGAAGTTTAATGACCTCACACAAGTGGCCAAGGTCAGTGAATGCAGCTTCACATGTCATATCCTCAACATATAAATGAACCACTAGCCTCACATACTGCTCCATTCACCACCCCACTTCACTTATCTATCAACATTCTCTAGCAAGCACAACTCATACCTAACATTCGTAACCTCACCTCACCCTCACATATTTAGCACTGCTGCATGCCTCATAGCCACATCTCTCAGCTTGCACACACTGCCAGCTATTCAACCATGACAGGCACATCACCCAAACACATTACACCACACTCACTAACACACTCCCTCTCCCTTGCAGAACAATGTGGCACCTAACCACAGGCAGCAGCACCTAACCAGTCTAACTGGGATTCAGGCATGACTGCATGACATTACCCCAACGGCAGAGACAGTACTGGCCATCACTGTAACAGTCATTGCTCAGGCTGTAGCCAGTGGCGTGCTGAAACCATAGAAGATGGTATGTTCCTACCTAATCCACCTTCTCACATCCCACTTGCTCCTCATCCCACCATGTCTTTTGATATATAAGCTACAGATGTTTAAAGTACATGCCTATTTCTTTCCCCCCTGCTCTCACTGCAACCATACCCTTGTGCCTTACTCCTTCATGATACCCAAGGGCTGCCACCTGGTCAAGCAATGGAGCAGGTGCGTGAAGTCCAAGAGGAGCAGGAAACTGATGATGAAGAAACACTGTCACTCGATTTCACACTTGCAACCACCAGGTCAGACATGGGCCCTGCATGAACATTTAGGGGGTAGTATAGAGACGGGATCTGCATATGGTGGGCTGAATTTTATCTGGCCAGCAGGAGCAGGAGTGGAGGCATGGGGGGGGGGCTGAAAAATTGGGGTGGACGCGCCCACCCAGAAACCCGACATTGTGACATCGGTTCTGGATTTTGTTAGTGGCGAAAAACTCGAAGGCGACATTGCTGTCACAACGCGATGGGACTGCAATTTGAATTGGTGAACAGCTAGTTGGAATGCATTTGCATTCAATTGAAGCCAATTTTATGGGGTGTTTCAGATTAAGTCAACAGCGCATTGGGATCATGTGTCTTCAGATCCCCAGCCGTTTAAAGGTGGCAGCACCGAGGTGAGGCCTCAGTGATGCCACGGGAAGGCAGCCATGGGAAGCAGTGGATAAGGGAAAAGGGGGGAGTGGAGGCCATTGTCGACTTGTGGTGCTGGGCTCTCTGCACGGATGTGCTCACTCTCGGGTGCAAGGGTCGGGTGTGCTCAGTGTTGGATGCAAGGATTGGATGTCCAGCAGCAGCAGCAGTAACAGAGGAGGGTCCAGGAGTTACAGCAGCAACTGCAATGGTAGAGAGGGTCCAGGAGTTACAGCAGCAACTGCAATGGTAGAGAGGGTCCAGGAGTTACAGCAGCAACTGCAATGGTAGAGAGGGTTCAGGAGTTACAGCAGCAACAACAGTGGTGGGGTGGGGCGGGGGGGGCTGGTGGTGGGGGGTTGGTTGGTACTGTCCAGCAGTTACCGTGGGAGTAGAGGGGTCCAGCAGCACTCCAGATTCACTGCATCAGTGAAAGGCAGTAGTACAAGCCCATAGCCCAGCAATTTTTTTCTCTTCAGATGTTTATCCAATGCCCTTTTGAAAGCCATGATTGAATCTGCCTCCACATTCTCAGACAGTGCATTCCAGATCCTAACCAATCACTGCATGTGGGAAAGGACTGCTTCAGTAAGTGAGGAGTTGCGAATGGGACTGAACACTGTGCCAGCATCAGTGAACATTCCCACTTCTGAACTTATGAACATTGATGAAGCAGCTGAAGATGGTTGAGCCTAGGACACTACCCTGGGGAACACCTACAGCATTTCACCATTGCTTCTTTGGCCAATCACTTTAAATTGGTGTCCTCTGGTTCTCGAACCTTCCACCAATAGGAACAGTTTCTCCTATTTACACTGTCTAGACCCCTATGATTGTGAACACCTCTTAGCAAATCTCCTCTCAACCTTTTCGAAGGAGAACAACCCCAGCTTCTCCAATCTATCCACGCAACCAAAGTCTCTCATCCCCGGAACCATTCTCGTAAACCTTTTCTGCACCCTTTCCAAAGCCATGACATCCTCCCTAAAGTGCGGTTTCCAAAATTCGACACAATACGCTGGTTGAGGCTGTACCAGTCTTTTATAAAGATTCATCATAGCTTTCTTGCTTTTGTACTCTATGCCTCTATTTATAAAGCCCAGGATCCCATATGCTCACCGATGCTCACTTTGGGTTCCGCCAGGGCCTTGGTCCAAACATGGGCTAAAGAGCTGAATTCAAAAGGTGAGGTGAGAGTGACTGCCCTTGTCATCAAGGCAGCATTTAACCAAGTTTGGCATCAAAGAGCCCTAGCAAAATTGAAGTCAAAGGGAATCAAGGGAAAACTCTCCACTGCTTGGAGTCATACCTACCACATAGGAAGATGGTTGTGGTTGTTGGAGGTCAATCATCTCAGCCGCAGGACATTGCTGTAGGTGTTCCCCAGGGTAGTGTCCTAGGCTCAACCATCTTCAGCTGCTTCATCAATGACTTTCCCACCAACATAAGTTCAGAAGTGGGAATGTTCACTGATGCTGGCACAGTGTTCAGTCCCATTCGCAACTCCTCACTTACTGAAGCAGTCCTTTCCCACATGCAGCAAGACTTGGACAACATTCAGGCTTGGGCTGATAAGTGGCAAGTGCCAGACAATGATCATCTCCAACAAGAGAGAACCTAACTATCCCTCCTTCACATTCAATGGCATTACCATCGCTGAATCCCCCACCATCAACATCCTGGGAGTTACTATTGCCCAGAACTTAACTAGACTAGCCATATCAATATTGTGGTTACAAAAGTAGACCAGAGGCTGGGAATTCTTTGGTGAGTAACTCACCTCCTGACTCCACAAAACCTGTTGACCATCTATAAGGCACAAGTCAGGAGTGTGATGGAGTACTATTTACTTTCCTGGATGAGTGCAGTTCCAACAACACTCAAGATGCTCGATATCATCCAAGACAAAGCCACTTGATCAATACTCCATTCACTACCTTAAACATTCATTCCCTCTTCTGCCGGCGCACAATGGCAGCAGTGTGTACTATCACCACAAGTTCCCCTCCAAGCTACAACCATCCTGACTTGGAAATATATCGCCATTCCTGTCGCTGGATCAAAAGTCTGGAATGCCTCCCTAACAACAGGAAACCTCCCTTTCAGTGCAGCAGCTTTTTCGGGAGCAGCGTGTGAGCGAGTGAGCAGCTGGGAAAGTCCGTTTGAAAGTAAATTTAATTTCCTTTTGTTTTTCGGCGGAGGCCAGGGGGCTGCTGGGTAAGTAAAACACTATATATTTGGGCGGTTTAAAATAACTTTCCTTTCAGTGCAGCAGCTTTTTCGGGAGCAGCGTGTGAGCGAGTGAGCAGCTGGGAAAGTCCGTTTGAAAGTAAATTTAATTTCCTTTTGTTTTTCGGCGGAGGCCAGGGGGCTGCTGGGTAAGTATAACATTATATATTTGGGCGGTTTAAAATAACTTTCCTTTCAGTGCAGCAGCTTTTTCGGGAGCAGCGTGTGAGCGAGTGAGCAGCTGGGAAAGTCCGTTTGAAAGTAAATTTAATTTCCTTTTGTTTTTCGGCGGAGGCCAGGGGGCTGCTGGGTAAGTAAAACACTATATATTTGGGCGGTTTAAAATAACTTTCCTTTCAGTGCAGCAGCTTTTTCGGGAGCAGCGTGTGAGCGAGTGAGCAGCTGGGAAAGTCCGTTTGAAAGTAAATTTAATTTCCTTTTGTTTTTCGGCGGAGGCCAGGGGGCTGCTGGGTAAGTAAAACACTATATATTTGGGCGGTTTAAAATAACTTTCCTTTCAGTGCAGCAGCTTTTTCGGGAGCAGCGTGTGAGCGAGTGAGCAGCTGGGAAAGTCCGTTTGAAAGTAAATTTAATTTCCTTTTGTTTTTCGGCGGAGGCCAGGGGGCTGCTGGGTAAGTAAAACACTATATATTTGGGCGGTTTAAAATAACTTTCCTTTCAGTGCAGCAGCTTTTTCGGGAGCAGCGTGTGAGCGAGTGAGCAGCTGGGAAAGTCCGTTTGAAAGTAAATTTAATTTCCTTTTGTTTTTCGGCGGAGGCCAGGGGGCTGCTGGGTAAGTAAAACACTATATATTTGGGCGGTTTAAAATAACTTTCCTTTCAGTGCAGCAGCTTTTTCGGGAGCAGCGTGTGAGCGAGTGAGCAGCTGGGAAAGTCCGTTTGAAAGTAAATTTAATTTCCTTTTGTTTTTCGGTGGAGGCCAGGGGGCTGCTGGGTAAGTAAAACACTATATATTTGGGCGGTTTAAAATAACTTTCCTTTCAGTGCAGCAGCTTTTTCGGGAGCAGCGTGTGAGCGAGTGAGCAGCTGGGAAAGTCCGTTTGAAAGTAAATTTAATTTCCTTTTGTTTTTCGGCGGAGGCCAGGGGGCTGCTGGGTAAGTAAAACACTATATATTTGGGCGGTTTAAAATAACTTTCCTTTCAGTGCAGCAGCTTTTTCGGGAGCAGCGTGTGAGCGAGTGAGCAGCTGGGAAAGTCCGTTTGAACGTAAATTTAATTTCCTTTTGTTTTTCGGCGGAGGCCAGGGGGCTGCTGGGTAAGTATAACATTATATATTTGGGCGGTTTAAAATAACTTTCCTTTCAGTGCAGCAGCTTTTTCGGGAGCAGCGTGTGAGCGAGTGAGCAGCTGGGAAAGTCCGTTTGAAAGTAAATTTAATTTCCTTTTGTTTTTCGGCGGAGGCCAGGGGGCTGCTGGGTAAGTAAAACACTATATATTTGGGCGGTTTAAAATAACTTTCCTTTCAGTGCAGCAGCTTTTTCGGGAGCAGCGTGTGAGCGAGTGAGCAGCTGGGAAAGTCCGTTTGAAAGTAAATTTAATTTCCTTTTGTTTTTCGGCGGAGGCCAGGGGGCTGCTGGGTAAGTAAAACACTATATATTTGGGCGGTTTAAAATAACTTTCCTTTCAGTGCAGCAGCTATTTCGGGAGCAGCGTGTGAGCGAGTGAGCAGCTGGGAAAGTCCGTTTGAAAGTAAATTTAATTTCCTTTTGTTTTTCGGCGGAGGCCAGGGGGCTGCTGGGTAAGTAAAACACTATATATTTGGGCGGTTTAAAATAACTTTCCTTTCAGTGCAGCAGCTTTTTCGGGAGCAGCGTGTGAGCGAGTGAGCAGCTGGGAAAGTCCGTTTGAAAGTAAATTTAATTTCCTTTTGTTTTTCGGCGGAGGCCAGGGGGCTGCTGGGTAAGTAAAACACTATATATTTGGGCGGTTTAAAATAACTTTCCTTTCAGTGCAGCAGCTTTTTCGGGAGCAGCGTGTGAGCGAGTGAGCAGCTGGGAAAGTCCGTTTGAAAGTAAATTTAATTTCCTTTTGTTTTTCGGCGGAGGCCAGGGGGCTGCTGGGTAAGTAAAACACTATATATTTGGGCGGTTTAAAATAACTTTCCTTTCAGTGCAGCAGCTTTTTCGGGAGCAGCGTGTGAGCGAGTGAGCAGCTGGGAAAGTCCGTTTGAAAGTAAATTTAATTTCCTTTTGTTTTTCGGCGGAGGCCAGGGGGCTGCTGGGTAAGTAAAACACTATATATTTGGGCGGTTTAAAATAACTTTCCTTTCAGTGCAGCAGCTTTTTCGGGAGCAGCGTGTGAGCGAGTGAGCAGCTGGGAAAGTCCGTTTGAAAGTAAATTTAATTTCCTTTTGTTTTTCGGCGGAGGCCAGGGGGCTGCTGGGTAAGTAAAACACTATATATTTGGGCGGTTTAAAATAACTTTCCTTTCAGTGCAGCAGCTTTTTCGGGAGCAGCGTGTGAGCGAGTGAGCAGCTGGGAAAGTCCGTTTGAACGTAAATTTAATTTCCTTTTGTTTTTCGGCGGAGGCCAGGGGGCTGCTGGGTAAGTATAACATTATATATTTGGGCGGTTTAAAATAACTTTCCTTTCAGTGCAGCAGCTTTTTCGGGAGCAGCGTGTGAGCGAGTGAGCAGCTGGGAAAGTCCGTTTGAAAGTAAATTTAATTTCCTTTTGTTTTTCGGCGGAGGCCAGGGGGCTGCTGGGTAAGTAAAACACTATATATTTGGGCGGTTTAAAATAACTTTCCTTTCAGTGCAGCAGCTTTTTCGGGAGCAGCGTGTGAGCGAGTGAGCAGCTGGGAAAGTCCGTTTGAAAGTAAATTTAATTTCCTTTTGTTTTTCGGCGGAGGCCAGGGGGCTGCTGGGTAAGTATAACATTATATATTTGGGCGGTTTAAAATAACTTTCCTTTCAGTGCAGCAGCTTTTTCGGGAGCAGCGTGTGAGCGAGTGAGCAGCTGGGAAAGTCCGTTTGAACGTAAATTTAATTTCCTTTTGTTTTTCGGCGGAGGCCAGGGGGCTGCTGGGTAAGTATAACATTATATATTTGGGCGGTTTAAAATAACTTTCCTTTCAGTGCAGCAGCTTTTTCGGGAGCAGCGTGTGAGCGAGTGAGCAGCTGGGAAAGTCCGTTTGAAAGTAAATTTAATTTCCTTTTGTTTTTCGGCGGAGGCCAGGGGGCTGCTGGGTAAGTAAAACACTATATATTTGGGCGGTTTAAAATAACTTTCCTTTCAGTGCAGCAGCTTTTTCGGGAGCAGCGTGTGAGCGAGTGAGCAGCTGGGAAAGTCCGTTTGAAAGTAAATTTAATTTCCTTTTGTTTTTCGGCGGAGGCCAGGGGGCTGCTGGGTAAGTAAAACACTATATATTTGGGTGGTTTAAAATAACTTTCCTTTCAGTGCAGCAGCTTTTTCGGGAGCAGCGTGTGAGCGAGTGAGCAGCTGGGAAAGTCCGTTTGAAAGTAAATTTAATTTCCTTTTGTTTTTCGGCGGAGGCCAGGGGGCTGCTGGGTAAGTAAAACACTATATATTTGGGCGGTTTAAAATAACTTTCCTTTCAGTGCAGCAGCTTTTTCGGGAGCAGCGTGTGAGCGAGTGAGCAGCTGGGAAAGTCCGTTTGAACGTAAATTTAATTTCCTTTTGTTTTTCGGCGGAGGCCAGGGGGCTGCTGGGTAAGTATAACATTATATATTTGGGCGGTTTAAAATAACTTTCCTTTCAGTGCAGCAGCTTTTTCGGGAGCAGCGTGTGAGCGAGTGAGCAGCTGGGAAAGTCCGTTTGAAAGTAAATTTAATTTCCTTTTGTTTTTCGGCGGAGGCCAGGGGGCTGCTGGGTAAGTAAAACACTATATATTTGGGCGGTTTAAAATAACTTTCCTTTCAGTGCAGCAGCTTTTTCGGGAGCAGCGTGTGAGCGAGTGAGCAGCTGGGAAAGTCCGTTTGAAAGTAAATTTAATTTCCTTTTGTTTTTCGGCGGAGGCCAGGGGGCTGCTGGGTAAGTATAACATTATATATTTGGGCGGTTTAAAATAACTTTCCTTTCAGTGCAGCAGCTTTTTCGGGAGCAGCGTGTGAGCGAGTGAGCAGCTGGGAAAGTCCGTTTGAACGTAAATTTAATTTCCTTTTGTTTTTCGGCGGAGGCCAGGGGGCTGCTGGGTAAGTATAACATTATATATTTGGGCGGTTTAAAATAACTTTCCTTTCAGTGCAGCAGCTTTTTCGGGAGCAGCGTGTGAGCGAGTGAGCAGCTGGGAAAGTCCGTTTGAAAGTAAATTTAATTTCCTTTTGTTTTTCGGCGGAGGCCAGGGGGCTGCTGGGTAAGTAAAACACTATATATTTGGGCGGTTTAAAATAACTTTCCTTTCAGTGCAGCAGCTTTTTCGGGAGCAGCGTGTGAGCGAGTGAGCAGCTGGGAAAGTCCGTTTGAAAGTAAATTTAATTTCCTTTTGTTTTTCGGCGGAGGCCAGGGGGCTGCTGGGTAAGTAAAACACTATATATTTGGGTGGTTTAAAATAACTTTCCTTTCAGTGCAGCAGCTTTTTCGGGAGCAGCGTGTGAGCGAGTGAGCAGCTGGGAAAGTCCGTTTGAAAGTAAATTTAATTTCCTTTTGTTTTTCGGCGGAGGCCAGGGGGCTGCTGGGTAAGTAAAACACTATATATTTGGGCGGTTTAAAATAACTTTCCTTTCAGTGCAGCAGCTTTTTCGGGAGCAGCGTGTGAGCGAGTGAGCAGCTGGGAAAGTCCGTTTGAAAGTAAATTTAATTTCCTTTTGTTTTTCGGCGGAGGCCAGGGGGCTGCTGGGTAAGTAAAACACTATATATTTGGGCGGTTTCTGAACCCGAGACACCACACTTGTAGTGTCTCCCACCCGCCCTCCTCCTCTAACCAAAAAAAAGGACTCGGTGGGGTGTTTATAAGGTAAGGCTTTTTCGATTTCTCTGGTTTTATTGTGATTGGTAAAAACTTTTCGTTCCTTTTTCATTTAACTAAGTTTAAACTTAAGATTAAAAATGGCAGGAGATCTCAGACCCGTATCATGCTCCTCTTGCTCAATGTGGGAGCTCAGGGACATGGCTGATGACCCTGACTCCTTCACGTGCAGGAAGTGTGTCCAGCTGCAGCTCTTGTTAGACCGCATGACGGCTCTCGAGCTGCGGATGGACTCACTTTGGAGCATGCGCGATGCTGAGGAGGTCGTGGATAGCACGTTTAGTGAATTGGTCACACCGCAGATTAGGATTGCTGAGGGAGAAAGGGAATGGGTGACCAAAAGGCAGAGAAAGAGCAGGAAGGCAGCGCAGGAGTCCCCTGCGGTCATCTCCCTCCAAAACAAGTATACCGTTTTGGATACTGTTGAGGGAGATGGCTCACCAGGGGAAGGCAGCAGTAGCCAGGTCCATGGCACCGTGGCTGGCTCTGCTGCTCAGAAGGGCGGGAAAAAGAGTGGAAGGGCTATAGTCGTAGGGGATTCGATTGTAAGGGGAGTAGATAGGCAGTTCTGTGGTCGAAAACGAGGCTCCCGAATGGTATGTTGCCTCCCAGGTGCACGGGTCAGGGACGTCTCAGATCGGCTGCAGAACATTCTAAAGGGGGAGGGTGAACAGCCAGTTGTCATTGTGCACATAGGCACTAATGATATAGGTAAAAAACGGGATGAGGTCCTACATGCAGAGTTTAGGGAGTTAGGAGCCAAGTTAAAAAGTAGGACCTCAAAGGTAGTAATCTCAGGATTACTACCAGTGCCACGTGATAGTCAGAGTAAAAATGAAAGAATAGTCAGGATGAATGCGTGGCTTGAGAGATGGTGCAGGAAGGAGGGGTTCAGATTTTTGGGACATTGGGACCGGTTCTGGGGGAGGTGGGAGTATTACAAATTGGACGGTCTACACCTGGGCCGGACTGGAACCAATGTCCTTGGAGGTGCTTTTGCTAACGCTGTTGGGGAGGGTTTAAACTAATGTGGCAGGGGGATGGGAACCAATTGAGGTCAGTTGACAGTAAGGAGGTAGTAACAAAAGCCTGTAAGGAACTAGATAATGAAGTCAGTGTGACTAAGGGGAAGAGCAGGCAGGGAGCAGATGATGAATATAAAGGGACTGGTGGTCTGAGGTGCATTTGTTTTAATGCAAGAAGTGTAGTAGGTAAGGCAGATGAACTTAGGGCTTGGATTAGTACCTGGGAGTATGATGTTATTGCTATTACTGAGACTTGGTTGAGGGAAGGGCATGATTGGCAACTAAATATCCCAGGATATCGATGCTTCAGGCAGGATAGAGAGGGAGGTAAAAGGGGTGGAGGAGTTGCATTACTGGTCAAAGAGGATATCACAGCTGTGCTGAAGGAGGGCACTATGGAGGACTCGAGCAGTGAGGCAATATGGACAGAACTCAGAAATAGGAAGGGTGCGGTAACAATGTTGGGGCTGTACTACAGGCCTCCCAACAGCGAGCGTGAGATAGAGGTACAAATATGTAAACAGATTATGGAAAGATGTAGGAGCAACAGGATGGTGGTGATAGGAGATTTTAATTTTCCCAACATTGACTGGGATTCGCTTAGTGTTAGAGGTCCAGATGGAGCAGAATTTGTAAGGAGCATCCAGGAGGGTTTTCTAGAGCAGTATGTAAATAGTCCAACTCAGGAAGGGGCCATACTGGACCTGGTGTTGGGGAATGAGCCCGGCCAGGTTGTTGAAGTTTCAGTCGGGGACTACTTTGGGAATAGTGATCACAATTCCGTAAGCTTTAAAATACTCATGGACAAAGACGAGAGTGGTCCAAAAGGGAGAGTGCTAAATTGGGGGAAGGCCAACTACACCAAAATTCGGCAGGAGCTGGGAAATGTAGATTGGGAGCAGCTGTTTGAAGGTAAATCCACATGTGATATGTGGGAGGCTTTTAAAGAGAGGTTGATTAGCGTGCAGGAGAGACATGTTCCTGTGAAAATGAGGGATAGAAATGGCAAGATTAGGGAACCATGGATGACAGGTGAAATTGTGAGACTAGCTAAGAGGAAAAAGGAAGCATACATAAGGTCTAGGCGGCTGATGAAAGACGAAGCTTTGAAAGAATATCGGGAATGTAGGACCAATCTGAAACGAGGAATTAAGAGGGCTAAAAGGGGTCATGAAATATCTTTAGCAAACAGGGTTAAGGAAAATCCCAAAGCCTTTTATTCATATATAAGGAGAAAGAGGGTAACTAGAGAAAGGATTGGCCCACTAAAGGACAAAGGAGGAATGTTATGCTTGGACTCAGAGAAAATGGGTGAGATTCTAAACGAGTACTTTGCATCGGTATTCACCGAGGAGAGGGACATGACGGATGTTGAGGTTAGGAACAGATGTTTGATTACTCTAGGTCAAGTCGGCATAAGGAGGGAGGAAGTGTTGGGTATTCTAAAGGGCATTAAGGTGGACAAGTCCCCAGGTCCGGATGGGATCTATCCCAGGTTACTGAGGGAAGCGAGAGAGGAAATAGCTGGGGCCTTAACAGATATCTTTGCAGCATCCTTAAACACGGGTGAGGTCCCGGAGGACTGGAGAATTGCTAATGTTGTCCCCTTGTTTAAGAAGGGTAGCAGGGATAATCCAGGTAATTATAGACCGGTGAGCCTGACGTCAGTGGTAGGGAAGCTGCTGGAGAAGATACTGAGGGATAGGATCTATTCCCATTTGGAAGAAAATGGGCTCATCAGTGATAGGCAACATGGTTTTGTGCAGGGAAGGTCATGTCTTACCAACTTAATAGAATTCTTTGAGGAAGTGACAATGTTGATTGATGAGGGAAGGGCTGTCGATGTCATATACATGGACTTCAGTAAGGCGTTTGATAAGGTTCCCCATGGCAGGCTGATGGAGAAAGTGAAGGCGCTTGGGGTCCAAGGTGTACTAGCTAGATGGATAAAGAACTGGCTGGGCAACAGGAGACAGAGAGTAGCAGTAGAAGGGAGTTTCTCAAAATGGAGACGTGTGACCAGTGGTGTTCCACAGGGATCCGTGCTGGGACCACTGTTGTTTGTGATATACATTAATGATTTGGAGGAAAGTATAGGTGGACTGATTAGCAAATTTGCAGACGACACTAAGATTGGTGGAGTAGCAGATAGTGAAGGGGACTGTCAGAGAATACAGCAGAATATAGATAGATTGGAGAGTTGGGCAGAGAAATGGCAGATGGAGTTCAATCAGGGCAAATGCGAGGTGATGCATTTTGGAAGATCCAATTCAAGAGTGAACTATACAGTAAATGGAAAAGTCCTGGGGAAAATTGATGTCCAGAGAGATTTGGGTGTTCAGGTCCACTGTTCCCTGAAGGTGGCAACGCAGGTAAATAGAGTGGTCAAGAAGGCATACGGCATGCTTTCCTTCATCGGACGGGGCATTGAGTACAAGAGTTGGCAGGTCATGTTACAGTTGTATAGGACTTTGGTTCGGCCACATTTGGAATACTGCGTACAGTTCTGGTCGCCACATTATCAAAAGGATGTGGATGCTTTGGAGAGGGTGCAGAGGAGGTTCACCAGGATGTTGCCTGGTATGGAGGGCGCTAGCTATGAAGAGAGGTTGAGCAGATTAGGATTATTTTCATTAGAAAGACGGAGGTTGAGGGGGGACCTGATTGAGGTGTACAAAATCATGAGAGGTATAGACAGGGTGGATAGCAAGAGGCTTTTTCCCAGAGTGGGGGTTTCAATTACTAGAGGACACGAGTTCAAAGTGAAAGGGGAAAAGTTTAGGGGGGATATGCGTGGAAAGTTCTTTACGCAGAGGGTGGTGGGCACCTGGAACGCATTGCCAGCGGAGGTGGTAGATGCGGGCACGATGGAGTCTTTTAAGATGTATCTAGATAGATACATGAATGGGCAGGAAGAAAAGAGATACAGAACCTTAGAAAATAGGCGACATGTTTAGAGAGAGGATCTGGATCGGCGCAGGCTTGGAGGGCCGAAGGGCCTGTTCCTGTGCTGTAATTATCTTTGTTCTTTGTTTGTTCAACACTATGGGTGTACCCGCACCAGATGGACTGCAGCAATTGTAAAAGGGAGCTCACCAACACCTTCTCAAGGGCAATTTGGGATAGGCAACAAATGCTGGTCTTGCCAGTGACACCCACATCCCATGGAACAAATAAAAAAAATTTACAAGATGCACTGACAGCACCTTTCAAACCCGTGAACTCAACAACCTAGAAGAACAAAGGCAGCAGACAAATGGGAACACCACCATCTGAAAGTTCTGCTCCAAGCCACATATCATCCTGACATGGAAATATATTACCATTCCTTCATTGTCGCTGGGTCAAAATCCTGGAACATCCCCCCTACAGCATTGTGGGTGTACCTACACCCACTGTAACGGTTCAAGGTGACTCACCACAACCTTCTAAAGGACAATTAGGGATGGGCAATAAATGCTGACCTTGCCAGCAATGCTTGCATACCAAAAGCGAATTAAAAACAGGGTTTTTTAAAACCAATTTCTCAACCTTTCTCAATGATTTGTGCACATATATCTCCAGGTCTCTCTGTTCCTGCACCCCCTTTAGAATTGTACCCTTTATTTTGTATTGCCTCTCCTCCTTCTTTCTCCCAAAATTTATCTCGTCACACTTTGCGGCATTAAATTTCATCTGCAACGAGTTCGCCCATTACACCAGCCTGTATATATCCTCTTGAAATCTATCACTAATCCCTTCACAGTTCACAATACTTCCAATACTTGTGTCATCTGCAAATTTTGAAATTGTGACCTGTACACCCAAGTCTAGGTAAGTAATATATATCAAGAAGAGCAGTGGCCCTAGTGCTGTTTTGTGTAGCAGCATGGCTGTCATTATACATATGGGTGTAAAGTGGATCAGCCTTGTCGCCCAGCAGCCCCCTCTAGTTTGACATGGTGGCTCAAATACTAAGGGAACAGCGGACTGGTGTAGAATAAATTTATCATGACTGCTGGCAGGATAGCAGGCATTCACCGGCATGATGTGCTGTGTATGGTCGCACACCAACTGCACATTCAGGAATTGGAACTATTCTCAGTTGTGGTACATGTCACCATTGAGAGGTAGTGCCCGCAAAAGCACATGTATGCAGTCGATCACACCCTGCATCATGGGGCAGTCCACTATCCTGGTAAAGCCACCTGCATCTGTCTGGTTAACGAGAAGACAATGAACTTTCCTCTCCTCGCATAGAACTGAAGTGATTTATGACTTTAACCCCTTATAGGGACCAAATCACGAGTACATCCCTATGAATCTCCTTTAATCAAGTTCAAACCAGACAAATTCTCATAGACACTTATTTGGGTCCAAAGAATTGTACTAGCTTTCCTTCAAAGAAAGAAAACCAATGGAGAATATTACCATCTTTCGGATAGCCTATTTTAATAATTATGGCTGTCATAAATATCCCAGATATTATCAGGGTTTGGGAAACTCTCTTCAATATATATCTCTCCACTTAAAGAAACACAGAGAGGGGGTTCTTGTAGTTGTATACAGAATACTACACGAGATGATTTATTAACTTTTATATATTTAGAACATAGAACATAGAACAGTACAGCACAGTACAGGCCCTTCGGCCCACGATGTTGTGCCGAACCTTTAACCTACTCTAAGATCAAACTAACTACCTACCCTTCATTCTACTATCATCCATGTACCTATCCAAGAGTCGCTTAAATGCCCCTAATGTATCTGCTTCTACTACCACCGCTGGCAGCGCATTCCACGCACCCACCACTCTCTGTGTAAAGAACCTACCTCTGACATCTCCCCGAAACCCTCCAATCACCTTAAAATTATTAAAGAATTTAACATGCAATAAACTTCTTAAATGGATAAGTATATCACAATATCAAATATTACTGAGAAATGTAACACATATTCTTATTTCTAACATAGAATCCAAAAATTTAACTTTGCTAATGTTACAGCAAACTATCTTAGAATATCCATCAAAATTTAAAGTAAACTTTTGCCTTAAATCCCCCGAATAAGGCATGGGATGAGAAGTATTGTTTGAGGAACTCAACGCTTCTAAGTGTTTGCTTCAGAACCTTTCATGTTTATACTATTTCTAAGGTATCATGTGATCTCTCAGCATATAGGTGCTACCTTTCTGTGTGTTTTTTTTCTTGCTTTCAAAATCCATATTTAGTAGCTTCATTAACTAACTCTCCATGTAATGTTTTACTGGAAATCCCCTGCTTTTTTGAAGTTGTGAGCATTTATCTGGTTTATAATTTTTTTATAATGTTTATAAATGTGTTTACTTGACCTTTTGTTCCTGTAAGTCCATTTTAATTTATTGTTTTATTATCTATAATTGTCTTTTTTATGGTACCTTAAAGCAACCTCCGGAGCCAATTTGTCTGCATAAACAACCCCATAAACGAATTCAGTTTATTGCTACCTCTTACTGATGTTACACAGGATATTTCAATGTGTGTGTTTCTCTTCCAATTCCCTGGCAACAGAAATTCTATTCTAACAGGGAGCTTGAAATATTTAACTCTACCTTCTTAAAGGGGAATCTCAGTGAGTTCTAATAACTGACCATTTATTCAATCTTTAACTCTAAAAGGTATAATATATTAACTATATCTAAATGCTACCTAATTAAGCCTGTTATACCTATATTCCATCACAGAAAATCAGTCATCTCCCTTATGTAGCTGTGGATGGTGAAGTGGAAGATGTTTCAAATGTCGCTTGGTTCAGTTTGGAAGGATCCCAACACAAAGAGATTCAGGGCCATGGTCATCATTGAAGCTGTGACAATGCCATCCTTTTCTGCTCTGAGGTTGCAGGTCTGCCTGCAAAAGGTGGCATATTTCTGTGAGCACCTCCTTCATAAAACAGAGTCAACGCCTACAGTGCTCCTGGCTTAGGTTGAAGTAAGAGAAATGCACCTGGAAGACCCAGGGTGGACAAGATGTCCTGCTGAGATCCTTTCTTCCCCTCCTCCTCCCTTTACAAGCAGCTCGTCCTCTACTGTGCTACCTCTGTTCCATCTCCCTCTCAGCTGCAGACCAAGGGTTGGTAACTATAGGGACAAGTGGTCTGAACAGAATCCTTGAAGTCAAAACCAAGATTTTCTCCACATGAAGCACCATTCCCTGTTGAATCATCAACTTTAAAGAACTCTGCAAACCGCCAAGCACTTGTACAAACTCAGACAGAGTCATTAGAAATTAACAGCAACTAACCTGGGAGTGGTTAGGGGTGTCCTCCTGATGCTGAACACATGTTCAGTGTGTGTATTTAAGAGAGGGCATTAACTGGAGGATTGAGGACAAATTAGCGTCACACGCTGATTAACATCCCGTTCTGCTGACTCTGCATAATTCTGGGGCACATCCTAACACCTGCATGACTGACCTTCCCAAAATGGCACCTGGTGCGGACTGCACTGGAGTGTGCACACATGCGCAGACATCATTTTGGAACCAAAATGACAATGGTAGCACTGAAACTACATGCACTACGGAGCTGAATTTTGCAACCTATCAATCTCAGTTTTGAAGTTTTCAAATCAGAACCTGAGGATGACCTAACGCACTTTGCAGCCAATTAGGTGCTTTCGATCTGTTATATATAATATTACAATGTAGGGAAACGCAGCAGCCAAGTTGTGCAGAGCAAGATCCCACAAACAGCAATGTGATAATGAGCAGCTAATCTGTTTCAGTGATGTTGACTGAGGGATAAATATTGGCCAGGAACCAGGTAGAGCTCGCCTCAATTGAACAATGAGTAGATAAGCAACAATTTCACAATGACCTGAAGATAATTTTCAATATCTTTATTTACTGTATAGAACAATGTACAGTCATTGATTTAGTGTGTTCCATAAGGTAATTTTTATCAATACACATGTTTTAGTGTAACATAGTGCTGAAAATATAGGAAGGTATTAATTTCCAATTACATCATTTCAAAGTCAAAGCTCAAATGCCTGTCTTTGGATTCTCTACATCCTATTTTCGTATTTTTATCTGTTAGTTCATAAATCCTCTCCATGTCTCATTCATATTTAACTAATTTTTCCTAATATTTCCACTTCCAGCATCTGAGTTTCCATACTGTCAGCATACAGCTAGAAGTACAGGTCTGTTTAGTTATTAAATTCTCCACAGTTCTAACTCAATCAAAAGATGTCCTTTATTGACTAGGTTAGATCACATTGTCCGTTCCCTTCAGATGGAATACTGTGGACTTGGGCTTGAATTGCAGCCTTTGCTGACATTCACATTAAATTATCCTGAACTGTTTAGCATTCCTTGTTCTTGACTGGATCACGAGATGAAGCAGTTCATGTTGCCAATGCAATTACCTCAGGTTGCCATGGAGATTACCATGATTGTGCTGCCCTCCAGCCTGCAGGAAAACAATATGGAAAGTTTGAAAATGGCATATAACAAAAGGATCGTAGAACATCCGCAGAATATCGTAAGGGATTTTTCAATGGAAAAGTTGATATAATAAACACTTGCTTTTACAAGGGTGGAACATCGTCATCATGACACTAATGTAGACCTCCAGAATAAAAATTGGCATCATATGAATGTCATTTTTGTTTCCCCCCAAATCATGTCATCAAGGATTCTTGCATCTTCTCAGCATTTTATGAATGAGGTCTAAAATCTTCTCCTAGTTACAATACAAGATATGTTTTCTATGTCTTATATCATAAACCATAATCATAACCAAAAAGCCTATTAGAATAAAAACAGAAAATGTTGGAAATACCCAGCAAGTCTGGCAGCATCTGTGGAGAGAGAAACAAAGTTAATGTTTCACATCTGTGACCTTTCATCAGAATTAGAGCCAGACATTTCAGGAGTGAAATTAGGAAACACTTCTTCACGCAAATGGTGATAGATGTTTGGAATTCTCTTCTGCAAAAGGCAGATGGCAAATCAATTCTTAATTTTAAAATTGAGATTGATAGATTTTTGTTAGCCAAATGTATTAAGGGATATAGAATAAAGGTGGTATATGGAGTTAGGTCACAGATCAGCCATGATCTCATTGAATGGTGGAACAGGCTGGAGGGACTAAATGGCCTACTCCTGTTCCTATGTTCCACTAAATGGTGTATTATTCATATTGGTACCTAAATTAGGAACATTACAAATGAACTAGAAATTATGAATACTTAGCAAGGATGAGTGTTTGGGTTAATCTAAACTAATGGATTTGGTCTTGGATGAGTGAGAAATCTTGACTTTTTAAAAAATATTGTATGAGGGTGTTACTCAAAATGATAGATAATATAAACACCTTCCTTCTTTATTAGATCATCCTGAATGAGATGTACATATTGGACCACTAGAGATCAAATAGGTCCATAACCATCACATCTACCTCTGACACAGACTAACATGGATAATAATTTTACGAAATTATCAGCCACTTAATCTACCATGGCCACCAAGAGTTGACTCCTGTCCAGCAAAGTCTCACTCCAAAGACTTGAGGGCAAAATCTAGGCTGACACTCCAGAACAGTACTGAGGGACTGCTGCACTGTCATATTAAAGATATTGTTGCAGCTGTTTAAAATGCTACAACTGACTTTTAAAGGATTTCCAACTGAAATAAACAGAAGGGAACGGGATTGAAGTTGTGTGCCATTGCTGTGAACTATTGATGTGCACAGCCCACAGCCACAGATGGTACATATACTTAGGCAAAGAAGACTTGCCCTGGTTGGTACTCAAGGGCATGCTCCTAGGGAAGAACCTTTCTAATCTCCCTGTCAGAAAGTGGCTAACATCATGATTTTCTCTGCAACAACCATAAATACTGATGGCACATATGGAAGAAGATCAAAAACACAAGGAAAGGTGTCAATGTAACCAGCAGATTTCAATATCATATTTCTTCCCAGCATACATGGCACAAATGTTTTCCTCAGAAACTGCTACTCTTTTACTACTGGCTGATTTTTATGCAATCTTACAGCCCGTTCAATGCTTTCCATGCATGGTCATACAGTGGTAAAGCACACATATACTGGCTCCAAAATATAACTGAAACTGCAGTCACACTGAAACCTTAGAGGGGTTTCACACAGAAAATCCTTCCAACATACCTCAGCTGCACCTGCATGCGCTTGTATTGACACAGAGGATGGGTGAAGATTCAACACATGCCTGTCACTGCATGTCCTCTTTAAAAACAGTATTGCAAGACTAGTTATCAGACTGCAGGACAAGACAGCACAAAATATAAGGGAGCAGATAAGAACTAGAGGCCCCCGACATTACAAGCCCATGACTTCTTTTGAGGAAGCCATTCTGGATATCTTTCTCTCTAAGACCATTAAGTGAAAAGAGCTGAAGCTGGAGGTCTCCCCAGGGACAGGGTTGTAGCATTCTACTCTTGTCATGGTTTAATGCACTACACTCACATAGGTATAAACACAACTGCAAAATTATCATACATAATATGTTGCAATGCAAGTTCTGTTTAAGGGAGGGTGTCACTTACTGCCAACATTATAACATATGTTATTCTTCTGTTATGCAGAGCTGGAAGATGTCAGTGACCCCAAGCAAATCATAAACTCGCAGCATCCTGCATCCCTGTCATCAATGTGAACTTGAGGAGAAGCACCAGGTGAGTCACAATGCACAGATCAGAGAAGCAAATGCTGGAGGAGAAGCATGAACTAGTTCCCTGATGGCTACATGGCAGCTATAAATAAGGCCTGTACTTCGGAAATCCAACAGTTCTGTTCTATGCTAGTAAACAGAAATGTAAGAATTTTCCCTGTCATCTGTATGTACATCTGTAGGCAGCAAGTTCACTGGCACTGCAGATATTCCCTATGCTGGCCTGAGGTGGAGTCATTAAAATCAGGGTAGAGCTGACTGTAAAGACCACTGACAGTACCATCTCTAGGATGGAAGTTCTCCTTACAACATATCGCACAGCTCTACAGATGTTGCGATGCTCAACATGCTCTTGTTTAGGCAGTTCTCCATCATTGCCAAGGAGCAGTACCTAAAGTATATGGATGGATTGTAAACAGTCTAGTTCAGTTGTCATCTGATCTCTCTGGTACCCCTTTTTTTCATTTTTCTATGTACTCTTGCACAACAGTGGAACATTGAAAGCAATCCCAATATCTTGCAACAAATGTCAATTAAAACAGTAGTAATAGTGTGACTTTAGGAATTTTTTTTCAAACAGCAATACTCTGCTGGTCTTTACAGCCCATTTTAAATGGAAGTTCAGTGCTGGATAGGAACTTGGATGAAAGACAGGGCTGCCTCATTTGAATAACATTTTGCTACTAATAAAATGCTGTTCAGGAGTGAGAGAGAAAGGAACAATAAAGCCAGGAATCTTGTTCACAGTGCAACATACAGGGAGCCAGTGAATTCTGTAACCTGTGACTTTCCACCACCCACTTGTTCAGTTCCCACTGGCAAAATTGTTTTTGCTGGAAGGAATTTTCTACCTTTATATCTCCAAAGACTGCACCATAGAAGCATATCAGAACTGATCACAATGATTTGGGTAACCGAAAGCAGAAATAATCATATTCATGCCATTCAGCAGCACTGTTATTCTGAACAATATCTTTCATAGCAAATATATTTTGCCAAGTCAAACCAGATGCAAATGATTTCAAAAGCCTCACAATATCAGAGTGTCTGTCGAAGAGCAAGGCATTCGGGTGCAGCGTAGTGAATGTATGGCTTTTGGCATTTTTTAAATTACTTAAGGAACATCAATAAAGAAATGGCAGCCTGAAGCCTAACATTTATTTGGTTGCTCCTTGCTCTCTTTGTGTCATTACTTTCTTATGTATGTTTCATTGATTTTCTTTTTAGCTAAAAGCCTCTTTGGAGCAGCAAGTTATAGAATCTGTTTCCAAATCTGATTGCATGGGCATATTTAAAATGATGTCTTACACTGTGCATCTTTTCTATAATTGTAAGATGAATGAATCAGAGAGCCATAAGTGTCCCTCTGAGTATCTGCAGCACAAATGAATGCTAATAATTAATGCTGAGGAAAGTTGGCTGCACAATAGTTCCCAGTTCAATAGCTGAAATCCACAAATATAAGGCAAAGGCTGTTATTTTTCTAAGCAGCATAAAGTCCAATAATGATTCTGATTTTTTTTTTTAAATGGTAGCATCTTACAATCTGTGCTGTCTGAGCTGACAATCTTCACACCTTAAACTGTTAAATTGCCAATTTTGAATGTCAATGTGTGTTGTTTTAATGTAAATAATCTCCTGTTGCAATAATGTAATAGTCAGTATGAATGTTATAGACAATAGTGCATGCATTTGCACTACAACTATAGTATTGGTGTGAAGCAGTTTGAATCTGGACTGACTCAGGGCCTGGCCCAACACTGGAAAAAAAGCAGAGTGACAGTTGCTGGGGGAGATACTCTCACTTTGCTTCACTCAGAGTCAGTTCAGGCCACTAAGTGCAAAACTGGAACTGCCTTTCACCGACACTATGGGACGAATTTTTAAAGCCTGCTCAGTGCAGAGTACAGAGGCGAGCGCAAATTGGAGATTGTGGTATCAGAGGTTGGCTCTGGATTGCGCCACCTCCGGAACACAATGCCATTTTTAAAGGGACACTGGGAGGGAACAGGTCAGGTGCACGCTTCCATTTAATTGCCTGTTGAGCTCATTGAAGAATTCATTAACAGGCTTGTCAGCAGCACTTTTTAATTTTCAAAGGCTAGGAACATGGAGGACGCCATGTGGGAAACATGACAGGGTGTTCAAGTCATGAACACAGTGGGATGCCATGAAGGCGATGGGAAAAGCTGATTAAAATACTTCAGAGGAGAAAGTAAAACTCAGCTGTTTCAATAGTGCCACAGAGTGGCCTTTGCTGCAGCTGTAAGATTTGCTTTTCTCGGTGGTGACTGGCAGGAATCTGGAGAGGGATATGAGGCCGTATCAGTTGGGCAGCTGGGGTTGGCAGGGAAAGGCCTGGTGAACACACAAAGCCCAGCTTAGGGAGTTCAGATGGGAACAGGCTACTCTGACATTGGACAGAGCAGCCAGGATGAGCTGTTGCAGATGCAACTTCCTGGACAGCAGGAGACCAGAG
Source organism: Heterodontus francisci (assembly GCF_036365525.1). Lineage (NCBI taxonomy): Eukaryota > Metazoa > Chordata > Chondrichthyes > Heterodontiformes > Heterodontidae > Heterodontus > Heterodontus francisci. Next base: position 47,305,431 of record NC_090372.1, read on the forward strand.
GAGCACAGCAGAGGGGCTGCAAGGGGAGGAAGGCGCTACCCATGACATCAGGTGCATAGCCCAAGAGTCAGCTACCTGCAAATGACAGAGCGCCAGAGCCTTAGGAGCCTGCGCTTATACAGGCAGATAGTCTAGGACCTGTGTGTCCTGATCCACAATGACCTGAGGCCTCATGGCCCCATGGCAGTCCCCTACCTACAGCCGTCAAGGTCTCCATAACCCAAAAACTCTATGCAACCAGGTCATTCCATGGATCAGCTGTGGACCTAGATGGCATCTCACAGTCACAGCTCATCAGGCCATCAGGCAGGTCCCAGATGCCATTTTCAGGAGGGCAGGGGACTGCATCCACTTTGAAACTAATGGGCCTGTGCAGGCAAACAGGCCATTGGGTACAGCCTCCATCACTGGATTCCCCAGGTGCAGGGCATCATCGCTTGTGCCCAGGTGGCCATCCAGACACCCAGTGACCGGCCAGTGAGATCCACCAACAGGAAGGGGTTTCACTCCCTCAACATCCAATTAGTCCATGACCACAACAAGAGCTTCCTCCATGTGTGCACTCGCTTTCCTGGAAGCTGCCATGACTCCTTCATCCTCCACTAGTCCAAGCTACCTCGGTATGTCACTCCATCCCCCAAAATGCATGGATGGATCCAAGATGACAAGGGAAAACTCTTGAACACTTGGCCACTGATACCTCTAGAGGAGCCTCAGACAGAGGCACAGAGGCAAACCAACCAATGCCACCTGTTCAGCAGGGCAACCATTAAGCAGACCATCAGGTTTCTGAAGATGCGATTCCGATGCCTGGATCAGTCAGATGGCATCCTCCAATACCCTCCTGTAAAGCTCTCTGTCATTGTGATGGTCTGCTGTGCTCCTCATAACATGGTCCTCCAGAAAGGTGTGGACCTTGTGGACAGTGAGGCTCTGGAAGCAGACAGCTTATCAGGGGAGGAGCAGGAGCTAAGAGGAGGAAGAGGGGGCAGAGGGGGATAGCATTGATTAGAGAGGTGCCCTTGCTGCATGACGTGGTGGCCTCGTCCTGCCACCCTCTGGGAAGAGGACCTCCCTCCGCTCCCTCACGGCCTGCAGTATTAGATTTAGGTAGGCATCGATGAAGCAAGGATCTGCCCAACCCCTAATGCCAGGCCTCCAGCTCCCCCTAAGATATCTCACTTCCCTCTGGTGATGTGGAAGGCAGATCTCTACCTCAGGACAACCAGCAGCCTCAGTGATGGCTGCCTTGGAAGTTCACATGAGTCCCACACTTGATCTGACCCAACTCCAATTTCACTCCCACTGGCTCTAAGAAGACAGGAAATCCCTCTCCATACCAAATAAGGGCTTACCCTTTGAAACGCAATCTGAATCAGTTTCCCACAGGAGGCGGGTTTCTGTCCCAAAACCAGATCCGGTTCCTGTTGCCCGCCTCCGTAACGCCTATGTGGCATGAAACACCCTGGACAACCCCAGATCATCACTACAGGAGTTCCTTAGGGCTGTGTTCTCAGCCTAACCATCTTCAGCTGCTTCATCAATGATCTTCTCTCCATCATAAGGTCAGAAGTGGAGATGTTCGCTGATGATTGCACAGTGTTCAGTTTCATTGGTAATTCCTAACACCATTCAGGACAAAGCATTGTGTAAGCATGCACCTCCAAAATTCCACTCAGCTCCACAGCACAATCTTACCCTTGTACCTTTCTCCTAAGGAATGCAAACTGGCCAGGAAGTGGAGGAACAGCAAGAAGACAGTGATGCTGAACACACAGCACCATCACATGATTTCACACTTGTATGCAGCAGCTCACAGACTGAAATGCATGTAGTTTACAGGATAGGATTGAGGTGGGTCCGCATATGCTGAGACACTGGACATGAGTGGTCTGCAGCTAGGATGGGGAGCAAGGGTAATGCAGGTGCCAGCTTGTCACAGGACGAGGTCACACATGGGTTCTGCTGCAGAGAACTCAGATAAGCACTTTGATGGGGTAGTGTACAGGAGAAGGTTGATGGGCATGACAATGAAATGTTTGATGCATTGGGAAGGCTGCCCGAAAGCCTGCAGTCAATGTTAAGGAGCATAGAAGTGCCCAGCACCAACGTGGCACAGGGCTTTGTGCAGAGCTTGTAGCTCACACTTTCCAGCATGGAATTGGTGACCAACTCCATCATCACACTTATGGACACAATCATGATGTAGTGTCTGATGTTTCAGCTTCCATCGCAATGCAAGCAGCTTACACCATAAATCTGAGTATTGCAGTGGAAGCTCAGACTGAAGTCATGCAAAGTCAACTTCTTGCCATGGGAGCTCAGATTGCTACCATCATGTCTGTGGATTACAGTGTGCAATGGGATTTCAAGGTGTCACAGCAGTCCAGAAATCTGCTCTCCAAGATGACTTCAATTGCTGAGGCATTGCCCCGGGAAGTGGCAGTGGCTTCATGGAGCACAAATCTGCTATCCTATCTCAGGAAGACATCATTTATCCTCCCATCCCTGTCACTCTGCCAGTGCCTTTGCAGTCTGTTAGCCAGCCCAAACTGCTGCTGCCCATGCCGAGATGGTGCGGTCCACAGCCAGACATCCTAGGCCCAGAGCTGCCCAAGGTCATCCTCCAAGGCCATCTGCAGTCTCCTCCATTAAAGGTCAGCAGCCTTCCATCAGCCATACTACAGTCACTGGGTTAGCACTGTGTGTAGGGGCACTAGGAAAGGAAAAGGCACATGGAAGACTGGCACTAAGAGAATTCATAAGGGTGTTTCATTGACTTTTGTATGCAATAAGAAAAGGTTTGATTTCTAAATTTGGTTTGGAATGTTTATTTTGTGGTAGTTTTTATTTTTGCATTGTGACCAAAATGGTTAGTGACAGAGGGAAAGTATGGTGTGGGACAGTTGAGGTTGCAGCGACTGGTATCGCACTCGGATGAGTTCTTCATGGACAGCCAAAAAACGGCTGTCTAAGTTGCCTCTTCTCTTCCTCTTCTTCCTTCTCCTCCTGCTCCTTCTCATGCTCCCCTCCTCCTCCACTGATTCTGCTACTCAGCTGCTCGCCATATAGCTGGTGACAAGGACTGTCCATTCATGATGGTGAGATTGTGCAGCATGCAGCAGACCACAATGCATCTCCACACCTGCTCTGCCGAGTACTTCAGTATGCCAATGATCTGCTCCATCACTTTTCCTGAAGCAGCATGACTTTCATGTATGCATGCTGCCCATATATGCATGGGTTGTGCACAAACATCATCAATCATATGATCAGCAGATAGCCACTGATGCCCAGTAGCCATCCTTTGATATACCATGGCGCTCAAAAGCAGTTGGCACAATGGACTGCAACAGAATGAAGGCATCATGACCGTTGCCAAGATACTGGGCATTGACCTGCATAATTCTCTGCATATGGTCACATATCAGTTGCACATTGAGAGAGCGGAATCTCTTTCAGTTGCAGAATAAGGCAGAGTTGACATGTGGAGCCTACAAAACAATGTACAAAACAATGGCACCCTGCATCATGGGGATGCCTGCAGTACTGGTGAATTTTCATGCTTGCTCTGCCTGCTTGTCTCTGGCAAGAGAAAATGAAATGTAGTTAACTCTCTTTGAATAGAGAGCTTCAGTAAACTCTCTTTGGCAACAGTGGACAGCAAACTGGGAGATGTTACAAATATTGTCTGTTCCAGTCTGGAAGGAGTCAATAAGTTCAACACCACAGTCACTTTCACAGCTGCTGGCAATGCTGACCTTGCTCTAGTCTGAGGTTGCAGCTGTGGCAGTTTTCAGGGAGGATGTCCTTACTTAAGTGCAGAGATTGCAAATGTTTTTTCTTGCTGGGGTTCAGGTAGAAGAATTGCTCCCTGAACACCCTGGACAGACATGGTCTCCTGCTGAGGGATCTTCTCCCCACCTCCTCCTCACTCTTCCAAGGGAATGGCTCCTAGTGCACCCATGTCTGGGAGCAACTGATCTGTCCAGAAGTCAGCAAAAACTCCTTCAGCACCTGCCACATCACTCCCTGTAGACAAGACAACTTAAAACAAGTATAGAAGGCACCAAACAGTTGTAGAATTGAAGCAATTGCCAGAAGAAATCAACCAGCAACTAAAGTGTAAGTAGTTGATCATACCATTAAATAGCGCTGGTGGGGGATCCTTCCTGCTGCTGAACGCATGTTCAGTTGTGCGAGGTTGACAGTTGCAGCATGGCATCAAATCAGCACATCAGGATCTGCCTGCTCTGCGTACTTCTGGCAGCTGTTTACTGCATACACTCTAATGCTTGCGGAATATGGCGTCAGCCGCGGCTCACTTCCAAAGTGTGCATGCCCTCCAAGGATGGAATTTTGACCACCAAACGGCATCTGTATTGCTCAAAGAATGGGCACTAACAATCCAAGTTTCACGCCATGTGTTTCTTGGTAAGGATTTTTCAATCTAATTGGTTGAAGAGACACGCTGTTGTTTGCCCTGTTCTCACAAGTGTCAGATGCCCTATAGAGAGTGCTATAATAAAATGGATTTCTCATAACTGCAAGTTGCCACACAAAAGCCCACTAAAACTGTTTTGGGAGCTGTAAGTATAATGAACAGTGAGCGCTGGTCATTCACCACTGATCATGAAATTTGGGCCATTGTCTTTGGTCTCCTCGACAAAATCTGTTCCCTAGTCATCGACTCCAACCACTTCCCTGCCCACTGTCTGACGCTAAACCAAACTGTTCAGAACCTCTGCATCCTATTAGATCCTGAGCTCAGCTTCCAACCCAATATTTGCTCCATCACCAAGATCACCTACCTTCAGCTCCATAATATTCCCTGTCTCTGGACTATTTCATTGATGTCTTAGATGGCTCCCAGCTTGCACCTGCCGTAAACTTCAGTTCATCTGAAACTCTGCTGCCCGTATCCTAACTTGCCCAGTCATCCATCACCCTTATGCTTGCTACCTACATTCCTGACTTACACTTGCGTCTGGTTTGACAGTAACTCAAATTTAAAATTTTCATTCTTGTGTTCAAATTCCGCCATGGCCTCAGCCCTCACTATCTCTGTAGCCTCCTCCAGCCCTACAACCCTCCGAGGCCTCTGCGCTCCTCAAATTCTGGCCTCTTGTGCATCCCCAATTTTCATCACCCACCATTGGCAGTTGTGCCTTCAGCTGCCTGGGTCCTAAGTTTCATAATACTCCAATGAATTGCCTTGGGATGGTAAGGTAATAAATGTAGCAATGTGTGGCACATGGTAGGCAGACACCAAGTTCTGAAGAAGGGTCACTGACCTGAAACGCTAACTCTGCTTCTCTCTCCACAGATGCTGCCAGACCTGCTGAGTATTTCCAGCGTTTCTTGTTTTTATTTCAGATTTCCAGCATCCGCAGTATTTTGCTTTTATTATAGACACCAATTTCTAGCTGTTTGCCATATTGGTTTGAAATTATCCTATACTTGCCTAATTGATTCCTATTGAGCAGGTGGTTATTTTAATTGAGTTCTGGTTCTGTCGTCCATGTGCTTGTGCTGATTCAGATCTAATCAAACAGAATGAAAGAATCATAAAAGCAAAATACTGTAGATGTTGGAAATCTGAAATAGAAACAGATAGTGCTGGAAAAATTCAGCAGGTCTGGCAGCATCTGTGGAGAGAGAAGCAGAGTTAACATTTCAGGTCAGTGACCTTTCATCATCCATTAGCACACTCTCTTTGCCTTTGTCCCATAAAAAAAATGAAAGAATTGTTCCATCCTAGATAATACACCAATAGCTGTTTTACAGTACACCTGTAGTTACCTTTTTGACACCTGTGACACCTGTGTCATTTAGGGACTGGTACAGTTAGAAGGATACGTTTATGAATTTGTGCTCTCAGTGCAGAGTTTGCCCATCACGAGCATCAATTGGGAATTTTGGCGTGTGCGCTCGCTGATTTTCCATTCATTAAAATTAATGAATGGAAATCATGGAGAGTGCATGCCTCAATTCCCAATATGGTCTCTCAATGGGCAAAGCTCCATGCTGAAAGTGATAACATGTAAAATGACTCCTATACTGTTTACTTACATTACCCTCCAATTGGGGAAAGCAGAACTTAACTCATCTATACCTAAATGTATGCGCAGAATTCTGGTCTCCATCGGACTACACAGTTTTAAAGTTAGGGATGAGTTTACCAATCTGTTTACTCTTTTCCATAAGTGACAAGTTTAACATTTATAGCAGAGTGCCAGACTGCTCTGAGCACAGCTCAGCAATGTGATTTAAAAAAGACTTACATTCATATAGCACTTTCAATGATTACCAGATGTTTCAAAGCACTTTACAGCCAATGAAGTACTTTTGAAGTGTTGGCACTGTTGTAATGTAGGAAACACAGCAACCAAATTGTGCACAACAAACTCCCACAAACAGCACTGTGATAATGACCAGATAATCTATTTTTATAATGTTGATTGAGGGATAAATATTGGCCTGGACACCAGGGATAACTCCCTTGCTCTTCTTTGAAATTGTGTCACAGGATCTTTTACATCCACCCAGCAGGCAAATGGGGCCTTGTTTTAAAGTTTCATCTGAAAGATGGCATCTCCGACACTGCAGCATCCCTAAGTACTGCACTGAAGTGTCAGCCTTGATTTTTGTGCTCAACCCTTGGAAAGCCAAATATAATTTACATATTATTAATAATCTCGCTTAGGGTGCACACTTGCTGTTCACAAATCTTGTTGACATGATTTTTGGCCAAACTTTTATGTCAATGCTTACCATTGTAAATTACTATGTCAACATTTCCTATTCAATTTTACAATATCAACAGTCCTGATGTAGTTGCATGGTCTGAGCATGAGGTGGCTTCAGCAGGCAAATTACTGAAGTCTCTCTCTCAAGTCCATTGCCATCCTGGATACTGAATAATTTATGTTCATCAACTGGCTATGAGCAACACCACACATAATTTACTAGCATAGATTAAATATATATCCGAATCATGATGTTGCCAGTAAAATTAGTACGAGTCTCATGGATGCTCATATTGGGTGATCTGGCACAGGTATGATAGCCGAATGGCCTCCATCTGTGCTGTATGATATTATGCTTGTAGAGACAATCTCCTGTCCGCATTAGGTGTCAATAAGGAGGAAAAAACAATGATTAATAATGTTACATTTGCATATATAGTATATTCAGGGGTGAGTTCCATCAGAGGTTGAGCAGGTAACTTGGTACTCTAGCTCTGTTTTGGTGGCTGATGATTTAATTTCAACCCCTGAACAGAGTCTAAATTAATTAGTGTCCAAAACTGGGCATGATCCATGATCCAGCCAAGGCACGGCAAAGACCATTTGTTGTCAAGCCTCACCATCATGCAGGTGTCAATCAGGAGTGCCAGTGCAGCTTGCGAGTCTGGACCCTTCGAATTTGGCAGGCGACTCGTACAGTTGACTCGGGAGAGTGGTGGGTGAAGTAGATCAGGAGCTAGGCTGGCACTGGCCACAGTATTAATGTAGAGGCAGGAGGAGCACTCATTAGAATACACTCTAAATTCAAACAGGGGTGAATGGGTATAAATCTTCGTGAATATTCGGGGCCCAAGGAAATGGCAACCCCACATGTATTTCTGCTTTGGATTTTAAAATTTAAAGTTTCAATTCATTTAACCATCCTTCATGCGCATTAGGCACAGCATTTTTAAGAACCTGAAATTGGGGAAGCTTTTAAATTTTTATTTGTGACATATACTTTGTCATTCAAAGAAACAGGTCAGATCTCAGTGGGGATATTTTTTTTAAATTGCAATTTAAAGTCTGAAAAACTGACATTGTTTCCTGTTCAGCCTGAAAGTCTAGACGCAATATTGAGACCCCAAATAAGCACCTTTGGAGGATAGCCTTATTTGAGATTCAGGGACGCAGCCAGTTTTGTGGGCGGAGATTTGTTTAGACGGACGATTTGATGGACAAATCTAAAAATTCGAGTGGTTGGGGTAATTTTGGACCCAAAATGCTATGATCTTTTAAACCACGTAACTGGGCGCAAATGCGGAGGAAACTCCAAACAAATCTGTTTCTGAGTTCTAGACTGTCCTTTGCCTTAGTGCAATCATTCACATTTATGAAGAATATAACATATTACTGGCAATTTTGTAAATGCAATTTAAAGTTTAATTATCATTGTTTTGGACTTTTACAACTTTATCATTTGTACTTATCTGAATGTATTGCAATTATAAGGTAATTTGAGGTTACAACACGAAGATTTGTGTGTTGGGATGGGCGCATGGCCGTGACAGAACACTGAAATTCTGAGCCCTGGAGGCAACTGATCGAGCTGCCTACAGAGGGACAAGGCTTTACACACAATAAACCTCATGGGACACAGGCAGGAACTCCATTCGTGCCTCCTGCGTCACAAGATACGCTGTAATCTCAGAGATGGATTTGAACAGTGAATAACGCAGACACTCCAGGACATAAAGACTAACGGCGTTTACTGGAGCTTCCACAGCGGACAGCTTTCGATCTAAATAGATCTTCGGGGGAAAATAAGAGAAGTGTGCAGCTGAATAGAAATCTGGTCTGCTAGACTGAGAACTTTTACCGGATTGCTAGATTCCAACTCGGAGTCCGCATCCACAACTGGCTGAACGCGGTTTGGTAGTGAGAGTATCTCTTGTGAGTAGGGTTGAGACCAGAGGGTGCACTCAGAAGATCGATATTTCTTTATTTGCAAGTGCCTTCAGCATTTCGGTCCAGCGAAGTTGGTGATAGAACCGAGACCTATGCCGATCCAAAGCACTAAGGTGGCAGATGAAGGGACTGCGAACTCGGCGAAGGCAAGGGATGACTGCAGAGCTCTGGTGGACTCTCTGAACAAGGTGACGGGATGCTACAAGCACCTGGCCATCGGTGTAGGGGGCTCGTCGGACTGCAGCAACCTGAGGGATGAGCTACGGAAAACTAGGGAGAAAAGCCAGGACCTGGCGGTGGTCATCAGGAACAAGCTAACGGCGGTGCTTCGGGGTAAGAACCTGAACAAGGAGGAGCGGGCGGAGATGGAGCGCCTCTGGGTCATCTTCTCCTCCAACCTGGAGACGTTTCAGATGGACATGTGCAAAGTGTTAGAGCTGGGTCAGGGCTTCCCTCTCTCGGGGACTGAGAAACCCTTGATCCAGACCGGGGTGTCTGGAGGGACCTCGGAAGTGGCAGCCCGGGCTCTGAGCGTCCAGAACATAGTCCATGACACGACGCTGAACGTGGAGAACCTGGAACTAGAGGAGCTGGAGGAGCAAATCGAGAAGGTGGACAGGATGATGGAGAATATGGAGATGAAGGTCAACGTCCTCAGGTGGACGGTGGAAGCCAAGGGAGACGCGTACCATTCCGTGCTCAGCAATGACGCCTCCTCAGTGGCCCTGCTGTCGGTGGAGGAGGAGATGCGGGGCAGGCAATGCTGCGACCGTGAGAAATGTTTTATGTCCATGCTGTTTTGTACCGTGGCTCTGATTGCCGTTGTGTTATCGGTCTGTGTTGTGAACCTTGCATGATCGGTCTACCCAACCGATCCGTGGAACTCAGGGAGGTTGCGGGTCGGTCCCAATGACTTTGCAATTCACTGTGTACATATGAAGGAGCAGTCAAGACTCCCGACTGTTTGTTAGATGTCCTGCAGTGAGCTGGAGACTTGATAAAACATGGCAAAGATTTTTTTAAAAAGTTTTCTTGATGTGTATGCCAAAAAAACTGTGAGCTGCGTAGGGCTATAGAAACTGTAACTGGTTCTCCTATTGTACAACGTTTGATGTGATGTGAGTTACATTTCATTGACAGCGGAACTCAATTTAAAATGATAACGGTAAAAAATAACAACATTTAAATATTGCTTTTCTAGGTTTTACCAGGAACAATGGAAAATAGAGTTTAAAAATATAAAATAGTTTGGGGGGGGTGGATTTTTAAAAGAATGTTGATCAATTATTCGCACGAAAAGAGACTAATAATAATCAAAATGAATTTACATGCTGAATAAGTGTTTTGATATATATCATTTTAAAAGGTATGACAAGTTCTTCTGGTTTGTGATTGTTTTAGAATACAAGATGCTGTTGATAATTCACTGTTTTTGTATTAATTACTGATTTAAATGAAGCAATTTAAATAGCACAGCAAAGTGGAAATTTAGAACAATACAACCTAATTATCAGATAATTTGGATAGAGGAAATGTGAATTAAAAGGAGTGGGCTACACTAATACAAAAGAAAGCACAGGTTTTAAAATGTTTAAAAATATAAATTAAGTAGAATGTGACTAAAGGAATGATTCCACATGGAGCTTCCTTGGTAAACATAACTTCTACTGTAAGTATTAAATCCTAAACTTTGCCTGACATATTTATCATGCGTCATATAGAAATAAAGTGATATCTTGTAAAAATTAATGCAGCAAATTGTCATGATCTGAAATACACTGTCTGAAAGAGCGGTGGAATCAGATTCAATGCAAACTTCTAAAAGGCAATTGCATATGTAATGGAAAGGTAAAAATGTTCAGGGCACTGAGTGAAGAGTGGAAGACTGGGACTAAATGGATAGTTCTTTCAAAGAGCTGTCACAGGCATGATTGCCTGCTTGCCCTCCTTCTGTAAGATTCAATGTTTCGATGATAAAGGGAGAGAACCTTTCAGTCCATAACATCCCCATTAGCTTAATGAGTAAACACACTGTGTGGCGTGATACACACCATAGCAGACAAGGGAGGTTCCAGAAGGTAACTTATACAATCAGCGCTCGCAGAAGTTACATGTGACAAGAATGCATATTGGGAATCCCAATGCAGGAATCAATGAACAAAAAATTGCGGACCATGAACTGAGCACACTAACCTCCAGTCCAAAATTGTCAATGTACTTTCCTGTCCCGTGACGCTGTTCACCAGGAGTGCAAAATCAAAAAATGTACCTGGTCATAGAAACATAGAAAATAGGAGTAGGAGTAGGCCATTCGGCCCTTCGAGCCTGCTCTGCCATTCACCATGATCATGACTGATCATCCAACTCAGCAACATGTTCCCGCCTTCGCCCCATATCCTTTGATCCCTTTAAACCCAAGAGCCATATCTCTGCTGAATTAGCTGATCTCAGCCTGTGCAGCAGTGGAGGGCAATACTCTTTGTCTCCGTTACTTCAGACTAGGAAATGGGAAACAAATCCTGCTTTTGATCAATATACAGTGATCCCTGCTGGAATTGCACCTGTATGAAGATCTGGTGCCGACAGGATCAAGCATACCTGTGATCTTCTTAGAGGCTGAATAGCCTGCCAAAACTCACTGTCAGTGTTTACTACAGAAGAAGGATAGCCACTTGGGCAAGGTAGCAGCTTGCTGTTGGTGCATGTGGGGCTGGATCACAGCATGAGTGAACACCTTCAGAAGAACAGGACTTCCCTAAACCAAAGTGAAACAAAATATAGAACCTGATCCTGCCTTTATTTGTTTGGTTATTGCCCATCAAGTTAAAATGCCACTTTCATGTCACTACACACCCACATTGCCTTGCATCAACTGCAGCCAATAACATCCAATCAGGAGTTGAGTTACAATCATTCAAATCCACCACTTCTTTGAGTAAGAATGAATCACTTTATGTATATTATTGAAAATGATATTGAGTGCAAGTAGCATCAAAATTATGAAATATAAACAAAGAATAAATTAAAAATAATGGAAGCAGTATTATTTATTTTATTTAGATAATTCCTGATATGCAAAAATTAAAACTATTGGGTACAGCGGGTTGAACAAAGGCACAGATTTTGTTATTAAATGATCACTCCACATCAAAAGCTAATTAATTGTGTGAAGTGTTCAGGATGTTTTGATGTGTTATGGCAAAAATGAAAGTATTATTCAAGAAAGTCAAGCATTCTATAATTGTCACAGAATTGTAATAAATGGTTTAGTGGCTGCAAATGAGTGGCATTAAGAAAACGAGGAATTAACAAAGGCTCTGACCCACAAAACACTCAGTGTGTGATAAATGGGAAATAAATATTTTTCAAAAATAGTAACAACTACAGTAACAATGATTTGTGAAAACACTTTGCAATGCTTTCTTAACGTGCAGGCAGTAGTTTGTAAAACAGTTGATTTATATCAATAAAGCCCTGTGTCCATATTCCTCAGATGTTTACAAACTATTTATTTATTTATTTTATTTAGAGATACAGCACTGAAACAGGCCCTTCGGCCCACCGAGTCTGTGCTGACCAAGACCACCCATTTATACTAACCCTACAGTAATCCCATATTCCCTACCACCTACCTACACTAGGGGCAATTTACAATGGTCAATTTACCTATCACCTGCAAGTCTTTGGCGGTGGGAGGAAACCAGAGCACCCAGCGAAAACCCACGCGATCACAGGGAGAACTTGCAAACTCCGCACAGGCAGTACCCAGAATTGAACCCTGGTCCCTGGAGTTGTGAGGCTGAGGTGCTAACCACTGCGCCACTGTGCCGCCCCTTTTTTCTAATGTTAGGGTTACTAATGTTACCCTTTCGGTTCCACTTCAAGACGTACACTTGACTGATTTATTTATGTTTTTTTTTAATGGTATTTTGTGTTGGACCCCAGTTGTTTTGTAGGCACTAGTTGTATAACTGTTCTATTATTTATTTTATTTACTACATAAATTATTCTCACTCTGACACTCCCTTCATTTTGCATCTCTATCCAGCTCCATTAAATTCACTCCTAAGCCATAGAAATGTTGGAAACAGACAGTGGCCAAAATGACAACCTAAAACCAATGAGGACATAATATTCATGGATCAAAATACACTCTATGCTGCCAGACAGTGGGAAGATTCTGCAACAAGAACAGAAAATGCTGGAAATACTCAGCAGATCAGGCAGAACCTGTGGAGAGAAAAGCAGAGTTAACTTTTCAAGTCGCTCCACAGATGCTGCCGGATCTGTTGAGTATTTCCAGCATTTTCTGTTATTGTTGCAGATTTCCAGCATCCGCAGTACTTTGTTTTTGTATTGAGAAGATTCTGCACTTGTTTTCAGATCCTCCACAAGGCTTTCATGCAAGCTGGAATTTGTGCCATACGTATGTAGACCTTGTTCATGAGCATTTAAAGGAATGGATAGATGGTGGTCACTGTTTGAACTGCTAATAGTTGTGTAGTTAAAAAGAGCAGAATTTCCACCTGGTACAAAAGGTGGAGCCTTTAGAATTAACCTTACTGGTAACAAGGACTTTTCCAACAATATCTCTCAGAGAATTATTGAAAGAACACTGCTTATTGTATTTACATTTCATGCTAGTAAATTGTATGTGACATTGCCCACAATAAAAAAATGAGTATGTTATTTATCTGGTATACAAGATGACAGTGGGTTGGAGAGACAGAATTCAAAAACTTCACAGAACTATCTAGTGGCAACAGCCTATGTTGTGATAGTTGCAAAACTGTATAGGAATTGTTGACATAGCAATTTACAATAGTAAATGTTGGCATAAAGGAGTGATCAGAAAATCATGACAACAGGAAGTCAGATTGGTGGACAGGAAGCATGAATCAAAGTAGTTGCTGGAGTGATGGGCTTGTAAAATATAAAATCTATTGCCACAGGTGAAGAGAGTAAAGTCCATAGAAACATAGAAAATAGGAGCAGGAGTAGGCCATTTGGCCCTTCAAGCCTGCTCCGCCATTCATGGCTGATCATCCAACTCAGTAACCTGTTCCCGCTTTCGCCCCATATCCTTTGATCTCTTTAAACCCAAGAGCTATATCTAACTCCTTCTTGAAAACATACAATGTTTTGGCCTCAACTGCTTTCTGTGGTAGCGAATTCCACAGGTTCACCACTCTCTGGGTGAAGAAATTTCTCCTCATCTCAGTCCTGAATGGTTTACCCTGTATCCTTAGACTATGACCCCTGGTTCTGGACTCCCCCACCATCGGGAACATCCTTCCTGCATCTACCCTGTCAGGTAGGTTAGAATTTTATAGGTTTCTATGAGATCCCCCCTCACTCTTCTGAACTCCAGCGAATATAATCCTAACCGACTCAATCTCTCCTCATACGTCAGTCCCGCCATCCCAGGAATCAGTCTGGTAAACCTTAGTTGCACTTCCTCTATAGCAAGAACATCCTTCCTCAGATAAGGAGACCAAAACTGCACACAATATTCCAGGTGTGGCCTCACCAAGGCCCTGTATAATTGCAGCAAGACATCCCTGCTCTTGTACTCGAATCCTCTTACTATGAAGGCCAACATACCATTTGCCTTTTTTACAGCCTGTTGGACCTGCATGCTTACCTTCAGCAACTGATGTACGAGAACAGCCAGGTCTCGCTGCATATTCCCCACTCTCAGTTTATAGATGTTCAGATAATAATCTGCCTTCCTGTTTGTGCTACCAGAAAGGGAAGGGAAGAATCAGAGATGAACTACATGATGATGAAGAACGGGTGGGAATTTGAAGCATAATAAGTGATATTCTAAGAAATGGAGTAGAATTGGAACAAAGATTGTTCTAGATATCCTGGAAAAAGGCAGGTCAAACAGGGACCTATGCAGGTTTAAGGGGAGGTTTCTTTTCTCTGGAAGAAGTGAATGGATTTAAGATAAATTGTTCAAAAGAGAACACAGTTCAACTACATCCAGGAGGGTGTTGGTGAACTGGAATTGGTTGGGCTGCTGTATAAGAAAGAAGCAGACGAGCTGGAGAATATTCAGGTGAGGGATGGTGGTAAAGAGATAATTGATGTCCTAGGTAAAAATGAGACGACAGGGGCCAGAGAATCTGAAGTCAGTAAAATGGCGGAAAGCTTCAAAGGGGTTGTGAATGGTGGATAGGAACTGGACAAAGGGGCAGAGGATAGATCTTAGATAAGAGTAAATTAGTTCCGTGGGACTGCAGCAAACTGAAATAGAGTCTAAAGCTGTGTTCATTAAATCTTTTCTAAAAAAGAGCTCAATATATATCTGGTTAAGAACAGTATTCTGCACTACAAGAATAAATGCAGATAGCATAATCAAATACTCTATGGAACATGATATCTCTGAGCTGTTGGGACTAGGAAACAGGTTTGTGGAAGGCAGCCAACCGGGTAGATGATTGGAGATGTAGGCCATGCAAGTGTCCAAGAAAAGATTATTCAAAAGGCAAAGCTTCTGAATTCTTGAATGGGAAAACAAAAATGCGAAAAGAAAGAGACGGAGCTCAGGATGTCTTTAAAGCCAATGAAGAATTTTTGTAGTGTAGTCATTGCTGTAGAGAAATGGAGTAGTCAAGTTACACACAGCAATAAGGTAAATGACCAGATAATTTGTTATGATATTGCAGGATAAATGTTAACCAGAACATCATGATAAATCACCTATTCTTTTTCAAATAGTGGCATTGGATAATTTCTGTCCACCTGGGTAAAGCAGATGGGGCCTAGTTTTAACGATAGCACCTCCGACAGTGCAGCACTCCCTCGGTACTGCAGTGAAGTGCCAGCCTAAATAATGTGCTGAAGTCTGCGGAGATGGATTTGAATCCATGACCTTCTTACTCAGAGACAAGAATGATACCACTGAACCCATGGAAATAAGAAAAACAATCATTTCAGACCAAAGGTGAACCTTTAGCAGAAAAATAAGCATAAGATGTTAAAATGTAGGAGGGTAAATTCAGCATCCAACATGTTCAGCTATAATAAAAGGTGGGAAAACTATACTTACAGTGTTGTATGCTTCAAACATGAGAAACTAGGGGTGTGGGAGAGCTGAATTTGTAAAAATTATATTTTTAGAAAAGCAGATGAGCTAATAAAGGGGAATAAAGTTATTTTTAATAATATGCTATTCCCAGTAATATCTTACTGGTTGTTGCTAAAGAGAAGTTTGTGTTTTTTTTTCCTTTTTCCTTTTATTTTAATATATATAATTAAAAATCTTAAAGACAAATAGGGATTGGAATCTTTCATGTGCCAAGAGCCATCAAGGGAGGGGCTTGCTGATTTGGCAAGAGAGCAAAACTGTGGCAAATGGCGTTCAATGTGGGGATGTGCAAGGTCATCCACTTTAGACCTAAGTAAGATAGATCAGAATATTTTCTAAATGATGAAAAGCTAGCAACTGTGTTTGTGGAGAGCAGTAAGTTTTAGGGGTTCATGTAGAGTAATCACTAGAAGCTAGTGAACAGGTACAAAAAATAATTTAAAATGCTAATGGATCTTAAGGAGGCTTAAATACAAATGGGTGGGAGTTATGCTACAATTGTATGAAGCTCTGGTTAGACTGCATCTGGAGTACAGCATTCAGTTCTGGTCACTGTGCCTCAGGAAGGATATATTTACCTTGGAAGGGGTACAGCACAGATCCACCAGAATAATACCTATGCTAACAGGGTTAAATTATAAGGGCAGGGTGCTATGCCTTTGAGTATAGAAGATTAAGTGGTGAATGAATTGAGGTGTTTAGATGATCAAAAGAGTTGATAGGATAGACAGAAACTATTTCCTCGTGGAGGAGTCCAGAACGAGGGGGCATAATCTTAAAGTTAGAACTAGAATATTAAGGGATGATGTTAGGAAGCGCTTCTTCACGCAAAGAAAGGGTAGTGGAAATCTGGAACTCTCTCCCTCTAAAAGCTATCGAGGCTAGGTTTATTGAAAATTTTAAAATTGAGATTGGCAAGAGTATTAAAGGAAATGAAATCAAGGAGGGCAAATGAAATTATGATACAGATCAGCCATGATCTAATTGAATGGCAGAACAAGTTTGAGGGCCTGAATGGCCTAATCCTGTTCCAATGTTCCAGATCCATGAACAATCATAGGATCATAGGAAATAGGAGCAGGAGTAGGCCATTCGGCCCATCGAGCCTGCTCCGCCATTCAAACAGATCATGGCTGACCATCTACCTCTATGCCACTTTTCCCCACTATCCCCAAATACCTTGATGTCATTAGTATCCAGAAATCTATCAATGTTGTCTTGAACATGCTCAATAATTGTGCTTCCACATCCCTCTGGGGTAGAGAATTCCACAGATTCACCATCCTCAGAGTAAAGAAAGCCCTCCTCATCTCAGTCTTAAATGGCCTGCCCCTTATTCTGAGACTGTGTCCCTTGTTCTAGACTCACCAACCAGAGGAAACATCCTATCCACATTCACCCTGTCATGCCCTGTAAAAATTTTGTAAGTTTCATCTGTACCGAATACATGAGTTCCCAATATCCAATATTTTTAATCCGTCAACTTGTTTCAATTGGTAATACTCTTACCTGTGGTTCAAGTTCCATGTCACAAATTGAGCATGCAGTGTCAAGAAAACCCTATATGTCAAAACAGAAATATTAATTTAATTGGTTGGAAACTTATATTAGACTTTTAATGGGAAAAAATCCTTCAGTAACTTTTAAAAATGCTAACAGCCAAAATGACCACTGTAATTTGCATCTGAAATACCAGGAGATTGAACTGGATACAAAAGTCTACCAAGAAGCCCAGACAGGACAATGGCTTGCTGTAAATGATTGAATTACCTAAAATGGCTTCATTAGCATGGCAGTCAAGACAATCCTCACATATTAACTTTGAAAGTGTAAACCCCCTCCAAGTCTAAATTGACATCCTGGGGCATGTGGAACCTTGAATTTCATTAGAAGGTTCCAGAAATCCCAAGGCAACCATGTGACCATCTGTCCATCTTGGGGGAAGTTGTTACACAGACAAAGAAACAAGCAGTAACTGAGTGGCAGCAGCAGAGAAGGCTGCAGGTCTCGCTTTCTCTCTCTCCAGAAAACATCTTTTGAAAACTGTCTGCGACTGGGGGACCTTCTAAGCCTACAGACTGCTACAGCCATAGACCAGGGGAAGATAGCCAACTACAATTCTGCCTCAGGAAAACCCTGTGCAAAGCAGGCCAGCCAAAGTGCACTTTGACCAGCGAGGACTTCAAGAATACAGCTTCAGCCGAGGATTACCGGATCATCCACTTCATAGACTGTGTATTTAAGTTCAATTTATTCTGAACTTTAATCCAACCATCAAATCTATTTTTCCTTCTGTAATCTATTTGTGTGTCTGTGATTCTCATGTGAATTTGTAAAGTTTTAAACATCCCCATTGACTTGTTGGAGTCCCTGTCTCATGACCACCCTAGATGGAGAAAATTCATTCAGGAAGGCATCGTACACCTCGAGGGACTTTGGAGAACATGTGGAAGCAAAACTGAGGCATTGGACAGAGCAAACAAACCTCCAAACTACTCATCTACATGACCCTTCAAGCACCACCTGCCCGTCATTTGGCAGAGCCTGCAGATGACGCATTAGACTTATCAGTCATTTAGACCCGTCAAACCGGAATGGAAGCAAGTCATCCTCAATCCTGAGGGACTGCCTAAGAAAGATTTTCCCTGCAGTTTTCGGGCCATTCTTCACGTGCCTGCCCAGGAAGAATGATCTGGGTGCCCTCTTTCATGCCTTTGCTACCTCTAGATTTGACTATTCTAATGCACTCCTTCTTCCACATTCAGCTCTCCATAAACTTGAGGTCATCCAAAACTCTGCTGCCCATGTCTTAACTCTCACCAAGTCCCATTACCCTATCACCCTGTGTTCACTGACCAACAATGGCTCTCGGTCAAGCAGCATCTTGATTTTAAAATTCAAAGTGATTACTGACAACGCAGCCGGCAGCTTACGCCATCTGCCTAATTGCTCACCACCACACCCCCCCCCCCCCACCCCGCTCACTGCCTGCTTGCCACAACCCCTCCCCTCCCCGGCCTGCTCGCTCCTCCCTTCGCACCCCCCGGCCCGCCCGCTCGCTCCCTCCCTCCCCTCCGGCCATTGTGTGCTGCCATGTATTTAGGTTGCCATCGTGTGATTATTTGAACAGCGCCATCTTTAATCCTGGCAGCTGCCTGACCCCTCAGACTGTGACGTTTTAGTGGCACAGGCTACATTTGTGCATGTGCCATTGCAGCGTCACCTAGTGGTGGTGTTGTCAGCAAACACAGCCTTTAAAACTCTCATCCTTGTTTTCAAACCCCTCTATGGTCTTGCCCCTCCCTACCTCTATAATCCTCCAGCCCCCACAACCCTGCAAGATATCTGCCCTTCTCTAATTCTGGGCTCTTGTTAATTGCCCAATATTAATTGCTCCACCGTTAGTGGTTGTGATTCCAGTTGACCAGCCCCAAGTTCTGCTATACTCTCCCTAGACCTCTCCACCTCACTTTCCTCATTTCACACACTTCTTAAAACCTACCACTATGATGAAACTTTTAGTCATCTGACCTAATATCTAAAATAAAAGCAAAATACTGCAGATGCTGGAAATCT
Source organism: Heterodontus francisci (assembly GCF_036365525.1). Taxonomy (NCBI): domain Eukaryota; kingdom Metazoa; phylum Chordata; class Chondrichthyes; order Heterodontiformes; family Heterodontidae; genus Heterodontus; species Heterodontus francisci. Next base: position 47,324,799 of record NC_090372.1, read on the forward strand.
GAAACAAAAACAAGAAATGCTGGATTCACTCAGCAGGTCTGGCAGCATCTGTGGAAAGAGAAGCAGAGTTAACGTTTCGGGTCAGTGACCCTTCTTCGGAGAGTTCCGAAGAAGGGTCACTGACCCGAAACGTTAACTCTGCTTCTCTTTCCACAGATGCTGCCAGACCTGCTGAGTGAATCCAGCATTTCTTGTTTTTGTTTGTGACCTAATATCTACTTATGTGCCTCAGAGTCATACTTTGTTTTATAATGCTCCTATGAACCCCGGGACATTTTATTACCTTAAAGGCGCTATATAAATATAGACTTGTTGTTGCCTACCGCCGGTCTCCAAATCAAAGATGCGTGCATGCGTCATCAGTTTTTGTCGTGATCAGTGTGGACGCACGTAGCGTCGCGCGGCGTGGTGATGTCAGATGGCACGGGGCTGTGAGAAGGTCAGTTCAGTGATGTCAGCGGTCAGCACCCTGGAGTTGTACGTGAGAAGGGGTCTGCGAGCTGCGTGGAGGAGAGGTTTCATTACTGGGTCGCAGGTAGCAGGCATTGGCTTGGGCCTGGTCTCATCACTACCTTGCCTACAGCCTGTTCGTCTCAGGTCCTGTTTTACGACTATTCAGAGAGGCGATGCTGGTGGTGTTCCTGGCCTCGGTCCAGCGCGCTCAGCCGGAGGACCAGAGTGGGACTGGATGCTGGTGTTCCGTCACAAGGTGAAGTTGGAGCCAACGCGGGGCCATAGTCTGATCAGGAGAGGTAAGTTGGTGTGTGAAAGGGATGTGGAGCATGTCTGCCCGCCAGTGCCGCTGTCATGTTGTCTGAATGCGTAGCGCAATCAGGATTGCTCTCTCCCGGGCGAAGACCCAAAATTGCTGGGATTTCCCTTCTTCCAGTTCCCTTTTTTTCCTTCAGCTGAATTTGAAGACTCCAACTGCTGTGATTGCTGTTGATTTTAGGGACCAGTCAATTGAAGCTAAAAAATGGAAAACGCTGGGAACAACCAGCAGGTCTGACAGCATGTTAAAGAGAAAAGACTGATTAATGTTTTGGGACGTAGGCCCTTTGAAAGATAATAAGGACTCTTTGTAGGGCTGAAGACAGGATGATCTGGACAGTCATCCTTTCTGCTTCAGATGAAAGGTAGGCAGAAATTTTCAGTGCTGACTGCATTGATAATATTGTGTATTTCAATTTTTTAAGGAGATGGACATTACTGGATGTTTGAATACTGTCATGGGAATTATTTCTTTCATTCCTGAATGTAGTTAACCTTCCACACATGTGAAAAGTGTGCAGAAACAGTAAGAAGCTAATGGTAAAGTGTTGAAGTCAGCTTAAAGAACATTGGTACTGAAGAATTAATTTTTCTGAGCAAGCCAATGACTAAGTGAATGTGTGGGAGTTTTTCCATGTAGAGGTCTTGCAGATAGTATTGCGAGATAGCCTGTGCATGTTGTCAGATGTGGTCAGAAATACAGGTAAATTGAGCTTGAACTTTCTATGTTCAGATTATTAATCTTTATGCATTTCTCTGAAGCAGAGATGTATAAGATTATTGTTTTTGTGGACAACCTGGTTGTGTAGTACAGAGCCTTTGGATCATATACAAAGATTACATTTTCCCATTAATTTATATATACCATAAGCTGCACATACTAAGCCACACGCTTGGAGAATGGTCCTTTCTGAGCACCAGGCTTAATAAATTCACAAAGAATAAACTATGAATAATGCAAATAGAATTGAGTCCTTTCAGCAGTACCTAGTGTAGTTTGCCAGAAATTTTCTAACTTTAAGTTTGCATCCAGCAAAATTTTTATGTCAAAACTTGTCACTCATTTTTCTTAGCCAATATGTACAGTCCTTTATGTTCATATTTTTTTAATTTATTTTTATTTAGAGATACAGCACTGAAACAGGCCCTTCGGCCCACTGAGTCTGTGCCGACCATCAACCACCCATTTATACTAATCCTACACTAATCCCATATTCCTACCACATCGCCACCTGTCCCTATATTCCCCTACCACCTACCTCTACTAGGGGCAATTTATAATGGGCAATTTACCTGCACGTCTTTTGGTGGTGGGAGGAAACCGGAATACCTGGCGAAAACCGATGCAGACACAGGGAGAACTTGCAAACTCCACACAGGCAGTACCCAGAATTGAACCCGGGTCGCTGGAGCTGTGAGGCTGTGGTGCTAACCACTGCGCCACTGTGCCGCCCCAGAAGAACATCAAGACGTAGCTTCAGATCTATTTTAGAATTGCATTTGAGCCCAGTTTAATATCAAATCGTGATTTCAAGATCTGCCAAAAATCATTCGTAATGATCAGTACAGTGCTTGTGCTATACGTCAATGTCACAGAACTTCCAGAAGTGAGAGATCTGCTCCAGATTCAGTAAAAGGGGCTGAAAGGTCATTTTGTTCTCTGAACATCTAAACACTCTTTCAAATGTTGATATTGAGCCCCCCCCCTCCCCTCCCCTCCCCTCCCCCAGGAGGCATACCTTACAGCGCTAGTTGAGATAAAGGAAACCACATCATGAATAATGCAAATAAGGTTGAGTTAACTGGGCTTTGAGGGTTGAATTGGTAGGACTTGTATCTCACAGGCCATTTGACAAATATCTTAGTTTGTCTGCTTACAAATGTCAAGTATTGTGCCCATCAACAAAGCATCCTTTCTTTCAGTAGAAGAAATGAGTTGGTGAATAACACCTTTGTGGTGTGGTGAACATCAATTACTGTACATATTGGCTGAGACAAATGAGTGACAAGTTTGGAAATAAATTTTGATGGATGCGAAGTTAAACTTACAAAACTTCTGGCAGATGCAAACTACACTAGATACTACTGAAAAGGCATGAGGAAAGAGCAGCTCATATTGCTGAGCTGAAGCCTGAGTACAGAATATTGTTTTACAACTGAATGAGAGAAAACCATCTCGTTAGAATGGGTCTGCAACTGTAACACTTAAAGCCACATCCAAAATTGATTTTGGCTGTGGAGGCCAGTTTATCATCATGTGAAAGTTTATCAGATCAGGAAGAATGTTAAGACTTTGCAGTTGTGTTGTCAGGATGTCCCAAAATGTTTTGTAGCAAATGGCTTGTGTTTAAGTGCAGTCACTAATTATATGGATAAGCAGGACAGGCACTTTGTACACAGCATGTGAATTACTAACCAGTTGATCTGTTTATCATGATATTGATTGGGAAAGGAATGTTGACTAGGTCACTGGGAAAACCCTTTGGTCTTTTACATCCACTTGAGCAAGTAGACAGAGCATTATTGTCTTATCCAAAAGACTGCACTTCTGTCAATGCATCAAGAACTTGCATTTATAAAGCATCCCAAGGCATTTCACAGGAGCGTTATAAAACAAAATTTGACACTGAGCCTCATAAGATATTAGGACAGATAACCAAAAGCTCAGTTAAAGAGGTAGGTTTTAAGGACTGTTGTAAAGGAGAAGAGAGGTGGAGAGCTTTAGAAAGGGAATTGCACAGTATGGGGCCTAGGCAGCTGAGAGCGTGGCCCTCATGCCATGGTAGAGTGTTGAAAATGCAGTCCTCCCTCAGTCTTGTACTGAAGTGTCTCAGATGATACCCTTAAGTCTACAGTGTGGCTTTGTACTCAGATTAAGTGGCTAACGTGAGCCAAACTGACACTGCTTAAAAGGGAAAGTGAGTTTGAAGGAGTACATTTATAAATTTTATGCAGAGTTATTAAAAAAAACATTTTTCATACTGGCACTTTTTTCTCCCCTTGCCTGGCTGCTGCCGTGCAATGCATTAATGGGTGCATTTGGGTGAGATCCATAGGAGAAAAAATGGGGACTGCAACTGGCCCAAGAGCTTTACTGGGGCCATGACAAAAGAGTTGAGAAGGCAGAATATCCACCTGCTAACGTGGTTCCCAGGGTTCCCACTACATGAGATGGCCTCTGTTGGTGATGTTAACTAGTGCTTATTGAGGATGGAGGCCTGGTTTTATGCCCCTGAACAAGTAAGAAAATTTCTTTTTTTCCCCCTTTTTTTTATATAAAGACCTCAAACCAAATTTCAATAACATTATCCAGTATAAAATGTACTTTGTATAAAAGTACTTTTAACTCTCAACCTCTCCCTTGTTGATGTATTCATAATATCTGCTGCCACCTGCTGTTGGATTTCACCTTTATGATCCTGTGTTTAGTGAACAGATAGAGTAGCTAGTTAGAGGACCAGATTTCATGAAATTATTTGTCTCCTTCCTTCCTGTCCTCTACCCCAATATTTCCAAAAGTCAGTGGCAGTTTTTCTTTTTCTAAAGATTGTACCAATTTTATTTTAGAGTTAAGCACGTCTGCAGTATCTTTGCAGTACAGCTCGAAGAAAGTGGATCTACCTCCTTTGGAAGGTCGAAAGTTCTATTTCGATACTCATGCAGTGGTGCAACAGCTGGAAAAATACGGTAACTATAACTTCGGCAAGTTTTTCTACTGAAAAGTTGTCTTGTTTTTATTTTCCATTTTATTATTGCATTTCCTAAATCTATTGATGTTCTGGAAGAGTGAAGTGGACAATGATCTAGATTGACTGCATTTATAGAAAACAAACAAACTCAAACTCTGTGTGCTCATAAATGACGAGCAGTCTTGGAATTTGGATCCAGGAACATTTGGAAGGAGGAAGGACCTGCTATTCCACCTATAAATGGTGTTTTCAAACTAGTATGAACAAAATGTACGTTTAAACTGAGAGATTGTTGAATATACTGCTGTAGTGAAGTTAATGCCCTGGATTTTGCAGTAGTAATGATGGCGAAACTGTCAGTGTTTGACATTATCACTCGTCTGAAATTGGCAGCAACTTCTGGAGTCTGCACATACACAGGTAAATCCAGAAGTTTCTGTCAATGCCTACACTTCTCCAGAGGATGTACTGTTGCGATCCCCACAGACTGCAACCAATTTGAAATAAATGAACTGACAAAAGCTCCACTTTTGCGCTCTTAGTCTCTCTGTAAAAACCCTTGAGAAAAAAAGTTATACCTGTTGAATGAGGTTTAACTGGGTTTTTAACAGCATACTAAGTTCATAATTTCTGCTAAACAGTGTCACTGTCTTTAAAAGAGTAATTTTATATTTGTCAAATTTATCCATTATGATAAATTCAACATTCTTTTAAAATTTTAAAGTTTGATATTTTAGCCTCTGTCATAATCCCATATGTATGCCCTGATTACTTATTTCGCTTTGTAAATTTTAAAATTAAAAGTGAAGGCTAATCGGTGGATTTTATTTCCCGGTTTACTATCTGTGAATGCTTCAATGTGATTGGCTGGTTACCCTGTTTGCTGACGTCACTGCTGCTGGGCCCCTGGAGATCCCCATGACTTGGTGCCAGACAGGATAGGTGAAATCCCCAGCAGATCACTAGATCTTTGTGGGCAACTTTCTTTGAGGCAACTGGCTTTGCCACTGACGGCAAAATCTGGGCCAATGTTTAGAGGCATTTGACCAGTCGCTGTAATTGGTTCAGACTAGTAACTAAAATGGCTCCATGTTTGAAACGTAAATGGTGATGTACTTCCCTAGGGATCCTGCCATATTACCTGTGAGTTAAATGATTGGTTTTTAAATTACCTGTGAGTTAAATGATTGGTTTTTTTTTACAATGTCCTGATCCTGATTCCAAACACAGTCCACTTCTGATAATTCAGATTTTTTTACACTGGAGAAACAGTTGACCCATAATTTGAAGAGACTTTGAAGGTTAGCCCATAGAGGAAGCTAGCCCATATACAGTAAAACTATAAGAATAGGAGGAGATCAATTATCTAATCACATGTGAAATAGCAAACTGTTTTCAGCTCTTTGCTTAGTCACAAGACCAAATGATTCACCTAATAAGCATTGTTGCTGTCTCAAAGAAATGGGAAGGACTTGCATTTACATAGCATCTTTCATGATCTCAGCACTTTACGATGAAGCACATTTTTGAAGTGTAGATACTGTTGTAATATAGAAAAATTGGGCAACCAACTTGTACACATGAAGGTCCCACAGCCACCTATTGGGTAGATATATGACCAGATAATCTGTTTGTGATGGTTGAAGGGTAAATATTGGCCATCAAACTCCCCAGCTCTTCATATAGTGCCATGGGATCATTTACATCTGTCTGTCAGGGCCTTGACTTAATGTCTCATCGGAAAGAAGGTAGCTCCTTTCGATGTAGTGTACCTCAGTGCTGCATTTGGTTATGTTCTGAAGTCTGTGGAGTGAGGCTTGAACCCACAAACTTCTGACTCTGAGGCGAAAGTGCTCCCACCCAGTTAATATCACAAAGTCTAATATTTTAAAAGAAAAAAAGACTTGCATTTATAAAGCACCTCTCATGACCACAGTACATCCCAAAGTGCTTTACAGCCAATGAAGTACTTTTGAAGTAGAGTTACTGTTGTAATGTAGGAAACATGGCAGCCAAATTATGAACAACAAGCTCCCACAAACAGCAATGTGATAATGACCAGATAATCTCTTTTTGTAATGTTGATTGAGGGATAAATATTGATCACGACATGGGGGGATAACTCCCCTGGCTACTCTTCGAAATAGTGCCAAGGGATCTTTTGCAGCCACCTGAGAAGACAGATTGGGGCCTCAGATTAATGTCTCATCTGAAGGAAGGTAGGGGATTTCAATTCTAATAATAACTGGGATGCAGTCAGTGTAAAAGGTACAGAGGGCACAGAATTCCTAAATTATATTTAGTAGTTTTTTTTTAGCCAGTACGTGGCAAGCCCAACAAGAGTGGGGGGAATTTCTGAATTTAGTTTTAGGGAATGAAGCTAGGCAGGTGGAAGGAGTGTCAATGGGAGAGCACTTTTGTGGTTGTGATCATAATTTGATTAGATTTAGCATAGTTATGGAAAAGGACGAAGATAAATTGAAGTAAAGGTTCTAAATTGGGGGAAGGCCAATTTTACTAGGCTGATAAGCAATTTAGCAAAAGTGGACTGGAAGGTAAATCAGTGTCTGAGCAGTGGGAGGCATTCAAGAAGGAGATTCAAGGGGTTCAGGGTAAATGTGTTCCCACAAATATAGAGCTCCCTGGATGCCCAGGTGCATGGAGGGTAAGATATGGCAAAAGGAAGCTTACGTCAGACACTGAGTTTAATACTGCAGAAAATCTAGAAGAGTATGGGGAACTGTATTTAGAGATACAGCACAGAAACAGGCCCTTTGACGGACCGAGTCTGTGCCGACCATCAACCACCCATTTATACTAATCCTACACTAATTCCATATTCCTACCGCATCCCCACCTGTCCTTATATTTCCCTACCACCTACCTATACTAGGGACAATTTATAATGGTCAATTTACCTATCAACCTGCAAGTCTTTGGCATGTGGGAGGAAACTGGAGCACCCGGGGGTGAAAAAAAGGAAATTAGGAAAGCAAAGAGAGGGCATGAAAAAATACTGGCAAGTAAAATCAAGGAAAATCCAAAGATGTTTTATAAGTACATAAAGAACAAGAGGATAACTAAGGAAAGAGTAGGACCTATTGGAGACCAAAAAGGTAACCTGTGTGTGGATACAGAGGATCTGGGTAAGGTTCTTAGTGAATACTTTGCGGCTATCTTCACAAAAGAGGGGGCCAATGATGATGCAGTTAAGGAGGAAGCGTGTGAAATATTGGATGGGATAAACATTGTACGAGAGAAAGTGTGAAAGGGGTCGATGGCTTTGAAAGTAGCTAAATCGCCAGGGCTGGAATGAAATATATCCTAGGTTGTTAAAAGGAGCAAGGGAGGAAATTGCAGAGGCTCTGACCATCGTATTTCAAGCCTCCCTGGTTGTAGGAGTGGTGCCAGAGAATTGGAGGTCTAATCAACATTGTACCATTTAAAAAGGGAGCAAGAAATGATTTGAGTAAATATAGGCCAGTTAATTTTGTTTGTGGGCAAATTATTAGAATCAATTCTGAGGGACAATATAAACCTTTTTAGAAAGGCATAGATTAATCAAGGAAAGCCAGCATCGATTTGTTGAGGGAAAGTCATGTCTGACTAACTTGATTGAATTTTTTTGAGGAGGTGACAAGTAGGGTTGATGAAGGCAGTTTGGTGGATGTGGTCTACATGGATTTTTGCAAGGCTTTTGACAAGGTCTCACGCAGCAGGCTTGTCAAAAAAGTAAAAGCACTTGGCGTCACATGGGAGAGTGGCAAATTGGATCCAAAATTTGCTTAGTGGCAGGAAGGGTGTTTTGAGACTGGAAGACTGTTACCAGTGGGATTCCATAGGGCTCAGTGCTCAGTCCCTTGCTTTTTGTAGTTTAATATTAATGATTTTGACTCGGATGTAGGAGACACGATAAGGTTGCAGATGATACAAAAATTGGCTGTGTGATTGACAGTGAGGAGGAAAGCTTTAGACTGCAGGAAGATGTAGATGGTCTGGTCAGTGGAAAATGCAATTCAATCTGGAGAAGTGTTACATAATGCATTTTGGGAGGTGCTATAAGGCAAGGGAATAAACAATAGGTTACTGAGTAGTGTGGAGGAACAGTGGAACCTTGAAGTGTAAGTCCATAGATCATTAAAGGTAGCAGGACAGATCGATAAGGTGGTTAAGAGGACATATGGCATGCTTTACTTTTGTTAGTCGAGGCATAGAATATAAGGGCAGGGCGTTATGCTAGAACTGTGTGCAACATCAGTTAGACCACAGCTTGAGTACTTTGTATAGTTCTGGTCACTGCATTACAGGAAAGATGTGATTGCACAAGACAGGGTGCAAAGGAGATTTATGAGGATGTTGTCAGGACTGGAAAATTTTAGCTATGAGGAAAGATTGGATAGGGTGGAGTTGTTTTCCTTTGAACAGAGGAGACTGAGGGATGATTTAATTGAGGTGTATTGACGACCTATTTACCTTAGCAGAGTGGTCAAAAACCAAGGGGCATAGATTTAAAGTAATTGATAGAAGGATTAGAAAACATAGAAAAAACATAGAAAATAGGAGCAGGAGTAGGCCATTTGGCCCTTTGAGCCTGCTGCGCCATTCATTACGATAATGGCTGATCATCTAACTCAGTAACCTGTTCCCGCTGTCACCCCATACCCTTTGATCCCTTTAGACCCAAGAGCTATATCTAACTCCTTCATAGAAACATAGAAAATAAATTAGAGGGATGATGAGGAAATATTTTTCACTGGAACTCATTGACTGAAAGGATGTTAGAGGCAGAAACTTTCAGCACACTTAAAAAGTACTTGGACGTCTACTTGGAGTCGTGACCTGCAGGGCTACAGACCTAGCGCAGGAAGGTGAAATTAAGTGGGAAGCTCTTTGTCGACTGGCACAGACATGATGGGCCGAATGGTCTCCTTTTGTGTTGTAAATTTTCTATGATTTCTGTGACCTTTCTCTGTGCTGCACTAGAGTGTCAGCCTTTTTTTTTGGTACAAAGATTCCTGGAGTGGGACTTGAACTGGCAGCTTTCTAACTCAAAGGCAAGAGTGCTACCAGCTGAGCCATGGCTGCCACTTAGTTCATTTAGCACTGGTCAGTTGCTTAAGTGGTTATATCTCTATAATTTCTTCCTAGATAATCTAAAAATAATAGCTATCAGGCAACACATTTTCTACTCTTTGTGCAAGTGAAGGAGAAAGCACTAAATTGGTGCTCCAATCAGAATTAAATTCAGGGAATTAATTGTGTGATCAGTGCCACTCATTAAAAGAGAATAATCATTACCAGAGCACCAGTATTTTATTTGCTCCAAGTATTATGGACTTTTTGTATTACCATTACCTTCAGTGGTAAGAACTGGTGATATTCAGCCATTTTAATGTTTACATGGTTTTGTCTCAGAAGGGCAAGTTATCCCTAGTGCAAAACAGCAGTAATTTCGCATCCTTGGCATCATCCATATTAGAATGTTACACTTGACCAAATATACACAATTTGTTGCTGGGTTTTTACCTTGTGCCTCTGAAGTCCCATGGGTCATTTTTCTACATTAAAGGTGATGTATAAATGCAAGTTGCACAAATGCTTGTGTCATATTTCATGTGATTTAAATGATTGCATTGAGGCTGCAGGACAATTGAACCGAGAGAGTTGATTACATTTTCCAATGATGGAAGAAACTGCATACAACTCTAAACATAAAAAATGCGCAGTCATTTACAATTTCCTTACTTGCAACCAAAAAAAGAGAACCTCTTGATGATGCTTGTATGTGAATAGGTTATAGGAACATAGGAAATAGGAGCAGGAGTAGACCATTTGGCCCCTCGAGTCTTCTTCGCCATTCAACTAGACCTTGGCTGATCTACCTCAATGCTATTTTCCCACACAATTCCTATATCCCTCGATGCCTTTAATATCTAGAAATCCATCGATCTCTGTCTTGAACATACTCAATGACTGAGCCTCCACTGCCCTCTGGGATAGAGAATTCCAAAGAGGCACCACCCTCTGAGTGAAGAAATTCCTTCTGATCTTAGTCCTAAATGGCCTACCCCTTATTCTGAGACCGTCCCCTGTATTTGGTAATGCCATTATTTGGTAACTGAGCATAATTCTATAATATAACAAAGGGACTGCCAGTCAAATAGCATTTCCAAAGCTGTTGTAGGATGTCAGTTATGTGGAACATATTTTTCAATAGCATTAGTTGTGCTACCCCCACCCCCCCCCCCCCCCACACACAATCATGGTTGTGCTTTAAAAGTAATTAATTTGACTTTTTCTTTTTAAGGATTTTATGACAACTGTGAAGAACAGTCGAGCAACCACGCGTTACTGATGTGGGTGCAGTTTACCTCAAAGTTGTCAATACTGAAATTTCAGACAGAGCAATTAATGTTAGAGGAGACAGTGCTTGAAGTACCCAAGACTCAATATTCTATGAGTTTACTCTTCCACTGTAGGCTTTTTTGCATCCTCGGTAGCACATAATGACTGTTTATAGAAACACAATTGTTGGTTTGAATATATTGGTCATGATTTTATTAATTTTCTTTCATGGGATGTGCATGTGCCTAGCATTTGTTGCCCATCCCTAATTACCCTTGAACTGAGTGGCTTGCTAGGCCATTTCAGTGGGTAGTTAAGAGTCAAGCACATTGGTGTGGGTGTGGAGTCACATATAGGCCAGAACAGGTAAGGACGGCAGATTTCCTTCCACAAAGGACATTAGTGAACCAGATGGATTTTTATGACAATTGATAATAGTTTCATGGCACCATTATTGAAATGAGCTTTGCCCTGGGAATCCTCAACATTGACTCTGGACCCCATGCAGTCTCATGGCATCAGGTCAGACATGGGCAAGGAAACCTCCTGCTGATTACCACCTACCGCCTCCCTTGGCTGGTGAATCAGTGCTTCTCCATGCTGAACAACAATTGGAAGATGCACTGAGCGCAACTAGGGCACAGAATGTACTCTGGCTGGGGGACATCAATGTCCATCACCAAGAGTGGCTCAGTAGCACCAGTACTGATTGAGCTGGCTGAGTCCTGAAGGACATAGCTGCTAGACTGGGTCTGTGGCAGGTAGTGAGGGAACCAACAAGAGGGAAAAACCTACTTGACCTCATCCTCACCAATCTACCTGTCGCTGATGCATCTGTTCATGACTGTGTTGGTAGAAGTGACCACCACATAGTCCTTATGGAGATGAAGCCCATCTTCACATTGAGAATACCCTCCATCGTGTTGTGTGGCACTACCACCGTGCTAAATGGGATAGATTTTGAACTGCTCTAGCAACTCAAAATTGGACATCCATGAGGCGCAGCAGCAGAATTGTATTCAACCTGGAGCTGTAACCTCATGGCCCATCAGATCCCCCACTCTACCATTACCATCAAGCCGGGAGGCCAACCCTGGTTCAATGAAGAGTGCAGGAGGGCATGCCAACAGCAGCATCAGGCATGCTTTAAAAAAAAAAAGAGGTGTCAGCCTGGTGAAGCTATGCCCAGGCCTACTTGCATGCCAAACCATGAAAGCAGCATGCGATAGAGAGGGCTAAGCAATCCCACAACTAACAGATCTAAGCTCTGCAGTCCTGCCACATCCAGTCATGAACGGTGATGGACAATTAAACAACTAACTGGAGGAGGAGGCTTCACAAATATCCCCACCCTCTATGATGGGGGAGCTCAGCACATCTGCACAAAAAATAAAGCTGAAACATTTGCATCCATCTTCAGCCAGAAGTGCCGAGTGGATGATCCACCTCAGCCTCCTCCAGAGGTCCTCAGCATTACGGATACCAGTTTTCAGCCAATCCGATTCACTCCACATGATATCAAGAAATGGTTGAAAGCACTGGATACTGCAAAGGCTATGGACCCTGAGAACATTCCAGCAATAGTACTGACGACCTGTGCTCTAGAACCAGCTGCGCACCTGGCAAAGCTGTTCCAGTACAGCTACAATGCTGGCATCTACCCAGCAATGTGGAAAATGGCCCAGGTATGGCCTGTGCACAAAAAGCAGGACAAACTCAACCCGGCCAATTACCAGTCTACTCTCGATCATCAGCAAAGTGATGGAAGGTGTCTGACAGTCCGATCAAGCGGCACTTGCTCAGCAATAATCTGTTTGCTGGCGCTCAGTTTGGGCTTCACCAGGGCCACTCAGCTCCTGACCTCATCACAGCCTTGGTCCAAACATGGATAAAAGAGCTGAACTCCAGAAGTGAGCTGAGTGACTACCCTTGACATGAAGGCAGCATTTGACAGAGCTTGGCATCAAGGAGCCCTAGCAAACCTGGAGTCAATGGGAGTCGGGGAAAACTCTCCACTAGTTGGAGTCATATTTGGCACAAAGGAAGATGGTTGTGTGTTGGAGATCAATCATCTCAGACCCAGGTTATCACTGCAGGAGTTCCTCAGAGTAGTGTCGTAGGCCCAACCACCTTCAGCTGCTTCATCAATGACTTTCCCTCCATTATAAGGTCAGAAGTGGTGATGTTCGCTGATGTGCAATCAATGTTCAGTACCTGTGGCAAGTAACATTCATGCCATACAAGTGCCCGGCAATGACCATCTTAAACTAAAGAAGGTCTAACCATCTCCCTTGATGTTCAATGGCATTACCATCACTGAATCTCCCACTATCAACATCCTGGGTTTAAAGAACTGGACCAGACGCATGCTGTGGCTACAAGAGCAGGTCAGAGGCTCGGAATTCTGTGGTGAGTAACCCGCCCCCTGACTCACCAAAGTCTGTCCACCATCTACAAGGCACAAGTCAGGAGTGTGATGGAATACTCTCCACTTTCCTGGATGAGTGCAGTTCCAATAACACTCTAGAAGCTCAGCACCATTCAGGACAAAGCAGCCCGCTTGATTGACACTCCATCCACCACCTTCAACATCCGCTTCCTTTACCACTAACGTACAGTGACAACAGTGTGTACCATCTACAAGATGCATTGCAGCAATTCGCTAATGCTTCTTGGACAACACCTTCAAAACCCGCGACCTCTACCACCTAGAAGGACAAGGGCAGCAGGTACGTGGGAACACCACTACCTGCAAGTTTCCCTCCAAGCCACCATCCTGACTTGGAACTATATTACCAGTCCTTCATTGTTGCCAGGTCAAAATCCTGGCGCACTCCTAGCAGCACTGTGGGTGTACCTACACCCCAAGGACTGCAGCGGTTCAAGAAGGCAGCTCACCACCACCTTCTCAAGGGCAATTAGGGATGTGCAATAAATGCAGGCCTCGCCAGCGATGCCCACATCCCATGAATAAAAAGAAAATCCAGATTATTTTTATTAATTGAATTTAAATTCCACCAGCCACCATGGACCCCTAGATTACTAGTCCAGTGACATTACCACCATGCCACTGTCTTCCTGACAACCTCTTGTTTTCTAGCTATACTTGGGTTTTTTTGGATGATGAGAATCCTACCACTCGTCCTATTGGTTGAGGTCTGTTTATACCCATATGTGGTCAGATTAATTTATATTCAGTCAATGCTATTATACTATCTCAACTAATGTTGAGCAACATAATTAAGGAGGTTAACTTTGAAGTGCATTTTGCTGGTCAATTAAGTGTAAGTTCCTTTTAAGCCACTAAACTATAATGTAGCAGGAATTTATAATTGTCTTTTTTTAAATATTTGTAAATTTACAAAAATACATTAAGATGGGCTAAATATAGTGATGGTGAAATTACTTTTTCCTGAGATCAACTAGTTTCTCTGCTGTCAGATTACAAACTGAAGGGTTGTATGCATTGGAGACAGTTTTGCAGGGAGGGGGGTGGTGTAAAACAGTGTGATGGAGCCCCTTGAATGGAAGCAGTGGGACTTGCACTTTGACATGCTGTTCAACAGAATTGAAAAAAAAACAACACAAGCAAGCATGCGAAAGGCTAATAGTGGAATACTTCAATCAAAGAACTTTTACACAACAACTTTAGTGCTGGTGCCAAGCAAAGTTATTGTGTAAATCCAGAATTGGGGCCTGCAGAGAGAAGCAAAGTGAGATTCAGCAGAGGCTGTAATTTGTTTTGGGATTTGCCACTTCATGAAGTGTAACTCCTAACTTTGATTTTAAAGCTGTAGACAGCTCAGCTGGTTAAATGAAAAGGAGAGGGCAATTGCCATTTAAATGTCTTGGCAACAGAGAAGATGTTGCATCAGCTAATAAAATGCTCTAGCTGAAATGAGAGAGAACCGAAAGCAAAAACAGTTCTGGATACCAGCTGACATGGTAAGAATTTTGCTTAGAAACTTTGCCATATTGCCCTCATCTTGTGTGAGGATTGTGGATTTTGGGGTATAACTGAGTATGGGATTATTTTATAAAGTTTATACATAGAGCATATATGGTAAATGTCAGTTTTATTTCTGAGTTTCTTTATTGATGGCATACCACCCTTTTCACTAGTTACCTTTACACTTGTACACTTATTCAACAGGCTTTCCTGTTAACCTGTTTTGCTGCTGTTTTTCTTGCAGGCTTCAGCACTCAGCAATCAGAGGTTGTGGTGGCTGCACTGCTGAGAATTATGAACTCCAGTACGGAAGTTATGTACAAGGACATGGCAACCAAAATTCAACAAGTAAGGCAGCCCCAGTAATACAAAAAGCAAAATACTGTGACCGTTGGAAGTCAAGTAAAACATAAAACGCTGAAGACTCAGCATGTCAGTCAGCATCTCACGAGGAAACATATTTCAGGTGCAAATGTCTCATATTTTCCTGATGGATGCTGCCTGACCTGCTGAGTCTCCAGTGTTTTCTGTTTTTGTTTCTGCCCCAGTGATATGGTACGCTGTGTAAAAGACATTCTTTCTTGATGGTTGAAATGTGACACTGCATTTTGTAAGCAACAAAGGATACTGTGACATTTTGCAGGCTTGTAATTTAATCAGTGTGTTTAAAAAAAAACTCAAACTATAACAATTACATTCTTTATCTGTCAAACTTTATGCTGAAATTTCATCCTTTTCTATAATGTTTTTTAACGTATGCCGGATGTGTTTTTTACTGCTAATTGTTGGTCCTGCCATTTTCATCTACAAAAAGTGTGAGCCTCCAAAATAAAACATTGTGGACATTTCATGTTGGAATATATGCTTTTTAAAAAACCTCCTTTCAGGTTAATCAGTAATGCTGTAAATGGAGTGGGTTCTTTTTAAGTTATAGTTTTTTTTTGTGTTGCAGACTTCTTTCAAAGTTCAGATTTGTAATAAACTGACCCTGAAGTTTGCGCAGGCCAGGCCTACTCTGTATCCTGCCAACTGTAGCATGGTTGATTTTCTTGTAGTGGTGTTGAGAATTATTGGAGACTGTTAAGAACATGAGTGTTCTAGGTTGCTGAGAATTTTAATTTGGGCTTTAATGTTCCCATGAAACCAGCCATAGTACAAAACGATTGGAATTGCAACACAGAAGGAGGGCCTTACTGTTAGCTCTTCAACTGTAGCTATCTACTATAAATCCAAATTCCTTCTGGTTTCCCTATAAGATTTTAGGTTCTTCCTTTTCAAATGTTTATTCCATTCACTTTTTTAAATTATGTGGTTTCTGCCTCAATAGTCACTTGTGGTAAAGCATTCTATGTTTTAATAACTGTATGAAAAATAACCCTTCATTTTATTAGCCATAATCTTGTTTTATGCCCCCTTGTAACTGTTTTGCTAACCAGTGGAAACAATCTTTCACTTTCTGCCCTCTTAAAACCTTTGGCTGGAATTTTACGCCATCCCAGCGAGCTGGATGGTGGCGGAGGGGGTGGCATAAAATGAAGCGGGAGGCTCCAGGAGGCCTTCCTGGCCCGTTTCCCGCCTCCGCCCCCACTTTACCTTGGACTGCGGGGTGGGGTGGAACGAGAAATGGGCTGTCCACCCCAGGCCAATTGAGGCCCTTAAGTGGCCACTTAAGGGCCTCTTAAGGGCCTTTGCCCGTCTCCAAGGGTATTTTACTCATGGCAAGCGGGCGTCCGGTAGACGTGAAGGCTGCCCAGTAATACCTGGCTGCCTTCCAGCGCACCGGGGGCGCGGGGGTCTGACAATTCGGGCGCAGAGTGCCTCGCTTGAGGGATGCCCCCTACCCCCCCACCCAAACGATCACCCTTGCCTCGCTGGGCCGCGAC